>NW_022681454.1:98269350-103069350 GCF_009764315.1 Trachypithecus francoisi
GAAGTTGCAGGAGGATTTTGTGAAGCTGGTGAGATCTGAGTTGGACATTGTTGGAGAGGATAAATATGAGGATATAGAAGGAGAAAAGGAATTAAATATCATGCCAACATTATGTTCAAGCAGGCCCAGCTGCCTAGTTTACAGTGCAAAATGAAAGTACAAAGTACCATGTTCAAATTATTATAATGTCAAAGTAATTACAGCAGAATATTAAACCAGAAACAGGGCCTTCTAAGTGTGGGGTCCTGTGTGACTGTAAGGTCATGGGCCCGTGAAGCTGGCCATGGGTACAAATGAAGATATGAGTGCCTCATTTGGGGTGGTCAGTGTGCTTGTCTTTTGTTTAGAGCTTTTCTGTGGAAATGGTTGAAAGGTGGAGTCCTGCCTTTTTTTTTTTTTTTTTTTTGAGACAGAGTCTTGCTCTGTCGCCCAGGCTGGAGTGCCGTAGTGTGATCTCGTCTCACTGCAACGTCTGCCTCTCGGACTCAAGCAATTTTCTTGCCTCAGCCTCCTGAGTAGCTGGGATTACAGGCATGCATCACCATGCCCAGGTAATTTTCATATGTTTAGTAGAAACGGGGTTTCACCATGTTGGCCAAGCTGGTCTTGAACTCCTGACCTCAGGTGATCCACCTGCCTCAGCCTCCCAAAGTACTGGGATTACAGGCGTGAGCCACTGCGCCTGACCCTGAAGGGGGAATCTGATGTGTCAGAAGCAGTCATGAGTAGGGAGTCGGTTGGGTGGATAAAACACTGGGAGAGTGCATGTGCACTGGCCAAATGTGGAAAGGTATAAGTCAAAGTTAAACAAGGAATGATGCACACACAGGAAATATCTCTGAACTTTAAAGCAGAGGATCTTGAGTAACTGAGCCCAAGTGAAATGGAAAGACATTATTTGGCTCTTAAAGATTTCAGGTAAAGGGGCAGATATGAGAAACGAAAGGAACAAAAGAACTGCCAGAAGCGAGGCCCTGTGAGGAGGAGGTTGCAGATGTGAGGAAGGGAAGGGTTTACCCTCCTGCTTTTCTGGCATGTTGCATGTGTGGGGCAAGAGCAACAGGTGGAATAGTGGGAGTTCCTTTGAAATAGGATCCTTTCCCGATGAGCACTGTAAATTCTGAGGAGAAATTTAGTTCAAAATACCCTATGGACAAATATTTGGGAGTATTAGACTCTGGTGGAAAATGCCTGAAGTAGATTTTTGTGTGAGCTGAAATGATTCTGTAACATCAACATAGTTAGAAGCTCTTTGGGATAAAGCATAAAGATGTAAGTTTTATTGGTCAGTAATTTATACTTAGGGGCATTTAAGAGAATCTTGAAATTAGTAACTTTTTGATAAACGTGATTTTATAAAACCATATAAGTATGATCCCTGTTTTTTTTTTAGCATGGAATTGAAAGTTAGTATGACTTGAAGAAAGCTTTTGAAAGTTGATATCTAAGATAATCATAAAAAGAATGTTTTATTTTAGCTTTTTCATGGGGTTTGACAGCATGATATAAGGAGTAGTGTGGATTTGGAAATTAAATATTTCTGATTAGACTTCAGAATGCAATTCTATATATTAGTTGTCCTTTTCTTAAAAGAGAAAAAGAAATAGCCTTATCTATTTATTTTGGGGTGTGTGTGTGTGTGTGTGTGTGTGTGTTTGTGTTTGTCTTTCTATATGTATGCCTTTGTGTTTATCTGTTTCAGTTAGGATTAGAGGAAATATATGTATATAAAAAGTGCTGAGTATAATTTCTAGTATAAAATAGATAATAAATGTTTATGCCTTTCTTTACTCTGTATTAACCCCAATCTTTCATTCCTAGTATTGTTTCTCAATATTTTTTCACAAATAGTTATTCAATAACCTTTTTCACCTTATAGATGTGGCTCTTCCATCTTAATTAAATCTAGAAACTTTAGATTTATAACCTTTAGTCAACTCAAAAACCATCGCAGACACTTAATCATAAATAAAGAGTAGCCACTGAACTTCTACTACACAAAACATAAAACTATTGGACTTCTTAAAAGAAAAGTCATTATATTTAAATTGTAAGAGATCTTAAACTTTTTCAATTCTATCATTTATAGATAAAGAAACCAAGTTATACAAAGGAGTAAAAAAGGGATTTGGAAAAATGATTTGGTTAACAACTGAATTATAGTCTTCTGCTGGTCTGTGAAATGATGCGTATACCCTGGTACAGAGAGCCATATTTAGGAAGAGGCAAGAGGAAAAGGAAGAGGCCATATTCACACTGTTTCTTTAAGTTGCAAAGCATGGCATTAGAGGGAAAAAAAGAACATCTAATAACAATAAATTTGATAATATTTAAAATGTAGTGAGAATCACATTTATGTATTTTATTTCTGGATACAGTTGAAAATACAAACACCATAGAAGACTTATTCAATGATAGTGTATTACCTTAATTATAAAGAAATGTAGTGGGTTCTTTGGCTAATGTAAACTTTTTCAAATGCTTAAATGGGTTACATTTTAATCTTACAGAATCCTGGTGAAATATTCATAATTTTGAGAGATGAAGTAATTGGTGATAGTGTGGAGGTTGAATTTACATCAAATAATAAGCGCATTAGAACACGGCCAGCCCTTTGGAGTAAGAAAGTCTGGTGCATGAAAGCTTTAGGTAAGAATGTTTATGATTTAATAAGTATAAAACATCATCCTTAGTTCCTTCCAATAAATTTATGATAAATGGTTTCACTTCCCTTCAAAAACTAATATTGTTCTGCAGGTGTTTCCTGTGTTTAGTTTTCACATACCCAAGGTTGTTATTATTAATCTGGATTTGCAAAAGTAAGAACATGCAAATTATGAGAAATTAGCTTGTATACTGTGTAATGAAATGACATCCAGTAACATCATACATTTTTAAACATGTCAGCAGATTATGGCAATTACTAAACATATAACTAAAATTGTGTGCTTTGTTGTGATATTTGGATTAGCAATTTATTTTGAGTTTTATTAATAAACTCTATTTTCTTCCCTTTCTGTCTTTTTCCCCCCAAGTGTCTGGTATATTTTTGTGGCTCTGAAAAGCATGTTTTCTCCATTATTTTATCAGTATGGTGCAATTTGTACACATAATCTTCTCATCTTTTCCTTATCTCACTTACAAAGCTAATCATTTGATTATTCAGCTTTGCTTATAGCATGATAAATTGTATCAGATTTAAAATTCCAGATGGAATAACCATACTTGCAACAATAATTGTGCTAAAATCAAACTCTAATATTAATCTAATACTAATTTCCAGATATCTTAATATAAATGTAAGACTACTTGGTTTTTACATTTATGATGTCTTTTCATGATCAGAGAATAAAATCATCTTACAAAACCTCATAAATGTGAACTTTGTAAAATATTTAGAAATAAAAAGATGCTCAATCTTGTCATGAATTTGGAAATGTGGCAAAAATATTTTAAATTAAAGATCATGTTAAACACATTTTGAACATTTATTCCTTTTAAAATATAGTGATTATGCAGTCTATTTACAAGGTATTTACAGACTTCTGTTTGTGTGGAAAGCGTGTGTATGGATTTCCTTGCACAGCTTAGACTGAAGTTGGATTATAAGAAGGAAAAACTCCATACTAAACATTTATAAACATTTCAGACACTGCTTTCTGTCATGGATAAGCATATGTAGAAGTGAAATGAGAAAAACTCCATCTCTTTCCTTTTCTTTCTTTCTTGTCTCAATGCCCTCTACTTCATTATGTCACATTCTTAAGTGGTTTAATGAATAAAATTTTCTAACTAATTAGTTTCAGAATTTAAATTTAGTTAGAATAAAGTCACTGTAGAAACATCAATATTGCAGATTCAGAAGCACTTAAATAATATTTCCCCAAAGCAGATCAAGATGTCAAATGTAATTATTCACATTACTTAAAAATTTTTGCTCAGTATACCTGCTGGCTAGGACAGAATAAAGAATAAAACATGTCAAAGTTCAAATTAATTATAAGAAAAGCAGAAAATGAATATGTCATGCTTTCCAAGATATACCAAGACATAATATTATCTCCATGGTTAAACAACAAATCTGTAATAAATAGATAAATAAACCACTATTTACCAACTATCATAATTAAACTTATTTAAGTATTTGTTTCAACTGTTGTATTCTGTAAATTGATGAGAAATTTTCTCCCAAAATGTTGACTGCTTTGTATCAATATTCAAGATGGTTACTTAAACCTGTTTGGGAGTATGGATGGAAAATGCCTCAGCAGAAATAGGCCCAGAGCCTTATTTTCTCTGCTTCATGTCACTGTGTTTTGAAATGTTTTGAACCCTACTAAGAACAACTAGTAAGAACTACATTTTACATCATGACCCAGTACATGTGCACAGATATATAAGGAAAACAAACGTTTTACAAGTAATATTTAGACTAATCATTTTAGCCCCACAGTAAAGAGCCCATTTTTACAAGAAAAAGCTGAACAACTACAAATCGACCACGTTTCTTGAACCCATTAGAAAATTAAAGTTGGAAGGTGTTAGTTGCAGGTGTGATACCTTTTCTCACCATCATAAGGTTAACAGCTGTCATTCCTATAATAAAAGACAGATTAACAAGAGAAAAGCGTAACAAATTTATTTAATCAAAGATTTATAGGAGCCTTCAGAAATGGAGACCTAAGGACCCAGGGGAAACTGTCTATTTTTATGCTTAGGTTCAATGAAGAATAAACAGCCGTGTAGAACAGTGATTGAACAAAAGAGTATGAACTAGTGGCAACAAGCTTGAGGGGAGGAGGACCCAGTAAGGCCTGGCTGTTCCGACTTTTGTTGGCTTCTCTATGTGACATTCTTTCCTCCCATGTATGGAGCAGGCTTTCTCTGAAATGAGGATCTTTAAGGGAGAAGAGAGAAGGGAGACCTTTTTTGGTTTTGTGGTTTTCTTTGGGAAAGAGGAGTTCCAGTTTCTATGATCTGCCTTGGGGAAGAGGAATTCTTGCTTCTATGACTAGATCAAGGGCAGGAAGAAGGGTGGGAGACATGAGGATGGAATGTCAGAAAGACCTTGCTTCTGAGGCTCTTTTGTCTTCTTTAGTTCAAAGTATGCGGCACACCAAGACGTCATACTTTGGGGTATTGTCTTCTGAGCTCTGACAAGGGCAATCCACTATTTCAAAAGCTGGAGAAAACAATGAATTAAGAGAGTGTCATTTGAAATCTACTTACCTAGAGCAGAAGCCACTGGAGCCACAAAGTAGTAGGAGCACATAAGTGTTAATTTTGATGGAAGTCTGAAAGCTGAGAATGGATTAGTTTGAGAGTGAGAAACTCCTGGAGGCAGTAGTTTTAGGAGGTTCCCACACTTTTGTAGGATTTACCTCCATGAATCCCACCAGGTTTGTACAATGCAGATCTGAGAAAAATCCCATGGAACCCTGGTGGGGTCAGAGGAAGAATAATCATGGTGAAATACTTCCAGCATGTTCTCCATAGCACAGGCCTACTCTCCAGAAGAAAACACTTTACCAGAGCCTCATTCCAGCTGGGAAAGGATATCATTTCACTGTGGCTCCCTCTGGCCTTCCTGTCTCACTTAAGGGGGATTAGGGGAAGCTATGCCACAGCAAAAACACTTGTAAAGTCATAGCGAAGAGTCACTAAAAGACTAAGACTTAATCATAAGAATATAGAATGCTTTCCTTCCCTACAACCTTGTGGTTACCACAGCAGGATTCCAGCATAATGACAGTGGATTACTGTTTAAAAAACGCAACCAACCAGCCGAAAAAACCCAGCAAGATCCAGACTCTCTCTAGGTAAAGTACTTAGAAAAGTACATAATCAAAAGAGAGACAGAAACAAAAATGGTAGAGGAATTTAAAGCCGCTAGCACCGATAGCTACAACAAACATTAAATACAGTCCAACTCCTAGAGAGATTCCCATAAATTCTTTCACTACAAGACTATTTACCTTATATCTAGTCATAAACCAAAACCAAACATTGCAAGGCATTCCTAAAGCAAGATAAACACAATTTAAAGAGACAAAGCATGCATTAGACTAGTATTAGATACGACACAGGTGATGAAATTTTCAGAGAGGGATTTTAAAAGTGATTAAGATATAAAGGGATCTTACGGAAAATGTAGACAACATGAAAGAACATATTGATTATGTAAACAGAGCTAAATTTTGAGAATCAACAGGAAATGCTAGAAATCAGAACCACTGTATCAGAAATTAAAAAGTAATAGGTTCATTAGTAGACTTGACAAAGGTCAGAAAAGAATCATTGAACTTGAAGATAGGTCAATGAAAACTTCCCAAACATAAACGGTAAAGAAAAAGAAGGTTTTTTTTTGTTTGTTTGTTTTTTAAAGAAAGGACAAAACATCTAAGAAATGTGAGACAATTTCTAACATACATGTAATTGGAATACAAGAAGAATGAGAAAATGAAGAACAATAAATGTTTACGTATTAATGGCAGCGATCAAAACACAGATATAGAAAGCTCAAATAACACAAAGAAAGATAAATATAAAATATTGACACCTATTCATATTACATTTGATCTGTAGAAAACTGAAAACAAAAGAGAAAATCTTGTCAGAAGCCAGAGAAAACAAATAACTTACCTGTAGAGAAACGAGTATAAGAATTATGTTGAATTTCTCTTCAGAAACCACGCAAGCAAGAAAATAGTGAAGTAAAATATTTTAAGTATTGCGAAAAAAAGGAACCCACCAATCTAAAATTCTATATTCAGTGAAATTATCCTGAATATAGAATGAAGGAGAAATAAGGACTTTTTCAGACAGAAAAATGAAGGAGTTCATTACCAGCAGACCTGCCCTGCAAGAAATTTTAAAAGAAGTTATTTGGGAAAGAAAGGAAATAATATAGGTGAGAAACTTAGATCTGCATGAAGAAAGAGCATCAGAGAATAAATGAATGAAGGTAAAAACAAAATCCTTCATTTTCCTTATTTTTAATTGATCTAAAAGATAAATGTGTGTCTGAAGTAAACACTATCAATGTGTTGAGTGATTACAGCATATGGATAAGTGAAAGTAATGACAGCAATATAAGGGACAGGAGGGACTTAGGTTTATTAAAAATGTATATTTCAGACTCTAGGACAGTTACTAAAAATTTTTTTAAAGCTATAAATGGTAGGCTAAGAAGAGAGAAAATGGAATCCTACAAAATTCTCAAATAATTTTGAGAGAGAGCAGAAAAGGTTGGGTAGAGAGGGGTAACAAAGAAAAATGTAGGGAAAAAAAAATTACAAGTATGGTAGATATAACCCAACCATGTTACTGAAGCCAAGTAATCACTACTTAAGTTTAGTGAATAGTCTAAGAATGTCAGTTAAAAGACAAAGATTGCCAGAATGGATAACAAGCAAGACCCAATAATATGTTGTCTGTAAGAAACTCAGTTTAAATATTAAGACATGGGTAAATGAAAAGTGAAAAGTGAAAGGGTTGGAGCAAGGTAGGTTGGAGGTTGGTGCAAAAGTAATTGCAGTTTTACAAATGGCATTGAAAGTAATGTAATGAAATTGGAATGCAAGAAGAATGAGAAAATGAAGCAGAGATCAAAACACAGATACACCAACCTAATACCATGATAACACTAATCAAAGTAGAGCTGGAAAGTTGTTCTAATTTCAGACAAAGAAGATTTTAGAAAAAGAAAAATTATCATGAATAAACAGAAGCATTATATAATGATAAAGATATATTCTCCAAGAAAATAGAAAACTCTTAAACATGTATGCACTTAACAACAGAGTGTCAAAATATGTAAAGCAAAAGCTGCTAGAATTGAAAAGAGCAATAGACAAGTCCACTATTATGTAAGATTTGAACACTGTCTTTCCGTAATTAATAGACTCAGCAGACAGAATATCAATAAGTATATAAATGAACTGAACACTATTATTAATCAACTTGGTTTAATTAACATTTATAGAATACTCCATCAAACAACAGTAGAATGCACGTTTTTCTGAAACTCATTTGGAACATTCACCAAGATAAGCCATCTGCTGCATCTTTAAAAAATAAACTCTATTCAATATAAAAGAATAGAAATCATGCAAAGTGTGTTATCGGACCACAATAGAATTGAAATAGAAATCAGCAACACAAAGATAGTTGGAAAATCCCCCTAATTCAGAGATTAAGTAACACACTTCTAAGGTGAAATTAAAATAATTTGAAATAAATTAAAATGCAACTTAACAAAGTTTGTGGAATGTAGATAAAAAGTGTGGACAGGGAAATTTTTATCATTAAAAACTTGTAATAGAAAAGAAGAAACATATGCAATTAATAACCTATGCTTCCACTTAAGAAACTATAGAAAGATGAGCAATTTAAGTGTAAAGCAAGCAGAATAACATAAATCATAAAAATTAGAGCAGAAAACAATGAAATGGAAAATAAGAGAGAAATTCAACAAAATCCAAAGCTGGTTCTTTGAAAGGATCAACCAAATTGATACACTTTTAGCCTGGCTAACCAAAAAAGAAAGAGAGAAGATACAAATTACCAATATCAAGAATAAGATAGGAGTAATTACTACTGACCCAGGAACATTAAAAGGATAATAGTGAGTATGGATACAAATTTGATAACTTAGACAAATGGACAAATTCCTTGAAAGACATAAACCACCAAAAGTCACACAAGGAGAAATGGATAATCTGAAGAGGTCTATGTCTCTAAAAAATTGAATCATTAATTATTGGTCTTCCATAAAGAACAGCAGCAGTGCCAGATATTTTCAGTCAGTAACAATGTAGAGATAAACAAAAATTATTTTAAAGTACAATTATGCTGATAGGTGGTGAAATCTTAAGATGCTCTTTTACTAAGTAGCATCTTTCCCTTTTGATACATGGAAACATCTTAACCTGACATTTTTATTTGAGAAAATATCTTCTAATTTTGCCATCTCCCCTTTCCTTTCAGCTCAATAACTTGCCACACCTATAATTAAGTTATTTTCTAGAAACCACACCCTCCTAATGGTAACCATAGGTTTGTCACTGACAGGGACTGTTTTGTACTAAAGCAATTTGAGTTACTAAAATCTCAGCTTATGTCAAAACTTATAATAAATATATGTGAAACCATTAAACTGTAAATACTAACTAATTTTTACATAGAACGTAGAGAGCATTCCTCTGGTACTTATAGTACTGTGAGAAAAAAATTTAATGCAGCAGGAAGATAACCAATTAAAAGTTGAAAGGAATGCATAATGTATCCACAAAGATTTAGAATCTCTTTATTAAGAAACTGTGCTCTGGATAATGTAAATTATAACTTTACATTTCATTAGAAGAGCATGAAAAATACTTCAGGATATGCCAAATATTATGCTCAACCTTCTTAAGAAAATAACAATTGATAATATATTTTTATAATATCGTAATTCAGGAAAACAATTTTAACATATTTTAAATTGATATTAATTTTTAGGCATGACCCATGTTTTGAAGCCACCTATATTTATTTAATGATAATATTCGAATCCAAATAGAGCCATGTTTATTTCATTTTCATGGAAACAGTGTGGCTTCATTTAATGTTTACCATATGGGAAAAGTCTAAAATGGGATAATAAAGGAAAACAGCTTCTCAGACAATAGACATACGCAGACAAAAGAGCTCTGAAATTAATAGATTTGTGAAATATCCACTTTTATAGAATTAGTGAAATATTTTAACTATTAAGAAATACCTTTGGATTATATTTCTCATAAATTACTTCAATTTGTACCTCATCAAGGACAGACCACTTAAGTATAGAGATAGGGAAGGTTGACAAAGACATTTGAATGTAACAGAATTTGAGATTTGAAATGATGGGAGCAAGGAGTTCCATTTTTCCCTTCCATTCTGTGCCTGTTTTCCTCTTCATGGCTGACTCAGTAATATCCTTGCTTGGTTTGGAGATCTTGACCTGTGTTTGTGTGTACTTACAGGGTTAGGTGTTGCTTGAATACTTTCATCCAGATGGTAAACAACATTTAATTTTACTCTCTTCTATTTGAGTCCTTACATTAATTGGTTTTTATTTTTATTGAGAAGCTATAAAATACAGTCATCATAGTGAACCAAAATTAAAGTAAAATAATGTTCAAGCAGTAGAGGGTACTGCTCATGTAAAGGTCAGTTCAATAATGTATTACTGAGGAGGCCTCCCAACCATATGAATCTATAAGGCATTCTCTGTGACATGTAGTGGGGACCAGTAATTAGGTATTGATTTAATAACTGCCATTTAACAAATATGAGAATGTATACATCAAACACAACACTTTAAAAGGCATCTCCTTGGAGGATTACTCTAAAATCGACATCATTATCAGTAGATGCACTGGTAAAATTTTGAGTTAACTAAGGACTCAATGTATAAGAATAAATCAGTTCAGTTTCATGTTAGATTAAAAAAATATAGAATATTATCTACTGTGTATCAAAAAACTACCAAGCAAATCTCACCATATACCTCTCATGATTCATTACCTGATTTTCTTTCAAAAGGTTAACTCTACATGGTAAAACTCCAAACCTCTTTTGTGATAAACAAAATTAATATCTTCTTTCAAAATAATTTTTATAACTTATCATAACATTTACATTGAAATTTATCTTTATTAAATCTACTGAAATTGATTTCATTTGACTCCAATAACTCTAGAACCACCTTTACCATATGCATACTGCTTTAGCTGATGAGATGTGGTTTAAAACTTTCATTTTTGTTTGTTGTAGTTTCCCTTACATTCTCTATTGGATGAATGCTTCTTTGGGGAGAGAGAGCTCCTATTTTTCTACATACATCATTATAATACAGGCAAGGCATCTAGTCAAGAAATATGAGAGGAATAAATTTCAGCTCCTCGACCTAGTTAAGCTTAAGATTGCTTTCGTTGCATTTAAATTTTCTTCAGCAATATTATAAGAAGTCCTTTAACAGCTTCATGAGATAAAGTGAAATTAATACTTAAACCTTAAAAACTTTTAAATATTCAAAGCTCTTATATTTAATGACTTATTCCTAACCCTAGATATTTGAGTGACAGTTTTCTGGGAGAACATGGGAAGTATCTCAATGACAGATTAAAAGCTCTTAAAATTTGTTTCATAATGAATTTAAAGAATTACATTTTGTTTTCTTTTCTTACACTAAAACATAATAACTTTTTAATTGATTGTTTTTTGGTATTCTTTCATAGTCCTAAATTCTTATATAACTTTAATGCTGCTCATATATTACAGCACAGTTCACAATGTAGTGTATCATTCATTTTGAACAATTTGTTCTCAAAAAGGCTTTAGATGAATGTATGATGTAAATACTACTTTAGTATCTGGGCATTAAACCTTGCCTTTCCCAGGGTTTTTCATTGTAGTCAACTGAACACAAGTTGTATAATTTAAATCATTTCAAATTACAATGTACTCTTCAAATTACAATTTTGAGAAACTTGCCTGTAATTAGTTAAATTGTTTTCATAAGATAAATAATAAATACCTAACTTTTGATAAATGGCTATACTTTTCCAAATTCTAAAGAATTATGTCAAGATTATAGAATGTTACAAAGAAAACTTATATTAGTAAGTAAGTTGGGACAAATAATTTAGTGCTTTACTGTTATTGTTATTTTAGCATACATTTTGTATTTTAAGTTTTTTTAAAGCAATTAAGTCTAAAATTGTACATTTCATTTTGTGGTTTCCAACTACCAAGAATTTTAAAAATGATTTTAAGTGCTAGAGATTAGTAAAAGTGTTATAAATTTTTAAAGACTTCTTTTATATTCTCTAAAAGATGTAATAGTATGAATATGCATTAAATACTCTGCCCCTAACTCTTGTTTATTATTTTCATAAGAGTTTCCTGCTGGTTCAGTCCATGTCAATGTCTACTGTGATGGAATCATTAAAGCCACAACCAAGATTAAGTACTACCCAACAGCAAAGGCAAAGGAATGCCTATTCAGAATGGCAGATTCAGGAGAGAGATTGTGCCAGGTAAATTGATCTTTCCATGAAGTTAATCATAATGTAAGCTGAAGAGCTAATGAAGGATAAGAGGATTCATGCTTTGGTATAAGTTTGAATGTTGATTGAATAAGAGTAAATTACTACGGGTCAATAGGAAGGAAAGAAGCAACCTCTGTTGTGCCAAAAAGTGGACAAATTACTTTGCCTAGGTCAAAAAAATCCAGATAATGTCAATGGAAAATAGCTTATTCATTACAAGGTAGACATTTTGATGGGCTCATTTTAAAGCTGTTACAAGCAGGTAGAGAGAGCAATTAGAAAGAACTCCTAAGAAATGAATTCCTTCTTTATTCAGACCTGCATAACACAAAGTAAAACGAAAGTCAAATCACCTGTCTCATGCTTTGAGATTAAGGAGTTAGACAAACCAAAATATCACCAAAAAGGAAACGTGGTGTCAATCTAGAAATTGTTACTTTCATGTGGACACTTCTAAGCTCAGTGTATGTTTTCCTTAGTTTCATTTATTATTATTATCTGATTGTGAAAATTATTTTTTGTTTGTGATATTTATTAGGAATATGTGCTTATTCCATCAAATTTTCAGAGTGAAATAAAGGCCATTTCTAATGACTTGATAATTAGAATTATATCTTTGCTTAATTGCCTCAGTTTTTCATGTGAGTCAGAGGTAGAAGGGGGTAGAGAAAGGAAGTCTAAGTATCCTCAAATTTACCATAAAATTTACCATAAAAACCTATCTTCAAATTTACAGTAAAAACTTATAAGGTTTTTAACAAAACTATCAATGATAATGTAGCTGACAAGTTGTCATGAAACTTTATGTGTTTAAACTAGAATAGAATTGGAGGATTTGTTATTATTTCGTGTGACACATTTTTCTATTAGAGTTTTATTTTTATATTATATGAACGACATACTTTAGAACAATGGAAAAGGTAAACATGTCTTAGAAAAGGACAGGGAGTGAAATAACATTTGTCAAACTGGAGAGTCTGAGGACATTTGACAAAATATCTATATTGTAATTCCAAAGCAAGTACAAAAGTAATAGCTTGAAAAACAGACTGTTTCATTTTCTTGTGACAAGTCCACCTTATCCTCTACTTAAAAATTATATTCATAACAAAAAAGATTAATAAAGGCAATATATTGCACTGTGACTATTCAGTCAGTGTAGAAGTAAAGTAGTCCCCAAACATATTTTCTGTTGGTCTTTCTGTTGTGGGTGGGGATCTTTGAATATAGTAAAAAATAAATGTAATTTATGACGCCTGGACAATTTTTCAGGATGCTATGAATATGCAACTCATGATTTCTTTTACAGCTTGAAGTGGAAAAAAAAGTGAGTTTGCTAGTTTTTAGATAAGTTGGAAAATGCTGTTTCTTTTTTACCCTCTGTATTGGAATGAGGGGAAAGAAAGAGTCACGGCTTTTCTCAATGATTTTTCTCTACCACCAAGCTCTGGTGGCCTATAGAAGGGAGGATGCTGGGCAGGCACAGGATGATTCAGATTTTACCATCAGGAGAGAGCCATTTTAAGTCAGAGGTCTGAGTAATGACAGACAGAATTACTCTAACCTGGTGGTAGCAAACCATGGCATGGCAAGGAGAGACATTAAGAGACTGTTTAATTTATGTAATTTAAGGGAGGTTTAGAGGTTTTGCAACTGTCATGAGGGCACCTAGAAGTATTGTGGGATTAGATAAAACAAAATCTGAGACTGGGATCTCAGACCAGATCAGACTGTAACAGGCTGGATAGAAGGAAAGGCTGCACTTCAGTGAGTCTCCCAAGCATCTTGGACTAAGTATGACATGGGATTTGTCTAAATCTTCTGGTATCTGGACCACACAGGGTATCTGTGAACTCACTGAGGAGGTGAAAAGCACTTTCTACCCTTGAAGAAGCAACTGCAGAGGCATGGCCGCAGTGTATTTTAGATTTGTTTGACCTCGAAGGAGGTGTCCCAGCCCACACTGTGCTTCTCCTTCAGGGCATTTGGTTTTCCTTTCTATATTTGCCTTTGCTCCCACATAGATTGTGTTTTTAACGAATTTTGTGGTCGGGCATGGTAACTCACGCCTGTAATCTCAGTACTTTGGGAGTTTGAGGCAGGTAGATCACTTGAGGCCAGAAGTTCAAGACCAGCATGACTGACAATGGCAAAACTCCATCCCTACTAAAAATACAGAAATTAGACAAGCATGGTGATGCATGCCTGTAATCCCATCTACTCAGGTGACTGAGGCAAAATAATCGCTTGAACCCAGGAGGCAGAGCTGAGATGACACCACAGCATTCCAGCCTGGGTGACAGGGTGACACAATAAGTCTCTCTCTCAAAAAATAAAAACAAAAAAAAAAGGAAACTAAAAAGAAAAAGAAAAAAAAAAAAAACAGCATTCTGTGGAAGCTGTACATTTCTTTTCCAGATTAGAACATTTCAGTAATTGTTTCTTTCATGGGCTACTCTGCCATTTTATTAAGAAATGTGAATATTTTGCCCATGGTTCACTTTGAACACCTGCATTGGAAACACAATGTACATTGTAATTTTATTTAGCATAGTTACTCTTTATAAGTCGGAATATATGCCAGAAGATTTGAATTTTTAAAATAACCTACCTACTTAGCTGAAATGGTATATTGTAAGAACTTTCCTGAGTTTTCTAGTAAGTTTTAATGGCAGATGTGATTTCAGTAATCCTAAAACTTAGCAATAAGATCTTTCTCATGAACATTTAAAAGCTATTGGGCATGTAACAACATGAACATTGTGTGAATTTGAGGAAAGAATTACTAATGAGAATACTGCAGGGTTTATGTTTTAGCAATTGTTGAGTTTGTAATAAGAGACTTTGTATTATCATTTAAAGAAACCATGCATATAGCAAAATGAGCATTCTGTGAATTTGAGAAAATAATAATGAGAAATCTGGCTTTCTAATTTAATTTTTAATGACTTCTATTAGGTTTTAGAACACCTAACCTGAATAGTTTGATTATTTATCTGCTTCTTTAATCATTTCATCTTTGTTGGATAAATACTAAATCCCAGAACATAACCTCATAAAGGTGAAATTTCCAGAGCATCACTTAAAATAGTAAATATAAGAGAGATTCAAATGAAAGAAATCCAAAGCCCAGTTTGGGATGATAATTAGAATTGAAGTGCTAATGTTAGAAATACTAGTAACTCCTATTGAACTAAGGTAATTAAAACCTTGGAGACTTTCATCCTATTTACAAAAATGTCTTGGGGAAATAATAAAGTTAACTTTGTAACTAGGTAACAACATAAAAGCAAAATAACATCGAAAGCCTAAAAGAACACAGTAATTATTAGTTTAAGTAGTAGGATTCTTTATAGTAAAAGATTTTTTTTTTATTATACTTTAAGTTTTAGGGTACATGTGCACAACGTGCGGGATTGTTACATATGTATACATGTGCCATGTTGGTGTGCTGCACCCCTTAACTCGTCATTTATATTAAGCCTATCTCCTAATGCTATCCCTCCTCCCACCCCCTCCCCACAATAGGACCTGATGTGTGATGTTCCCCTTTCTGTGTCCAAGTGATCTCATTATTCAATTCCCACATATGAGTGAGAACATGCGGTGTTTGGTTTTCTGTTCTTGCGATAGTTTGCTGAGAATGATGGTTTCCAGCTGCATCCATGTCCCTACAAAAGACACGAACTCATCCTTTTTTATGGCTGCATCATATTCCATGGTGTATATGTGCCACATTTTCTTAATGCAGTCTGTCACTGATGGACATTTGGGTTGATTCAAAGTCTTTGCTATTGTGAATAGTGCCGCAATAAATATGTGTGTGCACGCGTCTTTATAGTAGTATGACTTACAATCCTTTGGGTATATCCCCACTAATGGGATGGCTGGGTAAAATGGTATTTCTAGTTCTAGATCCTTGAACTAGAAATTTTTCACATTGGATCCATTTTCCACAATGGTTAAACTAGTTTACAGTCCCACCAACAGTGTAAAAGTGTTCCTGTTTCTCCACATCCTCTCCAGCACCTGTTGTTTCCTGATTTTTTTAATGATTGCCATTCTAACTGGTGTGAGATGGTAACTCATTGTGGTTTTGATTTGCATTCATCTGATGGCCAGTGATGATGAGCATTTTTTGATGTGTCTGTTGGTTGTATGAATGTCTTCGTTTCAGAAGTGTCTGTTCATATCCTTTGCCCACTTTTCATGGGGTGTTCGTTTTTTTCTTGTAAATTTGTTTGAGGTATTTCTAGGTTCTGGATATTAGCCCTTTGTCAGGTGAGTAGACTGCAAAAATTTTCTCCCATTCTGTAGGTTGCCTGTTCACTCTGATGGTAATTCTTTGGCTGTGCAGAAGCTCTTTAGTTTAATAGATACCATTTGTCAATTTTGGCTTTTGTTGCCATTGCTTTTGCTGTTTTAGACATGAAGTCCTTGCCCATGCCTATGTCCTAAATGGTATTACCTAGGTTATCTTCTAGGGATTTTATGGTTTTAGATCTAACATTTAAGTCTCTAATCCACCTTGAATTAATTTTTGTAAAAGGAGTAAGGAAAGGATCCAGTTTCAGTTTTCTACTTATGGCTAGCCAATTTTTCCAGCACCATTTATTAAGTAGGGAATCCTTTCACCATTTATTGTTTTTGTCAGGTTTGTCAAAGATCAGATGGCTGTAGATGTGTGGTATTATTTCTGAGGGCTCTGTTCTGTGCCATTGGTCTATATCTCTGTTGTGGTACCAGTACCATGCTGTTTCGGTTCCTGTAGCTTTGTAGTATAGTTTGACGTCAGGTAGTGTGATGCCTCCAGCTTTGTTCTTTTGGCTTAGGATTGTCTTGGCAAAGCGGGCTCTTTTTTGGTTCCATATGAACCTTAAAGTAGTTTTTTCCAATTCTGTGAAGAATGTCATTGGTAGCTTAATGGGGATGGCATTGAATCTATAAATTACCTTGGGCAATATGGTCATTTTTACAATATTGATTCTTCTTATCCATGAGCATGGTATGTTTTTCCATTTGTTTGTGTCCTCTTTTATTTCACTGAGCAGTGGTTTGTAGTTCTCCTTGAAGAAGTTCTTTACATCCCTTGTAAGTTGGATTCCTAGGTATTTTATTATCTTTGAAGCAACTGAGAATGGTAGTTCATTCATGATTTGTCTCTCTGTTTGTCTGTTACTGGTGTATAAGAATGCTTGTGATTTTTGCACATTAATTTTGTATCCTGAGACTTTGCTGAAGTTGCTTATCAGCTTAAGGAGATTTTGGGCTGAGATGATGGAGTTTCCTAACTATACAATCATGTCATCTGCAAACAGGGACAATTTGACTTCTTCTTTTCCTAACTGAATACCCTTGATTTCTTTCTCTTGCCTGATTGCCCTAGCCAGAAATTCCAACATTATGTTGAATAGGAGTGGTGAGAGAGGGCATCCCTGTCTTGTGCCAGTTTTCAAAGGGAATGCTTCTAGTTGTTGCCCATTCAGTATGATATTGGCTGTGTGTTTGTCATAAATAGCTCTTATTATTTTGAAATACTTTCCATCAATACCGAATTTATTGAGCGTTTTTAGCGTGAAGGGCTGTTGAATTTTGTCAAAGGACTTTTCTGCGTCTATTGAGATAATCACATGGTTTTTGTCTTTGGTTCTGTTTATATGCTGGATTACGTTTATTGATTTGCATATGTTAAACCAGCCTTGCATCCCAGGCATGAAGCCCACTTGATCATGGTGGATAAGCTTTTTGATGTGCTGCTAGATTCAGTTTGCCAGTATTTTATTGAGGATTTTTGCATCGATGTTCGTCAGAGACATTGGTCTAAAATCCCTTTTTTTGTTGTGTCTCTGCCAGGCTTTGGTATCAGGATGATGCTGGCCTCATAAATGAGTTAGGGAGGATTCCCTCTTTTTCTACTGATTGGAATAGTTTCAGAAGGAATGGTACCAGCTCCTCCTTGTACCTCTGGTAGAATTCGACTGTGAATCCGTCTTGTCCTAGATTTTTTCTGGTTGGCAGGCCATTAATTATTGCCTCAATTTCAGAGCCTACTACTGGTCTATTCAGGGATTCAACTTCTTCCTGGTTTAGTCTTGGGAGAGTGTATGTGTCCTGGAATTTATTCATTTCTTCTAGGTTTTCTAGTTTATTTGCAAACAGGTGTTTATAGTATTCTCTGATGGTAGTTTCTATTTCTGTGGGGTCGGTGGTGATATCCCCTTTATCATTTTTTATTGCGTCTATTTGATTCTTCTCTCTTTTCTTCTTTATTAGTCATGCTAGCGGTCTATCAATTTTGTTGATCGTTTCAAAAAACCAGCTCCTGGATTCATTGATTTTTTTGGAGAGTTTTTTTGTGTCTCTGTCTCCTTCAGTTCTGCTCTGATCTTAGTTATTTCTTGCCTTCTGCTAGTTTTTGAATGTGTTTGCTCTTGCTTCTCTAGTTCTTTTAATTGTGATGTTAGGGTGTCAATTTTAGATCTTTCCTGCTTTCTCTTGTGGGCATTTAGTGCCATAAATTTCCCTCTACACACTGCTTTAAATGTGTCCCAGAGATTCTGGTATGTTGTACCTTTGTTCTCATTGGTTTCAAAGAACATCTTTCTTTCTGCCTTCATTTCATTATGTACCCAGTAGTCATTCAGGAGCAGGTTGTTTAGTTTCCATGTAGTTGAGTGGTTTTGATTGAATTTCTTAGTCCTGAGTTCTAGTTTAATTGCACTGTGGTCTGAGAGTGCAATCTGTTATAATTTCTGTTCTTGTACATTTGCTGAGGAGTGCTTTACTTCCAACTATGTGGTCAGTTTTGGAATAAGTGTGATGTGGTGCTGAGAAGAATGTATATTCTGTTGATTGGGGTGCAGAGTTCTGTAGATGTCTATTAGGTCCTCTTGGTGTAGAGCTGAGTTCAATTCCTGGATATCCTTGCTAACTTTTTGTCTCGTTGATCTGTCTAATGTTGACAGTGGGGTGTCAAAGTCTCCCATTATTATTGTGTGGGGGGAGTCTAAGTCTCTTTGTAAGTCTCTAAGGACTTGCTTTATGAATCTGAGTGCTCCTGTATTGGGTGCATATATATTTAGGATAGTTAGCTCTTCCTGTTGAATTGATCCCTTTACCATTATGTAATGGCCTTCTTTGTCTCTTTTGATCTTTGATGGTTTAAAGTCTGTTTTATCAGAGACTAGGATTGCAATGCTTGCTTTTTCTTTTTTTTTTCCATTTCCTTGGTAGATCTTCCTCCATCCCTTTATTTTGAGCCTACAAATGTGTCTGCATGTGAGATGGGTCTCCTGAATACAGCAAACTGATGGGTCTTGACTCTTTATCCAATTTGTCAGTCTGTGTCTTTTAATTGGACCATTTAGTCCATTTACATTTAAGGTTAATATTGTTATGTGTGATCTTGATCCTGTCATTGTGATATTAGCTGGTTCTTTTGCTCGTTAGTTGATGCAGTTTATTCCTAGCGTCGATGGACTTTACATGTTGGCATG
This sequence comes from Trachypithecus francoisi, assembly GCF_009764315.1. Taxonomy (NCBI): domain Eukaryota; kingdom Metazoa; phylum Chordata; class Mammalia; order Primates; family Cercopithecidae; genus Trachypithecus; species Trachypithecus francoisi. The sequence continues at coordinate 98,288,924 of NW_022681454.1, forward strand.
TTTTTGCAATGGCTGGTACCGGTTGTTCCTTTCAATGTTTAGTGCTTCCTTCAGCATCCCTTGTAGGGCAGGCCTGGTGGTAACAAAATCTCTAAGCATTTGCTTATCTGTAAATGATTTTATTTCTCCTTCACTTATGAAACTTAGTTTGGCTGGATATGAAATTCTGGGTTGAAAATTCTTTTCTTCAAGAATGTTGAATATTGGCCGCCACTCTCTTCTGGCTTGAAGAGTTTCTGCCGAGAGATCTGCTGTTAGTCTGATGGGCTTCCCTTTGTGGGTAACCCGACCTTTTTCTCTGGCTGCCCTTAAGACTTTTTCCTTCATTTCAGCTTTGGTGAATCTGACAATTATGTGTCTTGGAGTTGCTCTTCTTGAGGAGTATCTTTGTGGTGTTCTCTGTATATCCTGAATTTGAATGTTGGCCTGACTTACTAGGTTGGGGAAGTTCTCCTGGATGATATCCTGCAGAGTGTTTTCCATCTTGGTTCCATTTTCACCATCACTTTCAGGCACACCAATCGGATGTAGATTTGATCTTTTCACATAATCCCATATTTCTTGGAGGCTTGTTCATTTCTTTTTACTCTTTTTTCTCTACTCTTCTCACTTCATTTCATTCATTTGATCTTCAATTGCTGATACTCTTTCTTCCAGTTGATCGAGTTGGTTACTGAAGCTTGTGCCTTTGTCACATAGTTCTCATATTATGGTTTTCATCTCTATCAGTTCTTTTAAGGACTTCTCTACATTGGGTATTCTAGTTAGCCATTTGCCAAATCTTTTTTCAAAGTTTTTAGTTTGTTTACACTGGGTACATAGTTCCTCCTTTAGCTCTGAGGTGTTTGATCAACTGAAGCCTTGTTCTGTCAACTTGTCAAAGTCGTTCTCCGTCCAGCTTTGCTCCGTTGCTGGCGATGAGCTGCATTCCTTTGGATGGGGAGATGCACTCTGATTTTTTGAATTTCCAGCTTTTCTGCACTGCTTTTTCCCCATCTTTGTGGTTTTATCTGCCTTTGGTCTTTGATGATGGTGATGAACTGATGGGGTTTTTGTATGGGTGTCCTTTCTGTTTGTTAGTTTTCCTTCTGAGGAAAACTAACCTTCTGAGGTCTAACAGGACCCTCAGCTGCAGGTCTGTTGGAGTTGGCTTGAGGTCCATTCCAGACCCTGTTTCCCTGGGTATCAGCAGTGGAGGCCACAGAAGATAGAATATTGCTGAACAGCAAGTGTTGCTGTTTAATTCTTGCTCTGGAAACTTTGTCTCAGGGGAGTACCCAGTCCTGTGAGGTGTGAGGTGTCGGTTTGCACCTAGTGGGGGTGTCTCCCAGTTAGGCTACTCAGGGGTCAGGGACCCACTTGAGCAGGCAGTCTGTCCATTCTCAGATCTCAGCCTCCGTGCTGGGAGATCCACTGCTGTCTTCAAAGCTGTCAGACAGGGACATTTACATCTGCAGAGGTTTCTACTGCTTTTTGTTTAGCTATGCCCTGTCCCCAGAGATGGAGTCTACAGAGGAAGGCAGGCCTCCTTGAGTTGTGGTGGGCTCCACCCAATTTGAGCTTCCTGGTGCCTTTGTTTAGCTACTTAAGCCTCAGCAATGGTGGGACCCCTCCCCCAGTCTGGCTGCTGCCTTGCAGTTAGATCTCAGACTGCTGTGCTAGCAATGAGGGAGGCTCCATGGCCGTGGCACCCCCTGGACCAGGCGTGGGATATAATGTCCTGGTGTGTCGTTTGCTAAGACCCTTGGTAAAGCACAATATTAGGGTGGGAGTTACCTGATTTTCCAGGCATTATGTGTCTCAGTTTCCCTTGCCTAGGAAAAGGAATTCCCTTTCCCCTTGCACTTCTCAGGTGAGGCGTTGCCTCGCTCTGCTTCACTTCTCGCTGGTTGGGCTGCAGTCACTGACCAGCACCGACTGTCCGACACACTCCAGTGAGATGAACCCAGTACCTCAGTTGAAAATGCAGAAATCACCCGTCTTCTGTGTCACTCACGCTGGTAGCTGGAGGCTGGAGCTGTTCCTATTCAGCCATCTTGGGTGCACCCCTCAGTAAAAGATTTTTGAAATGATACCAAATAATTATTGGTTATATTGCTTATTAGTAAAAAGGTATCTTTGTTTTGCATGTATTTATCCTTTTGCATATTTTACTTTACACATTGAAATATTATTTTCATCTTCATGTCAGGTACACTTCTGTTTTTATTAAATTGCATGTATTATTCAATCATTGATTTGCTGCCTGCAAATATTTGATACAATGTAAAGCCAGAAGGGTTTCAAATGAGGAAAGGTACAGACTTACGGAACTCTCATCGTGAGGAATTTCTCCCTGGTCTTCTCTGTTAATAGTTTCCTGAAAGGTTAATTTCTTCATTGAATTAATGCTTAGATGTTACCAGTTGTCTCCCTTAAGGAATTCTTCAGGAGATTCTTCCCACTGAGAGATACTGGAAGTCTCCTGCCTTTCAGAAATGCTTTTAGGTCCCTGTCTTTCTCAAAAGGTTATGAAAACCTTCCTTCCTCTTCACCAGCTCCTATTGATAAGAGGTACAAATGCATCTAGTCTCTAAGCTTTACCATACATCAGTGTTATCTAAGATACCTTGCTACAAACTTTCAGTGGCTTACTGGATAAGAAGGTTCAAACTTCTTTGAATGTCACATAGACTGCAGGTTCCCAAGTATTTTCCAAGATCAACTCCTTTCACAGGAGCATTTTTTCCATGTCTTCTTAACTCTGTGATTGCTATGTTCTAGCCACCTTTTTAGAGCATATTGTGCTGTTTTCTTCAGCCCTCTCCCTTCTTTAATGCATGAGCACTGTGTTTTTCATGTTTGCATGCCTAGTATCTTTCACACAACTAGTTCCTGATACAAGGGGGCAACTAATATTTGTTGCTTAAAAAGTGGGGAAAACACAAGCAGTTGCTTTTTACAGTGCTAATTGATTGGATAAGTGAAAACTTATAGAATGGGCATTTAAATAGAGATAGAAATGAGCGGAAGGAGTGGAGCAAATTGGCAGAATAGAAGGCTTTACCAATGGTCCCTCCTGCAAGGATAAAAATTTATCAACTATCTATACAAGAAAAACACCTTCATAAGAACAAAAAATCAGGTTAGCACTTAAAGAATCTAGTTTAACGTTCTATCACTGAAAGAGGCACTGAAGAGGTAGGAAAAAAAACAATCTTGAGTCAACAATGCCAACCTTCCCTGATCCTCTGGGAGCAGGTGTGGTGCAGAGACTGTTTCTGTGTGTTAGGAAGAGGGAGAGCACAGCAATTGTGAGGCATTGAACTCTGAGCTGCCCTATTATAACAGAAAATAAAACAGGAACAAACTCAGCTGACACTCACAGTATTAATCCATTCTCACACTGCTATAAAGAACTACTTGGTACAGGGTAATTTATAAAGAAAAGAGGTTTAATTGACTCACATTTTCTTGTGGCTGGAGAGGCCTCAGGAAACTTACAATCATGGTGGGAGATGAAGGGGAAGCAAGGTACATTTTACCTGTTGGCAGGAGATGGTTGGGGGGACTACCACACATTTTTAAACCATCAGATCTCATTAGAACTCACTCACTATCATGGGAACAGCATGTAGAAGAAACCACCCCCATGATCTAATCACCTCCCACCAGGGTCCTTCCCTAGATACATGGGGATTACAATTCAAGATAAGATTTGGGTGGAGACACAGAGCTAAACTGTATAACCCACTTGTGGAGAGAGCATGTAAACCAGCCCTAGCCAGACAATTATTGATTCTATCATTCTGAAGTTGAATTCCTGCAAGCCTTGCCACTTCTGGCCAAAGTGGTGTGTGGAACAAAATAAACTTGAAAGGCAGTCTAGGCCAAAAGACTTGACTCCTAGGCAAGTCCTAGTGCTCAACTGTGCCCAGATTCAGTGGACTTGGTGGCACACAACCCACTGAAACACAAGCTGGAGTGGCTAAAGGAGTGGTGGTATCACCTCTCCCCTAAACCCAGACTGAACAGCTCATGGTTCCAAAAGAGACCCCTTCCCTCTGCTTTAGGAGAGGAACAGAAGAGTGGGGAGGGCTTTGTGTGGCGTGTGGAATACCAGCTCAGCCACAACAGGATAGGACGGTGGTCAGAAAAGGGAACCCACTGCCTTAAGGAAAGGATCCAGTCCTGGCAGCATTCATCACCTGCTAACTGAAGAGCCCTTGGCTCTGAATAAACAACAGTAATATCCAGGTACTACATCGAGGGCCTTGGGTGAGCCTCTGAGACTTGCTGGCTTCAGGTGAGACTCATGACATTCCCAGCTGTAGTGGCTAAGGGGGAAGACTTTCTATGCTTGAGAAAAGTGGAGGGAAAAGTAAAGGGAACCTTGTCTATCCCCAGGTACAAGTGGCACAGAACAGAGGGAGGCTTTGTTTGGGCCAAAGTAAGGGAAGAGAATAAGAGTCTCTGCCTGGTAATCTAGATAATTCTTTCGGCTCTTGTCCAAGACCATCAAGGCAGTATCTCTATGATTCTGGAAGAACTACAATGTTACTGGGCTTCGGGTGCCCCCTAAAACAGATACAGCTTAGATCACAACAAAGAAGTCTTTTTTAACTCTGGAAACCCTTTTTAAAATCTGGAAACCCCCAAGAAGGATGGATACAAACAAGCCCAGATTGAGAAGGCTACAATAAATACCTAACTATTCAATGCCCAGACATAGACAAACATCTATAAATATCAGGACCTTCTAGGAAAATATGACCTCACCAAATGAACTAAATAAGGCACCAGGGACTAATCATGAAGAAACATAGATATGTGACCTTTCAAAGAACTCAAAATAGCTGTTTTGAGGAAACTCAAAGAAATTCAAGGAACACAGAGAGGGAGTTAAGAATTCTGTCAGAGAAATTTAATAAATAGATTCAAATAATGAAAAAGAGTAAGAAGAAATTCTGGAGCTGAAAAATGAAGATGGCATAATGAAGAATGCATCAGAGTCTTTTAATAACAGAATTGGTCATGCAGAAGAAAGAACTAGTGAGCTTGAAGACATGCTATTTGAAAATATGCAGTCAGAGGAGAAAAACAAACAAACAAAAAGAAACCATGAAGCACACATACGGGATCTGGAAAATAGTCCCAAAAGGGCAAATCTAAGCATTGGTGGCCTTAAGGAGGACGTAGAGAAAGATACAGGGGTAGAAAGTTTATTCAAAAGGGTAATAACAGAGAATTTCCCAACCTAGAGAAAGATATCAATGTTCAAACATGAGAAAGTTACACAACAGCAAGCAGATTTAACACAAATAAGACTACCTCAAGGCATTTAATTCACAAACTCCCAAAGGTTAAAGATGAGTCCTTCAATCAGAAAGAAAGGGATATTAGTGAGCAGTAAAAAAGCATCTGAAGGTAGAAAACTTACTAGTAATAGTAAGTACACAGAAAAACACAGAGTATGGTAACACTGTAAGTGTGGTGTGTAAACTACTCTTATTTCAATTAGAAAGACTAAACAATGAACCAATCAAAAATAGTAACTACAATGTTTTAAGACATAATCTAATAAGATATAAATAGAAACAACAAAAAGTTTAAAAGCAGGGGATGAACTTAAGATATAGATTCTGTTTTAGTTTTATTTTTGCTTGTATGTTGTTTGTTAGTGTTAAATTATTATCAGCTTAAAATAATGGGGTATAAAATAATATTTGCTTTGGGAGGCAGAGGCGGGAAGATCACTATAGGTCAGGAGTTTGAGTCCAGCCTGGCCATCATAGTGAAACTCCATCTCTACTAAAAATACAAAAATTAGCTGGGCATGGTGGCGGGTGCCTGTAATCCCAGCTACTTGGGAGACTGAGGCAGGAGACTTGCTTGAACCCAGGAGGCAGAGGTTGCAGTGAGCCAAGATTGCACCACTGCACTCCAGACTGGGTAACTGAGCAAGACTTTGTCTCTAAAAAAATAGATAATATAGTACTTTCAATCCTCATGGTTACTTCAAACCAAAATAAATACAATAGGCACACAAAACAAATACAAAACAAGAAACTAAATTATATCACAGAGGAAATTACTTTCACTAAAAGGAAAGAAAAGGCCAGAAGACAACAAAAAAACAAATATTAAGCAGGATTAAGTCCTTATCAGTAAAAACATTAAATGTAAATGGACTAAACTCTCCAATCAAAAGACAGAGTGGCTGAATGGATTAAAAACAAACAAAAAAAAAGATCTAGTGATCTGTTGACTACAAGAAATGCACTCAATCTATAAAGACACAGATAAACTGAAAATAAAAGGTTGAAAAAAGATATCCTATGCCAATGGAAACCAAAAAAGAGCAGGGATGGTTACACTAGATAACAGAGAAAACAGATTACAAGACAAAAACTGTGAAAAGAGACAGAAAAGATCACTGTATAATGATAAAGGATTCAATTCAGTAACAGTATATGACAATTTTAAATATATATTTACCCAACACTGGAGCAACCAGATATAAAATCAAATATTACTAGAACTAAGGAAAGAAATAGGCCTCAATATAATAATAGCTTGAAACTCCAACACCTCAATTTCAACATTGGACAGATATTCCACACAGAAAATGAACAAAGAAACATGGGACTTAATCTGCAAAATACCAAATGGACTTAATAAATATTTACAGAACATTTCATTCAAGAGCTGTAGAATACACATTATTTTCCTCAGCACATGATCATTCTCACAAATAGACCATATGTTAGGTCACAAAAGAAATCTTAGAGCAGTCAAAAATTTGACATAGTATCAAGCATTTTCTCTGACCACAATGGAGTAAAATTAGAAATCAATAATGAGGAAATTGAAAACTATACAAATAGTTGGAAATTAAACAATATGCTTTTGAATGAACAGTGGATCAATGAGAAGGAAACTGAAAAATGCATTGAAACAAATGATATGGCAGTACAACATACCAAAATCTATGGGATACAGCAAAAGCAGTACTAAGAGGGAAGTTTATATCTATAAGTGCCTACGTCAAAAAAAAAAAAAAAAAAAAGAAAGAAAGAAAGAAAGAAAAGAAACACATTAAATAAACAATGTAGCAATACATCTTAAAGAACTAGAAAAGTGATTCTGAAGATGGCTGAATAGGAACAGCTCCAGCCTCCAGCTCCCAGCATGAGTGACACAGAAGACGGGTGATTTCTGCATTTTCAACTGAGGTACTGGGTTCATCTCACTGGAGTGTGTCGGACAGTCGGTGCTGGTCAGTGACTGCAGCCCAACCAGCGAGAAGTGAAGCAGAGCGAGGCAATGCCACACCTGAGAAGTGCAAGGGGAAAGGGAATTCCTTTTCCTAGGCAAGAGAAACTGAGACACATAATGCCTGGAAAATCAGGTAACTCCCACCCTAATATTGTGCTTTACCAAGGGTCTTAGCACATGACACACCAGGACATTATATCCCACGCCTGGCCCGGGGGTCCCACGGCCATGGAGCCTCCCTCATTGCTAGCACAGCAGTCTGAGATCTAACTGCAAGGCAGCAGCCAGACTGGGGGAGGGGCACCCACCATTGCTGAAGTTAAGTAGGTAAACAAAGCCGCCTGGAAGCTTGAACTGGGTGGAGCCCACCACAGCTCAAGGAGGCCTGCCTTCCTCTGTAGACTCCATCTCTGGGGACAGGGCATAGCTAAACAAAGAGCAGCAGAAACCTCTGCAGATGTAAATGTCCCTGTCTGACTACTTTGAAGAGAGCAGTGGTTCTCGCAGCACAGAGATTGAGATCTGAGAATGGACAGAATGCCTTCCTAAGCGGGTCCCTGACCCCTGAGTAGCCTAACTGGGAGACACCCCACTAGGTGCAAACTGACACCTCACACCTCACATGGCTGGGTACACCTCAGAGACGAAGCTTCCAGAGCAAGAATTAGACAGCAACACTTGCTGTTCAGCAATATTCTATCTTCTGCAGCCTCCGCTGCTGATACCCAGGCAAACAGGGTCTGGAGTGGACCTCAAGCAAACTCCAACAGATCTGTAGCTGAGGGTCCTGACTGTTAGAAGGAAAACTAACAAACAGAAAGGACACCCACAACAAAACCCCATCAGTACATCACCATCATAAAAGACCAAAGGCAGATAAAACCACAAAGATGGGGAAAAAGCAGTGCAGGAAAAATGGAAATTCAAAAATTCAGAGCGCATCTTCCCCTTCAAAGGAACACAGCTCTCTGCCAGTAACAGAACAAAGCTGGATGGAGAATGACTTTGACGAGTTGACAGAACAAGGCTTCAGTTGATCAAACTTCTCAGAGCTAAAGGAGGAACTACATACCCAGCGCAAAGAAAATAAAAACCTTGAAACAAGAATGGAAGAATGGATTACTAGAAAAACCAATGCAGAGAAGTCCATAAACGAACTGATAGAGATGAAAACCATGACATGAAAACTATGTGACAAATGCACAAGCTTCGGTAACTGACTCGATCAACTGGAAGAAAGAGTATCAATGATTGAAGATCAAATGAATGAAATGAAGTGAAAAGAGAAGTGTAGAGAAAAAAGAGTAAAAAGAAATGAACAAAGTCCCAGATTCATAAAGCAAGTCCTTAGAGACTTACAAAGAAACTTAGACTCCCACACAATAATAATGGGAGACTTTGACACCCCACTGTCAACATTAGACAGATCAACGAGACAAAAAGTTAGCAAGGATATCCAGGAATTGAACTCAGCTCTACACCAAGAGGACCTAATAGACATCTACAGAACTCTCCACCCCAAATCAACAGAATATACATTCTTCTCAGCACCACATCACACTTATTCCAAAACTGACCACATAGTTGGAAGTAAAGCACTCCTCAGCAAATGTACAAGAACAGAAATTATAACAGATTGCACTCTCAGACCACAGTGCAATTAAACTAGAACTCAGGACTAAGAAATTCAATCAAAACCACTCAACTACATGGAAACTAAACAACCTGCTCCTGAATGACTACTGGGTACATAACGAAATGAAGGCAGAAAGAAAGATGTTCTTTGAAACCAATGAGAACAAAGGTACAACATACCAGAATCTCTGGGACACATTTAAAGCAGTGTGTAGAGGGAAATTTATGGCACTAAATGCCCACAAGAGAAAGCAGGAAAGATCTAAAATTGACACCCTAACATCACAATTAAAAGAACTAGAGAAGCAAGAGCAAACACATTCAAAAACTAGAAGGCAAGAAATAACTAAGATCAGAGCAGAACTGAAGGAGACAGAGACACAAAAAAACTCTCCAAAAAATCAATGAATCCAGGAGCTGGTTTTTTGAAACGATCAACAAAATTGATAGACCGCTAGCATGACTAATAAAGAAGAAAAGAGAGAAGAATCAAATAGACGCAATAAAAAATGATAAAGGGGATATCACCACCGACCCCACAGAAATAGAAACTACCATCAGAGAATACTATAAACACCTGTTTGCAAATAAACTAGAAAACCTAGAAGAAATGAATAAATTCCAGGACACATACACTCTCCCAAGACTAAACCAGGAAGAAGTTGAATCCCTGAATAGACCAGTAGTAGGCTCTGAAATTGAGGCAATAATTAATGGCCTGCCAACCAGAAAAAATCTAGGACAAGACGGATTCACAGTCGAATTCTACCAGAGGTACAAGGAGGAGCTGGTACCATTCCTTCTGAAACTATTCCAATCAGTAGAAAAAGAGGGAATCCTCCCTAACTCATTTATGAGGCCAGCATCATCCTGATACCAAAGCCTGGCAGAGACACAACAAAAAAAAGGGATTTTAGACCAATGTCCCTGATGAACATCGATGCAAAAATCCTCAATAAAATACTGGCAAACTGAATCTAGCAGCACATCAAAAAGCTTATCCACCATGATCAAGTGGGCTTCATGCCTGGGATGCAAGGCTGGTTTAACATATGCAAATCAATAAACGTAATCCAGCATATAAACAGAAACAAAGACAAAAACCATGTGATTATCTCAAAAGACGCAGAAAAGTCCTTTGACAAAATTCAACAGCCCTTCACGCTAAAAATGCTCAATAAATTCGGTATTGATGGAACGTATCTCAAAATAATAAGAGCTATTTATGACAAACACACAGCCAATATCATACTGAATGGGCAACAACTAGAAGCATTCCCTTTGAAAACTGGCACAAGACAGGGATGCCCTCTCTCACCACTCCTATTCAACATAATGTTGGAATTTCTGGCTAGGGCAATCAGGCAAGAGAAAGAAATCAAGGGTATTCAGTTAGGAAAAGAAGAAGTCAAATTGTCCCTGTTTGCAGATGACATGATTGTATAGTTAGGAAACTCCATCATCTCAGCCCAAAATCTCCTTAAGCTGATAAGCAACTTCAGCAAAGTCTCAGGATACAAAATCAATGTGCAAAAATCACAAGCATTCTTATACACCAACAACAGACAAACAGAGAGCCAAATCATGAATGAACTCTCATTCACAGTTGCTTCAAAGAGAAAAAAATACCTAGGAATCCAACTTACAAGGGATGCGAAGGATCTCTTCAAGGAGAACTACAAACCACTGCTCAGTGAAATAAAAGAGGACACAAACAAATGGAAGAACATACCATGCTCATGGATAGGAAGAATCAATACTGTGAAAATGGCCATACTGCCCAAGGTAATTTATAGATTCAATGCCATCCCCATTAAGCTACCAATGACATTCTTCACAGAATTGGAAAAAACTATTTTAAGGTTCATATGGTACCCTCACTTTGCCAAGACAATCCTAAGCCAAAAGAACAAAGCTGGAGTCATCACATTACCTGACTTCAAACTATATTACAAGGCTACAGGAACCAAAACAGCATGGTACTGGTACCAAAACAGAGATATAGACCAAGGGGACAGAGCAGAGTCCTCAGAAATAATACCACACATCTACAGTCATCTGATCTTTGACACAGCTGACAAAAACAAGAAATGGGGAAAGGATCCCTATTTAGTAAATGATGCTGGGAAAATTGGCTAGCCAGAAGTAGAAAACTGAAACTGGATCCTTTCCTTACTCCTTATACGAAAATTAATTCAAGGTGGATTAGAAACTTAAATGTTAGATCTAAAACCATAAAATTCCTAGAAGAAAACCTAGGTAATACCATTGAGGACATAGGCATGGGCAAAGACTTCATGTCTAAAACACCAAAAGAAATGACAACAACAGCCAAAATTGACAAATGGGATCTAATTAAACTAAAGAGCTTCTGCACAGCAAAAGAAACTACCATCAGAGTGAACAGGTAATGGGAGAAAACAGAATGAGAGAAAATTTTTGCAATCTACTCATCTGACAAAGGGCTAATATCCAGAACCTACAAAGAACTCAGACAAATTTACAAGAAAAAAAAAAAAATCCCATCAAAAAGTGGGGCAAAGGATATGATCAGACACTTCTCTGAAGAAGACATTATACAGCCAACAGACACATGAAAAAATGCTCATCATCACTCACCATCAGAGAAATGCAAATCAAAACCACAATGAGATACCATCTCACACCAGTTAGAACGGCAATCATTAAAAAGTCAGGAAACAACAGGTGCTGGAGAGGATGTGGAGAAATAGAAACACTTTTACACCATTGGTGGGACTGTAAACTAGTTCAACCATTGTGAAAAATAGTGTGGCAATTCCTCAAGGTTCTAGAACTAGAAATACCATTTGACCCAGCCATCCCATTACTGGGTATATAGCCAAAGGATTATCAATCATGCTGCTATAAAGACACATGCACCCATATGTTTATTGTGGCACTATTCACAATAGCAAAGACTTGGATTCAACCCAAATTTCCATCAGTGACAGACTGGATTAAGAAAATGTGGCACATATCCACCATGGAATACTATGCAGTCATTAAACCGGATGAGTTCATGTCCTGTGTAGGGACATGGATGCAGCTGGAAACCATCATTCTCAGCAAACTATCGCAACAACAGAAAACCAAACGCCGCATATTCTCACTCATAGGTGGGAATTGAACAATGAAATCACTTGGACACAGGAAGGGGAATATCACACACCAGGTCCTATTGTGGGTAGGGGCGAGGAGGGAGGGATAGCATTAGGAGATATACCTAATGTAAGTGACGAGTTAATGGGTGCAGCACACCAACATGGCACATGTATACGTATGTAACAAACCTGCACTTTGTGCACATGTACCCTAGAACCTAAAGTATAATAATAAAAAAAAGAACTAGAAAAGCAAGAGCAAAGCAAACCCCAAATTAGTAGAAGAAAATAAATAATAAAGATCAGAGCAGAAATAAATGAAAATTGAAATGAAGAAACCAATACAAGAGATCAATGAAACAAAAAGTTTTCTTTTGAGAAGTTAAACAAAATTGAGAAATCTTTAGCAAAACTAGGTAAGAGTAAAGAGAAAAGATACTAATAAATAAAATCGGGGGTGAAAAATCAGACATTACAACTAATACCTAGAAATTCAAAGAATCATTAGTGACTACTATGAGCAACTATATACCAATAAAGTGGAAAATCTAGAAGAAATGCACAAAGTCCTAGATATATACAAACTACCAAGATTGAACCATGAAGAAAACCAAAACCTTAACAGATCAATAACAAGTAACTAAATTGAAGCCTAAAAAGTCTCAGAAAAGCCTATTACTCAATGGCTATATTATAGCTGAATCATACCAGACACTTAAAGAAGGTTGAATACTAATCCTAATCGAAATATTTTGAAAAATAGAGGAGGAAGGAACACTTCCAAATTAATTCTACAAGCCCTGTATTACCCTAATCCAGACAAACACACATCAAAAAAAAAAAAAAAAGAAAAAGAAAGAAAGAAAACTACAGGACAATATCTTTGATGAATATTAATTCAAAAATCCTCAACAAAATAATGCAAATGAATTCAGCAATACATTATAAAGATCATTCATCATGACTAAATGGGATTTATTCTGTGGATGCAAGGATGGTTCAAAATATGCTAATAAACCAGTGTGATACACCATATCCACAGAATGAAGGACAGAAACCATATGATCCTTTCCTTTGATGCTGAAAAAGTATTGGTAAAATTCAACATCCTTTCATGGTAAAGATCCTCCAAAAACTGGGGATAGAAGCACCATACCTTGACATAGAAAAGCCATATATGACAAACCTACAGCTACTATCATACTGAATGGGTAAAAACTCAAATACTTTTCTCTAAGATCTGGACGATGACAAAGATGCCCACTTTCACCATTGTTATTCAACATAGTACTGAAAGTCCTAGCTAGAGCAATAAAAGAAAAGAAATAAACACAGGGCATCCAAACTGGAGAGGAAGAAGTCAAATTATCCTTGTTTGCAGATGAAATAATCTTATATTTGAAAAAATTAAAGACTTCACCAAAAACTATTAGAATTGATAAACAAATTCAGTAAAGTTGCAGGATACAAAATCAGCACGCAGAAAACAATGACATTTCTGTATGCCAACAGTGAACAATCTGAACAAGAAATAAAAATAGTCCCATTTACTGTAGGCACAAATAAAATTAATTACCTAGGAATTAACCAAAAAAGTGAAAGATATCTATAATTAAAACTATAAAACACTAATGAAATAAAATGAAGAGATGAAAAATAAAAAGATAGTTCATGCTCATGGATTGGAAGAATCTATATTGGTATGTCCATACTACACAAAGCAATCTACAGATTTAATGAAACCTCTATCAAACTACTAATGACATTCCTTACTAAAATAGGAAAAAACTATCCTAAAGTTTATATGAAACTACGAAAGATTCAGAATAGTCAAAGCAACTCTAAGCAAAAGAAATTGGATAAATAACATTTGCTGAATTCACATATACTACAGAGCTATAGTAACAAAAACAGCATGATACTGGCATTAAAACAGGTACATAGACCAAAGCAACAGAATAGAGAACCCATAAACAAATCCAAACACCTACAGTGAACTCATTTTTGACAAAGGTGCCAAAAACATACAGTGGGGAAAAGACATTCTGTTCAATGAATAGTGCTGGGAAAATTGCATATTCATCTGTGGAAGAGTGAAACTAGACCCATATGTCTCACCGCTTACAAAAAATCAAATCAAAATGGATTAGAGACTTAAATCTAAGACCTCATACTCTGAAACTACTGAAAGAAAACATTGGAACAACTCTCCAGGACATTGGTTTGAGCAAAAATTTCTTGACAAATATCTGACAAGCACATGCAACCAAAGCAAAAATGGACAAATACGATAATATTGAGTTAAAAAGTTTCTGCACAGCAAAGGAAACAATCAACAAGGTGAAGAGACTACTCACAGTATGGGAGAAAATATTTGCAAACAACCTATCTAACAAGGGATTAATAACCAGGATATATAAGAAGCTCAAACAACTCTATAGAAAAAAAATCTAGTAATCCAGTTTTTTTTTTAAAAAAAAGGGGCAAAAAATCTAAATAGACATTTCTCAAAAGAAGACATACAAATGGCAGACAGGCATACAAAAAGGTGCTTAACATCATTAATCATTAGAGAAGTGCAAATCAAATATCATCTCACCCCAGTTAAAATAGCTTATATCCAAAAGACAGGCAATAACAAATGCTGGTGAGGATGTGAAGAAACCTGTTTGTTGGAAGGGAGGTTAGTACAATCACTATGGAGAATAGTTTGGAGGTTCCTTAAGAAACTAAAAGTCAAGTCATCATGTGACCCAGTAATCACACTGCTGAGTATATACCCCAAAGAAAGGAAATCAGTATATCAAAGAGATATCTGCACTCCCATGTTTGTTGCAACACTGTTCAAAATAGCCAAAATTTGGAAGCAACCTAAGTGTCCATCAACAAATGAATGGATAAAGAAATGTTGTACTTGGCCGGGCGCGGTGGCTCAAGCCTGTAATCCCAGCACTTTGGGAGGCCGAGATGGGCGGATCACGAGGTCAGGAGATCGAGACCATCCTGGCTAACACGGTGAAACCCCGTCTCTACTAAAAATACAAAAACTAGCCGGGCGAGATGGCGGGCGCCTGTAGTCCCAGCTACTTGGGAGGCTGAGGCAGGAGAATGGCGTCAACCCGGGAGGCGGAGCTTGCAGTGAGCTGAGATCCGGCCACTGCACTCCAGCCTGGGCGACAGAGCGAGACTCCGCCTCAAAAAAAAAAAAAAAAAAAGAAATGTTGTACTTATACACAAGGGAGTACTATTCAGCCACAAAATAGAATGAGATCCTCTCATTTGCAACAACATGGATAGAACTGGAGGACAGTATGCTTAGAGAATTAAATCAGGCACAGAAAGACAAACATCACATGTTCTCATTTATATATGTTGATTAATATTCAAAACAATTGAACTCTTGGAGCTAGAGAGTAGCAGGATAGTTACCAGAGGCCGGAATGGTTAGTGGGGGTTTGGGTGCGGGAGGTGGGGATGGTTAATGGGTCCAGGAAAAAAAAAAGAAAAATGAATAAGACCTAATATTTGATAACACAACAGAGTGATTATAGTCAATCGTAATTTTGTTGTACATTTTAAAGTAACTAAAAAAGTATCATTGGATTGTTTGTAACACAAAGGATAAATGCTTGAGGGGATGGAGACCCCATTTTACATGATGTGATTATTACACATTGTATACCTATATCAAAACATCTCATGTACCCCATAAATATATATACCTACTATGTACCCACAGAAATCAAAATTTAAAAGTTAAAAAACAAAAAATAAAAATAGAAAGTGAAATGAAAGTTGCCCTCTTAAAATACTGTTTTTATTTATGAAATTGGATAAATGATCTGATGCTTAAGAAAGTGTTGAACTCTAAGAAGTGTCAGATACTAGAAAAATTAAGAACTTACTCTGTAAGCTTTTCTTCATTTTCTACCTCAGTAATACACCATGTTAATACATTTCTTTACTGACTTTTAACAGCATACAATTCCAGTCCTACCTGTAAGGAAATATTTGCTATTCAAAAAGGCCTGAGATAGTACCACTCTTTCAAAAGACTACATATTGTTTTTCCTTTCCCTTTAATGGAAAGTGGCTGCATGACATAGATGCATTAGTTCTGAATGAGGCAGGAGCAAGAATTAGATTATTTTACAAAATCAGCAGTCACTTACTTCATGGAAGTTCTGTTTCCTTAGGGCTAAGGGAATATCCTTATGTGTACAATGAAGGCGCTAGACTATATTATCACCAAGATCACTTTCAACTCAAGTATTCCATAATTCTATGCCAAGAAAATTCTTAGATTGGGAATTACAACCACTCTCTATTCTGGAAGATTGACTTGCAAATATGTGGGCACTCTGTGTATGCTTTATTTCACTTTTATTTGTATTTCTTCTTAGCTCTCCATCCAAAAAAGAAGCAAATCATTCGAGTTCCATGTATCGTCCATCATTTTTATTACTTGTTCCATATTCCTGATGGAAGGTTTGAGATGACTGGAGAAAGAACAGTCAATAAAATGCAGTTTGGAGATTTACTTCTGGATTCACTTTTTCATATTATTTGTGTCCCTTATTAGAATGGATCAATAAGAATAAGGCATATCTATTGAAACTTGTATTTTACTGATAACATAAGTGACATATCTTTTGTGCTACGTTTCCACCTGTAATAATATTCAAGGAAAATAATTCCAAATTGGGGTAGTTCAGATTTAATTATATTCACTTCAGTTACAAATCATTGAACTAGACAGGAGCATACCACTTAGCACACTTATACATTTATTAAAAAATAATAAATTGGTTAACTTTAACAGCAGATATACTAGCTGTTGTGTTAAGACAATATGTAGTTCTGAGTACAATTACTTAGTCATTAGTACCCTTACTATTGATTCTCTACAATTTTTTAAACCTTATAAGCCATCTCAGGCTGTTTTCATAGTTATTGTCCCCATGTTTTAACTTATATTTAGCTACTGTTAAGAATATATTTCACTAATGACTTATTAATTTATAGTTTCTTTTCACTCAGTGGCAATAAATACTCTCTTCACTTTCTATTTATCCCAAACTAAAGCATCTTCACGCTTCTTATATAGCCCTGTCTCATTGGCTGAGGTTGGCTTTGCTCACCACTGCAGAGGATGACTGTGTGCTGATGTGAGTGCTGCCTGTAACCAACTCCATTCAAGGGAAGACTCTGCTTTTACTATCTGCTTCTTTAGAGGGCTCATGTCTTTAACCAGAAGAAACGTTTTAAAACAATCCAGAAAAACAAAGCACAAGTCACACACAGTTAATAATGTTTCTTTATGGCTACTATTCATAATGAGATAATTAGAGAAAATTAGAGGATCTGCTCCTGATAGTAACAAACCTCAAATCATCAATAACTTTTTGGAAATTAGAAGGCTGAAAAATTCCTGTGCCAAAAATATGCTTGCTTGTATTTTCTAAAAGTCACCATGCAATCTTGTGGTCCTCTGTACTAATAACAGTTATAGTACAGTATCAATAATAAGATAAAGAAATAAATAGATATATCATTTGGAAACTCTAAACTCTCTTTAAAATTCTTAAATTATGCTTTTACAGTAAACCAAATCAAGACATAGGAAATAAGTAAAAGCAATGTTTGAAAAGGAAAATGTAACTTCTAAGAATGCTTCCCCACCAATTCCCTATAGGTCAGCCATTTAATTTTGTTAACCTTGGTACCTTAGGTAGCAAAACACAAACAAGTATGCATCTATTATGCTCAAGTCTTTCCTAACAAATGCAATGGACGTTTTTCATGTCAATTTAACTTGAGTTTTCAGCAGCAATTAACGCCTTTGACCAAAGTTACTGTCCTGATTCAATTTTTTGTTTTGTTTTGTTTTCTTCGTTTCTATAAGCCATTTTTCCTGGTTTTCCTTTCACTTCCGTGGTGCTTCCTTCTCAGTAGTCTTTGTAGTTTCTTTATTCTGTGACCTACAAAATAAAGTTCCTAATTGGTCAAGTTTTGATTCTTCGACTCTCTTTATTCCTTGATAAATATTCCCTCTGCATGTTATCTCATTAATTCTTAAGATATATTTCAAATGTGTTTTCCCTTTAAACCCCATTTTTTCAGTGCTCTCTAACTCAGGAAATGCATCATCATCAATCCAGTTTAAAAACCGCAAACATAAGAGTCTCCTTAATACCTTCTTACATCCTTACTCTACAAATTCAGTCCACACTAATACGTATCAATGTTACTTACTAAATATTGGCCACTTCGCTTTGTATCTGGACAGTTCTAACACGTTAGTCCATCGCTTTTTCTTTTGCCTAAACTATTATAATAGCCTCCTTATTGGTCCTCCACCATAAGTTCTTGCACACCTCCTACTATCTCAAATTCATAGTCTGGGAGTTTTGTTTGTTTGTTTTGTTTTGTTTTGTTTTCTGAGACGGAGTTTCGCTCTTGTCGCTCAGGCTGGAGTGCAGTGGCGCGATCTGGGCTCACTGCAACCTCTGCACCCTCTCCCCTTCCAGTTCAAGCGATTCTCCTGCCTCAGCCTCCCGAGTAGCTGGGATTACAGGCGCCTGCCTCCACGGCCAGCTAATTTTTGTATTTTTAATCGAGACAGGGTTTCGTCATGTTGGCAGGCTGGTCTGGAACGCCTCATCTCAGGTGATCCACCGGCCTCGGCTTCCCATGATTACAGGCGTGAGCTACCGCGCCCGTCCTGGGAGGTTCTTTTAAAAAGGAGGTTCTCAGCATGTAATTCTGCTCCAACATTTCAATGGATTTCAATTTTGGGGTGAATTAAAATATTTGACATGAGCCATGTAGCCCTGCAGAGACTGTCCCTTCTCCTTCTCTCCAGTTTAATCTCACTTTTCTACCTCTCCTTGTGCATTCCAGGCACACTGTCTACTTAGCTCCTGGACCATGCCACGCAGTCTATGACAGGGAACTTTGCATGTGTTCCTCTATCTAACTGAAGCACTTTTCCAGTTCCCTCTTTATTCTTACTATTTTCACCTAGTTAATTCTAATTGCTCCTCTAAATTCTTTATTCTAGTATCTCTTCCTCAGTGGATCCTTCCCCATTTTACACAACTCCTTGTATATCTCTTTGTAAAACTGATCACATTCTAATTTGACATCTATGTGTGTGACAGTTCTCAAATTAATGCCTGCCTTTCATTACCACGGTCAATAAGGGCAAAGTTACTATCTACAGTTGTGCGTTGGCTAACAATGGGAACATGTTCTGAGAAATGCATTGTTAAGCAATTTCATCATTGTGCAAACATCACTACGTGCAAACATCACTCAGTGTACTTATCCAAACCTAGGCTAGGAGTATAGCCTACTACACACCTAGGCCTAGTATAGCCTGTTGCTCCTAGACCACAAACCTGTATAGAATATTACTATACTGAATAGTGTAGGCAACTGTAACACAATAGGAAGTGGTTGTATATCTGAACATATCTAAACATAGAAAATACAATAAAAATATAATATAAATTATTTTTAAAAGGTGCATCCATAGGCAGCTCTACTATAATTTGGAACCGCTATTGTATATGAAGTCTGTCATTGACCAAAATATTCTTATGCAGTACATGGCTGTATTTAGTTCTCTGTTTTATCTCCAGGACCAAGGATACTGTAAGACACATGGCTGCTCAATAATAATTTGTTGGGCAAATAGGAGGTGAAATAATTTTATACATTAAGTTTCCCACCCAGTTTCAAGTGATCCACTTTTTAGAGCCCTTTGTTCCAGTTGCCACTAGCACAGGCACAACCCCTTTATGAGGAGGCAATGGGACTACTGGCTGAAGCAGAAACAACAAAGCAAAGAAGGGAAGGACCAGAAAGGAAAGAATCAAATGAATATAAACAAGATGGATTCTGTTGCATAGCTTGGAACCTATCTCCCAAAACACACTAAAAAAGAAATTTCTAAAATATTTTCAATAAATCATGCCATCATTTATAGAAAGCAATTTTGAGAGACATTGTTTTGAGTGTTATTGCTATGTTTGTTTTAAAACTTCTGTCTGTAACAGTATGTTGTTACAAAATGGTTACTAAAAAGAGGCAAAGGTAAGAAAGGGCATGGTCCTTATGCTTTATTTAATGCCCACAATAGAAACACTTTGGTGTGTCTCTTACATTATGAATGTCATTAAGTATCTCCATTGATAGAATCTGTTCAAGTTTGGTCAAGTTAAAACTTTGAGACCTTTTGACATTAGGAATTAATATATTGGGGTGGGAAGCATGTTGAAAAACTCAGCACAATCAAGTTTCAGTCAATACTTCAGAAGTGTATTAAGAAAACTTTAATCAGATTGTCTTTACATAAATTATGATGTTCATGTGTTTTTCATGATTGATGGGGATGCTAGTCATTCCCCAGTATTTTTTTTTCCTTTCTTACAGCATAATATAACGTTCATCTGAGCACATGGAAATACTGCATGTCCTCCCTTGAAGCTAGGTGTAGCCATATGACTAGGTGTTGCTCAATCGCATGATATGTCAGTAGAAGCAATACGTGCAAATTTATGAGCATGTCCTTAAAAGACGGGTGGAGTCATGCTCTCTCCGTCACTGGCTTTTTCTTTTGACTGGTTTGAATTCAAACAAGGAAGTCATGGATGAACCTTCTTGTACCATGAAGGTGACATATAACAGTGAAACTCTAGACAGAAAGGGCCTGGATGCCTAAATCCAGGGTTTCTTTCTTGTTTAGGCCACTATCACTTTGGGTCTCTCTATTGCAATAGCGAAATCTGCATTCTAACTAATTTAAAAGCTATGTGTTATTTAATTTAAGAATTTAGAAATAATAAACAGACTGTATGTTTTGTCAGTGGAAAAGCCAGTTTGGGAGGTCACATCTCCTTATTGCTAGACTTACATGCTCTTCTTATATCATGATTACATTTCATGAGTTTTTGTATCCAAGAGTTCACATAATAGTATTTAGAGAAAAATAGAATTTTTACTGGAAATTTTGCATTCTACAAGATTACATTTAATATTTACATTTAAACTTCTAAAAAATTCTGTTGGTTAATTATTATTGAGATTCATAGCTACTGAGTTCTGGAGCAGGCATTTAAATGCTGATTCCTTGAATCTCAAAACACATTTTCTTCATGTTATAATACCACTTGCAAGTATTTAAAGAGATTCTACAACTATATGAAGACCTAATCAATAATACATATACAATAATTTGCATTGTTTTATATGTTTGTTTTTGTATTTATAGTCACAGATATTGCAATTCAAATAAATGATTCATTCAAAACAGAAAATTAAGTTGATAAAAGAAAATATCTTTTAGATTTATACATTTACATTATTATTTTAAATTGACTGCTTTGAGCTGAGCATGTATGAAGTTTTTAAAAAAATCTTTGCATAACCCTAGAAAATATTTGCTTTGCTCTTTTTTCTATCATTTTCTTTACAAGCTACAGTAAGATATTTTTAAAGATATGTAAACTATTTATCAGATTTCACTTTAAATGGCTGTTTTGGCTCTCTTTCATGGCACACATTTAAGAACAGAGGAACAAACGAGATGACCTTTCTTTTGCTAGTGAAACTTAAACAAGTACAACAATTTGTTATAAGAAGAACAAGGCTGTTTTCAGCTCAACCGTTGACTTTCCTTTTAGATACTTCTTGGCCTACCTCCATTTATGGAAGCTAGAAAGACCAGATTCCAACATTTTTAACTAACCTTGCAGTTAGACATGTCACGTGAGAGAGTTTTCAATGAAACACAAGGGGACGTCTTTGGAACTTTTACTTTTCTGATTAAACAAAGAAAAAGAATAGATATGGTTGGCTGTAACCCCCTCTCCCAGTACCCCCACTTCCCACATACATCACTTTCCTCCCTCTTTCTGGCTAAACATCAGTATAATGTTGGGAACTGCAGTGGTCATCTTGAAGCCATGGGAGCATAATTTATTCTTTACTTAAATACTATTTCAGATTTTATTCTTCTCTCCAGGATTAGAATGTAAGATTAAATTTAGTGTCTTTAGAATGTAAAGATCTAAGTTAGAATCTTTATTTACCACTTATTAGCTCTGCAAATTTGGGTGTTTCTGAGTTTTTTGTGCCATGATTATCACCTCTATAAAAGTAGACATTTAGAAAAATCTACCTTGCAGGATGTTATAAAAGTTAGAGATAGGTTATACAGAGCCTAGCACATTAGCAGTGCTCCACATATGGTAGTTATTACTATTAGTTAAACTGTTTGAATCTGTTCATTGCATGCTTATTCCTATAACATATATCCTTTCACAGCACTCCAGTGATCTGAACTGTTTTCCAACTATTTACATTATGTAATACTGTCCTAAAATGCTTTGAAAGCCTCTAGATGCCATTATGCTCAGTGTTCACACCCCTCATCAAAGAGAGGAGTGAAATCCAACTTCGTAGGGGTACTTTTATGTAAATATCTATATATCTCAAGGAATTCGGTTTTGTGTAATAAATATTTAGGATGATTGTTAGTATTTAATTAAACTTAATTTTTAGATAATTGTACATTGATATATAGTTGTAGGTTATATAGAAAGGGACTGTGTGTTACGGTAGTTTGCGTTTTTCAAGGACTTGGTTCATTTCATCTAAATCATCAAACTTATGTATGTAGAATTGTTCATAGTACTCCTTTTTATTCTTTTGATGTCCGCAGGGTTTGTATTGATATCTTTTGTTTCATTTGTGATATTTGCAATCTGCATTTTATCCCTATTTTTCTTTGTAAGTCTTACCAAAAGTTTGTCAATTTTCTTGATCTTTTAAAAGAATCACTTGTTACTATAATTTTTCTTCATTGTTTTCATACTTTAATTTTGAGTTCTGCTGTTATATTTATTCTCTTCTGCTTGCTTTGAGTTTATTATGTTCTTTTTATGCATTGTTGAAGTAGAAACCTAGATAACTGATGTGAGACTTTCTCTTTTCCAATGTATTATAAAATTTTCTCAGCCCCTCTTTAGCTATGTTCTAAAAATTTTGATATGTTGTATTTCACTTTCATTCAGTTTAATGTATTTTTAAAATTCCGTTCAGTTTCTTTTTGACTCATAGATTACTAAGTAGTATGTTGTTTTGTTTCTTAATGTTTGGGCGCTTTCCTATTATCTTTCTCTTGTGGATTTCTAGTTTGATTCCATGTGGTCAGAAACGACACTGTATGATTTAAATTATTCTAAATTTGTTAATATTTGTCTTATGTCTCAGGATATGATCTATCTTGGTATAAGTTTCTCAAACCCTTGGAAAGAATATGTATTCTGCTGTTACTGCATGGAGTGGTCTATGTATGTGGATTGATGCTGATTGGTTAGAGCATTGGATGATACTGTGTTTGAATTTATTTTTTCCTGATTTTCGGTCTACCAATTGTAGAAAGAGAGATGTGTAAGTCACCACTGTCATTGTGGAGTTGTCAGTTTCTCCTTTCAGTTCTGTCAATCTTTCCTTCGCATTTTTTTGAAGTTTTGTTTTTTGGTGCATACAGATTCAGGATTACTATGTCCTCTTGATGGATTGATTCTATCATGATATAATGTCCCTTTCTGTCTCCTGTAAATTTTTTTTTGCTCTGATGTCTATTTTATTGATATTAATATAGCCATTTTTGCTTTCCTTTGTAATCTTTGCATGCTATATCTTTTTTATTATTCTACTTTCAACCTGATAATTTTACTTATTATAATATTATAAAAGTATTTATTATAGTTTTATTTATTATAAAAACCTGATAATTTTATTTATTATTTTATTTATTATAAAAAATAAATAAATTTTATTTATTACTATAAAGAGAACATATAGTTAAATCATATTTTTAAATGCACTCTATTTTTTTTTAATTTTCTCTCTGTTTTCATTTCTGTTTTTTGTTGTTGTTGTTGTTGCTTTCCTATGTAGTATTTACTTTTTTTTTTTTTTTTTTTTTTTTGAGACGAAGTCTCGCTCTGTCGCCCAGGCTGGAGTGCAGTGGCCGGATCTCAGCTCACTGCAAGCTCCGCCTCCGGGTTCCCGCCATTCTCCTGCCTCAGCCTCCCGAGTAGCTGGGACTACAAGCGCCCGCCACCTCGCCCGGCTCGTTTTTTGTATTTTTTAGTAAAGACGGGGTTTCACCGTGTTAGCCAGGATGGTCTCGATCTCCTGACCTCGTGATCCGCCCGTCTAGGCCTCCCAAAGTGCTGGGATTACAGGCTTGAGCCACCGCGCCCAGTATTTACTTTTTAAAGAAATTCACTTTGATGTATCTCTGGTATTTTAAGTGCAACTATTTGCACAACTTTTTTAGTTGTTGACGTAGGTATTATATTATGTATACAAAACTTATAGTCTAGTACTGTCTTCATTTTACCAGTTTGAGTGAAGTATAAAAATACCACCTCCTTTGACTTCTTTTTACCCATCCCCTATTATAATATAAATGTCTTAGATATTTTGACCACATACATTTAGAACACATAAGACAGTGTTATACCTTGTCTTTAACTGTCAGGTATGAGTTAGAACAGAGAAAAAGGAAAGCCTATCATACTCACCTATACTTTCGCTTACTGTGTTCTTGCTCTCTGATGTTCCAAAAGGTCTTCTTTCATTATACCCTTATGGTTTAGAGCACTTTTCTTTCTCCATTATTTTAGGACATATCTGCTGATAACCGATTCCCTTAGTTTTTCAAAGCAGAAATGCTTTGATTTTCTCTTCAGTCCTGAAGGGTATTTTTGCTGGACATAAGATTCTGGGTTGATAGTTCCTTTCTTTTCACACTTGGCAAATATTTTGCCACTTCTTTCTGCCCTTCATAGCTACTTCTAGCAATCTAATTGTTTTTGCCATATAGATAAAGTGTTATTTATTTTTCGCTTTTTTCAAAATCTTTTCTTTGTATTTAGTTTCCAGAAGTTTTGTGATTAGTCTTGGCTTGGAATTTGGGGGGTTTATCCTGATTTTGCTTTTCACAGCTTGCTCTGTCTATAGGTTTATGCCTCTTGCCAAATTCAGAAAGTTTCTAGGAATTATTTCCTTGTCTACTTTTTCATCCCCACCTTGTTTCTCATCTCTTCCTGGGACTCTGATCACAAGAATGTTCCATCTTTCTTTATAGTCTTACAAGTGCTTGAAATTCTGCTTATTTCTTTCAGTGTATTTTCTTCCTATTGTTCAGATTAAGTAATTTTTATTGTTCTGTCTTCAAGTTCATTGATTGTTTCCTCTGTTCTCTTCATGTCACTGTTAAGCCTACCCAGTGAGGTATAATTTTGATTTTTGTATTTTCAGTTCTAAAAATTCTAGTTGGTTCTTCTTTGTATCTTCTATTTTTTTGCTGAGAATTTCTGTTTTCCTGATAAAGCTTTCTATTTTTTATTTGTTTCAAGCATGATTGTAATTGCTTGCTGAACTATTTTTTTTTTTACCAGAGCTGTTTTCAAACCTTTGACAGATAATTCTAATGTCTTTGTCCTCTTGGTGTTGGCATTTTTATTGGTTGTTTCTTTACAATCAATTTGCAGTCTTCCAGATATGTCGTATAAAAAGTGATTTTCTACTGAAAGTTGGACATTTTGTTTGCATTTAGGGAGAGGAAAAAGGAAAGTAAGACTACTACATATTTCCAGAAGTCAAATCTGTAATTCTGAATATTATTTAAAATAAAATTTATATCTTTATTATATTTATATTTTCTAGTTAGGAAGAAGTACTAATTATAACAAAGTTGTTTATCAGAAATAAGTGTAAATTTATGTAACACTTTGAGATTCAAATAGAGTTGTGATTTATAAATACATATGCAAATGTTTTTTTTTTTTTTTTTTTTTGAGACGGAGTCTCGCCCTGTCGCCCAGGCTGGAGTGCAGTGGCCGGATCTCAGCTCACTGCAAGCTCCGCCTCCCGGGTGTACGCCATTCTCCTGCCTCAGCCTCCTGAGTAGCTGGGACTACAGGCGCCCGCCACCTCGCCCGGCTAGTTTTTTGTATTTTTTTTTTAGTAGAGACGGGGTTTCACCGTGTTAGCCAGGATGGTCTCGATCTCCTGACCTCGTGATCCGCCCGTCTCGGCCTCCCAAAGTGCTGGGATTACAGGCTTGAGCCACCGCGCCCGGCCGCAAATGATTTTTAAGTTACATTCATCAATCCCTTATTCCCTCATCTGGAACTAAAAAAATTTTCTTGGGAGTAGTCTAACACTTTGTTCATACACATAAAGCGTTGTTTTTTAACCAGACTTCTGGCTATTTCATTTCTCAGTCTGTTTTCTGTTTTCTTTTTCCATTATTCTCAATAAATACAGATGCATGTATGCATGTATATGTGTATGTTTATTTGTATTTATTATGGATAGGTATTTAATTTGTTCTATAACAAAATAATAACACTAATATAATTTCATCATTCTATTCTACTCTTCATTTAACATCAAGTTCATTAACTAAAGTCTTAGGATAAATGTGATTTTTGATGAGCAAACTTTATACTATTTTATTTCAATCTTCCTTTTTGAAAGATTCGTACAATTGTCTCAGCTTCATCAAATGTTCTTTGGGTTGCACAATTTATTATAAGGAGAGAAAAATTCTAATTTTTGTCATTTTAAAATTTCAATGCCAATGTTTTAGAAATGTTGCATATTGTGTCTTTGAAACACAGTTTTAAAAGGAGCATAACTACTCAAGTCAGATATTTTTGGTTAGGTTGTCTTCTAGGGAGAAATCTTGGGATTATTTTTCACAGCCATTTTTGTGATTTTTCACATCTTTGTTTTGTGTTATATACCACTTATTTATATGCAAGCATAATACTAGGAGTATGATTATTAAATTAAAATAGAAGTGATTAGATTCAACTAACTATGGGGGGCTAGAATATTAAGAGTTATCTGTATTCTTTCCTAATTAATTGTCTTTGTCTATGTAGCGACCTTTTTTTCTGATTCTGAATACATTGCTACTTTATTTTTAAAATTAATTATATTATCTATAGCATTTCTCATGTTAAAGTGCTGTGGTACCCTCCATGAGAAATGGTAGTTTTCATATTCCTAGTGGGAACTCTTGCTCTTTTGAATTCTCATCTGTGTTTTAGAATCTCAGATCTGGAAGGAATCCCAGAAGCTATTTTATGCCTAACTTATACGTGAGTGTAATAACTTTATGCCACACCAATCTCTATCCACTAGATTTTGTATATTTTTAAGAAGAAATAGTGAATGGATCTCCTCATGTAAAAATGTCAATGGCTAGATAATATGCTATGCAGAACTGTCAAGGCCATTGACACAAATTTTAAAGCAAGTTTACAAACTAATGTTATGATTTCCATATATTTAAAATTTCTCTCATCAGTTTGTATCACTAAAACACATTTTTTAAGCTTTAGTATAAAGTGTGAACATGTTACCAATAATTTTTTGCCCCACTTCTTTCAAAGGCTTCCTGAAGAGATTAAAACAGTAATACGAACTAATATAAAATTATGTCATCTTCATTTATAGGATAGGTTCTACTGAATATAAATGTGCAACATATAAACAATCATAATTATGCTGAAACCTAAATAAGTTTAATTTATTTCACATAACAAATGTTTCCACATTAAGCATTATAGACCTGAAACAATCACTCATTGTGTACAAAATGAATTGCAAACTTATCAGGTGTTTAAGGCCCTATTTGAAATACCCACTTCCTTTTTATCTCTCATTCTTCTATATTCTTATGGAACATAGAGTCCTTAACCAGGCCATGCATATGACACTTACATGCCTATATGCAATTTGTTTGTTTAGTCTAGAATGCTTCTTGTGTGTGTGGTCATCTCCATTTGGAGCATGTCTTCCATAAAGCCTTTTTGGCCAATTCTTTCTTTGTGCAACTGAGGCAGTTTCCTTTTGCCCACACTATACCTAACTCATAGTGAGTTTCAACATGGTACCAGGGACTCTTCATTGCCCATATGGGATTACATTACTGAATTTTTGGAAGGCAGAGTTTGTTGTCACATTTTCCTTTTTTCTTTTTTTAGAAAATATATTCCAGAACTGAGGGCTTTGCATAGTCTGTGGTGTTTATTAGATGCTTATGAATGCTGGGTTTTGTTCTGCGTTACATAGCTACAAGTGGAGAAAAGGATTTTTCAATCCTTCTTTACACTTCTTAGCACAACTTTCAAGAAATCCAGGGAGACCTAAACCACTTTATTACTTGCACCTAGAATTCTGAAAAATTAAGAAATAAAGGAACAAAAATGTCTTTTTTTCAATCCAGTTATTTAATTTGTGACTATATCTTGATAATATTTCTGGTTTTATTTTTGGAAATTCTTTCAAAAGTCTTAATTAGAAACTTTTGTTCCACAGTTGCCTCCTCATCCCATGACTTTGTTGATTAGCCCACCTCCTTAGCTATAAACATCTGTGTCTTGAGCAATTTGGTCCCAGTCATAGCACGACAAAACACAACTTGAAAAGAATACTGGTCTTTGTAACAGGTTATATCATGGGCAGTAGAACACTTGAATATTGGATGGCTCCTCCCAAAATGCTTAGCTTAGGGAAATAGAGTAGAATATAGTTACTCTGTATCTGCAGGGGAAAAGAAAGGCCAAGATAAATATTTTCCCTCACTTAGACACAGCAATAATGTAATTTAAGACCATCTGACTTTTGATCCTTAAGTTAAAGAAAAAGACTCATTTTATTATTTCATTTATTAAACTGCAAAATATATTTTACCAAAATTTATTATTGAAACAAATTTCATGGTTATCCTTGACCTACTGCAATTCTCTTTTAAAATTTGTATTTGAGCAAAGTTATAGTTTCTTATCCAAAAGCGGAGACTTTTATTTCTTGAATCCATTTTTCTGTTATCTGAATAATTGGTTTTTAGGCAAGGCCCTTATGCTTTGATTTATTCTTTCTAAAAAGTTATCAGTATTACTAAAGATTAGCCATTGTTTACCCCAGTTAATAAATTTTCATTAAATTGCACGCAAATGAGTTTCTACGTAAATAATTAACCTAGTGAAAATTGTTTTTCACTTGAAAACAGAATGGCATTGAAGAACTTGATGGTGTCCTTACATCCATATTCAAACATGAGATACCATATTATGAGTTCCAATCTCTTCAAACTGAAATTTGCTCTCAAAACAAATGTGAGTATTTTCCAGCTGCATCAATTATTTTTTATATCACATTCCATTCTATGTAACTTTATAATAAATGTTATAACCAAAAATATAGGTAGCTGCTCTGCCGATGAGATGATTTAGACAACTCCTGACTCCTGGTGAAAGGGTACATTAGTACAAACTCCTGAATGTTCGTTTGGTAATTTTTTTTTTAATCTCAGGCCTTAAAAATGCACATAACTTGCAATTAACAAGCCTACTTCTTGACTTTTACTCTAAGGAAATGTTTGGGCAACTTCATTTATGATAAAAATTATTCATCATATAATTGTTTATAATAACCAAAAAGTGGAAATACTTTACAAAGACAAGTAATTGATTATACCTATTTTCATACATCTATTAATGCAACCACCAGAAATTAATATTATAAATTTATTTGCTTGCCGGGGTGATGTTTTGATGTATACTTACATGAATAAAAGCCAGGCTATGTAGCAGAGAGTGTGATCATCTGTGTAAAAAAGTACATGTACATTTAACAGCATATGCTCTGGACAGGTGTGCAGCTAGTGGTCACAGTAGTTGTGTTTGGGTTGTGCAATTTCAAATATTACATCTTGTTTCATCTTATTGAATCTGTATTTTCTACAACAACTATGTATTATATATGTGGTTAAAAATATACAGATATCAAGAAAAGTATATATAGGAGCCATACATGAAAAATTATATTTCCAGATGTCATCTTGAGCTCAGTAGTATATTTTAAAACTTTTTTTTTGTTCCTGCATAGTTTGTTGACATAGTTTATAATTCATTTATATGCCGGCTATGTGTGAAACACTAAAGTAGAGATGTAATGGTGAATATGACAGACATGAAGCTAAAGAATATAAGTCTAATATTGACATACTGAAAATTAATGAGCAAGGTTTTATTTTCTGTAGGGTTTCTGTGCTATTTAAAGCAGTTTTGTCATCAGCCTGGAAGGCTTAAATACAGCAATAAGAAAAGAGTAGGAGTCTAGTGATTCACCTAGATATGTAAGAAGCTGCATAATGGTGAAGTTACATTAGGAAGAAAATCCAGTGGTATGCTAGCTGTGAATAAGTACTCTTGTGAAATTAGTGACATTTTATTTTTGTTTCCAATATATATTTTAACAATATGTAATTCACTTACAAAACTAAATACTAGATGAGAATAGAAAAGGAACATGATATGATTCTTTACATACAACACATAGTTTAATTGGAGAAACAAATAATATACATGTATTTACAGAAAGAATCAATGAGATAAACTTTGTGGTAGTGATTATATTAACAATAGATTTTTAGATAAATGGTACATTATTTTAGATAAATGGTACATTATTTTTCAGGGTGTGCTTCAAAAAGGAAGTGGAATTTTACCTAGGTCTTAAATAATTATAGTCGCCAAAAGAATGAAAATAATCTTCTAAAGATAGGTAATTGATTATGTAAATATTGGTGCATCTATTAATACAACCATCAGAAATTAATGTTATTGGAAATGTATTTGCTGGCTTGAATGATGTTCCAAAGTATACTTAATTGAATAAAAAGCAAGCTGGGTAACAGGTTAGTTCTATTTGGAAATTATCTCAAAAGTCTTAATTAGGAACTTTTGTTCCACAAACCACTCCTCACCTCATGGCTTTATTAATTGATCCATCTCCTCATCTCCTATAATCGTTTGTATCCTGAGCAATTTGATCCTAATCACAACCTTCATTCAAGCTAGGGAACTGATGAAGACAGAGAAAGGAGAAAGGAATTCTAGGCAAGAGAAAGTACATACAACGGTATGAAGATGGAATTATGACACAATTTTACAAATTTCCTCAGCATTATATTTGCTTAGGCTTTTGGAATCGAAATTGTGGAGATGGAGAAGATGGCATGGTTTTGGTCTCTTGGTTTTACACATAAAGAATTCTAGATAAGATTAAAACTGCCTCTCAGTATACTGTTTAGGTTGTGGAATATGAATTTTAGAGCTAAAAAAGCTGAGACAATTGTGGTCCCTTATTTTTATAGATGGAGAACTCTGGATGGGTTATATCAGAGCCCCTGAAAATGTGAATCTGGTTCAGCAGGGATGGGGTACATTCTAAGTGTTTGCCTTTTAAGAAGCTTCCAGGTGAAGCTGATGCTGCTATACCTCAGACCTCTCACTAGGTACCAAGACTTTAGAGCAATTGTTCGCAAACTTCACTGCATATTGTAATCACCTGTGTAGCTTTTAAACCCTCCTATGCCCAAGCCATACCCTAAACCAATTTATTAATCTGGGAGTAGGTCCCAGCCATCAATAGTTTTTAAAGTTTCCCAGGTGATTTTAATGGGCAATCAAATTTACTAGCCCCTAATTGCTTCAATGTACTACAGACCAGCAAGATAATTCTTCCTTATATTGAATTTTGACACAGAAAAAAAAATTAGCCTCTCTTTACAAAGGTTATAAAGATAATAGTATATGAAAGTTTTGAACCATCACTATAATTTAATGATAATTTTGTATCTGAAAAAAATTACAAAATTAAAAAAATTTTAAAGCTAAAAATGAAAAGTTTACTGAAATCCAGATAGCTCATTCAGAAGCATTATTGCTGGGTATTATTGCATAACAGATGTTATAAAACCTATATATAACAGAGCCAAAGAATCTCCATAACATTAAGCTCTAATTTCTAATGAAAATACAAAACACCATAATATATGTAATAAGAATATGCAATAAAGACATGAATATGACTGAGCTAGGGTTTTGCTTGCCTCCTTGACCCAGTAGTCTCAGATCAATGTCAGCTTCAGAATATCTAGTCTTTAAGACTTTGCACCTGTGTTTCATAATGTTCCTGCTGATAAGGTTTAAGTTACCTTTATACATATATTAATCAAGGGAATTGGAGAGAGAAATGGTGAGTTGTTGAAGAACCTACTAGAGGCATTCTGAGAGGTAAATTCAGCAAACCATGAATCAGGTGTAACCCCAGGTATCTATCCCTGAGGACAGGTCTCTAATTATTTGGTGAACTATTTTATTTATTAAACAGTTATTATTTATTTCTCTATATCTTAGCTATGGGAAATTGAGAAATTGAATCACTCTGAGAGAACATAATCATAAAGAATTGAGAAAGTATACATTGAGATTGACCTACCCTAAGGATTTGTCATGGAATTACCTGCAGATACCTATGGTTCTTTAAAAGTTTAGAGTGAAACGCTATGTCAACCAAAAATTTTATTATTGCCCCATCTTCTCTTTAAAGTTATTTTCGTAAATTCTGGGTTTAGTTTCCTGCCACTTCACTTATAATAAGTAAAATACCATTCCATGTCAATATGTCTTAGTCATTTTTTATTCCTCTCTACACAATACACTCATGTTTTCTTGCGTTATAGGGGTGGGTGGAAATAAGAGGGAAAATATGTAACAAATAACATTCTGCTTTAATGTTCTCTTACCTTGTAATGCTTCATTATTGATTTAAAATTAGTGCTTTCCATTGACAAGAATTTTCCATACAAAGAAGTTCTCTCTAGGAGTAGAATGTTATCAGGTTTCTAAATAAGCCTGATGTATTAATGCAATACAGGACTTTTGAACACGCAAGTCATAGAACTAATTCATGAACAACTTTCTAGTGTGTGAATCATCAGCAACTGTGAAGTCAATATAAAAGATTGTGATAGGCAATTTTGAGCTGATGTATACCGTACTTGAATAGAAAATACCAGAGTACATCACTTGAAGTATGAGTATTATTTTAAGCAACTTCTGTTTCAGTGGTAGATTTATATATGAACACACATGCTGTGAGTTTTCATTAAAAAAAGGATGTGGTGTGATGGTGAAGTGGAGCAGCACACTTAGACAAACACAATTGCTTTAGCCCCTCTGTAGTTCTCACCTAGTCTGAGTTTCAAGCCTGCTGCAGAGTCTCATAAATCTCACTGCAGCAGATCCAAGAATTTTCGTAACTCTTTTCAGAGCCCTTCCAAAGCCTGGATAATGCAGAGAATCTCCTGTCATGGACAGGAAAAAAACATAGTTTAGCTTGTTTTTATTTTTACTTTTTACAATCTACGCATTTAACAAAATTGCATTTGTACCTCAAATTTATACCAAAAAAAAAAAATGCTTGTTTTTAAAGGGGCTGCAGTCCCCAGTTCAGTTATCTTAAGTGGCAATTAATTTAGGAAAATTAAACTAGGTTTTTTTCCCTAGAATATCTACCTTCACTTAGAAAGAACTGGTTCAGTAGAACTCATGCCAATTTATAGAAAAGCATGTCAAAGCATATATTCGTTTATAATTGGTAGCAATATTTTAATCTGAAAGAGGACAGCAGATGATCACCCAGAATTGTGAAAGTATTAACTCAGAATATTATCTCCAAATATATCTTTGAAATATGGAGCATGAACTGGATATTCAGTACATTATGTGGTGGTAACTGTAGGTCAAAGACTTGTCTGGGACTAGTAATATCTTTAGGTTCACAGAAAATAGATCATTTGCTAATTCAATGGAAGAGAACTAAATGTCCATTGGATTGTCTTTTTTATATCATTAAATAATTTAAACATGCAGAAAAATATAGACAATAATGTAAAGAACACCCTGTAGCTTTGTCAGATTTTAACGCTTTGCTTTGCTTCAGATCTTTTTCTTTTTTTTTTTTTTTTTTTTTTTTTTTTGAGACGGAGTCTCGCTCTGTCGCCCAGGCTGGAGTGCAGTGGCCGGATCTCAGCTCACTGCAAGCTCCGCCTCCCGGGTTTCCGCCATTCTCCTGCCTCAGCCTCCCGAGTAACTGGGACTACAGGCGCCCGCCACCACGCCCGGCTAGTTTTTTGTATTTTTTTTTAGTAGAGACGGGGTTTCACCGTGTTAGCCAGGATGGTCTCGATCTCCTGACCTCGTGATCCGCCCGTCTCGGCCTCCCAAAGTGCTGGGATTACAGGCTTGAGCCACCGCGCCCGGCCTCAGATCTTTTTCTTAACAAATAAAACATTATGGATCTAGTTGAATTTCTCTATTTCACTCTGTGATTCTACACCTCGAAAAAAAAACATCATTTTAATTAAATTTCTTGACAATCATTCCTGTGCAGTTCTTCGTCCTTTCATTATGTGTATTTGTTTTCATGATTAACATATATTGTTGTACAATTTTGTAAATTTTATGTAAATTACATCATACTTTTTCCTTCAACTTATTATTTTTTATTCATATAAATTTTTTATCTATACATGTATATATGTAGATCTAGGTCATCATTTTAAATGTTCTATAGGATTATTTCGGTCGATTGCAGCATAATATGTATCTGTTCTACTAATAAATACTAGTGTTGTTTTTACATTTTTTATCATTGCAAGTAATGCTACAGTGAACAATCTTGCATATGAAACCCTATGCATATATATAATAATTTATCAGGTGATACAATTACCTTGAAAACCCTGGTTAGACTTATTCCTCTTTATCTTATGAGTTTGTTAACATCAAAAGTCATATTTTAAAAATATATTTTTAAATTATTTGTGGCTGCTCCTTTCCTTGATACCTGTGGGATGGAGCTATGTATCAGTGAAATTTCTGTTTTAAACAGATATGTACATATGTACAGTGCTAGATATTTTCAAATTTCTATCAAAAATGTTTGCACTGATTAATAATTTCACTAGCAGTATTGTGACATTGCTCCACATCTCTTTTATGTTAAGAATTGTAAAGCTATTTATTTTTGCCAATATGACAGCTGTTGAGAATCTCACTCTTTAAATAATATTTTAATTACAAACATAGTTGAGCATCTTCTGTTTATTAAGTTGATTTTTCTTCAGTAAATTTCCATTTAATAGGCTTCATTTATTTCTATTAGTTGTTATTCTTTTCTTATTGAAGTTTGAAAATGCTTTTTTCTTTTTCAGTATACCTATTTTAAATAGTAACTGTCAGTTTTTCACATTTGCAAATGTGTACTTAATTAGTGGCTTGTCTTTTATACAGTATTTTGTGTGAACATATGATTAAAGTTTATAATAAATCTTGGTATGTATTAGAGCTGGACCCTGCTTTTTCTTTAAATGATTTTTGTTCCACTTCCTTTATGTGTCCTATAGTATTTAAGATCAGTATGTCAGTTTTCCATGAAAAACTCTGTAAAATTGGAATAAAAGTGTAGATTAATATGGTAAAAAAAAATGATACTTTATTTGGGTCTGTTTACAGCTTTCAAAAAATATTGTATTTTATAAAACTTTTGACAATCTTTGTTACATTTATTCCTAATTATCTTAGGGTTTTGTTAACATCAAAAATCTTATTTAAAAATTATGTTTTTAAATCATTGATGGCTGCCCCTTTCTTTGATATTTGTGGGATGGAACCAAATATTATATAATGTATCATGGCTCTACAGAGAAAGAAGACTTTTAACAAGTGAGGAATTACTACTCTCTGAAAAGAAATTAGGAAAAGATAAAATCAACACTGAGGAGATATTTATAAGAAACTTTTTTGAGATATTTTTCCAGTGTATGAATTTTGCAAAGCATGAAGTTTTAGTGACCTGTTCCGTTTGCATTTTAAACCACCTGAGAAGAAAATCGGAAGCTGTGAAGAAATCAATGTAAAAGAAAAAAAAAATGGGCAAGAGTATTTTTTCCGGGATGAAAAGTAATAGATGGTAGGGAAAAATGTAGTCATGTAAATTCCTTTCAAATTAGTCACAAACACATCATCATTAAGTAAATACACTAAATTAGGGATTGATGTATACATAAGACATTATAAAAACTTCTAGTGATTAAATTGGAGATTTGGCATGTAAATTGACTATTGAATTATAGATTTTTCCACTGCATTTTTTTCTTTTTTGCTAATACAACCCACAAGTACAAATTTTCACCTCTTGTCAATAATAATTTTAGCATATTCTCAAGCTAATTTTATGAACTGATGCTTCTGTTTGAATCAAATAATGTAAAATAAAACAGCCAGCTTGAATCTTTCAAATTTTTTTTACCTGAGTAACCAAAAAAAGATTTTTCCAAAATTATACTATTGTTACTAACATTTACAGTGTTTCTTCAAAGATTCTATATTTCCCCCGATGTGAAGTTTGAAAAGGCATGCTTACAAACATACTGTGGTTGGAGTCTGTGAGTACAAAACAGTAAGGAAAAAAGAAGGGAGAGAAAGAAGGAAAAAAAATAAACAACAAAGTTGATACCAGGATGAGAATTTGGCCGCCTTCATCCTGGAATCACACCGTAGACAAGGAATTACCTCTGGCCTGAGTATACAAGGAGCATAGAGAGAGAATACAGGACATTCTTACAGAGTCAAGTAAATCTGGCCTCAGGATGCAACCTAACACTGCGGATCACAGGCAATGTGCTATCCTGAGTCCAGCTTTAAGGAACAAACATTTAGGAATGATAAGCCCTTCTCCACTTTTCAATGACCTTTATAATCCCCTCTCAGCTCATTTCCATTACCATAACAACACATGTGCTGAAAAAGTAGAGGACTCTGTAATTATAGATGAAAAAGGTAAGCCTGTGGACATAGTATTTTCTCCCAATTAGAAGCACCTTGATGTGAAAGATTATTAAGTGATCTTATTTATTCATTTATGTAACAAGTGCAAAGTAAGTGCCACTCTTCTAGGTGCTCCAGGAACAGGCAGCCTGCATAGGAAAGTTCTTCTTCATGAAACTTTTATTTAAGTCATTGAGAGTAACAGAGTAATAAAACAGTAGCAACAAAATAAGACCATTGCAAATAGTGATAAGGGTTATGAGAAAAATAAAGTAAGAGGATAGAGAGTTAGTAAGTGATGAAAAGCCATGTAAGGATTTTACATATCGCTTAATACCATCTAATTATATAAGACAAAATATTACTCTTGCTGTTAGGCAGAGAATAGATTATGGTGTGTAAAAGTGGAAACAGGGACACCAGATAGGAGACTGTCCTAGTAGTGGCAGGAGAGGCTTGAAGGTGGCTGTCACCTGGGTGGTAGCAGTGGAGGTGATGAGACTTGCTTGAGCTTGGTAGATATTTGAAAGTAAGGATTGTGGGACGTGCTGATAGATTGTAGGTGAAAGAAAGACAGGATTGGTCTGTGTGTAACTAAATACATGTTTATAAAAATATAAATAAAATAAATATCAATGCTGTTAACTGAAATAGAGGTGCTATGGCAAGAATAGTTTTGACAGTGTGATCAAAAGTTCTAGTTTGGCTATGTTAATTAAAATATAATAAATTGGTTGGTATTAAGTATATAAATCAAACACCCATGAAGGCGCTCATATGTGATATTCACAGCCATAGCCTGAATGAGATTATTCTGCAGAGAGTGCAGAGCAGGGCAAACGTCTGAGTCCTACGCACTGTTGTATTTAGAGGACTAGGAGAGAAATTTCCATAAAGAGACTGAGAAGCAGCAGTCACTGAAGGTCTCTTAAAAGCCAACTGAAGATAATGTTTCTCAGAGAAGAATATGATCAACCATGTCATGTCCTACTCCAGAGAGAAGTGAAAAAAAGCCACAAAATAACTTGTGATATACACAACACCATCCATTAAAGCTAGAAATGTACCCTCATGGATCTAGGTACTCCCAATTCTTTGTGCCATGAAAATAATGTAGATATATTGGTTTCTAGTGAAACTCAGTATCAATAGGTATTATTTATAGAGCAAATGCCTGGGAAGATAAAGAATTAATATTCTGGTTCACTATGTACCCCAAACATATCAAGCCACAAAATATCTACAAACAGATGGGAATGCAGACTGATTGAGACAATGCAAAATGTTAATGAGTGGAGAGGAAAAAGAGCTATCCAGATAAAACGTAGAACAGGTCTATGTAAAATTTAAATTGACTGCTTTTTTGCTCATTTTCCAATATAGTGAACCTCAGTTTCATTTGCTGTATACCCTTTCCTTATTTTAAGCATCTCCAGAGTTTGTATCAGATAAATAAGACTCAGTTAAGATGCGTAAATATTGGGAAAGGTATGACTAGAAGCTATAGGACAAATTGTGAACAAGTCCATGTGAAATACAAAGGACAGAATAGCAGATGCATCAAAAAAAGTAACAGATTAGGCAAAGAACTCAAAAAGTGGGAGAACACCAGCATCAAGATGCAGATGATAAAGAGCAGACAAGGCTTGAAGGCTGAAGTAGTTGGCTGCATTATCTCCAGTCACTTTTTGTTTTGAGACAGAGTCTTGCCCTCTTGCCCAGGCTGGAGTGCAGTGGCGCTATCTGGGCTCACTGCAAGCTCCGCCTCCCAGGTTTACACCATTCTCCTGCCTTAGCCTCCCAGTAGCTGGGACTACAGGCACCTGCGACCATGCCCGGCTAAATTTTTATTTTTATTTTTAGTAGAGACGGGATTTCACTGTGTTAGCTAGGTTGGTCTCGATCTTCTGACCTCGTGATCCGACCGCCTCGGCCTCCCAAAGTGCTGGGATTACAGGCGTGAGCCACCGTGCCCGGCCCATCTCCAGCCACTTTTACGCCATTCCTGTCTAGCTAAGTATCAGTTTCTGACTTGAGTCATCTTGGAAGCTGAAAAAATGACCTTGAAAGATGAGAATTATTCATACATTCTCACGGAACAAACTTTTGACAAACTTTTGACAATGATGGAAACCTGAAAAATAAGCATGTCCTCTATCTACCCATGACACCTGGTTGACTATAAGAAATTATATTGCTTGTGATCATTATCTACAAGATGCAAATGGAAATTACTTTTGTAGGAATATAATGGGTAATATTTAGTTGAAATAGTATTCTAACAATACTGTTTTTCTAAAAATGCTATTGATTGCATATTTCTCTAAGAAATAAATTATTATAAATATTGTTTAGCATGTGATTTTCAATTTGTTTTGTATAAAGGGTATTTGGAAGTTAGCATGATGTGGGCTTTAATTGGGATTGCAATTTTAAAATATTTTTAAAGTAGATGATTTAATCTATAGTTACTGATTTGACTGATGTTTATCCCCTTTTTACTTTCATCTGATATTTACAAAGGTCTGTGCTGTTATTCTAAAGGTACCTTTTATAATTGTCCATTTATATACCTTTTTACATCTTTGAAATTTATTGAGCTTTGCTTTAAGTTCAACATATGATCAGTTCTTCCAAATAAATATTTCTTATGTACATTAAAAAATATCATTCTTCAGTTGTCAGGTACAATGTTTTACATATTTCTTTATATTAAACTTGCTTTATTCAAATATTCTGTGGCATTATTAATTTTGAATCTCCTTATTCTACCACAGTGAGAAATATGTTAAAATTAGCCCCTAAGATAATGCTTTTGTTTCTCCTTATGTTCCTTCACTTCCTTTTTATGCTTTGTATATTTTGAGCCTACATTTTTAGACACCTAAAATGTTTAACTATGTTTTCCTCTTAAAAATCATGAAAGTATGACCTTCTAACTCTAGTAATGGTTTTTGCCTTAATTTTTTTGTCAAATATTATTATAGCTACCTCAGCTTTCTTGATATATAGCTACTATAATGCGCGGTTATGTCTTTTTTTCTCCATTAACTTTCAAACTTTCCTCGTGTTTTAAAATATGCTCATTGTAAAGAGGATATAGTTTAATATATTTGTTTATGTCTGTGTTTTATTTTACCCATACTGTTAAGCTTTGTCCCTGAACTACAACATTGAGTTTACTTATACTTGAAAATTATAATTATTACTCATATATGTGAATTAATCCAGTTAAAAATGGGCAAAAGACAATGTAACATTTTTCAAAAGAAATAGAAGAAATGGCAATTACATATCACCAACAGATATATGAAAAAATGCTCAACATCACTCATCATTAGAGAAATGCAAATCAAAACCACAATGAAATACCACCTCATTCCAATCAGAATAGCTATGATGACAAAGATAAGAAATAACAAATGCTGGGACAAATGTGGAAAAAGAGGAACTCTGATGCACTGTGAATAAGAATATAAATTAGTACAGCCATTATGGAAAAGAGTCTTGAAGTTCCTCAAAAAAATTAAAATAAAACTACTATATAGTCCAGCAATTGAATTACTGGATATATATCCAAAGGAAATGAAATCAGTATATTAAAAATATATCTATACTTCCATGTTTATTGCAGTATTATTCACAATAGCTAAGATGTGGAATCAACGTAAATGCCCAACTACAAATGAATGGATAAACAAAATGTGTTATATATCACAATGGAATACTCTTCAAGCATAAAACAGAATAACATCCTGTCATTTGCAAAAACAGAAGAATCTGAAGGACATTATTTTAAGTGGAATAATCCAGGCACAGAAAGACAAACACAGCATGATCTCACTCATACGTGAAACCTTAAAAAGTTGATTTCATGGAGGTAGAGAGTAGGATAGTGGTTACCAGGGGCTGCAGATGGGGGAGGGCAGGGAAATTAAGGGTGATTGGTTGATGGGTACAAAGTTACAGTTAGACAGGAAGAATAAGTTTTGGTGCTCAATTACACAGTAGGGTGGCTATGGCAAATAACAATGTAGTGTATATTTACAGATACCTATAAGAGAGTATTTTGAATATCATCACAAAGAAATGATAAATGAAAAGTGATGGAAACTAGTATCCTGATTTTACCATTATACAATGTATGTGTGCATTGAAACATATACTGTACCTTATAAAAATGTATAATTATGTGTCAGTTATAAATAAAAAGTTAATTTACGGCCGGGCGCGGTGGCTCAAGCCTGTAATCCCAGCACTTTGGGAGGCCGAGACGGGCGGATCACGAGGTCAGGAGATCGAGACCATCCTGGCTAACACGGTGAAACCCCGTCTCTACTAAAAAATACAAAAAACTAGCCGGGTGAGGTGGTGGGTGCCTGTAGTCCCATCTACTCGGGAGGCTGAGGCAGGAGAATGGCGTAAACCCGGGAGGCGGAGCTTGCAGTGAGCTGAGATCCGGCCACTGCACTCCAGCCTGGGCGATAGAGCGAGACTCCGTCTCAAAAAAAAAAAAAAAAAAAAAAAAGTTAATTTAAAAAATGTTCCAATGTTTGCCCATCATAAAAAATAAAAATAGAACTGTAATATGATCCATCAATGCAACTTTTGGGTACATACCCAAAGGAAATAAAATCACTGCCTTGAAGACATATCTGCACCCCCATATTCAT
This sequence comes from Trachypithecus francoisi, assembly GCF_009764315.1. Lineage (NCBI taxonomy): Eukaryota > Metazoa > Chordata > Mammalia > Primates > Cercopithecidae > Trachypithecus > Trachypithecus francoisi. The sequence goes on from NW_022681454.1 coordinate 98,330,393, forward strand.
TGCAGCATTGTTCACAGTAGCCAAAATATGGGAACAATGTGATTGTCCTTTGATGGATGAATGAATAAAGAAAATGTGGTATACATCTACAAATGAATATTATCCCACCTTTAAAAAAAGGAAATGCTGCCGTTTGAAACAACATGGACAGACCGTAAGGGCAGTGTGCTACGTGAGTTAAGTCAGACACAGGAAATAAATACTACATGATTACGTCATCTATATTAGAATCTTTGAAAAGTCAAACTTACGGAGAGTAGAATGGTGGTATTAAGGGGCTTCAGGGATGGGAGAAAAGAGGAGATATTGGTCAAAGGACACAAACCTTCAGTTGTAAGATGAATAAGGAGATCTAATGCCCAACATGGTGACTGTGGCTAAAAATAATATATTGTATCTTGAAATGTACTAAAAGAGTAGATCTCAAGTGTTCTCACTACAGACAACAGAAAATGATAAATGTATGAGGTGATGGGTATGTTAATTGTCTTGATTGTGGTAATCATTTTACAATGTGTACATATATCAAAATATCACGTTGTACACACTGAATATATACAATTTTTATTTGTCAATCATACCTTCATAAAATGTATAAAGATATGGGGCAAATATAATACACATAATTTTCACTTCTATTGTAGTATTTTCCATTTACTCTACTGAAAACGTATTTTAAAATATGTAAACCATGACAGAAGAGGGAAGTTTTTTACAGAAACTGTGAACAGAACGGAGAGAAAGTCCACTACTTTGTACACTTTGCAGTTTTATGTAGCTCTCTGTGAGGTTAACCCCAATTTTCTTGTCTATCCACTTTTGTTTCATTATTAGAACCAAGCCCTTATTCTTTCTTTTATTTAATGCCATGGTTCTCAAACTTTAGCAGGCTTCAGAGTCGCTTGAAGGATATGTTAAAATTCAGACTGCTACCATCTGTCTTCAGATTTCTGATACAGTAGGTCTGGGTTGGGTACAAGAATTTACATTTCTCACAAATTTTTATATGATGCTGATTCTACTCCTCTGTAGATCACCAGTGAGAACCACTGAGTGAACAGTAATTGATTGGCATCATTTTTATGTACATAAATCAAATTGACATAAATCAAATTAAAGTCAAGATAGATTTTTTATTCCATCACTCTGTGTCCTTGAATTAAAATCATGGGTACAGAGGCCGGGCACGATGGCTCATGCCTGTAATCCTAGCACTTTGGGAGGCCGAGGTAGGTGGATCACCTGAGATCGGGAGTTCAAGACCAGCCTGACCAACATGGAGAAACCCCGTCTCTACTAAAAATAGAAAAATTAGCCTGGTGTGATGGTGCATGCCTGTAATCCCAGCTACTCAGGAGGCTGAGACAGGAGAATTGCTCGAACCCGGGAGGCGGAGGTTACTGTGAGCCGAAGTTGCGCCATTGCACTGCAGCCTGGGCAACAGAGCTAGATTCCATCTCAAAAAAAAAAAAAAAATCATGGATGCAGAATGAAGTAGTCTTAGAGTGACTGTTCATCTAAAAATATGTTTTCCCATACCATTATTAAAAAAAAAAAAACAACTCAGAAATGCTTACAAAAAGTTTAATGTACTCCACTTCATAGTAGGTATTCTTCTAGATACTGAAGGAAGGTAGAAGAATGTGGGATAAACAGGACACAGCCCACACTCTCAGAGGGCACAGAAACCAATGAAGGAGAAGACAAAACTACAAAAATAAGTGTCATGAATACAGTGTGTGCCCTACGCATAGTACTCAACATGCGTTTTGCTTACTCTGTCAAACAGGTCTAAGCACTTTACTTACACTGTCATTTACTTCCTCACAATGATCCTGAGGTAGGTACCATTTTATTCTTCACTTTACGGGTGAGAAGTTGCATACTTTGCCCAGATGGTAAGTGGCAGAGCTGGGACTTGGATCCAGGCAGCCCAGCTCCAGTGGCCACTTTGCTAGTCCCTGGACGACTGTGCCCCAGTACCCTATAGTGAGCAGGAGCTCAGGGTGTCATGGGAGCACAAAAGAAAGAGGACAGTCAGAAGAAACTTTATAGGGAAGTTTATCTTAAATTTAAAGGAAGGTTCTCAAGTTTTTCTGCCTAATTATATAAATTACTATTATAATGAATAACTTATAACGACGTTTGAAATAACCTCAGATACTCTTTTCATTATTTTTGCAATCCTAGAAACATTGTAATTTTTGTTTCATAGTATATGATTTCCTTCATATCAGCCATTTTGTCTTTATGGGTAAATACTGCCCTTTAAGAGGAAGCCCTATTTGGTTCACAGATTAATTTCCAGTCCCTAGAAGAATTTCTAGTGCTCAATAAAAATTTATTATATTAATTACTTAGCTAATGGTAACCAAGTGAACCATAGACTGAAATAAAACCTTGGTATCAATAGATACAAATTAGTAATATTTGAGCTCCCCAAATAAAATTCTTCTTCTTCGTTGGACTAAGGCACTAATTTAGACTGTCATTTGTTTTTTCATTTTATTTTGTTCTTCTTATTCATGGCATCTGCTATTAGCAGAATGAAAAATTGGCATGTGTGCCTTCTGAATATGCTGCACTGAACTGTCTGTGCTCAAGTACCAAGGCACACATGTTTGTCTTCCCTCGGCCAACACACAAATTGTAGGTTTTTCAGGGTCAACAGTAATAGACATCTATAATTATATCATAGAGTTAGGAAAAGAAACATAAATAGTATCTATTAGTAACTGATAACAGGAAATAGGCTCTCTAATATCCATTTATTTTAATTAGGAAAATGTTTACATGGGTTGGCCTTAATTAGAAACACATACACGCATACACACACAGAGGGGAGGTGGGGCCGAATGGGCTTTTTAATTAATGTCTTGAATAAGTTACAACTTAGGAAACTCCCTCTTTCTTTTGCAGTTGTTATGCAGTAACGATCCTCAAATGTCTGAAATTCTTTGAAATTCTTGAGAAGTTCAGAAACCACTGTATACCACACCCTATTATTAATCCACCATAAGAACACCTCCCTCCCCTTTCTGAAAGGACTCATTTGCTTACTGGATTCTGCCATTACCAAACAGTTATTTTAAAAAATGTTCAGGTTTGAAAACTCACATTGCATTATTCTGAAAAGGAAAGAGACTTAGATGTAGAACTTGTTTTTATGCCTTCTTTCTGTAAGTTATGGTTTACCAAAGCTGCCACAGCATCTTCCTCACTGTACTGGTCAGGGTTCTCAAGAGAAATCAATAAAATGTGTGTATATGTGTGTGTGTTGAAAGATAGATAGAGATAGGTTGATAGAAATATATGTTATCTATAATCTCTCTATAACATATAAATATATAAAATATGTATTGAATACATAGATTAAATTATTAAATATATATGTAATAGATATTAATAAATATATAAATAAATATTTATAAAATATAAATATTGGCACGTCTGAAATATGCAAAGCAGGTTGTCACTTGGGGCTTCCCTAATCATTCTCATATTCCATTTTCATTTTGTCTCTATAATACATATATGACAGTACTTCCAAAGGCATCTTAAGTTCTACCCACTCCTTTTACTGCCCATAAGATTTCTTAGATTTACCTCCTTGCCTTTGTGCATTTTATTATCAAATCATTTAATATTTTAAAAGAACAACTCCAATGCTCAAGACTGAAAGAAATTCCTTTTAAAATGCTGAAATAGTCCTTACTAATGAAGTAAAGTTTCCTTGCCAGACATATTGATTTACTGCTTTGTGGCCCTAATTTCTTGAATGTCCATGTAAGACCCATCTAAACAAAGGCCAGTAGGTAGCATTCTACCTGTAAGGCATGCCTCTGTACCAGAATGCCCAACCATCTGATCCCTACCCAGCCCATCTGGTTTGTGCACTTTTACTGTTCAACTTTTCCTGGATCTTTTCCTGGTTCTTGGTTATTGTCTTGTCAAGACACAGCAGAGATAAAGTTGGTAATTTTCAAGAGAAATTTTTTTCTAATGAATGTAGAGGAAAAGAATGCAAGCACATTTGTATAGAAATAAAATCTTTAGAGGCTTCTGACTTGAACCAGGGTTTAGCTACAGATTGGATGGATTGGGGTAAACATGAAACTGTCCAGCTCTTTTTATTGCCTCAACATTGTCTGGGTTTTCTAGTGGAAAATGGAAAATAAACGTATTTAAATATTGTGAGATTTAATTTTAGTTGATATCAATTCTAGGAACTTCTAACAAACACTTCACATCTCCCTTTGCTTCCTAGAATTACCTCCACACATGGGCTCCGAGCTCCCAGGCTCTTCGTCTGTGGCCTTAAGTCCTGCTTCAACCTTGTTTTACTCATTGCCTACTTCTCTCTGGCCATTCTAGCCCACAGCCCTAGATAAGAAGCACTTCATAGTGTGTTCTCAAAGACTCTTTTTCTGAAATCAGAGCATCTTGCACCACCTGCCACATCCTTGTTCTGTTGCTCTGCTCTTACTCAATCTGCCACTAAGTACCTTAAATCCCTACCTCTCCAATTCCATTTGTTAACCACCATGTTTTCTTCTTCCTTTTCCTCCTCCTGTCATTACTGCTGCTAATTTTAGGGTGGATTCCATCCACTCCAGTATTCAGTAAGCAATGAGTCCCTTCTGGGTTTGAGGTGACATGCTCCATTTATTTCTCATACTTCTTGTCAACTCATCATGCAGATCCTTTGGATGACAGAATGTCATCATTTTAGAACTCAATTTTTACAATTTTACTAAAATTTCAAATCTTAAGCATACAGATCAACAAAATAAAGAATTTATATCAAAATATTTAAAATATACAGTCTTTCAAAGAAATTATCTGAGAACAACAGAGTAACTATTCATCTTCACCCAAGTTTTTCCTGTTGTTTGTCTATGCCTGACAATAAAAATAAAAAACAGAGAGTCAAGTCTGTAGAACTGCTCTTTCTTTCTACTTGCACGTTGGTTGTGGAAGTGGATTCTAACCACTCCTGGTTTGGATTTTAGCTGAGTGGGCCCAGAACACAGAGATAGCCCGGGAGAAGCTCTCATAAGTCACGGACTTGAATGCTCACAGTTGCCTCCCGCAGCTCCACAGCTTTTCTGGCCTCACCCTGAGGAGCAGTATACAGGGGCCGTAGTTTCTCTCAGAGCCTCCCTGACTGTGTGGAGGAACAAAGAAAATAAGGCACTATAAGTCAGAAAATAACTGGCCATGCTGCAATGGGAAACCAATTATGAACTCACTCTCCAAAATTAAAAGGGGCCTCTGGATTGCTTTAAAATGCATTTGATTCTCATTATTTGCAGTAGTTATGTTCTGTAAAGTAATCGAATAAGTCAATGCTGAACCTTTGCTCCCAGGAGAGGTATAGGGTTAGGTTCCTGTGAGCATCTGGTCACAATGTTTTCATCAATCAATTGATACATAACCTTGCTTTATGTGTGTTTCTGCTTAAAAATACCTTATTTAATATATACTGTTGATTCAAACTGAACTCACCATTAACACTGTAACTCATGCCTGAATGAATTTATCTAATACATGTATTTTCTCCATAAGGCATGCCAGTGCTTTCAAGTGCTTAGAAATACTACACAGCACTTCAGCACTGTACTTGGGGGCCATTTTAAACAGCTAATTCACCAAAATAAACCACAAAAGCTGTGAGAGTTGTGGCACCAAATGGCCTGCAAACAGGACATTTGTTTACAGTATAAGAGCTGAAATAAGGAGGCATAGGGTTGCCTTGTTTGACCCCAGCTGGGAATGTGTGCTTTGGGTGACTAAAATTTTTCGTTGCTATACATATGTCTGCAAATGCCTGGAAAAGTGTCCTAAGGGGTTACAAACAAATTTTAGTGAGTAAATGAATTTGCATAAACAGAATTCCCCATTAATGAGGACTAGCAGTACTTACTTGCATGGAAAAATACATTGGACATAGGTTTAATAACTGAGCAGATGTTGTGGTCATCAATTGAATATTAAGAAAATTAAGAGGCCTAAGTTCAAGTAGCTTGTGCAAATGACACTATGACTAAATACTAGAATTAAATTAAATTGTATAGATTTAATCCATACAATCTGGCTCCAAAGTCCTAATGCTTAAGTGCTACACTATATTGCTTATCATGATAAATAAATGTTAAGTTTTAGAATTTTGGTATTTAAGTAATAAAAGGCATTATTTTGAAGTTTATTTACCAAGAAGAAATTAAGACTCATTTGAATATAATGCAGATTAGGACCTAACCTATTCAACTAAAACATTTAAAAGAAAGAGTATCTTGTATGAAGTTTCCTGAGATAATTAACAAGAGAAATACCAAGTGGATGCAAATTCTAATTTTTTCTCTTATTTAAGAGAATATTTTAGTAACAAGAATTCAGTTATAACAATTAATGAGGCAGATTCAATGTTGAGTTTAATAGTAAAGTATGTATCTATAAATTTTCCACTGCTATATTTTATGTAATATGAGAGGTAACAACAAAGCTGTAGCATAGGGTTTTGATAGACTATTTCCTTTGTGCATTTTTTTTACATTATAAAGGTTTTAGAAGCATGATAACCTTGGCAGCATTTTTTTGTTTCTTAAAATTCTAAAAAGAATTATATGTCTAATCTTTTGACAGAATTGGAAGAGTGACACCTCACATGTTACATAATGGTTCTCCTGTCAGAGAGCAGAAAGTTTCATAAACACAGCAATGCTCTGTTTTTACAGATAAAATAATAACATTTCATCAGATTTCAAATCCTATTATGAAAGGAATGAAAATTGTTATGTTTCTTCAACCTTTGCAGCTACCTTCCCTATGCTAATTGGTGTCTGATTAAAACCCAGGAAAAAATACCTTCCAGAGAGTTTCTTGACTTAAAGCATTTGTGGCATGGCATCAAGCCCGGAAGAATATCAGAAGTTCTATAATTTTGACCCTTAACCCTTTCATCTTATAAATTAGGAAACTGAGGTCCACAAGATGAATTCTTAAGAACCACAGATTTAGTGGCTGAGCTGGGATTAGAATGCAGATTTCCTGATTTTTAATCTTCTCTTTATTGTGTGCTTTGTTGTTTTGCCCCAAAGGGGCCACCTGGTCATTCTACTCTGAATGAATATTTACTATTCCAGATAAAAGAATGATTTATGAAAACAAATGGATTACATGGTCATGAATTTCCAGTTTCAATACTCACCTTACTGTTAAATTCTTGTTTAATGCTCATATTCCAAACTTGAGTATATTTTCATTTTATTATTCTAGTGAGCTAGGTTAATCTTTTGAAAGCTTTGGCTTGATTACTTCTGTTTAATTATTAGCCATCTTTTGTGAGGATTGCCTCAAAAAGTTTAGGAGCAGCTCTGCACAAACAAATGTATGATTTGATTTCTTTGCTATGTGCCAATTCACCTGTTTATTTGTATTTGTCAAGCAAGTGACATTGGACTTTTCTTTCAAAAATTCCCCCAGACATTTTATTCTATTCTCATGAAATTACTGTTTGAAAGACATTGGCTGAAACAACTGAAAACTAACATTTTATTTGGTCTAGAAGAAAATGAAAAGTAAATTTGTCACACCTTGGTTTGAATTATGGCTTCTCTGTTTACACCTTGGTAATAAAAACAGAGGCAGTGAATCTAGATTAATTAAATGAAAATTGCCATGAAATGAAACAAATGTATGCTGTAGATTAAACACATTCTAAACATTTATTGTATCTCCTAAACAAATCTATAATTTTAATCTAACAAGTAAGACTGTAAATTGTTTGCAAAGTAAATGTGTACATTTAAGAAAATAACTACATAGTGTATGAACTAAGATGATTAAAGCAAATTCACAGTTTTCAAAAAGCAATGAGATGGCTGTTTTCCATTGCGTTAAAAGTTTGCTGAAAGACAATTGACTTTGGTTTTGATTCCTTTAATTATTTTGCTATAAGTCTTCACCTTACTTCTGATAATGCCACAGCTATTATGTTGATGTGTAATTTCTATAACTTTTTTTTCAGCTAAGTGCAAAAGTATAGAATGACAACAAACCATCATTCGTTTGTGTTTTGTTTTGTTTGTCATTGGGATATAGGTTACATTCATCATTTTATAGTGATATAAAATTAATAAATGTCTTCTAATTGATAATAATTTGAAAAATCAAACTCTTTAAGACATTGATATAAAAGTTATAAAATCCAGATGGAAATTTCCACACTGAAGTTATTTATAAAAACACTCACCTGTATTTTCTGTTGCAGTTAGTTTATGAAAGAAAAATTTTATGTAGAAATCTAGTATAACCCCTCAAAGAATTTCATGTTCATTTCAACTTCGGAAGGAAGCAAACTAGGCAGGGAGGTAGAATATAAAATTATTTTATAGATGAACTTACAGAATTTTTTTAATTTAGTGTTTGGTTAATGTCTAGGTACATTCAAAAGGAGTTACTACAGCATGTTATTCTTTTTTTTTTTTCATTTAAGAGGTTGATGTGGCTTTTTAAATTAAATAATTAAACTTATCTGACAAGTAAGATTGGTGCATTAATGCTAGTGAGAATATGAGTTTATATTTATTTTAATATAGGAAATTAAGTGAGGGGAAGATTCTAAACTGCTAAAACTATTGATGGTTTCTTACACAAAAAGTCTGCTGTGCTTTGTGGGAATTATTTTTAGGAGTATATTGTGTTAGACCTTTTAATGAGATTGCCAATAAAATCAAAACATTAAATCCTACTACTTCTTATGCTTACAGATATCCATTTCAAAGAACTTCCAACTCTTCTCCACTGTGCAGCAAAATTTGGCTTAAAGAACCTGGCTATTCATTTGCTTCAATGTTCAGGAGCAACCTGGGCATCTAAGATGAAAAATATGGAGGGTTCAGACCCCGCACATATTGCCGAAAGGCATGGTCACAAAGAACTCAAGAAAATCTTTGAAGACTTTTCAGTAAGTTTTTTTTTTTTTTTAATTATATCTCTGTATATTCTGTTTGATATTGTAGAAGAAACTGTAAGAAGAAAAAACCTATTACCTTTACCATTTTGTTTAAGAGTCTAGATAAGGCACTATTAGGCACATGAGAAAAGATCAATAATTGTGGGTTGCAGAAAAACAATTCGATAATAATTCAAAAAGTCTACCTAATAGAAAATTTATTTGTTTATTTATTATTTTATTTATTTATGTACTTTTGAGACGGAGTCTTGCTGGATCGCCCAGGCTGGAGTGCAGTGGTGCTATCTTGGCTCACTGAGAGCTCTACCTCCCGGGTTCACACCATTCTCCTGCCTCAGCCTCCCGAATAGCTGGGACTACAGGCGCCCGCCACCACGCCTGGCTAATTTTTGCATTGTTAGTAGAGATGGAGTTTCACCATGTTAGCCACGATGGTCTCAAACTCCTGACCTCAAGTGATGCGCCCCGCTCAGCCTCCCAAAGTGCTGGGATTACAGGCGTGAACCACCACACCCAGCCTAAAAAGTGAATTTATGTTGCTTAAATTTGTTTTCCTTATGTGATTCCTTCTCCTCTTCCCTGTTAAGTCCTAATTCTGTCTTATGTAGGTTGAAGCCCCAAATTACAGAACACTTTTTGAAGAATGTTAATTTTGTAAGAATGCAACCGAAAGAAGATTTTAAGAAGGAGGGGATGCTATCTCAGTACATAAAACATACTTTGTATTTCCATAATCATGCTTAGAAAAGCCATTGTTCTTCTGTTTCTAACAAAGATATGCACATTTTGCTCCAGAAAGTGAATTATACTCTGATGGCTCTTTGGAAAATAAAATGGGACAATGATTATGCTGGTAAATTATCAAAATTTGTCTTTGAGTATTTAAAACAAGTAATTTTGTTGTCAAAGAAGAATTAATATAGAATATGTAAATTCTGTAAGCTTCTGGTTATTTTAGCATTTATTATGATTGTCAGATTAAGTCAATCTAATTAATATTGGACTTCAAAAACAATCATTGGTATTTGAGATTTCTGAAGAGTATATTTAAACTAAATATAGAACATGAAATTTTATGAAAAAATTAATAAACTCCTAATTTTTAGTCTTAGGTCCTTCAAATCAGAAATAACCATTCTTTTTATTTCTGGAAGGATTTTAGATAGTGATTGTCATATATGCATTTTTTTTTTGTTTGTCTGTTTTTGTTTTTGTTTTAGATGGGCTTTTTGGAAGGAGCAAAGTTTTTTTTTTTTTCTTTTAATTTTTATACTTTAAGTTCTAGGGTACATGTGCATAACGTGCAGGTTTATTACATATGTATACTTGTGCCATGTTGGTGTGCTGCACCCATCAACTCATCAGCACCCATCAACTCGTCATTTATATCAGGTATAACTCCCAATGCAATCACTCCCCCACCCCCTCTCCTGATAATAGGCCCCGATGTGTGATGTTCCCCTTCCCGAGTCCAAGTGATCTCATTGTTCAGTTCCCACCTATGAGTGAGAACATGTGGTGTTTGGTTTTCTGTTCTTGTGATAGTTTGCTGAGAATGATGGTTTCCAGCTGCATCTATGTCCCTACAAAGGACACAAACTCATCCTTTTTTATGGCTGCATAGTATTCCATGGTGTATATGTGCCACATTTTCTTAATCCAGTCTGTCACTGATGGACATTTGGGTTGATTACAAGTCTTTGCTATTGTGAATAGTGCCACAATAAACATACGTGTGCATGTGTCTTTATAGCAGCATGATTTATAATCCTTTGGGTATATACCCAGTAATGGGATGGCTGGGTCATATGGTACATCTAGTTCTAGATCCTTGAGGAATCGCCATACCGTTTTCCATAATGGTTGAACTAGTTTACAATCCCACCAACAGTGTAAAAGTGTTCCTATTTCTCCACATCCTCTCCAGCACCTGTTGTTTCCTGACTTTTTAATGATTGCCATTCTAACTGGTGTGAGATGGTATCTCATTGTGGTTTTGATTTGCATTTCTCTGATGGCGAGTGATGATGAGCATTTTTTCAGGTTTCTGTTGGCTGTATGCATGTCTTCTCTTGAGAAATGTCTGTTCATATCCTTTGCCCATTTTTTGATGGGGTTGTTTGTTTTTTTCTTGTAAATTTGTTTGAGTTCTTTGTAGGTTCTGGATATTAGCCCTTTGTAAGATGAGTAGATTGCAAAAATTTTCTTCCATTCTGTAGGTTGCCTGCTCATTCTGATGGTAGTTTCTTTTGCTGTGCAAAAGCTCTTTAGTTTAATGAGATCCCATTTGTCAATTTTGGTTTTTGTTGCCATTGCTTTTGGTGTTTTAGACATGAAGTCCTTGCCCATGCCTATGTCCTGAATAGTACTACCTAGGTTTTCTTCTAGGTTTTTATGGTATTAGGTCTAACATTTAAGTCTCTAATCCATCTTGAATTAATTTTCGTATAAGGAGTAAGGAAAGGATCCAGTTTCAGCTTTCTACTTATGGCTAGCCAATTTTCCCAGCACCATATATTAAATAGGGAATCCTTTCCCCATTTCTTGTTTCTCAGGTTTGTCAAAGATCAGATGGCTGTAGATGTGTGGTATTATTTCTGAGGACTCTATTCTGTTCCATTGGTCTATATCTCTGTTTTGGTACCAGTACCATGCTGTTTTGGTTACTGTAGCCTTGTAGTATAGTTTGAAGTCAGGTAGCATGATGCCTCCAGCTTTGTTCTTATGACTTAAGATTGTCTTGGCCATGCGGACTCTTTTTTGGTTCCATATGAACTTTAAAGACGTTTTTTCCAATTCTGTGAAGAAAGTCATTGGTAGCTTGATGGGGATGGCATTGAATCTATAAATAACCTTGGGCAGTATGGCCATTTTCACGATATTGATTCTTCCTATCCATGAGCATGGTATGTTCTTCCATTTGTTAGTGTCCTCTTTTATTACACTGAGCAGTAGTTTGTAGTTCTCCTTGAAGAGGTCCTTTACATCCCTTGTAAGTTGGATTCCTAGGTATTTTATTCTCTTTGAAGCAATTGTGAATGGAAGTTCATTCCTGATTTGGCTGTCTGTTTGTCTGTTACTGGTGTGTAAGAATGCTTGTGATTTTTGCACATTAATTTTGTATCCTGAGACTTTGCTGAAGTTGCTTATCAGCTTAAGAAGATTTTGGGCTGAGACAATGGGGTTTTCTAAATATACAATCATGTCATCTGCAAACAGGGACAATTTGACTTCTTCTTTTCCTATGTATACTTGTGCCTTTATTTATTTATTATTTAAATAAAATACCCTTTATTTCTTTCCCCTGCCTGATTGCCCTAGCCAGAACTTCCAACACTATGTTGAATAGCAGTGGTGAGAGAGGGCATCCCTGTCTTGTGCCAGTTTTCAATGGGAATTTTTCCAGTTTTTGCCCATTCAGTATGATATTGGCTGTGGGTTTGTCATAAATAGCTCTTATTATTTTGAGGTACGTTCCATCAATACTGAACTTATTGAGAGTTTTTAGCGTGAAGGGCTGTTGAATTTTGTCAAAAGCCTTTTCTGCATCTATTGAGATAATCATGTGGTTCTTGTCTTTGGTTCTGTTTATATGCTGGATTACGTTTATTGATTTGCGAGTGTTGAAGCAGCCTTGCATCCCAGGGATGAAGCCCACTTGATCATGGTGGATAAGCTTTTTGATGTGCTGCTGAATCCGGTTTGCCAGTATTTTATTGAGGATTTTTGCATCGATGTTCATCAGGGATATTGGTCTAAAATTTTCTTTTTTTGTTGTGTCTCTGCCAGGCTTTGGTATCAGGATGATGTTGGCCTCATACAATGAGTTAGGGAGGATTCCCTCTTTTTCTATTGATTGGAATAGTTTCAGAAGGAATGGAAACAGCTCCTCCATGTACCTCTGGTAGAAATCAGCTGTGAATCCATCTGGTCCTGGACTTTTTTTTGGTTGGTAGGCTATTAATTATTGCCTCAATATCAGAGCCTGCTCTTGGTCTATTCAGGGAATCAACTTCTTCCTGGTTTAGTCTTGGAAGAGTGTAAGTGTCCAGGAAATTATCCATTTCTTCTAGATTTTCTAGCTGATTTGCATAGAGATGTTTATAGTATTCTCTGATGGTAGTTTGTATTTCTGTGGGGTCGGTGGTGATATCCCCTTTATCATTTTTTATTGCATCTATTTGATTCTTCTCTCTTTTCTTCTTTGTTAGTCTTGCTAGCGGTCTGTCAATTTTGTTGATTTTTTCAAAAAACCAACTCCTGGATTCATTGATTTTTTTTGGAGGGTTTTTTGTGTCTCTATCTCCTTCAGTTCTGCTCTGATCTTAGTTATTTCTTGCCTTCTGCTAGCTTTTGAATGTGTTTGCTCTTGCTTCTCCAGTTCTTTTAATTGTGATGTTAGAGTATCAATTTTAGATCTTTCCAGCTTTCTGTTGTGGGCATTTAGTGCTATCAATTTCCCTCTACACACTGCTATAAATGTGTCCCAGAGATTCTGGTATGTTGTATCTTTGTTCTCATTGGTTTCAAAGAACATCTTTCTTTCTGCCTTCATTTCGTTATGTACCCAGTAGTCATTCAGGAGCAGGTTGTTGAGTTTCCATGTAGTTGAGCGGTTTTGATTGTGTTTCTTAGTCCTGAGTTCTAGTATGATTGCACTGTGGTCTGAGAGACAGTTTGTTATAATTTCTGTTCTTTTACATTTGCTAAGGAGTGCTTTACTTCCAATTATGTGGTCAGTTTTGGAATAAGTGCGATGTGGTGTTGAGAAGAATGTATATTCTGTTGAATTGGGGTGGAGAGTTCTATAGATGTCTATTAGTTCCACTTGGTGCAGAGATGAGTTCAATTCCTGGATATCCTTGTTAACTTTCTCACTAACAGTCTCGTTGATCTGTCTAATGTTGACAGTGGAGTGTTGAAATCTCCCATTATTATTGTATGGGAGTCTAAGTCTCTTTGTAAGTCTCTAAGGACTTGCTTTATGAATTTGGGTGCTCCTGTATTGGGTGCATATATATTTAGGATAGTTAGCTCTTCCTGTTGAATTGATCCCTTTACCGTTATGTAATGGCCTTCTTTGTCTCTTTTGATCTTTGATGGTTTAAAGTCTATTTTATCAGAGACTAGTATTGCAACCCCTGCTTTTTTTTGTTCTCCATTTGCTTGGTAGATCTTCCTCCATCCCTTTATTTTGAGCCTATGTATGTCTCTGCATGTGAGATGGGTCTCCTGAATACAGCAGACTGATGGGTCTTGACTCTTTATCCAGTTTGCCAGTCTGTGTCTTTTAATTGGAGCATTTAGTCCATTTACATTTAAGGTCAATATTGTTATGTGTGGACTTGATCCTGCCATTATGATATTAACTGGTTATTTTGCTCGTTAGTTGATGCAGTTTTCACAGCCTCGATGGTCTTTACATTTTGGCATGTTTTTGCAATGGCTGGTACTGGTTGTTCCTTTCCATGTTTAGGGCTTCCTTCAGGGTCTCTTGTAAGGCAGGCCTGGTGGTGACAAAATCTCTAAGCATTTGCTTATCTGTGAAGGATTTTATTTCTCCTTCACTTATGAAACTTACTTTGGCTGGATATGAAATTCTGGGTTGAAAATTCTTTTCTTTAAGAATGTTGAATATTGGCCCCTTCTCTCTTCTGGCTTGGAGAGTTTCTGCTGCGAGGTCTGCTGTTAGTCTGATGGGCTTCCCTTTGTGGGTAACCCGACCTTTCTCTCTGGCTGCCTTTAGGATTTTTTCCTTCATTTCAACTTTGGTGAATCTGGCAATTATGTGTCTTGGAGTTGCTCTTCTGGAGGAGTATCTTTGTGGCGTTCTCTGTATTTCCTGAATTTGAATGTTGGCCTGCCCTACTAGGTTGGGGAAGTTCTCCTGGATGATATTCTGAAGAGTGTTTTCCAACTTGGTTCCATTTTCCCCCTCACTTTCAGGCACCCCAATCAGATGTAGATTTGGTCTTTTTACATAATCCCATACTTCTTGCAGGCTTTATTCATTTCTTTTTCTTCTTTTTTCTTTTGGTTTCTCTTCTCGCTTCATTTCATTCATTTGATCCTCAATCGCTGATACTCTTTCTTCCAGTTGATCAAGTCGGTTACTGAAGCTTGTGGATATGTCACGTATTTCTTGTGTCATGATTTTCATCTCTGTCATTTCATTTATGACCTTCTCTGCATTAATTATTCTAGCTATCAATTCTTCCACTTTTTTTTCAAGATTTTTAGTTTCTTTACGCTGGGTACGTAATTCCTCCTTTAGCTCTGAGAAGTTTGATGGACTGAAGCCTTCTTCTCTCATTTCGTCAAAGTCATTCTCTGACCAGCTTTGATCCATTGCTGGCGATGAGCTGCGCTCCTTTGCAGGGGGAGATGCACTCTTATTTTTTGAATTTCCAGCTTTTCTGCCCTGCTTCTTCCCCATCTTTGTGGTTTTATCTGCCTCTGGTCTTTGATGATCGTGACGTACTGATGGGGTTTTGGTATAGGTCTTCTTCCTGTTTGATAGTTTTCCTTCTAATAGTCAGGACCCTCAGTTGTAGGTCTGTTGGAGATTGCTTGAGGTCCACTCCAGACCCTGTTTGCCTGGGTATCAGCAGCAGAGGTTGCAGAAGGTAGAATATTGCCAAACAGCGAGTGTACCTCTCTGATTCTTGCTTTGGAAGCTTCCTCTCAGGGGTGTACTCCACCCTGTGAGGTGTGGGGTGTCAGACTGCCCCTAGTGGGGGATGTCTCCAGTTAGGCTCTGCTGGGGTCAGGGACCCATTTGAGCAGGCAGTCTGTCCGTTCTCACGTCTCAACCTCCATGTTGGGAGATCCACTGCTCTCTTCAAAGCTGTCAGACAGAGTCGATCGTGTCTGCACAGGCCTCTGCTGCTTCCCCTTTTGTTGTTTAGCTGTGCCCTGTCCCCAGAGGTGGAGTCTACAGAGACAGGCAGGTTTCCTTGAGCTGCTGTGAGCTCCACCCAGTTTGAGCTTCCTAGCGGCTTTGTTTTCCTACTAAGCCTCAGCAATGGCGGGTACCCCTCCCCAGCCTCGCTGCTGCCTTGCAGTTAGATTGCAGACTGCTGTGCTAGCAATGAGGGAGGTTCCGTGGCTGTGGGACCCACCTGGCCAGGTGTGGGTATAATCTCCTGGTGTGCCCGTTTGCTTAAAGCACAGTATTGGGGTGGGAATTACCCGATTTTCCAGGTGTTGTGTGTCTCAGTTCCCCTGGCTAGGGAAAGGGATTCCCTTCCCCCTTGCACTTCCCAGGTGAGGCAATGCCTCGCCCTGCTTCAGCTCTCGCTGGTCGGGCTGCAGCAGCTGACCAGCACCGATTGTCCGGCACTCCCCAGTGAGATGACCCCAGTACCTCAGTTGAAAATGCAGAAATCACCGTGTTCTGTGTCGCTCGTGCTGGGAGTTAGAGACTGGAGCTGTTCCTAAACGGCCATCTTGCTCTGCCCCTCCGCCATTATGATATTAACTGGTTATTTTGCTCGTTAGTTGATGCAGATTCTTCCTAGCCTCGATGGTCTTTACATTTTGGCATGTTTTTGCAATGGCTGGTACGGGTTGTTCCTTTCCATGTTTAGGGCTTCCTTCAGGGTCTCTTGTAAGGCAGGCCTGGTGGTGACAAAATCTCGAAGCATTTGCTTAACTGTAAAGGATTTTATTTCTCCTTCATTTACGAAACTTAGTTTATCTTGATATGAAATTCTGGGTTGAAAATTCTTTTCTTTAAGAATGTTGAATATTGGCCCCTTATCTCTTCTGGCTTGGAGAGTTTCTGCCGAGAGATCTGCTGTTAGTCTGATGGGCTTCCCTTTGTGGGTAACCCGATCTTTCTCTCTGGCCGCCCTTAAGATTTTTTCCTTCATTTCAACTTTGGTGAATCTGACAATTATGTGTCTTGGAGTTGCTCTTCTGGAGGAGTATCTTTGTGGCGTTCTCTGTATTTCCCGAATTTGAATGTTGGCCTGCCCTACTAGGTTGGGGAAGTTCTCCTGGATGATATCCTGAAGAGTGTTTTCCAACTTGGTTCCATTTTCCCCCTCACTTTCAGGCACCCCAATCAGATGTAGATTTGGTCCCATACATAATCCCATACTTCTTGCAGGCTTTGTTCACTTCTTTTTCTTCTTTTTTCTTTAGATTCCTCTTCTTGCTTCATTTCATTCATTTGATCCTCAGTCACTGATACTCTTTCTTCTAGTTGATCGAGTCAGTTACTGAAGCTTATGCATTTGTCACGTATTTCGTGTGTCATGGTTTTCATCTCTGTCATTTCATTTATGACCTTCTCTGCATTAATTATTCTAGTTATCAATTCTTCCACTTTTTTTTCAAGATTTTTAGTTTCTTTGCACTGGGTACGTAATTCCTCCTTTAGCTCTGAGGAGTTTGATGGACTGAAGCCTTCTTCTCTCATCTCGTCAAAGTCATTCTCTGACCAGCTTTGATCCGTTGCTGGCGATGAGCTGCGTTCCTTTGGAGGGGGGAGATGCGCTCTTATTTTTTGAATTTCCAGCTTTTCTGCCCTGCTTTTTCCCCATCTTTGTGGTTTTATCTGCCTCTGGTCTTTGATGATGGTGACGTACTGATGGGATTTTGGTGTGGGTGTCCTTCCTGTTTGTTAGTTTTCCTTCTAACAGTCAGGACCCTCAGCTGTAGGTCTGTTGGAGATTGCTTGAGGTCCACTCCAGACCCTGTTTGCCTGGGTATCAGCAGCAGAGGCTGCAGAAGGTAGAATATTGCTGAACAGCGAGTGTACCTGTCTGATTCTTGCTTTGGAAGCTTCCTCTCAGGGGTATACTCCACCCTGTGAGGTGTGGGATGTTGGTCTGCCCCTAGTGGGGATGTCTCCCTGTTAGGCTACTCAGGGGTCAGGGACCCACTTGAACAGGCAGTCTGTCTGTTCTCAGATCTCAACCTCCGTGTTGGGAGATCCATTGCTCTCTTCAAAGCTGTCAGACAGAGTCGTTGGTGTCTGCAGAGGTTTCTGCTGTTGTTGTTGTTGTTGTTGTTGTTGTTGTTTAGCTGTGCCCTGTCCCCAGAGGTGGAGTCTACAGAGACAGGCAGGCCTCCTTGAGCTGCTGTGGGCTCCACCCAGTGGGAGCTTCTCAGTGGCTTTGTTTACCTACTTAAGCCTCAGCAATGGCGGTCGCCCCTCCCCCAGCCTCTCTGCTGCCTTGCTGTTAGATTGCAGACTGCTGTGCTAGCAATGAGGGAGGCTCCATGGGGTGGCGTGGGACCCTCCTGGCCAGGTATGGATATAATCTCCTGGTGTGCCCGTTTGCTAAGACCCTTTGTAAAGCGCAGTATTGGGGTGGGAGTTACCTGATTTTCCCGGTGTTGTGTGTCTCAGTTCCCCTGGCTAGGGAAAGGGATTCCCTTCCCCCTTGCACTTCCCAGGTGAGGCGATGCCTCGCCCTGCTTCAGCTCTCGCTGGTCGGGCTGCAGCAGCTGACCAGCACTGATTGTCTGGCACTCCCTAGTGAGATGACCCCAGTACCTCAGTTGAAAATGCAGAAATCACCTGTCTTCTGTGTCGCTCGCTCTGGGAGCTGGAGACTGGAGCTGTTCCTATTTGACCATCTTGCTCCCTATGCCCATGTGCTAGTTTTTAACTAGTTATCATGCTTTATCTGATGAGGGCATTCATTTTCATAATTGTTCACTGTATGCAGGCATTGAATAGGGCAGCATGGTATCTACCTCAGGTAAGTCAGTAAGTCAATTCAGCTTTGGATATTTTCCATTAATACTGTCATTTAATACATTTTTGGTGCCTGTCTTTAACTCTGTACAACTCTATTCTTTAATTTTTAGGCACTGGTACACTGGGTTAAAATTTTCCCTAGAAGTCCTATCATCTAGGGATGCTTTCTAAATTAATTCCTGATTTTCAAAAAGTCATTCTTCCACTTCTTGCTCTCCAGTAAAGACTCACCTTTTGACAGATTCAACCCCATGCACACTTCAGGTGCTCCATAAGTAACAAAATACTACATAATGATGACAGTAGATATGAAAGTAAGTACGATGGTAGGATGTGAGGTTTGATGGATGTGGGATATAATTTTTGTTCTCTTACACCCTCTCAGTATGTTATACCTCTGCTCCTGCAATAACAGCGCTGATAGAAGTTGATTGCTATCATTGTCTCTAGGTGACAATCACTCTTTCATAGTTGCTGCATTCTAATTTGACAGTTATACTTGATAATTATTGTGTGAAATTTGTTACATAATTTTCTATAGTATCTTTGTAAGCTGTTATTTCTACCTGAATGTCTACAGTAAATGTTACCATTATAGTTAGGATAGATCAATTATTTTGTTCTGCTGTCAGTAAGGAATTGACTGTAACTGTTGCAAGTGCCAACAGATCTGTCAGTGCATTTTCATGACCCTGGATAATTTTATATACAATAATTTTGCAAGCTATGAAGGCCTTTTTGCAAATGTGTAGTTAAGAAAATGAAACATATGTATTGTATTTTGACCCACATGGAAAAATGCTTCCTGTCAATTTATATGACACATGAATTATTCTTCTAATTATCAATTTTATTTAAAATAAATTTGGGAGTCATATCTTCTTACTGAAGGTATGTCAGATAAGCAGATGTTGACACTATCTATTCTAAATACTGTTAGCTAAGTCTTGTAAAAAGTGTATGTAAACCTGATGGAGAAAAGTGAAATCTCATTATGCTACTAAAATACTTTACTGTTGCTTTAAAAGCATCTATATCACTTCAATGTTATAATGACCTAGATTCTGAAATATCTGAGCTCATCGCATATGCATTCAAATTTTTCATGAACTATTGTTTCAGAATAGTTTAAAGGAGCAGATATTTTTAAGTTTGAGGTTTACAATCTACCAGCGGACTATATTTCTACTGAAGAAATATCTATTTTTAAATTCCAACGTATTTTGGTCCCAACTAATTTACTGATTTGTTCAGTACCTCCTAATCCCCCATCAATAAAACATTGCTCATTTTAGAATTCCACAGGGAGTTACAATACAGTGATTTGGGTCATCACTGAATGAAGTGGGTAGAAGGAAAAAGCCAATTGTGATTTTAGAAAAATACAGAGAAAACACAAAAGCATTAGCAAGCATTCATAAACCAAGTGGCACCCATGTCTTATTGTTAGGTATATGAAGGAAGAGGATGAAGATGAAGAAAAGAATGAGGAAGGAGGGGAGGAAGAGAAAGAAGGGGAGAAGGAGGAGAGTAGGAGAAGAAGAGGATCTGAAATTACATTTCTTACATTGCTTCATGACATTTTTTATTTGAGAGGTTAATAATTTATACCCAGTCTATGAACAGAGCCTCTTCATTATGAATGAATAGCTTTCATGTTTTGATAAAGTTATGTAATTAACATCTGTACTTCATTTATGTTTTCAGTGCTATTACTGGATGATAATATCATATATGTCTATAATCCATAAAGTCTTTCAAATATCTACTCATTATTCAGTTTCTGACAATGTCACCTGAGAGAATTAATATGAAAAGTAGGTGGGAAAAGGGCAAAATATTTGGTACTTAAATTCACAACTGGGTATGAACAACGATTTGCTTAGCATTATTCATAAGGAAAGCCCAGGACATTTCAAATAGTAAATAGTGACATTGATGATTGATTCAATCTTCAGAAACTTATCTCTTAAATAAAATGTGAATGAAAAGTTGAAAACAAACTGGAACTTGGCCTCAGATTGAGGTACCTTGAGATTTAAGATAAAGAGTACAAGACTAGTCTGTACTCTAAGCAAATAGATATAAAGAATATCTGCTTGTATTAGTTCAGATATGTCACCCCATCCATCCCCTTCAGTTTAAAACCCTTAGCAAAATGATTACATCAATGTGTAAATAGACAAGGAAAAGTACATTCTCCTCTGTTGGCCAGCTATGGAATTGGAGCAGGTGTTCGCTTATCTTAGAAACAATATCCAGAAAATATCTTCTTTCTTCCACCACTGTGTTCACTTGTAGTTTGGTTTAAATATGTATACGCTGTTAATTATAAATATTCATGAAGAAAATTGAAGAAATGGGAAAATCAGCTTTCCATGCATATTCTCTAACTGGCTTTTCAGGAGTACTCTTGATTGGGAATCTTTCTATGGCTCATATGTGAGATGGGATTCCTGTGGCATCAGGCTCTCCTTAATCTATCCCTACACTGCTCTTTGTCCCTGTGGACACTGGGCCCGTGTGTGTGTGTGTGTGTGTGTGTGTGTGTGTGTGTGTGTGTGACAGAGAGATTTTGTTGTCCTCCAGTATCTGACTGACAGGCCCTAATCTTTTTCAGATAGTCAAGGGCTTGGGTTTAAAATACATGTATGGAGGGGTAAGTGTTGAAGTACTTACAATATCCCTAATGTAAAGCAATAATTGACTGGCTAATATAGAGAACCGATTACTCAGAAGTTAGGTTTTGTGTTTAGGCTAGTAGTAAACATTCACTCTCCTTGGCTCTTTATTTCTCTCATTCTCAACATTGCCCTCCCAGTACTTTACAAGTAGATTGTTCCATTTAATTCAGTGTTTATCAGTGTTATATAATTTAGTTTAAATGGCAGCATATCCTGCTTTGCCTATGTATTTTTTTCTTTCTTATAAGTCTGGAAGCTCATGAAGCATAGTGGGCTCTCCTCTCCTCCCACCATCAGGTACACTAAAGGTGCTCAGCATGTATTTTTCTCATTGATAGTGCAGAAGATCGGTGTCCAATTTAAAGACTTGTCTTATTTCACTTTCCCAATCATATATGTAAATTGGTCCCATATGCTAAATAAAATAATTGGTCATATTTCCTATACTTGGAATTTTTTTAAAGTTTAGTTTCAGAGACTTCATAGACAGCCCTACTGCTAGTCTTCAGCATATATTTTAATAGGCCCAACTAGTGTGAATTTTGGGATCCTGGCCTTTATTCAATATTGATGTTCTGTTCTGTTAGAATTGAAGAAACTGGAATAAATCACATAACTGCACTTGACTGTGTGCATTATAAATTTATGTGTCAGTTATGTGCTTGAAACTCCTTAGGAATCTCTTTCAAAAATCTGGCTATCACAGAATTTTTCTCTTCTCCAAGTCATCAGACCCAGTTTTGATGCCCTAACTCTGCAGCTCTAAACATGCTATGCAAACTCCCTTAAATCTCTTTGCTGTATTTTCCTTTACTCCTAGAGTCTTGAGATTCAGTCAGGTCTGGATTTTAAACTTAACTTCACCAAAAACTAAGTTTGCATCCTTGGAAAAAATAATTCCTTATAGAGCACTTTAGGAGTTGATGAAATGAATGTGAAATTATTAAATATATAGAAGACCCACAAAAAATATTGCATTCACCTTATTTTCTGTTGGCTTATTGTTATTCATATCAAATTTAGACTTCACCATCAATCATACCTTTTCTTTTCTTACATCATTAATCTCTCCCATTATACTGACTCTTCCCTAAACAAATGTTTCAATCATGTATATATATATATATATATATATATATATATATATATACATGCTTTACATAGACATATAGTTTTCCATTGTTTAAAGACTCTCTCTATATATATACATGCTTTGCATTTAGCTCACTACTACAGCCGCTCTGTCAAAGGCCATAACTAATCAACCATATATCAGATTCAGTGGATTTCTTTCAGACATCTTTTGGCACAACCTTTGACACTGCTTTCCTTGACCCTGCCCTCTTTCTGAAGGTCCACTGACCCCTTCTGACCTTCTTGTCTTCCCCATCAGTAAAGGTTCTTTCTGCACTCTCTTCACTTATTATTAAAAGGCAGTATCATAACTGGAACAAATGAAATCATGTGGAATTTGTATGAAGCAGAAGAAAAATTATAAATGGGATTTTAAATAAGCACTTAATGGGGAAAGGTGAAGGATTCATATGGTGAAAGAAATGGGATGTGCGGTTATGTAAAGAAGGGAGAGTAGGTAAACTCTGACTTCTTAGGCCAGAAAACCAAATCTTGTTATTGATTTTTTTCACAAAATTTATTATTTTTTAACTTATGATAATGACCTACAAAAGACTATGCACCTATTAAAAGAAAACTTAACATTTTATATAATATTTTGATAAAACATATACCAAGAAATGTTTGTAGAGCCCCCAAAGAGCTCATACGCAACTTAATGGTAAGTACATAAAAATCTAGTTGTTTGTGGTATTTTTTGCCTACTCGTAATGTAAGAAAATACTTGATTTTCAATTATTTATTTACATGCTTTGCACAGGTTGTATGCTTAATGCAATGTGTATGATATAGCTAGATTCAAATAGAAAAAAACTGTAAAAATAATTTTCCCTAATTAATTTTATGAGTTATATTATTTAGGAAAACTGTCTTTAGGGTATTTGTCAGTAGAATGTTCATTAGGAAAGACATTTCTCATGTCCACTAAGCCCAGTGTGTGAGACTGCTTAAAGTAATCTCTTTCTCCCAGAAATCATGTTAGTTTGGTTTAACAGAGTCAAGCAAAAACCCCATTTGTAATTCTCAGGAATAGCTATTCTCAGATGTCACAGCCACTGTTTTCTCAGTGTTTTTCTATGTAATAAATGATTTATGTTTTCATAAAGTTGCTAGAATAGCTACCAGTGTCTGTATACTCTCTTTCCATATACAAAGAATATAGGTTTTTAAAAGTTTTCCTGGGTTCTCATTCATTATTCTGCCTCAGCAGAGGAGGAAACAGAAGCAGAAAGGGTCAGGTTGATGTACAGCTAGGCTCCACACAGTATAATCATTTGGCGGTGAGGTGGGGAGGAGAGCAAGCATCACTGGGAGAAGCAAGATGAGTAAAATCTCTGAATAGTCCTTGAATGTTTTTTACAACTCAGACACATAAACAGATTATTGCATTATCAATTTACATCACCAAAAGAGAAATTAGTCCTAAAGTTCAACAAAATAGAGGTTTTGTAAAATGAATATAGTGTGTGATTTGTGTTTCCAATTTCTTGAATAAGCATAATGTATTATATTCTTCATTCAGGGTTTTATATCAGAAATGTTATATTCTCATAAAAACATGAGACACACATTTTCATAATGTAGACATTTGTTATCCTTTTTATTCCAAGGTCTGTTTACTCCTTTATTTCATAACTTCCCTCAATTGAATAATTAGTATTAAAAAATAACTTACTGTTAAAAATTGTTCTAAGAACAATGACCCTTTTGATAAACCTTAGAGGGCACTTTGTCCTAGCAACAGCTGAACTCTGAAAAGCCACATCTTATTTGCCCAGGCAGAAGGGAATCTTAGCCCTTTCGGGAGATACCATAATTTTATTCCTAAATGAGATTTACCTTGTAATATTTATTTGAATATCTATTTATTCTCACTTTTGAAAAAATATTCTTTGGAGTTAGGGTAAGGCCCTCTATCTACACTTTAAGCCCATTTCCCACTGTTCTCAGATATATGGAACAGAGCTGGGGTGGAAAATTTAGATATAACAGCTATATAGTTCAGAAGAATTTAGAATATATTTGCTTTTATCTTCATTGTACCAAATGCCATAGCTGCTGCGAATACAATCATGGTATATAAGGACAAGTGATGATATGATTTTGATTACCTATGCCTCAGTAGGTAATTATTTTTATGCTCATTGCATTAAAATTAATTCAGTACCCACAAATAACAAGGCAATTTATGAAAGTGACAGAGGGAAATAATATACATGTACTTACAGTTCTTTTCCAATAGAGATCCTTAATACATCATTAAATAATTTTTTAAAGTTGAAACAGTATCTTATTCTAAATAGGTAATTCATTATATTTTATACATTTGCTTCAGATTGTGGTAGTCTCCAGGATTCTATTAAGTATCACATCCTTGCCTATGGGGGCTAAATGGTCTTTAAAACCCCTTGGAGACCTAAGTTTTTGTAATTTTTAGAGTTCTGATTTCTCAGAAACCTTCTAAACTTCAGATCTTTTATTTTTTTTCTCTCTTCTTTCAAAGCAATTAGCTTTACCTGTAGAACAGGGTAACCTAGAGCTGTCACTTACATGCCTGCTGGTCAAAAGGAAATACAATTTCAGAGAATGCAAAATTAATCACTTATGATAATTAAAGCGATCGGTATTGACACCATATCTATAGAGCATGGCCCTCATGTAACAAACGCATGGTATTGTCCTTTCAGAAGGAAAATATGCAAAGGCAATTGAATTATAATTTCATTGGAAAAATATTGTTCTTGGAAATTCATCTCCATTAATTGGCTTTGAATTTCCATCATTCTTGATTCTTGAAGATAGAACAGGGTATTTAATATAATCCAATGTAGATTGGGTATATACTTTTGTACTAATATCTTGAAATTGTTTTTACTTGAAATTCATATAAAGGCCTCTCCAGGCATATGAAAAGAATCAGACTTGTATTATGAAAAAGCAAGAATATTCATCAAATATTACAGCTCTGAGCCTCAACAATATAATTTCTTTTTCATTTCTCCTTATGTAGCAACATTCTCTTTGTGATATATATAGATGTGAGAAAGTAAAGATTATGATTGACTTATTCTGCCTCTAAAAAATACAGTATAAAAAGAAAATAAATGGCACCAGTTGAAGGCTAAATTTTGGGTTTGTTTTACATAAATTAATCAACCCTCACTTGAGCCAGAAAACAGTCTCCAATTTTAGTTTAACAAATAGATTGATTGAGTTCAACAAATACTTATTGACTACCTATTAGGTGCCAAGCATTTTTCTAAACACTGGAAATTTGGAACAGACCAAAACTCCTACCCTAATGGGAAATAAGACTATAAATAAATAAATATATACAATGTGTCCAGTGGAAATTAATGTTTAAGGCCAGGAAGAAATAGAAAGAACTACAATGTGTAAAGCGGTGTGTGAAAGGAGATGGGAGGGGGAACAATTTTGAAATGAGTAGTCAGAGAAGTATTCACTGAGGAGTTCTTTTATATTAATAAATATATTTATTTATATTTTAATACTTAAGTCAGTTCTAATTTTAAAAAACTATATGACACATGAATTTTTCTCTCTTTTCTACTGTATATGGCTTTCAAAACGAATGTTGGAAACAATATTTATCAAATTTTCCCCTTAAACAGATTAAACTGTAACATTTTCTCAGGGAACGAATATATGTACTATCCTTTGTTTTTTGTCCATCTTCTACTTATTAAGTCCATGGAGTTTTTCAATTCTCAGAAAAACTTATGTATTTATATGGACAGGTATTCCAATAAGAGAAAATGGCACAAGGGCAAAGGCTCTGGTAGGATATGAATATCCACAAAAGAGTCAGTTGGCCAATGTTACTGAAGCAAAGTAAATGAGAAAGAAAAGACGTAGTAATAGATGGCCGCAGAAAGATAGTAAGGCCAGATCTGTAGGGCTTTATAGGCAATGATGAGAATTTGGTATTTTGGAGAAAGGCATTAGAGAATTCTGAGAGACATTGTATTGGTCTGTTTACACACTGCTATAAAGAACTGCCGGAGGCTGGGTAATTTATAAATAAAAGAGATTTAATTCACTCACAGTTCCACATGACTGGGGAGGCCCCAGGAAACTTACAATCATGGCAGAAGGGAAAGCAGTCACATCTGATATGGCCGTGGGTGAAAGGAGAGAAGGAGGAATTGCCAAACACTTATAGACCATCAGATCTTGTGAAAACTCATTAACTTTCATCAGAACAGCATGGGGGAAAACTGCCTCATGATTCGATCACCTCCCACCAGGTCCCACCCTGGACATATGGGGATTGTGGGGATTATAATTCAAGATGAGATTTGGGTGGGGACAAAGAGCCAATCCGTATCAGGCATCATATGATTTAAATTGATCAGAGTCACAACTATATTGATCACAGACTGTACAGGGCAAGAAGGACAGATCAGACCTGATTGGCAACTACTCCCATAATCCAGATGATAGATGATAAAAAGATGGTAGTTTACACTAGGATGATAGCTGCAAAGACAACCAGAAGTGGTTAGGTTTGAAATATGCCATTGTTTTATAGTATAGAAAATGGAATTTACTGACTTTGGAGGTGGAATATAAAAGAAAGTGAGTAGTTACTGATATTTCCAAGTATGTTGGTAGAAGCAGAGGATGGAATTATTTGCCACTTACTGAGATGAGGAAGACTGAATGAAGAAATGGTTTGTTAAGAAAAATCAGGAATTTGGCTTGAGACACATTAAATTTGAAATGCCTACTATATTCCAAAGTTTGGAAGTAGAGGTTATAGGGAGTACCAACAGAAAAGGCCAACAGTGAGCAGCATTTGAGGTAGGAAGAGAATCAAGAAATCTCTTGACCTGGATGCCAAGTAAAAGAAAGATTTTCACAGATGAGGTAGAGGCAGCTACATTAAATGCTACTGACAGGTCAACTAAGATAGGACAGATAATCAAATTTTTGATTTAGCAACATATGTATGTATCTTTGTATGTGCATATTTATATATTTATCCTTAAAGTTAGTCATCATAGTAGTAAGCCTCTCCAAATATTGGAAAGATGATTTATTGGGAGATGAGAGAGATTAAGATAAAATTTTCTAATGAAGCATGAGCTCTATGATACTTTGGAGACAATTCTGATGAATATTTTGCTCTAATTTAGTTTGTCCCAAATACGTCTTATTAGCTGTTTGTGGAAACAAGAGTGAAGCATGATGCTATTTTAGAAACACATTTCCTGACATGTGGTTTGGAATCCCTCATGAAAATGTAAAGGAGGAGACAACATTCAGTCTCCAGCTGGTATGAGTGTCTTGTGGAGAAAGTGAACTGTCAGGGGGAAGAAAATCAGAGCATTTTTATCTGTCAGACGTTAATGTCCATTCACAGTGTCAAATCGTAAACTCAGATCCCTGGTTTGAGCCTGTGGCTGAGATTTCAGCCTAAGCAAGAACATCTCTCCTTTTATTAGTGTTTAATTTTCTTTTCTCAGTACTGCCGAGTTCACTTATTCAAATTTGGCTCTTGGTAAAATATCGGTAAGCCAATTAATCCATTTCCTTAATGAGAAGTCTCTATTATAAGAATAGGTAACTGCATAGACTTATATTGAATCTATCAATCTTGGGTTTGAAGGGGAGAATGCCAATTATCCAAGCAATCTGGTTCATTACTGCAGTATTGGACGACGTCGCTAAATAAGCCTACAGTGCAACTACAATAGCACTGTGGGAGTGGGGAGCAGCGCCAGGCACTGAACATTTGTTCAGGGCCTATTATATGCCAGATTGGGTTAGAAGCTTTATGCACACCCTCTCATTCCATGTTCTCTACCACCCTCTGGGGAATTTCTACTTAGTTTACATTTTGAGAAACTGAGGCTAACACGTTGGAGAGTTAGTGAGCTGTGAAGCCACCAAATAGCCTCCAAAAGATAGCTACTCATAAAAACCTACTAATTTTATGGTCTCACTTATTGAATTCTGTAATGATTCAAATGATTCTTTCCAATTTTGGCTTCTTCTTTGTTCTTTTCTTGACATTCCAACCTGCTGTCCATACAATGCCTCTGAATAAAATATCACTCTCATCACTATACTATTATCATAATAACTCCCAAATATTTAGCAAGCACTCAGTCTACATCTGATGTGTTAGGAACTGTTGGTGAGGGAAGGAGAAAGGAGGAAACCTTGTACTTTGACTCCTCTCTAAAATCTACTTCATGAAACATCAGATTGTTGGAAGGTCCAAATTATATATATGAAAGGCCTTTGGGATTTGTAAAGCTTCAGCACCATTTTTAATATTATCATCGCCATTTTAAAACTTCCCATAAATAAATTTTAATATTTTAAACACTTTGAAAGTGAATTATTTTAATACTTAAGTCAGTTCTAATTTTAAAAAACTATATGACACATGAATTTTTCTCTCTTTTCTACTGTATATGGCTTTCAAAACGAATGTTGGAAACAATATTTATCAAATTTTCTCCTTAAACAGATTAAACTGTAACATTTTCTCAGGGAACGAATATATGTACTATCCTTTGTTTTTTGTCCATCTTCTACTTATTAAGTCCATGGAGTTTTTCAATTCTCAGAAAAATTTAAGTTGCAATCATTTAAAGTAGCCAGAGATTGCATTTAGCAACATTTAGCTAATGTTGATAACCCTTCTTGGTGCTTATATTGTATTAATAGTTTGTTGGGGGGAGACTGAAAATGAATAAACATACAGAGTAATTTCAGAGAGTGATAAATGCTGCGATTTTTTTAATTAGTAAAAAAATTTAATTGAAGTATAGTTACAAGAAATAATGATATATTTGTTACACCACGCTCAGTATCACGTTATATAAATAAAATATTCATTTAATATTAGTTTTTCATTCTCTCATGGCATCTTTATAACACTTCTAATCAGGTTATTAGTATATAATAATTAATATATTAATAAATTCTAATCTAGAATGTTTCCTTTATTAGACTATAAATTTGATGAGAACATATCAGAGTTTATAGTTCCATAATAACTATATGTATGTGGATATTGGTTGAATATCTCTCCCACAGAACTGTAAAATTTTGTGAGAGTGTGTGTTCATCATTGTATCTGCCATGCTCAGCAGTGACTATCTCTGAGTAGATGCTCTCTACCTCCCCCCATTTTCTCTGTGTGTGTGTGTGTGTGTGTGTGTTTATATGTGTATATATGAAGATTTATATATTCGTTTACATATTCATTCTTTTATGTTGTATAAAAGGAATAAGTTCTTTCTAAAATTATTGGGCACATACTATTTGTTGAATATTGTTACAGTTACAGTAACATAAGACAGACAAGTCACTAGTCTCATGATCTCACATTTGAAAGTGATAAACAAGGGAGGGAGTGTTCTTTATTATCTGTCCTTCTTCAAAATTCTAACTTTACCCCCATAGCCCTTAGCCAGTGAAATATCAGATAGTAGTTAAGTACTTTGGAAAAAAAGAACATGTTAGTATAAAAGCCAAAAATAATAAAATTAGCAAAGAGCTACGTACTATTATCTGTTTTTGCTGCTTTATGATAACAGCTCAGTCCTACTATCCATGTTTTACAGATGAGGAAATTGAAGCACAGAGTGTTTAAGTGCTTGCCCAAGGTCACACATTTGGTAATAAGTAGAGCTGGGATTTGAACCCAGGCAGTGTAGCTCTACATGCTTAACATGGCACTAGATTACATCTAATACTTAGAAAAGGCACACTTAATCTTCTTTAGTATGTTCTCTAACAGTTTTTCCCACTACAGATCTGACAGACAATCTTTCTGTGTAAAATTATTGCTAAACATCACAAAGAATTCAATTCAGCTGGAAGTCTGGGTCCAAATTCAGTTTTACCTGTGTTTTATGCAGATTGACTAAAGCACTTCTCAATACAGAATACAAAATACAGACAAAGAAAATACCAAATTCTAGTTTTTGTAAGTCGAGTTAAATTTAGGTATGGCTGTCACATACCTAACTTTTTAACACTGTCCTTTGCTCTGTTCTTTGACTGCTTTATTACCACAGTTTTATTGACTCTCAAGAGTATTGTGATGGTTAATTTTATGTACCTACTTGACTGGGCCACAGGATGCCCAGATATTTGGTCAAACATTATTCTGGGTGTTTCTGTGGGGATAATCTGAATGAGATTAACATTTAAATTTGTAGTCTGAGCAAAGCAGATTGCTTTCCCAAATATCGATGAGCTTCATCCAATGAGTTGAAAGCCTGAATAGAACATAACTGGAACCTTTCCTTGAACTGGAATGTCTGTGTTTTCCTGCCTTTGGTCGCAAACTTAAGAATCAACTCTTTCTGTAATTCCTTCTGCCAGCCTTTGGACTAGAACTATACTATAGGATCTTCTGGTTCTCAGGCCTTTGGACTTAGATTAAAATGACACCATTGGCTTTCCCGGGTCTCTAGCTTGCCAGTTGCAGATTTGGGCACTTACAAGTCTCCATAATTGCAAAAGTCATTTCCTTATAATTAGTCTCTTTCTATATAACATATGTACATCCTATTGATTCTGTTTCTCTGGTGAACTCTGACTAATACAAGTATTGATTTGATTTTAATTCTCTATGACATTTTCTTCCCTCAGTCTCTCATAAAATCAAGATGAGGAAATAATCTCAATGCTAGTTTAATCATATCCTGTTACAGTTTGCTGTTGGAGTTGAAACTGAGTGTGGGATATTGACATTGAGAGAGGGCTGGAGGGCTGGAGATGATATGCAGAGCCCTAGAAGGCAGAAAGAGAGCAGCAGAAACATGGGTCACAGGCGAAGCTATAAAAATCCGTAACAACTCAGGAGTAATTAACTAATTTGTTTTAGGAAAATAACGTGAAAAATGATTAAAATATTCCTTTACAAGAAAATGTAGTTAAAGATCCTTTGGTGATTTTGAAGTACTTCCTAGGAAATATTTTAAGAAAGTAAAGGGACCTGTTTTAATAGCTGAAAAGTTCCACTGACTGTTAGTAGATGGATGTTAAATGCCTTGTAATGTGGAGGACAATCCCTCCCTGTTAAGAACTGGCCTATCCAAAATATCAGTGGATCCTTCCTTAAGAAATACTAGCAAAAGATTTTCCGCCAATCCCACTCTAACCTTAATAAACCTAGAATTAAACTGTTTCCATATTCTTCCTGATTTCCTTATCCCTTTGGCAAGTAGATCTATTAAACATAATTTGAATAATGTTTATATATATGTGTACATATGCCTATGTTTGTGTATGTACAGAAAATTTCTGTTTCACTAACTATGAAGTTAAAATTTGGAGTTTTTAAAGGGGACTTTTCTTTAAATTTCACCTCAGTTGTCCTATTATAAGTTTGTTTCCTTAAATATTTATATATAAAAATTTAAATAATTTGTAGTATGTCAGAAAATGGAGGACTTCCATGTTGCTAGAGACAACTATCACCTTATTACCAGAGAGCACAGCTTAGATAGCTTCTAAAAGGAAAACTGAAGATAAAATTGTAACTGATGTATTATACGTCATCTGCTAAATGTCTATTTCCTACTTAAATGAGATATTTCTCTTCCTTGTGAGTAATATTTTTACACTTCTGAAAGAAGAAATATTGTGAGACCACTCATTCCTCTGGGAAAATATATACTATATACATGTACCGGAGGAGACGGAACACAAAGGTGTTCTTTTCAACAAACCAACTTCTCACAGATAGATTAAAAACAAAACAATAGATTTTGTGCATGGGTAAAAATTACAGAGTAAAACTAAATTTATATTTAGTGTATAGCTCTATAGCTGTATTTTAGCTTTGTAAAATGGACCTGGCAAAGGTATTTATATAGGGCTGTCTGATATTATTGTCTTTTCCCTGTAGTTTTGAAATGGCTTATATTTTGGCAATACCATATTATCACCTAGAAAATGTACACTGAAAAATATTCTTGCTTCCACAACTTGTAGTGTGAATTAGCTACACTGCAAACTCTCTTCCTGTTCAAATGCAAGCATGAGTTTTAGACATAATAATGGCATGAATACTTGGCAAATGGCTAGTTTGAAAGTTAGCAAAAACAATGGCCCGTGGTAGGGATAGGACCATAGAAAGGGAGATTATTTGGAGAAACTAGTGGAAATAAGATTTAGAGTTTTATTTATGTTGGAGTAACAGGTAGTGTATTCAGTGGCCACCAGAGAATCCTGTAAGAAAGGGAAAAAAAAAAAAGGCTAAGCTTAAGAGCATTCACTGGCAGTAATTTCTTTTCAGAAAAAACAAGTCAGTGGAAGAAAAACATATTAAAGGGGTGTGGGGTTTTACATGGCTGTGCCACTGGCACCTTCTGCCCAATACACAAGGATTGTTATGTTTGTAACCTAATAAAGGTGAGTATTTTCCAGGGCAGTGGTTCTCACTATTGTGTTGCAGTCTCTTCACAAACATATCATCACATTTGATTCATAAGTTATTTTAAAATATAATTTAGCATATATAATTTTAAATTGATAACTATCAAAGAAAATGTTGAGCTAGGTAGCACAATGCAATATAGAGACAGGAACAAATTATTGTGAAAATCAGCATTAAGGAAGTAGCATCAACTGTGTAGCAATGGAAAACCAAACATTTATTGAAAGTGAGAATTCTGTCTCACAGCCTAGTGGAAGGTGGTCAGGGCAGTAAACAGCTCTATTCAGATCTCATGACAATGCTGAAGGGCTACCAAACTAATAAACAGTGCCCTGACTGTGTATAGTTTTATGAATTCTGTGAGATGCTATCATTTAGGAGTCCAGATTACCACATGATTATTGCTGGCTTTTTTAGAGTGAGTTGAGTCTTCATCCGTTTGGTTTGCTGCCAAATAAATGAACAAAAACAACAACAACAACAACAACAAAACCCTGGTGTCTGAATGCATATTTCATTGCAACCATGTAAATATTGTGAACCCTGGCTTAGGGTTTGGGTGCCACCAGCAAGCTTCACAGGGCATGAAGCCAAGAGATAAGGGTAAAGCCATTAAGTATGTAGGATAGGATCTCTTACTACTAAATAGAAGTCCAGACATGTATTAGCAATAACTGATGAAATTTCCAGAGTAGATAAAATCCCTTGTTAGCAGCCTAAGGGTATGCTAAATATTTTGAAACAGCTTAGTATTAATTAAAAAAAAAAAAAAAAAAAAGACTGCAGTCCTACAACTTACTTGTTTGAAATGAGCCTCTCAATATGTTTCTACCCATGGTTTACTAGGGGAGTAGACTGAATTGTGTATGTGACATTGACATACTAAGAAGCTACAATGAGAAACAGACAGTTGGGAGGAGTGGAGGGGAAATGATGACTGTGGTCACTGAAGGAGAAACTCTTCATCCCTTTGGTGGAAATAAAAGAAAAGTATGAGCAGTGAGAGCCTCCATCACATGCATCCCAAATGAATTTTAGAAATCAGAGCTACTCCTTTGTCTTGAGATTTGTGATGAGATCTCCTTGTGTCATTTCTGTCAAAACAAGACAATCAAGAATTAATAAGCCTTCCTAATTAATGTAACCAGTGACCTTATGACCGTAGCTGAAACATAACCAAACAAAAAGCCAAAACAAAACCACTGACTTACCTATAAACTATCAGAACAATTCATAAATAAATGGACAATTCCCTATGTAGCACTGTAACAAGCACTATTGTGACTGCACTGATATTCTAATGCCATTTCAAAACAATTTTACCAGGAGAACGTCTTTCAAATTTCATACATATTTACCAATGCCACAGTTCTTCATTGCACACTTATTTTATGAGCCATGTTTACCTGCCCTTTTCATAGCAGTACCATGGCTGACTCTCTTGCTGAAATGTCGTCTTCTTCATGAGATCTCCTCTGACCATACTATTTTAAATTGCCAATACCTACCCCACTTCATCTGCCATTCTAATTCCCCTTTATTTTTGTTCAACTTTTTCTTTTTGCCATAGCACTTATCACTTTCTAGAATACCTCATGGTAGCCTTTATCGTCTACCTTCACCTCACCCCAACCCATCCCCAGAATATAAATACCATGAGGGCAGGGATTTTTGTTTTCTTTTTATTTAATTAAAAATCTTTTTATAGTTGAAGAAAGCAGGTTACCCAAATTAACATAGTAAAACTGAACACCCACGCTGTAATTCTAAAAGCAAAGCAATGAAAAAAGTTATAAGAAAAGGTCTTAAGTAGTCAATCAGGAAAACAGCTGTGTCAGAAAATTGCCTTGTGAATGTAAATTGAAATGTAAATCTTTCTGTGGGCTGTTAACTTGCTGAAAAATACATGTGGCTCATTAGTGGGGCACTGAGACTACTCATTAGTTAAGTGGAGAGAAATATACCATTAATGTCTTAACCCGAGACCCATAATCTACTTTCTGAGAAGGTATTTCTTTTAACTTTTGAAATCACTTATCAAGAATTTTTTGAAAGAGGGGAAGTTAAAAGGAATCTTTTTTGAATTCAACACATTTATTATTTAATTTATCATCAAATGCTATTGAAAATCTTATCTATGTGTAACACCATAATTGATAGAATCTGTCATCTTTCCCTCAAGTAATTAGTTTGGGGGGGGGAGCCCTAGGGAATATATGAAACATGGAATAAATCCTCTCTCTACATTCATGTTAGGACGTTTAATTACCAGAAATAAATCCATACATCTACAGTGAACTCATTTTTCACAAAGGTGCTAAGAATATACCTTGGAGAAAAGACCATCTCTTCAGTAGATGGTCCTGGGGAAACTGGATATTCATATGCAGAAGAATGAAACTAGACCACTGTCTCTCACCATATACAAAAATCAAATCAAAATGGATTAAAGACATAAATCTAAGACTTCAAGCTATGAATCTACTAAAAGAAAACATGGGGAAACCCTCCAGCACATGGGTCAGGGCAAAGATTTCTTGAGTAAACCCTATAAGCACAGGCAAACAAAGCAAAATTGGACCACATCAAGTTAAAAGGTTCTGCACAGCAAAGGAAACAATAAGCAAAGTGAAGAGACAACCCACAAAATGGGAGAAAATATTTGCAAACTACTCATCTGACAAGAGACTTATAACCAGAAAATATATATGATATGTATATATCTATATATGTATATATGTATACATGATATATATGTATATATGATATATATCATATATCATACATAATATTTTGCCTAAAAAATAGGCAAAAGATTTGAATAGAGATGCCTCAGAAGAAGACATACAAATAACAGACATATGAAAAGGTGCTCAACATCACTGATCATTAGAAAAATGCAAATCAAGACTACAATGAGATGTTATCTCACCCCAGTTAAAATGGCATATATCCAAAAGACAGGCAATAACGAATACTGGTAAGGATGTAGAGAAAAGGGAACTCTCATACACTGTTGGTGGGAATGTAGACTCGTATAACCACTATGGGGAACAGTTTGGAGGTTCTTCAACAAACTAAAAATAGAGCTACCATGTGATCCAGCAATCCCACTGGATCCCAAAAGAAAGAAAATCAGTATTTCGAAGAGATAACTGCACTTCCATGTTTATTGCAGTACTAGTCACAATAGCCAATATTTGGAAGCCACCTAAGTGTCCTTCAACAGACAAATGGATAAAGAAAATGGGGTACGTATTCACAGTGGAATACTATTCAGTCACAAAAAAGAATGCAGTCCTTTTGTTTGCAACACCATGGATAGAACTGGAGGACATTATGTTTACTGAAAGAAACCAGGCATTGAAAAACAAACTTTGCATATTCTCATGCATTTGTGGGAGCTAATTAAACTAAAGAGCTTCTGCACAGCAAAAGAAACTATCATCAGAGTGAGCAGGCAACCTATAGAATGGGAGAAAATTTTTGCAATTTATCCATCCACAAAGGGCTAATATCCAGAATCTACAAGGAACTTAAACAAATTTACAAGAATAAAAAGACAAACAACACCATCAAAAAGTAGGTGAAGGTTATGAACAGACACTTCTCAAAAGAAAACATTTATGCGGCTAACAAACATATGAAAAAATGCTCATCATCACTGGTCATTAGAGAAATGCAGATTAAAACCACAATGAATACCATCTAATGCCAGTTAGAATGGTGATCATTAAAAAGTCAGGAAACAACAGATGTGGAGAGGATGTGGAGAAATAGGAACGCTTTTATACTGTTGGTGGAAGTGTAAATTAGTTCAACCATTGTGGAAGACAATGTGGTGATCCCTCAAGGATCTAGAACCAGAAATGCCATTTGACCCAGCAATCCCATTACTGGTATATAGCCAAAGGATTATAAATCATTTTACTATAAAGACACATGCACACATGTGTTTATTGCAGTGCTATTCACAAAGCAAAGACTTGGAACCAACCCAAATGCCCAACAATGATAGACTGGATAAAAAACTGTGGCACATATACACATGGCCACATGTGTATGGCTGCGTGGAATACTATGCAGCCATAAAAAAGGATGAGTTCATGTCCTTTGCAAGGACATGGATGAAACTGGAAACCATAATTCTCAGCAAACTAACACAGGAACAGAAAACTAACACCGCATGTTATCACTCATAAGTGATAGTTGAACAATGAGAACACATGGACATAGGGTGGGGAACATCACACACTGTGGCCTGTCGGGGATTTGGGGTCTAGGGGAGGATTAGCATTAGGAGAAATATCTAATGTAGATGACAGGTTGATGGGTGCAGCAAACCACCATGGCACATGTATACCTATATAACAAACCTGCACGTTCCGCACACGTATCCCAGAATTTAAAGTATAGTAATAGTAAAACAATTGAATGCATAGAGATAGGAATAAAAGATGGTTACCAGAGACTGGGAAGGGTAGTGAGGATGGGGGAAAGTGGGGATGATTAATGGGTAAAAAGATATAGTTAAATAAAATGAATAAGATCTAGTATTTGATAGCACAACAGGGTGACTACAGTCAATAATAATTGTACATTTCAAAGTAACTAAAAAAGTATAGCTGGAATGTTTATAACACAAATAAACAGGCAATCTATCGAATAGGAGAAAATTTTTGCAATCTATCCATCCACAAAGGTTTAATATCCAGAATCTACAAGGAACTTAAACAAATTTACAAGAATAAAAAAAAAACATCCCCATCAAAAAGTAGGTGAAGGATATGAACATCACCTCAAGCTAAATGCTTGAGGTGATGGATACGAACATCACCTCAAGCTAAATGCTTGAGGTGATGGATACCCCATTTACCCTGATGCGATTATTATACAATGCATGCCTATATCAAAATATTTCATGTACCCCTTAAATAGATATACCTACTGTGTACCTCAAAAGATTAAAAGTAAAAAGTTACCAGGAGAAATAAAAACCATAACAACACATATATCAAACTTGAGTACATGAATGAAAGATAGCTCTTGGGGAACTTCATTCCATAAAAGCTATTTACTGTAATGATAATGACTAACGGCAATGCATCCCAAGCTGATCTGCAAGGCCTTTGCATGCAGAGTGTGAATGTATGTTCTCTGTTCATACCCCCATATTTTATAAAAATTATGCAAAGCAAATTATACTCAGTCCCCAAAGTACTTTAAACTACGTTCAGTCAACACTCATCTCTCCCTATCTCAGGCAATAATAACGTGGTCTAAGCTGCAAAAGCTGTGGTTTCTTCACCCCACATTCCTGAAAATCACAGGCCAAGCAGTATCTGTGATTTATCACCCCTCTACCTGAGATGCAGCATTTCCTGAAATGCGATCTGATGAAATCTTTTGCCAAAATCCCCATTCTTCCAATATTTTGAATTTCTGTCATTTTTCCTACTTTTGCAAGAATCTATTTGTTTCCCAAATGGGTTCTACCGTCAGGACTATTTCCAGTCAGAACTTCTAGACGTGGTCCCTTTTAAATTAAATGTTTTAAATGGGATAAAGTACTGTGATTTTGGATCTGTGGAAACCAATCCTTATAGTAATATCAAAAGCTACTTCTGACTACCTATAATAAGACTGTCTAAAATGCAGTATTTGTTTCTTAAAATATATGCAATTTGCATTGCAAGTTGTAGAATAACTAACACTAAATATAGCAACAAACTCCAATGACTTAGGGCATCATACAGTATGTAATATATATTGCATGTTCAACAGAGGTTGGCAGGTTGTGAGAAGAGATGTCTTCCCAACAAAATAACTCAGAAACTTGGACTAGTAGATGCTCCCATCTTGCGGCAGCATTACCTGGAAATATGTTGTCTGAAGTTGCAGTGGCAGGGGAGTAGAGAGACAGAGGTTGAGAAAGACATAGGCTTTTAACTGCCTCTGCCCCAAAGTGACTAACATCACTTTCTCTCACAAATCACTGGCCTAAACCAGCCGCATGGTCCCGGCTTAGCTACAAGGAATGAGAAATGTAGTGGAGTATAAGGAATATTTGATGAGAACTATCTCTGCCACACACAATTTGCACATCAGCTTTGGGCACTGACATGATAAATCAAACTTCAAAGTTGACATGATTTTAATAAAACCACATTTTGAATGTGTCCAGATATTCTGAAGGCATAAGCAAAGGAAATAAAATACATCAATAAGAAAATAATTTTCAAATATCATACTAAAATTATGGAAACAGAGCTCCTCTGACAAGTTGGCTTCTCTGGTGCTATTCAAATATCTTCTAAATGACACCATTAACTTGAGCAAGAGCAAATTCTTCTCCTAGCTTCCCTATTGACCATTTGATGCATCCATAAACCAAAATACATAGAGCTCATTCATCTTTTGTCAACTCATTCTAATTCATTTCTTTGATTATTGTTCCTAAGAGATGTGTTCTTTCAGGTTTCTCTCCCTTGGACATGATTATGAGATATTTACTTATTTCTCTAGATAAATGAATGTAATTAGAATGATTAATGTTTTGTATATTAAATATTGCAATGGTGGAGACTTTTCCCTTAACTTTTCTAAGTAGAAAAAAAAACAGATTTGAAAGTCATTAAGTTTTTTAAAAATCAACTCAGTATTTTAGAATAGTTTTAGATTAAAAAAAAAAACTGTAAACATAGAACAGAGTTTCCATATGCTCCCTAGGTATAATTTTTCTGTTATTAACATCTTACATTATTATAGTACACTTGCCCAAATTAATGAACCAATATCAATACATTACCATTAACTAAATCATGCATCTTGCTTAGTTTTCTGTCATTTTTACCTATGTCCTTTTTCTGTTTCAAGATCCCATTCAGCATGCCATATTGCATTCGTTTGTCATTATTTCTTTATGCTCCTCTTGTCTGTGACAGTTTCTCAGACTTTCCTTGTGTTTGATGACTTAATACAGTGTTAAGGAGTGCTGGTCAGATATTTTGTAGAATGTCCCCTAAGAGGGACTTGTCTAATATTTTTATCATGATTAGACTGAAGTTATGGGTTCTGGGGAGAGACCATGGAGGTGGGGGACCATTCTGATCACATCACATCATCTCTTGGTATTTCCTATCAACATAACTCATCATTGCTGATGAATGTTTCCCTCAATCACCTGGCTGAGGTAATGTTTGTCAGGTTTCTCCACTGTAAAGATATTCCCCCTGCTCTAACCTTTTCATGCTGAACTTTTTGGAAGGAAGTCACTAAGTACAATCCATACGTAGGGAGTGGGGTTTATGCTCCACCTCCTTGAGGACAAAGACTGTAAAGTATGTGGAATCCTTCTACACAGGAAGCTTGCCTACTCTCCCCCATTTGTTTATTTTATGCAGTCATTTATTTATATCAGTATGAACTCATGGACATGTATACTTTGGATTATAATCCAAAACTACTTTTTTTGGCTCAGATTATTCCAGCTTTGGCCATTGAGAGCTGTTTCAGTTGGTTCCTTTATCCTTCTGATACACCTCATCATTGTGTTTCTGTGTGTGGTGGGGTGGGGGTGGAGTTGGATAATTCTTTACTTTCCAACACTGTGTTTTGTATATTTAACATGTGTATTTTCTACCCCTGTCCTAGTATCAATCATTTCTCAAGGAGCTCTGATTCCTTTAATTGGAGAATATTAGAAATTAAGATCTGGGTGCTAGAGGTTCTCACTGCTACTAGGTATTACCTCTAGACCCTGTCAGCTGACAAGGCAAAGAGAGATATGTGTTTTTCATTCAGTTTTGATGGAGGTCACCCTCAGGCACTGGGATTTCCAACATTCCTTGTCTAGAATAAAAGACTTTTTCTTCTTATATGAGTTATGTTGACAGTTGTGGAAACCTACAAGAGGATAAAGAATCGCCAGTTCTGAAATATGAATGTGGGAGCTTTGTCCCAGAGGCTGACATCATTAGTCAGATGTATAGGTGGTCCTACATTAATTAAAGACAGTGTGAAAAGTCTGATTTCTTACTGTACATATATATGCATACCCACTATAAATACACACACACACACACACATTTTCTAATAAAAGTTAGGAGGTTTGAATTGTATTCCATATTTTTCATTTTGACAATTGAGTACTGCTATAATTTCCCCAGGGTTTCTTCACCATTGACTTTCCTCTTCATTTTGTTATTTTTATTACTGACCCTCATCATTATCCACCTGTGTGGGGTAACTGAGACTGAGACTCCTCAACCATGAAAATAGAACAGTAGAGCATAGTTTCTATTGTACCATTTTGAGCCACTTCAGTAATTGGGCTTCATGGAAGAGAGTAAGAACAATAGCTATTTATATTAGGAGGTAAGCCCAAGAACCAAGGAGAGATCAGGAAGAATGAACACTGATGTGCCAGTCAGCAGGACTAAAACATCTGGGTGACTACCAGCCTCAGCATTTTGCATTTTTCGGCTATTACTAAAATTGACAACTAAGGACCCTATTCAGCCTTAATTGATTCTGCAGCTGCATCAAACAAAGTCATTCCATAAAATTTATCTCACTTCACAACCTTAGAGCCAGCTTTTAATGCATATGAAAGTACTATGCCACCAGGCAGGCTTCTTCATCGCCACAGAGGAAATTCCTCCAATAAACCACAGAGCACAGAGCCTGTAAGGGCATCTCAAACCTGTTCTTCAGAGAGAGCTCTAGAGGCCCAAAGTCCTCTGTAGACAAATCTGTGCTAAGAGTTGAGCTAGAAAGTTGGAACTGAGAAAATAACATGAATAAGTGCACACATCTTGACAATGCTCTCTTATGGAAAATAAATAAATGGACAAGCTCTAAAGAATTCTGAAATTGTGTTACATTTTCAAGTTAGGTCACTGTACAGAGAAACATTGAGCTCTTTCTTTACAAAAGGAATCCTGAAGAATTTACAATTCTCATACTTAAAATTCTATAATTTAGGGTCAGTGTCCATGTAAAATCAGACTTTGTACCTAATTCCAAGCACAGACAGGGGAGATAAAGTCCTGGGTGGTAAATGAGAGAAAAGGTGGAAAAACAGCAAAGTATCATTACAAACACTTAAGATGTTTGTCTATTAAAAATAAATGTTTAATTCAACGAATATTTATGAAATATCAAATTAGGCTGCTGGTACTATAGCATGCTTTAAGGATATAAACATTAATGAAATGGACTCTGCCTTGAATGACATGATAATCTGGTATTATTGTAAGAAGTATGATAAGTAATGTTAATAAGAGAATGTTATCAGAACACTCAGAAATTCCATTCTACCTCTAAACTGAATTCCAATGAGCCAATTGTAATTAGCCAAGAGAAGTAAAGAATGGACATTCCAGGCACAAGGAGTAAGATGAGCAGAGGCTAAAGATGAGACAGAATGTGATGAATTTGAAAAACTTCAAGTAACTTTAACAGCATTTAAATAGGTATGTGGCATATGACCGGATAATTTGCAAGAAATAAGGTCATAGAAGTAAGCTTGAAGTCATATTAGCAAATTAGTGCCTTGTTCTCATGGCAATGGAGAATATTAAAGGGGTTTATGCAGGGTGGTGACATGATAGTAATCAAAACTTAGAACATCCTAGCCGCAGGATGGAGAATGTTGTCAGGGAACATCAAATGCAAGAGATCCATTAGATGACTGCTGCTGAGGACCGGAACTGAGGTAGTGACAGAGGGGAAGGAGGTAAGCAGTCCAGCCAGAGAGCCATTAAGGTGACAGGACAACAGGTCATGGTGGGTGGATTGGTGTGGGGATGGAAGGGGCAGAAGGCTTCTGGCTTAAGTGTCCAAGTAAATAAATGGTGGGGCTCCTAACTGGTACAGTGAATGAAGGGGAAGGAGGAGATCTGAGGGAGAAATATGAGCCCAATTTAGGACAGATCGAGTTGAACTACTTATTTCATATCCAAATGTAGATGCTAGTAAGCAGTTCTGGGCTGCAAGTAGAGTTATATGAATATAGTAGAGATAGTAGGAATGGAAGGGGAACCTTAACAGAGCACAGTTTAAAAGAATTAATTTTGAAAAAACCATAAGATATTTCATTGCATTTTGTATTTATTGTGATGAAATGCTCAAGCTCTGAAACTATACTGCCCGATTTTCTGGGTTTGAATACTACTTGATGGTTTTTATTCTTGAGATAGATACTTAACGTCTTTAGTCTTTCGTGTCCTCTGTGAAATGGTGATAATAGTTAAGAGGATTTAAAAAAAATTAGTATGTACAGTTTGCTTTAAGTAGTGTCTGGTATTTGTAGATAACCAGCAAATTGTGTGTGTGTGTGTGTGTGTGTGTGTGTGAGAGAGAGAGAGAGAGAGAGAGAGAAAAGAGTGTGTGTGTGTGAATGTGTGTGTGTACAGATCCAACTGATTTAATACTCCTCAGTAAGCCGGTTTTCCTTACAGTCAATGTGTCAGTCAAGAAATTTTAGCATATGGTATGCTGGTAAAAGCTATATGAGGAGCATAAAACATTCAAAGTAACCAGAAAGCTCACCACTTACAAGGGTTGCAAAAAGAGTATGTAAAACTATAGTGACTAATAAAACATTCTCCCATTCTTCCCTGAGCTTCAGCCATTTGGACCTCCCTTGGCTTATCCAATATCTCCATGATCTCCCTTTTCTTAGGTATGGGCCTTAGGATGTTCACTCCTGTTTCCTAAAATTTTTGCTAACCTTTACACCTGGTCAGTTTCCACCATCCATATCTCAGCTCAAGTATCACTTTCTATGACCCCAGATTACATTAGTTCTCCTGTTAGGTTTTCCATAGTACCCTATTCTCTCTCAAAGCACTTTTGTTTTCATAGTTATTCGAGAACTCTAGAGAAGGAAATAAAATCAGTGGGAACAAGAGTGACCAGGAAACTCTTTCAAGAGCAGAGCCCTTCGAAGGACATACACACTTATGGACAGATAAGGAATACTTTCCAGAGACTGCAGAAGTAATTCATTAGAGCCAACAGGTTTTGTTAAGCTGTGATTCCAGTGGACAGCAGGCTTTTTAAATATTGGACAATGTGCTGAAGAGCTGAATGCAATTGTGTGACCCTGTGGTGAAGTGAGATCGCGATGTACCCCAAGAGTAATTAAAGTTTACATGTGGAGTGAGTGTTTGCATTCCAAAGACCTGATGCTGGGAATGCTCTTGTGCATGACCAAACAGAAGCAAGTGTGTGCAGAAAATAAAAGCATTTCAAATGAATAGCAATACCCAGGTCCTAGATATTTTCTAAAAAGATGCTTGAGTTTTCTAAAGGGTGGGGCAAACTTGTAGATGGAAAGTTTATCCAAGTGCTTATAAGGGTGCTTTATTATACCTCTCCTCTAGCTATTGGGTTTGGATGCTATTATATTTGTACAATGTACCTTTTGTGTTTTAGTTAAATCAAAAGATGCCCCCTTTGGAAACTTTAAATGAATATAATACTATGATAGATCATGTCTAGGCTTGCCTCATTCATGGTTAAACATAATTTTTATTATGACAAATGGATTTAACTTGATACGAAGGCCATATCTGTCACTGATTAAATTTATTTTTTCCTCTATCATTGCTCAGGTTATTACTATAAACTTTCATTTGTCTTTGGAGCATGAGGGGCAAACATTTCTTACATCCTTGCTATGTTCCAGAAAATATGCTATTCACCATGCACATGCCATTTTATTTACTGTTCAAAAAATAGTGATGAGGTATTATTATCTCAATTTTACAGATAAAGCTCACATCTTTTCTTAAATAATGTAGTATTTATACTGGAAAGATTAACTATTTCAAGTAAAAAAATGATTTAGTAGACCATGAATCAATAGAACCCATAAATCAACAGAAGAAAAGAAAAACAGCACTAGAGGAGTTGAACATGTGGGCGACATGTTCTTATTCAACTCAAAGAAATTCCACAAGTACAGAACTGCTCCTTTATGTTCATTGTTGTATCCAGAGTATTTA
Source organism: Trachypithecus francoisi (assembly GCF_009764315.1). Lineage (NCBI taxonomy): Eukaryota > Metazoa > Chordata > Mammalia > Primates > Cercopithecidae > Trachypithecus > Trachypithecus francoisi. The sequence continues at coordinate 98,375,349 of NW_022681454.1, forward strand.
GAACCACATCTGGCACAGAGTAGACTCTCAGTACATATCTGCTAAGTGAATGGATGAAAATGGGAAAGCTGAGTAGAAGCCTATTGAAACATATTTCAGTGAATATAAGAGAGGATAGAAACACCAGTGACATCAGGATATGTACTACATATCACCCAATCAGAAGAATGTGCAATATGCTTTTCTAGTGAATATTATAAAATTGGCAAAAATACAACTTACATTAGTGAGAGAGGGCTATGTTTATCCAGATATCATTGGGAACCTACTCCTTTAAAAGTAACACAGGATATAGTCTTACTTTACCTTCTAGAAAATTCATCTCTCAGAAGTTTGAATCAATAAGAATAAGTAAACTTAATTTTGGATTATTAACTTTGGATCTTCACAATAATCAAACAAATGATAAACATAATCCAATAATAAACACAAACCAATAAAATTTTAACTTTCCACACAATGAGAAGACATCAGATCTTTTATAAAGAAATAAAGTTTTATGATGTTATGCAATGAGATAATATTTAAAAAGAACATGCAGAGAAGATCACAGGAATAGTGACCAAGCCAGTATGGTCAAATATAAATAAAAATTCATGTGAGTCTATGTTTGTTCCACCTTGTGTTGGTAACTAATAGATACTTTGAAAGATCTGTTGTTATGTTAATTAATACTATGCTTGGGAAAATATTAAAGCCAAGCAGAGAAAGTTATTTACCTATGTTTAGAATTAGAATAATAAAGAATGACCAGGTATCCTGCATGAAATAGTTATGCACGAATATTAGCAGATAGCAAAATGCAGAGACCTTTTGTTTCCATCCCTCCTGAAATGAAGCATATTCAAACTAGAAAAGTCAAAGCAACATGAAGGATTTGAAAACCGAGATGGATTAAAGACTATCTCACTTTTTTAAGTGAGACCAAGTTTGCAGCCTCAGTCATATTACATATCTGGTCATTAAAACAAAGGGACTACTCTTGGTGATCTTCAAGAAATAATGGACATTTGAAAGCTGCCAAGTTAGATAAATATCTTGATTTCCCGAAAACAGATGAAAGATCTGCTTTAAACCTATGGAATAACAAATTTAATACCAATCCCCACTAGAATTCTAGAAGGTCATGTGATTTATGAATATTTAGGAGAGAAGAGCCATTTAACAATAAACTCATTCTATGTAAAATTAGAAATGTAAAACAATGCATTTTCTTTATTTTCTTTTATGATGAACTTAGTAGTTTGGTGGACATTCTATGAGTTGGGCATGTTTTTCTGCAATTACATTTTGGGCAAAGAGAAGTCGTAAATGAAAGAAAATTTGGCTCAACACTTACAGGACAGATTTGAGATACCATACTCACTTGAGAACTAAGCATTCCTGCAGTGTGCTTGAGTATTTGCTGCTGGAGAAATGGGTCCTAAATTTATCATCTCAGTAAATTCTGAATATTCATTAGGATTTTACATTTTCTCAAATGTAGGTGTACTCTAAAGAGAAATCTATAACAATTAAGGGCTGGTTTCAGGAGAAGTGAAAGATGGTTGTGTTTGAAGAAGTTGTAAATATATATATCTGTACACATATATATATTATGTATTATATTCTTCATCATATCTGACACTCTCCATCTTGTAAAGGCTTGAATTGATCAATGCATGAAACCTTGGGTGCCCATGAGTCTAGAAACTCTCATGGGCACCCAAGATAATTTAATTGAAGAATACATCATTTAATTGAATTTATTAAAGATATCTGATAGGTTCAAGGAGAAGTATAGAAGCTTGAATTCTAATTTTCTAAATCTCCAGGTGGTATTATTTTAAATTATCTTTCCATGTGCACTTTAGATTCAGTGTTTGCAAACTGATTCTTTATGATTCATTAATTCAGCCCATAAACCAATAAAATATAATCCATAAGATTAAATGATTAATAACCAAAGAAATATATATAATTATGTTTAATATCTATTATTCTGAATAATCCCACTGACCTTTGCTCTCCAACTCATTTTCTTTTACCCCTACCAACTAAAATTGTAAGAATTCCAAGTTTTTTCATGTTCGCTTATCATTCTCCTTCATTACAACAAATGAATCAGTCATATAAAATATTTTTGAAAAATTTATTTCTCCTTTTCTGTAAGGGATTTTCTTTGAAAATCTTCTGAGACTGATGTAAGTTTACAGCCAGTATTTTTTCTAAGCAACAGTGCTTTTCTTCTCAGGATTATTCATCCCTTTTTAAACATGAATATATCATTAATATATGCTAGGTACTGGAAATAATCACAACTATTGGAATTCTATTATTAATTTGGACACTGCAATTTAACATGTTAAATAAAACAATGAATGTATGTCATTTATTACTTTAATAAATGTACTTGTTTTTGTTTTTTTTTTAATACTTCAAGTTCTAGGGTACATGTGCACAAAGTGCAGGTTTGTTACATATGTATACATGTGCCATGTTGGTGTGCTGCACCCATTAACTCGTCATTTACATTAGGTATATCTGCTAATGCTATCCCGCCCACCGCCCCCCCCCACCTCCCCACAATAGGACCCGGTGTGTGATGTTCCCCTTCCTGTGTCCAAGTGATCTCGTTGTTTAATTCCCACCTATAAGTGAGAACGTGTGGTATTTGGTTTTCTGTTCTTGCTATACTTTGCTCAGAATGATGGTTTCCAGCTGCATCCATGTCCCTACAAAGGACAGGTATTCGTCCTTTTTTATGGCTGCATAGTATTCCATGGTGTATATGTGCCACATTTTCTTCATCCAGTCTGTCGCTGATGGGCATTTGGGTTGATTTCAAGTCTTTGCTATTGTGAATAGTGCTGCAATAAACATACGTGTGCATGTGTCTTTATAGCAGCATGATTTATAATCCTTTGGGTGTATCCCCAGTAATGGGATGGCTGGGTCAAATGGTATTTCTAGTTCTAGATCCTTGAGGAATCGCCACACTGTTTTCCACAATGGTTGAACTAGTTTACAGTCCCACCAACAGTGTAAAAGTGTTCCTGTTTCTCCACATCCTCTCCAGCACCTGTTGTTTCCTGATTTTTTAATGATTGCCATTCTAACTGGTGTGAGATGGCATCTCATTGTGGTTTTGATTTGCATTTCTCTGATGGCAAGTGATGATGAGCATCTTTTCATGTGTCTGTTGGCTGTATGAATGTCTTCTTTTGAGAAGTGTCTGTTCATATCCTTTGCCCACCTTTTGATGGGGTTGTTTGTTTTTTTTCTTGTAAATTTGATTGAGTTCTTTATAGGTTGTGGATATTAGCCCTTTGTCAGATGAGTAGATTGCAAAAATTTTCTCCCATTCTGTAGGTTGCCTGTTCACTCTGATGGTAGTTTCTTTTGCTGTGCAGAAGCTCTTTAGTTTAATTAGATCCTATTTGTCAATTTTGGCTTTTGTTGCTGTTGCTTTTGGTGTTTTAGACATGAAGTCCTTGCCCATGCCTATGTCCTGAATGGTACTACCTAGGTTTTCTTCTAGGGTTTTTATGGTTTTAGGTCTAACATTTAAGTCTCTAATCCATCTTGAATTAATTTTTGTATAAGAAGTAAGGAAAGGATCCAGTTTCAGCTTTCTACTTATGACTAACCAATTTTCCCAGCACCATTTATTAAATAGAGAATCTTTTCCCCATTTCTTGTTTTTGTCAGGTTTGTCAAAGATCAGATGACTGTAGATGTGTGGTATTACTTCTGAGTGCTCTGCTCTGTTCCATTGGTTTATATCTCTCTTTTGGTACCAGTACCATGCTGTTTTGGTAACTGTAGCCTTGTAGTATAGTTTGAAGTCAGGCAGCGTGATGCCTCCAGCTTTGTTCTTTTGACTTAGGATTGTCTTGGCAATGCGGGGTCTTTTTGGTTCCATATGAACTTTAAAGCAGTTTTGTCCAATTCTCTGAAGAAAGTCATTGGTAGCTTAATAGGGATGGCATTGAATCTATAAATTACCTTGGGCAGTATGGCCATTTTCACAACATTGATTCTTCCTGTCCATGAGCATGGTATGTTCTTCCATTTGTTTGTGTCCTCTTTTATTTCACTGAGCCGTGGTTTGTAGTTCTCCTTGAAGAGGTCCTTTACATCCGTTTTGAGTTGGTTTCCTAGGTATTTTATTATCTTTGAAGCTATTGTGAATGGGAGTTCATTCATGATTTGGCTCTCTGTTTTTCTGTTATTGGTGTATAGGAATGCTTGTGATTTTTGCACATTGATTTTGTGTCCTGAGACTTTGCTGAAGTTGCTTATCGGCTTAAGGAGACTTTGGACAGAGACGATAGGGTTTCCTAAATATACAATCGTGTCATCTGCAAACAGGGACAATTTGACTTCTTTTCCTAACTGAATATGCTTTATTTCTTCCTCTTGCCTGATTTCCCTGGCTGGAACTTCCAACACTGTGTTGAATAGGAATGGTGAGAGAGGGCATCCCTGTCTTGTGCCAGTTTTCAATGGGAATGCTTCTGGTTTTTGCCCATTCAGTATGATATTGGCTGTGGGTTTGTCATAAATAGCTCTTATTATTTTGAGATACGTTCCATCAATACCGAATTTATTGAGAGTTTTTAGCATGAAGGGCTGTTGAATTTTGTCACAGGCCTTTTCTGCATCTTTTGAGATAATCATGTGGTTTTTGTCTTTGGTTCTGTTTTTACGCTGGATTACGTTTATTGATTTGTGTATGTTGAACCAGCCTTGCATCCCAGGGATGAAGCCCACTTGATCATGGTGGATAAGCTTTTTGATGTGCTGCTGAACAGCCGAATTCTACCAGAGGTACAAGAAGGAGTTGGTACCATTCCTTCTGAAACTATTCCAATCAATAGAAAAAGAGGGAATCCTCTTTAACTCATTTTACCAGGTCAACATCATCCTGATACCAAAGCCTGACAGAGATACAAAAAAAAAAAAAGAGAATTTTAGACCAATATCCCTGCTGAACATCGATGCAAAAACCCTCAGTGTACTTGGTTTTTAAGAAATCCTGTTACCAACATTTTGCAAGGAAAAGAACAGAGTATGAGACCAGCCCTATAAAAGAGGAAGATCACATAATTTTTAAATTGTAGTAATTGTGGGCGTGGCTACCACCAGATTGACACTCAAGGCTACCTGAATCTGTACAGTGATGCTATTGGTATCATGCTCAGATATTATTTCCCTGGCCTGTGCACCATCCTCAGCCAAATTTCCTGTGAATTAGAACTTCCTTTCTCAGGAGGTTACATAATCATGTAACAGGTTGCAAAATTTCCTAATTGACACTCATATCTGCAAATAATACATTTGATTTAGATTTCATCTTCTTTACAATACCTTCATCCCAAAGCACAAAGAAGGGAGCGATTTAGTATAGTCTAAAAATCAAAGCAATAATTTTAGGAAATTCAATCTCTGTTGAATGACTCTTGTTTATTATATTTTCTCCCCATCCTTTGTCTTCTATCTAAAATGGCATTTCAAAATCTGGGAGGTGCTGTGGATATTGCCTTGTCGCAGTAGAGGTAGAGTAGAGTCTTAGATCCAAATATTTTCCCCCCAAGTATGATTGGAAGACCTTTAAATTAATCCCTATGGGTATGCTACTAATGTGTAAGAAACATCCCAAAATGTGCTAGCTTAAAGCAAAACTCATTTGTTATTTTTATGAGTTCTTGGGTTCACTGGGTGATCCTGCTGAATGGTGCTTTGCTATACTATTGGTATCTGACACAGAAGGAAAAATAGCAATATTTGCCTTGCCTTTATCTAAAATTTTGATATTTTGTTAATCATGGATGACTCGTTGCATTAATTTTTATTCTTATGAATTTCTGCCTTAAAATATTGTTTATTCTTATTTCTGAGTTTGTGGGTGACCCCTTAAATTTTGCAAGTGCCTCATTTGTCTCACCTTGGTCCTGGTCCTGTCACTGAGGTTTGGGCTTGCTCTTATTTCTGTGGCCAGCTGACAGGTCAACTGGGAGCTGGCTTGTTTAGGATGGTTTCAAGATGATCCTAGGATGATGTGGCTCTGCTCCATGTAATCTCTCATATACATGTGTCTCTTGTATCTTCCCAACAAGCTAAACAAGCATATTCTCATGCTAACCTGGACATGCTATCTTGAAGAACACAGAGAAGCAAAAAAGAAAGCAAAGACATGCAAGCTCTTTTTCAAACCTCTGCTTTGCCAGTGAACTGTGGCCAAACCAAGACACAAGGACAGAATCAGTATGAGAGGGGACTACAAAGTCACAAGACAAAAGACAGGGATATAGGGATGCCTTAATTAGAACCCTAATGCAATCAATCTAAGATACTTTCTAAGCCTTGATTTCCTCAAATGTAAAATGAGAATACTAATAGAACCCACTACTTAACATTGCTGGGGGACTTAATTAGATATTACGTAAAGCTCTTAGTATAGTTCCTGGCATGTGGTAAGTTTTCAATAAAACTATTATTTTATTGTGTATATAAATATATGTTAAACTCTGAAATAATGTTTTGAACAACAGAGAACAGAATTATCCCTTAGTATGGGAAAAGAACATACTATGCCTCTATTTTCTTATCTACATAAAAAAGTAATAAATACACAAGATCAGCATATTAGATTTAAAAATACAGGATAAACGTACAGGAAAATGTCCATCAAAGTGCCTCTCATTACACAAGCACTCAGTGTTAATTGAAATTGAGCCTAAATTTCTTTATAATAAGTACATGTCACTTATCAATGTTACATTATAGAGAAAAGAAAAGAGTAAGAATATAACCCGCAGGAGAAGCCTTGACCTATCTAGGATCACATTGTCTCAAGAGCATCTTATTGGTTTAACTATGGGCAAGAATGCCTATAAACTACATTTAGTTTAAGGAAGTAAGTGGTGTGTGTATGTGTGTGTGTGTGTGCATGTGCCTACACAAATGGGATCCTAAGAAATATCATTTCTGGTGCTTCTCAGATTGCTGGGCTCCTTGCCTCTATATGAGCTAACTGATAAAGTTAACTGAAGGATATGACTGGCTGGATATGCTGGTAGAGGTTTTCTACTATTATTCTGTTTCTACTTTCTTGCATTAGTAGCTCTAAAATATATAAGCCACACAAGACAGGCAATTACTATTAAATTTAAGAAAGATGATTGTTACAATATACACTGTGGGTAAATGTTTGAAGAGTAAAGAGGTACTATATGCATATAAAAACTCTACGTAAATTTCTGAGGTTCTGCAGCTTTAAAGAGAACTAGAATCTAAATGAATAAAATTATTGAGAATGGAAATTATCCAATGAGTCCTATCACCATTTGGAACATCACTCCCAGCTGAGTGCTTCAGGAAGGAGACCATTCTCTTATGCATGAATTTTCAAATGCTCTTTCTTTGAAAACCAAATCTTTCCAAATTTACTTAATTACAGTTTCATATTGGGAAAAATTCATAACAAACATAAAGTTTAAAAAACGTGAGTTCCACTCTTAAATGTAAGCTGTACATAATGACTTCCTTTCAAAGAGTAAAGTTTGAAGGGAGTGGTGGAGATCACCTTCACAGTGGAAAATCTGACAAACACTACCTCAGTCAGATGATCAAAGATAAGATGAAGAATGATGAGTCATGTTGATAATATGTAACATTGATCTCTTGAGGTCTTCCGCCCCAAAACTCATAACCTCAGTCTAATCATGAGAAATACATTAGACAAGTCTCTCTGGTTAGACAATACCTGGCCAGCACTCCTTAACACTGTGAAAGTCATCAAAGACAAAGAAACTGTCACAGACAAGAAGATCTTAAAAAGAAATGACAACCGAATGTAATGTAGTATCCCGAATGGAACCTTGGAACAGGAAAAGGCCATCAGGTAAAAACTAAGGAAATCTGGGTAAAATATGGATTTTAATTAACAGTAATGTTAATTACTGTTTTGCTTTGCTCAGCTTTACGAAGTTACTGTATTTATGTAAGATGCTAATAACTCGTTTTTATTTTTATACTCAGAACCCATTTAGATTTATAAAATTAAAAAAATCAAGAATAAGTAGAAAAATGTGAAGCTTGTATAATCATCCTTGAGCTCAGCTATAGCAAGCAAATGTCCATGTGCTGTTTTACTATATTTTCCTTGATAATAAAATGTGTGCTTGATGGATGATTTTAAGTAATTATCTGGTTGCTAGGTCATATACTCATGGCTTTTACCTATTAAATAAATAAATGAATAAAATTGCAGACATAAGTATTAGAGTAGAGTAAGTCTTCACTTGATGTTGTTGATAGGTACTTGGAAACTGTGACTTTAACCAAATTGATGTACAGCATGTCATTTTGTTCAATGTTGTTTTGTTGTAACATTGTTGAGAAAAAAATAAAAATATCTTGGTTATATGTTTTTTCACTTAAAGTAGCAATTTCCAAGACCTTATTGACACCATTGAGAATTTATTGTAAATCAGATCTAAGTAGGCCTTTGTGTACTAGAAATGGTCTAATTACTGTGACTACCTATGTTTATCTTAAGAGTGAAGTTTTCTAAAGACAACAACCACCTCATGCATGCAATAGATTCTCTGCTGTCAATGGAAAATAAAACTTAAGCAAAAGGACATTTATTTTAGTAATTCAATAACTGTTATGATGAACATAGTAATAACAATAGAAATAACTATTATTTATTGAGTTCTTAGTATATGATTATAATTTGGTAAAACATCCATTATATTGTAGACTCCAAGAAAACAGAAATTTAACCTAAAACATTGGCTCATAATAGGTACTTAGTAAGTACTTGGCAGATAAATCAATGCCAGACCTTGATTACAGCAAATCCATGAGGCAGGAGTCGTATGCTGGGCATATTAGCAAAAGAGGCATGAAAGCTGTTAATAAACTTTTTCACAGTTAAGCAATGGCAAAGTGGATTTTCAAATCCAAGACTTGAGTCTGTGCCCTTACCACACTCCAGCACTGCCATGCCCCATTCATGCCAGGAGATAGTAGGATACAATTAATTTTAATAAAAAAACAGTAATTTTGACATTACCAGCTCTTTTTCTGTCATAAAAACCAACAGAAAATAACAAATATCCTTGCAGTAATGATTAACGGTCAGTGAGAACTAGACAAGGGCTTTTGCCGACATCTGCACCAATAGAGGGCACCCTACACCTATGTAAACAGGTGAAATGGTAAAGGTGGAGGTGAGTCAAGGTTAATTCTTACACCAAAGCTGAGACGATGGAAATGAAATGAAAAGAGAAATTGTATTACCTGAAACTTTGCCATGTGCAAGCACCCTGGGAGTGATCATGCTCTTTCATCCATAAACTTGATGTTTATTTAGCTGAGAGCAAAGATAGCATAAATAATAGGTAAGTAGTGGTTGAAATGTTCCCAACTGTTTTTTTCCATCTCTTGTCATATTTCTAGATAATGCTTTCCACATAACACTTAATGTTGAAACAGTGAACAAAAAGTAATTTTCCCACAACTGAGACGTCTCTGTTCTTGATCAATAAATATCAAAATTAGTATATGGCAGAATTACATGGAGAGAACAGACTGACTTGAAGAAATATGTAGAACAAGTTATTGTAGTACTTGGAAATTTTGCAGCAGACTTACAACACTGCATCATTGCTTGCTTTGTGGATCTATTTAGTTAAAAAAAATCAAGTGCTTTAAAGTAGAGTGCACAAAAAATTATGGTACTGAGTATCTTTCTACCGGTACAATTACCTCACATCCTGACTTGATGCTCAATTCACTGATAGTTCAATTTTCATATGAATTTGTAGGTTGTGACTTTTCTTTTAAATGCAGGAATTGCCTTCTGGAAATCTCATGGTCTCAGTGATATTTTAACTAAAACCCCACTGAGTCATGAGCTTAAATGTTATTGTCATTTGATATGTTTTATGAATGACAAGATAGTACATATATTTCATATTGTGCTTAATATTTCTTATACCTCCACTTATCTTGTACCTCTTGCCTTCTGTGTTTGTTTTCTAGGGCTGTTGTAACAAATTACGACAAACTGGGTAGCTAAAAGCAACAGAAATTTGTTTTTTCATACTACTACAGGCTAGAAGTCTGAAATTAAGGTGTGTCTGCAAAGTTTGTTCTTTCTGGAAACCTGAGGGAGAATTTATTCCTTCCTCTCTCCTAGCTTCCAGTGGTTACCAGTAATTCTTGACATTCCTTGGCTTCCAGCTGCATTGCCTCGGTCTTCACATTATGTTTTCCCTGTGTATGTCTCTGTGTCCGTGTCTTCACAAGGCTCTCTTAAAAGGATATCGGTCAATGAACCGAGCACATTCGCATCTGGTATGACCTCATCTTCATTTGATTACATCTGCAAAGACTCTATCTTCAAATAAGGTCACATTCAGAGGTACTAGGAATTAGGACTCCAGCATACCTTTTAGGAAGAGACAGTTCAATTTGCAACATGTTGATCAGGAAACCCCACTTAGTAGAAATAATCAAGGTGATTTTTATATTCTGGAATAGTTAGCATTCATTTGTGGAGTCTTGCTCTTCACATTTAGCAAGAAGATCCAATCTAAACGAAGTCCGGGTAAACATTAGTAGGCCTAGAAAAGGTGGTCGTAAACCCCATGGTACCAGAACTCTCTTGTGTCAAGTAGCCAGCCAGTGAGGAGATTGGATTGATGAGGGAAGAGACATAGCAAGCACTTGGAGGGCTGGCATGCTGACAAAAAAAGCACCAATATAATAATAGGGAAAAACATACACCCAGGAGCTTATACTCATGGAATTTTGTGGATTGTTCTAAGTTGATTGTTATCACAGTTTGCCAACATGCCATCATTTTTCTAAGTAGAATTTTTGAAAACCATGTGCAATTACTGAAACATAAGTATTTTATTTAATGCTACACACACATTGAAATTACAAAGGGAGGAAAATTTGTGGCTCACTAAAAAGGAATCTTTTACTGCTAGATGAGACAGCAGTTTTGAGCACCATAGGAACATTTTCCAAATTTTTGTTCATTTTTCTCAGAGAGCAAGATATGGTTTGTAGAGGCAAACATTAGAAATATAAAGGTCAGTGATAGGTAGGCATGAGTTAAATGAATTAATGAAAAGAAAAAACCTTTCTTAATGAAGGATTATGTTCATGTATTAGTTCTGTGGGCATAAACTGTGCAGTCCTCATTTACAACTCATAAAAGCTACAGTGACAGGTGCTGTAGAAAGGGGATGACAGATTAGCTGTTGCTCATGCGAACAATGAAGCAGCAAGAGAGAACACATTAGACCAAGCGAGCAGCCAGAAACAGCAATAAAATCATTACTAAGAGAGACGATATGGTTAACACGGGAATATATATCTTTCTGGCACTGGCATTATATTTACTGGTGTACCACACATTCAGATAGATTGTTCAAAAGATTCATTTCTGGATTGAGATAAGAAAAAAGAAATTTATCAGGTCTTAGACTAGATCTCTTTCTTGTCTCTCAGTGTTGTTGACATAAGTTGATTTTCATTTCCTAGTGCAGTTTAGATGCCCTTCCTTCTATCTATAATACTGCCACATAGTTAAAGCCAGTGTCTTCTTTTTCTTTGAAGCCATGAATTATGCCACTTAAGTTGTTATTCCATCATATAAAACAAGACAAATGATGTCCTGTATATTATTCTACCATCAACCTCTTGAAAGATAATGCAGCATAGTTACGTAACAGAAATTTTATACTAGGTTTCTTGCTCAGGGGAAAATTGTCTCTTTAATGATTGTTTCCTTGGTTAAAATTATTGATATAAGATCATTGACATTTTTGAGTTGTAAAATTCTCTAAAAGTCCCATGTAAAAATCTATATTTATTGAAAAATAAGCTAGAAATTTGTTTCATAGTAACTTTAGCTTTATGATTATGAGTCTGTGCTTACATCCTAGTTCCATCAATTAACCATAAATGTTTCCTGAGGCAAAGCACTCTGTTTCTTACTCTGTAAAATGGGCACAGTAGTGTAGTGTTTATTTATATCTTCTTGTGGAGATTAAATGAAATAATTGGAAATAATTGATGTAAAATATACAGCACAATATTTGTAAGTGACAGCTCAGTAACTTTCAACCCAAAAAGAAAAATAAAATATTTCCGGAATTAGTGTTTTCAGAATAACTCCTATAGATTTTTTTGAAAATGGCACTACCCTTTTCATTAAACGTACGATTATTTTAAAATAGACTTTTCTATGTGATCTTTTGGAAATATAAGAAAATATAATTTGGGACTCAAAACAAGGAAGACTGCTCCTTGACTATGTTTTTTTGTCACTGGAATGTTTGAGCAAAGGCAGGCAGCCACCTGTTGGACTCCTGCATGGAAAAAAAAAGCGAACTAAGTGACCTCTGCTTCCTCAAGGCTCTGTCCTGTATTTCCATGGCAACCGGGCATATCATTTTGTTTCTTATCATATCTTTGCCCTCAGAAAATTCCCACTATGCAGGCAATTTAATACTAACCCATTTTGTGTTTTTTTTTTTATTCTTTTTAATTATGGTTTGCAAACTCAGAGCAGAGGGTTAAAATAAAAGATCCTCGCTCATCCAAAATTCCTAGACATCATCTATTTCAGGCTGTTTAGGCAGTCCCCTTGGTAATACCCCAACTTCTAAAAGCACATCACACTGGTAACAAATCTAGAATGTAGTACTTGAAGATAATATCCAGACCTGGAGAAGTGCCAGGCTAACTATGAAGCTTAAGCTCTCTGCTTATCTGGAGAGGAAACCAAGAACATTTCAGCACTCACCCCTCATCCTCAGTTCCCACCTTGCTCTGCCTTCCTGACAAAGTAGAACAAAGAGAATAACGAAATATGCTCACTTGAAAAGTAAAGAAACTGATTGATCATTTTGTTTGTTTATTTTTCTCTCCTCTTGGGCATAGAATTATATAGAAGGGAGAAAGCTCAGGGTCCTCCTAGTACAGATAGAAAATTGACAATTTAAGGAATGCAAGTGACTTACTCAAAATCAGATAATTTAAAAATAGGGTCCTTGCCAGAACCCAGTTCTCTTCATATCTTGATCTTGCCCAGGCCTCGCTGCTGCCCAGTAGAAAAAGATTATGCCCATCATCTCCTTCCTAAGCTCCTATGGCCTTTTTTCTTTTCCTATGATAGTATGGCAAGTGAATCCATTCCCTTCTATCAGTTATAAGCTTACTTTCACCAGAAAACATACTTACTAATGAGAAGATACAGAATCTCCTTTAGTTTTGTATTATTTTGCTCAAAGCAAGAAATGCCTTTGCTCATCTAACCTGTCTAAGCCTTATCTCTGCATTTTACCTTTCTTTAGCTTAAATAGTATGGCTGCCTTGGTCTCAGCTGTTCATCCTTTCCCTCCTTCAGTCTCATAGCCACTCTTTCAGGATTCCATAGACCGGGAATATTACTACTTAGCTTTCTTACCTGTCTTCCTATGGCCCCTAGGTCCTGTTACTTACCATTGAAACAGGCTTTATTCTTCTAAGAAGAAGCAAACCACTCTCTTGTGATTATTTGGGGTCTACCAGACAATATCCCCTCCCAGAAGAAGCCACTATTTGGGTAACACACAGCCTTTTCTTGATTGAATTCTCGTCTATGAGTCCACAAAGACTCATGAGCTTAGGGGAAGTTTATATATCATCAAGAAAATACTGGTTGAACTCATCCTGGAAACTTAGAAGGGAAAATTATTGAGGCACTGTCCTTCCACTTTTTGAATATTTCCAAATTATATGAAAAATTTGACAGTGTTTCAATTTTCCACTTAAAGTGAGAAAAAGTTTTGCGTTTTACTTAATTTATTCAGCTTTGGTTTGAAGATCCTGATGCTGTAAGCATAACTGGAAACACAAACTTTGAAGCCAAACTTCTTTCTCCACTCTGTGCTTGTGAAAACTATCTTTAGGTTTGTTATTTAGACATCAATATTTGTTTATACTTAACCATCTGTTTATTATCTGATATGTGCTAGCCACTATGCTGCATGTTTGATTTACTGAATCCTTATAATAATTCTGCAAGACAGACACTACCATCCCCATTTTATAGATATTTTTAAACTGAAACTCAAAGTTGCTACATAGTTTTCCAAAATTGAATAGTAAATTAAATAGCTGGGATTTAAAAACAAGTCTGAGATTAAAACCCATGCCCTTTTTACTATCATGTTACAAACACTTTTTTTTTTTTTTGTCTTTGCTTTGCAGACTGCCCCCCATACTTTTTTTTGCTTAAAATATTTCTTGCTATTTGTGATAACTGGATGCCAGCTTGGCCCATCTGGTGCTATTTTTCCAGAATTTCATAGGACTACTTTTCTATTCAAAGATATACTTCATCATTTCCTTAAAACATTTATTGTGCTTACCTGGCAATGATCACTCTACTGTGGCCACCTTGCTGCAAACTGAATTCTGATGAGCTAAGCATGTGGACATAAGGATGTCAGCAGGATCCCAAGCAATTGTGTGGATAATGAATACTGACATCCATCCTCTCTACACATGCTCAACTGGGCAGAGTTCTTGATGCAGCAAGTGCTGCTTTACTGCTAGCACAGTGGCTGCAGTCCAAAACTCTAGTGGTAGACTGAATGACAGTGCAGGTATTTTGGGAAACTCTTAAACACCTCAACTAGCTGAGAATATAGATGATCAAGTCTTTGAGAGGATTATGTGAAAGCTTTATGTGTGTTGATAATTTCACTTTGGTCTAAAAAACTTGTGAATTGTCCTGTAAAATCAGCTCTCCCATATGGATTCATGATTATGGCAGAAAAGTTAAAGGCAGACACTATGCACCAGGGAAACCTACTTCCAGCTGAAGATGTTTACTTTCAGTGCTAAAAACTATTATTATTCTGCTTCTTAGAGAGTAGTAGTAGTAGTTGTTGTTGTTGTTGTTGTTGTTGTTTTGAGACAGAGTCTCACTCTGTCGCCCAGGCTGCTGGAGTGCAATGGCGCAATCTCGGCTCACTGCAACCTCTACCTCCTGGGTTCAAGCGATTCTCCTGCCTCAGCCTCCCAAGTATCTGGGATTACAGGTGCCCGCCACCACACCTGGCTAATTTTTGCATTATTTGTAGAGAAGGCATTTCACCATATTGGCCAGGCTGGTCTCGAACTCCTGACCTTGTGATTTGCCCAACTCACCCTCCCAAAGTGCTGGGATTACAGGCATGAGCTACCATGCCTGGCCCTAGAGAGTAGATTGACAAGCTAGGTTGATGAGCTAGGTTGACAAGAAGAAATGGTATGTGGCTAAACTGCTATACAATTTTTTTAAAACACATGAATTATGGTTTAAGGTGTCAGAGAATTTAAAGTTCTGTATCCTCTGTCCCAAGTAGCACTCAGTGTCATTTTTAGAAAATGTCATTACCTTCCCTGATCTCATCCGCAAGCACCAGGATTCTGACACTGACCCATTTATGTTAGAACAACAGGGACTTGAGAAACGGGTGAGCGTACTCCTTCACTTTATGGAAGAAAAGCATGAAGTCCAGATGAATGATTATAGGCAGATCTAGAAATAAAACCTCCAATTCTCATTTATCATTCCTTTTATTTAAAAAACTAGGAGGGCATTTTTACTGGAAATCACCAAATTACCATAGTCTAAAAATGCAAGTGGAATTTAAAAAGGGGACCCCTGGGTGCATAGCACTATATTGACTTGTAAGGAAAATGGATGAAAAAATTTGGGTCATCATGGCCCTTCTGCCTAAGGACCTTATTCTATACTCAAGGTAGATGTAGATAATTTATAGTCATATACAAGTTAAAAATTGATAAGGTAAGATTAAAGGACAAAAACAGTAAGACTGATTGGTCCACTGAGAGATTTTTGTCACTTGGTTAAGAATACTAGAAGTCACAATGAATTCTTTATTGATGTGTGTTATCAACTCACAAGTAGAGTGTTTGACAATTATGCAGCTAATTATTTAGTGGGCAGTGGGGAACTAGAAAGATCTGAAGTGGCTACAAGCTGAGATAACATGTAATGGAGAACTTATTAGGGGTAAGCAGAAGAAAAGGGAAATTGTTTTTAACTGTAGTGAAAGAACATGGAGATGGTTAGTGGCGTCTGTCTTCCTCATCTAATTCAAAGCTTTCTTCTCATTGTTTCATCTAGTTTTGCTCAGACATACCAAAACTTCATGAATCAGTAAGCAATTTTAAAAGCATAACTATGTGCCATTAAGTCATCAACAAGTTAAGTAACTGTTTAATCCATATATGTAAGGAGCAAAGACTGAGAGTAAAGCAGCAGAATTTTTAGCTCTGCCTCTTCTACAAACAAGTTCTCTGATTCCAGGTAAGTCACCTCTCAGGTTCTCAATTTCTCCAAGATAGAAGGAATTAACTAGATGATCACTGAAGCCTTTTTTAAAAACCATCTTACGCCGGGCGCGGTGGCTCACGCCTGTAATCCCAGCACTTTGGGAGGCCGAGGCGGGCGGATCACAAGGTCAGGAGATCGAGACCATGGTGAAACCCCGTCTCTACTAAAAATACAAAAAAATTAGCCGGGCGCGGTTGCGGGCGCCTGTAGTCCCAGCTACTCAGGAGGCTGAGGCAGGAGAATGACGTGAACCCGGGAGGCGGAGCTTGCAGTGAGCCGAGATCCGGCCACAGCACTCCAGCCTGGGCGGCAGAGCGAGACTCCGTCTCAAAAAATAAAAAAAAATAAAAAAAATAAAAACCATCTTACCTCCATCTTTCTGACTTGAGAAGCAAGAGAAAAGGAGTTATTATTGGTCAGATGCTGAAAATATGTGAGGGGGAAATAATAATGTTCCTTCTAAAATCTCCTTTCCCAGTTTTTGATCACTGATTTAGGATTACATGGAAAAACATTATTGGTCAGTAAATGCAAATAAAATTATTGAGTGGAAGATATGCAGAGATGAATCTAAATTATTTCATAATGAACAGAATTATATTGAGATTCTATCATCAGTATGCCATATTTAAGGAAGTTTTGATTAGGTGGACACACATGTTCAATAAAATGGTGACAGTGACATCATTCTTGTGAGAAGGAAAAGTTAGCGTCAGCCATGTCCAGGTTCTCATGTTACTGACTGAGCCTATTATTGAGTGTATCCTTACTAGCTTACTCAGCCACTCCAGGGAGTCTGAAACATGAAGGGCCACTGGCACTAAGCTGCCAACTTGGAAAGGACTTGACAGATTCAATTTCCTGATGAGTGAAATCATATTTGTTTTGGTCATTCTTCTTTCATTTAACTGAGAACATTTCTGCTTTTCTTAGAATCTTAATCCTCCTCATTGTCAGTTTCCCTGTTTTTCTTGTGATCACATTGGTTTTACTGTCAAACTATTCTTTTGAAGTCATTTATTTTAAGGAAATTCTACAGCAAATAAATAAAACTTTTGAAAGTCAGCTTGCTGTTGGTGAAGAAGGAAACCAAAGGTTTCAGATAGATTAGAGGAATGTATCTCCTATCATTTATATTCTTTACTAAAGAGAGAAAGTAAATACAACCCTTGCAGTGCTATTTAAAATATTGTCATCCTTTGCCTTACCCTTTATCTCTCAGCTCTATCCAATGGGGTCCCTTAAGGATGGGGAGCAATTTACCCTGCTAAGTGTTGTACTAAAGTGTTTATTGAACAAATTTGAAAATGTTTAGGTAAGCCTATAAGTGTTTACTTATCTAAGTTCAGTCACCAGGGATAATTTCACTGTCATTGCTGTTTCATTCTTCTAATTTCAGTTCATTTTTTTGGTGCCTCTCTGGTGAAATAATTAGAAAGGTTACAAAGCAAGTTGGAGATATAAATCAAATGTATTGGGTGCTATCACGCAATCCCTTGCAATCTATCTTTTCTTATCACATATTCCTGGAGATTGTTCTCTCACAAATTATCAATAACTCCATGTCAATCACCTTTGCTCAGATTTCCTTCTGATGAACTTCTTCCCATAGCAAGTGACATGGTTCACCCCCTTCAGACTCTCCATCTTAGCCCCACAGCATCACACAGACCAAGTTTTCCCCCATTGACTCTGATTCTCTGTGTCTTTATTCTTTTCCTGTCATTCTCTTCTTGCCTAAACACAGGCATTGTCAAATCTTTTGCCTTTGGGCAATATTTCTTTTCTGTTTTCTCTACCACTGGAAGCTCCTCCACTGTGATCAAACTTTCATCTTTATGTAGATGACCCCAAATATTCATGTCTCCCAAACTCTCCACTGACCAACAATTCTCTTCCAATCACCTGCTTAACAAATTCATCAGTCTGTTCTATTGACATTTTAAAGTGTAGTTCATCATCTTCAAGGCACTGCTTGCTCCCCTTTCCTTCTTTCTTTTATTAGTTCTGCTATTTTCCCTGTCATCTGAAGTTTAATGGTTACTTTTGAAATGTCTTTGATTCTTGTGTTTTTCCACACTAGCCTTAACCAATTAAAACCATGCTGTAAGGAGTATTCTGCAATATACATTCATTTCTATTTAAATAGATGGTCAATATATTTTAAAAATATTTTAATGGTTGTATAGTGTTCTAGTATAGTACTTTCTTTAATCTCTTGTTGGTATATATTACATGGTTTCCAGACATGTTTTATTAAAAGCAGTGCTACAATTAGGTCATCATTGATATATGCATTTGAAATTGCTGCATCTAAAGGTATTACAAGAGTTAAATTGTTAACATACTGTCAAATTAAGCCTCAAAATGTACAAATTCGCCCTTGTTCCAACAGTGCATTTGTTATACATAGATTCTCTGGTAATTTAAAATATCATTTTGTGTCCCAACACATATGATGATTTTTTAATCATTTTGGACTTGTGATATATTTCCATTGATCTTTACTAAGATTTTCACCAGTGCCATACAATCTTATTTACTGAACTTTATAGCACTTTGATATCCACTTAGGCATATCCCCTCGTATTAGTTTTTCTTTCCAAAAGCTTTATGGCTATTCTAACACTTCTATTCTCCCAATAAAATTTGGGCATTTCTAAGACTGAATAAGTTCTCCTGCACTTACAACTAACAATTAATATTTTTATTTACCTGTATTAAATTTACATATTTTGGACATCATTACAAAATGAAATATCTCCATTCAGAAACAAGATATTTATTTCTCCAATTATTTTAACATCCCTCAACCATATGTATAATTTTCTTCATTTTGGCCTTGGACACTTAACAGAATCCTCTCTAACAGCATTGTTGTTTACACAAATGCCATTTTTATTATATTTTCTAACTGGGTATTAATAGCCAGCTTTTGATATTGCCTGTTTAATTTTAGATGAAAAATTGGTTGTGTGGATCTACTACTCAACCAAAGTATACTATTTATTCATTACTTCATTTAGGCTTCCATATTTTTCATTATCAGATTTCTGTGTTATTTTAATTTGAGATGCAATGCTTTTCAAACCTTAAGCACAACAGAAACAATTTTCACTTTGAAAGAAACACATCTTAAGCCAAATCATTTACCCGAGGGCTTTTCTCGCACCTGGTACTGAATTGACCCTCTTGTATCCGTGCACTCCATCCACCTGCAAGGCCTTTCCCTCACTTCTCCATTTCAGTCTGCCAACAATCTGTCCATCCTTCAATTTCTATCTTTTCCAAAACTACTTTTCTGATAATCTTAACGTCGTTTTAGTTTTTCCTCTGCAGAAACCTCTTCCTACATTGACAACTCCAACAGCATTTTTTGTGTGCAAATCATTTGATATGAACTGTTAGACTGTATATGAGTTGGAAGTGGGAACTATCATTTTGTCATCTTTACATCTTCTGCAGCATGTAGTGCTGCTTCTTATATGTTGTTAAAGAGCTCAATATATATGCTTTTATTCAATCGAATACATCAAGTCTGGAGCATAGAATCTTAGCTAACGGGTTTCATTTTCAATTCATTCCATTGCTCCCTATTAATCATGGATGGACAAAAGTTTGATGGGCCATCCGTCACTGATGGGGTCAACGGAACATGGGGGAATTGGCTTCTTATGTTCTTAAAAAGGATGCTATTTCATTTCTTCCTAACGAATAATACTGCCACTTTACCTTAAACATGCACCATCCCATAGCCCCACAGAAACAACAGAATTCTGAAAAAAGAAACCATAACTGATCTATAGAACTGGAGTTGTAATTGCTTTCTCTCTGGCTGTTAGAATGTCCTACTTCGGGAAAAAAAAATGTTCATTTTATTTTTATAATTTAATTTTATATTTCATAGGTACATAATGTTATTTTATATTACAGTTTTAACTAGTATGTACCTTGAAGTTCAATTATGAAACTTAAAAAATCCATTTATATTAAAAGCTATACCAGGGTATCATTTTTCACAAAGGCTCCTTATTAAATGACTTATTTACTGAAACGATTTTTTCTTCTTCCTTAGGGATGGAGAAGCTCAGCTATTTTTTCCATTAGAGCTGAGATTAACTTAAGATAAATTAAAGAGAAATATTCTAATGAAAGAACAGACACACAAAATACTGACCTAGTCCTATGTCTAATATTTGAAATCCCTCTCCCTTTTCATCTGCACTTTTACTCAAAAACAGAAAAAAAGAATTTTTAATCTGAAATGACTGACACTTTGAAGTCCAGAAGAAACTAAGTGCCTTTTACCACTCTCTGTTGCAATATTTCTACATTTATAACAACCTAAATAAAAAAATAGTGACACAAAACCAGTATACAAACTACTAGGCCTGGATTCAAGCAAATGTGACATGCAGTATTATAAACCCTGGATAATGTTAAAGTCTGTGTCTTCTTAATTAAAGAGTACAGTACCATTAGAAAAAAAAATTTGTCTTATATCTAAAGAGTATTTCAAACTGGTTTTATTTATCCTAACTTTTGTCACTTAAAACAGCATCCTGGCTAAGACACTGAAAAAAACAGGCATACATCCCTATGAAGGCACGCACAGTGCCTGTAAAGCAATAGTCTTTATCCCGTGTGAACCTCAAGTCTCGGAAAGTAGTTCCTATTATACCGTAGTATTATGGAATTTCTCTGCAAAAACCACAGCTCTCATATTGGTTGTACATCCACTGAGGTAGGCCTAAATGCTTGGGTACCACTGAGTTTTCTATTTGCCAATATGTTATATATATTCCAGTAATTCCCAGTAGTTGTACTGATATAACCTTTCTTCAGAAATTTTCATTTGATAATAGTGTGAAACATGCTAAACTATGCACTTTGAACTAATTAATAGCCTTATGATATTCAGGAAGGTTTGATAATCCTCTTGTCTCCATAGTCAATGTCTGTTCACTTTGTGGCTTCCTGCTTAACCAAACCCAAATGAAGTTAACAACATAAAATGCCATGAGAACATTTGTTTTATCAGAAGTCTTTCTTAACATAAGATTACTGTTCTTACTCATTTGTTCTTCTGTTCTATTAGATTGGCTTATTGATTTTTAAAAATCTTATTGATTTTTTTTAAAAAGTGTATTTTTTATGAATAACTTCAAGGAGGCTATTCAAACACAGTATCTGTAACCATATCCTTAATGGCTTATGCTGTTTTTCCTTTTTCTAACAAACATTTTCTCCATCTTCCCCTCCTCTTCCTTCTTCCTTTTTACAAAATGGAGGATAAGATGTAGGGAAGTTTTTAAAAATACCTGATTTTGGTTTTAGAAAATTTTTATTAAGCCTCCTTTAAATGCCGGGGAGCAAGGCATTGGTTTGTTATCTATGAAAATAATAGTTAGACCACAAGTGTGTTATTTGTTGTCAATAATAATAATAATCAATTATCGAATCTGGTTGTAATAGACATCTTGGAGAGTAGTTAATGTAAGCATGGTTAGTGCAATTTTTGAGTTTTTTACAGGCTTCTAAAAGGATAAAGAGGAAGAAAAGCAAGCAGTTTGCCATTTGTTTATCAAGGATGTATGCCTTTTAATTCAAAGATAATTAATTAGACTTTGATTTATAAATAGATTGGAACCTCAAATTATTGTTGACTATTGCTGCTCTCTGACACATTTCAAACTATCAGCCACCTCATGCCTTGGCTCCCAAGTGAGAATAACTCACATGAAAACAACTTCAAGGATAAGAAATATTTACCATTGGCCAGGATGAGAGACTTGGGATTTGTGGGCTTAAGACCCATAGTAAGTTCAGGAAGCAGCATATCTTAGCCTAACCTTGGTAACACCTGGATTTCAGTACATCTGACTCCCAGCCAAGGAGACTGCTGAATACACAACTTTTCTGAATACACAACACAAACTTTCTCTAAATCAGAATAACAGTACTCATTCATCCAGAAGGGAAATTATTCAAAGTTGTCACAAGGAAAACAAACATTTTCCAAGTGTCTTAAATGAACCAGAAAGCATTCAAGATAGTTTTACTCGTTAGTCCAATTTATTAGACATTAATTGAGCACTTGCTGTATTCAAGGTAATATGTGTACTGCTTTTAGGAGAAGTAAATGAGTGGAACTGAAATGTTGCCATCAAAGGGGTCACAGTTAAATGGGAATCATGTTTTCTAAGCAATTACTGTGTGAGACATTGTTTTGTCTTTTGCATGTGTCAAATAATTTATTCTAACAATAGTCATATGACATCAGTACTATTGCAATTCTCATTTTATAGATGAGGGAACTGAGACAGAGAGAGTCCAAGAAAATTGCAAAGGATATTAAAAAATTTAGATCCAGGATTCATGCCCAAGTTTATGGCTCCAGAATTCACATCACAGTCTGTTCTGTCTCTAGAGAAAGAATTACAATGGGATGATGTCTGTGTAGAAAATTTGAAAGGTACAAAGCAGCATATAGAAGGTAATAATAGATGTAAACAAATTGGGAAAGGGGGTGTGGAATAGGTATTTAGCGAAAATAAATATATAGGAAGTTCAGAGAAAATTATGTTCAATTCAATAAACTCACCAGGTCTCTGTAATTTATACTAACTTTGTTGCTTTTTACTGAAAAAACCATACTCTGAAGGATTTAAGGTCACACAGCTCATATACAGCAGAATCAGGTTTCATATCCCAGACTTTGTGAATTCCACTCTTATGTGCTTCTTCTTTTGGATTAAACCTTAACTCAATTATTACTCCCAAGAAAGGAACAATCTGAGGTAGCAAGTATGAAAGGTAACATGGGAAATAAAAAGAAGAAGAGTATTAGAAGAAGTGAGGTTGAAATTAAACAGCCATATGGAAACGAAGGACTTTTAGGATGACTGAGAATAAGATTCAACAACATAAAACTTAACTGTGTTCAGTCAACCAACTGCAGTAACATAGAATTAGAAGAAGCAAGAGATGGGAAAACTCAGACTGAGTCTTGGCATAGAAGGAACAGGAATCTCTAGTAAGTGAGAGAAAACATATGAGTCTCTGAAGGAGGGAAGGAAATGTGCACACAAAGTGAACAATGATTTCTTATCCGTGCAAGGTACCTACAGATGATAAGAAGAAATGCCCACACAAGAGGCTACAGAGGGAAGAGAGTGGGGTATTAGTTACTCATTGGGTCTTACGTCAAAAGATTTATTTACTGTAATTTAGATTGTCAGCAAGAAATAGTTTGATTTAACCTTTGGGAAGGGAATGTTATATGACAAGTGTTAAAATAAATATATAAGGAAGCCACAAAATTGCTGGGAGGCGTTTGCAGAGAAAGCGTTAAACAGCCACAGGACAAAAATGGCATATTCAATTTAGGCACAGAATATAAAGGACATTGTGATATGTCTGCTGAAATGGCACTCTAATATTACAGACTGTCCAAAGGAAGTTTCAGATAGATTTGGGTCTACATAGAAAAATTCAGGTGTGAAATAGAGTTGTTCAGAAAACTTTTTTTTTTTTTTTCTAGTGTCTGAAATGTGATCTCAAAGGGAGGTGTAGAGTGGAGAGTAACAATGCCCCGCTGGTTGCAGTTAGGGGGGCAGACAAGTAGGAAGGTGATGGGTGGGGCTCTGCCCCCAAAGAACAAAAGTACAAGGGGACTGCTGAAGAAGGAAATGAGGCCAATTCAAATGTGAAATGAAATGTTTTAAAACTGCAGGGGACTACAGAGAAAAGGATAAAAATCAGCAAGAATTCTTCCCTCATACAAATGTTAGAAAAATTCTTATGTAGGAGGTGGAGAGAGGGAAATACAAACAGATACCTTACTCATGAGAAGAAAAGAGAAAAGTTGACTGCAAAATAATGAAAGACTATTTTGAACATGATGTGATGCTAAAATATTATTGAGAATGGGAACACCCAAAGGTGATGGTGGTAATACAGTCTAGATGAGAAACCATGTCCCTTTTCCCAGACATTTGTTAGTTTCAGGTTTCAGAAAACAGACAAAGAATGCTGTTGTGAGATAATGTCTGAGATCTGAGCTCATTGGAAGGAGAGTCATCTCTACCACAGACTCTTCTCAGTATGCTTTAGTATGACTTGGAGCTTCTTGTATTTGGTAAAGATTAGATGCTGTGCCTTCTGTTCTGGGAATCAGAACAAAACACAGAGAACAGGGTCAGACCAGAGTCCTGAACTATAGCTTTCTCTATACCTGATCTTGAAGAAACGGAAGTGCAAAGATCTTTTTTTAAAAAAATCAAACTAGAAAGCTAAGTCATCTGAAATACATAAGGAATTCACACTATACCACTAGCTATTATAAGTGAAATGGGAAGGAAATTGTGTCTCTGGCTAATGAAGATGCCTATGCAACTAATTATGAATTAATTTAAAAGTTTGCATAATGAAAAACATTTAATAAAAGTGAAGTTTCGGATATTATTTGATTAATGTGTGTAGCCAAAAGAAAAAATATAGTTTAGTTATTAAAAGTTTTAGTAATTTTGTAACAACACACTACCTTCCATTCCAAAGTAAAATATTTCCAAATCCCTAAAAGTTTCTTTGTAAAAAAAAAAAGTTTACTGAGGAAAATATTTATTTGAATAAAAAATGACTCTCTCACTAAATTTGGTATCCAAATGTATTTGGGCTAAGCTTACATGTGTAGATGAAGTCTAGAGAATTATAAGATGAATGAAATGGACACCCTATTTGTTACTGTGGAGAGACTGGAAACCAGTCTTCCTCAGCAGGGAGCAGTGGTGTTCCCCTGCTCCACACCAGCAAAACAAATGGTAGGAGACCGTTTCAGACTTCCTCTTTTCAGGCTAATTTTCAAATAAAATTAATATAATCAGAGATCAGTAAAATTATTTATTATTTTTCCAATGAAATCTTCCTGTAGGGAGTGTGTATTTAGGACCCATTATTTGTATAGAATGGTTTTTAATGCTACAGTAGTTTCAATCAATAAGATATTTGTTTTGCCTCTGCAAAGTCAATAAGACAGTCTTGAGTTTTAAAGGATGTTACCAGCTGCTTGACCTTGGGTTACTTATTTCACCTCTTTAATCCTCTGTTTCCTCCTCTAAGTTCCTACCATTCCAGCTGACTCTAGGTTGGACTTTTTATTGAATTCCTTCTGGGTGTCAGGCACTGTTATCCCAGAGGACTGTTGTGAAGATTCGAGGAGCTGGCGCATAGTAGGGATTCAATAGGTAGCTACTGTTACCATGGATATTGTTATAGTTAAACAATTGAGAGTTTCAGAGTAATGCAGACAATAAATGGAAAGTTGAGGAAAGAAGGCTTGCCAATTGCATAATGAAATATGGTTTGAATATTTAGGAATTGCCTGGAAGAATCAGAAGTGGGAAACTTAAAGTAACTGTGAAAAAGTTTCAGAAATGAGAAATCCCCAATTTCTTTCATTTTATTATGTCTTTGTCCTATCACCACCACTATCCTGGAGGGGAGAGGAAGCAACAACAACCAAACGCAAACAAGTTTCGACATAAGACACTGTTAGCCTCGTTTCAGATGAACATTCACTTTAGGAAAGTCACGTTAGCCTGCACAGCTTGGCATGATAATTAATTAGAAAATGAGGCTGGGCGCGGTGGCTCAAGCCTGTAATCCCAGCACTTTGGGAGGCCGAGACGGGCGGATCACGAGGTCAGGAGATCGAGACCATCCTGGCTAATGCGGTGAAACCCTGTCCCTACTAAAAAAATACAAAAAACTAGCTGGGCGAGGTGGCCGGTGCCTGTAGTCCCATCTACTTGGGAGGCTGAGGCAGGAGAATGGCGTAAACCCGGGAGGCGGAGCTTGCAGTGAGCTGAGATCCGGCCACTGCACTCCAGCCTGGGCAACAGAACGGGACTCCATATCAAAAAAAAAGAAAAAAAAGAAAATGAGAGAGACTACAGTGGATGTCAGCTCACTCACTAGTAGTCTTCCAGCCAGTCTCCATAGTCCCCACTTGGGAAATCTGTCATGCTCCCCAGATAGATATTTGCTTAGAGAAAACCAAACAGCTGATAAGGGAAGATCAGTAGAATCTGGTTTTATGTTCCCTAGGGTCAACCCAGAGTGAGATATAAGAAGGAAACGTGATTTCCTTGGGATTTCAGCTATGATCCTTTAAACATTTTCTATTTAGCAGGATTCTAAACATACAGCCCCAAGTAACTGACCCATAGTTTGTCACACATGTGCCATAGCATGCAGGTGTGTAATGAGACTTCACAGATGTGCTGCCAAAGATGAATGACCAGGTGGAATGTTGGGATTAACTCTTCATGCAACGTTATTTGAACTGTGCTATGAATTAAAAAAAGGAAATAGCAAGAAATATAGCATAACTTAAAGGTGTTACCTGATAAATTTCGAGTTTTCTCAGTATACAGATCACTCTCTGGGCAATGAATAATGCTGAAGGACAATTAAATAATTAGGGTGAAAACTGGATGCATTAAAAACTCAGAGGATACTGAGGTACTTTGTGGCTTTTAATCAAGGGTGTCTCCAAATATTCTATTAAGAAAATGTGTCAAAAACAGAAAAATAAGTGAGAATCTATTTGGTGGAAATTCTGATAGCAACGTAGACATTTGAAAAGACTTGCTTGGGATACAGCCAGAAATCATTCTCTGCTTATAAAACACAATAAGACGATCTTATTGTTTTAGTATCTTCCCATCTAAAACTATCCTAGGTCGTCTCTGCACACTTAATTATTTCCTTTGCTGTGCAGAACCTGTTTAGTTTGATGTAATTCTGTTTGTCTATTTTTGCTTATGTTGCCTGTGTTTTGGGGGTCAAATCCAAAAAAATCATTGTCCAAATCAATGTCATATAGTTTTCCCTATGTTTTCCTCTGGCAGTTTTACAGTTTCTGGTTTTACATTTAAGTTTTTATAATCCATTTCGCATTGATTTTTGTATATAGTATGAGATATTTCATTCTTCTGAATGCAGCTGTATCGTTCTCCCAACACCATTTATTGAAATGACTGTTTTTTTCTCATTATGTATTCTTGACAGCTTTGTTGAAAATCAATTGACCATACATGCATGGGTTCACTTCTGGACGGTCTGTTCTGTTCCATTCATTGATTTCTTTTTCTTTCTTTCCTTTCTTTCTTTCTTTACTTCCTTCCTTCCTTCCTTCCTTCCTTCCTTCCTTCCTTCCTTCCTTCCTTCCTTTCTTTCTCTCTCTCTCTCTCTCTTCTTTCTTCTTTCTTTCTTTCTTTTTTGGCCAGTACCATGCTGTTTAATTACCACAGATTTGTAGTATAATTTAAAATCAGGTAGTGTGATACTTGCACTTTGTTCTTTTTGTACAATATTGCCTTGGTTATTTGGGGTTCTTTGTGTTTCCATATTAACTTTAGGATTTTTTTTTACTCCTATGAAAAATGACAATAAATTTTGATAGGAAGGGTATTGAATCTGTAAATTGCTTTGGATAGTATAGACATTTTAACAATATTAATCATTTAAATCCATGAATGTGGGATATCTCTATTTCTGTCTTCCTCAATTCTTTTTGTGAAGGTTTTATAGTTTTCAGTGAAAACTATAAAAGGTGAAAAAAAGGTCTTTCACCTTTTTTATTAAATTTATTCCTAAGTCTTTTCTTATAGCTATTGTAATTGGGATTTTTTCCTTGATTTCTCTTTTGGATAGTTCATTGAATAAACTTATTCATTGGCTAGTTCCTTTTTGGACAGTTTATTCTATACATACATTTGTATAGAAATGCTACATATTTTTGTGTGTTGATATTATATCCTGCAACTTTACTGTATTTGTTTATTGGTTCTAACAGAGAGTTTTTACTCCAAAGACCTTATTATTGAAACTGCAGATATGTAATATACTAACACCTGAGCCCTCTTAATT
This sequence comes from Trachypithecus francoisi, assembly GCF_009764315.1. Classification (NCBI taxonomy): domain Eukaryota; kingdom Metazoa; phylum Chordata; class Mammalia; order Primates; family Cercopithecidae; genus Trachypithecus; species Trachypithecus francoisi. Next base: position 98,403,691 of record NW_022681454.1, read on the forward strand.
ACACTCAATGCCACCTCCCTAAAAGCTGTCTACAGTACTAGAATTATTTTCTTTGCATTCTTTGGACAATCTAGGTTCACAATCCTATTCATCATCAATGAAAATCATCCCCCTTCTAATCAGTTCAGTTAAATGGTTGGCAGTCAGTAATATTCCTGCCAGATCTCTCATCTCCAGCAACATTACTCCCATGTCTATTCCCCAGATATGCCTTTACACCTAAAATTCATAGCTCTTGTCATAACTCATCTAGAATTTACAGAGGCAATGGAACTTAACCTTATAACAAATAATCTCAAATTTGAATCCCCCTCACATGCACATAAAGTAAGAATGCCAGCAATGGACTGATAATTACAAACTTCCACTGTGACAAATAATTCTCTGTTTTGTTTGTTGTACGGTTAACAGAAATAAGCCAAGCATCAAAAGACAAATACTGCATGTTCTCGCATGTGGAGAGAGTAGAATAGTGATTATGCAGGCTGTGGGTTGGGGAAAAGGGCAGATGATGATCACATGATGGTCACAAGGTACAAAATCTCAGACAGGAGGAATTTTTTTTTTTTATCTCTATTACACAACATGGTAAATATAATAGAGTATTGTACATTCCAAATTTTCTAAGAGAGTAAATTTCAAATGCTCTCACCACAAACCAATGTTAAGTATTTGAGGTGATGAATATGTTAACTAGTTTTATTTAATTATTCCACATTGTATTAATAATTCATAACACCACTTTGTGCCTTATAAATTTACATAATTATATATTATCTATTTATAATTAAAAACTAAAACCATCATAGAATTTTACTTTATTTATACAAATAACCTTCAAAAAATTTGCAGAGTAGATTTTATGATCTTTATTTTACAGAATAGGAAACTTCAGCTTATATGAAGTAAGTTACTCAAAGCCATACAGTCAATACATTGCATAGTTGAAATGTAAACATGACTGAGTCCAGAGCTTCCTTCCTGAGCCCCTAAATTCTACTGCCTTAGTCACTAAACTTTCCTGCCTGAGATATTTTTATAGGAATAGAAGATCAGTAAATAAACTATTTTATGATGTAGAAATTCCAGGAAATGCTAAATTTTCCTCTAATGGTGGAAAATAGTCATTTTGCATTAGTTTCATAAGTTTTTGAGTTCCCTGGCTCTTTTTCACATTATGAAAAAATCCCCAGTCACATATCATATAGCTCATTTCGGGGTTGTTAATGTTATGAAATATTACTGAGTTTTATAAATGGAAACAAAAGTAGTATGATCTTTTGCATATAAAACGTTTCTACATAGTCTATGAAACAGAAAAGACAATCATATCATAATTGGTCCTTTTTTTAAATGGCAAAATTGAGTCAGAGGGCTAATTGACTTCTCTAATCCTAACTAGCGACTCAATTTAAGACCAATGCTCTGTTAAAAAGGGATATTCCAATTATTATTAATCACTTAACACTGAAAGGTTTTAACAACATAGCTTCTTACCTGGTATTAATTATTATTATTATTGTGTTAATTGAACCCAGTACCTGGCGTAGGGTGGGTGTTCAATAAATACTTATTGTCTCATGGAGAGAAAGAATGTATTATTAAATTAATTTAATTAATAAATATTCCTATTTAGAAATATTTAAATACTTTCTCTGCTTCTTTTCCATGTAATAATCCTGTTTTATGTCAAAAAGCATAACTGAGTGGGGACAATTGAACTGAAATATCTATTTTTTTACTTTTCTATTCTTCAGTTATGGAGGCAGCATTTAGCTATTAGCCCCTTTCACTCCTTTTACTTTAAACACTCCCCTCTCAAAATCATAAACACATTTCTAAACAACCTGCCTAATAGTATAAAATTTCTACCACACTGGATGAAAAGCAGAGAGATGAGATGGAATGTTCATAATATCTCCTACCTTTTCATCAATGTAGTCACTAGAGAGCAGTGAAAGTTTATCTCATGTCATCACTAGCTTCTTAGATTGAACGTAAGATTGCCAGCAATGGACTGATAATAACAAACTTCCACTGTAACAAATAATTCCATGGTCTCCAGTACTTTGTTGTGCAGTAACAGATGTTTGCCAGTAATGTTATATGGCCCTAAATCGAATACACTTTAAACTGTAGCTCTTGCGTTATGTCTTGTTAAGATTCTACTCTACCCTTGGTGATATTGACTTTTTCATTATGAAAGTTTCATCTTGAGAACATAGCTCTGTACCTGAGGTCAGGAGTTCGAGACCAGCCTGGCCAACACGGTGAAACCCCATCTTTATTAAAAATACAAAAAAAAAAAAAAAAAAGAAGAAAATTAGCTGGGCATGGTGGCAGGCACTTGTAATCCCAGCTACTCGGGTGGCTGAGGCTGGAAAATTGCTTGAACCTGGGCGGCGGAGGTTGCAGTGAGCCAAGATGGCGCCATTGCACTGAAGCCTGGGCAACAAGAGTGAAACTCTGTCCCAAAATAAATAAGTAAATAGATAAATAAATAAATAAACTGAAACATTTAGGTGCAGTGTGCTCATTGTAACCCACAAGCCAAAATGATAAACATGGCTTGCCAATTGCTTAATAAAAGAGAGAGAGAGACTGGGGGGAAAAATCTGCTTTATTCTAAAGCCATTTTCAGAGATATCAGTGGAAAAATTCTCCAAAATCCTTAGAAGGAAGAACTGACTTCACAAGTAGTTTCTTCTATGATAGGAGAGTTCATCTAAGCTTGTTTTAAATAAATTATATAAGTAGATCTGGAGATAACATTTAGATTGTCATTAAACATGTTTAGTTAACTATTTTTCCCTTTTATTCACACCGAGAGCAATGATATAAATTATTTAACTTCATCAGATCCCCAATTAAAGATGAGTTGTTCATGTAAGTCTAGACTATCTAAATTATGCCTGTCATAAAGGCTTACTACTTTTTTATATTTCCTCTGGTCTTGAAGCCATTGCAGTTCATTAGAGAGATTGTAGAATATGGTGGTTAGAGCATGGGATGCGCAGGCAGACTGCTTTGGTTCAAGCCTTTGCTCTGTCTCTTACTAGTTATTTGTCCAGAGACAGTTCTCTCTGTGTCCATTTCCTCATCTGTAAAATGGCAGTGCTAATAATAAAATCACCACCTTCATAAGATTATTGCAAAGATTAAATGAGTTAATGTATTAAAAGTGGTTTTATTAGTGGCTAGCAATAACACTCAATGTTAGCTGGAATTATTATCATTTGTTTTATTTGCTGGATTTTCTGATAAACTGAAATATTTTTGAGGGCTGTTTCTGCTTTTTATCCTTAGTAATGGGCACAGATCAAGGATGTGGCAAATGATCAATCACTCTTTATTAAATGAATAAATAAATGAATATTCATGTTGTTATAATGAGAATGGAGCCAGTGATTGATTATAACCACTAACAATGTTTGATAACTTCTCTCCTTTCTCTCTGCGAATTTCCGCATTCAGATATGCTATTCTTTCTTTTAGACTCTCTTTTCATAAGATCTTTTCTCAAAGACCTTTTTGTACAACATATCCTCCCCAAACCAGGGGAAGAACCTGATTAGAAATTAATTCATTCAGTAAATAATTTTCAGCACCTTGTATGTGTATAAACTAGCACTGAAGGACATTTAAAGAAACATCTCAGGTTTTCAGTTTGTCCAAAGATCTAAAGTTCCTGTGGTCATAAGCAGTGAATTAGAGATATTGCTCTTTGTTGCCTCTTTTCAGTATTCTAAATACAACTTGGCTGTCTCGGGATCTATACTTCAATGCCACAGGGAAAATCGATAGTAATAACACAAGACGCTGAGAGTAGGGGTTAGGTTTCTTCGTTTTCTAAACTGATCTTCTAAGTCTGAGACTTTCCTGTGAACTGGGAAAATATTGAACTATCCAGGATTCTGATTAATGCTGGCAAAGAATACATAAAAATAATACACAAGAAGATGGCTGAAGAGATTTTATTTGAGTTATTTTAATGGCATATTTAGTTCAGTGAGTACATGTAGAATTGGCATCCTGACATTTTCTTTAATTTTCTAGCCAGAGTAAAGTATTGATTTGACAATTTTCTGCTTTGAGCATTAATATATCTAAATGGAAATTTTGGATAATAAAGAGTCCAGGTTTGCTCCCTTTACATGCCAGATAAACATCATATTTTAATTTGCAATTATAAATTTCATTTGATTATCACTAGAATGCCATGTGCTTCCTGTGAATATCATAAAATTTATCTGAGTTTACTAAATTCTATAACTGCTGCTTCTGAAAGTCTTATTCTTTAGAGCAACAGTGTTAAGAAAATAAATCATCTACAAACTTAGTCAAAGCAGGCATTTCATATGGGCAACTTGTAAAAGATTTAAAAGTATCAGAGATTTTGTATGCAACCTGAATCTTACTTATTGAAATATTCAGGTAGGATTATTTTACAGTATGCAGTATTCAATTTATTTCTATTATAACAAAAGTAATAAGATGAATCAGCAAATATTATGAATTAGAAAGTAAAATTACTTTAGTGTTGTGAAAATCATACAGATTTTGTGCATTTAATTAAGTATGATGCATGTAGTCAGGGATGAAGAAAGTCCCTGAATTCCAGGAGATGCTGTTCCAGTCAGGATAGGCTAGCCGCAATAAGAGAAAACACAGAATTCTCAGTGGCTAAAAATGGCACTCATTTACACTGCACATTGAATGCAGTTCAGCTTGGGACTTCTGCTCATCATAATCATTAAGGACCCAGCCTGGCAGACTACATCATTACTCATATTTCCATGCTTCTTGCAGCAGAAGGAAGGGAATGTGGTGAATCACACAGTGGTTCTTAAAGCTTCCTGACAAAGCCAGGCACATGGCCAAGCCTAACTCAAGGAGGAGAGAGAAGTGTAGTCCAACTTTATGATGTGCCCAAAAAAGGAGCATCAAAATATTTTAAACAGCCCTAATGATGCAGATTAGCGCAAAAATTATTCTTGTCACTGTGGTCATTAAATGCGACTATTTGTATCCTTTTCTTCATAAACTGTGTTGTTATTTATTAAATCAAGATATTCCTGTGATATGGCCCATTCTTCCACTTTATTGGCTATTAACTTAATTGGAGCATCAGGACGGCAATTCTTAAGAATACAATTATTTCCAGACAAATGTAGTATCTGAGTTCTTCTAATTTCTTTCTTTCATGTATTTTCTGACTTTATATCAATAAGATCACACGAATTACCATCCTGAATGAGACCCATGGTCATTCCAGCCAAAAATCTCATCTTTAACAAAAAATGAGTCACTTATATTATTTCTCCATTGTTCTTAAAGAATAAATGATAGAATTATTATAAGAATTCCTGTTTTAAAAATACCCGATTCTATTTAGTGTGCATGAAGATGTATTCTCACCAAAAATCAAATATTTCTTTCTCAAATTTCCACAAATCCAAATGTCCCAATGACAATTAGTATTAAATGTTTTAAAATTTAGGTTTATTTTTTTCTTTTTCTTTTTCTTTTTTTTTTTTTTTTGAGACGGAGTCTCGCCCTGTCTCCTAAGCTGGAGTGCAGTGGCGTGATCTTGGCTCACTGCAACCTCTGCCTCCCAGATTCAAGCAGTTCTCCTGCCTCAGTCTTCCATGTAGCTGGGATTATTTTCCAAAACATTTTTGAAAGTAATAATAAAAAAGTAGGTACTTTAAAAAAAAAGTAAAGCAATTAAACTCTAATGATTTCATTCACTCTATTTTGTAATTCTAGATCAAAAATGATGAACTTTATTTTTAGAATCACAGTATTTTAAAGCAGTTCTTCAAAGACCATGCAACTCAACCTGATCATTTTATAAACGGGGAAACGGAACCTGAGAAATATACTAATAAACAGATAGACTAAATTCTTGTCTTTATAATACTAAATTCTATAGAGGGAGATATTAAACAATTTAATTACAATAATATATATGATGTACCTGGAAGGTAGTAAGTACTCAATAAACATAACTTGCTATTATTACAGTTATCTTTTGAAGGTAATCCCCTATTCCAACTTTTCTCCCAATATTTAATTACCAGGCATTCTTCATATATACATTTAGCTCTTGATCAAATAATTCCAGATCTATAGAGCTTTTCAAGATACTTAGAAAGCTTTCTTGTTGTGTTTCTGAAATATGTTGGGAAAACTTAGATATCAGTGACCATAATTTGTCATAGTTTCTTTCCATTAAAAAAATTGTGGCTTGAACACAATAATAGTTTTCATTAATTGTCTTATTTAATGCCACAGATTTTTGCTTAAAATAGCTTTCCCATTGAAATGCAGACTTAAATACTTTATATTCCTTAGAAACACCAAATTTATGTCACATGTAACTAACATGACCAAATTTCAAAAATTAAGATACTGTGACTTTTGTTTTTATCAGTGTAATGATACATCCTTTAAGATTTAGCTTTCCAACTTATATTTAAAATTGGTAGATGTCATTTGCCAAAGAGGCTGGCTGATAATTAGATTTGGAATAAGACATGTCTTTTGCCTCTTATTATCTTTATTATAAATTGTTAAAGAGTATAGGACATGCATAAAGAAGCAATAGTGCAAATATTAGGCACAATTCATTTTATAAAATAAAGATCCAATATACCTGTGAAATATAAGATGAGAATAAATAAATTTAAGGTAATGTTTGCAAGATAATACCTGATGTAATATTCTATTCTCTGAAAAGAATGGTAGCATTGTTATATTTCACTGCAGCAAAGACTTTCTTAAGAAAAAAAAGGACTGCCTCTGGTAGTGTTTAAAATTGTATAACGTTAGTTTTTGACCATAAAAAATTAATTTGTATAAATGATTCCAGTGGAAACCAATAAAGCTGTGAATATAATCCAGAAAGAGAAAGAACAGTAAACAACCTGTTATTTTTCTGAGTAGAAAAACTCCCTGGTTCTTACTGAAATGTTGCAAACGACTCACAATACTATTAAATGTTTCCTTTTCATTGAGTCAATATTCAACATTTTTTTGAGAAAAAGTTGTTTTCAGAAAGACATATAAACTGAGAGAAAATCATAAAGGTTTAACAAATTGTATGAAATTTGCTGTTTCACTTAGATCACTAAAACAAAATCTCAACTATGTATATCTCTCTATATGTATGATTTTGATTCTCACATTCTTAAAGTCTACTAATGTATATTTACATATGTGTATATGTAAGAAATGTAGATTTGTGTAAGTATATAAATAAATATGTATATTTTGATAGGGACTGCCAAGTTGCCCTCCTAGGTGGTGAACCAATTCACACCTTTACAAATTAATGAAGAATAGCGCCCAATTTTTTGGCTAAGAATTGTCAAATATAGAATTTTGCCATTTTTTTAACAGGAGTAAAGTGATATCTGACTTCTCTTAGTATTAGTGAGATGAAACATCTTTTCCTATTTTTTCAAACTATTTGTATTACTTTTTCTATAAACACTCAATATTCCTTGCCCAATTTTGTGGTTGTTTTCTTGACTTGTTAGCCCTTCTTCATTTTGAAAAATCCACTAGATTTTGGGGAGTCTACCACTTTATAAGTGGCAAAAGCTTTTCTCTTATTTTTTTTTTTTTGAGTTTGACTGCATTGTTTTTTCCTGTGAAGAAATTTATCATTTTTGTGTTGCCAAGTTCATTAACCATTTTTTGTGGTTTATAGATTTTTGTGTCAATGTTAGAAAATTACTCAAGAGACTGTAAAGAATTCTGCTAGGTTTTTCATAATTTTGTTTTCATTTTTAACATTTAAATCATTTATCGATTTTGAATTTATCTTGGTTGAGTAAGTGAGGATTGGATTTTATTTTTTTCCTGAGTATCAGTTGTCCCAACAATTGCTAGTTTTATTTTTTCCCAGTGATTTTCTGTGTCATTATTTTTATATAATAAAATGCCATATGTATTTGAGTTAATTTTCTTTACTTTCTCTTGTTCTGTTCTGTTGTTCTCTTTTTATGTTCATAAATGAGTCATGATGGTGTGTTTTAATCTGGTAAGGCTGCTCCCCTCCTCCCATTGCTCTTCTTTTTCAGAACTTTTTTGGATATTCTTATTTATATTTTCTTGACATTCAAACTTTAGAAAAACTTTGTGTATTTATGAAAAGTAAAATGTTACTGGGATTGCTTTTATTAATAAATTAAATTGAAACAGTTTATGTCCTTGTGATGTTAAGTCTTCCTCTCCAAAAACACAGTATGTCATCCCACTTACCTTCATCTTCTTTCATGTTTGTAAAGACAGTTTTACATTCTCCTTTCTTTTTTCTTTTCTTTCTTTGCACATTGTTGTTAAGTTTATTGCTCTGCATTTGATTATTTGTTGCTATCATGAATTGGTCTTCATCAGTATCTTATAACAGATTATTATTTACATGTAATCAAGGCTATTAATTTATGTGTGTTGATACTGGCATCTTACTAAATAACTTTGATGGTTGCATTATATTTGCACTTGATTTCCATGAGCTTCCCAAGCATATGAGACATCATCTGCAAATATAGTGATAGTTTCCCCTCTTCTTTCCAATTTTAATATCTCTAATTCTGTCCTCTTGTGAACTGTAACTATTCACTCAGTGAAGTGTTATTTAATAGTTGATAGTGGGCATCCTTGCCTTGTTTCCAACTTTAGTGAAAATGCCTCTGTTACTCTCCCATTGAGCCTGATACTCTCTCTGGGACTGAAATAGATGTGTTTATCAGGTTATATAAATTTCCATTGATTACTATTCTGAGAATTAATTTTTACTTGTCAAGAATGCATGTTGAATTTGGTCAAATACCATTTTAGTATCAATGGAGGGAGGAATATTCTTTTGCTCTTTAGACTAATTTAATATAATAAAATAATTTAATAGATTTAATATTGATCCGCTTTTGTGTTCTAGGAATACATTCCCCTTGATCATGATATATTTTTCTTGTAATGTGCTGATGGCTTCTGATTAATAAATTTTATTATTTTAACATTGAAGTGCATGAGTTAAAATGTTCTGTAGCATGTTTTTCTGAAATCATTGATGATTTTTGCTATACATGGTTCAAATAGAATTTGGATACACTTTTTTATATGCCTTGGCATATTTTAGTAACACTGGAATTATATATTTAAATATTTATCCTGATCTATGGCAGAGGGTTCCTGGTGGGAGTTCCCTCATTGGTTAAAATGTTCTACTTTCTTCATTTTTTCTTTCTATACCTTTTCTAAGCTACTGTACTAGTTCTTTCATTAATACTTGATATTCAGTGAGTCAAGTTTGAAGATATTCATCTACTGTCAAAGGAGCCAGGTTGTTTTACAGGTTCACCAAGTTTCGGCTGCCACAAAATAAGAAGGCTTCCCGAAAGCACTGCTGCTTGGCACACTTCTTGTAACCCTGCCCCTATCTGCTTTTTGAAGCTAAAGTAGGTATGTGGTAGGGTGCATGCGGGTAGGGATTGTGGTTCTGCTCCCACTCAGTTCCCCCATGCATCTCGTATTACCAACAAGGCTTTAACCCCCTGCATGGGCCCCTCATCATGAAGAAGTGTACTTGTGCTCTTCCTCCCTGGGGTCTGCTGCAGCTGCACTCTCTTTGCAGGGATCTCTTCTAAGCTTCCCTCATTTTCCTTCTGATGGCTCCTATAATGAATTAGTAGCTTTTGGCAACCTTTTATATTTTATGGTGTCTTTCTTCTAGTTGCATTAACAATATTTTAAAGATATTTTAATATGTATAATAAAAAGATATTTTAATAATAATATTTTTAAAATAGAACTTTAACAACTCATATGCATTGGCGTTGATGATCTATGACTCTGACATTGGTCAATCTTTTTGTAGAAATAAAAAGTATTACGCCTGTTAGTGGCCTGAAGCTCCTATCATTGTGAAGTTTAGTGGAGAACTTTTTTCCTATTTATTGTGCTATTTATTATACCTAAGGAATGGTTCAGCCAAGTATCTATGCATTTATTTGACAATAAGCAAATATGATGTATTTAAATATTAGATCCTCTTTAACACAAATTGTAGGCAATCAATAACTTTGTAAAGCAACTCTTTACTCAGCAAAAGTACTTACTATAGTGCTTACTATAACACTCATAAAATATACAGCTCCTATCACACCTTTGGATTATCATATATTTTACTATATCTGATTTGTTTCTGATATTTCAAGAATACATCATTACTATGTAAAGAGAGAAGCAGTTGTATCATGTTTCATTCCATTGACAAATATATTCAATGAATATAATTATTAAGTATAATTTTAAAATGCCACCCAACCAGTGCATCAAGTTAGACCAGTTTTACATACTTAATAATTTTATTCTAAGGCTATATATATGCATGGATTTTCACAAGATTATGTAGAAGCTTTCCCTAAATTCCCTAAAATTTAATCTCTTTAAGTAATGAAAATTTGTCATTGAAGAATTTTCTGATAACAATTTTTAAATATTTATTTTACTTTATTTTTATGCTGTCTTTTCCCAAGGCACAGTACAACTATTCACTAACAAATTGTAGTATGGTTAGGCTTCAAGTTTAGTTTTAGGTTGGATTTTCTTGTTATGCCTAACAGGTAAAGGAAATATCCATCTTTAAAATTTCTGTATGTGAAGTGCAAAGCCACGCAAAGCCAAGTTATGGATAAAATGAAGTTAATATTTAATTTTTAAAATACACATTTACCACTTACTCTCATATACGGTACTGACATTTAGCCACATTATATGCTAGAGGAAAATGTGTGGAAATCTTTTAGAAGTTATTAGCAATTTAGTGCAGTGTTCAAAAGATCATACTCTGGAATCATACTACCTGGACTTGAATCTTGTCTCTACCACTTAATAGCTGTTGTGACTTTAAGCAAATATTAAAATTCTGCTCCTTAATTTCTTCATCCATAAAATAGTCTCTTCCACAATTTGTTCAAAACAAGCTGTTGTGAGGATAAAGTGAGTTAATATAATAAAGTTCTTACAACAATGCCTGGTAGCCATTATAATTTCAGTACAGCCCCTTCAGAAAACTGTTGGAAGACCAGATTATGAATAATTGACCTATTTGAAATGTAGCATAGTCTTCACAGATATTTAAAAGCTAACCATAAGATTAAAAGAAATAAATGGACCTGATTAAAGATTTCTAATCACAAAGAGTTTTTTGGAAGAAGGGAGAAAAGGTGTTCCAGATATTTAACACAGAGCAGAATTATTTAGCTGAAAGCATTAGATTTGTCAGTGCTTCAAAGCCTCCCCAAATTAGCTTATTTACTTTCAATATTATTTTAATTAATTTGTCAAAAAGTAATCCAAATAACGTATTGGGCAGCATTAATATTTTGGTAAAGGCATAATAGCAAAGAATAATTCTCAAAGGATAATGTAAAAGCCTGAAGTGCATGAGAAAAAAAATTCCAGAGCCAATCATAATATGTTCTCACTGTATTAAATCACAATGTTTACATAGGTAAGAGAGGGGAATGTATAACCAGCTCAAGACATGCTGATATCAGATATGAAATGCATCTAGTGTATGAGCAGAGAATTTCATTTATATTACACGAAACTAAACATTTATTAGTCATAATTTTACTAAAATACTGTGTAAGACTTAAGTTGCCACACTTCCAAAAGGACATAACAGACCTAAGAAAACTTGAAAAAGAGGAAAGAAAAGTTAAGAAACCTTTAGTAAAGAAGCCCTAGGAAGAAAGTTAAGGATTAGGGTAATTAACCCAAAAAATAGAAGCCAAGATCAATATCATCCTCCCTTTTAGAATATGGTGGGATTTTATAAAAATGGCACTAAATAGTTATTCTCTTTATAGAAAAGATAGCTAGCTTCAGCTTTAAGACCACTAACTTGCCAGGAAAAGCTTTTTGTTTTGATGAAGATTTTCTATACAGAAAATAAGGATATTATCTCATTTACCATTGACCTCTCAGAATTATTATACACATAACACGCAATTTGCAATAAGAGTGCTAAGTAGTTTTGAAGTAAAAGCACTAAGGGATGTTATCACTGCTGTCATTGATAGTGTTATGGAATAACAGTAATTCTTAGGGAACCAACTTAATTAAAGACAGAATTTCAATTAGGTCTAAGAACAAACTTGCTGATTATCACTGTGATAAATGTGAAAATGAGATTCTATGGGGAGGAATAAATGCTATCTTCATTCTCAGAGACCTTTCAAAACAAAAAAAAAACCATCATCCTCTGTTGTTTAAAATAGCTATCTGCATAAGAAAAAGGGGGCGGGTAGAACAAAATCCTTTGAGTCTTTTAGCAGTTCTGAGATAATGTAATCATGAATGCGACCTGAAGTGACAACTACTAGGAAAAGATAAAAGCCTATAACAATCATTGATTCTATGACAAGTGGAGCAGGATATTTAACCATGTATAAAATCTGCATTAGATTAGGTTCTCCAGACAAACAGAACCAATAGGAGATTTCAAAAAGAGAGACCAAGAGAGAGAGATTGATTTACTATGAGGAATTGGCTCACATTATTATGAAGGATGCAGTCAGCAAGCTAGAGAACCAGGAGAGTTGCTAGTATAGTTGCAGTCCAAATCTGAAGGTCTGAGAATCAGAAGAGCCCATGGTGTAAGTTCCAATTTGAATCCAAGTTTAAAGAGAAGATCAACATCCCTGATCAGAAACAGACAAGTGAGAGAAAGAATACTTTCTTGTTCAGCCTTTTATTCTATTCAGGTCTCAACAGATTGGATGTGATTCACACACATTGGAGGAGGGTAATTTGCTTTACTCAGTTTACCAATTCAAATGTTAATTTCATCCAAAAACACCCTCACAGATACATCCAGAAATAATGTTAACCAACTATCTGGGCACCATGTGGCCTAGGCAAGTTGATACATAAAATTAACAATCACTAAATCTGTTTTTTTTAAATTTAGTTTTCAAAATTTATTACTACTTAATAGTTATTAAATCCCCGTAGCAGGATTTCATAATATTGGATAAAGGGTGTTAAATTTTAACTTGTGATCTGGAAATGAGTGCTACTTGCTAATGTCACTATTTAATTGCTGCAGTATTCATTGACTTGCTTTATACCTCAAAAACATTTTTCAAATTGACGCATGTAAAAATATTGCATGTTCAATCATGTGTTTCCATTTATGTCTATTATAATCAGTGTAAAAATTCTTCCAAAATGAAAATAACATGAAATTTTAAAAAATAAAAATCTACATTCAACATCTAACAGATTTCCAATGTCAGATTTCTGACATTAATTATAAATAACATCTACCTCTAGCAAAATGAGTCTTTGTAAACTTTATGCATTTATTGAAGATTTATATTTTGTCAGATTTCAAAGAATTTGAGAGAGTCCTTAGTAAGCTAAGGGTCAAGGAAACATTTAAGGATAAAAGGGAACTGCATTCTGAAAGCATTAATTCACTTACTCCATTCAGAAAATATTTATTTAATGTCTACCAATCATTGTAATGGGATCTTAGGGATATGAAGGTGAATAAAGCATAGTTCTTCCCTTGGAGAAACTCAAAACTCTCTTACTGATACATAAACAAGTAATTTAAGGTGCTCCAATAAATATTTGTGTAAGGGCTAAGGTATGTGAGAAAGACACCAATAAATGTGCATATAAAGTGCTATGGGACCTTTGAGACAGGTATTTTAGGCATTCAAGACACGCATGTTCTTAAAATAGAGCTTAAGTATTAGACAACAGAAACATATAGATTTAATGCATAGAATAGACCTTCTTAATTACATTCCTGCTAACTCCCTGGATACCAAATGACTCAAGCAAACCAGGTTGCTCACTGTTTCTGTCTTACTCCTTACTTTCCTCCTTCTTCATAAAGTAACATAAATGAAAAAACTCACTGCCTTCTGGGGTCAGACAAAATAGGATTCAAATTACATGGATCTTGCTGAGCTTCCATTTCCTTACTTTAAAAATGTGGATGATAATTTATCTCTCTGAATTTTTCGATGACAAGAAATTGTAAGAGTAAATGTACTTGGCATTTTTAAGCATTCAGTAATTGGTAGTTATTATTATTATTTAGATGCTCTCATGCCATACTCTGAACTGGGCTACCCTATCGTCAACCACCTAATAAAATTATTTCTGCTTTTGAAGTCTATATTTCATGTCAAACTTATTTCTCATTTACTCTTTCTTCTAATATGATTGATCCTCTGCTACATAAGAATGTTTTAAATTATATATATTGTAGGCTTGCCAGTAAATATATTTTTTAAGTTAAGTAACCTCAACTAGTCTAGAAAGAATGAAAGAAAAAAAAAGGAAAGAAAAGCTATGTCAGAAAATATTGTGATCTACCAAAAGTTGCCCAACCAGTTAGAGACAGAAGTGTGAGGCTGGAGCTGGGCTTCCTGATGCTTAGTATACATGCTGTTGTCTCTTAGGAAAGATGACTGCTTATCTTTACAAACAAAATTTATCCTCAATCCTTCACTTTCCCAGTCCTTGTAAGGAATTAGCCAAATGGGTAATCAGTCCAATTAATTATAGAAAACACTTATTATAATATTTGCTAGGGATTACTAACTGTTTTATGTGTGTACTCATTCAATCTTCAAAGAAGCTCATAAGTGAGGTGGACATTAATACTATACCCTCATTTATAAGTAAGGAAACTGAGTCACAGAGAGGTTATTTTACTTTTTCAAGGTCTTCCTGATAATGAGTGGCATAACCAGGATTCAAACCCAGCCTTGATGGTTTTAACCACCCCGTATACTCCCTCTTATTTTTCATATCTTTTGATACACTCATTTAAAGTATATAAATACTAAAATATTCCATATCAATTACCAATTAAGCTTATCTCATTGGGAATTGTTCTTCCTCAACAACCTTGGCATGAGTGTATCTTTGTATGATCAGTCTATGCCACTTGTTCAAGTAATTCTCAGAACTGTCTAAGTGCAAAGAAGCTCCTCTGTTCATGACAAATACTAAAAACCGAGCAGAAATAATATTCTACCCCTGTTATCTTAGTTTCATTTGCATCTGATACAGGTTTGTGGGAGTCATTAGACATCTTTATCAAAAATGTCCAATCCTCTTTGCAAACCTATGGTATCATTGTACCTCCTGCATCCTGAAGTTGGTATGGGCACCAGGGTTGGTTTGGGCAACGAAATGTGCATAGCAGTCATGTGCGTTGCCTGTGGGAGGACTCATGAAAAGCCAGTGCAAGATTCTCCACGGCCCCTTCCCACTGCAGAAGTGATCATAGAAGCACTGGTTGATCTAAAGCCTGAGTCCCAGATTAACCATGAAGAGTAGAGGCCTGGTGGCACATCATAGTGACACATTGAGTGAGCAAGGAATAAATACTTCTTGAGTTAAGCCCCTGAGATATTTGTGGTTGCTACCAAAACTGAGCTGTTTCTGTGTCTTTCAAGGATCAGTTGTCATTAAAGATCCTTTATATGGTTTATGTTTAACAAAAATAGTTTAATTTTTGAATAGTTCTCAAATCCCATGGTATTGCTTGATTCAAATTTTATGCTTTGTGAGTTTTCACAACATATGTTGTCTATTAATGTAAAGCACGAAACGTTTCCTAGGTGTTAAAACAGCTTTTAGAGGTCTAATTAGCACTGAAATTGCCTATAATTTCGCTTGTACGGATGCTCCCTGAGAAATTTGAAGTTATTCATAATTACACATATGGTAGGTGTCATTAACATTCTGTTTTTGTTATTGTTGCTTTGAGTTGTTGTGAATGTTTTGTTCACTCTTCTCTTTTGTTTGTAGACTACTGGACATAGGGTGCCTCAGCAAAGTATTTTTGAAAATATTTTAATACAACTCTTCATTAAGTTTTCAACTACAACATTTCCTTTCCACTGTTATACTAGCTGTTCAGTATAGAGGTTACAGCTAATATGTGTATGTGTTCATCACAGTCTCTAAATAACTGTATTTTGACAAGTCCTTAGGAAACTTTTCCAAGCACTGTATTAGTCTTTGAATCATTCTAGCTTGGATTATTTCTGAATTTAATTATTAAAATGATCAAGCCCTTGATTATTCAAACTCACAGAAGGAAACAGCATGGTACATAAATTCAAAACCAGAACTGATCCAACATATTAATATTTGGCTTTGAAAATTATGTAACATTTTATTAAGGAAGCATCTTACATTTCTGACTTACAGAAAGTTACAAAACTATACTAAGAAATTACCATATACCCTCACCTAGCTTTACTGAAGGGTTAACATCTTACATAACATCCCTACAGTTTCCAAAACCAAGAAAGTAGCTGACCACAATGGCACCCACCTGAAGTTTCAGCTGTCCAGGAGACTGAGGCAGAAGGACTGCTTGAGCCAGCCTGGGCCAACATAGCAAGAACCCCCTTTTCTTATAAAGCTTTTCTTGGCCAGGCACTGTGGCTCATGCCTGTAATCCCAGCAATGTGGGAGGTCGAGGTGGGCAGACCACAGGGTCAGGAGTTCGAGGCCAGGCTGGTCAACATGGCAAAACCCCATCTGTACTAAAAATACAAAAATGTGATGAGCGCCTATAATCCCAGCTACTCAGGAGGCTGAGGCTGGAGAATCGCTTGAACCCGGGAGGCGGAGGTTGTAGTGAGCCGAGATCTTGTCATTGCACTCCAGCCTGGGGGACAAGAGCAAGACTCCATCTCAAAAAAAAAAAAAGCTTTTCTTAAATTTAAAAAGCAGAAAAGTAATATTGACACACTACTATTAATTAATCTAAAGAACTTATTTCAATTTTGTCAATTCCTACTAATATACTTTTGGGGGGCCAAGATTCAAACTGGACAGAATACATTTAGCTGTCGTGTCTCCTGATTATCCTTTCATCTAGACAGCTTTTTTTTTTTTCCTCATGACTGACACTTTTGAACATAGTTACTCTGTATAGAGAGCCTCTCCATTTGGTGCTGTCTGACATTTTCCTCATGATTAAATCCAGGTTATGTATTTTTTATAGGAATGCCAGAGAAGTGATGTTGTGCCTTTCTAAGTGCGTTATATCAAGAGACATGATGTTGTTATATCTCATTACTGTTGATGTGAACTTTGATCAGTAAAACAACATACTGTCTTCTAGATTTCTCCACTACAGAGTTGTTCTTATTCAACCAAAGATATTTTTAAATGGTTTCACATGCCTTCTCTCTCACCTTTCTTTTTTTCCCTCCTTCCCAAATATCATGTGAAGTGGTGATAGTAGAAAATTAGAGAGACACTAATTAAGCTGATGGATTCCCAGTATTAATTTCCAACCCATTTTGTATTTTTTGGAATAATGACTTACTCTGAATAAAATACTCCATTTCATAGGAAAGGTCTACATTAATATGTTCTTCGAAAAGTTGTCCTGGGTAATTTTGCCAAAGGACATATTTAATACCTTCTTAAAATTTTGGTCCTAAATATATCCCATTCCCCAAAGCAGCCATATAGTAAAGAATGAAAGAAGATATCATTGTATTTTGTTCCATTCTGGACCTTAAAGCTTTCAGAATAAATTTAGAATTACATATAATTCTAGTTATTTCATTAACAAACAGAATTACATGAAGGCAATCACATGCTGTGCAATGCAGAAATTCACTGTAAATTCCTTGTATCTACTTAAATACCATTTTCCTTTGATTTTCCTTTTCTACTAAAGCAGTACATACTTGGTCTCAAACCAATGTTCAATTCTTGAATAATTTAAAGAAAGTACCTTGAAAGCGGAATCACTTAGAATCCAATATACATTTGGCAGTGCAAGATGAAAGATTCAGATTTTATACTTGGATAACTTGAGTGTGACTGAGCTCAATCCAAGGTTCACAGAGGCCAGAGCAGTGATCTCACAGCCCTCAGAAAATGAGCAATTAATGGCACTTAAGCTGACTGCAGCTAGAATACAGTCTGACAAGAGGAAAAGTCATGTGCTTTGCAGCCAGGAAGCATGATGTCGAAGAATGCCTACAGGGACCAGAATGGGCTGGAGCACTCTCTTGTACTCAGCATCACCGGCAAGGAGTGGGAGACGGATGGAGGAGTTGACAAGTGTATTATTCTTCATGTGAGATCCTGAGCTTAAAGCTCACTCTGCCTAATTAATAAAGGAATAAAACAGCGAGTTTCCACAATGACTAAAAGTTCCCTGCCTTCTTCCTCTAAATAATTCCATTTAAGTAACTATGTCTTAATATATTGTGTTGAGCTAAAAAAGTATTAAAATGTGAAAGTTTTGGCTTAAATATTTAAAACTAATAATGAATTATATTTACTTCATGCTTAGTGTTTTATATAGCACTCTCATACTTAATATCTTGCTTAATCTTCCTAGCTCCCATGTGAGTTAAAACTTTCCCCCCTTTTTAAAGATAAGGAAGCTGAATCCTGGACAGACTATAAGTGGTTTGTATAGATACATAGCCAGAATAAGATGGTGTCAGAAAAAACTAAAATTATCATGAATTTTGTACATACATTTTAGCAGTGAAAGAATTTTTTTCTAACTCAATAGAGGTTGGAGACACTAAGTTTGTAGGCAAGTAAAATTTGATATTTTACATTCTGGATTATTTTGGAAACTTAAATACTGATGCAAGACTACTTAGCCCATCTTAAAAAAAGAAAACTAGCAATTCTATTCACATGAGAAACCTATGAATTTTTATGGATAACAAAATTTGGTTAACTTCATTGTCTGGAAATTATACAATTCAAAAATCAAACGTTATTAACTCATTAAATATCAACACTTTTAATAAAATTGTGATTAGCAGGAAATATTTGAAATACATAAGAAGAGTTCAGATGTATATAACTTGCCCTCCCTTAAAGATTCCTTTAGATGGTGATTAGGTCATGAGGGCTCTACCATCATGAATGGGATTCATTCCCATATAATAAAGACCTGAAGGAGCCTGTCTGTCCCTTCCACCCTGTGAGGGTACATAGAAGTTGCCATCTTTGAAGAAGAAAGCCAAGGCCTCACCAGACATTGAATGTACTAGGCGCTGGTCTTGGACTTCCCAGATTAAGAACTGTGAGCAATCAATTTCTGTTGTTTTTCAATTATCCAGTCTTAAGTATTGTGTTATAGCAGCCCAAACTGACTAATACAGATGGCTTTCAAAATTGGTTCAGAATAAAGACTGATAATAGCACATGGGGTAAGTGACCAGGATTTGGTGTTTGCACTGGGAAGGGAAATTGTGGAACTAGAAGAAATGCAGTACGAAGAGCATTTTCTTTGAATATGAGCAAATCAGAACATTAACAGAATTAGAAGCAACTGAGCATTCCCTTATTTTGCAGATAGGGAAGCTGAGGCACAGGTAATTACAATGACTCTTTGCTGAGGTTATACAACCTATGAACTTGACTGGAACTTGATCCTCTGATTTCAAGCTTGATGTGATTTGCATGCCACCACTCTGCATCTTTGACCATGTTTGTTAGCTATGTTATGTATAGAAAGTCTTCTGAACATAGCACGTGACTCCACTAATTACATATGATGCTAATTTGCTGTCTACTAAATATGACATATGTGATTCTGTTGAAGTCCTACAAATGACAAAGCTATATATATGATGTCTATATATATATGTTGAATTACTTTCCAAAACTACTAGATAGCATTAAAATAATTCTATAAACTGAATGAATGTTATGTCCCCCACCCTAAATTTATATGTTGAAGTCCTAACCTCTGATGTGATGATATTTGGAGCTGAGGCCTTTGGGAAGTAGTTAGGTTTAGTTATGAAGGTGGGGTCATGAGGGTGGGGCCTGCATGATGGGATCTGTGGCCTTATAAGAAGAGAAAGAAATACAAGGGTGCTCTCTCTCTCCACTATGTGAAGTGACAGCAAGAAGATGACCATCTGCAAGCCAGGGAGGGAGACCTCTCCAGACAACAGATCTGCTGGCATCTCCATTTTAGACGTCCCAGCTTCCAGAACTGTGAGACATGCAGGTGTGTTGTTTAAGGTGGCACGCAGTCTATGGTATTTTGCTATGCAAAATAGGCCTAATACAAACAGGAAGATTGAATGAAACACTCAACAATGTATTACACATTTAATTATACACTAGGCACTAGAGTGAGAAGGCTAAGCAAAGTAAGGCTCTCTTGATAAGTTCATCTTCTAACAGAACAGACACATAAACAAAACCCACTAATATAATGTAATAATAAAGGCAAATTAGAGTTTTCCAGACTATTAAAGAGCAGAGCTAGGAGACATCAGGGAGCTGACAGTAGTGGCAGTGGAAGATGGAGCCAACGATAGTTTAAAAAAAAAAAAAAAGTAGCCGGGTGCAGTGGTTCATGCCTGTAATCCCAGCACTTTAGGAGGCTGAGGTGGGTGGATCACGAGGTCAAGAGTTCGAGACCAGCCTGGCTAACATGGTGAAACCCATCTCTACTAAAAATACAAAAATTAGCCAGGAATGGTGGTGTGTGCCTGTAATCCCAGCTACTCAGGAGGCTGAGACAGGAGAATCGCTTGAACCCAGGGGGCAGAGGTTGCAGTGAGCCAAGATCACGCCTGGGCAACAGATTGAGACTCCATCTTAAAAACAAAGTGTTCTGAAGCTTTGAACTTCTGAGTTTGGAATCTACAAATATGTTGTGTGCTTGCAACAAAACAGAATGGTGATGAGATGGACCGAAGAACACCAGAAACACAAGTAGAAGCTATATAATTTGTTTAATAAAAAGGATGTGGAAACTTGAACATAAAGTTTACACAAATAGGAGACGATGAGATAGTAACCAATTCCCCACATCCTCATAAGGACAAAACATGCTGATGAAAACACCTACACAGACTAAGGATTCTACAAGTTAAAGAAGTTCATCTTTTCCATATTTGTCATGGAGTTTCAGTGACTTCTTGCCCAGTCCTCCATCTAATTGTAATTGACCATTGGGAAGACTGGCTAAATTCCTGCATATGCCCTACAGTAAAGCAACCCCAGTACATCTCTGAGTTTTTTAATTGTGAGATTGGATGAATCAAAGGTAAATTTCATAGGCACAACATCCCTTAGCAAACATAGGCTTCAGGCCTGCCTAAAGTCTATCTCACATATGTAGCCACTGATTCTCACATTCTCACATTTATTCAATTTTCCTTTGAGTGATGATCCATCTATGCTAAGCGATCCTATTTAATTTAATGGGAGCAAGATGACTTTAGGCTGTGAATTAAGATGTGTGAGAAGTTAAAACCTTAGGTGGAATAAGGTTAACTTCTGAGAGCACATGGGTAGGATGCAAAAATTTTACTGGAAAAACAAAAACACGATTAAGAGTCTGTGTGTTGGGTAGGCACAGGTTAATCCAGAAGTAGGTGTCACATCTAATCTGTACAAGCATTAGAAGTAGATCAAGATATAATCTCAGTTTAATGTTGATAGGCCAGTTTTGGAAATGGAGGCAGGTGACTTCACCAGATGTCTTCCCCCATGACATAACTTGTTTAAGAAGAGTTTCATCTCTGGGTTTACACCTGGAGGTTCACCTTCACCTACAGCAAAGACATGATCTGCCAAAGTCAGCAAGGGCAAATGATCAGATTGGCAGTAAATGGCCAAATGGCTGAAAAAAAGAAGGCAGAAGTCATTGGCTCTGAGGTCTGGATTGTTCGATGTTTGTGAGATAAATCATCATAAGTGATAAAATGGATGGAGAAGAAAGGATAGTTGAGGGATTAGACATTTAAATGAGGTTAAAGTTCAGCCAAGACAGAAGAAAAGAGTTGAAAGAAGACAGGAAGATACAGTTTGCAAATGAAATTTCAGAGATGAAGATGAGGGACAGGCAGAGAGGGGCACAAGGAACATGGCTAAAAAAATTATTATCAGATTTTAGTATAATGTGGTTATTGACTGAACGGTCCATCCTCATCCTCCTCCTCCAAATTAACTCCATCCACAGATTGATTGCTTTAATTGACAAAACCAGCAGAGGATCCAAAGGCATGACACCCCTACCTACCACTTTCCTAGAGTTCTATCTACAGGATTTTGTAATAACACATCCTTAGGAAAGTTTCCACAACAGATCCATATACTCTTTAGCCCCAGACTATAATAATTAATGACTGCATTAGTGAAAAAGCAAAATGTTTGACTATGACTTTAGAGAATACTGGCATATAATCAAAAAGCATCCGAGGTACTATTTCCATATACAAGATAAATCTAATTATTTTCCTTGTTCAGCTCATAAAAAACAAAACAAGCAAAACAGCAACCAAAAGCAATACTTTTTGGCTCTAACTGTGAATTAGCATGAATGACTTTATGGTTATACATTTTTCTCATGTAAAGAATTTTTGTTTTGATGTCCCTAAATGCTTCAAAATATATTGCATTCTGTGGTTACTCTGCAAATCTAATAAACAAGAAGCCTTTCCCCTCTGACTTCCAAGATACCTCCCTTAATTTTCACTGTGTTTATGTTAAAACTTACTGCTATTGTATTCTTCACAGCACAAGCATTGTCATTTGCAAACTTTCTGGAAAATGAATTGTCATTTGCAAACTGTTTTGACATGTGAAAGATGGAATACATTTTTCCATATAAATCTTTTCCTTAGGAGAATTTTAGGAGCTGCAGAAGCAGTCTACCTGTGGTAAAGCAGGAAGATATACACCCTAACATCCCACGTTTGAATCTTGGCCTTACTTCCTACAAACTGCTGTTATACCTCTATCAGCCTTTACAAAGTAGGCCACAGAATGCGATATATTTTGAAACATTCAACATCATCAAAATATAAGTTCTTTATGCAAGAAAATTTAGGCAAGTTGTTTATCTTTGCCTCCATTTTCTCATATATAAAATTGAGATGATGATGGCATTTAACTCATACCGTTTTGTGAGGATGATGAGTTAAATCACGTCAAGTGCTTTAACAGTATGTGGCATGCAGTAGATATTCAATAAAATTAACTAAAAATGCTGTCTCTAATAATAGCTTCCATATATTAAAGACTTCCTCAATGTAAGGTACCATGCTGGGAGTCATATATTAGGCTATTAATTGTTATTACAACCATTAGTTAAAAAGTATTATCCCTGTTTTGTATATGAGAAAATGAAGGCTTAGAATAGTCATGTAATTCGTCAAACCCCACACAACTGGTGAGGGACTGAGCTGGGATTTGAATCCTGTTCTCTGAGATTCCCAAGTCAATCCTCTTAAGCCCTATGCTATACTTGCCTTCCTTAGGGTGTGAACCCATAAGAACCCTTCTCATTAGCGTCTTCAAAGGAAACAAACCTAGAGTTGATTACAGTAGCTTTTAAAACTGTAGGGGATTACAACTTAAAGTATGAATAACTTGCAACACAAATACTACTAGCAAGTTTGTGCACACTGTCTCAAATAAGCTCTTTATATTCCTGGGTGGATAAGTTGTTTTTATTTTTGTTTTGTTTGTTTTTTACTTTTTACATGAGTAAATTTAATTGTGCAAGGGTTAAAAAGATATAGAGAGAAGGTGAAAATGTATTCTGCTACATTCCATAGGATTATCTTTTTTTTTTTTTTTTTTTTGACACTCTGACTTTAAAAATGAACCCAGGAAATGGCTTAATTAGCCTATGGACAAGTGACCTTGTGGAACTGTATCTAATTCATACAAGCCTCATGCCATAAGGCCCTGTCAGCCTTTCCAAGCATTCCACATGTGCCTTACACAAACCAATTCTATGTAAATCTGGGGGCAGTGGGGGCGGGGAAGAACCAGCAAGTAGGACTTTTCAAAGATGAACAGAAACTATACATTTGTCTATGTGTATGTTGGTGTGTGTACACATATGTGTGTATTTGCACATATATGTGCATGTCTGATTGGGTCATTTCTTTCTCATCGCAGACCTAGTCTTTAAGGGATATACAGAGAGAAGGCTTCCATAAAACACTCACCACCACCTATGAACACATAAAATTCTGTCTGAAGCCTGAGAGCAAATGAACCACTGCCTTTTGGTTCATGTAGGTATGTAGGATATAAGAAATGCTTTCAACCCATGTTATGGAAACCCTTCAATTTGCAGATAAAAAAATAGGAGGCTCAGGGATGTTTAGAGGCTTGTTAAAAATTATTTGGCTGGTAGATTGTCACGCTAAAAATTTATCTCAGTTTTTATTATCACGCTAATCATGTACTTTTCTTACTGAACCATGTTGCCATTTTAGTTCAATAGGAAAAACAAAGAGCAATGACTTTTGAAACTATAAATCAACAAGCAAGTTTGTGAAATCATGTGTTGATGACCAATGGATTTCTCAATAAAATCAACTGTTAATATAATTTTAAAAAGAAGGGCTACAAAATAATGTGATATTTGTAAGTAAATCCTCCCAATCAAAATCACAAAATGATGGCATAGGAAATATGGGCACAATAATATCTTTTTGTTCAGTTAAGAATATCTTGGATTACATAATTTTAAATTCAAACTTTTTTTACCATTATCTTATCAGTCTTTTTGTACAACTTGTGTTTAGACATAAGCATGATGTGTGCAGCAGTTCATAGAAACCGTATTAGAAAAGCACATAGAAGCATTATTCAGGATTTTTCTTTTTACATATCTCTTTGGAGTATGACTAATTCTGCACATTACTTCTCCCCACCTGGCTTCATTTAAATTGCAGATAAATAAAGAACAAGATGATACATTTCCCAAAGTTCATAACACATACTAGATGATCTGCTAAACATCAAAAGATAATGGAAGTAAATATCTATTACTTAAGCTTCAAGCATGTTTTTATTTTGTGTCAAAATATCATATGATTCCTCAAATACTTGGATATCTAAAAAAGGTACTTAAGAAGGACCACCACCACAGTGGTGAACCAACTGTCCCTGTCGCCCAGAACTGAGGGGTTTCCTAGGATTCAGGACTTTCAGAGCTAAAATTTAGTCTCGGGTTGATCACCCTACAGTCATCCTAAACGTGTAGGTTCACAAGCCCCTCAGGAACTGTTGTTGATCCTCCAGACAGCTAATCCAGACCACTCTTTTTTTTTTTTTTTTTTTTTATTATACTTTAAGTTCTAGGGTACATGTGCATGACGTTTATATCATGTATAACTCCCCAATGCAATCCCTCCCTCCTCCCCCCTCCCCATCATAGGCCCCAGTGTGTGATGTTCCCCTTCCCGAGTCCAAGTGATCTCATTGTTCAGTTCCCACCTATGAGTGAGAACATGCGGTGTTTGGTTTTCTCTTCTTGTGATAGTTTGCTAAGAATGATGGTTTCCAGCTGCATCCATGTCCCTACAAAGGACGCAAACTCATCCTTTTTGATGGCTGCATAGTATTCCATGGTGTATATGTGCCACATTTTCTTAATCCAGTCTGTCACAGATGGACATTTGGGTTGATTCCAAGTCTTTGCTATTGTGAATAGTGCCGCAATAAACAAACGTGTGCATGTGTCTTTGTAGTAGAGTAATTTATAATCCTTGGGTATATACCCAGTAGTGGGATGGCTGGGTCATATGGTACATCTAGTTCTAGATCCTTGAGGAATCGCCATACTGTTTTCCATAATGGTTGAACTAGTTTACAATCCCACCAACAGTGTAAAAGTGTTCCTATTTCTCCACATCCTCTCCAACACCTGTTGTTTCCTGACTTCTTAATGATTGCCATTCTAACTGGTGTGAGATGGTATCTCATTGTGGTTTTGATTTGCATTTCTCTGATGGCCAGTGATGATGAGCATTTTTTCATGTGTCTGTTGGCTGTATGGATGTCTTCTTTTGAGAAATGTCTGTTCATATCCTTTCCCCACTTTTTGATGGGGTTGTTTGCTTTTTTCTTGTATATTTGTTTGAGTTCTTTGTAGATTCTGGATATTAGCCCTTTGTCAGATGAGTAGGTTGCAAAAATTTTTTCCCATTCTGTAGGTTGCCTGTTCACTCTGATGGTAGTTTCTTTGGCTGTGCAAAAGCTCTTTAGTTTAATTAGATCCCATGTGTCAATTTTTGCTTTTGCTGCCGTTGCTTTTGGTGTTTTAGACATGAAGTCCTTGCCCATGCCTATGTCCTGAATGGTACTACCTAGATTTTCTTCTAGGGTTTTTATGGTATTAGGTCTAACATTTAAGTCTCTAATCCATCTTGAATTAATTTTCGTATAAGGGGTAAGGAAAGGATCCAGTTTCAGCTTTCTACTTATGGCTAGCCAATTTTCCCAGCACCATTTATTAAATAGGGAATCCTTTCCCCATTTCTTGTTTCTCTCAGGTTTGTCAAAGATCAGATGGCTGTAGATGTGTGGTATTATTTCTGAGGACTCTGTTCTGTTCCATTGGTCTATATCTCTGTTGTGGTACCAGTACCATGCTGTTTTGGTTACTGTAGCCTTGTAGTATAGTTTGAAGTCAGGTAGCGTGACGCCTCCAGCTTTGTCCTTTTGACTTAGGATTGTCTTGGCAATGCGGGCTCTTTTTTGGTTCCATATGAACTTTAAAGCCGTTTTTTTCCAATTCTGTGAAGAAAGTCATTGGTAGCTTGATGGGGATGGCATTGAATCTATAAATCACCTTGGGCAGTATGGCCATTTTCACGATATTGATTCTTCCTATCCATGAGCATGGTATGTTCTTCCATTTGTTTGTGTCCTCTTTGATTTCACTGAGCAGTGGTTTGTAGTTCTCCTTGAAGAGGTCCTTTACATCCCTTGTAAGCTGGATTCCTAGGTATTTGATTCTCTTTGAAGCAATTGTGAATGGAAGTTGATTCCTGATTTGGCTCTCTGCTTGTCTGTTACTGGTGTATAAGAATGCATCCAGACCACTCTTAACAGCACAGTTGCTTCTCCTGGAGACCGTAAGTTATTTTCCACCTCTCTGAGTCAGGATTTTAAGGAATCTGTTAACTGTGAATCTAGTCATTGATTCTGTACTGGATCTGTCTAAATGAGTGGCTATAAGTATGCATGTCTGCATGCTCTAGTTTTGAAAGAAATGGGAAGTAATTCTGAAACAGGAGACCTAAAACAACTGGAAAGAGCTGTACATCATTTTCTAATACTTTCTGGTTAGGCTTTCACCAGCTGTAGCAATGATCAGTAGCTTTTTTTTCAGGCAATTTACTTTCTTCTCTCCTGAACTACTAGCCTAGTGACTCTCTGTGAAACCCTTTCATTTTTCTGATTCTAGAATGCTCTGTTACAAAAAGCAATAGCAAGAGGGAAGTACAGCTGAGGGAGTAAATGTGGTAAACTGGGGCATGGAGGTATACAGACTTTCAGGGCCTGACATTTTAAAATACATTGCCAAAGCTGACCAAGCGTATTTGCTTTCCAGCATTAATAATTACTTGGCACTGAAGAAATGCGTGCTGATAGAGCACTTTATGGTATGGTATTTTATTATCTCTGCCTTGAAAAATGGTAGCCACTGATAATCTAATAGAGAGGAGAAACTCACTTCATTAATTTATTATAGCCCAGAATCCTGGACAGGGTGTTTGATTACAGAGAATATTCCTCTATTTCTGCCAAATTAAAAAACTGGCACAACACAGTAGATGATGTAAAGCTTTTGGTTAAATGCCTTCCAGATTCCATTTTCCAAAAGATTTACCAAGAATTTGCAGTTTAAGCTTTTCCTACCATTTTTATATTTGCCTGGCTTCTCCTGATTTATTTTTACTTTATTAACAAGCTCACACTGGCTATGTTAGGTATTGTTGTCTTTGTCTACATGGTGCCATACAGTCAGAGGCCTAGGCCCTGACCCTGGCAGTACTGCTAATCCTTCAGTCTGTGACTCTGGGCATAGCACCTCATCACACTGGGCTTCTGTTTCTTTATCTGTGAGATGGGGCATTTGGACTAAGGTCTCCTCCAGGCTTAATATTTTATGATTCATTTTGGATTAAAAGTTGAGGAAAAATAAGTATGAAATTTTTTTTCAGAGATTTTAACAAAAGGAGTATTTTGAAGTTTTGTTAAATTCCAACTAAAGAATGAGTTATTTGATCCAGTCTTCAGTTTGCAGTGTACAGTATGTAGAGACCAGGAGCTATTGTGATGGATGCTGCAGAAATGCTTATTGTGTTTACAGACTATTCCTGATGGAAAGAAAACATCTGGAGGATTTCTGCAAAGGCGAGGATTCACTCATAAATGACCTTTTTGCTTTTAGACAGGGTTGTACATTATTTTGTCTGCCCTACTTTGAGAGAGTTTCACCATCTGTCTAATGTTAGCAATTATTTGTTTTCCTAATTAATTGATAGAATCTGTTTTTTAAAAAAATAATTGCATCATGTCAATTTAAGAAAAAGAATGTGGCTACATGCTGTTGTACATGGTGCATGGAAACGGAATCAGAGAAACAGTATGTTAGGGCTGACAGGGGCCTTAGAGATCAATTATTCCAACTCCCTCATTTTGTAGATGAGGAAAAACACTCATCTCATTGTTAGCAAAGCAGAAAACCTGAATCTTTTTATTCCTATCATATCTTTCTCATTCATGGTAGTACATTTCTTGTGATATTTAAAATTCTTCAATTTCAAAATGAGAATGAAACTAGAAAAATCACTTTATTGCACGGAGAAGTTTCATGGGGTCACAGCTGAGAAGCCAATCATTTTACAAGGTTTATAAGAACAAAAAAAGTTGTCCCATCTTTTTATACCAACTTTTGAATTTTTATTGTCATAATTTACATTTTTATATTGCCTCTTTTTTAAAATTATACTTTAAGTTCTGGGAAACATGTGCAGAACATGCAGGTTTGTTACATAGGTATACATGTGCCATGGTGGATTGCTGCACCCATCAACCGGTCATCTACATTAGATATTGCTCCTAATGCTATCCCTCCCCTAGCCTCCCACCCCGCAACAGGCCCTGGTGTGTGATGTTCCCCTCTCTGTGCCCATGTGTTCTGATTCAGCTCCCTCTTACGAGTGAGAACATGTGGTATTTGGTTTTCTCTTCCTGTGTTAGTTTGCTGAGAATGATGGTTTCCAGCTTCATCCATGTTCCTGCAAAGGACATAAACTATTCTTTTTTATGGCTGCATAGTATTCCATGTTACATATGTATCACATTTTCTTTATCCAGTCTGTCATTAATGGTCATTTGGGTTGGTTCCAAATCTTTGTTATTGCAAATAGTGCTGCAATAAACATACATGTGCATGTGTCTTTATAGTAGAATGATTCATAATCCTTTGGGTATATACCCAGTAATGTGATTGCTGGGTCAAATGCTACTTCTGGTTCTAGATCCTTGAGGGATCATCACACTGTTTTTCACAAAGGTTGAACTAATTTACATTCCCACCAACAGTGTAAAGGTGTTATTTCTCCACATCCTCACCAGCATCTGTTGTTTCCTGATTTTTTAATGATTGTGATTCTAACTGGCATGAGATGGTATCTAATTGTGGTTTTGGTTTGCATTTCTCTAATGACCAGTGATGATGAGCTTTTTTACATGTTTGTTGGCCACATAAATGTCTTCTATTGTGAAGTGTCTGTTCATATCTTTCACCCACTTTTTGATGGGGTTGTTTGTTTCATTCTTGTAAATTTGTTTAAGTTCTTTGTAGATTCTGGATATTAGCTTTGTGAGATGGATAGATTACGAAAATTTTCTCCCATTCTGTAGGTTGCCTGCTCACTCTGATGATAGTTTTTTTGCTGTGCAGAAATTTAGTTTAATTAGATCTTTAGTTTAATTAGATCCCATTTGTCAATTTTGGCTTTTGTTGCCATTGCTTTTGGTGTTTCAGTCACGAAGTCTTCGCCCATGCCTGTGTCCTGAATGGTATTGCCTAGGCTTTCTTCTGGGGTTTTTATGGTTTTAGGTCTTACATTTAAGTCCTGAATCTATCTTGATTTAATTTTTGTATAAGGTATAAGGAAAGGGTCCAGTTTCAGTTTTCTGCATATGGCTAGCCAGTTTTCCCAACACCATTTATTAAATAGGAAATCCTTTCCCCACTGCTTATTTTTTTGAGGTTTGTCAAAGATCAGATGGTTGTAGATGTGTGGCGTTATTTCTGAGGCCTCTGTTTTGTTCCATTGGTCTATATATCTGTTTTGGTACCAGTACCATGTTGTTTTGGTTACTGTAGCCTTGTAGTATAGTTTGAAGTCAGATAGTATGATGCCTCCAGCTTTGTTCTTTTTGCTTAGGATTGTCTTGCCTATATGGGCTCTTTTTTGATTTCACCTGAAATTTAAATTCGTGTTTTTCTAATTCTGTAAAGAAAGTCAGTGGTAGCTTGATAGGGATAGCATTGGATCTATAAATTACTTTGGGCAGTATGGCCATTTTCATGATATTGATTCTTCTTATCTATGAGCATGGAATGTTTTTCCATTTGTTTGTGTCCTCCCTTATTTCCTTGAGCAAGGTTTTGTAGTTCTCCTTGAAGAGAGGTCCTTCACATCCCTTGTAAGTTGTATTCCTAGGTATTTTATTCTATCTGTAGCAATTGTGAATGGAAATTCACTCATGATTTGGCTCTCTGTTTGTCTGTTCTTGGTGTATGGGAATGCTTGTGATTTTTGCACATTGATTTTGTATCCTGAGACTTTGCTAAAGTTGCTTATCAGCTTAAGGAAATATTGGGCTGAGATGATGGGGTTTTCTAAATGTACAATCACATCATCTGCAAACAGAGACAATTTGACTTCCTCTTTTCCTATTTGAATACCCTTTATTTCTTTCTCTTACCTGATTGCCCTGGCCAGAACTTCGAATACTATATTGAATAGGAGTGGTGAGAGAGGGCATCCTTGTCTTGTGTCTGTTTTCAAAGGAATGCTTCCAGGTTTTGCCCATCCAGTATGATAATGGCTGTGTGTTTGTCATAAATAGCTCTTATTATTTTGAGATACTTTCCATCAGTACCTAGTTTTTAGATAGTTTTAACCGTGAAAGGGTGTTGAATTTTGTTGAAGGTCTTTTCTGCATCTATTGAGATAATCAAGTGTTTTTTGTCATTGGTTCTGTCTATGTGATGGGTTACATTTATTGATTTACATATATTGAACCAGCCTTGCATCCCAGTAATGAAGCTGACTTGTTTGTGGTGGATAAGCTTTTTGATGTGCTGCTGAATTCAGTTTGCCAGTATTTTATTGAGAATTCTCACATTGATGTGCATCAGGGATATTGGCCTGAAATTTTCTTGTTTTGTTGTGTCTCTGCCAGGTTTTGGTATCAGGATGATGTTGGCCTCATAAAATGAGTTAGGGAGGACTCCCTCTTTTTCTACTGTTTGTAATAGTTTCAGAAGGAATGGTACCAGCTCTTCTTTGTATCTCCGGTAGAATTTAGCTGTGAATCCGTCTGGTTCTAGGCTTTTTTTGGTTGTTAGGCTATTAATTACTGCCTCAATTTCAGAACTTGTTATTGATCTATTCAGGTATTCTACTTTTTCCTGGTTTAGTCTTGGGATGGTGTGTGCGTCCAGGAATTTATCAATTTCTTCTAGATTTTTTAGCTTATTTGCATAGAGGTGTTTATAGTATTCTCTGATGGTAGTTTGTATTTATTTGGGATCAGTGGTAATACCCTCTTTGTCTTTTTTATTGTGTCTATTTGATTCTTCTCTCTTTTCTTCTTAATTATGCTGGCTAGCGGTCTATTTTGTTAATTTTTTCAAAAAACCATCTCCTGGATTCATTGATTTTTTGAAAGTGTTTTTGTGCCTCTATCTCCTTCAGTTCTGCTCTGATCTTGGTTATTGTCTTCTGCTAGCTTTTGAATTTATTTGCTCTTGCTTCTCTAGTTCTGTTAATTGTGATGTAAGGGTGTCAATTTTAGATCTTTCCCACTTTCTCCTGTGGGCCTTTAGTGCTATAAATGTCCCTGTAAACATTGCTTTACCTGTGTCCCAGAGATTCTGATACATTGTGTCTTTGTTCCCATTGGTTTCAAATAATTCATTTATTTATGCCTTAATTTTGTTATTTACCCAGTAGTCATTCAGGAGCAGGTTGCTCAGTTTCCATGTAGTTTTGTGGTTTTGAGTGAGTTTCTTAATACTGAGTTCTAATTTGACTGTACTATTTTCTGAGAGACAGTTTGTTATGATTTCTGTTCTTTTTCATTTGCTGAGAAGTGTTTTACTTCCAATTATGTGGTCAATTTTAGAATAAGTGTGATGTGGTGCTGAGAAGAATGTATATTCTATTGATTTCTGGTGGAGAGTTCTGTAGATGTCTATTAGGTCCGCTTGGTCCAGAGCCCTCAAGTCCTGAATATCCTTGTTAATTTTCTGTCTCATTGATCTGTCTAATATTGACAGTGGAGTGTTAAAGTTTCCCACTATTTTTGTGTGGGAATTTAAGTGTCTTTGTAGGTCTCTAAGAACTTGTTTTATGAATCTAGGTGCTCCTGTAGTGGGTGCATGTATATTTAGGATAGTTAGTTCTTCTTGTTGCATTGATCCCTTTACCATTATGTAGTGCCCTTCTTTGTCTTTTTTGATCTTTGTTAGTCTAAAGTCTGTTTTATCAGAGAATCCTCTCTTTGTCTACTTTTTACTTATATTGTGATGCCAAAAAAGCACACACATTCAATTCTTTAGCTGTTCTTTTGCTCTTTGCTTTCACAGTGGTAAATATTTTATACTATTGGCCTTTGATTATTAGTTATCTCTCTAGTGGTTGAATTCTCTGTTTCCTGGGTCCCATGTCCTACTGCTTCCTAGTTTACTTTTGTATTTGGATGTCTGCATTCTTTATTAACATCCTGATAAAGGACGCAAAAAACATAGAATATTCTGAAAAACGTAGGACTGAAAATAACTACATTCTGAGCTCGTCCTTGCTTGATAGTTTGGCTGAACATAAAAATCTAGTTTGGAAATCTTTTTTGCCTAGAAATTTTATGACATTTTCCCCATTGTCTTCTACCTTCCAGTGGTCTTCCAGATTTCACTTTGAAATGCTATGGTTTGTATCTTTACAAGTCACTTTCACTGGACACTCAGTTGAATACTCTCAATTGAATACTCTCAGTTGAATGCCCTCCAGTTTGGGCATATTTTGATGAATTATTTTGTGAAAATTCCTTGCCTTTTCCAACTTCTAGAAGCTGCCTCTACTTTTCCATTCTTTGGCTTTTTCTTTTTTCTCCACCTTCAGAGCTAGCATTGTAGCACTTCCAAATTTCTCTCTGCTTCTGCCCTAGTACTAATATTAAGTGAGGTCTCCTTCTTTCAAAGAAAATGGATGTCAATAAAGCATTGATGCATCAGCAAATAGTTTTAAACTCCCTAGATGTATATCTAGTCTTCCAGAATACTTCTCTTCTCTACTAGAATTTAGATGTATTCATTTACTCATCACTCAATCATTTAAAAAACATTTTCTAAGAAACTACTTTGCCTTAGGGACTGCCGTAGGCACTGGAATATAATAGTGAGCATGACATTGTTTGAACTTTTAAAGCAGCTTACAGTCAAATAGGTGAAACAAACCAATATACAAGAACTTGCCATATATAATGAATACTTCTGTAGAGCTAAGTATAGAATGCAAAAGAAAGGAAACAGCTCAGTCTTGGGGGGAAAAAGCAGATTTCTAAGTGACCTGGGACACCTGAAGAATAAGTAGGAGTAATCCAAACAAAGAACAGGAAAAGCTATCGGTATAGCATGTGCAAAGACCCCAACGTGAAAGAATGTACAGTATTTTCAGAGAAATTACTCATGTAATCTCTGAGACTTAGACAAGTACAGATAGAGATGAGTCTGGGGAGGCAAAGTAATGAAGGACCTTATAAATTGGGTGACCATAGAATGTACTACCCAACCTATACACTTTTGAAAATGAAAGAGATACCTGGACGCAGTGGCTCATGCCTGTAATCCCAGCACTTTGGTAGGCCAAGGCAGGTGGGTCATCTGAGGTCAAGAGTTTGAGACTAACCTGACCAACATGGTGAAACCCCGTCACTACTAAAATTACAAAATTAGCCAGGCTTGGTGGCTCACGCCTGTAATCCCAGCTACTCAGGAGGCTGAGGTAGTAGAATCACTTGAACCTGCGAAGCAGAGGGTGCAGTGAGCCAAGATTATGCCATTGCACTCTAGCCTGGGTGACAGAGTGAAACTCTGTTTCAAAATTTAAAAAAGTGAAAGAGATGATATTAATAATTGTCACATAAGTAAACAAATTGGGACTCTCCTAGGCAAGTCAAGACGTATGACCACCCTACTTATAAACCATGTAAATCTTTTCTTTATCCTGTTGAAGACACTGAGGAAAGATCTTCAGCAAGAGGGTGGGAAGGTGACATAGTTAGACATTCATTTAACAAAGATTATTCTTGCTTTGGTATGGATTGCTTGCAGATTGGGAAGTGGGTATGCAAAAGGAGAAAAAGAGAAAAGGAAAGAGATACATGTGTTGCAATAATTCAGGTAAGCAATTAGGCTTCTTCTAAACTAGGAATGTAGTAATGGAGGTGGCAAAAAGTTGATGAACTCTATACATATTTAGGAAGTAGAATTAATAAGATGTGCTGATTGAGTATAGTGGAGAAATAAGTTGCAAACACCAAGCAGAGTGTCCATGTTTTCACCTTGTGCAAATTGATTGGACTATAGGATCCAACACACAATGGAGCATCCCCTGATGGTGTTGCTTATAAGTGACCTGCACTGTGTTTTATTTATAGGTTTTTTGAGGGCCAGGGTAATGGAGTTTTTTTTGTTGTTGTTCCAAAGAACAACAACAAAAGAGCTTAGATCATTAAACTAAGCTCTAAATGATCTGAGCTGTCACAGTGAACAGCTACAGTCCGTGCTGGAATGGGAAAGACAAAGACCAAATCCAATTGGTGGACTGCAAAGCCCATGAAGAACACTAAAAATAAGGGCATGCAGCAGCAGCAGCAGCAGCAGCGTGTGTGGTCACAGGCTGGTTTCTAGAATATCAGAGGAGCAACATTGAAGTCTATGTGAATAAAAGCTGTACATTCATTTCTCTGGCATGAAGGCACTTCAGGTAATTTGAGCAAAATCTCAGACAACTTATACTGAAGTCCCTTAAGAAAGCCCAAAGTGTTTTATTCTGTTACCACTTCCTCTCTTAAAAATTAAAGACCCCTGGGCTGGGTGCAGTGGCTCACACCTGTAATCCCAGCACTTTGGGAGGCTGAGACGGGCAGATCACGAGGTCAAGAGATCTAGACCATCCTGGTCAACATGGTGAAACCCCATCTCTACTAAGAGTACAAAAATTAGCTGGGCATGGTGGCACACGCCTGTAATCACAGCTGCTCAGGAGGCTGAGGCAGGAGAATCGCTTGAACCCAGGAGGTGGAGGTTGCAATGAGCCGAGATCATGCCACTGCACTCCAGCCTGGCACATATAATATAGAGGTGTAGATAATAGAACAGGTTTCAAAAAACCTTAACAATGAAAAAAAAAAAGTTAAAAATCAGAGTGAAGGGCGCAATCAACCACAGATGGTCATCATGAGCCTCCAATGAGGTTGGGGCAGACAATACAGAGTTAAAAATCGTAAACAGAGAATTGTGGCCAGATTGCCTCAGAAGCCAGGACCTGCAGGGGTAAAATAGGAGCCAGCAGGGACAAAAAAACTGGACACCATTCATCGTGAAATCAGTCTAGGTGATAGGGTGCCGCAGGCTGATACCAGCCCAAAGCCAAGGAAACAGAATTCAGAAGCTTAACATTGTTACTTAAGTAATTCATACAGTGTGGTAAAACCACGATAGGAACACTGTGCTTCATTCTTTGTTTGTTCTCCAACTCATCTCTGAAGCCCTACTCTTCAGAGCAAGAAGACTGCATTGGGGCAGACTGTCTCCCAACACCTCCATGGTTTTGGCTTCATGCCATATAAACGTAGTACTGGCAGTGCCTGCAGCACCCAGCCTTTCCAAATTCTCATTTCATTTCCTGTAAGATGACTGCTCCTCCTATATGTACCATCTTATCCTGCTGCCTTGTCTGTTTCCATGTTTTCAGCACTTTACCTCTTTTACACATATGATCTTATTGGATGTGACACATAGTGGTTATGACACCTGCCTCTGCTAGCACAAAGACTTCGTTTTTAAATCCCACTTCAATATTTCATGTCTGATCTTGGGCAAGTTACTTAATCTCTTTGTAAGTCAATTTCTTCCTTTGTGGGAAAAAAAAGAGGTAACAATAGTACCGAACAAAGTGTGTAGTTTTGAAGAAAAAAAAAATGTGTGAAAGGCACATAGTGCAGTGCCTACCACATAGTATGCACTCCAAAATATTAGTAATCATTATTATTACTATTATTAAGCCTCACAACTTTTTATGGTAGACAATATTAATACAAATACACACACATACACATATATATACCTACTCATATACAAAAGGACTTTTAAAGGTAAAATGACTTGCTCAGGATGTACATCTGTAACTCACAGAGCTTCAGTCCACAGCTTTTGGCCTCAGAGTCAGTGTCTCACTGGACAAACCTGGACAGAGAACTCAAATTCAGGAAAGCTATTCAGACCATCTGTCGGGATTCAATCTGACAGAGCCATCAAAGCATGTAACTCTAGAAAAATGGGCTATACTAGAGTGCAGTGGTGCAGTCTTGGCTAACTGCAACCTCTGCCTCCTAGGTTCAAGTGATTCTCGTGTCCAGCTTCCCAAGTAGCTGGGATTATAGGCATGTGCCACCATGCCTGGCTAATTTTGGTATTTTTTGTAGAGACGGGGGCCACACTGGTCTCGAACTCCTGGCCTCAAGTGATCCGCCCACCTCAGCCTCCCAAAGTGCTGGGATTACAGGCATGAGCTACCATGCCCAGCCTGCTGGTGTTCTTAGTAGCTAAGGTTGGCAGCACAGTGGTCCCTTTTTCAACATACCCAAGTTAGTTTCAAGTTGTTTATTTGTCATCTCATCCTGAATATTGGAAGGAATACGCTCAGTAGAGGTCTAACCAAACCAGTTATGCCTAGTTGTATGTATTGCCCGGGCTATATATTGTTGTGTAAAAAGCCATCCTAAAACTCAGTGGATTAAAATCATGACAGTGATTGATTTTTACTCATAATCATGCAATTTGAGCAGGGCTTAGCAAGGGAGGCTCATCTTTGTTCCAGATGACTTCAGTTAGGGCAGCTCAAAAGAGAATTGGAGGATTACACTTTAAAAATGGATTATTCCCATGTCTGGCAATTGGAGGTCTGGGCTGAGCTCAGCTGGGACTATGAACTGGGGACTCTGTTTCTCTCCATGTGGTAAGGCTGTACATGTTTCCTGGACTACCTCACAGCATGGTGGCTGGGTTCTAAGGGTGAACATTCAGAGAGAGGGAGACCAGCCATAATTGTATCATTTCTGTGACTTAGTTGCAGAAGTCATATAGAGGCAATCGTGCCCTTTGTTTTTAGTCAAGGTGATCACAAAGGTCCAAGCTTTCTCAAGGACAGAGAACATAAATACTTGCTATTGATGGGAAGTAGCAAGGCTCTGGAAGAGCATGTGGAAGGAGAAGTAGAGGGGATGGGAAATATACATATGCACACACACAGATATAAATATGCATGCACACAGATATAAATATGTAAATATATATTTCACATGCATATTTACTTCTGTATTTATATGTGCCTATTTCATATTTAAATATATTTCATGTTCATATATGTATACGTATATGTATACATATACATATATACATATACATACATATATATAGATATATTTGAGCTATGTAAAATGACAACCCCAGTCTGGCACTGCCTGTTCCTTTTTTTTTCTTTTCCACAGCAACTATAATCACCTGGCCTATTATATATTTATTTGTTAATCATCTATCTGATCTGCACTAGAATGAATTACCACAGAGGCAGGAACTTCATCATATTTTATATACTGCTATATCCTTATTACCCAGAGCATTGCCTGGCACATAGTAGGTGCCCAATTTATTTGCTGAATGAAGGAATGCATGTGTGAATAGATACAGCCTATAATATCTAGGACTATAAATTCACCAGCATAAATGCTGGCTCTCAGGCTAGACTCTGAGGCATCAGGTAAATGAGGGGTTCATGACACTCTCTTCCATACGTAGCACAATTTGCAGATGACAACGAATGTCATTGAGACTCCTGACACCTGCATTTCCAATCACATCAAAAATGTAACCTCTGTAACCACTTTTCTTCTGCAGTTTATTTATGTTTTCATTGACCAGCCTTTGCTAGAATCTTCGGCAGAGAGAATGTCTGGATGGCAGCTGTGAAGTATTATGAAAAATTCAGTGCCAGATGTAAGGATTTTATTTGCCTTTCACAAGACGGAATCTGTGAAGCCTCATAAAGTCATAGTTAATAAGTTGCCTGCTTTGCCTTAAGGTGGTTTCAGTAGCTCATAAAAGCATTTATTTCAGAAAGTATGAGAGTTGTTACTCACGAATATCTTTTGGCACGTTAAGGGTCAAGTAAAAATCATGAGAAAAGACCTTGTGTGGTTTTAGAAAATTAAAGCCCTCAAAGCATAGAAAGCAATCAAAGATTATTATGTGCCTTTTGTCAGGTATGAGATATATTATATGAATCCCTATGACAAGTACCTCCACTGCTTTAGTTGTAAACACCTTATATTGAATACTAAGTGTAATATTCAGTCAGATCCTTGACACTAATATGTGATCTCCTCCATAGACATCATTTTGGCTCTGATAAAACACTACCTAATAGCTAGAGTGGGAGTACAAAAATTAGAAAAGTCATGAATTACACAATGTTTCTGTGCCACGGCATTTTAAAAAAATCTTAAATTTTGATTACAGAAGACGAAAGAATAATATTAAATGCTAAAATAGATATTCGATGCCATCTGGGGAAAAACAAACTTCTCTATACTTAAAATGTTATCAAGAAGAATATTTCTTTCTTCCTTTCTTTTTTTCTTTTCTTTTTTTTTTTTTTGAGACAGTGTCTCGCTCTGTCGCTCAGGCTGGAGTGCAGTGGCGCGATCGCGGCTCGGCTCACTGCAAGCTCCGCCTCCCGGGTTCACACCAATCCCCCTCCTCAGCCTCCCGGAGCTGGGACTGCAGACGCCCACCACCACACCAGGCTAATTTTTTGTGTTTTTAGTAGAGACGTGGTTTCACCGTGTTAACCAGGATGGTCTCTATCTCCTGAACTCGGGATCTGCCCGTCTTCCGCCTCCCAAAGTGCTGGGATTAAAGGCGTGAGCCACCGCGCCCAGCCAAGGATATATCTATTGAAGTCTTGAAAAGAAGCTTTTGTATAAGAATTGCAACATGACAATAATCTATGAATTCTCTTAATTTTTTTCTGTTATCAATATCCATCTGTGATCACATATAAGCATATGATAAATGATTTTAAAATTATATAATAAATGCATGAACAAAGAAGATGCTACTTGTTAATAACCATCAATAGGATATGATTTTTCAATCCATTTTTAAGAAGTGGTTATGGATATGAATCATTAATTCCAAAAGTTCTGTGAAGTAGCAGATAAGAGAGATATAAACCTTGCCCTTGAAAAATTTATACTTCGCAGTTGGTTCTAGTGGGCATGGTGTGGGAGAACAGCTAAGAAGGATGGAAAGAACTGGTTAGCACATTGTTAAATTTTTTTCATTCGTGGAAAATAGACACCTTTGTTGAAACGTCAATAAATGAGTTCACTAACACCGTTATTATTATTTGCATTATGATAGAAAATATTTATTGAGCATTTACAATGAGCAAGGAACATATTAAGTACTTTATATATATTAATGCATTCACTCATCAAAACATTCTTTTGAGGCAGGTACTGTTAATACCCCAATTTACAGATAAGCAAACTGAGGGACAGAAAATGTGTTTGCCCAATATCACAGAATCAACCAACGGCACTGTCAGGAATTCAACTTGGCTATTGGCTCCAGAATTCATTCTCTCAACCACACTTGTATTTCTTCAAAAAAGCACAACATTGCCTATGAAGAAAAAATTTAAGTTTTAATCAAGAATATAATAATGGAAGTCTGGAATGCCATCAGGTATTGGGGCACAAGAACTACAATGCAGTTTCAGATATTGGCATACACTACTACACTTTACCTGCACACGAAATGGCTTTTCCCTCATTGTATAATATTAATTTTGTCTAATCTATGCCAAGAACTAGTTCATCTAATCCTTAAAACAACCAAAGAAACAGATGAAAACTAGTTCTGAGAAAGATTAAATAACTTGTTCATCATCAATCATCAGGAGCCACTTTGAATTTAGGATATCTAACTTTAAGTCTTTATTTTTAATCTCTGTTCTCATGTTTCTCCCTCATGGATGCACAATAGAATTCCCAGCAGACTATTAATAAATGCCATTGAATGGGTCTCACCTCTAGAGATTCTAACTTAATTGGTTTTGAGTGAGGCTTGGGAATAGGTAGTTCATAAAATCTCCCCACACAAATTTAATGTGCATTCAGGGCAAAGAACCACTACACTGTCTGATGCTGTTCCTCATCTTAAAATTGTCTTTGGTATCAGCCTCCTAAAACACCACAACCTAGATTATTCTTTCCAGGATGGCATAAGGTATGAACAGGAAACTTAAGTGATTGGAAACCTTACATGTTTTCTTATATGGGTTTTAAGACAGAAGGCATGGATGTGAAATGTGAAATAGTTTTCTTTACGCATTCACAAACAGTTCTGGGTAGGATTCCATAATTTTTAATTCCATTTTTTTCTCACCTTCATGACAGACAATCTTTCATAAGATATGATCTATTTAATTTGATGGCCCTTACTGTAATTTTATCTTTAGTAAACCTGGCCCACACTTGTTTAGCTAGTGCAGTTCTGATTCACAAAAGCATAACATAGGAGTCACCTGAATCATGCCACATGTGTCTCATTAATCTACAGTGTGGATGGCAATGAAGATTTGTCAACTTGTTATGCAAAAGAACATCTTTCTGTGGCCTGTATTTATTTCCTTTTAAAAGAAAAAGAAAAAGAAAGGAAACATTTAGCCAGTGGGCAAGTGTGAAAAATAATACTATCTTAATGGTATATATATATATAGAGAGAGAGAGAGAGAGAGAGAGAGAGAGTCCCTAAAATAGAATTCCTGACATCTGGATCACAATGTGTTAGGTATCTAAAAAAAAATGAAAATGCATACCTGGGCAGCTTTTTTTTTTTTTTTTTTTTGATGAGGTAAAAAGAATTAGATAAAACAAGCACAGATCGACAACTCTGTTTTAGCAAATGAGCATTAGTAGGCTTTGTGCTAGAAGAGTTATACTGATTACAAAAGTTTGTCAAACAGCAATTGGGTATTATGTTCAAGAGACAAATCAGTGCTAAAAGTCTCAGTTCTTTGGCTATTTTTGAAACGTTGGCTAAAAATTCAGAAAATAAGAAAGAAAACAAGGATATAAAATTTGCTGTGGTAATGGGGGGCCAGGGAAACAAGGTAATCTGAAGCCACAAATTAAAATGAGTTTTAACTTTTCTGTCACAAAACTTAGACAAATGTAAAAATAATGTGTGGAATTTTACTTTTGCCTTTTTAGTACATCTATAAGAAAATAGCTAAAATCTACCTGATGAAAAATGTTTCTCCTCTGAAAAGGGTAACATGTTCTAGAAAATGCAACTGCTGTAAATAAAGACAGTGATATAAAGACTTTTCTATATTTCTATTGATCAGGAATATTCAGAATCATATTTTAATGTCCTTGAAGTCATAGTGGTCATCCTTCATCCTGAACTGTATCACATGATTTTAATTGATTACTAAATTTTGTTGAATTAATTCCATAATTTTCTCACTTATTCAAACTCTGTAGAATATAACACTATTAGTCAAAGCTAGAGGGTATGAATTTCAAATACACTTTTACCACCAACATAAATTTTTAAACTTTCATTTTCATTTATAGAGTAGAAGAACTTTAAACTGTAGTCAAATATGATTTCTTCATTGAGTAAGAAGTTTCATTTCCCAATATCTATTATCTTTTATGTCTCTTATGTGTCATCTGCCCACAATGCAGATGGTTTTGACAGGGAAAGATAGCACCGTGTTGTCGTACAAAGAGGCGTGGACTTAGATTAGAGACATATGAATCTCAATGCCCTAAATTATCCTAGATTCAAATCTCTGCTTTACATACTGTAAACTATAGACAAGCCAACATCTCTTCATCTTAATGTCTTCACCTGTAGGACCCTTGGTGCCTGCCTTGCTGGATTCATATGAGGATCACGATATAGGTGAAACTCCTTTGAAAAACATGAATTCTTTTATAAATAAACAGAACTGTAACAAGGTCTTACATCATGAATCTGCATCTCTCCTTATTTAAAAGCAAAACAGAGAGTACTGTTGCTAGCTGCATATCACATATATCTTAGAAAGCAGTTGTAAATAAAATTGTAATTACAGGAAACTCAGTTCATCTAGTGACCATGAACAAATCATTTCTCTGTCATCCCATTTGTGATATGAGTATAGTAAAAGGTAATATTGCTTCAGGTAGATTTAGAAGGAATAGCCAGACACATTTTAGTTCTACCCTACCAAGGAGAAATAGTCCATTAAGTTATCAAACTATATTACTGTGAAACTTATATTTTCTTACTTGTAACACTTTCAGCTTACAACATTTTTTTTTTGAAAGACTGGGCCTAAAGCAACATTCTCTGATTATAACATGTCTCCATTCACCCCATTTTTTATTTCTCAGAACAAAATAAACATTTCTAAGATACTTTTACCGCATTTGTATCCAAGCCAGATGTCAAAATATAGCTGTCTCCTGTCTCTCAAAAAATATGTAGCTCCTCTGCATGCAGGTTCAGCAGAGAAAAATGAACAGGGATGCCTGAAGTCATGTTTCCTAAAGTTCACCTGTTTTCTCTGGCCCCTGGCCCCAGTACCTCCATCAGC
This sequence comes from Trachypithecus francoisi, assembly GCF_009764315.1. Lineage (NCBI taxonomy): Eukaryota > Metazoa > Chordata > Mammalia > Primates > Cercopithecidae > Trachypithecus > Trachypithecus francoisi. The sequence goes on from NW_022681454.1 coordinate 98,446,761, forward strand.
ACTCCTCTATTGGCATCCATATGATATGGTTTTACAATGTCTTACTTGTGCTTTCAAATGCCAGTATTGCTGTTGCCCATCTCTTCTTTGGGGATTGAGAGTAGGCCTTCTGTTTTTTTCATAATTCAGACAACAGTCAATACCGTACTTATCCCCGTGTGTGCTGCATGGGCAGCTTTGACAGACAGCCTGGCTCCTGCTGCCTGACTTGAGTGTTGGAAAGTGGTGAGGAAAGAACTATACAACTGGGGTTTCGCCGTGCCCCATTGGCAGGTATCTGTTTCCCCTACCCTCTAGTCAATCTGGCCGACTTGTTTCCCAACTGAGCATGGCCTATACTCTCCCATATCCACACCTTGATTATTTTAATTATGTTGCTTTGACTGCCCAGATACCCTGCCTCTGCCTCTACTTATACTTTTGAATATTTTATTGTCTTTCAAAGATATCTCAAATGCTGCCACCCTGAGGCTTGCACATTCTTGCAAAATGTTGTCAGCTGTCTCGCTTATGAACATGATTCTTGATTTATAGTAACTGTTAGATGACTTGCCACATTCCTCCTTGTAAATGCTTGCTTACTTATTTTCCTTATTGTTTGGCAACTCCACTAAAAGATACTAGTTGTGTAACCTTGGAAAAGTGATTTAACCCCATTGTGCCTTTTTTTTCATTCATTAAATAAGGATTAAAAATAGTAAACCTACCTCATAAAATTGTTTTAAAATTAAATGTTAATATAAATACAGAACTTAGACCAGTGACTGGTATACAGTAAATGTTATGTGAGTTACTGTTTTTATAATATTATTATGTATATCATATGAATTATACATATGGATGTGCATGTCTGTGTTTTCTAAGAGAAAATTAACTTATCCTTCCTTATATTCTCATTTATGTAACCTACTCTCTGATATTTAGTAGATTCTGAATAAATGTTTTTGAATAAGTAAATTAAAAATTGAAGTCCTTGACTGGGCACGGTGGCTCATGCCTGTAATCCCAGCACTTTGGGAGGCCAGGCAGGCGGATCACGAAGTCAGGCGATCTAGACCATCCTGGCTAACACAGTGAAACCCCATCTCTACTAAAAATACAAAAAATTAGCCAGGCATGGTGGTGGGTGCCTGTAGTCCCAGCTACTCAGGAGGCTGAGGCAGGAGAATGGCGTGAACCCGGGAGATGAAGCTTGCAGTGAGCCTAGATCGCACCTCTACACTCCAGCCTGGGCAACAGAGCAAGTCTCTGTCTCCGAAACAAACAAACAAACAAAACAATTGTTCTTTTTCCATTCCTTCAATTCTCAAGAGATTGAGTTTGCCTGAACAGAGTTGACATTGCTTTAGTTTGATGAATTTCCTTTTTTTTTTTTTTTTTTTGAGATGGAGTTTTGCTTTTGTCAGCCAGGCTGAAGTGCAATGGCACCATCTGGGCTCACTGCAACTTCCGCTTCCTGGGTTCCAGCAATTCTCCTGCCTCAGCTGCCCCAGTAGCTGAGATTAAAGGTGCCCGCCATCATGCCTGGCTAATTTTTGTGTTTTTAGTAGAGACGGGGTTTCACCACATTGGCCAGTCTGGTCTTGAACTCCTGACCTCAGGTGATCCACCTACCTCGGCCTCCCAAAGTGCTGGGATTACAGGCATGAGCCACCACGCCTAGCAACTTTTTAGTGTACAACAAATCATTATAAAACCAATATGTCTACAAATACGGGGCATAATAATTACTTTTTTATTCATTCACTTAGTTTATCACTTAATTCACGTTATTCATTCACTTAGTTAATAAATGCAAATTCCAGATAAAGTAACTGAATCTTTGCTTTACTGTTTTAATTACATGATTTGTAACAATGTAAAATTGTTCAAATATCTAAACAAAATGTTAATAGAGCATGATAAGAAACTAGATAACCCAGAGTTTCAATATTATGTTTATATGTGCAATTTTACCTTAAACAGTTTCAGAAGCACTTTCAAACAAAATAAATAGCATGAAATCCTCTCTTAGGAGTTTTGTTTTTAATTTAAAGAAATTGTTTTAAACTTACGCATATCTTACTATGAAATCATCCTTCCATCCAATGCCTCCACCTTACCTTCTGGAATAGCTTTCTACATTTGGAACAAGGAAAATCCCCCCAAAGATATGTAATGCTAAAGCTGAAGGTATACTGTAGTAAACAGATTTATTCAAACTTTGCTTAAGGCATTCACAGGAGTTGCTTCTAAGTTAAAATAAATATTAGACACTCCCTGATTTCGATTTGACTAGTCCTGATTTCTTTTAGGCAATGGCTATGAAGATTAGAAATTATTTTCACAAGTGACTGAAACCTACCTAGTAAATCACTTGAAGTTTTAAATGCTAAGCTATCACTTCACAGTAAGGAGGTATATTGCAGGTCCCAAACAGAGGGACCAGCTGAAGCCATGGCAGAATATAAACTGTGAAAATTTCATGGACATTTATTAGTTCCCCAAATTAATACTTTTGTGATTTCTTATGCCTGTCTTTACTGCAGTCTCTGAACATAAACTGTGAAGATTTCATGGACATTTATCACTTCCCCAATCAATGTTCTTATAGTTTCCTATGCCTGTCTTTATTTTAATCTCTTAATCCCGTCATCTTTGTAAGCTGAGGATGTATGTCGCCTCAGGACCCTGTGATGATTGTGTTAACTGCACAAATTGTTTGTAAAACATGTGTGTTTGAACAAGATGAAATCTGGGCACCCTGAAAAAGAACAGAGTAACAGCGAGGTTCAGGGAACAAGGAAGGTAACCATAAGGTCTGACTGCCTACAGAGCCAGGCAGAACAGAGCCATATTTTTCTTATTGCAGAAAAAGAATAAGAGAAATATGGCTGAATTATTTTCCCAGTAAGGAATTACCCTGAGAAGGGAATGCATTCCCAAGGGGAGACTATGGACAGCCGCTCTGCAGGTGTCTGCTTTATGCGGTTGAAGATAAGGGGTGAAATACACCCTGGTCTCCTGCAGCACCCTCAGGCTTGCTAGGATTAGGAAATTCCAGCCTGGCAAATTGTAGTCAGACCAGTTCTCTGCTCTTGAACTCTGTTTCCTGTTAAGATGTTTATCAATGACAATGTATGCACAGTGGGACATGGAAGCTCATTAGTAATTCTAATTTTGCCCTGGCATTGTGACCTTACTCTGCCCTTCTGCCCTTGTGATCTTTTATTGCCATTTGAAGCATGTGATCTCTGTGACCCACTCCCTATTCGTACACTCCTCCCCTTTTGAAATCCCTAATAAAAACGTGCTGGTTTTGTGGCTCGGGGGCATCACAGAACCTACCACTAGGTGATGTCACCCCCAGAGACCCAGCTGTAAAATTTCTCTCTTTTTTACTCTTTCTCTTTATTTCTCAGACTGGCCGACACTTAGGGAAAATAGAAAAGAACCTATGTTGAAATATTGGGGGCTGGTTCCCCCAATAGTGGCATGCAATTCTCAGGGACAGAATGAAGTCAGATGAGGCTCATTGTGCAGTACTGATAAAATATGAACAGCAACACCCCTCGTGCCTTGGGTAGGGCCTCACAAAATAAAATTTCATATTATAGATTAAAAACTTTTGGATTTCTGGGATGAAGAAAAGGAAGTTTACCTTCCAACGTGAGCTTATTAATTTTATTGATTCCCTTCTATTTGATTTTATGTGCAGGTGTGGGGGGAAATATGTTTCTTTAATAACAACATTGTTTCTTCTACCAGAAAAGTTTTCCATTTTATTTCACCTTAAATACACTAGAAATTTATATTTTAAGAGGTTCATTTTTTATCAACTTATCACATTTATTCTACTACAGATTTTTGCTGGTTTGGGTTCATGAAATGTGTTTCTTGTCTAGAAATAATTTTTTAATAGGTCTGTATTTAGGTAAGAACTAATTGTGTACTTCCTGCTGATAAACTCATCAAAGTTCAGTGAAACATAAAGACCTTCTGATAACTGACATGAATGGAATCTGGCAAACTGAGAAGAGATGAATATGATGGCTTTTAATAAGGATAATTATTCATTAAGGATATGTATGTGTGTCTTCTAGTTTTCTTTATTTTTTTAAAAATGAGACACTGCTCAATGATACATGCATTCTTACAAGTTAAATCTCATAATTTAAGTGTAAAATTTTAAAGGGAAAAGAAATACTTAGGGTACTATGTATGTTGCATTGTATCAAATATAATATTGAATACCCTTGTGAAGGTATATTTGCATACTTTTATCTATCTTGACTTACTCCACAGGAACAATCTCCACTGGATATTACCGGCCCTCAAGTTGAAGGCTTCAGGCTAAAAATTTTATTTATTTTCTCACCATGTTTTCATTGAATTTACAATTCACGATTTTCCATTTTTAGGTCTTTTATATTTTAAACACTTTGGTCAATAAAAAATCAACTCTCTTAATTCTGTACTTGGAAGGGAGGGATTATTCCAGGCATAGGAACACCTACTGGAAATAGATTTGCAACAATATAAACCTTAAGACTCTGTTTAATTTGTCAAATAACACTTATTTTCTGATAGTAATAATAGAAACTTAAAAGGTCTTTGGTTTCGTTTGTCAAATAACACTTATCTAACAACTAAAGAGTATAATCTGTGTGGGAAATTGCTAGGTGTTCAAGTAGTGTTATATGTTTGCTGCTAGCTTGGATTTCAGAAGTCACTTGCTCCTCTGTGTTTAGATAAATGCAATGTCCAACAACTTGTGATGATGACAATTCTAATCTTTTATTACTCAGCTTGTTTTTGTTTGTTTTACGATTTGATTTTCTTTGACTTGTACTCAAATTATAAAAGACTTGGAAGAAAGAACCAAGAAAAGTTGCCTCTTAGTAATAGTCAACGTAAATGTAAACCTGGGTTCCTCTTCACTAACTTCAATCTGCCAACTTGGAAATACATAAATTCATTCATTATTTAGTTTCTATGTGGTTTTTATTTTCTAAATTAAAGCAACTTTTTGAACAATTATATTGAGATATTCAAAGTAGCAAGATGATTTGTACTGTGGACATAGTGTTACTTTGTATTTCCTCTACAGACTTTTATTAACATATGATTTTGAAACTAAAACTGATTTCAAGATTTTAGAATGCTCAAAAGCAAAGTTTTTTGCTACTGTCTGATATACCCTGTTGTTATAGGAATAGAAAACCTGAGTTAGGTTCTGAATGCAGCAATTGTAGATTCGTGTATTGAGCCAAGTTCCTTAATCAATTATTCGTTCTTCTCTTGTATACTCTGTAACTCATCCATACCCAATTTCTTTTTCCCTATGCTTGCTGCTCCTAGAATGAAACACCCTTCTGAGTCAGCACTGGTCATCTCTTACATCATTTTATGCTGAGAGAAGGCAAACTAGTCTTAATGTTAGCCTAAAGAAGTTCTTGTTGTAATATCAACATTATAAAATCAAATATAAGCTATCTGGGAATTAAATCCCTTGTAGAATCATATGAGAGTCTTCTGTCCCCAACCCTGCTGGCGTTCAGCTCTTAGAGTACCTTTCATGTCATAGTCTATAGGAATGGTGGCCCCAGGAAAATTTCCATTTACTGCCCTGCTTAATTTCTACTAGTTCAAATGGTCCACTATTGACCCATCATCACATCTGTCATGTGATTTCTCACACCTGAAAATAGAGATTTTTTAAAAAATCATAGTAAGCTATGAAAAGGAGGAGGTCTTCATTTTTAATCTTTTGAAGATTTGGAGGTCTTCATTTTTAATCTTTATATTCCAATTTGAACACATCTGATCTTAACATTATAATTGAATATAAAATTTTACATAAACACAATTTAGTAATATTAAGAAAAGGGCACCATAACAATTACTTTTTAGCAAAATGAGAATTTTAAGGCAGATAATAGAGATAATTTTCTAGTGCTTTCTATGTACCAAGCTCTGTGCTAAGCTCTTGGTATGTCCTATTTAATTTTCACAAAAACTCTGTGAGGTAAGGCATATTTATGGTCATTTTCACATCCAGAGAGGCCAAGAGAGAAGGATGTCCTTAAGTTCATGTAATTAATAAGGCAAAGAGTAAGATTTGAATCCAAATCTGTCTGACAATATCCCTAATCTCAAACTCTTAACCTGTATAACCTGAAGATGTTTAAATGGGATATTTAATAGCAGTATCAGTTATGATTATCATCATCATCATAATTGAGATACATCTAATACTTCACAACTAGGGTACAGTAAAAAATGTTGACTTCACTCTTCCTATCAAAATGTATGTCTTCTCCCAAAATCTACCTGCTTCTTTAATTGGGTAACTTTGTTCTTTGCCTTTTGCATATGGCCTGCTCAACTTTGCTTTTGCTTGCTCCATTCTCCTTACCAAGAAAACCCACATCTTTCCCTCCTCCACCAACTCATGTACTGTCTATTCATCCATTAGAAAAATAAACTGAACAATGAGATCACTTGGACTCGGGAAGGGGAACATCACACACTGGGGCCTATCATGGGGAGGGGGGAGGGGGGAGGGATTGCACTGGGAGTTATACCTGATGTCAATGACGAGTTGATGGGTGCTGACGAGTTGATGGGTGCAGCACACCAACATGGCACAAGTATACATATGTAACAAACCTGCACATTATGCACATGTACCCTAGAACTTAAAGTATAATAATAATAAAAATAAAAATAAAAAATAAAAATTTTAAAAAATTAAAAAATAAAGCCGGGCGTGGTGGCTCAAGCCTGTAATCCCAGCACTTTGGGAGGCCGAGATGGGCGGATCACGAGGTCAGGAGATCAAGACCATCCTGGCTAACATGGTGAAACCCCGTCTCTACTAAAAAATACAAAAACTAGCCGGGCGAGGTGGCGGGCGCCTGTAGTCCCAGCTACTCGGGAGGCTGAGGCAGGAGAATGGCATAAACCCAGGAGGCAGAGCTTGCAGTGAGCTGAGATCCGGCCACTGCACTCCAGCCTGGGCGACAGAGCGAGACTCCGTCTCTAAAAAAAAATAATAATAATAATAATAAAAATAAAGAAAAATAAACATGCATTAGCTACTGGAACCAGTTTCAGAATTTATCTCTTAGATTCTACTCATCCTTCTAAACTCAGGCCTAATTATTCCAAGTAGAATTATTGCAACTTTACTCTCTATTGCACTCTTTAGTAAAACTAGTCAAATTTAGTCAAAATTAAAGGACTATAATTACTTCGTGGTTGTCACTTTGATTTTCCCAGCTAAATATCCAGCATCCTGGGAGTATTTCACATCTCTTATATACCCCTGCAAACTTGCCTAGTATTATAGTATTATACACACAGAAAACATTTACAAGGTATTTTTGACTAATTTAGCAGCATTGGTGTTCTCATGCCTAAAAATGTTAGATGGCATGTCTGAAGTACATACTAAGAATTTCCCAGGGCTCAGTTTTTGCATGTTTTGGTAAAGCTATCTGCACCAGAAATTCATTCTTAATATCTTATTCCAGGTGTTTTATCTGAGTTCTGAATACTATTCTGAATCAAGGAAGGCAAATTCAGGATGAGTCTGTCTTTTAGCTTTGACCTTTGACTTATGTAATTATATTATCTTTCTGACTATCTCTGACATTTTTCTACATTTCTTGTTTTCTTTTTTACTAAATCCCTTCTTTTTCCTATCTTCTCACCATCCAACTTCATTTCTAAATGGTAGACATAACTATGTGGCTTTTGTTTGATTTTAGTGTATTGTTTAGGAGTGTCTAATACCCAATTAATTAGTTTAATTCCATGGTAGGCTTATTTAAATTTTTTTTAATTTTGTAAAGGAATATAGTCATATTTGAATAAATACAATTTATATATTGAAATTCAGTAGCTTCTATCTATGCAATTTCTTGGTATCTTTTTGACTTAATTTTGACTTTGTACTTCGTTATTCTGCAATTTAATTCTTACTGATCACATTAATAGTTTACTTGATCACCATACAACTAACTACCTTCTGCCTTCCAAATTGGTAAATACCATAACTTCATAAAGAAATTGAAAGTCACCATTTTATAGTTACATTCCCACTCCAAATTTAATTTCAAATATTCCAGAAAGCAATGCAAAGAAGACTTAAGATGTAGATTAAATTGATCTCAAAATTCTCATCTCAAATTACATAGAAAATGTGATTTTAATCAGTGTCTTTATCTCTAAATAACAAAAGTTATTTGGAGGAGTGTCCTGGAAAAACATTTGTAAACATTAGTACTGGTTACCAGACAGTGAACTGAGCAGAAACTTACATGCCATGTTTGACCCCTTTCCTCCAGCCTTTGGCATCAAAACTGTGAAAAATCGTGTCCATACTCTCTCCTGGATATTTCTTATATTTGCGTTCTCCAGTAAATATTTTCTTCCACTAATCCTCATTACCCTTTGCTTTGACTATCAGTATAGCCCTTCTCCTTATTACCCACTGTTACTAGAATTATTATTCTAAAATACAGGCAGGAACATGCTACTTTCCACTTCTTAAGAAACAATTACATACTCCAAAGTCGTTCAAACTTTATAAAATAAAACCTTAATGCACCAACACATCTTCACACTCAAATATATCCTTCCATGCAACTTAACCAAACCAACTGAAACCATCCACCAAGTCTTCTTGCCGTTTTGTTCATGGTCTCCCATTGGCCCCTAATGTTTCATCCTTTTCCTTGCAGATTAAAACTCACTTATATTTTAAGACTCAGAATTAATATCCTCTATTCTGTGAAATTTTCTATCCCGCCCACTCACTGGAAATGGTTGCATGTTTCTATTTTACAGTATTTTGCAAGCATATGCATATTTTAAATGTATGTTTCATTTTGCCTAATCTGTATTATTTGTCTTCCCCACTAATTATAAAATATTAGAAGTTGGGGATCATGAAACCTTCATATGTGGGTATCCTGTATTTCCTGATATAGTGTTTTGTGCATGTGAACTCCGGATGTTATCACCTTCCATCTCCATAGCCCTTGCCTGTAATGAAGCACTCCCCAACATTTTTTATTCATTTTTGAAAAATCAAATCTGAAGCAAAATTGTCCTATATCCCCTCTTCACATTACGGCTCCTAGAAAGAAACTCTATACATGATACATTGGATTTATCACCCTCATTTAACGTCTTTAAGCTTCATCAATCCAGTATGAATTCACACAATTCCATTGTAATTTCCATCAGCAGGGTCACCAGTTACTTGGACTGGAACACCTGATTAACTATTTTCAGGACTTTTCTTTTTCACACTTGTTGATGCATTTAACATTTGTGATTTACTTAAAACCCTCTCTTCTGATTTTTCAGACATAACCTCTCTTCAGGTTTTTCCCTTTGCTTACGTAACTGTTTTCTTCTAATATCCTTTTCTGGATCCTAGAATCTAGACCTCAGAAAAGCTTGGCGCTAAAGACATGCCCACGAATAATAAGGATAGAGATATAAATTAAGGGCAGCAGAGTGGATAAGATGACTCTTATCCACTGTGGATAAGAATGGATACAGGGAGAGTGCGTTCTGTATAAAGAGGGGGACAAAGATGAACCCAGGGAAAGGAAATTTATGAAGATAGTTGGCCAGTGCAGACCGTAGACTACATTTAAAACCAACTTTTTCCTGGGAAAATACTCAAGTTATTACAAGTGTTAGTGTGACACATTGTTTTAATATTATATCAGTGTATGAAAAACAGAATAAATGAGTTGTTATCTACAGGTTCTTGTCAGACTTGGGGTTCCATCATTTTAAATGAAGACAGTTATTTTTCACATTTGTAGTTACAGTCTTAACAAAGAACTGGATTTTAATTTTATTCCATTTTAGTGACAGAGATGGTCAGAGGCAAACCAAGCATTTGGCCCAATAAAGGTGCTGACACCTCACAGATACAGCCACAACTATGGTGGGTTTGAAACAAAGAGTATTAAAATAAGGCTAGAATATCTTTTAAAAGGGCAGGTCCTCAAGTCTGATATTCGTAATTGCAGTTACCCCATGGGCTGTGATGTGCTTTATAAAAGCTGCTAAAAATCACTCATAATCAACACTGTGGAAAGTTGTACAAGAGTTGAGGCAATTACAATATCTTCAGAATCTCATAAAATGATTTGGAAACCAACTGTCCTATGAAGATTGTTTTTATTCACTTCCTCAAAATCAGAATATTGTGATCAATTTGTACAGGACCAGATGTCAAAGCCATGTGGAGCTTCATATACCTCAGTCAACAAGACATTCTCTTTTTAGTTTATCTTTGATAATGAATGATTTTAATTTTATTACATTAAACATTCTGTTCTACAAGGACTATCTGTGGATTGAAATATTACATTAAGCATGTTCAACGAATAGATTCTGTAATTTATTCTTTCATTTAGAGAAGTGGGAATCAATGTAAGTGTCAAGATAATTTTTTAATCCAATCTCCAAACCCAAAAGCAAATGAATAAAACTTTTGCTCCGATCATCTCTTTCTTTCTTTCCTTCCTTCCTTCTTTCTTCTCTCTCTTTCTTCTCTCTCTTCTTTCTTTTTCTTTCTTTCTTTCTTTCTTTCTTTCTTTTCTTTTCTTTTCTTTTCTTTCTTTCTTTCTTTCCTTCTTCTTTCCTTCTTTCCTTCTTTCTTTCCCTTCCTTCCTTCTCTCCTTCCTTCCTTCCTTTCTTTTTCTTTCTTTCTTTCTTCCTTCCTTCCTTCCTTCCTTTCTTTCTTTCTTTCTCTCTTTCTTTTCTTTTCTTTTCTTTTCTTTTCTTTTTCTTTTCTTTTCTTTTCTTTTGACAGAGTCTCACTCCGTTGGCCAGGCTGCAGTGCAGTGGCACAATCTTGGCTCACTACAACCTCTGCCTCCTGGGTTCAAGCAGTTCTCCTGCCTCAGCCTCCCAAGTATCTGGGATTACAGGGGTGTGCCACCAGGCCCAGCTACTTTTTGTATGTTTAGTAGAGACAAGATTCCACCATGTTGGCCAGGCTGATATTGAACTCTTGACCTCAGGTAATCCACCGTGCCCAGCCTGCTTTGATCATCTATTTCTTAATACTCTATTTCAACTTTAAGGACTGAGTTTGTTGTTGTGAAATAAATAAAATATTGTATTCTAATAACTTTTTATTCATCTTCCTCTTCCATTAAAAATGTGGTTATTTTTTAAAGTGGGAAACATATCGCTTTTTCTATTTTCAACTTACTTTCCCCAATAGTTAAAAGAGTATTTAGCAGATAGTAGGCCTACAAAAATATTTGACAAATGAATGAATAAAAGAAACCATGCTTGCTTAAAAGTAGATGTATATCTTAGATGAAGGAAGATCAAATATGCAGATTACATTTACTGAGCAGTTACTATGTGGTAGATGTGATATGTGTCTTGCTTACATTATTCTGATTTAATTCTCCCATCAAACTGATGGCATAGATATTACTATCCACATTTTGCAGGATATAATATTGAGGCTTAGAGTTAAGTGTCTGGCCTAATGTCACACAGGTAGTATATGACAGAGATGTGATTTGTACTTAAATTGACTCCATAGTCTATGTTCTGTCTACTCCCCTACACAACCAAGGATTAAAGTATTAGATGTCAGAATGCCATGAGACTCAACTCTGAAGCCATCATTGATTTTATTGAAGAATTATTAATATATTATTAGATACCGAATGTTTTTCAAAATAAATATGATTTTAAGTGTAGGGAACCCAAGTAAGACGCATTGGTTTTTAGCATAAATATTTCTGCAGAGCATTTTATTCTGGAGAAAACAATTACTCCATGCATAGTCTGATTATATAAACTATCAATTGTACATATTATTTATGAAGGTTTTCAAATCAACCTAGATTTTTTTAAATTTAGAGGCAGATTCTTTTGAGACATTATTGGGTTCAGGGTGTTTGCTCTTTGTACAGATGTCACATGGCTTCAGTTATGACACAAAAAACAATTCCATTAGGTTTCAACTTCAGTACATACACATCCATCCACATACTTGCCTAATGTCAGTTTATTAATTCACAGTGATTTTGAGCTCATAATGTCCAAGTTTCTGAATAATATGTTGAAATTTTTGCATAATCCCCAAAATCTTTGTAAACCATTACTACTAATAAATTAGTAAAGAAAATCCTTAAAATGGTTTTGGGAGTACTATGGTTTTTATTTTTATTTTATTTTATTTTTTATTATTATACTTTAAGTTCTAGGGTACAAATGTGCACAACGTGCAGGTTTGTTACATATGTATACATGTGCCATTTTGATGTGCTGCACCCATTAACTCGTCATTTACATTAGGTATATCTCCTAATGCTATCCCTCCACCCAGTCCCCCCCACAACAGGCCCCGATGTGTGATGTTCCCCTTCCTGTGTCCAAGTGATCTCATTGTTCAATGCCTACCTATGAGTGAGAACATGCAGTGTTTGGTTTTCTGTTCTTGCGATAGTTTGCTGAGAATGATTGTTTCCAGCTGCATTCATGTCCCTACAAAGGACACAAACTCATCCTTTTTATATGGCTGCATAGTATTCCTTGGTGTATATGTGCCACATTTTCTTTCTTTCTTTTTTTTTTTTTGAGACAGTGTCTCGCTCTGTCGCCCAGGCTGGAGTGCAGTGGCCAGATCTCAGCTCACTGCAAGCTCCGCCTCCCGGGTTCCCACCATTCTCCTGCCTCAGCCTCCCATGTAGTTGGGACTACAGGTGCCCACCACCTCGCCCGGCTAGTTTTTTGTATTTTTTAGTAGAGACGGGGTATCACCATGTTAGCCAGGATGGTCTCGATCTCCTGACCTCATGATCTGCCCATCTCGGCCTCCCAAAGTGCTGGGATTACAGGCTTGAGCCACCGTGCCCGGCCTGTGCCACATTTTCTTAATCCAGTCTGTCACTGATGGACATTTGGGTTGATTCCAAGTCCTTCCTATTGTGAATAGTGCCACAATAAACATACATGTGCATGTGTCTTTATAGCAGCATGATTTATAATCCTTTGGGTATATCCCCAGTAATGGGATGGCTGGGTCAAATGCGGTGTTTAGTTTTCTGTTTCTGTGATAGTTTGCTGAGAATGATGGTTTCCAGCTGCATCCATGTCCCTACAAAGGACACGAACTCATCCTTTTTTATGGCTGCATAGTATTCCATGGTGTGTATGTGCCACATTTTCTTAATCCAGTCTGTCACTGATGGACATTTGGGATGATTCCAAGTCTTTGCTATTGTGAATAGAGCCGCAATAAACATATGTGTGCATGTGTCTTTATAGCAGCATGATTTATAATCCTTTGGTTATATCCTCAGTAATAGGATGGCTGGGTCAAATGGTATTTCTAGTTCTAGATCCTTTAGGAATCGCCACACTGTTTTCCACAATTGTTGAACTAGTTTACAGTCCCAACAACAGTGTAAAAGTGTTCCTATTTCTCCACATCCTCTCCAGCACCTGTTGTTTCCTGACTTTGTAATGATCACCATTCTAACTGGTGTGAGATGGCATCTCATTGTGGTTTTGATTTGCATTTCTCTGATGGTGAGTAATGAAGAGCATTTTTTCATGTGTCTGTTGGCTGTATAAATGTCTTCCTTTGAGAAGTGTCTGTTCATATCCTTTGCCCACTTTTTGATGGGATTGTTTGTTTTTTTCTTGTAAATTTGTCTGAGTTCTTTGTAGGTTCTGGATGTAAGCCCTTTGTCAGATGAGTAGATTGCAAAAATGTTCTCCCATTCTGTAGGTTGCCTGTTCACTCTGATGGTAGTTTCTTTTGCTGTGCAGAAGCTCTTTAGTTTAATTAGATCCTATTTGTCAATTTTGGCTTTTGTTGCCATTGCTTTTGGTATTTTAGACATGAAGTCCTTGCCCATGCCTATGTCCTGAATGGTATCACCTAGGTTTTCTTCTAGGGTTTTTATGGTTTTAGGTCTAACATTTAAGTCTCTAATCCACCTTGAATTAATTTTCGTATGAGTAGTAAGGAAAGGATCTAGTTTCAGCTTTCTACTTATGGCTAGCCAATTTTCCCAGCACCATTTATTAAACAGAGAATCCTCTCCCCATTTCTTGTTTTTGTCAGGTTTGTCAAAGAACAGATGGCTGTAGATGTGTGATATTATTTCTGAGGGCTCTGTTCTGTTCCATTGGTCCAAATCTCTGTTTTGGTACCAGTGCCATGCTGTTTTGGTTCCTGTAGCCTTGTAGTATAGTTTGAAGTCAGGTGGCATGATGCCTCCAGCTTTGGTCTTTTGGCTTAGGATTGTCTTGGCAATGTGGGCTCTGTTTTGGTTCCATATGAACTTTAAAGCAGTTTTTTCCAATTATGTGAAGAAAGTCATTGGTAGCTTAATGGGGATGGCATTGAATCTTTAAATTATCTTGGGCAATATGGACATTTTCATGATATTGAGTCTTCCTATCCATGAGCATGGTATGTTATTCCATTTGTTTGTGCCCTCTTTTATTTCACTGAGCAATGGTTTGTAGTTCTCCTTGAAGAGGTCCTTTACATCCCTTGTAAGTTGGATTCCTAGGTATTTTATTCTCTTTGAAGCAATTGCCAAGGGAGTTCACTCATGATTTGGCTCTCTGTTTGTCTGTTACTGGTGTATAAGAATGCTTGTGATTTTTGCACATTGATTTTGTATCCTGAGATGTTGCTGAAGTTGCTTATCAGTTTAAGGAGATTTTGGGCTGAGACGATGGGGTTTTCTAAATATACAATGATGTCATCTGCAAACGGACAATTTGACTTCCTCTTTTCCTAACTGAATACCCTTAATTTCTTTCTCTTGCCTGATTGCCCTAGCCAGAACTTCCAACACTATGTTAAATAGGAGTGGTGAGAGAGGGCATCCCTGTCTTGTGCCAGTTTTCAAGGGGAATGCTTCCAGTTTTTGCCCATTCAATATGATATTGGCTGTGTGTTTGTCATAAATAGCTCTTATTATTTTGAGATATGTTCCATCTATACTGATTTTTTTGAGAGTTTTTAGCATGAAGGGCTGTTGAATTTTGTCAAAGGCTTTTTCTGCATCTATTGAGATAAACATGTGGTTTTTGTCTTTGGTTCTGTTTATATGCTGGATTACGTTTATTGATTTGCGTATGTTGAAGCAGCCTTGCATCCTAGAGATGAAGCCCACTTGATCATGCTGGATAAGGATTTCGATGTGCTTCTGGATTTGGTTTGCCAGTATTTTACTGAGGATTTTTGCATCAATGTTCATCAGGGATATTGGTCTAAAATTCTCTTTTTTCTCTTGTGTATCTGCCGGGCTTTGGTATCAGGATGATGTTGGCCTCATAAAATGAGTTAGGGAGGATTCCCTCTTTTTCTATTGATTGGAATAGTTTCTGAAGGAATGGTTCCAGCTCCTCCTTGTACCTGTGGTGGAATATGGCTGTGAATCCGTCTGGTCCTGGACTTTTTTTTTTTCGGTGGGTAGGCTATTAATTATAGCCTCAATTTCAGAGCCTGCTATTGGTCTATTCAGGGATTCAACTTCTTCCTGGTTTAGTCTTGGGAGAGTGTATGTATCCAGGAATTTATCCATTTCTTCTAGGTTTTCTAGTTTATTTGCGTAGAGGTGTTTATAGTATTTTCTGATGGTAGTTTGTATTTCTGTGAGGTCGGTGGTGATATCCCCTTTATCATTTTTTATTGCATCTATTTGATTCTTCTCTCTTTTCTTCTTTATTAGTCATGCTAGTGGTCTATCAGATTTGTTGATCTTTTCAAAACACCAGCTCCTGGATTCATGGATTTTTTGAAGTGTTTTTTGTGTCTCTATCTCCTTCAGTTCTGCTCTGATCTTAGTTATTTCTTGTCTTCTGCTAGCTTTTGAATGTGTTTGCTCTTGCTTCTCTCGTTCTTTAATTGTGATATGAGGGTGTCAATTTTGGATCTTTCCTGCTTTCTCTTGTGGGCATTTAGTGCTATAAATATCCCCCTACACACTGCTTTAAATGTGTCCTAAAGATTCTAGTATGCTGTGTCTTTGTTCTCATTGTTTTCAAAGAACATCTTTCTTTCTGCCTTCATTTCGTTATGTACCCAGTAGTCATTCAGGAACAGGTTGTTCAGTTTCCATGTAGTTGAGTGGCTTTGATTGAGTTTCTTAGTCTTGAGTTCTGGTTTGATTGCACTGTGGTCTGAGAGACAGTTTGTTATAATTTCTATCCTTTTACATTTGCTGAGGAGTGCTTTACTTCCAACTGTGTGGTCAATTTTGGAATAAGTATGATGTGGTGCTGAGAAGAATATATATTCTGTTGATTTGTGGTGGAGAGTTCTGTAGATGTCTATTAGGTCTGCTTGGTGCAGAGCTGAGTTCAATTCCTGGATATCCTTGTTAACTTTCTGTCTCGTTGATCTGTCTAATGTTGCCAGTGGAGTGATAAAGTCTCCCATTATTATTGTATGGGAGTTTAAGTCTCTTTTTAAGTCTCTAAGGACTTGCTTTATGAATCTGGGTTTTCCTGTATTGGGTGCATATATATTTAGGATGGTTAGCTCTTCTTGTTGAATTGATCCCTTTACCATTATGTAATGGCCTTCTTTGTCTCTTTTGATCTTTGTTGGTTTAAAGTCTGTTTTATCCAAGACTAGGATTGCAACCCCTGCCTTTTTTTGTTTTCCATTTGCTTGGTAGATCTTCTTCCATCCCTTTATTTTGAGCCCATGTGTGTCTCTGCACTTGAGATGGGTCTCCTGAATAGAGCAGACTGATGGGTCTTGACTCTTTATCCAGTTTGCCAGTCTTTGTCTTTTAATTGGACTATTTAGCCCATTTACATTTTAGGTTAATATTGTTATGTGTGAATTTGATCCTGTCATTATGATGTTAGTTGGCTGTTTCCTCATTAATTGGTGCAGTTTCTTCCTAGCATCTATGGTCTTTACATTTTGGCATGTTTTTGCAGTGGCTGGTACCGGTTGTTCCTTTCCATGTTTAGGACTTCCTTCAGGAGCTCTTGTAGGGCAGGCGTGGTGGTGACAAAATCTCTCAGCATTTGCTTGTCTGTAAAGGATTTTATTTCTCCTTCACTTATGAAACTTAGTTTGTCTGGAAATGAAATTCTTGGTTGAAAATTCTTTTCTTTAAGAATGTTGAATATTGGCCCCCACTCTCTTCTGGCATGTAGAGTTTCTGCTGAGAGATCCGCTGTTGGTCGGATGGGCTTCCCTTCGTGGGTAACCCGACCTTTCTCTCTGACTGCCCTTTACATTTTTTCCTTCATTTCAACCTTGGTGAATCTGACAGTTGTTTGTCTTGGGGTTACTCTTCTCAAGAAGTATCTTGTGGCGTTCTCTGTATTTCCTGAATTTGAATGTTGACCTGCCTTGCTAGGTTGAGTAAGTTCTCCTAGAGAATATCCTGCAGAGTATTTCCCAACTTGGTTCCATTCTCCATGTCACTTTCAAGTACACCAGTCAGATGTAGATTTGGTCTTTTCACATAGTCCTGTATTTCTTGGAGGCTTTGTTCATTTCTTTTTACTCTTTTTTCTCTAAACTTCTCTTCTCGCTTCATTACATTCATTTGATCTTTAATCACTGGTACCCTTTCTTCCAGTTGATCCAATTGGTTACTGAACCTTGAGCATGTGTCACGTGGTTCTCATGCCATGGTTTTCAACTCCATCAGATCATTTAAGTACTTCTCTACACTGGTTATTCTAGGTATCCATTCATCTAATCTTTTTTCAAGGATTTTAGCTTATTTATGTGGGGTTCACACTACCTCCTTTAGCTCAGAGAAGTTTGATCGTCTGAAGCTTTCTTCTCTCAACTTGTCAAAATCACTCTCCATCTAGCTTTGTTCTGTTGCTGGCAAGGAGCTGCATTCCTTTGGAGGAGAAGAGGCATTCTAATTTTTAGAATTTTCAGCTTTTCTGCTCTTGTTTCTCCCCGTTTCCTCTGGAAGCTTCGTCTCAGAGGGGTACCCAGCTGTGGGAGGTGTCAGTCTGCCCCTACTGGGGTGTGCCTCCCAGTTAGGCTACTCAGGGGTCAGAGACCCACTTGAGGAAGCAGTCTGTCCATTCTCAGATCTCAAACTCCATGATGGGAGAACCACTACTCTCTTCAAAGATGTCAGACAGGGACATTTAAATCTGCACAGGTTTCTGCTGCCTTTTGTTCAGCTATGCCTTGCCCCCAGAGGTGGAGTCCACAAAGGCAGGCAGGCCTCCTTGAGCTGCAGTGGGCTCTACCCAGTTTGAACCTCCCGCCTGCTTTGTTTACCTACTCAAGCCTCAGCAATGGCGGGCACCCCTCCTCCAGCCTGGCTGCCGCCCTGCAGTTCAATCTCAGACTGCTGTGCTAGCAATGAGTGAGGCTCTGTGGCTGTGGGACCCTCCAAGCCAGGTGCAGGATATAGTCTCCTGGTGTGCCATTTGCTAAGACTCTTGGAAAAGCACGGTATTAGGGTGGGAGTGACCCAATTTTCCAGGTGCTGTCTGTCATGGCTTCCCTTGGCTAGGAAAGGGAATTCCCTGACCACTTGTGCTTCCTAGGTGAGGTGATGCCTTGCCCTGCTTTGGTTCTGTCTTGGCGGGCTCCAGCCACTGTCCTGCACCCACTGTCTGACACAGACCAGTGAGATGAACCCGGTACCTCAGTTGGAAATGCAGAAATCAGCCATCTTCTGCGTTGCTCACACTGGGAGCTATAGACTGGAGGTATTCCTATTCAGCCATCTTGGATCCCAACAAAAACTATTTCTTATTTGCAGAGGCATCCAGTGCATATTTATTAAGATTAATACATATTATGGAAAATTACATTTATTTTTTCAGATCCAAGAAATTGATACAAATAATGAGCAAGAAAATGATTATGAAGAGGATATTGCCTCATTTTCCACATATATTCCTTGTAAGTTTTTCTATGTTTTATATATATATATGTCATATTCATATATATACCAGATATATATGACTTCTGGAAGATGTAACTGAAAAAGCAATACTGAAGGGAATGTGGCATGGTATTTAATTAACTGGCTTTTAATTTGTAATAGAGACACTACTACATCATATGGCTAATTTAAATACTTTTAATACGTTCAAGTTTTAGTAATCAAATACTGATTTTTCCTACCCAGAGAGAATATACAAATAACTCTGTTATGACTATTTGGACTATTTGGCAACTACATTTTTAAAGATTTTTAAAAACACAAAACCACATTCTTTGCAGGCCTTAGTTTTCTCAGTTAAGAAATGAGAACATTGAACTAGAATACTTTCTAAGGTCCTCCCTGGCTCTATATCTGTGATTCTACATTCTAAAGTCTGAAGAATAATTCATGATGTTCCTACATGTATATAAACATATACGTGTATATACACACTTACATATATGTGTATATATAAAGTTATATACATATATGTGTGTATATATATACAGTTATATACATATATATATACATGTGTATATATATACAGTTATATACACATATATATATATACACGTGTATATATTCTTGTTTATATGTGTATGTAAACTCTACCCATTATGCCAGGTTTTACTGGCATACAGCTCAACAGCTTCACCAGCATGTTTGATAGGAATCCCACACCCAACATTTTTGAAAATTCTGATTCCTGCCATTGCCAAACCTCTCCACCTGCTGACTTCCCCATCTCAGTAAGTGAAAACTCCTCCCCTCCTTTGTTCAAGTCAGTCAAAAAATCCTTGAAAGTCATCCTTGGCATTTTTACTTTCTCTCCTATCCCATACGCAATCAGTCATACAATACTGTTGACTCTACCTTCAAAATATTCCCAGCATTCAGCCATTTCTCTCCCCTTTCATTATCCTAGTCCACACCATCATCAGTTCTCCCCTTGTTTACTGCAATAACACAGTGGAGAAATGGAGGGCCAATGTCACTTCCTATATTGCAAGTTTGGCAATGAACGGAAATGTTTCTATTGTTATGACTCAAGAGTGAGGATTACTACTGGTATTTATTGGGTAGAGATAGAAGGAATGCTGCTAAATAATGTATAGAAAGGCTTCAATGCAACTTCCACATTTGCTGCCTCTGATATTCTATGCTTCATGAAAAGACTAAACACCTTTCATGAAGGACTAAACACTTTTCTGCACCAAATCCTCCAGTACCTCCCTATTATACTCATAATCTTTCTCATCCCCTGCAAGGCCCTAATCTTTGTGTTCCCATCTCTCACCATGCTCTTGCTTGTTCACACACCAATAATGCTCCTGCCTCAGGGCATTTGCACTTTCTATTCCTTCTGTACACTTTCTCCTTATATGCCCAAGGCTTGCTCCATCACTTCTTTCTTCGTATTATGATACCCTCCTCTTCATTTCACTTTACCTGCTCCTTTTCTTCATTGCATTTATCAACATTAACATAATATATTATTTATCTGGTTGTTGTTTATTGCCTGCATTCTCTTTCTAAAACACATGCTCAAAGGGATTAGGGCTTCTTATTCACTGTTTTTATTGTATCCCCAGTACCTGTAACAGAACATAGTCTATACCCAATGAAACATTATTGACCAAAAGTTTTTCAAATGATGGGGAACTGCAAATCAAATAAAGTTAAATACAATTAAATGCCTTCACTAGCATACTTTGGCAAAATTAGTGAACTCTTCAAATTATTGCAGGACACAAAAAATGCTAAATATTAAATTAATGGATTAATGCACCAAGCTTTGAAGTTACATATCTTATCATTTAAATTATAATAAAAGTGATTTATAATCAGGCCATCATTGAAAATGACCATATGTTTATCATGACATTTAATTTTCAGAAGAATTGACTGTAATAATAAAATATTATTTCAATTATCTATAAAGAAAAATTTCACTTTTGCAGTTTGAAACTGCAAACTCTCTTGTATATGAAACTGTGACTGGGCTCAAGTCAGTCTCTTTCATGAGTGAGAGGGGGAAGCACAGAACCCTAGCCCAACGGATTCCCATTGGTATTACCATTACGACAAAGCATGCTAAAACACACTAACTCATTAAATCTGAATTTCCAGGGCTGAAACTCAAGTTTCGGCATATTTGATGACAAGTACCATACAGATTCTGTTGCTTATTCAGTATTATGAAACACTGAATATATAAACAAAAGTGTGGCTAAGAGTAATTTCCTATAGCGTGAATGTAATTCTGAGTTGATGACTGATTTGCCCATACAGAAATAATAAAGTCCCTTTGCTAGCCTGAGCAATAATTTTTTTCCATCCATTCCATCATCTACTCCATCAGCATTTCTAGAGACTACTTTATTTCAGGCTTAGTGTTTTGTGTTAAGGATAAAAAGATGAATGAGATCTGTGCAGATAGATCATACAAAAACAAATAACTATCCACTCTGCCCAGGCTGGTAATTAAAGAATCTTGGTTTAGTTCTAATATTGGAAACTGTATCTTTCTTCTTTCTCACATGAAAGAATAGAAAAACAAAAAAGAAAATTCCATAGAGTAATATGGTCTACCATCATGGGCATGATTTTTCTGCATGACTAATTTTTCTCCATGGGAGAAAAATTTCTACAGTGTAATTCTTCATTTTAAAGGAGTCTTTCTTCTCTACATTCTGCTGTTTGGGATTTTAAGCTATATTTCAGCTTAGCAACATTTTAATAGAGCAATTTCTTGCCTTGACAAGGACAAGAATTCACAAATTCAAAGGTCTGTTACAGAGGTTCCAAAGTCTGTTTAGAAATTCCAAAAGGCTGTTTTAAATTTTTTGAATCCTTTATTTAGAGAATATTTTTATAAAGAAAATTTAATAAAGGTTTTTTTCTGAAGATTTAAAGTCATTACATTATAATTTCTTTTTTTCTGTTTTCTTCTTGAGTGTTTAAAGAACACTTACTGTATATAACATAAAAACAAATAATGGTATGGTTGTCAGAGTAGAGGGAATTTGTATCATTTGGTTAAATTTCAGGGTAGAATGCATTTATAGGTGAAGAACTGATCCTCAGAAAGATTTACCTACTGTTGGTGATTTACATGCCTTCCCCACCAAAAAAAATTAACTTTTACCAAGTAATAGTTCCAAAGTTAATATAGTATCTGTAAATGATTTATTATAAGGAATTATAAAATTATTATAGTTATCTGTAAAGATCAACATATATTAAATAACTAAATAAGAGTCATAGATTCATTTGTATTTATTATTTACAAGCAAGTAAAGGTTTGTGTCTTTTCCCTTTTCTTTACCTTTTCCATCATTTATTATTTTATTGGGTCAGTTATATTGTTTCCTAATAAAAATGCAAGGATGCTATCAAATATATGAACTTGTTAAAACAACAACTCTAAAGAATCAGAATATCATTATCTGCATGAGTGTGTCATATACACAGATAGCGAGACATAATGGAGCTTTGACTGTTCATTTGGTAAGTATTTTAAAAGCCCAGAAATAAATGACTGTGCACTACAAGTTATACATTTGACAGCTTTTCACTATATCAGGTCGTAAAAGTTTTATTAGCAGTACTACTATTTCTGTACAAATTTACAAAATATGAAATGCCTCCAGATGGTGTGATTAAATGAAATCATGCAATCTTCATTGTAAACAGCCACACAGAACCCAATATGTCATCATGAAAGCAGGAAGACATACAGGCAGAGTGCAGTTGGAGCTGAGGCAAGTGAAATGGAAGAGGAAGGAAAAGAGAATGGATCAGACATGGAGGCCAAGCACAGCCCACTAGAAGTTGGCAGTGAGAGTTCTGAGGACCAGTATGATGACTTGTATGTGTTCATTCCTGGTGCTGATCCAGAAAATAATTCACAAGAGCCACTCATGAGCAGCAGACCTCCTCTCCCTCCACCACGACCCGTAGCTACTGCCTTCCAACTGGAAAGACCTCACTTCACCTTACCAGGTAAGTTTAAAGTTAGAAAAAACAAAACAAACAAAGACAAACCTTTGACAGCCTTACATAGCAAATAGTGCAGTGGCAAATCTATACAGAGCAGATCAGCTTCTGAAACCAGGAGTAACATTCCTCCTATTCTTTAAAAACTAAGGCCTGGGAAATGAGGCAAGAGATACCTACCTCTACCTCGTTCTTTTCTTTTTTTCCTTCCTTCCTTCCTTCCTTCCTTCCTTCCTTCCTTCTTTCCTTCCTTCCTTCCTTTCTTCCTCTTTCCACCCTCCCTCCTTCCCTTTCTTCCTTCCTTCTCTCACTTTTTCTCTCTTTCTCTCTTTCTTCTCTGTCTCATTACAAAGCTTTAAGAAAATAAAACTTGGAAGGAGTCTATGGTTCTTCATGTAAAATGAACCTCAGGCATTTTGTGGAAAAGGAAATACAACATTGCTTTTAAAACATGCTCTCAGTCTTCAGAAGAAAAAAAAAGTGAAATGCTGATGATCCACAATTTTCAGATGAACTTGGGCACTTCAGTCACTTGGTAGCTGTGGGAGAATGAAGTGTTAAAGGGTTTGTCGCACACTGCACTGACACCAAAGTTTAAAAACACTCTATACACTATCCAAGTGGAAGAAGAGTCAGCGTAGCTGTCACTGGCATTTGTTCCCAGATGCAGGAATTGGGGTGTGGAAAGTGGGTGTGGGGAATCTGTCCTTGCGGAGGGCATGAAGAGGAGCTTCCACATTAGGTTTATCTGCCTGGAGTGTTCAACACCCTGACAAACTCCCAGCTCCAGGCTCACTCTTACAGTCACAAATTATCATCTACTTTTTGATCATTATTTCATATGTACTTTCCAAATTTATATTTATTTTCCAAACAAAATGTTCTTAAGAAGACAATTTAGTTAAAAAAAAAAAAATCCTTATCAAAACCGCATTTTCACTACAATTTAGTTGTTGGATCCTAGAAGGCTATAAAGTATAAAAACATGGCCTTGTTTCAAAAAGTAAATTTTTAAGCAATGAAATGTAGTATTTGGGCCGGGCGCAGTAGCTCACGCCTATAGTCCCAACACTTTGGGAGGCCGAGGTAGGCGTATCACCTGAGGTCAGGAGTTTGAGACCAGCCTGGCCAACATGGTGAAACCCCATCTCTACTAAAAATACAAAAGTTAGCTGTGCTTGCGCCTGTAATCCCAGCTACTGGGGAGGCTGAGGCAGGAGAATCGCTTGAGCCCGGGAGGCGGAGGTTGCAGTGAGCCAAGATCATGCCACTGCATCCCAGCCTGGGCAACAAGAGCAAGACTCCATCTCAAAAAAAAAAAAAAAAAAAAAAAGGAATTTAGCATTTGTGTCCTTGAAGGCTCTCTATGAAGACGCAAGTTTACCAACATAAGCTCTATTAAGCTTATGCACTGTGTTTAGAGATGGAAAGTACTACTTAATTGAAAGCTCTGAAGCCCAATGGATATTCCTCTGATTCATTCATTCATTCAACAGATATTTATTACCTACTGTATTTCAAGCTCTTCTGGATCCCTAACATTTATCCATGAAGTAGATCTATTAATGTTTAGTGGTGAGGGGAGAAAACATCATAAGTTGGTAGTACACTGACTATAAAATTCTTGCATATTTTTCTCATTTTTCAGATCTTAATAATTTGTTATAACAAAATAGGAAGACAAACTTGTGTCAGATTATTTCTCTTAAAAGTGCTAATATTAAATCATATTTTTCCTAATGCAAATTTCTATATATGGTCTGTTGGTTAGCAGGTCTAAAACGACTCTACCTAGGGTCTTAATGAGAAATCTAAGATCAGAAATGTGATCTTGGCTAATATATCTTCTGAAAACTAGCAAATATAAAAAGCAAAATAAAACAAAAACTTACTTATTTAATTTAAAAACTCTGTTTTTACATTTTATATTCAGTGTTACTTTTATCTTATCTTTTCATAGCACTGATGTTAGAAGTGGATAATAAAATGCCGGTATTTTTTCTTAAAATTTTTTTATTCGTCTTTAAATGCAAGGCTGTACGCTATCACTTATTTTTTTGCCAGAGACTTTGTATGTCTTTGACTTTGGCTAGTTATACCTTCAGGAGTTGTTCTTTCTGAGTAGCTTCCATCTGCCATCAAGTTTCTGAAGGAAAAAAAAAAAAGCCATCTCCTCAGTGCTGTAGGCATCAAATTCCTCACAATGGATTTACAAACTTCTTCATTAGAGAAACTAATAACATATAATACTATAGAGCACTTTACAGTTTATAAAGAACCCATTGTTTCTTTTTAACTTCCCAAGAATCCTCGGATCCCTCCTTGACTCAGTTCCAAGCAGTGCTATAATTAGAATGTGTCAGTTACTTCTATTAACAGGTCTCCTAGGCTATTAGGATTTTTCTCTTTTTTATACGGTCTTGCTCCAATTACTTCAAAAGTTGGAATTATAGAAGTGATTTGTTTTCATCTTTCTTTATTGATATACCACCTGAATTGAGAAAGCTTAGGTCTCACTCTTAACTGAAAAGGATAATCTGATACTTTGAAAAATAAAAAGTAAAATGTATTATTTCTAGCGCAAGCCCAACTTTAGAAATAGTTGGGAAGAGAGGTGGGTGGGGAAACAGAGAGTTAAGAACTCAGGAAATTGGTTCATAAATGTAAGACGGTTGACACATTCCACTAAAAATGAAACACTGAAAAAGTGGTTCCCATACACTTAATCCAGTTTCACCTGTGTTGCTGTCAGTGAACCAGAAGTCATAAAATCAAAATCTTAAAACTGTATTATTCAAAGGATAAAAGGCAAGTCGTGGTGAATTGAAAGTTAGTGCTAGGCACATTGGTAATGAATACTTCTTAAGTTAAACTAAATGAAACTGTAAGAGTTAAGACTGTTGGGAGATTATCTTAATCTCGCCTCATAAACCTGCCCAAGACAATTGCTGAATCTTTCTATAATAATATTCTTTTATTCTGCTCTGCTACTTGTCTTTCCCCTTTTAAGTTTTTCCACTAAAATCTTCATAAGTAAACTAATTTGGAGAGTATCAGGTTCTCACCAAACAAAGGGCAAATTCAAAAAAGAATGGAAATGAAAGAAAAAGCCCTCATTGGCCTGGTAGAGAGCCATTAAAATTCTTTTTAATTTACTTGTTAATCAAAGCAATCAAAGCATATTATATCTTTGTCTTATTAATAACTGCTACAAAAATATTTTAACATATTCTTATAAAAATATGTCAAGATATTACTGAATGTAAAAACCGTCAAAAACTCTGAAACCTATAATTTTATTATTTTCATGTGAATTCATTCTCACACCATTGATCATCCATGCTGTCTTTTATGTCAGGAACTCTACTTTCAGTGTCTGTCATCTATGTTTTTTATTTGTTTATTTTTTTGTTTTTATTTTTGAGGCATGATCTCGCTCTGTTGCCCAGCCTGGAGTGCAATGGCATGCTTATAGCTCACTGTAGCCTCCAACTCTTGGGCTAAAGCAATCCTCTCTCCTCAGTTTCTGGAGTAGCTAGGAGTGTTGGCCGCCTGGCTAATTCTTTTATTTTTGTAGATACTAGGTCTCACTACGCTGCTATCAAATTCCTGGCCTCCAGCTATCCTCTCACCTCAGCCTCCCAAAGCATTGTGATTAGGCACAGAAGCCACCGAGCCTGGCCAGAGTCCTTTTTCTATGAATAAGGTCTGTTGGCTTGTAGAAAACAAGAGCTGCATTTTTGAAGGTCAGTTTGTCATAGTCAAAGACCAACTGCTATGAAACCAACTAATGGTGCCTTTGGCTATTTCTCCCTGTCATTTTCAGAGAAATTAAATTTTAGGTGAAATATCCAGTGCAAGCAATATGAAACATGAAAGGACTTCAAATGAAAAAAAAAATCTAAGAGTATTATGCTTGAAAAACACAAGTTTTCAAAGCTGTGGAGTTTGAGACATAGATTTATAACTCAATTTCCTGATATGAAATCATTCTTTATATGTAAAAGTATATAGAATATATAAAATAATATATAAATGTGTATTTAATATATAACATATAGATAATTATATTTTATACATTAAATATTTCATATATATCTCTCTCTCTACACAGAATAATATGGAAAGCATTTAAATGTTTTTTAAAAATCCATGTCTTAAGCAAACTGTTTTTCTTAATACAATTTAAATTACAAACTGCAGGATGATTTATTAGTAAGTTACACAGCTCACTTTTTCTGCATTTTGGGGGTAACATATAAATTATTCTCCTGGAGTCAGAAGTTCTTCTCTAATATTGTTTCCTATGGCACTTGACTAAGCCACCTTGGGAAGCTCAAAAACATGACAGATGGACACCAATAATATTGCATATAACAGAAGAATAAACACAATGTAAATATTTCATAAACAGGGACAATGGTGGAAGTCCAGATGGAAAGAAGTCAAAACTGGGGTGATCCTGGTGTTAGACAAGAAAAAGGAGATGAGCTCAAAGGAGAAAAAGATAAGAAAGAAGATGAAAAAGAGCAGGAGGAGGAGGAGGAAGACCCATATACTTTCGCTGAGATTGATGACAGTGAATATGACATGATATTGGCCAATCTGAGTATAAAGAAAAAAACTGGGAGTCGGTCTTTCATTATAAACAGACCTCCTGCCCCCACACCCCGACCCACAAATATACCTCCAAAAGAGGAAACTACACCTTACATAGCTCAAGGTAATGTTTTATCATTGTGGTTTGTTTACTTGTTAATTTTTTTTGTACAAAATTTTGAGGATGGGAGGAGGGGATAAGGTGATGCAATTAGTGCTCTAAAACTGCAAAGATTTAACTATTTTTTTTCAAGTCACAGGTAAGCTATACTGGCTCATTTTTTTTCACTAAGAGTTTTATTATTATTATTATTATACTTTAAGTTCTGGGGTACATGTGCAGAACATGCAGTTTTGTTACATAGGTATACACGTGCCATGGTGGTTTACTGTACCCATCAGCCCGTCACCTACATTAGGTATTTCTCCTAATGTTATCCCTCCCCTAGCCCTCCACCCCACAACAGGCCCCAGTGTGTGATATTCCCCTCCCTATGTCCATGTGATCTCATCGTTCAGCTCCCACTTATGAGTGAGAACATGTGGTGTTTGGTTTTCTGTTCTTGTGATAGTTTGCTGAGAATGATGGTTTCCAACTTCATCCATGTCCCTGCAAAGGACATGAACTCATCCTTTTTTATGACTGGATAGTATTCCATGGTGTGTATGTGCCACATTTTCTTTATCCAGTCTACTATTGGTGGACATTTGGGTTGGTTCCAAGTCTTTGCTGTTGTGAATAGTGTTGCAGTAAACATACATGTGCATGTGTCTTTAGAGTAGAAGGATTTATAATCCTCTGGGTATATACCCAGTAATGGGATTGCTGGGTCAAATGGTATTTCTAATTCTAGATCCTTGAGGAATCACCACACTGTCTTCCACAATGATTGACTAATTTACACTCCCACCAACAGTGTAAAAGCATCCCTGTTTCTCCACATCCTCACCAGCATCTGTTGTTTCCTGACTTTTTAATGGTTGCCATTCTAACTGGTATGCGATGGTATCTCACTGTGATTTTGATTTGCATTTCTCTAATGACCAGTGATGATGACCACTTTTTCATGTGTCTATTGGCTGCATAAATGTCTTCTTTTGAGAAGTGTCTATCCTTTGCCCACTTTTTTGATGGAATTATTTTCTTCTTGTAAATTTGTTTAAGTTCTTTGTAGATTCTGGATATTAACCCTTTGTCAAATGGATAGGTTGCCAAAATTTTCTGCCATTCTGTAGGTTGCCTGTTCACTCTGATGATAGTTTCTTTTGCTGTGCAGGAGCTCTTTAGTTTAATTAGATCCCACTTGTCAATTTTGTCTTTTGTTGCCATTGCTTTTGGTGTTTTACACATGAAGTCTTTGCCCATGTACTGGCTCATTTTTAAATTTAGAAACATAGTAAGTAAAGAAAATAAGAATGATGGATTGGGTTCTGGTTTCTACTTCCTCATTAAGAAGGATAATGACAAGTCTTTCAGGGAACATGAAACCATAGCATATATGTAGAAATTCTTCTTGATACTTCCTTCCTAATTCTATAAGAGAGAAGCTCAACTCCTATAAATAATATGCAACATAAAAACATTTAAATATATACTACAGATTTACCTAAGAGAAACATAATTACTCATATATACTTAATATTTTCAAAAGAAACCATTCTATTCCTTACGCTGCATGTATATATTGAGAGATTCGTATAGGAAAATTTAGCAAGCATGTATGAAGTATTTATCAGTATAAAACACACTTATTTAATGATGATCTACTCTTTATATTGTTCAAGAAACTATAACAAATTAGGAAACTGTAGCAAACTAATCAACTGTTTCAGCTGAAATAAAACATGAATTGTAACAGTTGTCTAGATTACAAAGTCAGGGAATGAACTTCTGTTAGAAATTCTCAGGTTGCCTCTCATAGTTTAGTATCTCTAGGGTATTACTATCTCCTTGATATAGTTGCTAAATACCAGTAAAGACTTTTAAAATAGAAAGTAGATATAGCTTGATACAAAAAGTTAGTTGTACTCTAGAAATTTTTGAAGAGATACCTCATCTTCTATACTCCAATGCTGAGTCTCCAGACAAGAATGGAATCCCATGTTGTGTTGGTCTACTGTTTGGCCATTATCTTCCCATCCTTCTATTGGTGGTTATATTCTTGTTTTTCAAGATCTCTTTCTTGTTCTCTGTTGTTCTTTTTTACAGGATTATTTTCTCTTTTAGGTGGCATGGGTACATAGAGATATAATTCAGTATCTTTTTTACTGATTTTGTTTCATTTTGTTTTGATTTGTTTTTAATTTTTTTTGTTCTTACTTTTTTCCTTCTGCTCTCATATTTTCTCTGTTGTCTTTACTTGTTTTTTGTTCTGCCTGTAGCATTTGATACTTCCATCAAATATGGCTATTCTTAGCTATGTTTTCATGTTTAACAATGAAGCACCGGCTGGGTGCAGTGGGTCATGTCTATAATCCCAGCACTTTGGGAGGCCAAGGCGGGTGGATCACCTGAGGTCAGGAGCTCGAGACCAGCCTGGCCAACATGGTGAAACCCCATCTCTAATAAAAACACAAAAAAGTTATCCGGGCATGGTGGCAGGTGCCTGTAATCCCAGCTACTCAGGAGGCTGAGGCAGGAGAATCGTTTGAACCCAGGAGTCGGAGGTTGTAGTGAACCAAGATCATGCCACTCCACTCCAGCCTGAGCAACAGAGCAAGACTCCGTCAAAAAAAAAAAAAAGAAAAAAAAGAATGAAGCACCAAATGCCCTCACTGGAAACTCTAGTTGTTAACTTATGGACGGCGTTGTAGGGTAATTAGGAAGTAGGTAACCAGCTTTTTCATTGGATGGCCCCAGAATATTATTTATGTAACTCTATTTGCCTATGCTTTTAACTTTTTCTAGGATACGCTTCAACTAACTATAGTCTGCATTTACATATCCAGTTCCCAGCACACTGAGATTAGAATGCCGGAAGAAGATTAGGAAATTTCACCATTCAGAATACACAATTTAACTTGTTCTCCCTGTTTTCAGTCTAGTTTGTAATTCCTGCCACCCAGTGTGCCTTGTGTCCCATGTCCAGAGCTACTTCTGTTCAATTTCTCTAATGAAGAAACCTCCTATTAGGGATGAGTGCTTCATTTCACAGGACTAGAGAAAGAACTTGGGGCTATGACTGGTTTAGGCTTTCAACCAATCCCCAAGTTAAATAAGTGCATTTGGATGGTTTTCCTCTCATTGATTTCTTTATCAGTTACATAAACATTGATTGAGTGCCAGTGATAAAATCTGTGTACTAAGTATGTAAATTCTGAACGTGCAGTGTTGCAATTTGTCCTGTAGGTATGTGCACACATAGAAACATTAAAGAATCTTAAATACCGGCCGGGCGCGGTGGCTCAAGCCTGTAATCCCAGCACTTTGGGAGGCCGAGGCGGGCGGATCACAAGGTCAGGAGATCGAGACCATCCTGGCTAACACGGTGAAACCCCGTCTCTACTAAAAAATACAAAAAACTAGCCGGGCGAGGTGGCGGGCGCCTGTAGTCCCACCTACTCAGGAGGCTGAGGCAGGAGAATGGCGTGAACCCGGGAGGCGGAGCTTGCAGTGAGCTGAGATCTGGCCAGTGCACTCCAGCTTGGGTGACAGAGCGAGACTCCGTCTCAAAAAAAAAAAAAAAAAAAAAAAAAGAATCTTAAATACCTTGAGTTTCTAACAAATTTTAAAGGTTACTTATCTCACCCATCCCAAGACTGGCACCCTTCAATATTTATAAGATGTCTTTCTAATTCTAATACAATATAATTTACTCTCATTATATTTGTATTACATGGAGATGAAAACTAGTGCTATAATTTTTTTTTTGCAATTAAGTATATAAAATAGGTATGGTTATTTACTGTATCCCAAATAAGTAGCAAAAGCTGGACTACAAATAAGGTCACCAAAATCCTCTTCCATTTTTTATTCCTTTTCTCTTTCACTGGGATATACTTGCCTGCCTTTTTCTTTTATGCAATTGATTGTTGATCATTGTGTTCCCACATTAGAAAGAGATTACCTCATCAGCTAATTCATTCTTGATGTTCTTTGCATTTCACAGAGTAAGAGCCTTTTCTCACATCTTTCCTTTTCCTCCCCCCTAGCTTGGGCAGATCTATTAAGTCAAATTGCCACTATTTCCCAGAAAACCATCCACTCAATTAGAAGATTAATTTCTGGCCCCATTGCTTGCCAGAGTCCAAAAATGGTATCAGTATATTGGTATACTCAAGTTGTGTTAACATAGCTAGAATTGAAGGATTTGGAATAGGAGATAGAGGAAAAATACAGGAATGCAGAATCCCAGCTTACTATCTCAGGCAGTGAAGAAGTAATGGCAAAGGAACTAGGCAAAAGCTTTGCAGAAAGACTTGTATTCAAATTTAGCTGATGTTACCCAAGCAAGCAAATTCACATTTCTGAGATTGAATTTCTTCACCGTAAGCTGGGGATACAAATGATACATATTTCAAAGACTGTTAATATCTATATGAGATAAAATTAGAAAATACCCAACACAATACTTGATATGTGGTGTATGTTCAATGCATTATAATTAAAACGATTCTACTTTTACTTTTCTCAGTTTAGTGTCTGTTTCTTGGAGTCTGGTGGAATCAGAAGTTAGGGAAAATAATAGTGCTGGAGTGTGTCAGGGAAGGAAGACCCTGTATTCTAACAGAACAAGTTGGCTTAGTCATCTTCTTATAATAATTATTATTAGGCAGCTTTCATGATAATTTCTAATTCATGCAATAACCCTGCATAGTTGGCATTAATAACCTCATTTTAGAGATAAAGAAACTAATGCTCAGTAAGTGTCAGTGTCTTGCCCAAGGTGATAAAATCAGGAAGAGGAAGAGGAGGGATTTGGACCGAGATTTATCTGGATCTAATGCCTGAGCACATGGCACCACAAATTTCCATCACTGATATATTTATTCCTGGATTGTTTGTTAATATTTATTTCTTCCTTCTAACCTATAAGATCCATGAAGGAAGAGACCAAACTAATCTTTTTTCCCCATTGTATCTCTGGTGCCAAGATCAGTGCTGAATTCACAGTAGAAACTATGAATATTTGGTGAATATTAACTGAATGAAATGATAAAAATGACAAGATCCACATCAATATGACTAGAACAGAAGACTTCATTAACACTCTGGAAGGTAATCAGAAGACTGTATCAGTCTCTAATTCCTAAATTTTTCCTGCTTTAAACCATCTTATGTCTAAAACACTACCATTTGAAGGGAAGAGCCCACATAGAATTGGACAAAGCTCTATGTTATTCATATCCAGCTAAGCACTCTGCTTTCACAAAGCTTAAACATGTGGCATTGAAGCTCTGTTTCACCATCATCATCATCCCCTTACCCCAGAGGCATAACTTATTAATGCAAAACTGAACCCATGTTGATTCATTTTATCAAGAGATATGTTTCTGATTTTTTATCACATTGCTGTTGTACTAAACCTGATCTTAGGTTAGCAATCACAGGAATAACTCATTTTTCATAAGTAAAATTTTTTGAAGTCCTCCTGTTTTCAGATATATTTTCCTCTACTTTTTTTTATCCCTGTAATAGTGAAGAGGATCAGGTTCATTAAGCTTGAAGAATACAGAGGAATTAACACGGATTTATAGTCTTTAGTGACAGAATTCTTGATTTAAGTCAAATCAGGGAAAGAAAATGAGCTCTTGGCATGGCATAGACACATTGGTAGTAAAACTATGTCCATAAATCATACAAAGAGATGAATGCCTATTGGGTAAAATTTTTCAGCATCAATGGGCAATTTTCTATTTTCCTCTCACACAATTAATAGAACAAAGATCCTTCTTCAGAATCCATGTGACTGATTTCGGGTAGAATATAATTTCCCTTTCAATTTCCAATTGCTACTGAGTTGTCCTTGGCATTTTGCAGTGCAACAAAGTTGTATTTGACCTTTTTGAGAGCTACTCAGCTACAGGGACCCCAAAATGTCAAGTGCAACTCAGTTGCTCTCAGAAATTTTCCACTTGCAATTCACTTGTACTTGAAATTGATCACATACAATGCAATTGAAATGCAAAAAGAGAAAAAAGACCTAGTAGAAACTGTTAGGGAAATTTATTCATATCCTTGTAAATGTGACAGAGAATAATGGTCTCTGTCCTCATTTGTAAAATATGGTCAAGTGGATTGAAGTAGGTCTTAGATCAAGTGCCTTGGATCCTACTCCCTGGCTAGGTGACCTTGTCCAAACCATTTAGCTTAAGGACATAGTATGTATATCACAGGTGCTCTCAGAATAGTGACGTATGTATCATTATTTGTAAGCCTCATGTTCCTGTTTTCCTCCTTGACTCTCTGCCTCATTCTTTTCCATGAGAGAGTGCTGGTGTAGCTCTGCAAAGGAGAAATTGTTCTGACCTGTATTCATACTGTCCATTGAAGAGGAGCAAGTCAGCCTGTGTAATGCAGGTGTTCTTGTTTGCTCTTTCTATCATTCTCACAGTGGAACATCATGATCCCCTGGCTTCTTCACAGAAATACTGAATGAAACCTGAGAAGTGCTTTGCAGACCATCTGGTAGCACGTTGACATAATGATGATGAACTTTTCCAGCCTCATCTTCCAAGAATTCAATTCCTTTATATTAGTGAAGTGGAAAAGAGGCAATAATCAGCTGTAGTGTGAACTGACATTAAAAGATTTTCGTTACACAAGACAATGAATGCAAATATTATCAAGCACTTAGATTTTCATTCGACAGCAGAATGAATTCTGGTCTTTTTCCACTTAACGTATGATGTTACTAAACTATTTGTTAAAAGCATCTGTAGGAAGAAGTTTAATTGACCTATAAAAGTAGTTCTTAACTGGTAGTGATTTGCTTCTCATAAGACATTTAGCAATGTCTGGAGACATTTTGGTTGTCAGGACTAAGAACAGTACTAGCGACATCTACTAGGCAGAGACCAAGAATGCTGCTAAACCTCCGACAATGCACTGGGCAGCCACATAACAAAGAATTATCCAGTCTAAAGTGTCAACAGTAACACTGTTAAGAGACTCTTATCTGGATTATTTCCATTGTTAAGCCAGAGTAAACAAATACTTTAGGGAATGATTATTTAAATATGAAATCACAGGTGCATCAAACAACCATATTAAACAGTTATCCACACCTACTGTCTTTTTAGTCACTTTAGATTTCTTGAATTCACAATATTTTCCACCAGGACTTTTAATATGTGATTCTTTGTAATCTAAATAAGTAGCTATTTGAGAAAAATAAGATGCTTCCTGAGGTTGGACAATTGAAAAGAGTCTTCCCTAATGGACCAGCAGCACGGTGTAGTGAAATTCATGAGGATTATGAAACCAGACGGAATGGAATTTGACTTAAGACTGACACTTAAAGTTGTGTAACTTTGTGCAAATTACATAACCTTGCTTCACTTGGTTTTGGTTTGGGTTTTAAAGAAATGTTAATATCTATTTCACAGGGTTTTCATAAGAACTAAAAGGCCTGTGGCCTGCACAGGGTAGCATGTAGGAAATGGTAGTTCCTGTGATGGAAGGTATTCTGTAGACGCAGAGGTGAAGGTAGACCTGGCATATCACCCCAGTTAAGATGCCTTTTGTATGGGTTTCATATGCCAACATATCATCTTGCATGTCTTTTTCAAAGTATTTATTAACTTCCACTATTGAATACTATCTAGAACAAAGGGGCCAGCCCTATCATTTTGGAATTTTCAATCTGTGTTTATATAATTTGAGTCTTGTTAGCAGAATTAAACTCTAATGTTTGTTCAAAGTGAGCATAATCAAATAGCTTATCTTTAAATTTAGGGGAGAACAAAATATTAGAGTACCAAGTCTTATCATCCTGTGAAATATAACAGTGCAAATCATGATCCCACTGCTGCTTCTTGGGATAGCAACATTTCTTGATTAGGGGGAGAGGAAGAGAAGTTGCTTTTGATAATCACTGAACATGAACCAAAAAGCAAACTCATTATAGTTTGCAGAGTCTTCCATTGGCTACCCAAACTACTTCTCTTTGAAACAAAAGAAAATTGCTGGAAATGTTACTAGAGTTATGTCCATACTAATACCATTTCCTTATTGAATACAAACAGGTAGCAAGAGAATTAAACAGATGATCCCAAATGAAGTCTCATGGGAAGAGACTAACCCCTAGTTCAGTGCTATACAAGCAATAGTTGTTCAATACATGCCGCCTCCTGCTAACAGGAGGGAGGAAGACTGCCCACCCAGTGGTGACTGAAGGCTTCACTAATAAACTCATTGCCATGATCTCAAGCTATAATTAGAACAAGGTCCACAAACCAATTGTCATCGCTCAGAATGACTCACCTTCCTGGATTATAAACATTTCTAGAATGTAAATATTTGTGTTTGTATCGAAAGACGACATATGCAAATGAAAACAATTTGTGTTCTACTCTGGTAAAAATTAGGTCCCTTAGTAGTAGAAAAAAAATTATAGTGGGATTTCCCAAATCTTCCTTTAGGAGATGTTTTCAATGATAACATTTCTATCAAACAAAGTTTTTGTTACAACTTGAAAGGAAAATTAATGTTTTCTCCTTTGGAAACTAAAGCATTTATTAATACCACCACCGAATTAGAATTTTTACGCCATTTTCCTTCATGCGGCAATGTGTTTTCCAACTTTCCATCTCTGCTTATCTGAATAGTAAACTGTAACCCATGTCAGTGATCTCATATATTCTGGCTGACCATTTACAGTTTCTTCTTAAAAAAAAAAATGCCACAACTCCACCTACATATGTCTGCCATGCGGTAAACTACTTTCGGGTGAAAGATTTTTATACTATGTGGCTGATGTGGCTATTTGTGGCCACACCTTCTTGAATGTACCCATTGAAATGTAATGGCCTGTATTTGATAAAGTTTCTCAAGTTAATAACCTATAAATACTGCTAGCACAATTAAATGGTGGCTTTGAACTGACTGGAGTACTCAGTCTCTCTTGCTGATTTGCAAAGAGGCTACCCACACACATCTTTCCTCTAAGCTTCAGATTAGTCAATATGACTGCTTATAGGGTAAAAACATTCTGTTTCCTGTATTTGCTGGCTAGACAAAAGGGTTATTTACACTGTGGTTGCTTGATTGTTTGTTTTTTACTTTATTGTGTCTTTTGTGATTAGATTTAAACAGTATAAATTGGGAAATTGGAGAATAGAAAGTTACAAGGATTGAGTTATGATTCTGGCCCTTCCTGATGGTTCCTCATCCCTATTCCCTCTTATCATTAGGCACTAATGGCACATTTGACCTTTACTTAAATGAACACACCAAAATAGAGGACAATATGAAAACTACGACTGTGTCTTATTTACCTTTGCACCCTCAGGACTTGGCTATGTAGTTAGCAACCTAATGAAAGGTGTTTTGGTGAAAAATAAACACACTGCTGCCACCCTGTACTGTATCATTCCCTGAAAGCCCAGAGCACAACACAAATCT
Organism: Trachypithecus francoisi; assembly: GCF_009764315.1. Lineage (NCBI taxonomy): Eukaryota > Metazoa > Chordata > Mammalia > Primates > Cercopithecidae > Trachypithecus > Trachypithecus francoisi. The sequence goes on from NW_022681454.1 coordinate 98,483,865, forward strand.
ATGTATTTTATTTTATATAAAATCTCTAGTTTCAAGCATTATCATCAATGATAGCTGTACAGCTCTAAATAACATTTCACTTTTCACATCTCATGGACAACCATCAAGGGGTTTGTGGTTTATCATTCACAAAATGAATGCTGTTGTTAATTGCACAGGTTTTAATCACTATAGCCACTTATGAAATAATTCAAAATAAGCTTTATCAGATTTTCTAAGAAGGGCAGCTATGGAAGGGTCCCTTTTCTTGAAATAGACCACAAATGAGGTTGACATGAAGAATATTCTCGCAGATGCAGCCTGGAAAGATAAGTAGTGCGAGTGAACTCATTAAATTTCATCTTCTCCTCCTCCTCTGCTCTTCTGCTAGTTCTGCTTTGCTTAACATTTTGAATATTTAATGATATGCTAATTTTTTCCCATTCAATGTCATATTCTAGAGAAAATTTTACAGAAGTCATTCCACCAATATTTAAAATAAAAAAGGTGTTATTTGGGAAATTTGTATTCTTTAGGATTATTTTAAACCTCAAAAATTGTTTTGCTTCGTCTGGACTTTTTATGTTTAAAGGTAGTGACAACAACTAATAATGCATTCATGTTTCTTTCTTCTCAAATTTCAGTTTTAGGTAGGAGGAGAAAAATAAGATTTCACGGGGGAGAGAGTCAGCAAAGTTGACATATATCGTAATTACTTTACTTTGATAGCATGTTTTGAACATTTATGAGGTAAATTTTCTAAGAATTCAAACACACAGGGAAAGGATTGTCTCAATATATGATAAAAAATTAGCACTGGCCTGTGATTTAAAACTTCCTCATTTTTATGTTAGTCTATGCCCCCAGGTTATAAATAATGTTTTCCTCAAAACATAGCATTCTACTTAAATTCATACTCACTTAATAATTTTTCCCAGCATCATTGGACCTGGAGTGTCTTGGGAAACAAGATGGTAACATCTCAGAATATTAGAGCTGAGTGAAACATTAGAGAGCATCACATCTAAGCCCTAACTTTATTGACAAGAAAATAAAGGCCGGAAGGGAGTTGGGGAGAAAGAGGGAAACGCCCTTTTTCCATGTCACTCATGTGGTTGATATGAAGAGAAAACTATAGCCCATCTTCTGTGCCAAATTGGCTAGTATTCTGGTATACAACTTTTTGGTTACAATACGTTTAGAACAAATTCTTATCTAACTCACCACAACTCTTGCTTTACAAAACAATGTACTTTTGTATATAAATCCGAGTGACCTATAACCCTACACTCAGTTCTCACCCTGTTATGGATTTTATATCTACCTCTTGTAAAGGTGGTGTGGGGTGGCTGAACATGGTAAATATAAAGTACATAAAGTTTTTTAGAACAAAGGTTTTGCTAGTTGAAGCAATTTTAAATGTTTCAGTTATTAGGAACTGTAAAAATAGAGAGATGAACAGATTCTGAAATTTTACCTGTATCTATTATTTTCATAAGGCTAATGGAATATGTGTCCTTGACAGGTGTGTTTGCTTCAGTGATAATTTTGATGGGCTAGTGCTTTCTTCAGAAAATAAGATAGAATAGGTCTTTTCCCAAGGTTGTCTCATATTTAAAAATACCTCCTCAACTGAAAGCGATGGGAAGACAGTGTGTTTGGCAATATGCTGATTGCTAGTTGTTTTCTTTTTAGAAAGTGAGACTCATCTGTAGGTGGGAGAAAGGGAACCTGGAGGTATGGGTGCAGCTGCAGGTGAATTAAAAGAGAACTCAGAGGTGGGTAAAACAGGTAGAGGGAACCTTTAAACTGTGGGCATGACCTACTACACGTCTGCTTTTAAAGGGTCCTATTATCAGCATTTTCACAATCACCCCACTCAGTAGAAAGTATCCTACTGTCCCATCCCAATATTCTGCCCTTGTCCGAATATAAGCCCTGGTGAAATCACGACAATAATACATACACTCCTTGTAACTTCTTAATCTAGTAACTGAAAGAGAAATTTGTTTAACATTTACTGTTATTTCACACAAGCTGAGCATTTGTTGTCAGCAAAAAGGATTTCAGTAACATATAGGGTGTAAAGTGATTTGTAACAAATTAATGCCAAAAAGCTGGAAAAATAATTTCATTTCCAAGTACTTTGTAGCTTCAAACCTCAGCAGAATTTTAAAAACTTATCAATTAATGTAATTTTTATTTGAAGAATTTACTGTCTGCATGGATCTTTGGATTCAGGTCATTTCCCATATTAATGATGCCAGTTTTTTCATCTTAAACATTCTCAGTTATATCTTAACAATATTGGCAGAAACGCACAGAGACTGCATGTTACTAAAATTTTTAAAGCATTGCATTTTAAAGACTTTTAAAACTAGCAAATAGAAAAATCAAGTACCTCTTATAACACTTATTTTAATATCCTAACATATATTCATATGCTATATATTCCTCAGTATATTTTATTTTAGGAAAAGTGTAGGTAAGCCACAAACCCAGAACTTGCCAGTTAGTTATATTTAGCATGTTTTCCATGTACTAACTTGAAGTAGAAAACTGGTTTTCAACCAAAAACATTATTTTATGTGTATACTTTTTCTCAAACACATTAAACTTTGAAACATATTTTGCCTCTTCTGTTTAAAAGAGCACAGTTGAAGGGAATACTCTTTGTCTTGACAGCATCTGGCAAATTATACATGTTTAATAACTAATTGTTGATCAGATGAGGGGGAAATTTCATTTTAAAAAAGTCTCTGGGGTTAATCACAGGTATGTCCTTGATCTTATATTGGTTTAAAGAATATTAAAACCAAAGACAGAAATCTAGGGTAACTGTTGGGATGTTTCTGCCAATCACAGTGGTCCAGCACCACCCAGCTAAAACACATTCACTCCCACAGGCCTCAGCTCAATTATCCCAGGAAATTCTGTCGAACTGCTAAAAGGAACAAGAGATACAACTGTGTTGGAAATGTTCTAAGTTCCCTTTTAATCCTCTCCCTCTATCTCCTTCTTTATCTTTATAAGAGAATAGTTATGGAAGGAAAGAGGCAGCAGTGCTGTAAGGAACCAAGCAATAGATGGAAGTTCAAGGCTTATGGGTTCAAATCACATCTCTGCTAACAACAACTCTGAGATCATTGCAAAATTACTTAGCCTTTTTACAAGCTAGTTACTTCCAACTCCCTCATCTATAAACATATAAGGTTGGACTAAATCTCCAAAGCCTTTTCCAGTTCCCAAACCCTGTAATTCACACTGCCCATAAAAAATAAATGTAACTCTGGGATGTTCATTTTCTAAAGTAAAGTTGTAAAGAGTCTGGACTTTTTTATTAACAAATGCCAAAGCTATATGGAACTTTGTGGGTGCTCAACAAGTATTAAACAATCAATTTTATCTTTCATCTGCAAAATGGGGTGAGTAATGCTGACTTGTCTCCCAGGATTTCGTGTGAGAAATAATAAATGAGAACAAAGCACTTTTCAGATAATGAAGTAATTCGAATAAGCTGTTTTAATAGGTCTGTGGTATAGATAGATGATGCAAGAATAAAGTGTCTTTTTTATTATTACATCTGTGAAATACAAGAGTCATTATCCTTGCTTATCATGAAAAAGTCAGCATGGGTAATTTCTGTGCAAATGAAATTTTTCATATGATTTTAACATTTATCGCTTTTAACAATGCAGCTTTTATTCTTACCTGCTATCAAAATGGAATCATATCTTGATTTAAATAGTTCAATGAGGCATTCCATCAGCATTATACTACTCTACTTAATGAAAATGCTTTCTGAAATGACTGATAAGCTGCACAAATGAGAAAATTGTAAATTTGATAATCTTCCTACTCAAAAATAATACAATGCAGGAGCTGATACTCAGGAAAATGACATATTGCATTCTGGCTTCCTGCAGACTTCTACAGTATGGATTTTTTGAACGCTTATATTCAGTAAATAATATGTTCTTTATTTTTTACAGTGTTTCAACAAAAGACAGCCAAAAGACAATCTGATGATGACAAGTTCCGTGGTCTTCCTAAGAAACAAGGTACTAACACTAACTTCAGTCTATTTAGTAATTTCTAAGTAAAATATCAAGAAACATATGAATATTGAATAAAGCCTCCTAGGACAGAAGTATGTAATTGTGTGCTTTATAAATTTTACTCTTAATCTCACACAATATAATTTTGCCATAATACAGTTAATACAAGAAAATTATTTTAATTAACAAAGGCATGAAATGGCCATGTCAGAATGTTTGTGGTAGTGTTGTCAATGTTATCATGAGGGTTCCAGGAAGATCAGGTAAGAAAACTTCTCTAAGATGCATCAGAGGCCATGTTTTCATAGACCTGTAAGGGAAGCCTCTGGAACCTAACTTGGTAGGAGTGGCAAATGATTTGATTCCTCCAAAGAAAGGGGCTAGCGTGAGTTTTCTATGGTTTGCACTCAATGCCAACCAAAGATTGCATCCTTTTCAACTGTTCTCTTGCCTTCAGCACTTGGTCTAACATTTGTCGAATAATTATTTGTTATGCAGAGAAAAGCTGAAAACTGTAGCCACAGAAACATCTTCCACAGACAGAATATTTTCTGCCTCCAGTTTTCCCTGAAATGTTTGTCTTCTACTGAAAAGAGAGACTCTAGCAGAATTTTTATTATGATTTTTTTAATCTGACAATAAGGCCTTATTCAACATTCAAAAATGAAAAACATTAAAGGTGGCAGAGGTGGGGGTAACATTAGCTGCCTATGATAACGAACGTGTATATGCAGGCCCATCTTTGAAATAACTTCAGTCCAAATTAATATTTCCTTGAAATTGGTGCCACTAAATTGTTGAGAGGGACACTGGAATAAAACCAGGATATTATTTCACAGCAACTACTAAGTCAGGCTCCTTTTTTTGCAATTGTAAAGATGGCTGGGAATGGATTGCACCAAATTCTAACACCCACTGAACTATTAAATACAGACCCTCAATGGACCTGTTCCTAGGACATTATGAATCATCCTTCAAACAAAGGTTCATTCTTAAATGGGTAACCCTCACCCATCACTTCAAGTGGCATTATTTCACAAGAGCAAGGTGGTACTTAGATCATTCTTCCAATTAATACATGGTGTTTAAATGCAACACATGATGAAGCTGAACTTTTATTCTCTCATGAAACACTTGAATACACTGCTTGTAAATTTACATGCAAAAAACTCTTTATTTGACAGTTTTCCATTTTTAGTGATTTCATATTTAAGGAGGAAGATAGATCCTTTTTAAGTCTACTATTATCCTCCCACTGTGCCTTCAGCTCTCTCAAGAAATAAATGCAAAGCTCCATGTGAGATCATTGTACAATTAGGATCAGAAGAGCTACTAAAGAATTAAACGAAGTAGGTAAAATTATTTCTCCCTGGCTTCCCCTACGTACCTCACAGAGCTTTGGAAAGCATGAAGAGAGGAGATGCTTTGAGCTTTTTGGGAGAAAAATCCCTGAAGTGTTTTTCTTGTAAGTTATTCAATTACCATGTTTTTAATTAAATTATGTTAGAAGTAAGGGGAAAATGCAAAGAGGGCCACAGGAGATGAAGGGAAGTGACGAGTATCAAGTGTAATGAAGAGATCCTTTGAATGTTTGATTATATCAATTATCCTTCTGGCCATCCCACAGAGAGCAATGCCTGGAAGGGCTGCTAGTATCTGTTAAGCTTAGTACAGCCCTAGCATTATTCTACCTTGTATAGACAACTAGTACCCATCTGCACACAGAAAAAGGGGAGGAGAGTGTGGTAAAGGGAAATGAGGACCTAATTATGCAATATTGTATTGATTACTATCTGTCTATATCTTGTTACCTAATTTGCATAATCAAGGTCAATTACCACTAGATTTTTAAAAATTCTGTGGGGACTCAGATACTAACATTTTAATCATATTTTGTCTGTAATATTTTTTCTCTGTACATACTTAAGTCCAACTTATTGATGATATTTTTGATTAGTCATCTTAGAGCAGTTTTCTTAGATTCCTTTATTTCTGGATATCAGTAATGTACCAGAATGTAACAGAACATTGTTTTATTTGTAAGGACTAAGGGAACATCAATCCTTAACAAATGTTTCTCTAAAAACCTCCCTGATGACTATAGTGTACAGGAAATCAGTAGTTAGCATGAAAAAAAGATAATTAGGAATACTTTGGAATATTTAGAAATAAAATAATTAAGTACCTAAATACCTAAAAAGGCTGATTTCATCCAACCGTATTTCTCTAAACTGTTGCAGATATTGTGACCATTCAGTCCATGTAACATACTAGGCAGTGAAAACTGCTTATTACCTAATTAATGAATATTCTTCAAATATCCTGGGATTTCATGGTGTACTAGGAAAAGCAGTACATACTTCACCAGTGATAATCTCTTTATTTGGTAGAAAACAATAAAAAGGGCCTCTTATATAATGTTTGTCAGAGGCAAGATTTTCTAAAGGGACTAGACAAGTTTTCTAAAGAAGGTAAATAGAAATTATTATTTAATTCTTCCTCTATATGCTGGAGGGAAAAGGGATTATGAGGTTCAACTATTTTCCCATTGAAAATATAAGCATTTCAAGTGCACTAAGTTTAAGACTGGCAAGGGATTGCCAGGAAGTTACATTATTGCTAAGTCAAGGAATTTTCCTAAGGAAGAAAAAAATAATTAATTGGCACCATTTCCATGGAAACTCAACAGATTTCTTAACTCGGTTTTCACATCTTGAAAAAATGTAAGGAAAAATGCTGAAGACTTTGGATCACAGATAACATTTTCCATCAAAACAGTTTAAAAGTCAGTTTTCCCAATTTGGATTTGAAATTAGAAAATGCTAAGGAGTGCTATCATAGATGAACAAGCGCACTTCCATCCTCCTTCCCAAAACTGAGCTTTACAGAGCCATCAAGGGTTTGTTCTTCAATGCTGGAAGCCAGAGAACTGCATTTTGCCAGTGTCTTTGGAGCTGATCAGGGTCTTGAAGTCTGGGTTATGTTATCAAAGCTCATAGAAGACTGATTCATACCCCCAATTCCAGTCATTAAACCTATAATAAAGGAAGATGGCTTTCCAGTGACTAGATTGCTTGCATTATTTGGTCTCTGCCAGATAATAAAGTTTCTATAAAATATACTTAGTCATTAGAAGATTTCTAAGTGAACATGATCAAGTCAAAAATGTTGAAAGAATTTAAGTGCTCCTTGTTCAAAGATGCAAACATCTGGCTAATTTCCCTTGTTTTACAAAATCATATATAGTCTAGGGTCAAGTTTGTTCACATCTTGGACTGTACAGAAGGGCCTTTTCTATCTATATCAAGATCATCCCCATCTTACTAGCATAGTCTTACCTTGGATATGACATGTGGCAACTGATGAGGTTCAAGCATTCTGAACAAGCTGCCTCCCTGTGATCATGGATTACATCCACAGATGTCCTCAGCCATATAGGCAAATGAACCTTATCAAGAGTGTGTTGTTGCTCTCACTCTTAGAGGGCAAACTGTTAGTGTGGGCAGCTAGGCAGACACGAGCATGGCAGGAGAGGGCTACCCACCCAGGAATATCAGACGACCACCAGGTTATGGTTAGGTAGTTGTTAAACTGCCTCTTTAAAACCATAATTGGTCACAGCCAGTGCCAGCAAAAGGCAGTCTCTCAATAGACAGAAAACACCTGAAGCTGGTGATCAGCAGCTTCCCAATAAGATCTCAGGAGTTGGGCAAGTGGGCGCAAGCATGTGCACTAAGAGGCAAAATGGTGGGGTTTAACTGGGATATGACTTTTCTCTAGGAACGCTCAACTGGTAAGGGAAAAACACCTAAATGAGCATATGCACAACTTCAGTAAACATACTGCACATGCGGCTCCTCCCAGGTGCTGGCAGGGCACTGCGTTTGCAGATAGCCTACCCCAAGGAAAAATCAAGGGAGGAGAGACACTAACCCCAGAACCATACCAATGTTTAAAACCCCATATCAAGTACACTTGGATCTCTCAGGTTGCCCACTTGGCCCTCTTTCAAGTGTACCTTACTTCCTTTCATTCCTGCTCTAAAACCTTTTAGTAAACTTTCAGTACTACTCTATCTAAAACTTGCCTTGGTCTCTCCTGTGCCTTATGCCCCTCAGCCGAATTCTTGCCTCCAAACAGGCAAGAATCAGGTTGCTGCCAATCTGTACAGATTGGCTGCTGCTAAAAAAACCATTTCTTTGACAGGTAATTTTGTGGGTAGAAGGAGCACTTCCACCCTAACCAACTGCCTATACCAGTCACTTCCAACTCAGATGAGCATAAGAATTATTTGCAGAGCTTTTAAACTTTGGTTGCCTAGCCCTACCTTAGATATGGACTAAAAGTCAAATAGATGAGATAGTAATCAGCAATAATCTCAAAATCAACATGTAAAAAATTCCCACCAAAAGAAACTATGTTTCAGAGACCACGTGTGGTCAAATTTAGCCCCTAAGTATTTTATATTTTAACAATAACCCACACAATATAATTTAAAACTTTTGCCAGCATTTACGACCATGTTTCCTGAAATATTCAAATTTCCAACCACTCCTTATTATATAAATGTATAAATTGCAACAAATGACTATTATCATTTGTTATCATGCTTTCCGTGTTGTCTTCTTATATTTGGAGCACATTTCTCTAAAGTCATAATTCTATCAAAAGTGAGAAAATAAAAGAGATATATCAAGAGAGTCAGGTTATGAAAAAAATGAAAGAACATATTTATTTTTGCTAATGAAAACTATTCAAATGTGTTTAACAAGCAGGTACTAAATCTTATTTGCTCAGTAATTTTATCTGCATGGTCCCTATAGGCTTATGAGCTTGTAACCCCTAGTATAGTCCCTGCCCACCAATCCCTCACTCCAGACTACAAAACCATGATTGGCTGGTCTTTTGTAGGGCAGGAGTGTGCATACTCATGGGAAAGAGGTAGTCAGGCAACATATCCTTTCTGTGTTCTATAAGTGTATATTGCTGTAGCGCTTTGATAAATGTTAAATAATAAAATTGTCTAGAAGCAGGAGACCTGGAGAAATGGGGAAGATATTACCCTTACATGGGAAAAAGAGAATGCTGATCTCTGAGATATTTTCATCAGGCTGTTTTTGCCAGTACTGGATATATTAAACAGAAAAGAGGGAAAATTGTCAAAATGTGGTCATTTGTACTCCATAAAAGAATAATGGCCTCTTTTCTCTTTTCCAGTATACTTACATTTCCATTTGTCATATTGCTCACAAAAGTTTTTTGTTGTTGTTAAACTCATACCTTAAAAATTTTGTGTAATAGCTCAGTTTTTGTCTGAAATAGCAATATGTTAGCAACCCACAGTGTTGTCTCTCAGAAATGAAGTCAAAGCACACACAAAAAAGATGAAATTCTTAATAATAGGGAGAACAAAGACTGGAAAATAAGCTTACTGGCATCTAGAACTAACTCCAATTAATTCTAAGGTTGAGAAAAGTTAATTGAGATAAATTTAAAAATCAGTAGTCTACCCCTACTGTCTATAAAACAAATCAGTCCTTTGCTCATAATAGAAGGTAGAAAGATATTTAATCCCTCCCTTACCTCCTGACCCCAGCTACCTCTCTGCTACATAAATGTTAATTTTTACAAGTGCTCTGTGTCCCAGCTCTGATCTTTCCATATACATGCATAAAATATTCCTTCCAGTTGAAAGTGGGGTGTAGGAGGGTAATGCTACACTTGGCTGGTCCTGGGACTCTAAAGTAAAGCTCAACAGTGGAGGGATGGGAAGGTCAAGAAGTCTGTTAGAAATTTTATGCACGGACTTAGATACATAGTGCTAGGGAATCATGTCCCAACTCTATCGTGGCAGCTGCATTAGACAAAAACCTGCTAAATCGTGGGATCTTGAGTTGTCAACCGCACCTATTAAAGATTTCTGCAGTCGTCCCAGGAATTTGACCTAAACACAGGGAAAGAACCAAAGGACATATAAACACCAAAAGCCTTGGCAAACAAACAATGATTCCGTAGATGTGTTTGACAGAGTCTCACTTTGTCGCCAGGCTGGAGTAGAGTGGCATGATCTCGGCTCACTGCAGGCTTTGCCTCCCGAGTTCATCCCATTCTCCTGCCTCAGCCTCCTGAGTAGCTAGGACTACAGGCGTGCACCACCATGCCCAGCTACTTTTTGTATTTTTAGTAGAGACAGAGTTTCACCATGTTGGCCAGGATAGTCTTGATCTCTTGACTTCGTGATCCACCTACCTCGGCCTCCCAAAGTGCTGGGATTACAGACATGAGCCACCGTGCCAGAAGTATTAAAGATGAGAACAAACAAAAAGTTCATAAACTAAAACTACTCCAGAAGAAAGGAAGGAGAATTTTTTTTTGTAAAGACTCAGAATAATTATACTTCTGTTAATGATTTATGTATTTAATGAGGAAGGTTGTCAGATATCGTATCAAAAGCACCAAGCTTTCAACATGGAAAAAATGGGAAATTCACACACACACACAAAGAACTTTTCAGCTACCAATGCATAACTGCTTAAATATGAAGCTTTTTATAAATATTTTAACTTTTTCAAAAGTTCTAAGGCAGTATGTGTTAATTTCAAATGAAGTGTCCCACTTTCAGGTTCAGTACTAGGCAGTTGGTGACAAAATGCAGGGGCCAAAAAACAAAATGTCAGAAAAGTTTGAACTCATAAAACAAATGGAAAATATGGATAGGAAATAGCAGCAGAAAGTCAAGGGTCAAGGTTAGGCTGAGATGAAAGCAAAATATGCGAAAGACATTTGAGATGAGATACCAGAATGAGATTAAACATGTGACGTGAAGAAAAGGTATTGACAAGAGGAAGTATGATAAAAATAAAATAAAATAAGAAGCTAAAGTTTCAACAGCAAATTAAAATCCACATCGGTCACAACAAAAGGGACTCACACTAGGTGAAAATAAATCAGTGAAGTAGAGAACATATTGAAGAAGGATTTTTTCTCAGTACATGGAAAGACCAAAAACTAGTAAGATGTGGAGAACAGAGATACAACTCAAGTATGACAGGTTTTTTAAAACTAGAATAGAAAATACAATCAATGACTTTATTAAGCTCATCTTTGGAGAAGTGGGAAGTTGGAGGATGAATAGTGCAGATTGAGTGGGCTCACTATGAGACAGGAAAAAGTAAAGAGCGTTGCTTGTGTTTGAAAGCACCCTAGCGAATCTTTTCGATTATAAGGAAAAAGAAACAATCTTAAAGTATTGAGCAAGTATTTTAACTTAGATTTTCTACTAAATTAACAAAATCAATTAAAAAATTAGAGAATCTATGTGACAGAAACTTGAGATAATGGAATGCCAAGTCTATTTGAGAAAAAAACTGCAACTTAAGAAGTTTATATTTAGTCAGGTATTTTGTTCATGTAAGAAGAAAATAAAATAATTTTTGGATATCCAAAATTTTAGAAAAGATAACCATTCTGTCATTATGAAAGTATCAACCAAAACATATTCTAACTAATGAGGAGTTAAACAAAATAAAAAGCTTAAAAAGAAATTACAGTATGAAAATTACTGAAGTAAACTTAAATAATTATTGTAAATGTATTTATAAGACATGAATGTAAAGTATTAGTGATAAAAATATGTAATATAACATAATTATTGCTAATTGAGTAGCAATAATCTGGTTACAGTGACCAAAAAATATAAAAATACCTAGGAACTAGAAAGAAAATGTTTTTTCATTCATTACTTCATTAATAAAAAAAGATTTAAAAATCTGCAATTTTAAAAAGTAACCACTACTTTCAAATTCCTTCATATATATGTATATACAAATACATATGTATGTATAGTCTTTATAACCACATACAAAACAAGATTATGTATAACAGCAGTCATCGCAATAAATTCATATCAGTTAAAACATTCTCACAGGGCAGGAACAGTCATTGAGGACAAATGTGTTAATCATCTGCATAGCAATAGTTCATTAAAACCTCAAAGATATGAGATAGATATTATTTTCCTTTTTAAAATGGATTGATTATTTGTAACCAAGGACACAGAGCTAAGAAATGGTAGAGGTGAAATTTGAACTCAATTCTGTCATACTCTGAAGGCCAAACTTGTAATCACCTTCTGTACTATTTCAGGTAATCATTTTAACAACTCTCACTACAACTTTCCTGAGCTTTAACAGAAGCCTGAAACACAACAAAGCACATTACACATATTAGCTCCTTTAACTCTTGCAACAACGCTGTTACAAGGGGATTATTTACCTTCATTTATAGACAAAGAAACTGGAGTTTACAAAAATGGAATGAGAAAGAGCTTTAAGTCCTCATCTACCTGGCTCCAAATACCATGTTATACAATCTCCCTCATAAAAAGATACACACTGAAATGTGGACAAAAGACTGTAGTGGCAGAAAAACTCCACCTCCACCTTCTTAGGGTACCAGCCAGGACTAAGAATTAAATTGATGTAAAATAGATTAACAAGAGAAAAGCTTCATAGTTTCACATGGCACTGGAGCCCTCAAAGAAAATGAAGACTCAAAAAAGCAGTTAGCCAGTTACTTAGCTACTGAATTAGACAAACAATAGTAAACTGTGAAAATGGGAGGCTTAAAAGACAAGAGTTATTCTAACAAGGTATGTACAGAATCCTCTTAGTCTCAACTTCTCCTCTTTGAAGCTACGGATATTGCTTTTCCTTCTTGTACAGAGTGAGTGTCTTTACCATGGGAATTTAGTCTTCTGCTTTTGGGAAACAACTGAAAGGTCAGAATGATCTTTCTTGCACCTGCCGTTTTTCAGTTTAAATAGTTGATGTGCCACAGTGCTGTATTTTTAACTTCTTCAAGCCAAAACTATGCTCTGCTTTAAAAAGATACATCCCCCAAAATACCAAGGAAATATTCATTAATAAAATTATGTCAAGTGATAAATAAAAATTTAAAATATCACTAGACTAATGACCAACACATGTTTGTATACATTTTAACTCAATAGTTAACCAGAATAAGTTTTGCCAGTGAGTTATTTCAAATTCAAATAAAAGAGAATTTTTATATTATATGAACCATCTCATGGAGTAGAAATATTAATGTACTAGTTATTTTATTTTTAAAAACATGATGATTTCAGTTGATGAAAAAGATAAAATTATTGTTCAAGTATTCATAATTTTTTTAAAATCTTGTAAAATAAGAAAGAGAATAATTTCTTAACATTATCAGAAATATCTGATTAGTTCAGAAGTAGAGGTATTCCCGTTAGGGATAGGAACAAGATAAGCATACCCGCTATTAACATTTTTACTTATCATTATCCTGGAAGTTTCTAGCAACTGCAGTAACATGCATCTAAAATAAAATGTGTAATTATTGGGAAGGAGATACTTTCTCCATTATTTTTAGATGATATACATACATGCCAGAAGACTTGAAAACATCAACTATAAGACTCTTAAAAATTATTTTAACTAGCTGGATGTAATTAATAAATAATTCACTTTTTGATATACCAGAAATACTAGTTTGGCAACATCATGAAAGAAAAGAAATTATTCACATTAAATTCAAAACATACACAAAAAGTACCTATTAAAAAGATAGAATAATGCTATTTTCCTAATGGGAGATTAAATACTCTCAACTCTTTCTATAATAACTTATACATGTAAGGGAATCCCAATCATTTTGATAGGATACTTTTCCTTTAGGGAGAGAGAAATGACAGTTTGAAAGAATGTTTCTAAACTGATAGAGAAGATAATTAAAAAGAGCTGAAAGGTAATCACTTGGAAAAAAAAAAATTAGGGCCGGACTAGTGGCCATATGTGATATTAAAGTCTGTTACTTATTCAATTCTTTAAGCTACCACACTCAGAGTTATAATCTAAGAATCACTGGCAATGAAAGAAAGCTTTAGACTATAAAATTATTATAAAGTTTATGTACTTCTTTGAGTTGGATAATGCAAAATACTATCAAAAGTGAAACAGTACAAATACTCCCTCATCCTACTAGTGAGAGTGTATATGACAACACGTTCCAGGAGAGGAGATTGGCACTAAGTATACATCAATAACTTTAAAGGTGATCATACCCAAAAATTATATTTTTATGAGTCTATGCCAACCAAATAAATAATGCAGCCAGTGATTCATATGAAAGACTTATAAGCTCCAAAAACATATAATTTTGGAGAAAAATGGAAACAATAAAAAATCCCTTAGTAAGAGAATGATTAAATACTTTATTGAATATACAAACTTTGGAATATAATGCTCCCATTAAAAACCATTTTTCAAAGAATATTTAATGTCGTGGAAAGATTCTTAGGCTACATGACCAAGAGAAAAAAACAGGAACTATGTCAGGATAACCCTAATTCAGAAAAAAGGAAAGAAATAGATACTTAAGGACCACCAAGATGTTTATGGTACCTGTTTCTGAAGAGTATAATAATGAGTGGCAGTTATTTCAGTTTTCAGTACTCTTCTGTATTTTCTAAGTGGTGGGGGAAAAAATCATGTTCTAAAATCACAATCATTAAAATAAAACATCAAATGCCAGATGTGGTGACTCACACCTGTAATCCCAGCACTTTGGTAGGCCAAGGTGGGCAGATCACTTGAGGTCAGGTGTTCAAGACCAGCCTGGTCAATATTGCAAGACCCCATCTTTACTAAAAATATGAAAACTAGCCAGTCGTGGTGGCACACACCTGTAATCCCAGCTACTCAAGAGGTTGAGACAGGAGATTCACTTGAACTCAGAAGGCGGAGACTGCAGTGAACCAAGGTCGTGCCACTGCACTCCAGCCAGGGCAACAGAAGGAGACTGCCTCAAAACGAAAACAAAAACAAAATGAGACAAAACAAAACAAACAAACATATCTCAAATAATATATGTAATTCTAAAATTAAGGGGATGCAGAGGCCTTACTTGGAACATACAAATAAATCAATAGACCAAACATATCCTGTCTTGTCCATATGGACCTGAGCTTATATACCTACCAATTCCCAAACTAAATAACAAAAAATAACTTAAGATTTAAATCTTGGCCACTAGTTCTCGCTCTCTCGCTCTCTTGCTCTGTCTTTCTCTCTCTCTCTTTCTCTTTCTTTCTCTCTCTCTGTTTCTCTCTCTCTCTCTTCTCTCTCTTTCTCTCTCTTTCTCTCTCTTTTTTTTTCTTAAGCCAGGGTCTGCTGTGTCAAGGCTGGAAGGCAGTGGCGATCTCAGCTCACTGCAGCCTTGATCTTCCAGGCTCAAGCAATCCTTCCACCTCAGCCTCCCGAGTAGCTGGGACTACAGGCTAGTTTTTATAGAGATGGGATCTCTCCATGTTACCCAGGCTGGTCTGGAACTCCTGGGCTCAACCAATCCACCTGCCTCGGCCTCCCAAAGTGCCAGGATTACAGGTATCAGCCACTGTGCCTGGACCCTATTTATTTAAGTCCTATTATGAGAAGTTCTTTCCAAGTGCCACAAACTAATTTGGTATGATGGTACAGTATGGTGTGACATCACATGGTATTTATAGTATGACATGGTACTTACAGCATGGTATATCTGGCATGGATTGAAATGGTATGCATTCCATGGGAAAGCCTATTAATAAAGTGGCAGAAATTTTTTATATTGTAAAAGCAATATAGTATTATTATAGAAAATTGGAGATCATAAGAAAATAATTACATATGTAATATGGCATCACAATAGAACAACATATATTATCTTTTAAAGTTTCTTTTCATGCTTTATTATGTATATGTATATTTTAACTTTGACACTTAAAATTTTAATGTGTGTATAAGTTTGTATCCTGCCTTTGTACTTGTTATAATATAATAAGCACTTTCTATGTTGCCACAATCTTTACTTTTTAATGACTACATATTTTTATTAAGTAAATATTCTCTATTTTAAATTACTTTTTGTTGGGCAATCAAGTTGTTTTCTTTCAAATTTTCAACAAAGTCCTTTCAACCAGTCACCTAGTAAATAATTTTAATGAAAATCCCAATTTACATTCTTACCTAATCTGTATATTTATATAATCACTACAATGGGTTGGTTAATGTTTATATGACCAATATTTGATCAAATGGAAATACTTGTAAAGAGAAATTTATTTAAAAGGAATTAACTTTTAAAAACTGTAGTTTACCTTGAAGCTTTTACACTAAGAGACAAGAGTCTACCATATATACAGTTAGTTGTCTGACAAATGTTTTTTAATGAAAATTATATTAAATTCATACTAATTCTTCTGAAGGTAAACCAAAAAAAAAATACAAAATTAGGAAGACGGAAAACCTTTCATTACCTCCTTTTCCCCATCAAATTGTTATCTAAATTCAATAAAGTAATCTTGTAAACTCTACCAAAAATTACAGATTGCATGTTTTGGTTTGACTTGTATACCCTTAGAATAAAAGGTAGTGAGATGCCTAAATCATTTTTCTTTGTAACTTGTCATGCCTATCCCTAATTTATCAAGACAAATGCTTTAATCTCTTTACTCTTAAAAAAAGGTAAAAGCAGATTTATGTAAAATTAGTTTAGCTGTAAATAACTCACTCTTAAAACAACATCTAAGACCTCTGCTGCTCCTAACTTGTTCTTTTGTTCTTTCTGCACAATCATACAACTGAACACCATACCCCCCAAAAAAGTCATCTTGCTTATATTTTAATAGCTAGGTTGAGAAAAAGGAAAGGGTAATTGAAATAGATATTATTAAAAGGAGTTAGTATTTGTTAAGTTAAACTTGTACATATAGCAAAACTAAAACTGGTACGGTTTTCTGGGAAAACTTTCCTTGAGCTAACTTCCAGAACAGCAGAAAATCCAGCTGCCTGGGTTACTTGAGATAAAAATGGATCCACATTTAGGCAAAAGGATGACAGAAGTGAGGTAATAGTTAAATGGCATAGCTGTTAAATGGTGATGGTCAACCTCTCTCCTCTGGCAGGGATGGCATATAGAATTCTACTCCTAACTGCATTTCATGAACTGCATTTTAGTGTGGAGGCCTATAAAAAGCAAATGGTATAAGAAGCAAGATATCAATTGTTATCTGTGCTTTTTGCTGCTGAACAAGTTAGCACTCTGGCTAACTTGTGCTTCTCCAATTCCTCTGGGATTTCAGGCTCCATCATCCTTGGAGGAAGATTTAGAGTATAGAATCTGCTGACATCTTAGTTCTGGGGGAATAGGTTCTGAAGAGAAAAGACAAGAAAAGACAAGTCAAGAAAGCCCCTGTGCTGAATGGAAATGGTGAGAAGGGAAAAAGTTTAAAAATAGAAAAAGAAAAAGAAAGAAAGAGGAAAAGAAAGAAAGAAAGAAAGAAAGAAAGAAAGAAAGAGAGAGAAAGGGAGGGAGAGAGAGAAAGAAAGAAAAGAAAGAAAGAAAAAGAAGAAAGAAAGGAAGAAGGAAGGAAGGAAGAAGAAAGAAAGAAAGAAAGAAAGAAAGAAAGAAAGAAAGAAAGAAAGAAAGAAGAAAGGAAGGGAGAGAGAGAGAAAGAAAGAAAGAGAGAAAGAGAAAAAGAGGGAAGGAGAGAGAAGGAAGAAGGAAGGAAGGGAGGGAGGGAGGAAGGGAGGGAAGAAAGAAAAAGAAGAAAGAAAGAGAAAGGAAGGAAGGAAGAAGAAAGAAAAGAGAAAGAAAGAAAAGAAAGAGCGAAGGAGGGAGAAAGGAGAGGAGAGGAGAGGAGGGGGAAGGAAAGAAAGAAAGCGCATGTGGGAAGCAGAATTATTGACCATAGAGAAATTTTATGTGCACGTGAATCTTTTTGGAAAGAAACCGTCGGTGCGTCCGTGTTCCAAGATTCACTATTACAGTCCTTCTTGAAACTGAGAGAAACATTAGAGGTCATTCCAGAACAACCCCAAGGCTCAAGTCCTCTTTAGACATATAACATTTGCTATCAAATACTTGAAACCTCTTTTCCAGAACAACCAATTCTAATTATATCAACAAATTATTATTACTATAGAATTTGAATGTCCTCCTCATTTCCCAAATCCTTGTTAATATTGTCTGGATAGTCAAATTCATGTTTCTTTCTTGAAGAAGCACTCCCAGAAATGGGCAGATCCCTCCAAGAACAGCTCACTGGTATATAGTTAGGCAGGACCGGCTATTCTCTCCTTTCAGACTCTGGGGGCATGTTTAGATTTGATAGTATATTAAGACATGTTACCTACCCCTCCTGAAATAATACAAAATGTATGTTGCACTTAATAAAAATATGTAAATGAGAAGGTACAAACTCAAATGAGTCCCAGCAGCTAGGCAGGTAGCAGACGTGTGTTGTCATCCAGCAACTCTAAGGTGTGGCAAGGATTGCAGTAACCTAGAGAGCACATAGCATCCTTAAAGTCATGCAGGCCCATTTATGTCTTTAAACACCATGGTGGACAAGGGAAACACTGAATTCACCCACGGTCTGCCAATTTGCTACCAGGGTGCCTCATGCTAGGCCATGTACTATTCCTTTTGTGCTGAGCAAATAATACATGGCATGCTCCAAAATAAACTCTTTAGAAAAGGAAGCATTTCACTACAAAATAACTGATCATTTATTTTAAATCTTTCAGAAATAACTTTTCAAATGATGTGAAACCTTTTGTGACATTTGGATGTTGGTTGACATCTCTTTTCCCAAAGTTTGGAAGACTGTTTATTCTAAAGATATTTATTGTTAATATTAATGTTAACATTTATTTAGCTTTCTGTGTGGTAAGCACTATGCTAACTATTTTGTGCACATGATCTCTGATAATCCTCAGAAAAATAAGACAAAATTGGCACTGCCCTCAACTAGCAAAGTGTAAAACTTTTGCTACTGTCCTTTCTCTCCTTGTCCCTTTCTGTTTCTCAGTAATGAGACACATTTGTATAACCCTTAAGACTAGGTTCCAGGCACCTCCATCCTTAGAAAGAAACTCATTAAAAATATACTGGTTTATTCTTTTTTTTTTTTTTTTTTTTTTTGAGACGGAGTCTCGCTCTGTCGCCCAGGCTGGAGTGCAGTGGCCGGATCTCAGCTCACTGCAAGCTCCGCCTCCGGGTTCACGCCATTCTCCTGCCTCAGCCTCCCAAGTAGCTGGGACTACAGGCGCCTGCCACCTCGCCCGGCTAGTTTTTTGTATATTTTAGTAGAGACGGGGTTTCACCGTGTTAGCCAGGATGGTCTCGATCTCCTGACCTCGTGATCCGCCCGTCTCGGCCTCCCAAAGTGCTGGGATTACAGGCTTGAGCCACCGCGCCCGGCCCTGGTTTATTCTTTAACTGCTCATAGAGACTTAAGAAGAAGCTACTCCAATGACTTATTTGTAGAGTGCTTTTGTTCTCAGTTGTCTACACCTGGACTTTCTATTAATGCACCCTCCCCTTGTATTTTAGACAGAGCTCGGATAGAGAGTCCAGCCTTTTCTACTCTCAGGGGCTGTCTAACTGATGGTCAGGAAGAGCTCATCCTCCTGCAAGAGAAAGTCAAGAATGGGCAAATGTCTATGGATGAAGCCCTGGAGAAATTTGAACACTGGCAGATGGGGAAAAGTGGCCTGGAAATGATTCAGCAGGTAATATTGGCCCCAGTGTTTTCTGGGACATTCCGTCACTTGTGGAGCCCCTAGTTTGTTAATGTTTAATTTTCACAAGGAATGCAGGTAACTGTTCTTTTATTTTTAACTAGTCATTAAGAAAGATACTTCAAGAAATCAATTAAATGTTTGAAAATATCCAGATACTATGTTCACCAGCCATTGATGAAGTCAATCCTCTAACCCAGTATACCAAAGCTAATACCTAATCAGCTTATAATACCTGTCTTTAGTATAGTGAGTGTTTTTTGAATCTTGTTGCTGAAATTAAGTTAAAGCATCTTTACACTGAAGATTGTATTATGTATGCCAGGCTTAAAAGGAAAGGAATGAGACAATGATTAAAATCACACTAAGCAACAGTCCTAAATAAAATGCAATAAGTTGTATCTTCTTTCTCCTTAAACTTTTATTTATATATATGTACACATACACATACATTTACATATGTATATGTGTGTATGTGTGTGTGTGTGTATATATATATATATATATATATATATATATCAGTCACAGTTTGTAGAGAAATACCAAGATTAAGTTCAAATAAGCTTGTCTTCTGTAAATATGATTTACCTCCTGAGATGGGATTGGAGGACATGGTTCTGAGATGGGAATGAAAACAAAATATACCACACACACCCCTTGGCATTCCTCAGTGAGAGATAACACAGTCATAGTCCCATATTCCATCCCTTTTCACTCCAAAAATATTTTAACAATTTTTTCTTCTTATCAAGGAAATCCCATTCCTTCAAAACCCAGTTCTAGATAGCTGTTTGATTAAACACATTTAATAAGCAAATTTAGGCCAAAGTATAAATAATTGATGATAGCTTAATATTGTAACTTTTCCAAGAGATAATTTTTATTTAAAAGACATTGCTTAGGAAAACATTTTTAAACAATAAAAAAGAATCAAAATAGAGAAATTTCAAACAATACAGTATATAGGCCAGGGGACTTTCCCAGTGCATCTGAGATCGTGCCTTGTTAGAAACCAGCTGTCTCTAAGGGCAGTTATGGTTGTGGGTTGGTGGCTGAACCTCATCCAGATTTTGTGACACTAAGCAAAGGCAATTATTTTGCCAAATAAATGCTAAAGAATACTGATTGTAGAGTTCTGCAAGTCTTCATTGTTCATGATTAGAATTACAATATTGTTTCTCAATCATGTCAATGTCATCACCAATACACATGTGTTTAGGTGCAGACCTACAAATCACGTTCCTAGCAATGTTAGATTGTATAGATTTTGTTGAATTAAGTCAATTGTATTTCATCCTCCTGAGACTCTTAAATAATAACGTTTTCCATTTACAGTTATCCAACCTAAATATCATTTTGAAATATTTCACTAGTTGTTTCATTAAACCCTGGTTGTTCCTATTTTTATATTTATTGTATATTTATACTTAATCTTGTTTTAGGAAGAATTTAAGGTGCTTCATACTCACTACTTAGAGATTGATCTGACTCACCTAATAATAAAGTGATAGTGGGATAATGAATATTATTCATGTTTATTTTAAAAATTTAAAAATGTTTATTTTAAAATACATTATTTTAAAAATATGTATTTTTAAAATAAAGGCTGAAAGATACTAAGATTACTTTCCATAAGCAACAAAGTTTAATGACTTGGTCTGAATTCTGTCAGAGGAATCAGTCAGTCCTAACATAAGGGACTGGGCCAAAATCCAAACAACAAAAAGATGAATATTCCTCCTGTTTATTCAATACACACATGCAAACAAATATGCATTTCTATGTACTTTTCAATATTTTTCTTGCAGCTTGCAAAAGTATTTGTTTGTATCCTATGAATATAAATGAAGTTATCAGAGGTAACTGAAATCATATTATTACTGATGAAGGAATTATCCTAGGAAACTAAGAAAGAAAATGGCACAAACATGGAGTTAATAGTGGAAGCTGGTTTCCAGAATAACTAAGAATCATGTAGAATCCCTGGCGTTGAAGATGAAATGGTGGAGAAGGCAAAACCTTGCCCTTCACTCTCCTCACTCCTACTCATAGTCACGGAGTGCCTGAAGAAGAGTTTGGCACCACTGGTAGGAGAGATCTGTAAGGCAATGGAAACAACTAAATAGGAAAAGTGGTTTCTAAGTTTCCAGGAAAATCCTAAGGAAAGAGTGCTATTCTTAAGTTCTGTTCTAAAACAAGATTATTAAATGTTAGCTTGTTTTATATTTTGCTTAAAAAGATAATGTTCAATATTTGGAAATCAAAGAAATCACAAATGTGCTAAGAAGAAGAATCCTGTTATGTTCATCTGCTATTAAGTCTCTGATTTTTAGAATTAGAACACTGGGAAGGAATGTGCCATACAGAGGCTGGAGATGGGCTCAGGCAGCAGCAAACCATCACTGTGTAACCCTTCTGCTTTTGGACACCAAATAGCAAATATAGACCCCATAAGCATCGGGTTGGGAAAACAGCTTCCCAAAGAATTGCACTCTAGGATCCAATCTTGACTCTACCACTTAAAATTATAATTTGGGAAAGTTACTATACCTCTCTGTACCTCAGTTTCAATATCTACAAAATGGAATGATGACATTTTACATCCACTTCATTAAGCTGTGAGAGTTAAGTAAGATAACACATGGAAAGTATCAAGGATGGCAATTGAGACGTCGTAAGTAGCAAATAATATCAAGTAGCGGCAGTGGTATTGCTAACAGTAGTTGAGGTTTTCATCTTGATCTATAAAAATTTGAAAATCATAACTATGTCCTGGTTGTTTCTACATTAAGGAGAAGTTACGACAACTACGAGATTGCATTATTGGAAAAAGGCCAGAAGAAGAAAATGTCTATAGTAAGTAAGATTCGCCTGCTATTCAAAAATAATAGAGTGATTGAGTTGAAAATTCAGGGACTGTGGAGATGAATGGGCCTGAGTTCAAATCGAAACCTCAACAATTCCCAACTGTCTAACCTAGAGAGGGTCTTAATCTCTGGTAGTGAAATTCCTTGTCTGCAAAATACACATCTATAATTATATATGCATCTGAGAGTGCTTGTGTGAGTTAACATATAAAATACTTATCATATTCTCTGGTTCATAATGAAAGTTCATAATGAACCAGAGACTATAAGTATTTTATATGCTATAATATAATAAATGCTTGTTACTCTCTTTCTTTTGATGTCTATGTAAGTTGCAAATAGGACAACTCTACTCAATTTTTTAATAATCCATTATATAAGAAATCAAGGCCGGGTGTAGTGGCTCACACCTGTAATCCCAGCACTTTGGGAGGCCGAGGTGGGTGGATCACTTGAGGATAGGAGTTCAAGACCAGCCTGACTAAATGGTAAAACCCTGTCTCTACTAAAAATATAAAAATTAGCCAGCCATGGCAGTGCATGCCTGTAATCCCAACTACTCAGAATGCTGAGGCAGGAGAATTGCTTGAACACCCCGGGAGGCACAGAGGTTGCAGTGAGCCAAGATCACACCATTACACTCCAGCCTGGGTGACAGAGCAAGGCTCCATCTCAAAAAAAAAAAAAAAAAAAAATCAAATGATTAAAGAGACATGCTTTTGAATAAGTTAAAATATTACTACAGTGAGTTCTCACAATTGTCAACATGTGTATCATTTTAAAATTTCTAATAATTAAAAGTTGCTCTGGCAGTGGAGGTTAGGGGAGGGGAGACTCTATGTTAAGCCAAACATTATTAAGATAGTAAAATTTTGCTAAAATAAACAACACATTCAAAAATTAAAAATAAATTATGTTATCACTATCTGACCACTGTTTCCCCACGACTCTACCCCTGCATAGATAATTAAAAACTAGCAGCCACTAAAAGAGTGTGAAAGCTTCCATCTCTTCCGTTTTCATTAATATTGCATAGCTTTTAGCTAGTCCTTCATGTTGAAATTCATTTCTCTTCATATTATACAGTTATGTATTTTTCTAGAGAGAATTCTTTAAGCACCTTAAAATGTTTGTAAAACACAAATATACTTTCTAAAATAATTAAGGTCATAAAGACGGGGCCATCTTTTAGGTGACAGACACCTCCATTTTAATATGAATGAGATTAAAATTTTAACGATTTATAAAGTTACAAGTCATATAAATAATTTTACCGAGGAGCATTAAAAAGCTAATATTTATTATCTCCTATACATTATTGTTTCTTACAATACCTTTATGAGGTGGGCAATATTTCTGATTTACAAATAAGGAAACTGAGGCCCTGATAAACTAAAAAGTTAAAGGACACACATAAGAAGTGAGAAACCATTTCTGTTTAATTCAAAATCAATGCTCTTAATTATCGGTGCCTTAATTATGAATCAATTAGTTCTCCTTTCAGTCACACTGGAATAAATAATACTATACAAATCTTTCTATTGCACAGGACACTATTACTGGGCAAATATATGAAGCAAGTGATATTAGGAGGCAGACAATAGGTAGCCAAAGACTATGAATAATTCTAGAAACAAGCAGTACTCATGAGGTGCCTCTTATTATGGCCCAGTTCTCTGCCAGAGGAATATTTCCTGACTACACTCTGAGCAAAGCAAAGAAGTTCTGTTGAACTGAGAAGGCAGAGATCCTAGTTCAGGGTAGCTGAAGCTACTAGAATGTGTGTGGTGGGTCATTGAGAGCAGGTGACTGTGTAGAGAGGTAGCCTAAGAGGTCCATGGGAAGCACTCCACAAGTCTGTGGCTGAGAGATGAGCTGTACCTGTGCAAAGCAAGACAGTCAAGGCATGCAAGACAGCAACTTCTAGGGCATTGAGAGCAAAAGGCAGACACTAAAAGTTGAGCAGAGTTGAGGAAAAGCCAGCCTGGGAATTTTTAAGTTCTGGCACTGTCAAATTAGGGAGATCTTAACACCTCTTTAAAATATCTGACATTCTGCTGTGGCACCCAAAAGACGTAATGAGTAAGGACCAGGATTTAGAGTAAGATCTACTCTAGACATGCCCTAACAAAATCTCAAACCAAGCCCCAACAAGATCTATACTGGAGACAGAGTTTGTAGGCTGACTGAATCTACAAACTCAGGACCTTAAAAAGAAAACACCTTGGGCACAAAAAGCCCACTGTGAAAAAGAATAAAATTAAGTCTATACAAGTTCTTGCCAGTAATTGAGCTGCCTACTAAAACGAGAACATACTGTCATCAGAAGAATATTCTAGAATCCGGAATATACAACACATTATCTATAATGTCCAGTGTTCAATTAAAAAAAGAAGACATACAAAGAAACAGGAAGCTGTCATATTAATGAAGAAAAAGAAAGTATAGACGGAACCTGAGATGTTGGATGTTGTTGATCTTAGCAAACAGACTTTAAAGCACTTCTTATAAACACTGAATTAGTGAAAAATGTGGTTTTAAGGACGGAATAAATAGAGAATCTCAGCAGAAAAAAAAAGTGAAACTATATAAGAACCAAGTAGAAAGTATAGAAAGTAAAAGTACAATAAAATAAATAAAAATTAATCAGATGAACTTATTATCAAATTGGAGATGACAAATTAAGAGTTAGTAAATAAAATTAAGACGAACCAATAGAAATTATCCAATTTGATTTTTAGAGAGATAAAAAGATTTCAAAAATGAACAGAGTCCCAGCAACATTTAGGACAATATAATGCATTCTAAAATGCACGTAATTAGAACCCAGAAGGAGAAAAGAGTGAAAAGAGGCAAAACATTGTTTAAAAATTGATGACCAAAACCTTGCCAAATTTAATGCAAACCACTTGCGTATTGTTGAAAAAACTTTTAAGAAACAAAATTAGCATAATTGTTAAAAGAAGGACTTCTAGCCGATTTATTTTCAAGCTACTTTAAGCCAAGGTAAAAAGAAGTTATTGAAAGCAGCCAGGCCGGGCGCGGTGGCTCAAGCCTGTAATCCCAGCACTTTGGGAGGCCGAGACGGGCGGATCACGAGGTCAGGAGATCGAGACCATCCTGGCTAACACGGTGAAACCCCGTCTCTACTAAAAAATACAAAAAAATAGCCGGGCGAGGTGGCGGGCGCCTGTAGTCCCAGCTACTCGGGAGGCTGAGGCAGGAGAATGGCGGTAAACCCGGGAGGTGGAGCTTGCAGTGAGCTGAGATCCGGCCACTGCACTCCAGGCCGGGCGACAGAGCGAGACTCCGTCTCAAAAAAAAAAAAAAAAAAAAAAAAAAAAAAAAAAAAAAAAAAAAAAGAAAGCAGCCAGAGGAAACACATGTTACATATAAAGCGAAAAAAATCAATAATTTGTTATCAGAAACAATGGAGGATTGACGACAATACAATAACATCTTTAAAGTCCTAAAAAATGACCACTTAGAATTCTAAATCCAGAGGAAATATACCTCAAAAACGTGATAAAATAAAGACATTTAAGACAAATGAAATGAGGTAATTCACAGCAAAATTACAGTAGAATAAATGCTTAAAAATATCATACAAGGTGAAGGGATGTTAACAAACAAACTCAGATTGTCACCGAGGGAATCTGTGGGGAAAAGAATACTGAAAATTATAGAAAGGAGGTAGATATAAAATATTATGTTTTCCTTTTTCTCATAAATTACTTCAAAGACAACTGTTTAAAGCAAAAATAATAAAACTTAAGTTAGAAGTTCTATAATATGGAGAAGGAAATATGAAAACAATCATGCAAAGGACAACGGAGGCAGATAAATAGAATTATGTGTTTCCAAAATTGCTATGTGGTAAAGTGTAAAGATTCAGTTATAAAGTAGGAAGTGGAGAGAGGAAGTGGAGAGGGTCAAGTAGGAAGTGTGATGTGTCAACTATAAGGCATGAAGTACTAAGGGGTATACTACTGTCTCAAAATCTAAGTTAAAGATGCATATTTTATTTTAAAAATAGAAAGAAATCGGTTTAAAAAATTTATAGATAAGAAGTATACTTAGGAAACTCATAGAGGAAATAAAATAGATTATTTAAAAAAAAACCTGTTTGATTCACCAAAAATAAAGCAGGAAAGTAGAAAAAGAGGAATATAAACAAAATGGATAAGTGAAGAACCAAGAACAAGATGGCAGTATTTAACTAAGCCATATCACAATTATATTAAAGGTGACTGAATTAGTCACTTCCTTTTAAAAGCAGACATTTTCAGACTGGAAACGAAAGCAATATCCAATATTATGCTGTCTAAAAGACGTATATTTTAGATATAAAACACAGATAGTTTGAAAGTAAAGTATGGTAAAAGGTTACTATGACAATAGTAATAATCATAAGCATAAGAAAGCTGGCATGGATATATCAACATAACACAAGATAAATTTCAAAATAGAGAGTATTACAAAAGATAAACAAGGATATTACATACAGATAAAAAGGCAGTTCACTAGAAAGATAGAGCAATTCTAAATATCTCATAATATAAAGTAATTTTATATTATATATTTGAATTTTACTTAAACTCCTGAAGCAAAATCTGACAGTACTCGGAGATGTTTTCACTTCTTTCTTACTAATTAATAGAACGAATAGACGAAAATCAGTAAAGATACAGAAGACCTAAACAACACTATCAGCTAACTTGGCCCAATTGACATTCACAAAAATTTTTTTAAGTCAGAATACATATTTATTAAAGGTATATACATTGAAGTTCACCAAGATGAAACATAGGCTAGATGATCAAAAAAGTTTCAGTAAACTTCTAAAGACTGAAATCTTCAGAGTATATTGTCTAAAAGATTTTAGTCTTTTAGAATCTTATAGTCTCTTACCACAACAGAAGTAAATTAGAAATCAGTTAGGAATTATATCTCTAGAACATCTCCCAATATATTTAGGAATTAAATACAACATTCAAAATAACATGAGGGTCAAATAAGAAATCATAAGAAAGTATTTCAACCTGAACAGTAATGAAAAAAACATATCAAAATTTGTGGAATGCAGGTAAAACAAGTATGTAGTTAACAGTTAACTAAAGGGAAACGTATTACTATAAGTATTATACTAGAAAATAACAAAAAGCTTGAAGTCAATGATTTAAGTTTCCACTTTAGAAAAATAGAAAATGAAAAGCAAACCTTCAAAAAGAGGTAAGAGGAGAGAAATAATTAAGATCAGAAATCAGTAAAAAAGGAAAGAGATAAACAAAAAGAAAATAAAATCAAAAGAGAGTTTGTTTGAAAACATAAATAAATTTGATAAGCCCATGGGAAGAATGATCAAGGAAAAAAAAAGGACAAGAAGATACCTAAATTAGGAATTAAATTGGGTTACTACAACAGATCCTACAGACATTAAAAAGATACTAAGGGCCTGGTGTGGTGGCTCTGGCCGGGTGTGGTGGCTCACGCTTGTGATCCCAGCACTTTGGGAGGCTGAGGCAGGTGGATCACCTGAGGTCAAGAGTTCAAGACCAGCCTGGTCAACGATGAAACCCTGTCTCTACTAAAAATACAAAAAATTAGCGAGGCACGGTGGCATGTGCCTGTAATCCCAGCTACTCCAGAGGCTGAGGCTGGAGAATTGCTTGGACCTAGGAGGCGGAGGTTGCAGTGAGCCAAGATTGCTCCACTGCACTCCAGCCTGGGTGGCACAGCAAGACTCCATCTCAAAAAAAAAAAAAAAAAAAGATACTAAGAAAATATATAATTAACTTTCTGCCAATACATTTAACAACTTAGACCAAAAAGGACAAATTACTTGAAAAAAAAACTTGCCAAAATTGACTCAAAAAATAAAATTCCACACTCCTCTGAGTATACCTCTTTGTACAATTCTCACTTTTAGAACTTTGTTAATATTTTGCATATTCAGTAAATGAAGACAAGGCAGAGATAGGAGGCAAAATGGAATATAGGCAAAAAAAATGTATTATGGATAATGAGAGCTAGGTTTTTTATTGTCTGAGAAATCAGTTATAATTAAGGAAAGAAGAAGGGCTAGAATGACTGTTATGGTATTGTACTGGAATTGGAAGTAAAAATATAACAAATAATTACAGAGAGATAAATATAGAAATATGGTTGTGTGTACAAGTATGTATATTTCTTTAACTCTTTCAGCTGAGAGGAGCTAGAGGCAGTGACAGCCCAGCACCAAAGAGCACATCTAGTACCCACGTCTTAGTTTATGAAAGCAAATGGCCCATAAGCATGTGAAAAGATGCTCAATATCATTAACCATTAGCAAAAGCAAATTCAACTACAATGATATACCAATACACAAAAAGTATAGTGAATTACCATTTCAGAAGACTGTCAGTTAGGATGTGGAACTGGATATGCATTGTATGCATTGCTTATGGGAATATAAAGTGCAGTGATAACTATGGAGAAGTCAAATATGCACTTACCATATGACCTAGTCATTCCACTCCAGGATTTTTTCCAAAACAAATAAATGCCTGTGTTCACACAAAGACTTGTTCACAAAAGTTCATGGCAGTTTCATTCATAATATCCAAACTAGAAACAATTAAATGGGGTTATTACAACATATGCAAATGTCCAATAGAAGAATACATGATTGTACTGTGATACATTTATATTGTGGAATACTATTTAGCAATAAAAAGGAATACTTACTATTGTAACAACAATATAAATGAATCTCACAAACATTACACATACTTAGTGAAAGATAACAGACAAAAAGGATGGATCAGACACAAGGGAATCAGACACAAAGGAATACTACATGCTGTGGTATTCCATCTATCTGGAATTCTAGATAAAACTAATCTAGACAAAATTATAGAAGTAGAAATTGTTAGGGGTGGTGAATATCCAGGTTACCAGCAGCAAATCCATACAGGTCTGCAGCAACCTCAATTCTTCTCTCCTCAGAAGAAAGAGTTTGACAGAGGGACATAAGGCAGAAAAAGAGACTGAGGCAAGTTTCAGAGCAGGAGTGGAAGTTTATTAAAAAGCTTTAGATGAGGAAGGAAAGAAAAGTACACTTGAAAGAGACTGAAGCAGGCACTGTGGAGGTCAAGTTCCCTGTTTAACCTTGATCCTAAGACTTTATATGCTGGCCAACTTCCAGCATCTTGCACACATTTCCCTTCATTCTTCCCTAAGAGTGAGCTGCCCACATGCACGGTGTCCTCCTTACACCTGGGAGGTGAGCATGCGCAGTGTGTTCAGAAAGTTGTATGCATCCCCACTGGAGGCTTTCTTTTCTTTTCCAGTGTAATGCCCCCAGAAGGTCATACTCCACCATTTTGTATCTTAATGTGAGTGCTGGAGCTCACTCACCTAATTCCTGAGAATTTATTGGAAGTTAATTACCAATTTCAAGTGTTTTTATCTGACTGGGAAATTGCCTCTGCCTGGCATCTGTGATGAATTACCACTTCAGTGAGACAACTCTGGACCATCAGCAAATTGCCTCTCCCTGAGACAGGCTGCCAATTATCATTTTTAGAAAGGCAGTATGATAACTGCCGAACCATCACCTGATGGTCGCCTGACATTCCTGGTGGGTGATGTGGAGCCCTCTCCTGCCTCACTCATGCCTGGCTAGGTACCTACTGCAACAAAATCAGATCAGGGGTTGCCATGAGTAACGTCTGAGTGAAGATTGACATACGGGGGAATTAGGGGATAAATTATGGAGATAAAAATGGTCTCTATCCTAATTAAGTTGGTGGGTACATGGCCATATATATTTCTCAAAAATCATCAACCTCTTTCCTTATAAATAGTTGAATTGTATGTAATTATTCCTGAATAAAGTTGATTTTAAAAAAGAATGAAGTAGCTCAAGCTAGGGGAATGTCAAGGCAGGGCAACAAGCTTGTGTTAATATCAAACATATCTAAAATCATAATACCTTGAGACAAAGGTTGGGAGAGAAAAGGACAAAAGTAATAAAAGGCATGGTTTCACTCACAGTGGCTGGAGGTAGAGAAATTTGGGGTTGATATTTTTAGATCAGATTGTGAGATTTTATGGCGACCTCAAAGACAAGAAGTAGTCCAACAATGAAAAAAGAAGAGAGAGAGAATTTAAGATAAATATTGAAAAAACTCGGTAGAACATGCTTTTTTTTTTGTCTTCTAGATAAACTCACCATTGTGCACCATCCAGGTGGTAAGTGCTTGGTATTTATTGAAGGATCGAAGACTAAAACTAAGTACAGAGTAAATCAATTTCAATATCAATGTAAGCCTAATGTGATTAGGCAAGTCAGTGTAAAAATTTGCGTAGATTTTACATTTATATGCAAAAAGACTTGACATCTAAAATAAACGTGAAGCAACTATAAAACAGAAACACTGAAGGCATCATAACATAATAAAAGGACCGTGAGTTTGGAATTCTTGATTGATCCTGCTGTTCCCAACTTACTAATAGTGACCTATGGCAAGTCACTTAAGCTCTGTGGGCCTCGATTTTCTCATATGCAAAATGTAGATAAGCATTGTACAGGCAGAGCAAGATGGCCGAACAGGAACAGCTCCAGTCTCCAGCTCCCAGCGTGAGCGACACAGAAGACAGGTGATTTCTACATTTTCAACTGAGGTACTGGGTTCATCTTACTAGGGAGTGCCGGACAATCAGTGTTGGTCAGCTGCTGCAGCCCGACCAGCAAGAGCTGAAGTAGGACCAGACATCACCTCACCTGGGAAGTGCAAGGGGGAAGGGAATCCCTTTTTGTAGCCAGGGAAACTGAGACACACAACACCTGGAAAATCGGGTAACTCCGACCCCAATACTGTGCTTTACCAAGGGTCTTAGCAAAAGGGCACACCAGGAGATTATATCCCACACCTGGCCTGGAGGGTCCCACGCCCACGGAGCCTCCCTCATTGCTAGCACAGCAGTCTGCGATCTAACGGCAAGGCAGCAGGGAGGCTGGGGAAGGGGCGCCCACCATTGCTGAGGCTTAAGTAGGTAAACAAAGCCCCTGGGAAGCTTGCACTGGGTGGAGCTCACAGCAGCTCAAGGAGGCCTGCCTGTCTCTGTAGACTCCACCTCTGGGGACAGGGCACAGCTAAACAACAACAACAACAACAACAACAAAAGCAGCAGAAACCTCTGCAGACGCAAACGACTCTGACAGCTTTGAAGAGAG
The DNA here is from genome assembly GCF_009764315.1 of Trachypithecus francoisi. Lineage (NCBI taxonomy): Eukaryota > Metazoa > Chordata > Mammalia > Primates > Cercopithecidae > Trachypithecus > Trachypithecus francoisi. The sequence goes on from NW_022681454.1 coordinate 98,515,594, forward strand.
CAATGGATCTCCCAACATGGAGGTTGAGATCTGAGAATGGACAGACTGCCTGCTCAAGTGGGTCCCTGACCCCTGAGTAGCCTAACTGAGAGACATCCCCCACTAGGGGCAGACCGACACCCCACACCTCACATGGTGGAGTACACCCCTGAGAGGAAGCTTCCAAAACAAGAATCAGACAGGTACACTCGCTGTTCAGCAATATTCTATCTTCTGCAGCCTCTGCTGCTGATATCCAGGCAAACAGGGTCTGGAGTGGACCTCAAGCAATCTCCAACAGACCTACAGCTGAGGGTCCTGACTGTTAGAAGGAAAACTAACAAACAGGAAGGACACCCACACCAAAACCTCATCAGTACGTCACCATCATCAAAGACCAAAGGCAGATAAAACCACAAAGATGGGGAAAAAGCAGGGCAGAAAAGCTGGAAATTCAAAAAATAAGAGCGCATCTCCCCCTGCAAAGGAGCGCATCTCATCACCAGCAACGGATCAAAGCTGGACGGAGAATGACTTTGACGAGATGAGAAAAGAAGGCTTCAGTCCATCAAACTTCTCAGAGCTAAAGGAGGAATTACATACCCAGGGCAAAGAAACCAAAAATCTTGAAAAAAGAATTGATAGCTAGAATAATTAATGCAGAGAAGGCCATAAACGAACTGGCAGAGAAGAAAACCATGACACGAGAAATACGTGACAAATGCACAAGCTTCAATAACCGACTGGATCAACTGGAAGAAAGAGTATCAGTGGTTGAGGATCAAATGAATGAAATGAAGTGAGAAGAGAAATCTAAAGAAAAACGAAGAAAAAGAAATGAACAAAGCCTGCAAGAAGTATGGGATTATGTAAAAAGACCAAATCTACATCTGATTGGGGTGCCTGAAAGTGAGGGAGAAAATGGAACCAAGTTGGAAAACACTCTTCAGGATATCATCCAGGAGAACTTCCCCAACCTAGTAGGGCAGGCCAACATTCAAATTCAGGAAATACAGAGAATGCCACAAAGATAATCTTCGAGAAGAGCAACTCCAAGGCACATAATTGTCAGATTCACCAAAGTTGAAGTGAAGGAAAAAATCTTAAGGGCAGCCAGAGAGAAAGGTCAGGTTACCCACAAAGGGAAGCCCATCAGACTAACAGCAGATCTCTCGGCAGAAACTCTCCAAGCCAGAAGAAAGTGGGGGCCAATATTCAGCATTCTTAAAGAAAATAATTTTCAACCCAGAATTTCATATCCAGCCAAACTAAGTTTCATAAGTGAAGGAGAAATAAAATCCTTTACAGATAAACAAATGCTTAGAGATTTTGTCACCACCAGGCCTGCCTTACAAGAGACCCTGAAGGAAGCCCTAAACATGGAAGGAACAACCGGTACCAGCCATTGCAAAAACATGCCAAAATGTAAAGACCATCGAGGCTAGGAAGAAACTCCATCAACTAATGAGCAAAATAACCAGTTAATATCATAATGGCAGGATCAAGTTCACACATAACAATATTAACCTTACATGTAAATGGACTAAATGCTCCAATTAAAAGACACAGACTGGCAAATTGGATAAAGAGTCAAGACTCATCAGTGTGTTGTATTCAGGAGACCCATCTCGCATGCAGAGACATACATAGGCTCAAAATAAAGGGATGGAGGAAGATCTACCAAGCAAATGGAGAACAAAAAAAGCAGGGTTGCAATCCTAGTCTCTGATAAAACAGACTTTAAACCATCAAAGATCAAAAGAGACAAAGAAGGCCATTACATAATGGTAAAGGATCAATTCAACAGGAGAGCTAACTATCCTAATATATATGCACCCAATACAGGAGCACCCAGACTCATAAAGCAAGTCCTTAGAGACTTACAAAGAGGCTTAGACTCCCATACAATAATAATGGGAGACTTCAACACCTCACTGTCAACATTAGACAGATCAATGAGACAGAAAGTTAACTAGGATATCCAGGAATTGAACTCATCTCTGCATCAAGCGGACCTAATAGACATCTACAGAAGTCTCCACCCCAAATCAACAGAATATACATTCTTCTCAGCACCACATCACACTTATTCCAAAATTGACCACATAATTAGAAGTAAAGCACTCCTCAACAAATGTACAAGAACAGAAATTATAACAAACTCTCTCTCAGACCACAGTGCAGTCAAACTAGAACTCAGGACTAAGAAACTCAATCAAAACCGCTGAACTACGTGGAAACTGAATAACCTGCTCCTGAATAACTACTGGGTACATAACGAAATGAAGGCAGAAAGAAAGATGTTCTTTGAAACCAATGAGAACAAAGGTACAACATACCAGAATCTCTGGAACACATTTAAAGCAGTGTGTAGAGGGTAATTTATAGCACTAAATGCCCACAAGAGAAAGCTGGAAAGATCTAAAATTGACACCCTCACATCACAATTAAAAGAACTAGAGAAGCAAGAGCAAACACATTCAAAAGCTAGCAGAAGGCAAGAAATAACTAAGATCAGAGCAGAACTGAAGGAGATAGAGACACAAAAAACCCTCCAAAAAATCAATGAATCCAGGAGTTGGTTTTTTGAAAAGATCAACAAAATTGATTGACCGCTAGCAAGACTAATAAAGAAGAAAAGAGAGAAGAATCAAATAGATGCAATAAAAAATGATAAAGAGGATATCACCACCGACCCCACAGAAATACAAACTACCATCAGAGAATACTATAAACACATCTATGCAAATACACTAGAAAATCTAGAAGAAATGGATAATTTCCTGGACACTTACACTCTCCCAAGACTAAACCAGGAAGAAGCTGAATCCCTGAATAGACCAATAGCAGGCTCTGAAATTGAGGCAATAATTAATAGCCTACCAACCAAAAAAAGTCTAGGACCAGATGGATTCACAGCTGGATTCTACAAGAGGTACAAGGAGGAGCTGGTACCATTCCTTCTGAAACTATTCCAATCAATAGAAAAAGAGGGAATCCGCCCTAACTCATTTTATGAGGCCAACATCATCCTGATACCAAAGCCTGGCAGAGACACAACAAAAAAAGAGAATTTTAGACCAATATCCCTGATGAACATCGATGCAAAAATCCTCAATAAAATACTGGCAAACCGGATCCAGCAGCACATCAAAAAGCTTATCCACCATGATCAAGTGGGCTTCATCCCTGGGATGCAAGGCTGGTTCAACATATGCAAATCAATAAACTTAATCCAGCATATAAACAGAGCCAAAGACAAAAACCACATGATTATCTCAATAGATGCAGAAAAGGCCTTTGACAAAATTCAACAGCCCTTCATGCTAAAAACTCTCAATAAATTCGGTATTGATGGAACGTATCTCAAAATAATAAGAGCTATTTATGACAAACCCACAGCCAATATCATACTGAATGGGCAAAAACTGGAAAAATTCCCATTGAAAACTGGCACAAGACAGGGATGCCCTCTCTCACCACTCCTATTTAACATAGTGTTGGAAGTTGTGGCTAGGGCAATCAGGCAAGAGAAAGAAATCAAGGGTATTCAGTTAGGAAAAGAAGAAGTCAAATTGTCCCTGTTTGCAGATGACATGATTGTATATTTAGAAAACCCCATTGTCTCAGCCCAAAATCTCCTTAAGCTGATAAGCAACTTCAGCAAAGTCTCAGGATACAAAATCAATGTGCAAAAATCACAAGCATTCTTATACACCAGTAACAGACAAAGAGCCAAATCATGAATGAACTTCCATTCACAATTGCTTCAAAGAGAATAAAATACCTAGGAATCCAACTTACAAGGTATATAAAGGACCTCTTCAAGGAGAACTACAAACCACTGCTCAGTGAAATCAAAGAGGACACAAACAAATGGAAGAACATACCATGCTCATGGATAGGAAGAATCAATATCGTAAAAATGGCCATACTGCCCAAGGTTATTTATAGATTCAATGCCATCCCCATCAAGCTACCAATGACTTTCTTCACAGAATTGGAAAAAACTGCTTTAAAGTTCATATGGAACCAAAAAAGAGCCCGCATTGCCAAGACAATCCTAAGTCAAAAGGACAAAGCTGGAGGCATCATGCTACCTGACTTCAAACTACACTACAAGGCTACGGGAACCAAAACAGCATGGTACTGGTACCAAAACAGATATATAGACCAATGGAACAGAACAGAGTCCTCATAAATAATACCACACATCTACAGCCATCTGATCTTTGACAAACCTGAGAAAAACAAGAAATGAGGAAAGGATTCCCTATTTAATAAATGGTGCTGGGAAAATTGGCTAGCCATAAGTAGAAAGCTGAAACTGGATCCTTTCCTTACTCCTTTTATGAAAATCAATTCAAGAGACTTAAATGTTAGACTTAGAACCATAAAAACCCTAGAAGAAAACCTAGGTAATACCATTCAGGACATAGGCATGGGCAAGGACTTCATGTCTGAAACACCAAAAGCAACAGCAACAAAAGCCAAAATTGACAAATGGGATCTAATTTAACTGAAGAGCTTCTGCACAGCAAAAGAAACTACCATCAGAGTGAATATGCAACCTACAGAATGGGAGAACATTTTTGCAATCTACTCATCTGACAAAGGACTAATATCCAGAACCTACAAAGAACTCAAATAAATTTACAAGAAAAGAACAAACAACCCCATCAAAAAGTGGGCAAAGGATATGAACAGACATTTCTCAAAAGAAGACAGGCATACAGCCAACAGACACATGAAAAAATGCTCGTCATCACTGGCCATCAGAGAAATGCAAATCAAAACCACAATGAGATACCATCTCACACCAGTTAGAATGGCAATCATAAAAATGTCAGAAAACAACAGGTGCTGGAGAGGATGTGGAGAAATAGGAACACTTTTACACTGTTGGTTGGATTGTAAACTAGTTCAACCATCATGGAAAACAGTATCGTGATTCCTCAAGGATCTAGAACTAAAAATACCATTTGACCCAGCCATCCCATTACTGGGGATATATCCAAAGGATTATAAGTCATGCTGCTATAAAGACACATGGACACGTATGTTTATTGAGGCACTATTCACAATAGCAAAGACTTGGAATCAACTCAAATGTCCATCAGTGACAGACTCGATGAAGAAAATGTGACACATATACACCATGGAATACTATGCAGCCATAAAAAACGATGAGTTTATGTCTTTTGTAGGGACATGGATGCAGCTGGAAACCATCATTTTCAGCAAACTATTGCAAGAACAGAAAACCAAACACCACATGTTCTCACTCATAGATGGGAACTGAACAATGAGATCACTTGGACTCAGGAAGGGGAACATCACACACTGGGGCCTATTATGGGGAGAGGGGAGGGGGACGGATTGCACTGGGAGTTATACCTGATGTAAACGATGAGTTGATGGGTGCTGACGAGTTCACGGGTGCAGCACACCAACATGGCACAAGTATACATATGTAACAAACCTGCATATTATGCACATGTATCCTAGAACTTAAAGTATAATAATAATAATAATAACAATACTGAATTTAAAAAGGCATTGTACAATGGGGAATTGCTATAAAGACTGATAATGATATATGTAAATGGAATCTCATGCTTGATACTTGGGAGTTATTGATAAAGCAAATGAAATTTGAGAAACACTTGAGAGGGTAATTCATTTCCACTCATTTGCATGTGATGGAGTGATTGTGTGCTGAATACTGGGAGAGTAAGGAGGAGCTAGAGGTCAGCTAGGGAGCTGTTGAATGTTCTAGAAGCAACTGTCCACAGCCTGGACCAAAGCACTGACTGCGAGAATGAAAGACATAGAACTGAGCCCTGTGGTTGGGATGAGAAATGGAATACCAGTGATAAAGGCAGGAGGAGCAGTAGTCTAGAAGAATAGGGAGTAGAAGGCGCAGGTTTTCATGGAAAAGTGTGTTTTGTAATTGGCCAATCCTGGTGAACGTGGAAAAGAAGAGGAAGGAGTAACCAAGTGGAGGTGTTGGAAAGATTGTTTCTAAACTCAAGTGACTCCTGGGGCTCCTCAGTATCCTACCCGAGTCAATCCACACGGACAGGATAAATTAACAGCACATGCCAAGGGTGCCTTTTCAATATCCCCCTTTTATCTTTCTAGTAATTATTCTTTTCACCCATATCCTACCTTTGTAGAAATCATTTTTAAGAAGTACTGAATAAATGAATCATCGAATTTGTGAATAAAGAAAGAGGTAATAACTAAGTTTGTATTTCTAGGTAAGGAAACTGCCCACAATGAAAATATGTTTTATAACATACCCTTCAGCAATAAGGTAGGTTGTATTTATTTTGATTTCTATAAAATGCAAAGAAATAACTTGGTTAAAAAAGAACATGAGAACCTTCTATCCTGTCCGTGCTTTTGAACATTCTAACAAATATGAACAAAATAGGTCAGGCGTGCCTTTGTGAACAAAAATCTATGAGCAGTAATTTAAGGAAATGATTTGGAAAAAAACAAAGAGGGAACTCAAAGGAAAAAGCCACTGAGGCTAAAGTGTGACTAAATTCAACATGTACAGACCAAAAACATCTTAGAAGAATTATCAACACATGTATTTTAACAATAGAAATATAATGAGTCTACTGTGTTTGAATCACAATGTATATAGTCCTTAAACACTAGGTCATTAGTAGGGAAAATATAGCCCCAAAATATTATTGATTTAAATATGCATTACTTCACATCCTAGAGTTAACTGAAAATAAACTGCTAACGAGAAGCTAACGATGCCACTAAGCAAAGAGAGCAGCAATGGAAAACCAAGACCAATTCAAGACAACACTGATAATGTCCTGACTACAATTTTTCTTCATAAAAATAACGTTATTCCAATTATCAGCATATATGATGTAACACACTTGCACTGCTATCAAGGGTCATGTAGCAGCTGGATTTCTTGCTAAAATCCTGAATAAGAGTCTTTGCTAAGTTCTTATAATGAAAGAATTTTAATTTTCCAAAGTTTGATAACCCTTTAAGCTCCTTGTATATTTCAAATAAGTCATAAGTAATCATAAAATCATTCACCCTTAAAAACTAACTGAAGTATTTGCATTCTTTATTCTTCTGTAGCCCACCACCAAGCTGTGTGTATGTATATATATGTATACACTATATAATATGTATACTATAGACTCATTAAACTCATTCGAATGTAGGAAAATTGTGGGGTGCATATGGCCTTAGGGCTCATGAAAATATCAACCAAAGATTTTTCTATAAGAGCTGAAGGACTGCACAAACATGGCATATATTTTGGAGAGAAGATTTTGAATAAGAGGAAAAGAATACACATTTCCAATGCTTAAACTGTTCTCCTTCAAAATGGAAAGAAAATTTGAATTCAAGGACTTGGGTGCAGTTGAACTTTACAATGATTCTGTTTCCTTTTAAAATGGAAGATTGTCTTGCCAGTTGTCTCTGCAAACCTATTTTTCCATGGCTGTGAAAGGCAACTATAACTTTGTCATATTTCTTTGTTCAACCTTAAAATAGAGACAAATTGAGAAATGCTAGCTGTGTATCTTTTTTTTCTTTTTCCAGCTTCCTGCTCAACCCCAGGTTGAAAAGGAATTTGGTTTCTGTTACAAGAAAGATCACTGAAGAAGGTAAAATATTAGCTATGTATATTGTTTAGAAAACCTAAAGCAGCCTTGTTAGGGACTTAAAGGAATCATTTGTCTAAAAAACAGAATTCTTTAAATATTTCATTGTCTCCTCCTGAAAGGATTAACATGTATTTTTCAAGCTAAAGGTTATTGCTCTGTAGAAAGATTTATGTATAGGGGTGATTTAATGCCAACCAATCAATTTAAATTGATGAGCTATTATTCACTAATACATTTCCTATTATCTCATTTCCAGGTTATTATAATGAAACTCAAGAATCTACGGACATTTTGCTTTCAGGGTGAAGCAAGCCTGCATTTGGATTGCCTGCTCTCTTTAGAGCAAATCCATACTATGAAAGCAGAAACAAACCTTCAGAATTTGTTTTTGACAGAATTTATTGTCATTATACCTACTTCATATGGGTATATTAATATTAAAACACAATACCATAGAATAATTGCATTATATGAAAATTATTGCATTTTACAATGCGCTTCACCACTGAAGCAGCTAATTTCCATTTTGAAAATTAAAAGAAAACAGCACAGAGAAGTTAAATGCTGTGTAGCAAAGTTATGAGGTCTGCTTGAGGGCACTAACCTCAACAGATTATTCCTCATTTCCTTGGAATAACCATGAAAATACAAATTTACTGAGCACATTTTTGCTTTTTAAGTAGCTGGTTCATTTTCTGAATTTCTCACATTCAGAGTTCTGACATCATGTTTGCAGAAACTTGTCTTATTTAGTGTCTATTTGCATGTAACCCTGAAAACATTATTATTTGAAAACTTTTCTATATCTCAAATTAATACACATTTTCACAACCTACCTTTGTATTAAGACTTGCAATTTTATCAACCTATTTCTTAGAAACAATTTACTAGCTTAGAATACAATGCAATTTTATCATACTATAATTTTCATGTACAAATGCCACAAATAAATTGAATGTTTAAAGCTATGTCTGAGTTTTTAAAGTAAATTTATGAGAATTAGCCAATAAAATCACTTCTCGGACTTTTGGCTAAGATCAAGTGGAGTATTGGCCAATGAATTTTTCTGGTAACTGTTTAAAGGGGGAAGTCTACCAAAAATTGTTTAAAATAAATAAACTTGATTAATACTACTGTATAGGGCTCATATAATAAACACAATTGATTTTTTTCTAGCTTCTAAACCGTGACAAGGATATATATTTAAAGCCATGTTACGAAACACTTGTCATGAGTTTCTTATAACTGTTAACATTCTCAAAATAAGCTCGTTTTAAAAAATAATATAGTAGCTTGATTAATCCCTAACAAAAAGTGCTTTTGATTATGATATTTGGAAATTCAGTCCATAGTTTTACATGCAACATTTCAAGAACTGGTATGTCCTTTCACACACTAAGCCTCCATTTCTGTGGGCTGTCCCATCCAAAGATAAGAAAAAGAAATAAGACATTTCCTTGGAGATTTGGAGCATTTCTAAAAGAGCCACAGCCACTACCAGAAAGGAAAGGCCCAAATGTAAAATCTTCTGAAGATTTTGAACTGAATTTTCAGTTTGTATATCATATCTTTTTCATCATCCCTTCTTCAAATTAAATATATTCCCAAGCCATTACTCCTAACTTAAGCCAAGAGCCATCCCCTTCCTTAGGTTATTAAATTTACCAGCACTCTGAGTTCTAGAGAAGTTTGAACTGGTATTAAATGTTATCAAAAAAGTTTTATTTTGAATATTAACTTGCTTATTTTCTACCTAGTCAATTTGCTATGATAACAAAGAGGAAGCATTTAAACTGGTAGATTCTTAAGTGAGATAATTAGGCTGCTCTGGACATTTGGCAATATCTGGAGACATTTATTATTTTCATGACTGAGGAAGAGGTGCTCCTGGCATCTAGTATGTATAGACCAGGAATGCTGATAAACATCCTATAATATGCAAGACAAAGAGTTGTCCAGTCCAAACTGTCAAGAGTTTTGAGACTGGGAAAACTTGATTTAGATTATAAAGTAAAATGGGACTCATCCTTAAAGCTATGTTGTTAAAATAAAATCAGTTAACTTTATACAGAATTTTCTGAAGGTAGAAACCCCAATGACAGAATAAGTGAATGTCATTATTCTGAAGTACATACGGCTTAAGCTTAAATGGATCACTAAAAACAGTATTCAAAAAATAGATGAGTCTAATACCTTTTCATAAATCAACATTACAAGTATTCCGCCAATGGAACCTCTAATTTTTAGAAAATGAGACTATTCTCAGTATTTTCTCATGAGAATGGTCTTGTAATCTGAGTCATTATATTCTATTTGTGCACAAAGTATTTGCTCATCTGAGTTCCTTCTTGTTTTCTCTAATGCTCAGGATGTCTGATTTTAATAACTGGGACTTACCTGAATTTTCACTTCATACTGTTTTTCTAAAGGATGAATATTTAGAAGAGAGCTCTGCATCATAAGCCTAATTTAGTGAATCCCAGCTGATGAGCACAAAGCTGATATGAGCCCCTATTCACAGCCCTCTCTGTAGCTATACCTGCCAGCTATACTTGTTGGCCTGCCTTATTTTATGCAGTTCAATCATAAAAATAGGGCAACCACATAAAAGAACGCAAAGGGTAAGATTCTCAATACCTTAGACCTCAAATTTATAAATGATAGTGTATCATTTCCTCAATATTCTCATCTTCACAGTGCAGGTGATAATGTTCCTTACATAATTTTGTGGGTATTTAGTGACATTATGTGTTTAAATGAGCAGTGTACTACTACATTCAAGAGCATAAACTTTGAAGTAAAACCAAACTAGTTTGAATCTTCTCAGCTATGCACTAGCTGTGTGAACAAAGAGTTTTTCCGTATTTTATCCTTGATAAAATGGGAGTAATAATACCAACAATGGCACCAATTGTTTGGGAATTAAAGCTAGGGAGGACATGTAATTAATTTATCATCCAAGGAGGACACTTTGGATCATAAAATGGAGTACTGTTAATGATTACAATGAAAAACCAGGCATAAACTGGAACTGCCTCAGGCACAAACAGGGATGCCTGATCACTCTACTTAAATGTGATGTAAGTTCTTAGAACTTTGGTTCAGTGTAAATGGTCAAGGAAGATAGTTTGGGAGAAATAATACTCAGAGTTGGGAGCAAGATGGCCGAATAGGAACAGCTCCAGCCTCCGCTCCCAGCAGGAGCGACACAGAAGACAGGTGATTTCTGCATTTTCAACTGAGATACCGGGTTCATCTCACTGAGGAGTGCCGGACAATCGGTGCTGGTCAGCTGGTGCAGCCCGACCAGCGAGAGCTGAAGCAGGGCGTGGCATCGCCTCACCTGGGAAGTGCAAGGGGGAAGGGAATCCCTTTTCCTAGCCAAGGGAAACTGAGACACACAACACCTGGAAAATTGGGTAACTCTCACCCTAATACTGCGCTTTACCAAGGGTCTTAGCAAATGGCACACCAGGAGATTATATCCCACACCTGGCCTGGAGGGTTCCACACCCACGGAGCCTCCCTCATTGCTAGCACAGCAGTCTGAGATCTAATGGCAAGGCAGCAGCCAGGCTGGGGGAGGGGCGCACGCCATTGCTGAGGCTTAAGTAAGTAAACGAAGCCACGGGGAAGTTCCAACTGGGTGGGGCCCATCACAGCTCAAGGAGGCCTGCCTGTCTCTGTAGACTCCACCTCTGGGACAGGGCATAGTTAACAAAAAGCAGCAGAAACCTGTCCAAATGTTAATGACCCTGTCTGCCAGCTTTGAAGAGAGCAGTGGATATCCCAACACGGAGGTTGAGATCTGAGAACGGACAGACTGCCTGCTCAAGTGGGTCCCTGACCCCTGAGTAGCTTAACTGGGAGACATCCCCCACTAGGTGCAAACTGACACCTCACACCTCACACGGCGGGGTACACCCCTGAGACGAAGCTTCCAGAGCAAGAATCAGACAGCAGCACTCGTTGCTCAGCAATATTCTATCTTCTGCAGCCTCTGCTGCTGACACCCAGGCAAACAGGGTCTGGAGTGGACCTCAAGCAATCTCCAACAGACCTACAGCTGAGGGTACTGACTGTTAGAAGGAAAACTAACAAACAGGAAGGACACCCACACCAAAACCCCATCAGTACGTCAACAGCATCAAAGACCAAAGGCAGATAAAACCACAAAGATGGGGAAAAAGCAGGGCAGAAAAGCTGGAAATTCAAAAAAGGAGAGCGCTTCTCCCCCTCCAAAGAAATGCAGCTCATCGCCAGCAACGGATCAAAGCTGGATGGAGAATGACTTTAATGAGTTGAGAGGAGAAGGCTTCAGTCTATCAAACTTCTCAGAGCTAGAGGAGGAACTATGTACCCAGCGCAAAGAAACTAAGTATCTTGAAAAAAGAATGGAAGAATGGATAACTAGAATGATCAATGCAGAGTACATCACAAAATGAAGGCAGAAAGAAAGATGTTATTTGAAACCAATGAGAACAAAGATACAACATACCAGAATCTCTGGAACACATTTAAAGCAATGTGTAGAGGGAAATATATAGCACTAAATGCCTGCAAGAGAAATCAGGAAAGATCTAAAATTGACACTCTAAAATCGCAATTAAAAGAACTAGAGAAGCAAGAGCAAACACATTCAAAAGCTAGCAGAAGGCAAGAAATAACTAAGATCAAAGCAGAACTGTAGGAGATAGAGACATAAAATCCCCTCCAAAAAATCAATGAATCCAGAGCTGGTTTTTTGAAAACATCAACAAAATTGATCGACTGCTAGCAAGACTAATAAAGAAGAAAAGAGAGAAGAATCAAATAGACAAATAGACACAATAAAAAAGGACAAAGGGGATATCACCACTGACCGCACAGAAATACAAACTACCATCAGAGAATACTATAAACACCTCTACGCAAATGAACTAGAAAACCTAGAAGAAATGGATAATTTCCTGGACACTTACACTCTCCCAAGACTAAACCAGGAAGAAGTTGAATCCCTGAATAGACCAATAGCAGGCTCTGAAATTGAGGCAATAATTAATAGCCTACCAACCAAAAAAAGTCCAGGACCAGACGGATTCACAGCCGAATTCTATAAGAGGTACAAGGAGGAGCTGGTACCATTCCTTCTGAAACTATTCCAATCAATAGAAAAAGAGGGAATCCTCATTTTATGAGGCCAACATCATCCTGATACCAAAGCCTGGCAGAGACAAAACAAAAAAAGAGAATTTTAGACCAATATCCCTGATGAACATCGATGCAAAAATCCTCAGTAAAATACTGGCAAACTGAATCCAGCAGCACATCAAAAAGCTTATCCACCATGATCAAGTGGGCTTCATCCCTGGGATGCAAGGCTGGTTCAACATATGCAAATCAATAAGCGTAATCCAGCATATAAACAGAACCAAAGACAAAAATCACATGATTATCTCAATATATGCAGAAAAGGCCTTTGACAAAATTCAACAGCCCTTCATGCTAAAAACTCTCAATAAATTCGGTATTGATGGAACATATCTCAAAATAATAAGAGCTATTTATGACAAACCCACAGCCAATATCATACTGAATGGGCAAAAACCGGAAGCATTCCCTTTGAAAACTGGCACAAGACAGGGATGCCCTCTCTCACCACTCCTATTCAACAGAGTGTTGGAACTTCTGGCCAGGGCAATCAGGCAGGAGAAAGAAATCAAGGGTATTCAGTTAGGAAAAGAAGAAGTCAAATTGTCCCTGTTTGCAGATGACATGATTGTATATTTAGAAAACCCCATCATCTCAGCCCAAAATCTCCTTAAGCTGATAAGCAACTTCAGCAAAGTCTCAGGATACAAAATCAATGTGCAAAAATCACAAGCATTCTTATACACCAGTAACAGACAAACAGAGAGCCAAATCATGAATGAACTCCTATTCACAATTGCTTCAAAAAGAGAATAAAATGCCTAGGAATCCAACTTACAAGGGATGTAAAGGACCTCTTCAAGGAGAACTACAAACCACTGCTCAGTGAAATCAAAGAGGACACAAACAAATGGAAGAACATACCATCCTCATGGATAGGAAGAATCAATATCGTGAAAATGGCCATACTGCCCAAGGTAATTTATAGAGTCAATGCCATTCCCATCAAGCTACCAATGACTATCTTCACAGAATTGGAAAAAACTGCTTTAAAGTTCATATGGAACCACAAAAGAGCCCACATTGCCAAGACAATCTTAAGTCAAAAGAACAAAGCTGGAGGCATCACGCTTCCTGACTTCAAACTATACTACAAGGCTACAGGAACCAAAACCAAGGCTATAGGTACCAGCATGGTACTGGTACCAAAACAGAGATAGAGACCAATGGAACAGAACAGAGTCCTCAGAAATAATATCACACATCTACAGCCATCTGATCTTTGACAAACCTGAGAAAAACAAGAAATGAGGAAAGGATTCCTTATTTAATAAATGGTGCTAGGAAAATTGGCTAGCCATAAGTAGAAAGCTGAAACTGAATCCTTTCCTTACCTCTTATACGAAAATTAATTCAGGATGGATTAGAGACTTCAATGTTAGACTTAGAACCATAAAAACGCTAGAAGAAAACCTAGGTAATACCATTCAGGACATAGGCATGTGTAAGGAATTCATGTCTAAAACACCAAAAGCAAGGGTTACAAAAGCCAAAATTGACAAATGAGATCTAATTTAACTAAAGAGCTTCTGCACAGCAAAAGAAACTACCATCAGAGTGAACAGGCAACCTACAGAATGGGAGAAAACTTTTGCAATCTACTCATCTGACAAAGGGCTAATATCCAGAACCTACAAAGAACTCAAACAAATTTACGAGAAAAAAACAACCCCATCAAAAAGTGGGCAAAGGATATGAACAGACATTGCTCAAAAGAAGACATGCATACAGCCAACAGACACATGAAAAAATGCTCATCATCACCTGCCATCAGAGAAATACAAATGAAAACCACAATGAGATACCATCTCACGCCAGTTAGAATGGCAATCATTAAAAAGTCAGGAAACAACAGGTGCTGGAGAGCATGAGGAGAAATAGGAACACTTTTACACTGTTGGTGGGATTGTAGACTGATTCAACTATTGTGGAAAACAGTATGGCGATTCCTCAAGGATATAGAACTAGAAATACCATATGACCCAGCCATCCCATTACTGGATATATACCCAAAGGATTATAAATCATGCTGCTATAAAGATACATGCACATGTATGTTTATTGCAGCACTATTCACAATAGTAAAGACTTGGAATCAACCCAATGTCCTTCAGTGACAGACTGGATCAAGAAAATGTGGCACATATACACCATGGAATACTATGCAACCATATAAAAGGATGAGTTTGTGTCCTTTTTAGGGACATGGATGAAGCTGGAAACCATCATTCTCAGCAAACTATTGCAAGAACAGAAAACCAGACACTGCATGTTCTCACTCATAGATGGGAATTGAACAATGAGATCACTTGGACTCGGTAAGGGAACATCACACACCGGGGCCTATCATGGGGAGGGGGAGGGGGGAGGGATTGCACTGGGAGTTATACCTGATGTAAATGAGGAGTTGATGGGTGCTGACGAGTTGATGGGTGCAGCACACCAACATGGCACAAGTATACATACGTAACAAACCTGCACGTTGTACACATGTACCCTAGAACTTAAAGTATAATAAAAAAAAAAATAGTAAAAAAAAAAAAAAAAGAAAGAAAAAGAAAAAAAAAAAGAAAAGAAATAATCCTCTTTGAAATGTTATACGATGTGACATTTTAAGCTGGCTTGTTTTCTGAGTGGCTCTTATACACAGCCTTACAACATTTGATTCAAATCTATACCATACATAGTCTTATAGCATTTGATTCAAATCTATACCATTACAAAAAAAATAATGATTACAAATATTGAATGACCACCTGGATCACCAATAAAGATCAGAAGCCACAAGTAGAAAACTCCAGGACTGGTAAGGTACTCTAGCAATATCTCCCAAGTTGTGTTCCAAGGAATTCATGGGCACAGTGGGTCGCAGGTATTGCATTAAAATGAGATTCTGTGATCATGTGGGTTATTGAAGTACCAAGTATTTTATTTCATTATAAATAGCATATTATATGTGTATCAGAGTATTGAAATTAACTAATCCTGAAATAAAGAAACCCATTAAGTTTGAGAAACACTGGCTTACATTTTACATATATGTAAGTTGGCCTCATTTTCCACTGAGTGAGAAAAGAAAGACTGGCTGAGGGATGACTGGACTGATGTGTCGAAATGCAGTGGGTTCAGTGGGAACCTGTGTCATGATCAACTAGTGATGTCTGCCATGGATAATCGTGTGGAGGGTGGGAGGAATGGTGGCATGCATGACATTTATTTGGCATTCAAGATTTGCACCTGGTTAACATAAAGATTAAGTTCTGAATTTTGCAAATATTAAAGTTAGGTTCTCTCAGAATAAAATTAAGCTGATAGGTATCTTTTATCTTCGAACAAATGAATTAGTAAACATGTTCCTAGATAAAACACTATAATTTCTGTTATATGATCCTTTTTATTATGTCTTCAACATCAAGCTTGGTTCCACTCAAACTTGGTGTGAGGCCATGAAGAAATGCTCTACATTGAAATGTAGAACACAATGTTCTTCAGTGTTCATCAAACACTGAAGCAATTTCCCACTCCATGGAATCTGGTGTCACAGTTGCTTTTTTCAGACTGCCTTTTGCCCTTTATAGCAATAGGTGACCCTCAGAGAGAGGTATTCTCCATCGTCAAATCAACCAACAATTTCTGAAAGATTGTCTCTTTCATTTCTTAAGATGGGGATGGACATGTCATATGAATAATGATAAAGGTGCCTCAGTTTTGCCCCTAGTGTTTTCTCTTGTCTTCGTTCAAGCAAAAGAAAGACAAGGGATTCAGGGAAGTGTGAACTGATGTCTTGGCATTCAACCTGGCACTAAAGTGAAAGCATCTGCTAAGGACCCCTGAGCTCTTCTGCAAGACATTGGCATTTGTCATAATGTAAAATTAGGTGCTCAGTAATTCAGACATGGCAAGTCATTTCCTGTACCTACCAGATCTTCTGCATGAGCTGACTAGGGGAATCCTGGCAGATGACCTGCCATTAACAGTGACATGGAAGGGCATAAGAACCTTACTTATGATCTCCATTTGTGCTTCTCACTCTAGCTTCTATAAACTGTGTTACCTTGACAGAGATATTTGTATACCTTCACATTTGAATATTAATCATGGGTGATCTCTTTGTATTTAACATAAAGAACCATGCCAAAAAATGGCAAACAATCCATCTATGACTATAAAAACTATCTGCTTCCTCACCTTTTTGAAAAAGGTAACATATATGCAAGCATTATACTTTCCTGAAAACAAGCCACCTCTGCAGCCAGCAAAGACAACATTTGTGAAATTTTAGCCTCTAAAATGAGAATGGAAGAAAGAGCAACCTTCCTTAGAATATGGCAGAACATTTATTTGAAAAACAGTTAAAACCATGAAAAATGATGGAAGTAACACCATTGGTCCTAGAAAAAAGAGAGATATAGATAATACTCTATAGGATGTATATATAGAATAATATATACAGAACATGTTTATTTCTAGGAACAATGGTGCTACTTCTATTATTTACATTTATTGTAAAGATATATAAAAGTGAACTTCTAATAAATATATATAATATATTAATACAAACTATATATCTACATATAATACATTCTTCCACTCAATAGGAGGGTAATGTCCACATGTCTCAGGCAGCTGTGTTTATCAGGCTGCCATGCAAGCAAACAGACAACAAATCACCTCCATGAATACACCATGCATTCATTTCCACTTAATATATATATATGGATCACCTTCCATAGGAGGAAGCTGCAGTGCAGCACTGCTAAATCCTCAGTTAGGATATTTAATGATGTGAGCTGAAAATGCCTGGACTCAGATCCCAACTCTAATACTTACTGGTGATGTGACCTTAGAAAATTGACTTTTTCTATTTCAGTTTCTAAACTGCAAATATTAATAGTATATTAATCTCTATCTTCCTTATAGATTTTATGTGATTAAAATGATTGATATGGTTCTCAATGAATGCTATTTATTACTATAATTATTTGAATATTTTATTAATCATTGCAGGGCAAAACACTAGGTGCTAGGGGTACAGGAATAAAGTGGTAAACCAAAACAGAAACAGTTGCTTGCTTTCATGGGAATATGAAAAACAATAAGCACAATAATGAATGTAAAATTGTAGTTGTATGAATAGCCATGAAGAAGAGTACCTGGTGCTGTGAGAGTTTTGGAAGTGGGGATTGACCTAATTAGGAAACTCAGGGTAATAATCTCCTGAGGAAAAGACAGTGGAGATGAGATATGAAGAAAGGATGAGAAGATTAAATGATGATTAAGTGAGGGAAGGCATAAAAAAGAATGTTGCAGGCAGAGAGAACAGCAAGTACCAAGGCCTTGTGGCAGAAGAAAATAAAGAACATCTGAGAACCTAAAGTAAACCTGGTATGAGTAGAACACAGATAGCAAAGGGAAACATAGAGTGAAAGGACAAACCATGCAGGGCAGTATTGATGATTCTGTTTTCTCTGGAAATCATAAACGAGTTTTAAGGAAAGCAGATGTCATATTTGCATTTTTAAAAAATTAACACTCCAGCTGCACTAGGCAAAACAAAGTGGAGAGGATGTAGCAAACCAGATAAGAATCAATTGTCCAAGTACAAGGCCTCTTAATTTTGAAGCTATGCGTATTAGTTTTCTATGCTGCACAAAAAATTGTCACAAAGTTAGCAGCTTAATGTTACACAGTTACTATCTCAAAGTACCATGGGTCATGTGTCTAGGCATGGCTTATGCAGATCCTCTGCCCAGGGTTTCACAGGCTGCAATCAGGGTGTTGACCTGGCTGGATTTTCATCTGGTGACTCAACTGGGGAATAACCATCTTCCAAGCTTATTCGGGTTGACAGAATTCATTTTTTATGTGGCCTTAGGACTGAGGGTTCCAGGTTTTTCCTGGCTTGAAACCATCCTCAGGTCCTAGAGACCTTGTGGAATTACATCCCACCCATGTAGGCTCCTCAGTATGACTGCTTACTTCATGAAACTCGTAGGAAGAGGCCCAGGCCTGCCAACAGTTACATTCCTTTTTATTATTCTAGAATCAACTAATTTGTAACCTTAATTACATCTGAAAAATCCCTAGATACTCTGTCATCTAGAAGCAAGTCAAAGGTCCCACCCACACCCAAAGGGGAGGGTGTACAAGGGGATAAATACCAGGGAACAGGAATCATGAGTGCCACCTCAGAATTTTGCCTGTTTTACTATAGAACACTTAAATTTTATATTACGAACTCTTGAAAATAAGTTCTAGGTACCAGTGGGACCTTCCTACACAGATCTTTTTTTTTTTTTTCTTTTTTCTTTTTTTTTTTTGAGATGGAGTCTCCCTCTGTCGCCCATGCTGGAGTTCAGTGGCACGATCTCAGCTCACTGCAACCTCCAAAAACCAGGTTCAAATGATTTTCCTGCCTCAGTCTCCTGAGTAGCTGGGACTACAGATGCCCACCACCACACCCAGCTTTTTTGTGTGTTTTTAGTAGAGACAGGGTTTCACCATATTAGCCAGGATGGTCTCGGACCTTGTGATCCGCCCGCCTTGTCCTCCCAAAGTGTTGGGATTACTGGCCTGAGCGACCATGTCTGGCCACAGATCTTATTTTTACATGTTAATGAGAATATTGCTAAGAGAAGATACCTTTCTTTGAGATCTTCATAATGCCCTCTCCATACTACCAATCAACTTAGTTTCTTACAGTGTTTACCAAGAAATGTGAATACTCTTTAATCCTTTGCTATTTTTCAGTACTGTAATTTGGCATATCTCCTCCAGTATTTTCTGGTTGTATTTCTACCTGCATCTGCTTTTCCATTTGTGTTGAGCTAAGTGGTTTTCTTAGACACCACAATTTGCTCAGCATAGATCTCTTTTTGACAAGCAAGAAGAAAGGAAGAAAGAAGAAATGAAGAGAAGAAAGAAAAAAAGAAGATAAAGAAAGAGAAGAAGGAAGGAAGTAAAGAAGGAAGGAAGAAAGGAAGGAGAAAGAAAGAGAAAGAAAGAAAAGAAAGAAAAGGGAAGGAAGATGAAAAGAGGAAACAAAGAAGAAAGAAGAATGAAAATAAAAATAAGAAAAGAAAGAGAAAAGAAGATGAAAGAAGAGGAAAGAAAGAAAGAAGAGAAAGAAAATAAAAACAAGAAAAGAAAGAGAAAAGAAAGAAAGAAAAGAGAAAGAAAGGGAGGGAGGAAGGAAGGAGAGAAAGAAGAGAAAGGGTGAAAGGAGAGAGAGAAAGAGAAAGAAGAGAGGGGAGAGAGAGGGAGGAAAGGAGGGAGGGAGAGAGAGACTGAGGAACGAAGGAAGGAAGGAAGGAAGAAGGAAGGAAGGAAAGAAAAAGAAGAGACAAAAAATAAATGGCTTTAGGCCACGGGTGGTGGCTTATGCATATAATCCCAGCACTTTATGAGACTGAGGCAGGAGAATTGCTTGAGGCCAGGAGTTCAAGACCAGTCTGGCCATAATAGCTAGACCCTATCTCTACAATCTTTTTTAAAAAATTAGCCAGGTGTGATGGCAAATGCCTGTAGTTTCAGCTACTTGAGAGACTGAGGCTGGAAGATCCCTTGAGCCCAGGAGTTTGAGGCCACAGTGAGCTATGATTGTGCCACTGCACTCCAACCTGAGTGACAGAGCAACACTCTGTCTCTGAAAACACAAACAAACTGTATTAGTCAGGGTTCTCTAGAGGGACAGAACTAACAGAATAGATGTATATGTAAAGAGGACTTTATTAAGGAGTGTTGACTCACAAGATCACAAGGTGAAGGTCCCACATTAGGCCATCTGCAAGCTGAGGAGCAAGGAAGTCAGCCCAAGTCTCAGAATCAAGAACTTGGGGTCCGATGTTTGAGGGCAGGTAGCATAGAGCATACGAAAAGATGAGGGCCAGAAGACTAAACCAGTCTAATCTTTCCATGTTTTTCTGCCTGCTTTTATTCTGGCCGTGCTGGCAGCTGACTAGATTGTGCCCACCCAGATTGAGGGTAGGTCTGCCTTTCCCAGTCCACTGACTCATATGTTAATCTCCTTTGGCAACACCCTCACAGACACACCCAGGATCAATACTTTGCATCCTTCAATCCAATCAAGTTGACACCCAATATTAGCCATCACACAAACCAACCCTAAAATAAATGGCTCAAATAATAAGCTCTTTGTATGACTTTCTTGAACTTGGCAGGTTGCATTACATTTACCAAGTTGGGGTTCTTCTCAAAATTATGAAGACTCATCATGAAATCTAACACTAGTAGCAATGATACCAAGAAAACAACTGAAAACTCTAGAAAATCAAATTTTACCTTCTGAATTTTAAATCACTGATTACGTCCCTGATAAAGTGGCACTTTAAGTTCTATTTAATACTTGGAGCACATTTTTAATTTTTTTTTGGCAGGAGCCCACTGGTGAAAATGTAGGAGGTAGATCTAGATTTGAATCTCTCTTCCCTCCCACCCTCCCTCCATCTCCTCCTCTCTCTGTGTCGTTAATTATCTCATTTTTCTTCCACTGTGCCAGGTCAGGCACTGTTTTAGGTGCTGGGAGAAAAAAAAAAAAACAGTGAACAAGACAGTCAATATATCTGCCCTCACATAGCTTACATTCTAGCAAGGTTCAGGAAGAATAGATAATAAGCAACATACAAAGGAACAAATAGAAAATATCAGAAAATGATAAGTGCTGTTCAAAAATGTAAAATTTATTGATGAGAAAGAAAGTAACTCAGTGGCTACTTCGGTTTAGGTGACCAGGGAAGATCTCTTTAAGAAGAGACATCTGACTGGGTACAGTGGCTCATGCTTATAATCCTAGCACTTTGGGAGGATGAGGCAGGCAGATCACTTGAGGTCAGGAGCCTGGCCAACATTGGCCAAGGCTGTCTCCACAAAAATGCAAAAATTAGCCAGGCATGTGATGTGCACCTGTAATCCCAGCACTTTGGGAGGCAGGGCTGGGTAGATCACAAGGTCAGGAGCTCAAGACCAGGCTGGCCAAGATGGTGAAACCCTGTCTCTACTAAAAATACAAAAGTTAGCTGGGTGTGATGGTGGGCACCTGTAACCCAGCTACTCAGGAGGCTGAGGCAGATAATTGCTTGAACCCGGGAGGCAGAGGTTGCAGTGAGCTGGGATCACTCTACTGCACTCCAGTCTGGATGACAGAGTGAGACTCCATCTAAAAAAAAAAGAAGAAGAAGAAGAGACATCTATCTGAGATACCAGCAACCATGAGAAGTGATAGCATTAAAGTTGGAGGAAAGTTAGAGGATACAGCTAGTGCAAAGGCCACAAGGTGGGAAATGAGATGAACATTTTCTGCAAACTGAAAAATCAATTTTATGGTCTGAATTGTGTCTCCCAAAAAATTCATGTTGACATCATAACCCATAGTACCTCAGAATGTGGCCATATTTGGAGATACGGCCTTTAAAGAGGGACATAAGTCAACGCGGCATTATTCAGGTGCGTCCTAACATAACATGACTGGTGTTTTTATAAGAAAAGGAAATTTGGACATGGGCACATACCGAGAAAAGGTGATGTGAAAACACAGGCAGATCATGGCCGTCTACAAGCCAAGAAGAAAGGTCTCAAACAGATCTTTTCCTCAAGACCCTCAGAGGAAAGTAACACTGCTGACATCTTGGTATCCGATTTCTAGTCTTCAGAACTCTGAGAAAATTAACTTCTGTTGTTTAAGGCATCCAGTTTGCATGACTCTGTTATTGTTATGGCAGCCCTAGCAAACCACTACAACCAATGTGACTGGAATGTAGTGAATTAGGATGACAGAGATGAAATGAGTTTAGAATGGTGAGTAACAGCAACGTTTTATAAGAAGTTTGGATATTTTTCTAGGTCCAGTGAGAAACCATTGACTGATTTTAACCAGAAAAAAATCAAACTTATTGCAGAATGGAGAATGGATTGTAGAGTCAGGAGTAGGGGCAAGTGACCAGTCAGGAACAAGTGTGGTATTTGAGAGATAATGGCAGGTTGGACCAAAGTGATATAAGAAATGATAGAGAGAGGAAGTGTATTTTAAACATATTTTGGTAATATAGTCAACAAGACTTGCTGATAGGTTTGATGTAGGGGTAAGAAAGAAGAGTATGGATGATGGCTGAATTTCTTGACTTGATCAATTTGGTGGATGATGGCATCATTTACTACAATGGAGAATAAAGGATAGTAAGCTTGGGTGAGTTGTATGACATTGGCCAAGTCAATTAATTTGATTCTCCATTTGCTCATGAGCAAAATGGAGCTAATAATAGTGCAATTTCATTGGGTAGTTGTGAAGATGAAACAAGTAATGCTGATGAAATACCTGAAACGTGGCTAATGCTCAGTCAACACTGGATTACTATTATTTCAACATCATCATTATTAGTCACTGCTTATCTTAAAATACAATGAACAATTAGGTAAAGCCAGATTCAATGTTATCAGGGACTTTACAATTGAGGTGATAATATTTATCTTTGTACTAAACACAGATACTACAATTTTCAAATTGTATTTGAAAATTAATTTTGGACTATATGTCTAAAAAAGTTAAACTTTGACCATTTATGAAGTGGCCTGCTGGATGTAGAGTATTTGGAGGAAGGTTTACTGATATTTTTGTTCATCTCTCTAAAAACAGGCAGGAGGCTATCATGGGTCTCCGAAATAGACTGTCTTCTGGATGCAGATTCAGAATCCATTTCCACCCCCTTCTATGAAACCCCTTGTATTAAAGGGGCTAGAAGGCTAACATATACATTTCTGAGGCTCTCCAGCAGGTAAGGGTTCAATATGGTATACAGCCCACCCATGAGGTAGTCTTATGGGAGATATGAAAAATGGAGGTGAGACAGGGAGCACCTCCCCACTGCCACAGTAGCTGGCTAGGTCAGACCCAGGTTGGTGCCTGTAGCCAATGAAATCCACATTTGAGCATCTTGTCACCAGTTTCATGGGTTTAAGGCAATTGTAATGGCATTGATGGTGGCAATGGGCGCAGCTGCTTCCTGACCTCTGGATCTTAGCTGCTAGTATTAACCTGAACCAATTACTCTAGGTCTTCAAAAGATTTTATAAACTCTTAATTCACTTTATTAAGTTCCATTTTCATTAAAATATCTACAGTGGTTTCTGTTTCCTTGATGGAACTCTGACTGGCACACTGAGTCATACCACTATACTAAATTTAACTCTGATTTTCACTGATTAGAATTTTACCTGATAACATTTTTGTAATCTAAAATTTCCAATCTTTTAACCCTGCTATTCAATTCTTATTTCAGGCACTCTCACCAAAACACATGCTTACCTGATGTTTATTAAATGAATAAATGTTATCAAGTTATCTTCTGGGTTACCTGATTCATAAAGTAAATAACTTATTTCTCCTAAGTACAAATTTCATATCAATCTAAGACAATCTTCATCAAATTATTCAGATGTTCATAATCAATTTGAAATCCTCTTGAATTTTACATAATATATTAATAGCTTACACCTTAAGTGGAAAATGTAAATGCTAGTACTGTATTACCACAGGTAGAACTAAAATTTTATTCATTGACTACCTAGTTGTGGAATCTAGATTCTGCTTAAGTCATTTTTCTACGGGTATTTCATCAAATCAAATGATGTTCATTAAACTCATTTTTCATCAAAATCTAAAAATAGCAAATCACAAGTTCAGGAAGAATTTCACTTACATCTGTAATGAGGGCATCATTATTAAATTATTCATTGATGGGTTCTTTTTTGTTTGCTCTGTTCTTGACATAAAAATTTTAGACTGTGATGAGTATGATTATTTCCTCTTAAAATATGTTTAGACCCTCATTATTAATAACCTTATAATCTGACTTAAACCATGCTTTGAGGGTCCAGGTCACAGTAAAACAAATTTTAGAAAACCTGACACCAAATGAAACATTTATCAAGTTTGTGGCTGGATTATAACATTCTCAGTTTTAAAATATAGTGGATCTGCCAAGGAAAAAAAATGATTAATTGAACACTAATGGGTAGCCCTAATTAGTTTGAGGAACAATATCATTTGCTGAAATCTATTTTACTTCCTTCCTAAACTATGAGTCTGAGCAGTAAAGCTCATTTAAAAATTATCTCAAAAGTTATCTTCTCTAAAAAGCCTCCCCTGATATCCCTATCTAAAATAGTGTACCTTTCGCTCATCTTTTAATTTTTCTCCATAACACCTATTACTATCTGATCATCTATTATAAATTTAATATATAATTTTAATTATATATAATATATAATAATAATTTAAACTCCTGTCACTAAGTATTTCAAGCAGAATCTTATCTCTTGGAGTGTGATGGCCCATTCAAGAAATTTAATATAGTCTTCTAATCCATTTTATTTACCTCAGCACTAGATACCAAGTTTTTCTTAAGACCAGGGGGCCATTACAGGTTTGATTAAGAAACCATGGGCAGCTGGAATTAAGCTCTTCTTTTTTTTTTTTGAGACAAAGTCTCACTCTGTCACCCAGGCTGGAGTGCCGTGGCACGATGCCAGCTCACTGCAACCCTTGCCTCCCAGGTTCAAGTGATTCTCGTGTCTCAACCTCCCAAGTATCCAGGATTACAGGTGCCCACCACCACACCCAGCTAATTTTTGTATTTTTAGTAGAGACGAAGTTTCATGATGTTGGTCAGACTGGTCTTAAACGCCTGACCTCAGGTGTTCCCCCACCTCAAACTCCCAAAGTGCTGGGATTACAGGCGTGAGCCACCATGCCCAGCCATTAAGCTCTTCTTGAAATGAGACTAGTTACTTGACTGTCACTGAGTACCGTGGGCTGATATCTGCAGGGGAAAGGGCATGATTTTGCTGATATTACTGGTAGTCAGCTGGCTGTGCTGATCTAGGATGGCCTGGGCCAGGACTTTACAACCTGGCTCTGCACAATATATCTCCCTTCTAGCAGCAGTGGAGCCCAGGCACAGTCTCTTGGAAACTACAGAGAACAATAGAGACATAGCAATTGCACAAGTAATTTTCCAGCCTCTATAGTTGTCATATTGATTTTGGACATGTCACCACCCAAAATAAGTCACATGGCTGACCCACAGTCAGTGTGGGAGAGAATAAAAAGTACATGGCAAAGGATGTGGATACAGGGAGGGGTGAAAATTCAGATCTCAATGCAATCAAACACAGACACTTCTTGATGTTAGTTCATCCATTAAAATGCATACAAAACCACAAAGAAAAGCTATATAATAAAAAGTAGCAAACCCAAAATTAAAATGGTAATGGCACATTGAGAGACATATTTGCATTTCTAACATATAAGGATCACGTTCAAATTTGTAAGAAAAAAAAAAGATTCCAGTAGCAAATTCCCAAAGGACAGGAAACAATGTTTCTTTAAGAAGAAATATAAGAAGTGAACAAGTACATGAAACAAATGTCTATCTTCATTTGTGACACAACAATTAAAGCTAACCTAACATAGAATTTTCACTTAATAAATTAGCAGAAAAATGAAAGTTTTAAACAAGTGCAAATAAAATGGATGAGATACAATTCCATTGGGACATAATATGGCAACATACAGAAAATATTTATTGCAACATAACTTTGCTCTTGCTGTTCTGTCTACTTCATCTATTCATATGCCTCAACTCCTTACTTCATTTAAAAATTCTCTCAAAAGTTATCTTCTCTAAAAAGCCTCCCCTGACATCCCTATCTAAAATAGTGTACCTTTCGCTCATCTTTTAGTTTTTCTCCATAACACCTATTACTATCTGATCATCTATTATAAATTTAATTGTGATGATGGGCTTTTGTTCATATGTTTGTTGACTGCGTAAATGTCTTCTTTTGAGAAGTGTCTGTTCATATCCTTTGCAAATCACCATGGCACGTGTGTACCTATGTAGCAAGCCTGCACGTTCTGCACACATATCCCAAAACTTAAAGTAAAATTTAAAAATGGCTAGATATGTTGTTTTAGATTAAAAAAAATTTGTTTATTTCTTGTAGGTCTCCCTCACCAGAATAAAAACTCAATAAAGACAAGAACTTCATTCACCATTTTCACCACTGTGTCTCCAGACATAAAACAATGGCTAACACAGATGCTTAAATACTTGGTAGATCAGTGAACAAGTGAGTAAACAGATGGCTAAATAAAAAGAGTGAACAAAAATATATATTCTTTTTATCAGTATAAACATAAAGAAAAAATTCAAAGGAAGTAAAAGCATACATCCCGTAAGATGTTCACAAGTGCATTAACTGTAATAGCAGAAGAGCAAAACCCATCTAAACATCTAATAACAGGGCTTTAACCATCTATTAATCCATTTATTCAACAAATGTTTTTTGAGTGCTCACTATATGCTAGGCACTCTATTTGCCTTTCTACACTGAATTTATTCTAGTGAGAGAAATAGCCATTAAAGACATTATATACTATAATGCCAGGCAATGATAAATGCTGGGAAAAGAAAAATGAGGAAAGTTTCAAGAGTGAGGGAATGGGGTACTAAATGTCACCTTATTATTATGAGGTCTATGTAGAAAAGTGTTTATAATTCAATGTGTGAAATACAACACAACATTATATAATGAACATTCTAATAGCGATGTAGAAATATGTAGTCATGGTAACATGAATTGGAAAAACAAAGAAATAATTAGGTTAGGTAATAAAACTATGGAAATTTTTAATTTTTAAATTCTTTACCATTGCACTTCTCCATTAAAAAAAGCAACATGGAAAAAAAGAAAAGCAACTTGAACAAGAAAACCTAAACTTTAGAACTTCTGGAGCATACTGTTCACACTGTCTTTTGGACAAGCCTCTTATCTGCATACAAAATAGTTGGGAGGTAGGCTGAAACTTTGGCATTTTGGACATCCTTTTCTAGAAAATCAACGATATCATTTGCTCCACTTTTTGTTTCAACAAATTCTCTGAGTTATCTAGATTTTCTGGTGGGCACAAAAACATTCATTCCTATCCAAAATAGAAAACATTCTACTGAAATAATCTACCATTCATTTACAGTTAAGGTAATTTATTATGCCTGAATTCTGTATTTTAAAGCCAAATTTGTCATTCATTTTGAAAAGCTTCAATTATTTTTTCAAGAACTACACAAATTAAAATTCTCTGTGTAAAACTGAAATATCATCCTGCTTTGAAACAACTAATAACTATCACTTGGAGGTTGTCTTCTTTTTTCACAGTCATTGTAAAAGCTACTTTATATATCTTATCTTCACAATAATCTTAGATGGATGGCTTTATCAATATAGAAACATATTCAAAGTATTAAGTGTTTGTTACTGGTATGCCTTCTAGTACTGGGACCAATGGGTAACTAAGAAGATGGCAAAGCCCAATCTAACTTATTTATGAACTTGAGGATATTCTTAAACCCAGAGAAATTAATAATTTTAGTTTGGTGCCATAGACATTATCTTCCTGCAGCAGACATTTGTCATATTTGGCCACCCACTGTCTGAATCCCTCTTGCCTTTCCTATTGGCATTGTTATCATGATTTTGATAAATTTGTCATTGATTAATAGTTTTGACAAGAAAGGAATTCCAGCTGACTGACTCCCACTGTATAAGCCAAGGGTGGCAGATTCTTCTTCCACCCACCCTTGGCACACGTAGATTCCTAAACTCAATCAATGAGACACTCATTCCTGGGATGCTGATTCAACAGTTGAGAGCAGATTAATCATGAGGCAGAAGCAGAATGGAAGTCAGAATGGGGGTCAATTTTGCCTGCCCATCCCCCAGAGGATCCCTTGTTCTTATCTAATCTCCTAATTCCATCCTCCAGAATCCCATCTATTATGTCAATCCCAAATATCCTCATGACAAATTTCCTTTGGCTAAGATAGCCAGGGTTGTTTCTGTTCTTATAGCCAAGATAATGTCTATGGTACCAAATTAAAATGACCAATGAGAAATCAAAACATATATGTTATGAGTTGAATTGTGTTCCCTATAAAAGATAGCTGAAGTCCTAATCCCCAGTACCTGTGAATGTAACCTTATTTTTGGAAACAAAGTCTCTGCAGACATAACCAGCATAAGATGAGGTCACACTGGAGTAGAGTGGGCCCTTAATCCAATATGACTGGGGTCCTTATAGGAAAAAGAGGGAGAGGAACACAGGGAGGAGAATGCCATGTGAAGCCCAAACACAGGGGAAAGAGTGTCATTGAAGTGCTGCATAAGCCAAAAGCTGAGGCGATATGGTTTTCTGTGTCCTCATCCCAAGTTTATCTTGAATTGTAGCTCCCACAATTCCCACATGTCATGGGAGGGACCCAGTGGAAGGTAATTGAATCATGAGGATGGGTTTTTCTCATGTTGTTCTCATGATAGTGAATAAGTCTTACAAGATCCAATGGTTTTACAAAGGGGAGTTTCCCTGCACAAGTTCTCTTCTCTTGTCTGCCGCCATATGAGACCTGCCTTCCATCATGATTGTGAGGCCTTCCCAGCCACATAGAACTGTGAGTCCATTAAACTTCTTTCTTTTGTAAATTGCCCAGTCTCAGGTGTGACTTTATCAGTAGCATGAAAACGGACTAATACACAAGGATTGCTAACAAAACACCGGAAGTTAGAAACCAGAAAAGGATCCCCTCAACAGGGTCCAGAAACAGCATGGCCTTGGAAACACCTCAGACTTCTAGCTCCCAGAACCATGAAAGACAAAGTTCTGTTGTTTTAAGCCACTTTGTTATGGCAGCCCTAGGAAATATCTGAACTATTGCTAAAGACAATTATAACCATTAGTCATATTATCTGTTTAAGAAATTCATTATGCACTTTGGGAGGCCGAGATGGGTGGATCACGAGGTCAGGAGATCGAGACCATCCTGGCAAACAAGGTGAAATACTGTCTCTACTAAAAAAAAAAAATACAAAAAACTCGCCGGGCGAGGTGGCGGGCGCCTGTAGTCCCAGCTACTCAGGAGGCTGAGGCAGGAGAATGGCGTAAAACCCAGGAGGCGGAGCTTGCAGTGAGCTGAGATCCGGCCACTGCACTCTAGCCTGGGCGACAGAGCGAGACTCCGTCTCAAAAAAAAAAAAAAAGAAAAGAAAAGAAATTCATCATGTATCTGTAACATGGAAATCCTCTGGTCATAAGATTTTTTTCACCCACCCAAACCAAAGTTTTGCATATAGTAGGCATAAAACTAAGAACTCAGTACATTTAAGCATGCAAATGAACAGAAAGCATAGTTCAGGGTGGGATTACACTAAGAAGTTATTTGTTTTCCAATTACTTCTCATCTCCTCGATACTTCACTTATTTTGTTATCTACTCATGAACCCAATGTTCCTTCTATCATCAATCAGGCACTTTCTGAATACTCTATAAATGTTTACCAAAATAAATCTAGTCCTTGACAAACCAAGAATTAGATATCATATAGTAGCATAAGATTTTTTGGAGTTTCACCACGACAACATTATTAGAACCCTGAAATGTACATAAATAAGGAGAGAAGGTTTTGACATTTCTTTTATATTTATATTCAATGTACTGTGAATGATTAAGACAGGTAAAGTGGAAGAGAATTAAAGCAGAAAGGACATTGAGATACATATCAAAAGGAGACTATCCAGAAGGTGCTTAAACACTGTGTGCAACTGTCTTATCAGTCGACCAGACAGAAATCAATGCAGTTAACATGGGCTGTGATTAGATATTTTAACTGCCTTAACGTTTTGTTATATTTTATTTAACAAAGTCATATTTGACTGCAGAGTAGTGGGCAAACCAAATTATGTGTTACAGGTATTATGTTTGCATTTTTATTTTCTACAGGAACTTTCATTATATATTAGCTTTTCAGTCATTTCAAAATTCCTCAAATTTCTTTCTGGTACTGCCTTTTGATTTAGCAACTGGATAGAAACAGCTGAAAGCATTTCTTGGTCTTAAATTAGAGTTGGCCATGACAAATGTTTCTGCAAGAATATAGGATGAATCCCACACATTTATCGCGGCATCTGGGCCATGTTTGTTTCTGTAGGACAGAGGAGAGGGTAGGAAGTATTCTTATGTTGGTAAACTGGAAGTCTAAGAATTACACTTGCCATCTGGGATTGTTTTGACAAGAATACTGGCCTGTTCTTCCCACTTAATTACCAAAATCAAATATCATGATGCAAAGACAATGGTCTTGGTGATCTAGACTTAAGTAAAACCAGTAAGAATAAACACTTTCATTTAAATATGGTTGTATTTATTTACTATGATATTCAACAAGCTTTTAGAGTTTATAGAAAAATTTCTTGCGTACATTTAGCCTATACAAACACAAAGAAGTTACATAAATCTAACATAATTAAAACAATTTATATAGGGCATAAACTTCATGACATTTACAGTCAACTTGCAAGGAAAGAAGGCAACTAACAGAAATAACTTCTTCTAGCAAAAACACTTATGTGGTTTGCACAGTTCCAAAATACCAGTCTTTAAATATGTACTATTCCACCAAAGTGCCAAAAGGAGAATAGAAAACTGAATAAAAAAAAATATGGCCCCAGTTTAGAAATTTGGTAAGAAAGTAACAAGAAGACCTACTTATTTTCATACATCCTAGAGCAAAGAATCAACTTAATTTCTCAAGCATTATAATTTCTTTAACTTTATTAGGGAATATAATTTCAAATAAATCCCATATTTACCTAGATCTATTGAACAATTAATACAATTGAAATACTTCTGGTGTCAAAGCTACTGAGTGCCAAAAATATTCAATCTTTTCCACTAAATAATCTCCCCAGCCAGGCGCGGTGGCTTACACCTGTAATCCCAGCACTTTGGGAGGCAGAGGTGGGTGGATGACAAGATCAGGAGTTCAAGACCAGGCTGAGGAAGATAGTTAAACCCTGCCTCTACTAAAAATACAAAAATTAGCTGGGCATGGTTGCAGGCACCTGTAATCCTAGCTACTCTGGAGGCCGAGGGAGAGAATTGCTTGAACCTGGGAGGTGGAGGTTGCAGTGAGCTGAGACCATGCCACTGCACTCCAGCCTGGGCGACAGAGCGAGACTCTGTCTCAAAATTAATTAATTACTTAATTTAATTTAATTTAATTTTAAAAGATTTTTTAAAAAGAATCTCCCTTGTTAAATAATAGATGTAGTGTATTTTCAATGCCAAATGGACAACTAAGAAGCAGGCTAAGTGACTGCCTGGGATCATAATCAGAACATGAATTCCCAAGCACTGCCGCTGATGAAAATAGCACTACATCGAGTTTCTTCCTATTAGCTGAATGTCTGAGTAAACCTAAGTACACAGCCCAGTATTGAGCACCACCAATTTTTCAGTGAATGTGCTGTCCAGTCCCAAATTTTCTCTTGATAGAATTGTTACAACAGTAAACATTTGCCCTGGGCACCAACCTGACACAATTCTTTGACAAGTAGTTTTCCTGCTGCAGTAGAGAGAACAGATAGTGTGACTCCTGCCTAATAGACTTAGTGGTTGCCTAATTTAAGGAATAATATGGATAAAAACTAGTAGTGGCAGCAACTAATTTTCTGATTCTGCATTCTGAAACAGCATTTTGGAATCAGTATTTTTTATTAGCAGTACTCCTTCCAATACCAATTGTAAGGACACGAGTCATCCTGAGGCTCACGGTAATTTATTTTAACCCAAGCATTTTCATCTTTGGAAAGCATCCTTACCTCTGCAGAAGGGAATGGTCAAGTCATTTGTTGAAAACCCTTAGCAAAATGTCCACACAAATAAGCACAGTCAGATTTGACTCTGGGATAAAGTATGGATGGGATATGAGACTAAATTCTAAACGCTGGGCTAGGGGGGAGTTCCTTAAAAGCATTCACACCAAAGTCAGTTTCGCTAATTCATTTTCTTCCAACTACCCACAGTACATATCTTATTTTTAATCCAGAAACGTGTCATGTCAATGTTAACAATTGCCTTCCTAAAGCTTCTTCACAGTTCTTCCCCCTCAGAGTGAAAATATCCTGTTCTGATGAGTCCTTGGAAGAAGAAGTAAGCAAAGCCCCAGAGTTACTCCAGGGCAACTTGTTTCTGCCTTGCTGTCTGGATTGACTGATGGATTGTATTTTAGAAGCTGGTGAAATGCTATAATTGTCTGCAGGTTGAACATCTCCCTCAGACATGCAGGCCCGATGGGTGCATGGATTTAGAGCTGTGTCTGTAAGGTTTTAGACACTTCTTCTCGATGGAATTATATTAGAACTGTAATGCTGCTATCATTATCTTGGGGAGGTGACTGGGCTTGTAAATAGAAAAACCATCAATCTTCCTTCCACTTATAGCCAACATTCCCTCCTTGCCCCAGCACACATCCTCCCAAATAGGCTCAAGGTAGATAGAGGGTGCACTTCCTAACAACTTGCCTTTACCTTAGGGAAAAGGATAAACTTGATGAACCGTGTGTGACACACTTTGAGGAAGATGTTTAAGAAATCGCTAGCAAGGCCGGGCGCAGTGGCTCGCACCTGTAATCCCAGCACTTTGGGAGGCCGAGGCGGGCAGATCATGAGGTCAGGAGATGGAGACCATCCTGGCTAATATGGTGAAACCCCGTCTCTACTAAAAATACAAAAAAATTAGCCAGGCATGGTGGCAGGTACCTGTAGTCCCAGCTACTCGGGAGGCTGAGGCAGGAGAATGGTATGAACCCGGGAAGGCACTTTCAGTGAGCCAATATCACACCACTGCACTCCAGCCTGGGCGACAGAGTGAGACTCCATCTCAAACCAAAAAAAAAAAAAAAAACAGAAAAGAAAAAAGAAAAACACTACAAAAAGTATCAGAAATAGTACATATTTTGCACAGACTCAGCCATAGAACAGAGATCAGTCACGACTCTCAGACAAATTTCTTTAAGTCCCACATCTCATGGAAACAGTCAGCCCAAATGAGCAGAGTCATCTGAGTATAGACGCCAGTTACAGAGCAATAAATGCATGCGGTTTAAGAAATATTTTCTAAAACTTCCAGACCTTGATACAGGAACAAAAAGACTACTTCGAAAATGCTTAAGAAAGGGACAAAGTTGCCAGAATTCAAATAGTGGTTGCTGTGATCTGAATATTTGTGTCCTCCCCAGACGTTATACGTTAGACTCCTAACCCCAAAGTGATGGTTTAGGAGGCTAAGTTTGGGGAAGGTGATTAGGTCATACGGGGAGAGCCTTCATGAATGGAATCAGTGCCCTTATAAAAGCAGCCCAAGAGACATCCTTTGCTCCTTCCAACAGGTGAGGACACAGCAAGCAGGCATTGTCTAAGAGCCAAAAAGTAGGCCCTCACCAGACACTGAATCAGCCTTGATCTTGCACTTCTCAGCCTATACGGCTATGAGAAATAGACTTCTGTTGTTTATAAACTACCTGGTTTTTGTTATAGCAGCTTAACTAACACAGTGGCCAACATATAATAATAGTGTGGTGGCCACAGATGTGCACTGCCCAGCTTGGCCAAGAGAGGACCTGCTACAGGGTGTGGTGAGCCAACAGTTCAGATCCACCATCTTCGAGATCAACTTCAGCACTGTTCCCGGACTTCTCCTGGCCAATACCTGAGCACAGAGTGGGTACTGGAGCCAGGCCATGTCTGCCCAATGCAGGATTCCTTCAACAGACAACCTTTGCTTTGAACATCCCATTAGCTTCACCAAGTCTTTCCCAAGGAACACTGCAGTCTTCAGCTCTTCCAACCAAATCAGTCTTCTGTCTCCCTCTCTTTCCACAGGTGTGAGACATGCACTGCAATGTAAACCCTCTCCTTGCCTGCCCCTGCTCCCCCCACCCATTGTCATTCATAGGTGTTTCCTCCAATAAGTCTCTTTCACTTCTAATTCCATCATGGTGTTCACTTCCTGGAGGACCTAAACTGCTACCAACAAATATATAAATCAATGCAGTTCTGGCTCATCTCCCTGGGAGATAAAATAATGCTGAAAGTCTAAGTGAATGTTAACTATGGAGAGAACAAACTAATAATCAAAAGCCCACTCCTGCTATAGCTAACACAGCCCCTCCATAATGACATTAATACATTCATGAGGGTGGAGCCCTCATGACCTAATCAGCTCTAAAAGGCTCCAGTTCTCAACAATGTTACGATGGCAATTAAATTTCTTTTCTTTTTTTTTTATGTAAACAACAGAAATTTATTTTTTCACAGTTCTAGAGGCTAGGAATCTGATATCATGGTGCCAGTATGGTCAGGTTTTGGTGAAGGCTCTCTTCCTGGCTTACAGATGGCCATGTTCTCACAAGGCTCAGGGAGATAGAATATAAGGCCACAGTCCTATCATATTAAAGCCTCACTCTTATGATCTCATTAAATCTTTTTTGTTGTTGTTGTTGTTGTTGTTTTTCAATTTTTTTTATTATTATACTTTAAGTTCTAGGGTACATGTGTATAACGTGCAGGTTTGTTACATATGTACACTTGTGCCATGTTGGTGTGCTATACCCATCAACTCGTCAGCACCCATCAACTCGTCATTTACATCAGGTATAACTCCCAATGCAATCCCTCCCCCCTCCCCCCTCCCCATGATAGGCCCCAGTGTGTGATGTTCCCCTTCCCGAGATGTGAGTTTTGAAGGGGACATTCAAACCATAGAAACAACTCTCAAATAAAGTCTGCATTAGAAAACATCCAGGATTGTGAATTTGCTCTTCGAAAGGCCTTTCAGAGGCATTTCCATTCTTCTTTACCAATGTTTTCAAGCTTCAATTCATTCCAGGTTTGTGTACTTCATCAAGCTTTCTTTCCTGCATGGCTCGTGACTCTAAATTATTTACTCGCATCACTTCCATATAAATGTTTATTTTCTTTGTAAAGGGAGAGAATGGAGGCACAGTATAATTAACCTTCCCATGATGTTGTAGATACTGAGAATGAATTTTTATTAGAGGGTAGAGTGGGAGGAAAGAGAAAAAGCAAGTGCCTGCTTCATCCCCTGAGTGCCACCTGCATTTAAGGGCACAGACAGTGCCTACCCGAGAGCATCTTGCCCACAGATCAGCCCACACACAGTGCCACTGACAGCTGTGAGGAGAGAACACAAAGGCTGAGATAAATGTGGCACACACTTTAAGACTGCACATATTGGTCATCAAAAGATGCAGAATGAACCCCCAGAAATATGAGGCTTATTTTAAGTTTTAAAATCAGCTTTTAACTCCCCTAGCAAAAATGAGAGATTTTTTTTCCTTTTTAAAGTCTTCAGAACCTCTAATTCTCAATCTGTTCAGAGTCTTACCTCCTTTTACAAACTAACAAAAATAGGCATGCAACCAACCCCTGAAACTCAGCATAAGAAATTGAAATTGCTTTTTCAGAGTTTCTTTACGGATCAGCATCTTAAATCAGATATTAGGGAACAGGTCACCATGTCTATCCTTTAAGAAAGGAGAAAAGATGCTGTCTGGACTCGGTATAAGAAATCCCATTCCTCCTGATTCTAAAGAGGAAAGATACCACTAGCAGATACAGGAAAAGCCTGATCAAAATTTATAGAAGAAGTCGGGAGGAGAGGAAAAGCAAGAAAGGGAGAGAGAAAGGAATAGGAAACAAACACTTATTGTGTACATTGTTTATATAACATCTCACTTAGTTCTTGCAATTATCCTATGAGATGGATGGTGCTTCTTCCATGAGGAAAACAAGACTGAAAGAGAAAAAATAATTTTCCCAAACATAAACACATAGATCATGGCAGAACTGAAAGATTTGAAAGACTAGAAAAAGCATCCATTGTCCATTTAGAAAGCAGTAATTTTGAAAGGTGTGAATGTTGAAATATTTCTTATAAGTTTAGCAAGAAATAAGAAATGGGCATGTTCTAATAGGATCCATGTATTGACAGATTTGGATTAATAAACAGCTCATTTCTGAAAAAAATATAATTCTCGCACCTCAAAAGGCCTTTCAAAAAGCTTCTCAAATGAAATGGCCTTGACATTTGCCCCAGGTGGGTTAAACTTCACTAAGCTTAGTAAATGAGTCAGTACCAACTGGGACACCACATTAATCTCATTTTCTTGATCCAGAAGAGCTCTCTGCAATAACTAGGTATTTGGAGGATGGGATTATACTAAAAAAAAAAAAATGGCATTTTATTTCCAGGAATTCTGCTACTAGACAAACTGTCTTCACGTATCAGTGAGGGATTTTTCTGGTATCAAAGTTGATGTGAAGCAGTTTAGCAAATTCTATGCATACTGACTTCTCCCACTTGGAGCCCAGCTGCTTCCCAGTTTGGATATGGTTTGTTTGATCCCCCAAAATCTCATTTTAAAATGTGATCCTCAGTGTTGAAGGTGGGGCCTAATGGGAGATTTTTGGGTCATGGGGGTCTTGGATCTCTCATGAATGGCATCCTGCCATCCTTGCAGTAAAGAGTATGTTCTCGCTCTATTAGCTCCTGGGAGAGATGGTTGTTAAAAACAGCCTGGCACCTCACCCACCCTCTCTGCTGCTTCTCTCCCAATGTGATCGCCACACACTGGCCCCCTTTGCCTTCTACTATGAGTGGAAGTAGCTTCAGACCCTCATCAGAAGCAGATGTTGGTGCCATGCTTCCTGTACAGGCTGCAGAACCATGAGCCAAATAAAGCTCTTTTCTTTGTAAGTTACTCAGCCTCAGGTACTCCTTTATAGCCACACAAACAGACTAAGACACCAGCTAAATCTCTTTTGAAGACAGTGTAATATGTAAGCTTATAGTGCAAAAGTTGGTAAGTTAAAAGCTGCATTTCCCAGACTGCCCTGAGACAGGGTTCTGGGAGTGGTTTAAGTTGTGAGACTCAGTAATCCTTGCACAAGTCATGAATTGAAAACTGAGTTAACCAGGGGAAAAGGCTATGGCAGACTTCTCACGTTTTATTGGTGCAAATCTAGCAGGCACAGTATGTTCCCAGAGTTGACAGTTTTGACACAAATTTTCTGACATTCAGATTAAGCTAAGGTGGGGTAATCCTGAAAACGGAGCCAGCAGTGGGGACAGTGTCTTCTCTAATTCCTGCTGTAGCACAGAGTTCAAAAGAGTCAATCCCCAAAGCTTAGCCTGGAGCCCACAAGCACCCACTTCCCCGTTTCAAATCAGTTCATGTTTTAAAATAGCTAGAAAAGTTTATCTGTTACAACAGCCTGACTGACATATAAAAGGCATCCATCTCAGTAAATAGTTTCAACAATTGAACAGTTCCTTAAGACAAAATCTTTATTCTTTGCTAATTTATAGACCCTATCCATCACTAAATCTTATCAGCACTATTTTCAACATGTCTTCTACATCATGCCTTTTCTCATCACCATCCCCTGCCCATAGGGGTACTAACTCCTTCCCATGGACCCCGCCAAAAAATCACAATATTTAAAAGAATCAGACAAACAGTGTTTTCTTTGGCAAATATTGACCGTAAGAGGAGAGTAATATTAGATAAATATTCGAATGAGCACAAGATAATATAGCCTTTACGAAACTGCCATAGAATACTAAAAACTATAAAATAAGCTGAAAAAAGTTAAGAAAGACCTAAAATAATGGAGATATAATCATGTTTATGGTCAAGAGATTCAATATTGTTAATATGTCAATTCTCCAAAATTTATCTACAGATTCAAAGTAATTCTCATCAAGAAAGTAGCAGCTTCTGAATAACTAAAAGTTGAAAAGTTGAATCTAAAAATTAATTTAGAAAAGCAAACAACCTGGAATAGCCAAAATGATACGATATTTCAAAAGGAAAACAAAGATATCGGGCCTTATATTAACTGATTTTATTTACTATAAAGTTTCAGATATCAAAATAATGAGGTGTTGGCTTAAAAATAATTACGTAGCTCAAGAGAACAAAATAAGTATTCCAAAAAGTAGTCTTACAAATATCAGGTAAATTGGTGTGATGCTTAATATTAAGTGTCAACTTGATTGAACTGAGGGATGCCTAGATGGTTGGTAATGTGTTGTTTCTGGGTGTGTTTGTGAGACCATTGCCAGAAAATATTGACATTTGAGGTCGTGGACTGGGAGAAGAAGACCCACCCTCAATGTGGGTGGGCACCATCCAATGGGTCGCCAGCCAGCTAGAACAGAGCAGGTGGAAGAAGATGGGATAGTATTGCTTGCCAAGTCTCCTGGCTCCTTTCCTTTTCCCATGGTGGATGCTTGCTTTCACTTCTCCTGCCCTTGAACATCAGACTCCAGGTCCTTCAGTCTTTGGACTCTGTGACTTGCACCAGTGGCTTCCCTAGGCTCTTGGGCCTTCAGCAGCAGACTAAAGGTTGTGCTGTTGGCTTCCCTGGTTTTGAGGCATTTGAACTTGGAGTGAGCCACTCTTTTCTTTCCCCAGCTTGCAGACAGTCTATTATGGGACTTCGCCTTGTAATCACATGAGCCAATTCTCACTAATAAACTCCCTTTTATATATACATATATCCCATTGGTTCTGTCCCTGTGGAGAACTGTGACTAGTACAATCAGTATTTGACAATGATGCCAAGCATTTAGTAGAGAAAATACATTCTCTTTAATAATTATGCAGGAAAATCTAAATACCCATATGAAAAGGAAATGGATTTCAATCCTACTTCATAATACAAACAAATATTAATGTGAAATAAAACATAGTGCTAATTATAAAAGCTAAATCTACAAAACTTCTAGAAGAAAATATAAAACGTCTTTGATTTCTTGGGTTAATCATAAACTTCTTAGAGCACAATAAGCAAAAATCATAAAAGAGAAACATCGATGAATTGGACTTCATCAGAACTTCTCTGCAAAAGACACTGTCTTAAAAAATGAAAAGATAAGTGTCAGACTGAGGGGGAGAAAGTATTTACAAAATACATAGCAATAGCATTAACAAAAAACCCATAATAAAAACGAACACTCTTCACCAAAAAAGATATGCAGATGACCAATTCCCACATCAAAGAGTGCTCATTATCATTAGTCATCAGGGTAATGCCAATAAAAATCACCATGAGACACCACTTCATACCCACTAAAGCAATGAAAAATCTCATAAACTGTTGATAAGAATGCAACATGAGAAGCCACTTTAAAAAACACATTTTTACAATTTCCTATAAAGCTAAACATACGCTTAAAATATGACCCAGCAATTTTGTTCTTAGATATTTGCCTAAGAAAAATGAGAACTTATGTCCACACAAAGATTGCTATATGAATGTTCAAAGCAGTTTAATTCCTAATGGTCAAAATTCGAAACAATCCAAATGTTCATCACTGATGAAGGGATAAACTAAGTGTTTGTTTCATACAATGGAATGCTATTCAGCAGTAAAAAGGAACAAACCGCTGATACATGTAACAACATGGATGAGTCACAAAATGCTAAATGATGAAAGACAAACAAAAATATGCACTATCATATTGGGATTATATGACCTTCTAGAAAAAGCAAAACTAAAGGAACAGAAAGCACATCAATAGTTGCCACTGACTAGGGGTAGGCAGAACAGATTGACTCCACAGGGGCATTAGATAACATTTTTAGAAGGTAGAATTGTCTATGCCTTGATTGTGACAGTTATGTGATTGTATACATTTAACAGTCATCATCAAACTGTACACTTAAATGGATAAATCTTATAGGTGCATTACACCTCAATGCTTCATACGAAAAATAAAAGAACAATAAGCTTGCTGGGAAGCTGCTGTGAAACACATAGGAGTACATGCATTGGGTCATATCTGCATCCAAAGATAATAGCTTCTATTACTCGTTTTGTCCCAAAGACTTAGGCATAAGAAGATACTGCTTTACTTTGGACTCTGATAAATAGAGGAATAAAGGTAGAAAACATAAACTTCTAGTTTACGCATCATCAATTTAAATACCTCAACGGGCCAGGACAATAACCCAAATGGGTGAAATAAGCAAGAAAAGGAACAGTCCGAGTGTGATGGTACATGGCAATTGACTTAACCACAGTAACAATGAAGAGTTGTTAAAACCTTGACAATGTGGAAAGTGTATATGCTCAGAGCATGTGATCAGCTCCCATGGATTGCTGATGTGCAGGATGCAGGCCCAGTTTTATCATTTTCCCAATTTCTTGAGAATTAATAAGTTTAGATTTTGGATGTTAAAGTTCTTAATCTAATCATGAATTAAAGTTTTCTGCAAGTCAGTATGTGGAATCCAAACCAAATGTGTTTGCATAACAGATTGAGCGATGTGCCATCAGTCTGGCACATACGCGCCATCAGCCTGCACCAACGGAATTAAAAATAGGGAACACACATCCAAACATTAAAGAAGAAAAAGTACAGAGAAAATATATTAATATAAATATACAGAATAAAAAGTCGGTGACAGCTAACCTCCCCAAAAGAGAAAGCATTTAACAACATAAAAAATGGTAAGACTAAATAGTTACAAAAATTAGTATTAACTTGCCAGATAGCTTTCTTAATGTCAAAGACATTAAGTTGGCTCAAAATAAACATGAAAATAAAGATCTTAAACTAGAAAGTTCATTTTAAACAAACCCTAGAAATAATTAGTAGAATGAGTAAAAAATACAAAAGAAGTTTGTCAGAGAAAAAAAACAAAATCCTTGGTGTCATATTAATATCAGAAAAAATAAAATATAATATCAATATCAGAAAAGTTAATATATGGAAAATGGCTTATTTTACATACATAGAGTTCAAAATAATAATATGATTGCTAAC
Organism: Trachypithecus francoisi; assembly: GCF_009764315.1. Classification (NCBI taxonomy): domain Eukaryota; kingdom Metazoa; phylum Chordata; class Mammalia; order Primates; family Cercopithecidae; genus Trachypithecus; species Trachypithecus francoisi. The sequence continues at coordinate 98,557,183 of NW_022681454.1, forward strand.
CCAAATAAAATACTTCAAGATTTAAAAAAGAATAAAAAAGAAATTTAAGCTTTTTAAAAATATATTGAGATGGAAAAGACTTTTAAAAATCATATTGTCAAACCCTAAATTTATAAAGAAGAAAGAAAATGAAAGAGGATAAATTTAACTACATAAAGATTAAAGGCAAAAACTTTTGTGAACAATTAAAACTGAAAGTGTATTTACAACGTGACACAGAGTTATTAACATCTTTAAAATATAAGCAACTGCTCCCAAATCTAATAGGAAATGGGCAAATGTACCAATAAAATAGATTTAAAATATTGGCAGGAATTTAATATTTCTCTTTTTTTTTTTTGAGACGGAGTCTGGCTCTGTCGCCCAGGCTGGAGTGCAATGGCCGGATCTCAGCTCACTGCAAGCTCCGCCTCCCGGGTTCACGCCATTCTCCTGCCTCAGCCTCCCGAGTAGCTGGGACTACAGGAGCCCGCCACCTCGCCCGGCTAGTTTTTTGTATTTTTTTAGTAGAAACGGGGTTTCACCGTGTCAGCCAGGATGGTCTTGATCTCCTGACCTCGTGATCCACCCGTCTCGGCCTCCCAAAGTGCTGGGATTACAGGCTTGAGCCACCGCGCCCGGCCTTTAATATTTCTTAAAAGAAGAGTGTTTAGTAAATAAATGGGCATCTAATTGATAGATTATTATTCACATTGAAAATTATGATTGAAAGAATGATGAAAAACATTGAAATATTAATTATAATAAAACAGTTTTTTAAACTAATATTATAAAACCCTTACTGTCATCAATCACTGTTTTAGGGGCTGTCCCAGTTGAGCATCTTGATATAATACGTTACAGATCTCTCATATCATCATCTTCCACTGTTCAAATTCTACAAACTATGGAACCAGTGCAATAGAATTGGATTATGATTTCTAACCATAGCACTGCTAACACATCAATTTGATGTTAGGGATACTTAATATCCCACACTAGTATATGTAAAATCCATGTTTGTTTTCTACTTCTAAAATGACATAAAAATACATTTAGATCATGTCAACTAACTACATTATTTATAAAAGGATTTTCCCATTCTATGTAACAATATATGACTTAAATTTATCTTTTAAATTTTAAAATTTTTAATCAAATTACCCTTGTTTTGATCATTATGCTACTTAATTTCTATTTCTTCAGAAGAAGGCTAAAATATACCAAAAAGATATTGCCTTTATCTTGAGGAGTAAGAAGCAAGAAGAAGTTCAGAAATAAAATCAATGTCCAAGTACGTATTCTGAATCAGCAGAAGATATGAAGCTAGCTTTTGTTGGACTTAGTCATAGCCATAGGAAGACTGAACAAGGAGACAAACATTAATGACAATCATATACTACTTCACTAATGAAGTAATTTTGCCCTATGTGTAAATTTATTCTAGTAGCTGCCCTTTCTATTCATTAGCTCCATCTGGACATCAGCAGTGGATACAGTTACTCCTCAGCTAAGATCCTTGAGACTTAAGACAGTACAGAGATGAATACTGATGTAAAGCTAAAAGCTCTATAAAAATTATCACTGCTATTGTTCAACTTTTACCCTGAATATTGATGAATCAGAACTGAAAACTATCCCCTTACCTAAACTCGATTCTATGCCAGACAATAATAAATTGATTTCCTTTCTGAAAAAGAATGCATGGTAACATAGTAAATGATCATTTTTCATTTGAAAGAAGTAGAAATGTTATTTGATCTGTCACATGGTGTCTTCCTACTGTTTTCATAAGTCCTAATTCTTCCCAATATCTATTACCTGACCAAAGCCTCCTTAGGTATATGTTATGATTACATCCTTACTATGACTGGATAGCTAATGCCACAATAGTCACTATTAATCACTCAGTAAGTACTTCTGAATACCAGTAATGCCAAACAAAGACAGACCACCAGCAGAACTAGATTGCAGACTTTAAGTCTTGTCTCATTAGTACATTAGTTTAGCAGCAAAAAAATGGTTTATCAAAGTAATTATTAATCATCTGAACCATCTGAACAGATATAATAATTATCTGAATTATTTTAGAATGTTATTAATGTTAGTACTTGTATTTTATTATTATAAGTTCTCTAAATTCTAAAAGAATGAAGTTTCAGCAAAAGGAAATATCAAAAAAGGTGGGTGTGGGAGTGATGTGGCAACTGTAAACGTTGAGAAACAAACCATCAGAAATGTGGCGTCTTGTGCACGGGAAAAACCTAAATATAGGGACAGTCATAAAGACAACCATGCCTACTTCACATTTCTCACTAATTTTTCTTCTATAGCAAATCATTCACACTCATCATCTGTTTTAAATTCAAGTGCTTAAAGTATAATTTTCTGAGAGCGGCTTATATAGAACTACTTTGTGTTCTCTATCATTTTTAAGGGGACTCTAAATTGCAAAGTAAAATGTCTTTATCATTGGTTTCAAATAAAATTGCAACTTTGCATGTGAGAACAGAATGTACTTTGTCCCCTCCTCTTTTGTTTACTTAATTAGTGATCTGAAAACAAAATAAAAATTGTGATACATTCATAGAATAAGGTGATATATTGAACTTGGAATCCTTGCTACAATCCAAAGTGAAAAATTGCAGAAAATAATATTGCCAGATTTTGCAAATACGTACCTAATGAAGGACAATATTAAGTTATTCTACTCATTAATTCAATTGAAATGCGGTACAATCTAGTATCTTTTTTTTTTTGAGGCGGAGTCTCGCTCTGCCGCCCAGGCTGGAGTGCAGTGGCCGGATCTCAGCTCACTGCAAGCTCCGCCTCCCGGGTTCACGCCATTCTCCTGCCTCAGCCTCCCAAGTAGCTGGGACTACAGGCGCCCGCCATCTCGCCCGGCTAGTTTTTGTATTTTTTAGTAGAGACGGGGTTTCACCATGTTAGCCAGGATGGTCTCGATCTCCTGACCTCGTGATCCACCCGTCTCGGCCTCCCAAAGTGCTGGGATTACAGGCTTGAGCCACCGCGCCCGGCCACAATCTAGTATCTTACACCTGTGAATAAAATGTATTACTCAGGTAATGTCTTACACTACCTAATGCAAATGTAATGCATTTTCTGATGCAAGTGGAAATATGTTCATAATTTTATTTTGCCTATGTATTCATTTATTCAATGTGTATTTATTGAGAAACTACCATGTACCAGGCATTGTTCTAGGATTGGGCATATAATACTGGATCAAACTGACAAATCCTTTGCCCTTATAGGTCTTTATATTTTCCTAATGGGAGATAGACAACTACAAAAATAAATATTTAATAACTTTATGGGGCAGGCACAGTGGCTTACACTTTTATTCCCAGCACTTTAGAAGGCTATGGCAGGAAGATAGCTTGAGGCCAGGAATTTGAGACCAGTCTGGTCAACGCAGTGAGACTCCATCTCTACAAAAAAAAATATTTAATTAGCTGGGCACGATTGCACACACCCGTAGTCCCAGGTGCTTGGGAGGCTGAGGTGAGAGGATCACTTGAGGCCAAGAGTTTGAGATTACAGTGAGCTATGATCACCCCACTGCACTTCAGCCTGATTACAGAGCAAGATGCTGCCTCTACAAAATAAAAAATAAATTTAAAATGTTCTTGAAACAAAAAATAAAGAAAAACAACCAGAGCAAGAGAATAGAAATGACACAGCTGCCATTTTATATATTGTGGTCTTGGCAGGATGGTAAAAAGCTGAACAGAATGAGAAGCCAAGTCTTCCAATTACATAAAGAACTTTCTAGGCCAGGAAATAGTAAGTCCGCTGGCCCTGAGTTGGGAATGTACTTGAGATGTTTGATGAACATGCTTGAAGTGGGGTGAGTGAGGGGGAGAGTACAGAAATGTTGTCAGAAAAGTACCGAAAGTACAAATCACTTAGTCCTTAAAAGCCATGATACATGACATAAGTTAATAACTAAGGCTATATATTTCAGAAGAAAGCCACACAAAGTAAATTTCTGTTAGGATCTTCAGCTGCTACCATGATCCAAAAGTCCTCACACTTTAAAAGTTGACCTTTGGCTCTTAATATTTGTGACAAGCTATAGCAAGGAAGACAGAGAAGTAGAAGGGAAAAGTCAGGAGAGGAAACACATTTGGATTCATGGTAGAACACACTTCCCTCACTGCTCTGAAAAATAATCTATCTCGTTGTTAGGAAAGGTATTTCTCATAAGATGTATTTGCTTTACACTCTAGAATCTGGTCTTATTGACGTCAGGCCCTCTAGGGCTTTTCAACTGAGCCAACAATCTGGTCCTCTCCCTCAACAGAGTTATGTAATCCAGTCAGCATAGGTTGAAACCATTCGCTCTGTGTTCCTATTTGATATCCATTTCTATACATCATAGAGAACCACATCATAATGGTGGCAGGAATTACAATGCTGGTTAAAGCTGAAAGTGCACTAAAATATCCTGCTTACATGATAAATTAATATGATGATTTAGAATCTAGTCTTTGAATAAGGGAGAAGAAAGTGTGGTTCCTTACAATACCTCTCAAGTTCTGGTCATTTCTTCTGTAGGGGTGACATCTCTTCAATCCAATTTGAATCACCAAGTCTTTTTCCTCATTTATATATTTCTAGAGTGCTTCTGTAACAGCATTAAATGAACATGAACCACAACAACACATTTCACCAGTGATTGCAGAACCTCATTTAAAAATTACATAAAATACAGACTTTTGCTTGTGGAAAATAAGAACTCATTCCATATATCAAGCACTCTGTATATTAAATTTGAAAGAGAAGTCTAAGGCCACTAATTTTCCTATCTGATACAGAAAGCAAGCACATCAGTTAAAAACAAAAACAACTTTCATCTGCTAACAATGAGTGTTTGCCAGTTACCCAGTGTAAATATCAAACCTCTTTAAGAATGTGATTTTTTTTTTTTTTTTCGGAGAATGCTCTCTCCAAACTAAGTCCCTAGTGCACAAGTGATAGTAAGAGCTAATGAGAGCAGCTACTCTATTGTAGGCATACTGAATCAGGATGTATTAATATCAGGCTAAGTGGGTCCTAGTTACAGTCACAAGGCAGCAATGTCAGCTTGCCACAAATATAAGGTACTCCTCCTTGCCACATATTTATCCTGAGAAAGTTGCTATCCCACAGACTGTGGTTGCTTAAGTTATGCATGTTTGTACTGTATGACTCTGCCCCATCTCTGGTCATATATTACCAGACCAAGTTATAACCTGACCAAAGAGAGATAATTTATTGGCCTGTCAGAAGCCAGTGGGAATCTGTTTAGATCGTTAAAATGAGACACAAACAGAGTTGGGAGATGAGCCCAGCATTAGAATGAAAATCCAAGAGCATCCTTGGACTAACGAAATATTCCTGTGGCCTTATATTTCAATATTTCTTTGTATTCCACAAACTATTATAAGAGCGTTGCTTTTATTTAATTTGTATTTAAGTCATTCTGAAATGAATTTCTGTGGTTCAAAGCAACAAAGTTTTGATAGAGAATGCCACCATGAAAAAAAAACACAGAAATCATGTTCTAACTTACAATGTCACTCATTGAGTAATTGACAAATTGCTGGATGCTCAGGGCTGACAAGTGTGAGAACTAGATGTCTATTAGAACTAGATGTACCATATGACCCAGCCATCCCACTACTGGGTATATACCCAAAGGATTATAAATCATGCTGCTATAAAGACACATGCACACGTATGTTTATTGCGGCACTATTCACAATAGCAAAGACTTGGAATCAACCCAAATGTCCATCAGTGACAGACTGGATGAAGAAAATGTGGCACATATACACCATGGAATACTATGCAGCCATAAAAAAGGATGAGTTTGTGTCCTTTGTAGGGACATGAATGCAGCTGGAAACCATCATTCTTAGCAAACTATCACAAGAAGAGAAAACCAAACACCGCATGTTCTCACTCATAGGTGGGAACTGAACAAGGGACTCGGGAAGGGGAACATCACACACTGGGGCCTATCATGGAGAAGGGGGAGGGGGGAAGGATTGCATTGGGAGTTATACCTGATATAAATGACGAATTGATGGGTGCTGACGAGTTGATGGGTGCAGCACACCAACATGGCACAAGTATACATATGTAACAAACCTGCACGTTATGCACATGTACCCTAGAACTTAAAGTATAATAATAAAAAATAAAAAAATAAAAAAATAATTAGTATCAAATAATCCTAATATTTGTAGGTCCCTTTAAAAAATCAAGAATATGCCTGTACCTTCAAGGTACCAAATACAGTACATATTTATCACATATGTGGGTTACCTGATACTTTAGAAAGTAGAGAATAGAGATCCTCTTATCACAGAAGCAGGTCCCAGATAGATGTAGGATTTTGAAAGGAACATTTTGAAATCTTGTAATTTGTGCTTATCTTGAAATTAAATTCAGTCTTCTATTCATTCCAATTTTTTTCCAGCCTATTAAATTGTGAGAAATCTGCAAAGAATTTATTGAGAAGGTTCTCAAAGAACTAAGATGGTAGCTTTTTACTAAGAAACTGATTAAATCAAGGCTGAAGGGTAAGATTTGTTCAGACAAGCTTTCCTAGCTAGCATCCAATGAGTATTAGAATTTCCAAGTCTAATTTATAAAGCCAAACATAAACAGATAAAAATAATTTTTATTTTCTTCAAGAGAAGAGAAAAATGTAAGGTAGAGTGAAGTAACATTTAGACTCAGAAAATTTAAATCAAAGAACAGACATAAACAACTAGCAAATTTGATTGTTTGAATTTTAATAAAATGCATTTTATAATCTATTATTACTTTTAGTAAGAGAAAAATATTATGGAAAAACTTTATTTTATTTGTAAACTATATCTTGGCCCAAGGAAATAAGTATATGTAATTAACTAAAACCCATAAAAGGTATGACTTTTTAATATTGCCAATGAAGATTTAACATAATATTCTGTAACAAATGTAGCTCATTCTACTCTTAAAACATGTAATTCATTACCTCATTTGAATGTATTGTTTAATCTAGGAAATTGTATAATAAATAGCAGTAATAATATGGGAAAAAAAAGAAATATAATCCAAATCACTTATTAACATTGATGTTAACATTTCTAGATAAAATATTATCTACACATGTCCAAATTCAAGAAAAAGAAAAGTTCTTTCATCAAATTGGGTTTATCCCAAACTCGTTCATTTCCATCTACATAATAAGTCATATTAAATATAATTTAACAACAGAAAATATATTAGTGGAGTCATTACATCTCCAAAAAGATAAAATATATATAATTAACTTAATAAGTCAGAAATGTTATTATTTCAAAATAAAACAAATATATAAAACTGGGAATAGATCCTTAACTTGATTAATCCTGTATGAAAAAAATTACATAAAATATCTCTTCTAGATTTATTTTCTTTAAGATCAGAACACAAGATATGAATGTTTACTATTACCTCTACTGTTCAATATTGGTATAGAGAAAAAGTAAAAAAGAAGTATTTAAATTGGGAAACAAGAGAAAACACTGTCACTATTTGCAGATTATATAATCATCTACCACAGAAAGCAAAGTCTATTAGATGTAGTTAATATTGATCAATAAGCTTATTAGGTATACACGTCAAACATTAAAACCAATGTATTTTACACCACCAATAAGAAAACAGAAAATAAAACCAGAATGAAACACCATTCAAATAGCAAAAAATATAAACTAATCAGAAATTTAACCTGGTAAAGAATATATATGACTTTTATGAAGAAAAAGCAGATATCATTATTAAGCAATATTAAAGGACATCTAAATAAATGAAGAGCTACTCCCTCAATCTAAGAAGAAACATTGTTGTTAAGATATCCTATTACTCAAATTAATCTTTAAGGCATTGCATTGCAAATCAAAATTCCAGATGGATATTTTGTACAAATTCACAAATTGATTCTGGAATTTGTGAAGTAAGAAGAGCAAGATTTAAGGAAGAGCAAGTAAGGAGCACTCATGTGTTTGACAGTCAGACCGTAAGATTTTAAGAGGTGACTCTGCCTTCCTGGTAATGGCTTCTGAAAAATTGTTTAACCTCCTTAAATCTTGCTCTTCTCATATACATGGTGGGGGTGAAAATATTACCTTCCTCAAGGGACTATTGTGAGAATTAAATGAAATAATGTATGTAAAGTGCCTGAAATGTAGTGGGAACTCAATAAGTTTAAGCTATTGTTATTGCTGCTAGTATTATATTAATAGGTAGTTATTTGTATATCTTGCAACACTAGAACTTCTATAGCAAGAACATTAAGTATTAGTCATTTTGTTCCCCTGTAATGAATAGCCTTTATATGAGTCATGTTTGTTGGTTTGTTCATTTTTATAATTTATAAAAGCAGAAGAAAAGGAGTTATCTCTCTTCATTTATTTAAGATAAGGAAAGTAGAGTCAGAGGTATCATACTCTTTTCCATCCCCTAGAATATATAAAAGCAAAAACCAAAATAAACAAAGCTTGCAAATAGAGGGCTCTACTGGGATTGGATGATCTATGGCAGAAATATTGTAACTGAAACTCTAAACTGCTGTTTCAGAATTTGGTATGCTTATTTAGAGACAGTAAAACTCAGCCAATAGGAAAATTCAATAATAAACTTACTAATAAACTGGAAATCTTAAGGCCTAATATCTTACTTAAGTATTTATAACAAGTTACTTGCCTTCTGTTTTTTGTTTTCCCTACCTATAAAATGGGAATAGTAATTCTTGCAGTCCTGGCTAACTATTGAACAGATTGATGAAGATGGTGCTATAAATGCTTATTTCAAAACATAGGCAAATGGTGGTGGAATAAAAGTCTGACAGAATTCCCAGTGCTCTCTGGGGTTAAATGTGTTGCATATTAAAAAGTTATCATCCGTATATCGAAGAATACCACCAGAAGCAGGCAACATGAAAAAATTATGTATTTTTGTTCTCCTCTCATTGGTAAACTTGATCCTTTCTACCTGTAGCTACTAATGCTTAAAGTAACTGCTTTTCTCTTTTTGCAGATTCTCCTAGGATAAAATCGGGTATGCCTCTTAAAAATATAAATTATATTGAAACGAGTGGGTCCCATCTGCTAAAAAGCAAACATTTGTGAAGAAAACTGTACTTATTTGAATAGCCACCAGGCATCATGGAAATTAAGCAATATAATTCAACTAGATCTTGTTTAGTGATTTCCTTAACAACCTGTATTTCATTATGTTTCCTGAGTTTTTGTAAAATGTATAATTAGACAATGGTGGCAGAGGGGTAGAAGCAGGCACTGAAAAGTGTACAAGAGGGCAGTGCCAAGACTTTACATCGCTGTTAACACTGATATTGACACTCAGGAAGCACTAATATTGGGCATTAAGGGTTCTCAGGGTCAATTGTTCCCATTTTTAGCTCTTGTAACAAACAAGTGATAACCAAGAGACGCACATGATGACAAAAAGTAGCACAAGCAAGGGACAGAAGGACAACAACTAAAAGTCAATGTTTTTAAATGGAGGATGGAGCATTAGCCTTTTCTTGGGCAATTCTATTAATTGGGAGGATGAGGAGATCCAGTGATGCAAATGATCCCAATAATACCAAGCACAAAGGCCACTTGGTAGCCAGGAAAATCTTCCTTGACCTCAAGGTTGCCCTGACTCCTCAGCAGAGCATGTGAAGGTCTTCTTGATGTAGACCCCACTGGTCCTCTTCAGCCCCAGCCACATAAAGCCCCCTGCATTTCTCTTATGTCTGTGTCTCTGTGCTTCTTCTGATTTCTGCTTGGATTTTCCCTTCTCACTCTGTTTCCTAATACTTCCATTTTCTGGCCAACTTCTACTAATTGTCTTGGTGTCAAACAGTAGCCTCTGGGGAGCCTTTCCTGACACTTGTCTATCTGCCATGAACAGTCTTTTCATGTACTTCAGTGGCTCCTGGTGCTACCTTCTCACATAGTACCCATCACTCTTTGTTATCTATTCACATGATCCCCCCTTCCCCAGGTTATCTGTATGTTCTAGGAGCTCTAGTATGGAGCTATTATTCCTAGTGTATCTTCTCACCATCTTATACATGGTAAATGCTCAGTAAATAATGGTTGAACATTGTTAACAGAAGCAGGCTAGCTCAGGTTCTGGAATTAGATAAATCTGTCCTTGCATTCTCACTTTGACATTAAAATTTGTGTGTCAAGATAGTCATCTTTTCTGTAAACTGGGGCATAAATAGAGACAATGTACAGACTGTGGTGGGCATTATTAGAAGGCGAAATATGGGAAGCATTTAGCAACTTCATGGTGGTTGACACATGGTATAGTAAGTAGCAGTCATTTTGATAATATCATTAAGGATAGCTAAATTGGTTTAAGTGTATTTCCCTGCATTATCATCAGTGTTCATTTGAGTCCCAAATTGCAGAGGTTATTATAAATGCATAGGCTTGCTTAAAATTTTTCTTAAGTGAGTTCATTCAGCAGGTTTATGCTTAATTTCATAAGAACAATCTATACTCATTTCAATCAATAACAAAAAACTACAAGGAGTTTGATTTAGAAAAAAACACATAAAACGAGGAGTACACATGGGGTAAATAAATAAATCGAATCATTTTAGAGAAACAAAAATATCCAGAATTTGAAGTGCATCTCAATGCTTACAGTACCAGAAATCTTCAAATTTTTTTTTCAGGGTTTAGGACTTTATCATGTGATAAAAGTAGCAGTTTATTGGACTAGAATTGAAGCTTAAGTTTAGAAATGTATAGAAGTATGTAACAAAAACAGCAATTTAAAATGACAGCCTCACAGGAGGTCAAAGTGGAATTTTCATAGCGTTTCCTGCCCGTTAGAGCAATTACCTGACTTACGATCTTTTTCTGTTGATGTTCAAGGAATAGAAATATACTTTTCAAGAACAAGTTTGCTGATCAGTATATGGTATATGCACATATACCAATATACAGCGGTTTGTCCTTATTGCTATAGGTGTTCAGTACACAGGAGATCTGAACCATCCTGACTGTTTAGAACCATGAAGCCGTGTTTGCCTTGTGCCCTGCTGAATCCCCATTCACATCACAGTGCCTGGCACAGAGCCTGGTGCTCAATGAACATTTATGAGATTGACCTGAAATTAGTTGTATTGATTGATCTTGTTCTAAACCACCTGACTCAGCAACTTGCCCAAGGCCTTGTCAAGGTACTCAACTTCTCTGAGCCTCCATTCCTTTATGGGTAAAATTAAAATAATAGCATCCACTCTATAGCTTCTCAATAAGGACTCAAATGAGCTGGTATGTAAAGCAATCAGTGCAGTATCTGGTATAGTAGATGCTCAGTATGTGATACTATTTTTGTTTTGATTCTTTCAGATATCAAGAATTGATCACGGACCTTCTGGGCCTCATTTCCAAACCATCCAAATAGGCAAATAAAGCATATTAATAATTACGGACGTGCAATTATGAACATCCAAATTAGCTGAAATGGGCAACTCTGAAATAAAATAAAAGGCACAAAGGTTAGACTAGATTATATTTGGTAATTGAAGTATTCATTTAAGGCTTGCATAGAAATGGACCATAACCTCAACTCTAGAAGACCTGCTTTGCACACTTTCAGCTGCCCAGCCTACAGTTTGGATACAGCTGCTGAATGAATTTATAATTTTCTTTTTTGTTGAACATAATTTTACTGGTAACTCCCTCAGGAAAAAAAATCAATAGAGAAAACATGTCATGTAATATAGCACACAGAATAAGACTATGAGTTTTCAAATGACAAGCCAGTGCCCAAATCCTAACTCCACTGATAAATTGTTGAGCATCATTTTAAGTAGATTAATCTTTCTAAATTTTAAGTTTTCATCTTTAACTTGGAAGTAATCATTATCCCCCAGATTGTTGAAAGCAGTAAATTAAATAATGTATATAATACATGTATGAAACAGACTGCCTTTGCCTTGCCAGATAGTAAGTTCTCAATATTCCCTGTCATCGTGATCATCATCAACATTGAGAAAATCTTTACTGGTGAGACACTTTGATGTTATTCATATTTAGCTGAATCTAGTCTATGTTTAAAATATTCACATTAATTTTGCTGATAGAGGAGACAAAAGGAGAGAAAGTATGAGAGTATCTAGATCTTGATTTATCTGCTTTATCATTTTGGCTGACAACTTAACCTGTATCATCTAAAAACAAAATGGAGCCCATCAGTTTGTTTGTGTCCTAGAGGCTTCTTCTAGAATTGTCTAGAAGTGTCCAAACGACACTAAACAAGACGAAAGCTGATACTTAGTAATACCAGTTTGCATGTGCATGAGAGCAAATTCCAGCACATTGCTAAGAATTGTCTATTTTTTTCAAATTCAAGGTGTTTTATATAGTCATAAAAGCAATGAAATGTAAAACAAATGGAAAAGGAAACCAACAACAACAATAAATTGACTGCTTCTCTTCCCTACCATCAATTTTCACAGAATGATGTTCCAGCCCCCACAATTCCTCCCGGTCAGCTCTCCATCTCACACACCATTTCCCCCAAATTCTGATGCTTTAGAGTCTGTTCCATCAGTAATTCATCCTCCTGCCATCCCACCCACTCCTCCTCCCTGACAGTCTGGCTGTCCATATGAGTGAGGAATGATATGGTAACTAGCTTTTGAGATTTACCTCTATATTTAAAACAGAAAAGGAAGAAAGAAAAACAAACAGAATCATTGAGAAGAGATAATGATAGGGATAGGAGCTGAGAAGTTGTCCACGTCTTAGAGAGAAGGGACCTGGTCATGCAAAAATAGAGAAAATTAAAGGTCCATGTAGGCACAAACACTCAGCTCCAGAAAGAATTGTAGTCCAATCAAATATGAAGAATGAAGGGCATACAGTATATAAGGAGCAAAAGTCTGAAGTTATATGTCATCATCTAAAAAGGGATATCACACAGGAAACTCTTGGCAATTCTTATTATACGGTATTTGGTTGAAAAAGTTCAAAGCCATTTGTTGCTGTTGTTGCTGTGTTTTTCCAAAGTCATTTCCTATTGATTCAGCACATCAGGAAACCACGGCTGGGTTTGCCCTGCCAAATATGAGTTTCTACTTTGCTGACTGGATAACATCCAAAAGCCACATTATATTGAAGACAATAAGCACCTTACCTTTGAAAGGAACCATTTGCACAGACAAACGGGGAATGTCTCACAGATTTCTCATCAATTCTGGGATTGAGTTATTGCTTTCCATGTGACTCTGCAATTTAGACTGCTGTGGGTTGCACCACCTTGGAGACAAGCTCTCTACTCTGGGTTGGGATGGCCCAATCTTGCCTACTTCCCTTCCCTATAGTTTCACCAAGAGATCCCCATATTTTGGCACACATATATATTTCAGAAATAGATCCTGGATGGGGGAATGACACGGAGGTAGATACAATATTCAAATATCCCTTTTGTAAAACAGGATGTCTGATAGCATGGGATGGAAGGAGATTAATATACTAGAGGAACTGAATATGGCCCTAAAATAATTTCTGAGTTTTATAATATTTACTGTAAAATTAAGATAATAACCCATTCTACTCCACAGGGTTGTTGTGAAGAAGAAAGGAAAATGTATACAAAAATCATGATGCAGAGCAGACAAATGGAAGAGATTCTTTTGTTAGCCAGACAAGAATTGCAAGGTTTGATTTTGCCAGCAGGAAATTTTCCCTATTTAGGAAGTGAATATTAGAGGGTAAACATCTTGTTCAACTACCTTTTCCCAGTTGGCTGCTTTCACAGATAGACATAGTAATGGCGTAATTGTTTTTACTTTTTATAAAACCAGGTAGGTAGAGCTGAGTGGACACTTAGTCATCCCATTGGGGAGTGTAACAGGGACATATCAATCATTTGAGGTTCCCAGATGAAAAGGTCAGACAAATGACTCAACCCATTTGACAACTAGCAAATGACAGGTTTGCCAAAATTAAGAGCTTGAAGCACCAGAGAGGATCTGAAGTAAATCTTTGAGACAGCTCCAAATCCAATTCTTTCCATTACCAACCACACCTGCCTGCAGCATTATGCCAGTGTTATTACCAAGAGCACTGTGGTAGGAAATACAGGGCAAACTACAAATATATTACTATAATAAAGCAGAAGCGTTGATGCTTCCCAAAGCAAGTTTATCAGTAATTGCAGTGTGCAATTCTACAACAGTTGACTTCACAACCCTGTCTCCCTCATGTCTCTAGAAAAGTATTTGTATTTCCATGTAGAGTTGGCAGTTATGTAAATAATATCCACTCAACAAATTTAATTTAGAAAGAACTTTGTGCTAAACATTGCCTAGTTCTAGGATTGCAAAGGTGACTTTGCATCCAGTGAGGGAGATAGACCTTTATTTGTCTACCAGAAAATAGTTGTATTATGCAGAAGTTACTTTAGCAGCCAAAATCATGGAACTTATTTCTCCCAGGGTATGAACGGAAGTTTAGGAAAGGATTGTTAAAGGAGGTGCCATGAGTTGAATCTTGAAGATGGTCAGGAGTCTGCCAAGCAAATAAAGAGAAAACTGAATTGTAGACAGAGGACATGGGGTGTGCAAAGGCCAGAGAGAGCAGACTACATTGAGGGATCTGAAGATGGTGAGTCTAGTATGTGAAGGTTGGATTAAGCCTTAATTTTTGGTCATGTGTGTCAAGTTTCTCTTGTAAAAAAATTATTTTCTGAAATGCTGGGAGTGGTTATGGTAAGAGCAGTGGGGGTAGGGAACAGGTGAATGATAGAAGTACAAAGCTAAAGAATAATTTAACTCAGTTTTCTAAAAGAAAAGTTTCTGGACAGTACATTGTCTGTAGTGGCTGTTAGAAAGTGCAAGGCTAGATAGCCCCACAGTACAATAATACAGACAGAACTTGTACTGAGAATGAACTGCTTAACTCTTGACACTTGCATGAAATAGTCTCTCCTATGACATTCCTTATACCTCAACTTCTACCTATGTCAGTTCCTGCATTTGGATGCAAGCCTCCCATTACATTTGTGCTTATTCTCTGGCCAGCAACTCCTAAATTGTCTAAAATGAAAGCAATTGATAGACAAAGCCATCCAAGTCAAGGGACACCTAGAACTCTAGATGACCTTTGTGTGCTTGGTGGTAAGTAGAGCAATCTGTCTTTTCTTCCCCCAGGTTACCAATGGAACATTGACACAGAGGTGACATTAAACCTAGAAAGATGTCTTAGGAAAAGATTTAAAATATAACAAAATTTTGAAAACACAATTCAACAATTGCATGTAACTTTTGTCCTGCCAAATCTTTGGCAAAAATAGTAAGATGGGTTATAAAGCAGAAAATAACTCCATCGTGTCCATGATGGCTATCCACTCCAAGTTTCTAAAACAAAATTATCTGAAAATAATGGTAAAAATAATTTATTTCTAAATAAAAACAAGATGATTTGATAGCTTTTTATGGCAACAGAACATACAGGTATAATGAGTTTATTGACTCATTTGTGACATATCATTTGCCTAAATCATTCTTTTGCATGTACACAAAATCTTTAAAATTTTCCTAGAGAAAGCAAGCCTTCAATCTAAAAACATCATCATTGGGATTTGAAATAAAATCATCAGGTTTTTCCCATGTTCAGAAAGAACTGGGGATACTTAAAGAGCTAATCATTGTTCCCAAAGGTGACATTCATCAAATCCAGATGAGCAAAACTGACTTTACCATTTTATCTCCAACTGACACATGTGTGGAAACTTGGAATGCCAAGTGATGGTTGTAGATACATAGAGAATTGGGTTGGAAAGGATTATAAGGATGTATCTGGGCCTAGAAGTGATTGCCATGGACTGGAGGGAAGGGCTACAGTAACATATTTGCCATCCTTAAACTAAATTTTTACCTCTCTGAGCTCTCTTTTGTTTCCCTTGTCCATTTGTCTTCCAATCAATTCATTTTTTAGTTTCTTTCTCTTTCTGAGTTTTGCTGCTCACCAAACAGTAGGTCAGCACTGCCCAATGTGTAATTACTTAAATAAAGTGAAAGCTCTTGAGGGCACAGACTGCTTAGGACATTTTAGGTTTTATTACAATGCATGTCATTTAGTGGCAATAAAAGAAAAATTTACTTTCTGCAAAAGTCAGCCATCCAACTCTGGAATACCATAGTAAGAATGTTGCCATAGTATAACAATTACAAGTTGAGTATAGACCAAATTGTAGGTGCCAATAGCTTATGATATAGAAATAAAGCTAGCAAGTATCTGCACTAAAAGGGGGGAAAAAAGATTTAAATGCAGGAAATATTGTGATAAGCATTAAAAAATGAAGAAAAGGAACTGATGGTTGTTAAATACCTTCAGGAATTTCATGTAAATTATCTCATTTAATCCTTGCATTTGTCTTATGAGTAAAAATATCTAACATTTACTGGGAGCTTACTATATGCCGTGTGACTGTTTTTGTTTGTTTGTTTTGTGTTGTGTTGTGTTGTGTTGTTTTTGAGATGGAATATAGCTCTGTAGCCTAGACTGGAGTGCAGTGGCATAATCTCTGCTGGCTGCAAGCTCCGCCTCCAGGGTTCATGCCATTCTCCTGCCTCAGCCTCCCAAGTAGCTGGGACTACAGGCACCCGCCACCACGCCCGGCTAATTTTTTGTATTTTTAGTAGAGAAGGGGTTTCACCGTGTTAGCCAGGATGGTCTTGATCTCCTGACCTCATGATCCGCCCACCTCAGCCTCCCAAAATGCTGGGATTACAGGCGTGAGCCACCGCGCTGGCCCGCCATGTGACTGTTTTACGTGCTTGTAGTCTTTAGTCATTTAACAGTCATTTAGTTTCCACAACTCTATGCAATAGTTCTATTATTATCATCCCATTTTGCAACTAATAAAACTGCATCACAGAAAAACTAAGTAACTTGCCCAGTGTTGTTCAGCTAAGTGGCAAAGCTGGGATATGAATGCAGGCCATTCAATCCAAGGTCAGAGCCCACACTCTTAAGTAACTGACAGCACTTGTTTTTCAGATGAGGAAACTAGGGCTTAGAACAGTGAAGTAACCTAGAAAGCTAGTAAAAAGTACACCCAAGATTAAAACTCAGTTATTTCTAACTCTAACACTCATATCCAATGTACCAATTCATCCTGCCAACCACAGAAATAAAAATTTTATAAAGATTCCATTATATTACCCTTAAGGGAATAGTAAAATACCAAGTCTTTATGCAATTTATTTCTTATTAATCATAATTCTATAACTAATCAGATATAAAACAAGTGGAGGAAACTCTCTTCACGTTTTAAAAAATAATAGGCTTTTATCCCCTGGAGACCAAACCCTAAGTGGTTCTCTGGGACTGAGTCAAAGGGCCAGCTGAGCAGACAATGAGGGAAGAGGTGAGGAGGCACAGGAAAGACCTTAATGACTCTATGATTTCACCTTTCAGATAGGGAATGGAAAATGGTTACAGACATTTTTTACTCAGCCTTTCAAACACAAGTAAACTCCAGGCAACTACAATCTGAAAATATGTGAAAACAACAAACAGAACAAATTAGAAGTAAGCAAGCCAAGAGTGACAGAATTAGAGAAAGAAGGATTATTTAGGTAAATTGAATATGTTCCCATTTACATAATGGTATTTTGATGTATAATTTTTCTGATTCAGAAGTGTTTACGCAAAAGCTGCAATATAAAGGAAAGTGTACTATTCTTTTAGCAACACATGGGCGCAAGTCTCTATCGAGTTAATTTCTTTCCTGTTGTGCCTGGGTCATCAGGAATCCAAATACAAGAACACTTTACCGTCCAAACTATCATTCATTGACTGTAATCTGTACATAAACAATCAATAACTGAGAACTACAGAACAACCAGTAGTTGACTCTGAATTGCTGAATATTGCAACTCCACATTTTGTTAATCATACATTGTGAGTATAGAAATCAAGAGTAGGTGTTTTAGTGCTAAAGAACTATTCCTAAGAGCAGAAAAAACAATGCCATCCAGTAAAAAAAAAAATTTATAACAGCTACTAGCATTTCACTCTCTATCAGGATTCAGAAATGGCCATGATCAGTTACCAAACAACAATTACTAAAAAAATAAGAATTCTCCCCAGTCAATATCACTGAACATAATCAATCGTTCTTCTCCTGTGTTTTTTTTCTCTTGACTTTTATTTTACGTTCAGGGGGCACATGTGCAAGTTTGTTTCATAGGTAAATTGTGTGCGTATCACTGAGGTTTGATGTATGAGTGATCCCATCACCCAGGTAGTGAGCATAGTACCCGATAGGGTGGTTTTTAACCTGTCTTCCTTCTAACCCACCCCCTCAAGGAGTCCCTAGTGTATCTTTTCCCATCTTCATGTCTGTGTGTATTCAGTGTTTAGCTCCTGCTTATAAGTGAGAACATGTAATATTTGGTTTCCTGCTCCTGCCTTAATTTGCTTAGGATAATGGCCTTCAGCTGCATCCATGTTGCTACAAAGATGTGATTTCATTCTTTTTTATGGCTGCATAGTATTCCATGGTACCACATTGTCTTTATCCAGTTCACCACTGATGGGCATCTAGTTGATTCCATGTCTTTGCTATTGTGAATAGTACCATAATGAACATACAAGTTCATGTGTCTTTATGGTAGAAAAATTCATATTCCTTGTATATATACCCAGTAATGGCATTGCTGAGTCAAATGGTATTTCTGTTTTAAATTCTTTGAGGAATCTCTACACTCTTTTTCATAGTGGCTGAACTAATTTACATTCCTACCAGCAGTGTATAAGCATTCCCATTTCGCCACAACCTCACCAACATCTGTTGTTTTTTTACTTTATAATAATAGCCGTTCTGACCGGTGTGAGATGATATCTCATTGTGGTTTTGATTTGCACTTCTCTACTGATTAGTGATGATGAGAATTTTTTCATATATTTGTTGGCCACATGTGTGTCTTCTTTTGAGAAGTGCCCATTTTTTAATGGAATTATTTGTTTTCTGTTCATTGAATTGTTTAAGTTCTTTATAGATTCTGGATATTAGACCTTTGTTGGAGTCATAGTTTGTGAATATTTTCTTCCATTCTCTAGGTTATCTGCTTACTCTGTTGATAGTTTCACCGTGCAGAAGCTCTTGGTTTAATTAGGTACCACTTGTCAATTTTTGTTTTTGTTTCAATGCTTTTTGGGACCTAGTCATAAATTCTTTGCCAAGGCCAATGTCCAAAATGGTATTTCCTAGGTTATCTTTGGGGTTTTTTTTTTTAATGAAGATGTTGCTGAGCCCAATACATTGACTCTCATCCAAATACAGTATTGTTTTTAGGTTGCATGGACTTGATCTAAACAGAGTTGCTGGAACAAAAGTCATTTACTCTTGCCTTTCTGCTTCTCCTCACACTTGGTCTAAAGCATCTCATAAAGGTATGTGAGGTATCATAGATGCTAGTCCCACTCTTCCCTCCCTATAAGGCAGATTTTGTTTCTCATTTATCCCCATAATTTGCCTAGGACTGTCACATGGTATTAACAACATGGGAGGTAGGGCAGTGATAACAGTAATTGCTGACATTTAGATGATTCTTATGGGCTGGAAGCAATTTCAAGTTCTTTTTCTATTCATTTAATCATTACATAAACATATGAGGTAGGCTATTTGTATTATTCTCATTTTACAGACAAAGAAACACAGAGAAATTAGCATTATGATCAGGGACACAAAGCTCATAAATGAACACAGCTCAATGTCAAAGCAACCATTTTGACTCCAAAAGTTCTCCCTTAACTCCTATGCTGTGATGATATTTGGCAACATCTCTCATATAAAAATAGTCAGAACACATGTATTAGCATGGAAAAGAAAAATAATCTGGTGATTTTATGAACATAGGGTATTATTGTAGGGAAACATGTGGATACCAAAATCCTCCAGGAAGCAAGATGGCTTTTGGCTGAATGGCATTCTCTCTTTCTCAATCTCTCTCTCTCTCTTTCTCTGTGCCCGCCCCCCTCAAAGCCACTAAATGCAGATAAATCTTTACTAAAAAGCTAATGACATTTAAACTACAGTGCCTCTCGATTGCAGGAGCTCTTACAAAACCTAGGGAAGGGCACCAGCAGTGTGTTCCCATCATCGTATATTTTCCAAAGATTTGCAAAAGGTATTTTTATAGTCTTAAGAAGGCGCTAAAGTTAATCTACTTCAGATCTCACAAAACCTCAAACTACCCCTGACCTGTGGACCCTTCACTGAGGTCTTTGCTTCAGGCTGCACTTCTGCCCTTTTCCTCTAGCTAGTGGTCAGCTTCCTCTGCCCTCTCATTTGGCTGATTCTCAGATCATTTCAGATTACATGCCCTATTATGGCTGCACAGGTCAGCACCCCACTAACTTTCAGACTCTCCTCGTGTCTCTTAGCTCAGATTCCTGAGTGCCAGAAAATGATGATTTAGACAACACCACACTGTTCCTGCCTCTGGAAACGCCAAGGATATAGCCTCTTTTTAATAAAACAGTTTCATGCTTTCACCTTCACTGCTGACATCATTAAGAACTGAAAGGCAAGATATTTAATTCCTGTCTCAGCTTCCATGAAACTCTGGAAGATGTTTAAAGGCCTAGATTATAAGCACAGAAAAACAATGGTGAATTCCCACATTTACATTTTTTCTGATATCAAAGTATTCTATTTTTAAAATAATCCACAGTATTCTATTTTTAAAATAATCTAACACAGTATTTTGGCTACAATGCTCTGCTGTGCCTCTTGGATTTGACAATAAGAACACAGGTATGTTTGTGGACATGTGGAATTGTGGATTATTAAAAAATATATTATTCATTCACTCATGTCTTAATTAATAAATACTTTTTAATCTCTTTTAAGTGCCATACACTAGTCTAAGTATAGGGTATAGCAGTCAAGAAAACAGAGAAATTCCCTGGCCTCATAAAGCCTACATTCTAGCTGGTAAAGACAGAAAATAACAAGATACATAAGTAAAAGATATAGTATTCTAGACTGTAATAATTTCTAAGAAAACAAAACAGAGAAATAGATATAGAGTGTGCCAGATGATTTTGATACCATTTTACCCCAGCCATAATGGCCATTACTAAAAAGTCAAAAAACAATAGATATTGGTGTGGGATGTGGTGAAAAGGGAGTGCTTATACACTGCTGGTGGGGATGTAAATTAGTTCAACCTCTATGGAAAACAGTATGGAGATTTTTCAAACAATTAAAAACAGGCCTACCATTCAGTCCTACAATCCCAGTACTGGGTATATACCCAAAGGAAAAGTGGTCACTATATCAAATTGCATGCACATGTTTATCCCAGTAAAATTCACAATTGCTTAGGTTATGTAATCAACCTAAGTACACATCAACTGATGAGTGAATAAAGAAAATATGGCATATACATATCATGGAACACTACTCAGCCATAAAAAAGAACAAAATAATGTCTTTTATTTGGACAACTTGGATGGAATTGTAGACCATTATCCTAAGTGAAGTAACTCAGGAATGGAAAACCAAATACCGCATTTTCTTGCTTATAAGCGGGACCTAAGCTATGTATACAGAAAGGCACACAGAGTGGTATATGAGCGTTGGAGATTTGAAAACAAGGAGGGTGGGATGGGGGTCGGGATGGAAAATTACTTATTGGGTATAATGTACACTACTCAAGTGATAGTTGCACTAAAAGCCCAGACTTCACCACTATACAATTCATCCATTCAACCAAAAACCACTCGTACTCCTAAAGCTATTGAAATAATTTTTTGTGTGTGGATTAATAAGAGTAGATTTAATGAGTGAGAATATTTACATTACATGTTAATGCCAAGCGGAGGGATCAATTGCATTGGGCAATGCCCAGTAGAGTCAATAGAATGACTGAACCAATGGATATTAGCCAACCTTTATCTTCAGTCACCATACTGCTTTCTTAGCGAGCTTATTAATTGAGCAGCTAAGGTTAAAGATATCAAAGCTATGAATTAGGCATTGAAAATGGCATGGTTTCTTGTAGTAGATTGAAGAATTTGTCATAAATCCTTCCACTATCATCAGTCAACAGGTAATATGTATTTCTCAATTCCTTTATCTGTATTGGCCATGAGAAATGTTTTGACACATTTCATAAGAACAAATATAATGCAAGAAGACATAAGAAAGTAGTTTCACATCAGGGGGTGTGCTGTATCATTTTTCATTTATTTATTTATTTATTTATTTTTATTATACTTTAAGTTCTAGGGTACATGTGCATAACGTGCAGGTTTGTTACATATGTATACTTGTGCCATGTTGGTGTGCTGCACCCATCAACTCGTCAGCACCCATCAATTCATCATTTATATCATGTATAACTCCCCAATGCAATCCCCCCCCTCCCCCCGCCCCATGGTAGGCCCCAGTGTGTGATGTTCCCCTTCCCGAGTCCAAGTGATCTCATTGTTCAGTTCCCACCTATGAGTGAGAACATGCGGTGTTTGGTTTTCTCTTCTTGTGATAGTTTGCTAAGAATGATGGTTTCCAGCTGCATCCATGTCCCTACAAAGGACACAAACTCATCCTTTTTTATGGCTGCATAGTATTCCATGGTGTATATGTGCCACATTTTCTTCATCCAGTCTGTCACTGATGGACATTTGGGTTGATTCCAAGTCTTTGCTATTGTGAATAGTGCCGCAATAAACATACATGTGCATGTGTCTTTGTAGTAGAATAATTTATAATCCTTTGGGTATGTACCCAGTAGTGGGATGGCTGGGTCATATGGTACATTTAGTTCTAGATCCTTGAGGAATTGCCATACTGTTTTCCATAATGGTTGAACTAGTTTACAATCCCACCAACAGTGTAAAAGTGTTCCTATTTCTCCACATCCTCTCCAACACCTGTTGTTTCCTGACTTCTTAATGATTGCCATTCTAACTGGTGTGAGATGGTATCTCATTGTGGTTTTGATTTGCATTTCTCTGATGGTGAGTGATGATGAGCATTTTTTCATGTTTCTCTTGGCTGTATGAATGTCTTCTTTTGAGAAATGTCTGTTCATATCCTTTGCCCACTTTTTGATGGGGTTGTTTGTTTTTTTCTTGTATATTTGTTTGAGTTCTTTGTAGATTCTGGATATTAGCCCTTTGTCAGATGAGTAGATTGCAAAAATTTTCTCCCATTCTGTAGGTTGCCTGTTCACTCTGATGGTAGTTTCTTTTGCTGTGCAGAAGCTCTTTAGTTTAATTAGATCCCATTTGTCAATTTTTGCTTTTGCTGCCATTGCTTTTGGTGTTTTAGACATGAAGTCCTTGCCCATGCCTATGTCCTGAATGGTACTACCTAGATTTTCTTCTAGGGTTTTTATGGTATTAGGTCTAACGTTTAAGTCTCTAATCCATCTTGAATTAATCTTCGTATAAGGAGTAAGGAAAGGATCCAGTTTCAGCTTTCTACTTATGGCTAGCCAATTTTCCCAGCACCATTTATTAAATAGGGAATCCTTTCCCCATTTCTTGTTTCTCTCAGGTTTGTCAAAGATCAGATGGCTGTAGATGTGTGGTATTATTTCTGAGGACTCTGTTCTGTTCCATTGGTCTATATCTCTGTTGTGGTACCAGTACCATGCTGTTTTGGTTACTGTAGCCTTGTAGTATAGTTTGAAGTCAGGTAGCGTGACGCCTCCAGCTTTGTCCTTTTGACTTAGGATTGTCTTGGCAATGCGGGCTCTTTTTTGGTTCCATATGAACTTTAAAGCAGTTTTTTCCAATTCTGTGAAGAAAGTCATTGGTAGCTTGATGGGGATGGCATTGAATCTATAAATAACCTTGGGCAGTATGGCCATTTTCACGATATTGATTCTTCCTATCCATGAGCATGGTATGTTCTTCCATTTGTTTGTGTCCTCTTTGATTTCACTGAGCAGTGGTTTGTAGTTCTCCTTGAAGAGGTCCTTTACATCCCTTGTAAGCTGGATTCCTAGGTATTTTATTCTCTTTGAAGCAATTGTGAATGGAAGTTCATTCCTGATTTGGCTCTCTGCTTGTCTGTTACTGGTGTATAAGAATGCTTGTGATTTTTGCACATTAATTTTGTATCCTGAGACTTTGCTGAAGTTGCTTATCAGCTTAAGGAGATTTTGGGCTGAGACGATGGGGTTTTCTAAATATACAATCATGTCATCTGCAAACAGGGACAATTTACTTCTTCTTTTCCTAACTGAATACCCTTTATTTCTTTCTCTTGCCTGATTGCCCTAGCCAGAACTTCCAACACTATGTTGAATAGGAGCGGTGAGAGAGGGCATCCCTGTCTTGTGCCAGTTTTCAAAGGGAATTTTTCCAGTTTTTGCCCATTCAGTATGATATTAGCTGTGGGTTTGTCATAAATAGCTCTTATTATTTTGAGGTACGTTCCATCAATACCGAATTTATTGAGCGTTTTTAGCATGAAGGGCTGTTGAATTTTGTCAAAGCCTTTTCTGCATCTATTGAGATAATCATGTGGTTTTTGTCTTTGGTTCTGTTTATATGCTGGATTACGTTTATTGATTTGCGAATGTTGAACCAGCCTTGCATCCCAGGGATGAAGCCCACTTGATCATGGTGGAGAAGCTTTTTGATGTGCTGCTGAATCCGGTTTGCCAGTATTTTATTGAGGATTTTTGCATCGATGTTCATCAGGGATATTGGTCTAAAATTCTCTTTTTTTGTTGTGTCTCTGCCAGGCTTTGGTATCAGGATGATGTTGGCCTCATAAAATGAGTTAGGGAGGATTCCCTCTTTTTCTATTGATTGGAATAGTTTCAGAAGGAATGGTACCAGCTCCTCCTTGTACCTCTGGTAGAATTCAGCTGTGAATCCATCTGGTCCTGGACTTTTTTTGGTGGGTAGGCTATTAATTGTTGCCTCAATTTCAGAGCCTACTATTGGTCTATTCAGGGATTCAACTTCTTCCTGGTTTAGTCTTGGAAGAGTGTAAGTGTCCAGGAAATTATCCATTTCTTCTAGATTTTCTAGTTGATTTGCATAGAGGTGTTTATAGTATTCTCTGATGGTAGTTTGTATTTCTGTGGGGTCCGTGGTGATATCCCCTTTATCATTTTTTATTGCATCTATTTGATTCCTCTCTCTTTTCTTCTTTATTAGTCTTGCTAGCGGTCTGTCAATTTTGTTGATCTTTTCAAAAAACCAACTCCTGGATTCATTGATTTTTTGGAGGGTTTTTTGTGTCTCTATCTCCTTCAGTTCTGCTCTGATCTTAGTTATTTCTTGCCTTCTGCTAGCTTTTGAATGTGTTTGCTCTTGCCTCTCTAGTTCTTTTAATTGTGATGTTAGAGTGTCAATTTTAGATCTTTCCTGCTTTCTCTTGTGGGCATTTAGTGCTATAAATTTCCCTCTACACACTGCTTTAAATGTGTCCCAGAGATTCTGGTATGTTGTATCTTTGTTCTCATTGGTTTCAAAGAACATCTTTATTTCTGCTTTCATTTCGTTATGTACCCAGTAGTCATTCAGGAGCAGGTTGTTCAGTTTCCATGTAGTTGAGCGGTTTTGATTGAGTTTCTTAGTCCTGAGTTCTAGTTTGATTGCACTGTGGTCTGAGAGACAGTTTGTTATAATTTCTGTTCTTTTACATTTGCTGAGGAGTGCTTTACTTCCAATTATGTGGTCAATTTTGGAGTAAGTGCCATGTGGTGCTGAGAAGAATGTATAATCTGTTGATTTAGGGTGGAGAGTTCTATAGATGTCTATTAGGTCCGCTTGGTGCAGAGATGAGTTCAATTCCTGGATATCCTTGTTAACTTTCTGTCTCGTTGATCTGTCTAATGTTGACAGTGGAGTGTTGAAGTCTCCCATTATTATTGTATGGGAGTCTAAGTCTCTTTGTAAGTCTCTAAGGACTTGCTTTATGAATCTGGGTGCTCCTGTATTGGATGCATATATATTTAGGATAGTTAGCTCTTCCTGTTGAATTGATCCCTTTACCATTATGTAATGGCCTTCTTTGTCTCTTTTGATCTTTGATGGTTTAAAGTCTGTTTTATCAGAGACTAGGATTGCAACCCCTGCTTTTTTTTGTTCTCCATTTGCTTGGTAGATCTTCCTCCATCCCTTTATTTTGAGCCTATGTATGTCTCTGCATGTGAGATGGGTCTCCTGAATACAGCAGACTGATGGGTCTGGACTCTTTATCCAGTTTGCCAGTCTGTGTCTTTTCATTGGAGCATTTAGTCCATTTACATTTAAGGTTAATATTGTTATGTGTGAACTTGATCCTGACATTATGATATTAACTGGTTATTTTGCTAGTTAGTTGATGCAGTTTCTTCCTAGCCTCGATGGTCTTTACATTTTGGCATGTTTTTGCAATGGCTGGTACCGGTTGTTCCTTTCCATGTTTAGGGCTTCCTTCAGGGTCTCTTGTAAGGCAGGCCTGGTGGTGACAAAATCTCTAAGCATTTGCTTATCTGTAAAGGATTTTATTTCTCCTTCACTGATGAAACTTAGTTTGGCTGGATATGAAATTCTGGGTTGAAAATTCTTTTCTGGCCGGGCGCGGTGGCTCAAGCCTGTAATCCTAGCACTTTGGGAGGCCGAGACGGGCGGATCACGAGGTCAGGAGATCGAGACCATCCTGACTAACACGGTGAAACCCCGTCTCTACTAAAAACTACAAAAAAAAACTAGCCGGGCGAGGTGGCGGCGCCTGTAGTCCCAGCTACTCGGGAGGCTGAGGCAGGAGAATGGCGTGAACCCGGGAGGCGGAGCTTGCAGTGAGCTGAGATCCGGCCACAGCACTCCAGCCTGGGTGACAGCGCGAGACTCTGTCTCAAAAAAAAAAAAAAAAAAAGAAAATTCTTTTCTTTAAGAACGTTGAATATTGGCCCCCACTCTCTTCTGGCTTGTAGAGTTTCTGCCGAGAGATCTGCTGTTAGTCTGATGGGCTTCCCTTTGTGGGTAACCCGACCTTTCTCTCTGGCTGCCCTTAAGATTTTTTCTTTCATTTCAACTTTGGTGAATCTGGCAATTATGTGTCTTGGAGTTGCTCTTCTCGAGGAGTATCTTTGTGGCATTCTCTGTATATCCTGAATTTGAATGTTGGCCTGCCCTACTAGGTTGGGGAAGTTCTCCTGGATGATATCCTGAAGAGTGTTTTCCAACTTGGTTCCATTTTCCCCCTCACTTTCAGGCACCCCAATCAGACGTAGATTTGGTCTTTTTACATAATCCCATACTTCTTGCAGGCTTTGTTCATTTCTTTTTCTTCTTTTTTCTTTTGGTTTCTCTTCTCGCTTCATTTCATTCATTTGATCCTCAATCGCTGATACTCTTTCTTCCAGTTGATCGAGTCGGTTACTGAAGCTTGTGCATTTGTCACGTATTTCTCGTGTCACGGTTTTCATCTCTGTCATTTCATTTATGGCCTTCTCTGCATTAATTAGTCTAGCTGTCAATTCTTCCACTCTTTTTTCAAGATTTTTAGTTTCTTTGCGCTGGGTATGTAATTCCTCCTTTAGCTCTGAGAAGTTTGATGGACTGAAGCCTTCTTCTCTCATCTCGTCAAAGTCATTCTCTGACCAGCTTTGATCCGTTGCTGGCGATGGGCTGCGCTCCTTTGCAGGGGGAGATGCGCTCTTATTTTTTGAATTTCCAGCTTTTCTGCCCTGCTTTTTCCCCATCTTTGTGGTTTTATCTGTCTCTGGTCTTTGATGATGGTGATGTACCGATGGGGTTTTGGTATAGGTGTCCTTCCTGTTTGA
Source organism: Trachypithecus francoisi (assembly GCF_009764315.1). Lineage (NCBI taxonomy): Eukaryota > Metazoa > Chordata > Mammalia > Primates > Cercopithecidae > Trachypithecus > Trachypithecus francoisi. The sequence goes on from NW_022681454.1 coordinate 98,584,994, forward strand.
TAGTTTTCCTTCTGACAGTCAGGACCCTCAGCTGTAGGTCTGTTGGAGATTGCTTGAGGTCCACTCCAGACCCTGTTTGCCTGGGTATCAGCAGCAGAGGTTGCAGAAGATAGAATATTGCTGAACAGCAAGTGTACCTGTCTGATTCTTACTTTGGAAGCTTCCTCTCAGTGGTGTACTCCACCCTGTGAGGTGTGGGGTGTCAGACTGCCCCTAGTGGGGGATGTCTCCCAGCTAGGCTACTCAGGCGTCAGGGACCCACTTGAGCAGGCAGTCTGTCCCTTCTCAGATCTCAGCCTCCGTGTTGGGAGATCCACTGCTCTCTTCAAAGCTGTCAGACAGAGTCGTTCGCGTCTGCACAGGCCTCTGCTGCTTCCCTTGTTGTTTTTTAGCTGCGCCCTGTCCCCAGAGGTGGAGTCTACAGAGACAGGCAGGTTTCCTTGAGCTGCTGTGAGCTCCACCCAGTTCGAGCTTCCCAGCGGCTTTGTTTACCTACTTAAGCCTCAGCAATGGCGGGCGCCCCTCCCCGAGCCTCGCTGCTGCCTTGCTGTTAGATCGCCGCAGACTGCTGTGTTAGCAATGAGGGAGGCTCCGTGGGCGTGGGACCCTCCCAGCCAGGTGTGGGATATATTCTCCTGGTGTGCCCGTTTGCTTAAAGCGCAGTATTGGGGTGGGGCTTACCCGATTTTCCAGGTGATGTGTGTTTCAGTTCCCCTGGCTAGGAAAAGGGATTCCCTTCCCCCTTGCGCTTCCAGGTGAGGCGATGCCTCGCCCTGCTTCAGCTCTCGCTGGTCAGGCTGCAGAAGCTGACCAGCACCGATTGTCCAGCACTCCCTAGTGAGATGACCCCAGTACCTCAGTTGAAAATGCAGAAATCACCGGTCTTCTGTGTCGCTCGTGCTGGAAGTTGGAGACTGGAGCTGTTCCTATTCGGCCATCTTGCTCCAGAAATAATTTTTAATAGGAGAATGTTTTCTTCTAAACACATATGAATTACATGAATCTATAATATAACATTTATTTTTAAATATTCTAACAAGATGACAATGTATTCTTTCTTTCTCCATGACATATAGTATGGAAAGCTTCAAAGTACCATGGAGACCAAAGATGCAAAATAACTCTAAGGTATCATGCAAAATAACCCTAACGTATCAACTTAAAGTTTCTAAGAAGAAAGTAATGTGCTCCATACTACTAGGGTGTGCATATCTTTGATAGCTAAAACTATATTCTGAGTGACATTCTATATGCACTGTAAACATCTGAAGAAACCCACCCTAAATGTAGCTGGATTGTTTTAATACAAATGTTGTAGCAGGATGTGGACTGGAACTTTTCCATTTTGTCCTTGAATTGCAGCCGAGTCCTAGTACTGAAAATATATAGGTACTACATATATTTTCTAAAGAGAACCACCAAAAAGGGGGACTAGGGAACTCCCCTCAGGGCTTTCTAAGTGGTAGCAAACTGCTGAATATGATCACCCAACATCTGAGCCCCCCACACTCAGGTCTATAAAACCAGAGGGCCAGAAAAGAGAAAAGTGTGTTGGGATCCACAGAGGCCTGCAAATTCTGTTGCATGGTGAGAAACAATTCCCTTCCTTCCCTGCGAGTTATCTTCTCCTCCCTAAAGCCAAAACTGTAAAGACTGTGAGTGATCCATTAGAGTAAAACTGTCATCTCATTCCTCTGTTGGCTATCTGCAAAGATACTAAGACTCACTGATCTGTCCCTGAATCTACCCCAGCAAAAGAAAGCATAGTTGCAGAGCAAGGCAACATCAGAGCAGCCTGCAACACCACCATCTCTATTCTGAAAAAAGTAGCCCATCATAAAAAGTCTTGCTGGTTCTTCGCCCAAGATGTCTCCCTACACAGAGAGGTGACCTCAGCAGAAAGAGGCTGTAGGGTGGACCATTGACACCAGGAATTAAGACAGGATGGAAGAGGTTGACTAGAATTGGATTCCCCAGGAACTGTGCATAGGAAAAAACCAGCAGGATCCTCCAAAAGCCCACACCTATTCCCATGAGCGAGCCAGCCTTTGAATCCTTGCCCCACCAAAGGCACTGAAGCTTGGACAGTGTTAATCATAGGAATACTGACAACCAACCAGGAGAGGTGTGCAAGCTACGGAAGCTGAATAACAAGATACTTTGCCTACTTCCTCTCTCTTCCTCCCACTCCAGCACAACACAGGAAGCCTAAAAGGGGCAGAAGTACAGAAGTTTACTTTAAAAAAAAATTAATTTTAATTTTTGTGGGCACATAGTAGGTGTATAAATTTATGGGGTACATGAGATATTTTGATACAGGCATGTAATGCATAATAAACACATCATGTAAAATGGGGTATCCATCCCCTTAAGTATTTTTCTTTTGTTTTACAAGCAATCCAATCACTGTTCTTTAGATATTTTAAATTACACAATTAAATTATTATTGACTATAGTCACTTTGTTGTGCTATCAAATATTGGGTCTTCTTCATTCTTTAACTCTTTTATTGTACCCAACGACCACCCCCTACCTCCCTGCCACTCTCCCACTACCCTTCCCAGCCTCTGGTAACCATCCTATGTCCACGAGTTCAATTGTTTCGATTTTTAGATCCTACAAATAAGTGAGAACCTGTGATGTTTGTGTTTCTGTGTCTGGCTTATTTCATTTAGCATAATGACCTCAGTTCCATCCATGTTGTTGCAAATGACAGGATGTCATTCTTTTTTATGGCCAAATATTACTCCATTGTGTATATGTACCACATTTTCTTTATCCATTCATCTGTTGAGGGACACTTAGGTTGCTTCCAAATATTGATTATTGTGAACAGTGCTGCAACAAACATGGGAGGGGGGAAGTCTGAATCGAGGTATGTGCTATGGGACTGGACAGAACTTTAATAAACAAAACAACTGAAGAACTAGAAAATCTGCCAAAGATGCCTATAAAGAACCAGGTGCTCACTAGGAAAAGGGTATTCATTTTACAGTTGAAGTCTTAGAAAGGATACAACACATTTACAAATGAAAATATAACATATAAAACTAGTCATGAGAAGATATGAAATAGAGACATGTTCTTGGCTCGAAAACCAAAACAACATAAGTGCCTGACTCATAGTAGGTGCTTAATAACATTTGTATTGAGTGAATCCATCAATAGGTTGATTTAGGCTAAGTAAGAAGTCCATTAATAATTAACAACCGTAGTTGAATTCACGCCCTACACTCTCTTCAATTTATGATATCTCTACAGTCTAATCCTTCTGCCCACAATTCCAGTACATTATAAATGCGGACTGAGTCGTCACAGCTTTCTTTTGAATTTATGAAATTGTTATTTAAGGCATACTTTAAGTTAGTCTGTTAGTGGCTGGAAGAATATCATCCTTTCTCATCAACCTTCAAACCTTTGATATGAGCTGGATGTGGTCCAAATCAGTTTTTGGGTTTTTTTTCCCCCCCCCAGTCAAAGGTGGTGCATCTCTTTATTAGTATAAAAACTGGGAAATCCCTGTGAATTTTCTGAAGTACTGTCTTTAATCCAGCTTGTATTTTAGGTAGGGTATCTGCATTTGGCAACTTCCTCGTACATCACTATCTCTATGAAAGAAGTTAGGTTAGGTATAATCTAAACCTACAGACATTATTTTACAATTCAAAACCTTGAGACACATAGATATAAGTGTTGTGCCCAAGATCACATAGCTGGACAGTGATAAAATTGGGACTAGGTTATAACAAGTCACTCCCCCTTCTCACTATGCCGCTGCCTCCAACTCAGATGAGTCCACCGCAGTACACTCCCAGCCAGGGCCAATTTGCTCAATACAACAGCTTATGTTAAAGCTGTAAGGTAAATTTCCACCCTTTCAGATCTTTTTAACGTCATTTACATTTCACATTACTAGAGCTTTCTCAAGAGATATTAATCACCGATTTTCATATAGATTATATGGTATGGGCCAGGTGCAGTGGCTCACGCCTATAATTCCAACACTTTGGGAGGTTGAGGCTGGCAGATCACCTGAAATCAGGAGTTCGAGGTCAGCCTGGCCAACATGGTGAAACCCCGCCTCTACAAAAAATACAAAAACTAGTCGTGTGTGGTGGCACACACCTGTAATCCCAGCTACTCAAGAGACAGAGGCAGAAGAATCACTTGAACCCAGGAGGCAGAGGTTGCAGTGAGCCGAGATCACACCACTACACCCCAGCTTGGGTGACAGAGAGAGACTCCATATCAAAAAAAATAAATAAATATATAAATAGTATGAATAAATGATAAATGTCTCGGTATCATTTTTCTAATTTTAATCAAAATAAATTATAGATATCTTGTAGACAACCACCACACACACCTCTCTTTAGTTTTCACTCCATGATCTAATACTCCAAGACGAAAGATGTTCCCCAAAAGAATTAAATTATTACAATTTGTTTTTGACTGCAACACAAACAAGTAATTGAGGCAACTGTGCCTTTTTACGTGTGTAAAGAGGGTTTACAGAGTGGGGAGTTTTGAAAGATACTTGTCATTCTCCCATTACTGCACTGATTCATGGTATAAAACAGCCCAGCATGGAGCTATTCTTCTGGCTTTTCACATACAAAATCATCAGGTTGCATTCAACCTTGTTTTCCTATGGTTTTAATATCAGATTTTATTTATAGTCCCAAATCCTTTGCAGCAGGTACCAACATAAATAAACAAACTCCTGCAGATACTTACAGCTCAAGAGGAGAGGGTTTGAATTAGGGCGTTGCTTAAAATCAAAGGCTGCCTTGTTGTAATTACAGCCACAACTCAGATAACAAAGGGCATCAACAGATCTGCTTATATAAGCTCTGTGCTTCCTCTGATTGGTAACACTCCTGTCTTATTTCTCCTGAATTAACATTGTTCCATATTTCTCTGCAACAGATTTTGAGCAGCTCTAGTTGCCACATGTATAACACTGTAGACTTCGTCAACAGGAGAGCCCTCACCAAAAAAGAGCAACTAAGGAAATTTTAGACAGGAATACAAAATTATAATTAATAAATCAGAAATGTAGATAAGAATATCTGGGAAGGAACTTTGGCCAAAGACAATGGCTTTGTAAAAGAAAGAACATTTTCTAAAGCTATGGTTGCTGTAACAACTAGTGCAGTAAGATTTACTTTCTAGCAAAGGATTTAATAGTTCAATAAGCTCGGAAGTTACTTTTAGACCCTGAAGTTAAAAGTTAAGGCTGAAAGAGATTAAAAGTTAATAATACTAAGAGTCTTAATAAAAATTTATTCAAAAATCTTTTTAAGAACATTTCGACATTAAAAATAGCAGCCAATAAAGTGAGAAGCATGACGCAAGCAGAAAGCAAGAAGATGGGTGCAGTTAGGAAGGCACAAACAAGCAGCCTGGAAGAAGTCTCACCTTTCCACAATCTACCCCAAATCTACTCTACAAATTGTAGAGGACAGGGCAGATTGAAGAAAAAAGCCTGAAGCAAAACTCCACGTAGAATGTCTTTATTCTAATGTGAAGTTGAGGCTATAAAGACATTGCCAGCATCATAGATTCAGCGAATTTATTTAGAATTCAATAAGTGGAAAACATTAAGTGCCGCTGTAACAACAACATCATGTAACACATAATGGCAAGACCATAAAGAAACAGAAAATGTCACTTTTCTAACAAAAATTTCAAGTTATGCGTTGGCAAATAAAGGAAGAATACATATACATGTGAATATAAATACATAAGTGCTGGAAACATGTATAAGCATGTAAACATCCTTTCAATTACACTGTAGGTTGATACCCCCTGGGGAAATCACAAGGGAAAAGTGTTACATGTGTTACTGTTACACATGTTACATGTGTTAACAACATGGACTTTAAAAATAACTATATATTATGCAATGCCTTCTCTACACTAAGTATACTTATTTAATTTTTCACAACAGTGCATCAAAACATGTGCAATTCAGAAATTAAACTTGCCCAATGTCACAAGCTATTAAACGGGAAGTTAAAATATTAACCAACTCCTTCTGACTCTAGGGTTATCAGTCTTTCCACTATACAATATTACCTCTTTAAATTAATTCACAAGGCATTTCAACAAGTGTAAATGGTGTATACACCCCTGTTGATTTGCTTCTTTCTTTTTAAGTGTTACCAACACCCAACTTCAAACAACAAACATTAGGCCCACAAAACATCAGAATAGTTGACTTACACAGACAAGGAATAATTTGTGCTTATATACGTTTGGAATCCCTAAAAGAAAGTATTCCTTATGGTGATATGATAAAAGAAAAATAACACATACTAAAATATGCTCGTGTCTGAAAAGAATACAGAAAATAAACATGAAGGGTGCAATGAAGTGATGATAGAGAACTGGCATGTAAGGTTCTCAGTAAAATTTATTGGTAATGGAATTACAAGTAATTGACTCTACTTTCTGGCCTTGGCCAAGACACTGGACTCCCACTGCTTCCACTGGAGCTGGGCAAGATGGTCATTCACGTAATGTTTACACTACATTAATGTGATTTTATCCACCACATAGTCTTATTTATGACAGATTTTCCCTTAGGGATAAAACACCACGAATTTATTCTGACAAGTTGAAAAGTCAGATCTTCTTCATTGAGTGTATGTGGTACAGAACAGAAAGGAAACTCATCACAGCCACCGTCCCCCACCGTCTTCTCTTCTTTGGCAGGCTCCACATTTCTTCTTAATGCTTTGTGAGCACTAACATTTTAATCTGAATGACAAAATTTCTGTACAAAACAAAGACTTCTCTCAAACAGTCAAAACTATCTTATTTTCTTTCCTGTCTCCTAAATTCATGGTTATAGGTTATACAGTTGTAACTTTTTACTTGCTTTCTCATCAGATTCATTTCATACACCCTGAGAGTGTATTTTCTTTTCACTTTCTTTCCATATAAAAGAAAGCCAACATTTTAAAAATAGGAGAAAAAAGTTATTTTAAATTCAGCAAACTTCTAATGTGGAAGGTGAGTTAAATCTGGTCTGATATAAATTTGAGATTTTCAGTAAACAGTTGATAATTAAGGCTTGAAATGGATGAAAACACCTAGAAAATGTGCATGTATGTGTATACAGATAGAATAAAGAGGCCAGGCGCAGTGGCTCACGCCTGTAATCCCAGAACTTTGGAAGGCTGAGGTGGGCAGATCATGAGGTCAGGAGTTCGAGACCAGCCTGGCCAACATGGTGAAACCCCGTCTCTACTAAAGATACAAAAAATTAGCCAGGTGTGGTGGCACGCACCTGGAATCCCAGCTACTTGGAAGGCTGAGGCAGGAAAATCGCTTGAACCCAGGAGGTGGAGGTTGCAGTGAGCTGGGATCAAGTCATTGCACTCCAGCAGCCTGGGTGACAGGGCAAGACTCCAGCTCAAAAAAAAAAAAAAAAAAAAAAAAAAACCACACACAAGAATAAAGGTCAAAGGACTGAACTCTTGGTTCTTGCAACATTAAAAGGTCAAGGATACAGAACTAGCAACGGACTGAAAAGCAGTGATATAGGAAAAAATGTGGAGTACTGGTTTTGAAAGCCAGGCAAATAATGTGTTTTGAAGAAGAGTGATCCCCTCTGTAAAATGATACTGACATTTGTCAGGTTCCCTAGAAAACGGACTATGAGGCAAATTCTCTGTTGAGGGGTACAAAACCAAGGCATCAAAAGTGAGAAAGAATGTGACAATGGGAGTAGAGAACACACGATAAGGTGGTGCATAACTGAGCCTAACAGAACTTTGCATGGCCATTGCTCAATCATAAGGGATGTCTGAAGACAGCATATGGAGTTAGTACCTTCCAAAGAGTTCATTGCTATGTAAGTTAAGGGTAGGAATGTATCTGTTGGCCCCTTTCTATCTCTTCTCTCTCACTGGTCAAAGTTTGCCCCAGAGGGCATTGATTCCCCGGAACTACCTAGTTTTTACCTGGCCCCAAGCACCATTAGGTAGCACTTCATCTGAGTTTAGACATAGCATGCAGCCCTTCTGTGGTTCTATCCAGGCCATACCTGGACACAGGAAATACTATGCCTCTTACCACGATGGACACAGTGGAGACCATGAAGAATCCAGCCTTTGGTCTAGGGAATGAGAAGACTACCTGCGGTGTTAAAACATAAGCAGAAATAGCTAGGGCTCTCCATTAAGGGAGCCGCCAAGGCTTAGTGTTGAGAGTGGAGCCATAAGAATCAGGTGAGGTGCATAAATTGCACAAATTGTACTGAGAACTCACCGGTGGATTTAGCAACCTGGAAATACTGTTCATATCTCTTTAGGTATTCTCAATGACTATTTTTATCAATAAACTCCAATCAGAACTATTTCTTTCATTGGATATTTTCTTAATTTTTTAACCATGAAAGAAAGGGATTAAGAGCTTCATCTCGGCCAGGAACGGTGGCTCACGCCTGTAATCCTACGACTTTGGGAGGCCGAGGCGGGTGGATCACAAGGTCAGGAGAGCGAGATCATCCTGGCTAACATGGTGAAACCCCGTCTCTACTAAAAATACAAAAAAAAAATAGCCGGGTGTGGTAGCGGGCGCCTGTAGTCCCAGCTACTCGGGAGGTTGAGGCAGGTGAACCCAGGAGGCGGAGCTTGCAGTGAGCCGCGATAGTACCACTGCACTCCAGCCTGGTGCGAATGAGCAAGACTCCGTCTCAAAAAAAAAAAAAAATGATCTTCATCTCTTTGCTCTCCAGGTGGCTTCTTGGTCCTCATGCAAATTTTTAAAACTCCTCTACAGAGCTATACATACCAAGGATATTGGGAGTAGATGCTGTATTTAGCCACAAAGGAAAAGCAAGTCTCATTATACCTTTCACTGGGAAATTGGGGGCAATTTGCCTTGCCTTACTGGCACACACACACACACACACACATACAAGGGATTTGGGAAAATTAGTTAATTAAAAGTTTTGTATGATTCAACAGTATGATACATATATATAATATAACATTATATATAATGTTACATATAATATGTATTATATGATATATAATATCACTGCACTCCAGCCTGGGTAATAGAGAGAGACTCCTTCTCAAAAAAAAAAAAAAAAAAAAAAAAAAAATATATATATATATATATACACACACACACACACACACACACATACACACATATATATATATAAATTGGGCAACAGAGAGAGACTCCGTCTCAAAAATATATATATATATTGTTTTGAGACGGAGTCTGTCTCTGTTGTCCAGGCTGGAGTACAGTGGCATGATTTCGGCTCACTGCAAGCTCTGCCTCCTGAGTTCACGCCATTCTCCTGCATCAGCCTCCCAAGTAGCTGGGACTACAGGCGCCCGCCACCATGTCCAGCTAATTTTTTGTATTTTTAATAGAGATGGGGTTTCACCACGTTAGCCAGGATGGTTTCGATCTCCTAACCTCGTGATCCGCCCGCCTCAGCCTCCCAAAGTGCTGGAATTACAGGCATGAGCCACCGTGCCCGGCTCTATGATATGTATTTTTAAAAGGCTAATACAATCTCAGTTTGTATTAAAAAAAAAACAATGATTAGATTTATAAACTGAAATAGATTATCATTTTTAATTCTAAATTCCAGATTTAAAATGAATCTTTGACAAATTGGAGTATGACATGAATGGTCTGTAAATCATGTTTTAAAAGAACACACGACTACACGATGGATAGGCATCCTTCAGAAAAATGTCTAGGAGAAACGACAAAGAATTACCATGAAGAAGAATACATGGATTTATTTTACTTTACTACATAGAAAGCTAGACTAGAACCAAAAGATGGTCATGAGAATATCAGGCTTAAGTTTAAAATTTGATTCAATATAACTCTGAACTTCTGGGAATTATAGCTATTCCAATAATAAAGCAGATGATCCCAGAGAGAACTTATTTTCCCCCCATGTAGATATTTGGATGAGTTTGGATACACGGAGTGGGAGGTTACACTAATTCAGTACTTTACAGTTCTGCTCATCAAAATCATCTAGGAATCTTTTAAAAAACTGATTTGGTTCCATTCCAAACATACTGAGTTAGAATAACTGGGAATAAAGCCTGGCCATCTGTAATGAAATGAATATTTATGCTCCCCCCAAAATTTATAAGCTAAAACCCCAAGGTGATGATATAGGAGGTGGGGCCTTTGAGAGGTGATTAAGTCATAAGGACAAGGCCCTCATGAATGGGATTAGTGTCCCTATTAAAAAAAAAAAAGTCCCCAAAGCTCATTTGTCCCTTCCACTATGCGAAGACACATCTAGAAAGTTCAGATCTATGAACCAGAAATAGGCCCTCACTAGACACAGAATCTGCTGGGACTTGGATTTATTAGCCTCCAGAATGGTAAGCAATAAATTTATGTTGTTTACACACCACCTAGTTCAATGGTATTTTGTTATCGCAGCCTGGACAGACAAAGACAAGATCTCTATTTTTTTTTTTTTTAAATCTTGCCAGGCTATATCTGATAGTGCTGGTCAAATCAGCATTTGAGTCTCCAACAGCAGAGCAACAGATCTACACTGCCTATCCTGTGTCATTATGTTCAAGCATAAAAATCTAGAATCATATATATGTCCTTTTGTCAAACTCTGTCCTTCAAGAATGAACAACTTCTTCAGTATGTTTATTTAGGACGACATAGAAAGTCATGCCACCGGGCCGGGCACGGTGGCTCACACCTGTAATCCCAGCACTTTGGGAGGCCAAGATGGGCAGATCATGAGGTCAGGAGATCGAGATCATCCTGGCTAACACAGTGAAACTCCGTCTCTACTAAAAAAAACAAAAACAAACAAACAAACAAACAAAAATTAGCAGGGTGTGGTGGCAGGCGTCTGTAGTCCCAACTACTCAGGAGGCTGAGGCAGGAGAATCGCTTTAACTCGGGAGGCAGAGGTTGTGGTGAGCCAATAATTGCGCCACTGCACTCCAGCCTGGGTGACAGAACGAGACTCCATCTCAAAAGGAAAAAGAAAGAAGGAAAAAAAAAAAAGTCATGCAACCCTTCTGAAACTTCAACCATAGAATTAAACAGTTGCTTAGATCAGCAGCTCCCAATCTTTTGGCACCTGGGACCAGTTTTGTGAAAGACTATTTTTCCATGCTTGTGGGGTGCTAGATGGCATTGGGATGAAACTGTACTACCTCAGATCACCAGGCATTACATTCTCATAAGAAACACGCAATCTAAACCCCTTGCATGCACAATTCACAACAAGGTTCACGCTCCAATGAGAATCTAATGCACCTCTGATCTGACAGAAGGCGAAGCTCAGGCATTAATGTTTGTTCGTCCACCACTCACTTCCTGATGTGCAACTCAGTTCTTCACAGGCCATGGACAGGTGCCGGTCAGCAGCCAGGGTGTTGGGACCTCTGACTTACATGATACATTTTTAAAACATCCAGCTGTCTTTCAGAAAGTCTTTTCCACTATCAAGAGGGATTTCTTTTTTTTTCTTAGAATAGAGCTTTCTCTCTCTCTAGCAAATCATTTCATCATATGTGAATTATTTAGGCAAGATCAGTGGTTCTCAATGTGTGATCCCCACACAAGCAGTATCAGCATCACCTGGGAACTTCTCTGGAGGGAGATCCAAGTAATTTGTGTAACAAGATTTCCAGGTGATTTTGATGCATACTCACAAGTTTAAGAACGACAGGCTCAGATTAACACCCAGGGGGGTGGGAGCAGGTGCTTCAATAAGATGGAATTTTATCTTTTGACATTCCAAATTCTGCAAAATTGTGGTCAAAGAATGCTATGGACAATTTAAATCTATTTTCCTGCCTGATATTCCAGCACCACAAGTTATAGGGACTGCTTATTCTGTGCATTTTCAATAAAAATCAATTTGAACTTAAAATGAGCATAAGTAAACACACACACACGCATCTTAAAGACAAACATCAATTCTAAGAGACAGAACAAATAAAGCATGCAGTTGCTAGATATGTTTTTCTAAGGGTCCTTTAATTTGGAAAGACCAATTCTTCATAGTAAAATCAGTAGATGTTAGTATTTGGTTGGTGCGCAAGTAATTGTGGTTTTTGCTATTTTTTTAGGTGTTGCTAAAACCACAGTTACTTCTGCACCAATCTGATATGAAAAATAGTCTTTATTCCTTTCTTTCATTCCTGCTTCTAATTCATCAACCCCTCTGAATTAGTTGAAACTAATAAAAAGGCCCATTACTTAATGGACTCTCTCAAAACTATACAAAAACAACCTCTTCGACTATGAAATTCCAACTGGTTTAAAATTGTAGCCATAAGTGAGGCACACAGTGGCAGGCTCCTGTAGTTCTAGCTACTCAAGAGCCTGAGGTGTGAAGATTGCTTGAGGCCAGAAGTTCAAGATGAACCTGGGCAACATAGTGAGACCTTTCTCAGAAAAAAAAGAGAAAAAAGCAACAATTCATTCTCGATCTCAGTCTCTGACAGGTGAGACAATCAGGAGAGTATCTCTGTTTGGCCTGGGAAAAGACAGCAAATTCAAAATCCTTATGGACATTATTTGAATTAATGAATGCTTTTCTGTGAGCATATAAATGCTTGGGAGGCTGTGTCTCTGTTACACAATTCTGATCTTTTAATTATACTACTTACATTTTATAAAGAGTGAGAACCTGCCTGCATACAAGAAGGTAGGCATTCATATTTAAAATTATAGTTATGGGCCATTGGGAAAGAGTTTCTTTCTCTGCATGTTTATGAAGCTTAAACACTTATTTTGATAGAGATTAATGTGTCCTCTATAATTAAATGCACACTATATATTCAATCACTGTACCTCCCCAATTATCAGATTATACTTGACTCATCACTAACTTTAGAGGCGCATGTTGATGAAGTATCTTCTGAATGAAGGTTTCACTTTTATAGTGCTCTTAATTATTTTTTCTACTTACTATTTACCTTTTTGTAAATCATAGTTTGATCAGTAAAACAATTTTTTTTTAGCTATCTTGTGCCAAACTAACTAGTTATTACAGGGATGAAGAATCTTTGGTTGTAAGAAATAGCAAAAAAGGAAATACAAAGCATGTGTGCAATAAGTCTTTGATCCAGATGACTGCCAACATCTAGCTCTAAAAGTCTAAGGCCCAAAGATATCAAAATAAACATACTGATCCTTACAATACAGCCTTTGGTAAATAGAACATAAAGAGGGAAAATAACCTTATGTTTGAGTGACAATAACCTTGGCCAAAAAACTGGATGGTCAGCCAAAAATATGAGAGAGCAATTGTGCAAATAAAAGAAGACAAATCGGCTCTGAGGCTTCCTTAGTGAAAAGATCCTCACTATTCAATCCTAATCTCCTCATTAGATGATTTCTCTGAGTGTCAAAGGCTGTTTGGAGTCTTCATGCTTATTAATTCAACCAGGTGGATCCCACAGATATGAATATAATTGCCTAAATCTGGGAAATAAGTTATTCATCAAAAAACTATAATGGGTAAGGTAGTTATAAAAATAACCCAAATTCTATTGAGAATAGATGGGTAAAGGCTTGTAAATTACTAAAAGCCCTCTAAGAGCAAAAATGTTCAGGAAAGAGCACAGGACATTAAAAAATATCAGAAGGAATGTAGAGAGAGGTAGAAATTCAGTTGATCGACACTGAAGAGAAAAGAAACACATACTAAATAAAAGAAAGTTCCTCAAAGAAGCTCATCTGATTCCAAAACAGTAAGAAGGGAAAGCAGAAATAATGCAAAAACCATAGGCTACAGATTCAGGAAAGGGCCGCTGAAATATTTACATAAGATTCTCATCCACATAGATATGCATCTTTTGATTTCTCCCTGTTATAGACTGAATGGTCATTCCCCCCACCCCAAAACTCATATCTTAAAACCTAATCCCTAATGTATTTGAGTGTGGGGGACTTTAGAAAGTGATTAGGTCATGAGTGTAGAGCTATCATAAATGAGATTAGCACCTCTATAAAAGAAACCTGAGAAAGCTTCCTTTTCCTTTCCACCAAGTGAAGACAGTGAGAAGACAGCCAACTATGGACCAGAGAGCAGGCTGTCACTAGACATTTACTTGTGTGTACCTTGGTCTTGGATTTCCTAGCCTCCAGAAACTGAGAAGTAAACTTCTGTTATTTATAAGCTACCCAGCGGATGGTATTTTTGTTATGAAAACCTGAACAGACTAAGACACAACTATTTAAGGCAAATCTTGTACTCTCCCCTTACATAGAGAGAAAACTATTATAAGATATTAAGCATATGCAGAACAGTTGAGACAGGCAAGCATATATCACAGGATTTGATTGGCTTGGTATTGTGACTGCAGAGCTGAAACTGAAAAAAAGTATATGTTACAGAAGAAAAAGGGACTGAATGTCTCAAACTCTGATAATAGCTTACAGATTTTATCTGGTTCAATCATTCACTGGGTGACCAGATCCTTTCAAGACCAAAGACCTCCTAGCCACTAGGGGTAGGGATTTATTTTTTAGGGTAAGTCTAAGGTAGAGAGCTCTTATATGAAGTGTTGGGTAAAGCTAAGAGGTGTACAAAAATGCATAAAGGTTTAAATGCATAAATGGTTTAAATATCAAGAGAGAGTAAAAGGCATAAAGTTCAGATGAACCAAGGACAAGGATTAAGCTTCAAGTCACATAGTCAAACACTCAAAACACTGGAAGGTCTTATGGAATTCCTTAGTGATTTTTAAAATAGTCTATGTGCATAGTTCTTATTTATGGAAGAAAGAAGACATGTACAGTGAATGGATTAAGACGGATGAAAGTAGTGATTGGAAAGGTGACTTGGCTTAAGAGTCAGTGGTAAGGCACACAAGTTGAGTAGTTTATAGAACACTGCACAACCAACTCCTTTGGCTGCTCCAAATCAAGAATCAGTAAAGCTGACCTATTATACCTTTAATACTGGTATTATTTTCCTGATGAGGGACAGCAAGAGCTTGAAAAAAAAGATTCCAATACTAACAAAAAACAAGAAGAACCTCCTACCCTAGTAAACGAACACCTGAACCAAATGTGAACCATCTTCTTTCTAAGGTTCAAAAAATATGGCTTTTTGGGGGTACTTTCCTTATACCAAAGGATCTCAGAACATCTCTCGAATCTACAGATGTAGATAAAGAATTAGCTGTGTGTTAAAAGGCATTTATATGAGAAGAATAGCTTATCTTGCTTAATTTTATGACCAAGTTTCTCAAGCCTTCAAATTACAAACTCATTAGCCTAGACATATCCTCAGTTATTCATAAAATGTAAACAGAATATAAACATGTCCCCTAGATGAAGAGCATAAATATGATCAATGTTATTTACCTTTGACTATATTTCACAGACAATAAAAGGGGATTATCTTCCACTAGCACTTAATTTGGGAGCACTTTTCCCTTGGCAAGTTAGGGCTTCAAGGCTTGAGAGGGTCATGTAATAAAGGATTAATATATTAATTATATATATGTTTGTCTGTGAATGACAAAAAAATTAAAAAGATATTAACTTTAAAAACAAATAGAAGGTTATTTCTCTCTCAGGTAAAATCCAATAGAATTATTCTATTTTATGGCCCACCTGGCATGGTTTCCACTGTCAAATCTACCTCATGGTCCAAGATTGCTACTCCAGCTCCAGCCAGCAAGTCCCCATTCCAGGCAGCAGGGTAAGAAAAAAGAAGGTAAAATATATATCCCTACTCACAAAGACTGCTATGATTTGAATGTCTCCATAAAAATTTATGTGTTGGAAACATAATTACCCAATGCAACAGAGTGAAGAGGCAGGGCCTAATAAGAGTTGGGATGTTTAAGAGGTGACTATGTTCCCGGACTGAACCAAGGGTCAGGCTGCTTATTCTCATGGTCCAATAATGAGATGCAGATGAACTGAGAAACAAAAGGGTTTATTTCTATAACCAGGTACAGGGAAAAGTCTGGGAAATTATCGCCAGACCAATTCAAAATTATGAAGTTCTTCAGGGCTTATATACCTTCTAAGCTGTATGTCTACATGTAAGTGTGCCTTCATCTAAAGACATAAGTGATTAATTCCTTCTAATCTGTAACTAAGGTCTGAGTCTTGGGAAACTTCCTCCAAAGCCTCAGTAAATTTACTTAAACTAGATGGGTCCAGATGCCAAAGGCGATTACCCTTATCTTATCTTCTGCTAAGTTATGAAGGTTTGGGGAGTTCCTTTCAACCCCCAATAAACCTTGTGTAATCCTAAATGGGTCCTGGTATGAGGAGTGTGAGCATTCCTTTGTTATCTTGTCATGCTTCAAGGCTCAGGAAGGCCTGGGCAAAACTCTTGGTGGGCTCTTATTACTCGTTCCAGCCTTGTGTAAGGGCACTGTTTCTCTCAGCCTTTAATATTTAACCTAACCGTTTAGTCAGTGTGAAACAGTCGTTATGGAGGCCTGCCTGTTCAGCTTTTGTGAGACCTGGCCTGCCACAACTAGATTACGTGACCTCTGCCCTCATGAATGCATGTGTGCTGTTATCACAGGAGGGGGGTTTGTTATGACAGGAGTGGGCTCCTAATAAAAAGAAAAAGTTTGTCTTGATTTCTTCTTTGTGTCTTCAGAATAAAACTTGTTTAATCTTCAATAGGTCCTGGTATGAGGAGTGTGAGCATTCCTTTGTCATCTTGTCATGCTTCAAGGCCCAGGAAGACCTGGGCAAGATTCTTGGTGAGCCTTCATAACTTGTTGAACAAAGTTTTACTATTCACTTCCACCTTCCACCATGGTACGACCCTTGCCAGGTGCCAGTGCCATGATCTTGGACTTTCCACTCTCCAGAACTGTGAGCTGAATAAACTTCTATGGTTTATAATTTACCCAGTCTGTGGTATTCTGTTATAACAGCAGAAATCAGACTAAAGCAGAACATTTACACTGAGAAATGGGGTTGTTACTATAACAAATATGTGATGATGTGGAAGACACTTGGGAACTGGGTAATGGGTAGAGGCTGGAAGACTTTTGAAGATTGGGCTAGAAACAGCCTGTATTGCCATAAATTAAGTGTTAAGGATGATACTTTTTTTTTTTTTTTGAGATGGAGTCTCTCTCTGTCACCCAGGCTGGAGTGCAGTGGCACAACATCAGCTCACTGCAAGCTCTGCCTCCCGGGTTCACACCATTCTCCTGCCTCAGCCTCCCGAGTAGCTGGAACTATAGGTGCCTGCCACCACACCCGGCTAATTTTTTTGTATTTTTAGTAGAGACAAGATTTCACCATGTTAGCCAGGATAGTCTAGATCTCCTGACCTTGTGATCCACCCACCTCGGCCTCCCAAAGTGCTGGGATTACAGGCGTGAGCCACCGCGCCCAGCCAGCCAAGGATGATTCTTATGAGGACTCAGAGAAAGGGAAAGTCTGGAACTTCTTAGAGGTTACTTAAATGGTCATAACCCGATTGTTGATAGAAATATGGACATTAGAGGTCATTTTGATGAGGACTCAGACAGAAATTAGTAACAAGGTATTAGAAACTAGAGTAAAGGTCATCCTTATTTTAAAGTAGCAAAGGCTGCCTGAATTGTGTTTGTGTCCTAGGACTTTATGGAATGTAGAACTTAGGAGTGATGAACTAGGATATCTTGCAGAGGAAATATAATATCTAAGCAGCAAAGCATTCAGGCTGCTGTGTGGTTACTTCCAACTGCATATGTTGAGATCCAACAACAAAGGAATGAATTAAAGATGGAATTTATAATTAAAAGGAAAATAGAGCAGAAATGTTTGGAAAATTGGTACCCTGGCCATGTAAGGAACCAAAACGCATGGGAGAAAATACTAAGAGGATGGCTTTGCAACCATTTGCTAAAAAGATTCACATGGCTAGGAGGGAGTCAGGTGCTATTCACCATGACAACAGGAGAAAGACTCGGAAGGCATTTCAGAGTTATTCCAGGCTGCCCCTTCCTTTACAGCCCTAGAGCTCCAGCAGGGCAAATGGTTTCATGGGGTGGGCCAGGGCGCCCTCCAAAGGCTCACTTCCCAGAGCTACCTCGAGATTCTGCCCCCTGCATGATAGTACAGCACTCCTCAGCCACCCCAGTCATGGCTCAAACAACTCCAGGTGTAGCTTAACATACCTAGCTGTAACCAGGTGTAGTTTCACATACCTAGCTTAACATACCTAGCTGTAACCATGTGGTGGCGTCCACATAGATTTCAAACCAATGTCCATGTTGCAGATAGCGTTGGGGCCCAAGCAGAGATTTGCTGCAGGGGCGAAGTCACAGCAGAGGGTCCTCATGCAATGCCAAACAGAAATGTGGAGTCAGAGTTGCCACAGAGAATCTCCACTGAGGCAATGCCTAGCGGAGGCATGGGAACAAGGCCATCCCTGAGATGTCAGAATTGTGGAGCTACCAGTGTGCAATGCTAGCCTGAGAGAGATGCAGGCACAAGACACTAACCTGGAAGATCTAAAGCATGGGCTGAGCCCAGCAATGCCATGAAAGCAGAGTTACTTGAGGTCTTCGGGGACCAACTCCTGACCTAGTGTGCCCAGGATGCAGTACGTGGAGTCAAAGATTACTCTGCAGCTTTAAGACTTAACGTTGTTTTCACTGTTAGGTTTTGGACTCAATTGAGGCCTTTAACTCCTTTCTCTTTTGGAATGAAAACGCTTATCCCATGCCTGTCCTACCACTGTATTTTGGAAATAGATAACTTGTTTAATTTCACAGACTCACAGTTGGAAGGTATTTGCCTCAAGGTGAATCATGCCTTAGAGTCTCACCCACATCTTATTTAGATGAGACTTCGGACTTTGGACTTTTGAGTTGATGCTGAGGGAGTTAAGGCTTTGGAACCATTGGGATGAAATCAATGTATTTTGCATTGTGAGAAGGAGGTAAATTTGGGGGTACAGAGGAGGAATACTATGGTTTGAATGTGTCCTCTAAAAGTTCATGTATTGGAACTTAATCCCTAATACAACAGTGTTGGGAGATGGGATCTAATAAAAGGTGGGATGCTTAGTCTCTGCTCTAATGCATGGATGGATGTCATTGTCATGGATATGGACAGTTATCACATGAGTGGGCTCCTGATAAAAGGATGAAGTTTAGCCCAGTTTTCTCTGTCTTGTGTGCTCACTTGCACTTTCTGCCTTCCACCATCAGATGACCCTCACCAGATACCAGTGCCATCCTCTTGGACTTCCCAGCCTCTGAAATCAGGAGCCAAATAAATTTCTATTGTTTATAATTTACCCAGTCTGTGGAATTCTGCTACAGCAGCAGAAAATGAACCAAGACAATAATATTCCCCAAAGTTGCCCAACAGTTTCTTTTATATCTTACTGGACAAAATGAACATCTGGCTGCAAAGAAGTTACAAAAGAGTCTTTAGTCTGGTTGGCCACAAGCCTAATCCATAGTTAGGCTTATTCCATTATTGAGTAATGTTATTCCATTATTGAATAACAAGGGGAGGAGAGGGTGACCATGTAATTTATCTTCCAAATTAAGACACTATTGAGTTATCAGAGAGCACCATCAATAATTAGTCCAGGATGACATATGAAAACTGAAACATAAGGTCACCCTGGGGAAAGCAGATACTAAAGTATAACAACCAGTCTGCCACTGTTAATAATACTGGCTACTGTGTTTCAAGGCCAAAAAATGTGTCAGTTATATAGCAGTCACTCAGCTTTTTACTTATTCAGTTGATATTCATAACCTTCTGAAGTCAATATTTTTGTCCCCATTTTAATGGCTAAGAGATCAATGCTCAAAGTTGCCCATAGCTACACATATAGTGACAAATCTGAAAATCAAATTCATTGCTTTTTACGCCGAGTTCCCCTGTTCTTTAACAGCCCTAGTTCCAGCTGCTACTAACTTATGTAAAAAACATGTTCCATGATCTCAAATGAATTATGCTAAGTTAAAGAAGCCAAACATAAATAAATGTATACAGTATGATTCTACATATATAATCCTAGAAAAGGCAAAACTAGAATGATAGAAGGCAGATTAGTCCTTGCAGGAGAGGGATCAGAGTTGAGGTTAGCTACAAAGGCACAGGACAGCTACTTGGGGGTTGATTTAAATATTGTGTCATGTTTGTGCTGGTGGGTACATGGTTGAGTTCACTTGTTAAACTCATTGTACTATTCCTCTAATATTAAGAGGAAGACAGAGAAGAAATATTGAGATCAATCATTCCCTGGTATGGCCACAAAAAAAAATGGTGGTCAAGTATATCAGAGGTGTGGGAGGTGTGAGTTTGCAGCTCTTATAACCCAATATTCTCATTTGTATCACCAGAAGTTGAGACCCAAGAGGATATCCTCCATTTTACTAGCTCCTAGTGTTTTTCTGTGACCCTTCAGATGAGCTGGAGCTACATATTGGGCCTCTTCGAGAAACCCCAAGAGACATCTTCTCTAATAAGATGATTCTTTTTCTGGGGTCCCACTTGCTTCCACATAAGCTTTTTACATGGTTACTTTCTTCTATTTTATTTTCTTCTATTTATTTTATTACCTATATGTCTATGATTATTGAATGATCAAAACTATAGATGCTCTGGGAGAAAAGAAACAAGCCCTATAGTAACTGCAAAGCTTCTAAAAATAAAATACTGTGACCTTCAGTAGCAGAGTTGCTATTGCTTCATTGTGAAGCATGCTGCATATCAGAGAGAAGGTTTTTACCCAATTCAGTAGCTAAAAGAGAGCCATTTGAAGGAATTTCTGTAGATTCTGTGCAGGAGACTGATGCAATGAAAGCCATGCTTCAGTAAAATGAATCTGGAAAAGTAATATAGAATATACTAGAGTAGGGAGAGATTGTAGGAGGCAAGATCAATTAGGAAGCCTTCACAATGATTTGAGTAAGAGCAAATGAAGGTCTGAACGAAGTTAGGCAGTGGGTGCAGACAGGCCTGGGTGAAATGTGATTAGGTAGCTGAGAGCTAAGGAGGAGAATGCAACCAGACACTATTCTCCCTCCACCCACCACTCTCTGACCCAGACCCAGAAGTGCAATGAGGAGGAAAAACAGTACAGTCTAACAAATAAAGGTGTGGGTGGCCCTGGAACAACCTACTGAGATACTGAAATTGTTATTATTTCTCTGTAATTTTCATGATTTCTATCCTAGTCACAGTATTTATGTATTTGTTTTGTTTTTTACTACCATATACATTTCTGTAACAGCCAGAGAACATTGACATTAAATGCCTTGTAAATTCTTCTTTGTTAAATTCAATTCTAATGTAACTGGCTACCATCAATAAGGTTATTATTATCCTGCTGTCCTCTTTCAGCAATTCTGTCTCCTCCCTTAAATTTTTAGGTTATTTCATATGTCCCTTTTTTTCATTGCCTACACAGTTGACAGTTGGCAACTTTTTTTTTTTTTTTTTTTTTTTTGCTTGTGCTTTTTTTTTCTGGTTAACCATATTTTGTAACAGGTATATATATAAAATTTAACTCCCATTATAACTCAGATATGAAGAGAAAATGAAAGTTCTTTATAGTTATGTACTCAATCTGTCCCTCTTAGTCTCATCCCCACTAGTTAACAGGAAAATAAATATATTAAGTTTTTTAATCTCATCCAATGGTGCTGACTTTGTCTCTCAAAAAAAAAAAAAAAAAAAAAATCATTTAGTCCCAAAGCTACCCTTGCTGCCCTGCACTGCACTTCTCCCTAAGGTGGCATATGGTGTCTCGTGGTAAGGGGTGGAAATGAGGCTTTTGAGTCCCTGGGGAAAAGGAAAGAGCCAGCTCTCAGTGCAATGTACTCTGCTTCCCCAGGTCTCCATGGCAACACCCATGGCTCCTGGGAGCTGTTTGCCCTGCTGCTAGGCTGCATAGCTTCACTCTATGTCAGTGGCACTCATGTGTTGGTGTCTCTTGGCTTTGTCAGTCGTTGATAGTATAACCTGGTAAACCCTGGCTCATTCCTGCTCCTACTGGCCACAGATCTCTGAATAACAACTAAAACCTCCTTTCAGTCCATGGGCCTGTGGGGATCCACCAACCCTCACTCCATGCCCAGGAACATCACCAGGTGGGCCCACTCTTCCAGATCTAGCTTCTCACTGGAGGCCCCTGCAAGCAGCTCAAGAAAGTCATCCTGTAAGATCTCCCTCTTCTGACCTCACTGTACAGCTACATTGCTATGGCTGTGCCTGAGGCTGGTGCCAGATGAGGCTCAGAGGTGATTTCTTAATCCTGAATAGGTAACAGGGAGAAAAGCTGCCTACTCTCTTTGCCATCCACGTTATCCTCACTAACTCATCTTTTTTAGAGCTGGTCGAGCTAAACAACCTAATTCAGCTCTGCTGTTCATTAGATGCATGATCTCCAATGAGTCATTTAGGGGCTCTGTGTCCCACTTTCCTCAACTGTAAAATAAGAATAAAATAACTCACAGTGTCATTGTGAGGACTGAATGAGCTGATACATACAAGTACTTATATGTACTTGTGTATACCTAAGTCATAACATGGAGAAGGTCTTCAATATGTTAACTCTTTTTCTTTTCTTGCTCACAAATGTCTCGAGATAGAAAAGGGAAACGTTTTTCTTTCTTACAGATAACCTCTTCTGGACTCCAGCCAGTCCTTAATGGCAGACTGCTACATCTCCTCTATGCCATAGGAGAGCCCAGTAAGCTACACTCTCTGCCCTTGGTTGTGGGTATGCTGAAGAAGGAGATCAAGTAAATTGGAAAAGTCTCTCTCAAGACAGAATCCTAGCACTATGATCCTGTTACAGGATCTGATGATGGAATAATGGAGCCTAAATATTTTCTTTGTCTATTCTTGGTCTTCCTTCTTGAACATATTATAATCTTTGCCCACTTACCCACCCCAATCCTCCAGGTAGTTAGATTCCTAGATAAATTGAGTCACAGATCATGGGAAAGTAAAAGAGAATAACACATTAGAAATGTTAAAAGTTGCTCTCTTTCATTTATAGTCCCAGTTTTTCTCTATATATGTTAAGAGCTGACCAAATAATCAACATTGTGTCCAAATTTTTCTGCCCTACCCAGTTTAACATTTGCGTAACATGCCCTCCAGTTTAAAATTTAGCAAACTACAACTTCATCATTGCATATATTAGAAATTACCTCTTGCTTTTTTCCCAAAATACTGTCTCAGTATAATTAAATGTTTTGTTAAAGGACCTATTCAAAATAAGTTATCAAAGAATAGCAAAAGATCTCAACAGATTACCATATACTATGATGATTTAACTTTTGCTAAAAGAAGTAAGTCTAATTGCTTATAATAATAACTCAAAAAGAAACAGTACAAAATCCCCAAATCTGTCATATAAGCTAAAATGCAAGAGTAAATTGTAATGAGCAGTGAACATCACCATATATTGACCACCACTATTAATTTACAGTAGCCTTGATTAACTACATTTATTATATAATAACAACCTCAAACTCGAGTCATGTTTGTTTAGAATGCTGAAGGTTGAACGGTGATGTGTGACTGCTAAATGTTAAATTATTACAGAATATGCATTATTGAAGTAAAGCACTTTCCTCATCTCCTTTGGAAGAGACTGGCCATAAAATGTAGTTGGCCTACTTCAGGGCAGTTTACCCATCCATAAATCCTCAGGGTGCATTAAGCTACATCATAACAGTCTGTGCTGATACAACCAACAGTCTCATGTTCCATTTACTCAGTCAATAGGCCCAATCAGAATAGCTTGACATGATGGTGACAGTAATTGTCACTATGGAGCAAATTTGGATTTCTTTATTCAATACTATATATAGAAACAAGGAGCACAGAAGGTGGGGGGTAGGGTGGGAGAAGATTCAGGAAACCCATAAATTCATCAAAGGCTTGGAGAATAAGGATTTAAAAAGAAATGGGCCAGGCACTGTGGCTCACTCCTGTAATCCCAGCACTTTGGGAAGCTGAGGCAGGTGGATCACGAGGTCAGGAGTTCAAGATCAGCCTGGACAAGATGGTGAAACCCTGTCTCTACTAAAAATACAAAAAATTAACTGGGCATGGTGGTGGGCACCTGTAATCCCAGCTATTTGGGAGGCTGAGGCAGAGAAGGGCGTGAACCCGGTAGGGGGAGGTTGCTGTGAGCTGAGATCGCGCCACTGCACTCCAGCCTGGGTCACAAAGCAAAACTTCATCAAGAAGAAAGACAGAAAGAAAGAAAGAGAGAGAGAGAGAGAGAGAGAGAAAGAAAGAGAGAGAGAGAAAGAAAGAAAGAGAAAGAAAGAGAGAGAGAAAGAAAGAAAAAAAGAAAGAGAGAGAGAGAGAGAAAGAAAGGAAGGAAGGAAGGAAGGAAGGAAGGAAGGAAGGAAGGAAGAGGCCGGGCGCGGTGGCTCAAGCCTGTAATCCCAGCACTTTGGGAGGCCGAGACGGGCGGATCACGAGGTCAGGAGATCGAGACCATCCTGGCTAACATGGTGAAACCCCGTCTCTACTAAAAAATACAAAAAACTAGCCGGGCGAGGTGGCGGGCGCCTGTAGTCCCAGCTACTCGGGAGGCTGAGGCAGGAGAATGGCATAAACCCGGGAGGCAGAGCTTGCAGTGAGCTGAGATCCGGCCACTGCACTCCAGCCTGGGCGACAGAGCGAGACTCCGTCTCAAAAAAAAAAAAAAAAAAAAAAAGAAAGGAAGAAAGAAAGAAAGAAAGAAAATGTTATTCAGTCTGTAGAAAAGGATTCTGAGAGCGCATTTTTATCAGTGGTAAATTTCAGAGTAAACTCCTTTGGAATCACAAAAACTTAAACTTAAATTCTGGCACCTCTGCTTACCAGCTGTGTGTGTTGGGGAAAATTACATAAACATGCTAAGCCTCGATTTCCTCAACTGTAATATAGAAATACTTATCTCATTGAAGAATTAAATGAAATAATACAGACATAGCAGTGTTGTCTGTGTCCCCATTATTCCAGCTCCGGGAGCTCCTGTAGGCATCCTCCTGCATGTCTGAGGTCCCATCTTATCATCCTGGGGCTCTGTGGTGATTAGCTGCATAGCACAGCTAAGTGGTAAACAGTGAAGACTAGCCACACTCACCAGGCACTGTTCCCTTTTCAAGGGAATTAGCTGTGAAGGGTTCTTGGACTAGAGAAATACAAATTTAAACCACAATGAGATACCACTCTACCCCTACTAGATTGGTGAAAATTTAAAAAATTTAAAAATTCTCAGCAATATCAAATGATATCAAGAATGCAAAGGAACTAGAATTCTCGCAAACTGCTGGTAGGGGTACAGAATGGTATTGTTTTCGGAAAACAGTTTGACAGTTACTTTTGGAATTAAATCTACCTTTATTAAATGATGCACAAGTTCTGCTCATGGGTATTCACCTAGGATTAATTAAAACATGTGCCAACCAAAGATCTGTATGCTAATGTTACAGCAGCTATATTCACAATAGCCCAAACTGAAAAGTAGCCAAACATCCGTCAATTGGAGAAATGACAAAAATATTGTGGTGTGTTCATACAATCTAATACTACTCAAAAACAAACCAAAAAAAACCTTGCTCTTGTAAAAAATAACATGTTTGAAAGCACTATGGTAAATGAAGGAAGCCAGAATGAAAAACCTACATACTACAGTTTCCATTTATATGGAGTTCAGAAAAATACAAAGTCTTAGGGACAGAAATCAGGCAAACATTACCACAGTCTGGGGGACTGAAAAGGGATTGACTCCATTGGGGCACAAGGAATATTTTAGGGGCAATGGAAATGTTCTATATCATAGTCATGGTAGTCGTGGTGGTTACATGAATATATTTATATCTAAAAATGCACCAAATTATACATTAAAAGTTATATAATTTTGTCATATACAGCTTAGGTCTCTATAAACCTGACTTAAAAAAATTTCATACCAAACAAAGGCAAGTAAAAAAAGCATGAGTCAGAAATTAATAAGTTGTATATTTAAACTTAAACTTTTACCAGCCTGAGCCATGTGGCAGAACTCCATTTCTAGTAAAAAATAAAAATAAAAAAAAATACAAAAAACTATGCTGGGTATGGTGGCACAGTGCCTGTAGTCCCAGCTACTTGGGAGGTTAATGTGGGAGAATCACCTGAGTTTGGGAGGGTGAAGCTGCAGAGAGCCATAACCGCACCACCGCACTCCAGCCTGGACAACCAGAGTGAGAATTCGTCTCAAATATTAAAATAAAATAAATCTAAATTTTGCAAAAGATATACCTAAAACATAATTATATAGGAGCTTGAAACGTAAAAGGATTTTAAAAAAAGATATTTTTATACAAATATCAAAAAGGCACAAATTTAAAAAGAAAATTTAAAAATGAAACTAAAGACCAATGTAGCT
Source organism: Trachypithecus francoisi (assembly GCF_009764315.1). NCBI lineage: Eukaryota > Metazoa > Chordata > Mammalia > Primates > Cercopithecidae > Trachypithecus > Trachypithecus francoisi. The sequence goes on from NW_022681454.1 coordinate 98,611,371, forward strand.
AATAACTGATTCTTAGAAAAGAATAATAAAACTCATAAACTTTTGGCAGGATTAATCAAGGAAAAATGAAAGAAAGCATGAATAATCAATGTCAGAAATAAAAAAGTGGACATCACTACATATCCTGCAATCAATATCAAAAGAATATATTATAAACAGCTGTAGGCTAATAGATTCAAACCTGTAGATGGAAATGTCAAGATCTTTGAAAAGCAGCATTTAACAATACTGACCAAAGAAGAAATCTAATATTTCTTTTTTTTTTTTTAAGAAGGAATCTTGCACTGTCGCCCGGGCTGTAGTGCAATGACGCGATCTCAGCTCACTGCAACTTCTGCCTCATGGGTTCAAGCAATTCTCCTGCCTGAGCTTCCCGAGTAGCTGGGATTACTGGTGCACACCATCATGCCCGGCTAATTTTGGTATTTTGATGGGGCTTCACCTTGTTGTTCAGGCTAGTCTCGAACCCCTGACAAGTCATCCATGCGCCTCGGCCTCCCAAAGTGCTGGGATTACAGGCATGAGCCACCGCACCCGACCGTAATATTTCTTTCACTACTAAGAAATGGAGTCAAAAATCTTGCTATGATTTTAAAAAATTTGAATTAAATCATCTTGTCAGATAACTTGAAATACATAGGAAGAAATAGCACCAATATTGCACAAAATGTTCCAGAGAATGGAAAAAGAGGTATGCTTGGAAGCTTCCGAAGTGACTCTCAATGATCCTCACCTGCTGGGATTGATGCTATTGTGTAACCCCCTCTCCATGAGTGTGGACTGGACCCGGTGACTTGCTTCTAATGAATAAAAGACAGCAAAATGACGGGAGATCAATTCCAAGATTAAGTTGCAAAAGACCATACTTTTGTCCTGCGAGCAGACTTTCTCTCCTTACTCACTTAGATAAAGCAAGCTCTCTTGTTGTAAGCTGCCCTAAGGAGCGGCTCACAGGGCCAGGAACCGAGATTGTCCTTGTGCCAACAGCTCATGAGTCACTGAGGTCTTAATCTAAAAGCCACTGACAAACTGCGCATCACCAACAACCTTGTAAGTGAGGCTGAGGGGGATCTTAGTGGAGCCTTGAGATGACTGCAGACTTGTGAAAGCCAAAAGATCCAACTAAGCCTTTCCTGACCCACAGAAACCATGAGATTATAAATATTGTTTTAAAACACTAAATTTTGTTGTCGCACAGGATTAGATGATTAACACAAAGAGGAATGTCTGCAGTTTTATTTTGGGAGCCAACATAACCTTATTACTAAAATAAAGCAATGTGATGATAAGGAGAAGTATAAGCCAATCTCACTTGTGGACACAGATGAGAAAATGCTAAGCAAAAAATTAGCCAACAAATCCATTTTTATACAAAAAAGATTATGAAAAATCACTAATTTGGGTTATTCCTCAGGAATACAAGCTTGTGTTAACATTTGAAAATTAATGACATACTTCATTACATTAAGAGAATAAAGGAAGACTATATTATGATGATTTCAACAAATGCAGGAAAAATATTTCATAGTATTTAATACCCATTTATGAAAAAATATCCTACAAACTAGGGACAAAAAGAAGTAATCCTTCCTTGAGAATCCTTAATCCAACAGACTATTGAAAACAAAACCTACATCAAACCTTACTTAATATTGATATGTTGCAAGCTTCCACAGAGTTCAAAATGAGATAAAGAGTCCCATTAATACCAGGTCTATCAAAATATATGAAAGAAGATCCTAGACTTTTCTTTCCTTTCTTTTTTTTTTTTTTTTTCGAGACAGAGTCTCGCTCTGTTGCCCAGGCTGGAGTGCAGTGGCGCAATCTCAGCTCACTGCAAGCTCTGCCTCCTGGGTTCACTCCATTCTCCTGCCTCAGCTTCCCCAGTAGCTGGGACTACAGGCGCCCCCCACCACGCCCGCCTAATTTTTTTTTTTTTTTTTTTTGTATTTTTAGTAAAGACAGGGTTCACCTTGTTAGCCAGGATGGGCTCTATCTCCTGACCTCGTGATCTGCCCACCTTGGCCTCCCAAAGTGCTGGGATTACAGGTGTGAGCCACCGCACCCGGTCTAGACTTTTCAATAAGGAAAAATAAAGAAATAAAGCACACAGTTTACCCTTGAACAACATGGGTTTTAACTGCAAGGATTCCCTTCTAGGTGGATTTTTTCCAACAAGCACAGAGGGAAAATACAGTACTTACAGCATGCGAAACTCATGTTAAGGATGGACACTGCAGAACTTTTAAGTACACGAGAATTTTGGTCCTGGAACCAATTCCCAGCATATACTGAGGGATGACTATATAATATCTGGAAAGGAAGGGGGGAAAAAGGTCACTCACAGAAAATATGTTTGCATATGTAGAAAACCAAAACCATACAGATAAAACTTGAAAATATATTAAGTTAGCAACTTTGGTCTGCGTAGTGGCTGACGCCTTGTAATCCCAGCACTTTGGGAGGCGGAGGCGGGTGGATCACGAGGTTAGGAGATCCTGACCATCCTGGCTAACACGGTGAAACCCCGTCTCTACTAAAAGTACAAAAATTAGCCGGGCGTGGTGGGGGGCGCCTGTAGTCCCAGCTACTCCGGAGGCTGAGACAGGAGAATGGCGTGAACCCGGGAGGCAGAGCTTGCAGAGAGCCGAGATCACGCCAGTGCACTCCAGCCCGGGCGACAGAGCAAGACTCAATCTCAAAAAATAAAAATAAAAATAAATAAATAAATAAATAAAAACAAAAGAATTTGCCCCACTGAATATTAGGTTTTATTATAAAGGTACAGTTATTAAGACAATAGGTACCGGCATAAGAAAAGAAAAAAAAAGCTGAAAATGATGTAACTGCTTCTCAGTTCCTCTATCCTCCTCTCCTATGATGACCATATCTTCCTAGCTCAGGCATTCTCTCCCACTGTCCTGCTTACAGTCTATATACCTTGTCATAGCCAGTACTAAGCATCCAAGATGATCTTGGACCATCATGCCTATATTCCTCTAGTGCTCTCACTCCAACAATTGCTGATTTCACCAAGATCTAAAATTCATGAATCAAATACATCTTGTACTGCCCCTCACCTTCCTGTCCTCACTTCCCTACTTGCCCTTCTTAAATTCAGTAGCCCATCATTGTAGCCCTCACTTGCTTATACACTCTTTCTTATACTTCTCTCTCATTCCTCTCTCACTTCATCACACTTAATTGGCAAGACCTCAAACTTCAGAAAAACTGATAATAGCCGTATTTTTGCCTATGCCATGTCTGTTCCCAGGCACTTAATGTAAGCTGGAGTACTATAAGTTGTCTAATAGAAATGGTAAAACAGGACTTACAGGTGACAGGTTAGGAAACAGTAAGCAAGTAATTTGCCCTTAGTGCGGACCAGTTATCCTTCTATGTTTTACAAGTTCGCTAACTTTTGAAGCCTCTTAAAAAGCTATCTCCTTCCTCTAATCTCCAGTATCTTTCCCCACATCCTCACTCTCAGCCAAACAATGTATTTCCATTTCAGAAAATAACAAAAGAATTTCCAGTGCTGCCCACACTACATTCATTCACAAACTAGCATCTGCACCCACATAGTCTGCCTTCCCACCAATTACTTCAGATGGATTGTACCTGCTCCTGTCTAAAGGCAATCCCTCTTGTGCACTAAATCCCGTTGTCTCTTGCCTACACAAACACATCATTTAAGTTATTCTCTCATCTATCTTCTGTTATTAATTTTCCACTTTGCAGTGTGACATTCCCATCAGTGTACAAATAAAAACTGCTACAATTTCTACCATCTACAAAACATGAAAAAACCTCTCCTTGACCTCATATCCCCTTCCAGTTATCCTCCACATATCTGCTCCTTTTTGTTTCAAAGCTCCTTTAAAATTTTCCTATACTTACTACCTCCAACTTATTCTCATTTTTTCTTAAGCTCCCTGTAATATAATAAGGTTTTCACTCTCCATCACCATTTCACTTAAAACTCCTCTTATCAAGGATACCAATGAACGCCTCTTTGACCAAATCACTTGCCAACTCATTGAGGGAAGTTTTCCAAGGAAGCATGGCTGAGCGCTCCAGGAGTTGAATGGTCAGCCATGGAGTTGACCGGTCAGCATGCTCCCTTGGAAAACGCCCCTCATTTAATTTCTAAATAATACACTGTCTTGATTTTCCTCCAGATTCACTGTCCATTTCATACCTTCTTTGCTGCCTCATGCGCACTTCCCAAGTCTAAATAGACTCTCTTAGGATGCAATCTTTATCCATGCTCACTTTCTAGATTTTATTTAGATTTATCCACATGATTTTCTAAAAGACTACTTAAACTTAACACATTCAAGGCAGAACTTCCTTTTAGCCTGCCCCTCCCACTCCCTACCACGTTTCAGTAAAGAATACTTCTTCCATCCTGCCAGTTCCTCAGACCAAAAACCTTGGAGCCATTCTTGAATCTTCTCTTTTTCTCATATTCCATGTCCAATTAATTAGAAAATCTTATTAGATTTTTCTTCAAAATACACCCAGTTCTCACCACCCCAACCACTCCCACCCTGCTCAGAACCATCACCATCTTTTCCCCATTTTATTATAATGCCATGGACTCCTAGCCAGTTTTCTGTCACTTAGGCAATTTATTCTTAACTCAGAAACCAAAGTGACCCTTCCAAACTATGATCAAGCTCTTATCACTCTCTACTCAAACCCCTCAATGGCTTTATCCCTCTCAGAGAAAAAGTCCCATGCCTTACCATGACCTATGAGGTTCCATGTCATATGCATCACTGTGACCTCTCTGTCCTCATCTACCACCATTGTCCTCTCTCTCTCAGCCATATCATACTTGCCTCTTTTCTTTTTTCTTTTTTTTTTTTTTTAGAAGTGAAGTCTCACTATGTTGCCCAGGCTAGCCTTGAACCCCTGGACTCAAGCAATCCTCCTGCCTCAGCCTCCTGAGTAGCTGGGACTACAAGCATAGAACATCACACCCAGCTCTGACCTCTTTTCTATTCACCAAGCATAATATGCACTTGCTTCTTCCTTTACCTAGAAACCTCTTTCACCAGAAATTAGAATGTCTAACTCTCTCACTTTCTTCAGATATTTACTCAGTGGCTTAACTAATGAGGGATTCCAGGACCACTCTATTTAAAATGACTTCCTCTTCCTTTCTTCCACTTCCTTGGAGATAAGAGCTTTACAGAACTTATCACTATATGAATATGAATGTAGATAAATATATAGAGATGGTTATGTCCATTTGTACATATATAGATATACATATATATACAATGTACATCAATACAAATACATAAAATTTGTTATATTTACTACCTATTTCTGCACTCTAGAATGTAAACTGCATGAATACATGATGGTTTGTATATTTTACTTATTACTGTATTCCCAGCATCTACAACTGTGGCTTGCAAATATTTGGAGCTCAAAAATTATCAGCTGAATCAGTTAATATACACAATCATATTTTTAACAAATGTAAAGTCTTTAGCATTTAAAGACTGACTGTGCTTTATCTAGACATTTCAACAAAGCCTCCTCCTGCACTTTGATCCTTCACACTTAGATTTAAAAAAAAAATTTATATTATTTTCTACAGTTGTTGGTTTAATTAATGTCCTCTGTGCAGTTGGTTCATTTTAAAGCCACATTATTTCCTTGTCTAATCATTGGCAGTGGCAGGAAGTAGAATTAATCTAATCTTTCAGAAGGATTCCCCTGAAGCACTGTTGCATTAGACAATAGAGGTTGTTCCTTACTAGGACAGATTTTCATGTCCTAGTGTATATTTGGACACTGAATCCCTTTAAAACTAATGGGAGGTCTGTGGGCCAAACAATTTATAGGAAATGAAAGGAAATGGCATAGTAAAAGCAAGCTGTGAAGAAAGATCTTCACGCTTGCTGTTACCTAATCTGTCACATGAAAGATTTATTTTAAAATTTCTATTAGATAAAATGAACAGAAAAATACCATGTATTTTTTCAGTATTCCTTCTCTTGTTTCCATGAGTGCCTCCTCTTCATGTGAGTCATGTATTGAGGTAAAGAAAAAGGAGTAGAATAGGATACTTTACTTATCTCAAATCAGAAATGTCATCCTATATTTGAAGAATAACTGTAAAATAATCAAAATGAAAAAAGCAATGCAATTTTGGAAAACTTGAAGCTATAAATTGTCAGTAAATAACTAAGTTATTTCTATTTTCAATGAAAAATAACATGTGATCAAATAGGTCGTCGTTTGGTTTATTTTGTTGTTGTTATTGTTATGCTTCATTTTTTAAGAGACCTAAAGATTAGTTCTAATATTGGGTACTTTCTTAGCTCTACAATATATTAATACTTAGCAGTACATCTACTACTTTATATTGCTGCCATATTCACACTTTTGTTCTTCTCTGTTCTTTAACACCTTCTTACCTATATAGGAGTTTAGCAAAAGAAGTAAACTTCTTCACTTTTTTCTCCAGCCTTTCTGACTAATACTTTGTGTTGCAAACTTCCTTTGCTATTCTAAGATAATATTCCAGCCGTATCCCATGCCCTTTTGGTCTCTTTCAGTGACAAGAACAATTTCATTTAAGTAACTGTAATTCACTCTCAGACGCTAAAAAAAATCCAGACTAAATTAGAAGTTCAATCTAACTTCCATTCCAAATCTTCACTCCTCCCCAGGACTGAAACTTGATCTTTGTATGCGATAGCTGCAATAATGAAGTAGTCTTAGTCTGTTTCTCACCTTCCTTTCTCCATCTACATTACCTTTGCTACAAGTTCTCCCAGAGTCAAGATAGCAAATAGGGGAGATTAGGAAAATAGGGACATCTTATATGACAGATGTATTATAATTTGCCATAGCAGATGCCCAAATGCAGATGCCCAAATGTTAGTTCTCTCATAGGTCACATTGTGTACTCTTTGGTGGTTCCCCTTTGCCCTTTCCTTGTCCTGCCATTGCAGATTGTTCCAGTCAGCTTCATGGCTTGAGAATTCTCCATACTAAAGGCTGGGCATGGTGGTTCACACCTGTGGCTCACACTAGCACTTCCAGAGGCAGAGGTGGATGGATCACTTGAGTCCAGGAGTTCAAGATCAGCCAGGCCAACATGGTGAAGCCTCGCCTCTACTAAAAGTACAAAAATTAGCCAGGCATGGTGGTGGGCACCTGTAATCCCAGCTACTCAAGGGGCTAAGACACAAAAATCACTTGAACCCAGGAGGTGGAGGTTGCAGTGAGCCAAGACTGTGCCACTGCACTCCAGCCTGGGTGGCAGAGCAAGACTGTATATCAAAAAAAAAAAAAATTCTCCCTACTAGAAACAGGCAGGAAGCAGGCACCAGTTTCTTTGTTTATGTATGTCTCCGCTCTACTGGATTTATCAAGGCCTCTAAAGAATTTTCCCACCAAACCCCCTTCTGGTGAGATTAGGCAAGCTTAAACATTTCTGTAGCTACATAATCATCCAGTCAGAAAACAAGATTCCAGTTTATTCTCCTTTCCTGGCATCTCCAGATTTTAAAACTTAAATTCTTGGAGACCCATCAAATGACTTGAGATGACTGCTGGCATCTCAGTCTCTACTCCCTTGGTTGGGGAGAATTTCCACAGTACTCTTAATTACAACAGAGACACACCTATTATAACTATTCTCTCTCCAATCACACTTTAAAGTACCTGTTCTTATATAAAATATAAATTGGTAGTTGGATTAATAGTCCCTAGAGAGATTCTACTCTCTCTCTGTAATTTGGCCATAAATATGTTTACCATCTTTCTTTATAATATATGTGTACTTACCACCTACAATTCTCAGGTTTATGACTCAGTTCACATTCTAAGACATGAGAAAAAAGTTCCAGTCTACATCCTATATCACCTATCTTACCATTGTAGAATCTTTGTCATTCTGCATTAAAGTCAAAAGCATTGTGTAATAGACTGAAAAATATTCACCAAAGATATCCATAGCCTAATCTTCAGAAACTATGAATATGTTACCTTAAATGACAAAAGGGACTTTGCAAATGTGACTGAATTGAGGACCCTGAGATGGGAAGCTTATCTTGCATTATCTGGTGAGTCTTAAATGTAATCAAAAATGTCATTATAAGAGAGAGGCAGGGGTGAATATTAGATTTTAGAAGTAGGAGATGTCAAAACAGAAGCAAGAGATTAGAGGAGTTGAAGGAAAGGCCCTGAGCCAAGAAATGCAGGAGCCCTTCAGAATCTAGAAAATGCAAGAAAATGCATCTCCCCTAGAGCCTCCAGAAGGAGCTAGCCTGGCCAACATCTTGACTTTAGCCCAGTGAAACTGATTTCAGACTTCTGGACTCCAGAACCACCAGAGAATAAATGTTTGTTCTTTTAAGCCACCAAGTTGTGATAAGTGTGATAAGTTGTTCCAGCAACCACAGCAAATGAATAAACATTATCTCATTTAGGATGCATTTAGCTGAAAGTAATAAAAATCCTGGACTCAAATCGACTGAAGCAATAAGAAAATGTCTCTTTTCACATATCAAGAAGTGTGGAGTTAAGACTGGTTTAGGTGTGGTGCAATGAAGATTCTAGTTTCTTTCCAATTGTCTGTGTTATGCCCACTCTGTGTGCAATTTTATTCCTGAGCTTGCTTGTGTAAGGCTCATCAGATGACTACCAGTAACAGTGGGACAATAGATTATGTCATTCAATTAAAAAAAAACAAAAAAAAACTATCCTTTTAGTGATGGTCCTGCTTTTTAATCTCATTTGGCCAGATTAGGACCTTTACTCACTCCTGGACCAATCACAATCCAGGAATCCTATGCTCTAATTGACTTGAGCAAGTGTTGCTGAACCAATTTCAAACAAGAGTGAAATTAGCATAATTGCCATTGCCTAATCAGGACCCACTCCTAAAGCTGAGGAATACCTGGGCAAAGTTGGCATTAAGGAGATGGCAAAGGATAAGGAGACCATATATCTAATTTATCGTTCAACTGGAACACGACTAAGAATGAGAGAAGTCATTATATGAAAAAGATACTTGCTCATGCATGTTTATAGCAGCACATTTCACAATTGCAAAAATGTAAAACCAACCCAAATGCCCATCAATCAATGAGTGGATGAAGAAACTGTGGTATCAATATATATGATCGAATACTGCTCAGCCATAAAAAGGAATGAATTAATGGCATTTACAGCAACTTAGATGGGATTGGAGACTATTACTCTAAGTTAAGTAATTCAGGAATGGAAAACCAAACATCATATGTTCTCACTTGTAAGTGGGAGCTAAGATATGAGGATGCAAAGGCATGAGAATGACACAATAGACTTTGGGGACTCGGGGGAAAGGGTGGGAAGGGGGTAAGGGATAAAAGACTACAAATTAGATTCAGTGTATACTGCTTGGATGATGGGTACACCACAATCTCACAAATCACCACTAAAGAACTTACTCATGTAACCAAATACCACCTGTTCCCCAAAATCCTATGGAAATAAAAAAAAATTTTTAAATAAAAATTTTAAAATGTGCCCTCTTAAGAATTCTACCAATATGATAGACATAAACAGGTACTGTCTCACTCACCTTGGGACTTATGGTCATCCTATTGGTAGAAGGCCAATACTGTCACCCACAAGCATTTTGATTAGAGCTGACTAGAACACTAGTCACCAGTTCCTAAGAACAAAGGATTAACTGGATGTGGTGGCTCACACCTGTAATACCAACACTTTGGGAGGCGAAGGCGGGCAGATAATGAGGTCAGGAGATCAAGACCATCCTGGCTAACACAGTGAAACCCCCGTCTCTACTAAAAGTACAAAAAATTAGCCGGACATGGTGGCACGTGCCTGTAGTCCTAACTATTTGGGAGGCTGAGGCAGGAGAATCGCTTGAACCTGGGAGACAGAGCTTGCATTGAGCAGAGATCATGCCACTGCACTCCAGCCTGGGTGACAGAGTGAGATTCCATCTCAAAAAAAAAAAAAAAAAGAGAGAGAACAAAGGATTGCAAAAATGAGGAAACACTTCATCTGCAAGGGCAGAGGACTTGACAAAAGTCATCTAATTGGAAAGTGGAAAAACAAATACATAAATAACCAAGCCTTTTTAACCTAATTTTAGTTTTCTTTCCATACATCACTCTCCTGTAATGTTGAGTCCAATACAGAGGTCAACCTCTGATCAGTTTGCCAGGGCTACAATAAGCAAGTACCACAGATTGGGTGGCTTAAACAACAGAAATTTCTCTCACATTTCCAGAGGCTGGAAGTCTAAAATCAAGATGTTCTCAGAGTTGGTTCTTTTTGATGCCTGTGAGGGAGAATCTGCTCCAGACCTCCCTCCTTGGCTTTAGACAGCCATCTTTTCCCCATATCTCTTCACATCGTCTTCCCTGCATGTGTCTCTGTGTCCAAATTTCCCCTTTTTATGAAGACACCAGTCATACTGAATTAGGGCCTAATCTGATGACCTCACTTTAACTTGATTACCTCTGTAAAAACGCTTAATTCCAAATAAGTTCACATTATGAAACAGTGGGGCTTAGGATGTCAACATCTGATTTTGAGGAGGGGGTGGGGCACAATGAAATCCATTACACACCACCAAGGGAAATTCCTAATGAGGCCAGACAGGGGAAGGGTCTGTTTATCAGGCCATATGAGGAACTGCTGAGGAAGCAGCAATGCTGTTTCTCAGGGAAAACTTGTGAGAGGATTAGATCTAGTCTCAATTTCTTCAAAAGTCCAAATGAGAATCAACTGATACAAATTACACGAAAGTAAATTTTTATTCACTTCTCTATCCATTTTCCTCTCTTACCAAGCGCTTTCTGGGGATGCATTTGAACTTTTCAGATGATTATTAGAAAAAGAAGGCAGAAGAAATGATTGTGGGGTGCGAAAATACTCAATAAAGGAACCACACTCAACATTAAAGACAAAAGATATCACTCTCAGGGCCTTTATATTCACTATACTGAGGGTCTCCTCCCCACCAACAACTTCAGAGAGGTCCCTCAGGCCTTTCCCTGCCATCACAGTGTCCCAGGTGAGCAATAGCCCTGCTCTGTCATTTCCATGAAGGTTCATGAAAAATCTCCAAGCTTAGGATTTCAATTTGCATTATAAAACAATCTGTAATTAAACTTTGAGTTTCATTTTCAAAAACTCAGCAACGTAGTCACAAGAGACATGCACGCATATACACACAACAGACACACACACATACACACCACTTTCCAGCTCTAGTGAAGCTGTTAACAGCAGTAAGCCCTCAGAGGGCCAATTTTATGTCAAAGGACCACAGCAGTTTGTGGAAAAGTGAGGGAGAATACCATTTATTTTCATTGTAAGGACTTCATGATCAATTAGTGAAGTCCAAATTTATCTGAAAATCAGACTATTCTGGTAACTATTTGGCTTCTTTGTGCTTTACAGGAACAATATCTCGATTGCCCGAGCTGATTAAATGCCACACTTAGTCCCTGCCACCTAGAACCCCATTGTCTCATTGAACAAGGGAGCTCATTCTGATGGCAGCAGTTAGCATTGTCATTTTTGGCCTGTAGAGAATAGACCATGGAGCTCTTCCACCGTGATGCTGAGGGGTCCTTCATGAAAGGATTTCTCACAACCTTGGTAAAGTCAGTGTCCTCTGGACTGTCTGAACATAATTAGGGGATGGGTAAGTAAGTCTTACATGATAAATTCACTCTAGCATTCCAATTTTTCTAAGCCTTCGAATACCTTTCTCTTCAGTATTCCACAGAAGCTCTGATATTTTAACTTCGTTTAGTGTAGGGCATCTTGGATTCAGGCTTCAGTGAACCAATTATAATTTTTAAAAAACTGTTAGAGTCACTCTCAGCTGCTCACATGAACACGTTGAATCCAAATCTCTGCTCAGTGCATCAACATGAATGAAATCAATCCTGACATATTCCTGAAAATATGTTTTGATATATATTCTCCAAATTTCCATCATCATTACAAATTGGCAAAATTTTGCAATTCTTTTCATGTGTGTTTAACTGCTCATGGTTCACATGCTATGCCTTACCCCTGGGGTCTTTTGAAACTTAAATCTGGGTATACTTCTAGAAGCATAATAGATGTCAAGGAGAGGTCTTGAGGAGGATCAGCAATCTCCCACAAAGTAACTACCCCACGGAAGGCTGTTACAAGTACTTCAAGAAAGAGGAGACTTGGTGAGATAACTCAGAAACAGAAAAGCAAATACCACATGTTCTCACTTGCAAGTGGAAGCTAAACAATGGATAAACACGGACATAGAGACTGGAATAATAGACATTGTTGACTACAAAGAGATGGTGGGGGAGAGGGCTGAAAAACTATCTATTGGGTACAATTTTCACTATTCGGGTGATGAGTACACTAAAAGCCCAGGCTTCACAGCTGTGCAATACATGCATGTAAGAATCCTGCATTTGTACCAACTAAACATATAAAAATAATTTTTTTTTTAAAAAAGAAAGAGGACAGGCACGGTGGCTCATGCCTGTAATCTCAACACTTTGGGAGGCCGAGGTGGGCAGATTACTTGAGGTCAGGAGTTCGAGACCAGCCTGGCCAACATGGTGAAACTGCATTTCTACAAAAAATACAAAAATTAGCTGGGTGTGGTGGCACCCGCCTATAATCCCAGCTACTCAGGAGGCTGAGGCAGGAGAGTTGCTTGAACCTGGGAGGCGGAGGTTGCAGTGAGTCGAGATTGCACCACTGTACTCCAGCCTGGGCAACAGAGCGAGACTCCATCTCAAAAAAAAAAAGAAAAAAAGAAAAAGAAAAAGAAAGAAAAAAGAAAGGAAAAGAAAAGAAAAAGGAGACTAATCTCTTCAGACAGGGGAAGAAGGGTTGCTTCTACTAACAAAGCGGCTTGATGGAATACATGGTTCAAGATCTTCAGCTTCCTCAGAATCTACCTATGTCTTTATCCCAGTTTTCAGGATCACACTCCTTCCCAAACAATGCTCTAACTTTTACATAAAAGAGCTTTCAAGTTTAGGAATTTATTTATTTATTTATTTATTATTTTATTTTATTTTATTGTATTGTATTGTATTGTATTTTTTTGAGACAGAGTCTCGCTCTTTTGCCCAGGCTGGCATGCAGTGGTGCGATCTCAGCTCACTGCAACCTCCACCTCCAAGGTTCAAGTGATTCTCCTGCCTCAGCCTCCTGAGTAGCTGGGATTACAGGCATGCACCACCACATCCAGCTAATTTTTGTTTTTTTTTTTTTTTTTTTTTTTTTTTTTTTGAGACGGAGTCTCGCTCTGTCACCCAGGCTGGAGTGCAGTGGCGCGATCTCGGCTCACTGCAAGCTCCGCCTCCCGGGTTTACGCCATTCTCCTGCCTCAGCCTCCCGAGTAGCTGGGACTACAGGCGCCCGCCATCTCGCCCGGCTAATTTTTTGTATTTTTTTTTTAGTAGAGACGGGGTTTCACCGTGTTAGCCAGGATGGTCTCGATCTCCTGACCTCGTGATCCACCCGTCTCGGCCTCCCAAAGTGCTGGGATTACAGGCTTGAGCCACCGCGCCCGGCCAATTTTTGTATTTTTAGTAGACACATGGTTTCACGATGTTGGTCAGGCTGGTCTCAAACTCCTGACCTCAGGTGATCCACTCACCTCAGCCTCCCAAAGTGCTGAGATTACAGGCGTGAGCCACCGCACCTGGCCCAAGTTTAGGAATTTAATTTGCATTATAGAACAACTTTTAATTAGACTTTCAACTTGATTTTCAGAAAACTCAGTAACATAGCAACAATACATATACACAACAGACACATACATCACACCTGTACACACCAAAAGCTTATTTTAAGGAAGTCATGGAAGTGTTCTGGTCTCTTAACCACTTTGAGCTGGGAATTTAAAAGCTTAAGCTCATAAATTTTCTTTCCACAAGTTCTCCAGTGCACTTAAAAGCAACCAGTGAAATTCCATCATATTCCTTATTTCTTTCCTAAGTGGTCTATGCTAGCAGCTACTTGGTCACCCAAAATGTTGCCTTCTTTAGGCACATTAACACAGTTGATTCCACATCTGGTGTTGGGCCTGAAGTTGTATGGGTGGGCCTGGCTGGCAGCTGGGAGAAAAAGTGAACGTTAAGTGTGGAAGAGTCGTGACACTGGAACCCACAAGAATACACAAAGACAAACTGAGTTCTGTGTCTGCCACTGTCTCTAACCTTGATGGCATTGGTGGTCTGCAGAAGTTGGCACCCTTCATCCCTGATATGCACAGGCACTTGACCCAGGACTTGGAGAAGCTGAAGGAGCAGCCCCTGAAGAGCCAGAAGAACCACAGCCTCTGCTGATGCTCTAAGGTGGAGCAGCAGACAGCCCCCAAAATATAAGAACAAGGCACCTGTTGTCTTACACCAACTTTTAGAATGTAGTAGCCACTGCTTTACCACCAACTTCCATATAGCTCTCAAATTTCTCTTGTGTCCAAGTCTAACTCTGAACCATACAGGAAGGGAATTCTGGGAAATATAGTTTCCACTTACCTAACCCAATATGAAGCCACTATGTTATTCCTCCAATATTCTTTACGCCTCCATTCCTTTTCTCTGACCCAGTTGCCCTTGCATCAGAATCCTTCCTCTACCTTCAGTGAAATGAACAAAAGTCTCTATACATTCAACTCACTCAAGGAATTATCTTGGGGGTAAGGGATTGTTTACAGGATCTCACACGCCTAATCTCTCCTCAAGCTTTAAGCTCCCTGATTGTGTGTGTGTGGATACATGTGTCTAGATATATATATGTATGTATTTGTGTATACAGATAATGTATGTGCACATATATGTGTATATGTGTAAGATCAGATTCTTGTTTTTTATTTTGAAATATCATATTTGTATTTTATAAATAAAATTGTCCTGTAGAGAAATGAATAAACTAATGCTAAAATTCCAAATAAGCGTGAAAATATTAAGTAGTGGTTCCATTACAATAATGTAGGCACTAGGATGCATTTCTGCCAGTAAGAATCCATTAAATTAAAACAGAGGTCAAAAGATCTCATATTATAGTTCTTTACTTTCTTCATTTTTCTCCACTACAGTGTAATTATATAAAGTAGAATTCCAAGAGTATGACTGCCAGGAAAGGTTTATTATCAACCTTTCCTGATGTCTCTTTGTTAAATCACTTCTAAAGTGAAGTTCTTATTCATTATTGAGATTCTATTTTATTAAAGATTGATTTTGAAAAAGGTTTCAGATTCTTATAACATTCCATCTTTGGTAATTTCACCTGCATTTGACATTTTATTAAAAAGAAACTAATTTTGCTTCTTGATGACTCACTGAGTTCTTCATATCAGACATTTCTTTGTAGAAATTTGTTTATTATATGAACTCATGGCCCCACACCAGCACCCACACCTGAACACACGTAAAAACTTAGCAAATAAATATGGTCTTCTGAGTCCTTCACTCTCTACCATACTGCCACTGGGCCTATGGGCAAGTGTGGCAAAAGGTAGAACTCTACAATAATGATAGGGCAAGTATCACTCCTTTTCTGTGCTCCTACGTGATTTTTCTCCATTTTCCCCTTCTGCATCCCCCATTGACTCTGACTTCCTACCAGAAAGAGACTATATCTTCTTTCTGTACATCTTTGTATTTGGCTAAATGAGGCACTCCCCACTCCAGAGTCATGTGGTATGGATTCCTAGTGTTACTGGCATTTGAATTGGGAGCACTTAAAAAAAATTTAAAACCCAAAATTTTTATGTAGAATGTAGCTTCCAGGCAGTGTGACACAAACACGACAAGGCCCTTATATAGTACAGAGCTCTGCCTTCCTGCTTACTCATAAAGCCGACCCTTCCTATTGTGCTTAGGAATTGTGGAACGCAACTGCATGGCCAGTGCCCAGCTTCCCTAGACTGTGAAGGTAAAATAGGACAACTGTCTTCATAACTCTCTCTAATGAAATAATCCTTGTCCACCACAGTTTTACATATGTGTACATATATATACACACACACAGATGACACACACACACATATATATAAAAAAGTTTACTTCTATGCTGTCTTATAAAAATGCATGATTTCATTCAATGCCCTTAAAAATGTATATACAATAACAAGACACAATCATGAAGACAGACAAGCAGAGGATAGGTTTATCCTCTACCTTTCAATATATAATGTAAGACCAGGGCCTGGATAAAGTACCCATGATAATAATTTGTAAAAAGTTCTGGCAGCAACACTAGTCTTTGCTGAAAATCACAAAATTGATTCAAGAGAGATAGCAAGGGCAAAATAAAATGTAAATTTCAACCCAGTAAAGGCTGATTTAACATCTTTTAATATAAAACTTGCGGGACACTCTGCCTCAGCAGGCCATAACACCAGCTGAACATTCTGCATAATTAGAGTATTCAAGATGAGTGTTAACTACTGGATCTTTTATAATGTAAACGAATCTAGGTTTTTTTGGAAGCAAGGGCCTTCCTGAACATTTAAATCCTCTATTAGAAATATTTTTTTATTTTAATTTTCACTGTTCTTTCCTTTCTTCTATGTTTTATAGAAAACACTGGTGTCTGAAGCGACACAATGCAGAATTTTCATGGATTATATTTGCAAAAGAAATACCAAAGTACCAGAAAGATTCTGTAAGACAAACCGAGGATGCAGACTCTTTCTTCATTTCAAAAACTAGATATTTCCAGGGGCCTGAGAATCTAAACACTCCTCAAACATTCAAGTAGACCAAATCAAGACACTTCACATCTATGTCTTATTACTATTTTACAAATGTACACAACGGTCTCATTTACAGACATCCTAGTAATCACCTCCCCTATCCCATTTTTTAAAGATTATTTAGCTCCTGGTTCACTTTATCTTTCCCCATCATGATTTTCTACCCATATCTATCAGTGGTTATCAGCCTTCATGGCAAATTGAATCTCATAAGAAGCTTTTAAAAAATGATTATAGATCCCACTCTCAGAAATTCTGCTTTAATTTGTCTGACATGGTGCCGAGACTATGGTATCTTTTTATGAAAAGCTTTCCAGGTAATTTTAATGAGCAGGCAGGATTGAGAATTGCAGAGGTTGATAATCCTCTCTACACTGGATTCTTTGTTCCTAATCTTCCATGCTCCAGATATCACCTACTCTATTTTACTTCATTCGTCCACTCCCATGGTTATTTTAGGTTGGTGCAAAAGTAATTGTGGTCTTTTAATGGCAAAAACCGCAATTACTTTTGCACCAACCTAATACAATAGCGCTTAGCATTATCTGCAGTCCTCCATGTCAATTTCAAGCACTCTACTTCCTTTACTAGATCTTCTTCCAAAATTCTTAGGGCTTACTTTGACACTCCATTGGCCACCACCTATAAGCCAAAACCCCCCTCCTCATGTCTTTGCTGCCCACTGACATTCCCACCCAGAAGGCTATGGCCCATGATAATAATCACTCTTCTGTATAAACCACAACTCTCTTCTCTGTCTCACCTTCCCTCGTTTATGCCTTACAAAACCACAATAATGGATAAATCTCTAAGTTCCCACATTGACTTGTATCTTGTGTGGCTGGACAAAAACACAACTATATTTGTCACTCTTTAAATCCTTGACCGCCTAACAACAAGTGAGTCCTTAGAACTTTCTAGCAATCCAATTTTATTTCCCTTCTTAATTCACTCTCCTACTATCCTAGTCGATTATTTTATACTTTTATTCACCTCACATTTGTAATACCACTTCAATTTTCTTCATTCTCAAGTAATGGCCTTGCTTTTCATTTTAATAAGCAATTAGAAACCATCAGGAAATGAACTTCCACAACGATTATATTTGCCTCTGTATTTTGGTTCCTCGATTTTTTTCTTCTTAGTCCTTAGCATCTGATATTGTCCTTTGCACATAATAGGTGCTTAAAAATCATTTGAGTTGAATTGAACCTGACTGAACTATAGTATAGTCTCCTTGAACACACACTTCCTGGGCATCGAGGTGAGAGGGTGAGGGTAGACAAGAAACAGAGTAGGGAGACAGGGGAAGACAGCCCAGGGCTTGAAGTTTTTAATTGCTGTGAACAATCAAAAAGTCAATTAATGTTACCTTGAGTGTTTGTTGAAGGCTGTCTCAGGAACCTATTAGCAATTGCAACGGCAACATAAATAGGACACAACATCATCTGCTTTTTTTTTTTTTTTTTTCAGACAGGGTCTCGTGTTGCCCAGGCTGGAGTGCAATGGCACCATCTCAGCTCACTGCAACCTCTGCCTCCCGGGCTCAAATGATTCTCCTCCCTCAGCCTCCTGAGTAGATGGCACTATAGGCACAAGCCACCATGCCCAGCTAATAGATATGTATATAGTAGACACGGGGTTTCACCATTTTTGTCCAGGCTGACCTTGAACTCCTGGGCTCTAACGATCCCCCCGCATCAACCATCCAAAGTGCTGGGATTACAGCCATGAGTCATTGCGCCCAGCCCATCATCTGCTTTTGTGACTGTTCCTAGTAATTAAAAATTCCAAGCCTTGGGCCGGGCGTGGTGACTCACACCTATAATCCCAGCACTTTGGGAGGCCGAGGCAGGCAGATCACAAGGTCGAGAGATCCAGACCATCCTGGCTAACACAGTGAAACCCCGTCTCTACCAAAAATACAAAAATTTAGCCAGGTGTGGTGGCGGGCGCCTGTAGTCCCAGCTACTCAGGAGGCTGAGGCAGGAGAATCACTTGAACCTGCCGAGATCCGGCCACTGCACTCCAGCCTGGGCGACAGAGCGAGACTCCGTCTCAAAAATAAAAAAAAGAAAAAGAAATTCCAAGCCTTCAATTATGTGCTTTATCTGATTCCCAGTTTCAGTAGTGAAATCCTCTAAGAATTAAAACAAGAAGATTTCTGCTTTTTCTGTTTTTGTCCTGAGAGAATTTCACCAGTGAAACTCAGAATCAGATAAAGCACATGACCAAAAGACATTGTTATTACCTAAGCTTATACAAAACTAATTTTGCTGCTGTCAGTATGTGCTTCAGAACTTCCTCTTTCATGTGAAAACAGGGTGAGCCCTCCACCAAGCTTTGAGGCATCTATTTCTGATCATCAGGGTCTTTTCTGACAATGTACTTTCTTTCAATGTTGGTAAAATTTCTCGGGGGCGGAGCAAGATGGCCGAATAGGAACAGCTCCAGTCTCCAATTCCCAGCGCGAGCGACACAGAAGACCGGTGATTTCTGCATTTTCAACTGAGGTACTGGGGTCATCTCTCTAGGGAGTGCCGGACAATCGGTGCTGGTCAGCTGCTGCAGCCTGACCAGCGTGAGCTGAAGCAGGGCGAGGCATCGCCTCACCTGGAAGCACAAGGGGGAAGGGAATCCCTTTTCCTAGCCAGGGGAACTGAGACACACAACACCTGGAAAATCGGGTAACTCCCACCCCAATACTGCGCTTTAAGGAAACAGGCACACCAGGAGAATATATCCCACACCTGGCCGGGAGGGTCCCACACCCACGGAGCCTCCCTCACTGCTAACACAGCCGTCTGCGGCGATCTATCCGCAAGGCAGCAGCGAGGCTGGGGGAGGGGCGCCCGCCATTGCTGAGGCTTAAGTAGGTAAACAAAGCCGCTGGGAAGCTCGAACTGGGTGGAGCTCACAGCAGCTCAAGGAAGCCTGCCTGTCTCTGTAGACTCTACCTCTGCGGACAGTGCACAGCTGCAGTCCAACAGGGGAAAGAGCGGGGGCCGGTGCAGACGCGAACGACTCTGTCTGACAGCTTTGGGGAGAGCCGTGGATCTCCTAACGCGGAGGTTGAGATCTGAGAACGGACAGACTGCCTGCTCAGGTGGGTCCCTCACCCCTGAGTAGCCTAGATGGGAGACATCCCCCACTAGGGGCAGTCTGACACCCCACACCTCACAGGGTGGAGTCACCCCTGAGAGGAAACTTCCAAAGAAAGAATCAGACAGGTACACTCGCTGTTCAGCAATATTCTATCTTCGGCAACCTCTGCTGCTGATACCCAGGCAAACAGGGTCTGGAGTGGACCTCAAGCAATCTCCAACAGACCAACAGACAGTCCTTCTGACTGTCAGACGGAAAACTATCAAACAGGAAGGACACCTATACCAAAACCCCACCAGTACGTCACCATCATCAAAGACCAGAGACAGATAAAACCACAAAGATGGGGAAGAAGCAGGGCAGAAAAGCTGGAAATTCAAAAAATAAGAGCGCATCTCCCCCTGCAAAGGAGCGCAGCCCATCGCCAGCAACGGATCAAAGCTGGTCAGAGAATGACTTTGACAAGATGAGAGAAGAAGGCTTCAGTCCATCAAACCTCTCAGAGCTAAAGGAGGAATTACGTACCCAGCGCAAAGAAACTAAAAATCTTGAAAAAAAAGTGGAAGAATTGACAGCTAGACTAATTAATGCAGAGAAGGTCATAAACGAAATGACAGAGATGAAAACCATGACACGAGAAATATGTGACAAATGCACAAGCTTCAGTAACCGACTCGATCAACTGGAAGAAAGAGTATCAGCGATTGAGGATCAAATGAATGAAATGAAGCGAGAAGAGAAACCAAAAGAAAAAAGAAGAAAAAGAAATGAACAAAGCCTGCAAGAAGTATGGGATTATGTAAAAAGACCAAATCTACGTCTGATTGGGGTGCCTGAAAGTGAGGGGGAAAATGGAACCAACTTGGAAAACACTCTTCAGGATATCATCCAGGAGAACTTCCCCAACCTAGTAGGGCAGGCCAACATTCAAATTCAGGAAATACAGAGAACGCCACAAAGATACTCCTCCAGAAGAGCAACTCCAAGACACATAATTGCCAGACTCACCAAAGTAGAAATGAAGGAAAAAATCTTAAGGGCAGCCAGAGAGAAAGGTCGGGTTACCCACAAAGGGAAGCCCATCAGAATAACAGCAGATCTCTCGGCAGAAACTCTACAAGCCAGAAGAGAGTGGGGGCCAATATTCAACGTTCTTAAAGAAAAGAATTTTAAACGCAGAATTTCATATCCAGCCAAACTAAGCTTCATCAGTGAAGGAGAAATAAAATCCTTTACAGATAAGCAAATGCTTAGAGATTTTGTCACCACCAGGCCTGCCTTACAAGAGACCCTGAAGGAAGCCCTAAACATGGAAAGGAGCAACCGGTACCAGCCATTGCAAAAACATGCCAAAATGTAAAGACCATCGAGGCTAGGAAGAAACTGCATCAACTAACGAGCAAAATAACCAGTTAATATCATAATGACAGGATCAAGTTCACACATAACAATATTAACCTTAAATGTCAATGGACTAAATGCTCCAATTAAAAGACACAGACTGGCAAACTGCATAAAGAGTCCAGACCCATCAGTCTGCTGTATTCAGGAGACCCATCTCACATGCAGAGACATACATAGGCTCAAAATAAAGGGATGGAGGAAGATCTACCAAGCAAATGGAGAACAAAAAAAAGCAGGGGTTGCAATCCTAGTCTCTGATAAAACAGACTTTAAACCATCAAAGATCAAAAGAGACAAAGAAGGCCATTACATCATGGTAAAGGGATCAATTCAACAGGAAGAGCTAACTCTCCTAAATATCTATGCACCCAATACAGGAGCACCCAGATTCATAAAGCAAGTCCTTAGAGACCTACAAAGAGACTTAGACTCCCATACAATAATAATGGGAGACTTCAACACTCCACTGTCAACATTAGACAGATCAACGAGACAGAAAGTTAACAAGGATATCCAGGAATTGAACTCATCTCTGCACCAAGCGGACCTAATAGACATCTATAGAACTCTCCACCCCAAATCAACAGAATATACATTCTTCTCAGCACCACATCGCACTTATTCCAAAATTGACCACATAATTGGAAGTAAAGCACTCCTCAGCAAATGTACAAGAACAGAAATTATAACAAACTGTCTCTCAGACCACAGTGCAATCAAACTAGAACTCAGGACTAAGAAACTCAATCCAAACCGCTCAACTACATGGAAACTGAACAACCTGCTCCTGAATGACTACTGGGTACATAACGAAATGAAAGCAGAAATAAAGATGTTCTTTGAAACCAATGAGAACAAAGATACAACATACCAGAATCTCTGGGACACATTTAAAGCAGTGTGTAGAGGGAAATTTATAGCACTAAATGCCCACAAGAGAAAGCAGGAGAGATCTAAAATTGACACTCTAACATCACAATTAAAAGAACTAGAGAGGCAAGAGCAAACACATTCAAAAGCTAGCAGAAGGCAAGAAATAACTAAGATCAGAGCACAACTGAAGGAGATAGAGACACAAAAAACCCTCCAAAAAATCAATGAATCCAGGAGTTGGTTTTTTGAAAAGATCAACAAAATTGACAGACCACTAGCTAGACTAATAAAGAAGAAAAGAGAGAGGAATCAAATAGACGCAATAAAAAATGATAAAGGGGATATGACCACCGACCCCACAGAAATACAAACAACCATCAGAGAATACTATAAATGCCTCTACGCAAATCAACTAGAAAATCTAGAAGAAATGGATAATTTCCTGGACACTTACACTCTCCCAAGACTAAACCAGGAAGAAGTTGAATCCCTGAATAGACCAATAGCAGGCTCTGAAATTGAGGCAACAATTAATAGCCAACCCACCAAAAAAAGTCCAGGACCAGATGGATTCACAGCTGAATTCTACCAGAGGTATAAGGAGGAGCTGGTACCATTCCTTCTGAAACTATTTCAATGAATAGAAAAAGAGGGAATCCTCCCTAACTCTTTTTATGAGGCCAACATCATCCTGATACCAAAGCCTGGCAGAGACACAACAAAAAAAGAGAATTTTAGACCAATATCCCTGATGAACATCGATGCAAAAATCCTCAATAAAATACTGGCAAAACGGATTCAGCAGCACATCAAAAAGCTTATCCACCATGATCAAGTGGGCTTCATCCCTGGCATGCAAGGCTGGTTCAACATTCGCAAATCAATAAACGTAATCCAGCATATAAACAGAACCAAGGACAAGAACCACATGATTATCTCAATAGATGCAGAAAAGGCTTTTGACAAAATTCAACAGCCCTTTATGCTAAAAACGCTCAATAAATTCGGTATTGATGGAACGTACCTCAAAATAATAAGAGCTATTTATGACAAACCCACAGCTAATATCATACTGAATGGGCAAAAACTGGAAAAATTCCCTTTGAAAACTGGCACAAGACAGGGATGCCCTCTCTCACCACTCCTATTCAACATAGTTTTGGAAGTTCTGGCTAGAGCAATCAGTCAAGAGAAAGAAATCAAGGGTATCCAGTTAGGAAAAGAAGAAGTCAAATTGTCCCTGTTTGCAGATGACATGATTGTATATTTAGAAAACCCCATTGTCTCAGCCCAAAATCTCCTTAAGCTGATAAGCAACTTCAGCAAAGTCTCAGGATACAAAATTAATGTGCAAAAATCCTAAGCATTCTTATACACCAGTAACAGACAAGCAGAGAGCCAAATCAGGAATGAACTTCCATTCACAATTGCTTCAAAGAGAATAAAATACCTAGGAATCCAGCTTACAAGGGATGTAAAGGACCTCTTCAAGGAGAACTACAAACCACTGCTCAGTGAAATCAAAGAGGACACAAACAAATGGAAGAACATACCGTGCTCATGGATAGGAAGAATCAATATCGTGAAAATGGCCATACTGCCCAAGGTGATTTATAGATTCAATGCCATCCCCATCAAGCTACCAATGACTTTCTTCACAGAATTGGAACAAACGGCTTTAAAGTTCATATGGAACCAAAAAAGAGCCCGCATTGCCAAGACAATCCTAAGTCAAAAGGACAAAGCTGGAGGCGTCACGCTACCTGACTTCAAACTATACTACAAGGCTACAGTAACCAAAACAGCATGGTACTGGTACCACAACAGAGATATAGACCAATGGAACAGAACAGAGTCCTCAGAAAGAATACCACACATCTACAGCCATCTGATCTTTGACAAACCTGAGAAAAACAAGAAATGGGGAAAGGATTCCCTATTTAATAAATGGTGCTGGGAAAATGGCTAGCCATAAGTAGAAAGCTGAAACTGGATCCTTTCCTTACCCCTTATACGAAGATTAATTCAAGATGGATTAGAGACTTAAATGTTAGACCTAATACCATAAAAACCTAGAAGAAAATCTAGGTAGTACCATTCAGGACATAGGCATGGGCAAGGACTTCATGTCTAAAACACCAAAAGCAACGGCAGCAAAAGCAAAAATTGACACATGGGATCTAATTAAACTAAAGAGCTTTTGCACAGCTAAAGAAACTACCATCAGAGTGAACAGGCAACCTACAGAATGGGAGAAAATTTTTGCAACCTACTCATCTGACAAAGGGCTAATATCCAGAATCTACAAAGAACTCAAACAAATATACAAGAAAAAAACAAACAACCCCATCAAAAAGTGGACAAAGGATATGAACAGACATTTCTCAAAAGAAGACATCCATACCGCCAACAGACACATGAAAAAATGCTCATCATCACTCACCATCAGAGAAATGCAAATCAAAACCACAATGAGATACCATCTCACACCAGTTAGAATGGCAATCATTAAAAGTCAGGAAACAACAGGTGTTGGAGAGGATGTGGAGAAATAGGAACACTTTTACACTGTTGGTGGGATTGTAAACTAGTTCAACCATTATGGAAAACAGTATGGCGATTCCTCAAGGATCTAGAACTAGATGTACCATATGACCCAGCCATCCCACTACTGGGTATATACCCAAAGGATTATAAATTACTCTACTACAAAGACACATGCACACGTATGTTTATTGCGGCACTATTCACAATAGCAAAGACTTGGAATCAACCCAAATGTCCATCAGTGACAGACTGGATGAAGAAAATGTGGCACATATACACCATGGAATACTATGCAGCCATCAAAAAGGATGAGTTTGCGTCCTTTGTAGGGACATGGATGCAGCTGGAAACCATCATTCTTAGCAAACTATCACAAGAAGAGAAACCAAACACCGCATGTTCTCACTCATAGGTGGGAACTGAACAATGAGATCACTTGGACTCGGGAAGGGGAACATCACACACCGGGGCCTATCATGGGGAGGGGGGAGGAGGGAGGGATTGCATTGGGGAGTTATACATGATATAAACGTCATGCACATGTACCCTAGAACTTAAAGTATAATAAAAAAAAAAAAATTTCTCAATCCAGTATTTTTCAGAAATCTGAGATTAAAGTAGACTGATTTCCCTCACAATGTCTCGTTCTTATTTTGGAGCAGATAATGGTCTCAAAGCTTTATTTAAAATGTGTGTTGCTAAAATTTGAACCACTTATCCCAATGATAATGGTCAACATTTATTTGAGAGTCCTAATTTAATCCTCTCAACAACCTTATGAAGCAGATTATTATTACCATCCTCATTACCATATTATAATAAGAAAATTGTGAAACAAAGAATTTATCTAATGTGTCTAAGATTCAACTGAAAACTGGTGACCCTAGAGGTAAACCCAGGTAGTTTGGCTCCAGGGATACCACCTTTATCCCTAAGTAATAAGTGTCCAACATGTCCACCGCAGTTGTGCCTATATGAATAATGTGTGCCAATGGTAAACTAGGACTTGCACGTTTACTATTTTAAAAGATGAGAGTAGCTATGGAAAGCCTCTTTTAGAAACACTATGTGCCACTTTACTCAAGCATCCAGGAAATCACCTATTTTGTTGAGATGCTGAACCTGCCTGAACAATTGCTCTGTCTCTGATTCCCAGTAGGATCCCAAAGATGCTCTTGAGATAAAGAATCAGATCCCAAGTGAAATAGAGATCTTGTAGCCCATGCTGAGTAAGCAGGATAGCCACTGGGATGCACATAGGAGCAGAGACCATAATTCCTGCCTTTTGTGGGAGTCCATCAGACCTATATTGTTAAATGCATGGGGTATCTAAAAATAAGGAATAGTAATTGGTGTGCCCAGGAAGACTCATCTTTCTCTCCCTTTTAATTGTGCTTCCAAATCCATCTTCCTAAATATTATGACATTTTCTACTTCATTTGTATTTATTTATTGCTGTTTTTGTTCCTAAAGGTTTTCAAAATGGTGTCTTATTTTGGAGCACCCAAGATGTCTTCTTTTTCTCCTTTGATGGATCTCTTTGGAGAAGAGACCGAAAAAAAAAATAGTTTAGTGCCATTGTTGGGGACAAACAACACATTCTCATCAAAATTCTGAAAAATATTAGGGCAGCCATGGAAAGTTCCAGTGTTCAAGCTGCTAGAGCAATTATTTTTAAATATGTCTCCTAAAAATCACAAAGAAAGCTTTTTGAAAGACAAATACAAAAATAGCAAAGAAAAAAATTTCTAGAATATTTATCTCAAATGAACATCCCCAGGAGGATGCAGTAGGGAGGAAGAGTTTAATCAGGACCAGTAACTAGAAATATAAACCTTTTTGGTCATAAAGAAAACCACAAGATAGAATTTAATGCAAAATCACATGAATTGAAGCAGGAAGCTCGACATGAAATAATCTCTACCTGGGCTGCAAATTTCACTTTTTACCTTCATCTTCACAGGAGACAAAATTGATATTGAAATCAAAAGCAGGCTTCTCTATAATTCAAAATAATGTCAATGTATCACATTTAGCCTTATGCTATAACTCTGGTCAAGAATTATTCAGTTATATACCTGGGAGGTATACACAGGAGCATATAAAAGTATTGTGGGTTGATGCTTGTCTGCCTGCATAATCCATATCTCTTACTCTAAATTTTTCATTCCAACTATAAAATGCAAGTTTTAATATGGTTTGGTAAACATAAAAGTAAGTATCACCTAAATCCAAGGATATCAGCATCTACCTTGTCCAGAAATATATCCAGGACATTTCTGAATCTGGCTAGTTATGAAAAACAATTAGATACTGCTATAATTTTCAGTCAGATGACTTTCGTTTCTACTTAAACAGTGAAACATCTTAGAAATTAAAACTGAAGAAAGTTTGTACTTTATGGTAGATATGTAAGACATAAGATGTATAAAGCATAGCATAAAAGTATTAGGACTTTGCCTCTTTGAAAAATAGCAAATTCTTTAATTTTTATATGCAATAATTCTGAGTGTTCCTTATTGCAAAACAACCTTGAGCAATGTTGTCTGGATGGTGAGGTCCTGAAAATAGATTCCAGACCAAGTTGATAGCAGTGAAAGTATTGAGAAGCAACAGATTCTAGATATATTTTAAAGCCAAAGCCACAGTATTTCCTAACCGCAGGCATATGAGGTGTAAAGACAAGAAAAGATTCAAAATCACTACAAGATTTTTGTCCTAAGATCCTAGAAGGAGAGAGCTGACATCAACAGAGATAGGGAAAGCCACAAATGGAACTGGTTTCAATGGGAAGAGCTGGAGTTCAGTTTTGGATATGCTGACTTTGAAATGTTTGTTTGACATTCAAGTGAAGATGTAGAGGAGACAGTTGAACACACAGGTGTGGAATGTAAGAGGTCTAGGAATGGAAATAAAAATTAGAAACTTATTGGCATATGAATGAATGATATTTAAAGCTATGAGAATATGTGAAGTTACCAAGGAAGTGAACAGAAATGTTGAAAAGAAAAGGACAAAAAACTGAACCATGAGACACTCTAACATGAAATGCTCAGGAAAACCAGGAACACCCAGCAATGAGAATAAGAAGACACAGTATGTGAGATAGGGAAAGACAGGAGAGTGAGAGCTCTTGGAAGCCAGCTGAAGAATGAGTATTATAGAGTAGGGAGTCGGAGGATAGAGAACTATACATTGTACCTCGAAATGTGGAAGTTATTGATGACATTGATTAAGCCGGAAAAGCAGAAGAAAACATTTAACATTTAAAATGCTACCAGTTGTGGTAGGCAGAAAAACAGGCTTTCAAAGACGTCCATGTTCTAATCCCCAGAACCTATAAATATGTTATGTAACACGGCCAAGGGGAATTAAAGTTGTAGATGGATTCTTCTAATCAGCTAACCTTAAAAGGAGAGATTATCCTGGATTATCCAAGTGAGTCAATGTAGACATGAGGTTGCCTCAAAGTGGAAAAGAAAGGTGGAAAATGAGGTCAGAGTGATGTAGTGTGAGAGGGATGTAACATGCCATTGATGGTTTTGAGTGGGGGAAGTGGACCATGAGTCACAGAATGTGAGCAGCCTTTGCAAGCTGGAGAAGACAAGGAGATGGATTCTTCTCTAGAGCCTTTTAGAAAAGTACACAACCCTGCCAGCACCTTGATTTTAGCCTAATTAAGACCCTTATCCTACTTCTGATCTATATTCCTGCAAAATAATAAATTTATATTATTTTAAGCTACCGAGGATGTGGTAATTTGTTATAGTAGTAATAGAGAATGACAATAAGATGCTCATTGTATCATGTATTTGCCTTAATTTTTAGTCTTTAAGGTCTTATAACTTTCACAGTTCAATTGTAAATATATTTGTGGTTTAATGTTGCTGAGGCTAATCTTTCACAATCAATGTAAAAATAAGTTACAAAAACTTCTAAGCAACAGATACATAATAACAATAAAAACCCAACATGAAATAATTGTTGCTAGACATCTCAAAGTCCAAAATGGATAAGAAATGTAAATTCAAAGCAAAAATTTGAGAGAGCATTTAATAATAGTTTTTCCATGTTCATATGAAAAGTTAAAATGATTAAAAGCAACAAAAAATGTTTTGACAAGCAATATTCTTCAGTAGCGTGAAAACAAAACACATCAGCTGGGCACAGTGGCTCACGCCTGTAATCTCAGCACTTTGGGAGGCCGAGGCAGGAGGATCACAAGGTCAGGAGTTCAAGACCAGCCTGGCCAATATGGTGAAACTCCATCTCTACTAAAAATACAAAAATTAGCCAGGCGTGATGGCACATGCCTGTAGTCCCAGCTACTCAGGAGGCTGAAGCAGGAAAATTACCTGAACCTAGGAGGCACAGATTGCAGTGAGCAGAGATCACACCATTGCACTCCAGCCTGGGTGACAGAGTGAGACTTCATCTCAAAAAACAAACAAACAAACAAACAACAACAACAAAAAATTAGGAGGAGGCACAGTATAGGAAAATAATGGCAGGAGGTCTTAAAATACGATCCAAACTGTGGAGTATGAGGAAGAAAGAATGAGTCTGTGAAACAGAAGGCAATGCAAGCACAATGGCAAACATACAATTCTATTTAAAAACGTTTGTGAGACCATATTCTCCCTTCACTTCTCCCTGTCTCAGAGAATATCATCCTTACCCACAACTTGCCCAAATAATAAATGCTGGCATCAACTTCAACTTCTTCTTCCTTTGTCATTAACTCCAATGCCTTAAAATCTCTCTATCCTCCCTACTGTGTATCTATTCTGGGCCACCACCACAATCTACCTGGTTTATTGTAAAGCTTCCCAGTTTCTCTCCTGGTTCCCGGTCTTCTCCTTTCCATGTTCCATTCTTCAAACCTCTTCCAAGGTGATCATTTTAAAGCATAAATCAAATCATATATCCCTAGTTAAATCCTCCACTGTCACCCCAGGGCTTTGTCATGAAATTTAAACTCCTTAGTATGGATTATAAAGTAACTCTTAATAATCTAACTTGTTTCTCTCCTTCCCTCAACTCAGTATTTTATTCAACTACAATAAACTTTTTTGTTTTGTTTTGTTTTTGTTTTTGTTTTTGAGAAGGAATCTTGCTCTGTCGCCCAGGCTGGAGTGCAGTGGCGCAATCTCGGCTCACTGCAACCTCTGCCTGCTGGGTTCATGCCATTCTCCTGCCTCAGTCTCCCGAGTAGCTAGGACTAAGGATGCCCGCCACCACACCTGGCTAATTTTTTGTATTTTTAGTAGAGATGGGGTTTCACTGTGTTAGCCAGGATGGTCTTGATCTCCTGACCTCGTGATCCACGTGCTTTGGCCTCCCAAAGTGCTGGCATTACAGGCGTGAGCCACTGCGCCCAGCCTATAATAAACTTCTTACAGCTCTCTAGATGCATCACAATTTTTCTAGCCACTGAGTCTGACACAGGCAGTTTTCTTTGCCTGGAATGCTCCCTCTGCCTGTCCTTGTGGGCCTTCACCTGGCTAATCTTATGAGTGCTTCAGATCTTAGCTAAAAATACCACGTTTTCTGAGAGCTCTTCCTTGATCACCAAATTTGAGTCAAGTGACACTCATGGGCTCCCATAACATCCCATAACCATATACTATTTTGTAATTGCCTGTTTATTTCCGTGTCTCCACTACTAAAATGTTAAATCCTTAAAGGCAGTAACTTCATCTTGAATAGTAAATGAACTATTACACCGTGCAAAAGCCTCATACACAGTAGGCTCTCCGTGTCATTTGAAAAATGTTTTCAAAATGACAAGTAAAAAATGTAAAATATATTTATAAAAAAAGAAGAAGAAAAAGAAGAGAGCTCAAAACTCACACTAATTGTTTCCAACTCTGACTAGATGCTGACATTGTTTACTAGAACGAATGTCTTAGTCTATTTGGCCTGTTATAGCAAAATGTCATAAACTGCATGGCTTATGAACAACAGAATTTATTCCTCTCAATTCTAGATGCTGGGAAGTCCTGGAACAAGCTGCCAGCAGAGATGTTGTCTGGTGATGATTCACTTCCTGGTTTATAGATGGCTGTCTTCTCACTGTGTCCTCACATAGCAGAAGGGACAAGGAAGATTTCTGTGGTCTCTTTCATAAGGGCAGTCATCCCATTCATGAGGGCTTTGCCTTCCCAATCTAATTACCTTCCAAAGGCCACACCTCCTAATACCATCACATAGGGGGTTAGGATTTCCACGTATGGATTTTGGTGGGTGTTGGCAGGGACACAAACATTCAGTATATAGCAATGAGGTAAGTAAAGTTTAGCTTAAGAAACCAACACTAAGAAATTTTATAGCTTTTTATCCTCAGCAGAATGCCAAGTAGATGTGTAGCACTTAAAGTTACCTTTCTTCAAATGAGCCTCAGCAATATTAACCAATAATCACAAGATTTCCTGCTTTTCCTTCAGGAAGCAGAGCTAAAATGTTAGTCATATAACAAACAGGGCCTCATTATTTCTCCCCTTTTCCTCTACTATGTAGGCTTAACATAGCAGATGCTTTTCCTTCCTCCAGCCCACCTTCTATTTCCTCTCTCCTAGACTACCATTGCCCTAGGTTGAATCTAACTCATTATTGATGCTGACTATATAGCTGAGCCTAACATAGATTTGGCTTCCGAATTCTTCCAAGAAATATACAAAGTATATTTTCTCTTGCCATTTTTACTATGTTAACCAATAGGAAGAGTTTGACCTGATTTCTAGCTAAATATTCTTTGGAAAGTTACAAAACCAGATTTCCCCTAATTCCCTAGCTACATACTTTCATGACATTAAAGTATTTAGAGTTTTAATTATTTGATTGTAGAAACTATTTGCAGATAAACAGGATACTGAAATGGTTACTATTATAATGTGACTATTCTCTGAATGTTATCTTGCTCTTGTATTACCACTAGAAATGCAGCAGAGTGGTGGAAATTTTGCAGTTCTACAGTGTAAACATTCTCAGACATTAAACAACACTGTAAAGGGCCAAAGTGGTGATCAATCTCAATAAATACTATTTAGAATGGCTTTTGTTTCACAAGCTCCAACAAACGGAAATGTGCCCGCTGTATGACTTTACATTTTGGCACTAAGATACGTTATTGAAAGTAGATCTTATTGTTACTGGAAATTAGCAATGATTCTCCAATCACATAGTGCCCATTGTGTGTTAGCATTCCTTTTTTTATTATGATTTTTAATCATAAAAACAAAAAAGTGTTCAGTTCTTATGGTCTGGTTCAAAACTATTATACCTCATATCCAGTAGTTTTCAACCTAATGACAAAAAGTCAAGGAGAACTGAATAAAGATTAGGAAAGAAATCTACCAATACTTTATACAAGCAGTCATGCAATAAAGGATTTATTGGATTATAGTTTCTCTGTACTTCCTAACTAACTAGTCAACTTATATGCAAAATAAGAGAGACTGAATTTCTCTGTGACTCATACATTGTCATCATCTTTGTATCACAGCTGACAGCTCTTTTATGACAAATTTTGTTCTGAAAAAGTTAATCATAATTCCATTTCCAAAATCATTAATATTTAGTATTGTTTCATTAAGTTTTATTTTCAGTAAGGCAGAAATTTTTTCCATATAAAAGAATATAAACGACTCTTTTAAAAATTATCACAAGAGTTTTCCTTCATTCAATAAATCATATTAAGAATTTGCTAAGCAAAGTCACTGCTGGAACAGATCATTAAATAGAAGGTAAAACCTTAGCAAGCCCACCTCCGATTCCAGAATGTTGGACATTACTTTGATTCTGAATAATTAGCTCTATACAGAAAAAAAAAAGCACAGTAATAACTATCACTTAACAACTACCATGCCACGTACACGTTTCCATAGAGATACAGTCATTTGATTCCTTTGCCTAATAATCATGGTTTTAAAGTCTAATCTGAGCATCTGTCTTTGGATCAATCAGTTTTATGCATTTATATTTATTATAACTACTGGTACCAGATGGCCGAATAGGAACAGCTCCAGTCTACAGCTCCCAGCAGGAGCGACGCAGAAGATGGGTGATTTCTGCATTTCAACCTCAGGTACCAGGTTCATCTCACTGGGGCGTGTCAGACAGTGGGTGCAGGACAGTGGGTGCAGCCCACCAAGCAAGAGCCGAAGCAGGGAGAGGCATCGCCTCACCCAGGAAGTGCAAGGGGTCAGGGAATTCCATTTTCTAGCCAAGGGAAGCCATGACAGACAGCACCTGGAAAATCAGGTCCCTCCCACTCTAATAGTGCGCATTCCAAAGGGTCTTAGCAAAGGGCACACCAAGAGATTATATCCGGTGTCTGGCTCAGAGGGTCCCACACCCATGGAGCCTCGCTCATTGCTAGCACAGCAGTCTGAGATCTAACTGCAAGGCAGCAGAAAGGCTGGGGAAGGGGCGCCCACCATTGCTGAGGCTTGAGTACATAAACAAAGCAGCCTGGAAGCTGGAACTGGGTGGAGCCCACCTCAGATCATGGAGACCTGCCTGCTTCTGTAGACTCCACCTCTGGGGGCAGGGCATAGCCAAACAAAAGGCAGCAGAAACCTCTGAAGATTTAAATGTCCCTGTCTGACAGCTTTGAAGAGAGTAGTGGTTCTCCCATCATGGAGTTTGAGATCTGAAAACAGACAGACTGACTCCTCAAGTGGGTCTCTGACCCCCGAGTAGCCTAAATTGGAGGCACACCCCAGTAGGGGCAGACTGACACCTCACACAGCTGGGTACCCCTCTGAGACGAAGCTTCCAGAGGAACGATCAGGCAGCAACATTTGCTGTTCAGCAATATTCGCTGTTCTGCAGCCTCTGCTGCTGATACTCAGGAAAACAGGGTCTAGAATGGACCTCCAGCAAACTCCAACAGACCTGCAGCTGAGGGTACTGACGGTTAAAAGAAAAACTAACAAACAGAAAGGACATCCGCACCAAAACCCCATCTGTACATCACCATCATCAAAGACCAAAGGTAGATAAAACCACAAAGATGAGGAAAAAACAGAGCAGAAAAGCTGAAAATTCTAAAAATCAGAGTACCTCTCCCCCTCCAAAGGAACACAGCTCCTCGCCAGCAATGGAACAAAGCTGGATGGAGAATGACTTTGACGAGTTGAGAGAAGTAGGCTTCAGACAATCAAACTTCTCTGAGCTAAAGGAGGAAGTTCAAACCCATCACAAAGAAGCTAGAGACCTTCAAAAAAGATTAAACGAATGGCTAACTAGAATAACCAGTGTAGAGAAGTCCTTAAATGACCTGATGGAGCTGAAAATCATGGCACGAGAACTAAGTGATGAATGCACAAGCTTCAGTAACTGATTCGATCAACTGGAAGAAAGGGTATCAGTGATTGAAGATCAAATGAATGAAATGAAGCAAGAAGAGAAATTTAGAGAAAAAAGAGTAAAAAGAAACGAACAAAGCTTCCAAGATATATGGGATTATGTGAAAAGACCAAATCTACATCTGACTGGTGTACCTGAAAGTGACAGGGAGAATAGAACCAAGCTGGAAAACACTCTGCAGGATATTATTCAGGAGAACTTCCCCAACCTGGTAAGGCAGGCCAACATTCAAATTCAGGAAATACAGAGAATGCCACAAAGATACTCCTTGAGAAGAGCAACTCCATGACACATAATTGTCAGATTCACCAAAGTCGAACTGAAGGAAAAATGTTAAGGGCAGCCAGAGAGAAAGGTCGGGTAATCCACAAAGGGAAGCCCGTCAGACTAACAGCGGATCTCTCTCCAGAAACTCTACAAGCCAGAAGAAGGTGGGGGCCAATATTCAACATTCTTAAAGAAAAGAATTTTCAACCCAGAATTTCATATCCAGCCAAACTAGGTTTCATAAATGAAGGAGAAATAAAATCCTTTACAGACAAGCAAATGCTTAGAGATTTTGTCACCACCAGACCTGACCTACAAGAGCTCCCGAAGGAAGCACTAAACACGGAAAGGAACAACCAGTACCAGCCAGTGCAAAAACATGCCAAAATGTAAAGACCGTCAATGCTAGGAAGAAATTGCATCAACTAACGAGCAAAATAACCAGCTAAAATCATAATGACAGGATAAAGTTCACACATAACAATATTAAACTTAAATGTAAAAGGGCTAAATGCTCCAGTTAAAAGATGTAGAGTGGCAAATTGGATAAAGAGTCAAGATCCATCAACGTGCTGTATTCAGGAGACCCACCTCACGTGTAGAGACACACACAGGCACAAAATAAAGGGATGGAGGAAGATCTACCAAGCAAATGGAAAACAAAAAAAAGTAGAAGTTGCAATCCTAGTCTCTGATAAAACAAACGTTAAACCAACAAAGATCAAAAGAGACAAAGAAGGCCATTACATAATGGTAAAGGGATCAATTCAACAAGAAGAGCTAACTATTCTAAATATATATGCACCCAATACAGGAGCACCCAGATTCATAAAGCAAGTCCTTAGAGTCTTACAAAGAGACTTAGACTCCCATACAATAATAATGGGAGACTTTAACACCCCACTGTCAACATTAGACAGATCGATGAGACAGAAATTTAACAAGGATATCCAGGAATTGAACTCAAGTCTGCACCAAGTGGACCTAAAAGACATCTACAGAACTCTCCAACCAAAATCAACAGATTATACATTCTTCTCAGCACTACATTGCACGTATTCCAAAATTGACCACAAAGTTGGAAGTAAAGCACTCCTCAGCAAATGTACAAGAACAGAAATTATAACAAATTGTCTCTCAGACCACAGTGCAATCAAACGAGAACTCAGGATTAAGAAACACACTCAAAACCGCTCAACTGCATGGAAACTGAACAACCTGCTCCTGAATGACTACTGGGTACATAACGAAATGAAGGAAGAAATAAAGAGTTCTTTGAAACCAGTGACAACAAAGACACAACATACCAGAATCTCTGGAACACATTTAAAGCAGTGTGTAGAGGGAAATTCATAGCACTAAATGCCCACAAGAGAAAGCAGAAAAGATCTAAAATTTACACCCTAAAATCACAATTAAAAGAAGTAGAGAAGCACGAGCAAACACATTCAAAAGCTAGCAGAAGGCAAGAAATAACTAAGATCAGAGCACAACTGAAGGAGATAGAGATACAAAAAAACCTTCAAAACATCAATGAATCCAGGAGCTGGTTTTTTAAAAAGATCAACAAAATTGATAGACCACTAGCAAATAAAGAAGAAAAGAGAGAAGAATCAAATAGATGCAATAAAAAATGATAAAGGGGATATCACTAACGACCCCACAGAAATATAAACTAACATCAGAGAATACTATAAACACCTCTACGCAAATAAATTAGAAAATCTAGAAGAAATGGATAAATTCCTGGACACATACA
Organism: Trachypithecus francoisi; assembly: GCF_009764315.1. Lineage (NCBI taxonomy): Eukaryota > Metazoa > Chordata > Mammalia > Primates > Cercopithecidae > Trachypithecus > Trachypithecus francoisi. The sequence goes on from NW_022681454.1 coordinate 98,647,469, forward strand.
CCGTCCCAAGACTAAACCAGGAAGAAGTTGAATCCCTGAATAGACCAATAACAGGCTCCGAATTTGAGGCAATAATTAATAGCCTACCAACCAAAAAAAGTCCAGGACCAGATGGATTCACAGCCGAATTCTACCAGAGGTACAAGGAGGAGATGGTACCATTCTTTTTGAAACTATTCCAATCAACAGAAAAAGCGGGAATCCTCCCTAACTCATTTTATGAGGTCAACATCCTCCTGATACCAAAGCCTGGCAGAGACACAATAAAAAAAGAGAATTTTAGACCATTATTAATGATGAACATTGATACAAAAATCTTCAATAAAATACTGGCAAAATGGATCCAGCAGCACATCAAAAAGCTTATCCACTATGACCAAGTGGGCTTCACCGCTGGGATGCAAGGCTGGTTCAACATACACAAATCAATAAATATAATCCAGCATATAAACAGAACCAAAGACAAAAACCACATGATTATCTCAATAGATGCAGAAAAGGCCTTTGACAAAATTCAACAACCCTTCATGCTAAAAACCTTCAATAAATTTGGTATTGATGGAACGTATCTCAAAATAATAAGAGCTATTTATGAGAAACCCACTGCCAATATCATACTGAATGGGCAAAATCTAGAAGCATTCCCTTTGAAAACTGACACAAGACAGGGATGCCCTCTCTCACCATTCCTATTCAACAAAGTTTTGGAAGTTCTGGTCAGGACAATCAGGCAGGAGAAAGAAATAAAGGGTATTCAATTAGGAAAAAAGGAAGGCAAATTGTTCCTGTTTGCAGATGACATGATTGTATATTTAGAAAACCCCATCATCTCAGCCCAAAATCTCTTTAAGTTGATAAGCAACTTCAGCAAAGTCTCAGGATACAAAATCAATGTGCAAAAATCACAAGCATTCTTATACACCAATAACACACAAACAGAGAGCCAAGTCATAAGTAAACTCCCATTCACAATTGCTTCAAAGAGAATAAAATACCTAAGAATTCAACTTACAAGGGATGTGAAGGACCTCTTCAAGGAGAACTACAAACTACTACTCAATGAAATAAAAGAGGACACAAACAAATGGAAAAACATTCCATGCTCATGGATAGGAAGAATCAATATGTGAAAATGGTCATACTGCCCAAGGTAATTTATAGATTCAGTGTCATCCCCATCAAACTACTAATGACTTTCTTCACAGAATTGGAAAAAACTACTTTCAAGTTCATATGGAAACAAAGAAGAGCCTGCATTGCAAAGACAATCCTAAGCCAAAAGAACAAAGCTGGGGTCATCACGCTACCTGACTTCAAACTATACTACAAGGCTACAGGAACCAAAACAGCATGGTACTGGTACTAAAACAGAGATATAGACCAACGGAACAGAACAGAGTCCTCAGAAATAACACCATGCATCTACAACCATCTGATCTTTGACAAACCTGACAAAAACAAGTAATGGGGAAAGGATTCCCTATTTAATAAATGGTTCTGTGAAAACTGGCTAGCTATATGTAGGAAGCTGAAACTGGATCCCTTCCTTCCTTATACCTTATACAAAAATTAATTCAAGGTGGATTAAAGACTTAAATGTTAAACCTAAAACCATCAAAACCCTGGAAGAAAACCTAGCCAATACCATTCACGATATATGCATGGAAAGGACTTCATGTCTAAAACACCAAAAGCAATGGCAACAAAAGCCAAAATTGACAAATGGGATCTAATTAAACTAAAGAGCTTCTGCACAACAAAAGAAACTACTATCAGAGTGAAAAGGCAACCTACAGAATGGGAGAAAATTTTTGCAATATACTCATCTGACAAAGGGTTAATATCCAGAACCTACAAAGAACTCAGACAAATTTACAAGAGAATAACAAACAACCCCATCAAAAAGTGAGAAAAGGATATGAACAGACACTTCTCAAAAGAAGGCATTTATGCAGCCAACAGACACATGAAAAATGCTCATCATCACTGGCCATCACAGAAATGCAAATCAAAACCACAATGAGATACCATCTCACACCAGTTAGAATGGTGATCATTAAAAAGTCAGGAAACAACAGGTGCTGGAGAGGATATGGAGAAATAGGAACACTTTTACACTGTTGGTGGGACTGTAAACTAGTTCAACCATTGTAGAAAACAGTGTGGTGATTCCTCAAGGATCTAGAACTAGAAATACCATTTGACCCAGCCATCCCACTACTGGGTATATACCCAAAGGATTAGAAATCATGCTGATATAAAGACACATGCACATGTATGTTTATTGCAGCACTATTCACAATAGCAAAGACTTGGAAGCAAGCCAAATGTCCATCAATGATAGACTGGATTAAGAAAATGTGGCACATATACACCATGGAATACTATGCAGCCATAAAAAAAAGGATGAGTTCATGTCCTTTGTAGGCACACAGATGAAGCTGGAAACCATCATTCTCAGCAAACTATCACGAGGACAGAAAACCAAACACTGCATGTTCTCACTCATAGGTGGGAATTGAACGAGATCACTTGGACACAGGAAGGGGAACATCACACACCGGAGCCCATTGTGGGGTGGGGGGAGGGGAGAGGGATAGCATTAGGAGATACACCTAATGTAAATGACGAGTTAATGGGTGCAGCACACCAACATGACACATGTATACATATCTAACAAATCTGTATGTTGTGTACATGTACCCTAGAACTTAAAGTGCAATATATAAAATAAAAATAATAAAGTTGCTTACGACAAAAAAAAATAATTACTGGTACCTTTGGATTTATTTCTGACAGACTATTTTTTATTTCTATTTACCATGTTTTCTGATTATTTCCCCTTCTCCTTTTTTATATTCCACTGGAGAGACTATTCCGCTGCTGCTCTATTTATATACTTCCAGTAGTTACCACTACCTTATTGATAGTACACATCTGCTTACTTTCCCTTATCATTTTAAAGTTTATCCGTAGCTAAACTGTGCTTTTTAAAAAATGATAGCTGCTAGCTGAGAGGGTAAATTTGTGTTGATTAGAAAAAGGCAACCCTTCCTCAAGAAAATAATCATTTAAAAATAGTCTGGAGGGTTTTTCAGAGCCGTGGCAGGCAATAGCCCTACATAGCTAACGTGTCCACACTTGCTAGCCTCTCAGCAGCTCAGGCACCACACAGCAGACAATGCTTCATCCTCACCTCATCCCACAAGTAAGGCAGTAATGTGAGGGGCAGAAATGCAGGCCCCACTTAGCTCTTTAAGATGTGTCTATCTCACATGTGATACTCTTGTTCAGCATATGCAGTACTCAAGCATAAACTCGCCTCTTTGGTCTCTCCACCCACTTGTGTGGTCATCATATAAAATAATTCTTTTTCTTCCATATATATTTTAACTTATTTTTGTCTTTTATTATTTAAACTGTAAGCTTGATTCAGTTACTTACTCATCCTAATTTCTCTTATCTCAAAGTATCCTTCATGAATGTCTTTTCTTGTTTAAGTACTTTGTCTTAGCAGAAATCGCTTCTCCTTATTTTAGCTAGACTTGATGTTCTCCAACTACTCATCTCCAGTGCTGGACTGGAAGCAGGTTAGCAACCCAACAGGCAGGTCAAGTTGTGAAAATTCTCTACAATTGCTGAAAACCAACAATCACACAACCGGGAAGCTACAGAGAAAGTAATGAACAGGGCAAATTTAAAAATCCAGAAAGTTGAGTGTTCTTACCAAGTTTCAGTTGAGTAAATGCTGAATAAAACTACTCCTCGGGTTGTTGCAAGCTTTTAGTTAATGTTCAATGTCTGGAAAAAGTTGATTTTGATATTTTTTGCCAGTGTTCTTGTTCTTATGGAAAAATAGGTTCTTGGAGGTCTTTGCTCCATCTTTCTGGAAGTGCTTCTCAGTACATCACATTCTGAATTTCTTTATATAAAAATAAATCATAGGTGTTCCCGGTAACCTATTTTTCTTCCAGTCAAAGATTATTAGCATTATACTTTGAAAAGGTTAAGATAAAATAATTTCAACTATGTTCCACAGTAAGCATTAAAAAAGAAGCAAAGAAGAAAACCTTCATGAATCAATACATAATCTAGAGTGCAACAACTGTCTTCTGATTTTTGCTTCCTTAGAACCTTTCACTTTGGTTTTACTAACATACAAGGAATTTTAGACTTATTCAGATTTTATTCAAAATTATTATATCTTTGAAGCAAAAACAAATTTTATATTTAATTCTAAATACTTAATATGATATATATTGATGTGCATTTTTATAAAACCTTTACTTTTGCCCTGAAAAATTAGGAAATGTTTTCTTTTTTTTTTTTTTTTTTTTTTTGAGGCGGAGTCTCGCTCTGTCTCCTGGACTGGAGTGCAGTGGCCGGATCTCAGCTCACTGCAAGCTCCGCCTCCCAGGTTTACGCCATTCTCCTGCCTCAGCCTCCCAAGTAGCTGGGACTACAGGCGCCCGCCACCTCACCTGGCTAGTTTTTGTATTTTTTAGTAGAGACAGGGTTTCACCATGTTAGCCAGGATGGTCTCTATCTCCTGACCTCGTGATCCGCCCGTCTCGGCCTCCCAAAGTGCTGGGATTACAGGCTTGAGCCACCGCACCCGGCCAGGAAATGTTTTCTTAAAAATTACTGTTACTATTAATCTGTAGCCAAAAAAGTAGGGTACTTGTTGGTTCTTATTACACTTTTGTGAATCCAAGTATTATTAAATTGTCAAAATATTTTCGACTCTTAAAAGTGAGTAAACTACAGAAAATCAGATGAATTTGTATTTTGAATACATGAAATAGAAAAACTAAGAACAATGCAACTAATATGCACAAGTTTTCTGAAAAATATGTTTCAATGGTAAGTGTTAATCAGAAAGGGAAAACTTCCTTATAGATTTTGGATATTAGAACTTTGCCAGATGTATAGTTTGCAAATATTTTTCTCCCATTCTGTAGGTTGTCTGTTTACTCCATTGATAGTTTCTTTTGTTATGCAGAAGATCCTTAGTTTAATTAGGTCCCAATTGTCAATTGTTTTTGTTGCCTTTGTTTTTGAGGACTCAGTCATAAATTCTCAATGTAGGTCAGTGTCCAGAGAGGAACTTAAACAAATCATCAAGAAAAAATATATATATATCAGGAGGCTGAGGTGAGAGGATGGCTTGAGCCCTAGAGGTGGAGGTTGCAGTCAAGGTGAGATCGTGCCACTGCACACCACCCTGGGTGATAGAGCCAGATCTTGTCTCAAAATAAAATAAAATAACCCCATTAAAAACTACACAAAGGATATGAACCGATACTTCTCAAAAGAAGACATACAACCAGCCAACTAACATATTAAGAAATGCTCAACATCACTAATTATCAGAGAAATACAAATGAAAACCACAATGAGACACCTTCTCACACTAGTCAGAATGGCTATGAAATGACTAAAAAGTCAAAAAATAACAGATGTTGGCAAGGTTGTAAACAAAAGGGAACACTCATGTACACTGTTGGTGGAATTGTAAATTAGTTCAGCTCCTGTGAAAAGCAGTTTGGAGATATCTTGAAGAACTAAAAACAGAACTACTTTTTCACCCAACAATCCCATTACTGAGTATATACCCAAAAGAAAATAAACCATTCTACAAAAAGACACCCACACTAGTGTATCACAGCACCATCCACGATAGCAAAGACATAGAATCAACCTAGATGCCCACCAACAGTAGACTGAATAAAGAAAATGTGGTACATGCATACCATGGAATACTACACAGCCATAAAAAAAGAACAAAATCAAGTACTTTGCAGCAACATGGATGCAACTGAAGACCATTAAACTAAGAAAATTAATGCAGAAACAGAAAACCAAATACTACATGTTCTCACTTAAAAGTGGAAGCAAAATTGGACACACATGGACATAAAGATGAGAATAATAGACACTGGTGACTCCAAAAGAGGGTAGAGTGGGAAAGGTGCAAGAGCTGAAAAACTACCTATTGGGTACTATGTTTACTATTTGGATGATAGGTTTAATTGAAACCCAAACCTCAGTATTATGCAATGTATTCATGTAATATACTTGCGTATATACTCCCTGAATCTAAAATTTAAAAAAAAATTTTAAAGAAAGGGAAACTTCATTGCAGAGGAAGGGGAAAAGCATCAAATTTAGGAACAGAATAAGTTAAATCAGTAACAAAGCTGGCCAGCCATAATTTGGACTGGAAGATCAATACTACGAAGAGAAAACTTGTAAAACTGTGAAATAGTTTATATTCTCAAATTCTTTTATCACTGAGAGTGATAAAGGACAAGAACACAGAAGAAATCTAACCAAATTAATGGTCTCAGTCAAGACTGCATTGCACACATTCCGTTTCTACTTTTTCTAACAATAGGAAACCTCAACTTCTTACTACGGCATTATAGTGAAAAAAGCCACAAGCAAATGTAGCAATCAATAAATAGGTGCTGAGTGTGATGCAGTCTAGCTAGCAATCTGTTAGTGGAAAATCTGGGGGGAAAGTACAGTGATTTGTACCCCAGGCAAAGAATGACATTACAAAGAGAAAAAAATCTGATTTATATGTAAGGTTATCATATATCCTGGTTTGCCTGTGGCAAACCTATTTAAACTTGTTAATTTGATTTAATTATTTATAGTTTTATATTTAATTATTAATAGTTTCTCTTTTCACTCTCAAATACATCACAGTTTGGACAACAAATTATATTTGCCAAATATACAGTCACTCTGTTTACATGTGACAACTTGAGCATGACACCTGTTGCTTCTCCAGCTGACTGCTGTTGGAATCAATGTGGCTAAAATATCATGTCAATAGCCATCCTCAATGTCATATCTGGTCTAATACAGGCTGCTTGGAAGAAATTCCGAGATGCTCAGAAACCCCAGACTGTATTAGACCATTTTCATGCTGCAGACAAAGACATACCCGAGACTGAGAAGAAAAAGAGGTTTAATGGTCTTACAGTTCCACATGGCTGGGGATGCCTCACAATCATGGTAGAAGGCAAGGAGGAGCAAGTCACATCTTACATGGATGGCAGCAGGCAAAGAGAGAGAAAGCTTGTGCAGGGAAACTCCCATTTTAAAAACCATCAGATCTCATGAGACTTACTCACTATCATGAAAACAGCAAGAGAAAGACCCACTCCCATGATTCAATTACTTCCCACCAGGTTCCTCCCATGACATGTGGGAATTGTGGGAGTTATAACTCAGTATGAGATTTGGGTGGGGACACAGAGCCAAACCATATCACAGACTGAAAGAAGACAGAAGCTAACTCCCTCATGCTTTGAGCAGGGGTTCAAAACCACCGGGAAGCTCACTGCTGGATTTCCTTTCTCTTCTCAGCCCTCCCATCATCCTGGAGAAAGAGCAGGAGAGACAGGCAGCAAAGAGATGGGAGGGGAAGCCAAGAGGAAGTCAATGAACACATTCTCCAAAAATGCAATGCTTTAGTTTTTCAGACATCTGAGAGAGAAAAGGGGACACATGTCATTCTGAGCTAAGACACTGTTTTCAGGTTTAAGTATATATGTGATTAAATGCTACTTTATGATTTTTGTATTCCTTTCCACTTAGTTCTCCCATGGGTTCCACAAAATTCTTTCTTTTTCTCTTTAACCCACTGTTAAAAACCTATCTGGACACACTCTCTCATAAGAACTTATGTATAAGATGTGTAATTTTCTTTTATTTTCCTTTTTTTTTTTTTTTTTGAAACATAGTCTCACAGTTGCCCAGGCTGGAGTGCAGTGTCACGACCTAGGCTCACTGCAACCTCCACATCCTGGGTTCAAGCAATTATCCTGCCTCAGCCTTCTGAGTAGCTGGAATTACAGACACCCATCACCATGGCGAGCTAATTTTTTGTATTTTTAGTAGAGATAGGGTTTCACCATGTTAGCCAGGCTGGTCTCAAACTCCTGACCTCGTGATTCGCCTGCCTCGGCCTCCCAAAATGCTGGGATTACAGGCTTAAGCCATTACGCCAGGCCAAGATGTGTCATTTTCAATAAATCATTGAAGTTGTACACACTTACTGGTAAACTGATGTTCTGTCTTGTCCCTATTTGCCCTGCTGGGTGCTTCTATAGAAGTTACTTTGATCTGCTTTAATCTTCCTCCTTCCTTGGTGCTTGTCAGAGTGCAATACAAAATGCATTGGGTTATCCTAGTTCAACTCTAATTCTGTGATAATGCCAATAATGAGGGTGATCGATTGATGGGTAATAGAACAAAGCCTTGCATTTGAAATGTAGGAGACACCTTACAATAATACAATCTTAGAGGACTCAAAGGTCCTACAAGATGAATTCAAGCACTTTTTCTTAGAAAACATACCACATTATCATTAGTTTTAATTACAAAATAATAAATATTAGCATTATTATAAATTGTTCAAATTTTCAGCCATTCTATTAACATGTGATAACTTGAGCCTGACACATAGTTGTAGTTTTGCAGCTACATAGATGCAGCTGGAGGCCATTATCCTAAGTGAATTACTCAGAAACAGAAAACTAAATAGTTTATTTTATAAGTAAAAGTTTTATAAAATACAAACTATTTTATAGATAGTATACGTCATTGCATTTACAACAGAGTATGGTTTTTTTTAAATGGAAGGAATATCATTGCAGTTCCCCTTTGAAAACAAAAGCTTCAGAGAAATGATTAACCAAAAGATCTACATAATAGAAATCAATTGTTTCTTAAAGCACTGAGTTGAGTTGATTCTGGGCAATTTGGAAGAGAAGCTACCATCGAAATTCAAATTTCCGTTAAAACAAAAAGTCAGGGAATATAAAAAGAAAAAATTGTAATGAATATGTGAATAAACAAACATTAATTTCAATTCTAGTACAAAGTAGTTTTTAAAACAATTTTTTAGCACACTAGTATTGTGACGATCAACATTTTCATCATTGTTTATACACTCTTGTAGTAACAGTGTATGCCTGTATCTTCTACATGAATGAAACATAAATGCTGGAACTTAAATATTTTAGTAAATATTTGGTTCCATCTATTACTAAAGCCAAAAAAAAAGTCAGTGACACAAATTTTGGAACAAATTTGGAAAAGTCTGAGAGGATTAAATTATCTAATCAATCAAGTTATTTCCTTATGTATCACTTTTATTTTGAAGCAAAACCTATAATTCAGGATAGAACTTTCTCTATTAAAAGCCAAAGCTGGCCAGGCATGGTGGCTCACGCCTGTAATCCCAGCATTTTGGGAGGCCGAGGCGGGTAGATCACGAGGTCAGGAGATTGAGACCATCCTGGCTAACACGCAAAACCCCATCTCTACTAAAAATACAAAAAATTAGCCAGGCATGGTGGCAGGCACCTGTATCCCCAGCTACTGGGGAGGCTGAGGCAGGAGAATAGTGTGAACCCAGGAGGCAGAACTTGCAGTGAGCCAAGGTAGCGCCACTGCACTCCAGCCTGGGTGAAAGAGCGAGGCTCCATCTTAAAATAAATAAATAAATAAATAAATAAAGCCAAAGCTAAAAAATGGTCATATTCAAACTAAAGGAAGACATATGATCTCATTTCAACAGCTGTCTACAGTATCCTTATGTGTAAGGCTCCAGTCAGGACATCAACAAGAGTAAAATAGGTACAACATTTAGCCCTACCTTCCAGAAACCCTTGTGTGAGAGAGGCAAGTCATGGATAAAAATTTCATTGCATTTGTAGAATGTTGACAAAATATTATGAGTATATGAAAGAAATAAATTTTCTTTTGAGCAGATCTAGAAAAAATTATTTAAAGTGGTGGTAGTCAAAGTAAATCTTATGAAGTAAGCCAGATGTCAGCAATTAAATGTGAGCCCTGACATTCAAAGAAGACACAGGGGCACACACAGGATACCAGAAATACTAAGCATGTTGGTGTTTTCAAGCATAAACTTCTAGAGGTGGAATTTTTTCCTAACACTTATTTCAATACAATGCACAGATATGAACTTAAGACATTATTTGGTGATCATTTTCCGTCACTTTGTCCAAACAACCCCACTTTCTATTTTATACTTTCAAGCAGTAGCTAAGAAGAAACAGGAAGTGTTTTCAAATATGAATTCCAAGGATGAAGTTAACGAGTATAACAATTAAATACACAGCATTTAGAGTTAAAACCAAGCTCAATGCCTTTCTATAACACCAACTATTTGACCTTGGAAAGATGACTAAATAATTTTTATGCTTCATTTTCCCTTCTATTAAACAAAAATAGGATAACAGTATCTGTTTCATAGCATTGCTGTAAATATAAAATGAATAATATGTAATTTTCTCATCTCCATTTCACAGTTAAGAATTCATCATATTTCTCCAAACATATATATTTGATTACAGTTTTTACCAAGTTACCTGTGTTTATATTTTTATACTGATAGTCTCCACTATTTACCTTCCAGTTTATGGTTTCTTAATATAAGAAAACGATATACATGACTCTGCAGAAAATAGGAGGGGGTATTTCTGGTAGAAGGGTCATGAAAAGGGGAGACAATCTGGAGCTGCTTGTAAGGAGTTAATTTGCGTGACAGAAGCAAAAATTAAAACAAAACTCCACACAGTGCACAAAGGCAGTGATGCTGTTCACCTCGAAGAGGCACAGGAACATTTTGGGGCTACCCAGCACCACTAATTTCATGAAAATCTGACAAGTCACTTCCTAGAGGGCAACTCAGAAAACTCCCACTCTGCACTGGGTCCTAAGCACACCTTTCCCACAGCTTTACAACAGCCCTCGCCCCCTTCCTCTCAGTCACAAATTCTCAGGCTTCTCCCTTCTCCCTCCACCCTTTTTTTTTTCTTCTTTTTTTTTTTTTTGAGACGGAGTCTTGTTCTGTCACCCAGGCTGGAGTGCAATGGCGTGATCTTGGCTCACTGCGATCCCCGCCTCCCGGGTTCAAGCCATTCTCCTTCCTCAGCCTCCCGAGTAATCAGGACTACAGGTGCACACCACCACGTCCGGCTAATTTTTTGTACTTTTATTGGGGACAGGGTTGCAACATACTGATCAGGCTGGTCTTAAACTCCTGACTTCAGGTGATCCACCTGCCTCAGCCTCCCAAAGTACTGGGATTAGAGGGGTGAGCCACCGTGCCCTGCTCAAGTTTCTCCCTTATAACCAGTCACCAGAGCTAGTCTTTCCAAGAAAGGAGGATAGTGATGTGTGTGAGATTTTAAAGGGAGAATAAATATTCCAAATAAAGATAAGATGTACTGGGCACCCAAGTTCAAAAATGTTGAATATAGCAAACCCTGCTTGGCCAACCAGTATTCCTCTCCCTTTTCATTTGTCTTTAGGCAGAGCCTTTGTGACAGTTAATTTATTCTCCAAGGACATTTTGAAATCCTGTTAATCTTAGCTAAAAGGAATTAAAAGACTACAAGATCAGTAACTGATACTTCCAAAGATCAACTTCTATTTGAACGTGAAGGAAATATTCATAAATTTCCTCTTCTTCACTCTTTTTGGCATCTCCAGATAACACTCCAAGTCTGAGTATTTATTATGAAACGTAAATTTCTTGTTGGAGCAGGAGAGGTATCAGATGTTCTTCTTCTTCCTGGATACACAGACCAGACTTCCCAACCCCCTTCCAGTTAGGAGAGGGCATTGAATGTGAATGCATATTATCCAGGCGTGGTCCATAAAAAACCCACTAAGCGGTCCTCCTCACTCCTCACTCCTTCTCTTGTCACTGAAATGGAGACACTCTCAGAGTGAATTTGGAAGCCACTCCTTAAGGAAGGCGGGGCACCTATCATCTCAAGTCTGAGGATAAGTAGGTGACCGTGTCTCTGATCTGTCAACCCTCTAAGAACTATTAGGTGAATCAGTAATACTGTTTTATTGTGTTTAAGTCATTATTCATTTGGAAGTGTATTTACCACAGCAGTTAGACCCTAACTATAGAGAAAGACTCAGCTAGGAAAGAATATGGAAGTATGTTACAATGTGAATAGATGCTTCACCTGTATAAATGGTGGTTGTTATTGTTGTTGTCTCTTAACTTCTTTGAGTTACACACAGCTCATTCTCATGATGTAGGAAAACATGTTAAGGTCAGTAAACTATCCTAAGATTCTAGCAGCTAAACTCGTTTCTGAATTCAGTACATTAGCATAGAACATCAGCAAGCCTATAACAATTGAAAGGAGACTCTAGTGCTGTTAATAACTTGTTTACTTGCTTCTGTCAAAATTTTAGGTGAGTCGTAAAAAGGATATGATCTCATAAAATTTAATATCACGTTTTACACACACACTGAAAAACAACAAGCAAACAATAGCAACCACAGCTCTGGGATAGGAGGGGCTACAAATCTATCTATAGGAGGTGCTACATATTATCAATATGTAGCAATACATAATGTAGCAATATATAATATGTAGCATAGATATATATGATATATCTAAACACTTAGTTTGTGTCCAACATTGCCAGAAATTAGGAAGAAACAAAGGACTCATAACATACATTTACAAATTTTGCCTTCAGAGAAATTATAGTCTATTAATAGCTGAAGAGGAAAGATTATCATACATGAAATAGTACAAAAAGAGTTATTTAAGTACCATGTGGGTTGCTCTGAGAACTAAATGATGTGAGAATTGAAGAAAGACATATTTGTGGGTATAGGTAACTTCTGAAAGATTTCATGGAGGAATTGTCCTGCAGAAAAAGAATTTGAGGTTTAGATAAAGACAGAAATAAAAGACACGGTAGAGGGGAGTGGACCCGTGTGTAGCACCTGAGCGTCTGAGCTCTCAATAGCACCATCAGAATTTCTTTCAGGTTCGAGAGAAGCTGACACCCAGCTTCTTTATCCTCCTCCAGGATATCTCTGGGCTGTGACTTAGCAGAATGGGAAACGTTTTGCAAACATTTCAGGAATCGGTCCCAGTTTAATTACTTACTATTTGTGGGTCCTTGAACACATCCTTCTGTGCCTCAGTGTTCTCCTCTGTGATACTGGGATAGTATAAGGCCAAGGCTATCTGTCTTACAGGATCAAACTGGCCAATTAATATAAAATGCCTTGAAAATATAAGTATTATTACCATCCCCACTGTCTGAACTGCCATTTGCAATAGCAGAGGAGAGAACTGTAGCTTAGATGACTTCTACTATCCTCTGGGCCACATAGCTGGGTATGCAAGGTAAGTTTTCTTTTACTCTCACTTCGATTTGGGCTTTCACAGTGGGCACAGTGCACCAGCTATGGTAATGCAGTTCACTTATACAGTCAGAAGGCCTTTGGGGGCAATTTGAAGACTTCCTGGATGAACACTCTCTCTTGACTGATTGGTTGCACCTACTGTTTCCATAGCAACTCTAGATCGATTCCACACTCACTGACTTTCTGCTCCCATTTGCTATAACATCACTTTAACAGCAAGAGACATAAAGTAGAAGGATTTTAATAAATGGAAGTATAATTTAAATTGAAGTTTTGGGTTTTTCTTTTTGGAGGTCCCAGAGTTCTCTACATGTTACACATAGTTATAGTAGACTCATAGCTCTTTCCTTTAAGGCGGATGGATGAAAGCAGATGCTTCTTTAATAAAATTCCTTGTAATAATATTGAGAAAACATTGCCCAGCAAATCCTCTCCCACATTTGTATGAACAGAGACCTATAGCCCACCTTTAGTTCACCTTCTTCACCAAGACTTGTATGTCAAGGTTCCAAGCAGGCTCACAACAAACCATAAGGTAGTATTTTCTCCAGGTTATTTAGGTTTAAAATATTTGACTAAAAGGCAGCGCTATAAGGTATATAAGTGACAGAGTCAGGATCCAAACACATACACAAGTGTGTCTTGACCATGTGGACATGACCACATCATTGGTGGTTGTACTCTCAGTACAGCATAATCATCATACTTCTGAATGTAGATAAATAACTCTGGCTCTTAGTTTGGATTGCCTTAGAAAACAGAGCCTGAGACAAAGACTCGGGTGCAGGCAGTGTATTTCAGAGCTGATCCCAGAAAGCAGGAGCAAGTAAGTGGAGACAGCAAGACAAGAAAGAGGAAAAACTATTATCCAGTGTGTTATAAAGGTTTCTGATGGATTCCTCTAGGATGGATTCTGGGTTCTACTCTAACCTCTCAGGAATATATAGGATGCCATCTAGGATTATCCAGGTGGCAATGCAAGCATTTATGTGCTAGTCTCACCCGAAACCCCTTTGGATGAGTGTTATGCCTGGGCATTTTTAACATCCCCACACCTTCTGGCTGTTCTTTTGCACCAGAGAAGAACTTGGGCTAAATCACAGAAAGACCCATAACTGGCCTCCAAGTGGGATGTTAACTGTGTTGAGCTAAGACTGACCCATCAGGTAACTGTCCACCATAGCTGCTGCTGATATTAGAGCTGGCCCTAGTGACTGTGGTGCAGGCACCAGGAGTGTCTGCTGCACCCCACTTCTGAGATATTTTACATCTTGCTGAAATAACTGTTAGTTCAGCCTTGTGACTTGCACACTTACACGGGACATGAACGTAACCTTAATTCTGGCTATAGAGCAGCACTGTAACAAGAGAGTTGATTCAGCTGTGTGTCTGGAGTAGTAATCATAGTCCAGTGTGGGCTCTGAGGCAAAACTGCCTAGTTCTACTCTGAGTTTCATCACGCTAAGTCTAAGTGCACAAGTCAGTTAAAGACAATGTGTTTCAGCTTCCTCATTTGTAAAATGGACATAACAGAATCCACCTTATAGTTTGCTGTTGGGTTAAATTAGATAATCAGATATAAAGCACTCAGAAGAGCACCTGAACATAGTAAATATTTAAAGGAGTTGATAGAATTTTATCAAATTATTTGCAATTTACTAACATATCCATTTTTTCTCTCATAGCAGGAGGGGAATGTATTATAAGCACTCTGTGTCTTATGTCTTATAACCACTCATGATTATAAAATGCTAACCAAAAACTTAACATAAAATAACTACAAGTCCCAAAACCAAACATCATAGTGGCAGGAAATTTCACCACCCAAAGCCCACCACTTTCTTCGCACTTTGTCTCAAAATAATGAAAACTGTTTGGTAGCTTTCCTCTCTCACACATACTAGAACTAAAGGGAAATTTTTTAAAGTTTAATATTTTTCACTTGGTAAAAATCCTTATTCTGATAAAATAACATCTGGCCAGAGAGGGGGAAAAAAAGGAACCAGCACAGGAGCTGAGTAGCTTCTGGTCTCCATGGTAACAGTGTGCCATATTCTGACCCCTTTAATCACCTGATTCTCTCAGGATAATGAAAGCAGCAAGGAGACAAAAACCTTAAGACAAAAAATAGTAGCCATTCTTGGAGCAGATGACGACAAGCCAGCAAATGTAGCCCAGAGGTGATTCTAAGTACCTCTAGTTATGTGACATTCCCTTAGAATTATATTTTCGGTAGGAGTGATAGGATAATATTGATCAAGCAGAGCTTAGTCAAAATTACTCATTACCCCCTTATAAGCCACAGCACATAAGCAAGATGGCACCCTGGGGACAGTGGACAGTTTGCAGCCAAGCTGCAAGATAATTGGTCTCCTAGAGCAATGCTTCTCAAAGCAAGATCCACAGAGCTCCTGCATCAGGATCCCTGAGGGCATTGTTAAATGCACATTCCCAGGGTTCATCTTCAGTAAATTCTAATAGAGCAAACTTGGAATGGAGCCAAGGAAACTGTATTTAACAAGTAGCTCCAGGGGGTTCTTAAGCACCCTATAGTTTGAAACCACTCACTTAGAACTTGAGAGTTACTCAAAAATCTAACTTTAGCTAACTTCCCTCCACTCTGCTATTTGTGTTGGCATTCAGATCATTTACGAATGTGACAGAGTCTGCTTTTCTACAGATGACCTATGAAGGTAATCAATTTTTGAGACCAAAAAAATATATAGGGAAGCATTTACAACCACTGAAGTGAAAGGAAAAAAATCTATGTTTAGGAAAACAGGTACATATTAACAATGAAAAGTATAACTTATTGCTTGACTAAGTTTATGTGTCTATATTGTCTCACCAGTTATAATAATGTCTGTATATTATCATACAGAGCTCCTTTTACTTTTTATAAGAGAGGGATTCTTATGTTAAAAGACAGAAACCTAATGCTATAAATTACTAATATATTTCATAGCTCCTGAAAAATTGTATAAGCTATATTTAGATGGCATCTGATTTTATTCATACATTCACATATTCAAATGTTTATGAAGCATCTGCTATATGCTGGAATTAAAGAAGTCAAAAGCCCCCACTACCACAGAGTGCATTCTAGGAAGGAATAAACAATAAACAACTAAGTAAAATATCTACCATGTCAGATAGTGAAAAGCACTATAGAAAAATATAAAGCAAGGGATGAGGTGGTTGCAGTTTTAAATAATAACTGTTATGGGAAGACCTCAAAAGGAAATGGCATTTGAGTAAAACCTGAATATGTTGAGGGAACAAATATTACAATTATCTGGTGAAAGAATGTTCAAGGCAGAGGAAATATCAAGTGCAGAAGCCCTGAGGCAGAATATCCCAGAGGGCAGTGTGGCCAGAACAGAGTAAATGAGGTACAAAGTAGCAGATAAGGTGAAACATAACACTCCTGGTGGAAGGATGTGGAACATATTGTGACCTTTGACTTTTATTCAAAATAAGACCAGAAAGATTTTGAACTGAGAAATTACAGGAACTTACTTATGTTTAAAAGGATCAATCTGCACCTGAGTTGAGAATAGACAAAGACAGAAAAAGGGAGACCAGTAAAACGGCATTCTAGTGCTTCAGATGTTGAATGAGACTATATTGTCAGCTGTCATAGTAGCAAGAAATGGTAAGAGACTAAAAAAGTTTTGAAGGCAGAGTCAAAGAGATTTACTGATGAATCGAATGTTGGATCAAGAAAGAGAGGAATCATGTTTTTTATCTGAGGAAGTGGAAAGATGGATCTGCCTTTTCCTAGATGGGAAAGACAGCGGGCAAAGCAGGGTTCTGAATGTGTTAAGATTAAAATATCTGTTAGACATCCAGGTAGCAACGTCAAGTAGACAGTTGGATCCATGAATCTGAAGTTCAGGAAAGATATCTGGTCTGGATGTATGAACCAGTGAATCACCAGCCTCGATGTTATTTCCAAAGGAGTGAGTGTAAATGGAAAGAGAAAAAGTTCAATGTCTAAGTGCTGGGGTACTTCAACATTTAAAGGTCCAAGAGATGAATAGAAGCTATCAAAGGGACTGAGATGGAAAAGCCAGCCAGGTAAGAGGAAAAAGCACTGAAGTGGAATGTCCTACACCTTAATCAGCATGTTTCAAAGAGATTGGAGTGATCAACAATGTCAAATGCTTGAAGGTCCATAAGATGAAGATAGGAATTGACCACTGGATTTAGCAACGTGGAGGTGACTGACGATTTTCGTTAGAGCAGTTAGATGTACCGGCAGCATCAAAATTCTGATTTCACTGGATTCATGAAGGAATAGAAGAGGAATTGGAGAAAGCCAGTATTAAAAAATTCATTCAAGATCTTAACACTAAAGAGGAAGTGAGAAATGTGTGATAATGAAGAAAAATGATGAGGTTGAGAGAAGTCAGGTTTTCTTTTCTCTTTTTTCTTTTCCTTTTTTTCTTTCCTGCTTTTTTATTCTTCTTTTTAAAAATTTCTAGAATCTAAAGAATGCTTGCAATCTAAAAGAATATTCAAGTAGGAAGATGTGCTTTGATTACAGAGACTAGAGGGAAAAATTGTAGAGGCAATGCCCTTGAATAAAGGACAAGCGATGGGAGCTAGCAGAAGACATGTGGAGGGAGTAGTCTCAGAATGTTTTTTTCCTTTAGCAATAAATTGTTAATCTATAACATCAGGGGAGAAAGCAGTTGCATACAGCTGTGTAGAAGTCATGGTGGCAGCTTATAAAAGTCCTCTTCTATTTGCTTTTTTTCTCATTGAAATGAGGAACAAATTCATTAACAAGCGGAGGAATGGTGAAAAGATGTTGGAAGTTTGAAGGAGATGATGGTGAGAACTATGTCGTGATCCAGAAGACCAGGCAGTGAATGCACTTGGGAAATGTGGTATGTTTGCCAGCAGCATTAATGGGTCATCTTCATGAATACAAGGTGAGACTAGTCCAGAAATTCTGGCCTAAATCTCTAAGGGAAAGTATAATTTTTAGTCAAAGCAAAAAAAATCTCAATTTAGGCACCATAAAAAGTTTTCCAATTCACTTAAGAAATTTTTCCTCTTAATCTTGTCAAAGATCAGTCTGAGTATTTCTCAGTCTCTCTTAGAAGTGCTGAGTCATGATTATTACCCCTGCCTGTTAGAGGTAAATTTTAGAGGGTTAGTTACTGAACCTACTGGGCTTTCCCTTTATAAGAAAGTGAGGTAAATTTTGTAAATACCCCACTATTTCCAAACCTCATACTCTACTCTCTGTCATAAAAATCTCTGTGGCATAATTTATGCTGAAATGCTTTCTAAGTTATTTATTCCAACAGTATGGTAAATTCTACTCAAAGGAAATAATTCTCGGTCTTGAGCTTTTGAGGTCGTGGGTATTTGTACCAGAGACTGATATAAAATTTCTCAAAGCAGAAATAACATTAGTTCAAAGTCACATGACATTATCAATGTCATTAGAGATAATACTCAAATTAACTAAGAAAGGATTTTATAGCTCAAAAAAATAGGATATTTTATGTAAGTCCCAGGAATTCCTATAGCCAGTCCTGCTTCTGAGTTCTTCACATATCATGAGTTTTCATTCATTGCTAACTAATTAACACTTCACTTCACATCTTACTGAATTTTCCATTTATCCATTGGTTTCTGGGCAGCGACTCAAGTAAGCTATGAGAAAGAGGTATAACTGACATTTAGAAAGAAAAAAAATAGAGAGTCATAGCTGCATTGTGATTTCATAGACACCACCCACCTGCATCACCAGGAATGATTTCTTCTCCCTCATCTTTTCCATAGTCACACATCAGATGCCTATTATCACTTTTTTTGAAACTTCAGAGTGTGTTAAAGTTGGTGAGAAAGGTGAGTGACATTATATCAATTCCCATTTTAAGGGACTTAAATACATTGTGGTTTTTTTCATTTTAAGATACCTTACATGTTTATATGCAAAGGGATCTGTCTCTCTTTTGTAGCATACTTTGGTCACATGGGTGAGTATTTGATAATGAGTCCTTGCTGCCAGAGCTCTAATTATAGCATGTTCCTATGGAAAGAGAGTTCACTAATCTGTTCACAAGGTGCCATTACAGAGACTGCCTCTTTCTCTTTTGTTGATCCTTTGATTGACTAACTGTCAATCAAAGTCTATGAGCTCTAACAAAAAAACAAATATTTCCAATTGTTTGATAGTATCATAAATATGATTTTATATTTTCCATTTTAAAATCCCTTCAAGATCCATTCACAAATTAATACATCATTGAATTTACATTTCAGATCTACTATGGGTGCTCAGTGTAATTTTGACTTGTGCTTTACATCATAAACCTTTCCTCCTTTTGATTCATTCAAGTAGAAAGTTGTCTAGATGATGGATAAAAGAGAACTCTCTAGTGTCAGATTATCCAGGTTTCAGTCCACACTGGTACCTGTGTGACTTTGGGGAGTCAACTTAAAGTCTGCAAACATTATCTGTAATATAGAGAATAATAATAGTACATACGTCTGAATGTCATCGTGAGATTGAACACACTAATTCATGTAAGATGTTTAGCACACAACTCCTGACAAATAGGAAAAATCCAATTAGATTAGTTTTTACTAAATGTATCATATGTCAGAAACATACTTTATCCAGGCTGCATAGTATTTAGAGTGCATTGATTCTCAATTCTTCTATTCCATGTTATTTAACCTCTCTGAGACTCAGTTTCTCAGTTTTGTAAAAGACATAATTTCCACTTCCAGCGGGTGGTTCATAAAGGACTTCTAACACATCTCTGACACTCTGCATTAGGCCAAGGTGGGCGGATCACGAGGTCAGGAGATAGAGACCATCCTGGCTAACACGGTGAAACCCCATCTCTACTAAAAATACTAAAAATTAGCTGGGCATGGTGGCAAGCGCCTGTAGTCCCAGCTACTCAGGAGGCTGAGGCAGGAGAATGGCGTGGACCTGGGAGGCGGAACTTGCAGTGAGCCGAGATCGCGCCACTGCACTCCAGCCTGGGCGACACAGCAAGACTCTGTCTCAAAAAAAAAAAAAAAAAAAATTACATAATTACTCTCCGTATTAGTTTGCTAGATCACCAAAACAAAATACCACAGAGTGAGTGACTTAAACAACAGAAATTTATTTTTTCTCAGTTCTGGAAGCTAAAAGTCCAAGATCAAAATGTCAGCAGATTTAGTTTCTCCTGAGGCCTCTCTCTTTGGCTTGCAGATGGCTGGGTTCTCACTACCTCCTCATATGATTTTCCCTCAGTGTGCATCCTTGAGGTCTCTCAGTGTGTACTGTTCTCTTCTTCTAAGAACACTAGTCAGATTGAATTAGAGCCTGCCCTAAGGACCTCATTTTTAATTTAATTATCTCTTTAAAGGCCCTGTCTTCAAACATAGTCACATTCTGAGGTCTTGGAAGTTAAGGCTTCAGCATTTTTAGGTGACACACATTGGTCCTTAACACTACACTTCAGCTTTACTGTTCCTTTTCATTTCACATATTCCAACTACCTTGAAAAATACATCTAAAGAAATAGGTATTTCAATGCTCTAGGTACCATAACCTGAAGAAATGAAGTTTGTATGTAATTACTTCCTTTTGCCTTCAATACACTGTTAACTTTTCTTACCCTTCCCCTGCTTCATTTGTAGGTACTGAATTTTCTAGACAGTGATTCTAAAAACACATCCACTTTAATAAAATGTCATTACAATAAAATTACATTTCAAGAGTATTTATTTTAAAATATCTTAATTAAATATTTTAAAATGTTAAATATTTTAAAAATTAAAATATTCCATTTGTGAATTTTGGCTTATTTGCAAATACTTTTGGTGTTTTAGTCATGCAGTCTTTGCCCATGCCTATGTTCTGAATAGTATTGCCTAGGTTTTCTTCTAGGGTTTTTATGCTTTTAGGTTTTACATTTAAGTCTTTAATCCACCTTGAGTTAATTTTTTATAAAGTGTAAGGAATGAGTCCAGTTTCTGTTTTCTGCCTGTGGTTAACCAGTTTTCCCAGCACCATTTATTTAACAGGGAATCCTTTCCCCATTCCTTGTTTTCATCAGGTTTATTGAAGATCAGATGGTTGTAGATGTGAGGTGTTATTTCTGAGGTCTCTGTTCATTCTGTTGGTCTATATATCTGTTTTGGTACCAGTACCATGCTGTTTTGGTTACTATAGCCTTGTAGTATAGTTTGAAGTCAGGTAGCATGATCCCTCCAGCTTTGTTCTTTTTGCTTAGAATTGTCTTGGCTATATGGGTTCTTTTTTGGTTCCATATGAAATTTTTTAAAATTTTTTCTAATTCTGTGAAAAAAATAGTAGCTTGATGGGAAGAGCATCGACTCCATACATTACTTTGGGCAGTATGGCCATTTTCATGCTATTGATTCTTCCTATCCATGAGCATGGAATGTTTTTCCATTTGTTTGTGTGTGTCCTCTCTTATTCCCTGGAGCATTTACATTTCTTATAAGTTGTATTCCTAGGTATTTTATTCTCTTTGTAGCAATTGTGATTGGGAGCTCACTCATGATTTGGCTCTCTGCTTGCCTATTATTGGTTTATAGAACTAAAGAGCTTCTGCAAAGCAAAAGAAACTATCATCAGAATGAATAAGCAGCCTACAGAATGGGAGAAAATTTTGGCAATCTATCCATCTGACAAAGGTCTAATATCCAGAATTCACAAGAAACTTAAACAAATTTGCAAGAAAAAACAAACAACCCCATCAAAATGTGGGTGAAGGATATGAAGACACAATTCTCAAAAGCAGACATTCATGCAGCCAACAAACATGAAAAAAAGCTCATCATCACTGGTCATTAGAGAAACGCAAATCAAAACCACAATGAGATACCATCTCATGCCAGTTAGAATGGCAATTATTAAAAAGTCAGGAAACAACAGATGCTGGAGAGGATGCTGAGAAATAGGAATGCTTTTACACTGTTGGTGGGAGTGTAAATTAGTTCAACTATTGTGGAAGACAGTGTGGTGATTCCTCAAGGATCTAGAACCAGAAATACCATTTGACCCAGCAAACCTAATATTGGAAATATAACCAAAGAATTATAAATCACTTTACTATAAAGACACATGTACACATATGTTTACTGCAGCACTATTTGCAATAGCAAAGACTTGGAACCAACCCAAATGCCCATCAATGATAGACTAAACAAAGAAAGAAAGTGTGGCACATGTATACCATGTAATACTATGCAGCCATAACAAAGAATGAGTTCATGTCCTTTGCAGGGCTATGGATGAAGCTGGAAACCATCATCCTCAGCAAACTAACACAGGAACAGAAAACCAAACACTGCATGTTCTCAGTCATAAGTAGGAGTTGAACAGTGAGAACACATGGACACAGGGAGGGGAACATCACACACTGGGGCCTGTTCAGGGTGTAGGGGGGATGGGGAAGGAGAGCATTAGGGCAAATACCTAATGCATGCAGGGCTTAAAACGTAGATGATGGGTTTATAGGTGCAGCAAACTACCATGGCATATGTATACCCATGTAACAAACCTGCATGTTCTGCACATGTATTCCAGAACTTAAAGTAAAATTGTTAAAAATTAAAATATTTTAAAATATTATTAAAATACTTAATAATTTAAATATTTAAATTTCAATAAAATATTTTAAAATATTGTATTTAATTTATTTAAAAATATGTAATATTTTAAAACATAGAACAATGAGTTTTATGAGAAAATTAATAATGTGAAAAAGAATCAGAATACTGTGAGGTAAGAAAAAAATCTTAACTAATGTAAGAGGAAAAAAATCTTTAACCAAAATTGATAACATTAACTTGCAAAAAGCAACTTTGGCAAACATCATAGTTTGCCTGTCCAACAGTCATTCACTCTTCCTTTATGCCAGCAGAAACCAAATTGTGCCCATCCTTCTGCAAGAAGACATTGGCCAAAGGGGAGCTTGAGGCTCTCCAGACCCTGTAGATGAATCATGATTTGCCACAGTCATTCCATTCCCCTTTGCCAGGGATTGGCTTAGGTGCAGCCCAGTGAATCATAAGGAGAGTCTTCAAAGAGCTCTGGAAACGGAATACAGAAATGAGATAGTGTTTTCCACATCTCAGGATATTAGGATGTGATTCTTGGGGTTTCTGCAGTCCTCTTATCCTTCAAAACAATTTTTTTTCCCTGAGACTATGAATGAATTTAAAAAAGGCAGTACGGTAAAATATGCCACCTCAAAATATGCCACCTTGGCATATAGAATCATTATGTAAGAATTCTTTTGCACTAAAGGCAATTGAGAAACAGCTGACACAAAAGAGTCACTCTGACTTCCCCTTTTCTCCTACTATCAGCAAAAAAGAAACATTCTTGTCACCAGAGATGAGGAGTTGAGGCAGAAAAACATCTACATAAACAATTTGTTAAAAATAAGTCTTATCTTTCTTAGCTTCTCCATGCATTTTCGTTACTTTCCCATAACTGCCACACTTTCTTCATCCTCCTGTTTAAGCATCTTGGCTTTGTCACTTCTTTGAGTCTTGATTTTCCTATGGGGGCTCTCACGTACATGCAAAAATCTATATGCTTTTCTCCTGCTAATCTATCTTATGCCAGTTTAATTCTCAGGACCAGCTGGTGGCACTAAGAGGGTAGAAATAAAATGTTGTCTCCCCTACAAGAGTAAAGGTTCTAAAACCAAATACTAATTGTTCCTAATGTTATCAAAATGCCAGGGGTTTGGTGTAGGTCCTGCTGCTCCCCACACAGAAAGCCAGTCACTGAGACAACCAGTATTGCCAGAGAAGAAGGCTTTAATTGGGTGTACAGCCAAAGATATGGGAGATCAGTGTGAATCCATCTTTTTGACTGGCTAAAATTAGGAGTTTATATAGCAGGGAAGAACTGTAACTATGTGTGGGAAAACGGGAATTCGGGAAGAGTAAGGAAGCAATCATGATGAATGAGGAGCCAGGAGTTTCATTGTCTGGATGCCATGATTAAATGAGTTTCAGTTCTTTGATACTTTTTGGGAGACCTAGAGGTCCTTTCCTGAGGAAGAAACTCAGATAAACAAAGTAAATTTCAAGCTTTAAGACCAAAAGTGTCCATTTCTGTGTGTGTGTGTGTTGTTGTTGTTGTTTTTAAAGAAAAAAAAAAAAAAAAACTACCTATGGGACTATTGGGTCGGTTTACTAATACAGAAAATGATTTAAAGAACTGCTAAATGACAAACAGCATACATTACTTTGACAGTCAACTAGATGAAGGTCAAGGACAAATTACTGGGGGACGCTTAAAATTCCAAACCAGAATTCTTGAAGATTGGGTAAAGAAAATGTTTATATTAGTGGGAAAGAAAAGTTTTTCTCAGTTCTTTTAAAAAACATTATTTTTCAAAATTAATTTTTTTGTTTAATGCTATTTTACATTACACAAATACACTGAATTTGAAAAATTGACTGCTTAAACAAAGAGGATCCAGCAGTAAGCCCCTATCTATGGGCTCAGGCAAAGCTGGCAGAAGGGATAGCTCTGCTATTGTCAGCATTTGACGTCACCTCTTGAGAATGAAAACCCTAAAGATATTGTGAAAAGAGCAGTATTCTCCCTTTGGTATGAATTATGAGAGCAGTATTCTCCCTTTGGTCTGAATCAGTCATACTGGGGTATTTTTAAAATATCAATCAATCTAAGTTTTTTTAGTCAAAAAAGTCAACCCTTTATACTACCCTTTCTCCTTCATTTTTATGGTACCATAATTGTCTTATATGTCTATGTAGTTAAGGGGTGGGAGACTCATACATCATCATGCTTTATGAAAATTGCCAAGTCAGATGACACTACAAGATACTCGGCATCCAACCAGGAAACTCTAGGTTCCATGAGAATGGAAATTGGGTCTGCTCTGTTCAGCTCTCTATCTTCATTGCCTATGGAGCTTAATAAATATTTGCTAAATGAATGCATGAATGACTGGGAACTAAAAAGATAACAGTATGTACTAGATTTCACCACCCCCTCACCCCTGATTACTATACATAACTATTAATTATCCTTCACTGTACAATATGATTTTCACCTGTTCCAAGATGATTCAGAACCAATAATGACCATTAAATTTCCAACTCAATATCTAGGTTTTATTTATAATCACTTTTAATCTTCCAGTATTTCAAAATTTTTCATGTGTCTCCTGTAATCACCTTGTATGACCTTATCTATCTGTGATGTGCCATCATTTCACAACAGACCACTTTAAACTGCATTCAATAAATAAAACTATGGCTCTCACAACTCCTAAGAAAGATAAATTTACCCTCATTTTGTTTTCAAGGAGCTAGGAACAGAAGATGTGACAAAACAGGCCAGAAGAAAAAAATTGATAATGTTGACTATGCCCTGTAACCCAGTAATCACACAAACCTAAGTGGCAAGATGATCACAGTCCTTTGGTGACAGGCCTCATTATCTTAAAGAGCAATTTAGCAGGAGTGACCAGTTCATCTTGTTCAGTGAATGGAAAATGTTGGAGTTTAAGAGTCATCATTTTTATAGCATCTGTAGACTTGCATGCAGAGAAAAAAAAAACTCATTGAGTTTAAATCCAGGTAATAATTTATTTGTGGTAGACACATCATTATGTAAGCACATAAGGTTTTAATTTGAACAAGTTAACCTTCTCTTCCTGGACCAATGTTATCCCTATTCACTTTTGAGAGAATGTGGTAAGGAGCAAGGAGTGGTAGGGATGGTGGTGAAGGGTGAGGAAGTTTCTGCTCCTGCTCCCACTTCCTACACTGACTCTAAAAGGTGAGTCAGATTGTCTCTTGGAGCAAAGAAATTTACCTTTAAAAAGTATGGAAGATTGCTCATCTTGGAAAAAGCCAATTTTTTTTTTTTTTTTTTTGCTAGATTATAGGCTTAGAGACAACTAGAATACCCAACTCTTCACAGAAGCCTGAGTAATGATTTCTACCTTTCCAAATCTTTGTGGAAGCCACTTGGGCCAGTATAAAGGGTAAACAAATGAGAGTTCCTAGAAACAGCAGTAAAGGAACAAGAAATAGTTAAATCTTCTACATGGCAATTCAGTGCTTTTAATATACTTACACCCAATATTCTCATTTTCAACTTTTAACGAAACACCCATTAATACTTGACAGCAAGATTAGAAATACAAATTAGCCTGAAGAAAGTAAGAGAATTAGTGTGGTGTGAAAGACAGCAGTACAAATTCTGGAATCAGACACATCTGAGTCCAAAACCCAGACCCTCCATTTCTAACTGTGCCAAGTGGGCAAGCTATTTAACTTCTCTAAGCCTCAGTGTCCCTGTCATTAGAAGACATTAGAATGTTTATTTCATAGTGAAAGGACACAAACACATCACAGCCTTGAGCACATCACATCCCCCCATATGCCTCCTGGGCCGGACACAAACACATCACAGCCTTGAGCAATGCCTCCACTTCCTGGGCCGGACACAAACACATCACAGCCTTGAGCAATGCCTCCACTTCCTGGGCCTGACACAAACACATTCCTCCATATATTTCAAAGAAAAACAACACCTGGAGAACCTCCGATAAGGTTACAACTGTTTGTAAAAGCGCAGGAACCAATAAGAAAGCTGCTAAAAGCATAATTTAAAATGTAAACCAATTGTAATGCCTTGTTTCTCTGTAACCTGACAAGTCTTGTTTACCTCAAGCTATAAAAAGCAAGCACACGCATTGTTCCGGGCCCTCTTGTATGTTGTAGAACGGAGGGACCAAGTTCGAACTTGTATTAAAAGATCCTTGCCGCTTGGCTTTGACTCTGGACTCTGGTGGTCTTCTTCGGGGAATAAACGGTCTGGGCATAACAATAGCATTGATTTAAAGATTATATGAGATTATTTATGTAAAGCACTTCCCAGAGTGCCTGCGGTTACTAAATGCTCAAGAAATAGTTCCTATCATTATGCTACTAATAATAATGATCTAAATTCACATCTCACAAATAAGTGCTGTTAACATTTTAGCATGTAGTCTTTCATTTTGTTTCCTCTAAGTATGTTTGCATGTATTTTTAATACAATAAAGGGATTGTACTATGCATAATATCAGTAGCTTTTTTTAAGCAGTTAATAATATACTGTGACCATCTTGACAATAAAGTGTCATAATGTAATTGGCAATGGCTACATTGTCATCTTTTTTATGCCTTTACAATAATGTATTTTACTGATCCCCTTATAGCTGACCATTTAGGATATGCCTACATTTTTTCTGTGATAAACAATGCCTCCCACAGTAAGGGAGGAACAATGGAATGAAAAACTCTGCACATAAACACTTTGATATAAATCCTCATTTGGTTAAATTCCTACAAGTGAAATCACTGGGTTAAACAAAGTATATGTGCACTTTTTTTAGATTTCTTGACACATTTTGACAAATTCCCTTCCAGAAAAGACTCCCACAGAGAAGTTGTGAGATTCTCTTTTACAGGAACTTTATCCACACTGGGTATTAGAATTTCCCTGTCAAAGAGAAAAAAAAAAAAAGTTGCCAAAGTGTTTCATTGCCGGCATTGTGAAATGAAACACATTAAAAGATCATGGAAATCTCCTAATTGCTGTTTTCCAATTGAAGTTTATTCTAGGGCAGGGGTCCACAAACAATGGCCCATTGATCAAATCTCCCCTGTCATCTGGTTTTGTACATCTTACAAGTTAAGAATTGTTTTTACAGGCCGGGCGCGGTGGCTCAAGCCTGTAATCCCAGCACTTTGGGAGGCCGAGACGGGCGGATCACGAGGTCAGGAGATCGAGACCATCCTGGCTAATACGGTGAAACCCCGTCTCTACTAAAAAATACAAAAAACTAGCCGGGCGAGGTGGCGGGCGCCTGTAGTCCCAGCTACTCGGGAGGCTGAGACAGGAGAATGGCGTGAACCCGGGAGGCGGAGCTTGCAGTGAGCTGAGATCCGGCCACTGCACTCCAGCCTGGGCGGCAGAGCGAGACTCCGTCTCAAAAAAAAAAAAAAAAAAAAAAAAGAATTGTTTTTACAGATGAACGTTTGCAAGAGATTTCATCAGAAACACCAATTGGTACCCCAATTAATCATTAAGTTATTTTTAAAACACGAATTCAATTTTTCTCATTAGCTAACCTATAGTACAAAAACTTGAACTCAATGATGATGATTATGATTATACTTTAAATTTTATCAAAGAATGTTATGAAAATTTGTTTTCTCCCTTGTTATAAGTATCTACATAATATTCTCAATTTTGCATCTTGACCTACAAAGGCTAAAATTTTACATCTGTTTACAGAAAAACACAATTTGCCAAACCCTCTTCAAAAGTAAGTATTCATTAAAAATATAAAAATGTAAAAATATTTTTAAGTATTTCCCCTAATATACTAGAGTAGCAAACTTAACAAGATCGCCCTTTATTCCACATCTCAGTGATTTTCAAAACTGAAGTTCTCATGTTCCTCAGAGATAGATAATCTTGGGAGAAAAATCAGGTCAAGGAAAAATCAACAAATCTTCACACTTCAACCATTTTTGTTGCCTCTTGTTATAGATTTGGGTTCCAAATAAGATTTCATGTAAATAGTCCCACAATTTTAGAAAGTGTCTGAAAACTGCTTGATAATGTGTAACAGGGCATTGCTTAGGCCAGGGCTTCTTTTACATGTTTTCATCCAGTGCCTGTCAACAGTAGAGTTCACAATAGGTCCCAACCCACCTGCTTTCAAATCAAACTGACCTCCTTTTTTAAGGGTCATAGTTCTAATTGATGAAACATGGCTAATGACCAATTTTAATAAATCTAAATTGGTATCGGTAATGTTTTTGTCTTTCAGGAGAAAACTAACCTTGATTCATACAAACTATTTCACATTTAAAATGGTTGAACAAGTATTCCCACAGTAAGGGAGGAACACTAGAATCTGCAAGGAACAAATAAGCATAGAATTGAAATGTAGGCCTTACTTTCCTTTGTTTTTCTGAGCCATTTATTGAGGTTGTCAGAGCAAACTTACAATGAAGCTATCCCTTGACTCTGTAGCCATGTAATGAAATGGTTAGGAGCAAAAGAAATAAACATAGAAATAGGACTCGCTTGTTTTTCCATTAACTGTGGCTTTCTTGATGATTGTGCATTTCCAGAAGGTTAAACATAATTGCCTCTTCTCCCTTCCTGAAGCTCGTTTAGATACATTCTGACACATTCCCACACACACAGCTCTTCTACCCTACGGTTCAGTTTGGCAGGGAAATTCTTTTAAATCAGCAGGAAAGAAAACAGTCTGTTCTGTACTGGATATATGCTATTAAAAATCAACAAAATAATAGATCAATTCCATAACAGAAACTCTGGACACTAGAATTAAAATTTCTGGAAACAGTTTATATTAAAATTATTCTGGAATCAGGTAACTCAAGACAATGAGAATCAACAGAATTATTGAAAGAGTAATAGTGATGATAGCAATAGCTAACATTTGGGTGCTTGCTGTGTAGCAAGGCCAGTAAGTCACAAGGATCAAATTGGTTTTCAATAGTTATAACACTCAGTGATTATCAACTAAGCCCCCTTCTAATTCCATGATATGTAGTCACTGCCTCAGGTCAATGGCATCTATGAGGTAGGCACTATTATTACCCACATTTTACAGATGAAGCTTAGTGGACTGCCATGCTCAAGAAGCTGGTTCAGTACACAGTGGACCTGGGACTTGACCTAGGGCTGGCTCTTGGTCACAGAGCCACTTCTTCCTCTCAAACCTGCCTGATGATGGAATGTGGGAATATTCTAGCAGGATAATCTCTATTCAATCGTCACTGAAATAGTGAATAACATGGTTTTAAGAAAAAAGGGGTTTGAGACCAGCCTGACCAATATGGTGAAACCCCGTCTCTACAAAAAATCAAAAATTGGCCGGGTGAGGTGGCACGCGCCTGTAATCCCAGCTACTCTGGAGGCTGAGACAGGAGAATCGCTTGAATCTGGGAGGCGGAGGTTGCAGTGAGCTGAGATCATGCCACTGCACTCCAGCCTGGGTGACAGAGCAAGACTCCCTCTGAAAAAAAAAAAGTGGGGAGGTGGGATTAAAAACTGCTGAGAGTGAAAAAGGAGGTAACTACTACAAAGGGTACCCTTGATCCCTATCTGTTATCTTCAAAAGTTGTTAGAACAAAAAGCAGAAGAATGAGCTTCACATCAGTCTGAATACATTAAACAATTAGACAGAACAAGGCAGCAGTCCTCAAAGCTGGCCTAGGTGAAAGTGATAACACAGAAAGAGGAAACAGTTAAAGACCTAGCAGTTCCAGACTTCCCAAATGGTGATGCAACCACAACATTGTCAGCAGTTTCCAAGAAGAATGGCAGATGTTAAGGATCACAAGATTGAATGAAAGTGGTCACCATTTCCAAAATTGTATTCTAGGCGATGCTAATAAGAATACCACAAACAGGAGGGGGTATATGGCTATGTGGTTTGATGATACGGGGAGAAGCTGGGTCAAAAAGAGTTACACAACTTTTGTCAATGTAGGACTTCTAGAGTCTTTCATATGCTAAAGTGAACCTCCAGGAGGAGAATATGATATGCAGCATTCCCTAAACTTCTTTGAACACAATATTCTTTTCTCTTAAAGATGTTAACATTTGTAGATTATTCATTTTTCATGTAACACAGTTTGAATGAATTATTCAATCTGCGGTAAAAATTATCAGAGTATGTTGCTGAGAGAAGGGTTTGCCTTGGGTGTTCACACTTACAGCTATAACAGTGTCATAAACCAGCAAAACCAGGTTGCCTTGTTAGGCGAATTGCAATGTCATCCATAGCAGGACTACTAAACTGAAGTTCACTTTACTAGCTGAGTTGGGAAGGTAGGATGAACAGTAGACAAATGTGTGGAGATATTTTTATTTCTGCTGTTACATGGAGGGAGACACCATCACACTATCACATTCATCAGAGATTTAAAGAATTCCAGGATCCAAACAAGCTTAAGAACCAACTGTTCCTTACATAGTAAAAAATAATCTTGCAAAGGTAATATTAACACCGAATTCCAGAACCTGCTTTTAATTTCAGACAAATCTCAGCTTCTCTGAAGCTTGGTTTCCTCATCTAAATTGTGAAGACAATTTTCTTTGCCTTATGTACCATGCAGAGTTAATATGAATAGGAAATTATGTAAGAGATAAAGAGATGCTTAGCTCCAAGTGCTATGCAAATATTAGAATTATTATTGCTACAGTAACATTAAATCATATTTTATCCAACAGATGCAATATAGGAAAGGAAAAATGTCTGTGGCATTTGGAGATTAGTAATGTGTGCTTTAATACCACAAACTACAAAGAAATTGGAAGTCATCAAAAAAGAAGAACTAAAATCAAAACAAATCTTTCTGTTGGACAAGCTCAAGATGACAAGTCATGTAATGAATCCATCTGAATCCAGGCAGGAATCCTACTGATCTTACATACTTGTGGTTAAACACCAACATTTTCAGTGAAAATGTCATTTAAGTGTATTAGTAATATTCCTACCATAGACACACACGTACATTAAAAGGGAACAAATCTAGGGTAGTGGCGGCACTGCAAAAATAGCATCAATTAAAATTGTTTATAATTGATAATAGCTCTATGGCCTTATAACCATGAAATATCAACCATTCACACTTCCTACATGCCTATATTCAGAAAATATAGGAGTTTTAAAAGTTGAGTGTTTACTACATACCAGGCGTTTCATCCATGGTCACATTTAATTCAGTGAGATAAAAATTATTATCCTTATGTTACACATGGAGAAACTGAGGTACAGAGAGATGTGACCCAGTTCACACAGCAAGTAGTCATCAGAGGTAGAATTTAATGTCTGGTCTGTCTGATTCCAAAACACTTTTCCTTTCAACACATCTGCTGTTTCTCCAATTTCAAATACATAAATAAATAAACTGTAAAGAATTGTTTTGAGTGATATATGATCCAATCTAAAAGTTTAAATAACTGAAAACAAATTTACATAACTGAAAAATTTAATAACTGAAAATAATTTTAAATAGGAAAATATTTCTATGATCATCCCAGAAAAAATTTTTTTTTTTTTTTTTTTTTTTGAGACAAAGCCTCGCTCTTTCAGCCAGGCTGGAGTGCAGTGGCATAATTTCAACTCACTGCAAGCTCTGCCTCCCAGGTTCAGGCCATTCTTCAGCCTCAGCCTCCTGAACACCTGGGACTACAGGCGCCTGCAACCACGCCTGGCTAATTTTTTTTTATTTTTAGTAGACCGGGTTTCACCCTGTTAGCCAGGACGGTCTCGATCTCCTGACCTCGTGATCTGCCTGCCTTGGCCTCCCAAAGTGCTGGGCTTACAGGTGTGAGCCACCGCACCCGGCCCCAGAAACGTATTTTTATAATTACATACATAAAGGAAATTTCAAAAAGAAAACTAGTTTTTTTTCTTTAGGGACAGAGTCTCCCTCTGTCACCCAGGTGAAGTGCAGTGGTGCTATCATAGCTCACTGCAGCCTAGAACCTGGACTCAGGTCATCCTCTCATCTCAGCCTCCTGAGTAGCTGAGACTACAGATGAGCACCACCACACTCGGCCAATTTTTAAAAAATTTTTTGTAGAGACAGGCCCTTGCTCTGTTGCCCAGGCTTCTTTGAACTCCTGGCCTCAAGTGCTCCTCCCACCTCTGCCTCCCAAAGTGCTGGGATTACAGGCATGAGTCATCGTAACCAGGCTGGAAAATTACTTTTAACAGAAGTAATACTTACTTAGTAAGTGACAGTATAAGTGGTAAATGAAATAAATAATATAATTTAAATAGAAGAAGCACTTAGTGGCTAATACTTATTGATTGACAATAAGTCAGCACCAAAAACCATGTGTTACATTTAATAAAATGTTCTCTGATCAATATTACCTATTTTTATACTCATCTGTAAATAGCAAGTTCTATATATTATAACTAGGCTGAAGAATAATCTAGTTTCTTTGCACCCTTTTAAGAAAGCTTTTTACTCTCACAAGTTTTGTAAGGATACTTCACAATCATTAATTTCAACTTTGATAACCACAGCATTCAAGGAAGACATTTCCCATTCTTTATTCATCAGGAGAAAAACACCAGCTTCAAAAATACCTTTCTCTGAATATCAATCCATCAACATTTCTTTTTTTTTTTTTTTTTTTGAGACGGAGTCTTGCTCTGTTACCCAGGCTGGAGTGCAGTAGTGCTATCGCAGCTCACTGCAAGCTCCACTTTCCGGGTTCACGTCATTCTCCTGTCTCAGTCTCTCGGGTAACAGGGACTACAAGGCGCCCGCCACCACACCCAGCTACTTGCTACTTTTTTTTTTTTCTGTATTTTTAGTAGAGACGGGGTTTCACCGTGTTAGCCAGGATGGTCTTGATCTCCTGACCTCGTGATCCGCCAGCCTCGGCCTCCCAAAGTGCTGGGATTAGGCATGAGCCACCGTGCCCAGCCAATCCATCACCATTTCTTAAATGAATGAGTAAATAAGATGAGAACCCAGACCAGCATTCCTGGGTAAAAACTCCAAAGCTTTTTCAGGAGATCCCTCAAACCCATGACTTGCAACACAAATGGAAGCAGGATACCAGTTAAGAGTTCTGCCTGGTGATCAGGGGCTGAAGAGTTCATGTGAGCATAAATAATTATTCTCTTCCCCCAAATCCATATCCTCTGTGGAAGTGTGAGTTACTTTAGCAGCTTAAAAGACACAGGGAAGCCACATGAAAATGATAAAACTATAGGAATCTTTGTTTAAATTTATTTAATTGACACATAATTGCACATATTTACGGAGTACATAGTGATATTTATACATACAATGTATGTATATGTAATGCATATAATGTACAGGAATCAGATTAAGGTTATTAGCATATCCATCATCTCAAATAGTTGTCATTTCTTTGTGTTGGGAACATTCATATCCTCCTTCTAGTTATTTGAAACTAAATAATATATTGTTGTTAGCTATAGCCATCCTACTGTTATGTCAACAAAAGGGAAATTCCTTAATGTCCCAGCCCTGAGCCAGTGCAGGGGCAACTTACATCAGCAGCTGGGATGTCCAGGAAGAGGAAGTTTCAGAGGGCCGGGTTCAGACACAGTGCCCACTTCGAAGCCTGGGAAATCAAAGATTTGCCCTGGTGGTCTGGGCATCTCTCTTTTCTCTTACAGAGGTGGCAAAACTCGACCTCCATCCTCTTAGGGTCCTACCTGGGCCCAAGAATTAAATTGATGTAAGACAGGTTAACAGGAGAAAAGCATATGAATTTATTTAATACATGTTTTACGGGACATGAGAGCCCATATAGGGAAAAGAAGATCCAAGGAGGCAGTGAGAGTCAATCGCTTCTACACTGGTTGCACAAAGGACAGTACATTTTGAAAAGGTAGCTCAATTTTGTGGGGAGGCTTAAAATATAAGAATTAGTTGAACAAGGTCTATACAGAATTCTCTCGGCTTCGATTTCTCATCCTTGATAAGGAGAATGGTATTCCTTCTGTGACAGGGAGGTCATCTCTCATATAAGAATTTCGGGGGCGGAGCAAGATGGCCGAATAGGAACAGCTCCAGTCTCCAACTCCCAGCACGAGTAACACAGAAGACCGGTGATTTCTGCATTTTCAACTGAGGTACTGGGGTCATCTCTCTAGGGAGTGCCGGACAATCGGTGCTGGTCAGCTGCTGCAGCCTGACCAGCGTGAGCTGAAGCAGGGCGAGGCATCGCCTCACCTGGAAGCGCAAGGGGGAAGGAAATCCGTTTTCCTAGCCAGGGGAACTGAGACACATAACACCTGGAAAATCGCGTAACTCCCACCCCAATACTGCGCTTTAAGGAAACAGGCACACCAGGAGAATATATCCCACACCTGGCCGGGAGGGTCCCACGCCCACGGAGCCTCCCTCACTGCTAACACAGCCGTCTGCGGCGATCTATCCGCAAGGCAGCAGCGAGGCTGGGGGAGGGGCGCCCGCCATTGCTGAGGCTTAAGTAGGTAAACAAAGCCGCTGGGAAGCTCGAACTGGGTGGAGCTCACAGCAGCTCAAGGAAACCTGCCTGTCTCTGTAGACTCCACCTCTGGGGACAGCCCACAGCTGAGGTCCAATAGGGAAAGCAGCGGGGGCGGTGCAGAGGCGAACGACTCTGTCTGACAGCTTTGGGGAGAGCCGTGGATCTCCCAACGCGGAGGTTGAGATCCGAGAACGGACAGACTGCCTGCTCAGGTGGGTCCCTGACCCCTGAGTAGCCTAGCTGGGAGACATCCCCCACTAGGGGCAGTCTGACACCCCACACCTCACAGGGGGGAGTCATCCCTGAGAGGAAACTTCCAAAGGAAGAATCAGACAGGTACACTCGCTGCTCAGCAATATTCTATCTTCGGCAACCTCTGCTGCTGATACCCAGGCAAACAGGGTCTGGAGTGGACCTCAAGCAATCTCCAACAGACCAACAGACAGTCCTTCTGACTGTCAGACGGAAAACTATCAAACAGGAAGGACACCTATACCAAAACCCCATCAGTACGTCACCATCATCAAAGACCAGAGAGATAAAACCACAAAGATGGGGAAAAAGCAGGGCAGAAAAGCTGGAAATTCAAAAAATAAGAGCGCATCTCCCCCTGCAAAGGAGCGCAGCCCATCGCCAGCAACGGATCAAAGCTGGTCAGAGAATGACTTTGACGAGATGAGAGAAGAAGGCTTCAGTCCATCAAACTTCTCAGAGCTAAAGGAGGAATTACGTACCCAGCGCAAAGAAACTAAAAATCTTGAAAAAAAAGTGGAAGAATTGACAGCTAGACTAATTAATGCAGAGAAGATCATAAACGAAATGACAGAGATGAAAACCATGACACGAGAAATACGTGACAAATGCACAAGCTTCAGTAACCGACTCGATCAACTGGAAGAAAGAGTATCAGCGATTGAGGATCAAATGAATGAAATGAAGCGAGAAGAGAAACCAAAAGAAAAAAGAAGAAAAAGAAATGAACAAAGCCTGCAAGAAGTATGGGATTATGTAAAAAGACCAAATCTACGTCTGATTGGGGTGCCTGAAAGTGAGGGGGAAAATGGAACCAAGTTGGAAAACACTCTTCAGGATATCATCCAGGAGAACTTCCCCAACCTAGTAGGGCAGGCCAACATTCAAATTCAGGAAATACAGAGAACGCCACAAAGATACTCCTCCAGAAGAGCAACTCCAAGACACATAATTGCCAGATTCACCAAAGTTGAAATGAAGGAAAAAATCTTAAGGGCAGCCAGAGAGAAAGGTCGGGTTACCCACAAAGGGAAGCCCATCAGACTAACAGCAGATCTCTCGGCAGAAACTCTACAAGCCAGAAGAGAGTGGGGGCCAATATTCAACGTTCTTAAAGAAAAGAATTTTCAACCCAGAATTTCATATCCAGCCAAACTAAGTTTCATCAGTGAAGGAGAAATAAAATCCTTTACAGATAAGCAAATGCTTAGAGATTTTGTCACCACCAGGCCTGCCTTACAAGAGACCCTGAAGGAAGCCCTAAACATGGAAAGGAACAACCGGTACCAGCCATTGCAAAAACATGCCAAAATGTAAAGACCATCGAGGCTAGGAAGAAACTGCATCAACTAACGAGCAAAATAACCAGTTAATATCATAATGACAGGATCAAGTTCACACATAACAATATTAACCTTAAATGTCAATGGACTAAATGCTCCAATTAAAAGACACAGACTGGCAAACTGGATAAAGAGTCAAGACCCATCAGTCTGCTGTATTCAGGAGACCCATCTCACATGCAGAGACATACATAGGCTCAAAATAAAGGGATGGAGAAAGATCTACCAAGCAAATGGAGAACAAAAAAAAGCAGGGGTTGCAATCCTAGTCTCTGATAAAACAGACTTTAAACCATCAAAGATCAAAAGAGACAAAGAAGGCCATTACATAATGGTAAAGGGATCAATTCAACAGGAAGAGCTAACTCTCCTAAATATATATGCACCCAATACAGGAGCACCCAGATTCATAAAGCAAGTCCTTAGAGACCTACAAAGAGACTTAGACTCCCATACAATAATAATGGGAGATTTCAACACTCCACTGTCAACATTAGACAGATCAACGAGACAGAAAGTTAACAAGGATATCCAGGAATTGAACTCATCTCTGCACCAAGCGGACCTAATAGACATCTATAGAACTCTCCACCCCAAATCAACAGAATATACATTCTTCTCAGCACCACATCGCACTTATTCCAAAATTGACCACATAATTGGAAGTAAAGCACTCCTCAGCAAATGTACAAGAACAGAAATTATAACAAACTGTCTCTCAGACCACAGTGCAATCAAACTAGAACTCAGGACTAAGAAACTCAATCAAAACCGCTCAACTACATGGAAACTGAATAACCTGCTCCTGAATGACTACTGGGTACATAACGAAATGAAAGCAGAAATAAAGATGTTCTTTGAAACCAATGAGAACAAAGATACAACATACCAGAATCTCTGGGACACATTTAAAGCAGTGTGTAGAGGGAAATTTATAGCACTAAATGCCCACAAGAGAAAGCAGGAAAGATCTAAAATTGACACTTTAACATCACAATTAAAAGAACTAGAGAGGCAAGAGCAAACACATTCAAAAGCTAGCAGAAGGCAAGAAATAACTAAGATCAGAGCAGAACTGAAGGAGATAGAGTCACAAAAAACCCTCCAAAAAATCAATGAATCCAGGAGTTGGTTTTTTGAAAAGATCAACAAAATTGACAGACCGCTAGCAAGACTAATAAAGAAGAAAAGAGAGAGGAATCAAATAGACGCAATAAAAAATGATAAAGGGGATATCACCACTGACCCCACAGAAATACAAACAACCATCAGAGAATACTATAAATGCCTCTACGCAAATCGACTAGAAAATCTAGAAGAAATGGATAATTTCCTGGACACTTACACTCTCCCAAGACTGAACCAGGAAGAAGTTGAATCCCTGAATAGACCAATAACAGGCTCTGAAATTGAGGCAACAATTAATAGCCTACCCACGAAAAAAAGTCCAGGACCAGATGGATTCACAGCTGAATTCTACCAGAGGTACAAGGAGGAGCTGGTACCATTCCTTCTGAAACTATTCCAATCAATAGAAAAAGAGGGAATCCTCCCTAACTCATTTTATGAGGCCAACATCATCCTGATACCAAAGCCTGGCAGAGACACAACAAAAAAAGAGAATTTTAGACCAATATCCCTGATGAACATCGATGCAAAAATTCTCAATAAAATACTGGCAAACCGGATTCAGCAGCACATCAAAAAGCTTATCCACCATGATCAAGTGGGCTTCATCCCTGGGATGCAAGGCTGGTTCAACATTCGCAAATCAATAAATGTAATCCAGCATATAAACAGAACCAAAGACAAGAACCACATGATTATCTCAATAGATGCAGAAAAGGCTTTTGACAAAATTCAACAGCCCTTATGCTAAAAACGCTCAATAATTCGGTATTGATGGAACGTACCTCAAAATAATAAGAGCTATTTACGACAAACCCACAGCTAATATCATACTGAATGGGCAAAAACTGGAAAAATTCCCTTTGAAAACTGGCACAAGACAGGGATGCCCTCTCTCACCACTCCTATTCAACATAGTGTTGGAAGTTCTGGCTAGGGCATCAGGCAAGAGAAAGAAATCAAGGGTATCCAGTTAGGAAAAGAAGAAGTCAAATTGTCCCTGTTTGCAGATGACATGATTGTATATTTAGAAAAACCCATCGTCTCAGCCCAAAATCTCCTTAAGCTGATAAGCAACTTCAGCAAAGTCTCAGGATACAAAATTAATGTGCAAAAATCACAAGCATTCTTATACACCAGTAACAGACAAGCAGAGAGCCAAGTCAGGAATGAACTTCCATTCACAATTGCTTCAAAGAGAATAAAATACCTAGGAATCCAGCTTACAAGGGATGTAAAGGACCTCTTCAAGGAGAACTACAAACCACTGCTCAGTGAAATCAAAGAGGACACAAACAAATGGAAGAACATACCATGCTCATGGATAGGAAGAATCAATATCGTGAAAATGGCCATACTGCCCAAGGTGATTTATAGATTCAATGCCATCCCCATCAAGCTACCAATGAGTTTCTTCACAGAATTGGAAAAAACGGCTTTAAAGTTCATATGGAACCAAAAAGAGCCCGCATTGCCAAGACAATCCTAGGTCAAAAGGACAAAGCTGGAGGCGTCACGCTACCTGACTTCAAACTATACTACAAGGCTACAGTAACCAAAACAGCATGGTACTGGTACCACAACAGAGAAATAGACCAGTGGAACAGAACAGAGTCCTCAGAAATAATACCACACATCTACAGCCATCTGATCTTTGACAAACCTGACAAAAACAAGAAATGAGGAAAGGATTCCCTATTTAATAAATGGTGCTGGGAAAATTGGCTAGCCACAAGTAGAAAGCTGAAACTGGATCCTTTCCTTACCCCTTATACGAAAATTAATTCAAGATGGATTAGAGACTTAAATGTTAGACCTAATACCATAAAAACCCTAGAAGAAAATCTAGGTAGTACCATTCAGGACATAGGCATGGGCAAGGACTTCATGTCTAAAACACCAAAAGCAACGGCAGCAAAAGCCAAAATTGACAAATGGGATCTCATTAAACTAAAGAGCTTTTGCACAGCAAAAGAAACTACCATCAGAGTGAACAGGCAACCTACAGAATGGGAGAAAATTTTTGCAACCTACTCATCTGACAAAGGGCTAATATCCAGAATCTACAAGGAACTCAAACAAATATACAAGAAAAAAACAAACAACCCCATCAAAAAGTGGGGAAAGGATATGAACAGACATTTCTCAAAAGAAGACATCCATACAGCCAACAGACACATGAAAAAATGCTCATCATCACTCGCCATCAGAGAAATGCAAATCAAAACCACAATGAGATACCATCTCACACCAGTTAGAATGGCAATCATTAAGAAGTCAGGAAACAACAGGTGTGGAGAGGATGTGGAGAAATAGGAACACTTTTACACTGTTGGTGGGATTGTAAACTAGTTCAACCATTATGGAAAACAGTATGGCGATTCCTCAAGGATCTAGAACTAGATGTACCATATGACCCAGCCATCCCACTACTGGGTATATACCCAAAGGATTATAAATTACTCTACTACAAAGACACATGCACACGTATGTTTATTGCGGCACTATTCACAATAGCAAAGACTTGGAATCAACCCAAATGTCCATCTGTGACAGACTGGATTAAGAAAATGTGGCACATATACACCATGGAATACTATGCAGCCATCAAAAAGGATGAGTTTGCGTCCTTTGTAGGGACATGGATGCAGCTGGAAACCATCATTCTTAGCAAACTATCACAAGAAGAGAAACCAAACACCGCATGTTCTCACTCATAGGTGGGAACTGAACAATGAGATCACTTGGACTCGGGAAGGGGAACATCACACACTGGGGCCTATCAGGGGGAGGGGGGAGGAGGGAGGGATTGCATTGGGGAGTTATACATGATATAAACGTCATGCACATGTACCCTAGAACTTAAAGTATAATAAAAAATAAAAAATAAAAAATAAAAAATAAAAAAAAGAATTTCATCTCCTGCTGTTAAGACACAGAATTAAGATCAGAGTGACCTCCTCATGTCTGATATTTTTTAAATATCTTTAATTCAAAATAGTCAATATGCCAGAGCAGCACATTTTGATTGCATAATTCTTAACCTCTTCATTCTCTTCCTCTTGAAGATGGCATGCAGCCTCCTAAGAGTATGAAGTTTATTGCTACCACAGTAGAGTGTAAAAATGGCTTCCTTTCCTCACTCCAAGAGACTCCAGGCCCAAAAGATAACTCCAGAAAGTGAGGAACGAGAGCATAGGCCAGAACTTGCTTCTTTTCCATCTACCCTGCAATAATCAAACACCCTCTAAGGCACAGTTAAGGAAAGAATGCAAAGGATGAAAGAATTTACAGACAGGTCTGTCTGTTTGGGCTTTTCTCATAAAATGTGGCCATCAAAATGTCATAATGGGAGTCACGGCCGGGCTTGACTTCTAATGATGAGAAAAGTTAGATAATGTCATCCTTTCTGTTTTTCACAAAAGCAGAGAGGTCTCTTGGGAGAAAAAGGATTTATCCTTCTTTTTCTTCTTTAGATCCATAGACACCTGGGGACAGTGAGTGGCCCAGGGAGGAGTTGGACATCAGAATTTAGATTGTAAAAAGGAACACTGGGGAGGGCTGACTTGGTTAGTTTGCTTTAATTGCTAGTAGCCAAAGGGCAACTCAAAATGGTTTGCACCATTAGGAAAAGTGATTATTACACATACCAAAAAAAAATCCAGGGAAGAGGGACTCCAGGGAAGAGGCTTGTCAATTCAATGGCTAAGGAGGTCCTCATGGACCATCTTTCCACGTTCTGCTGTGCTTCCTCAGCACATCACCTTCATCCCCACGCTATTTCCTCTCAAGGTAGCTGTATTAGTCTGCTAGGACTGCAGTAATAAAGTGCCACAACTGTGTAACTTAAATAACAAAAATGTATTGTCTCACAGTTGTGGAGGCTGGAAGTTCAAGATTCAAGCATGCACAGAATTGGTTCCTTCTTAGGGCTGCGAGAGAGAGTCCATTCCATACCTCTCTCCCAGATTCTGATGGTTTGCTGGCAATTGTTGACATTGTAGATGCATCACCACGATCTCTGCCGTCATCTTTACATGGTGTAGCCAGTATTTAAATTTCCCTTTTTAGTAAGGATACCAGTCATACTAGATTAGGAACCCACTCTACTCCAGTATGAGTTTATCTTAATGAATTACATTTGCAATGACTCTATTTCCAAATAAGGTCACATTCTGAGATACTGGGGATTAGAACTCAAATATATCTTTTTTCGGGGGTGGGGGACACAATTCAAAACAAAACAGTAGCAAAATGGCTGCTCCAGGTGTCACACCTACAAACAAAGTCCCTAGAAAGAAGAGGCTGTATCTTCCTTACTCCTTTTGAGAAACTTCACAGCATACACAGCATCATGTCTCAGTGGTCATAACTATGTCATATCCTACCTCTAACCAATCATTGTTGAAGGCACTGGTATTGCAGAGATGTGGAGGTGAAATATTCCAGATAATGCAATTACTATTTTGCCTGACAGACAAAGAGAAGGAACATAGTAAAGTTTTAAGCGTGTGAGTTACCATGTTTCCGTAATCTTTCAGTCCTCTAAGTTGTTAGCTTTTCTCCTTTTTCCTAATCACATCTAATAGCCTTTTTTAGAATACATGTTCATTGAAGAAAATTGGAAAGCATTAAAAACAATGTACTTTGAATAATTCAAAAATCCCACCAAGACATCTTCTAATTTCTCTTCTAATTTACTGGTAAGCATGTGTTTATTGAAAAAAATTGAGACAACATTAACATTTTACAAAGAACCAATTTAAAATGATTCATAATCCCATAGAGATATCCCTTACTAATGTACTAGAAAATATTTTTCCCATATGTATATGTTATGTATACATACCTACATATATAACAAAAAGTGTGGCTTTAGTGTGCATACCTCTGAGTAGCCTGCCTTTCTTCAGTTAGTATTAATTTGATTGTTTGCATTTCCTTTCTCCCTGTGGTAATGTTATTAATCACAACTATCTGGAACACCTTACCCCCAACACATATTTATACTCTACAGTTCTCTTTTGGTATCATTAATTGCAAAAGAGTTCCAGCTCAAGTTAAGTCACAGGATAAGGCTCCTGGAACCAAGAGGAGAGAAGAGGTCTGATGAGAAATGAGTTAGACGTTATTCATTAAACCTAAGTCAAATAGTCAAATGCTTCCTCCTCTGTGAAGTATTTGTCACTGACTCCTCCTCCAACCTAAGGAGAATTCTCCCAGTTGTACACAATTACTATTGAGTTGACCGTCCATGTTCTCTAACATAACACTCTGATTTGTGGTATTATTGGTTTTCCACATGCCATGATACCCTTGAGAGCAGAGATGAGCTCTGATTTATTTTTATATCTCCAGGCATAGCATCAGTAGACATTGAATATGTGTTTTATTGAACAAATGAATTCATTCATTCATTCATTTACAGAAGAACAAGCTCAGAATTTTTTTCCTTATTCTCTTCCATAGTTCCCTACAATGGTTTATCATAATTTCAAAAAAGGAGGCAAAGTTTAAACAGTTAATTTTTAAGTATTGTTTGGAAGAAAGTGAAATATAATTATTTCAACACCAACCTAGATATTATGCTTAAATATCAGTGAGGCATGTGCCTCAAAAAGCCAGATGTCTATAAAAATCAAATAATAACTTGACAACCAGGTGATGGTTGCTAAGAGACTGCATTTTTCTGTGAACACATGATGTATGAAGTGTGGCCTAGATTCATATCCTACATTAAACATCTTCCTTGGAGTTATCTATAAAGTCTGATTTTGCATGGCTTGTCAAGGTATGTAAGTTATTCCCTCAGTTATCCTGCTCCTACTCTTAAAAATCATATGGTTCTATACATAGAATATTATTTCAACACCATTATCTGTTCTGAACTCAAGGTTGTTTAGGTTATAGATTGAGGCCCCTTTTGGCTCCAAAACTTTTCAGTGGCATCAAATGTTAGTTACCCTCTCATAGTTATCACTGAGGAACAATCTTCACTTTTGATGTATTAATTGTGCTAAATGAAAAAATGTAAAATATGTACAATGTTTCTATGTCTTCCAAAGTGAAATAAAAATAAATAGAAATTATCCACGAGTTTTGAAAGATTTTTACTCCCCACTACCGGAACATAATAGAGATTGTACTATACTCTGCCTAGGAAGTTGACTTCCGACATTGATAGTGGAGTTCCAGAAAGTGCTGAGGAACTGTGCTAAATTCAAGAGCTGGGAATTTTGTTTGAAATAAATATCTCAATATTTAACTGCTGTATTAATTAGAAAAATTTTATTGCAAGAAACAGAAACCCAAATCAAATTAGC
This sequence comes from Trachypithecus francoisi, assembly GCF_009764315.1. NCBI lineage: Eukaryota > Metazoa > Chordata > Mammalia > Primates > Cercopithecidae > Trachypithecus > Trachypithecus francoisi. Next base: position 98,691,848 of record NW_022681454.1, read on the forward strand.
TAAAGCCAAAAAGGACTTACTAAGATATTAGAATAACTTGGGTAACTTACAAAATTGAAGGAACTAAAGAAAAATAACTGAAAAGTATTAAGGATGTCAGGAACTAGAACCAAGGACAACACAAAAACTCTCTCCATCCAGTCCCCACAGCTTCTACTCTTTTCTCAGCATCCATCTCATTTTCCCAGGTTTTTCCTTGTGCCAGGAACATGACCACCAGCAGCTCTGGTGTCAAATATAAGAGGCAAGAGCTTTGGCTCTCCACATCCTTAGAAGTTTCTGTGTAAAGACGACAATTGACCCAGACTGGGTGACTTGCCCAGCTTGTGGCTAACGGGTGAGGTTAAGTGCATTGGTTGACAATCTTCAGTAGGGGTTGGGAGAAACCAGTTTCTAAAAGAAAGAGTGAAGCTTTTACATGGAGAAGTGCAGAAGTCACGGTAGGCAGGAACAATCAACAGAAGTGCATTGCTCCAAACATATCCAAACATAATACCACTTTCACCAGTTTTGTCACCACAAAGTAACAGGACAACCAGCTCCTAACTTATACAATGTCATCTTTATGACTATTCTAAAATGCTTTGAACTTTTTCATCTTAAAACACCAAAGGATCGCTATGACAGTGCAGGTGCTTTTTCTCACATGCATCCTTCTACAAAATGCTTAGACATGAATTCTGAGGCTTACTTTTCACAAATTAAAAGATTTTTTCACGGAGACACAAAAGATACAAAAAATAGAAAGATCCACATGAAGCACCTTCCTCCATAGTTTCTAAGGCTTCTAAAATCAATGTTTCCCAGTTCATTAACAAGCTCGTACATAATTATTAGAGTGACACCATTAAAGTTAGCACATACAATGACTCCCAAAGAAAAAACATTGTCTATATATAAGCATCGCTGTGAATGAGTGGAATGTCTCAGCAATATAGTCACAAGCAGCCGTCCCAGTGTTCTTACTCAGATATTCCACGTAGCACTTCATAGTATGCTTTAAGTGAGGGAATGTGACCTATAGATACATCTACATGAGAAAGATTCCCATAAGGCATAAACAGTTCAATAAACAATCATAAAAATGTATTCATTCTTCCCCATCTAGAAATCTATGTCTTTATTTAAAAATACGTGATGATTCATGCTTAAGGACGTGTTGTCGGACAGTTGGTCTTTCATCTAGTCAAAAGGTTCTTATCTGCCAGAAATGTGATAAGTCCACTTATAACTAGTCTCTCAAAATATCCTAGATATTTTTCTCTGTATGCATAGTTATTCGTACAAATTAATCTAACCCAATTCCATCTTGTTTACCCTAAAACGTTTAATTATAATGACTTATCATCTTTCATCCCCATAAATTTTCTCCTTGCTTTCAGTGAGTAGCAACTTCACTCCCATATACCTACTTGTAGTGTATTCTTTCTCCTGCCAAATTCATACAGTCACCTCCTCTTCCAGAATAAGACATTTACTGCTGATCAATCACAGCCACAAGGGAAACAAACAACCGCCATGCTCAAATGAGGATAAGGTGAGGCAGGTCCATTAATTTACAAAGGGACTAGTTACAAACATGCAAGTGGGGTACAGGGAAACCACAAGTGATGCTACATGAACGCAGCGCTGAAGACAGCAGAGCTGTTACTACCCCTAGGCCAAAGGGACAGAGAGATAGCGGGCACCAAAACCAAAGGAGGGGAATCCACAGGCAGATGCTGGCCCAGCAACTGTTTTTTAGATGAACTAGGTACAGAAATTGAGAATAAGCATTTATAAACTTCAACAGCAATTCCATAGAATAATTGTGTCTAATAAAAAATGAGGTTTATCTAATAATAAAAATAGGGTTGGATTTTCTATGTCTTTTTTTTTTTTTTTTTCCGAGATGCGAGTCTTGTTCTGTTACCCATGCTAAAGTGCAGAGACATGATCTTGGCTCACTGCAACCTCTGCCTCCTGGGTTCAGTTCTTCTGCCTCAGCCTCCTGAGTAACTGGGATTACAGGTAACTGCCACCACCCCCAGCTAATTTTTTCTTTTTTTTTTTTTTTTAAGTAGAGAGGGGGTTTCACTATGTTGGCCAGGCTGGTCTCAAACTCCTGAACTCGTGATCTGTCCACCTCAGCCTCCCAAAGTGCTGAGATTACAAGCACGAGCCACCACACCTAGCCTATGTCTTTATTTTTAATTGTATTTCGTTTTTCTAGTAATTTCTTTCAATTCTATCTATTTACAGAAGTGTCAGCTATTGATAAATTGGAAATAAGGAAAACACGCTGGGTCTTCACCACAGATATTTTAAGAAGCTTTTCTCTGGAGCAGGCCTTCTCGAGCAAAACAGGCAGCCCAAGGATACCCAATAGGAGGATAGTCAAGGAAATCAATACTCTATCCTTTCTCTCCTCACTTTCTCCAGTCTCTTGTTGACATTCTCCATTTGGCTATACCCATTGAGGTCCATGTGGGTCAGTCTCTGGGGAAGGATACAGAAGGGTGGAGAGTGGATCCCCACCTTGTACAGTTGAAAAGTCTATGTCCCCAACATAGCAAATGCACGAAGTCCCATCACCACAGAATGATGTCATTTGTCACAGCGTAATGTCTCCCTGTGCCACTTATCAGCTTACTGCTGCTGAACTCCAGATTCACTCTAAATACATGCTCTGTCATAATGAACAGAATTCCTTTAGCACCCATCCATTACAGTGAGCAGGATATTGAGCTGTCTCAGTAGAGGGCGCTGGAGGGATACTGCAAGAGGAAGGGGCTCTCCTGCTGTTTGCAGCTGCTGCAAGAGGTCAGCAGTGTGGGTGGGAGGGCTTTGATCATGCTTTTGCCTGGCTGCAGCCCTAAGCACGTGGTTCCTTTGCAACTTCTCACCTGCAGACTGGCCTCGTATTAAAAACAGAACCCATTTCACAGGCTTGTTGTAAGTACTAATTTTTAAAGGGCAGATATAATCAGTATATTAACATGTAGTTCTCACAGGGGTAACTAAACAACTTTAATTTTGTTCCTCACTGTCCTTGTAAGTCTTCTTGGGGGAGAAGGACTTGCTAGCTCTTCTCCTACCCCTGGATGAAACTTGGGGTGGCACAATGCAGCTGTTCTGACACAGGACTTTGAGGGAATATAAAATCCTACAATCACTTGAAGACATATAGTCTCAAGTCAATTATAGGAAGTGTCTAATACAATGCATCAATCCGTAATTCAATTTGTATTCAAAGGTAAGACTTCTGAGAAGGAATCCTTCTATTTCCTCACTCCCCACTGTTTGCTAATTGGCTTTTGGCCCCTCCAGGATTAAGTGCTTAGATGAAGGAAAGAAAAGAGGGGATAAAAACGTTTATACTTGACAGATACTGTCAAAATGTGGCTTAATGCTGTCTGACAAATGCTTAAGACTAACCATTCTCTTATAGGCACTTTTGGGATTCTTCAGAGGGCTCCTGCCAAGTGATGTAATCTAGTTCTCCAATTGCCCCACATGACTTAGTCCTTGGTTTTCCAGAAGTCCACTCAGTACCGACCTTCTTCTATTTTCAAGATAGTACCCTCTTAAACAAGATTTTAAATTGTTCCAAACCAGATCTTATACACCACTCGGCTCACACTAGACCAAGGGAATATTCAACTACCCTTTGTCCCAACAAACTCTAGGACTGAAGGTCAAGCTGAGGTAGCAACAACTCTCCTCACTTCACCTGCAAAGGCACTTTGCAGCCCTCCTCTGAGCCTCTCTATTTCCTGGAAGTCAGACACCATCCGCAGTGTCTGTGAGGTCTGCTAATGGAGCTTGCCACAAAATACAGAGTGAAACAAGTTTTAAAAACTTCCTCAGCTTTTTGCGAGAAGGAAGAATTTCCTTTTTGAATTCTTCCAAGATTTCCATAACTTTTCATCTTTACTTTTCTTTCCTATGACCCCTAAGCAAACATCCTGCTTGTGACCATAAGCATAGCAATAAATTATCCATGTGTTGCCTCATTGGGTTTTAATACTAGTTGGTCTATACTGTTGTGGGGATAACATGCAGTCACTGCAGAAGGAATTAAGCCATTGTATAAACTTTAAAACATGCAAGCCCTACCCATTAAAATTGTTCCTTGGTATTCTTACCGTATATATCCAAAGTAAATGAAGTTGAAATTTGATGTCACCAGTAGCCCATTTAATTATCTACAAGAATCAGATGATAAACTATTCAGATCCAACTTTCTTGTACTGACTAGCTATAATAACCCACATGGGGCAGGGGGAGAAGTAAGTGGCTTTTTACATTTATTTTTGCCAGTATGTGCTAATAGTACTTAGTTTCATAGTTCTGGATATGGCTCCAGTAATCAGAAGAGCTTTAAACAGAAAGAACAAAGTCCATAGAAAAAGAGCTTTGTTTCCATTTCCTTAGAATTTAGATCATCCTGTGAAAAACATAGGATTTCTTCAAGGTAAATAAATATTACTCACAAGGGGTTAAGACAGAGAAACTATAAAGACAAGTAGTACAAGTGTGTAAAGAATAATACTGGTTATTAGGCAAGACTGCTCAGATGGGCCAGTAGAATTAAAATAGTTAAAGTGACAAGGGATTGATCTGAAACAAGTCATGAGAATCCCTACAAAAAGCAGTTCCGTAAACTGGCTGCATAAGAACCATCTGGAGTCATAAGCTTCTGAATTACACTGATACAAGCCTGTCTGTACCTGAGACAGCCGACATCCATTCGGGGCTTCTTTTCAGTAAGAGAATTCTGATTTTACTGGCGGTAATGTATCCAGCTGAAAGCAGTGTTTCTCGGCTTCTCCTGAAGATTGGGATGGTCATGTGATTAACACTGGTCATTGAATACACGTGGAGATTGTTGGCTGTTACTTCTGAAAAGGCTCCTTAGAGAGGGATGAAGAGCTGGGTGTGAACTTTTTGCCTTTCTACCCATTACTCCTTCTGGCTATGTAGAATTTTTAAGGCTGAATCTCTAGCAACCATTTTAGAGCATGAAGCAACCTTGAAGGTGGGAGTCACAAGCTAAAGATGGCAGAGCTGACAAATCAAAGGAGTCTGGGTTCCCAGCCACCATGGAACTGCCATGCCAGTCCTGCACTGATCCTTCCACACTTTTATAAGAAGGAAAGTAAAACTAACATAGATAATCCCCTGTTATCATATACCATCGAATCCCAAACACAGTGCTACTGGCATTTTCTTAGCATTACCAGATTGCAACAGATGATTTTCATTTTCAGGCACGTGTAACTACCTCCACAATGCTACCTGGCTGTCGGTGATTACAGCACACCATTTGGGGAAATGCATGTCTTAGAATTAATGAAACAGGTATTTGAAGTCTTCAGTTTATCCAGCTGCCTTAGCTTGCCTGAAATCTTACTCATTAACTCACTGATTCTGGGACCATCCAGAATTGGAAATTCCCAATATGGAAGAGAAATGGCCATGAGAGAATGCCTTGTGCATACCTGGCACAGAAAGGAAGCTAAGGAAAAGCAATCCAACACAGACATTGCCACCCACAGTTGTATGGAAGGCAAAGTACCAGTGAGAAAGAAGCTGTAGTAACATCAGTGTTGGAGAATCTTATTTATTATAGGGTTAAGAACCTCTTTACTGTAATGGACCTTAAATGAACACAGAAGTCTGGTCTCCAAAGTGAGACCTAAAGGAAGATGATGCCAACCAGAGTATGGAGGACAGACTGGCAGTTAATGTTCCCCTGGTACAGGCCATCAGTAATCAGCTGTTGATACACCTATGTTAACTGTATGGTAAACTCGTGGTGCTGTTTTGGCTCTTCTCAACTAGTTCACTTTTTTTTTTTTTTTTTTTTTGAGACGGAGTCTCGCTCTGTCGCCCAGGCCGGAGTGCAGTGGCCGGATCTCAGCTCACTGCAAGCTCCGCCTCCCGGGTTTACGCCATTCTCTCGCCTCAGCCTCCCGAGTAGCTGGGACTACAGGCGCCCGCCATCTCGCCCGGCTAATTTTTTGTGTTTTTTTAGTAGAGACGGGGTTTCACCGTGTTAGCCAGGATGGTCTCGATCTCCTGACCTCGTGATCCGCCCGTCTCGGCCTCCCAAAGTGCTGGGATTACAGGCTTGAGCCACCGCGCCCGGCCTAGTTCACTTTTTAAAACTTTAAGCATCTCATTAAAGAAACCCTTTTAGATGTGGTAAATCAGAAATAGTCTACTAGGTAGGGCCCTACGAAGCAATGAGAAATCATCATAATACTATTCAGGGACTATTAAAATAGTGGACTCTCGGGTTGGCCATGCTAAGCAACTGGTATAGAAATAAGCCATGGCAGGGTTAGATTTGCAGTTTGAGCACATCACTGATTTCCTATTTATATCTTTCCCCCATAATACCAGATACATGGTAGTCACTCAACAGGACCCATATTAAATAACAAATGACACAATGCATGGTTTCAAAAGGTGTTTACTATTTGGTCAAACAATTTTTAATTGGAGTTCATAAAGTGAAATATATACTAAAATATATATTAAATATTCACCAAATCTGCATTGCTGCTACGTGAAAACATTTTTTGGTCTGTTGGAAAATGTAATTCCTGAGATCATTGTTGGGCTTTGTCCATCATTCTCCTCACCATCAAATCATCTTTCCTTAAGTGACTTGGGAGTGTGAATCTAAGATGTTCAATTTTAGACCAATTTTCTCTATCTTCTAAATGAGTAAACAGGCTCTATCTTTTATAAAAGGTAGAAAAATAACCATGGTGTGCTAATTTTTTTCAAGGTATACCATATGGAAAAGTGTAGGCTGAACACAAAAGAAGTCTTTTCTGAACGGCTCTCGATCACACATAAGGAACATATGTTTTCCAGTTAATCAGTCCTTGATGTACAGCAGTCCGGCTGTTGTTTTGCATTTATTAAAATATTATCTGCTAAATAATTATGTTCGTCTTTAAAAGTAAATTGCATAAAATTACATCCAATTTCTTTCTCTAAACCAACATATTCTTCACCTTCACAAAGCAAACACACGGTGCACCGAAACTGAGGTGTTACCAGCTTTACATGCTGTTCTGCCATTTGTGAGGGGTGCAACCACAATATCAGTCAGAAAAAAAGCTATCCCGCTTTTCGTGGAATCTGGTGAAGTTTACACTCAGCGATAAGCCTCTAAGCTTGAACTTAGCAGGGCTAGCAAAACTTTATTAATTTCCAAACTCCTATTATTTTAGAACGGTTTCCAAAATAATCCTGTAAGTTCCTAATTGAAATACAAAACAGAACAAAAAGCTGTGAGAAATCTTTTTTTCTTTAGCTCTTTAAAGACTTGGAATCATTTATATTAGTGTTGCATACATTTTTACCTTCTACATTTTGATGTACTTCCTCTTGAAAGCACTAGAACAAATTAATTGAAATAAAACCTCTCTGAAACCACTTGAACCTTTGATCCTACCATAGAGTTTTAAAGGCTTTCAAGATGTAACTTGTATTTTCCCCTGAGTCTGAGTGTCTACATGATTATAGAATGCATGTCTCTTGCTTCATGGTGATATCCAATATGCATGAAATGCTGAAAAATAGGTATTTCCCAAAGACTCCTATATACCAGGCATCTCAGACTGACACTGAAAACCTTCTGAAGCATTTTTAACAACAAATAATGGACTATTTCACAGACTGACACCAATAATTAGTTTTCTTGACCTACAGTTGAAAGCAAAATTATCTTTTTAACTAAATAGGATCAGCTTCAAAATCCCTTTTGGAGATGTTTTTATCTATTAAATGCCTTTATTAACAACACCATCTTCCATTTTCTATTACTCCAATTCAATTTCTCCTGCATACAAGGTAATGAGCAGAATGGCTGTGAATCCAGTTAACATTCCAGCATTCTGAATCATGAAGAAGGTGAAATCGGTTTTTCTTCCAGTTACCTTTTCTCTCAGCATATCATTCATCTCTGGAAACTAGAAGACAGATACATTGTTAGATAATTGTTGCCATCTTGTGGCAAACCACAGAACAGTCACTTAGAGGCACACCTCGGAGATAGTGTGGGTCTGGTTCCAGACCACTGTGATAAAGCAAACATCTCAACAAAGTAAGTTACATGAATTCTCAGGTTTCCCAGTGCATACAATAGATACATTTGCATTATACTGTAGACTATTAAGTGTGCAATATCATAATATCTAAAAAGGCAGTGTATATACCAGAATTTTAAAAAATACTTTATTGCTAAAAAATGCTACCAATCATTTGAGCTTTCAGTGAGTTGTAATCTTTTTGCTGGTGGAGTCTCGACTCCATCTTGATGCCTGCTGACTGATTAGAGTAGTGGTTGCTGAAGATGGGACTGGCTGTGAAAATGTCTTAAAATAAGGCAACAATGACATTTGCAACATCAATTTATTATTTCTTTCATGAAAGATTTCTCTGTAGTGTGCAGTGCTGTTTGACTGCATTTTACCCACAGTAGAACTTATTTCCAAATTGGAGGCAATCCTCTCAAACTCTGTCCCTGTTTTATAAACTCTGTTTGTAGAATATTCTAAATCCTCTGATGTCATTTCAGCAATGTTCACCAGGAATAGATTCTGTCTCAAGAAATCACTGTTTGTTCCTCCATAAGAAGCAACCCCTCATTCATTCTAGTTTAATCATGAGATTGCAGCAATTCAGTCCCATCTTCAGTCTCCACTTCTCATTCTAATTATCTTGCCATTTCCACTACCTCTGCAGTTGCTTCCTTCCCTGAATACTTCAAAGTCATCCATGAGTGTTGAAATCAGCTTCTTTCCAATTTCTGTTAATGTGGATATTTTGACTCCTCCCACAAATCACAAATGTTCTTAATATCATCTAGAATGATGAGTCCTTTCTAGAAAGTTTTCAACTTACTTTGTCCAGATTCATCAGAGGAATCACTATCTACAGCAACTATAGACTTACAGATTATTCTGAAAAAATACAATTTGTAGGCCCAAACTACTCCATGGACTGATCCATGGACTGCGGAATAGATGTTGTGTTAGCAAGCACAACAACAACATTCATCTCCTTGTACATCTCCATAAGAGCTCTTAGGTGACTTGATGCACTGTCAATGAGCAGTAATGTTTTGAAAGGAATTTATTTTATTTTTCTGAGCAGCAGGTCCTAACAGTGGGTTTAAAATATTTACTAAACCATGCTGTAAATAGATGTGTTATCATCCAGGCTGTGTTGCTCCATTTCTAGAGCACAGAGTAGATTCAGCATAATTCCTAAGGCCCCTAGGATTTGGGGAGTGGTAAATGATCACTGGCCTCAACTTAAAGTTACCAGCTGCATTAGTCCCTAGTAAGACAGTCAGCCTGTCCTTTGAAGATTTGAAACCAGGCATTGACTTCTTCTCTCTAGTATGGAAAGTCCTGGATGAAATGTTCTTCTAACAGAAGGCTGTTTCAGCTACACTGAAAATCTATTAGTTTAGTGTAGCCACCTTCATCAGTGATCTTAGATCTTCTGGATAACTTTCTGCAGCTGCCCGTCAGCACTTGCAGCTTCACCTGGCACTTTTATGTCACAGAGATGGCTTATTTCTTAAACCTAATGAACACACCTCTGCTAATGTCCAGTTTTTCTTCCGCAGTTTCTTCTGTAAGCCATCATAGAACTGAAGAGAGTTACTCCTTGCTCTGAAATAGGCTGTTGCTTATGGGAACGTTGTAGCTGCTTTGATCTTCTATCCATACCATTTAAATTTTATTCATGTCAGCAATGGCTGTTTTGCTTTCTTATTATTTGTGTGTTCGCTGGAGTAGCATTTTAAACTTCCTTCATCAATCCTTTCTTCGCAGTCACAACCAGGCTATTTGGCACACGAAGTCTAGCTTTTGGCCTGCCTTGGGTTTCAACATGCCCTCCTCACTAAGCTTAATCATTTCTGGCCTGTGATTTAATATGACAGATGTGCAGCTCTTCCTTTCACTTGAACACTTAGAGGCCACTGTAGGATTATTAATTGGTGTAATTTCAACATTGTTGTGTGTCAGGGAATAGAGAGGCCCAAGGAGAGGGAGATGGGAGAATGGCTGATCAGGGACCAGGCAGAACACACACAACATTTGTCAATTAAGTTCACCATTTTATACAAATGTGGTTCATGGTGCCCTAAAACATAATAGTAACATCATAGATCGTTGATCACAAATCGCTAAAACAGATATCATAACAATAATGAAAAGGTTTGAAATATTTCAAAAATTAACAAAATGTGACAGAGACAGGAAATAAGCACATGCTATTCGAAAAATGACACTGACAGACTCGCTTGAGGCAGGGTTGCCCACAACTTTCAATGTGCAAGAAAAGCAATGTGCAATAAAACAAGGTGCTCCTGTAATAGAATGCTGGGAGGGGCGATACGATATCATTTACTTTGGATGTTCAAAGGTTTTAGAACAGATAGCTTAATAGGAATATCTAGTTCTTTCAGGCATCACCAAGAGTAAAAGTACTGAAGCAGTATTTTTCCCCAACTGAATCCATCAGTGGGATGGAATTTACCTCATTTTATGTTCTCTTTCTCCTTTTCCATGACCCGTTCTCTATGCTTCACCTATCCCATTCTTTCACGACCTCAAGTTTACCCAGCAAAATCTTCACACCTACCATCACCTCTATTAGAACTTGTATTTCTCTAATTTTTAGTGGACTAAATCCTTCACGTTTTACCTTATATCTTGCTAAAACACTTCTGCTAGCCAATCCTAGCTTATTCTAGATTCCTTTATCATCATCTCTTATCACATATTCTACTTTCTCTTATTTCATAGCATTTTTTATTATTTGTAATTATTTAGTCATCTGTGTGATTTCTTGTTGTTGTTATTGTTTAATTTCAGGATCCCCTCTTTCTAGAGGAAAAGCCCCACGAATGGAAAAGCTCCTTGAACTGTGCCTATTTTGCTCATTCTAGGATGAGTATTATTTCTTTAACTGAGCAACTCTAATAAGATTCTGTTCTTATATCAGAAAGTAAAATGACTATAAGACAGTATGAGACATTAATTTGTGAAAAAAGTTATAAATGTAGTATTGGTTCTAAGAGATGAAATCCTTGCTCTTCTGAGGGTCTGCAGAGAACAATGAACAGAGCTAGGCAAATATAATTTGGAGATAAGAATGAAGATGAAAAAAATTAAATTATTAAATTAGATACGTAATACATCCAGTTCCAAATGCAAAAGAAATAGTCCTTGATTTTCATAGACTACCATATTATCATTTCTAGAAAGATGTCCATAATTTATTTGAAAATACACAGGATATTCTCTCTCTTACACACACATGCACTCTCTTTTTTTTTTTTTTTTTTGAGATGGAGTCTTGTTCTGTTGTCAGGCTGGAGTACAGTGGCACGATCTCGGTTGATAGCAACCTCTGCCTCCCGGGTTCAAGCAGTTCTCCTGCCTCAGACTCCCGAGTAGCTGAGACTACAGGCACATGCCACCACACCCAGCTAACTTTTGTAGTTTTATTAGAGACAGGGTTTCACCACGTTGACCAGGATGGTCTCGATCTCCTGACCTTGTGATCCGCCCACCTTGGCCCCCCAAAGTGCTGGGATTACAGGCATGAGCCACTACACCCAGCCATGCACACTCTTTTGAGCACACACACATAGACACACACACAGAGATGCAAAGACACAGACACTGAACAGATATAAATATATACTATGTCGGCAGAGCACGGTGGCTCAAGCCTGTAATCCCAGCACTTTGGGAGGCCGAGACGGGCGGATCACGAGGTCAGGAGATCGAGACCATCCTGGCTAACACAGTGAAACCCCGTCTCTACTAAAAAAATACAAAAAACTAGCCGGGCGAGGTGGCGGGCGCCTGTAGTCCCAGCTACTTGGGAGGCTGAGGCAGGAGAATGGCGTAAACCCGGGAGGCGGAGCTTGCAGTGAGCTGAGATCCGGCCACTGCACTCCAGCCTGGGCGACAGAGCGAGACTCCGTCTCAACAAAAAAATAAATAAATAAATAAATAAATAAATACTATGTCAAATAAATACCGCCAAAATTTTACCAATTTTAGTGTACCAGTTTTAGTTTAACCCAAAAAGCTGTCACTGTTTAGAACTTTGAAATAACAAAATGCTATTTACTCTGATAAGTTATTCCTCTTCCAAATGTGACACAGACACAAAAGAGGGAGAAAAAGTCCTATAGGGACATACTACAATATAAGACAAGATGTGCCAGCCACAAGGGAGAATAGAGATAGAGGAAAATATCTCTATTTCAACAAAAACAAATCATTTCACCTTCAAACAATATGATTATGTTTTAAAAAACCAATGAGGATCAGTTTCAAATTACTATTAGTGTAAACTACTCAAGTAGAATGATCTGTTGAAATGGGAATGTTTTGAATTACAACAGAAAGGCCTTCTGCACTGCAGAAAGCAGAAGGCCACCCATAGTTAACTCATAATCCAGATACTCATTTCCAAACTTTAAATTAAAACAAAATACAAATTTTAAGCTTCTTACCATATCTGCCAGAGAAATATAGAGGAACATGCCTCCAGCAAGTGCAAATATAATATTTGGAGCAAAATTGTTGCCCACCAAAATACCAAAAGCTAGCCCAACATAACAGGAACATGCAGAAAGGAAGTTGAATAGCAAGGCTTGTCGAGTGCTCATCCCTGCATTGAGTAGGATCACAAAGTCTCCTAGAAGAAGAAGAAAATATCAAGTGAATAGTTTGTTTGTTTGTTTTTAATTTCTGGATAAGATCAAAGATAATCATCAATTTCCAACAAGGTCTTCATTTTAGTGCATCAGAAGGCTGTTAAGTGCATGTTACCTGAAAAGTCTCATTCCACTGAAATCAAGAAGTAAGCAGACTTTTACAATATGAGCAGAGCTCCTTACCTAACTCGTGGGGAAATTCCTCACATAGGATTGCTATGGAAGTGCTGAGTCCCTGAAGGAGAGACAAGGTGCAGGAAGCCCCAATCGCCAGGCCATCGATGAAATTGTGGAGGGCATCGCAGAGCGTTATCATCCAGGCAATCGTCCCTATTTCTGACAGTTTGGGCCCCTTCAAACAGGTACATGAACTTGGCTCTTTTTTTCCATCCTAGCAGAAAACCAATTAAAATGATAACCAACATTTCTTGAAAGTCTCAGAAATACAGACAAGTTGGAGATGGGTTATGTCTTGAAAAAAAACAAATTGTTCCAACATAAAGTCTTTTAGAGTAACTAGGAAACCCTAATAATATATAACAGAGCAAATAAAACTGATGGTCGAGAGAAAGGAAATTAATCAACTGACACACCTTGAATAAGCCACTAACAGACATTTTCCTTTACTTTCCCTTTAAAACAATCCTTTTATATAAACTTCTTCCTACTGCCTTTCTAAAACACAGCAGATATTAACTTAAGAAATTTATTTATACACAAGATTTAAAATGAAGGAAGTTATTCAAAGACTAAACTTAAAGTCTTTTTCATGTTACAATTTAAATATGAAATCCACAACTAGAGCATGATGACATCAGGATCATTTGTTTTAATCCCTCCTATGCCACCACGTGAGAGTGAGCAAGTTATCACAGAGTTCCTTCAACTGTAAAATGAAGACATTGTACCAAATGATTTGTTTATTTATCAACAACTTATTGAGTTTCCATTCTGTTCCAAGTACCATGTGGAGGGTTTAGGTTGTAACAATATGGTTCCTACAAGCTCCGAAGCTTAATTATTTTCTTAACAAATTGCATGCAGTGTAGATGGAATAGGCTAGCTTTTACACTAACACTTCTTTTCATGTAGAAACCATAATAAAAATAGAAAACCCTATGATGTACTCTTTGTAGGAATTTAGATTTCCAGGAAATTTACAAAATTGTACAAAATCAATGACAAATGCCAACTAAAACACTTTCCAGAAGTTGTAGAAAAAGATAAAATGCAAATTCATTTTTAAGTATGAAAGCAGTTTGCAATTAACTGGAGAACATTTTATTCCTAATTCTCCTCCTCTCACCTCTGCCTAAGCAGCTAATCATTATATTTATTGAACATCTGAAATCTGTAAAACACTGTTGAATGCTATGGGAAATACATGGAAATGGAAAACACAGCTTCTGTCTTTAAGAGGTGTATTTACATTGGAGAAACAAGTCATAATATATATGGATACATTAAAAAAATGCAATATATATCCAACAGAGAGGGCTTACTTCAGAGCAACCATCTGAGAGGTTTTACATTTACTCCAATGTCACTTCACTACTCCGAACACTTTGGGGACCAACACTTTCAGAATCAACCTTAAATCTTGCAATACATCTCTTCACTGTTTCATTAGTGGCAAATCTGCACCTTTGGATTTTTGTTTGTTTGCAGGCACAGATAAAAGCATTTGGAGCAAATATATTTTTTAATTAATATGAAATGAATGGGAAACTGTTAGTAATAGGATTCATCATCATTGTCATCACCAATGTGGTTGCAGTAGAAATAGAAACAGCAAAGGCATATAGCATTTCTAATGGGCTAGGCACTGTTCTAAGCACTTCAAATACCAAATTCATCTAGAACAATTCTATGAGGAAAGTACAACTGTTACCATCATTTTATAGTTGAGGAAATTAAAGCACGAAAAGGTTGGTCAACTTACCCAGGGATACAAAAAAAGCATAAGTGGGCATTTTTGGCAACAGTGCTTTACTACTACAAACATATCGGGGAGGGGGATTCTTCTCTGTAATAGGATCTGACGGTAATTCCAAGGAGACTTCCCCACCTCTCAGAAAATTCTCCTGAATGCCTGATGCAACATTGAACAAGTATCGAATCTTGTTTATTTTAAGAAACAAAGTTTATCTGCATAAAAATAATTCTATCTTTTCTTAAAATGTGGATTTTTTTTTTTACTTTATAGCTCTATCTTAAATGCACAACACAATAAACAATCATAATTTAGCACAGGTGGATCGGGTGGTTTGCATAAAAAATGCCCCAGAGTGTGAAGCAATTACAGCTGAAAGAGAAACAAAGGTGGCCATAGGGAAAGCCACAGAGGAAGTGACCTGGGCTTTGTAAAACTTACTGCCATGATATACTTAATGAAATTATTTTGAATTAAAGCAGTTGTTTTCATCTTCCAATCTAATTTATCTAATTACATGTTTAAAATTTCCTTATTGTGATGATTTCAGAAGAAGACTACAAAACCAAGTCTTGACTACCTGATACCACATACAGAGTCTGTATACAAACATCCTTAATTTTACAGAAGAAATTAAATTAATATATCAGGAATGATTATCTTGCCTCTAAGTACAGATATTACTGACTCTATTTATTATGCCTCATATTAGCTCGATGAGCTTTGGTCCCAAATGATACTGTTGAGCAGGGTAAGAGTTATACATTTTTAATAGTTTTGGAACAAACCAAAGTAGGCAAACATTCACAGAAACTTCTTTTCTAATTCACCTAGAATTAAATCACTGAGCAGAGAGAAAACTAAATTCAAGTTCCTGTAAAAACTAAATTCAAGTGACTATGCCTATCTCGCTCTTTCCTTTTTAAATTTTTGTTTTCTGTTATTATTGCTGCTCACTTCCTTGCTTTCTTGTCTGAGTTTTGCTCTAAATATGAGGCTATTTCTATCCTCAGCCATGATGAGGCAACTCAACCTAGTGAAAAGACCCTAAGTCTGGAATCTGGAACTGAGTTCAAGCTTGGCTCTGAGAATTACCGTTGTAATCTTCAGCAAGATTCGTAACACCGTTCACTCAGTTATTAATGGGGATGAAAGTCAAAGCAATGTGTAGTGTTATCAGAACGGGGGAGAAAGAATATCATGCACCAAAGTTATAAAAATAGAGGGAGACGATGTTGAAACCCAACATAAATTGGAGGGGAAAAAACAAAATTAAAAACAAAAAGTACCTAGAAATTAAAATGGAGAAAACAAATGGGTTTACTCCCAGAACAGTTTAAGGAAGGAGGAGAAAGTTGTAGAGGAGGAGGAGGCCTGGGGGAATAGGGAGGACAAGGAAAGGAGAAGAATGAGGAGGAGGAGGAGGAAGTACAAGGAGGAGGAGGAGGAGGATGAGGAAGAGGACAAAGAGAAGGATGATTAGGAGGAGGGCAAGGTGGAGGCATGTGGAGAAGGAGGGAAAAGAAAACGGAGAAGAAGGAGAAGGAAGTGAGCAAGCATGAGTAAGAGGAGCAGGAAGAGGAATAAAAGGAGGAGAAAGATAAGGGCATAGACAAGAAGGGCACAAAGGAGGAGGTGAAGAATATATGGATAAGCCTCTTTTAATAAGTGCAGAATGTGAATCTAATTCTATTCCACTAAATCTCATAAAAGGCTATCACAGAGGATAGCTTCAATAATAAAGTGAACAAGAAGATCTGATTGTCACTCAGTATCCTACCTCAGCCATCCAAATGTTTGCTTAATGGGCCCACATATAAAGTGCCAGAGTGGTGCTGAGGGAGGTTATATATAGGTTCAGCATTCTCTTCCCCTACCAAGGGGGATCTGGTTTTCCAGCACTAAAGAAGGCCCAACCTTCAAAAGCCAAGGCTGACACTGAGCCCCCAGAAAGACATCACTGCCCAACAGGGCAAGAGGACCAGATGGCTGTATGTGGTAGCAGAATGATTCCATTGGACTCCTCCCATTATAAGGGGATGCTCTTGGACTCACAAAGATAGACATATACAATATATGTCTTCCCTGCCTTCAGTGCCTCTGCAAGCACCATTATTCATGGACTTACAGCGCACCTGATATATGTAGCCAAGGTTTGCTGTGAAAACTATTTCCTAACCATTTTTTAGTAAAGGAAGTGAGACAATGGGCTCAATCCATATAATTCATGGATCACATCACCTGCACCCTCTAGTAGCAACCCGTTTGACAGAATGATGAGATGTCCTGACGAAGCCTCAGCCAGGGTGCAAGCCAAGAGATAACACCCTGAGAGGCTGGAGTTCTGTCCATAGGTTCGGCAGCCAAGTATATTGTGTCATCTCTCTGTAGAGAATGCACAAATCCAAGAACCAAGAGGTGAGAGTAAAAGGGGTCTAGGTCAGGCTCAGTGGCTCCCGCCAGTAATCCCAGCACTTTGGGACGCCAAGGAGGAGGAATGCTTGAGGCTAGGTGTTCGAGACCAGCCTAAGCAGCATAGCTAGACCTCGTCTCTATGAAAAATATATTAAAAATTACCCAGGTAATCCCAGCACTTTGGGAGGCTGAGGCAGGCAGATCACGAGATCAGGAGATTGAGACCATCCTGGCTAACACGGTGAAACCCCATCTCTACTAAAAATACAAAAAATTAGCTGGGCGTGGTGGTGGGCACCTGTAGTCCCAACTACTCGGGAGGCTGAGGCAGGAGAATGGTGTGAACCCGGGAGGCAGAGCTTGCAGTGAGCCGAGATATCGCCACCGCACTCCAGCCTGGGTGACAGAGCGAGACTCCATCTTTAAAAAAAAAAAAAAAAAAAAAAAAAAACAAAGAAAAATTACCCAGGTATGGTGGCATGAGCTTATGTTCCCAGGTACTCGAAAGGCTGAGGTGGGAGAGTTACAGTGAGCTATGATTACGCCACTGCACTCCAGCTGGGCGACAGACTTAGACCTTGTCTCTAAATAAATAAACAGATAAATAAATACACTACTTAAGTGTATTTTTTTTTATGCCTAATACACTACTTAAAGAATTTTTACTGACAGGCAAGATGGCCAAATAGGAGCAGCTCCGGTCTGCAGCTCCTAGTGAGACCAACGCAGAAGGCAGGAGATTTCTGTATTTCCAACTCAGGTACCTAGTTCATCTCTTTGGGGCTGGTTAGTCAGTGGGTGCAGCCCTCGGAGGGCGAGCAGAAGCAGAGTGAGGACCCAGGAAGTGCAAGGAGCCAGGGACCTCCCTCCTGGAGCCAAGGGAAGCCGTGAGGAACCATGCCATGAGGCACGGTGCTTTCCAGCCCAGATACTATGCTTTTCCCAAGGTCTTTGCAACCCACAGACCAAGAGATTCCCTAGGTTGCCTATACCACAAGGGCCCTGGGTTTCAACCACAAAACTGGGTGGCTGTTTGGGCAGACACCAAGCGAGCTGCGGGAGTTTTTTTCCATACCCCAGTGGTGCCTGGAACACCAGCAAGACAGAATCATTAACTCCTCTGGAAAGGGGGCTGAAGCCAGGGAGCCAAGTGGTCTTGCTCAGCAAATCTCACCTCCACGGAGCCCAGAAGGCTAAGATCCACTGGCTTGAAATTCTCGCTGCCAGCACAGCAGTCTGAAGTCAACCTGGGACCCTCGAGCTTGGTGCGGGGAGGGACATCCACCATTACTGAGGCTGGTTTTCCCCTCACAGTGTAAACAAAGCCGCCAGGAAGTTCAAACAGAGCGGAACCCACCACAGCTCTGCAAAGCCACTATAGCCAGAATGTCTCTCTAGATTCCTCCTCCCTGGGCAGGGCATCTCTGAAAGAAAGGCAGCTGCCCCAGTGAGAAGCTTATGGATAAAACTCCCATCTCCCTGGGTCAGTGAACCCAGGGGAAGGGGTGGCTCTGGGCACAGCTTCTGCAGACTTAAACGTTACTGCCTGCCAGCTCTGAAAAGAGCAGCAGATCTCCCAGCATAGTGCTCGAGCTCTGCTAAGGGACAGACTGCCTCCTCAAGTGGGTCTCTGACCCCTGTGCCTTCTCACTGGGAGACACCTCCCAACAGGGCTCGACAGACACCTCATACAGAAGAGCTCCGGCTGGCATCTGATGGGTGCCCCTCTGGACAAAGCTTCCAGAGGAAGGAAGAGAGAGCAATATTTGCTGTTCTGCAGCCAATGCTGGTGATACCCAGGCAAACAGGGTATAGAGTGGACCCCTAGGAACCTCCAGCAGACCTGCAGAAGAGGGACCTGACTGTTACAAACCAACAAACAGAAAGCAATAGCATCAACATCAACAAAAAGGACGACCACTCAAAAACTCCATCCGAAGGTCCCCAACAGCAAAGACCAAAGGTAGATAAAGCCACCACAAGGAGGGAAAACCCACATAAAAAGGCTAACAAATCCAAAAACCAGAATGCCTCTTCTCTTCCAAAGGTTCACAACTCCTCAACAGCAAGGGAACAAAACTGGACAGAGAATGAGTTTGACGAACTGACAGAAGTAGGCTTTAGAAGGTGGGTAATAATAAACTCCTCTGAGCTAAAGGAGCATGTTCTAACCCAATGCAAGGAACCTAAGAACCTTGAAAACAAGTTAGAGGAATTGCTAACTAGAATAACCAGTTTAGAGAAGAACATAAATGACCTGATAAAGTCAAAAAACACAGAACAAGAACTTTGTGAAGCATACACAAGTATCAATAGCCAAATCGATGAAGCAGAAGTATATCAGAGATTGAAGATCAACTTAATAAAATGAAGCATGAAGACAAGATTAGAGAAAAAAGAATGAAAAGGAACAAGCAAAGAATCCAAGAAATATGGGAGTATGTGAAAATACCAAACCTACGTTTAATTTATGTACCTGAAAGTGATGGGGAGAATGGAACCAAGTTGGAAAACACACTTCAGGATATTATCCAGGAGAACTTCCCCAACATAGCAAGACAGGCCAACATTCAAATTCAGGAAATACAGAGAACACCACTAAGATACTCCTAAAGAAGAGCAACTCCAAGACACATAATCGTCAGATTCACCAAGGTTGGAATGCAGGAAAAAATGTTAAGTGCAGCCAGAGAGAGATCAGGTTACCTAAAAAGGGAAGCCCATCAGACTAACAGCGGATCTCTCTACAGAAACACTACAAGCCAGAAGAGAGTAGGGGCCAATATTCAACATTCTTAAAGAAAAGAATTTTCAAACCACAATTTCATATCCAGCCAAACTAAGCTTGGATAAACTAAGTGAAAGAGAAATAAAATCCTTTACAGACAATCAAATGCTGAGGGATTTTGTCACCACAAACAATCAAATGCTGAGGGATTTTGTCACTACCAGGCCTGCCTTACAAGAGCTCCTGAAGGAAGTACTAAATATGGAAAGGAACAACCGGTACGAGCCATGGCAAAAACAAACCAAAATGTAAAGCCCATTGACACTATGAAGAAGCTGCATCAACTAATGGGTGAAATAACCAACTAGCACCATAATGACAGGATCAAATTCACATATAACAATATTAAGTTTATATGTAAATGGGTTAAATGCCCCAATTACAAGGCACAGACTGGCAAATTGGATAAAGAGTCAAGACCAACCAGTGTGCTGTATTCAAGAGACCCATCTTATGTAAGAAGACACACATAGGCTCAAAATAAAGGGATGGAGGAATATTTACCAAGCAAATGGAAAGCAAAAAAAAGAAAAAAAAAGCAGGGGTTGCATCCTAGTCTCTGATAAAACAATCTTTAAAACAACAAAGATCAAAAAATGCAAAAAGGGCATTACGTAATGGTGAAGGGATCAATGCAAAAAGAAGAGCTAACTATCCTAAATATATATGCACCCAGTACAGGAGCACCCAGATTCATAAAGCAAGTTCTTAGAGACCTACAAAGAGACTTAGACTCCCACACAATAATAGTGGGAGAATTTACCACCCCACTTTCAATATTAGAGAGATGAATAAAACAGAAAATTAACAAGGATATTAAGGACTTGAACTCAGCTCTGGACCAAGCTGACCTAATAGACATCTACAGAACTCTCCACTCCAAATTAACAGAATATACATTCTTCTCAGCACCACATAGCACTTATTCTAAAATAGACCTGTGACATAATTGGAAGTAAAACACTCTTCAGCAAATAAAGAAGAACAGAAATCATAACAAACAGTCTCTCAGACCATAAGGCAATCAAATTAGAACTCAGGATTAAGAAACTCACTCAAAACCACACAAGTACAAAGAAATGGAACAACCTGCTCCTGAATGACTACTGGGTAAATAACGAAATTAAGGCAGAAAGAAATAAGTTCTTTGAAACCAATGAGAACAAAGACACAATGTACCAGAATCTCTGGGACACAGCTAAAGCAGTGTTTAGAGGGAAATTTATAGCATTAAATGTCCACAGGAGAAAGCGGAAAAGATCTAAAATTGACACCCTAATATCACAATTAAAAGAACTAGAGAAGCAAGAGCAAACAAATTCAAAAGCTAGCTGAAGACAAGAACTAAGATCGGAGCAGAACTGAAGGAGATAGACACATGAAAAACCCTTCAAAAAATCAATGAATCCAGGAGCTGGTTTTTTGAAAAGATTAGCAAAATAGATAGACTGCTAGCCAGACTAATAAAGAAGACAAGAGAGAAGAATCAAATAGACACAATAAAAAATGGTAAAGGGGAGATCACCACTGATCCCACAGGAATACAAACTATCATCAGAGAATACTCTAAACACCCTTATGCAAATAAACCAGAAAATCTAGAAGAAATGGATAAATTCCTGGACACATAACTCTCCCAAGACTAAACCAGGAAGAAATCGAAACCCTGAAAAGGCCAATAACAAGTCCTGATATTGAGGCAGTAATTAATAGCCTAACAACCAAAAAAAGCCCAGGACTAGAGAGATTCACAGTCAAATTCTACCAGACGTACAAAGAGTAGCTGGTACCATTCCTTCTGAAATTATTCCAAACAATAGGAAAAGAATGACTCTTCCCTAGCTCATTTTATGAGGCCAGCATCATCCTGATACCAAAACCTGGTAGAGACAAAACAAAAAAAGAAAATTTCAGACTACTATCCCTGATGAACATTGATGCGAAAATACTGAATAAAATACCAGCAAACCAAATCCAGTAGCACATTAAAAAGTTTATCCACTATGATCAAGTTGGCTTCATCCCTGGGATGCAAGGCTGGTTCAACAAATGCAAATCAATAAAAATAATCCATCACATAAACAGAACCAACAACAAAAAACACATGATTATCTCAACAGATGTAGAAAAGGCCTTCAATAAAATTCAACACCCTTTCAAGCTAAAAACACTCAATAAACTAGGTATTGATGGAACACGTCTCAAAATAATAAGAACTATTTATGACAAACCCACAGCCAACTTCATGCTGAATGGGCAAAGGCTGGAAGCAGTCCCTTTGAAAACTGGCACAAGACAAAGATGCTGTCTCTCACCACTCCTATTCAACATAGTATTAGAAGTTCTGGCCAAGGCAATCAGGCAAGAGAAAAACATAAGGGGTATTCAAATAGGAAGAGAGGAAGTCAAATTATCTCTGTTTGCAGAAGACATGATTATATATTTTAAAAACCCCATCATCTCAGTCCCAAAACTCCTTAAGCTGCTAAGCAACTACAGCAAAGTCTCAAGACATAAAATCAATGTGCTAAAATCACAAGCATTCCTATACACTAATAACAGACAAACAGAAAGCCAAATTATGAGCAAACTTCCATTCACAATTGCTACAAAGAGAATAAAATACCTGGGAATACAACTTACAGGGGATGTGTAGGACCTCTTCAAGGAGAACTACAAACCACTGTTCAAGGAAATAAGAGAGGACACAAACAAATGGAAAAACATTCCATGCTCATGGATAAAAAGAATCAATATCATGAAAATGGCCATACAGTTCAAATTTGCAGACTCAATGCTAGTTCCATCAAGCTACCATTGACTTTCTTCAAAGAATTAGAAAAAAAACTACTTTGAATTTTTTACAGAACCAAAAAAGAGCCTGTATAGCCAAGACAATCCTAAGCAAAAAGAACAAAGCTGGAGGCATCACGCTACCTGACTTCAAACTATCCTACAAAGCTACAGTAACCAAGACAGCATAGTACTGGTACCAAAACAGATATACAGACCAATAGAATAGAACAGAGGCCTCAGAAATAACACCACACATCTACAGCCATCTGATCTTCAACAAACCTGACAAAAACAAGCAATGGGGAAAGAATTCCCTATTTAATAAATGGTTTTGGGAAAACTGGGTAGCCATAAGCAGAAAACTGAAACTGGACCCCTTCCTTATACTTTATACAAAAATTAACTCAAGATGGATTGAAGATGTCAATGTAAGACCCAAAACCCTAGAAACCCTAGAAGAAAACCTAGGCAACACCATTCAGGACATAGGCATGGGCAAAGACTTCATGACTAAAACACCAAAAGCAGTGGCAACAAAAGCCAAAACTGACAAATGGGATCTAATTAAACTAAAGAGCTTCTGCACAGCAAAAGAAACTACCATCAGAGTGAACAGACAACCTACAGAATGGGAGAAAATTTTTGCAATCTATCCATCTGACAAAGGGCTAATATCCAGAACCTACATGGAACTTAAACAAATGTACAAGAAAAAAAAACAGCCCCATCAAAAAGTGAACATTTTATATCGGTGAAGGATATGAACAGACACTTTTTAAAAGAAGACATTTATGTGGCCAACAAACATATGAAAAAAAGCTCATCATCCACTGATCATTAGCGAAATGCAACTCAAAACCACAGTAAGATACCATCTCATGGCAGTTAGAATGGCGATCATTAAAAAGTCAGGAAACAACAGGTGCTGGAGAGGATGTGGAGAAATAGGAACGCTTTTACACTGTTAGTGGGAGTGTAAATTAGTTCAACCATTATGGAAGACAGTGTGGCGATTCCTCAAGGATCTAGAACCAGAAATACCATTTGACTCAGCAATCCTATTACTGGGTATATATGCAAAGGATTATAAATCATTCTACTATAAAGACACATGCACATGTATGCTTACTGTAGCACTATTTACAATAGCAAAGACTCAGAACCAATCCAAATATCCATCAATGATAGAATGGATAAAGAAAATGTGGCATGTATATACCATGGAATACTATGCAGTCATAAAAAGGATGAGTTCATGTCCTTTGTAGGGACATGGATCAAGTTGGAAACCATCATTCTTAGCAAACTAACACAGGAACAGAAAACCAAACACTGCATCTTCTCACTCGTAAGTGGGAGCTGAACAATGAGAACTTACGGCACAGGGAGGGAAACACCACACACCAGTGCCTGTTCGGGGGATGGGGGGCAAGGGGAGGGATAGCATTAGGAGAAATACCTAATGTAGATGACGGGTTGATGGATGCAGCAAATCACCATGGCACATGTATACCTATGTAACGAACCTACATGTTTTGCACACGTATCCCAAAACTTAAAGTATAAAAAAAAAAAAAAAAAAAAAAAGAATTCTTGCCTCCTGTCCCCAAAACCTTGGACTTGATGAGTTTGATGGACCTACTGTCCAAGGCAGTAATTCTTATACCAGGAAACATGGTCATTTTCTGATTCATTGGAAGTAGAGACTAACTCCTGGCAATTTAAAGTTCTTTATGCCCCTGTACCAACAGAGATGAGGAAGTCACTATAACTAGCTAGGGTAATCACACCTAATGATCGGGGGAATTGATTTTCTGCTACAGAATGATGACAAGGATAGTGCTTAGAACTCAGGGAATTCAGTGGGATGCCTCTAAGTACTCCCTCCCCGATAGTCCTGATCAAGGGAAAATAGCAACAATCCCCCAATAAAAACAAGACTACCAAGCACTCAGATCTTACAGAAATGAAGATTTCAATTGCCCTAACTGGAAAATGACTCATCCAGTCAAGGTGATGTCAGACAGTGTGGTAAATGCAGAAGGTATTGTCGATGGGGGACCCTATAATGAGCAGTTTAGGCCTCATGACCAGCTCCAGAAGTGAGCTGCGGCTATAATTAATGTTCCTTAATTGCATCTTCTTCTCCCAATATTTTATGTGAAGAGTGTTGCTGGGACCAATATTTTAGTCAGGTTGCAGTATTAGTAAAAGACATCACAGGAATGATATGGTAGTTGATGGGATTTTGTGCATCCCCTGTGTTAGGAACACGCATTTGTCAATCACATGGAGGACAAGATTGGAAGTTGATAGAGAGAAAAAGGGGTAGAGTATTCAATATATCTTTCATTTCTCCCTCCAGATCCACTTTCCGCCCTTCTTTCCCCATAAGACCTATATGCACTCTATCAAAGGCCCTCATGTCCAGGTGCTCAGCAGGTTCCAGACAGTGAGCTCTAACAAAATTGGAGGGAAGGAGGAGTGGCGATCGGGATATTTATTCCCTTGGCTCCCTCCTTGTAGGTTAGGTAACTTAGGCTGGCTATGTCCACAACTAAAGATCATTGTTCCACTTACAGTAGCTTTCCATACAAAACTAGCTCCTTTCCGGTTCTAGAGAACCTTCTTTATTCCCTTTTCCCTTTGGACATAGGTTGTTGACAGCTCCACTGCTATTAGCTTCAGGTTACTGCCCTGTGGTTCACCTACACCCTGATCAGAGTTTTATAAATTGTCTCTCCTCTATTATTTATCCTTATTTGAGTGGGCCATCTCTCTCTGGAAAGGATTTGACTAATCCAAAGTCTAATGCTCATTCCACAACACAATACTATGAACTATATATGCTATTAAATAAGTTTTCATGAAAAAAGTAACAAAAAGGATTACATAGACATGAATATCTTAAAAAGAGTTAAATGCATTCTATAAATATAAAGTTTTGATAGGCATTGCTTTTATTACTAGGTTTTCCAATGATTTCAATGTTTGTATTTTATAGCTGGTGATTACTTGGTCCTTCTCCTCACCCTGAAAAGTCAGCTAACTACAACCAAAATGAAGTTTCACATGAGAAAGGATAAATTATTTATCTTTAATGCATGTAACCAAATATAATTCAAATGCACTTACCTTCCAGTCATTCAGTTTCAGGCAAAGCTCAAAACTATTTCCAAAACTCTCTTTGCTAATTAAAATAACCATTAACAAGAAAATAACAATTTCTAGAAACCTTGCAAGTTGTTTCCTGTCTCTCCAATCCTTCTGTGGAATGTGAGTAAAGTTGTTCTGGTCTTTAGTAGTTTAATTAATAATCAGTTATTTTCAGTTTGCGACCATAGCATTTTTACTGCCTTGAAAAGAACAATTTAGGAGAAACCTGAGAGGTTTTCAAGAAATCTGCTACTATTTTGCAAATGGAATCTAAAGTAAATAATAAATATTTATGATTCTCTTAATGGACTATTTATACCACTCTAAAAGCCTGCTTACTGTTGCTACAGATGAGGATGGCATTAATGCACTGGTACATTCAGGACACAGGATATCGTTTCTTATAAAAAGCCCATAAAATGTACCTCCCAGCCTACGCAACTCTCATTCTTACTGTAACATCTTAAAGGGATTCAGGAGGCACCAGGAAATTTCTTAAGTTTCAATGTAAGTTGGAGAAATCAGTTGCTAGGATCCTTAAAAGTAGTGTTTCCAAAATAAGGACTATGTACACTGATCAGCATCAAGGCTTTCAGAATAATTCATATGAGAAAACAGGAATAGGATGGGGTGTCATGGAGAAACCAACCCCGTGCAGCAGCTGCCTGTCATGTCTTAACATTTGACATGAATTACATCAAGAACTGAAATATTCAAGATCCCACTCAATATACTCCATGTGACTCACCTGCAAAAAAAGAGAGACTGCCTTCTGTGGCAGAGAAGATCTAAAAACACACTGTCAAGGAGCTTAGGGAAAGTGGCAAGAGGCAGAGACACAGATGAGATGAAAGATTAGAGCCAGTGGTAACGGCAACCACGACAGAACGGGTACTTAGGACCAAGTAAGGGTGATAAGGAATAGGCAAGGTGCCAACAGAGAGACAAATATAAAGCTATTCTCTGCAAGGGGCAACTGGCACCCTTGTTTATATTTCAATAGTTCAGGAAAACAGAGGCTGTCTCTACTCTGTACATGGAGCTTGAGAAGTAGGAGCCACACAGGATAAAGGTACTGGGACCACATTCCCTCTGAAAGCTGTGACTGTGCCACTCTAAAGATGTGCTGACCCATTAAAGAAAAGAAGAATTTGGCACGAAATATACAGAATACACTACTGGAGCAGAGCAGTAGTGATAATATTCATACTAATAACAGAGCCTCCTGCCGCATTCTCACTCACTATGCTTCTGGTCCTGTGCTACGCATTTTACATATACCATCGTTCAGTCTTCACAACAACTCTATATAGATATGATCCCCATTTTACAAATGAGGAAACTGAGGTATAGAAAGGTTAGGTAAATTAACCAAAGTCATACCTCTAGAAATGTTTAGAAACAGGATTTGAGCCTCCATGCCAAAGAAGCTAAGCCTGTGATCCCTAGGATATATAAGTGATTTTATTTTCTGTGTTGTTTGTTCCTGTTCACCCAGAATGTAGCACTGAAGGCACTCAGTGAGTGTTTGTTGACTGACTACATAAAGGTGTAGTAATAGTAAAAGTACATCTTCTCTCATGACATGTTCACAAATCATTGTCCCATGAAGCATGTATTCCAATCTTTCCAAAGAGCAAACACATGGACATTTAAGAACAACATGGAAAGGGTGTGCATAAAAAAAGTTCATTAATCAATTCCAAATTGGATCATCAATATAACATAAAATTCGGTGCAGAGATGCTTTTGTTGTTTGTTTGCCAATTCTTAGCTACTGAAAGTTGAATAACTGGATCAAAATCTCCTGGCAGCACAAGTTCGTTTTTTCTTTTTAGCCAAGAATTTAGCATTCAATGGGTGTTCAATAAATATTATTTTTAATTAAATGGTGGGGGGGTGCTGAATTAAGTAGAGAAATGAAATATCAAAACACATTTCAGTCAATGGACCTCAGAGGCTTCCCCCTCTATTCTAGTGATCAAGGCAGAAGTTTTTTTTTTTTTTTTTTTTGAGACAGGAGTCTTGCTCTGTTGTCCAGGCTGGAATGCAGTGGCGCAATCTCGGCTCACTGCAATTTCTGCCTCCCCAGTTCAAGCGATTCTCTTGCCTCAGCCTCCCAAGTAGCTGGGACTACAGGCACCCGCCACCACGCCTGGCTAACTTTTTGTATTTTTAGTAGAGATGGGGTTTCACCATATTAGCCAGGATGGTCTCAATCTCTTGACCTCGTGATCTGCCTGCCTCGGCCTCCCAAAGTGCTGGGATTACAGGTGTGAGCCACCACGCCCGGCCCTCAAGGCAGAAGATTTTTATTGGCAACCATCTTGCATCTAACTTTGTGGACTTACACATTTTTTCAGAAGATCATTTGGGTAGGGAGGGCATAAAAGTAAGAATATTAGCAATGAAAGCAGATAACCTGTTGAAGATTTATTGTTTGCAAGACACTGTTTGCCTGTGATGAGTGCATCATCCCGATTACAGAAGAAGTAAATGAGGACACTGGAAGAAAGGACTTGCCCAAAACGACACAGCTAGAAAATGGGAAAGTCAGGATTTGTGCCCAGACTATTTGACTCCTAAGCCTATGCAATAAGAGGCCAAGAGACTGCTCAAGAGAATTGAGTTTTTCAGATGAGGAATTTCTGATTTAAGTAGCTTGTTGCTATAAAGTAAGAAATTATTTTATTGCTGTTGGCCAGTCTCCATCTTGGAAGGTGGAATACCTCCAGGATTCAAATAACTCTGGTTTTGAGTAGAAGACACTGAACTAATTAATGTGCTAAGGCGTTCTGAGGATTGCTAACACTTCACACACACTTAAAATAATACTTCCAATCGTTGAGGAGAAAAAAAGCACCATCTTAGAGCTTTCAAATCCACTACGTATAATCTATTGTTTACAGATTGCAAAAAATTGATTGCAAAAGACAGTTGTTTTCCTGACTGGCCTGTTCTTAGTTTATAACATTTAATAAAATGTAATTTTGGAGCCAATGGCTTGTATTATTAACACTGTTTAAGTGTTAGAACACAGGAATGCTTACTTTGAAGAAGAATTTCTATCCAGAATGTTTTCCAATGTCATTTTATACAAGCATCCACTGTGCCTACCTACTCTGTTCATCTTTCTGTTCCTAAAACCCACTGAACTGTTTCCTACCCTAGAGACTTCGCACTGGCTGTTTCCTCAGCCATAATATTATTCTCTCTGATATTCACATGGATTGTTCCTTCTTACAATTCAGATCTTAACTTAAATGTGTTCTCCTTGAGGAAGTCATCCCTGACCACCCACACTAGTGACCCAGACATCATCATATCACATTTTAATTCCCCACAGGACATTTTAAAATATATTGTTGTATTTTACGTGTATAAATGTATGGGGTACAAGTGTAATTTTGTTACATGCATAGATTGAGTAGTGGAGATGTCAGGATATCCATCACCCAAATAAAGTACATTGTACCCATTAAGTAATATCTTATCATGCACCCTCTTCCCTCCTGCTCACCCTTCTGAATCTCCATTGTCTATCATTCCATATTCTATGTCCACATGTACACATTAGTTACCTCATACTTATAAATGCCTGCATGGCATTTGTAACTCTATGATGTTGGGCTGTGTGTCCCACTAGAATGAACCGGAATGCCAGAGCACAGGAACATTTTCTATCTAGTTTGTCATGGCATTTCCAGGATGTAGAGCAGAGCTTGGCACCTGACAGGTGATCACTGAATACATGAGAAGAAAATAAATGATGGAATGAATGACGGAATACCATCTTCCTACACTTTCATATAGCATCACTGATTTAGTGTATGGACCAGGATATCATTCAGAATATAAAATGTTGTCTTAAAAGTAGCCTGATATATCAGAGGCCCAGTTTAAGATTGCCATTATTGTTTTAATAGAAAAGTTACATGATTCTGGGATTTTGATCAAAGTCACAAACACTATAAAAATTACAGAAAAAATACAGACTATTTTTGCAAAAGTGGTGTTTGTCCAAAAAATAATTTTTGAGATTCTACTTTCTAAATGGAAACAATCTCTAGATTTGGGTGTTTGTTTGCAACCCAGGAAACTATTAATGATGGCTGATCCCTCACTTATTTTTTCCAATATATACTTTGTAACCTAGTAATAAAGGAGGATACACTAGAAAGCATAAGGCCAGAGGCCTGAATGTCTTATGGAGCCTTCAGATGTAATCTCTACTGGTGTTTCCTCTGCTACTAAATGTTTCTGACTTTTATCCACTTTCACTAAGTTGGTATAAAGGTTCAGTAAAGTCATGTTCATTAAGCACTTTGATATTCCTAAGTAGAAAGAGATTCAGTAAAATAAAGTCTGTTTTTTTTTTTTTTACTTTTAATGTTCTGACACCTGACAACAAATAAAAAGTAATAATACCTTAACCACTTTGAAAAAGAATTAGGCTCACATATTGGTCTCTCTCTTCTATTTATTAGAATTCAAAACTTTTATAATAATACTTCTAAATAAATTGAGCCAATAACTAGCATGGAGAGCAAAGTTAAAAGCAGGAGAATGTCACCACTTAATTTAAATAAATGAGGAGTTATTAACTTAATTGAGTTGAGAGCCTTAGAACAGGACTGAAATTCTCTATCTAAGAAGCAGACATATAGTAGAATCAAATTTCACCACCCAATCAATGCCCTAACTCTAACCCTTAATACTTTTATTAAGAGTGAGCACTTAAATTGTTCTTCAAATACCTTCAATTCTTTTTTTATTCACTAAGATTATAAGTGAAGTATTAATAGTTATAAAAGTGAAATTTGTTATCTGGAAATTTACTTCAGACACAAAACTGAATAGATATGATTGTAGAGACAAATAAGTATTATAGGTGAGGGTGTGTGTGTGTGCGCATGTGTGTATATGTGCATGAGCCAGTCTGCTAATTACTATATAATATAGTAATGACCTCAAAAAGCAGTTTGGCAAGACCACACTTCATTTACAGGATGCTTTAGCTTTGGTATCTTTTTAATTTAGAATCCTTATTTTGAATACATATAATAAATAAAATGGAATAATAAAATGTAGAATAAATTCTGCCTCTGCAAGTGCTTCTTCAAGGGAGATGGATTTCATTTATTACAATAAAACACCTCATGGTTTGGCAAATCTTCCATCATGCAATCCACTGAGTAAAAGTTACTCACCAGGTCTTGATTCAGTATTCCCAAACTGCAGAATGCAGCATGCAAAGAATAGAGCACAATATAAATATTTTTAAATAAGCAAATAGCAGAAGCCAAAGAAAACAAAGGGGTCTATTTTAGTCATCCAACAATTATGAAATGGATATCCTTTATAAGGCAATCTTTTAAAAAGCTGATGTTAAAGACTGACTAGCAATAGAATAAGCATTTAAATATTCCATTGCTTCCCCTGGCTTGCCACTGGGTTTTCCACACAGTAGAATACGCAATTCTTTCTGATGAGCAGAATAATTTACTTGAACCTCATATATTATTTGTTCACTTTTCAAGAGAAAAATGTATTGGCATTCATTATTAACATTTTTTATCAATCAGCATGCATGACAGAACAACACAGCAATTCTTCATTACACTAATGGAGAAAAAATTAACTTGACATCAAGCCTAATTGACTAAAACCTCACTAATTCTTCTAAACAGGGATAAGTCCTGCTTGATTAGTGAAAGCAATTTATTTTAGAACATATTTAGATAGATGCACTTTTAAGTGTTAAGCTTTCCAGAACTTAACACTAACAAACTGAGCTTTCCAGGATCAAAGGCGAGATACAGTTGAGGTTCTTAAGAAAACCTGCCACAGTGTATGGATAAGACTAACACAACATATCAAACACAAAATAACAACTTGGAATTTCTTTAGACAATTTAGAAGCTTTAGGTGCAATCTTGCCAAAAAAAATTATTTCAAAAGAAATTTTTATAGATGCTGCCAAAATACTCTACAGCCAAGCCCATAGCAAAATAGAACAAATCATAACTTATCAGCTATGACAGACTGGTAATCAAAACTAACAAAGTTTCGCTATGCAGGCAATCCTCAACTCACTACGAGTTGTTTTACAGAAGTTCATTTGTAAGCTAATTGTTAGAAATCATAACTTATTAGAGCAATATTCTCATTAAGAAGTTGGTATTATGTAAAAGGAGCAAACATGAGCTCGGAATGCAAGACCCCAGAAGGGGATCTCAGCATAGTTTTGCTGTTTATTATCTGTGTGAACTTGGGGGAGTCATTGTATTTAACTGGATCTTAATTTATTCAGCCGTAAGTTGACTTAATACCAATTTCACAGTGCTATTGTAGGAATTTAATAGAATAATAGCTAAAAAGCTACCCCAGTGCCCTCTGCTCTTACCCGTAGGCGTTTATGTTCCTTTTTCAAGCATTTCTCTGTATCAGAGATTATTGGCTGGCAGGTCATAGAGAAGCATCAGTGAGTTCATGAACCCCTTTAAATTGTATGCAGAATTTGGTAGGTCTGTTGCAAAAGGTAATGAGCTTCATCAAGCGGTTGTCTAAGGGAATGATTAAAAGCCATTGTTCTATAGCCACTTTCTTGCATTTTTCAAAATTAGAAAATGACAAATGTTTAAAAACAATGACTGGAAGCACCCTCTGCACTTAAGTTGCTGTTCTGCCCAAGCATATTATCCCAGTAAAGTCTTACATATCTGTCAGGATGGATACAAGGTCAAGATGGATACAAGCATCATTTTCTCAGAAGAGCATTCTTGACCATTTCGCTTTCATCACGTTCCATCCCCAATAAGTGCCACTCCACTTGCATCACGTCCCACCCCAACACACACAACATCTCTCTCAGCACAGTAACTTGTATATGCCTCTACTCTAGTACTCATCACACTACACAATAACTATTTTTTACATGTCAGTAAGTTCTAGTTTTACATGCTCAAAAAGTTCTAGTCAAATAATAATTTTTTCAAAAAAATGTATACTTAGATTGTATTTAAAGTAGTCATTTTAATTGATGAGAAGCATACAAATCAGGAAGCAATTTTGCTTTTTTAAAAGAACTCTGAGTGTAACAAATCTAAGTTCAAATCATTACTCTGATGTTATACCTCCCTGAAATTCAGCTTTCCTATCTGTAAAATTGAGATAATTATACCTAAATGAATGTTGCGTATGAATACTATTTACAAAGTATTGGTATATTCCTTGCACATGACAGGTACCACCAGCATCACACTACCAACTACCACCATTATTATTTCTACTAGTTATTTAGGAGTGACAGGTACAGGCATACATCTTTTTCCTGCACTTCACTTTATTATGCTTCCAGATATTGTGACTTTTACAAATTGAAGGTTTGTTGCAACCCTGCATTGAGCAAGTCTATCAGCACCATTTTTCTTTTCTTTTCTTTTTTTTTTTTTTTTTTTTTTTTTTTTTTGAGACGGAGTCTCGCTCTGTCGCCCAGGCTGGAGTGCAGTGGCCGGATCTCAGCTCACTGCAAGCTCCGCCTCCCGGGTTTACGCCATTCTCTCGCCTCAGCCTCCCGAGTAGCTGGGACTACAGGCGCCCGCCATCTCGCCCGGCTAATTTTTTTGTATATTTTAGTAGAGACGGGGTTTCACCGTGTTAGCCAGGATGGTCTCGATCTCCTGACCTCGTGATCCGCCCGTCTCGGCCTCCCAAAGTGCTGGGATTACAGGCTTGAGCCACCGCGCCCGGCCTCAGCACCATTTTTCTATCAGCATGTGTGCATTTCATGTCTCTGTGCCACACTTTGGTAATTCTCACAATATTTCAAACTTTTTCATTATTATTATATCTATTATGGTGATCTGTAATCAGTGGTTTTGATGTTACTATTGTCATTGTTTTGGGACACCATGACTGTGCCCACATAAGATGGCAGATTTAACCAATTAATGTTGTATGCATTCTGACTGCTCCAGTGACCAGCCATTCCCCCATCTTCCTCCCTTCTGTAGGGCCTCTCTATTCCCTGAGCCACAAGAGTATTGAAATTATGCTAACTAATAATCCTAAAATGGCCTCTATGTGATCAGGCGAAAGGAGGAATTGCATGTCTCTCACTTAAAATCAAAAGCTAGAAATGATTAAACTTAGCGAGGGAAACATGTCAAAAAGCCAAGATAAGCCAAAAGCTAGGTTTTGTGTGCCAAATAGCCAAGTTGTGAATGCAAAGGAGAACTTCTTGAAGGAAATTAAAAGTGCTACTCCAATGAACACACAAATGATAAGAAAGCAAAACAGCATTATTTGTGACATCAGTAAAAATCGAGTAGTTTGGATAGATGATCAAATCAGCCACATCATACCCTAAAGTAGGTGTAAGCCCCTCTTTTTATTCTATGAAGGCTGAGACGGGAGAAAGCTGAAGAAGAAAGGTTGGAAGGTAGCAGAACTGGTTCATTAGGTTTAAGAAAAGAAGCCATCTCTATGACATAAAAGTGCCAAGTGAAGCAGCAAGTGCTGATGGAGGAGTTATCCAGAAGATCTAACTAAAATCATTGATGAAGGTGGCTACACTAAACAACAAATTTTCAATGTAGATAAAACAGCCTTCTCTTGGAAGAAGATGCCAACCAGGGCTTTCATAGTTAGAGAGAAGAAGTCAATGCCTAGTTTCAAAGCTTCAAAGAAAGGACAGGCTGACTCTCTTGTTTGGGGCTAATGCAGCTGGTAACTTTAAGCTGAGACCAATGATCATTTACCATTCCAAAGCTCCGAGGGCTCTTAATAATTATGCTAAATTTACTCTGTCTGTGCTCTAGAAATGGAAGAACACAGCCTGGATGGCAACATATCTGTTTACAGCATGGTTTACTGAATATTTTCAGTCCACTATTGGGACCTATGGCTCAGAAAAATAAAAGACATTCCTTTCAAAATATTACTGCTCATTAACAGTGCATCTAGTCACCTAAGAGCTCTTACGGAAATGTACAAGAAGATGAATGTTGTTTTCATGCCTGCCAACACTACATCCATCCTGAAGTCCATGGGTCAGGGAATAGTTTTGACTTACAAGTCATATTATTTAAGAAATACATTGTGCAAGACTGTAGCTGCCATAGTAGTGATTCCTATAATGAATCTCAGTAAAGGAAGTTGAATATCTTCTAGAAAGGATTCATCATTCTAGATGCCATCAAGAGCATTTACAATTCATGGGAGGAGGTCAAAATATCCACATTTACAGGAGTTGGGAAAAAGTTGATTCCAACCTTCATGGATAACTTTGAGGTGTTCAATAATTCAGTAAAGGAAGTCACGGTAGGTGTAGTCAAAATAGCAAGAGAATTACAATGAGAAGTGAAGCTTGAAGATGGAACTGAATTGCTGCAATCTCATGATCAAACTTGAATAAATGAGCAGTTGCTTCTTATGAATGAGCAAACAAAGTGGTTTCTTGAAACTGAATCTACTGCTGGTATAGATGCTGTGAACAACATTGAAATGACAAAAAGGATTTAGAATACTTCATAAATGTAGTTGACAAAGCAGTGGTAGAGGTTCAGAAGATCACATCCAATGTGGAAAGAAGTTCTACTGTGGGTAAAATGCTGTCAAACAGCATCGCATGTACAAAGAAATCTTTCATGAAAGAAGCAATCGATGTTGCAAACTTTATTGTTTTAAAACAGTTCCACAGCCACTCCAGCCTTCAGCAACCACCACCCTGGTCAGCAGCCATCAACATCAGAGGCACGACCCTCCACTTACAAAAAGATTAGAACTTGCTGAAGGTTCATGATCGGTAGCACTTTTTAGCAATAAGGTATTTTTAAATTAAGATATCAATGTCATTGTTTAGATATAATGCCAGTGCCACTTAATAGACTATAGTGTAGTGAAAACATATCTTTTATATTCACTGGGAAACCAGAAATCATGTGACCTGCTTTATTGTGATATTTGCTTTATTGCAGTGGTCTGGAACCAAATTCACCTGATTTTGACGCTGACTATGGTTCAGAGAAAATCTGAGCAGGGACAGCCTTCCAGGAGGTA
This sequence comes from Trachypithecus francoisi, assembly GCF_009764315.1. Classification (NCBI taxonomy): domain Eukaryota; kingdom Metazoa; phylum Chordata; class Mammalia; order Primates; family Cercopithecidae; genus Trachypithecus; species Trachypithecus francoisi. The sequence goes on from NW_022681454.1 coordinate 98,727,755, forward strand.
AAGAACACAATGATGTTTCTGGAACTTCATACCAGGAAGCAGACTACTTTCATGTGATCACCTGGCTCCCGGGGCACTCCAGAGTTTCAAGGCACACTGTTCTCCTTGTCTACAACAGTGTGTGATTCTAACTAGATGGGCCACCACTCTGTATCTCAAAGCTGGGTAGTACATCGTTTAGTTTGTAGGTATGAAGGAGGTAAAAGTCAACAGTTGGCCCCTGAAAGTGAAGACACTGGCTCAGGGCTGAGGATTCTGACTTTCTACTCAGCAATGTATTATCATCGCTAATCAACGTGAACCACACTGAGAGACAGCCTATTAAAAGCCTTTCCCACTTTTCCCCAACCCCACAGTCCTTCATTCCTACTTCCCACCTGCCTGAAAGTGAGAACATCTAACATACAATTCACCCACAAACACTTTCTCCACCTTTCATCCCATCTTAGAATAAGAACACTTCTCCTTTTCATTGTGAACAGCTCCACTTGTACTCTGTTTTCATTTCTTCTCTAGAAATACACTCCATAAGATATCCCTACCATGACTTCCATTCTCTTTTGAATCTTCAGCCTCTCCCTGTCCACCTGGCCTTTCCTCCTTGTCTTAAATCTCCTTCAGATTAACAAAATCCCAAATCCTGATACTTCACTGAACTGCTGTTATCCCTCATTTTTTTTTTCACTTCAATGACAAACTACTTGAAATGGTTTACTTTTCTAGTCTTTTCCTATATCTCTTTACCAGATCCAGCCTCTCCTCGTCTTTCAGCTCCTTGCAGCACAATAATGTTCCCCAGAGTAGCTACATGTAACTTCAGAAGCATTGAAAATTTTTACATTCTTTGCCAAAGGCTTTTTAAACCAAGGAAAGAGTTTATTCAGCACACACACACACCACACACAGCAACACTTCCTAAATACACTTTGGACCTCTCACCTTACCCGGAGTTTCTGCTGTCCATGGCAGACGTTCCCAACCTTCTCTTTCTTGAAAATTATTCCAAAATGTTCTCTCCCTACCCCATACCAGTTCTCTATCTTCAGATAAACATACTATGGAAGATGATCTATTATTCTCATTCATTTGTCTGAGACAGGGCAATGCAAACAAAGACACATCTTCTCAAAGAAGGTCCAGTATACCATATTCACAGCTAAAAATATACCACCACTCCATTCCACTCTGGCCTCTGGTCATTTTCTTCTGTTTCTTCTGTTTTTTCTTTGTTATGCCCCTAAGGATGGTATTGCCTAGCACATGGGACTTTGTCCATCAAGCTCTCTTCTAATGAATCTGACACAAGGAAGTGTGTTGTTCTCAGGAAGAGGCAAACCATCAAAATTCAATCCATCAACAGACAAATGGACAAAGAAAATGTGGTAACGACATACAAGAGAATACTACGCAGCCTTTAAAAAGAAGGAAATTCTGTTATTTCCTTCTTTTTAAAGGCTGCTATTTTAAAACCTGGGAAGATACTAAGCCAGGCACAGAAATAAATACTGCCTGATTTCATTTTCACGTGGAATCTAAAAAAGTTGAGCTCCTAAAAACAAAGTAGAATGTTTGATACCAGAGGCTTGGGGACTGGGAAGAGGAGAGATGTTGGTCAAAAGGGACAAAGTTACACTTAGAAAGGAAAAATAAGATGTAGAGCTTTATTACACAACATAGTGATGATAGTTAATGATAGCATAATGTATAGTTCAAAACTGCTTCTAAAAAAGTAGACTTTACATGTTTTCACCACAAATGAAAAATAGATGAAGTGATGAATATGTTACTTTAATCTTTCTACAATGTATACATATATTAAAACATAACATTATACCCTATAAATATATGCAATTATTATTTGTCGATTTAATTAACTAACTTCTAAAACTTCAATCCAACTGCCTTTATAGCCTTTGCTCAAACTTGCTATCTGATTTTGCTATCTGCAAACTGCCATGGAGGCCCTGTTCTCTTAGTCTACTCTGGAAGCCTTCATAAATATCACTCTTGGCTACATATTGCTCTAACATGAAGTAATCCATCTATTTTTGAATCTTCGAAATGACCCCCATTATGCCTTCAATAAACCCCACTGCATAAACTGCTTCCTTCCTTCCAGCTGATAAGTGCTTACAAACCCAGCATATGATTCCACAACTTTGAACCAAGTCTCCTACTCTTTCAACAGCTGCTCAATATTCTGTCATTGAAATAGAGGACTTTGTGGCTTTGCATCTACACATAATGTTAGATGCTGTTTCTCTTACTTAACCCCCATCACCCTCACTTCTCAGGAGCGTGATGGTGATGTATGGTTGTATGGTAGACACAGAAATAATAAGATTTAGGATTTAACGCATACCTACTCTTAGTCATAACTTTAAAAATATTTCATTCAATCCTCATAATAATCTTGCCTTGTAGATATTATTGCCAGTTTTCAGATGAAGAAAGTGAGTTTTAGAAGTTGAAGTAACCCAATTAGTTATGAGTCAGATTTAAACTCAAAACTACCTGACTCAAGTACTTTTGAAAAAGATAAGTTGTTCTAATTTTCATGTTACTAATTAACACCTAATGAATCATGTGTAATTCAAAAATGAAACAAATTTTGTGAGAAAATATAATTATTCATTCATTTAATTTTTCACTCTGCTTTAAGCCTCCCTAATTCTAAAAGAAAAATCAGCCAAGCACAGATTACCTATATTTAGCTGTAATATAGAAAAAGAAAAAAGTTGCAATGAAATTCAACACTGAGAAAAATGTTTCTTAATCTAATTAAGGCTATTTAAAAGAAAAAAAAAACTAAAGAAAGCAAACCTGAGCTTAGAAGCATTGCTATTAAAGTTGGAAACAAGACAAAATACCAACTATCACTACCTCTACTCAACATTGTCCTATGAGCTCTTGCCAATAAAACAAGACAAGAAAAATAAGAGTTAAAACAATTAGAAAAAAATTTAAAAGGGCTTCTTTGCACTTCAATATCTATGCAGAAAGTCCAAAAAAGTAAACAAACAAAACAATACTGGGAGAATTCAGCACTACTGCAGGATAGAAAACCAGTATACTAAAATCAGTGTACTCTTACATAGCAATAATAATCAATTAGAAAACAGTAGGAAGGCCGGGCACCGGTGGCTCATGCCTGTAATCCCAGCACTCTGGGAGGCCGAGGTGGGAGGATCATAAGGTCAGGAGATCAAGATCATCCTGGCTAACACGGTGAAACCCCGTCTCTACTGAAAAATACAAGAACAATTAACTGGGCATGATGGCGAGGGCCTGTAGTGCCTCCTACTCTACTCGGGAGGCTGAGGCAGGAGAATGGTGTGAACCAAAGCGGCGGAGCTTGCAGTGAGCTGAGTTCACGTCCCTGCACCCCAGCCTGGGCGACGGAGCGAGACTCAGTCTCAAAAAAAAAAAGAAAAGAAAAAAAGAAAACAGTAGGAAAAAAGATATCATTTGTGATACCTGCGGAGCTACAAAGTAATTAGGAAGAAATCTAACAAAATATTTTAAAAATATTTCTAATACAGTAAATTATCAAACCAAAAAAAAGTCATATCATAAATATCATAAAAATGTAAACTACAGCCCAGTTAATCTCTAAATTCAATGCAATGTCAATGAAAATCTCTACAATGATATTGATATGGAAGAACAAAGACAACTCAGTGAAAAAACAAGGTGAGAAGCAGACCTTGTCTTTTTAGCTGAATAAAAACTGTAACAATTATGGCATTGTGGTGGTTTGTTGTTTTTTTTTTTTTTTTTTTCAAATAGACAAGTGAAAGAGACTAGAAAGCCAAAATACAGATACATTAATACATACAAACTTCATACATGGCAGGAATAAAATGATCTGTTCAGCAAAAGAAGCAAGTATAATTATTTATCTCTACAGGAAAAAACTGGATCCTCATATACAAAAATAAATTAAACAAAATTTTTGAAAGAAAATATGGAAGGAAATCTTTATGATTTTTTAGGGAATATTTCTTAAATAACACTCAGAGCAGACAGCTTGAAGAAAAGTACTGATATATTTGACTGCATTAAAATTAAAACTTCTGTAAAACAATGTATATTATAAACAAAGTGAAAAGAGAAACAATAGATTTGGAGAATATGTTTGTAAATCATTTAATCAAGGAAAATTAACATCTAGCATATATGTAAAATTCCTACAAGTGACAGACTCTTTCTTTGACCAAATTTCAGTTAGGCTCTTCTGAGGTCTCTTCTCAACCAGATCTCCATCTTGGACTTCTGTGTCCATTTTTGCAGAGTTCAGTCATAGCAAGAATCCTGCCAAGTCAGTCAAGCAAGAATCCCCTCATCCTTTATATATGATCACCCTTAATATCTGATCAAATTCTTCATTCCCTCTGATTCAGAGAAAAATCAAATAATTATTTTTAAAAAATTCTTCATTCCCCACCATCCCCCAAGTGATATATAATCGCCCTCACCTGCCTTCAGCAAGAATTCTGTTAAGTCGGCTTAGTAAGAATCCCCCTACCCTTGATATTTTCTCTTAATAATAATACTCCATGCATTCTTCTCCTTTCTTTGTTAATTGGCTCTAAATGCCCACCTGTCTTTATTTTATTTAGAGTTGAACCCAATCTTTCCCTGCTGTTGCCATAGAGGCAACCCTTATTGCAACAGTCTTGAATAAACTCTTCCTTACTGTTTTAGGAAGTGTCCGAATAGTTTTTTCTTTAACACAAATCATTAAGGAAAAAAAAACTCAACTAAAAATGTGCAAAACAGATGAATAGGAAACATAAAAGTACACTTATGACCAAAACACATATGAAAAGATGTTCAACTGCACTATAATCAGAAAGACAAATCAGAAAAAGATACCGCTTCAAACTTATTAAATTGGCAATAATCTTTTTAAGTCTGAAATTTCCAAGTATTGCTAAAGACAAAGAGAAAACAGGAATTATTTTTTTCTGTTCATGAGAGGGTGAACAAACATAAGAGGCTGGAGAGCATTTTGTTGTTATTCAGCAAAATTAAATGTGTGCATACTCTATGACCCATTTTTACACATCTATTTATTAGATAATGTATGTATATAATACATATTAATATATAATATAAAAATTTATATATGTGTATATATGTAAGTAAATATATATTTTATATATATAAGAAAAACTATACACAGAGGGAAAAGAAAAACCTAAAAGTCTACAGATTATTTCCAGAAGTCAAAACTTTATAACATTGGAATTATGTTTGCATGGATCTGAAAGCACATTCCAAAAGATTAAAATTATAAATCCACAAAAATGCTGACTATTTAAATGTTTATCATGCAATTAATGAGAATGTTATCTTTTCAAAAATATGGATATCAAAGTAGTCCATGACTGACAGCCATAAGCAACTGTCTGTTCTCCAAATAGAGTAAATAGTACAGATTTTGGTATCTTTAAAAGCACATTCATACTTAATCTTATTTGATTATACTAGCTGACCCTACATTTTGTTTGTTTAAGACAGGGTCTCGCTGTTGCCCAGGCTGGTCTTCAACTCCTGAACTCAAGTGATCCACCTGCCTTGGCCTCCCAACGTGCTGGGATTACAGGCATGAGCCAACAGTGCCTGGCCCAATGTTTGTTTTATTTTTTAATAACTTTCTGTGTAAATGTTGATGCTACCAGCCTCCACAAGAATGGAATATACTAGCTGGCCAAATCATTAGCTAATATAAGGAGCCACAACAGATAACCCTAGATCCCTCCTGACATTAACTATCAAATAAAATGCTTTTGTCAAATTTACATAACTTGGACGTGCTTTTATCTGGAAAAGCAAATAGTTCTTAACGTACTGTTTTCCTTCCTTGGCAAGTGGCTCTAGCTGGTATTTTAAGGCTCTAACAGAGAATCTGTGGTGCAAAGCTTGATAAATCGTCATGTGAATAGCAAATTATATTGGACTTTAAGGTTCTCCTCCATTAAGAGAGAGTAAATGTTCCAAATTCTCTTAATTTATCTGACAGGTCAAAGGCAGACTTGTGGGCATTTATATTCAGAAGGTTGTCTTTATTACTAAATTACCTATGAGCTTTTAAAGTCCAGCTTTACTTTCTAGAAAATCTACTCAAATTTTAAGGTAGATAAGAGAAATGAGAAAGCATGGAATTCTATACATTTTATCTTTTCATTTTGTTACCCTAACCTAGAGGGAACATATACAAATAGATTCAAATACCTTTATGGTTTAACACAAGAAGCCATCTTTTAAGTGATGATCTTTACATAATTAAGCATATAGATTTAGAAGCTATTCCCAACGGTGCAAAAGATGAAGTGATATGACTTGATAAGATGACTATGATAAAAACTAAGAACAGACAAAAATGGTAAATGGAAGAGGGAGATGTATATTTATCACAAGTGTACAATGTATCAGACACAATGTTGCATAGTTGCCCCATAAGAAATTAATTCATTTTCACAAAAATTCAGTAAATTAAGAATCTTTGCTCCTCATCTAACAGATGAGCAAATGCTCAAAGGTGTTAATTACGTTTTCCCAAATTACACAATATATTTTAATGCTAAGATGCAAACAGTGGCCTGTGTAATTCCAAAGCCTATGCTTCTCTTCCCCGTCCAACTGCCCTGCAAGAAAAGGAGACTCAGAAGAAGTACTAGGAAAGTATTATAGCAGCTAAAATGGTGACGGAGCAAGGATGGTATCATGTCACCAAGACATAAGTAATTTCAACACGGAGGGGAGGGGCTCCAGTGAAAAACCTGCCTTTATATTTCTAGCATTTAGCCCATAATAGGTACTCACTTATGTGTTAAACTATAGGAATGGCTCAGGAAGAAAAAGTGAATGAGGAGTAGGAACATAGCTCGTGGCCACGCCTGTAGCCCTAATTACTCTGAAGCCTGAGTGGGAGCATTGCTTCAGCCCAGGAGTCTGAGGTTACAATGACCCTGTCTCAAAAAAAAAAAAGGAATAATTTAATTTTAAAAAGAGGATTATAGCATGCTGCCTAGAACAACCACTTACATTATTCTAAAAAGAAAGTTCAGAGAATAGGGAGTGACTTTAGAAACTGTACATGATTAAGCATGTGAGGAGATGATGAGGAAGAGGAGGAGCATATAAAGGTTGGCTAACAAATAGAAACAACAGGCAGCATAGTGTAAGGTAACAGTTAACCACACAGACCAGGAAACAGGATTCCTGCACTTCAGTCCTAATTTGGCACCTGTGTGACCTTGGGTAAGTTCCTTACATTCTCTGTACATCAGTTTCCAAATCTGCAAGATGGAAATAACCATTGTACATGCCTCACAGGGTTGTTACTGTGAGGATTAAATGAGTTAATATATGTAAAGCACTTAAGAACCTGCCAAACATGTATACTCTTATTTCAGAATCAGCCAGTCTTTAGGAAAGTTGGACAGTTGTGGGAAAGAAGGTTTGAGAAAACTTGGGGAGTAGCAGATTGAGGAAAAAAATAATACCTTGAGGTAGAAAAGATGCAACATGTTTGTAGACACAGGACAAAGAGATTCAGAAAAGATAAACGAAAACAGGCCAGGTGTGGGGGCTCACACCTGTAATCCCAATACTTTGGGAGGCTAAAAGCAGGAGGATCATTTGAGACCAGGAGTTCAAGATCAGCCTGGGCAACTGAGCAAGACCCCATTTTTACAAAAAAACAAAAAAAAATTTAGTTAGCCAGGCATGGTGGCATGTATCTGCAGTCTCTACTACTTGGGAGGCTGAGGTGGGAGGATCCCTTGAGGCTAAGGAGTTTGAGATTTCAGTGAGCTCTGATTAAGCCCTGCACTCCAGCCTGGGATATGGAGTGAGACCCTGTTCTAAAACAACAAAGCGAAACAAAACTGGAAGAGGCCGTGGGAAAGATGAGAATATTTAGAGGAACTGGCCTTAAAAAGGAGAAAGGACACCAGTTCTGGCACAAAGGGGACAGCGGAACAGTGGAGAGAAGATGAGGACCCAGAGTAGTTTTTTTAAAGAAGTAACGGAAGTAATGAGTCGAGACAGCAGAGGTCACAGATTCCAAATAATCATCTCAGTCTCCTTGTTAAAGAAGCATGAGATATAAGAATTTCGTGGAGTAATTTAAAAAAAAAAACTTTAGAGCAGTTTTTCATGAATAAAAGTATACTTCATATCAATGAAATGTAGGCTAAATTCAGTGGATTCAGGTACCAATTTTCATGACCCTAGCAACACATAGAGTGAAGCCAGATAAAATGACCTGTCCGGGCAGGGATGCCCTGAGATAGACCCAGTGAGTGAGAAATTCCACTAATAGCAAAGGCAACCCAGAATTTCTCCTCATGATTGGCTACATCATCTGCCTCTAATTACTGTTTTTATGTAAGTACCAGTCAATCAAGATCAGTGGAAATCATTTCTTATGTCATCTTATTATTTGTATAGTTTTCTATTTTAATTAATTGTTATTATAGGGGAAATTAAGTAATTTGTTTTTAAATCTTGCGATGTTCAAGAACTATATGATTTAAAATAGTAAATGGGCTTTTAGTGAAATAGGGTGGACCAGATATATATGTATTTATCTCTAGTCCCTCCTGAAATGCCCTCTTGAAACTACGTCCTTATAAAGGAATAAAGAAGACACAAAGCTGCAAGGACAGGAAGAAAGAGAGACAACATGACAGCACTGAGATTTTTATTTTGGCAGATGGAAAGAGGAAGGCAGGTTCTAATTGACTTCACAGAGGAAGAAAGTCAACAAGAAGCAAAGTGATGCAGGACCCAGAACCTCAAAAAAGTTCAGGGATTAGAGGCACCAAGTACTTCTGAAGGCAGAGGGCAAAGACTGGAACTAAACATAAGAGAAGTGGCTGCAAGTCTATTTAGGGAACAAGTAGAACCTCAAGTCCTTCCTCCCAAGCCAATGTGGCAAGGCAGCCACCCCAAATGATGACTGGAGATCTACCCCTGGGGAAAGTGAACCACAAAGACCCTCAATTCAAGGACACAAAGCAAACTGAAGACTGTTGTGAAGTACAGTACTAAAGAAAGGGGTGTTACGTCAAATATTCTTAGTGCCCCCGTCCCCTTCTCCTGCCACTCCACTTCCCAAGTGGTAGCCAGTAATATTCTTTTTGTTTTGTTTTGTTTTTGTTTTTGTTTAAGGACTTATTTTTTTGAGTTCGTGTTCTTTGTAGGGACATGGATGCAGCTGGAAACCATCATTCTCAGCAAACTATTGCAAGAACAGAAAACCAAACACTGCATGTTCTCACTCATAGGTGGGAATTGAACAATGAGATCACTTGGACACAGGAAGGGGAACATCACACACCAGGGCCTATTGTTGGGTGGGGGGAGGGGGGACGGATAGCATTAGGCGATATACCTAATGTAAAAGATGAGTTAATGGGTGCAGCACACCAACATGGCACATGTATACATATGTAACAAACCTGCACGTTGTGCACATGTACCCTAGAACATAAGGTGGTCAGCAGTATTCTACCTCTCTTCCCAACGCCAGGCAAGAATGGAGAAAAATACACCACCCAAAAGACCGGTAGACAAGCCCCACACATATATGTACATACAGAGCTGCCAGTCAGTTTTTTTGTACTTCATACTTTAAAAACAAAGAGTGCTTTCCATTTTTCTGTGCTAAATGTGTAATATTTCAGTTACGTTATGGAAAGGTGGAAAGTCTGGAATCTGTGAACTCTGCTGTCTCACCTCATCTGTTACTTCTTGAAAACTGCTTTGGGTTCTCATCTCTTCTCCACTGTCGCCTTTGTGCCAGCACTTAGAATAGTGCCAAGTATAGGTTAAGTACTGGAAAAATACTTGTTGAATGAATTATGTGTATTGAAACTCACGTGGAGGCCCAACCACCTCAAAAATGTTACCCTATTCGTAGAGTGTCACTTCATATCAGTCATCAACAAAGAAAATCTCCCTAGCATCTCCACACTTTGCAGCTAAATTCTATTTCATTGCAACTCAACATAAAATTCACAATAATCAACTTCTAAAAATCACTTTATAATTAATAGTATCTATTCTTAAATGAAAGCACAGAAAATTTCATAAAAAGAGAGACTGATGACAGATTGCTGGAGGAACGAGCTCCAGGGGCCCTCTAGTGGCCTTGAAGTGCTGACACCCTTCCCAAAATACCAAACATTCCTCAGCAATCAACATCCAACAAACACCAAGGCTGTGTCTGGGCTGGGGACCCCACCCGGCTGCATAGATACTGAAATGACTCCACCTCCACACTTGGCTACACAGGAAAGTCGAAGAGAGAAAAACAAAGCATGTCACAAGGTGACATGTGACACATTACCTAGTAACAATAACTGAATAACATGGGGAAATAGCATCTCGCGTACCCCTCTTTTTCCCTACATCTTCCTTGTTACTCCTCTATGACCCACATTTTTCCCCAAAACGCATGCATGTGCACACACACATGCCACATGGACTGTTGTGCCTCACACTTACTAGGCCTGGAGCAAAGGTATTAAGGAACTCTCAAATCATTTAGTCTAAATATTTAAAAGTTATAATCAAGGTAACTGTTAAATGTTAATATCCTCTATTATTTCACTGTGATAAATATGCTTCCATGAAAACAAAATAAAAACATATGTGTAAAACTATGATTTTTATATGGCTAAACACAGATAAAACACCAGAGACTTCTAAATTTATAAATTATCGCTTAGCTGAGTATTCTGTGATGAGCCAGAATTGCTCGGATGAATAACAAAGACATTCCTAAGTCATACAGTTTAAGTATTCTATAACATGTCTTTGTTCTTCCTACATTTCAGCAAGATCAAAAATCATGCTTTTATAATCTAGATTTTCACCTAATTTGTATTCTATTGATAGTAATGCCAATTAGACCACCTAACTCACTGTAATTTTTAGAGAGTTCCTTATTATTTTCAATTTGGAAAAACTTTGTTGAAGCAGTGACAACTGGGATTGTCAACAAAATTCTTAAACCCACACTTGTAACCCAAATTGAACCCTGAGTTATATTATCATGTGCAATCCTTTTAATGGGGTCACTTAGGTTAGATTATTTTTATAATATAAAATATTAGAAAGTATTTTAATTTTATTATTAAAATCACTATCACTTACATTGTAATACTTACTCTCTTAAAGCAATATCCAGACCTACTTATTTCTTAAATTTCATTTCTTTTGATTTTTTGTGCAATGTAAACAAAACTGAAAATTTCAGTCTGTTGCTCAATTGGTTTAAATGTGTATTTATTTGAGACTATATCTTCAACTAAAACAGTGAGAAAATAGTCCCCATAAGAAATTAGCATGAAAACTATTATCTCAAGGCCTGGTGCAGGGCTGTCACCCTGGCAGGCACCTTGTCTTCTTTCTTCAGCTGCCTTCTTATTCCTGGAAGTGTATTTCCAGAATCTTAATTCCATTTTTCCCTCTCGCTAGATAGGTAGTTTACCTAGGTTTACAATTTCACAGTTGTTTTCATTCAGAATATTGAAGGAATTGTGCCACTGCTCTCCAGCACTGATGTGGGGAAGTCCACTACCATTCAGCTTCCAGGTCCCTTGTGTGTGACCTGTTTGATTATTCTCAAAGTCTTTAGCACATTTTCTTCCCCGATATTTGCATGACTGGTTCTTCCTCATTATACAATTCTCTGCTGACATCTTGAGTGCCCTTTTCTGACCAGTCAATCAAAAGAAGCTCCCACACTCACTCTCACATCACCATGCTTTAGTTTCATCAAAGTAGGTTATTACTATATGATAGTTTCTTGTTTTGCTCATTTCTATATTTTATGTTTCCACTGAATAAACTGTAAGCTCCTCGAGAATTTGCTTCTGAATTCCCAGTGCCTAGGACAACGGACAGGAACTCAATAAATGCTTGTTGAATAAGTAAATGAAAGCACTACTGTCATAAGTGGAGTAAAAACAGCCTTCTGATTGTATTTCTAAATTATGTAAAACAGGATCATGTCGAGGGCCTCATCTCTGTCACGGTGCTTAGATTTACTGCAAACATGTCTTCTGCCCATAGTTAATCCTAAATCAGGAGCCTTAAAGCTTTAACTAAAATATAACTTATGAGAAGTTAAACTTATTTGTTAATTATTATTTTTTAAAAAATTAGCCTCTTACAAAAGCTGAAGGCTTTGATAACCATCCTCCTTTCTAAATATAAGTATTCCTATCAGTTCATTCTGATACTCAAGGCATATTTAACAGCTAGTTTATCCTAGTAGGTTCATCAGAAGGAACTTTCTTGAAATCAGGAGAGGTCACACCGAATTTCTAGTATGGTCAAGGAGGTTATCAGCCCTTTAAATATTTTAAATCTCAAACTGTATCTCTTCCGTGCTTTGTGTTACAGGACTTGGGGATCCCAAGGGAGAACGTCTTCAAGGTTGGACCAGGTTCAAAGCTCCTTCTCTGTAGAACTGTAGCCCTGCCTAAAATTATCTTGTTAACCCTGGAAAGATACAGGAAAACCTTCCATCAGAGCAAGAATTCAAGTTAGGCTCCAAATTTCATGGCAGATTATCCCTCTGCCATCCGGTATCTAAATAATTATTAATCAATGTTTAAATTAGCAATATAGCTGACTGGCACCTCTTGAATGACTTGTCAGAGTTCAACCACAATCTCACTATAATCCAGTATTTGTCAAAAGTTTACATGAGGCAACTAGAATTTAGACACATGATATAAGGAAGGGTTTTAACTACTATTCTTTAGGCTCTTTCTGCTGTGCCTCGCATTAAATTACATATCCTCAGAAAGCAATATCCTTGGCCAAATTATTTTTCCCCACTACAAAAAAATAAATATTTAAGAGTTGATATTGTCATCTTGCTTACAACAGAGTAGCAACATAAGGAAGGCAGTCCAGCAAAGTATATAAGAACACAGGCTTCAGTATAAGGCAGCCTCGGTACTAATCCAAGCTTTGCCATTAGGAACTGAGCATCTTTGGGTTTGCTATTTAACCTCTCTAAGTTATACTTTCCTAATTACAATAGCACTTGCCCCCTAGGTTATTAGGAAGATCAAATGAAGTAATTCATCTAACGTTCTAGACATAGTCCTTGAGCATTTAATGAATGTTAGCTGTAATTATTATTGTAAGAAATTATATATTCGAACATTTCCAGATTCTTTGCAAACTCTTGGCTGAAAGCATCATTCATCACACTGCAAAAAATAATTTCCCCTTAGCTATTATAGTGTTAACACAGAACTGGCTCTTCAAATACACTTGAAGTTTTCCTTAAACAGGTGGAGAGAAGCATATGACCAATCATGTTTTCTTTCCAGAAGGAAACTCAGGTATTTGCCATAATAATCTCTTCCAGATTGCTCTTTTTTTTTTTTTTTTGCTTTTATTCCCCTTAGCTGGCTTTTCTTTTTATTTTGTTTTTAACTATTCACTTTATATCATGTTTAACTATATAGCTTGTGGATCTGCCATTCACTATCTGAGTAAAGCTGGAGGGGTTATTTAATATCTAAAGTTCCACTTTCTTCATCTGTCAAAAGAGAATTATTGTAGACACCAGTGATACTATCTTCTCAGCATCCCTTTTTGATAACCACTCCTCTACTCCATCCACACTCCCTTGGTATCATTAAAGGGACCCAACCCTCTAAGCATTTAGATTAGTCTAGAAGTTATCATCTAATTCAAGCTGGACCAGGAAGACACTTGCCAGAGATTTTGGATTTAGGACTGAAAGAGTCAGGTCAATTTCCTTCTAGTAGCTGAAATTTTAAGACAAATCTCAGGAATTGCTAGTGACTATGTATACCACTTATGGAAAAGATAGCTTATGGTAAAAGAAATGAATGATGCTAAGAGGCAGGAAAGAGAAGGAGGGAGAGTTCTAGTGGTTCTAATGGTTCCTAGGTTCTTGTTTTTCCTGTAGCTTGGCTGTTCCATTAGTCATCTAATATCTTTCCAATAAGTTCTCCTTTGCGCGTATATAATTTGATTTCTATCACTTGAAACCAATATAGTTCTAATACATAAGAAATAATCCCTACACTGAGTAGTTGTTATAAAAGGTAAATGAGATCAAATAATTAAGTGCTGAGTATATTAGCTGGTATATAATGGTCACTCAAGAAATTGTGCCTATTATTATTTTTTTTTTTTTTTTTTTTTTGAGACGGAGTCTTGCTCTGTCGCCTAGGTTAGAGTGCAGTGGCGCAATCTCAGCTCACTGCCAGCTCTGCCTCCCGGAATCACGCCATTCCCCTGCCTCAGCCTCCCGAGTAGCTGGGAATATAGGCACCTGCCACCACACCTGGCTAATTTTTTGTATTTTTAGTAGAGACGGGGTTTCACCATGTTAGCCAGGATGGTCTCGATCTCTTGACCTTGTTATGCAACCGCCTCGGCCTCCCAAAGTGCTGGGATTACAGGCGTGAGACATCGCACCTGGCCTGTGCCTATTAATATTATTTAGAAGATGTGGATATAAATATACATTGTATGTCAGACAATTAATAAAAACAATTTTAATAATTTCCAAATATTCTTTCTTCTTGCAGTTTCAAAATCAGTCAGAGGATTATTTGATTCTGGATCTTCAAACAATTGTAAAATAAATGCTCTGAATTAATTTTGTTATGTAATATTGTATAAATGCAATTGAGAGACTCTCATATAGTAAGTAATCTTAGAGAATAATGAAGCCCAGACCAGTGATCCACAATTTCTTTCTTAACTCACTTGTTTAGAGTAAATATTTAGAGGGAAGGTGGAAAAACAATGCAGACTTACATTCCAGTTATCCCACATATATAGAATAAGTCTGACATACACAAACGTACAAAATACTGACTTAGCTTCATACACATTCGTGTTTACACAGTATAAAGAATGTACTATAATCAAGAAAAAATGGAATCAACATATACCTGTAGAGATACCACGCTGACATTATCAAAATGGATATGTCCATTAGCTTCTGTGACAGCAGGATTTGCATAGCACGTCACACCATTGATGGCAGGTAATGCTTTAGGTTGGTGAGTTTTTTCTTGAGGACCAAAGTTATCATTTCCAAAGTGGGTATGACCATTCTATATGGGAACAAAAACCAAAGAGATTATAAGAAGAAAAAAGATGATTCATACAGACAGGGAAATAGAGTTTACTGCTTTTTATTTATAAGAGGAAAATTGTATGTCTATTCTATATGTAAAGAAATCTTTTTAGATATATAAAATTTCTCTTTTTTACACGTATTTTCATTTGTTAGATTCTGTTGTTACTGTTTGTTCATGTTAGAACACGTACACATTCTTATTTTGATGAATATGAATAGAATACAAATTAGGCACATCTGTTATTCAGTATTAAATTGCTGGTACTTGTTCCAAATTTTACAACATGAATCAAGTATTTATCTTTTTTTTTTTTTTTTGAGACGGAGTCTCGCTCTGTCGCCAGGGCTGGAGTGCAGTGGCCGGATCTCAGCTCACTGCAAGCTCCGCCCCCCGGGTTTTTTTATGCCATTCTCCTGCCTCAGCCTCCCGAGTAGCTGGGACCACAGGCACCCGTCACCTCGCCCGGCTTTTTTTTTTTTGTATTTTTTTTTTTTTTTAGTACAGACGGGGTTTCACCGTGTTAGCCAGGATGGTCTCGATCTCCTGACTTCGTGATCGGCCCGTCTTGGCCTCCCAGAGTGCTGGGATTACAGGCGTGAGACATCGCACCTGGCCTGTGCCTATTAATATTATTTAGAAGATGTGGATATAAATATACATTGTATGTCAGACAATTAATAAAAACAATTTTAATAATTTCCAAATATTCTTTCTTCTTGCAGTTTCAAAATCAGTCAGAGGATTATTTGATTCTGGATCTTCAAACAATTGTAAAATAAATGCTCTGAATTAATTTTGTTATGTAATATTGTATAAATGCAATTGAGAGACTCTCATATAGTAAGTAATCTTAGAGAATAATGAAGCCCAGACCAGTGATCCACAATTTCTTTCTTAACTCACTTGTTTAGAGTAAATATTTAGAGGGAAGGTGGAAAAACAATGCAGACTTACATTCCAGTTATCCCACATATATAGAATAAGTCTGACATACACAAACGTACAAAATACTGACTTAGCTTCATACACATTCGTGTTTACACAGTATAAAGAATGTACTATAATCAAGAAAAAATGGAATCAACATATACCTGTAGAGATACCACGCTGACATTATCAAAATGGATATGTCCATTAGCTTCTGTGACAGCAGGATTTGCATAGCACGTCACACCATTGATGGCAGGTAATGCTTTAGGTTGGTGAGTTTTTTCTTGAGGACCAAAGTTATCATTTCCAAAGTGGGTATGACCATTCTATATGGGAACAAAAACCAAAGAGATTATAAGAAGAAAAAAGATGATTCATACAGACAGGGAAATAGAGTTTACTGCTTTTTATTTATAAGAGGAAAATTGTATGTCTATTCTATATGTAAAGAAATCTTTTTAGATATATAAAATTTCTCTTTTTTACACGTATTTTCATTTGTTAGATTCTGTTGTTACTGTTTGTTCATGTTAGAACACGTACACATTCTTATTTTGATGAATATGAATAGAATACAAATTAGGCACATCTGTTATTCAGTATTAAATTGCTGGTACTTGTTCCAAATTTTACAACATGAATCAAGTATTTATCTTTTTTTTTTTTTTTGAGACGGAGTCTCGCTCTGTCGCCAGGGCTGGAGTGCAGTGGCCGGATCTCAGCTCACTGCAAGCTCCGCCCCCCGGGTTTTTTTATGCCATTCTCCTGCCTCAGCCTCCCGAGTAGCTGGGACCACAGGCACCCGTCACCTCGCCCGGCTTTTTTTTTTTTGTATTTTTTTTTTTTTTAGTACAGACGGGGTTTCACCGTGTTAGCCAGGATGGTCTCGATCTCCTGACTTCGTGATCGGCCCGTCTTGGCCTCCCAGAGTGCTGGGATTACAGGCTTGAGCCACCGCGCCCGGCCAAGTATTTATCTTAAACTTGTCAATATATTGACTCTTTGTTCTCCTTAAACTCACAAGCCTAACAACTGAACCATTCTCATAATTCTAAGAATAAAAATCCTGTCTTTATTTGCCTATATAAAGTAACTTTAGGGGGTAAAATGTCATATGTTTTAAATAAAATCCATTTACCTGACCATATGTCTTTAATAACATCTTAAGCATTCTTTCAAAAAAGAAAAGTAGGTAAAATCCACCAAACACAGCAACTGCCTTCTCAACGTAACTGTCGACTTTGGGATCAAATCCAAATGCCTAAGGGAGAAAAAAGGGCAATTCAAATAAAACCAAGAAATTTAACTTGATTTCTGGAAAATAATACCAGTATACAATTCTCACCAAAGTTCTAAGTCTCTCTTCACATCCAAGTAATATTAGAAACTTAGCTGCCAAAAATTACAAAATGAAAACTTTGAAATTTGAATGACACAACTGTATGAAATGGCACAAAAATCTTACAACCAGAAGTCTCATTAAATAAAGCCACCAGAGAATATTACAGTTTCCCAGCTATAACACCTACAGCAATATTTGCCTTGAAAGAATAAACTTTTAGCAGTAAAGCAGCAGCACTGATTCCCATCCTTAGAATACAATATTAGGTCTAGATAATGAAGATAAATGAGATATTGATTACCTCCTGTCTCTAAAAGTAATGTGTTAGTCCATGATATCCAGAGTCAAACTTTTAAAATAAATATGGCAGGCCACTTGGATTACTGTTTTCCCAAGAGAAATCCTCTTATGCCCACAAAACTGTGATAAATCCTAAAAAGGCAAATAAATCAAGGGCTAGGCCCAAGAATAAAAGCCAAAAGAAGATTTAAAATTGCCACCTCTCTCTCTCTCTCTCATATACACACACAGCAATAAGAACGGAATAATTCTTTGTTTAAAGGACAAAGAACTGGAGTTAAGAGTTTGAAGTTATAAAGAGTCAAGGTGTTCCTAACAGGCAAGACACATAAACTTCAAATAAACAGAATCAGAGGAGAGACTAATGGGTGAAAAGCCACAGCTTCACACCATTCCACACATTGTAAATCTCCCCTCTGAAGCAGAATAGAAGATGTCTGGGTTCTTGTCCCATGTTTGCCTCTGGGGAGACATCATGGCAACATCTTCATTTGAGTAACTTCTTTGTGCCTGTTTATACAATGCAAAAATGGCAAAAAAAAAAAAAAGCCTGTTCCATTTACCTAACATTGACATTATGAAAATAAAGTAAAATAAGACAACGAAAATCATTTTGCTATAAAAAAAAAAACTCTATGGAAATTCGAGATATTATTACAGATTATTTGTATTGTTAAATTTCAATAAAATAGAAAACCTTAACATCATAAATGTAGAGTTTCTAATCCACATACAGTATTAGTTTAATTTAATTTGACCCATAAAGCAGATGAGATAACAAACACATATATTATATCATATTAAATATATTATGTATATAATACTCTTTTAAATCAGAAAATCTGTATTCTCATCCTAGCTTTGTTACTAGCTGATTGTAAGGCTATAATCAAATTATTTAATCACCCTGAATTTTAATACTTTTCATCTCTACAATTGAGGCTTTGAAATAGATATTATCTTATGTTCTAGATCAAATAATGATAATAAATCTATAACCCTAAAAAGTTATATCCCCACTTTCATGTATAGCTTGAAAATTAAAGGAAGCTTTAGTCATAATTTTCTAAAAATAATGAGATGAGGGTGGTACTCCCTAAAATACTATTAATATTTTCTCTCTGTATGGAGTTTATCTCTCCCTCTGTGTGTGCATTGTGGGTGGCAGATATAGTCCATGAATACATATATTTCTCTAGTTCCCATTTGTGGATCCTTTCTATGAAAGTCTCTTTCTCCTTTCCTTCCTCTTCGGCATTGCCTCTCTTTTCCTTTCATTTATTTTCCTTCCTCCATTTCTCTTCCTTATATGGGCACAACATAGATTTGAAATAAATTGAATAGTGTGCACTATAGTCAAGATCAGATCAATAACACATTTTATCAAAGGAAAAAAATAAGTTGCTATTTATTTATTAGTCCCCAATTGATATGTTTTCCACAATTGGAAAAAATGAAAAGGTTTGTTGACCATGCTCTCATTTATTCTCTAGTCACTTATAGCTGTAGTAAATATATGAGGGAAGTTAGTGGTATATCTTAAATAAATTATAAATTTACATCTGACATTTGCAGTACATTTGACATGCATACTCTTTAGAAAAACAAATAAATAAATAATGAAACTGTATGCGAAAAAATTAAATTTGCCAAGTGCAAGGCAGAATAAAGTTTTAAGGCCTTCTGAGGTGTCCCAGGGCTGTCTGAGCACGTCCTAGTGGCTGGCCTCCTAGAATATTAATTTTGTCTCTGATACTGACCTCCACTGTAGCTTGGGACAAGCCTTTACAATTGCTGTGATTCAGCTTTCTCTTATCCAAGACACTATAAACCAGACCATAAAACGCTGTAAGAATTACGGAGGCTAAAAACATACAAAGTGCTAAAACATTTAAAAGAAACAATTATTCACTGAAACAAATAGCCAACATCCTTACCTCTGGAATAAGTTGGAAAATTGCATTTGAAAAAAGAGTCCCAATAGCCAGCCCCACAAAAAAGGTCAAAATCTTTGGGAAATAAGATTTCTTTATCAGTGGAGTCAAAATCAATCCGAGGAGAGAAGCCAAATTAATAATTGTCACTGACAGGAATCCATATCCCCAAACTGTGGGTCAGAGGGAAAAGAGTAAAAATTAATCAGAGCAAGGAACCAAATGAAGTTTTCCTATACATTAAGCTTAAAAGTGTCTTTAAAAGCTTAAGACACGTATCTTCTTTAAAAGAACAAAATCTACGCAATGAAAAGTATACAGAAAACTGGGAATATAAATTATGGCATAGCAAGCATTAATAGTAATACAGTTTACGTTTTAATCAGCCCTAAATCATCTTTACGGTATTACTGAGTTTTACAGCTTACAGGGAACTCGGAAAACATCTAGAACAGTGACAAACAATCTGAGGTCCACAGGCTCCAAGCCACCTAGTTTCATCTATGGCTCAAGGAATAGATTAAAACAGCACTTTGGGGAAAAAAAAAAAAAAAAACAGAGGCAGTGTGAGCCTCAGGACAAAGGTATGGGATGATGGGTGGAGGGCAGGGATGGAGATGGGTCATAGTGGGCTAGCTTCAAGGTGACCATAGCTGCTAATACTGAGCTTGTCACAATCATTTGTCTTCAGACTCCTGAGGACAGCACCTCCTCAGAGAAGGTGGCACCAGCAGCACCTCAGCTCCCCAGCTGGGGCCTCCTGGGAACTAAAGTCAGCCTGATGCAATAAGCACTCAGGAAGTGAGCACATGGGGACAGGAGGGAGCGGCTGCATTACGTAACTCACCCTGCGAGACACACATTAGACAAAAATGTTCCATACAGAAGAGATGCTGGTGACAGAAGAAGGTGGTGCATCTTTCATCTCTCGAGACCCAGGGCCTGGCACCCAGTAGGCACACAATAAGTGTTGCTTAGAATGAAATGAACGAATACTATCCTAAGCTCTATAGCTAATGGCGTGTGTGACCTGTCGCCTTTGGGCCTCAATTTCCCTCTCTCTATTCTAGAGGGGCTGGTGTAAGGGAAAAATGGGAATACAAGTGAAACATCCCAAGGACAGTCACCTATGTGTGTGTGCAGGCTGAGATACAACCTGGCCTCAGGGCTGTGCGACATGTGGCTTTGCCTCTGGCCCCACACACTGTACACAAAGTACAATGTGACAGAGGAGAAAGCTGCCTCTGCCTAGCCACTTCTTTAAAATATCCAGAAAGCGTGTTTAAATGGTGGGCCACTTTTCTCCACGGCACTGTCAGTGGAGTACACTAGTAACACCTACAGCTCAGGGAGCATTTGCCATGTGCCAGGCCCTGTGCTAAGTGATCAACATGTGTCAACTTATTTGAACCTCACAAAACCCTGTAAGAGAAATATTGCTACCTCCTTCATACAGTTGGGGAAATCAAAGCATATGGAGTTGAAGTAAGCTGCCCGAGCCACACAGACAGAAAGCTGGATTTTGAACCTGGACAGTCTGGCTCCCAGGCCCACATTTTTTAGCAATATGCTTTATTATTCCTTTAGAGGTAATCTCATTTTTAGAAAGGCCAAAGGACTCAACAAAACTGTAAAAATGTTATCCTGATTTATACATACTTCATTAACACAAGATTGTTCACTATAATTATTATTACTATTATTTTTTTTTTTTTTTTGAGACGTAGTCTCACTCTGTCACACAGGCTGGAGTGCAGTGGCATGATCTCGGCTCACTGCAACCTCCACCTCCTGGGTTCATGCCATTCTCCTGTCTCAGCCTCCGCAGTAGCTGGGACTACAGGCGCCCAAAACCACACCCAGCTAACTTTTTATATTTTTAGTAGAGACAGGGTTTCACCATGTTAGCCAGGATGGTCTCGATCTCCTGACCTCGTGATCCGCCTGCCTCGGCCTCCCAAAGTGCTGGGATTACAGGTGTGAGCCACCACTCCCAGCCTTTCACTATAACTATTGTTAGTCTAGAATTTCTATGTACATATAAACAAACTTAGTAAATGTTCATTCAGCCTAGATGATGTGGACCAAACCATGGTTCCTGCCACCACACACAAACACACACACGTGCAAACACACACACAGAGTGATACAAAGTCACCTGTGCTAAGTACCAAATGAAAAGGTGAGATTATAAATGGTACTATGTAACTCCAAGAATCATCACAGCACTGACCATGATGACTGCATCTTCTCCAGACACTTTCCTATCAGTTTCAGGTCCTGGCCATGCCCTACAACTTCACCTAACAGCCCACTTCATTCCCATTTATTACCTTATCACCTTAAACAATACTACTGGTCTCCACAGACATTCCACTTGGAGAGAGTTCTCAATTTCACACCTTTTTTCATGGTATATCTACATGGAATTTCTCTTAACACAAACACACTTCTGTCCATCACTAGCCTATATGCATTCATCCATTCAACAAATATTTATAATTTCATTGCGTAGACAAGATATAATGTTGAAAAGTAAAATTAAAAGGCAAAGAAATTGTTAAGTGCCAATAGAAGCAAAGCCACATGCATATGTTAAACTCATCAGCTTCCCGCAAACACCTGCTCCATTACCCTCGTTCACTACCTACATAAATAACAGGAACAG
This sequence comes from Trachypithecus francoisi, assembly GCF_009764315.1. NCBI lineage: Eukaryota > Metazoa > Chordata > Mammalia > Primates > Cercopithecidae > Trachypithecus > Trachypithecus francoisi. Next base: position 98,750,099 of record NW_022681454.1, read on the forward strand.
TAGGATCAATTTCAATTTTTCACTTTCCACCAGTTAATTCCATAGACAACTGGTGATCAAACCCTACCAATTCTGCTTCAGGTATCTCTCACCTCCACCTTCTCCTTCCTCATTGCCAGTGGCCTTGAAGTCAGACCCTTATCACCTCTCACTCCCTCATCTTATATAACGCGACAGTTATCGATCTGGTGCCCCTTCTACTAACTGACATGGCCTACAGACTTATACTAAATCACAAAAATGATCATCTCGTGTCCCCATTTGAAATCACCCCTCATAAACTGACCCTCACACAGCCCCTCCAGTGTTATATAGCCTCTTCTCAACACAACCTTTACCCAAACACCATGTTTTCCCAACCGAACTTTACCTTTACACTGTGGTTCTCTGTCTGAAAACACTTTCCCATCTTCCTTGCCTAAGAAACTTATACGTGGCTTTCCAAGCCAATGCAAAGATCCCCTCTATGAAGCTTCCCTGCTCTCCAGATAGTACTTCCTGGCTGATCAGGATTCCCTTTACTCTTTGTTTGAAACTAATTGGTTCGCTTACCACTTCTTGTGTGCAACAGTAATTTTATCACTGATATGTTTGCCTACATCATATAAACTGTGTGATTCTCAATGAGAAGGGCTATGTTTTATTCATCCTCAGTGCCTAGAAAATTGTCCAGGAAAAAGCATACATTCCTTGCTGAATGAATTAATAAATTCCCCATTTCAAGGTGCAGCAGAACTCTGTCAAAAAGACATACCAATCCATCTGCTTATCCACCTTTCTAACTTTCTTTGCCCTTGCACATTGATGAGCACAACTTGGGGGATGGTGGGAGTGTAATTCATCACATTCTGGGCACACTGCATAGCTTCCCCTTCTTGTATTGTTAGAACATTATTCAGAAAAATAATGTCTGGAGTTTCCACTCAACTGAAGCACTTTCCACTCAACTGAAGCACCAAAAGAATACATTGGTATGAATCTATTCCTTGGACATCTCCATATATACATGGGACTTTCTCAAATGATATGTTTCAGAGAGGGACCAGTCTCCTAATAAGTGAACCCTGAAAGATTTTTAATAGATTTCAAAGAAATATAGTCATGATAGTTTACATTTATTGAATGTCCACTGTGTAAGACTCTTCTAAGAACTTTACCTATTTTAACTCATTTCATTCTCACAACAACCCTATGAGATAAGTACTATCATTTTTCCAGTTTTACTAGTGAGGAAATATGGTTCTATTATGATCCCCATTTTGCAGATCTGCATACTGCCCAGGCTTCAATTTTTGCCTGGCCCCATTCAACTGAGAAACTGTATAGAATGGTGTTTAACAGTGTGAACTCTGGAGCTAGAGGATTTGTGTTCAAATCCCAGCTCATCCTCTCACTGGCATCATAGGTTGGTTCTTTGACTTCCCTAAGGCTCAGTTTTCTCATATTTAAAATGCAGATTAAAATAGCTCATATTTCATAGAGTTTTTACAAGAATAAAATAAAACCAGTTAATGCTGTCCCTGGAATATAGCAAGCTTTTAATAAATGTTGATTATTATTATGTTTAAAAAAATTAGTAAGTAGACCATGATATAAATGTTAGTTCATTTAATTCACTGTTATTCAGTGAAAAGAATAACAAACTAAACATCAGGAGTTCTCATCTCACCTTAGGTATTACACCTACAAGAAGCCACTTAACCTCTCTGGAACTTAGACTTACATCACTGGTTGTATTACAGAGCTAGACAACATGATTTTCAAGGATGCTTCAAGTAATATTCTTTATTTTATCTACTATTTGAATTAAATACTATTGTGTAACTTCATCAAAAAATGAAGCAATTTCAGATCATTAAATTATTACTAAAATGCAATTAATTTCTCTCCTAGAGAATTTAACTTATCATCAGTTTACTGTACTCATCAATATCTTTTTTTTTTTTTTTTTTGAGACCGAGTCTCGCTCTGTCACCCAGGCTGGAGTGCTGTGGCCGGATCTCAGCTCACTGCAAGCTCCGCCTCCCGGGTTCACGCCATTCTTCTGCCTCAGCCTCCCGAGTGAGTAGCTGGGACTACAGGCGCCCACCACCTCGCCCGGCTAGTTTTTTGTAGTTTTTAGTAGAGACGGGGTTTCACCATGTTAGCCAGGATGGTCTCGATCTCCTGATCTCGTGATCCGCCCATCTCGGCCTCTCAAAGTGCTGGGATTACAGGCTTGAGCCACCGCGCCCGGCAATATCATTTTATAAAGCACATGAAATACATTTCAAAAATAAAATGTGAGGCCTCTGAGAAATTATATTATTTTATCTGCCCACTGAAATGTCAACCTAAATGTATTCAAATCCTTGTATCATTTGGATTGCTTTTATGTTGATTTTTTATTGCTTTGGATGGGCTAAGACTTGACTCTTCATTAAGTGAAAAGTTATATGAAAAATCCAGTGCATTTAATTATTTTAAAACGTGTTTCTCAGTGAGAAAAGCAATAGGATTACACAGGGGCCAGGGAATGTGGTGAACCTATGAACACATGTATAAGAACAAAGACATTCTTCTTCCTCTGTGCCGGGCATTGTTCTAGGCACTTACATATATTAACTCATTTGATACTCCCAACAATTCTATAAAGGTACTATTAAAGTAACTGACCCATAGAGATATTAAATAATCATACAGTTGCACTAAAATAAAACAATCAAGATATCACATCAAAATGGCAATAGATTGCCAAGTTAAACATCTTAGATAAGTAGTAACAAGTACTCTACCAGATTACCTAAATTCCTTGAGAAACATTTCCATATCTTCTCCCACCTTATCCCACTCCACTCCAGCCTCATTTCAATTCCTAACACAATATGCACCCTAAGAGGCATTTCTCTTTTTATTGGGTTATCTGTCTGAATATTTGGTGCCTTTATGATCTCATAACTCGGAATTGTTGACTTTTCTATTTTATAACTTTGTAGTGTTGTCCCTAGAATTCTACTTCTCACATCCTGCTTCTGACTTTCCAGTTCTCAACTCCTGGTTCCTGAAACAGAGTAATGTAGGTGACTGGAGTTTAAAAATTACTTTTGAATATTAGTAATTAACTTGCACAGAGCAACTGGGGTTAAAAAATTACTTTTGAATATAAGTAACTGACCTGCACAGAGTAGAGTATTTGCTTTTTCTGAAACCTCACATCCTGTACCTAGAGTTATGCACATGTTAGATGTAGTTAATAACAGACCTAACTAACAGGCCTACTACAGCACCTATGTATTGAATAATGTTCAAAGTACTTTACAAATACTAAGTCATTTAATCTTTACAGCAAGCCCATAAGAAAGGTAGTATTTTAGATGAGGAAGCTGAGGCAGGAAAAGGTTAAAGTCATGTTCTCAACATAGCTGGAAAATTACAGAGCTGGGATTTGAGCCCAGGTAAACTGGCTTCAGAGTCTGTGCTTTTACTGTGCAATACTATTAGTCAAGGGTAGTATCCTAAAACATTTGCTGAATTTACTTTTGAATGTAAAGTGCAAATTGTATTAAACAGGCTTGTAGAAATATAAATATACTCTAGCAAAAATATTTGCTTGAACAATTAACAATTCAAAATTACTAATATTTCAAAATTGAAATTACTGTTATTCACAAAATTGCGAATTATATTGATAAATGATACTTGATGATTTCTATGCTTTGTATATATAAATACAGAATATCAATGAGAACATGGGTTCTGCAGCCAAGACAACCTCAGCTGAATCTGGCTCTACCACATGCAAGTTGTGTAACTTTGAGCAAATGACTTTAAACTGCCTATACCTTTGTTTTCTTGGCTGTAAAATGGGAATAGTAGTGCCTACATCATATAGTTGCATGAGATTAATATGTTAATGTGTAAAGTACTTCAAAGACTGCCTGTCATATAGTAAGTACTGCAAAAGAATTGGCTATCATTGTTATTTTTGTTATTTTTGTCATTATTGTTACCTCTTTTATTCATATAGAGGGAGATTGAAGTGTACATACACAAAGGAATCCAGAAATGAAAAGAGGCACTTTCTTTGTTAAGTCTTCCCTTTTTTTCTATCTATACTCATGTCAGATGAGCTCACTCAGAACAGTATCTTTGTTTTTATTTTTTTGAGATGAGGTCTCCCTCTGCCACCCAGGCTGGAGTACAGTGGGGTAATTATAGTCCACTGCAGCCTTGACCTCCTGTGTTCAAGTGATCCTCCTGCCTCAGCCTCCCAAGTAGCGAGACCTACAGTTGCATGCCACCATGCCAGCTAATTCTTTTAATTTTTGTTGTGATGGGGTCTCACTATGTTTCCCAGGCTGGTCTTGAACTCCTGGCCTCAAGCAATCCTCTACCTTGGCCTCCCAAAGTGCTGGTATTACAGGGATGAGTCACCGTGCCTAGCCCCAGTGTCTTTAAATATCATCTCTAGACAGGCAAATCCCCGGTCTTGACCTCTCCTCTGAAAGCAATCTCCTCTCCAAATGTCTTTGTGTCTTTGTCTACTGGACCTCCCTGTCTATCTGTGTATGTCAATGTCTCAAAGCAACCACGCCAAAAATTATACTCTTCATCCTCACCACTCCCTTCCTCTACAATAAACGGCTCCTCCCTGTCTTCTCCATCCCGGGAAATGGTATAACGATCTCTCCTGTTTCTCTGGCTCAAGCCTTGACTCATTGTTCCCTCTCCCACAATCAATGCAGGGCAAGCCATTTAGCATGATCTCCAGGACTCATCCCAAATCCACTGCTTCTCCCCACTTCTACTTCCCCCACCTTAGTCCAAGTCCCCATCATCCTGAGCATCAGCTCCTGGCAGTCGCTTCCTGACCAATCACCCTGCTTCTACTCTTGCCCCATTACAATCTGTTCTTCAGATTGTAGACAGGTTGAATGCCCTTTTACAGATTTGAATGAGATCACAGCACTCCCCTGTTTAGAATGGGACAATGACTTCACCCTACATTCGGAATAAAACCCAGTCAATTTACCACCTCCCACAAGGCTTCCTCATCTGGCCTCCACCTCCTGCCAAGATGTATCTCCTTCTAACTTCCCCGCCAACTCACTAGGATCCAGTCACACAGCACTCTCTTGCTGATCCTCACTCATGCCAAGCTCATTGCCAGGCTATGTTGGCTGTGCCCTCAATCAAGAACGCTCTTCCCCTAGAGAAGACCTTGCTGTGGCCCTCTCCTTCTGCTCAGATGATACCTCATCAGAGAGGGCTTCCTTGATCTATTTAAGATGACACCCACCATCACTTTCTATCCCTCACCTACTAATATTTTATTTTCTTCATAGCACCTTTCACTCTGAAACTATGTCGTTTATTTGCTTGTTTGTTTAAATGTTTATTATCTCGCTTCTCCACTACACCGTAAGCCCTAATAAGACATAATTTTTCTTCTTGCTTACTATTGACTCCTTAGTGCACAGAACAATGCTTGTTATGTTGTTCAATAAATATTTGCTTAATGAACAAATGAAAAAAAAATTAAAATTCCAACATAATTGTCAGAAAGACTCCCTGAACAATTGGTTTATCTCATTGGTGAAAGTTACTCTTCTACACATTCAAGCAGGTGAGCTGTATATTAAGCATGCACATATTTTATTATGGTTTAAAATTTCTTTGCAGCAGATCATACCTTTAAAGTACCATATTCATGGCAATACCATTATAGTCACTTAAAATAGCCTCTGGTATTTTCTTTCACCTATGAAAATTAGAACTAATAATTTGGTCCCTGAAGATTTAATCTAGAAGCATGCTAGTTCTCTTATCTCTTCATTGGTAACTGCAGATAAACTGACAAGTTTTAAAATAATATGGTAAGCAAAAGATAATGGAAATGAAATGATCAATTATAAGTCAAATAAAATGCAATCCAATATGCACAGTATAAAATATATATTGTTTAAAATCAAGAACTGGATTTTATAAAGTTTTTAAGTGTACTAAATATAATTTTGATTCAACAAAGAGTGTAACTTACAAAGCTTAAATAAGTTATAATTCTTCTTATTCTAAATACTTTCAGAATATAAGTATCATTCTAAGAGGCTCTGTGTAGCTTAATTAAAAGCAATAAAGCAGAAAGAGAGGCATATTAACTTCATTTCATAATGGTTTTATAGACTTTTCAAATAAAAGAGAAAAAATGCTTTCAATATACCTTCTGAATGACTTGGTCTTGTTTTGTGCTTGGGCCGATCCTCACAAGGGTGAAAGTTCAATTGCTGTAAGACTGCTGGACAGATGACAGAGAATTTGGAGCTGGTTATTTGGGTAGCATTTGAAAAGCCATGAAGGGAAAAGATCTCTTCAGCGGTTAAACACTGAAATAGAATAAACAAACAAAAAAATGTGTTAATAATGTGTAAAAGCACATAAGCAAAAATGCTATAAAGAGACACACATTATTTCATCTAGATGCACAGCACTCTTTATACAAAAGCCCACCACAGAAATTGAAAGGCCCCTAAAGTTGTAAAACAGTCCACACCACTTTAAACATAGAAACAAGAAAAATAGAAGGAAAAAAAAATCCCTTCTTAATCAACAGCCTTCCTACAGCAGAAAAAAGATAAAAATTGGTTTGGGCATATCCAAGGACTTAAATAGGGGTGCACCAACACCATTCAAACAAAGGGCTTTAAAACAATTTTATAATGTCAGTACCCCCTCTTAGTTTACTTTTCTTCAGTTTGAATGGATATTTTCTGTGTGTTACTGGCATGACTCTCTATGACCTTTCTTGTAGACAAACACCTGGCTCCCTACAGTTTCGTGCTAAGAAATTCCTCTCTTCTGTACACTGTAATAAATATAAATATAAAAAGTTGTTTTAAAATATGTCTTTAGCACAAAGTGTTTTTTGTTAAAATATGCATTATTCTCAGTGATGGTGGCTAGCTTTTCTATATGAGATTAAGTTTTGAAAATAGTGCTGGGCTGTTTAGAAATTCATCAACTATTAATGAGGACTAGAATCTGCATTAGGAAAAAAACTGCAAAAATAACTTTTTAAAGGTATAATGTTGTTCTCACATTTTAACTTTAAGCTCTCTTCCATATACAGTACTTGCATTATTAAGAAAAATATAAAATAAATGCTAATGAATGTCATAAGAATTATAGTGTGAAACACATCCATTCACTCAAATGGAAGAGTCTGTCTTTAATAAATGTAATTTAGATAAGTTATTTGCATGCTTCCACCAATGCTTAAACCCCACTAAGACCTTAGGATGTACTATGATCTGAATTATGTCTCCCCAGATTCACATGTTGAAGCCCTAATCCCCAGTGTGATGGTATTTGGAGATGGGGCCTTTGACAGGTAATCAAGTTTAGATGAGTTCACGAAGTTGGGGGGCGCTGGTCCAGTAGGATTAGTGCACTTATAAAAAAGAGACATCAAAGAGCCTGCTCACTTGCTCTTTCTCTGCTATATGAGGAAGTGAGAAAATGCTCTCTGCGACCCAAGGAGAAAGCCCTCACAGACAGCAACCATTCTGGCATCTTGGTCTTGGACTTCAAGTCTCCAGAACTGTGAGAAAATAAATTTCTGTTGCTTAACCAACCTAGGCTATGGTATTTTGTCATGGCAGCCTGAGCTGAATGCTACACTATGAATGGTATCAATAACTCAAAATGAAATTTAAAATGTCGTATTCTGATACAAAGAGATCACTACCGTTTATAAAGGAAAAATGAAAAAACACCAAATACACCAAGACCTACGCAGTTTTCCAAAGCTAAGATTACAACTACCTTACAGAAAATGCACATTTAGATTTTTTTAATGTCTAAGTATGTACCTAAAATTGTTCCTCATTCAACCCACTCTTTTGAGTTTATGATTAATGATAGCTGCGTGCCATCCATAGAAGAGGACACACCACACCCAATGTCCTGTTAACAGTCTGCCCTTTAACTCAGAATGATGTATAATAAACTAATGGAGGCAGAAAATACCTCAAGATTCAACTGGGGAAGGGAAAGTGTGCACAGCTTATTCATCACCATGAAGGCATCCAGTAGCATAATCCCTAGACTCAAAAAGTACACAACCCTTGTGGTTGAACTGGACACTGTGTGTTTCCAGGAAAAAATAGGCGTGATAGCACATGATAGCACACACAGAGAGCACCACTGTTTCCCTGCAAGGAAGACTTGCCCTACTTGGACTTTAAATTCCTCTAACTGTAAAATAGGAGGAAAAAGGGAAGATGCCTCTAGATAATCTCCAAAGACTTTCAGAATTAGCATTCTAAGACTCCCGAACACCTGATGACTGTTAAGCAGTTCTTTTTCAGACTCAAATTGTAACCCATTCCTGAATCAGGACGTCCACTTGCTAAGGCACAGTCAGCATTTTTTAATGAAGTAAAATGCAAAAGAATAGAAACTATAAACTATATCACACATAATAGGGTAAGTATTGCGTAACCAAACTTTAGCTTCAGTTACATATCATATATAACATGCACATGTATACTGGATCATGATGTAAAATGTATTTCTTATTGTGAATGGCAGTCACGAGCTTGAATGCCACCAACCTTAAGGATGTCAGCATTGCCCACTGTACATCATTAAAGACACCCTCCTATGTACAATTAGAAAAAAAATAGTGCATTCAAATAAATATATAATTAACACCATCAGATAGCTTAGCTGTGCAGCATTTGTGTTGAAATTTTAGCCGGACAGGTGGTCAGGGATAGTCACGGTAGTCATGGAGAGTGGCAACTGTCCAATTACCATGAAGAACACAGAGATGTAGAGATGATAAAACTCAAAGACTCACCTCGTGATAAGAGAATGAGAACAGAATGCTAACAGTGCAGCAGAACTGAATTAATGGCAAGCCTGACTTATTTAAAATAGCTATCTACCAGCAAGTGGAATGAACACAATTTTGGACAGTGGCCTATTTTTGGCTTCAAACAATCCTGATATTTATTATACTTTGACTTAACAAAGTTGAACCCGAAACAAAACAAAGCCGTTGTCTTAGAAAGGGTGGTGCCTCCCAGAGCGGGAACAAACAGGATGAGAGTCCAGCGCCTGAAGAGTGAGGGCAACAAAACCAACCGGTTATACCATGGACAAGGAGGCCCAAACACCCTTACAAGCACACCCTTTCACCTCCAAAACAATGAACAAACACATTACGGAAAGGGTAGGATCATCCAGGGCTCCTCAGAAAACAGTTCAGGGTGATTGTACGGAATGCTATGTGCCTTGATAAAACTCCATGTGCTTTCACCAGCTCCTTCATATTTATGACAGCTCTACTTCTTTTCATGTTTGTATTTATAACACTGCTGTTCTCAAGCAAGCTGCCCTGATGCGTGCTGTGGCCTTTTAAGGTTTCAGATGTCCTCGTGTTCAGCGGGTTGACGTCTTTCATAAAGACTCTTTCTAAGTTTGAAGTTAAGCTCCTGTTCACTGGTCTCTTGCCACATTAGGGTGACCCCAAATGGGCCTTATAAATGTGAAACATCAAAGTAAGGTAGCATTAGAGGTAGAGGCTAGGTATATACTACAAAAGAGACAGCCTAGTATGCTCAAAACCATTTCAGCAAATAGTTCCGTGCATTTTGGCTTCCGCTTCTGCTCTTCCTTCTTCCTCACCAGTTTTTATGAGTCAGAAATTTTTCTGCCTCTTTCCTAAACATGTCCTTATGGGAAAGTGGGGGGCTGGTTCAGGGAGGGGATGAAGGAAGCTCAAGGAATTAGGGCAAGTTCCTTCCTTAGCATTATACACAATTGAAATCTGGTTATAATAAATGCGGAAGAGTGGCAAGATCTGAAAGCTTCAATACTGACAGATTCTCTCCTTGGCTAAACTGCATACAGGCTCCTCTGAGCCCAGGCCTCGACCCTAGTATCCGTCCTTACAGGACCTGCATTACCCAGTGTTAGCAAGAAACCTTCTAATCAGTTTAAAGAGAGTTCCCCCACCCTCCATATCTGATCACCCTGGTCCTGTCTTCAGCAAGAATCCTGTTAGGTCTGTTTAACCAAAATCTCCCCTACCCTTAACATTTCCTCTTAGTAATTTTCCATTCACTGACCACCTCCCCACTCCTACCCCTGCTCCTCCTTGACTGTAAATCCCCACCTGTCTGTATTGTATTTGGAGTTGAGCCAAGTTCTGTACTGAGGTCTCTTTTCCCCTTGTGATCATTAATTTTGTGTCAATTTGGCCACTGTGTTCCCAAACTAAACATTATTTCTATGCTGTTAAACATTATTTCTGAGGTGTCTGCGAGGATGGTTCCAGAGGAGGTTAGCATTGGAATCAGTGGATTCCGTGAAGTAGACTGCCCTCCCCAATGTGAGTCCAATCCATCGAAGGTCTGAACAAAACAAGAGGCAGAGGAAGGAATTTGTCCCTTTTTTCCTTCCCGACTGCTTGAACTGGGTCATTTTATTTCATTTTCTCCAAAACTCCCTCTAGAGTTTATACCACTGGCTCCTCTGGTTCTCGGGCTTTCAGATTCAGGCTAAATTATGCATTGGCTTTCCCAGTCTGCAACCTGCAGACAGCAGATCCTGGGACTTCTCAGCCTCCACAATCACATGAGCCAATTCCTCATAATCTCTCTCTCACTCTAATATATAGATATATATAATATAATTTTTATATATTATAAAATATATATATATATTATATAATTTATATATTGTTTTTTATATTATACACACACACACACACACACACATACACCTCCTGCTTGTTTTGTTTTGTTGGAGAACTCTAACATACCCCTATTGCAATGTTTCCTGAATAAAACCTGTTTTTACCACTTCAACTGCTGTTAGGCTCTGGTTTTTTAACACTATCAAGTATAATAGCCATGTAGTTATACTACAGATTGCATTAACTCCTTCCTTTATTCTACAAATATTTATCAAACCATAAAAGTCTAAGTATAATATTGACGGGAGAAGTAGAAAGTGGGGAAAGCTGGAGGATGACAACCAGGAAGGAAATAGTACAAAGATAAATAAGTAAAACTGCCTTCCATCAGCAAACTTAAATAACTGTGGCAGAAATAAATTAGATACATGAAGGTCTATAGAACCAGAGAGGAAATTATAAATTCACAAAAAAACATAATAATAAAGAACTATGAGAGTCCACAAGAGGGAGAAATGATATGTAGAGGAAATAGTCAAACAACGTTGACAATAGAATGCTGGGAGAATAGAAAGAGGATGCTGCCACTGCTGTTGATAGATGCAGAAGGCAGATAAAAGGGAGGGTCCTCGGAGAATCTCTACCCACTTGTGCGGAGGGAGAACAGGGTGGAGCCATGGGAAGTTCCCATGTGTGCAAGGGAGAGGAGCCTGCCCTCTTCAGTTCCTGTGTTTGTGACCTGGAACCAATCTGTGAGATGGGAGCCTGTTAGCAGGAACTCCTCTCGCTTTGCTGAGAGGTTGTTTGTTTCTTTTTTCCCTTTTGTCTAATAAATTCCACTTTCCTCACCCTTCAATGTGTCTATGTGCCTAATTTTTTCAGCTCATGTGACAAGAACCCAGTTTAAGCTGAACTAAGGAACAAAATTGTGCAACACTGCGATTAGGGAACCTAGGAAGAGAAGCCCATTTGGCAAGATGGTGGCAACTTTGGTTTTAGATGTTTCAAGTTGCAATGCTCCTGGAACCCCAATGCAAATGACTGGTGAGTTTTCTCTGAGAAAAGTGGAGCCCAGAGATAAGGATGTGGCTGCTTCTGCAAAGAGATCATAGCTGAGTGGGAGTAGTGGAGCTGATCAGGAGAATCAGCGTACAGAAAGAAGAATAAAGGCTTGTGAATACAAACAATTTGTGCAAAAGCAAGAAAAGGAGCCAGCGTACAAGCCCTAGTGAATTAAGCTCATAACGTAAGAAACAACCCAGGCCAGTAAAATTTGGTAGATGTCTGTGGTTTTTGCCTTCCTGGAATGATGAAAGACATGTAACCCTTGGGTTTTTGTCCCATCTGGTAAGAGACCTCCTTACTGCCATGGGAACTCCCTTCCATGTGATTTTGGTAAGCATAGGAGCAATCTGGATCCTATACTCACCTGTGCTACTGAAAAACTCTTTCTCCACTAGTCCTGCTGTGAGTCTGGGACATCTTAAGCCATTTCTGCCGCCATGTGAAGGAAGACTAACTAAGAAGTGGAGAAAGACAGATTTTCAATACCATCACAACACCCTGGATACAGCTGTACCTAAAGCTGCTGTGCACCATGACTCTTAAGTTATGTGGGTCAATGAATTCCCTTTCGGCTTAAGCTAATTAAAGTTGATATTTTTTTCACTCTTACAAATAAAAGAGTGCTGATGGATACATAAATTAATTATTTAAAAGTCACTTTTAAAAGCTAGTGAATGAATGCTACATCATAACCTATAGGAAAACAAAAAGATAAGCCTTTCCACTCTTTAAAGCTTCCCCACTTCTTCCTGTTCTCCACACACAGGCTGTTTTCTCTTCTTGGTTGTCTTATCAAGTGGCACCCATTAAATAATACAATACAGTAAGACCATCTGATCCTGTACCATTATACCAAGGCCTTCACACCACACCAAAAACGAAATATCATCCCATTCAAAAGCCACCCCAGAAACGGTTTCAGATTTTGTTTTGCAATAGATTGAGATTCCATGGGAGGCTGAGTAGCTCACATTCCCAGTAAGGAGAGTGCTAGGTATGGTTTTATTCTCTCTGTGGAGGTAAAGGCAGGGAGAGACAGATTATTGTAATGCATTTAGACTCAATGACAATCCACTTTAAATACCATTAGAAAGCCCCAAAGGGAGCCAGCAGCAGAACTGGGGTTAGAACCCAAGTCTGAAAGAGCTCTGTCTAGCTTCTTTCATTTTAGCCACCTCTACGCTGCCCTTGCCAGTGATTGCTACAGCTGTTGTTATTCAATAAGAACTACAGGTACTTTCTGAAATTTGTCATGTATGCAGCTGTGATGAAAGCCATTAAACCCATCCTTCTCCCACCCCAAGTAAATGGCGATCTCCTGTTCTTTAAAGAGATGCAGTAAGTAAGAGGTTGAATAAGAATCCACCTAAAATCTTCATCTGTTCTGCTCTTATAGAAGCCCGTTCCACTCTCCTTCATTCTCATTCATTTACTCATTAACTGAACAGTTTGCTCACACCTTCTCTGAGTCAGGTATTCTAGTAGGTGTTGAGAATAACACATAGTTTCCATCTTCAACAATCTCATCATTCAGCATAGAAAGGAGATACATATAGGCTGGGCATGGTGGCTCAAACCTGTAATCCCAGCACTTTGGGAAGCCGAGGAGGGCGGATCACAAGATCGGGAGTTCGAGACCAGCCTGGCCAATATGGTGAAATTCCGTCTCTACTAAAAATACAAAAATTAGTTGGGCATGGTGGCAGGCGCCTGCAATCCCAGCTACTCAGGGAGGCTGAGGCATGAGAATCCCTTGAATCTGGGAGGTGGAGCTTGCAGTGAGCTGAAATCATGTCACTGCACTCCAGTCTGGACTACAGAGCGAGACTCTGTCCCAATAAATAAATAAATAAATAAAGGAGATACATATAAAACAGATAAGCAAATAAAAATATGCACAATATATTATGTGCTTAAAGGAATGAGGTCAGGGAAGGCTTCCTAGAGGAGGAGATACATGCGCTAAGTTTGTTATTTTGGTGCATCTGATTCTTGGGGAAATAAGACATGATACACACAAAAAAACTTAAAGGAGAGATCAGCAATGCAAATGAGTATGAAATTAGTTGGTGAATAAATTTTATAAACAATACTTATCATAAGAGTTCTGGGAAGCATATAAGGACTACAATAATAGCAAACCATAATATATGCTTAACACATATAACCTCTTTAATCAACCACTCAAATAGATTTTAGGTTAAATTTGGATAATGAAATCCTGTCTAGAAAAGTACATTTCTAACGGTACAAGATTAAACAACATATAAGTGTTAAAGACATAATTCAGATATATGTCTTCTCATGCCTTTTGACTGATAAGCCAGTATTCTGGCTGCTATGTCTTAGTCGAACACTGAGAAGGATTCAATGAAAGAATCATTGAGACCCTGGCAGAGAATGTACTTTGTTGCCCCCAACAGTGAGTTGAAACACGCAATTAAATTAACTATTAAACCATATTTAGGATCCCACTCAGAGACAGACTTCAAAAACAACCCTACAATAAGAAATTACTTAATGGACACAATGTATATTATTCAGGTGACAGCTACACTAAAAACCCAGATTTCACCACTACCCAATATATTCATGTGACAAAACTGCCCTTGTACTCCTTACATTTATACAAATTTTTAAAAAGCCGGCCAGGCGCAGTGGCTCACACCTGTAATCCCAGCAGTTTGGGAGGCCGAGGTGGGCAGATCACGAGGTCAAGAGATCAAGACCATCCTGGCCAACATGGTGAAACCCTGTCTCTACTAAAAATACAAAAATTACCTGAGTGTGGTGGCGCACGCCTGTAATCCCAGCTACTTGGAAGACTGAGGCAGGAGAACTGCTTGAACCCAGGAGGCAGAGGTTGCAGTGAGCTGAGATTGTGCCACTACACTCCAGCCTGGTGACAGACCAAGACTCCATCTCAAGAAAAAAAAAAAAATCCTACAGTTCAAACATCAGCCAACTGTTCTCACCAGGGTGAGAATTTTAGGTATACTTCACTTTCTGCACTTCATTTCTTTTGCTTTTTCATAATTTTGTTTAGTTTGCAGCTATGAATTTAAACCATTTTTGCAGTTGGCTCCAAAAATGCTGTGAAGACAAGTGAGAGCTTCATTCATTTATTTACTCATTCACACATTCAACACATATTAACTGAGCACTACTACATGCCAGGTACATAGTAATATTAGTAATTGTCTTAATAAATACTAAGGTAGATATGAATTCCAGGATTCCAGAAGTTTCTTTCCTATTAAATAATCATTGGGATATCTAAAAGTGTTTCGAATATGGCAACTGGCCAAAGATCCCAAGAGAGCAATTGAAATACATAAATTTAAAACGGTAGTTTGAGTTTAACAATTGGGAGGCCACTTCTGACCCTTGAAACAAGTGAACAGTCCCGTTAATTTATCCTTTTAGGGCTCACTGAACAATGGAATTGGTGACTTGCAAGTTCCACACTCATGGCAGGAACATTCAAAGCAGGAATGACTGAGGAAATTGCTTCCAGATTTGTTCTTCCTGCAATAATGGAACTGCCTCAATTACAAGGCACTCAAGTTTCACTTCCAAATCTCCCTGATATATGCATACACACACACACACACACACACACATATATATACACACATATATACACATGCTGAATCACTCTCTCCATCTTTTCTTGAAGTTTTTCCTTCTTTAAAGTCCTCTTCAAAGTTTACTCATTATTATTTTATCAAGATAAAAGACAGTTTTCTAAGGTTTGAGCCAAGAACACTCTATAAAAATCATCTCTAGGTTTAAGAGGTGGCCAGTCAAGTGACCCCAACTCTGTTTCCCCAAGATTAATTTTTCCATTTTTCCTCAGGTTTTCTTACACTTCTTACTGAAGCCACTCTGGCACTGATGCCACCCATAACACACACACACTCTCACATACGCACACACTCACACTCATATACACACACACTCACATGCATACACATACATACACACACTACATTCACACTCAAAACTCTTTTTGAAGAGAAGATGAAGAGCACTTTTCCTGAATATATAATTTAAAGGAGAAAGATGCCTTGTTTTATGATACACTGCTAGGGATAAAAATATTATTATGAAACAATATATAGAGAATGATGCTATAATAAGGATAAATCTGTGCTCCAAAACGTTAACAGTGTTTATTTCTGGGTGGAAAAATTATGCGTGGTTTTATTTTTTCCCTTTCTGCTTCTTTATATCTGCCAAAGTTTTTAACAATGTACTTGTATTTCAGTTTTTTTTTTTTTTTTTTTTTTTTTTGAGACGGAGTCTCGCTGTTTGGCCCAGGCTGGAGTGCAGTGGCGCGATCTTGGCTCACTGCAAGCTCCGCCTCCCGGGTTCCCGCCATTCTCCCGCCTCAGCCTCCAAGTAGCTGGGACTACAGGCGCCCGCCACCGCGCCGGCTAGTTTTTTGTATTTTTAGTAGAGACGGGGTTTCACCGTGTTAGCCAGGAGGGTCTCGATCTCCTGACCTCGTGATCCACCCGCCTCGGCCTCCCAAAGTGCTGGGATTACAGGCTTGAGCCACCGCGCCCGGCCCAGTTTCTTTTAAGAAAAATAAAATTAAGTTATGATTTGTTCGTTTAAAATCTCTTTTTCCAGGTTCCCCTAAACACCAGGCAGGCTGGAATTCTTTAAAGATTTTACTAAAGAAAAAGAATGTTGGAAGCTACAACAATCTTTTTAAAAGAAGTTTACAACATTTTCTGTCTTTGTCACAGTGACGGACAAGTTTCCCAGCCCTACCCCATTCCATATTCAGCTTTTCAAGATCTTCTCTTGAAAAGAGAAGCTGTTCTTTTAGAGCCCTGAAAGCCTGGTGTGGTGTCAGAGCACAGACACCGAGTCCAGATCCTTGGCTTCCCACTCCTGACATGTCTTCAGGGAGCAGAGGTCACCCTACTTCCCATCATCTGCCAGGGAATGCCATGGGCATTATCGCATATTGCCAAGATCAAAAGCCTTTGTTTCCTTGCTGTGCACCAAGGGTCTCCCACTCAGTCCCTCTGGGGATAAAGTGTGGAGGGCATGCTGCTTCTTCACCTCAGGGCTGGGGAGATGCCACAAGAAATGAGTGCACCTTTCAAAGCCATCTCACTTCCACATACAAGGACCAGCTGTGTCCATCACAGGCCCTAGTATATGACACCTTCTTTAGCATGGTGGTTCTCCAAGCATGGTCCAGGGACCCCTGGAGGTTGCCAAGACCCTGCCAGGGAAAATGCAAGGTCAAACTTTCACTGAAAATAGTATGAAGACCGCGTTTTCCTTTTTCACTATAGTTCTTTTATGTGTGAACACTACAGGAGGTATGTCATAACTGGTGGAATGGGGAGGCATATATGAGATTCAAACTTTCTTCTTTTAAGCTGGATTTTGAGGAGATTTACAGAAATGTAAAACAATGCCATTCTTCGTACTAATTTTTTGGTCATGGAAAACACAGTTATTTTTCATTTAAAAATATTAGCATGGGGCCGGATGTGGTGGCTCACGCCTGTAATCCCAGCACTTTGAGAGGCTGAGGTGGGTGGATCACGCGGTCAGCAGATCAAGACCTTCCTGGCTAACACGGTGAAACCCCGTCTCTACTAAAACTACAAAAAATTAGCCAGGCGTGGTGGCAGGCACCTGTAGTCCCAGCTACTTAGGAGGCTGAGGCAGGAGAATGGCGTGAACCTGGGAGGCGGAGTTTGCAGTGAGCCGAGATTGCGCCACTGCACTCCAGCTTGGGTGACAGAGCAAGAATCCATCTCAAAAAAAGAAAAAAAATTAGCATGGAATGGGTTTATTGTTATGTTTAATAAATTAAATATTTTCAAGTTTTCTTAACATTAATTTCTATAATGGTAAGTATTAATAGCTATAAATCACATATACTAAGGCTCTTTGGTATTAGCAATAATTTTTAGGAGTACAAGGGGATCCTGAGACCAAAACGTTTGAGAATCTAGCAGATAAGAAAGACACACCAACAGAACCCTTATATACCACTTCACTGAGGAGCTAGGCGCTTCTAACCTAATCATATCCAATACCTTTCTCATCCTGGTTATCCTACAACTCCACAAGGTTGTTGCTACTGATGTATCACCCATCAGCATGTTCTTCTTCTGCCCAAATTGCCCCCGGCTGCACACACACATACCAAAAAGACAAAAATGAAAACAAAAACCTTAAAAATTACACATTTCTGGCCTGGCATGGTGGCTCACACTTGTAATCCTAGCACTCTGGGAGACCAAGGCAGGAGGATCACTTGAGCCCAGGAGTTCAAAACCAGCCTGAACGACAAAAAAAAAAAAAAAATTAAAAATTGGCCAAGCATGATGGTGCACACCAGTAGTCCCAGCTACTCAAAAGGCTGAGCACAAGGATTGCTTGAGCCCAGGAGGTCAAGGCTGCAACAAGTCATGATCGTGCCACTGCAATCCAGTGTAGGTGACAGAGCGAGACCCTGTCTCAAAAAAATTGTACACATTTGGCCGGGCACGGTGGCTCAAGCCTGTAATCCCAGCACTTTGGGAGTCCGAGACGGGTGGATCACGAGGTCAGGAGATCGAGACCATCCTGGCTAACACGGTGAAACCCCGTCTCTACTAAAAAATACAAAAAAACTAGCCGGGCATGGTGGTGGGCGCCTGTAGTCCCAGCTGCTCGGGAGGCTGAGGCAGGAGAATGGCGTGAACCCGGGAGGCGGAGCTTGCAGTGAGCTGAGATCCGGCCACTGCACTCCAGCCTGGGCGACAGAGCAAGACTCCACCTCAAAAAAAAAAAAAAAAAAAAATTGTACACATTTACGCCAAGAGTCTAAAGTCCTAACACTTAAGAATCTCACTTGCCTGTCTCTAATATTCCTTTCCCCCTTCAGCATGCTGTAAAAGGATACATGAACACGCTATTCTAACCAAACAGTTACAATCAGCCTTACATTTTAATTTCACTGTGACTTTGCATCTCCCATGAACCCTGCCTAGAATACAATACACCTCCTCTCAAACTACCCAACTCTTGTCTGTCCTGCAAGGCCAATTTGGAATTCATCTTCTCTGCCTAATATTGCTATACCCAGCCCTTCTCTCCAGACTCCAGACATCCCTGTTATCTATTTGTATAGAAGTTAATGTGTGCTTCCATGTATTATTATCTTCTCATGAAATGGATATTTCTTCAATAAGATCATAAAAATCTACAGAGGATGGCCTTCTTCCTTTTTATATCTTCTTCAACCCCTAATAAGTCCTTGGACACATAAGACACTCAATTTATAAACAATTGTTAATTTTGTAGATTAAAGAAAGGAGGTGAATGAAAGGAGATTTCAAACTAGCACACTGTGTTTGAATATAATTCTGAGAAAAACAAATCAATAACCTGGGAATCAACTTCCAGGACCTGTGAGGAGACAAATATTCCAGGCATAAGTTTTTCTTCTCATTCTATGAAACTTTCCTAGAATCAGCTCAATGTGGCCCTGATGCTACAAATAAACTAATCCTGACATCAGTGTTTCTAAATTGCCCTGAAGAATATAGTAATGGGCTACAGAGAAAATCCCAGGCTAAATGAGAAGAAAAACAT
Source organism: Trachypithecus francoisi (assembly GCF_009764315.1). Classification (NCBI taxonomy): domain Eukaryota; kingdom Metazoa; phylum Chordata; class Mammalia; order Primates; family Cercopithecidae; genus Trachypithecus; species Trachypithecus francoisi. Next base: position 98,769,462 of record NW_022681454.1, read on the forward strand.
TCCTGGAAAGTTCATAAACTAAAAGTAATAAAAACTTTATTTCCTTCTATTTAGATGACCCATGGGTTAAATTTTAATGTACTATTACTTTCATGTTTTTTATGTGTGTAATTGGACCCATGGAAATGTATGAATACCTATTCCATTTCCTCACCTCTCAGTCATTCCTCAACCCATTGTGGTCTGGCTTCTATTCCCACCACTTCCTTAAAATTATTCTACACAAGGTCACTGGAACTAAATACAATGGGTGTTTCTCAGGCCTTATCTCTCTGTTAATTTTTTTTTTAATTCACTGTCAGCAACAAAAAACTGAATTGCCGGTTTACCTTAAATTAAATTAAATGATGCATCTAGGTTGATGCCTAGATCATCTGCTTAAACCAGCAGAATAGAGAGTTCATGTGTCCTTTTAAAGGATGCTGAGGAGGGAAAGGAATATTAATTTAGAAGGTTATGTTGATTTAAAATTAATCATTAAAAATTTATCAGTTAAAAAGGTTGAAGTTATTTATCAAGCATTTCATTCATTCAACAAATATTTCTTGAATATTGCCTAAATGTCAGACATTATGCTAGTTATGGGCATAGCGAATGCTTTCCAGATAAACTCAGTCCTTTGCCTCATGGACCATACAGACTATTGCAGGGTCCATATTAAGACATATATAACTGCAGGGGCTAGGTGCAGTGGCTCACGCCTATAATCCCAGCGCTTTGGGAGGCCAAGGTGGGCAGATCACGAGGTCAGGAGATCAAGACCATCCTGGCTAACACAGTGAAACCCTGTCTCCTCCAAAAAAATACAAAAAAATTAGCCAGGGGTAATGGTGAGCGCCTGTAGTCCCAGCTACTCGGGAGGCTGAGGCAGGAGAATAGCATGAACCTGGGAAGCGGATCTTGGGTGACAGAGAGAGACTCCACCTCTTAAAAAAAAAAAAAAAAAGAAGACGTAACTGCAGCATGGCCTGGTAAGTGTGGAGGTAGGTTCCATGAATTTGGAGAAGACAGAAGTATTAACCAACTCTGAAGTAATTTGACTGTTAAAGGCTTCCTGGAGAAAGCAGCATTGAAGGTGAAATGTGAAACAAAAAGTAGAAATAAAGCTGGAGAAATATGGGAGTGGGGGCAGATGCTTCAGGGCTGCAAATACCAGGCAAATAGTTTATAGTTTATTTTAACAATAATGGGAAGTCATGTGAGGATAGTGACATGCTCATATTTGCATATTAAAGATTCAAGTTGGCTGGGCACAGTGACTCATGCCTGTAATCTCAGCACTTTGAGACACCAAGGCAGGCAGATCACCTGAGGTCAAAAGTTCAAGACCAGCCTGACCAATACAGTGAAACCCTGCCTGTACTAAAAATACAAAAATTAACCAGGCATGGTGGTGGGCGCCTGTAGTCCCAGCTATTTGGGAAGTTAAGACAGGAGAATTGCTTGAACCTGGAAGACAGAGGTTGCAGTGAGCTGAGATCGTGCCACTGCAATCCAGCCTGGGGGAGAGAGTGAGAATCTGTCTCAAAAAAAAAAAGATTGAAGTCTGTGAACTCAGCTCTGGACCAAGCTGACTTAATAGACATCTATAGAACTCTCCACCCCAAATCAACAGAATATACATTCTTCTCAGCACCACATGGCACTTATTCTAAAATTGACCACATAATTGGAAGTAAAACACTCCTCGGCAAATGCAAAAGAACGGGAATCATAACAAACAGTCTCTCAGACCACAGTGCAATCAAATTAGAACTCAGGATTAAGAAACTCACTCAAAACCACACAACTACACGGAAACTGAACGACCTGCTCCCGAATGACCATTGGGTAATAATGCAATTAATGCAGAAATAAGTAATTTCTTTGAGAAAAAAGACACAACGCACCAGAATCTCTGGGACACAGCTAAAGCAGTATTTAGAGGGAAATTTATAGCACTAAATGCCCACAGGAGAAAGCAGGAAAGATCTAAAATCAACACCCTAACATCACAATGAAAAGAACTAGAGAAGCAAGAGCAAACAAATTCAAAAGCTAGCAGAAGACAAGAAATAACTAAGACCAGAGCAGAACTGAAGGAGATAGAGGCACAAAAAACACTTCAAAAAATAATTGAATCCAAGAGCTGCTTTTTTTGAAAAGCTTAGCTAGACTAATAATGAAGAAAAGAGAGAAGAATCAAATAGACACATAAAAAATAGTAAAGGGGAGATTACTACTTATCCCACAGAAATACAAACTACCATCAGAGAATACTATAAACACATCAAGGCAAATAAGCTTGAAAATCTAGAAGAAATGGTTAAATTCCTGGACACATACACCCTCCCAAGACTCAACCAGGAAGAAGTTGAATCCCTGAATAGACAAATAGCAAGTTCTGAAATGGAGGTAGTAATTAATAGCCTATCAACCAAAAAAAGTCCAGGACCAGATGGATTCACAGCTGAATTCTACCAGAGGTACAAGGAGGAGCTGGTACCATTCCTTCTGAAACTATTCCAATCAATAGAAAAAGAGGGAATCCTCCCTAACTCATTTTATGAGGCCAACATCATCCTGATACCAAAACATGACAGAGACACAACAAAAAAAGAGAATTTTAGACCAATATCCCTGATGAACATTGATGCAAAAATCCTCAATAAAATATTGGCAAACCGAATCCAGCAGCACATCAAAAAGCTTATCCACCACGATCAAGTGGGCTTCATCCCTGGGATGCAAGGCTGGTTCAATATACACAAATCAATAAACATAATCCAGCATATAAACAGAACCAAAGACAAAAACCACGTAATTATCTCAATAGATGCAGAAAAGGCTTTTGATAAAATTCAACACCACTTCATGCTAAATAAAACACTCAATAAACTACGTATTGATGGGATGTATCTCAAAATAATAACAGCTATTTATGACAAGCCCACAGCCAATATCATACTGAATGGGCAAAGGCTGGAAGCAGACCCTTTGAAAACCAGCACAAGACAAGGAGGCCCTCTCTCACCACTCCTATTCAACACAGTGTTGGAAGTTCTGGCCAGGGCAATCAGGCAAGAGAAAGAAATAAAGGGTATTCAAATAGGAAAAGAGGAAGTCAAATTGTCTCTGTTTGCAGATGACATGATTGTATATTTAGAAAACCCCATCGTCTCAGCCCAAAATCTCCTTAAGCTGATAAGCAATTTTAGCAAAGTCTCAGGATACAAAATCAGTGTGCTAAAATTACAAGCATTCCTATACACCAATAACAGACGAGAGTCAAATCATGAGTGAACTCCCATTCACAATTGCTACCAAGAGAATAAAACAGTTAGGAATACAGCTTACAAGGGATGTGAAGGACCTCTTCAAGGAGAACTACAAACCACTGCTCAAGGAAATAAGAAAGGACACAAACAAATGGAAAAACATTCCATGCTCATGGATAGGAAGAATCAACGTTGTGAAAATGGCCATACTGCCCAAAGTAATTTATAGATTCAATGCTATTCCCATCCAGCTGCCATTTACTTTCTTCACATAACTGGAAAAAACTACTTTAAACTTCATATGGAACCAAAGAAGAGCCCATATAGCCAAGACAAGCCTAAGCAAAAAGAGCAAGGCTGGAGGCATCATGCTACCTGACTTCAAACTATACTACAAGGCTACAGTAACAAGAATAGCATAGTACTGGTACCACAACAGATATATAGACCAATGGAACAGAACAGAGGCCTCAGAAATAACGCCACACATCTACGACCATCTGATCTTTGACAAACCTCACAAAAACAAGCAATGGGGAAAGAATTTCCTATTTAATAAATGGTGTTGGGAAAACTGACTAGCCATATGTAGAAAACTGAAACTGGACTACTTCCTTACACCTTATACAAAAATTAACTCAAGATGGATTGAAAATTTAAACATAACACCTAAAACAATAAAAATCCTAGAAGAGAACCTAGGCAATACCATTCAGGACATAGGCATGGGCAAGGACTTCATGACTAAAACACCAAAAGCAACGGCAACAAAAGCCAAAATTGACAAATGGGGTCTAATTAAACTAAAGAGCTTCTGCACAGCAAAAGAAGCTATCATCAAAGTGAACAGGCAACCCAGAGAATGGGTATAAACTTTTGTAATCTATTCATCTGACAAAGGGCTAATATCCAGAATCTATAAGGAACTTAAACAAATTTACAAGAAAAAAACAACCCCATCAAAAACTGGGCAAGGTATATGAACAGACACTTTTCAAAAGAATACATTTATGTGGCCAACAAACATATAAAAAAAAACTCATCATCCACTGATCATTAGAGAAATGCAAACCAAAACCACAATGAGATACCATCTCACGCCAGTCAGAATGGCGATCAGTAAAAAGTCAGGAAACAACAGATGCTGGAGAGGATGTGGAGAAATAGGAAAGCTTTTACACTGTTGGTGGGAGTATAAATTAGTTCAACCATTGTGAAAGACAGTGTGGCAATTCCTCAAGGATCCAGAACCAGAAATACCGATTGATGGTTTGCAATCCCATTACTGGGTATATACCCAAAGGATTATAAATCATTCTATTATAAAGATACATGCACACGTATGTTTATAGCAGCACTTTCACAATAGCAAAGACTTGGAACCAACCCAAATGCCCATCAATGATAGACTGGATAAAGAAAATGTGGCACATATGTACCATGGAATACTATGCAGCCATAAAAAAAATGAGTTGATGTCCTTTTTAGAGACGTGGATGAAGCTGGAAACCATCATCCTCAGCAAACTAACACAGGAACAGAAAACCAAACACCACATGTTCTCACTCATAAGCGGAAATTGAACAATGAGAACACATGGACACAGGGAGGGGAACCTCACACACTGGGGCCTGTCAGGGGGTGGGGGGCTAGGAGAGGGATAGCATTAGGAGAAATACCTACTGTAGATGACAGGTTGATAGGTGCAGCAAACCACCATGGCACATGTGTACCTATGTAACAAACCTGTACGTTCTGCACATGTATCCCAGAACTTGAAGTCTAACAAAAAGTATATACATATTCAAGACTGGCAGAAATGCAGAGGAAAGAGAGACGTAAGGCAAGACTGGATGCAGAGGGCGGCAGCAGTAACCGAGTGTATCTGTATTGAATACTTACAGCATGGCAGGCAAAAGACAGAGTGGCTAGACATATCCGATTTCATCTCCACTACAATCCCATAAGGTAGGTACAATTATCCCCATTACACAAAAAGGATGTTGGAGCTTCAAGAGATTCACTAAGAGATAACTGCAAGTTATTATGACAAGACTTATGTGCATTTGATACGGGAAGGGGAAAGAAAAAGTGAGGAGTCAATGTTAACATCCAGTTTCTCAGTTTAGTTCAGTGAATAGATAGTAATACCTATCACTAAGATGGGCAAAACAGGAATACCAAAAGGTTTTGATGGAGAAAGGGATGGAGTTGATGAGTTCTGTTTGAGACAAGTTTAGACCTGTTGAGTTGGGGAAAAGAAGAGTTAGACATCAATTGTCAGCTGGATGCGCAAGGCTGAATCTCAAGAGACAAATCTGAAGTAAGCAAACTCATGCAGAAAGCATCTACAGATAGATAATCACAGCCATATGAGTCATTGAAGATATACAGAAACAGTGTGTGACATCAAAAGAAAACAGGCTCGAGATGAAAACCTGAGGAGCACTAATATTTAAAGAGTGAGCAAAGGAAGTCAAAATTGAAAAGCAGCAGCCAGAGAAGTAAGAAAAACATGGCACAAACAGCTGCAAGCAAGGAAAGAATGTGTTTCAAGTAGGATGTGATCAACACCAACAAAATTATCAGAGCGGTGAGGCCTGAGAAGCACCCACTGAACCTAACAATAAGGTGGTTCCACGTGACTTGGTATAAATTTCAGGGAAGTGGGGGCGGGGGGGGCGCCAGAAAAAAGCCGGTGAATAGTGACTGAGAGGTGAGAAAACAGAACAGGCATTCGTACCTTTCTATGGTCCAGTTATCCACAGAAAACGAAGCACAAAGATCATGGAATATTCAGGTGAGTCAGACCACTGCTAATACAGCATCTGATTAAAATTAGCCCAAGGGAAAAGAACTGAGGATTCAAAACTGGAATGTCTGGTCTCCCAGAAAAATTTGGGCATTTTGTCTAACTTTTACCAAATGACTTATTTGTAACTCAATTTCTGGGGGAACTGATATGTCCCAATTTTCTCACAATATTGTTTTGAGTATCAAATGTTAATTGTCAGGAAATAACTTTGCAAGGTTAAAAACTACTTTGTAGAGGAAGTAATAATGAGTTTTAGGGCCAGCCCTGATTATTGCAAGTACAACTTTAACAAGGGGAAGAAAAAACTTTTTTTCCCTCTTTTTACTCAAACAAGAGGGGAACATAAGCAGAGAACATATTCCTGCTTCAAATAAATGAGTGTACGGTTCCCAGTGGCTTCAAGAAAATGGCATTAGTTCTAGCTTGACATCCAGGCACTTGGATGACACAAGAGGCACTTGGCTTTTTGGAAAATAAGTCCTTCTGTGGGATGATACTCTTCAGCATAAGAGGCAACAGTGGAAAGTGCATCAGTTAGAGAATCCAGTCAACCTGGAATGGAGTATGTGCTCTGCCAATATGAGTCATCTGACCTGAGTTGCTTAACCTCCCTAAAGTTGAATTTCCTCAAGGGAATAACAAGAGTGTTTACTCCATGGGATCAGGAGGATTAACAGAATGGTGTATAAGGAAGAACTGAGCAGGATGCCTGGAACACAAGAAGTGCTCCATAATTGTTAGTAAATATTCTTACTAGGACAGGACCTGTTTCCTCTGCCACAGTAAAGGCCCTGTCCACAACATTTACTTAAACAGTGTTCATCCCAGGACTAGAAACAGAGCTAGTGTCTAGCTGTTCCTGCTAATATGTGTAGGTGAAGTAACCAAATAATATACTCATGTTCTGGGGAACTCGGCTCCTGAAGAAAACTGTAGAGCATTATGATTTAATATTTCAAACTCTATTGCCTGGTACCATCATAGCATGCATCTCTTAACATAAGGGGCTGTGTGTTTTATAGAATATATGATGAATATTTATATAAAGCAGGATCTTTTGCCAAGCTCAGACTCAGTCTACTGATTTTACTGTTCACTGAAGTTTGAGCTAACTTTCTGTTTCCCTGTCCCTGAAGAGATACATCTCTCACGTCTTCCCCATTAAAACAAAACGGTTCTCATTCTCTTATCTGCTTTCTAATCAACAGGGTTCAGCTAAACGCAGAGGGTCCTAGATTCTTTGGCTTGCAAAATCCATACAGAGGTCCATATAGATTTAGAAGTAGATCTCAATTTAAAACCACAATTCTATCCATTTCTGGAAGTATTATGTGGTTCCCCAAGCATTCACATTTCAGTGGTGATGCCCATCTGGGGCAAAAATAGTAAAATAGAGCCAACTCCTAAATGTAGCACCAGAAGTCCTCTAGAGGGGAGGTAATAATTTCAATGCATATTGAAGTACTCAAATTATTTTAGTAGTCTCTACACCTAAGGTTTACATTTTCAAGGATTTACTACCAGTGCTTGGTGAAAGTGAAGTGGAGGTAAACTGTAAAAGCCTTTCTGAAGGTGAGTCACCATGGAAACCAAGACTGAAATCAAAGGCACTGGACTGACTTATTTCTCACTGATCTGTTTATTTCATTAATTCTTACTGTCTTTTTATGGCTGTGCTTTCTTCTTTAAGTTGACAGACCCTTGGGTGTTCAGATCTTCAATGGAAGACAATTTTGTTAAGGATAATGTAGCTATATCGAGTAACATAGTATTATGATGATAATAACTATGTATTGAGGACATAATTTGAGCCAGTCCCAATGCTAAGTGTTTTACATAAACGGTCTTTTGTATTATGTATTATTGGAAGCAATGCAGGTAATTAAAAATGTCTTATATCTTTATTGAGTTGGCACATATACTAAATATATAAGTGCCCGAAATATATTAAATGCTCAATAAATGTTAATATTGTTCTTATTTTCTAATCCAAAAAACTGTCCTATGAGTAAGGCTCTTTTTTTCTTAATTCACAGATGTAAAACCTAAGGATTACAAAAAGAGGTTAAGTCACTTGCCTGTGATTTCCCAGGTGGTAAACAAGAGAATTAGAATTTCAGCCCAGGCTGGCCTGACTCCAGAAGCCAAGTTGTAAACCATTATGCTGTATTCTCTAAGATAGTTAGAGGTCTAAGAAGCTCACCAAATAAATTGGTTACAATTAGGGATTATTTTTAATTAGGTTCAAAAAACTAAAGACTTAGAGGCATTATCAATGCTCACTTGGTTTTTTTTTCTCTAGCTATCCAATTAGTTATTTAAAGAAAAAAAAAAAAGTCAAGGTGTTAAATATTTAACCTTGGAGGGCATAATGCTACATTTCAGGTTCATCTTTAATCTAGACTCACAGATTTTTGTTTTTATTCTCCTTAAACTTCAGGCCAAGAAAAACAACAGAGTATCTTAGAAAGAGACGGAAGCCAAATTAAACAAGGCTCCATTCTGAATGTTTTCAATGCTCCCAAATCCTATCAACACAAAGGTAATTGGATGAAAGTTCCATTTCTTTGTAAAATAAATCTCAAGACTACTGAAACAGACAATTGGAATAGTGTGAGAATAAATTAATTAGTTTTGATTACAAACAGGAATCTACCTGTTATAAAAAGTTGGAAATGGGAAAATTCTGAAAATTACATCGTTTTTTAGGTAGTCTAGAGTAAACATTCTTTTTTTAAAATAAATTGCATTGTAAATGACCCTAATACTAGCTGTTTGCACTTAGTAATGTGTACATCCCTCAAGGAAACACCACTTGGAATACAAATAACTTGCAAATCCATTACCAGTCACATTAAACCACCTTCATTAGAGGTTGCTTTTGTTTTCCTGAGGACCACTGATCCTTCTCAACTTCAGGCCTTATTTTCCACTTCTATTTATATTCCTATTTTTCTCCCCCAATCCCTACTACCACCAAAAGAAATTCACTTTTCTCAAAAAAAAAAAAAACCAAAAGTATATTAAATTTAAAGAAAATACCTTTAAACGATTATTATTATGGTTGAAAAGTAATGGGTTTTTATGACTAGGAAGCAGAAAACTAAGTCCCTGACCCTCAATATCACCCAAGATAAGAATAAACCATGGAAAGCATAACAGCTGCAGATCTCCCACCCAGATGAGAGAACATCTCTAGAGAACATCCCTAGAGAGAAACAAAGACCTATCCCAGTTCAGGAAAGTTCACCTGACAACTGTGTGAGAAAGCTCCAACTGCCTCCTACCAGCACTGTCTTACCTATGTTAAGAGTCAGTGATTCTGTTGAAGTACTCGGCTCGGCTCACCTACTCTTCCCTTCTTGCTTCAACTCATTCCCTAACACCTATGCACAAACCACTTGCTCCAGTGTTGTGCAGTTAAGAATGCAATTGCTTCAGAGGCATCATAAGGGAAGATTTCCATTCTAAACTGCCAGAAGAGACAGTGCATTCATTGGCAGAAAACTTCTAGCATAAAAGTGAGAAATGGACTGCAAGGTTTCATACTAGACATGCCTGAAGTCTATCCATAGAAGAAAGTACTATTGTCGCTTATAGTCCCTTAGAAAATTCATTATATATGAAAGAATAAAAGAAAATTTCATCCTCTAAAAAAGAAGTCATGTAATTCACATGAAAATTCATCACATTTGGTATAAGCAAGAGTTCAATCAATAAACTTTTTAAAACCCAAACGACATAAGCTGAATTGACTGAGTTGTAACTTTTCCATGAGGGATTTCCAATCCTCAAAAATCCTTCACCTTTCTAAACTAGTAGCAGATGTTTTCTAGTATCCATGTGACAATCACATATGGCCTTGTGATATGTTTTACAATGTCTGCTTTCTTAATTACTGCAGATTTGCCTTCCACAGTCACTTTTCACAGTTTCCATCTTATTTCTTCTTCTTTTTTTTTTTTTTTTTTTTTGAGAAGGAGTCTCGCTGTGTCACCCAGGCTGGAGTGCAGTGGCGCGATCTTGGCTCACTGCAAGCTCCGCCTCCCAGGTTCATGCCATTCTCCCCTGCCTCAGCCTCCACAGTAGCTGGGACTGCAGGTGCCTGCCACCACGCCCAGCTAATTTTTTGTATTTTTAGTACAGATGAGGTTTTACCGTATTAACCAGGATGGTCTGGATCTCCTGACCTCGTGATCTGCCCGCCTCAGCCTCCCAAAGTGCTGGAATTACAGGCATGAGCCACTGCGCCCGGCCTCCATCTTGTTTCTTAATTATAAGGTCTCTGAGGATAAAAGTCATCATCATCGTAGCCTTCGCAGCTCTAGTACCATTTCCTTAATGTGACTAAGCAATGTAGCCAGATAAGCAGTGGATGGCTAGTAACTTCTGTCCGTAGTTCAAAATCTAAGGTCATGGTTGCTCTAGCTAGAGAAAGTATGGTTTTCTAGATTGTAATTCAAAAAATGCACTATAGCATAGTGTGTAAGATTGCCTGAGGTTCTACTACTTACTTCGTGACGTTGGTCCAGTTACTTAACCTCTCTGTGCCACATTTTTCTTACGTATAAAATGAAGATAATAATGGGACCTTTATCATAGAGTTGGTATGAGTATGAAATGTGATAATACAAATAAATTGGTTACGGGAGTAATGCCACATAGTAAAAGATCAATAAATCCTAGCTATAATTATTATATTACATTAAAAAAGGTTCATATGACTCCTAGAATAGTGGGTAAAGATGTGATTTTGGGAGCTAGATATGAAAGGAATGAAAAGCATTTTCCTAATGGATCCCAATCACACCTGGCATCAAGGCAAACTAAGCTCTTGACATCACAGTCAAATGAATTACGAACGTCCCTCATTTTCCCAAAGCCTTGAAATACAATCAACATACTGTACACAATCACCTTATGTGAGAGTGATCTAATAGATCAGAATGGGGCCATTGTCTTGGAGGATTCTTGACAAGAGACCCAGGTAACCTCACCCTCTGTCCTGCCTTTCCAGTTTCTCACCTGAACAAGCAGGTTAGAAGGCATTCCTAGAAGGTTTACCCCCACCATTTCTCAGCACATAAAGAGGAAAAAAAAAGAAAAAAGAAGAACTAATGTTCTTTATCTCTTCTGTCCACAGTCAGTGCTTCCCAGAAACACCCTCATCTAACCCATCATTACCCCTACCCCAGGAAAAAGTGCAGTAGATGACAACAGGCAATGCAAACAACATGTTTGCAGTATCCACACACATACATACACTCCTTTTTGCTACATACCACTAGCCTGGCCACCATTAATATGAGCCCAGAGTTATTCTTTCTCCCTCTCTGGCATCACAGGGCCAGAAGATAATGAAGGAAGAGATCTAACAATACTTAAATAACCATTACAGGCAAAATATTAAAACAGAAAAGGCTTATCTCTGGGGCCTTTTGCATACTCTTCAGCCATGCCTGCTCTTCTAGAAGTCTCTGAAGGCAGAGCCTTTATATTACCTTCTGACTTTCTCCAGATTCAAGTGGTCCTTACATCTCATGAAATCCACTGCGGATGGCTCCTTAGCTCCCACCTTGACCCACTCCAATACATTCCACACTCCCACGTCAGATTAATTTTCTGAAAACAAAGGTCTTATCCCACTTTGGTTTTTAAACACATTTATTCCTAGTGTTCCATTATTGGAACACTAAGCATGTAGGAGTTATTTATATCCTTCTGCTCAAGGTCATTGCCAAGGTCTGATTGCAAAAATTCAAAAAATTGCAACCTTAGGCATAAATGGGTTAGTTCCTTAATCAGACGTATCACTGTATCACGCATTATAATTATATGTGCATATGTCATATCTCCTCCAATAGACTGTAAAGTCATGTAAGCACTTAAATTATCAACCTCATCTAAACAATCTTCACCCATCTATTCAAAAAAATTCTAATGAATACATATTATAAACCAGGCACTACACTAGTCCCTAGAGAGAGGAATCAGACCATGCCCTTCGACTTGTTAAAAATCTTTTGGAGGGTAGAGGGAGGCAGCAGGGGTTATAGCCACATAAGCAGAAAACTGCAATACATATAAAATAATTTACCTGTTATAATATAATTGCAGTATATAATATGTTATAATTGCACAAGCACCAAGAAATACAGGATTTCATTGAAGGGACTTTGACTACACTCTTGAGAAGATCAAGAAAGGCTTCTCAGAAGAAGTAATGTCTAAACTGATACCAGAGCATAATCAGGTATTTATAGAGAACGAGGCACTGTAAATAGTCCATTAAAATTGGAACTGTGACAAAGGATAACATTTAAGAAACATTCAGGGACCAAATCAGAAAAGGACTTTAAAGCCACTCTAAGTGTTTGAAGTTTATCTAAAAGGCACTGAATTGTTTTAACAGGATGAATGATATGATCAGATTTGTATTTTAAAATAACCACTCAAATTAGGGTGCAGCAGACATTTAAAATGTCTGTTGAACACACGAATAGTTAAGTGACATCAGCACGGTAAAAAAAATTTCAGGAATTCAGAAAATACAGAAATCAGTAAATCAGTGCTGGCTGTGATACCCCAGAAAGGTTTTATGGTGCAGTTTAAATGGGCTTAAGAAAGTAGATTTTCACAGAGCAATTTAAGGAAAAGAAGAACATTTCAGTCAAAGGCAGGAAGGGTCCAAGGAAGATAATGAGCTCAGAAGTGGCTGAGCAAAAGCTTATGGGAATCCATAGAGCAGTGAGTAGTTTAGTTTAGTGGGTGCTAGGTCTGGAGCAGTAGGTTGACACAGGAGGATCAGGCCATAAATGCTAGGCTCAAGATTTAGAGTTCACCAGCTAAGAGACAGTTCATGGAAGTTTTTTGAAAAAAAGAGTGTTGCTTTGAGAAGACTGAATATTGAAAATTGAAAAAGGTTAAAAACAGAACCTGGCTACCAGGTGATGATAGAAATGTGAGAAGAAAAAAACTATGTGCAATGCAGGAGATGGGCTGCAAGATATATATCAAAAAATATGTATCAGAAGAAGAAACTCTCTGAATGGAGGCATTTCCAGCAGCTCAGTGTGATAATTCAGAAAATAGGATCTTCCTTCTATCAGGCTGTTTAACCACTATCTACACATAAGAACTTGAAAATACAGTGATTGAAAGAGGAAATGAGGAAAAGGAACACTCGAAGAATGAGAAAGGAACACCTGAACAAACAAAAGGCAGCACTGACGCCATTCTTAAATGTCCTAGATTAATAACCTGGGGTATCCAGATATGTGGGGCTTCCCTGTGTATTCTCAAAACTCCCCTCAATAGATCAGACCTTTATCCAGAAATGAGGGCTCCAGAGACCCATTTGGCTAAAAGGGCTCCCTCCTCTTTGTTGTTTGGGTCACTGCTTCTATCTAACTCTTTGCACTGTCAGTAGCTATAAGAAGCAAAACTATTGGCTCAATTGTTCTACTGTCTACAGTTTGAACTCAATCCTCTTTGATATCCCAAAGCAACAAGCTAATTTAATAGTACTTACTTAAGGATACAGAAGAAAAATATTTAGAAAACCTTCCAAAATTGTCTAACAAATCTCCAGAGTTCATTAGTCTATCACCTGAGAAAAGCTGACCTAATAAATATCACAGCCCTCAACCAAAAGAGCAATGTTATTTGAAAACTAAGTCTTGCAGAAGATTCAGTGAATTCCTGGACCTTGAAACAAATTTTATTTTCTTAGCCTTTTTCAAAGTCAAAAACCAGTGTCTCACAATAAACATGTGCATTGTTTATTCCACCCTACGAGGAAACTGAAGTTGTATTCTTTAGGGTATGTAAGCATTAATGACCCTAAAATTTTACTCCATAATTGGGTGGTTTCACACTGGAGCATACACAAATGCCATGGGCTCAAGTCTGTCAACTACCAGCAAATCGATGGATTCTTTTGGATTGGTATTTCATTTGTCATCGTTTAACCAATGATAATTGTTTTCACTAGGACTTTTTAGAACATCAGGCAGGGCGCCGTGGCTCATGACTATAATCCCTGCACTTTGGGAGGCCGAGGCTGGTGAATCACCTGAAGTCAGGAGTTTGAGACCAGACTCACCAACAGGGAGAAACCCCATCTCTACTAAAAATACAAAATTAGCTGGGTGTGATGGCACACGCCTGTAATCCCAGCTACTCGGGAGGCTGAGGCAGGAGAATTGCTTGAACCCGGGAGGCGGAGGTTGTGGTGAACCGAGATCGTGCTATTGCACTCCAGCCTGGGCAACAAGATGAAACTCAGTCTCAAAAAAAAAAAAAGAAAAGAAAAGAAAAAGAGAGAACATCAAAGAGATGTTTGTTAGGCTGATTAAGTGGTAAATTTTCCTTGGCTTCCTTTTCTTTCCAAGGTAATTATGAGCTTCTTCCTGTCTCTTTTTGTTGCCCACAGAGGCCATAATGAGGGCAGTTAAATATGCAAACATGAGAATGAGAAAAAAAGGTGTCAAGATACATATAATTTTACCTATTGAGACATCCTACCTGCTAATAAACAGAGAATCATATTACTGGTACACTTAACCAATTTTCCTAAGTAATTTAGGCATGTTTTCCAATGTCTTTGAGAATATGGTGTGGGGAGGTCTTTTGCCCCTTTAAAATTCATCAACACCTCCAGACACTGCAAGATAAGGAGGTCATGCAAGTCAAAACAATGTGTGGGCTACAGATACGCAGCTTCAAGTCAATCCTCTAAGTTTCTTTCCAAGCACATGACCATACCTACCTGGAAATACTGGGGTCAGCTCAGCTGTTCCCCCTATTTGATAAGAAAAGAATGCAACTAGACAGCAAATACTTTATTTTCTTAAATATTAGCATAATTTGTGGGCATTTCCATTTTTCCAACACATCATTTCTCAGATATTACCCCAGATATAATACCATGCCCAGAACTGGAACTATAGACAATTTACTAAAGAACATGCATAAGGGAACCACAAAACCCTTCTAGGTCAAACAGAGACCACCTCTGATACGTCATGGCATCAGAAAGTTCTACATTTTCTTAAGGGCCATATACTTTAATTGTGGTAAGATATTTCTAACAAAAAGAATACCAACCCACCTATAATGTTATTAACATGGAATTTATTTGATTACAGTTTCCCTAACTGTAATCTAAAGTCATGTTCATTAGGAAACGCCAAATTTCCAAAAGCAGAGTATAGTATGCAGCATTTCCCAAACATCTTGGACCCCAAAAACTTTTTGTAACAAACTAACATCGTCCAAAAATGACAAACAATGTGGAAAATACTATATTCTGCTCTCCAGTAGCAGTTGTCAGTGGGACAGGAGTAAAGGAAAACAAGTCAAAGCACTGAATTAACTGAGTTTTAAAAGACAGCAGTTTCGGAAGGATGCAGAAACTACACTTTGTCTACTTCACAATTTTAAGAATTACCCAATTACAGAGTATTTATTATAGAAATAATTAGGAATAATTTGATTTTATGTATACAAACAGGTATGATGTTTAATTGCTCCTAGGTAGTTCCAAGCTGTTCTCAAAGCCAAGGTATTACCAAATGCCTAGTAGTACCCTATTTATGTACTGAAAAATGTTTTTTTTAATCATTTTGGATAAATACTAGAATCAAATATTTGACCCGATATATGACAAGGAACTAACAATATAAGCCTAGTCTACCACCATCTGGATGACCAAATTAGAAGCTTGGTCTCAAGGCCGCTCCTGTTTCAGCCCTGAATGCCTCATGTAATGCACACAGGAGCCAGAACTACATTATATCTCGTTTTCAAATGACACTGGTTACCCACCGGGCAACTGTTAACCAGGGTGGCATGTGATAATCTTCTTCCTTGCTGACCTTGTAGGAAGTGTGTGAGCCGTTATCTTTCTGGGAAGATTTAAGTAACTCATTCCTATCTAAAAAGCATCTGTTAAGGTGGCGTCACACCCTCAACTACTGCATAAACTTTTCAATAAAACCTTATAATCACAAGAGTCTGACCTCTCAGTTCATCGGGCGTAAAACTGCAGTTTCTGGCCTTAACAACATTAACCTTTTAATCCTTTAGCCTCGTCTAGTGAAAAGCAAGTGTCACCAGATACCGCCTTCTACTTGAGAAATAAAACAAGATCCTTTCTCCTGCCCTTTTCCCAAATAAAAACGGCTCATATACAAAGTGAAGTCTAGGGACACCCACAGTACAGAGGGCTGCCCGGGCCTGGCGGCCTTACCTGGTTGAAGTGCAGCTGGCCAGGCTCCGGGACGCCCACGCGGGAGGCGGCTCCCATCTGCTCCAGCAAGTGTTGGAGCTGCGCCGCCGACAGACTCAGATTCGCGCCGAACACGCGCAGCACATCGTCGCTGAAGGCGAGCCCTGGCCCCTCCGCCACTCCTCCGAGGCCGGCGGCCGCCAGCAGCAGGAGCCCCGCCACCGCCCGGCCCGGGGTCATCCTGGCGTGGCCTTCCCCTTGAGGGCCCGCGACGGGCTGCCGCGCAGAGGGACGCGCGCGGGCGCACTGGCGTCCGTGCCCAAGGGCGCGAGCTTCAGTGCTCGGCGCTGCTCCGAGTCAGAGGTGGCGCGGGACGCCTCTGGTTCTCCGACGCCTTCGAAAGAACAGCAGCTCGCGACCTGCGGGGCATTGAAGTGGCAGCGTAGCCGCGGGGAGCGATAGGCGGAGTGGGCCCCCCGGCCTCCTGGAGAGCCTGAGATAAAGAGGACAAAGGGAGACAGAGATAAAGGCCACCAGGGCACCAGCCCGCCGGCTCCAGAAACGCTGCGTGGCAGTAGCCCTCAAAAACCCGGCCGGGCATGGGGCCAGACGCCCCGGATCCTGGTTTGCAAACGCCCCAGGATTTGCGTACATATGCTCCTCCCGGATATAAAGCCCCAAATCACGCCACTTCTTAGGAAAAACTAAAACCGCACTAACTATAGAACTCCACTTCCTCTTCCTGTCTTTCTGCTTTATTCTCTCCGCCGCAAACTTAGAAGAGGTGAGACGTGCAGTCCCCAAGGAACTGCAGAAAGGGGCTCTTTCGGAGTCCTGGGGATTGCATGTCTAAACGGGACCCTCCCTCTCCCCGGATCTCTTCTCTGGGCTGGGCAAGTTAATCAGAAGGACTCGCTGGCCTCTCACCTCTCCTATCTGTTTGTTTCTGTCTGTCTCTGCGTCTTTCTGTCTGCGTGTCAATGTGAGACTCGGTCTCTGGATCTCTCTTTCTGTCTCCCGCCCCTACAACCTCTGTATCTCTGACAGGTCCGCGGTGAAACTCCGCGATCCGCTCCGGCGCTCTTTACAAATAAGGGGAGGAGGGCCATGTCCCCGCCTCCATAGCACGCGGTGACCCATTTCCCCAGCCTGAACTCCCGCACGCGTCCACGCCGGGGCGCAGGACCGCCGGCCTTCCCTCCGCCTGCGCTGCTCATTCCCAGCATCAGCCGGGCCCTCTTCCCCACCCTCACCCCTGAGGATTACCTGATGCCACCTCCGTGTCGGGGTCCCTAACTGCTCTCTGGTCTCGGATACACATGCACTTTTTCGTGACCTTGATGAAACCAGCTTGCTGAAATGGAACCTGGAGACCCTTGCATTGTCTACATGATTAACAGGAATTGCTTTTTTGTCTCACTTCTTAAAATCAGAGGAGAAAGAGGAAATCCAACGGTAGCGGAGGCGGGCTAGCTGAGCCAGCACTACCCAAGCCGGCACTTCCTGGCGGGATTTCCGCAGATCAGAGGCATGTTTATTTGTTCATATGGGGGCTCAAGAAAAGCTGACTTAGGTGTGATGTCAACAGGTTTGTGCAAAGTGAGTGTGGTGTTTGAGGCAAAGGTTGTATCTGGTGGATATAGTGGTTCAGGTGTAAAGTGAAACCATGCTTCACTGTTAGATGGCTGTGAA
The DNA here is from genome assembly GCF_009764315.1 of Trachypithecus francoisi. NCBI lineage: Eukaryota > Metazoa > Chordata > Mammalia > Primates > Cercopithecidae > Trachypithecus > Trachypithecus francoisi. Next base: position 98,787,457 of record NW_022681454.1, read on the forward strand.
AGGAAAATAAATCTTGAGACTCCAAAATCACCAAGCTACAGGGAAACATCAAGCAGGGATCAGCTTAGGGCAAACCTTCCTCCCATTCTATTCAAACTCATCCCTCTGAGGCTCATCTGAGACAAATGAATATCTGATTGCATTCTCTTCTCCATTGTTTATGCAAAAAATGCAGATTCACTGGGCCAGACTAAACTGTGTATTCAGTGGAAGGCTGATCATGGCTTCAAAAGAATGTAACCTTTTGTCTCTTGTCTATTATACTTCTAACATGGAAGCCCCCACTTCCAGTTACTGAACTGAACCAATGTACATCTTACACATATTGATTGATGTCATGTCTCTCTAAAATATATAAAAGCAAACTGTCCCCCCATCCACCTTGGGCACATGTCTCAGGACTTTCTGAGGCTGTGTCAGGGGCATGTCCTTAACCTTGCCAAAATAAACTTTCTAAATTGACTGAGACCTGTCTCAGATATTTTGCATTCACGTGACTAAGGACAATAAAAAGAATTCAAGGTGCTGTTCTTGCCTTTCATCAGGAGAATGCACAGCCTCCTAAAATAGCACATTTTAAAGAGACATTAAGTCTAGACAAGGGGGAGAAGATGGGGAAAGGGAAAAAAATCTTAATCTTACAAGAGGAACCTAAAGACATAACTGCAGAAAAAAGACAGGTAGAGAACATTCCCAGAGGCTAAGGATCTAGGCAGATGAAGCTGAAGGACTGTCATATGGAAGAAGGTTTAACTATATTACATCTAACTCCAGGGGAGAGAAGGCAGCAGTCATGGGGCAAAGTCACCCAGAGGAAGGTTTCTGCAGAACTGTAAGGCATGGCTGCCTTGGTAGATAGTGATTTCTCCATGATCAAAAGTGATTCAAATCAACAGATCCTGGGTGACCCGCCTATAATATGTGGTAGAAGGATGCATGCCTGAAGGGAGATCAACTAAATGATCTTAATACTCTGCTCTTTCCAATTATAAAATCTATGCATTTGTTAATAATAATATACAGAATTATGTTGATGCTAAAAGGGCAAATATTTCACCTAAGGGCCAGAAGTAAGTTAATATCACTTGTTGATATTAAGAGTAAGTTGTGCTCTTAAATCACTCAGCTCATGGGACTCTTCAAGCCTTTTATTGGATTTTAAAATATAGTTTGTTGCCTATTTTTCCTTTGGACCTCCGTGATGCAAAATGATTTTTGGAAATTAATGAATACTCTAAATGGCTAATCTATATCCAGCAAGTTGTTTATTTCCAGCTTTTCTAAAACTAAATTTGTTCATAAAGTGTTGGATTTTAACAAATATAAAAGGTTTTTAAACACACAAATCTTGGCTGGGCACTGTGGCTCACACCTGTAATCTCAGCACTTTGGGAAAATAAGGTGGGTGGATCACTTGAGATCAGGAGTTCAGACCAACCTGGCCAACATGGAAAAACCCTGTGTCTACTAAAAGTACAAAAATTAGCCAGGCATGGTGGTGCGCACATGTAATCCCTGCTACTCGGGAAGCTGAGGCATGAAAATCGCTTGAATCTAGGAGGCAGAGGTTGCAGTGAGCCAAGATCAGGACACTGCACTCCAGCTTGGGTGACAGAGTGAGAATCTGCCTCAAAAAAGAAAATAACAAAAATACAAATACAAATCTTACATTGTGGATTTTTAGAATATACAATTTATCTATTTATCAGTCATTCATGTCTACGCACATACATTATGGCAGCCCATCAACTCCGCAAAATAAGAAACAGTAAAATAAATGACCAACCTGCATGCCAACTTTACTAAGCCCAGTTAACATAATGCAATTAAGAGAAAGTATTCAGAAAATTTCAAGCTACTAACTACCAAATAGGTAAGGCTAATTTCTAGATCATCCAGACTAATAAACTATAATCACCAAAGAACTACAGGTTAGGCATCTCTAATTCAAAAATTCCAAATCCAAAATACTGCAAAATATGAAACTTTTTGATTGTTGAAATAACACCAGTGGAAAATTCTACACCTGACCTCATTTGACAGGTGCACAAAATTATTGGAAAGATTATGTAGAATTGCCTTCAGCCTAGGTTTATATGGTATATATGAAACATAAATGAATTTTGTGTTTAGACTTGGGTCCCATTGCCAAAATATTTCATTATATATATGCAAATATTAAAAAACCTTAAATAATCCAAATTTGAAATATTTCTGGTCCCAAGCATTTCAAATCAACTAATAACCAGATAATGTTTCATTTACTTATTTGTTTATTTTTTAAGAGGCAGGATCTCACTATGTTGCTCAAGCTGCGATGCAGTGGCTATTCACAGGCACAATCCAACTACTAACCACCACAGAGTTTTGACCTACTCCATTCAGACCTGAGCCAGTTCACACTTCCTCAAGCAATCTGGTGGTCCCCACTCACCACCACCCTACTCCTGAAGGGCATCATATTGATGCCAAACTTAGTGATTGGCACAGCCCACTACATCTCAGAATTCCTGGCCTCGAGTGATCCTCCCACCTCAGCCTCCTCAATAGCTGGGATTATAGGCCTGTGCCATTGCACCCAGCCAGATAAATTTTAGGGCCCAAAATATGGCATTCTATAAGTACTATTATTACAAAAGAAAAATACTTACAATTTAAAATATAATGTATAATATATAAAATATATTTTTCTTAGAAATTTGCCTTAAAGATCGAATACTTTTAAATGATAATGAGGGTAGCATGCCAAGAACACTGGCCAGCGTGTTGAAAAATGTCACGTTTCTGACTCAGGCACTTGGGAAACCTGGGAAAGTCATTTGACCTCACCAGGATGAATTCCCTCGTCTGTAAAACAAGATAACTGGGACAGAAGAATATCAAGTCTCCATACTAGCCTTATTATTTCTAAGTGTCTAATTTGGAAGTCGCTTGTCAGAACAAAATGTGAAATACCTAAAAAAGAAATAAGACTTTACTTCCCCAAGTGAAAGGACAGTTAACTTCAAATCTAACTTTCTCTAATGGTTTCAGTTTTTTCTCAGTTCAGATCTTTTGTGACTATTGCAAATATGAAGTAAACTGGCCTCTTCTAAACATTTTCGTGCATGCATTTTCTCTGTGGAAGGACTAATAAGGGAATCTAAAAGATGGCTCACCCCTTTCTCTTCTTCTTCTTCCCTTCTCTTCCTTACCATCCAGCCTGGAAGTCATTAGGTGGAGTGTAGCACAATAGTGTCTGTGTGAAGGGGAGCCATAGTGACCCAAAGAGGGGTGTTGGAGCTTGAACAAGAAAAAAGTATATCTAAGTAGGAGAGAATGTAGCGTGGACAGTAAGAGCCCAAGTAGGGTCCTGAAGGTGTCCAGATTTGGGAAGAGACATGGGAAATCAGAGCTGCATCACTAATGGGATAAGGGTGTATGCGTGCGCACAAGCACTGACTATCAGACCCAAGTATGATCAGCAGAGCATCCTTCCGTGCATGATCTGTCAGAGCCCAAGCTGGAAGAGAAGGGTGAGCACCAAAGTAGTAGCCAGGTGTTGGATGCGAAAGACTGAGCACAGCTAGGAAGCATCCATGGATCTAGGGGAGAGAGAAAGAGTCAGCCAGTGTGGAGAGTCAGAGCCTGAGAAGGTGACGAAGGCAGCCAGGCCTGACGGTGGTCATAACAGAATGTCAGAGATGGGCAAGGGGGAGGAAGGTGACCCTGAAGAGCAGTAGCATGAGGTGTCAGACTCTGTGCAGTGAGGACGGCAGCCTGGCATGGTGTATCAGAACCGGAAGAGGATAAGGAAGGAATCAGTAGGGAAGAGGATGCAGCAGAAATACATTAGTTATACATAAGGGGATTCATTAAATAAGTAAATATATTAGATTATAATAGCCAGTTTTCTCGTTATCACAGTAGGGAGTTGCAAATATGGAGAGGGAGAAAACTAGAATGAAGGAACCCTCTGGTCTTATGTTGGAATTGAAGAAGATCAGTATCAATTCATGGTTTGCTACCTGTAGCATCTGTTTCCACACTATATATATATATGTAAATAATTACCAACTCTGTCCACTGACAGGGTCTGAGAACAATGACACTAATAGCAAAGAGCATAACTAGGGCACTGAGCTTGGCTTCTAAATATTACTATTCTCTACTAAACGGAATCAGAGACCTTTAGAAAAAGGGCTGATTCCAGAAGCAGACAAAGAACAGGATGAACCTGGAATATCACCTTGTGCCTGAAAGCAAGGGAATGGTCCAAAAATGCATGTTAAATTATTCCAGGATAACATGAGATTAGCAACTTACTCTAAAATGGATCAGAATGAATACAAGTATTTTTACCGTGCTGACCACTTTCCTATATGTACCTCCTAATTTTAAAATTTAAACATTGAATACTAATGAGGAAAGGAGAAAGTTCCTGCAACAAATTACATTAAAATTAAATCTAAAATTTTACAAAAAGTGTAATTTTCAGTGAAATTAATTTACTCACTAATACATATTTTTAGTATTTGCATCACAGTCCATTGTGTCTGGAATATAAGAATGAAAAGATACTCCTCATTTTACTCTTAAGTAGCTTGTAGGTACAGGTTCGAGGAAGGTGAAAGATGGTTGCTGTAATGAAGACTTTAAATGTTGCGGTGGAGAGAGATAGGAGCACCAGTGTTTGCAGATGAAGTGAGCAAATAGTTTCCAGAGTGGGTAAACCCTGAGCTTTAAGAATAAGTAGAAGTTTGACAGAAAGACAAAAAAAAAAAAGGAAGAACATTCCAAGATGAGAAAATGCAAAATAAAATGCCCTGAGAGACCTGAGAGAATAAAGAGAACTGCAAGGGGGTTCTTGGAATTGGAGAATGTGGAATATAAAGGCAGCATCTGGCAGAATCAGGAAAAGTCTCAAAGTTCCAAGTCTTTGTCTAATGATGTCCTCAAAGATTCCTTATGATCATCTGAGGCAACAACAACAACAAAATCTCTTCAGTGAATTTAAACCTCCTTTATCCTGTATTATCAGTATCAATATTTAGTTCTCATTATTACCAATAAGCCATACCTAAAATGCTCAAATAAGAGCTAGATAATGATTCTATCTGGACCATCTATGTCTATTCAGCCATCCATACCACAGACAGTATAGGTAGGAATTAGATTTCTCCAAGGCCCCTCTTAATTCCTAATCTCTAAAATGGGGATTAAAATAACACCTGCTCAATTTACCACACTGAATAATTGTGAAAATCAGATGTGATAAAGTGTGTGAAATCCCTTTATCAACTACAAAGCCGAATGCAGGTGTTAATATATGCTGGAATAGTAGGTAACACGACCCATGTAATAGGCCTAGAAAAAGGCCAATGGGAAATGGACAAGAACAACCAAGAATATCTCAGAACAAAGACTACTTTATACCTTACAAAACTCTTAGTTTTTTTTTCCAGGAAATTAAAGCACTAATCAGAAATGGAAAGATCCATAAATTACACCAAGTCTAATCTTGTCATTTAGGGGATCAGGAAAAGAATGCTCAGGAGAGTTAAGCAGTATGGCCAAGTAACACATTTAGACTGAAATGGAAGCCCAAACTTGTCTTTTTCCATTTCACCACCACAAAATAAACACCAGTCAATGTTTCAAGAATAACACCCTTACAACTTTAATGTCATTGAGTAAGTGAAATTGGAAATTATACTAACCTATGTTCTTCCTAGCTCTTCTTCTTCATCCCTTTCCTTTCATTCTTTTCTAATGAACCACTGTCCCCACCCTTTACGCTGCTGTTTCACTTGAGCTCACCCAGCATTAGCTCAGCATGGTTTCTGTGCTTTATAATTCTATAAATTTTAAAATTATTATTGGAGTGTTGGGAAAATTTACATATACTAACATGGAAATATACTGAGTAAATTAATGAAAAAAATTTGAGGCAGAACACTTTTTAAAACAATGTAAACAACTGCGCGCATGCGTGTTTGTGTGTACGTTAACAAAAGTCTGTGCCAAGCTGTTTACGATGTTTTCCTTTTAAGAAGTAGGTCTGGCCGGGCGCGGTGGCTCAAGCCTGTAATCCCAGCACTTTGGAGGCCGAGACGGGCGGATCACGAGGTCAGGCGATCGAACCATCCTGGCTAACACGGTGAAACCCCGTCTCTACTAAAAAAATACAAAAACTAGCCGGGCGAGGTGGCGGGCGCCTGTAGTCCCAGCTACTCCGGAGGCTGAGGCAAGAGAATGGCGGGAACCCAGGAGGCGGAGCTTACAGTGAGCTGAGATCCGGCCACTGCACTCCAGCCCGGGTAACAGAGCCAGACTCCGTCTCAAAAAAAAAAAAAAAAAAAAAAAAAAAAAAAAAAAAGAAGTAGGTCTGAGGACAGGTGATTCAAAGGGGGAAGAAAAATACCTTTCTCTGTGTTGTTTTCCTTTATATCCTCTTTTATTTTTTCTTTTGAGACAGAGCCTCATTCTGCCACCCAGGTTGGAGTGCAGTGGGCATGATCTTGGCTCACTGCGACCTCCGCCTCCCAGGTTCAGGCAATCCTCCTGCCTCAGCCTCCCAAGTAGCTTGGACTACAGGCATGTGCCACCATGCCCAGCTAATTTTTGTGGTTTTAATAGAGATGGGGTTTCATCATGTTGGCCAGGCTGGTCTTGAACCCCTGACCTCAGGTGATCCACCCACCTCAGCCTCCCAAAGTGTTAGGATTACAGATGTGAGCCACCGCACCTGGCCAGTACTTAACATTTTTTCAAAAGGCATGTTTTACTTAAAGGAATAAAAAGTTATCAAAATGTAGATGAGGGAAGAAGTTTGAGTAGACTCTAAATGGGGACAGGCAGAGTAAGGCTCAGTAGATTGTCTCCCTATACCTGGTGAGAAGAGAGTCCTGAGCAGCAGACAGGAAAACCCCATGCTGTGTGGCTGGCATGCTTCTTTACTACTGAAAGCTAACCAAAAAGCAGAGATTTCTTTAAAATGAATGTTTTACAAAGCCCTGAAATGCATCCAACTCCTTTCACTCTGAATTCTCAATAATGCCACATCTTTGATGCGGCATGGGGTAAGCTGAACAGCAGGCATGAATAATTCTCCATGAGAGTACTTCCCATATCTCCACTCTCCCAACTCTTAAGGATCAGAGTCCGAAAGCCTGACTGAAATTGAGCTGCTGGGAAATGTAATCATGTGAGAACAATTAAAAATTTTCCTTTCAAGATAAGAGCTTAGCACACAGCCTAGCCTTAGACAAACTTATGAAATGAAATTATGACAAGGAACTCTTCTCCCCTGGGTTTTCAACCCCTTAGTACCAGGAACCTACAGCCTCTTCTCTTCCCTTTTTTCCCTTGCCTTCTTTTCCTTCAAATCTCCTAACCCCAGTAACTTTATGCATGCTAAAATATTAAAAATTAAGAACAAAAAATGATAACTGATCAAGCTCTATTTGCATTTTTTATTTTTTATTTTTGTTAATGATATCCCTGGTTTATGTAATTTGCAAAGTACCTTTAACCTAAGAATTTAAGTGAGACTATTGGAAATTTAAAAAGCAAACAGAGAAAGTGTTCTCTCTTCAGTATATGCACTACTAGAAGCTTAAATCTATATAAGAATTTTCTTGATTAGTTTCCGTCTTTTCCAGATATTTATTCATATCACATTCTTGCTGCAGAACACCTTTGTGAAATGACGTGTTTACTCTCACTATTATTAGGTACTCATCTGTAACTTGTGGTTAAATCAAAAAGCCCTGTTTGAAAGAGGTTTATGTTCCCTAAGGAATGAGCATCAGCTATCCCAACCCAAGGTTTCATGGCAGCACAGTATTGTGGAAAGAGCAATGAAATAAGAATGAAGATTTGAGTTCTGATTCTAACTGAAACAATGTGAACAGTTTTGTAGTATTCATAGTTTGAGTCCCTTAACAATTCTGTGTATCTCAGGAGGTTATTGCAAGAATTAGTTAAGATGACATAAATTAAAGCATTTTATAAGTTATATATTCAAGAAAACCTAAAATTTCAAACTGGCCAAACCAGGTTGAGAAGTCATTTTGAGCATGATTTACAGCATTGTGACACTACTTGTTCGTCTGTACACACATAACAACATCAAACAAGCTAGGTAGCACATCTTCTCTAGAATGGAAAATTAGTTCTCGGCAGCTCCAGGGAACCCACTGCAGACAACACTGCTCTCTTTTTTTTTTTTTTTTTTTTTTTTTTTTTTTTTTTTAACCTGGGTGGAAATTTTCACTTTACCGTGGACTGTTTTAATGTTTTCCGGTTCTATTTCCTTTGGTGGGTACACTGCAGGAAGAGAAAAAATTTGAGGGGGCACAAACAAATGACAAACCAATATTTGGTACCTGTGGTTTTACATTTATATATAAGCCATTCTTATAATAAAGCCTTAATGAGGATCAATGCGCTTGAAATAAAGTATGATTTACACAAAAATAAACTAAAACTAAGGACAGATGTTACATGAAAAGATAACGGTTTAAATATACAGGAAACTTACAGTCCAAAAATAATATGTCCCAATATCCTAAGAACCATAAAGAAATGTTCAATTTATATTTGAGATAGAAGAAACATTCGCAAGACATAAAGTCTAGGGCCATGGAAAAAATGACAGATTTACTAATGTCCAATGATTTTTATGTTCCAGGCCCTAATTCTTGCCGACTTATAAAGTGTGCAAACACTACACTTTGCCTTCTTTGGTAAATGTGTATTTCTCAAAGTCTGTGGGCAACATATGGACCTCGTGTGTCTTCTATGAACCCTACAATCCAGTCATTAATTCAAGTTAACCAAAACATGTTTATTATCTTTCTAAAAATGAAAAAAATATACTTTCCACTGCAGTTTTGGAACTAATTTAGATTTGAAACAATTTTTTTATGTTAAAAGAAGTGTAAAACTTTACTTAGACAAAAGCACATGAGTCTTTTTAAGGTTAACAACAAACAGGAATAAGTAGGTGCTTTGCTTTGTTCCGAAGTCCCTTTTGCCTAATCGCCTACATTTCTCTCATCTAAAAGAAGAATAAATTGCTATGATGGAGTTAATTCTAGCAAAATAGGGAGTTCATATGGATTCGTTTTCAATATTTTATTATTTATCATTTGTGAATTTGAGGAGGAAAGAAAGAAATAAGGAGGGTAGAAGAGATACTCTATAACAGGATGAGTTTGACAGTATGTTTAACATATTAAGTTCTTCTTTCCTTTGACATTTCCCAATTTGTTTTATTATTAAAGGTGTAATCACATGTTCAAACTGTAATTTTCAAACTTTTATTTTCAAACTACCTTGAGGATTTATTATATATTTAAACTGTAATCCTACTGCTGTAGAAACAAGAACTAAGTAAGCAAACCCTATATTTAGCAGGACAAGAAATTCCCCAAGGCCAGAATTATTATGCTCCATAAAACTTGCCAACTGCAACTGCACCCTCCCACATGTAAAGGGAAAATTTAGACTAAAACCTTAAAATCCAAATGAGTAAGATATAATAGGTGACCTAATAGCTACCACATTACAGAACTTTTGTCTAAAATATTTCATAGGGATAGTAAATAAGTTAGAGTTTTAATCTAAAATATTACTAAATGTCTAAATAAACTTTAAATATTTAATCTAAAATAAAATCACCAAAAATATTTCATATGAGTATCTAAAATAGGAATAAAATGCAACTTCTCCAAGTTGTTTCTTCCTACTTAGACTACTGAGATTTAATACAAATCAATGTTATGTCAAAGTTTTCAATCTTTAAAATGCAAGATTATGTCTTTTAGGTCACTGCCTGTTCTGTTCTTCATCATTTTCTGATTCTGGGATTTGAATCTTTTAAAAATACTCAGAAAAATCTTGGAACAAACATGGAGCTGAAATAAATTTGCCATTCAGAGTGTAGGACAGAAAGTCAAAGCCAATAAGCTCAAATGTCCTTTTTGCTCTTTTGTCTTAAGAGAAACCTGTAAGTCCTCCATCTTAGCCAATGCTGGAAAGTAAGATTAGAAAAATGGGACTAGAAAAGGAAGCAGGATGTTTAGCATTACTGTCTGCAAACACTACACCTGGCCTGTGTGATAGGTACAGAATTGAAGAATGGACGTCATCACAGACCAAAGCATATCAAACCTGTTTGCAGAGTTAGTTCAGAGATGCCTGGGTTTTAAGATAAATAGAGAATGTTTATCACTGGTATTTTTTTTTACTCATCTATGTCCCTGTTGACACTGTAGAACTCAATGTTTATGACTATAAAAACAATACCATCAACAAAAATAATATCTATAATTATCCTCTCTAATCCACAGTTATTATGATGACATAATCACTCTGGAGCAATTAGGTCTATGGGGCAGATCTGATTGAAGCCTATTTTGAAGATAACAGTATTTTCACTGTGCCATTCAGATTAACATGTCATCAGCTAAAGGCCATCATTTTCTTACAGATGTTCATTTCCTTGTATAACCTTTGCTTGACTTGTTATCTGATGTTTCAATTCTGGTATGTGAATATGTGGAAAATTAATTTATTGCCTTAATCAGACAAGAACACTTTGTGTATGGTCTATATTCTTAAATATTAAGAGTGAATTTAAATCAAATATAGACAAAATACAGACAAACAAATTTGTTTTTAAATGTCAATTCATTTAAAACAAAGGTCAGAATTAAAAATCATAAGCAATACATATTTCAAATTTATAATCTTCTTTTGATATAAATATTGATAGAGACGATCAAGACCATTATCTATTAATAAGCTGATCTACATTTGAGAAACAAACAAACAAAAAAATGCCTACTGACCAGGCTTCTCGCCAAGAGCCCAGGTTAAAGTACAAAGAGACTGCAGTGTTTGATCAGCCCGTGAAGTTTGTTATGAAGAACCTACGTGTGCTTGGTCACAGTGTATTTTTACCTTCAATTATTTTAAAATTGTTAAAATACTGGCTTTTTAATTTTTTAATTGGTTTTTAATCTATATCCTAAATATTTCTTTTTAAAAAGTTATAAAACTCTATGATTCTCAACTTTGTACTGACAACATAACAACCTTCAAAGGACCTGTTCACGTGACTGTGTGCTATTAGCCTCTGGCCTATGACATGAACTTATTTAATATTTAGATAGTATAAGTATATATGGAAAAAGAGGGACTTTTTTGCCAGGGAATATCATTCAGAAATGTTGTGAGGATTAAAGTAGATAGTATATATAAAGTGTCTAGCATAAAGCCACATAGCAGAGGCTCAGTAAATGCAAAATGTGTAAAAGTATGTGTATGTGTATCTCAAGCATGGTGCTGTGCTTTCATATACTTCTTTCCTTTTCCAGTAAATACCACAATGCCCTAAAAGAATACTAATGATGATTATGACATTGGTCTGAATTTCATATCAAAAACATTTGTGGCCAGATACAGTGGCTCACGCCTATAATCCCAACACTTTGAGAGACCAAGGCTGCAGGATTGCTTGAGCCAGGAGTTCTAGACTAGCATGAACAACATAGTGAGACATCATTTCCACAAAAAGTGTTTTTAAAAAATTAGCCAGGCACAGTAGCACATGTCTGTAATCCCAATTACTGAGGAGGCTGAGTGGGGAGGATGGCTTGAGCCCAGGAAGTTGAGGCTGCAGTGAGCTGAGATTGCATCACTATACTGCAACTTCAGCAATAGAGAGAGATTTTATCACAAAAAAAGAAAAAAAGATAAAGGAGAGAGATGAAAGAGAAGGAGGGAAAGAAGAAAGGAAGGAAGGGAGGGAGGGAGGGAGGGAGGGAGGAAGGAAGGAAGGAAGGAAGGAAGGAGGAAGGAAGGAAGGAAGAGAGAGAGAGAGAGAGAGAAAGAAAAGGAAGGAAGGAAGGAAGGAAGGAAGGAAGAGAGAGAGAGAGAGAAAGAAAAGGAAGGAAGGGAGGGAGGGAAGGAAGGAAGGAAAGAAGGGAGGGAGGGAGGAGGGAGGGAGGGAGGGAGGAAGGAAGGAAGGAAGGAAGGAAGGAAGGAAGGAAGGAAGAGAGAGAGAGAAAGAAAGAAGAGAAAGAAAGAAAGGAGAAGGAAGAAAAGAAAGAGAAAGAAAGAAAGAGAGAGAGAGAGAAAGAAAAGGAAGGAAGGAAGGAGGAAGGAAGGAAGGAAGGAAGGAAGGAAGGAAGGAAGGAAGGAAGGAAGGAAAGAAGGGAGGGAGGGAGGAAGGGAGGGAGGGGGGAGGGAGGGAGGGAGGGAAGGAAGGAAGGAAGGAAGGAAGGAAGGAAGGAAGGAAGGAAGGAAGAGAGAGAGAGAGAGAGAAAGAAAGAAAGGAGAAGGAAGAAAAGAAAGAGAAAGAAAGAGAGAGAGAGAGAAAGAAAAGGAAGGAAGGAAGGAAGGAAGGAAGAAGGAAGGAAGGAAGGAAGGAAGGAAGGAAGGAAGGAAGGAAAGAAGGGAGGGAGGGAGGAAGGGAGGGAGGGAGGGAGGGAGGGAGGAAGGGAGGGAGGGAAGGGAGGATATTTATTTCTTCTTTAGTAAAAAATATATAAGCACTGAAAAGAGAAATTTTTGTCATCCTAAAATCTACAACCCAACCTTATCTGAATTCTTAAACTCTGTCTTCTTTTCTGTTACAGCAAATGAATTTTCCATGCTTTCTTGCAAGACCAGCCTTCCAATGGATCTCATCCTTTTTCCTACTCAAGTTATTTGTCTCCACAATTCTAACCTTCTTTCTCCTACTGTATCATCAGCTCTGGACTAGATCATTCCCATGAACAGAAAATATTGTCTCTTTTCTCTTAAAAGTTCCTCCCACCCTACATCTCTGTCAAGCTACCACTCTATTTGTTATGGGTTGAGTCGTGTGCCCAAAAGGAAGATATGCTGAAGTCCTAACCTTCAGTAACTCAGAATGTAACCTTGTTTGAAAATAGGGTTGTTGCAGATGGAATTAGTTAAGATGAAGTCATCTTAATCGACAGGGTGGGCCCTTGATCCGATATGACTGATGTCCTTTGAAGAAGGTAGCCATGTGAAGACACAGAGGGACACATAGGGAGAATGTCATGTGATGACAAAGACAGAGATTGGATTATGCAGCTGCAAGTCAAGAAATGCCAAAGATTACCAGCAACCACCAGAAGCTAGGAAAAGGTGTGTAAAGATTCCCCTAGAGGTTTCAGGGGAGCATGGCCCTTGCCAACAACTGTATTTCAGACTTTTAGCTTCCAAAACTGTATGCGAGACAGTAAAGCCACCCAGTTTGTGGCACTTTGTTATGGCAGCCCTAGGAGACTAACAGGTCATCAGTTTCCCACTCTGTATTAAATCATTCCCATGAGCAGAAAACATCTCTTATCTCTTAAAAGTTTCCTTGAGCCTGTATCTCTCTTAAGCTACTGCCTTATTGTTTTGCTTGCTTTTGATGCCAAATTTCTTGAGTTACCTACAACTGCTGTCTTTACTTCTTCTCCTCCCATTCTCAAATGCACTTATTCTGGTCACGATCCCTCATCCCACTCTCCACTCCCCAGAAGATAGTTTTGTCAAAGTAATTTATTGTACTTTATTTTTCTTTATAACATGTAATATTATATGTTTATTTTTAATGTAGCTATTTTCTGTTTCACTTACTAGACTCTATAAGTTCCAAAAAGACAGTGGTACTTCAGGCCCTGGTACTTCATATATCCTCAAAGAAAATTGATGAAATACATTTGCTTTCAGATTTTTAATTACATTTAGTACAGAAAATTTCCATTTGGATATAAACACTCTTTGTTTATGGATGGTAGAATTTTGCAAGGATTTTCTTATAATTTTTCAAGAATTTGGAAGTTACTACTAATATAAAGTTTACATGCTGTGCAAGCATACATTATCACTTATATTTTATCCCAAGGTAAATTATGATGTCTTTATATTGCACCTTCCACAGCTATTAGCAGACACTAATCTTCACATTCATCCTATGTGTTAGGAAAAAGAGGTGTTTAACTTTTATCTTACAGATTTGGAAATGAAGGGACTTAAGACCAAAGGGCCTTTCTGTGATATCTAAGTGGATAAATGATAAAATGCAAACTGGGATAAGAACTTTGAACTATCAAATCAGTTTAATTTCCACTAAAATCCCCCAGCAACAACACCACCTTATAATTTCATTGACATGTACAATTATTATCTTAGTTATATCAAATGAGAAAAAATAACTTCCTCCTGGATATTAAGGCAATTTACAGATGAGGAATATGAAATCAGATATTATGCAAATATATGCAATAAATGAAGATATCTTGCTCAGTTCTTATTCTGTGGGCCAGCAGAAATTTAGCACAATGAACTGAGTAAAAAGAGAAAATTGAGGAGCACTGTTAAATGTATTCATAAAATGCAATATCTAATTTGAAGGGGGCTATGATCACATTAGTGTATGATGTGATAATTTACAGTAATCATCACTTATATCCACATAAATTTGCCTTTTCCATTTTCTCATTGCCTTGTTTATCAGTAGTAAACAGTAGTTTAATAGCAAGATAAAGCAGCATATTAAAGATACTGTGCTAACTGAAGATATCAGGGATGAAATGTTACAGTTTCTTAAATTGCTATACTTTCTATCAAGGCCTCCATAGAAGAAGAGCACTATATATTTTATTCAAGCTACCTTTTGGACATGAGTTAATATAACAACAGCATTTTAGTAATCTCTGTGTGTACATAATAACAATAATTTTATTAATACTTTATGTTCATATTTCCACTGAACTCATCTGTTTTAAGAGGATGTCTTGACAATACTGATTTCATGAAGAAAGATTTGAGAAATTTCAATGATGAAGTGATGTTGGAGTTCACAACATAGAAATCATTTAAATGTATATTTGTACGCTTTCATCACATCTTACTTCAAACTTTAATTCGAACGAACTTCTCTCTCCCTCAAAGCTCTGCTCGTATAACCATCCCCTATTACTCTCCAATCATTTTTCACATCATCTCCTCCTTCCACCCTAGTTACGTGGAAGTGGCGTCTCTACACTCATCTAAGATGAATGCTGTGTCTGAGCTATGGACCGTTTTCTCTTCCACTGCTGCAAACCAGTCAGCTGCTCTGCCAGTCAGCTGTTCTCTTTCCTGCCTCTTTAGCCCTTTCCTCACCCACCTCTGTCTTCTTCCCAGCAGCACCCAAACCTATACACCTACTTGATAGTGTCCTGAGGATGCTCCTTCTCCCAGCCCAAGTTTTCACCTTCTTTTCAAACACCAACCCAAAGCTCAGCAATCTCATATGTCTTCCTCTACTGGCCCTCTCAGGAGCACTGGACATTGGCTGACTACTCCATCCTTCTTCAAACAGTCCCGCCCTTGGCTTCCAGGAAGCCATACTTTCCAGTTTTCCTTCCATTTTTTATATTGTTTTGTTAGTGTTAAATGCTAGTCGTTTTAAATGTTGGTATCCCTTCAAACCTTGTTCTTTCCCTCATTCTACACATGCTTCTTGAACACCTTATCTACTCCCTTTGTGTTGATTACTACCTGTTATTGGCTTGGTTGTGTCCCACCCCCCGCCCCACAAAAAAAAATTGATATGCTGAATTCCTAACCCCCAGTACCTCAGAATGTGACTCTATTTGGAGATAAGGCCTTTGAAGAGGTAATTAAGGTAAAATGAAGTCACGTGGGTGGGCCCTAATACAGTATGATTGGCATTCTTATGAAAAGGGGAAATTCAGACACAGACACAGGGGAAAGACTATGCAAAGACACAGGGAGAACAGGGCCATCCACAAGCCAGGGAGAGAGACCTGAGGAGAAATCAATCCTGTCAGCAGGCTCCAGAACTGGAAGGCAATATGTTTCTGTTTTTTAAGCCATCCAGCCTTTGGTATTTTGTTAGGGCCGCCCTAGAAAACTAATACACTCCCTCCAATTAGACTGTGACTCCTAAACTCATTACTGTGGTGCCAGCTCTGAATGCCAGACTGTATCCCTCTACCTGCTGGATCTCACCACATGGATGTCTCAGAAATATTTCAGGAATTCAACATATGCTGGCTCATCCAGTTACCTGTGCCAGAAACATGGTCACTGTAGTAGACCCTACTTGTGCCCCACATCATATCCTCTTAGCCCACCTCTAATTGTAGTTTCACTTCAAGTCATTCTCTCATATTTTTTACCTCAAGTTTTCTTTAGAATTCTAATAACCTGCTCAGCAGCTTTCAAGCATAGAGGAGTTAACATCCCTGGAGGCAACCTTAAACCAAAGAGAAATGAGAGTCAGAGAAGAAAGGCTCAGTCTCCAGTCTTTCAAAGGGTCACTTCTGAAAAGCTTTCAACATGGTTTCTCAGGGAATTCCTACAATATGTGCCCCAGGGTTTTATAGCAATAAACAGTTCAATAGTGCACCCTTTACTGGCATTCTTCCTTCCCTGAATTAGTTTTTCTCCTTCCCTAACACACCCTCCTCATTCTCTCACTCTTATTTCTTGGGATCATCTCTAAAATAAACCTCCTGCATCCCAGTTATTGACACAGACTTGCTTTTAGGGAGAAACCACACTAAGACAGTCAATGTCATTCCCTTATCTTTCTCCTTTATATACCCTCTCTGGCCATCAATTATCAAATCATCGTAATTCTACTATGGCTTTCAAATTGATCTAAGCCCACTGCCTTTATCCTAGGATAGGCTACCATCAACTCTTAACTGAATAATTTGCCATCTTCTGTCTCCCTGACTTGCAAATTGTCCCTTACCAAGTTATTCTCCACGGAGAAGTCAATGTGTGCTTTCTAAATGGACTATCTAATCCTACTCAGTCATCATAACCTTCAGTTATTTCCCATTGTCTTTAATATGAGTTCCTTAATATGATTTTTGAGTTATGTCCTAATAAAGACCTAATAAAGACCTAATAAAGACCTCCACAGTCACATCTCTCACCATTCCTACTTCTCACCTGATACACTAGTCACAATGAGCTACTCTCAGGTCTCTGACCAGCCATGTGGTCTGTCACCTCAGGAACTTTGCACATGCTGCCTCCTTCTCTTGAAATGCTCTTCCTCACTCCTCATCTCCACTTCCAGCTTCTTACTGCTTCTAGTTTAGACTGCATTTACTCTTGAAAATCTTCTAATGTTAATTTTTGGTTAGGTGCCCCTCCTATGTGTTCTTAAAACATTACACTGTATTTTAATTACCTGTTTAGATTTGTTTATGTCATCTATTCAATTAGAGTTTTTGAAGTTTTCTATTTCCCATTGTGTCTAAAATACTCCACATATTTTAGGTATTCAATGAATACTGATAAAATAAATGAATTGATGAGTAAAATAAAAATGTTAAATAATGTTAAATTTTTTAACAAAAAACTGGCAAACAAATTTTCAAATCATATAGAAATAGCTGAAGGAAAGCAGAAGCAAGGTTGATAAATAGAAACCCTATAAAAATTTAGGACAAAAACTCTATCTTCAGAAATCTTTGCTATCATCATTGCTATAACCATGGATACACGCCTACTCAGATTTTTTTAAATCCATTACTTAAAAAGCAATTTTAAAGCTTATAATATAAAGTAGGCATTTTTAAATGGAAAAATTAAGTCAATCCCATATGTTAGTCTGGAATGGCATTTTATGGAGATGGCTTTAATTTATCAACTCACCCAATAGAACTGTAAGGTGTTGAACAGGGCTAGCCTTCACTGAGACTGAGAAGTATATAACATCTGTTCCAGGCTTTGACTCCATAATTGCTCACCCTGACAGCACCCTTTGTCCTCTTCCTGCCTATGTTGCAGGTCCTTGCTCTGAAATCTGAAGACTCCTGAGTCTGCCCATTGCCACACCCCTTGGTAAAGGTAGGAGTCTCACCAGGATTTCCTGGTGAACTTCTCTTCCGAGCTATCACTCATGTAAACAGTATGTTTTCACTGATACTCCCTGTACTTCCACTTTGTACGCAAACAAATACCAGCATTTGAGCAGACCTGTGGGGATTTCAGGTCAGCTAAAGTGAAGAGGTTGGTTTCCCAGGTAAATCTACAGGAAATATATGGAGAACAAGGCACAGCCTTGATGAATCTTACAAACTGCTCTCAGTGAGTGGTTCTCATCCAGGAAGCCTCAAGATGGTGAGGAATGCATGTTCCAGCTGGGACCCTGTCAGCAGCGCACTGTTACTACCAAGTTAAAGTTATTTCCAGAATAAACCAGTGTTATTTTGCTCAAGAGAATGCTTAATCCTTACTAGCCTCTTAGCAACAGTGTGTCATTATTCTCAAGAGAAGGGGCAGGGCAGGAACAATATTACCCCATCAATGAAAAACCCTCAAGTTGCACAACCTGCTAAAGATGAGCTGGTAAAAACATTGTCATCACTAACTATATGAGAAAGCCACTATAGAAATCAGTTCCTTAAAAACACTGTAAGATTGCATGATTATTTTGATCCTCAATTTAACAGGCAATAACTTTTACTACAAGTAAGTTCTGGTTTGATTCTAAGGAATAGCTAATGAGATCATGCAAATTTCAAAAATACAATTCCTTCACTTATTCAACAAATATTTTTGGGGTGCCCACTAGACACGCTTCTGTGTACTGAGGGATTATCGATGAACAAAACAGGTTGCCAAGGGGGGAAGAGGAGCGGGGGAGGGGATGGTTAATGGGTACAAAAATAGTTAAAATGAATGAATAAGTCCTAGTATCTGACAGCACAACAGGGTGACTACCATCAATAATAATTTAGTTGTACGTTTAAAAATAACTAGAAGAGTATAATTAGATTGTTTGCAACACAAAGGATAAATGCTTGAGGGAGTGAATACCCCATCTTCCATGATGTCAGCTAAAGTTGACACATAATATTAAGTGGGGAGAAAAAGCAAGGATACAAAATTATAGAGTATAATCCTCGAGCTTATAAGAACAATTAATGGAGGCATATATAGACATAAATAAACTTTCAGGCATAAATATTGATTTAGAAAGAGAAAAGAAAACATAGATATACATAACAGCTACTAGTGTTATCTTTGGGATGAAATTACCAATAGTACTTTTTAAAATATTTCCTGTGCTTTCTAAAATTTCATAATGAATACATTACAGGTAGCAAATTAATACTACATCATGTATCTTTAAATGCAAAAAAAAACAGGGTAAGATGCCACTTTATTCATCATTGGCAAAACTTGGAGGCAACCAAGATCTCCTTCAGTAGGTGAATATAAAAATAAGTGGTGGTATAGCAATACAATGGAATATTATTCAGAGATAAGAAGAAATAAACTATTGAGTCACAAAAAGACATGGAGGAATTTAAGTGCATATTGATAAATGAAAGAAGTCAATCTGCAAGGGCTACATACTGTATGATTCCAACCATGTGACCTTCTAGGGAAGGCAAAACTATGGCAAAAATCAAATGATCAGCGGTTGCCAAAAGGCTGAGGGGAGGCAGGGACGCTTAACAGGTACAACACAGAGCATTTTAGGACAGTAATACTATTCAGTATACACCGTAGTGATGGATGTATATTATATATTATCAAACCCTGAAGTACAGCACCAAGAGTGAAGCTTAATGTAAACAGTGGACTTTAGTTAATAATAATGTATCAATGTTGGTTCATCAACTGCAACAAATGTATCACACTAATGCAAAATGTTATTAAGAGAAACTTGGAGAGGGATACAAGGAGGTTTATAGCAACTCTCTGCTCATTTTTCTGTCAACCTAAAACTGCTCTAAAACAGAATTTATTATTTTCTTAAGCAATAGGCTAAGATGAACTCTCTCTCTTTGACCTTCCAGTGTTATACAATTCAACCCATGGATAATACAGGTTTGGACCATAATCCCAAAAGACACAATCCTAAAGGCTGTAATCCCAAATGTTGAAATCCCAAAAGATCAAAATCCTTAAAATCCCAAAAATCACGATCCTGAAAAGTCAAAATTCCAAAAATAAAACTCTGGAAAAAAAGAAATTTAAAAAATTATTTAAAAGACATTTGTTTACATTTTTGTTTTTTATTTTTATTATTTGTTATTATTATTTGAGACAGAGTCACTTTGTCACTCAGGCTGGAGCGCAGTGGCTCAATCTTGGTTCACTGAAACTTCTGCCTCCTGGTACAAGCGATTCTCGTGCATCAAACTCCCAGAATTACAGGCGCACACTACCATGCCTAGTTAATTTTTTGTATTTTTAGTAGAGATGGGGTTTCGCTATGTTGGCCAGACAGGTCTGAAACTCCTGACCTCAAGTGATCCACTTGCCTTGGCCTCCCAAAGTGTTGTGATTACAGGCATGAGTCACCGCACCCAGCCTACATTTTTAAAAGGAAACTTACTTGAGAAACACATAAAAACATGGCTGAACACTTCATAGGCCACTTTTGCAATAAAATAGGCAATGATAATGACATATTTTTGCAAAAATATAACTCAGGTATACTAACTAACAATAGTTGCACAAGTGTGGCAGTTACACGCAGACAAACTGGCCAGGCGCAGTGGCTCACGCCTGTAATCCCAACACTTTGGGAGGCTGAGGCAGGTGGATCACCTGAGGTTAGGGTTCAAGACCAGCCTGACCGACATGGTGAAACTCTGTCTCTACCAAAAATACAAAAATTAGCTGGGCGTGGTGCTGGGCGCCTATAATCCCAGCTACTCAGGAGGCTGAGGTAGGAGAATCGCTTGAAGCCAGGAGGTAGAGGTTGCAGTGAGCGGAGATGGCACCCCTACACTGCAGCGTGGGCGACACAGCAAGATTCCATCTCAAAAACAAAAAACAAAAAACAAATAAAACAAACAGACAGACTGTATTCATAAAGAAATATGTCTTGGGGAAAAGTTGAACGCATTCCCCTTTGAAAGCCAGCACAAGATAAGGATGCCCTCTCACCGCTTCTATTCAACATAGTATTGGAAGCCCAAGCAAGAGAAAGAAGTAAAAGGCATCCAAATAGAAAGAAAGCAAGTCAAACTATCCGTTTGCAGATGACATGTTTCTATATCTAGAAACCCCATAGTCTCCACCCAAAAGACCTTTAATTGATGAACAATTTCAGCAAAGTTTCAGGATACAAAATGAACATACAAAAATCACTAGCATTCCTATACATTAACAACAGCCAAGTCAAGAACCAAATCAGGAATGTAATTCCATTCACAATTGCCACAAAAAGAACAAAATACCTAGGAATATCATTAACTAGGGAGGTGAAAGATCTCTACAATGAGAATTACAAACACTACTCAAAGAAATCAGAAATGACACAAATAAATGGAAAAACATTCCATTCTCATAGATAGGAAGAATCAATATCATTAAAATGACCATACTGCCAAAAGCAATTTACAGATTCAGTGCAATACCTATCAAACTACCAATGACATTCTTCACAGAACTAGAAAAACACTATTTTAAAATTCATATAGAACCAAAAAAGAGCCCTAATAGCCAAGGCAATCCTAAGCAAAAAGAACAAACCAGCAAGCATCACATTTCCCAAATTCAAACTATACTACAGGGCCACAGTAATCAAAAGAGCAAGGTACTGGTACAAAAACAGACACGCAAACCAATGAAACAGAATAGAGAACACAGAAATAAACCTGCACATCT
Organism: Trachypithecus francoisi; assembly: GCF_009764315.1. Lineage (NCBI taxonomy): Eukaryota > Metazoa > Chordata > Mammalia > Primates > Cercopithecidae > Trachypithecus > Trachypithecus francoisi. Next base: position 98,809,111 of record NW_022681454.1, read on the forward strand.
ACAGCCATCTGATCTTTGACAAAGCTGACAAAAACAAGCAATGGGGAAAAGACTCCCTATTCAATAAATGGTGCTGGAATAGCTGGCTAGCCATACGCAGAAGAATGAAATTGGACCCCTTTTTTACATCATATACAAAAATCAACTCAAGATGCATTAAAGACTTGAATGTAAAACCCAAAGCCATAAAAACCCTGGAAGACAACCTAGGCAATACAAAGATGCCAAAAGCAATCGCAACAAAAGTAAAAATTGACAAATGGGATCTAATCAAACTTAAGAGTTTCTGTACAGCAAAAGAAAATATCGACAGAGTAAGCAAACATACAGAAACAAAACATACAGAGTGGGAGAAAATATTTGCAAATTATGCATCTGACAAAGGCCTAATATCCAGCATCTAAAGAAACTTAAATAGATTTTCAAGAAAGAAAACAAACATCCCCATAAAAAAGTGGTCAAAGGACATGAATAGACACTTTTCAAAAGAAGACATACATGAGGCCAACAAGCATAAAAAATAAAAAACGCTCAATATCATGATCATTAGAGAAATGCAAACCAAAACCACAATGAGATACCATCTCATACCAGTCAGAATGATTATTATTAAACAGTCAAAAAATAAAAGATGCTGGCAAGGTTGCAGAGAAAAGGGAATGCTTATACACTGTTAGTGAGAGTGTAAATTAGTTCAACCATTGTAGAAAGCAGTGTGGTGATTCCTCAAAGACCTAAAAACAGAACTACCATTCAACCCAACAATCCCATTACTGGGTATATATCCAAAGGAATATAAATCATTCTGCCATAAAGACACATGCAATCGAATGTTCATTGCCACACTATTCACAATCACGAAGATATAGAGTCAACCTAAATGCCCATCAATGGTAGACTGGATAAAGAAAATATGGTAAATATATACCATAGAATACTATGCAGCCATTAAAAGAACAAGCTCTTATCTTTTGCCAGAATGTAGATGGAGCTGGAGACCATTATTCTTAGCAAACCAGTGCAGAAACAGAAACAAATACCACATGTTCTCACTTATAAGTGGGAGCTAAATGATAAGAACACATGGACACAAAAAGGGGAGCAACAGACACTGGGGCCTAGTTGAGAGTGGAGCCAGGGTGGGAGGAGGGAGAGGATCAGAAAAAATAACTATTGGGTACTAGGCTTAGTACCTGGGTGACAAAATAATCTGTAAAATAAACCCCCATGACACATGTTTATCTATATAACAAATCTGCACATGTACCTCTGAACATAAAATAAAAGTTCGTTTTTTAAGAAACAAATATGTCAAAAGCAAAATGTATAAACCCATGTAACTATGGTTGGTAGTTGTGAGCTCCCAGCTTTATAACTGCGGTCATCTGAAATACCATGTCAGACAACCTAATTCGTTTTTTTTTTGTTTTTTTTTTTGAGACAGAGTCTCACTCTGTTGCCCAAGCTGGAGTGCAGTGAGTGGCATAATCTCGACTCACTGCAACCTCCGTTTCCTGGGTTCAAGCAATTCTCGTGCCTCAGCCTCCTGAATAGCAGGGATTATAGGTGCACGCCACCCACACACAGCTAATTTTTGTACTTTTAGTAGAGACGGGGTTTCACCATGTTGATCAGGTTGGTCTCAAAGTCCTGACATCAGATGATCCACTCGCCTCAGTCTCCTAAAGTGCTGGGATTACAGGTATGAGCCACCACACCTGGCCCCTAACCTAATTATTTTAATAAGATCAATCAAAGACCACGATGGGTCACCACCACATATGCAGTCACCCAAAGAGTTGAGAGTTTGAGAATTTTATCTTTCACAAATGCAGATGTACAAAAGGGACATCTCTTCATTTACTGAGGAAGTTTCAACATTTTTATGTACATACACAGTGCTTACATGGAAAGAACCTTGTGCCAAAGCACTTTTGTGGAGTCAAATTTGCAAAAAAAAAAAAAAATGCATAAAATAAATTAGCACTCTCTAAACGTTTTTACACAATTTATACCTCCAGTATTGGAAATGATGCAAAGATAAAATACGTAGCATAGTAAATTGACACCATGTGGAAGTGGCAGAAGTCATATGTGATTGAATAATTTGGCAGAAGAGATTTCTTCTGTGTTTTCACTTCTAGGATCGAAATACTTGCTGCACTTGTATTTAGAGAGTGGTTGTAACCTATAAATTTTGTAAGTATATGCTGTCCATTTGAAAATCTGGTTATTGCTTGGCCATTGCAATTAAACAGTTTTCTACTTTCACAACACCAATAATAGTTTTCAAACTTATATCTTTCATAGTTAAGTAACTTTGTACACTTAATTTATCACAGCCTTTTTGCATGGGGATACTTTCACAGATCTCTTCCTTTGTGTTTCAAGAAATACAGTAAGAAGGAATAATATTTGGCTTTCCCAGTATCAGATCTGTGTTAGGGTTCACCAGAGAAACAGAACCAATAAGATATGTGTATAGATACATGACAGGGAATCTAATAGTGGAACTGGCTCATGCAATTATGGTAGCTGAGAAGTCCAACAGTCTGTAAGCTGTAGACCCTGGAATTCGAGTAATGTGGCTTAGTCCAACTCAGAAGGCCTCAGAACCAGGAAAGCCAATGTTATAACTTTGTCTGAAGCCAAAAGTCTCAGAAGCTGGGGGACCACTGATGTAAGCTCTGGAGTCCAAAGGTCAGCAAGCCTGGAGTTCTGATATTCAAGGCAGAAGAAAAGTCTGTCCCGGGTCAGGCACGGTGGCTCACAGCTATAATCCCAGCACTTTGAGAGGCCAAGACAGAAGGATCACTTGAGGTCAGGAGTTCAAGACCAGCCTGGCCAACATGGTGAAACCCTGACTCTACTAAAAAATACAAAAATTAGCCGGCATGGTGGCTCATGCCTGTAATTCCAGCTACTTAGAAGGCTGAGGCACGGAGAGTCGCTTGAACCTGGGAGGCGGAGGTTGCAGTGAACCAAGATTGCACCACTGCACTCCACCCTGAGGGATAGAGTGAGACTCTGTCTCAAAAACACAGAAAGAAAAGAAAAAAGTGTCTCAGCTCTCAGAGGTAGACCAATTCCCCTTCTATATTTGTTCACTCTGTGCCCTCTGCCGATTAGAGGCTGTCCACTAGCACAGAGGTAAGGATTTCCCCACCTAGTCCACTCAGACTCAAACACCCATCTTCTCCAGGAACACCTTCACACACACACACAAAATAATGCCCTATCAGTTCTCTAGGTATCCCTTAATCCATTCAAGTTAACACCTAAAATTAAATCCACAAAACTTGGCACCCATATGCATCTCCTTAAACCATACTTAATTTCCAAATAATGACAATAACGAGGTAATAGTTCTGCCTAACATGATGCAACAAGCATAATGCATCTATCTTCCATAAAATCAAAAACACACTAATTCCTTCCTTAGAATTCAGCTTTCAGAATTTAAACATTTGGAATTTAATCTTTCAGGGCTGTAATTTTCAGGATTTTAGTTATTAGCAATTTAGATATTAGTGATTTTTAGGGATTTTGAGCTTTCAGCATTTCAACTTTTGGGACTATGTCTTTTAGGATTATGATTGATATTGAACAAAACAGAGATTCCCAGATCTTGGAACTTTAGAGACAATAAAATTTTCCTAAAAAGGTTAAGGGGAGAACACAAAGAGTTTTCCACTCTTTCTTTGCCAAGTAAGTACACTAAACATACACATGTGTATCTGCACACACACACACATACACACACACAGATAACCAGACAATATTCCATAAAAAAGAATCTCTCTTCACAGTATTCCATAAAGGGGAAGGACATTTTATCACATAAAAATTAAAAGTATGATTTTTTAAATTCTTTATGTATTTTAAAATTTATCTTAATTATTATACAATTCATTTTTGTCGTATGTATCAGAAGTTCACTGTTTTTATTGTTTAATAGTATTCTATTGTTTGGATATCCAAAAATTTGTTTATCTGGGCATCAGCAAAAGAGACCATTTAGGTTGTTTTCTATTTTTGATTGTTATAAATGAAATGGTTATTAACATTCATATACAAGTCTTTGTGTGGATGAATGCTTTCTTTTTTGTTTTTTTTTGTTTTTTGTTTTTGTTTTTGGTTTTCTTGGATAATTACCTAGCAGTGGAATGGCTCAATTCTATAGTAAGTGCATTTTATTTTATTTTATTTTATTATTTTACTTTAAGTTCTGGGATACATGTGCAGAATGTGCAGGTTTGTTACATAGGTATACATGTGCCATGGTGGTTTGTTTCACCTATTAGCCCATCATATAGGTTTTAAGCCCTGCATGCATTAGGTATTTGTCCTAATGCTCTCCCTCCCCTTGCCCCCCACCCCCCAACAGGCCCCAATGTATGGTGTTCCCCTCCCTGTGTCGATGTGTTCTCATTGTTCAACTCTTACTTATGCTGTGTTTGGTTTTCTGTTCCTGTGTTAGTTTGTTGAGAATGATGGTTTCCAGCTACATCCATGTTCCTGCAAAGACATGGACTCATCATTTTTTATAGCTGCATAGTATTCCATGGTGTATGTGTGCCACATTTTCCTTATCCAGTCTATCATTGATGGGCATTGAGGTTGGTTCCAAGTCTTTGCTATTGTAAATAGTACTGCAATAAACATATGTGTGCATGTGTCTTTATAATAGAATGATTTCTAATCCTTTGGGTATATACTCAGTAATGGGATGGCTGGGTCAAATGGTATTTCTGGTTCTAGATCGTTGAGGAATCCCCACACTGTCTTCCACAGTGGTTGAACTAGTTCACACTCCCACCAACAGTGTAAAATTGTCCCTATTTCTCCAGAGCCTTGCCAGCATCTGTTGTTTCCTGACTTTTTAGTGATTGCCATTCTAACTGGTGTAAGATGGTATCTCATTGTGGTTTTGATTTGCATTTCTCTAATGACCAGTGATGATGAGTTTTTTTCATATATTTGTTGGCTACATAAATGTCTTCTGAGAAGGGTCTGTTCATATCCTTCAAACACTTTTTGATGGGGTTGATTTTTCTTGTAAATTTGTTTAAGTTCCTTGTAGATTCTGGACATTAGCCCTTTGTCAGATGAATAGATTGCAAAAGTTTTCTCCCATTCTGTAGGTTGCCTGTTCACTCTGATGATAGTTTCTTTTGCTGTGCAGAAGCTCTTTAGTTAAATTAGACCCCATTTGTCAATTTTGGCTTTTGTTGCCATTGTTTTTGGTGTTTTAGTCATGAAGTCTTTGCCCGTGCCTATGTTTTGAATGGTATTACCTAGGTTTTCTTCTAGGGTTTTTGTGGTTTTAGGTTTAAGTATTTAATCCATCTTGAGTTAATTTTTGTATAAAGTGTAAGGAAGGGATCCAGTCTTAGTTTTCGGCATATGGCTAGCCAGTTTTCCCAGCACCATTTATTAAATAAGGAATCATTTCTCCATTGCTTGTTTTTGTCAGGTTTGTTGAAGATCAGATGATTGTAAACATGTGGTGTTATTTCTGAGGTATCTGTTCTGTTCCATTGGTCTATATGTCTGTTTTTGTTCCCATACCATATTGTTTTGGTTGCTGCAGTCTTGTAGTATAGTTTGAAGTCAGGTAGCATGATGCCTCCAGCTTTGCTATTTTTGCTTAGGATTGTCTTGGTTACATAGGCTCCTTTGGTTCCATATGAAATTTAAAGTAGTTTTTCAAATTCTGCAGAGAAAGTCAATGGCAGCTTGATGGGAATAGCAGTGAATCTATAAATTACTTTGGGCAGTATGGCCATTTTCACTATACTGATTTTTCCTTTCCAAGAGCATGAAATTGTTTTCCATTTGTTTGTGTCCTCTCTTGTTTCATTGAGCAGTGGTTTGTCATTCTCCTTGAAGACATCCTTCAAATCCCTTGTAATTTGTATTCCTAGGTATTTTATTCTCTTTATAGTGATTGTGAATGGGAGTCCACTCATGATTTGGCTCTCTGCTTGTCTATTATTGGTGTATAGGAATGCTTGTGATTTTTGCACATTGATTTTATATCCTGAGACTTTGCTGAAGTTGCTTATCAGCTTTAGGAGTTTTGGGGCTGAGACAAGGAGTTTTGGGGCTGAGACAATAGGTTTGTTTGTTTCTTTTTGAGACAGAGTTTTGCTCTTATTGCCCAGGCTGGAGTGCAATGGTGCAATCTTGGCTTACCGCAACCTCTGTCTCCCGGGTTCAAGCAATTCTTCTGCCTCAGCCCCCCAAGTAGCTGGGATTACAGGCAAGCGCCACCACCACGCCTGGCTATTTTGTATTTTTAGTAGAGATGGGGTTTCTCCATGTTGTTCAGGGTGGTCTTGAACTCCCGACCTCAGGTGAGCCACCTGCCTCAGCCTCCCAAAGTGCTAGGATTACAGGTGTGAACCACCATGCCCAGCCAGCAATGGGGTTTTCTAAAATATACAATCACATCATCTGCAAACAGAGATAGTTTGACTTCCTCTCTTCTTATTTGAATACCTTTATTTCTTTCTCTTGCCTGATTGCCCTAGCCAGAACTTCCAATACTATGTTAAATAGGAGTGGTGAGAGAGGCCATCCTTGTCTTGTGCCAGTTTTCAAAGGGAATGCTTCCAGCTTTTGTCAATCGGTATAATATGGACTATGGGTTTGTCATAGATAGCTCTTATTATTTTTAGATATGTTCCATCAATATCCAGTTTATTGAGAGTTTTTAGCCTGAAGGGATGATGAATTTTATCAAAAGCCTGTTCTGCATCTATTGAGGTAATCATGCAGTTTTTGTCATTGGTTCTGTTTATATAATGGATTACGTTTATTGATTTGTGTATGTTGACCCAGCATTGCATCCCGGGGATGATGCCAACTTGATCATGGTGGACAAGCTTTTTGATGTGCTGCTGGATTCAGTTTGCCAGTATTTTATTGAGGATTTTTGCATCAATGTTCATCAGGGATATTGACTTGAAATTTTCTTTTTTTGTTGTGTCCCTGCCAGGTTTTGGTATAGGATGACTGGGAGGAGTCCCTCTTTCTCTATTATTTGGAATAGTTTCAGAAGTAATGGCATCAGCTCCGCTTTGTACCTCTGGTAGAATTGGACTTTAAATCCATCTGGTCATGGGCTGTGTTTGGTTGGCAGGCTATTAATTACTGCCTCAATTTCAGTAATTGAGTAACTGCCTCAATTACTGCCTCAATTGTTATTGGTCTATTCAGGGATTCAAATTCTTCCTGGTTTGGTCTTGAGGGAATGTGTGTGTCCAGGAATTCATTCATTTCTTCTAGATTTTCTAGTTTATTTACATAGAGGTGTTTATAGTATTCTCTGATGTAGTTTGTACTTCCGTGGGATTAGTGGTGATATCACCTTTATCATTTTTTATTGTGTCTATTTGATTTTTCTCTTTACTAGTGTACCTAACAGTCTATTTTGCAAATCTTTCAAAAAAACAGTTCATTGATTTTCTGAAGGGTTTTTCATGTCTCTATCTCCTTCAGTTCTGCTCTGATCTTAGTTATTTCTTCTGTTCTGCTAGCTTTTGAATTTGTTTGCTCTTGCTTCTCTAGTTCTTTTCATTTTGATGTTCAGGTGTCAATTTCAGATCTTTCTAGCTTTTGGATGTGAGCATTTAGTGCTCTAAATTTCCCTCTTAACACTGCTTTAGCTGTGTCCCAGAGATTCTGGCACGTTGTCTCTGTATTTTCATTGGTTTCAAATAACTTCTTTATTTCTGCCTTAATTTTATTATTTATCCAGTAGTCATTCAGGAGCAAGTTGTTCAGTTTCCGTGTAGTTGCGTGGTTTTGAGTGACTTTCATAATCCTAAGTTCTAATTTGATTGCACTGTGGTCTGAGACTGTTTGGTATGATTTCCATTCTTCTTTCTTTTCTTTTCTTTTTTTTTAGATGGAGGCTTGCTCCTTTTCCCAGGCTGGAGTGCAGTGGTGAGATCTCGGCTCACTGCAACCCCTGCCTCCCGGGTCCAAACAATTCTTCTGCCTCAGCCTCCCGAGTAGCTGGGATTACAGGCATGCATCACCATGCCTGGCTAATTTTAGTAGAGGCAGGGTTTCACCATGTTGGCCAGGCTCGTCTGAAACTCCTGACCTCATGATCTGCCCACCTCAGCCTCCCAAAATGCTGGGATTACAAGTGTGAGCCACTGTATCTGGCCAGTTTCCTTTCTTTTGCATTTGCTGAGGAGTATTTTACTTCCAATTATGTGGTCAATTTTAGAATAAGTGCTATGTGATGCTGAGAAAAATGTATATTCTGTTGATTTGAGGTGGAGAGTTCTGTAGATGCCTATTAGTCTGCTTGGTCCAGAGCTGAGTCCAATATCCTTGTTAATTTTCTGTCTCATTGATCTGTCTAATGATAGTGTGATGTTAAAGTCTCCTACTATTATTGTGTGGGAGCCCAAGTCTCTTTGTAGGTCTTTAAGAACTTGTTTTAATGAATCTGGGGACTCCTGTACTGGGTGCATATATATTTAGGATAGTTAGCTCTTCTTGTTGCATTGATCCCTTTACCATTATTTAATGCCCTTCTTTGTCTTTTTTGTTGCTTTAAAGATTGTTTTATCAGAGACTAGGATTGCAACCCCTGCTTTTTTTTTTCTTTCCATTTGCTTGGTATATATTTCTCCATCCCTTTATTTTGAGCCTATGTGTGTCTTTGCATGTGAGATGGGTCTCCTGAATATAGCAAAATGATGGGTATTGACTCTTTATCCAATTTCCAGTCTGTATCTTCTAACTGGGGCGGGCCCTTTACATTTATGGTTAATGTTGTTATGTGTGAATTTGATCCCGTCATCATGATGCTAGCTGATTATTTTGCACATTAGTTGAAGTAGTTTCTTCATAGTGTCATTGATCTTTATATTTTGGTGTGTTTTTAAAGTGGCTGGTACCTGTTTTTCCTTTCCATATTTACTGCTTCCTTCAGGAGCTCTTGTAGTGCAGGCCTGGTGGTGACAAAATCCCTCAGCATTTGCTTGTCTATAAAATATTTTATTTTTCCTTTGCTTATGAAGCTTTGTTTGGCTGGATATGAAATTCTGGGTTGAAAATTCTTTGCTTTAAGAATGTTGAATATTGGCCCCCACTCTCTTCTGGCTTGTAGGGTTTCTGCAGAGAGATCCACTGTTAGTCTGATGGGCTTCCCTTTTTAGGTAACGCGACCTTTATCTCTGACTGCCCTTAACATCTTTTCGTTCATTTCAACCTAGAGAATCTGAAGATTATGTGTCTTGGGGTTGCTCTTCCAAGGAGTATCTTTGTGGTGTTCCCTGTATTTCTTGAATTTGAATGTTGGCCTGCCTTGCTAGGTTGGGGAACTTCCAGATAATATCCTGAAGTGTGTTTTCCAAATTGGTTCCATTCTCCCCATCACTTTCAGGTACACCTACCAAACGCAGGTTTCGTCTTTTCACATAGTCCCATATTTCTTGGAGACTTTGTTCCTTTTCATTTTTTTCTCTAATCTTGTCTTTACCCCTCATTTCACTAAGTTGATCTACGATCTCTGATATCCTTTCTTCCACTTGATCAATTTGGCTAGTGATACTTGTGTATGCTTCGTGAAGTTCTTGTGCTGTGTTTTTCAGCTCCATCAGGTCATTTATGTTCTTCTCTAAACTGGTTTTCCTGTAACCTATTATCCAGGTTCTTAGCTTTCTTGCATTGGGTTAGAACATGGTCCTTTAGCTCAGAGGAGTTTGCTTTTACCCACCTTCTGAAGCCTACTTCTGTCAATTCATCAATCACCTTCTCCGTCCAATTTTGTGCCCTTGCTAGAGAGGAATTGCAATCATTTGATGGAGAAGAAGCATTTTGGTTTTGGGAATTTTCAGCATTTTTGCTTTAGCTTTTCCTCATCTTCGTGTATTTATCTATCTTTGATCTTTGAGGCTGATGATTTTTGGATGTGGTTTTTGTTGGGGGGGTCCTTTTTGTTGATGTCAATGTTGTTGCTTTCTGTTTGTTAGTTTTTCTTCTAACAGTCAGGGCCCTCTTCTGCAGGTCTGCTGCAGTTTGTTGGCAGTCCACTCCAGACCCTGTTTGCTGGGTATCACCAGCGGAGGCTACAGAACAGCAAAGATTGCTGCCTGCTCCTCCCTTTAGAAGGTTTATCCCAGAGGGGCACTGGCCTGATGCCCGTCAGAGCTCTCCTGTATGAAGGGTCTGTCAACCCCTGTTGGGAGGTATCTCCCAGACAGGAGGCACAGGAGAGTAGGGACCCACTTAAGGAAGCACTCTGTCCCTCACAAAAGCTCGAGCACTGTGCTAGGAGACCTTTCCTTATCAGGATCCACTGCTCTCTTTGGAGCTGGCAAGCAAGAACCTTTAAGTACGCTGAAGCTGCGCCCACAGCCACCCCTTCCCCCGGTGCTCTGTCCCAGGGAGATGGGAGTTTTATCTATAAGCCCCTGACTGGGGCTGCTGCCTTTCTTTCAGAGATGCTCTGCCCTGTGAGGAAGAATCTAGACAGGGAGTCTGGCCATAGTCACTTTGCTGTGTTGTGGTGAATTCTGCCCAGTCCAAACCTCCTGGCCTCCTTAGCACTGTCAGGGAAAAACTGCCTACTTAAGCTTCAGTAATGGCAGACAACCCTCCCCCCACCAAGCTTGATCGTCCCAGATCGACTTCAGACTGCTATGCTTGCAATGAGAATTTCAAGCCAGTGCTTCTTAGCTTTCTGGGCTCTGTGAGAGTGGGACTCACTAAGCTAGACCACTTGGTTCCCTGGCTTCAGCTTCCTTTCCAGGAGAGTGAACAGTTCTGTCTTGCTGGGGTCCCAGGCACCACTGGGGCATGAAAAACACTCCTGCAGTTAGATCAGTGTCTGCCCAAACAGCCGCCCAGTTTTGTGATTGAAATCCAGGGCCCTGGTGGTGTAGGCACATAAGGGAATCTCCTGATCTGCGGATTGCAAAAACCATGGGAAAAGCTTAGTATCAAGGCTGGATAGTATAGTCCTTCACGGTCTCCCTTGGCTGTGGGAGGGAGGTCCCCAACTCCTTGCACTTCTTGGGTGAGGTGATGCCACACTCTGCTTCTGCTTGCCCTCCTTGGGCTGCATCCACTGCCTAGCCAGTCCCAGTGAGACGAACTGGGTACCTCAGTTGAAAATGCAGAAATCACCCACCTTCTGTGTTGGTCTCGCTAGGAATTGCAGACTAGAGCTGTTCCTATTTGGCCATCTTGCCACATCCACGAATATAATCTTCAAATAAGGAAAATTCCTTTAAATGTATTAATCTTGGCCTTATTTACAAACTCACTCCATTTTGTGATTTTTCTCATTTTACCATGTTCTTATGAACACATCGTCTGACACCTATACCACACTGGCTGGGAATCACAGGTCTATGACCCAGTGTTCTGCCTAATGACAGTTTGCATGGAAAGGACGGTGCACAAAAAGTGAGGACACTTCAGCCTTGTTTTCCAAAGGATAGAGAGTCAGTTTCCCGAAATCAGCCTCTCTGGGGCCCTCAGAGCAGTTGGCTGGTTGCATGCTTCCTATTGTTCTTCATCATTTATCATGGGTGTGGAGTCATGTGAAATGTGCAAATGCTAACTCAATGTAGACAGCGAATTAGTCTTCCACAGTGATCATTTGATATGTTTATTTCCTTGAAATTCTTATACCTGCTCCTACGAGACAGAGCTATGATTGTGTGTTCACAGACTAGATTCCCTCAGTAATACCTTTAGAGTATGGTTCACTGAGAAATCAATGACATGATGATGGAGTTCTGTCAGAGGAGCCAGGTGGTGTTATTCACCAGAAATCCCAAATAGGTACTCACTGCTCCTCAACAAGAAAAGGCTCAGGACTTCCAGATCCAGTACTGTGGTCCACTGCCTCTTCTACAGATGCTCATCTCTGCCCCAGGTCCACAGTATCCCAAGGTTACTGCGGCTTAGACAGCATTTACCTTTATATCTGAAAGAGAGTAAAGAATGAGGGGACATTCATGTTGAGGTCCAGGAGTCAGACCCATCTGGCGGTTGTGGGTTATTTTATGATTACTGGAAACCAAAAAGGTTTCCTTGGCACACAGTATTCAGGGGGAATTCCTGATTCCTCCATCCAGCTACGTTCTCTTTCTATCAGACTAAGGCAAGTGGGGACTCCTGGAATAACGCAAGGCTTTGATGGCAAAGTCCCTGAACATGGGCAGGGGAGTCACACACATCCCTCTCTTCCTATCAATTTCAGGCCAAGGAATGATAAGTCCAAATTCTTCCTATCAAACTCTCACTAGAGATTAGAAATAGAGACTTTGAGCTGTGCCTTGGGCATCTCCTCAGGCACTGGAGCAGGTATAGTTCTGAGAAGAAAGCAGCATGGCCGCATCCTTTTATCCAGCTCCTGCTCTATAAATTGGCAAGGGGAACTCATCTTTTACTCTAGTTCTACAGAATTTACTCCAAATTAAGGGGAACTTCTTAATTATAAATTTTAAGCATAAGTTGCAAATATGTAAGTTTAATGTCTCTGTTTAAGAGAGGCATTAATAAGAAAAGAATGATCTTTCTTCTAAGGGTACTGGTCTTTCAAGAGAAAAGTAATCTTACACAATTGATAGCAGAGGTTAGTGCTGTGATAAAATTTAATACATCCATTGTGCACCATTTAAATTATTTGACTTCACTCACTGACTGCTGTTTCTGCTAAATTGATGCCTTAGATCTAACAGTGACTTGCCATATTCTAGATAGGACTAAGCCGCCTGGTGCAAAATAACCCTGTAGTGTTCATGACTGACCCCTCAGCCCAGACAAAACAATGGAGATGCAGACCACACACCAAATTGAAGTTGACAATGTGAGGCACCTGTGATTATCACAGCCATCCAGAGAGCATCCTTCTCCACACACACAAATTTAGGCATGTGCCCTATGCCCTTTCTCCAATATGATTTTCCTCTAATCCATGGAACCACTAGTAGAACATTAACTGCCTAACTCTCCTGTTCTCCTGACAATGCCATAGATGAATTAGGAGCCCGTTTTCCTAATTATCTATATATTGGTTTGTTTGGACAGTTACTCTAATGAAATCAAGTCTTAGCAACAAAAGATAGAGGACCCAGACTAAGCAACTTGCCTAAACCTGAGGAGTAGAGTCACTTTTATCATGGCTCATTGACATGATACATTGACATATAACGCTCTCCTAAGACAGTTACACTCCCACCTTCTCCCTCCATTCCTATTCCTGGCAATTCCAAACCTCTCCTTCTCCTGTTCTTCACCTTCCAGATGTACTGGTTAGCACCTTCTCCTCATGGCTGAGAAACAATGGCTTACTATCCTGTTTGCCAAACTTGGTTCCACTTCCTCCAAGTCTTTCTTCCTCACTCAGAGAATGAATATTATTGCTTCTCAGGTTTTGGCTAAGATTAAGTGAGAATGAATGAGTGAATATTAATTTTATCTTGTACTTATTGTAGTAACTTCTATATAAAATTTTAAGGAGGACAACATTTCTGTCTCAACACCCTCTTGCCTTTGGCAATGCAGACAAACATCTCAGGCTTCCGTATTTTCCCTACTCTCTGCTCTAACGTAACATGATTTCCAGGAAAGATAATAAATTACTCACTGTAAGGTACAAGGTTGCCAAGTTTATGCCTTTCCAAAGATATCTGCTTCAACATACGACCAAAATTTCAATTTCCAATTCTGGAAATGCCACATCAGTAAGAGATCTTGGAGGAGGACAATTTTCTGGTATCCTTTAAATTATACCCCTATAAGCATTGTGTTCAAATAACAACTCACTCATGTTTCATAAAATCATTTCAATGGATTAATATCAGTTTACTTTTTAATAGAAGGGAAGGAAACAAATATCAATGCACATCAATTAGAGTAAGCATAAACATTATTTTTTAGAATGTTCATTTCTGTTTTTTATAAATGTACAACATATACATGTATATGTAATTATAAATGAAATATATAAATGCATTTCTTGTCATGATCATCATCAAAATGTTTGAAAGTTACCTGCCCCTCACCCCTAGATCAGGTTACCAAATGCTTTTTATTCCTCTTGTGCAACTTCACTAACATCCATCCCTGCTTTTCCATCCCCATCACTGTCCACATAGGTCAGATTATTCATTTCCATTCTGAAGTTCCACAGTAATCACAAAGCCTACATAACTGCTGTCTCTTAAATTTTCTGGGTGTTTACAGTTTCTAAGTCAAATTATTTTCCAATTCAAACTCTGAAATCTTTGTAGACAAAAAATCTGAATTCCTGTGCCCAGCCCTCAACCATCTGGCCCATTTTTACCTTACCAAACCTTGTCTCCTGCAGTTACCCAACTTGCTCCAGGCATTCTTCTCCTTTCTGCAGCAGATCTCTGCTCAAACCCTCCTTCTCCTACTTTTTAGCTTGAAATGGCTCCGTGCCTCATCCTCACAGCATCCTATCAGTCCCCTGAATCCTCCAAGACCCAGCCCCCTTCCCATGTCCTTCATCTCCCTGTGAATACATTCACTGACCACCCCATACTTCTGAGAAAACCTTAAATCTTATTATTTTTAACCTTTTCACTAGTGCACATTATTGGTGTCCTCATATTTTCTGTTACTTTCTACATTCTTATCTTTCCAAGGAGATTGTAAGTTCTTTAAAAGAAAACACATCTTAAGTTTTTCTCACTTGTTGCACTTAGAGCAAAGGTCCTCCATAAAAATGTTTTGATTGATTTTTCCTACTGTATACATGATGCTAAGGTCACTGTGACCCAATAGTTGAAAAATTGGCCATTAATTTTAAAAATACTTACTATTGTGTTTATTTTTTATTTTCCATCTTATTTCATTTTCTAAACGAATAGTTATTATCTTTAAATCACTTGTGAGCAATTAATTTTAACTTTTTAACCAACTGTACTACTACTACTACTAATAATAATCTTGTCTCATTTTCCTTGCTTCAACCCTCTCTGCAGGAAGTTTTAATATGAAAAATAATTTAAGTCATTAAAACAATAAATACTCTGAATTGAGGTGTAATGGGTGACCTTTATGATGGGTTTCTTCTCACTAGAGAGATTGAATCACAGGTTACGTAAATACTTAGAAAAGGTACTTATAGGGGGAATTCAAACATCAGATAATGATTGAACTTTGTGAATTTATCATTCCAACCTTGAAATCCTATAATTCTAAATTCCACTTGCTGATTAAGTAGATTCTGAGCGACCAAATGTTGCCTGTTCCCTCCTTGCCACCTCATCTCTGAAATGTGTCCTGTAATTTACTTACATCACAATGGTTCATTAAAGTAACGATAACAAAGCTTACAGTTAATGATAAATTACAAGAAAACTAGCTCTTTAGTCTAACATTGTGTGGATTATCATTTGGATTTGTAAAAAATTATTATGTATATAGGTATTATAATATTTATTACCCTTGTCTGGTTTACTTATATTTTAACAGAATGAATACTTATTTTTTATTTTCTTAAAGTGTTAAGATAATGGACAGCCTGAGAAATGATAACAGTGAACCCCCACAAGAGAGACAGGGTTGAAAACACAGTGAAGATATAGCCCACATTTTATAAATCTCTGATTAAAACAGAAGAGTCATCAGTAAGATCTGTAAAAAAGAAAAGGATGTCTCCTTTCATAGCTTCTATTCAGCATTATACTGAAGGTTCTAACCAAGGCAATTAAACAAGAAAAATAAGTTAAAGACATCCAAACTCAAAAGAAGAAGTAAAACTAGCTCTTTTTACAGATGACATGATCTTGTATATAGAAAATCCTAAGGAATACACACATACACACACACACACACACACACACACAAAAACTATTAGAGCTAATAAATTAGTTCAGTGAGTTAACAGGACACAAGCTCAATATACAAAACTCAATTATATTTCTGTACACTAGAAATGAATAATCTGAATCTAACATTAAGAAAACAATTCCATTTAAAATAACACTGAAAGGAATAAAATACTTAGAAATAAATTAAACAAAAGAGTTGCAAGACTTTGTACTAAACACTACAAAACACCATTGAAATAAATTTTAAAAGGCCTAATTAAATGGAGAGACATTTTATCATCACCAATCAGAAGACTTAATATTTTTTAAATGGTGATACTCTACAAATTAATCTAGAAATTCAATGAAATCCCTATCAAAATCTCAGTTGGCTTTTTTAAAGAAATTGACTAGCTTATATCATAATTCACATAAAAATTCAAGGAATATAGAATAGCCAAAGCAATAATAAAAAATGAGGAACAAACTTGGGTGACTTATATTCCCAGATTTCAAAACTTGGCATAAGGATACACACACAGATTAATGAAATAGACTTGAGAGTTCAAACACAAACTCATACATTCATTAATGAGGTAATTAATTTTCCACAAGGGTGCCAAGACAATTGAGTGGAGAAAGAATAGTCTTTTTCAACAAATGGTCCTGTAACAATCAGATATACACATGAAAAGAGTGAATTTGGACCCCTAACTAACACCACATGCAAAAATTAACCCAAAATAGATCAAAGGCCTAAATGTCCAGCTAGGAATATAAAACTCTTAGAAGAAAACATCTGTATATAAATCTTCATGATCTTGGATTAGACAATGATTTCCTAGATTTAACACCTAAAGCGTAAGAAAGAAAAATGTATACACATTTGACTTCATCAAAATTAAAAACATTTTTACTTTAAAGGATACTTTTCAGAACATGAAAAGATAACTCACTGATAGAGAAAGATATTTGCAAATCATGTATTCAATAAAGGTCTAGTATCCAGAATATATACAGAAGTTGTATGATTCAACAATAAAAAAAAAAAAAACCCAGTTTAAAAAGGAACAAAGTGCTTGAATAGACATTTATCCAAAGAAGACATACAAATTAAAAATAAGTACATGAAAAGTCATTCAAGATTGTTAGTCATTAGTGTTAGTCATTGGGGAAATCAAAACCACAGTGAAATATCACTTCACAGCCACCAGGATGGCCATAATGAAAGGAGGAACAAGATGTGTCAGCAAAGGTGGAGAAATTGAAAACCTCACACATTGCTGTTGAAATGCAAAATAGTATAGCCACTTGGAAACAGTTTGTCACTTCCTCAAAAAGTTAAACATAGAGTTACCATATGACCCAGCAATTCCACTCCTGGATATATACCCCCCCAAAGTGAAAATATACGTTCACAGAAAAATTGTACAGAAATACTCATAGCAGCATTATTCACAGTAGCCAAAAAGTGGAAGTAACCAAAATGTTCATCAACAGACATCTGGATAAACAATATCATTAGATAAATAATAAATCAGAATGTCATTCAGCCATAAAAAGGGATACATTACTGATACTTGCCAAAATTTGGATGAACCTTGAAAACATTACGTTAGGTGAAAGAAGTCAGACACAAAAGGCCACATATTGTAGGATTCTGTTTATAGGAAATGGCTAGAAGAGGTAAATCTCTTTACAAGGACAAAAGGTAGATTAGTGTTTTTGCCAAGGGCTTGGAGGAATGGGGACATGGGGAGTGACTGCTTATGGGTTTGGCGTTTCTTTTTCAGTGATAAAAATGTTCTGGAATTAGATAAGGGTGAGGAGTACACAACCTTGTGAGTATACTAAAAGCTACTGAATTGTACATTTTATTTAATGGGGCAGGTTTTATGGTATGGGAATTATATCTCCATTCAAAAATAATGAAAAAGAAAGATCAAACTACTTACAGTACATCAAACCACCTGTAGTTATCTGTGAACACACTTGACTTATGCTTGTAACCAGTGCTATCAAACTATCATTGGTGTAGAACCAATTTTTTTTTCAATTTCCTTTCGGTCTTGGACCAACACTTGAAAAAATACAATAAGAATAAATTACTAGCAGAACAACATGAACACACTTAAAATCACTCTGTTAAATTGCTATGAGAGTTTCTAAAAGTTTACTCTCAATTGCTGTGCTTATTTCATTATGGACTGGGTAAGAAACAGTGTGTAGACCAGCATGGGTCCATGGCCCAGACTTTGAGTATCACTGTTTTAGACTATACATTCTTCAAGGACAGAGGCATGTTTTATTCACCTTTGAACCTGCTCAGGTAGCGCAAAGTGGGCACAGGTAGGAAAGATTGCTTGCTGATTAAATTGAATCAATCAACCTACTTCTAATGGCAACTTCAGCAATAAATAATTCAATCAATTCAGGCCACTGGTGTTAGAAACTTGTCAGGATCAGCTCAACTCCTATTCAATAGTGTATAGGGGCATAGGTTCATAATCACAACATTGTGCTTGCCCATTAAATGGCAAATGTGCTTTCTTCATTTCACATGTTTATACCTTACCTCCATTAAGTGGGTGGCATCATTTAGGAAATAAATAACATATAATCAAAACAAAGCCAAAAATAGAGGCAAGAATCATTTCAGCTCTAAAATGGCAAATAATTTCAGTGTTGAACTTTGATATACAATTCATAGATTATTTACAGAAAGCGCTTCCTATTGTTGCTAAGAATAGCCCCAGTTTTTTTTTAAAACATGGAAAACAGTGTGGAATTTGAAAAATGTTTTAAAGTTCCTTTACCTGAAATGCCAGCAATTATGCAAGTAGCTACTAGACCAACAGCGTAAGTATTTATGAAACAGAGTTGAAAACTGGGCTAGGGTATCGTAACAGATTTTCTAATATCTGTTGATTATTATGGCAAAGGGCATGTGGAGCTATTATTTTAAATCTTTAGACACCCTAACAGCTAGTCTGAAAGGATTTTAGCTGAGAAGGCCCTGGGGACAAGATTTTTTTCAGGCTTAGTTATGTTGTGATTCTATCTGAGGCCTGAAAAAATACACTCCCTTAACTTGATCACTGCCAGAGAGGAAACAAAGACTCCTATGCGTGGTCTCCTTTAAAGAAGTTGAACAGTGCTATGCTAGGTACAACGGAGTCAGCCAGCCTGGAACAGGAGCTGCAGCAGCTTTGCCCAGAGTAGAGCTGTAATTCCATGTTCCAAAATGTCTGGCCACCAGAGGACAACCTTTTCATAGGAGTGTGTTATTTCTTTTTATTTGTTAGAGGGGATGTTATTCTACTCCTTGAATGAAATAAATAAAGTGAGATTATGTGAGTCTGGCCAACTTTAGATCCTTACATATTAACTCTTAATTAGGTAACTCTGATTGATTATACTGCTGAAGAATTTGTAAAGCAAGTAAATGCCTTCAGAAAGTTTCTCACATAAATATAAGGATAGAAACTTTCATAAAGATGATTTAATATAGTGCATTATGTCATAGTACAGACAAACAGCAGTAATTTGCCTTGTTTTACAGAAATTTTACTGTGTGGAAAATGAGAAGTGCTAAGTTATATTAGCCAAAGAACAATTACTTATCAATGTTTTTATAATGACAGTTTGTTTCTCCTTTGGCATATGCACACACACACAAACAGAGAGGGACACACACGAACACAGAGGGACACACACAAACACAGAGGGACGCACACATAGTATAACTTGACAAAGAAGACATTCCTTCAGAATGCTGGTACAATTGCTAGCATTTCAGGTAAAAGAGCTTTTCTAATATTTTTTCAAACTCCTTCCCTCTCTTTTTAAAAAACTGTGTATATAAAATCAATAGCTTAGCTTCAGAGGATGATAAAGAACCAATGTATTATCTTAGAAACAGGTAAAGGTCTAGAATCAAACATTTAGCTTGCATTTCTTATATAAACTGCACCACTAGCCAAACAAACAGAAGATGAAAGCAGCATCTCTTTATGAAAGGAATTTCAACTAATAATTGAAAACCAAATGATAGAAATAGAACATCACCCTTTTGCAATCTGTAATGATTTAATGAATTGAGGCAAGGATCATCAGTGTCTCCTAACATCAGAAAAAGACAAACAGCCAGGAATTATAGGTCAGTAAAATCAAACCTGAGTCTGATCAAGTCCCTGGATTTAGCTGCCAATTTTCAGGACATACAGAAGACAAAAGAGCACGTTAAACTTCACTATGAGGATACTAAACAAAAAACAAAAATCCAGACTGCAGGACACTTTGTGTTAAAAGTCCTAAGTTTTTCAACAGATAAACTATAAGGCAAAGAATGAAATGGAGGATAAGTCCATAGATTAAAAGACATATTAAATTTTTTAAATAGACAAAAACAATTAGAGTGTCTAATAATGCACACAAGTGATGAAACCATAAAAAAGGAAGCAACCCAGCCCAAGGAACATAGTAAGACCAGCATCTCTACAAAAAAAGAAAAAGTTAGCCAGGTGTGGTGGCACACACCTGTAGTCTCAGTTGCTCGGGAGGCTGAGGTGGGAGGGTTGCTTGAGCCCTGGAGGTTGAGGATGCAGTGAGCTGTGATTGCACCACTGCACTCCAACCTGGGCAACAGAGTGAGACCCTGTTAACAAAAGAAAGAACCCAAAACCCTAGGTAATGATCTACATACTGAATTATTTAGGAGTAAATATACTGGAGTCTGTTTATTATTTTGAAATAGATCAATCTGACTGATGAGTGGATAGTTAGTGGAATGAACAAATGAATAGATATGTGATAAGACAGGTTTTGTAAAATATTAACAGTAAAATTTATTGGTGAGCATACAAGTGTTTACTGCAAAATTCTTTCCACTTTGTTGTATGCTTAAAATTACCATAATAAAAATGTTGGGCAGGAGGAGCAAATGAGAGCATATCCTTCCGTATTTAGAAATCTACGGACACTTCCCATGTCATTCAGAAAAACAAAACAGGAACTCCTTATGCCTGTGAGGACCTATGTAACTGGGCCCTAACTATCTCTTTGCTCTCATTCCATATCACTCTGCCACTTTGTCATTTTTCCCAGTGACCTTGGCTTTCTGTCTGTCCTTCAAGTATAGCCAAGTTTGTTTGTCCTCAAAATGCCTACACATGTGTTGTTTCTACCTGGGACGCTCCTTCTCCCAGATCTCATTACTACTCTCTTTTGGTTCCCTCTTGGCTCACCTGTAACCTCCTCAGAGGCCTTCCCTTATCAACTAATCAAGATCAAGACTAACATACAAATGTCCCCACATTCATGCTGTCACTTTTGCCTGATTTGTGTTCTGCATACCATTTATCTTCACTGGAATTATTTATTCATTTGTGAGCTTCCTCACTTTATAGTTCTTCTCAATGCATATTATATAGTCTCCCCAAGGAAATTTAGCGAGCTGCTGACATAACTAATCATCTGAGGAATATAACCAGTATGAAAGAAAAAAATCAAACTGAAAAGAATATACACATGAAGAAGAATTTAAAGTCAGAACAATAAATATCCTCAATGAAATACAGAGGGTATAAGTAGTATGAACCAAAATAAAGATGTCCTAAAAGTTGAGGAAATATTATAATTGAACTAAAACAATAAATTGGGTAAATAGGATATACTACTAATGAGTAAGTCAATAATCTGGAAGAAAGTTGAAGGAACTCCTCTAGAAAATATCAGAAAAGGATGATTGGACTGAAAATTTTAAAAAATAAGACAAAACAAAACTAAGCGATACAAAGAATAGAAGTAGAAATGCCCACATCTTGAAAATAAGACTTTCAGAAGGAGAGAAAATAGCAATTTGAGGGGAAGAATTATTTCCCTTGTGGAGAAACTTAAGACTCTATGAGAAGACATTTTAAATGAATAATTAAAGTGATACCTCATGCTCTTGAATGGGGCAACTTAATTTTATAAAGTTATCAATCCTTAGCAAATCAATCTACAGTTTTGAAATGATGCCAATAGAAATTCTAGTGAGATCTTATTAGGAACATGACGAAGTAATTCTAAAATTGATATGGAAGAATAAATGCCCACAAATAGCTGAAACAACTTTAAAGAAAAAAAAAAAAAAAGAGCAAGGAGAACTTTCTTGCTGGATACTAAAATACGTAATAGTGCAAGAAAACACACTATAATAGTGCAAGAATAGAAAGTATAACAATGTATCAGAGTAGACAACTCAGAAAATCATTGCACATATGAAAATTTACCGCTTAATGAAAAAGGCACAAATCAATAAGGATAGTAACGACTGCTGCAGTCATTATCAATGGAAAACTAAGTCACTATATGGATAAAAGGCCTAACACCATGTAAACACAGGATCATAGATGGATTGAAGATCCAAAACTGAAAGATAAAATGACACACTTTAGAGAGCTGGAGTAGGACGATATCCGTAATTCTTAGACAAAAATCCCAATAGTACAAATTATAAGGTAAAATCTGATGAATCTGATTGAATGAAAAGTAAATATGTCTTTCCAGTAAATGACATCATAAATAAAGTAAGCAAATAAATAGCAGATTGAAAGAAGTATGTGCAATTTGTAAAATGGATAAATATCTAATATCTAAAATACACACGAATTCTTTAAAAAACATAAAGACACAGTTTAGTTATGAACAAAAGAAACCAAACTCACTGGTAGTTAGAGAAACTAAAATTAAAACAACAAGGATTGTCACTTTACCAAGAATTGTCAAAAATTAGCAAGCAGGTTACTGCTGTGTTTTGCCACGGATGTAGTAATATAGGAACCCCCATGCTTGGCTGGCATTAGTGCAAACTTGTGCTGCCCTTCTGGAGAGAAATTGAACAATCATACAAGTACATAGGGAACATATACAAGAATGCTCATCACAGTATTGCCATTTTAAAAAATTGAAGACAATCTCACTGTCTTCCACCAGGTGAACAGGTAAGTACAATATGATAGATGCCCAGTAAAAAATACTCACACAGGATGAGTGATACAGAGTCTATAGGATAATCACATTTTTTAAAACAAACAAATAAATGGACCAAGTCCATGCATAACTATTGCAGGGCCTGAAACAAGAATGTAAATGGAGGTCCACATGTATCTATAGATTTAAAAGTGATAAATCAAGCTGAAAGATTATTAAATGCAATATTTTATCCTTTTATTTCACAAAATAACTTCCTAATGATAAAATTGGAAAACATATATAAAGATATGTTTATATATGTGTGGTGAAAAGTTGGCAAAATATCAGAGATGAGACTGGACTTAATCATTATTGCACACATCTGGGTGTTCTGTTGATGGGCCAACAATGTTTGGCTCAATAATTATTTAATATCACAAACCATTTCTGAGCTACCATGTGCACCTGTTGCAAACAACATGCTAATTCACAAACCTAAGCCACAATTTGAAGAGAAATCAAGGAAATATTCACCACTGGAAACAATACTTCATTTAGCCACAGTCTATAACATTCACACTATCTCAGAGCAAAGATTTAACATGGTAGTTTGTCTTTTCTCTTACCTTTGTTTCCACTGTTCAAATCCTCCCTGTACTGTAATACAGACGTTATCGGCCCCAATGCTGCCAACAGCACAAGCACAGCTTTTCAATGCATTTGAACTCAGAGGATACGAGTGAGTGATAGCGAGAAGTACTTTCCTGGGGACTCAATGAAGAGTCAGAAGAGTGAATATTGAGGGTTACAAATTATGTTGTGCCAGCCCTGAACACTGGAAGGTGAGTGACAGAGTTTCCCAGGTATTCTATAATAAATTTTTGTTTTTGTGATATTCAGAACCCTCTAACATGGGGTCTAAGTCAAGAGCCAAAGGTCAAAGGATAACAACAGTAGGATACGTGCTAAATATATTAATAGAGCTCCTATGGGAAGAAGCTGAACAGAATTATGGAATGAGGTTAAAATGGAGGAAGGAAGGAAGGAAGGAAGGAGGGAGGGAGGGAGGGAGGGAGGGAAGGAAGGAAGGAAATAAAAAAGGAAGGAAGGAAGGAAGGAAGGAAAAGACAAAAGAAAAGAACCTAATAGAATAATGATGATGGTATGCCATTGAACCAAGAAGTATTATTTATTAACTCAACATTCTCTATCTGTGGCCAAACAAAAGAGGAGGAGAAAAGGGTAAAGAATGAACCAAGTAGGTGGCTCTGCAGCTCAATGGATAGCTCATTGAACTTACAGTGATGAAAAAAATGAACCAAGTATTATTTGCCTTTCCAGTATTTCTTGATAGCATTTTTTGAACAAAATTCTAAGAGATCACAATATGATAACCTTCCTATTTGATTTGTGCAGCATTATGTAAATCTTGCCATTTTTGCAAAAATATATGAGTGCTTCATTAGTTTTCTTTAGTACGTATCTTAGTACTTTGATATTCAAATCAATCTCTCTCTCACTCTCTTTTTTTTTTTTTTTTTTTTTTTTTTTGGTGAGACAGAGTCTCCACCCAGGCTGGAGTGCAATGGCACCATCTCAGCTCACTGCAACCTCCTCCTACTGGCTTCAAGCGATTCTCCTACCTCAGCCTCCCAATTAGCTGGAATTACAGGTGTGGGCCACCGATCCCACCTACTTTTTGTATTTTCAGTACAGATGGGGTTTCACCGTGTTGGCCAGACCAGTCTCGAACTCCTGACCTCAGGTGATCAGCCCAGCTAGGCCTCCCAAAGTACTGGAATTACAGGCGTGAGCCACTGCACCTAGCCACAGGTCAATCTCTTGAAGTACTGTGTATTCCATCAGCTGGGTAGATTTTCATTGTCTTCTACTGGTTTAATTATGCCTAATGTACTTTTTGCAATAAAGAGTTGAGAAGTTCAACATTGTATTCAGTGACTACATGAAATCCATGTTTTTGCGAGATTTAGAATCTCACTTTGCAATTTGTTTGTATTTTATTGTGACATCCAAAAATCAGAAGGAGCTGATGGAGGAGGCACAAGACAGGCAGCAAAAATCTCTAGTGGTGCTAAAGGGGAAGGAAGCATAAGTGGAGATTAATCTTGTAAGTAGAAGTTCATTAGTAAATATTTTCAAGCCATACAGACTTTTGGTTCCTTAATGCAAATTTATGATTTGGGGACTCCCTTAATGAAATTTGGGAGCAAGCGAGAACCCCCTATATGGTTATCTCAACCTCCTTTAGTGATTATTATTAAAACTGATTGACCCGGTTGTCAGAATGCTGGATTGTGACTCTCCTTGAGCTACAATATTGACATCCTTTAATAAATATATCTTTTATTATCAAATATAGTAATTGCAACTCTTTTCTAATACACTAGATCTGACAGTGAGAAGAGTTATGGTTAATTTTAAGTAAGATTGTCACAGAAAACATTGAAGGAAGACTTTCAGGGAACAACACAACCTAGAAGAGCAGCCAGATATGTAAAATGGGGCTGACTGGGAAGTGAATCATATTGACAGCATAATCAAAGGGAAGACTATCATTTAACCTGTTTGGAAACATGGATCCAGATTGTTAGCAGCATAAACAAATGAAAATAAAAGGAATGTATACTAGAACCACAAAAATTAAGCAACCAAGAAAACAAATAAAAGTATAATTTGTAGTTTTCAATATTTGTTAAAATCTTTGAACCCTGTACCAAAAAGTCTTTGCCTTCCCTTGGCATTATTCAAGTCCTACTGTCCCATTTTATTTTACTCACATGTTTAGAAATTTTCTACTAGGCCAGGCGCGGTGGCTCACGCCTATAATCCCAACATTTTGGGAGACCAAGAGGGGCAGATCACCTGAGGTCGGGAGTTCAAGACCAGCCTGATCAATGTAGAGAAATCCCATCTCTACTAAAAATGCAAAACTTAGCCCGCCATGGTGGCGCAGGCCTGTAATCCCATCTTCTCGGGAGGCTGAGGCAGAAGAATCACTTGAACCCAGGAGGCAGAGGTTGTGGCGAGCTGATATCGCGCCATTGCACGCCAGCCTGGGCAACAAAAGCAAAACTCTGCCTCAAAAAAAAAAAAAAGTCCTACTACTAAAATTATTTAACAGCTGACTCAATTATTTAGGAGCTGACTATTCAAATAGTCAGTTGGATTTCTTGAGCATTTTTTACCCTTCTTCTCTTTTATTGTATGTTGGGCAATTCTGTCCTGAATTTCAGTAGGATACAGAGAAGCAGAAAGATTAATCACTCAGTTTCAGGAAGTCTAGTAAAAGTTTTGTGATAACAAAAGTGTATGCTATCCCCTTAGTCAGCATTCTCCAAAGAAACAGAACCAACAGGATGTGCAAAGAGAGTGAGAGAAAGAGAGAGATTTAAGTAATTGGCTCACACAGTTGTGAAGGCTGGCAAGACCAAAATCTGTAGGGCAGGCCAGAAGGTTGGAGACCCAGGGAATTGCAGTTTAAGTCTGAAGGCAATATACTGGCTGACTTTCCACCTCTTCTGGGGTCAGTGACAGGGGCCAAGGGGAGTAATCTTTTTTTCTTTTATGGCCTTCAGCGGTTTGCATGAGGCTCATCCACATTATGAAGGGTAATCTGCTTTACTCTATCAGAGTCTACTAATTAAACTGTTAGCCTCACCTAAAATATGTCTTTATGGAAACATCTAGAATAATGTTTGACCACATATCTGAATACAGTGATCTAGCCAAGTTGACACAAAACATTTATCATCACAGGTATCCAATAAAATTTAGTGAAATTTAGTACTGTTTGGAAGGGCAAAGGAATTTATCTCTAGAGTCAGTTAAACTTCAGTAGAAACCCATTACCTCCAAACCTCTATGTGACCTTAGACACTAAGCTAATAATAATTTCTTAACCTCTAAATATGGGAATAAATCTTTTTTTACTTCCTAGGATTACTGTGAGCATTAAATTATTTAATCAATATTGTTTAACACATCCTAGATGCTCAATAAATATTACCTGATAATTTTATTATTATTTTAACACATATTGAGGTTTTTTTAACCTCTATATTTTATAATTGAGACATGAAGCAGATAATTGTAAAACAAATGTATTTTTTATATTTTCTCCTCAAATAATATCAGTAAATTAGCAAGCATTCTTTACTAGAAGACATATCAGAATATATCAAACTCTCTCATAAATTGACCGCCCAGTTGCCTAGGCTTTCTTATTGTAAAAGTAACATACAGTTATTATTGAAAAATAAGAAAATACAGGTAAACATAAAACACAAAATAATAATCAAATCTCTCTATCTACACACACACACACACACACACACACACACACACCCCACATAAACACACACCAGAATATCGAATAAGAAGCTGCAACTGAAAACCCAAGATACAAAAGATAACAGATATAAAACTGAGTTTCGAGGCAGACACTAAGATACAGATTTCAAAGGCACTATTCAAGAAGTACATGCACAACACTTAGCCTTCTTCTTAGATTGAAAGGAGAAGAGTTTGAGAGAAATTTATGAGATTTCTTTGGTGATAGCTCTTCAGATAGAGGTCACAGTAAGCCCGCAAGTGAAGGCTGGGGACCTGCATCACTCACTCTGCCTTTAGGCGTATTAAAGGCCCACAAGTAATTATGGTCCTTAATTAAATCCTCAGTACAAAATCCCTGGATTTAGTACCTTCTTTAATTGAATAGCATGCCTGGGCCAGACTAAAATATGGTAACAACCCACAGTGACAGCTATTCAGACACTCATCATTTTGTGAGTGCAGCCTCTGTAGTCTCTAATCCCCATGATAGTAAATCACTAACTCTCTGATGTAGGATTTTGTTTTTGTTCAATGTGCTTTATTTGTTTTTATTTTTGCAGTGGTGGTGCAATGTGGGGGCGCTATTACACCAAACTCTTCTTCCCTTGATTTAGTAGGGCTGAAAGACCACTGACAAGATTTATGGCTGTGACCCACATTCACGTGCTAGGGATTAACAAGTAAGTGTGTATGACAGTTTGTGCTGCACAAAACTCAACTGTCACTCTGGCCATCTTTGCCAGCTCATGCATTATTTTTCCATTCTGCAACATGGGAATAGATGTAGTCTCCTGCTCAAAGAAAAGAAAGCAGACTGGAGTCTTTATTGAAATCTGCTCCAGGAAGGTTCAGCTTCTAATTCACTCCGTGGTATAAATTCCTGGAATATATTTGCAGTACATTTAACTACTCAGGAGCCTAAAACCGAGGCTCGTTATGTGACTTGCTTTCCTTTGACTGTTGATTATTTTTTGTTTCTAGTTTGAAACTGTAGTTGAAAGTTCTCTTCAAAGAGAATATCAATCAATATATAACCTCAGATCTATCAGAGCTAGACTGATACTCAGAGCTGATGGATTAGACCGATGTGGTTGAAGGCCCTTCAGAGATGAGATACATTTCATCATTACTGGACTGCTAAGTCACCCTGTGACGCTGAGGAATCTTGCTTTATTGCCACTTCCTAGGAAGTATGTCCTTTTGTCAAATCAGAAATCTTGCCACACCACAAGGCTCTAGCCTACAAGATGAAACTTTTATCTCACAGCAGCCTGTTAAGTCCTTGTCCTGCAACACTCAGCTTATTCTGGACTCCCTAATTGTGGGGATTTTCACATCAGCCACATTCTGCTTCCTGCTTCCTCTTGAACCCCGCTGAGAAGGCTCCTGGTGTGCCTTCTTATGTACTGAACATGGTGTCACAGCTTCCATTTTAAGTATGTATCTTCCCCTAACCTCCCAATTTTTTGGCCTCTCCTTATATCTATGCCAACAGCACAACAAAAAATAGAACCCTATTTTCCCTTACATAAATGAAAATTAAATGATCCAGAGCTAAACATCTGTTTCATGATTAATCATTATGGTACTATCATCATCATGGGCATTTAACATCCCTCCTTCTTGCACCATACATGCACACACACACACACACACACACACACACACGTTTTAGAGCTGGAAATAACTCTGATATGGGCAGGCATTTGTCACTTGGGGTAAAGGACAAGGGAACTAACATTTTTAAAATACTTACAAGACAGAGTAGCATCATGAGTTCTGTGATGCAGTGGAACAAGAACAGCCTATCAAGTACCACAGGTGTAGTTTGAATCCTGGTTTAGCCACTCACTCATTATGACTTCAGGCATATTACTTACCTTCTTTGTACCTCACTACTTCCTCTCTTAAATGGGAAAACAGTTCATGCTTTATAAGGTAAAAAGATAAAAAATAATGAACATGCAACATGTAGCACATGATCAACAAACCACAACTATTACAATTGTCTCCACTTTTCAGAGTAGGAACCTGGGATTAAAAGAAAGTAAACCAAGGCCACACAATTTCTTAATTTAAAATATAGTCATTCACACATTCGCACACATGTTTTATAGCAGCACAATTTGCAATTGCAAAGGTATGAAATCAGTCTAAATATCCATCAACCAATGAGTGGATAAAGAACATGCAATATACACACAATATGTAACACTACTTAGCCGTAAAAAAGGAAAGTCTTTTGCAGCAACTTGGATGGAGTTGGAGACCATTATTCTAAGTGAAGTAAGTCAGGAATGGAAAACCAAATATCTTATGTTCTCACTTACAAGTAGGAGCTAAGCTATAAGGATGCAAAAGCATAAGGCTGATAAAATGCAATTTGGGGACATGGAGGGGAAGGGTGGGAATCGAGTGAAGGATGAAAGACTACATACTGGGTGCAGTGCACACTGTTTGGGTGACAGATGCACCAAAATCTCAGAAATCTTCACTAAAGAACTTATTCATGTAACCAAAAACTACCTGTACCCCAAAAACTATTGAAATAAAAATTAAAATTAAAAGAAAATTATGATCTCTCTCTCTATATATATGTATACATATATACATATATGGTCATTCAACTTTAAATTGCCTTCTGATTGAGATATATGTGCTTGATTGTGATTAATATGCATGTGTTTGTTTCTTCAAGCAAAATTTTTCAAATAAAGTGTTTCAAAGGACAGACCACAGGCTGGGGAAAGTTCTGCATGCCTCCCACTTCTCAGCGGTTTCCTTTATTTTCCTCTCTCCTGGTGCCAAAACACCCTCTTAGATGCAAATTT
The DNA here is from genome assembly GCF_009764315.1 of Trachypithecus francoisi. NCBI lineage: Eukaryota > Metazoa > Chordata > Mammalia > Primates > Cercopithecidae > Trachypithecus > Trachypithecus francoisi. The sequence goes on from NW_022681454.1 coordinate 98,839,076, forward strand.
TGTAACCCAATCATTACTATAGGACTTTCCTGTAAGCTACCTGTCAATTAAGTTTCCCTGGAGTCCCTCAAACCACTCTGTCTTGCCTATTTTAAATCCATCACTGGATGTGGATAAGGATAAACGTTGTCCATAGGAAAAAAAAAAAAAAACACTCAAATAAAAGAATGAACTATACCTAACAGTGGGATAGGGGAAGTAGAGATAAAGCTTCTAAGTCACTATTAACAGTTCAGATCATCTTTAAACAAAATAGCATTTACTGAAAGTCTTTTGATGGAAATATTTCCTATCCTTTCATAAATTTGTTCTTTCTTGTTAGGTGTTTCCTTTTTCTTTTTTTCCTTTTGTTTCACCAGTTCCACTATTGAGAAACTTATTAGATGTTTACTGAAAAGGCCTGGATCATGTTCAGAACTTGTGCAACCTTCAAAATTCTTAGCTTATTCAATGTGTAGAGCTTCCACTATTGCTTAACTGCCACACCCTTTTCAAATTCCTTAGAAACTTGTAAATCTGAAACCAGTCAGAGATGGTTAATTCATTTCATTCAGCCCCCAACTGCCAAAATAAACTTTTTTTCATGGAAAATTCAAGCTATTCCCAGATGTCAACCATAAACATGCATTTCCCTCCCCTTTTCTCCACTGTCTGGGTCATAAAGCTAGTACCACATTCACAGTAAGGAAGCAATGACTCTAGTTTTAATCCTTCATCTTGCTTTAGGCTAAACTGGAGGGCAACTTGAAAGGATATATTTGTTCTAGTCAACTAACTTTATTGAGTGCTTAATATGCAGTAGGCATTTGGGAAAAGAGGATGAATAAACCCAATTTCTACTCTCAAGGATCTCAGTCTATTAATGGAAACACATTCATAGACAAATAATTAACAGTGAGAATCATTTCTACAGATACAAAGGAAAAGATTAAGCCTATGTAGCTTTTTGTGGCAGAGGTAGACATCAGGAAAGGAACTACAGAAAGTTGGAAGAGTGAACACCGTGTGCCCAACAACTATTGAATAGATGAGCAAATTGCAGTACTTCCACACAGTGGCATACCTGACAACAGTAAGAATGAACTAGTGATACAGGCAACATCACGGATGAATCTCAAAAACATTATGCTGGCTGGACACAGTAGCTCATGCCTGTAATCCCAGCACATTGGGAGGCTGAGGTGGGAGGATTGCTGAAGTCCGGGAGTTAGACACCAGACAGGGCACTATCGTGAAAACATTTCTCTACAAAAAATTAGCCAAGTTAGTGGTACATGCCTGTAGTCCCAGCTATTCAGGAGGCTGAGGTGAAAGGATTACTTGAGCCTGGGAGGCAGAGGTTGCAGTGAGCCAAGATCAGGCCACTGCACTCCAGCCTGGGCAACAGAGGGAGACTCTGTCTCAAAAACAAAAAAAAAAAGCATTATGCTAAGTGCAATATGCTGGATATAAAAGACTACATAATGAATAATTCAATTTATGTGAAATTATTTTAAAGGCACAACTATAGTGACAGAAAACAAATCAGCAGATGTTAGGGCCAGGGGCCAGGAGGAGGGGATAGACTGCAAAGTGACATAGGAAAATTTTTGCAGAGCAATGTTCTAGATTACAATTGTAGTGCTTACATGACTATATATGTCTGTCAATAGCCATTGAATTGTACATACACTTAAAAATTGGTAAAATTTATCATATATATTGCATTGTACTATGCCTCAGGAAAGCTGACTTTTAAAAATGAATGAGTACAATTTTGCTGTATGTACACAGGGCATAGGAAAGGCGGGAATAGGTTTGTGGAGGAGATTGCACATAGAGACAACCAAGACAGAGAAACATATCAGGGAGAGGAAGCAGAAACAGCATCAGGGAGAGGAAGGGGTTCATTATGGGAGCAGAAGTAAAAGAATGAGGAGGACTGAGACCAGAATCAGATCATGGAAGACTTTATGGCCATTCTCATCTTCCCATAAAAAGTGTAGCTTTGACCTTCAACAGGAAGAAGCAAAAAGAAAAAACACACTCTCCTAATCGAAGATAACACAAGATACTCTTGAGGTAGATTGAGTCAAATATGTACTTGGAATAAATAAATATAATTGTTTACATTGCAAAATCTAAAGCACTAGCAAGATTATTTCTCAGCAATGATGTTGGCTCCCAAGAGCACTCCAGAAAATACTCTATTTTAAATTAGAGGCAAATTCACTTTACCAGAATTTAGCAATGTCCTGACTATACACTTGTCTTGCAAAGTAGTCATTTGCCCTCTAGCCAAGCCCAGTTAAAAGTTTGTGACACTTTTACAACTAAATAATTTGAAAAAATGAATTATCCATGATAAGTAGAAAAAATGAAAACAATGTGTTACCTATCATAAAACTGTCTAAGCATAAGAGAATAGGACAAAAGAAGAAAAGTAGATTAGGATATAAAAAGAAGCCAAAGTTAATAATTTTGTAAGAAAATAACTTGCCTCAATCACAGCTTTTATCAATGGGCTTCCCTCTATTAAGTTATCTCTGAGTCTACCTATCTTGAGAGAAACTTGCTCTTTTGCCCTTTATTACAAGAGTTGACTCAAAGAGACTCAGGATCAGTGCTTGTCTTATACTCTGGGCCAGATCAAAATAACCAACCCTCATACCAACACACACACACACACACACACACACACACTTTTTGGGTGTACGTGGCTTGCCCATGTGCTTCACCAGACATGCCTCCTGCTTTCTCCTCTAGTTCCAGAAAGTCTGTGTGTAAGCTCTGGCATCTATCTCCCCGCAAGAAAGAGGACCACTTGTAAGAGATTATAGGAGCCTCATTTTACTTTCTGGGAAATTAATATAAAAGATCCATAGATTTTACAGATAGACTCAAATTTGGGGACAGATGCAGTAATAAAAACCACAAAAGAACACACAAATGTCACTTGTCTTCACATTTAATACTTCCTCCTCTCCCTCTCCTCCCTCCCACTCTCTCTGTCTCTCTCTCCCTCCCTGCCCAATTCTCTTTTGCATGCGTTGCTCCTTTACTTTATACCCATGCAAAGAGAGTTACCCAAATCAGCAAAGTGACTGTATCTGAAGTATCATGGGATAGAACTCCATGTCAATATGCAGATTGTCTTGTCTACACACTGGAAGGATGGTGATGATATTAATATTAGTAATTATAACAATAATATTTCCACTCATTAAACACCTACAACTCACCACTCAACACTGCTAGTCCTTATAATCACCTGCAAAGCAGATGCTGCAATTTTCTTTTTACAGATGAAGCACTGAGACTCATAGAGATAAAATAAGGTTCCCAAGGTCAAGTAAGGTGATAGTTGCAGAATGAAGATTGAAACGCTGATCAGTCTAACTCCAAATCTTACACTTTTTCCATAAAACACTGATAAGAAGTGAGGTGAGAAGGAAGGAAAGAACAAGAAGTCTATTCTGTGTCCAGACATATTCAGGACCACATAGCTCCAAAGTTAGAGAAGCAAGTGCTGATGAACAAGACTTCAGAAAAATATCTATGCTCTATTTATATTCCACCAGTATTAAATCTGGCCACTGGGGTAGTAAAGACTTCACCCATTGTATTAGTCTATTCTCCTGTTGCTATGAAGAAATACCCAAGACTGGGTAATTTGTAAAGAAAAGAGGTTTACTTGACTCACAATTCCACATGGCTGGGGAGGCCTCAGGAAACTTACAATCATGGCAGAAGGCACCTCTTCACAGGGTGGTGGTAGGAGACAGAATGAGTGTCAAGTGAAGGGGAAAGCTCCTTATAAAACCATCAAATCTCATGAGACCACTAACTATCACAAGAACAGCATTGGGGAAACTAACCCCATGATTCAATTTTCTCCCCCAGTCCTGCCTTTGGCATGTGGGGATTATTACAATTCAAGGTGAGATTTGGGTGGGGATGCAGAGCCAAACCATATCACCCATCCACGAGTCAACAATTATGATAAGGAAAATAATAGCTCCACCAAGGAGGTGATATTTAATTCAAGTCCTAAAAATAAGTTGGCATTTACCAAAGGAGGGGGTTGAACATTATTTCAGATACAGCACTTTCAGTTACTAAAGCATTTCCTAAATATTATGGCATTTAATAATAAGAAAAAGAGTGTGAGATAGGTGGGACTGTTATCAATATGTTCATTTTAAAGATTAGAAGGTTTAGGATACTGAGGATCAGATAGGTTGATCTTATACCTCATCACACATTCAGGCAATAGTATACATGGAAACACACTGAAGATGAAAACTGGTTTTTGTAGGAGTTGGGTTTAAAATTTTAAGGCAGTAAAAGAGGTATTTGCAGAGCACTTTTATGCTTCTGTGCAATTCACCCTGATGTACCACAGTAATAAGTTTTAACTTAAAGGCTTTTTGAAGGAATAATAATTTTGAAAATCTTCCCTATTATCTTCTACCTTTTAAGGATGCTAGGGTAAAAATGCTCTCCCAAAATATAAGTATGCTTGAATGTGACCCATCCTGTCAGCACAGGCAAGAGTAATCATAATGTAAAGACAGATTTTTGCCTATGGCTTATGCCAATGTTTGTATTTGATGAGGATGTCTGACAGGCAGATCATATGCAAATATTTGAGCTGACCTCCTAGAAATGTGGGAACTGGGAAAGCAAAGATGAAAAGAAGGAGTTTAAAGAAAGTAGAGCAAGTTGTAGCATGTTTGGTGCAATTTGAAGGGAGCACCAGCACTGCTTTAATTGACTTCATGCAAATCATTTCACAAACAAACAAAAAACAGGACATGGAAGGCAGTATCAGCTATCAGGAAAACTTTTCTGTTGAGTCAGAAAAGATATGAGAGAGAGAAATGGAGCAGCATCCAGGGCAGATAGAACAGAGCACCAAGTCAAGTTTAGGAATGGTTGAGGCCAAAGGAAGCTGCAGAGTGGACCACCAAGACAGAGCTGATAGGATTATAGGAAGCTAAGAAATGACTTTTTGAATGGAAAAAATATATTTTTTTTTCAAGAGAGTAAAATGGCTTTTATTGGACATTATTGTGTTTCAGACACTGCCTTATATGCTTTATATTACTCATTATGTTTACAACAATCCCTTTAAGTCAGGTGTTACCATCTTTATTGCATAGATAAGGAAACTAATGATGAAAAAGCTGAGTGACTTGCTCAAAGTCACACTACTGGTTGAGAGCCAGCTGAGTTTCAAACACAGTCTTCTGGCTCTGTCGCCCAAGTGCTCAGTCACTCTCCTCTTTTTTTCACTCTTGGAACCTTGACTTGTGCACTCAGCTATGTCCAACTTTCTCCAGATCTTCTAGTATGCTGTCTGCTATGGACTGAATTATGTCCCTCCAAATTCATAGGTTGAAGTCCTAAGCCCTATGGCTGTGTTTGGGGCTTTAAGGTGGTAATTAAGGTTAAATGAGGTCATAAGAGTGAGGCCCTAATCCAATAGGACTGGGACCCTTAGAAGAGTGAAAGAGACACTAGAGATGATGGAATGATTGCATATGTGAGGACACAGTGAGAAGATGGCCATTTATTTGCTTAAGAGAGAGACCTCACCAGAAAGCAACCCTGCTGAAGCCTTGATCTTGAACTTCCAGCCTCCAAACTGTAAGGAAATAAAGTTCTGTTCTTGAAGCATCCAGTCTACGGTATTTTGCTATGGCAGCCCTAGCCAACTAATATACTGTCTAGCAGTAACAAAGGCCAGCCTAGGATATGGAGAATCAAATCAATACAGATATATGACCTGAAGAGAAATCTGCATGTGAAATGAGTGATTGTACTTGGCTCTGCAACTGGGGTATTGTGCTAGACCTGGAGTTATACTATGACTTTGGAAGGTAACCGGTAAGGAAAATTGAATGATAGTTTAGTTATTAAACTTATATCTATTGAGTTCTCACAATGATCCACATGTGAAGAATCTAGTGTATAATCAGACAAGAAATACATGTAAACAAGTAAATGTGATGCCAAATGAAAAGAGCTCTATAAAGGCATCGTGGATAGAACATGGAATTGGAACCAGGTTAATCTGTGTTTGGATTCCAGATCTTCTAACATTATGAAATAGGGAAAATTACCTAGTCTCCCTTTCCAAGCCTGGATTTTCTCATCTATAAAATGAGTTTAGGCTGAGGACTAAAGCCTCACTCTGAGGGCTGAGCAAAGTAGCTCATACCTGTAAGCCCGGCATTTGGGGAGGCAAAGGTGAGAGGATGGCTTGAGGCCAGGGGTTTGAGACAAGTCTGGCGAACAAAGACCCCATCTCTACCAAAAAGGAAAAAAAATGTTTTCAAGCATCTGGATATGGTAGTGAGCACCTGTAGTCCCAACCTCAGGAGGCTAGTGTGGGTTGATTGATTGAGCCCAGGAAGTGGAGGCTGCAGTGAGGTGAGCTATGATCATGCCACTGCACTCCAGTGGGAACAACAGAGTGATACCCCATCTCAAAAAAATTAAAAACAAAAATAAAAGAAAGTGAGTTTAACACATACCCCATAAAACCACTGTGAGATTAAAAGACCTATTGTATGTAAAGTAAATTTAAAGTACATGGCACATAGTAGGTGCTCAATAAAGTGTATATAGAGTTATCATTGTAATTATGTATGAGATCTAGTGAGGGCAACCATAAAATGGATAGATGGATTTCTCTATATAGAAATATCAAAGGAAGACTTCCCAGAGAAAGCAATATTTAATCTGAATTTTAAAAAATGAGTGGTTTATCTGGCTGACAGAGAAAAATGTATTTGAAAGTGCAGTTCAGGTACAGAGAACAGCATGGGTAAAGATAAAAAGACATAAAACCAAATTGCAAGTTAAGAACACTATATTTAATTCAACATCGTGGACCTAGAAATGGAAGGAATAGTGAATTAGGATATGGTAAACACGATTTATCACAAAGACCCAAAATAGCAGTGGCTTAAATCTGATAGTTTATTCTTCTTTCACATGAGAGTTTGAGCAGGTATGGTTCCTCTTCTCTACAGAATCATCAGAGTCCTTGGTTCCTTTTATCTTTGTCTTCATCCGCATAGCCCAAGGTAGCTCACTACCAAGTCCACATTCCAGTCAGTGGAAAGGAAGAAAGACAGCAAAGGATGGAATCATCACTCTTTTCAAGGACAGAAGCCAGAAGCTGAACATGTGCCTTCCACTCATATCCTCTTAACCAGGAGTTAGTTACATAGACACTCTGACCTGCAAGGGAGCCCAGAAAATGTGGTATATGCCAAGATGTTATTTTCCCATACCAAATTCTTACTTGCAGATTTTTACATTTTTGTTCCGACACTGCCAAAATTTTACCATAAGAACTCTTTTATCAATAGTATTTCTAAGGAGATTGCTATCTTTGATACACCACAGTGTCTGCCACTAATTACTTATTCACCCAAAACTGGCTTCTCTTGGTGTAATTACAGTTGGATTCGCTGATCTGTGCACTCAGTAATCTGCCCCATGTGCTCTCTAATCTCAAGTTCACTGTGAGAAGAGGAAGACTTTTATCTCATTTGAACTGAGGGAGATGAGTAATTTCCACGCTGGGTGTCTGAGCAACAATGGGTTCCCTATTGAACAGAAACACAATGCCATATTGCCAAAGTAACCCTTTCAAATTCTCCCTAGGTCAGAAGTTTATTGTTTAATCTCATAGCCATCTGATGGAAGTTGCAGTTACCATTTTAAATGTATAGTGTACATTAGAATAGATAATTTACCTGCGTCATAATTAATTTGTAAACTACCTGGCCAAGCGAGGTGGCTCATGCCTATAATCCCAGCACTTTGGGAGGCCGAGACAGGCAGATCACTAAGTCAAGAGATCAAGATCATCCTTGCCAATATGGTGAAACCCCATCTCTACTAAAAATACAAAACTTAACTGGACGTGGTGGCACAGGCCTGTAATCACAGCTACTGGGGAGGCTGAGGCAGGAGAATCGCTTGAACCCAGGTGGCAGTGGCAGAGGTTGCAGTGAGCCGATATCATGCCACTACTCTCCAGCCTGGTGACGGAGTGAGAGTGCATCTCAAAAAAAAAGCAAAAACAGAAACAAAACTGGCTGGGTGCAGTGGCTCACGCCTGTATTCCCAGCACTTTGGGAGGCCGAGACGGGTGGATAACGAGGTCAGGAGATGGAGACCATCCTGGCTAACATGGTGAAACCCCGTCTCTACTAAAAAAATACAAAAAATTAGCCGGGCATGGTAGCGGGCATCTGTAGTCCCAGCTACTCGGGAGGCTGAGGCAGGAGAATGGTGTGAACCCGGGAGGCGGAGCGTGCAGTGAGCCGAGATCACGCCACTGCACCTCCAGCCTGGGCTGCAGACCCAGACTCCGTCTCAAACAAACAAACAAACAATCTGACTAAACTAGAAATTAAAAAGAAAAAAAGTCTAATTTTTCAAAGTAAAAGAAAGATTGCATACACATTAAGTGTATTTAAATGTCACAAGAAAAATTTTATCCATACAAAGATAAATTACATTTCATCAAATAAAATCAAGAATCTGAAAACTATAAAGCTAAATATAGCAAAAACTGAGTTCATTATTTCTTTAAAAATAATAGACACCAAAAGTCTCTTTGAGTTAAGACAAAAAGTCAATTAAGAAATGAAATAATTATTATAATTTAATTATAATACAGAATATCTAATCATATTGAAGTAGGTGATTAAGCCTAATAGTAAGAAGTAATAAGAACCTGTGCCTTGTACTAGGTTCTAGGAGGAGTAAAGGAAAAAAAAAAAAAAGTATATGACTGCATTTTTTTTATATATAAGACAATGTATTGTAGGCCCAGCTGCCTAACTCAGTGATTCTCAAACTGCTTGCCCACTAGAATAACCCTGATGGCTCCAACAATGCCCAGGCTAGACTTCAGCACCATATAAACAGGCTTCCTAGAAGTGGAGTCCAGATGCCTAGGTGATTCTTATATGCAGCCCTGGTTGGGAACTGCTGCCCTTACTAGACTGTGAGCTCCTTGAGGGAAAAGACTGTGTCTGGTTTATGCCTAAACTCATCATAGTGCCTGACACATATAGATACTCAGATGTTCAATAAAAGAATGGATGAGGGGATGGATGGGTGGATGGATGGATGGATGCATGGATGGATAGATGGATGGGACAGATGGTTGAAAGCTAGCATTTCCTGCTCTCAAGGTACTTATTATCAAGGAAGAAAAATACAACTTAAATACAGATGGTTAAGTAGATACAAGCCAGTAGATGTCGCATGATTACCACTGTATTTCACAACAGAGATTATGATCTGAAAGAAAGCCTAATTAAATGCTTACCAGGGAGAACTTTCATTTATAAGCCAAACAGGAAAGGCTTCAATTACACTGCTGATTAACACTTAATTTTAAAAGAGAAGGAAGGAGTCATCACATAGATCTTAACACTTAAAAGCAATAAAAATAAAAATGCTATTAGCAATGAGGGAATGCAAAGACTAAATCTTGGAAGTGAATTTTTGAGTACTATAAGCCCTGTTTTAATCCCACCTTCTCTAGGACAGACCATGTGTTTGGTTTTGTTGGACTGGATTTTGTTTGACTTGGTTTTATGATAACTTTTCTCCCCTGTTATCATTATTTCCAGGTCACCAGGCCATTCTACTCTCTTTGAATCCACAATCAGTGCTTCCATCCAGCTAGATAATCCAGTATTTGATATTAATCTTTCCAGGACACTCAGCCAGCAGCATTATTACCTAACTCCTCCACACCCTAGTGCCACTTAGCATCTAAATTGAGCCCAGATCCTTTGGTACCAAACACTGCTCACAAGGGACTATGCAAATTAAATGACTCCTTTTGAACAACTGGGCATTTATAATTAATATACGTCCCAATGTAAATTAAATGAATAAATATGCTGTGGAAGCAAATTACATTTGGACAAGAATCTTTTTTTCAGGTCAGCTTGTATATTTATGTCTGATGAGGAAAGAGAATATTCTTACAGTTTCCTTGGGGAGGAAGTTATTAGAAAAATTTGAAATGTTTTTCAGCGTAAAATTACATAACACATCCACTCAAAAACATCTCTAACAGAGTAGGGCTTATCAGAAAACAAAAAATTATATCCATCCATCCAGACACAGTGGGCAAATAAAATCCAGGCACAGAAATTGAAAAAACGATTTAAAGTTAGAGCTAAACATAGATGCAAAGATTATGCCTCATGTTTTTCAACTTTTGATAAGTAATGTACCAAGGTTCTAGAGTCCTCTCATTCTCAGAAGTAAGACCAATATGGGGAGTGTACTAACTCCACTCTGATTCCTGACTGGTAAGAACCAAAAAGGAGGGCCCGAGACCACACATGGTACCACCTTTGGTGCAGCCATCAATGACAACTTCCCAAGCAGCAGGGCTGACAGCTGGCCTTTATTCTATATCTGTCATCAAATGTGCCAACATTTGACCCAAGCACTAACAGAACTTTGATCAACAACACAGCAACACTCCTCAATTACTTGACCCTTCCTCCCTTCCAGAAGGGGAAACTTTGCTGGTTCCCCTCCTGGTTTGCTGATTCCACATCTCTGTTGGCCTTTTTCACCTTGTTTCTTAAGTTTTGTTTAATATTCTGTCCATTTGCCTCTTTTACGGCCTCCAAAAAATGAGTCTCCAGCATATCTTCTCTCCTTTTTAAGGTTCAGATCAAAGTCTCCAAATGCCTCCTGCTTATCTTCTCTTGGATATTCCAGTATCCAAAACAGAACTTGGTATCATCTTACTGTCAAATAATCTGGTCCTCTTTTCCCATCTTAGATTCATGACCTTACCATTCCTTCAGTCTTCCAGGCTACTGGGTTGGCAAATGTTCTGGATTCCATCTTAAAACTATATCTCAGAATTAACCTCTGAGATATGTCCCCGCTTTCAGTCTCTTTGCTCAGGCTCTCATTACTTCTCATCCAGGCTAATGCAAGAGTCTGCTAACTGATCCTCATACTTGCTTTTTCCCCACTGTCACAATCATCCTCCTGAGTTTTCTTCTTAAAGAACAGCAAAATGTAATTTTGTCACAGTCCTGCTTGTAAATTTTTGCTGACTGTCCCTTGCATACAAGATTAAGTACAAATTTGGCCTGGTGCATTGGCTCACACCAAAACTCTGGGAGGCCGAGGTGGGTGCATCAGCTGAGGTCAGGAGTTGTGAGACCACCCTGGCCAACAAGGTGAAACTCTCTCTACTAAAAATAAAAAAATTAGTTGGGCGTGGTGGCACACACCTGTAATCCCAGCTACTCAGGAGGCTGAGGCAGCAGAATTGCTTGAACCAGGGAGGCGGAAGTTACAGTGAGCCGAGATTGCGCCACTGCACTCCAACCTGGGAGACAGAGCAAGACTTCATCTCAAAAACCAAAAACAACAACAAAAGAAAACTTAATCAGAAGGGCCATACCAGGCCTTTCCCAATATGACCCAGTGTACTTCACCAGGTGAGCTCCCTGATATGCCTCACCACACTCTTAAATGAATTTCTCTCTTTATTCCCCACACTAGATATGCCCTTTCTATATTTTACATGTGTTGTATCTTCTGTTTAAAATATCTCATCTTCCCCACTCTACCTACACCTCAACCTGGAAAACTTCTATTTTTTTTTTTCATTTAAAAAATACATAAAATGTCACCTGACTAGAAAGTCTTCCCTAATTTTCTCAAGGTTTAATCCACCCACATTCAATAAGAACAAGCACATAATTCCAAGATCCTCGGAAGCATCCTGCTATAAAGTATGTTCCTTGCAACAGACATGAACTGCGTCTAACTGGCTCACCACTGTATCTCCAGCATCTGACATTTTTCCCAGCAGATAATCCTTGTTCAGTTTATATGTATTTAATGAATTAATCTCTTGCTCTTTAGTCATTAGAGCACAGAGACAAGGAACATAGTTGAGACAGGACTTTGGCGGAAGGGGGAATGTTAGGAGAAGAGAAATAAAGCATCCAAGTCAGTCAGTAAACTAAAAAGTCTAAGCAGACGGAAAAACTGAATTTGAAGTCTATCAAAGAGACTCCCTAGGAGCCCACATAAAAGATAAGGTTCCAAGGCTCAGGTGTGAACAGAGAGAAAGTGGTTAAAAGTGTCAGTCCAGTATGAACCCCAGGCAGGTAGATTGTCTCCCTTGGAAATCCCATGGGTCTTTTACATGTAGTGTCTTGTATTACAATTTATTTGTTCACATGACTGAAACACCCAGCAGACTGTGAGTTCCTTGAAGACAGCCACCTTATTCCTCCTTATATTTTGAGTAGCTGGTACTATGCCCACAACTTACCCAAGGTTTTACTATAAATTTCTTGTTCCATTAAAAAACCTTAGGCATAATAGATGATTGTGCAGGGGCTGAGCTTCACTGTTAGAACCACTAATGAAGGCAGATCCGGAGTCAGAGAATCCAAAGTATGAATGCGTTGAGTGACATCGTGAAAGTTCCAATCACAAGAGATACCTGAGAACCTTGAGCTTGCTTTTCACAGATTTATTTTTAGGGCAATGACCCTGCACTTTGTGGCCCAGACCTACTTCTACTTGGTCCCAGTAAGTTTTCACCTTTAGAAGAGCTGAGAAATACCTCAAGCTGAATAAAGTACCGAATAAAAAATTCTTGCCATAATTTAGTCAAGGTCTTCTTTGACTTTGACAGTTTGTTGACATTTACAGTCTCTAAGAGTATGATCCTGCCTGATTAGACTCAAAATATAGTCAGCCCCATTTTTAAAAGACCAATTCTTACACAAAATTATTAGCCTATTAACTTTTCAGTATTACTCTTTGATACAATGCAAATGTGAGCTTCTCAGGTAAATATTTCACATGAGGACTCTTATGGAGTGGCCACAAATTCTTTAATCTTCCTCCTTTCAAGAAGTGATGAAGCCCATACGCTAGAATCTGTGTGGGCTCAAGGCCCCTCTAACCAATGGGGTGTAGAAGAGAAAATACCATCTGATTTCTAAGGTGATGTCGTTAAAAAGCCATGCAGCTTCTGCCTTGTTCGCTCTTGGAGCTCCCTGAGCCAGATAGAAGAGTTCTGACTATCCTGAGACCACCATGCTGGAGGGTGCACAGGCAGATGCTCCACCGACAATCCCCACTGAGCCAGTCCTGCAGCCATCTCAGCCCAGGAGAGACACGTGAGTGAAGAAGCTGTCTTGGAAGTAAAACTCTAGCTCCAGTCATTCAAGTCACCCCAGCTATTTGAATCATCCCAGCTGAGGTCCCAGAGCCACCTCACCTTTCCAAGTTATTCACCACACCTTATTTCAGGCCCAGACTTGTTATAACAAGTACTTGGTATCCATAAGAAAAAAAAAAATGTCCAAGTCCAGCTCCACTGAGATAGTGGAGGAGCTGAATTCAAGACCCACAGGATTTGAGCTGAACTTCCGGGGTCTCAGGGGCACTAAGATAGACAAACCCAGCAGAGATGTGGGCCTTGGGAGTCCATCTTTCTGAGCATTTTTATGCACCGATACCATCTCCAGCTTCATTTTATTCTTTATTTTCTTTCCTTCTGTCCCACCTTCTTCATTATGTTATATAAATGAATTTTCCTAAGCCATCTTCAATCTTTTTGAAAATCAAAGTAAAGTATAAACACACAAAGTTATGTTAAAAAGATGTTGAAGAAAACAGCAGTCCAATCAATTTTTGTTGAATTCATTCATTCAAGGTAAAAGCAGTGATAAAGTCCTGCCTTTCTCTCTATTCTTAGGATAGGTGCTGTCTTATCTTTTCTACTGACAAGATGCTACAGATTGAATATTTGTGTCCCCCCAAGATTCCTATGTTGAAATCCTAACCCCCAAACTGATGGTATTAGGAGTATCTAGTGGTGGGGCCTTTGGTAGGTGATTAGGTCACGGGGGCTCTGCCAATTTATGTGCACAAGTTAAAAGGGCACAATGGTATTAGTGCCCTTATAAAAGGGACCCCAGAGAACTCCCTCACTCCTTCTCCGATGTAAGGACACATCAACGCATCAAGGAGATGGCTGTTTATATGAACCAGGAAGCAGACCCTCAATAGATACCAAATTTTCTGACACGTTGATCTTGAGCTTCCCAGCCTCCAGAACCGTGATAAATAAATGTCTGTTGTTTATAATCCACCTATTCTATGGTATTTTGTTATATCAGCCCAAGCATAAGGGATGATATCCCAGAATAAGAGATAATAACAACAAACAACTTGTTTTGTTTCTCAGATTGATGAAAACAATCTGGAAGCTGGTAGGGGGTGTTCAACTTATCTGTGATACATTCACAGTATGGAATATTAAGGAACTCAATAGAGTAACATGTAATTGACCTGAAGAGATGTTTTGAAGGTGTGGAAATACAAAAAGTAAACTATAACCTTGTGCTTATGGTAAGACCCGATTTGGAAAATAATAATAATAATAATAATACCACCAGCCAAAGCGCACACATATGCACACGAACATGTAGAAATATGTGAAAGGATTCTCACCAGATTGTTAGCACTTGTCACTTGGGGACCCAGAGATGGGAAGTGCAGGGGGTAAATGAGGTGAAAAGATTTTAATAGCTCATTTTGCCTTTATTTTCCTTTATACTATTTCACTTACTGCACTAAGTTCACATTACTCTTGCAATTTTTGAAGAGAAATTAAAGGGGGAAGGTTGTTGTTTATTTTTTAATGCCTTAGAACATGCATTTTTTCCCCTTTCCCCCATCCTCCCATGGTAATATCTATTGATCTGCTCTTAGCATCCTACGTGCTACAGCACATGATTTAGAATTTGAAATTGTTTTCACTTTTAAATAACTTTATTGAGGTATATAATATATGTATAATAAAATCTGCCCATTGTAAATGATTTTCAGGAAATTTATAGAACTGTGCAGTCAAACCCACAATCCAATTTTAGGATATTTCCATCACCTGGCAAAATTCCCTTGTGCCCATTTGCAGTAAATTACTCCCACACATGCCCAGATCTTCTGTTTCTATAAATTGGTCTTTTCTAGATATTTCATTACAATGGAATTTTACATTATGTAGTCTTTTAATTCTGGCTTTTTTCGGGAACCATAATGTTTTTAAGGTCCTCCATGTTGCAGCATATATCAGTAATCTGTTCTTTTCTTTTCTTTTCTTTTCTTTTTTTCCCTGAGACGGAGTCTCACTCTATTGCTCTGTCACCCAGGCTGGAGTGCAGTGGTGCGATCTTGGCTCAAGCAACCTCTGCCTCTCGGGTTCAAGCAACTGTCCTGCCTCAGCCTCCCAAGTAGCTGGGATTCAGGCGCCCACCACAACGCCTGGCTAATTTTTTTTATTTTTCGTAGAGATGGGGTTTTGCCATGTTGGCCAGGCAGGTCTCAAACTCCTGACCCCAGGTGATCCGCCCGCTTCAGCCTCCCAAAGTGCTGGGGTTATAAGCATGAGCCCCCGTGCCCGGCAATCTGTTCCTTTTTATTGCTGGTTTTTAATTTTATAGACATACCACCTTGTTTAATCTTTTCACCACTTGATGACATTTCAGTTGTTTCCACTTTTTTGGCTATTATTAATACTGCTGCTGTGAACATTTGTGTACATACACCTACTATGTACCCACCAAACTGGAATTTGAAATTTCAACAAAGAAGGTGTGAGGTCATTGATAGAGGAGAGTGGCCATTTTATTAGTGATCGAGGCACAATTCATTATACACATGTTGAGCCACTGAGAGCTCCTCTAACACACCATGTTTTCGTACATAGCTGGTAAGTGAAACATTAGGTGGCCCTTCAGTACTTATTTTAATTATTTACCTCTTGGATAAATGCATGCAAAAATCCTAACATTTATAGTTGGTTAAAACCTGTAAACAAATATCCAATTAGCAGCAATCTCATTGAGACTATCAGAAGCTGAAAGAAACCACACTCAACTTCATAACTCAAGTAGAATTCCCCTTGCAAAAAAAAAAAAAAAAAATCCATAGTAGTACTGGACTCAATACACAATTTTGCTATCATGTAACCAATAAAAAAAAGTTTGCATAAGGTCAACGACCTCTAAAAACAAATTCACATTTTTGGCAAATAATCTCCAAGGTTTAATTGGTTTATATCAAACAACTCCAAACAGTATGTCAGTCACTTTTATTAGTAAGGGGCACATTTTACAAGTAATTTTGTCTAGAGGGTTCACTGAGAAGCTTTCAAACTCAAATATTCCTCAGATGGATTTCTGAGATTTTTCTCGGGGTAATTCTGCTTTGAAAATCTTCCAGGCTAAAATTGCCAAAGCCACGGTCTACAGTGTAGACCTTTGGAACTTTGCTGATTGATCTGCCCTTATCCTGGAGCAGACCCAGAATTGTATTCTGAGAAAAATCTATTAACTGTCTATAGTGCCCCCAGGCCTTCTCCATGCAGAGGTAGGCCAATGTCTATTCAAGACAAAGTCTAGTTTAGGCACCTTAATTTTCATAAGAGGACACTAACTTTTTTCTCTTTGCTCAATTGAGCTCTAAAATACATACTTTTTGAAGTATATTAGCTTTATAATACATGTGCTTCAATCATAACACCAAATAATTGCCCTAGGGCATTTTTTCAGATAATAAAATACCTGACAGTCACTACCCAACTTTTATCAAAAGTCAAGATGTAAGAAATAATATTCATAGAGGACTGATTAAAGGAGATAAAGTCTACCCAGCCCAACAAACAGTTTATATTTTTATCCCTGGATCAATCCAGGCATGCAATGTGGCTGAAGTACAAGTTATGGGAAGGGAGAGGCTGCAGAAGGTTGTAGAGAGGCAGACAGGCTTGGGATTATATTTAAAAGACCTTATAGCCCATTTGTTCAGTCACCATGAAATGCTATGTCATCAAAGGATTTGAGATAGATAGGACACTGTTACATAAGACCAGGTAAAAGGTGATTAACATCTGAGCAGAAACAGTTATTTGAATTTAAATTCAACAGGATTGAAAATTGGTTGAATGTAGGAGAGAAAAGAAAACAGTCAAGATGACTCCCATAGCATGGGCCATGAATGGAGAATACAGGAGAAACAGGTTGGGGCAAGAAGTTAGTAAGCTCAGTGTTAGAAATGCTGAGTTTGACAGCCCACGGAGCATCCCCAGAAATGACTTACTGAGTTATTTATGAATCTGAAGCTTGGAGGATATGGGCTGGTGATACAGGTTTGAGAATCATCAGCAAATAAAAGACAATTAAAACGATAACGGCTACCTATGTACTACGTCTCCTAGGCCAAGTCACCTCTCTATGCCTCCATTTTCTGATTTGTAAAGTGAAGATTATCATACCTAATTGAGGGTTACTTAAGAAAATTACTATACTTTTCCTTAGTATGCTCTTGATATATGTCAGTTGTTTAAAAGATTAAATTAATTGCCAAGGTTGCCTTGGAAGACCACGTAGAACAACGGCTATTACACTTTGGAGAGATATTAATGCTTTCAAGAATAGCTATAAACTATGGACTTTCTTATTAGAAAATTACACATAATCAAACACCCAAATTTTTGCACAGAATTTCAGGAAGTCTGTGGATCACTAAAGAACCTGGGTTTAAATTTTTTTGATGTATAGGGAGAAGAGGGAAAATCTGAGAATCAAATAGGAAAAAAAAAAATTAAGAAATGAGCAGAGTAGGAGAAGACCAAGAAGAGATTATCAGAAAGCCGCAAACATCAAACAGTTTCAAGAAGATGTTGTGACCAATTTTCCCAAATCTGGCAAGTAGGGTCAATAAGATGAGTTAAAATGATTATTGGCAACGTTCACAAATTGTTTCAGTCTAGTGATGGGAGAGAAAATTAGAGATGAGTCAGTGAAGGAGTGAAAAGGGAGTGGAAAAGTAGTGGCAACTCATGGACAAACAGGAAGAAAAAAGATGGAATGAAAGACAAAGGAGAATTTGTAGTCAAAAAAAGGCTGATTTTCTGTTTGCTGTGTTCATTTTGTTTTTCAGTCATGAGAATTTATTTTTTGCTGTTTTGGGGTATTTTATTTGTTCATTTTTTAAGGATGAGAGCGCTTTGGGATGTATGGACTCAGGATTGGCACCAACAGAAGGGCTAAGGTGGAAGATTAGAACAGAGAGGGAATGACTGATGAAGCAACATTCCAGGAATGGAGATGGGAAGGAAACAAATGGAATCAACGGCTCCAGGAGAGGGCTTGACTTTGTGCTAGAAGGACACACATCATCCTCCAAATATGTGGAAAGGAGTTAAGAACGTGTCTATATATTAGTAAGTGCTGGGCAGGGCTGACAATTGATGGATGACCATAACTTTCTCAAGTAAGAAACAAGGTGGGTTTTGGGAGGCTGAGGCAGGAGAATCTCTTGAACCTCAAAGGCAGAGGTTGCAGTTAGCCAAGATCGCACCACTGCACTCCAGCCTGGTGACAGAGCAAGACTCCATCCCCCTCCTCCAAAAAACAAAAAAAAAAAAAAAAAAAAGAGAGAGAGAGAAAAAAGAAACCAAAAAAGAAACAAGGTGGTTTACTGAGAACATTGGCAGTTAAATGTTGGGGAAAACGATGAAGATTTGGAATAGAAGCCAAAGAGGATGATAAAGAAAGCTGAGCAAAACAAGTAAACTTGTATTACTCTGGATTAAGCTCTTGGAACTCATTTCTCACAAGTTTTTCAAATCTTGATAACCACTGATGACTGAACACACCAAAGAAGTATTTTGGCAATTAGTCTTCCTGTTTCACTAGCAAATATGTTTAGACAAAATCATTATAATTACATCTTAAGCATCTTGTAATATATTAGACTTGCAAAACTGCAAACACTATACTAGATATTATGTATGTATATGTTATATTTATGTGATAGATATAGATCATATACATTATGGGATACTAACTGCCAAAATGTTACTTGATGTTTTGAAGTGCTTAGTTAGTGTTCAATGCTTATTTTAGCCAGCTTCTATGTTTTCAGACGGTGATTTGTTTTAGTCTTCTCTTCCTTGCAGAATCATAAGGAACCTCAGCTTATGAGAGCAGTTTCTTCAAGAATCTGCTTATTAGAGTAAATAGAATGAATTTCATTTCGTACAGTTACTACTACAACATTTGATGATACCAAAAGCAAAGTGAAACCCGAAGCATGCTGACATAATAAATTACAACATTTTCCATAAGCAGCATTCTTTATTTTCTGAACCCAAAGCTCTGTGCCCTTTTGTAATGAATCATAGTCTCAGGCAAATGTTCTTGTGAGGAGGCAAATTTTTCCCACTGGATTTAGCACTTAAAACAGAAGTTGTCCCCACCACCTGCGCACTTCCTAAATACAAAGAGCCCTGTTATAAGATACTTTCATCTGAGTTGTTTTTCTTTTTTCTTTTAGATTATGTGGGAAATGTGTTGTACATTTGCACTTAGTATTTGTGCGAATGTTTTAAACCTTTTTCTCCATGTTGAAGCTGGTTTCGGTTATAGTTATATGAATAAGGAAGGGAAAGAGGTGAAAGGACAATATAGTTTGAAGTATTTAAAGCCCTAAAACTTAAAAAAACCAGGAATGAAATCTAAAGGTATTCAAGTTTTGTTATGACTTACGAAAATTTAAAGAGCTGTACCCGCCGGGGCGCGGTGACTCATGCCTGTAATCCCAACACTTTGGGAGGCCGAGGCGGCAGATCACCAGGTCAGGAGATGGAGACCATCCTGGCTAACACGGTGAAACCCCGTCTCTACTAAGCATCCAAAAATAGCCAGGCGTGGTGGCGGGCCCCTGCAGTCCCAGCTACTCGGGAGGTTGAGGGAGGCTGAGGCAGGAGAATGGCGTGAACCCGGGAGGCGGAGCTTGCGGTGAGCTGAGATCGCACCACTGCACTCCGGCGTGGTCGACAGAGAGAGATTCTGTCTCAAAAAAAAAAAAGAGCAGTACCAAAAATATGTAAGGTTTTCTTAGAAAACACAACGTGCTAATCTGAAAAGGAAAATAATGTATTTGCCACATTTAACAAACACTTATGAACCAAGATAAAACAAATAGCCCATAAATTTGGTGTTGTGCGTTTAATGTACATGTCTATAGTGCCACCATGTGGTACTACCAGTGTTATAAATATTTCTAAATACAGTAATTCAGATATTCTGAACGTTAAACACTAGATGGCAGTATATTTCCCTTTAAAATTGTTTATTCACGTTCAAAGGCAGTATCTATTTTTTATGGTATAACTTTGTTCAAAAGTTAAAAAAAAAAAACTACAGTTTTTAAAATAATATGCTTTGTAACAAACTGCATTAAAAAGTATGCTTTTAATCATCATTTATTTCTCAAACAGAAGCAAAATATTAAAATAACTACTTGCTTCCTTTATTAGCATGCCCAACCTAGGCAAAAGAATCTCACCAATTTTTTCTTCTTCCACGAAAGTCCTGTGATTAGCACAGTAGGATTCAACTGTATTGGTTCTATATAATTACTAATTAACAAAATTTTACTAAGTAAAGACTTAGAGGCAGAAAAAACAATGAGAAATTTATGCAACTAGTCAGCTTAGGTTCATTTATATACAGTCTTCAATGGCTAAAGAAAAATATTGGCAGGGGAGGGCTATGACTTTCATTCTGTCTCCCTTTCATCCTGCTTCTGAGGCTAAGGGTTCTTTCTAATTTACCCTGGCAATCAGAAAGAAATACTCTATGCCATCCTGAAATACAAATCCAAGATGCATTCTTCAGGAGGTTTTCCTAGTTGCAAACAGCAAGTGCTACATCATATATCAACATCCAACACAGCCATGGCTTTTGTATAGAAATTTGTCTTTTTCTTAATATAAACAAATTCCAGATCTTCCAAAACTGTCAGAGGATCACCAGACACACAAAAAACGTTAGCAGTAGCATGAAGCCCCACCTCTAGTTAACATATTAATTTCTCCTTTGGGCTCTTGCTTCTGACATCTGCCTCTATTAGGTAGGTCTGAGACAAGAAGTAAAGGAATCTCCATTTACCTGTAATATCCTAGCCCATTTTTGGACACAGCCCCTGCCTTTAACACCAGCAAGCAAAACTACAACAGAGCTAACATATTTAAATAAGACTTCACTAAATAAAAAGGAATAACTATAGATAGCTTGATAGAAACAGAATTACATTAACTCCATCAGAACTAGTTTCCTGATAGTTTTTATGATTAATATGTAAAAATATTTAACTATCCCCTTGATTTTTGAGTACTCACTGGGAGAAAGTTAAACCATGTCCTTTCCCTGGAATGATTCTAATTCCTCACAAGAAAAAACTTTATCTCGGAAACCTTGAGTCCTGATAGAATTTGATTCCCTTGAAGATAGCATTGAGGGGTGGAAGGTGGGAAGGAAATTGCCTTTTTGTGCTTTGGAACTAAAAATATGTAGAAATGACCCTCACCAATAACCCTCTCCTCACACACACACAGAAAATTGGAACTTTGGGAAGGTGCATTAGGCAAGTGGGCTAAATTGTTTGAAAAGGCACCTGTCACAATGGGTGGAGGGGTAAATGGCTGAGCCCAAGTACGAGAGTCCTCCAAGAGGAAGAGGGAGGACCAGGCTGCATGTTCCCACCAGCTCCCAAACAGATGGTGACCAAAACTTCACCCCCAAATTGAACAACACTCCTGAACAACCAAAGGGTCAAAGAAGAAATTTTTAAAAATAACTTGAGACAAACAAAAATGGCAACACAACATACCAAAACTTACCAGATGCAGCAAAAGCAGTTCTAGGAGAGAAGTTTATAGCAACAAATGCCAACATTAAGAAAAAGTTAGGTTCTCAGATAAACAATCTAACTTTATACCTCAAGGAACTAGGAAAAAAAAAAAAAAAAGAACAAACCAAACCCAAAGGTAGTAGAAGAAAGGAAATAATAAAGATTAGAGCAGAAATAAATGAAATAGAGACTAGAAGAACAATAGAAAAGATCAACAAACTAAAAGTTTGTTTTTTGAAAAGATAAACAAAATCGACAAACCTTTAGCTAGACTAACCAAGAGAAAAAAGAGAATACTCAAATAAAATTACAAGTGAAAAAATAATTAGTTAATTAATACCACAGAAGGTGAAAGGTAATGAGGCTACTATGAACAATTGCACACCAAACTGGATAACCTAGAAGAAATGGATAAATTCTTTTTAACATAAAACTTACCAAGACAGAATTAGGAAGAAATAGAAACTCTGAACAGACCAATACCAAGTAAGAAAGTTGAAATACTGATAAAAAAAAAAAAAAAAAGTCCCACCAAAGAAAAGCCCATTACCTGACGGCTTCACTGGTAAATTCTACCAAGCATTTAAAGAAGAATTAATGCCAATTCTTCTCAAACTCTTCTAAAAATTGAAGAGAAGGAAACACTTCCAAAATCACTTCCTGAGACCAACATTACCCTGTACTGAAGCCAGACAAAGACATTATTTTAAAAAATCACAGGCCAATATCCCTGATTAATGTAGATGCAAAAATCCTCAACAAAAATAATACTAGCAAACTGAATTCAACAATACATTAAAATGATCACATACCACAATCAAGTGGGATTTATCCCTGGCATGCAAAGATGGTTCAACATATGTAAATCAATCAATGTAATCCACCACATTAGCAGAATGAAGGATAAAAATCATATAATCATATAATCATCTCAATAAATGCAGAAAAAGTATCTGACAAAATAAATGCAGAAAAAGTATCTGACAAAACACTACATTCTTTCATCATAAAAACTATCAACAAATTAGGCAGAGAAAGAAAGTACATCAACACAATAAGACCATAAATGTCAAACCTGTAAATAACATTATACTCAATGATGAAAGTTGAAAGCTTTTCTGCAAAGATTAAGAATAGAGTAAGGGTGTCCACTATCACTACTTATATTTAACATAGTACTGGAAATCAGAGCTAGAGAAATGGGTCAAAAAAATAAATAAAAAGCATCCAAATTACAAACATAGATGTAAAATTGTGTGTTTGCAAATGATATAATCTTATATAGAAAAAGCCCTACAACTCCACCAAAAAAAGTATTAAACTATTAAACAAATTCAGTAAAGTTTCAGAATACAAAGTCAATATACAAAAGTCAGTTGCATTTTTATACCTAACAATAAACTAACAAAAAAGAAGTCTAAAAAATCCCCACTTACAAAATCAACAAAAAGAATAAAATACTTGGGAAGAAATGTATCCAAAGAGGTGAAAGATCTTTACACTGAAAACTGTAAATCACTGATGAAAGAAATTCAAGAAGAAACAAAAAAAAGAAAGATATCCCATGTGAAAATCAATATTGTTAAAATGTCCACACTATCAAAAGCAATCTACAGATTCAGTGCAATCCCTATCAAAATGTCAATGGCATTTTTACATAAATAGAAAAGTCAATTCTAAAATTCATATGAAATCACAAAAAACCCTGAATAGCCACACAATCTTGAGCAAGAACAAAGCTGGAGGCGTCATATTTCCCGGTTTCAAAATATATCATAAAGCTTCAGTAATCAAAACAGTATGGTACTAACATAAAAGCAGACATATAAACCAAGGAAACAAAATAAAGAGTACAGAAATAAATCCATGCATTTATGGTCAACTACAAAGGTGCCAAACACGTGTTTGTGAAAGGATTGTCTCTTTAATAAATGATATCAGGAAAACTGGATATCTACATGCGGAAAAATAAAATTGTACCCTTATCTCACACTATATACAAAAATCAACTCAAAATGGATTAAAGACTTGAAGCTATAAAACTACTAGAAGAAAACAGGTGAAAGCTTCTTGACATTGCTCTGGGCAATGATTTTTTGTTTTACTATATGACCTCAAAAGCATGGTCAACAAAGGCCAGGCATGGTGGCTTGTGCCTATAATTCCAGCACTTTGGGAGGCCAAGGTGGGTGGATCACCTGAGGTCAGGAGTTTGAGACCAGCCTGGCCAACGTGGTGAAACCCCATCTCTACTAAAAATACAAAAATTAGCCAGGTGTGGTGGCAGGTGCCTGTAATTCCAGCTACTCGGGAGGCTGAGGCAGGAGAATTGTTTGAACCTGAGAGGCAGAGGTTGCAGCGAGCTGAGACCATGCCATTGCACTCCAGCCTGGGTAACTCCGTCTCAAAAAATAAAAATAAATAAATAAAAGAATGGGCAACAAAAACATAAATAGACAAGTGGGGATGGATTAAATTAAAAAGCTCTGCACAGCAAAAGAAACAACAAAGTAAAGACAAAACATTTCATTTAAAGAAAATAAATGAAAATAATATATCTGATAAGGGCTTAACATCCAAAATATGTAAGAAACTCAAACAACTCAACAGTAAAAACAAGAAACCCCAATATGAAAATGGGCAGAGGACCTGAATAAACAGTTCTCAAAGAAGTATAAATGGCCAACAGGTATATGAAAAAATGCTCAGCATTACTAATCATGAAAGGAATATAAACCAAATCCATAATGAGATAACACCTCACAACTGCTAAAATGACTATTATAGGCTGGGCACAGTGGCTCACACCTGTAATCCCAGCACTTGGGAGGCCGAGGCGGGTGGACCACAAGTTCAGGAGATCAAGACTGTCCTGGCCAATATGGTGAAACCCCATCTTTACTAAAAATACCAAAATTAGTTGGGCATGGTAGTGGGCACCTGTAATCCCAGCTACTTGGGAGGCTGAGGCAGAAGAATTGCTTGAACCCGGGAGGTAGAGGTTGCAGTGAGCTGAGATCACGCCATTGCACTCCAGCCTGGGTGACAGAGAGAGACTCTGTCTCAAAAAAAAAAAAAGCTATTATCGAAAAGTCTAAAGATAAAAAATTTTGGTGGATTTAGAAAAAATGAGACTTTCGCACACCATTTATAGGAATGTAAAATGGTACAGCTATTATGAAAAACAGTATGGAGTTTCCTCAAAAAACTAAAAATAGGACTACCATATGATCTAGTAATCCCACTTCTGGGTATGTATCCAATGGAAATGAAATAAGTATCTCAAGGAGATATCTGCACACGTATGTTCATTGCAACATTATTCACACTAGCTAAGATATAGAATCAACCTAAGTGCCCATAAATGGATAAAGAAAATGTGGTATTATACACAATGGAATACTATTCAGCCATTAAAAATGAGGGAAATTCTGCCTTTTGCAGCAACAAAGATGAATCTGGCAAGCATTATGCTAAGTGAAATAAGCCGGACACATAAAGACAAATGCTACATGATTATAAATACTCACATGTGGAATATAAACAAGTTGATTTCACGAAAGTAGAGAATAGAGAGGTGGTTGCCGGGGGCTGGGGGATGGGCAAAAGGGGAAGATGTTGGCCAAAGGGTATAAGGTTTCAGATATGTAGGATGAATAAATTCTGAAAATACAATGTACAGCATGGTGACTATACTTAATGTACTGTATACTTGAAATTTGCCAAAGGAGGAGATCTTAAGTGTTCTCACCACACACACACGCACACACCCATGCACACACACACACACAATGGTCACTATGTGAGGTGATGAATATGTTAATTATCTTGATTGTGGTAACCATTTCACAATATATAAGTGTATCAAAACATCATATTGTATACCCTAAGTCTATATGATTTTTATTTGTCAATTATAACTCAATAAAGCTGGGAAGAAAAGATCCAAACGTAGGCCCCCTAGATATGGCAGAATATCATATATAGAATGCACCATCGGAGCCTGGGCCCTGGTCGTGGGCCTGGGAGCCTCAGCAGAAATCTCTGTGACTAGGGTTAGCACGAGAGAGGAAATCGCAGACAATACCTCCTCTCTTTGCCTGGACTGCAGGACCATCCTGGGCAAGAAAAACTGATAGCAACAGTACAGACTGCATGGGAGCTTCTCCGCATTTTTCTAGGTGAGTGAGGCCTAGGTTTCTCATGCAATCCAAAGGGGACAGGGTGTCCCCCGACAATTTATTATATTAAAATTGAATTTCTGCTGGGGGTGGTGGCTCATGCCTGTAATCCCAGCACTCTGGGAGGCTGAGGCATGTGGATTGCTTGAGCTCAAGAGTTTGAGACCAGCCTAGGAAGTATGGTGAAACCTCATCTCTACAAGAAATACAAGAAAATTGGCCAGGAGTGGTGACACACAACTGCGGTCCCAGCTACTCAGTAAGCTGAGGTGGGAGGATCGCTTGAGTCCAGGAGGTCGAGGCTGCAGTAACCAGTCATTGTGCCACTGCACTCCAGCCTGGGTGACAGATCAAGACCCTGTCTTTAAAACATATATATATGTAGAACTTCTTGTCCATACTAAGGAATGGAGGGATGAACCAGACAAATAGTAGGGAAATGTGACATTTAAAAATACTGAGTGTAAACTGAGCAATGTCATTCTTTACATAGATAATATAGCTCACACACCATGATGTGCACTCCTTGAAGCCTGGCTGAATCAAGGCTCTAGCATCCAAATGAGTGACAGGCACTATCGTAGAACTCTCCGGATATGATTTGGATATTTGTCCTCCCCAGATCTCATATTGAAATGTAATCACCAAGGCTGGAGGTGGGGCCTACTGGGAGGTGCTCAGGTCATGGGGGCAGATCCATCATGTCTTGGTGTCGTCCTTGTGATAATGAGTAAGTTCTTACAAGATCTAGTTATTTAAAAGTGTAGGGCACCTCCCTGCACCTTGCTCCCACTCTTGCCATGTGATGTGCTTGCAAAGCTCCCTGAGGCCCCCAAGAAGCCAAGCCAAGATGCTGGTGCTATGCTTGTACAGCCTGCTGAACCATGAGCCAATTAACCCTCTTTTCTTTATAAATTACCCAGTCTGGGTATTTATAGCAACACAAAAATGGCCTAACACACCACCTCTCATAAGTACAAGCACAGTGTCTCTGAATTTTTTAGATAAAGAGATTAAGACCCAGAAGAACAGGGGAATTTCTTCTTCCAACCAATGTTAGTCCAGTTCCAAGAGGGGAATTTCTTCTTCCAACCAATGCTGGTCTAGTTCCTGGCTGAGAATCTCCTCTTCTCAGAGTGGCTGACCTCAGGGATTAGCACTCCCTTGACCAGAGATGATGTCTACCCATAGGAGTGTGGCCTCCCAGCCTCCATAAAATCTCACAATAAAACTGACTAATCACCTTTACTCACACAGAAGACAGACAAAAACAGTATACAAATGTGTATTTTGTTATATCCCCAAATCCCATCATTACAATTTGACATAGCATAATAATTATTAAATATTTTCCTTTTCAGAGGAACACTTCTTATTCTAATCTTTACTTCACCCTGCAGTAATGTTGGAGAACAGCTGTGGAAAGAGGAAATAATCCTTCTGTTCCCCACCCTACCACCTCTATCACTATTAAACACACTTTTGTTTTCAGGTTCACGCATTTCTGAATGTGTATTCCCCATACAGTTTTACAAAGTGACTCTTTTTTTCAGATCTTGAAATTAATACTTCTTGAATTTAGTATGCAAACATGCAAGTATTCTGGAAATGCAACAGATCCCAGATGACTAGCTAAACCTTAAAGACTGTATAACAAAGCACTTTGAGCTCCCAAGACATGTCAAGGCCTTCCCTGAGAGTGGCCTTCCTATGCTTGTAGAGTTGGGTTAACATTTCCTTTGGGTAATTTGAATACTTCAACTTCCTCAGGCTGCAGGTCCTAAAGCCTTTTGTATACATGGAGAATGGTTTACTACTTCTTTGAGTTCTGGCTTATTAATTATAGCAGTTATTTTGTTCACCTATACAGGATGTCAAAATGTCATTTATCTGCTTAATCAGCACATCAGGAAATAAAAAGCCATTGCCTGTGTAAGAAATACTGACCTGATGAAATATCTTGGAGGCATTCCTCAGTACTAATTAAAATAATAGACATTGTCACATGGTGCAATTATTTTCCAGAAAACAGCTGACATGTACACACTAAGCTTGGCAAAATTCCTGGCCAATTTCGCAAGAATGTTTATTCCAAACTGAGATCATCTTTTTTAAAAAAGAAAAAAGACACAGACAAAGAGGGTAAGGAGGGAGGCAAAGATGAAAGTGCAGAGGAAGCAAAGGAAGGGTAGGAGAGAGAAAGGAAGGAACGGTCAAAGGGAGGGAGGAAGAAAAAAATAAGGAAGGGTTCTTAATAAATCAAGAGAAGACATTAGATTTTAAAGTTGTCTTTTCTCTATCCGACCAGATACCTACCTAATCCTGCAATGAAATTTTATTAATTACAGAGAAGGTAAAATATTTCATTTTTACCAGAGATTCATTAATTTAAAATGTTCTAACCTCAAATTCACATTACAGAATCATAGCATTAGGGCTTTTTCAGATTTTAATAATTTCCCTAATTAACATAAATGATTTTAAAGGAAATTAATCAAGAAAGACTTTATTGCAGAAAGGTTCATGGAAGAGGAAAATATAGAGTGAACATTTAAGGATAAAGACAAACATTATAGAAATGCAGAGTCATGATTGATGCATTCCAATCTTGTGTATGTCTGGAATACATCTGCAAATCATCTGCTCAGCCTTCAGAATAGTCTGTACACAGATACAGCCACACATGCACCCAGAGAAACCCAGGCATTGTCAAGCCTAGAGGAAGCCAATGTTGTCATGTCAGTCCCTTATCTGGTAAGAAAGAAGCATGAACTGCTCTATCACACTTAATTTGCTTCTGATTTCTGGATCCTACTATAAAGCAAGGAGGATGAAATTTTTGTTTTCTTTTCTATTGATTCAGAATCTGGAATTTTGACTACAAAAAAAAATTTTTTTTTGAAATCTTGTCATTAGTCTAAGGCAAGGGGTTACTTAAGGATTGAAATGTACTAGCTGCTAATGTTTGGCTTAGTGAGAATATCAGAATTTGGGGTTCTGAAGGGAAATAGAGTTTGTAGTTTGCTTAAAATTTACTGTAGACCTCCAAATATTAAGATTTTAACATTTGTATTATTAATGATAATATTATTCTTTTTAAATCTGCATTCTGTTTTTCTAAATGTTGGGTTCTAGAGAAATATATTTGAATAGCACTTGCAACTTCCATGAGTTTCTTACCAATAGTAAAGTTATATGGTAAGAATCCCAGATAATGGCTTCACAATTCAATTTGGAAGATTATGTATAATTTAAATATATTATGTTAAGTTTGCTTTAAGTGCTCATTCAGCAAACTATGTGCAAAAAAATGCAGATAGTATGATGGATAGTTAGATTAAATTATTGACTTCCTGAACTTTCCACTTCATAGATTCTCATTCTGACAGGATTTCAATTCAGGGGAAGAAGTAGTGTAGTCTTAATATAAAAGTATGAAGTAGGTTATGAATAAGCTTTTATTTTGTGAGTTTCTAATCAATAAGCTCATAATTGTTCATGGTAACTCTTTTAGGCTAAACAAGATTATCAACATCAAGACATTTTCTCCTTGCTAGGTCTTCATTTTATATAGAGATTCTTCCCTTAGGAATAAAAAAAGTCAGAAAAAAATTTCCTTAGGTTAGGTACAGTAAATGAGTGAATTATAACTGTACCTTCATTAACATTTTAGTTGTATTATAGTCAACAACGAAAAAACAGTCTAAGGATATTTATTATGTTTACAATGTTAACTCTTTCACATAACCAGCCTCTTTTTTTCCCCTGAGTAAATGCATTTTATCACATTTTCTGGCAAATTTGTATCTTCTTTTCTTCCCTTCACAAAAAAATTTAACCCACTTACATTCTTTAAGAAAGCATTGATGAGACTAGAAATGAGGATTACAGATGTCAAATTAATGTAACATATTCCTTCAATCCAACATGCATTGAGCTTCTACTACATGCCAGGTGCTTTGTTAGATGCTGGAGATGCAAGTTAAATAAGATGCATAGGGCCTTAACTCAAGGAGGTGGCAATCTATTGGAGAAGACACTAACAACCAGAATACAATGTGAGCTTTTTATTGTGGAAGTATAGCAGTTGGAACACTTTGGTTGCAAATGACAGAAAACATGATTCAAACTGGCTTAGACAACAAAGAAATGAACTGGTTCACATGACAAAACTGGAGAAGGGGGAATGGTACATACAGCATATCTCAATCCAGAGATTCAAGTGATGTCATTGGGATTGGTTTGTGCACCTCTCTTAGCTCTACCTTCATCTGCATTGGATTTGTTCTCAAGCTCCAGTGAAGACTGGCAACTCCCAGTTCATTTCTTACTATGTGTTATTTGAGGAGATTACTCTTTCAGTAACTCACATTGACAGAGGGGTCAGATTTGTAGAAGTTAATAATGCATCTTTATTTCGTCTTTCCTTTCCTCTTGGTTCTGCACTTCTGCTTTCCAGAATCATATTTCTAAGTAAACTTCCTGTACATAAGTCTTTGTCTTAGGCTCTGCTTTGGAGAGACCCAACCTATGACTGGGATGTTATTCCAGCACACATTAACCCCTAAATTTGCCCCTGATCTATTATTGCAGACTCCTAACAACCATGTTTCTACGATGTAGTCATGGTTCCCTGGTCATACCTGATAAAACTAGGGAAAGAAGCCTAATAGACAAGGTGGGCCGCTCAGAAATTTCCCCAGGGGTTGGGAAATGGATTGAGGAAAAGTTGTTCTCACTGTGGTGGACGAAGCTTAATGACTCGCTTTGCAACTTTGTTGGAGCACACTCAGAGAGCTGATGATCAGAACTGAGGAACTTCACCCATAAGCAGTTGTCAAACCGCTGGGAGTTGGAAATAGACCGTGGTGAAAGTACCTACATTAGAAAAATCAGCAGCTGTTACAAATCCAGTCTTTTTCCACATAGACAGCCAATTTGCTGGCACACCACTGCCTTCTTCCCTTTGTAGTATTCTAACACCTGAGAAAGGATGAGTGCTTTTGTTCTGTTTACAGAGCAAAGTACAGACCGAGCAATATGGGTCAGGCAAAATCAAATAATCCCCAAACTAAGAGCTTTGTTAACTCCTGTTGGGGCACACAACTTTGGGCTGAGGTCTCTCCTGAAATGAAGACCTCGCCTGAAATGAATTATTCTTATGAAATAATTTTCTCTGGGCCCACAGCGCAGGTTCCAATTGATCTAGTAACCTATTATTGGGCTTAGAAACTAAACTGAGCTTGCCAGAGACCATCTTTGGTATGGTCTAGTTACTACCAGGAGACAAAGGACAAGTGGCAACACAGGTCCACGAATTAACAAAAGACAAGAGAGACATTGGACTGTGCCACCCACAATCTGAAGCCATGACCTCATCATTAATTAGCAAACCTCAGTGTATTGCTTGATGTCACCAGTAACATAAACCAGTCCTCCTCCTATGAGGAGGAACATGTCACAGGAATAGGAAGAAGGATGAAATTGTTTCATCTGTTGGGGTTCAGAAACCAAAACATGGCACTGTGATGTGCTGCACTGAAGAAGCAGCCTTAAGATTTCTTTGACCTTCCCCCTACCTCCTTTCGCTCAATCCTGTCTCTCTCAAAGCACAAGATGAAGTTGTTTTCCGAAGATCCCTTTTCTGCCTGAAGTCTAGACCTGGCAATAAAGGAAACAATGACCTCTGTTTTCTTCCTTGAGTTTTTATTAACTGAACTAATATCACAGGAAGAAAAGCTGAAGTCTGTCAACAAACCTGGACAGACTTTTGTCACAAACCATCGTAGGTTCTTCAAGTCCAATGGATTTTGCCCCAGGCCATTATATGTTCTCCAAGCCCATTGAATTCCCCTGAAAATCAGTTACTACGCTCCAAAAATCATCCACACTTTCCATTTCCCTTCCCCAGTTACCAACTGGGATACTGGGTAATCACTCTGTGGTTTTTCTCCTGTGCACACAAATACATTTGGATGCCATTTCTCCTATTAATCTGCCTTTTGTCAGTCGATTGTTCAGCAAACCTTCAGAGGGCAAAGGAAGAGTTTTACCTTGGCTCCTACAACTTCAATACTGCTCCCTTCTGGAGACAAAAGGAGAAAAGTCTACTCCTCAATAAAAATGTGCAGCTGCCATGTTATCTGCCATGAGATCTGAGGAGCAGAGGAAGCCACTGCTGAAGAGAAGAATAAAGCAAGACATGAGATGGAGAGCACTGCTGCTTTAGGTTCCTGGTAGCTTTCAGTTCCTTCGGAGGCCCAGCACGTGAAGCACTTAGTACAGTATGGAAAATGGCATTCTATGAATGTTGATGACTATTAATGCCAGCATGCTATTGTCGATGACTATTAATGCCAGCATACTATTGTCGATGACTATTAATGCCAGCATACTATTGTCGATGACTATTAATGCCAGCATACTATTTCAAATATTATAATTTTTAATTCGTTTAGTCAATCACCTCTTATTAAATATTTAGACTGCGCTTTTAGTTTTCTCTCCAATATATGTATATATATTAGAGAGAGAGAATTATATAATCATACGTGTGTGTGTGTGTAATTATTCTGGCACTCATTAAGACAGTAAGGAAAACCTTATTCAAGACTGTTTATAACCAAGGAACAGAGTGAGGGGATCAGTGGATGGAAAATTACTAAGAGGAGACATCAAGGTAGGAGGATTCTTGCTAAACTGACCTAACAGGATTCTTGCTAAAGGTGGGCCAAGGACTTATAAATCAAAGGTAGGGGATGAACTTGGTTATATATCAAGGGTGACCCAGTATCAGTGGAACAGGGGGAGGGCACAGATTTTTACTGAACTGGGCTATGCAAGAACAGGACAGGCACACAGAAAGCCAAGGTCAGAGCTAGTTGAGAAGAGGACTCAAAAGCATAACTAAAGTTTGGTCAAGGAGGGAGTCTTCGTTGAGAGAGAAAAAAAATTGTTTGATTAAAACAAATGTCTAGTAATACAATTCAGTGAACATGTATGAAGCATTTTTATAATTTTTGTTACACAGTATCAATGGAGTTTTGAAAGAATTGAGCCTATTTACAATACAAATACATGACAGTATGAGTTTCTCCAATTTTTCACAGCTTTTTTTGACCAATTCATAACATATGTAAGTATACAGAATTCTTCAGTCATTCAGAAAAGGTCTAAGCACAATCATCCAATTTTTTTGTTTTATCAACAAAATTGGATGTTTTCCCCATTAAACTTACAGTGTTTTTGAGGTTATTTTGGAGTTGCAGCCTTTGTAACAGAGGTCAGGCATTTTTGTTCTCTTTGTTGTCTGAAGCACACACTGGAATTTATTTTATATGAACTGGTTTCTACTTTCTAACCAATTGTTCCAGTAAAATCTAGACCACTGCTACATGCAAGAGAATCAATTTCCTGACATTAATAGTCTACATGTTTGTTTGTTTCTAACTGACCCAATCAGGAGCAAGGTAACTCCTCAGTCACAGTTTATTTTTTGCCAGCCTTTGAACCATTTACTAGGTATTTACCTAGTCATTTTCTTGATTCAGCTTCCTTCCCATGTGCCTTATATATAATCACCTGAAGTAGCACAGCAGACGCAGGTTTAATAAGAGAGCCCTCACCATCTTTGCCAGATGCAACGTTTTCCAGTTTTCTCTCAGAAAATGCAAATGATTGGAAACAGTTATAACAACGCAGTTTACCCCACACAGATAATTTGAACATATCACTAGAGGATTCCATAGTGAAGTGTCCACATGGTATGAAGAACGATATTTCCCTGTTCTTTTACTGAAATACCTCTGCATTATTTTCCTAAAACAGAGAATTACTAACTTGGACAAAGGGCAGGCAGTTCATGCCATCTGTGCATTCACAATAGTTAATGGTAACAGCCAACCTTTATTGAGCCCTGACAATATGCTTGTCTCTGTTTTAAGCATTTTCATGTGCTTAAAATGTAATTAAATGTCATTTAAAATTAATTCAATTAATTCTCTCTAAACCTATGAAGTGAGGATCATCAGTATCCCATTGTACAGATCAAGAAACTGAGGAACCAAGAAGTTAAAAACTTTGCTCAAGGTCACATAACAAGTAAGGGGCAGAGCTAAGATTCAAACTCAGACCCTTTGATCCCAGACACCAAGTTCTTAGATGTCTATCTCAAGGACAAGAACCAAACAACAGGCTGGGCATGGTGGCTCAGACCTGTAATTCCAACTCTTTGGGACGCCAAGGTGGGAGGATGCCTTGAGCTCAGAAGTTCAAGACCAGCCTGGGCAATATAGTGAGACCCCCCGTCTCTATAAAAACCATAATTTTTTAAAAAAAATTAAGAAACAAACAATAAAGCCAAATTTTCTGCAATGACACATTAGTGATGTTTCCATTTACTTATCTAAAACCTTAAAAACACATTCATAAATTCATTCCAACTGCTCTAGGAATTTCCATTAGCTTACAATCCAACCTCTAAAACTTAGCATTTACCCTAAACTCTAAAAACTTAAATATTTTAAGCTTCATTGGTTCTTTGGGATTATTTTAAAAGCCAGTAATATACTTTGTCATTCTTAGATGTCAGGCAAGTTCGAATTTATTGTCAGTCCTTGTATTCGTAAATTGAAACTCACTCATTTGCTAATATGCCTTTACACAGCAGCTCTGCCTTCCCTTTTCCATGTAATTGTTAGACTTTCCCTAACACCTTTACACATTTTTTTTAAGACGTGTTGACCGGAACCACAAAGGATATTACTGGCTTATATGTAAAAGTTTATTGCTGAAGTATAGGGAAGTTTTATTTTGTTTTTACCATACTCCTCATGATGAATGTTCTTGACCTTTTTGGCAATGGAGACAGACAATTGGCTCTCCTTGGAAATCTATGTCTCTGGGATCATAATAAAACGTCTAGAACTGTGATATCACGGAAAGAACTCTAGCCTGTACATGGGTATCCCAGGCCCAGTTCCCTGCTTTGCCAACTTTCAAAAGTGTGATTATGCAGAATCTATCTAAATCTTGACTTCCTTACCCACAAAAGGGAGCACTGATGAACCACTCTATATGGGTGGGTTAAGGACATGGATATTGAAGCCAAACCACCTGGTTCAAAATCTAGCTTAATTGTCTATGGGTGTTAACTTGGGCAACTTCACCTTTTTGTTCCTCAGTCTCCTCATCTACAAATGAAAATTATAACACTAATACCTACTTACAAGCATCAAATGGTTGTTAAAACCATCAGATGAGTTACTAAGTGTAAAGCACTGAGAATCTAGAACATTGTCTGGAACAGTAAGTGTTAATTATTGTTACATTACAAGGATAGCATGAGGATGAATTAACATGTAGTGCCTGAACTATTAGTACACACCTAAACACTTTCATTTATGCAGTCATCTACAGGGAGCACTTATTACACGCAAGGCAGTATGCTAGACACAGGCATATAGACCAACAAGTCACTTGTCCTCACTAGTTATATTTTCATAAGAAAAGAAAATAATAAACCAGTAAATAAATATACCACAAAATAATAACCACAAGATAATAAATATCCCAAAGCTCAAAACTATTACTGTTAAAAAGAAAAAAAAAAAAAAAATAGAATGGAGTTCTGAGAGTACTCACGAAGTTACAGAACCTGAATCTGTCTCAGTCCAAAGTCCCAGGCTTTTTCCACGACTTTTTACAACCTTCTAGCAAACAATTTCTACAAAGAGTGAAAAGTACCAAGATGGAAGCCTGCACATGTGGTGGCACTTTATTTTTTCCAAATGCATTTTCTTTCTCTTGCCGTTAGCCTCAAGGCCCATATACGGACCTCTCCTCAGGCAAAGAATGGCCTGATACCAGGCATACCTGCAGCTCCCCTGCAGCTAGTACACACGCTTTGGATGCAGGAGCTGACTTTGAAGATACCTACTTTAGGTAAGCATCTCATTACGATGAGTAGAATAATTAACAACCACCATAAGTGCTTTTCTGTACTAAAAATCTTAATAACTTTAGGCGAGTTAAAAATAGACAAAATGTTCTTTCTAATAAAAAATATGCTGTTGAGTTAATAACAATTAAGTGAAAAGCAGATAAAAATAAAATTAACAAGTGATCCGACCCCTTCATAAATTTGCACATGGGTGATCTCAGTAAAACGTTTGTTTTTGTTTTATTTTGTTTTGATTTTTTGTTTTAAGACCTAACTGACTTGTGATAATTGCTTTCTCTTTCAGGAGCAGTTACAAATATTTTGTGGCAGGAAGTCTTCCCTTAAGTGCTGAGTCTGCACTGCAACAAACACACTTTTAAAGAAGTAAACTGTATAAGCAGTAATGTCTTCATAGCCAACCACTGGTTCAATCATTTAAAACGTGTTTAATCAAGGAGCCCTAGAAGGGAGTTACCCTTTTAAAAAGCCCCCTGATTACAGGCGTGAGCCACCACGCCATTTGGGAGGCTGCGGCGGCTGGATCACCTGAGGTCAGGAGTTCAAGTCCAGTCTGGCCAACATGATGAAACCCTATCTCTACTAAAAACACAAAAAATTAGCCAGGTGTGGTGGCAGGCGCCTGTAATCCCAGCTACTCAGGAGGCTGAGGCAGGAGAGTTGCTTGAACCCGTGAGGCGGAGGTTGTAGTGAGCTGAGACCACGCCATTGCACTCCAGCCTGGGCAACAAGACCAAAAACTCCATTTCCAAAAAAAAGAAAATAAAAAGCCCCCTGATTCACAGCTCAGGAGTAGGAATTCACACAGTTGCTAAGCCTGAGCAATCTTACAAAAGAAAGAAGGAAACAAAGATGTGAAAAATTTATTTTGCATTGACTCAGTCAGAAAGTAGTGAGAAGTCTGGTCACAGAATAATTTTATTTAGGAAAACAGAAATCTATGGGACAATAAATTCTATAGCTACATGGAAAACAGAAATAATAATTGCAGCTTAGGTCCTTTAAAGCCATGCTTCTGAGACTCTAATGTGCATATGAATCACCTCGGGATCTTATTAAAATGCGGATTCTGATTCAGTAGGTATGGGGTAGAGCCTGAGATTCAGTAAATCTCACAAGCTCCTTGGTGATGCCAGTGCTGCTGATCCAGGAACCACATTTTGACCAGCAACATATAAAGAGAACACATTTGCTTATTGTAAAGGTTGTATCTACTGTTAAGTTTAAACACCATTTCATAAATTAATGTGAAGAATCGGGCATCTTTACAAATAAAAGAGCTAGGAATCAATTGTTCATTCAATCAACATCATTGAGCTTACTACATGCTAGGCCTTATGGCGGATACTAGACATTCAACAATAACTAACGCAAAAAGTACACTTGGGAGGCTGAGGTGAGTAGATCGCTTGAGCTAAGGAGTTCGAGTCCGGCCTGGGCAACATGGTAAAACCCCATATCTACCAAAAAATACAAAAATTAGCCAGGCATTGTGCCATACACCTGTGGTCCCGGCTACTCAAGAGGCTGAGGTGGAAGGATCACTGGAACCCAGAAGGCGGAGGTTGCAGTGAGCTGAGATTGCACCACTGCACTCCAGCCTGGGTGACAGAGTGAGACCCTGTCTCAAAACAAAACAAAACAAAAACAAAAACAAAACTACCCGTGATCAATCTACTTTTGATTGTTCTTTCAAGCAAGCAATAAGCAAATGGATTACAAGAATTTTTGTCATTCACAATTCAAAATGTATCAATCATGCTTCTCGTGTTGTTTTTCTTGATGTAACATTTTTAAGAATGCCTCAATTCAGATTGTTTACACTTTTTTTTTTTTAAGATGAAGTCTCACTCTATTGCCCAGGCTGGAGTGCAGTGGTGCAATCTCGGCTCACTGCAACCTCCACTGCCCGGGTTCAAGCAATTCTCCTGCTTCAGCCTCCCAAGTAGCTGGGATTATAGGCGCCTGCCACCACGCCCAGCTAATTTTTGTATTTTTAGTAGAGACAGGGTTTCACCATCTTGGCCAGGCTGGTCTTGAACTCCTGACCTCGTGATCCACCTGTCTTGGCCTCCCAAAATGCTGGGATTACAGGTATGAGCCACCGCACCTGGCCTGTTTACACTTTAAAGATAATTAGCCATTTAATCCAGTGAATTAGCATTGCTCTTTTTTATATGAACTAGTAATACAATTTTAAAAGTTTTCATATGCATGGCATAGTTTACCAGCAGCTAGCTACCTTATTGCAAATGTTACTGGGTCATTTCAATTAAAATTAAAGCAAGTATGTAGTAATGTGGCAAGAAATGTTTCATTTAATTTTGACTTAGTATGGCCAAGTGCTCCAGGTGAATGTCATGGCTTCTGCCTCAAATTTGTATGTGTAGTATAAATAGTAGGAAAACTTATATTCATCAAAGAGTTCATCTGTTTTTTTTTCCCCCTTATGAGCATCAACTACTGCTCTGCTGCATATTAAATGGCAAAAGAGAATCACCAGAAAGTTTCAAAATTCTATCAGGTTAGACATACTAAGAGAAGAGATGACCTACTCAAGATTATTTTGCTTCCCCAAAAGTGGATAACTCTAAGCAAGAAGGGAGAATAAGTACATGAAGGGCCATATTCGAGTAGTATATTTGCAAAGAGCATCTGAACCAACTCTTTTCTTACCAGATTTTACCTTTTTAAAAGATGCCAGGAGGGGGCAGCATATGTTGCAGCTGTGTGAGTTTACTCATTAAAGCACAGGTTCTCAGAAAGTCAGGTGTATCAGATTTGGAGGAGACGGGTTGCTGACAAGCATAGGGTGTCAGGAGTCTGTTTAGATTAAGAAGGCATTGGGACAATATTATAACACAATTTTATACTTGAAAGCAAAATAAATCTGGCATCATTGGTGTTCTATTAAATCTTAAAATCTTGGGTAGCCATATACAAAAATTAACTCAAGGTGGATTAAAGACTTAAATATAAAACCTAAAACTATAGAAACCCTGGAAGATAACCTACAAAATACTATTCTGGATATAGGATCTGGCAAAGATTTCATGATGAAGATGCCAAAGCAATTGCAACAAAAACAAAAATTGACAAATGGGACCTAATTAAAATAAAGTGATTCTAAACAGCAAAAGAAACTATCAACAGAATAAACAGACAACCTACAGAATGGGAGAAAATATTTGCAAACTATGCATCTGACAAAGGTCTAATATCCAGAATCTATAAGGAATTTAAGCAAAAAAAAAACAAAGAATCCCATTTTTAAAAGTGGGCAAAGGACATGAATAGACACTTCAAAAGATACACTTGTGGTCAAAACAAGCGTATGAAAAAATGCTCAACATTTACAGAAATGCAAATCAAAACCACAACGAGATACCCTCACACGCCAGTCAGAATGGCTATTGATAAAAAGTCAAAAAATAACAGATGCTAGTGAGGTTGCGGGGAAAAGGGAATGTTTATACACTCTTGGTGGGAATGTAAATTAGTTTGGACATTGTGGAAAGCAGTTTGACAATTTCCTTTTATTTTTATTTATTTTTTTTTTTTGAGACGGAGTCTCACTCTATGGCCCGGCTGGAGTGCAATGGCACGGTCTCACTGCAACTTCCGCCTCCCGGGTTCACGCCATTCTCCTGCCTCAACCTCCCGAGTAGCTGGGACTATAGGCGCCCGCCACCATGCCTGGCTAATTTTTTGTATTTTCAGTAGAGACGGGGTTTCACCGTGTTAGCCAGGATGGTCTCGATCTCCTGACCTCCTGATCCGCCCACCTCGGTCTCCCAAAGTGCTGGGATTAAAGGCGTGAGCCACCGCCCCCGGCCATAGGATTTCTCAAATAACTTAAAACAGAATTGCCATTCGACCCAGCAGTACCATTACTGAGTGCATACCCAAAGAAATATGTTAAATAAATTGTTCTACCATAAAGACACATGCACGTGTATGTTAATTCATAGCACTATTCACAAGGGCAAAGACATGGAATCAACCTAATTGCCCATCAATGGTGGACTGGATAAAGAAAATGTGCTACGTGTACACCAGGGAGTACTATAGAGCCATAAAAAAGAATGTGATCGTGTCCTTTGCAGCAAGTTAGATGGAGCTGGAAGCCAGTATCCTAAGCAAACTAACACAGGAACAGAAAACCAAATACCACATGTTCTCACTTATAAGTGGGAATTAAGTGTCGATTAAATATAGACACAAAGAAAGGAACAATAGACACTGGGGCCTACTTGAGGGTGGAGGATGGGAGGAGGATAAGGATCAAGTACTATGTTTATTACCTGGGTGATGAAATAATCTGTGCACCAAACTCCTGTGACACATATTTACCTGTATAAGAAACCTGCACATGTACCCCTGAACCTAAAATAAAAGTTAAAAAAAAAAATCTTCAGTAGTGGGAATATACAGAAGTTATCTGCATCTTCAAAGAACAGAGAGAGGAAGACAAAGGAGAGCCTGGATTTTAATTGAGATGCGTATGACTAAAGAGTAGTTCTCAAACTGTCTCCATAAACAATTTCCTTTACACATTATATTTGCTAAGGGTTTGGTATGGTGCCAACTACAGAGTATGAAAACTCAGTAAATATTTATTTTTTTAATCCATTCCCACTACTGAGAAAGATTTGCTCTCGGGCAGCTGTTATTTCATTAACCAACAGCAGTGCAATTTTTGCTTCTCATACTTTTGTCATAGGAAAATCATTACAAATGTAACAGTCATAAATGTCTGGGAAATTATAGCAGATGAACCTGGCAGACAGACAATCAGGAATGAAGTAGCCCTTTCTAAGAGTTCAGACTTAGAATAAGAATCTCAATGAATGTGATTATTCTAGTTGCCACAGCCCTGCTCAGTGTTCAGTTTTAAAGGCTTCCCGCCTTATCATCAGTCTGTCTCTTTACCTATATTCCTACTTAGAAAGATGTTCAACATATGCATCACTATTTTAAAATTATGAATTAAGACACACTAAAGAAACTCTTTTTTAGTTTTTTTTTAAAGTTGATCTGCATTTATCCTGTTGAGATACATTCTTAAGACTTGAGAATATATGCATTAAAAGCCCTACTATTCTTCTTTTTCTATAAAATTCTACCTCATCATCCATGTACTATTTTCATTATTAGAACAGATACCAAAACTTCAGAGACCAAAATTTATTCTGGGATAATGTATTCATTTTTTTAAATCTTGTGAATTCTTCATCTGGAGTAAACTAAAAGATGAACAATGAATCATGTGTGGCTTGGTAGTTGCATCCAAATATAAGATTTTGTAGCAAGACAATGAACAGTCATGTAAGTCAGTTTAGACCATAAAGTTTTATATCAGTAAAAGGAAAGTTCTCCCAGGCCCCGGGAAAAACAGGAGCTAGAATAGCCAGAAGAGCAAGATTATATTGTAAATATTTATAAATAATTGTAATACAGTTATTAAATTGAATGCAAAAGCCAAAAAAATCTTGATATGAAATTGACATATTTCTTTTAAAAGTAAATACTATACTAACTCCATAAGCCCTGTTACATGACAAAGACTGAATTGTTGCGGGGGAGGGGGTGGGGAATTGGAGTTGAAGTAAAGTTCTGCTTTCCCAAGCTCCTTTGACCACATCCCACAAGTGTTAATAGGAAGTAGAGTGAGTTTAAATTTTAGTCACAAACTCAAATGCAGCATATCTTTGTCTCTTTTCTGTTGCTTATAATAGAATAACTGAAACGGAGTAATTTTCAAAGAAAATATATATATAAATATAGAAAATTATACATTGAAAATTAAGCTTCCAACACGTGAAATCTGGAGAACATTCAAGCCCTAGCATTCCACCCCAACCCCCCAAAATTCATTTCTTTTTCACATGCAAAATATACTCACTCCATCCTTATAGCCCCAAAA
Organism: Trachypithecus francoisi; assembly: GCF_009764315.1. Classification (NCBI taxonomy): domain Eukaryota; kingdom Metazoa; phylum Chordata; class Mammalia; order Primates; family Cercopithecidae; genus Trachypithecus; species Trachypithecus francoisi. The sequence goes on from NW_022681454.1 coordinate 98,880,936, forward strand.
TTCTAACTTGGTCCAGCACCAACTCAAAAGCCCAAAGCCTACAGTCTACACAATGGTAGTATAGGATTAAGGCAAAATTCTAACTTGGTCCAGCACCAACTCAAAAGCCCAAAGCCTACAGTCTACACAATGGTAGTATAGGATTAAGGCAAATATTCCCATTCCAAAAGGGAGAAATAGGCAAAAAGAAAAGAATAACAGGCCCCAAGCAAATCCAAAACCCAGCGGGACAGACATTACATCTTAGAGCTGGAGAATAATCTTTTTTGAGTTCACACACTGCCTTCTGGACACACTGGAGCAGGGGCTGGGCCCTCAAGGCCTCAGACAGCTGCACTCCTATGGCTTTGCTGGGTGCAGCCCACATGGTTGCTCCTTTGAGTTGGAGTCCAGTGCCTGAAGCTTTCCTAGGTAGATGTTGCATACTGCTGATTACTTCACAGTTCTGAGGTCATGGTGGCAGTCTTGCTCCCAGGGCTCCACTAGGCTTCATCCTAGTCAGGACTCTCTGCAGTGGCCATGGCTCCACTAGGCACTGCCCTGGTGGGGACTCTCTGCAGTGCCTCAACCCCACATTTCAGCTGCGCATTGCTCTACTGGGGTCTGTCTGTGGTGGTTCCAGCCCCTGTGATAAGTCTCTGCTTAGGTTCCCAGGATTTCCATAACATTCTCTGAAATCTGGGTAGAAGCTGCCAAACATTTATAGCTCTTGCTCTCTGCGAGCCTGCAGAATTAGTACCACGTGGACTCCGCCAAGGTTTATACCTTCCGCAGCTGCAGTTCAGCTGTGCCTGGTGTAGGGTGCAGAGTCACCCGCAAGGAGCCTGCTGCAAACCTGCAAGGAGCCCTCCCTGGACCTGTATCCCAGTACTACTCTGCCCTCCCAGGCTTGCAGACCTGCCATGAGAGGGGCAGCCCTAAAGACCTCTGAAATGCCTTTGGGTCTTTCTTCTATTCTCTTGATGATTTCTGTTTTCTGTACCAATCTCCTTAGCAGATGGTCTCTCTAGGCCATACTCTTGGATTCCTCTCCTGAAAATGCTATTTCACATAGCCAAGCTGATAAATTTCCAAATTTTTCTACTGTTTCCCTTTTCTCTAGAAGTTTACCATTAGCAGTTAGAAGTAACCACACAGCAGCCTGAACACTTTGCTGCTTAGAAATTTCTTCCATGGGATATTCTATTCTATCACTCTTAAGTTCAGCTTTTCACAAAGCCCTAGGGTGTGGCCACACAGCTGTGTTCTTTGCTATGGTGTAGCAAGGGTGACCTGTGCTCCAGTTCCCAACACCTTATTCCTCATTTCCATCTGAGGTCTCATCAGCATGGCCTTTGCCGTCAACATTTCTATCAACATTCTGGTCATGACCACTTCGCCAGCCTCTAAGGACTTCCAAACTTTCCCTAGTCTTCTTATACTCTAAGGCTTCACCAGAATCTAGGCTTTCTCTAGCCTATTTTTCCAAATTCCTCCAGCCCCTGTCCATTACCCAGTTCCCAAGCAGCTTCCACACTTTCAGGTATTTGTTATCAGCAACACCTCACTTTTCACTACCAATTTTCTGTTTTAGTCCATTTTCTGTTGCTTACAGAATACCTAGAATGAGTAATTTATAAATAAAAGAAATGCATTTTGTACAGTGATGGAGGCTGAAATGTCTCAGGGTGAGGGACCAAATCTGGTGAGAGCCTTTGCGCCGGTGGGGACTCTGAAGATTCCCGAATTGGGGCCACAGGGCATCAGATGGTGAGAAGACTGGTTGTGCTAGCTCAGGTCTCTCTTTTCTTGTATAGCCACCATTAATCCATTAACCCTTTAATCTGTTGTTCCATTAATGGATTGCTTCATTCCTGAAGGCAGAGCATGCATGATCCCATCACCTCTTAAAGGCCTCATCTTTTAATACTGCCACATTGGGTATTAAGTTTCCAACACATCAAATTTAGAGGATACATTCAATCATAACACAGCAGAAATACAGCCTAGTTTATTTTTCTACAAGTCAATTTAATATCTGTTTCAAGTCCCTATTCCACCAGGAGTGGAATTTGGGGCTCAATTCTTCTCCTCTTTAATTAAGGTTGTTTACATAGTGCCAAGGAATGAAGCAGGTCTGCTCTTCAATGTCGGCCATCTACATAGGCATCTGCCAAGACATCCATCATCTAGTCTGGTTTTCAGGGCTTAATCATCATCAGTCCAAACAAGGTGACATTGAGATGTCACACCACCCAAAGGCACAGGCACTCTGGGGCCGGCCCTTCAAATGATAAGTTATCATTTGAATCCCTAGATCTAGCCTTTGCTTAAGTTTTTGTTTTAGAAATCCCTGTTATATTAACAATTCTTATTGGTACTATCTTTCTTGCTTCATCTTGTAGTTTTGCTTGCCTCTCTCTTCTTTCCTCAGGCAGTCTCTATGTACAACAAGATCAGCTTCTAGTAAATCTAGCCTTGTATATTCCTTACATATTGTAATCACAGAAATAGAGAAACAATCTTTCTTCCAACACACAAATAAAGACAAGATAAAGGACTCTGATTTCCCCAGTTTTGGTAAATTGCCCACCTCTGGCCAATTCTTGAGTCAGAAAGATAAGCCACTCTGATTGGTCAGCTCAGGCTATGTGCTATCTCAGGTTAAGTTTCACAGTCTCACATCTTAAGACTTACTCAAAAGATTCCATTGAGAGTGATTTCTTAAGTATATGCTTCTGAGAGAAAACAGTAAGGGAGTGGGGAAAGCTAGAGAAGGGAAAAAAAGCCTTGCAATTTCCAAAACCTGATATGAGAGCTGTGGATCATAAATTATACCTCCTAGCATGTCATCCTGGGGCAAAGAAGCCCTGGGTGTGGAGAGATTGGAGGGCCATAAACCTTCCAGGCACTTTCAGCTTTACATGTAGACAAGGCAGACCTAGTGCCCAAGGCCCAGCCTCCAAAGGGCTCAGGTGCAAAGCCTTACTGGCAAAGCACACAAAAGCTGAGAATGGGCTTACAAAACTGGCAAAAAACGAATCCCAAAGAATCGAAGCGGAGTATCCAGTGTCCACTACATTTGCTCAGTGCCTTGGTGGGGAAGATACAGTCTCTTGATTAATGCCACCAAAACATTCTTAGGGTTAGAAGAAGGGCAGTTCTCAAGGGAAAGAATATGAAGCCAAAAACCTAAGTGACCACTTGTATCATTCAAAGTCTGCGACAAGGCTGTTAGATTTTTCTGGAGCTATAGTATTTCTGCACATTTCTCCTTTTCTCCTGATAATTTTTTACTGTAGGTGTTGATGTTAGTCAATGCATAAAGTTTTATAACTGTTATAACTTCATTGTGCAATGTAGTGTTCATGATAAAAATAACCCTGCTTTTAACCATTTAGTGTTTTGACCCTTGAGATCTATGTTGCCTGAAATCATTAATTACATCTGTTTTTTTTGTTTTGTTTTGTTTTGTTTTTGTTGTTGTTGTTTGTTTGTTTTTCTTTGTTGAGACGGAGTCTCGCTCTGTTGCCCAGGCTGGAGTGCAGTGGCCGGATCTCAGCTCACTGCAAGCTCCGCCTCCCGGGTTTACGCCATTCTCCTGCCTCAGCCTCCCGAGTAGCTGGGACTACAGGCACCCGCCACCTCGCCTGGCTAGTTTTTTGTATTTTTAGTAGAGACGGGGTTTCACCGTGTTAGCCAGGATGGTCTCGATCTCCTGACCTCGTGATCCGCCCGTCTCGGCCTCCCAAAGTGCTGGGATTACAGGCTTGAGCCACTGCGCCCGGCCTACATCTGTTTTTAAATGTTGCCCTATAAATCTTTGTCCACCCTCTTTTAAAAAAAAATGTTTGCTTTATGGAAGATATCACAACCAATCCCAAAGAAATATGGAAGTGTATTCAAGTCTTCTATGAACACCTTTACATGTATAATCTAGAAAACCTAGAAGAGATGAACAAATTTCTGGAAATTTATCCTAAATTAAATCAGGAAGATATAAAAACTCTGAACAGACCAATAACAAGAGGCAAGATTGAAATGGTTAAAAAATAAAAATAAAAATAGTCCAGGACCAGAAGGATTCACAGCTGAATTCTATCCGGCATTTAAAGAAGAATTGGTACCAATCCTATTGACACTATTCCAAAAGACAGAGAAAGAGGAAATCTTCCCTAAATCATTCTATGAAGTCAGCGTCACCCTTATACCAGAACCAGGAAGGGACGCAACAACAACAAAAAGAATACTATAGACCAATATCTCTGATGAACATAGATGCAAAAGTCCTCAACAAAATACTAGTGAACCAAATCCAAGAGCGTATCAAAAAGATAATCCACCATGATCAACTGGGTTTCAGACCAGAGATGCTTTAACATATGCAAGTCAATAAATGTGATACACCAGACAAACAGAATTAAAAACAAAAATCACATGATCATCTTAAGAGACAGAGAAAAAGCACTTGACAAAATCCAGCATCCTTTTATGATGAAAACCCTCAGCAAAATTGGCGCAGAAGAGACATACCTTAAGGTAATAAAAGCCACCTATGACAAACCCACAGCCAACATTATACTGAATGGGGAAAAGTTTAAAACATTCCTCCTGAGAACCGGAACAAGACAAGGATGCCCACTTTCACCACTTCTAGTTAACATAGCACTGGAAGTCCTAGCCAGAGCAATCAGACAAGAGAAAGAAATAAAGGGCATCCAAATCAGTAAAGAGGAAGTCAAATTGTCTCTGTTTGCTGATGATATGATCGTATATCTAGAAAGCCCTAAAGACATATCCAAAGAGCTCCTAGAACTAGTAAATGAATTCAGCAAAGTTTCAAGGTACAAAATTAATGTACACAAATCAGTAGCTCTGCTATCCACCAACAGTGACCAAGCTGAGAATCAAATCAAGAACTCAAACCATTTCACAATAGTTGCAAAAATAAAATAAAATAATTAGGAATATACCTAACCAAGAATGTGAAAGACCTCTACAAGCAAAACTACAAAATACTCCTGAAAGAAACCATAGATGACACAAACAAATGGAAACACATCTCATGCTCATAAACGGGTAGAATCAATATTGTGAAAAATAACCATACTGCCAAAAGCAATCTAGAGATTCAATGCAATTCCCATAAAAACGCCACCATTAGCTGGTAGCAGTGGCTCATGCCTGTAATCCCAGCACTTTAGGAGGCTGAGGTGGGTGGATCACCTGAGGTCAGGAGTTCAAGACCAGCCTGGCCAACATAGTAAAACTCCGTCTCTACTAAAAATACAAAAAATTAGCTGGATGTGGTGGTGGGCACCTGTATGCCCAGCTACTAGGGAGGCTGAGGCAGGAGAATCTCTTAAACCCAGGAGGCAGAGGTTGCAGTGAGCTGACATTGTGCCATTGCACTCCAGCCTGGACAACAAGAACAAAACACCATCTCAAAAAAAAAAGCCATCATTCTTCACAGAGTTAGAAAAAACAATCCTCAGATTCATATGGAACCAAAAAGAGCCCACATAGCCAAAGCAAGACTAAGCAAAAAGAACAAATCTGGAGGCATCACATTATCTGACTTCTAACTATATTCTAAGGCCATAGTCACCAAAATAGCATGGTACTGATATAAAAATAGGCACATAGACCAATGGAACAGAATAGAGAACCCAGAAATAGAGCCAAATACTTACAGTGAACTGATTTTCAGCAAAGCAAACAAAAACATAAAATGGGGAAAGGACACCCTATTCAACAGATGGTCCTGGGATAATTGGCAAGCCCTATGTAGAAGACTAAATCTGGATCCTCATCTGTTACCCTATACAAAAATCAACTCAAGATGGATCAAAGGCTTAAATATAAGACCTGAAACCATAAAAATTCTAGAAGATAACATCAGAAAAACCCTTCCAGATATTGGCTTAGGCAAAGACTTCATGACCAAGAACCCAAAAGCAAATGCAACAAAAACAAAGATAAATAGATGATACTTAATTAAACTAAAAAGCCTCTGCACAGCAAAAGAAACTCACAGAGTGGGAGAAAATCCTCATCTATCCATTCAACAAAGAACTACTATCCAGAATCTACAAAGAACTCAACCAAATCAGCAAGAAAAAATGAATAATCCCATCAAAAAGTGGGCTAAGGACATGAATAGACAATTCTCAAAAGATAATATACAAATGGCCAACAAGCATATGGAAAGTAATCAGCATCACTAATTATCAGAAAAATTCAAGTCAAAACCACAATGTGATACAACCTCACTCCTGCAAAAATGGCTATAATAAAAAAAAAATAGATGTTGGCGTGGATGTGGTGAAAAGGGAAGACTTTTACACTGTTGATGGGAATGTAAACTGGTACAACCACTATGGAAAACAGTGTGGAGATTCCCTAAAGAACCAAAAGTAGATCTACCATTTGATCCAGCAATCCCACTACTAGGTATTTACCCAGAGGAAAATAAGTCATTATACAAACAAGAAACTTGCACACACATGTTTATAGCAGCGCAATTTGCAATTGCAAAAATGTGGAACCAGCCAAAACGCCCATCAATCAACGAGTGGATAAAGAAAATGAAATACAGGAGTTCTGGCTAGGAGGCTTCTCGTTCCGTTCAAATTGTTACAAAGTTCAGCTAGAGAAGACCTTCCTGTGAAGTTTTACCCCCTACTCCTCTGGCCACCCTCCTGATGGATGCCTGTGGTGCCAGGCAGGAATGGGCTACTTGGGGATGCAGTGAGCTCCCAGTGCCTTTCTGCTATTTCCTCTACTCCTGTATTTCGCTCAGCTCAGCTCTCTAACTTGACTCAGCTCCAGCTCTTCTTAGTGCCTGAAGCATCTGCAAGTGAAAATCCAGAAGAAGACAGACAGAAACTGAGCTCTTGACAGCACATTCACTAAAGAAAGTGACCTTTGAAGATGTAGCTATTGACTTCACCCAGAAGAGTGGAACTTTCTCTTGATGGACACATCCAATAGAAAGCTGTACAGAGATGTGATGCTGGAAAACATTAGTCCCCTGGTGTCCCTCAGGTATCAGATAAGCAAATCCTATATAATTTTGCAGCTGGAACATGGAAAAGAGCTGTGGTGGGAAGGAAGAGAATTTCTTCAAGGCCAGAGTCCATACAGGGAAAGTGCCCTTAGGAAAAAACACATGGTATCCATGCATCCTATCATCAGAAAAGACACATCCACCAGTCTGACAATGGAGAAATCTCTCATTCCAGAGGATCTCTTTGAACATAATGATTTGGGAGAAGATTGCACTCACAGTTCCACAATGACTCAATGTTTGTTAACTCATAGTGGAAAGAAACCCTACATCAGCAAACAGTGTGGAAAATCCTTTAGTAATCAGTTGTCCCCAACAACATAAATCCATAAATTCATACTAAATGTAAATCATATCAATGTAATTTATGTGAAAAGGCTTATACTAACTGCTTTCACCTTAGACAGCACAAGCTGACTCACTGGAGAGAGACCATATGCATGTCATCTATGTGGAAAAGCCTTCACTCAGTGTTCTCACCTTAGAAGACACAAGAAAACTCACATGGGAGGGAGACCATATAAGTGTATCAATGTCGGAAAGCCTTTATTCAATCCTTAAACCTTCAAAGATATGAGAGAACTCACCTTGGAAAGAGATGTTATGAATGTGATAAAGGTAGGAAAACCTTTAGTCAAAGCTCTGGTTTTAGAGAGCACAAAAGAATTCACACTGGAGAGAAGCTACATGCATGTCTTCTATGTGGGAAAGCCTTCAGTCTATCTTCTGACCTTAGATGACATGAGAGAACACACACTGGAGAAAAGTCATATGAATGCCATTTATGTGGGAAAGACTTCAGTCAATGTACTAATCTTAAATAGCATGAGAAAATTCACCCTGGTGAGAAAATTATAAACGCATCCAGAACATATTCTGACTTTAGATGACATGGTGTTAGGAATGATGAATGTAAGGAAAGTGGAAGAGACTTCAGCTATAGTTTTAACATCTAAACATTCCAAAGGACTCAAATCTTGAGGAAATACTGTAATCAACATGGAATATACTTCAGTCGCCTTTATTCTTCAGTCCACATCAATGAATGGAAGAGAAATTGCACGACACGTATGTAGCAAAGACTTGTTAGTGATCTGATCATAAATGACATGAGAGAGCTGAAACTGTCAACATAATAAACTAAAAGTCTTAAGCAATGACTTTGACCTAAAACATATGGGACTTTCAGGTAGAGAATCTCTAGCTCTGTACGTATATACATAACATATATATGTTGTTGGAAAAAAGAAAATGTGTATATATGTGTGTATATATGTTACATATAACATATATATTTCAATATTTGTATTATTTTATAATTATTTTGTATGTATTATTTTGCATTATTTCAATATTTGTAAGTATTGATCTTTTAGAAAAGTTTAATGAAATTTCTTATATAATTCTGTATTCAATTTATTCCCAGGTCACTTTGCTTTTATACATTTACATGCCACATTTTTATGAATAAACATTTTCTCAAATTTCTGAATTATTTTGCTAAACTATGTGTTAACAGTTTTTTCTAGAGGTCCACCTTCTTGACTCACTTCTCTGATGAGAAATCTATCAGGTTTCTCCACAGTGATTTTCAGGTTTGATAGCTCCTCAATGTGAGAAACTTAACGTCAACTAGGAAATGAATTACCATTGAAGATTTTTCTCCTTTCAAGATGCTGACCGTGTTTTGTCCAGTGTGAAATCTCACATGTGCCACAAGTGCTGCTCTATGACGAAAGGATTTCTCACGATTTTTCATTGCATAACTTCTCCAGTAAGAAGTATTTGGTATTTCAAGAGAATTCATTGCCCTTGGAAAGACTTTCCGTTCTTATTTAGCTTGTAAAGGCTTTCCTCTCTTATTTTCCATTTTAGCAGCATTTTATCACTGTGTTTTCTTGTGAACATCAAGCCTGGTGGTTGGCTGAATGTTTATTCACAGAAAATACAAATAAAGGTTCATCCAAGTAAAGTTTTCTTATGTTATTTGACAATAAATTGCAAATAAAAACATTTTCACACTGAATGCAGAGCTAGAGATTCTCTACTTGAAAGTCCCACATGTTTTAAGTCAAAGCTGTTGCTTAAGAATTTTAGTTTATTATGTTGACAGTTTCAGCTCTCTCGTGTCAATTATAATCAGGTCACTAACAAGTCTTTGCTACATACATGCCATACAATTTCTCTTCCATTCATTGACATGGACTGAAGAATAAAGGTAACCGAAGTATATTCCATGTTGATTGCAGTATTTCCTCAAGATGTGAGAAACAAAATAATGGCATTTGTTGCAACGTGGCTGGAATTGGAGACTATTATTCTAAGTGAAGTACCTCAGAAAGAGAAAACCAAACATTATATGTTCTCACTTATCTGTGGGAGCTAAGTTATTAGGATGCAAAGACATAAGAATTATACATTGGACTTTGGGGACTTGGGGGAAAGGATGGGGGGTGACAAGGGATAAAAAACTACACATTGATAAAGTTTACACTGCTCAGGTGATGGGTGCACCAAAATCCCGGAAATCACCACTAAAGAAATTATTCATGTAACCAAATACCACCTGTTCCCCCAAAACCTATTGAAATAAATAAATACATACATACATACATACATACATAAATAAAACTATGTTTGTTTTAGATGTGCTTTTTGGAAGCAGCAAAGTTTTTTTAAGCAGTTGTTTTTTAACCATATTTGGAGAACTCTGTTTTAACTGGGGAGTGTAACTCATTTAAATTTATTATCAGGACTGATATTATTTGTGTTGCTATGCTATCTGTGGTTATTGTTTCTTTTTTCTTTCTTTCTTTTTTCTTTCTATTTTTCAGGTTTCTATGCCACTTCCTTTGTTTTCTGTTATTTGCTCTTTGGGTTGATTTTATCTTCTGCAACTTTGGAAGATAACAACTCTCTTTTAAGTTCTGTTAATACTAGTGTTTAAAAATTATTGTTTTTCATTCTTTACTAACTTTCACATAAGATTTTTAAAAGTAACTATCTCTTGCTTTCTCCCAGTTCACATATTTCTCTCTTAGTCATAGTCTTTCTTCATGTTATCTGGACATTCAGATCCACATTAATGTGATTTGATTCTATATGTAATTTTTCCACTGTCTTCTTTTAAGAACAATTTCCAATGTTTGCATATCAGTTTTACAACCAAACTTACAACAATTATTTAAATCTAATGTGATGGTTAATTTCATGTGTCAACTTGACACATATTTTTTAGTCTACTCTTACATTCTGCAAAATCTTCTCAAGTAAGTTCACCACATCACCGATTAAATTTTTTTGTTATAACAAGTCTGCTTTTATTAACTACATTGTTGATTTTAATTCTATTGCATTTTTCATTTTCATGACAATTTCCTCTTCTCTGGCAGCTGATTTTATCTCCAGCACATTTCTGTACATTTCACACTACTATCTCTTTAGGCTAATTTCTACTCTCCTCTTGGCTTTCTATTCCAGTTTCATAAAGATTATCTTACTGTTTTAATGACTGCCAAGATGTTTACCAAAATATTTTCCTGGTTCTAGTAGTAAATCATTTAAAAAAATATGTACTCCCTCTCTGAATCATCAGAGAAAAAAAACTCAGCTTTTCTTGTCATTTATTTTTAAAAGCACACATGAAAGTTATTTTCCCTCTCCAATTCCATGAAAAAAGATTTTTTTCCAATCCATATAAATACCAACAATCAAAGTCCATGATCCCACCTCACCCCTCAGGCTTTTCTTTTTTTTTTTTTTTTTTCTTTTTTGAGACAAGGTCTTGCTGTGTTGCACAGGCTGGAGTGCAGTGGTGCAATCTTAGCTCACTGCAGCATTAACCTCCCAGGCTCAAGCCTCCCACCTCAGCCACCCAAGTAGCTGGGAACAGAGATGCATGCCTCTATGCCTGGCAAATTTATTTATTTATTTATTTATTTATGTAGAGACAGGGTCTCAATTTGTTGCTCAAACTGGTCTTGAACTCCTGGGCTTAAGTGATCCTCCTACCTTGACTTCCCAAAGTACTGGGATTACAGGTGTGAACCACTGTGCCCAGCCCAGCCTTTTCTTTGGAGTTAATAGAATTCTCTTTTTGTGCTATTTCTTGGAGATAACTTGGCATGTAAATATTCTAATTAAACCTTCATGTCTTACAGGGCTTGAGTTGGGGTCTTCTCAGACCTAAGCTGTCAACTTCTTTGAACTTCTCCTCCCACAGAATATGTAAAATTAATAGCTCTAAGCTTGCCTAATATCTACACTAACTATATCTAGTTTTTTTTAGGACTGCACTTCTCTGTATGTAATGAATCACTATCATTCACACTACCCTCCGCCTAAGACGCTCGCCAAAACTCGATATATCCTGTTGCTATGATCTAAACGTTGATGTCCCCCGGAAAAACCATGTGCTGGAACCTAATGCCTAATGTGGTAGTATTAAGAGGTAGCACCTTTTGAGGAAGTGATTAAGTCATAAGGATTCCAACCTCATGAATGGGGTTAGTGCTATAAGAGGCTGCCTTGCCCTTTCCACCACATGAGGACACAATAAGAAGGCATCATCTTTGAAGCAGGCAAGGAGCTATCATCAGACACTGAATCTGTTCATGCCTTAATCTTGGACTTCCCAGCTTCCCAAAGTTTGAGCACTAAATTTCTATTCATAAACTACCCAGTCTAAGCTATTTTGTTATAGCAGCAGAAATGAACTAAGATAGAAATTGGTACTGAGAAGTGGAGTGCTGCTTTAACAAATACCTAAAAATGTGGAAGTGGCTTTGGAACTGGGTAATTAGCAGTCTGGAAGGGTTTGGAGGAAGAGGCTAAAAAAAAAAAAGCGTATTTTGCTGGAATGGACAGTAAAACGATATTCTTGTGAGGGCTCAGAAGAAAAGGAGAGCTGTTGAGAAACCTCAGTCTTCTTAGACATTACCTAAGTAGTTGTGACCAGAATATTGACAGAAATATGGATGTTAAAGGCCATTCTGATGAGGTCTCAGATGGAAGTAAGGAACGTGTTGTTAGAAACTGAAGAACAGACCATTCTTGTACAAAGTGGCAAACAACTTGGCTGAATTGTGTTTATCTCCTAGTGCTTTGTGGAAGGTGAAACTTGGAAATGATGAAATATTTGGAAGAAATCTCTAAGCAAAGTGCCAAGAGTGCAGCATGGCTTGGTTTCTCTTGACTGCTTATACTAAAATGTGAGAAGAGAAAAACTAACCAAAGGTGAAATTTATAACAAAAAAGGAAGTAGACGCTAAAGATTTGAAAAATTCTCAGCCTGTCCATTTTGTAAAGAATGAAAAATTGTGTTCAGGGCGAACATCAAGGGTGTGGCCAAGTCACCGTTTCAAAAGGATATTTAGTATGGATGGGCAGAAGCTTGCCTGCTTCTATTCATCAAGGCAATGGGAGAATGGACCTGAAAACATTTCCGAGATATTCGGGGGCTGCCCTGCCCATTACAGGCCCAGAATACCAGGAGCAGAAAAATTTCAAGCTTCTGTTCTTCTCATTCTGGTGCAGCACTCCTTCAGCCCCTCAGCTGTGGCTCAAATGGGCCCAAGTGCAGCTCAGGTTTCTCCTTTGTGCAGAGGCACAGGCAATAAACTTTGGTGGCATCTGCACAGTGCCATCTCACCAGAGTGCTTGAGCTGTGAGGACATGGCTACCTCCACCTAGATTTCAAAGGATTACCCAGAGAGCCTCAGAGCCACTGCAGAGAGTCCCCACTACAGCAATGTCTAGTGGAGCCCTAGAGGCAGAGTACTTCTAAGATCCCAGAAAAATAGAGCCACCAGCAAGCAACTCCAACCAATGACAGCTACAGCATGGGCTGCACCCAGCAAAGCCATGAGGGCAGGGCTATTCAGACCTTTGAGGCCTAGCCTCTACCCCTGTGTGTCTGGAAGATGAGACATCAAGTCAAAGAAGATTATTCTGGAGTCTTAAGGTTTAATGTTTGCCCTATTGGGTTTTGGATTTGGTTGGAACCTGTTATCATATTTTTTAAAAAACCCTTCCTTTTGCAATGGGAATGTCTACCCTATGCCTGTCCCACCATTGTATTTTGGAAGTATATGACATGTTTGATTTCACAGCTGGAGAGTAACTTGCCTCAGGATGAATCATACCTTGAGTCTCAGCCATATCCGATTTAGTTGATATTAAGATGAGACCGAGTTTTAGACTTTTGAGTTGGTACTGGAACAAGTTAAAATTTTGGGGACTACCGGGATAGAACAAATATATGCTTCATGTGAGGGGACCATGAATTATAGGGGACCAGGAACAGAATGCCATAGTCTAAATGTTGATATCCCCAAAAAAATCATGCTGAAACCTGTTATCTAATGTGATAGTATTATGAAGTGCAGCCTTTTGGGGGAGTGATTACATCACAACAGCTGTGGCCTCATGAATGGGATTAGTGCTCTTATAAAAGAGGTTGAAGTGCACTGCCTTATTTTCTTCTGCTATGTGAGGACACAGCAACAAGACATCATCTCTAGATCAGAGAGTGAACCCTTTCCAGATACTGAGTCTTGGCACTTTAGTCTTGGACTTCTCAGCCTCCAGAAGTGGGCAATAAATTTCTATTGTTTATCAGTTACTCAGTCTATGGTATTTTGTCCAAAAGGACTAAGAAACCTGTCTTGTTTTTCCTAAACGAATATATAAAGATTACAGTTTTAACATGGATATATAAAGACAGGTACCAATGGAACAAGACAGGGTTTGAACAATCGTCTGAATGCCTCAAAAATAATGCCTGGGTTGTAAAGAAACAGGCCTCCTCACTTTTTTTTCATTGGTACAGAATCAAAGTTGTATTTGAGAGGGGAGCTATTAGCAGCTTTCTCTACCTACTTTCAAGATGTAGGTATATTCCTTTTCAAGGGGAAAAACAATAAAACACAAACAGAACAAAACCACCCACACTGGCCATGAATTGTGAATGGTGTGATTATTATTTGAATAACCTTAAAAAAACTGTCAGGCTTAGTCTTCAGTATTACGAGTTTTAATCCTCTTCTGTGTCTTCATAAATATACATATATTTTGAGACAGGGTCTCACTGTGCTGTCCAGGTTGGTCTCAAATTCCTGTGTTCAAGTGATCCTTCTGCGTCAGCCTCTGGAGTAGCTGATATTATAGGCATCCATCAATCTTTTTGTGAGGAATTCAGAGAGTTGCTGAAACAATACCTGCTAGCCAGATGCCATTTAAATTTAAAACTCTCACTCAATATTTAAAATAATACTGAAAAATTAACTTATTTTATTTCTTTTTTCTTCTTATCATTATCATTGTTGTAGTTCTTGCAGAGTAATAATCATAGCTATGACTTGTTGAGTGTTTTTTTAAAATCAGGCAGGCATTGCTGTGAGCACATTGTATGAACTTTTTCTAATGCTTGTAATATCATAATTACTACTAATCTCACTTTCCATAAAGAAATTGAAGTTCAATGAGTTTAAGCAACTTGCCCAAATCATACTGCTATTAAGTTGTAACACTAAGCTCATAATCAAATGGCTTTGACTCCAAGCCCCATACTCTGCCTCACCCAGCAAAGGATTCTATGGCTACATGAACACAACTGCCATCATTCTCATTGAATTTTTTCCTGCATGTAAATTTCAGCACAACAAGCATTTTTTATAGTACAACCTGCACAAGTTGCCAACAAATCTCACTAGTAGCATACATGGAAGAAACGGAGACAGCAATTGATAATACAACTAAATCAGGTAAATCAACACAAAATTTTTGATCTAGCATTAACGTCTGCACAGACACATGTTTGATGTAAGCCTGTAATGCTGGTTCTGGTAGTAGAACGACAGTGTTTTTTCAATTCATCATGTAATTAAATGAGATATTTCCTGCAACCAACTTCCTTCCTTCAGCAGGATTTAAGCTTTTTGCTTAAAGGATGTTAACTCTTTGAGGGAGTAGAGTTTACTATCCACATCTTTTCAGTTAATATCCAGATTTAGAATTATTAAAAACAAATGTTTGAGTCATCTTTATAAACTATAAATTAGATTATTTTCTAAAATAATTGATTTTAAAAGATCAGATCTTTAACTCTTTACCACATTTCTGTTCCTTATTTTTTCTCTTTAAATCTAAACTCTAAACAGCACCTAAAGTATTATAAGAGCTTGAATTTCTACCTCAAATATGCCATTAAAGGGCTCTATAAAAAAAGAGACTGAAAATATATACTCTACTTTAAAATGAGTACGCACATAGGTTGTTCTGAATCACAGTTGGTAGGTTTTTAGAGATAAAAGTTATTTTAATGGGCTAAAGCCTCTCCTTTCACCTCTGACAAAACTATAATCCGTGGTGAGGGGCATCAGATATATTTGTAAGGTGCTATCACTACAGACCCTGCAGACATCAAAAGGTAATAAGGGAATACTATCAACAACTCTACACACAAATTTGGCAACTTAGATAAAATGGATCAATTTCTTAAAAATACAAATTACCACAACTCACTCAGTATGAAACTTTGAATAGCCAAATAACTACTTATAAAATTAAATTCATAATTTTGGGACTTAAAAAAAAGGGGGGAAAGAAAGAAAGAACTCTCCAGCCCCAGAGAGTTTCACTGGAAAATTTGACCAACGAGTGAAAGAATTCGCCCCCATTTTACACAATTTCTCCAGGAAATAAAAAAAGAATGAATGCTTCTTAATTCGTGTTGTGAAGATGGTGTTACCCTGATACCAAAACCAAAGACAGCACACACACACACACACACACACACGAACACACAATGAACTATAGACCAATATCTTTCATGAATATAAACATGAAATATTTAGAAAATAGACTCAGTAATATTTTTAAAAAATTATATGCCATCACCAAGTGTGATTTACTCCTGGGATGCTAGACTGCTTTAATATTTAAAATCAATCAATATAATATATCATATAAAAATTACATGATCATATCAACTGATGAAATAAAATCATTTGGCAAAATTTAACACCCATTCATGATTTAAAAACACAACAGAAAAATAGAAATACAGGGAAGTTTTCTCAACTTGAAAAAGAGCATCTGTAAGAAAACCTACAATCTCCATTATACTTAATATTGAAAGATTGAATTCTTTCCCCCTAAGATTGGGAGCAAGGCAAAGATCCCACTCTCACCACTCTTATTCAACATAGGGCTACAAGTTCTAGCCAGTGCATTATGGCTAGAAAATGAAATAAAAGGTATACAGACAAAAAAGAAAGAAAACTGTTTCTATTTGTAGATAACATGATTGTTTACACAGAAAATCCCAAGGAATCTGTAAAAAGAACTCCTAGAACTAATAAATGAGTTCCGAAAAGTCACAGGGTACAAGATATACATTCAAAAATCAACTGTTGTGGAGCACAGAGGATTGGGGGCAGTGAAGATATTCTGTATGATACTATCACGGTAGATCCATGCAATTATACATTTGTCCAAACCCATAGAATGTACAACACTAAGAGTGAACCTTAATATAAACTATGGACTTTAGGTGACAATGTGTCAATGTAGGTTGATTAGTTGTAACAAATGCACCACTCTAGCGGGGATGTTGGTAATGGAGGAGCCTACTATGCAAGCGTAGGAGTAGGGGGTATATGAGAAATCTCTGCACCTTCCTCTCAATTTTGCTGTGAATCTAAATCTGCTGTGAAAAAAAAATTGTCTGTTTAAAAATTAATTTTATTTCTATATACTAGCAATGAACACTGAAATCAAAAATATGATATTTACAAGCACTCAAAAAAAATGAAACGGGTAAATCTAACAAAACATGTATAGATTTACATGCTGAAAACTATAAAATGCTAAAGAGAAAACTCCAAAAGATCTAAATAAATGAGCAGCCAACGAGGATTGGAAGACTCAACATAGTAAATATGTCAGTTCTCCCCAAACTGATATACAAGTTTAATGCGGTTCCTATCAAAATCCCAGCAAGACTTTTAATAGATACAGAAAAAATTCTAAAATATAATAAAAATATAGAGGAACTAGATTAAAATGACAAATTATTCTAAAAATTATATTTGGAAAGGCAAAATAATTAGAATAGCTAAAAAACTTTGAAAAAGAATTTTTTAAATGGGAAGAAAGAGTCTACATAATTCAAGACATTTTACAGCTACAGTAATCAAGATTGTGAGTTACTGTAAGACAGATATATATATAAAGGGAACAAAATAGACAAACCAGAAATAAATGCATAAATTCACAGAAATATGCCCACTTGACTTTAGACAAACATGCACAAGCAATTCAATAGAGAAAAGATAGTCTTTTTTTTATTTTTTATTTTTGGACACAAAGTCTCACTGTGTCAGCCATGCTGCAGTACAGTGGCATGATCACGGCTTACTGCAGCCTTAACCTCCCAGGCTCAAGCAGTTCTCCCACATCAACCTCCTGAGTAGCTAGGACTACAAGCACACACCAACATGCCTGGCTACTATTTTTTAAATTTTTTTGAGAGACAGAGTCTCACTATGTTGCCTGGGCTGCTCTCAAACTCCTGGGTTCAAGCTATCCTCCCACCTTGGCATCCGAAAGTGTTGAGATTATAGGCGTCAGCCACCGTCCCTGGTCTTAAGATAGCCTTTTCAATAAATGGTGCCAGAAAAATTAGATATCAATAGGCCAAAAAAAAAAGAACCTTGACTTAAGTTAAAAATTAACTCAAAATGGATCATGCACTTGAGTGTAAAATGTAAACTATAAAAACTTAAAAAAAAAAAAAGAAAACACAGGGGAAATCTCTGGAATCTAAGGTTAGGCAAAAAGTCCCTAGACTTGACACCGGAAACATGATCTATGAATGGAAAAAAAAATGATACACTGGACTTTATCAAAATATAAATCTTTGGCTCTGGAAAAGACTGACTTAAGAGGATAAAAAGTCAAGCTACAGGCTGAGAGAATATATTTACAAATCACATGGCCACCAAAGGACTAGTATCTGGAATACAAAAATAACTCTCAAAACTCAGTGTAAACACTCAGTCCCATTAGAAATGAATGAAAGTCATAAATGGAAACTTCATTAAGAGGATAAATAGATGGTAAGTAAGCACACGAAAATATGTGCAACTTCATTAGCCCTTAAAGCTGTACAAACTAAAATCACAATGAAATACCACTGCACACCTATGAGAACAGCTAAAATAAAAAATAGTGATAACACCAAATGCTAGTGAGGCTGTGAAGAAACTGGATCACTCAGGTATCATTGCTTGGGATGTAAAATGGTACAGCCACTCTGGAAAGCAGTTTAGTAGTTTAGCAGTTTTTTAAAAAATTAAACATGCAACTACCATATGATCTACCAATTATACTCCTGGGGTATTTATTCCATATAAATGAAACTTTATTTTCACACAAACACCTGTAAAAGAATGTTTATAGAAGATTTATTTGCAATAGCCAAAAAGTAGAAACATCAGGCATGGTGGCTTACACCTGTAATCTCAACCACGGGAGGGGCTGAGGCAGGAGGATTGCCTGAGGCCAGGAGAGATTAGTCTTGGCAACATAGCAAGACCGTGTCTCTAACTAGTTTTTTTAATTAGCTGGGTG
This sequence comes from Trachypithecus francoisi, assembly GCF_009764315.1. Classification (NCBI taxonomy): domain Eukaryota; kingdom Metazoa; phylum Chordata; class Mammalia; order Primates; family Cercopithecidae; genus Trachypithecus; species Trachypithecus francoisi. Next base: position 98,899,618 of record NW_022681454.1, read on the forward strand.
TGCTGGTGAGTGTCTGTAGGACCAGCTACGTGGAAGACCGAGGCGAGAGGATTGCTTGAGCCTAGAAGTTCAAAGCTATAGTAAACTACAATCATGGCAACCTGTATACTTCAACCTAGGCAACAGAGAGACATCTGGTCTCTAAAAACACAAAAAAAGTAGAAACAACTCAGATGTTCTTCAAAGTGTGAATGGGTATACAAACCGGAACAGCTGTACCATAAAATATTACTCAGCAATAACAAAGAATGAACTGTTGATACACACAACCATCTGGATGAATCTCCAGGGATTTGTACTAAGTGAAAAAAAAAATTCTGAAAGATCATACACTGTATAATTATATTCACGTATCTTTGATGTAACAAAATTAAAGAAGCAAAGAACAGATGAGTGACTGCTAAGGGTTAAAGAGGGATGGAAGAGGAAGAGAAGTGGGTGTAGCTGTGAAAGAGCATCAGGAGAGAGCCTGTGGTGATGGAAATGTTCTGTATCTTGAATGTATCAATGTCAACATCCTGGCTATAATATTGTGCTATAGTTTTGCAAAATGTTACACTGAGGGAAACTAGGTGAAAGCTACACAAAATCTCTGTGTGTTCTTCCTCACAACTGTATGTGAATCTACAGTTGTGTCAAATGAAACAATTTTTTTAAAAAAAAGGATAAGAAGGAAATATTATGAACACCTTTATGACTACAAATTCAATAACTTAGAGTAATTGGCAAATTTTTTGAAAGACATTAAATACCAGTAATCACTCAAGAGAAATAGAGAACATGAAGACTGGAATATCTATTAAAGAAACTGAAATTATACTTTAAAATCTTTCAACAACAACCAAAAATCCAGGTAAAGAGAGCTTCACTAGAGAAATGGCAGATAGGAGTCAGAACTAACTTGCAGCTCTTACCCAGATGGACAGAACAGCATGTAGAGACTCACATTGTGAACTTTTGCTACAAGAACTATTGCAGGAACATACTAGGAAAACTGAAAGAATTCACAGATCCTTTGAAAGAAGAGGCTTGCTGCTACAAACTCTGTGAGACAGCCAAAAAACTGTGAGTACCCAAAGTGCGAGAGAAGGAAAGTCCACTTTCAAACACACATCCTCACTGGGGAACCTGAAAATCCAGATCATGGGAGTTAGATTTAACCTTACCTAGAGCTGAAACTAGAGAGCCAAGAGAAATATAAAAGTAAACAAAGCAGCAGGAAGAGCCCTGTAGGAACGCCCTGCTTCCATGGAAGCCCAGGGAAGCTATTTCTGACTTTATGTCACAGGGATCTTTCGGGAGGGCTGCCAGTGGAATTGGGGAAAGACCACAAGGAGAAAGAAACTTTCAGCTGACTTTCACAATAATTTTGGCCAAGCATAAAATGTCCTGGGCAGACAGAAAGTGCAGACAGGAGCTGAAATTTCTAAAATCAGAGCACCTCTTCTCCTCCAAAGGATCGCAGCTCCTCGCCAGCAACAGAACAAAGCTGGACTGAGAATGACTTTGAGGAGTTGACAGAAGCAGGCTTCAGAAGGTTGGTAATAACAAACTTCTCCGCACTAAAGGAGCATGCTCGAACCCGTCACAAGGAAGCTAAAAACCTCGATAAAAGGTTAGACAAATGGCTAACTAGAATAAACAGTGTAGAGAAGACATTAAATGACCTGATAGAGCTGAAAACTATGGCACAAGAACTTCGTGAGGAATGCACAAGCTTCAATAGCTGATTCAATCAAGTGGAAGAAAGGGTATCAGTGATTGAAGATCAAATTAATGAAATAAAGTGAGAAGACAAGATTAGAGAAAAAAGCAAAAAGAAATGAACAAAGTCTCCAATAAATATGGGATTATGTGAAAAGACCAAATCTATGTCTGATTGGTGTAACTGAAAGTGATGGGGAGAATGGAACAAAGTTTAAAAATGCTCTTCAGGACATTATCCAGGAGAACTTCCCCAACCTAGCAAGGCAGGCCAACATTCAAATTCAGGAAATACAGAGAACACCACAAAGATACTCCTTAAGAATAGCAACCCCAGACACATAATTGTAAGATTCAGCAAGGTTGAAATGAAGGAAAAATTGTTAAAGGCAGCTCGAGAGAAAGGTCCCTTTTACCTACAAAGGGAAGCCCATCAGACTAACAGCGGATCTCTCGGCAGAAACCCTACAAGCCAGAAGAGAGTGGGGGCCAATATTCAACATTCTTAAAGAAAAGAATTTTCAACCCAGAATTTCATATCCAGTGAAACTAAGCTTCACAAGTGAAAGAGAAATAAAATCCTTTACAGACAAGCAAATGCTGAGAGATTTTGTCACCATCAGGCCTGCCTTACAAGAGCTCCTGAAGGAAGCCCTAAACATGGAAAGGAACAACCGGTACCAGCCACTGCAAAAACATGCCAAATTGTAAAGACCACTGATGCCAGGAAGAAATTGCACCAATTAACGGGAAAAATAACCAGCTAACATCATAATGACAGGATCAAATTCACACATAAGAATATTAACCTTCAATGTAAATGGGCTAAATGCCCCAGTTAAAAGACACAGACTGGCAAATTTGGATAAAGTCAACATCCATTAGTGTGCTGTAGTCAGGAGACCCATCTCACGTGCAAAGACACACATAGGTTCAAAATAAAAGGATAGAGGAAGATCTACCAAGCAAATGGAAAACCAAAAAAAAAGGAGGGGTTGCAATCCTAGTCTCTGATAAAACAGACTTTAAAGCAACAAAGATCAAAAGAGAAAAGACCATTACATAATGGTAAAGGGATCAATTCAATAAGAAGAGTTAACTATCTTAAATATATATGCACCCAATACAGGAGCACCCAGATTCATAAAGCAAGTCCTTAGAGACCTACAAAGAGACTTAGACTCCCACACAATAGTAATGGGAGACTTTAACACCCCACTGTCAACATTAGACAGATCAACGAGACAGAAGAAGGTTAACAAGGATATCCAGAACTTGAACTCAGCTCTGCACCAAGCAGATTAATAGACATCTACAGAACTCTCTACCCCAAATCAACAGACTACACGTTCTTCTCAGCACCACATTGCACTTATTCTAAAATTGACCACATAATTGGAAGTAAAGCACTCCTCAGCAAATATAAAAGAACAGAAATCACAACAAACTGTCTCTCAGACCACAGTGCAATCAAATTAGAACTCAGGATTAAGAAACTCACTCAAAACCACACAACCACATGGAAGCTGAACAACTTGCTCCTGAATGACTACTGGGTAAATAACGAAATGAAGGCAAAAATACAGTTGTTCTTTGAAACCAGTGAGAACAAAGACACAACATACCGGAATCTCTGGGACACATTTAAAGCAGTGTGTAGAGGGAAATTTATAGCACTAAATGCCCACAAGAGAAAGTAGAAAAGATAAAACTAGAGAAGCAAGAGCAAACACATTCAAAAGCTAGCAGAACGCAAGAAATAACTAAGATCAGAGCAGAACTGAAAGAGATAGAGACACAAAAAACCCTTCAAAAAAATCAATGAATGCAGGAGCTGGTTTTTTTTTTTTTTAAAGATCAACAAAATTGATAGACCACTAGCAAGACTAATGAAAAAGAAAAGAGAGAAGAATCAAATAGACACAATAAAAAATGATAAAGGGGATATCAACACCAATCCTGCAGAAACACAAACTACCATCAGAGAATACTATAAACACTTCCGTGCAAATAAACTAGAAAATCTAGAAGAAATGGATAAATTCCTAGACACATACACCCTCCCAAGACTAAACCAGGAATAAGTTGAATCTCTGAATAGACCAATAACAGTTTCTGAAATTGAGGCAATAATTAATAGCTTACCAACCAAGAAAAGTCCAGGACCAGACGGATTCACAGCCGAATTCTACCAGAGGTACAAAGAGGCGCTGGTACCATTCCTTCCGAAACTATTCCAATCAGTAGAAAAAGAAGGAATCTTCCCTAAGTCATTTTATGAGGCCAACATCATCCTGATTCCAAAGCCTGGCAGAGACATAACAACAAAAAAAGAGAATTTCGGACCAATATCCCTGATGAACATTAATGTGAAAATCCTCAATAAAATACTGGCAAACCGAATCCAGCAGCACATCAAAAAATTTATCCACCACGATCAGGTTGGCTTCATCCCTGGGATGCAAGGCAGGTTCAACATATGCAAATCAATAAACATAATCCATCACATAAACAGAACCAATGACAAAAAAAACACATGATTATCTCAATAGATGCAGAAAAGGCCTTCAATAAAATTCAACAGCCCTTCATGCTAAAAATTCTCAATAAACTAGGTATTGATGTAATGTATCTCAAAATAATAAGAGCTATTTATGACAAACTCACAGCCAATATCATACTGAATGGGCAAAAACTGAAAGCAGTCCCTTTGGAAACTGCCACAAGATAAGGATGCCCTCTCTCACCACTCCTATTCAACATAGTGTTGGAAATTCTGGCCAGCGTGATCATGAAAGAGAAAGAAATAAAGAGTATTCAATTAGGAAAAGAGGAAGTCAAACTGTTCCTGTTTGCAGATGACATGATTGTATAGTTAGGAAACCCCATCATCTCAGCCCAAAATCTCCTTAAGCTCCAGCAAAGTCTCAGGATACAAAATCAATGTGAAAACTCACAAGCATTACTATACGCCAATAACAGACAAACAGAGCCAAATCATGAGTGAACTCCCATTCACAATAGCTACAAAGAGAATAAAATACCTAGGAATCCAACTTACAAGGAATGTGAAGGACCTCTTCAAGGAGAACAACAAACCACTGCTCAACAAAATAAAAGAGGACACAAACAAATGGAAGAACATTCCATGCTCATGGATAGGAAGATCAACATCATGAAAATGGCCATACTGCCCAAGTTAATTTATAGATCCAATACCATCCCCATCAAACTACCAATGACTTTCTTCACAGAATTGGAAAAACTTACTTTAAAGTTCAAATGGAACCAAAAAAGAGCCCACATTGCCAATACAATCCTAAGCCAAAACAACAAAGCTGGAGCATCATGCTACCTGACTTCAAACTATACTACAAGGCTACAGTAACCAAAACAGCATGGTCCTGGTGCCAAAACAGATATGTAGACCAATGGAACAGAACAGAGGCCTCAGAAATAATGCTACACATCTACAACCATCTGATCTTTGACAAACCTGACAAAAACAAGAAATGAGGAAAAGATTCTATACTTAATAGATGGTGCTGAGAAAACTGGCTTAGCTATATGTAGAAAGCTGAAACTGGATCCCTTCCTTACACCTTATACAAAAATTAATTCAAGATGGATTAAAGACTTAAATGTTAGACCTAAAACCATAAAAACCCTGGAAGAAAACCTAGGCAACAGCATTCCGGCCATAGGCATGGGCAAGAACTTCATGACTAAAACACCAAAAGCAATGGCAACAAAAGCCAAAATAGACAAATGGGATCTAATTAAACTAAAGAGCTTCTGCACAGCAAAAGAAACTACCATCAGAGTGAATAGGTAACCTACAGAATGGGAGAACATTTTTGCAATCTACCCATCTGACAAAGGGCTAACTAACATCCAGAATCTACAGAGAATTCAAACAAATTTATGAGAAAAAAACAACCGCATCAAAAAGTGGGCAAAGGATATGGACAGACGCTTCTCAAAAGAAGACATCTATGCATCCAACAGACATGTGAAAAAATGCTCATCATCACTGGCCATCAGAGAAATGCAAATCAAAACCACAATGAGATACCATCTCACACCAGTTAGAATGGTGATCATTAAAAAATTAGGAAACAACAGATGCTGGAGAGGATGTGGAGAAATAGGAATGCTTTTACACTGTTGGTGAAGTGTAAATTAGTTCAACCATTGTGGAAGACAGTGTGGCGATCCCTCAAGGATCTAGAACTAGAAATACCATTTGACCCAGCAATCTCATTACTGCGTATATACCCAAAGGATTGTAAATCATGCTGCTATAATACCTAGGAATAAAGACACATGCACATGTATGTTTATTGTGACACTATTCACAGTAGCAAAGACTTGGAATCAACCCAAATGTCCATCAATGATAGACTGGATTAAGAAAATGTGGCACATATACGCCATGGAATATATGCATCCATAAAAAAGGATGTGTTCATGTCCTTTGCAGCGACATTAATGAAGCTGGAAATCATTCTCAGCAAACTATGACAAGGACAGAAAACCAAACACTGCATGTTCTCACTCATCAGTGGGAACTGAAAAACGAGATCACCTGGACACAGGACAGGGAACATCACACACCAGGGCCTGTTGGGAGATGGGGGTTTGGGGAGGGATAGCATTAGGATAAATAATTAATGTAAATGATGAGTTGATGGGTGCATCAAACCAACATGGCATATGTATACCTATGTATCAAACCTGCACGTTGTGCACATGTACCCTAGAACTTAAAGTATAATAATTTTTAAAAAGAAAGAAAATGGGAGGGGAGGACAGAGGGAGGAAAGAAGGAGTCAAAAGGAGGGAAAAAGGAATGGGGAATACAATAATTCTCATGTTTGAGAGGGACATTTTATAATGATAAAAGAACTAGTCCAGCAGGAAAATATCACAATCCTAAATATATATTCACCTAACACTGAAGCTCCAAATTTAATAAAACAATTACTACTAGACCTAAGAAATAAGACAGCAACACAATAATCGTGGGGGACTTTAATACTCCACTGACACCACTGAATAGGTGATCAAGACAAAAGTCAACAAAGAAACAACAGAGTTAAAATATAACCCAGAACAAATGGACTTAACAGATATTTACAGAACACTCTACCCAGCAACTGCAGAATATATGTTCTATTCATCCACACATGGAACATTCTCCAAGCCAGATGATATGATAGGCCACAAAACAAGTCTCAATAAACTTAAGAAAATCAAAATTGTATCAAGTACTCTCTCATATCACAGTGAAATTAAGTTGGAAATTAACTCCAAAAAGAACCCTCAAAACTAAACAAATACATAGAAATTAAATAATCTCCTCCTGAAGGTTCTTTGGGTAAACAATGAAGTCAAGATGGAAAATAAAAAATTCTTTGAACAATAATAGTGACACAACCTGTTAAATCCTCTGGGATACAGCAGAAGCAGTGCTAAGAGGAAAGTTCATAGCATTAAATGCCTACATCAAAAATTCTGAAAGAGCACAAATAGACAATCTAAGTTCACATCTCAAAGAGCAAGAGAAACAAGAATAAACCAAACAAACCAAACCCAAACCCAACAGAAGAAAAAAAAAATAACTAAGATCTGAGCAGAACTAAAGGAAATTGAAACAAAAAATGCAAAACATAAATGAAACAAAAAGCTGTTTATTTGAATAGATAAACAAAATTCATACACCATTAGTGAGATTAACCAATAAAAGAAGATCTAAATAAGCTCAACGAGAAACGAAACAAGAGATATCACAACAGATACCACAGAAATACAAAAGGTAATTCAGGGTTACTATGAACACCTTTATGTGCACAAACTAGAAGAGATGGATAAATTCCTGGAAATGCATGCTTCTAGATTAAGCCAGGAAGATATATAAACTCTGAACAGATCAATAACAAGCAGCGAGATTGAAATGGTAACAAAAAAAAATTGCCAACAAAAAATGGTCCAGGACCAGTTAGATTTACAAGTGAATTCTATCAGAAAGTCAAATAAGAATTGGTACCAATTTTATTCAAACTATTGCAAAAGATAGAAAAAGAGGGAATCCTTCATAAATCATTCTATGAAGCCAGTATTATCCTAACACCAAAACCAGTAAAGGACATAACAAAAAAAAGGAAAGCTACAGAGCAACATCCCTGATGAACATAGACGCAAAAATTCTCAACAAAATACTAGTGAACCGAATCCAACAGCATATCAAAAAGACATTACTTTTATAATACCAGTAAAAATAAAATAAAATACTTAGGAATATACCTAACCAAGGACGTGAAAGACAATTCACCATAATCAAGTGGGTTTCATACAAGGGATTCAGGGATGGTTTAACATACGCAAGTCAAAAAATGTGATATACCACATGAACAGAATTAAAAAGAAAAATTGCATGACCATCTCAATAGATGCAGAAAAAAAACTGACAAAAGCCAGCATTCCTTTATGATTAAAACCCTCAGCAAAATCGACACAGAAGGGATATACCTTAAGGTGACAAAAGTCCCCACAGCCAACATTATACTGAACGGGGAAAAGTTTAAAGCATTCCCCCTGAGAAATGGAACAAGACAAGGATGCCTACTTTCACCACTTGTATTCAACATAGCAGTGGAAATCCTAGCCAGAGTAGTCAGAGAAGAGAAAGAAAGAATGGACATCCAAATCAGTAAAGAGGAAGTCAAATTGTGGCTGTTCACCAGTGATATAATCACATACCTAGAAAACCCTAAAGATGCATCCAAAAAGCTCCTAAATCTGATAAATAAATTCAGTAAAGTTTCAGGATACAAAATTAATGTGTACAAATCAGTAGCACTGCTATACACCAACAGCAACCAAGCTGAGAATCACATCAAGAACTCAATTCCTTTTACAATACCTGTAAAAATAAAATAAAATACTTAGGAATATACCTAACCAAGGATGTGAAAGACCTCTACAAGGAAAACTACAAAACACTGCAGAAAGAAATCACAGATGGTACAAACAAATGGAAAATACATCCCATGCTCATAATTGGGTAGAACCAATATTGTGAAAAATAACTGCCAAAAGCAACCTACAGATTCAATGCAATTCCCATAAAAAAAAAATAACAAAATCATTCTTCACAGAATTAGGAAAAAAAAAATCCTAAAATTCATATGAAACCCAAAAAAGAGCCTGCATAGCCAAAGGAAGACTAAGCAAAAAGAACAAATCTGGAGGCATCACACTACCTGACTTCAAACTATACTCTAAGGCCACAGTCACCAATACAGCATGGCACTGATATAAAAATAAGCCAATAGACCAACGGAACAGAATACAAAACCCAGAAATAAAACCAAATACTTACAGTCAAGTGATTTTCAGCAAAGCAAACAAAAACATAAAATGGGGAAAGGACAACCTATTCAACAGATGGTCCTGGGATAATTGGCAAACCACATGTAGAAGAATGAATCCAGATTATCTTCTGTCACTCTATATAAAAATCAACTCAAGATTGATCAAGATGGATCAAAGACTTAAGTCTAAGATGTGAAACCATAAGATACTGGAAGATAACATCAGAACAACCTTTCTAGACATTAGCTTAGGCAAAGACTTCATGACCAAGAAGCCAAAAGCAAATGCGACAAAAACAAAGATAAATAGATGAGAATAAACTAAAAAGCTTCTGCACAGAAAAAAAGAATAATCAGCAGAGTAACAGACAATCCATAGGTGGTAGAAAATATTTGCAAACTGTGTGTGATGATTAATATTGAATGTCAACTTGATTGGATTGAAGGATTTGAAGTATTGTTCCTGGGTGTGTCTGTGAGGGTTTGGCCAAAGGAGATTAACATTTGAGTCAGTGGACTGGGAGAGGAAGACCCACCCTCAGTGTGGGAGGGCGCCATCTAATCCTGCCATGTGAAGAAGGATATGTTTGCTTCCACTTCCACCATAATTATAAGTTTCCTGAGGCCTCCTCAGCCCTGAAGAACTGTGAGTTAATTAAACCCCTTTCCTTTAAAAATTACATAGTTTTGGGTATTTCTTCATAGCTGCATGAGAATGAACTAATACACTATGCATCCAACAAAGGACTAATACCCAGAATCTACAAAAAACTCCAACAAATCAGCAAGAAAAAAAAAACAAAACAAATAATCCCATAAAAAAGTGGACTAAGGATATGAATAGACAATTCTCGGAAGAAGATATACAAATGTCCAAGAAACATATGAACAAATGCTCAGCATCACTAATGATCAGGGAAATGCAAATCAAAACCACAATACAAAACCAACTTACTCCTGCAGGAATGGCTGCAATTAAAAAAACCAAAACATAATAGATATGAAACATCTTACTTCTGCAAGAATGGCCACAATTCAAAAATCAAAAAATAATAGATGTTGGCATGGATATGCTGAAAAGGGAAGACTTTTACACTGCTGGTGGGAATGTAAACTGGTAAAATCACTATGGAAAACAGTATAGAGATTCCTTAAAGAACTAAAAGTAGTCCTACCATCTGATCCAGCAATCTCACTACTGGGTATCTACCCAGAGAAAAAGAAGTTGTTATATGAAAAAGACATTTGCACATGCATGTTTATAGCAGCACAATTCACAACTGCAAAAACAGGAACCAGTTCAAATACCCATCAATCAACAAGTGGATAAAGAAAATGTGAGATATAGATAGATAGATGATAGGTAGGTAGATAGATAGATAGATACATACATACATACATAGATACATAGATAGATAATGGAATGCTACTCAACCATAAAAAGTAACAAAATAATGACACTTGCAGCAACCTGGATGGAATTGGAGACCATTATTCTAAGTGAAATAACTCAGGAATGGAAAACTAAACATTGTATGTTCTCACTTATAAGTGAGAGCTAAACTATGAAGACACAAAGGCATGAAAATAATACAATGGAATTTGCGGACTCAGAGGGAAGGGTGGAAGTGGGGGTGAAGGATAAAAGACTACACATTGGGTACAGCGTACACTGCTTGGGTGATGGGTGCACCAAAATCTCAGAAATCACCACTAAATAACTTATCCATGTAACCAAACCCCACCTGTTACCCAAATACCTACTAAAATATTTTTTTTAATTTAAGAGGAGAGAACACTTTTCAATTCATTCTAAAATGCTAACATTATCCTAAGGCCAAAGCAAGATAAAGACATTACAAGAAAAGGAAACTACCAACAAGTGTCCTTAATAAACATAGATGCAAAAGTGCTTTACAAAATTTTGGCAAATTGAATTCAACAATATATAAAAAGGATAATATTAATAACAACTGGGATTTATCCTAGGAATGCAGCATTCATTTGACATTCAAACATCAATGAATTTCAGTATATTAACAAACTAAAAAAGAAAAATAATATGACCATATCAATTGAGGCAGAAAACATATTTGACAAAAGCCAACACATTCATGATATTTTCAAAAAAATTCTCACTCAAGTTGAAATAGAAGATAAGTTCCTTAATCTGACATAGGACATCTACAAAAACTTAGATCAAACATCATACTTAATAGGAAAAGATTTAATGCTTTTCCTTTAAAATTGGGAATAAAACAAAGATGTCTGTTCTTTGTTTTTTTTTTTGTTCGATAGATGTCACATCTTCACATCTATTGAACCAGCGCAATCAGGCAAGAAAAGGAAATAAAGAGCATCTAGGTTAAAAAAGAAGTAAAACTATTTTTATTCACAGATGACATGATCATCTAGGTAGAAGAGCCAATCAAATTTACAAAAAAAAACCTACTAGAGTAATAAATGTATCAAAGTAGCAAGATGCAAGATCCATAAATAAGAATCAATTGTATTTCTATATATTAGCAATGAAAAACTGAAATTAAACATTAAAATTTTATTTTATTTTTCTGAGACAGGGTCTCACTCTGTTACCCAGGCTGGAGTGCAGTGGTGTAATCTTGGCTCATTGCAACCTCCGCCTCCCGGATTCAAGTGATTCTCCTGCCTCAACTTCCCAAGTAGCTGGGATTGCAGGTGCACACCACCATGCCCAGCCAATGTTTGATTCTTTTTTTTTTTTTTTTAGTAGAGATGGGGTTTCTCCCCATTGGCCAGTCTGGTCTCAAACCCTTGATTTCAAGTAATCTGCCCACCTCAGTCTCCCAAAGTGCCTAGATTGCAGGCGTAAACCACTGTGCCCAGCCTAAACATTAAAATTTTAAAACACTATTTAAATAGCACTAAAAATGTAAATACATAAGGATAAATCTGACAAAAGATGTGAAAGTCCTAAATATAGAAAAACATACAACACAACTATGAGAAATTAAAGAATGTCTAAGTAAATGGAGACACATACCCTGTTCACGAGACAAAAAACTCATTATTATGATAGCAGTTCTTCCCAAGTTGTTCTGGAGATTTAATGCAATCCAAATCAAAACCCTAACATACTTATTGTAGAAATTGACAAGCTGGTTCTAAAATGAACTCAGAAATGCAAAGGACATAGAATAGCCAAAACAACCTTGAAAAAGTGAACAAAGTTGGAGGACTAACACTCCCTGATTTCAAGACTTACTGTAAAGCTATAAAGTAATCAAAAAGGTGTGGTATTATCATGTAGATAGAGAAAAGATCAATGGAACAAAATAGAGTCCAGACATACAGAGACAACTGATTTTTTAAAATTATACTTTAAGTTCTAGGGTACATGTGCACAACGTGCAGGTTTTTTATGTATGTATACATGTGCCATGGACAACTGATTTTTAACAATTTGCAAAGGCAATTTAGTGAAGAAAGGAAATTTTTTTTTTCAACAAATGCTGCTGGATCAGTTGGAAATCAATACTCTAAAAACAAAAACTTCAATCCCTATCTTGTACCATTATATGCAAAACTTAACTCAAAATATATCATCGATGTGAATTTAAGTCCTCAAACTACAAAAGTGCTAGAAGAAAATAGAGAAGAAAATCTTAGTGAGTTTGAGTCAGGCAAAGAGTGCTTGGATACAACACTGCAACCACAAAGCAGTAAAAAGCTGATAAATTATACCACTTCATCAAATTTAAAACCTTCTCTGCAAAAGAGGATGAAAAGACAAGCCACAGGCTAAAAATATATATTTGCAAATCATATATCTGGTAAAATACTTTTATCCAGAATATAAAATGAACTCTCAAAATTCAATAATAATAAAAAAATCCACCAAAAGTGAACAAAACATTTGAACATGCATTTCACCAAGTGGCAAAGAAGCACATAAACAGATGCCCATCATCATTAGACATTAGGGTAAAGCAAAGTAAATCACAATGAGATACAATTGAACATATCAATTGAGATGATTAAAATAAAAAAGACTGACCATACCAAATATTGCAAATATATGAAGGAGCTAGAACTCTCATATGCTGCTATTGGGAATATAAAATAATATAGTCTTTGGGAGAACAGTTTGCAGTTTCTTAAAAAGTTATATGTATGCTAAGTATATACTCTAGCCATTTCACTCGTAGGTATTTCCCATGAGAAAAGAAAGTATATGTCTATATATAAACAGTTAAACAGTTCTACACAAATGTTTTAGTGGTTTTATTAATATATCCCAAAACTGGAAACAACCTAAATGTCTATCAACAGGAAAATGGATAAATAAATTGTGACTATCCATACAATGGAATGCTACTCAACAATAAAAAGGAATTAACTACTGATACATGCAACAATGTGGATGAATTTTAAGATAATCATGCTCAATGAAAGAAGTCAGATAAAAAAAGTACCTACTGTATGTTTCTATTTATATGAAACTCTAGAAAATGCAAACTAATCTATAAGGACAGAAAGCAAATCAGTGGTTGCTTAGGAATGCGGAGGAGCGAGGAATGGAAATGAGGAACTGCAGAGGGCCATGAGAAAACTTTTCAGGTGATGCACATGGTCACTGTCTTTATTATGGTGATGGTCTCATGGGCATATATATACCAAAAACAACTATCTCTCTACCTGCTCCCTCAACCCCCTCTCTTACAACAAGAAAGTATATTGTCCATAGTATATCTGGAAGCCATCTTTTGACCAAGAGAAAAGCCAGCATGAGGAAACTGTTAACACAGAGACGGAAGAAAAGAAAATGTCTCTGAAGGGAAGAGAGCCAAAATTCTGATTGCATTAAACCTAAAGATTTTCAATAATGTGACCTAATGAAATTCCGTAATGGTTAAGTCATTTTCAGTCATAATTTTACACCTTTTCACTTTAGGTGAAAAGCATCCTAACCAAGATAAGTATATGCTCAGCATTATATTGATAATTTATAATATGCCATCGGAATAAAACCCTCTTCCTGTTATTTAATTATATTACTTATTTCAAAGAAAATGCAGTAAAAAACTGACCTGTACATCTACTGATATGGCTATCGGTAAAACAGAGAAGTATATCTATGTATATCTGCTGTGCATAAGCCTTACAGGTGCTACATAGAGGGGATATCTGCTGTTTATACTCTTTGTCTTCCCTTCTTCCTTCTTTTGATAACAGTGCCCCAATTTACCCTTAGCTAACCATAATCTAGCACTACAAATTCAGGTCTTCCAGATGAGAGAGATCCTCCTTGTCACTAAAAGTAGACATGTAACTCACAGCACTGTGAGAAGATATGGAGAAGTAATGGAACCCAGGTCCCCAAATTTAACCTCCCAATCTCCTCTCAATTACTTTCCCCAACAGGAAAAAATGCTACTGTAGGTAAGCAGGGGCATCTAAAGCAGGGTCACTTGAGGTCACAGGCTCTAGGGTCTCTGAAAGGAAAGAGATACTCTCCCTCTTCTCTGTTTTAGGTAGTCTGGAGGGCCCTGTTACAGAGAGGCCTAAAACAAAGGTCTCAATTTTATGGCTTCCAGTGAAAGTTAGCCTGAGGAAACCTATGAATGCCTTTAGGAAAGCTTTACATGGGCTTATTTATGTGTGTTCTTAGGAAGGTCAGACTAATCTGGGTAGTGACAGATCATATGGAGTAATGCTGCATTCATGGAGGACTTGCTCGTAGCCCCTGAGGCTAGGCAAGCATTCTCCCTTGCACCTAGGGAGCTCTGGGAGAAGAAAGACTTTTTTTAAAGCTTCAGCTGGGTGTGGACAGATTGCCAGTTGGTTTACTGCCAGGCCACAAAAGCAGAAACCTTTCCCCTGGCAGGTTTGCCACTGCATAAAAGACCCTAACTACTTGGCCTGTAATTATAGGTCAGTGTATACAGAGCCTGAGGTCTGAACAGGAAATGGAAAATAATAACTTGCCCTAGTAATACTAGCAAGCCAGAGAGGAAAACAAAGATAAACACTTCAAACAGGTGTTTTGTTGAAATAGAACTGTTGGAAGAGCCAGGTGCAAACTTTTCTAAAAAGTAATAAATTCACTCAAGAAGATATAATTAAAGATTAGGAGTTGGTTAAATATATGATAGATGCTAGAATGAAAAAATACATACATTTTAAAAATAGGTAATGACTCCATGTGTTTCTGACAGTATGCCCTTCCTGATTGAAATAACTAAAATGAAATAACTAATAGAAATAACTGAAATGCTATATAACATATTTTTAAAAATTAATACTGCTTAGCCAGCATGAAATTCAAGAATTTAAGTATATCCAAAACTGAAAAACTGGAGGGAATAGCTAAGAAATTGCCTTAGTCTGTTTTGTGTTGCTATCACAGAAAACCACAGACTGGGTAATTTATAATGAAGAAATTTGTATCTCACAGTTCTGGAGGCTGGGAAGTCCAATATCAAGGTGCTAGCATCTTGTGAAAGACTGCTTGCTGCATCATCCCGTAGTGAAAGGCAAAAGAGCAAAAGAGCAGATACCCAAGAGAGAAAGTAACCTACTCCTACAATAATGGCATTCATCCATTTATGGGGGTAGAGGCCTCATGACCCAATCACCTCTCAAAGGTCTCACCTCTCAACACTGTTGAATGGGGAATTAAGTCCCAACACAGGAACTTTGGGGGACATGTTCAAACCATAGCACTGCCTATCTAGTCCTTGTCACTGGGCAGAAAAAGAAGAAATGAATTCATAACCACTTATACTATCTGGGATGATCAAAAGCATACAAGTAAAAAATTTTATTTAAGGTTTTTCCAAGTTAATAGTTTACCCAGATAACAGGCAAAAAGAAGCACAAATATTCCTTACTCAATTTTAACCTAAGGTTCAAATAATTTCCAGAGATTGTTTCAAGAAATGTAAGCAATTTATTATTTATAATTCAGTTGACATATTAAATAGCATATGAAACGTAGCTGAAAAGAGAATTGATAAACTACAAGGTAAATCTAAATAAATTATCCAGAATGAAATCCAAAGAGATAAGAGATGTTAAAAGACACAGAGGTTAGATTGAGAAGATCTAACATATACCTAATTTAAATTCCAGAAAACAAGTCTAGGGAAAATGAAAGAGAAGAAATGTTACAAAAGATAATGGACTAGGAATGTAACTGTTGAAACATCAAATCTTGAGATCCAGGAAGCCACATAACATGCTTCCAAAATCCAAGCTTATTATATTAATATATAAAAACATTAATATTAATATTATATATTAATTCTATTATTAATATAATCATTTTATTATAGAAATATATAATTTATATATAAATCAATATATAATATATAAATGTGTTGTATGATATATAATATATAATATAGTTATATAGTATATAATAAATTATATATTGATTTATATATAATATATAATTGTATAACTTATAAATTATATATTGTTTTATATATAAATCAATAATATATTGATGCATATAATTATTATTTTATATTAATATTAATGATACAATAATTGGTATTATATAAATATTAATTTTATATTACATTAATAGTTATAAAATACTATCCTGTAACAATTATTAATATAATAAATATAGCATATTAATATTAATAACTTATATTTATTAATATATTAATAAATGACATAATTTCAAATTTCTTTCAGATTTCTGTAAAAGCTTATCAGGAGTTATATATTTGCAAAACCATAAAGAGACATGTAAAACTGTCAGAGCATCACATGAACAGGTTTGACTGCCAGATACAGAACCTTTCAGAAGACAGAAGCAAACCTCCTCCATAAAAATAAGTAATTGGCAGCTGTCTCAATGGGATGTCCAATAACTAGCCTTATTTCACTCAGAACAATTTTGTCAGTTTCATATAGCATGACCAATCACCCTGGTTTACTAGAGACTGAGGGTTTCCTGGGTGATGGACTCTCTGTGCTAAAAGCAGGATAGTCCTGGATCAACTGGGATGAGTTAAGTCTCTATTTCCATGCCTTCACGGAAATAATTAAAAGATATCTCTCTGTTATGGGCTGAATAATGAAATTATTCCTATGCTGAAGTCCTAACGCCCAGTACCTCAGAATGTAACTGGACTTTGAGATAGGGTTTTTAAAGAGGTATATAAGTTAAAATGAGGACAGTGGGATGGGCCCTAATCTAATATGACTGATGTCCTTATAAGATGAGATGATTTGGACATGGACACAGAGGGACAACCACATGAAGACAAGGAGAAGATGGTCATCTGCAAGCCAAGGAGAGAAGTCTCCAAGTAAACCAACCCTGCCGACACGTTGCTCTTGAACTTCTAGTATCTAGAACCATAAAAAGAATTTCTATTGTTTAAGCCACCCAGTCTGAGATATTTTATTTTGGCAGCCCTAACAAACACATTCTCTAAGGGCTTATTCTCGTTTTTGGTTTAGTGCATCTCAGCTGATGATTAGAGCCTAATCCTCCCCCTCTTCTTGGGGCCTCTCTTCTCTGTACTCTTCCTCCTCATATCTCACACAGGTAGATTTGTTCCTGCCTCCTCACCTAGATTATGAGCTCCACACAGTCTCCTTTCTTCTGGCTCCTGGCACCCTCATTAATCTTTCTGCTATTAACTCGTTAAACTATCTCCCCACCTTTCCAAACTTCCATTAACTCTGACACTCCATAAATGTTAGTCAAATAAATGAAGAGTCACGCTAACTCCTCTTTCCTTCCCTCTCACTCCAAACTCTTGGTGAGATTCTTTTGCATTTATGCCCTCGTTTCCCCATTTCTCACTTGTCAGTCTCCTGGTTCTTGGTTTTCCTCATTATATTGAAACAGATCTGAAAAAGTCATGTAAGACCACAGCCACTGCTATCAGTGCTATTTGAGAATTAATAAAGCTCCCTTTTCCTCTAAGAGAGCAAGCAGAGTGAACAGAAGACAGACTGGCTTCTGCCCTTGGCTGCACAGCCATGCCCAGAGGCCAGGCTTAGGATTTTATAATTCCCAAAGTCGATTGTCTCTTCCCCTCTCCATCCTTTAGGAACCGTCTGCAGTATCTGACACTGTTGAGAGCTCTCACACCCTTTAAACTCTCTCTTCTCTGGCTTTCTGAGCTTCCCTCCCACTTTTGATGGCACCTCAGGAGTTTTTAAGCATCTCTCTCTCTCATAGCAACCCCAGAAATAAAGTCATTCATCAAAGTCCTGTACTTAGCCCTTTGTCTCCTCTTTGAGCACTAATGTTTTAGAAACACTCTCCTGACAACTATTGCATCTTTGCAGTTCTCTATTTCCATCTCCAATGCCATGTCTCTCAGAGCATCAGCCTTGAGTTTTCAATTGCATATTTATTAGTTGTTTCTATATGGACATCTCACGGAATCGGTCATTCCGAACATGTCTAAAACATGTATGTTTACATGTTACATGTATGTTCGGTATGTGGGAATACATTACATTCCCACAGATTTTTTCCCAGTTACGGTGTTACTATTCTAATCACTCAGACTAGAAAACTCAGAGCTATCTATGAGTCTTCCTCCTACTCAAACTGCATATATAGTCTATAACCAGGTCCTGTTGATCTCATCTTCTAAAAATCTCTTACATGCTCCTTTTTATATCATTGGATAATAGTTTAGGGTGGTGGTTAATATCATGCACACTGGAGCCAAATCTATTAGGTTCAAATCCTGACTCTCCTACTATTTACTAATTATGAAACCTTAGGAAAACTTTCAACTTTTCATCTGTAAAGATGGGCATTATAATGATGATCCACTTTACATGACTGAAAACCAAATACATGAATACATGTATAGCAGATATTAACCATATGCTTAGCCGACCTACTTCCACCTCCTAAGCAACCAGAAGACCTGTATTTCTCTGCTCCCTAGCATCTAAGTGGGGCCGTGGAATGTGGGCAGAAGTGTTGTGTCACCTTTACTCAAAGGCAATTAAAAAGAAGACATACTTTTCCTATGTTCTCATTGCCAATGAACGCACTACACAGATCTCGACCTCAGAATTCTCTGCACACTGGCATTTCCAACATAGCTTCATGAGAAGGGAAATTTGTGTAGTTTCAATGATTTAGTGATGCTACCGTTTATTTGTCCCCTCTAAACCTCATGTTGAAATGTGACCCCAATTTTGGAGGTGGGGCCTAATGGAAGATGTTTGGGTCATGGGGGTGGATCCCTCACAAATAGATTGATGCTTTTCCCTGCAAGGAGAGGATGACTGAGTTCTCACTGTATTCGTTCCTATGAGAGCTGGTTGCTAAAAAGTTTGGCACGTCTCCCCTCTCTCTCGCCATATGATCTCTGCACACACCACCCGCCTTTGCCTTCCATTGAGTGGAAGCAGCCTGAGGCCTTCACCAGACGCATATGCTGGTGCCATGCTTCTTGTATAGTCTGCAGACTGTGAGCCTAATAAACCTCTTTTCATTATAAACTACCCAGTCTTGGGTATTCTGCCATAGCAACACAAATGAACTAAGACAAGTGACAAACACAGTATAACTTGTCTTTTAGACAATATTGATGCCTGAAATTCCACATTGAGGCATTTTTTTTCTCTTCGTAGCCTGATAATGGTAAATACCTTTTGACACTTTAGGATGGATGAATTTGTAAGAAATATTCCTGGAAGCAGGTTTGTACAGAGTATAGAGAAAATGTTGGGTAACAAAGCAGGAACGGAGGAGGGTTAATCAGCGAGCCAAAAAGAGTAAACTGAAGGCTTTTACAGTTTTGTCTGCTGTGCTGCATGGAATTACATCCCCCCCAAAACGTATGTTCAAGTCGTAACCACAGGTACCCGTGAACATGAGTTTATTTAGAACTAGGATCTTTGCAAATGTTATCAAGTTAAGATGAGGTAATATTGGATTGGGGTGGGCTCTAAATCCAATGACTGGTGTCTTCATAAAAGAAAGGTGAGGGAGATTTGAATACAGCAACACAAAGGAAACACAGGGAAGGAGACCATGTGACCATGTAGGCACAGAATGAAGTGTTGCAGCCGAGCCAAGAATGGCAAGGATTGCTGGAGCCACCAGAAGCTAGGAGGAGGCAAGGGATTCCTCCCTAGAGTCTTCAAGGGAGCATGGCCTTGATGGCACCTTGAGTTCAGAATTTTAGGCTCCAGGACTGTGACAGAATAAAATTCCCGTTGTAAGTCATTCTGCCGGTGGTAATTTTTTACAGCAGCCCCAGGAAACTAACATGCCTGCTCAACACCCTACCCTCAATTTTAAGTTCATTTTATGGAATCATTTTGAGTTTGGAGTTTGATTTAATACCTTTCAGTAATTAACACTCTTCATTTTTTACCCCCCAAATACGTCACACTGGCTCTACTCTTATAATAATTCTATTTACCTATCTTCCGGTAATGGGGCTGCCACTCCTTGCAGAATGAAAAGTAGAGCGTGTATGCTCACACCTCCCAAAGTGGGGGAAAACCCACTCCCCTTACACTTTGTTTCATGGGAACTTGCAGACTTTTTACTCATGTCACTGGCAAAAATCATTTTACATAAACTATATTTCAATCTCCTATAGTATTGGCATAATTTCTAATACTGTCCCATAAATAATAACACAGAATTCCTTTCTTTCTTTCTTTTTGAGACAGTCTCGTTCTGTCTCGCCCAGGCTGGAGTGCAGTGGCACAATCTCGGCTCACCGCAATCTCTGCCTCCGGCGTTCAAGCGATTCTCCTGCCTCAGCCTCCCAAGTAACTGGGATTACAGGCGCCCACCACCAAGCCCGGCTAATTTTTTGTATTTTTAGTAGAGACGGGGTTTCCCCATATTGGTCAGGCTGGTCTCGAACTCCTGACCTCAGGTGATCCACCTGCCTCGGCATCCCAAAGTATTGGGATGACAGGCGTGAGCCACCGCACCCAGCCCACAGAATTTCTTAAAAAGTCATTGTGTTCAGTCTTTATGGATCCTCTGAATTCCAGCTGCTCAGCCTCCAGGAGCTAAATGAGATCGCTTAAAGGTCAACTGTTGGGTGCCTCCAAGGTCGCGCCGGAGGCTCATCTCATAGGCAATCAATCAAATGGATCTCTGTTTTTTCTTTTGGTTGTGCGTGTATGTGTGTGGTTTTTTTGTTTGTTTTGTTTTGTTTTTTGTTTTTTGCCAGAAAAACACTCCACCAAGAAGGTTTTTATAACCTAGTGGAGAAGGAGGACGGAGAGAGGGCACAAAAGGACTAGGATGAACATGCTATAAGAAATCTAAATGCCACTGCAATATTGCCTGGTAAGGACCTGATTACTGATGTTTTAAAGCTAAGCTTTCAGTTGTCACTCGACCCACTAGTGAAACAATGAGCTCTAAAATACATGTTTCGGCTCAAGATTTCTTATGTGGGGAGGTAATCCATCCCAAGGTATCCTCAACCTGTGCCTAGTACAGCGAGCGCCCAGCACGAAAGCAGCTCAGATGCCAGTGAACGGTGGTCACTGGCAGGCCTGTCAATGGGTGCCAGTAGCGGTCTCTTCAGAGAAAAAGAAAACTCCCCTCTGCCAGATCAGTATTTTATGAGC
Source organism: Trachypithecus francoisi (assembly GCF_009764315.1). NCBI lineage: Eukaryota > Metazoa > Chordata > Mammalia > Primates > Cercopithecidae > Trachypithecus > Trachypithecus francoisi. Next base: position 98,921,283 of record NW_022681454.1, read on the forward strand.
TATAAACCAAAACCATTGCTACCACCATCACTATAATTCTATCCACAGTAATTATCATAAAGGCCTAACAATGCCTTGTAGATGAATATTCTGAGTAACTGCCCTATAACGAGGATATTTAAGACCGCACCAAAAACCAGTAGAGGGTTATACTTTACTGGACACAAGTCGGTTATGATAACGAAATTCTAGTTTAATCTGTGAAGAGATTTGAAGGTAACTGAGACACATTTAAATGGAATATACAGATGAGCTTTATTTTTATATCTGGCATGCTTGGATCCATGCCGACCCTCCAGCTGCTCGGGCCTGCCCTTAGGGGCTATGGACCGCATGACTCTATCAGCGGCACCGCCGCCACCGCCTCCGCGCCGCCTGTGTTCCCGGACTATTGGGCCCGGCAGACGCTTCCTGGGGGCGTCCCTACCGGCTCCAGCCCTCTGGATTTGGGAGCGCCCGGCTAGGAAGCCAGAGTCACGCCGGGGACCCCGGCGTCCAGGCCGCCTAACGCGCGCCCCTCGCCCGGCGCCCCGAAGCGGCCCAGAGGGGCGGGAGCCGAACCGAGCAACGAGGCCGGGCTGGGGGCGCACAGCCCCCAAAAGTGCGGGCTTCCCCCACCCCCGGCAGCAACCCCACCTCCCGCCCCCGCTGCGTGCGCGCGTGTGTCCGTCTGTCTGTATGCTCTCTCGACGTCAGTGGGAATTTCCAGCCAGGAAGTGAGAGAGTGAGCGAGAGAGAAAGAGAGAGAAGTGCACCAGCGAGCCGGGGCAGGAAGAGGAGGTTTCGCCACCGGAGCGGCCCGGCGACGCGCTGACAGCTTCCCCTGCCCTTCCCGTCGGTCGGGCCGCCAGCCGCCGCCGCCCTCGGCCTGCACGCAGCCGCCAGCCCCGCTCCCGGACCCCAGCGCCGCCGAGGCCGCAGCCGCCCGGACAGTAAGGCGGCGCCGCCGCCGCCGCCCGGCCACAGCGCGCCCTGCGCTTCCCTCCGCCAGCGCTGCGGACATGGCGCGGCGCTGACTGGCCTGGCCCGGCCCCGCCGCGCTACCGCTCGCCCCGACCCGCACCCGGGCCCGCTCGGGCTCCGGACGGCCACCGCCTCTTCTCTCTCCAGCCTGCAGGCCCGCGCCGCCCAGGAGGGAGAGACCCGCGCCAGGAGGCCGAACGCGGACTCGCCACCAGGGTAAGCCAAACTCGGGCGAGTGGGGGCCCGGCAGGGGACGCGTGGCTCGAGTCCCGCCACCCAGCTCTCCGCACCCCCTCCAGCCCCACTCGGACTTCCTCATTCCTGCGCTAACCGCGGGGCTAGACCGTGGGAGGAGGTTGACAGTAGTGAGAGGCACATGGGATTGGCGACACCGGGGTAAGGCACATCCGGACCTCGCAGGGGTTAGTCGGCCGGAGGGCCGTGGCTGCCCGGCGCTCATTTCTCTTCACGTCTCTCCGCGGGGTGGGAACGCGAATCGGAGGGGAACTCTTACAAACTTTTAAAATCCCCAACCCTAGCCCCAGCTGGGGGTTAGTGAGAAGGTTGAGGTGCGCTGCGGCGCGGAGGAGAGAGGGAAGGTGGTTGGTGCAGTGCAGAACCAGATTTCTCCTAAGGGCGTTCCATGAAATGAAAGAAGAAGTGCTTGTCAGTCCTCTTGGCAGGGAAAGCCCTCTCCAGCTCCCCAGAATTGAATAGGAGAGTCTATTCATCCCTCTCCTACTTCTGAAAGAAGTCTGGCCCTCTGTCTCTTTTTCTCTCCCTCCCCCCACCCCTCCGTACACACACACACACACACACACACACACACACACACACGATATAGTCACCTGCTATAGGACTTGATTCTGATCCTCTGGGGCCTGGCATTGGAGAGAGAAAATAAATTACCTAGTTAGATACTTAGAGCACTTTTTAGACTTGATTATGTAAAACTCTTGGACAGTGCCACCATGCATTATGCATGACTTCTGAAACAAAAATAATGTAAAAACAAAGCCTATCCTAAATGCAAGTTTTCTTTGGTCCTTAAAAACAGACACCAGGGAATGTTTGCCCTGACCAGTAGGTCTACTGAAACTGAAATGGGACTTAATGATATAGGATTTAATTATCAAGATTTGAGACATTTTCATGGACTTTGTTAAGTAGAGGTTTTCAGCATTACAAATTATGAAATAACCATATTTAACTCAAGGATTTTGTTATAAAGCTTATAATCTGAAAAAATACTTATGGTATTACTAAAACATTGAATAACTGGCATCAAAATATTCTACACACTGGTGATCTTTAGTAAATACTAAAGGTTAGGGTCAAGATGTTCAATAATTTTTTTCTAGCAGAATCCCACAACTGAATATTGTCAAGCAGTTTGAACTGCATTCGTGTTTGTTAAAACTTTAAAAGGGAAACTTAAAATTGAAGTATGTTGTTTTTCTGATTTTAATATTGTGCTTTCTAGAGATGAATCCTTTTACTGCTTGAGGCACTATGGGAATTATATATTTAAATGTATGTATTTAAATTTGAAGCAGTGTACTTTTTTGAGTTTATAAACTTGGGAAGACAGGAAATGAAAAGATATATTTCCTGTAGAATTTTACGTTCATGATTCAATTGAATTGCTGAAGTGAAAAGAACATATACGATGAATGGAGACTTGGAATCTGAGATTATTCATCCGTATTGATACACCTGCAATTCCTAAATGCCCTCCCCTGCTTGTTTAGATAAAATGTCTTCCTGGGCTGCAACCTACTGGACAAACTTGAACACAAAGTAACACACGTTATATGTACATTTAATACTGGAACCGAAAAGCTGCTTGCAGTGAAAAGCAAACCACTTCTAAACTCTTTGACACTTTTTAAAGAAAATAGTATAATCGTTTTAGGGGTTGGTGGTGATTTGAAAATCTTTTATCTTTTTTTCTGAAATTTCGTTCTTACTTTCGGCATTGGCACTCACTTGTGCTGAGTAAATGCCCCTGTTTTTCAAACCCAGATAGTAAATACTGGGGTATACATACAAAAATAGTCCTTCCCCTTTGTAAGCATTGCTTTGATCTTTGCACTTCCTTTTTACTCTACCTCTTAAACAAGATCTGTGATGACTGAGTTGATTAAAGCACAATTAATCTTGAAATAGGAAGAATTTTGGATTTAGTGATCATATTCCTTACATTTCTCTTATTACTGTTCCTGGAAACAAATTGAAGTAGTCTGAGAAACTAGTATTTATGCAGGTTGTTTTAGCTACACTTTTAGACTTGCAGATAATTGATTAAGTAAGTTACTACCTTGACTTTCAGGGATTGCTCATTGTGGTAGATACGAGGTCTAGATAGGGAATTGGCAGCTACATGAATGTTGGACTATCATTCCATCAGCAAGACCTTATTTTTACCTAATTTATGAGAGGTATTTTCTCTCTTCAGAAGAGGTGAAAGTTCTGGCTTCTGGGGGGAAGTGGTTACTTCACAACCTTCAATTGGTTTGAACTTGGGAGAAGTAAGACAAATAGTCGATATTTTCAAACAATAAAATAATTGCATCTGAGTTGCTGTATGGATTTTTCATGAAGTACTCAAAAATCTCATCTTTTTCATCTTCAGGTCTTAGTAGATGTGCTCTTCTGAGCATAGAATTGACTGCAGTAGGAAGTGTATCTGGAAATGCACAGTACTGTTGTATAACCAATAGAGTAAATACTCAGATTATGCGCTTCTAGTCCACAGATTGATCAGAAATCACATTAACAGGAATGGATGGCTATGAATGAATGGCTATGCAAAATTTCTCATTAACCTTTTTACTTTTAGTAGGAAGTTTGTTTTATTCGGTTGGTCTCTTGGTTTTCTGTTTACAATGTGAATTGTCTACAGTAGTGGGATTGTTATATTAGAAGAGAAGGAGAAGGAAAAATAGAAGTTAGTGCTAGAGGATATGTTAAGATATGCTGCTCCTACATCTACATTTGTGTCTGATCAGCGTTAATTGATGACTAGGTCTTGGTAACCAGTAGACCATATTGGAGCAATTTACTCTGCTTTTTGGGAATTAGTTCTCATTTGCACTCTTGCACCTTCCATGAATATTGAACTGACTTGCAGTGTTCTTGGAGGTGAGCAGTAAACCATCAAGAGCATATGATATCTCTTTGAATTCTGTCACTACTTTGGAGACAGAGAGTTTGGAAGAACTGAAGGTACTCAGCCTCAGGGAGAAAGGTTTGAACAATTTGGCATAGTCCTGCAAGTCAATTTGGCTCCTTGACTGTGAATTTTTTTTAATCAAAAAAGATTAATATTTGAAACCACATAATTTGGTACAGTTAATAGTTCTGGTAACATAACCAAGCCTTTTATCTTTGTAATATTTCATTAATTAGTATCCAGTGCCTCACTTTTAGAAGAAAAAAAGAGAAAAAAGTAGTTAACATTCTTTTAATGATGATGAAATTGCTTCATACTTTTGGTCTCTGCTGTATTAGAGGTTGTTCCTGGGTGCAAATTAATATACTGTCTTTTACATTTCCGGAGGTTGTTGACCTGGCCTTGAAGATCAGCCAATAGTTTAGAAAATAAGTTGTGCAAATTGCATTGCTTCACCTCAAATAATTTAAAGCCTGACAGTTCTGTACAAAATAAGAGTCACATAAGATGCGATTTGTTACAGATTATAGAAATCTCAGAAGATAGATTATGGATGAAAATGTTTGTTTAATTTTGAGTACTACTAATAAAAATAGTGCATTTTACATTTTAAAAAGAAAACAATTTTTATTCTCTTATATTTTCTGTAGTAACTAATACAGATTTAATTATCAATAATACAAATTTCATCTGCTTTAATTTATTGCCTGTTTTTGAAATTAGAATAATGATATATTTGGTTTAATTATCCATTACAAATTGCCTTATTATTTTTCATTCATCTTTCACCATTAATCCAGAAACCTTAAAATAGCTTTTCTTTTGACCCATGCCTTCAGTAGATATCAACAGACTTGAGTTCATCTATGGATCCTATTAGTTTAAACTGTGAAAAATTTTGACTGCTTAAGCTTTAAAAAAGAATTTATATACTCTATATGGCGTATTCTTTAAAATAGCCAAAATTATTTAAAAAATGAAATAAAAAGAAAGGAAAAGCTGTTTGAGAGAATCAGATTCTCTAGTTCAACTAAAAAGAAATAATATCTAATCAATACTGACGAGAAATAGCTGATGCTTAACATTGTACTTGTTGGTACGTAGTAAGCAATCAGTAACTGTTTAATGAATGAGGGACATGAAGTTGTTGCAAAATTATTTTGTTTTTTTAATGGACAGCCATCTTCTATAAGGAACAAAAATTACATTATTTTGCTTTGCCTTCTGGAAAGAAATGAACCCAAAATAGTCCTTGAGTCCTAGATATTATGGAAATCTTATCTAAAGACCACTTGAAGTTTACTAGAACAAATAATTTATTAAAAAGTACCTGGTGCCTTCCAAAAGGGGAACATTTCATTCTGAAAGAGGCATTTATAAACTAGAAAGAAAAATGCCTTTTAGTTTCAAAGTTTTAGAGGCACCTGAGCAAGATAATAAAGTAATTGGAATGATAAAAGGTGCTTGTAAAATTGAAAAATGTAACTTTTTGGTGAAATTAGAATTTCTGTACACTCCATTGAAACTGTAATGTCCAATACTAATACCTCCAAAAAAGAATGCCACAAGCACTGGTTGGTAGCCTAAGAATTGTTAGCGCTTATCTAAATTAATCAACTAAAAAGTTAAAACAAAATATGTTATTTTGTTGTTACCTCTGGAATTAAACACCTATCACCCATAAATCTGTAAATGTTAAAAGTTACTAGATGGCAAATCTCAGGAACAAGCAGCCAGTTTGCAGGGTTTACTGTACTTTCCACTTTCATACTTTAATGATTTTTGCAACACTGTAGAAGCTGGGGCCTCATCCTGGCAGAGTTTGTTCATTATTTTTCAGTTGTAGCATTTTATAAAAGTTGGCCTTGAATTTCTGAATTGAACCATTTATTTTTTGTGGACACAATTTTTTGAATGAAATATACCATTTAGACTAGAAAAGAGCAAAATGCCAATACTCTCTGTCCTAGTGCCATTGTGCCCCTGGGAGCCCTAATGCAGTCCTGTGGGAAAATAACCATTTTATTGAGTGCTGCTCACTTCAGTTCAGTCTGCTTTGCTGCCACTTAGTTCTGGATCTGACCCTGATCTCCCCTCACATCACTCACAACAAACATTCAAGTTTAAAAATTAATTTAAAAGTTAGTTACATGTATATATGTAACTAATGTGTATATTAAATATACTGATATATATTGGTTACATATATAGATACGGCAACAACCAAAAAGGTTATATATATACATATTTGTAACTAATATGTATATTAAATATAATGATACATATGTATAAATATGTATTTGTAACTAATATATATTAAATATAATTATATTAGTTACAAATTAAATATAATTATATTGGTTACAAATATGTACATATAATATTTTTTGTTGTTGCCAGCAAACTGAGGAAGAAATTAAATGTTAACATATATAACAATTGCACTGTAAAGCCGTCATTATTGAAAAGTACTCTGAAGATTAATAGTGGCAGTGTTTGTTAAAATAATAAAGTAATCCAAGCACTCTGCCTGTGACTTCGCCATGAGATGGCTTCCAGAAAAAAATAAATTTTTCTGTGTTCCCTTACGAGTTCAGTCTGCAGCTTCTGGGCACGAAGAGAAGGATAAACAAAACAAACAAGGCTCTAACTTTGTCATAATCCTTACTCTACTAGTAGAAATGTATGGACAATTCATACGTTTCATATTGGAAAATAAAGCTATTAGATTTTTCTTTGAGATGAACCTTTTTTTTTTATTTTAATTTTAATTTTTTTTTCAGTAGAGACGGAATTTTGCTCTGTTGGCCAAGCTGGTCTCAAACTCCTGACCTCAAGTGATCCACCCGCCTCGGCCTCTCAAAGTGCCGGGATTACAGGAGTGAGCCATCTAGCTTGGTCAAGATGAACTTTTTTGATAAATGAGGCTCACTAATATTTCTAGGATTTACTTTTCACTAACTTGAACTAAAGAAAGTATAAGACCTGCATAAAGTTGAACATACCTCTACAGTGTCCCATTTTAAAAAGCAATTTGTTTTTATGAATTTTGTTTCTTAAAAACAGCAGTTATTTCAAAAAATTATTATTTTTATTATGTATCATATCATTTGGACTGAAAATACTATACCATATTTCAGTGTTAGGGCACACCTATCCCTCTTTATCCCAGACATCAATTCTACCATATAACAAGTATGTAAAAAAGAAAACATAAAAGTGATGACAGACTCCCTAATCAACCTATGTGTTGGTTCTAAGCCCAAGCCTGCAGTTCATTTAAATAGTGAAAATAAATTACTTAATTGTCTTAGAAAATATGTCTTCCATGACAAGAATTTTAGGAATGAGAAAATAACTATTTTTGGATGTTTTAACACAAATTCCCGACTCATGTTTTATTGATATTTGAAGAACCCCTTTGTCTACCAGTTCTTAAGTATAGGCTTATTTTGTAGGATTTAACCATGTATTGGTGTTTGCTTGTTAAGACTTGATTTATAACCTTCAGTGTCTTTCTCTTTTAAATGGGATATGGACTTGGTAATGAGGCCAGAGGAGAATACCTTACAATTTATAGTATCTACTTATAATACAAGAACCTTCATGATTTACAAAATTAAAATGATGATGATGTGGAACGATGGAAGAAGTATGTACGGGTGACTATTTATGTAGAGGAAATTAGAAGTAGAAAGCAATGTTAAGAAGTTAAGAGTTGAAATTAAACTTAATTTTTTGCTCAGTTGCATAGTCAGGAAAGTACTTAAATCACAATTGATTTACATAAAATCAAAACTGAAAACTGAATATATAATCTAGGAAGTAGGAAAAAAATTTTTAGTGTGTTCATACTGCTAATTTCAAACCAATCAGAAAACCTGGGGAACTAATTTTCAGAGGAGATGGCTTAAAGTGAACCAAAAATATAGCCATTTCTCTACCCTATTCATTTAATGCATTCATTTTTTATACTGCTAATACATGATAAGGTGTATAGGTCAAGTATCATTTGTATATGTGTATGTAATTTTAAACCTAAGAGTCTTTTGAAAGATTGGTCAAAGCAAAGGATAATGAAAGCATAAAGATTTAGGGGGAAGAGTCCTCTATAAAAATTAAGACTTAAACTTTGTTATCGACTTGAATGTGAAGATAGAATAATCTAGAAAGTGAATGAGAATTATAAATAAAAGTACAAATCGTATATCTCATGGTTGAGATATGCAATGAGATAAATTGTATATCTCATCTAATGTGGGGTCATAATGAAAGGAGTAAGAGAGGTTGCCCTTGGATAGAACCTTTTGGCAGACATTTCATAATGGATTATCATGTTTTTGCTAAACTGATAAGAATGGACATTTTCACCACATTATGAAGAAACACTTTAGAAGTCAGTTGCAATCAAGCAAATATAAGTACCTGGGAAATTAAAATCAAAAGCATGGTAGTCCAACAATAGTCAGATGCATTTACTAGCTCTCATACCGTATCATAGCATTAATTTGACATAATATCTTTATGGTGTCTCTTTATATATTTATTCGATTTCCCATTTAAGACATTTAACCAAATTTAACAAGCAATCCTTAGAAACTTTAAAAATATTTCCTATTTTAAACCATTACATAGTCTTTTACCCTGCAGTTACAATTCTTTTTATGATGGGTGGGGAAGTATCCCATTTCTCTTAGAAAGTCTCCTATGATAGCCAAATAGGAGTCAGCCCAGGTTGCTTAGAGTGGTAGTTCAATCCTGTGTTGAAATAGATGACTTTTGGAGTAATTGTCCTATGTTTACTAAGTATCTGTTGAACTGTAGGAGTTTAGTCATTCAAGGTAAGCCACAGAAATCATTTTATTGATGAGGCACTTAAGTATCTTCACATCTATATGCCAATATTAAATTTCTCATCATCCCTGATCCCCACCCCTCTGTACAGATTGGTATCCCCAGCACATTAGGGAATGCAGTTGTTAGCTTGTTAGGGTCCATTCAGTAGATTTCCCATGCCAGAAATCTAGAAGCCCTTCTTATACATTCAGCTTTCTTCTTCAGTCAGTCACCAAGTTCTATCAAGTCAGCCTCCTCATCTCCAGAATCCATCCCTTCCTCATTGAATTTCTAGATTTTATTTTTGCATTGTCTCCTGCTTCTGACCCATCCTTCATTTTGCATAATGGTCAGCTTTCTAAAGTGTAAATTGGATCATGTCTCTGCAGTGAATTCCAGTTGTCTTCACATGCTGATACCCATATACCTCACCCCCTTACTCCCTCCCCTGTTCCCCAACCATCCCCTAATCTCAGATTCTCCACACCAACCTTCAGTTTCCTACTCACAGTTTCTGACTTTGAATACCTTTGCTTATGTCCTCCCTGTATGAGAAGTGCCTTTTCTTTCCTAGCCATCCTGCTAACTACTAAACCCTTAGGCCTGGTTTGAGCATCACCATTTCTCTCACTTGCCTTTCTGTTTTCTCCCTCCCCTCTCCATAAAGAGTTATGTGGCCCCATTCTGTGTTCTGAATTCCTGTGGGTCCTAGAAAAGAAACATCTTGAGGGCAAGGAGTTCATCTTACTTACTTTTTATTTGCACAGCACCTGGTATGTTTGCTGAATAAGTAAATACTGAACAAGATATCGAGAGACAGTGCTGCCAATTAACTGTGTGGCTCAGAGCAAGTTAATTAACCTCTCTGAGTCTTATTTTTGTTCTGTAAAAAAATGAGGTTTGGCCAAATGAGCATCTCTCTCTAAAATTATGTGTTTCTTTGATATAATTGTATTAATTGGAAGACTTCAGATTTTCTTGTCATATTGAGATAGGTCAACTTAAGAAAAATGCATGTGAGTAAGTACCAAGCCAATTCTTGATTATCAAATTGATAATATGAGGAACTGCCCATTTTTTGGATAATGAGTTACAATTTTTAGTCTCAGTATAGCTTCTTTTTCAAATCCAGATGTTTCTGGTGTTGAATTTTTTCATTATTAACCAGTCTCTCACATTCATATTTCTCCAAAGAAATTTATGGAAAGCTTGAGACAAAAATTGAATATAAAGTTTAATATTTAAATGCTGGATTGATTCAAGGTCTCACTAATTATATTTGGAGGGAGAAGAAGGGGAGGTGGTGGTAGTATGAGATGAATCCTCCTCTGTTCCTTCCTAGAAGGAACACAACGTCCTACATCAAGAAGAAAGACAGAAGCATATCTTGGAGATATGAAAAGAACCACCAGGTAAACCAAAAAGAAAAAGTCAGCCTTTGAAAAGCAGGATTAGAGATGAGGAGGGGTGGGGTAGTGGAAGCATTGCTTGTTTATAGAAGCTCTTCCATCTTCGCATAGTATGATTTTGTTGTTTTTATTATTTTTTCCTTCCTTTTTTTGACCTCTAGCTTTAGCAGAGTACAGTTGACAGAAATTATATATGTTTATGGTATACAAGATGACGTTTTGGTATACATATGCATTGTGAAATTATTAAATCAAGCTGATTAGTCCTTTCTTTGTGCCAGACACAGTTCTAAAGACAAGGCATACAGTGCCAAACAAGACAGAAATCCAGAAATTCATGGAGCTTAAATCAATATAGTCTTTTCAGTTTTTAAAATTTTCTTGCTGGGCATAGTGACTCACACCTGTAATCCCAGTACTTCAGGAGGCCGAGAAGGGAGGATTGCCTAAACCCAGGAGTTTGAGACCAGCATTGACAAAATAGCAAAACCCTGGTCTCTACAAAAAAATTTAAAAATTAGCTGGGCAATGTGGCACATGACTGTGGTCCCAGCTCTTCAAGAGGCCGAAGTAGGAGCATCACTTGAGCCTGGGAGGTTGAGGCCTCAGTGAGTGGCGATTGTGCCACTGCAGTCCAGTCTAGGCAACAGAGCAAGACTCTGTCTCAAAAAAAGAAAATAAAAAAAAATAGAAAAAGAAACTTTCTTTTTACATTAGCCTTTTTTAAGTTAAAGAATCCCATAGCTTAAAAAGTACACAAATATTAATGCTGCAACTTTAGAGATTTATCTCAAGGTGAACACGTTTAACCTAGTTGGTGGTCAAGGAATAGTACACTGGCAGCACTGCAAAAGCATCCTATCTGTCCTTCTTAGTTAGGACCCCTTCCCTCCACTGTCATTTAAAAGATTTCACGAACAACTTTTGGATTATGTGTATGTCAATTCTATGACTCATATATATCCACATAGACAATGAAGCATTGACTGAATGAATTCATTATTCCAAGGTGCTAATAATGAGCTTCACACCAGTGGGAACTCTGCTGTGTCAGGTGGGCCCTAAGGTCAGTTCATTCCAGATATTCCTCACTAAACAAAATACTGGTTTTCCTAAGTTGTTAGTAAAAAATATAAAACTGATTACATTCTCATTTACTTATTATGAATTTAAAAGTAAAAAATTTGCTTAATACCAAGTAGCCAGGGTCACTGACAAAGAGACATGGAAGAAAGAAGTATTCACATCTGATGTTATCAGACATAGAAAAGAGAGTAGAGTTCACCTATTTCTCCCCACTCATTTTATACATTGACATCTGTATGTGTGTTGTGTTGTTTTGTTTGTTTGTTTTGAGATGTGATGTTGCTCTGTCATACAAGCTGGAGTGCAGTGGTGCAATCATGGCTCACTGCAATCTCGACCTCCTGGTCCCAAGCTATCCTCCCACCTCGGCTACCCAAGTAGCTAGGACTACAGGCATGCACCACCATGCCTGGCAAAATTTTAATTTTATTTTACCTTTTAAAATTTTTGTAGAGATGGGGTCTCCCTATGTTGCCAAAGCTTGTCCCCAAACACCTGGACCTCCCAAAGTGCTGGGATTATAGATGTGAGCCACCACACCCAGCCATGTGTACGTTAAAAGAGTTTATCTGTATGAGTGGTCAGTGTAGAAAGGGCTTCATGGAGCCTGATTTTGATGGCATGCAAGTTATTATATTTGTGTATATGTAATCAGAAGGCCTTCACCGTGATTATTTCTTCAAGGGAACCCTTTGTGCCTCCAGGGTGATTGTACCCGTGTTCATAGGACCAAACATTGCTGGTTCACATAATGACTCTTTTTCTTTTAAAACATGAAGGACATATTTTTATGGATTTTTGAGGATTAATAGAATAAAAATCTAAAATAAGTCATATTCAGGTTCAAGAGAACTAGATAAGTTTCTCTATATTTGAACAAAAGAATACTAGTCTCTTAATTCATAATGCATGAGGTCTTATTCTTCCTCAGTCTGAAAATATGAATATTCCAAAATGGTACTCAAGGCAGAGGCTACATATCAAAATTAAAATCCTGTGATACTATGTTTTTAGGGAAGAAGAAATCTGTAGCATTAGAAATGTAGACGCAAAAGGTCAGAACAAAGTCCACTATGTCAAGTCCCTTTTTCATGCCATCTGAATGAAAGACCTCACACCACGAACAGAGGTACTGAAGCAGTTTTTATGTGGAAATGGTAGGCAGCAGTATCTCAGGAGTGACTTTAATTATAACATTTAAAGTTTTATCTAACTTACTATAATCTTTAAAGAACTTCTCTAGCTCTACAAGTTTATTCTTGGCAGAATTTGTGCTAATATAGTATTAATAAAAATAAATTTTACTTAGAGTATGATATAAATTACTCTTAATTACAATATAATTTTAAAATGCCCAAAACATCTTTTGATCTTATGAATTTCAGTCCACTATGGTTAAGAAGACAACCATAGGCAAAAATTTGTTTTTTATGGAACACGTTGGAATGCATTCTAATCACTTCTCTAAGAAAATCCCTGTCCCCCATGATTATAGTGAACATGATACAGCAAGAATTTAGATGCTTCTTTCAGGGGGGTGAGGTTGTATATTCTATAGTCTATTGATTCTAAGAGGTACTTTTTTCTCCCCCAGTTTAACAGTTTTGCTTAATTATATACCTTTCAGGATTTGTTTTTTGGATATTTTTCTATTACTCGTTACTGATTTAATTCTACTGTATTTAGATAACATACTCTGCATGCTTTCAATTCTTTGAAATTTATTGAGACTTATTTTATGGCCAGGGATGTGATCTATCTTCGTGACTATTCCATGTGTACTTAAAAATAATGTGGACTCTGGGCCGGGCGCAGTGGCTCAGGCCTGTAATCCCAGCACTTTGGGAGGCCGAGGCAGGCGGATCACGAGGTCAGGAAATCGAGACCATCCTGGCTAACACGGTGAAACCCCGTCTCTACTAAAAAAATACAAAAAATTAGCCAGGCATTGTGGTAGGCGCCTGTAGTCCCAGCTACTCGGGAGGCTGAGACAGGAGAATAGCGTGAACCCGGGAGGCGGAGCTTGCAGTGAGCCGAGATGGTGCCACTGCACTCCAGTCTGGGCGACAGAGCGAGACTCCGTCTCAAATAATAATAATAATAACAGTAATAATAATGTGGACTCTAAAATCATTCAGTGGGGTTGTTGTAGACATACACTAGGTTCTTTTGATTGACAGTTTTGTTCCTAAGCTTTCTATATCTTTCCTACTATGGTATGAATGTGTCCCCACCAAATTCCGGTGTTGAAATAGGATCACCAATGTGACAGTAGAAAGAGGTAGAGCCTATAAGAAGTGATGGGATTACGTACCCTTTTAAAAGGGCTTGCCGGAGGAAATTTGTCTCCTCTTGCCTTTCCGCCCTCTGCCATGTGCGGACACAGCATTCCTCCCCTCTAGGGGATGCATCCCTCACCAGACACCAAATGCTGGTGCCTTCATCTTGGACTTCCCGTCTACAGAACTGTGAGAAATAAACTTGGGCTGTTTATAAATTACTCAGTCTCAGCTATTCTGTTACAGCAGCACTGACAGACTAAGACATTTCCTGACGTTCTGTTGCTTTACTTTTATCAATTACTGAGAGAGGAATGTTAAAAATCTTAACTGTAATTGTGGATTTGTGATTTTTTCCGTTAGTTCTTCCACTTTTTGCTTCATATATTTTGAAGCTTTGTTAATAGGTGCATACACAACAAGATAATTGCTTTTATTTGATGAGTTGGCCGTTTGATTCATTCTTGCAGTGTTCCTCTTTGTCCCTAGTAATATTTCTTCTCTTGAAGTCTGCTTTATCTGATATTTTAGAATATAGCCTGCTTTTCTTGTATTTAGCATTTGCATGATATAACTAGCCCCGTGTGCCATCTTCATACATTTTAACTATCTGTGTCTTTAATATTAAAGTACAATTCTTATGAAAAGCATATACTTGAATCTTGCTTTTTAAAAATCCAATCTGATCATCTCTATCTTCTGGATGAGTTTACTCCAGTTCCATGTAATATTATTACTGGTACGTTGGGTTTAAGTCTCTCATCTTGGTAATTAATTATTTGTGCTATCTATTCTTTATTCTTTTTTTTTTTTCTCCTTTTCTGCCATCCTTTGAATAAATCAAGTTTAGTGTTTTAAATTCCATTTTATCTCCTTCATTGGTTATTTTCTAAAGTGGTTACTTTACCACTTTAGAAACATATTTATTTATTACCATATGCATCTTTGAGTCTATAATTAATTAATGTGAGAACTTGACATTGTTATACTTCTGTTTATCCTTCTGTGCTATTGTTGTTATACATTTTACTTTATATGTTATAAACTCCAAAATATATTGTCTTGTTTTGCTGTGAAGAGTCAATTGTCTGTTTAGGAAATTAAGATAGAAGAAATCAAAGTATTGTGCTTACTCACATATTTATCATTATTGATGCTTTTTATTCTTTCATAAAGGTCCAACTTTCTATCATTTCCCTTCAGCATGAAGAAGTTTTTTTAGCATGTCTTTTAGCAGATCTGCTGGTGATGAATACTCTTAGCTCTTGTTTACTTGAAAATGTCAATTTCATCTTTATTTTTAAAAGGTATATTTGCTGAATATTCTGGACCAATCTTTTTTTTTTCTTTTACCACTGTAAAAGTGCCTTTACAATGCCTTCTAGCTTGTACTGGGACTATTGATCATCAGAAACATCATGCTTATCATGCTTATCATGCTTATCATGCTTATCATTGTTCCCCCATATATAATATGTCCTTTCTTGTCCTTTGCTGTTTTGGGATTTTTTTTTTTCCTCTAGCATTAGTTTTTAACAATTTGGCTGTAATATGCCTAACCATGGTTTTATTTGTTTTTATCCAGCATAGAGATCTTTGAGATTCTTGGATCTGCGGGTTGACTTTTAAAAAAATCAAAATTGGAAAAATTCTCAACTGGTATTTTTTTAAATATCTTTTCTGTCTTTTTTCTCTTTCTGGGATTCCATGTTACAAATATGTAAGACTGCTTAATATTGTCCTGTAGGTCACTGAAGCTGTGTTCACTTCTTTCTGCCTCTTTTTCCTCTGTGATTCAGTTTGGAGAGTTTTTATTGACCTTTCTTCTAGTCTATTGGCATTTTCTTTTATAATGTTAAATATGCTAAGTCCATTTAGTGAAATTTCGTTTCAGTTCTAAAATTTCTGTTCTTTTTTTTTTAAAGAAAGGTGTGCGTTTCTTTGCCGATATCGCCTGTCTGTTCGCTCATTATCTTCATCTTTTCCTTTACATTATTGACCATATGCTATTAACCATCTTAATGTCATTGCTTGCTAATTTCATCATTCGTGTCATTTTTTTTCTCAGTCTTATTTTCCTATTTCTTTGCAGGCTTCATTATGTTTTGTTGTACATTGTGGATATTCCATTGCAGAGAGTTTGGGATTTTTGTCTTCCTTTAAAACGTGTTGAGTTTTGTTGTAACAAGCAGTGAATTTACTGGTGAATCACCTGGTTTTACTAAGATAGGTTTAGAGTAGCCCTTATTTTAGGATGTTTCTAACGCCCTTCGTGTGGTCTTTCTGAAATCACAACTGAATGCTCATAGTGTTCAGTGATGTCTTTCCACCCTAGATTATTACAACTTCAGTGTCTCTCAGCACTATATGATGTCTGGAATTTCCATTTAGCTCTTAGATGGCCAGAAACTGTTTTCTATTAGGTTTGCAGGGTCTTGTCCTACAGTATCACAGCTTAGTATTTGGCCAGTGACCAGAGCTGACCCCTATGTAGATTTCTGAGGCCCTTGCTTTTTGTTTAAAGCCTTTCTTTGTGATATTCTGCCCATTGCTGTTACCTCTTTGGGCTCTCCCTGAGTCATGATTTGGAAAGCGTCCTCAGTCAAAAAGTGAGGGCGAATTTAGAATTTACCTAAAGCACCTTATAATGTGCTAGCCCTATGATGTCCAGTGTCTTCAATTACATCTTTAGGTATTTTGTATGGCTTCACAATTGAGTATAGCAAGGTGGCAAGTTCAGATAACTGTTAATCTGTGACAACTAAAACCAGAATTTGACATTCTGACAAACTTGAAATTACAGTGCTTCTTAAAATTAATGCAGTATTTTTTAAAAAAAACAAAACAAAACAAAACAGTGTCTTCCAATTTGGCAATACAAAAAAGCAAAACTCCCATCTCTACTTTTTAGGCACTTCTGTCCATTTGAGAAGATTATAAATGTATAAAGTTAGATTGCAGTAAAACTGTGCTGTCTAGTGTTAAGTCACCAGTATATATAAGTGTTATAGATATTATGTGACTACAGAGCTATAGGTTACAGGAAAAATATAGGATTTCTTGGCGGAGATTGGATTTAACTAGAGCCTTAAAGAGTGGATGCTATTGAGGTAGAAAAGATGGCATTTCAGGATGCAGGGCATACTGTGAACAAATGTACAAGAAGGAAATGAGCAAGACATTTTGAATGATTAATCTGTCTATCATAGGGAGTTTTGGTTGGGACATAATAGTAGTTGATGCTTATAATATGATTTAATATAATAATGTATGTGCTGAGTGTTTGAAGTCTTTGAACTTTATCTTATAAGTAATATATAATGTGAAAGATACTTAAAGAGGAAGAAACCCTGCAGTGAGGGAGAACAGTGCAGAGCCTATTACTGTCATTCAGGAGTGAGGCAATAAAGGTCTCTCCTAGGATGTTGGAAAGAAGGGAGCAGATCCAAGAAACAACATGAAGAAAATAATCAGCAGAAATTGGTTATTGACTAGACGTGTGAGAATGATATATTGGCAGAAATTGGAAAGTCAAGAATGGGGCTCACTGCAGCAGGAATGATGAAATTGGTTTTAGATAGACAGGTGAAGGGATTTAAAACATTAACTTGTTTTATAAAGGTATCACTGCTTAAAGCTAATGGTGATTTATTAATATTTGCACTCTGAAAGTTTTAACAGTTTTAATTTTCTGTATACACCACAGTGTTTTGTATACTATACTTGCCTCTTTTGTTCAGTTGGGAAATGAGTAAACCAATAGAGTAAAAAAATGAGTACAAAGTGGGCTCTGACTAGAACTCTAACAAAGTGTGATTACTGAATTACCAAGGTAATTAACCCATACCCCACATACACTCCATTTCCCATGACACACACTATATTGCATTGTTTTTGCCTGTTTGCCTTCCTACTTCCTAAACTGTTGCATTAGTTTGCTTTTGTGGCATAAAAAACTCACCACAAAGAAAATGAAAAGACAAATACTGATTATTTCTTCCAATTCTGTGGGCTGCCTAGGTCATCTGGCCTGGCCTGCTTTGGCTAATCTCTGAGGTCTTTTGGCTAGTCGACTGGTGCTGTTTGTAGCTACTCAGCTGGTGTCCTACTACTGTTTGTCTGAAGTTGTTTTGGCTACTCCAACTGGTGCTACCGAGCCTCAGCTAGGACTACCTCTCTCTGCTCCACATGGTCTTTGATTTTCCAGGGGCTGGGGCAGGCTTGTTCTCATGGTAACAATGTTCCAAGAAAGAGAATGATCATTGCAAGGCCTCTTAAAAGCTGGGTTTAGAACTTGCGCTTCTACCTGTTCCTATTGGTCAGAGTATGTCCATAGGTCTGCTAAGACTCAAAGCACAGAGAAATAAATGTTTCCTCTTGTTGAGTGGCATATAAAAAAATGTGTGGTCATTATTTTCAATCTACCACAACTGTAAGTTGTGTGAGTACAGGAACTACATCACTCTTGCGCGCTTTGGTGTTGACATAGTAGTCATAAATATTTTTAGGTGAATGACTAAATTAATGAAGGAAGGAAAACATTCATGTAGTATTTCAGTATACTGTAGTTTTAAATTATAATATACATTTGATATAATTAATATATAACATATAAATACTTATATGTTATATATAAGGTATATATAAAATGTATAGTTTTAATATGTAAGTATATGTATATAATTATGTATAATATTGTAATTGTATATATACTTTTATCATACCATCAGTGACTATGGACATTGTTCAGGGAGAATCTCTTTATTCTCCTGTCTTTTGAGATTGACCAAAGAAAATATTTTTTTAAAAAAAGAACTATCACTTGAGTTAACATTGTTTGGTATTTTTATCCTCATAGGTGATTGCCTTGTGAAGAACTCATTTTGTGTATCGTCAGAATCCTATTCTGCTTTTCAGGCTGTGCTATGGGTAGACTAGCTCTAACCAGAACACTTGGGAGACCTGAAGCAAAGATGCGATATTAAAATAAATAATGTTATATGCCAAAGAGGAAAATCACTTCTGCCTCCTAAACAACTGAAAGAGCCAGAGACTATGGGGTCAGATTAGCCAGCGTTACTGTATGAACCTGAGCAAATGGCTTACTCTCCTTCAGCTTCAGTGTCTTATCTGGGACATTGATTCTCAGGATTGGTGTGAGAATTAAGAGAAATATGTGAAGTTCTAGCTACAGTTCTTTACCCATGAAGTAGTCAGTAAAGTTTACTTCTTTCTCCATGTGAACCAAAGCACTGTCAGGATGTGATGATGTTCGTTAGGGTTTCTCATGCTCAGCATTATTGATATTTAGGGTTGCGTAATGCTTTATTGTGAGGGGCTGTCCTGTGCAGTCTAGGGTTTGTAGCAGCATCTCTAGCCTTTATACACTAGATGCCAGTAGGACCACCCATCTAGCTGTGACAGGCAAAAATGTCTTCAAATGTTGCCAAATGACCCCTGGGGGCAAAATGCAAACAGTTTATCTAGCAGTGACACATAGCTAGCCCTACCTTAGAGACCCATAAATGTAAAATGGGAAACAAAATACTTGAGGCTTCTCAGAATGTCTAAAGCTTTTGCTGTCTATCTTCCTCCTTCTATAATTTACCACAAACATATTGCTTATTATGCCATCTAATAAAATGGCTAACATTTGCTGTGTATTATTCTCCGTGTTAATAAGCTATGTATGAACTCACTAGCTGAATGTTGTATATGTGTCTGCCATCCCTATTGGACTGACATTCCATTGTACACAGGGACCTTATCTTTACCAGCTCCAAGCACAATGTATTTGTGTTTATCAGGTAGCTATTCTACATGTTAATTGATCACATTGCACCCAAATGAAACATGGATGTGGAAATGGAAGGAGGAGCTTTAAAACATGGAAAATTAGTTTATATAAATCTAAATGTTGTGCACAAATATTGATTCCTTTTTTAAAACTTTCAGAAATCAGCTCTTCTGAAAAAAAAGTAACTAAGCCAGCATCAACTTTTATTTCATCACCACTAAGCCAATATCAGAAAGTTGTCAATCAGCAGCTCTTTTTAAAGTTGAAATTTTTCTACTGTATTTCTTATGAATATTTCAGTAGTGCTTAGAAGTTTTTGGCTCATTTATCATGTTTTATTCACTGTATGTCATTAATTGTTAAAGATGTCAGAGTTAAACCTTAAATTCAGGAGAGGTTTAAATTTCTCCTTTTTCCTATTTAAATATATATTTCTAATTACATAATTCAGTTAGAAAATTACAATATAGAAACATATAACTTACTGAGTAAAAGTTTCCAGTTACTGTATACAGATTATACTGTATACTGTATTATTATTTTTAACAGTTGCATAATATTTAACTTATAAATGTGGATAATTATAATTAAACAATCTGTTATCAAAGGACATATAGATTATTTCCAGTTACTTGCTGCAGTGAATATCCTGGTACTTATTTTTTTACACACTTGCTCAGATAATTTTTAAGTACAAATTCCTGAGGTAGAATTGCAGAATCAACAGATACTCTCATTTGAGTGTTTCACATTTTATGCAGAGTATTTTGTTTTCTCCAGAAAATTCCTCTATGGAAAAGCCTTCCTCACATTCTTTATCAGTTTATTAGCCAGCAGAGAAATGATGAAAAGCCACCCCTTTTCTTGTAGTTTCATCCTCATTGCTATCCAACATGAGGGATTAAAATCACACATAAGTGGTGTCTGTTGTGGCTGAATATAATATTGAAAGTAGAGACACTTCTCTCTGATTCCCAACTGTACTCTCTGGATGGCACCTAAAATTTTATTTTTTCAAACTGCAAATCATTTAAATGAGTTTGAAACGGTTTTATTTTTTTAAATGACATCCTGTGGAATAGAAAGAATATATTTTCTTACAGTGGGTCATAGTCAAAAGTGTGAATATCTCTGATCCTAGAAAGTTTCCCCAGTTACAAGGACAGGCGTGCTCCCAACTCCATCCTTAATGGCTCAATTCTGTGGCTTTCAAGTTAATCCACTCAGTCCTACAGCCTTCACCAAGAAGCTCGTGCTACACTTTGGTGTTAGAGGGGGCATTGTCACAGAGGTTCAGAAAATAACCCATTAGGCATTTTTTTTTTTTTTTTTTTTGAGGCGGAGTCTCGCTCTGTCGCCCGGACTGGAGTGCAGTGGCCAGATCTCAGCTCACTGCAAGCTCCGCCTCCCGGGTTTACGCCATTCTCCTGCCTCAGCCTCCCGAGTAGCTGGGACTACAGGCGCCCGCCACCTCGCCCGGCTAGTTTTTGTATTTTTAGTAGAGACGGGGTTTCACTGTGTTAGCCAGGATGGTCTCGATCTCCTGACCACGTGATCCGCCCGTCTCGGCCTCCCAAAGTGCTGGGATTACAGGCTTGAGCCACCGCGCCCGGCCCCATTAGGCATTTTATAGAACTCATCACATGTTCACAACTAAGCTAGTTGTAACATTATGTTTTTCATGTGAAAAATACAAGCAATTCACTGGCTATTTTATTTGTTGCTGGCTAGCTACACTTTCTATTTCTTTTTCCGTGGTGTGAAAATCTTCCTAAAAACCTCACTATTGGGAAAAGAGATGCAGAGATTAGTCCCATCTTCTCCCCTGGAAACTTACTATCACCCTTTTGGCTTCAAGGTCCTTCCTCAAAAGCAAAGAACTGAGCAAGGGAAAGTGAGGGGAAGGGCTGGGGGAACAGGGAGGTAGAAGGGGTTTTCCCTGGTCTTTTCTAATTCTTTAGTTCCAGAGGCTTAGTTGGTATTTCAACATTTTAGAAATAAAACCTGCTTTTACAATTAATGCAAATATTACTTAGTGATTCATCCTTTCCAAATGATTCTTGGTTTCTTTTGACATTTCATTTTTAAATTGTGAATTAACATTGACATCACCGTAGCGTTACTATTACTTCAGCTCTTCACAGTGAACTTAACTGTCTTGCAAAGGCTCTTTTAAAAGTTCAGATTTTAACTATCACCCAAGTGAGCCTTGGGCTGCTGTTAGGCTTTTAAAACTGTGATCCTTTGGCAAGAATTGGTGTATAAATCATGGGGAGGATATTGAAGGGGAAGATCATGTTTAATTTGGCAGTTTGTCTAGTGCCTGCAATTGACAGATTTTCATTAAGGTTTTAGCTATAGTAGTGATCATGCATCAGTTCTAATAAAGTAGGTTTAGTTTGAGTTTTAAAAATTAGAGTGAGGACTGCTTTGTGTTAACTGTATACATTCAGAAGTCTGGAAAACCCATCCACAGGTTTAAATGTATATAATCAGTATAATTAACAAGTCAACGGCCTCATCTCTGTTTTTGAGGACCATAGGCTAATACTGTTTATGAAGATTCAGGAGACCAGTCTAGACTGACAGAAAGCTTAAAGGCAAAGATGGTTTTAATGTTTTTCTTGGAAGTTTGAGCTCCTGTGGTATTCTAAGGATCGGGATTTTGACGTTGATTGTTCTAGCTGGTATTCAGTACTGTATTTAAGTGTAATTTTTTTACTAGTATTCTTCATATAACTGAAAACTATGCCAATGATTCTTTGATATAAATATATACTTATAAATATATGTAAAAATCCAAGTTTACCAAAAAATGTTAAGACTTAGGGGATATGTTATTTGAATAGGCATTTGTTTGCTAATTAACATATTCTAAGCTCCACAAGGTTATATTCTTTTCAAAAGTCCATTCCATCAAAATCTGTCATTTTTACAGATGAAGAAACAAAGGCCACAGTGAGTTTAGTTAATATCCAAGATCACACAGCCAACATGATAGAACTCTTGAATTTCAAGTGACTTACCCTCTTTACTGTATCAGGTCAATTTTCCCTTTTTTAACTGCTTGTCTTAATTGGGATTTGTTTAATTGTGGCTATCAGTATATCTTCAATCATTACTTTCTTGTTTTAGTCAAATGTTTCCCTGCAAATCTGCACGAACTTCTGAAGGACTCAGAGCTGCCCTTTTCCCTTTTGTTAAAGTTGTACACTGGTCTGTATCCCCCGAGAATGCTCATCAGCTTTCTCACTCTTCCTTACTCACATAGTGCTCCAGCAGGAGAGGATTTCTTTGAAAATCAGATTCTTTTTTGGAGGACTTTGTGCTTATTGGAGTGTTATGTGATATATCCATTAGGGTGAGGGCTAAACTATTTGAACAAAGAGACCTGACAGTGCATTTGGATTAAAGAACAAAGTTTCTTTCTCTCATCACCACCAGCATGAGCAGCCTGGATGGTCAGAGCAGATCTGTCTCATGGCATTGTTAGGGATCCTCATTCCTTCCCTCTCATTTATCTGCCATCTCCTAGGCTGTTAATCATCATCTTTTTGGTAGAAGCCAGGTCTTCTCCATGTCTGAGTTTATATGGAGGAAGCATGTCAAGGGCATAAGCCCAGACCTAGAAGTGAGTGGTACACAAGAGTTCTGACATTGCACGGGTGAGCATTTGATCAGATGGCCATCTCTAACTCCATCGAAGTGTCGGGTATGCATTAGGTAAGCAGTCACATTTCCAGCTACAATACTAATACTATGGGAAAGGAGACAGCACATTTGGGTGGATAGCTGACATTCTCATCTTCAGTCCTAAGTACCCATGACTGCTTCATAGACTTTATGAAAAAAAAAAGAAAAATTACCCCAGGAATTAATGTTTACCCTCAGCCTTGTTTTTCTTTAATTTTCTCATTTTTCATGTCACATATCTAAAATTTGATCTAAATAAATTTAAATAAAATTAACTTATATTTGTATAATAATAATGACATTTCTCAAGAAAGTAAATCTCAAATGATATGTGATTTTAGATACTATCTTTATCTGACCATGTGGTTCCTCCCTTTTATCAGGGAGGGCCTCTAGGTAATAGAAGATTGCTAGGGCCTGCAGTATATTAATGTTTAGCAGGAGTTGATTAAATCTGAGACCTATAGCCTTGATAATAAGGGCTTTTATTTTTGTATTTTTTATTGCACTTTTAATATTACAGAGTTTCTGTACCAGCTGGACAATGGCAGAAACATAGCTTGCTTCTGTGGAACACGCTAGAGCAGCAGTCCCCAACCTTTTTGGCATCAGGGACCAATTTCGTGGAAGACAGTGTTTCCACAGACTGGGGACTGGGAATGATTTTGTGATGATTCAAGCACATTACATATATTGTGCACTTTATTTCTATTATTCTTACGTTGTAATATATAATTAAGTAAGTAGGTAAGTATACAGCTCACCATAATGCAGAATCAGTAGGAGTCCTGAGCTTGTTTTCCCACAACTAGACAATCCCATCTGGGAGTGATGGGAGACTGTGACCCATCAGGAGACAGTGACAGTGATCATCAGGCATTAGATTCTCTTTTTTTTTTTTTTTTTTTTTGAGGCGGTGTCTCGCTCTGTTGCCCGGACTGGAGTGCAGTGGCCAGATCTCAGCTCACTGCAAGCTCCGCCTCCCGGGTTCACGCCATTCTCCTGCCTCAGCCTCCCGAGTAGCTGGGACTACAGGCGCCCGCCACCTCGCCCAGCTAGTTTTTTTTTTTTTTGTATTTTTAGTAGAGACGGGGTTTCACCGTGTTAGCCAGGATGGTCTCGATCTCCTGACCTCGTGATCCGCCTCTCTCGGCCTCCCAAAGTGCTGGGATTACAGGCTTGAGCCACCGAGCCCGGCCTAGATTCTCTTAAGGAGCACACAACTTAGATCCTTTGTATGCACAGTTCACAATAGGGTTTGTGTTCCTATGAGAATCCAATGCTGCTGCTGATCTGACAGGAGGTGGAGCTCAGGCAGTAATGCAAGCGATGGGGAGCAGCTGTGTATATACAGATGCAGCTTGGCTGGCTTGCCTACTGCTCACCTCCTGTTGTGCTGCCTTATCCATGGCCCAGGGTCTGGGGACCCCGTGCGCTACAGGACAGAGCCTGGTGCACTATAGGAGTCCTCCCCTTGTGCTATGCAGAGTACTGATCAGTCCCTTTTGAGCTTCTCAACCTTGTAGAAAACTTTGAGACAGTTCTGGGACCATCACAAAGTTTATGAAGGGTTGGAAAACAATATACTTAAGGAACTAAGATTGTGAATCCTTGAAGTTCAGAGGGTGATAAAAAGAAATGGCTTCTAAGAATCACAGTATGTATGATTTTTTTATACAAAGCATAAAGATCATTTGTACCAAACTCAGGGTACTGTGGTGAGCTTAACACGAGGGTATTGAATCATACGTAAATGGTAATTCCTTGATTATGCAATCTCCTTGCTGTTAGATTTAGATACCAAAGAGGAACTACATCATGTCCTCCTCCTACAGTCTTCAAAAAAGGATTATATTTGGTCTTATTGGTATAATACAATTTATTCCTACATGAATTCCATGGTGATAGAATTTTTAAAGTTTATTATGTTGTTACAGTTTTGTTTTGTTTTGTTTTAATACACAGCTTCAGAATGGCAGAGGATGATCCATATTTGGGAAGGCCTGAACAAGTAAGTGTCATAATCTCACTGGCAATTCTATTTAAATATATTCATATTTCAAAATATACAAAGACAATAGTAAGTTAGCACTAGAAAAATTCTAAAATTAGTATTTTTTTTTTAAATTTCAGTTTCTCCATCCTTTCATGTGAAGTTGGAGAGGATATGTCATGTAAAATGAGTAACGCACCCTGCTTTCATACACATTGTTGCATAAAAATTATATACACTACAGGATAGCTATTGTATTAGCTTTCTAGAGCTACCATAACAGATCACCACAAACCTGATGGCTTAAAACAACAGAATACATTATCTCACAGTTCTGGGGGCTAGAAGTGTGAAATGAAGGTGTTGGCACGGTTGGTTCCTTCTGGAGGCTCTCAGGAAGAATCTGTTCCTTGCCTCTCCCCTAGCTTCTGGTTGGTTGCTGGGAATCCTTGGCTTGTAGCTGTATCGCTCCAATCTCTTCCTCCATCGTCACATGCGCTTCTTCCCTGTATGTCTCTACTGTGTCTCTAAGCCTAAATCTCCTTCTCTTTTTTTCTTATAAAGGCATCATTGGATTTAGGGTGCACCCTTATCCAATATGACTTTGTTTTAATTTGCTTATATCTTCGAAGACCCTATTTCCAAATAAAGTCACATTCACGGGTATCGGGGATTAGGACTTAAAGGTGTCTTTTTGGGAGGGAACACAGTTTAACCCACTACAGCCCCTTGGCATATTTAATGTGTACACATGGATGTAGAGAGTGGAATGACAGACAATGGAGATTCAGAAAGGTGAGGCGTGGGAGGGCAGTGGGATGGGGGCAGATGATAAGAAGTTACTTAATGAGTACAATGTATGTTATTTGAGTGATGGATACCCTAAAAACCCTGTTTTGACCACTATACAATCTATGCGTGTAACAAAATTACACTTTTACCCCATCAATTTATACCAAAAAAAAAAATTATTTAAAACTGATCTAGTAAGGAGACAGATTGTTGTAGTGAGAAGATCTTTGGACTCAGAATTTGAAGATCTTTATATAAGTACAGACTACTACAGATCAGCTCCTCAGACTTGAAGAATCACTTAGTCCCCATAATCCTCACTTTTCTCACTTGCAATATAGAAATGCTAGCACCACAGTAACAGGGATGAGTCAAAAATATTTGATGAATGTGCTTTGGAAGCATAAAACTGTTCCTATCATTATATTAGTGGTTATGAAAGGATAGCGGTGTCCTTTTTTCTTTTTCTCCTGTATTTTATTTTGAAAAATGTTGGAAAAAAATAAATAGAAATGTTGGAATAGTCTAACAAATCTACATTGGTTCTTTTTTTATGGTATCTTAAATTATCTTTTTTTTTTTTAAATTATACTTTAAGTTCTAGGGTACATGTGCACAACGTGCAGGTTTGTTACATATGTATACTTGTGCCATGTTGGTGTGCTGCAGCCATCAACTCGTCATTGGTTCTTAAAACCAACATTTTTGCTTTTCTCTTTTCTCTCTTTCTTGTGTATATGTATGTGTGTGTGTGTGTGTGTATATATATATATATGTATATGTTTATACATAATCATTTGAAAGCAATTTTCAGACTCTGGAGCAATTATAATGGCAATATTAAATTTTTCATGTTAATGGTTCCAAGAAGTATTTCAAACATGGAGATTTGTTCATTCATCAGCTATTTATTGAGGCATTACTTTGTGCCAGAACATTGGCTTAGGGGGAAAAGAATAAGTGATACATACACTCTAATTTCAGGAAGCTACTACTGTAATAGGAAGAACACAGACATTGTTTTCATATGGTGATATATGCTCTAGTAGTATTCTGCACAGAGGGGGATAGAAATGTTCAGCAGCATCACTAGGTGCTACCTTGGAGGAAGAGCAGAGTGACGGAGGACTTTCCAAAGGAGGTCTTCATAAGCTGAGATTTGAAAGATGTAGTTTGCTAGACTAGACAAGGAGAAGGAACACTAGGTGCCAAGATAGCCTGGTCACATTTAAATTTTAGTGGCAATCATTTAAAATAGTGGATTTCCGAAATTGCACATGCAAAGAATCAGCCAGAAAAATAAAACCAGAAGTGGAATACGTTTTAAAGGCTCTGGTATTATTTCTATAAATAAAATAGACATATATAGCGTTTATTACTTTGGGTAATATTCTGATTGATTTAGAAATAATGACTATGCATTGCTTTTTGCATTAAGATGCTCCTTTCTAATTTTGTTTTTTAAATGATGATTTAGGATAAATCTAGGAACATTTTCTTTTATTGAAACAAAGACATTTGGCTAATTGTATTATCAAAACCCTTTGTTTTACCTTTCGCTTTTAATATGCTCTCTCTAACAATTAAGGGCGAACTAACCAGCATGAGGATTGTTTCTGCTTGATTTTAAACCATCCTTTCCTGTCTGTACACAGGAAAACTTATCAACAAGAGATGATTCTTTATGCCACAGAAGAGTAAAACCTGCCAAAAACATTCATTTTGAAAGTTTTTCTTATGTGGGCATCTTTGCGATCATCAGTAAAAGGGGTGGGGCATGTTCTGACATTTCCATTTTTGAGGCAAGAGGTCTTGAAGTTTTTTTCTTTCTTGGCTTGAGCTTGATGGTTTATATTTCCTAAAGTTTGCATGTCCTTAGTGTTTTAGTGGAGTCTGGAATTTGCTCTCCACCCTGAACTAATAAACAATGCCAGCTGCAGCACAACACAACTACTCTCTTAGTCTGAAGTGGAAGTATATCTCTCTCCTAAGGTGAGCCCTTTTGCCCACTCACCAGTCATTTAGCCACCACAGGAAAGAGTTTTCCTGCTAGGTTTTCAGTTTGCTCTGAGACTGTTAAAATCCTATATGAAATGAGGCCCATTTTTGCAGAACATGCTTTTTCATTCTTGTATTTCCTTTTCAGTAAACAGTGAATAGCATCAGTGAGTTTTTACTCTTACAAGCATTGAAGTGAAGCGCATTCTTTTTTCCTCAATTGAAAATTTGCATCCCTCAAATGGATCTGAAGTGCTCTTTATTTAAATGACATTTGTCTTAACTCTTAATTTAACTAGGCGTACTAAGATCTTCGGTACTGCAGAACTTCCAATTATTTACTACTAAGGACAGGAGACAAGCTGTAATACTGGCTACTAAAAGAAACGAAAAGTGAGTTCAGCACGCTTAC
Organism: Trachypithecus francoisi; assembly: GCF_009764315.1. NCBI lineage: Eukaryota > Metazoa > Chordata > Mammalia > Primates > Cercopithecidae > Trachypithecus > Trachypithecus francoisi. The sequence goes on from NW_022681454.1 coordinate 98,949,716, forward strand.
TAACTAGTCTCATAAAAAGTAAAATATGGCTGGTTTCCATGCTGTCCACAGACATTTCAACCATATAACTTCTTTAGGCTAAAAGAAATAGCAAGCTTAGAAATATGGTTTTAAAATCCGAAATGAACCCGCGGTTACAAATTTTTTTGATAAGTAATGAATAGTAATTTATTAAGATAGAATTTACTGTCTTCAAAATATACTGCATACTCACTCTCTGTTGCTGCCCTAACAAATTACCACATACTTGTGGCTTAAAACAACACAAATTTATACTTCTGAGTCAGGAGCTCAGAAGTCTAGAATCAAGATGCTGGCAGGGCTGCTTTCCTTCTTGAGGCTCTCATCTCTTTGCCTTTTGAGCTTCTAGTGGCTGCCTACTTTCCTTATGCACCCTCTCATCATACCAGCCTCTTGCTTCCATTGTCACACCTCCTAATATTCAGTTTGATTTCCTGAATCCCTCTCATCAGGCCCACCTGGGCAATTCAAGACACTCTCTTCATCTTAATATCATTACGTTAATGACATATGTAAAATTCCTTTTGTCATATAAGGTAGCACTTGCAGATTCTGAGGATTAGGATGCAGAGATGTTTAGGGGGTCATTATTCAGCTTACCACACCCACTAAATTCCAGTGTTTTGTGTTTTGCTAGGAAAGTGAAGGTAAAAGAAATGAGTGAGCTCAGTGCTTGGTTTTCTACTCCTTGTACTGTCAGTTATATTTTCAGTTATTCTGTAAATAGTCCCAGAGGTGCTCTCTGTCATTCTTTCAGGCCTTGACATTGGATAGCTAGATGAGGGGTATATTTACCACCATAGATGAAATACTGATTTCTAGGATTATATTCTGTTGTTTATACTTCTAAGAGAGTACAAGCTTCAAATCATTCATTCAGCAACTATTTAAGTATCTGTTCTGTGATAAACATGTGCTTGGCCCTGAAGATATACCAGTAAGCAAGCTAGACCAGGTCCCCGCCTCTGGGGACTTTATAGCCGAGTTATGCTTCTCAAATCCCTTTGTTACTTAAACGTTGTCCAACCCTATATAAAGTTTTGTACACGTGAGAACTTACCTAGGTCTCATGAAGATCTTTTGAAATCCTGATTTAAAATATTTTCAGATTTTTGTTTTTGGCTTTAGTTTCATTCCTATTATAAAGTTTTAGGTGTCCCAACTTCAAATTTTTCATATAATGTAGGAAAAATAATGATTGAAACATTTAAATGTTCTTCTTTACAGATGTTTCATTTGGATCCTTCTTTGACTCATACAATATTTAATCCAGAAGTATTTCAACCACAGATGGCACTGCCAACAGGTAAGAAAACACATCCCTGTTACTCTGTTGTTCTGCTTTCAGTCTTAGTAAAATGTGGGATTTGTTAATAGTGTCTCCTAGAAATTCAGTTGTATACCTAGAAAGGAAATGGTGATTTGTTTTAAAAACCAATCTTTTAATATACTTTCTTGAAATATATTTGCGCAAAAATATTTCATCTCAATTACCCCTTATATGGTTTACTGAATTTCATATCTGCTAGAACTACTCAGAAGGAATTTCTTTACTCAATATAAGGATTTTCTTTATTATCTCTGTATTCCTTTTAAGTCCTTTCTCCTAGATTCACACGAGGCAGTCTCCACTCTTCATTTCTGTTTCAAACATTTAAGAGAGCCTGTTGTGTGCTACCAGTGTGCCAGTCACTGGAGAATCAAAGTATACAGAAATTGTAAAAATCATCTCAGTAGAAAAATGATCTTTATAAAAGTTTATAACTTTGCACTCTGACAAGTTGGATAAAACTCATAATCCTTCCTTCTAACATGACTGTTTTAATTGTTCCCATCGGCAACTGTTTAATTTCATAAGAGTAATGAAAAACAACAACAACAACTCATTTTGCCTCTTTCTTAAAAAAAAAGTGATTTATTTGTATGTAAGCTTGGTGTGATGGCTCTTTTTATGTTCTATTTCTCTCCTCACTTCACCTGTCACCAGTGGGACTTAACAGATGTTCAAAAGCAGTGTGAGTGAATTATGGAGGTTATGTGTAAAAGAGAGTTTGGTAATCACTGAAGTGGGCATCAACTCTTTTATTTACCAGGGACTTGCTTGTCTTCATTGGGATATTTTATCCAATTTGTATTATTCTCATTTAAAATTATCATGGTTACTACAGTATTTACTTTTCATTTGCTTTAAATCAGAAAACTTTTTCTGCATTTATATCTTTAGTATTTCTAGGAGTTCATGGGAGGGAAAAAAGTAGATCTACTATTCAGAGGTTTTTCTCTCTTTATCCCCTGCAAAACATTATTTTTAGGCTGCCATGTCTGCGATCTTGTGAAGTGCTTTCCAATTTGAGCTCTAGGTCAGCTTCCTGTGAACCAGTAAATGTGTTGGTAGTGTGTGTGTTTCTTGTGAACTTTTTAATTCTAGAGTTCAAAGTATTTGTCTTAGTATTAATGTATTATTGAAAATATAAGATCTTGGTTCTGTCCACAGGAAATACACACATTTCCTCTTAATGTCTTGTGAATACCAAACAGTATCCTGAGGCAGATGTTTTCTTAATTTTTTTCTTCAGATTTATGGGCATGAAAATAAGATTATCAAAATAACCATCTCAGTAAATATTCTGTGGTCACAGCTTTGTGTTGTAGAAATTGTTTTGCCATAATATTAGAAAAACTATTCAAATTACACCTAAAAATCTAATTTGTTAGTTGTTATTACCCCATCATTTTTATCTATATGTTTTTCCCTCTTCATTGCAGTGTCATAGTACAATTTTTATAGTCCAAGATATATAGGGTGTTGTATTCAAGTTTTTGAAGAGGTAGAGAGGTTGATTATCTAAACCAATATTAACTTGTAACTCTAAAATGGATTATTTTAGTCTACTAGATTTTTTGAAATCTAAAACCTTTAGTAGATCTAGTACTTGTTGAAGACTATGGGATGCGACATAAATCTTAGGTCTAAAGTTAAATTTCTCTGCACAGTGGAATGTCCCTTTCATGGCACAGAAATGTGGCCAAAAGAATGTTGGCCTTAAAACAACAAATATATGCATATCAAATCTAATTTTCTAGTTGATTTAACTTTTAATGTGTTTCCTGAAAGAGAAAAAATGGCTCTATTTTACATGAATTTTCACATAGTTAAAGGAAATTAAACCCTACAGGAAAAATAATGGCAGATTTGCAGGTGTTTTTAGCAGAGTTAAAAAGTGAGAGACTTGAAGTTTAATGTAAACATGCTTCCAACTCCTCTGTATTTTTCATGACATCCAAATGTTGCTGTCTTAGAGGACTATCTTGATATGTTCTTTCACCATTATAACAGGGAATATTTTTATAAGTGTTACATTGTCATACAGGCTGTATCTTAGTGTGAAAATATTTCTATTTCTAATCAATTTTATTTCCTTATCCAAAATTAAATTCTAGCCATTTGGGGGGAATTTTTAAATTATGCTTATATTTCTAAAAGTAATTTAAAACATCCGGGGTGAATTTCATACAGACAAAAGATGGTAATTTAATACATTGACCAGTGACTCCCCCCTTTTTTTTCTTGTGTATGCTTCATTTCAGATGCAGTCATTTTTCAACTGGCTTCCTTGTAAATTTCTTGAATAATAACAGGAAGTAATTATACCCTTGTTTTTTCCAGTTCTCTAGCCTTATCCTGATTTATCATAATATTGAAAAGATAAAAATAAGTTCTCTGGACGGGTGAGGTGGCTCATGCCTATAATCCCAGCACTTTGGGAGGCCAAGGCAGGTGGATCATGAGGTCAGGAGTTCAAGACCAGCCTGGCCAAGATGGTGAAACCCTGTCTCTACTAAAAAAATACAAAAATTAGCTGGGCGTGGTGGTGGGCGCCTGTAATTCCAGCTACTCGGGAGGCTGAGGCAGAGAATTGCTTGAACCCTGAGGCAGAGATTGCAGTGAGCCGAGATTGTGCCATGGCACTCCAGCCTGGGTGACAGAGTGAGAATCTTTCTCAAAAAATAAATAAATAAATAAATAAATAAAAAATAATAAATTCTCTTTTATGTTGTAGTTTATTTTTAATTTCAACCTGAAGGTTTATCTCCTCACAGATTTATCTAAAATAAGAGGTCTTGAGCTTCTTCTGAAAGAAAATGAAGATTAAAATGGACATACAAGCATTCTCCTAAAATATTTTTAGCACTAAACATCTTAATATACATTCAGATAAATGAGAACCGCCATATCCCTTTATTTACTGCAGAGCTATGGGTTATACTATTGACATAAAAATCAACTGGGAAGCTTAAGGACTTTTTCATATTGAACAATTTGTACTTATGTTATCAGAGATTCTGATTTTCCTTTGAATTTTCGAGTCAGATACCATTAGGGTATGGATTAAGCCTCTAGTTTTCTTTGTGTTTATACAATAATTAATTTGTGTGCACCTATCTTCAATTAAATAATTTTCGGTATTTTATAAAATGCCTGAGCTGTTTCAGAACATAGTTTATATGACAGCACAATATTCAGAATTGCATATAAACATCAGAAGTTATGGATTAATATGAAAATTTTACCATATCTGATAGACCAAATTACACTGGGAGTGTTGGGGAGGAAAGGGGAAACAAACTAACCAGTTAAGGAATGAAGGTACTTTCCCTTTAAGTAAAAAAAAAAAACAGAAAACCTAGTGTAAGGAAAAAGAGGTAGCCTGAAATCATTATCTGTCTATCATACATATATATGCAGGTTGCTAGATCAGTATCTTTTAATTTCACATTAAGCCCACTGTCTTTGAGGAATGAAAGTCAGTGTCTAATGATGTGAAGGCCAAAGAAAATATCATAGTGCCCAGAAGTGGTTGCTGCTTTTAGTTGGTATTTGTCATTTTAAAATGCTTTGTTAGGAGACAAGATTATGAAGGCTGTTGACATCAATTCTTTCCAGCCATATGCCTTTTATTGGGTTAGGAAATGTGCCATCACCATTCAACAAACATTTATTTATTGTGGTTTGCTAAACTTTTAAAAGTATTATTAAAATAAGGGTTAATATTTCAAACAAGGAAGAGAAATTATATCCTTGTGGAATTTTAACCAAAAATTCATTTGAAATTTCTACATAAAAACATAATTTTAGTTTTTGACTTGCTTTACATTTTATACCAAATTTGAGAAGCCTCACAGTTTCTTTTGGTTTCTGTTTGTTGTTTTTGTTTTTAGCAGATGGCCCATATCTTCAAATATTAGAGCAACCTAAACAGGTAAGATTAAAGGGGTGGGACGTTAAATGTTAGATTCCAGTGTCTAATATTGAGATCATAAGCACTGAAGAATAGTAAATAAATTCTATGAAGGAAGTAGCTTATCTGAAATATCAACAACCTGACAAATTATGTAACAGCTTTATTTATTCACTTTACATTTCTCTTAGTCATTGTTCACACTGTCCTGAGCCTCAGTACATAGTTATGTAAAACTGCAGTTAATTACAGTATTATAATTACAGTTAATTACAGTATTCTGCTGTCTCTACTAGCTTAACTTACCAGCCACTCCCAGGAAAGGCAGAGGTGATTTGCATTTATTTTCATTTATGAAGAAATACGTATGCATACAGTTCACATGTACTGAGTGACATCCCTCTATTATCCTTGCACATGTAGTACCTCTTAGCCTTCCTCCTTCCTTTGATAGCCCCAGCCTTTTCTCTGCTGCCTTTGGAACATGTAACCTAACATACTAAAAGTACCAGTGGGAAGTAAAATGTTAGAATGAACTATTGAATTCTCTTCCCTCTGGTGTTAGCTTTAGACTCAGCCTCTTTGGAGTCAGGAGAGGAACATTTTATCAGGCTCTTCCCCTTACCACTAGAGTCTGTAGAGGATAGCTCAGAACTGAATCCAAGGCCTCCTCACTGTATCCAAGTCTGTGGATATTTATAGGAAGTTGGATGGGACCAATGCTGTGAAAGAGAAAGAAGGGCAATCCTTAATGTCTGCATATAGTAGGTTTCAATTATTAGGGAATGGAAGTGATGGTATAGTTCCCCACAGAATGAGGACAGTCGGTAAATCTTTGGATGGATGAACTAATCACAGTTTTGTGTGATGGAGGATATGGATACCTGTCCTCTTGCAGCTATGTTACCCAATACATTTTCTAAGTATTCTTTTCATTAGCTCAGGTGAGTGAAACACTTTTGCATTTTGTAACATTTAACACATGCTAACTAGGTCACAAGCTTAAATAAAGCATCCACTGCATTGTGGTTTCCAGAATTGTGACATTATATATGTATTATATTTGGTCAGCATTTGATATAAATGTCTTAATGATTACTGAACAGGCTATCCTTGTAAGGTTGAAATTAGATGAAAGTTTTTGCTGCCATATGAAACTTTGGGGCATGGTTCTAGTTCTTGCAGGTGTCACATCCTGACTCCACAGGCTGCCAGTAAAACTCCATTGCTTTACCTCCATGTTCAACTCTTTTTAGCAGTTATTTCTCACAGAAGATCATCAATACCCAGTGGAATTTTATCCCTTAAAATTCTATGGGATTTTTGGCATCCTGGAAAATTTCCCAGCTTTTAAGATGTAGGTAGTCTATGAAATCAACTAAATGTATTTGTCTGCATATGCCAAAGTATTTTCTCCAATATCATTTTCATGAGCATAGCACTATAAGAATTTTTAAATGTAATTCCTTATTATGGATCCAACTGTCATAAGGAAAAATTGGCATTTATGATTTCCCTGAAGGGTTAATGTAGTTCCAAAATTCAAAATTTAATTCATATAAAAGCTTATGTGAGTAAAACGATGTGTTTACCAAAGTGATGCTATTTTGATGTCTGAATTCAGTGAAAGTAAGAAGGTTGTATTCAAGTCAGACTTTCTGACTGAATGGATGTAGCCTTGCCTTTGAGGTTGATGACTCATTTTAAGCAAATGGAGTTACTGAGATGAGTGAATGTGGATTAAAGGCAAAACTTTAATCTCAGAAATTTAGAATCAGAAATGCATGCAGACAATGCATTTGACAACATCTTCCTGAAAAAAGTTATAAAATTTCATCCTCAAGTTAAAAACTTCTGAGGATTTAGATACTTCTATGCAACCATCAAAAATGTCTATTACGTATTTATAGTCTATTTGACACCACTTCCAGTAAGATATAAACACATACGTGTCTATATTTTTCCAACTGCCCCAAAGGAATTTTGTGATTAAAGATAATGAATTGTGTGTGTGTGTATTTCATTTTTTTGGTTTTTTTTTTTTTTTTTTTTTTTTAAGTTAGAAAAAGGTTCTTTTTTCTTTGGGACCTCTTAGCCACAGATTTTCCCCAGCTCTGACGGAGATGAGTCATAGCATTGACCACTAATTTTTAGAACATCCAGTTCTGTTGCATATTAATCAGTGTTAATTAACTAATACTGTTCAAAAACTCAAACTGTGTTTAAGTTGATTAGCAGTCAAGTAAACCTCTATTCTTATGGTTAGCTAATTCTGGAGGCTATTATACATGTGTTGGTTTTTTCATGGTTTTAAAACTTCGTTTAATTATTTAAAAAACCAACAGTGTTTGCTTACAAAAGGCATAGGGCTGAAATTGTAAATTATTTTAACATTTGAATTGTGTGAGAATCAAAACAAAGGAATTACCTCTGAAACTTCATCTCCAAAGGCTTCACTTGTGTTTAGATCTGGAATCTCCCAAGGAGTTGTTTTAGGTCTCACTGTGATGGGTTGATCATACACTTTAGACCTATGTGTGCACTGAGGAAATTTCCCAGACTAGGGAATTTACTTTAGGCCTTACTTCTCTGGTAAATGTGTTTGAGGTCTGATCTTTGGAAATCAGGAAGTTTTTGGAGAATATAAGAACAGTTCCAAATGCTTCCCAGAGATTTAAATCAGTTCAAGGCACCTGGACTGCTCAGAAACGGCAAGACCATACTTGGCATAATGAAATGTAGTACAGTCTAAGTAGTGCACACATTTTACATTGGTTCATGAGCTCAAAGCTGTCAAAATCTGCATGCTTACTGGGGTTCTACAATTTAATGAGTAAGGGAGCGAACCCCCACCAGCAGCTAGTGGGTGTGATGAGCTGATGGCCAGATGATCTAGTGCTGTATATGCAGAGTTGGCCCCACAGTAGAAACAAAAGGTGAGAATGTTCCTTAAAAAATCTTAACGTATTTTCTTTTCACCAAAAAGTGAATCTGTAAAAACAAAATCATCTGCTTAAGCGACTATGTGGTTATAAACTGCTAATGCTACCACAAATTGATTGACATCATTATAAAGTTGAATCAGGAAATACAGTGAAACCTCCCTTAATATGATGATGAGGTCATAATTATCCTTGTTTTATTCTTTGTATACAAATGTGAATAATTAAGTTAGCTTTATAAATCATAAGAAGTTATAACTGGAGTAGACCTTAAAGATGGTCCGGTATAATCTTCCCTTTTGTATAAATGAAAAAACATGGCACTTCTTAGGTGTTTTGTCAGCCCACAGTAGTTTATATAGTGAAGGCTTCCAGCTAACTCTTCATTAATTAACTACATCTATGAAATTTCTGGGTTAGATAGTATTTAAGGGAACTATCTAGTTTTGGAATCATTCTGGTAGGTTAATATTCAATCTTGAGCTTGACCATATCAATAACCATAAAAACAAAAATCTTATCCTCTGAAATGCTGAGAGAAGCTCAACAGATGCAGGGTCTAGCATAGGGTGTGTTCTACAACGCTGAAACAATATGTCTAAACAAACATTTCTGTAGTCCCTGCTGAACCAACTGTAATCAGAGTAGATAAAAGAATGTCTTTAAGTAAGAGTTAAGGAAGCATAGCTTTTATTAATATGGTAAAGTTCAGAGCTTGGCAGCAGCAATTTAAGACAAGGAAGCTCTGACTGGAACAAGCTGTAACATGTTGAGTCTAAAGCCTAAACTCTTCAGCTGATTACTCTCCACACATGCATAGCATGAGAGGTCCCACAGGCTTAGGAACCTGGCTTTTTAGTCATATCTTAGTGTACAAATATCAATACCATTTTTCATAGTAAGATTATGGGAAAAGTGATTCTCATTTACAGAGCCCTCTTTCACAGTTTCATGTTTTTCTTCTCTCATTTAGTAGACATAAGATTTAAAACTTTGTATGTATCTTTGTTGCTGAAATGTTTAATAAGTATTTCTCAAATTTAATTGGGTTAACGTTCACCTTTGCAGAGAGGATTTCGTTTCCGTTATGTTTGTGAAGGCCCATCCCATGGTGGACTACCTGGTGCCTCTAGCGAAAAGAACAAGAAGTCTTACCCTCAGGTCAAAGTAAGTTTGTGGTAGCTCTCCTTCTGTTTGAATTCTGGAAAATTTGATTTCCTAGGATTTCCAAGGAATTGCTTTAAATGAGTACAGGTTGCCTTTGCCTCTAAGCTGAAGTGTTCACATGATTATTAAAATTTTTAAATAGACATTTGTCTCCTAGGAATAGAAGTGACAGATATTAAAACTTTGTTAACATTTCAATTTAATAGAAATGTCTTCAACATTAGCTAACAAACTTACTATTTCTTGATCATCTTAAAGGTTTTTAAGAATTGTATACTTCCTAAAACTTTAGTAAGTCTGAAATAAATGGTTAATTTTGACTCTTTGGAGATTTAGTGAAAAACCAAACAGGTGACTGAGTGTACAGATTACATAGTATATTATTTAAGATTGTGAATTTGGATCTAGACTTTGTTATTAGCTGTGTGGCTTTGAATAGGTTTAACCAATACTTCTAAACTTCAGTCTCCTAATGTGTAAAATGCAGAAATATTAATAGTATATACTTCATAAGGTCTTTTAGAGATTAAATGAGAAAATGTGTACATGTTCCATAGAGAACCTGAAAGTACCCTAGGGCCTTGGCCTGAGCAGATGTTTGGCCCTCTTGGAATGACATGCAGCGTGATATGCTGGTGGTGTGTTTGGTCATACCTTTTACCATGTTCAGGCTTTTTGTTTGTTTATTTGAGAATATTTTTCTCTAAGTTAATATGAGACTTTCAATTTCATAATATGCTACTATGTTTCATAGACTGACTGATCATAAACATAGACTGATAATCATTCTGCAGATAAACCCAGTCAACAACTGTAATTTAGTCTTTCGTAAAAGTTATTATTTGGTCAGTAATTCAAGGCTTGGACAAAACAGTTCTCACTATGTGTGTGTGCCCCTCAGGATATAACATACTTTTGGCCTCAATCTTTTCGTTGGTTTGTTTTGTAAGTAGATGAAGCTCAGTAGAGCAGGCCTTCAGCAAAGTTGTGATGTAAAGAAATCTGGCCAGGCTCGGTGACTCATGCCTGTAATCCCAGCACTTTGGAGGCTGAGGCTAGCAGATCACAAGGTCAGGAGTTTGAGACCAGCCTGGCCAATATGGGAAACCCCATCTCTACTAAAAATACAAAAATTAGCTGGGCATGGTGGTGCACACCTGTAGTCCCAGCTAGCCAAGAGACTGAGGCACAAGAATCGCTTGAACCCGAGAGGCAGAGGTTGCAGTGAGCCAAGATCATGCCACTGGACTCCATCCTGGGCGACAGAGCGAGACTGTGTCTCAAAAAAAAGAAAAAAAAAGAATTCTGTCTTTGGTTTTGCCAGCCTTGCATTTTGTTTCTTCCTTTTCCTCTTATCCATCTTGTAGGCCCAGGCCTGTTAAATATCTTGTCCTTTTTCCCAAACAAAAGACAAAATGTTGTGATGTCATTCTTTACCTTTCAAGTGAAACTCACCCATATTATTTAGTATGGATACTACTAGTCATATTTGCATTTTAAATCTCTTAGCTCTAATTGTGGAATGAAAGATTTTTTCTATTAAAGGTAATTAGGCAGGTAAATATGATGGCTTAAGTCCACAGAAGCAGACCACGGTCTTATGGCCTCACATCCTTTAGAACCTTGATGAGGAATGAGGAGCAGCAATAAAGAACTAATTTGCACTTATTAAACACCAGAGACTTGCCAAGTCCTTTGTATAACATTATCTCTTTTAATCTCATAAAAATATCAGTAGGTAAAAAGTGTAATGCCTGTGAACCCAAACAGAGAGTGGAATTACAATAACTGGCCTTTCTCACAAGACTACTGGTTCTATATCCTGCAGCAGGCTATTGCTCACTGAACCTCTCAGATAGAATGTGTGCAGTTGAGGTACTGGGGGCAGGGAGATAAGGGACAAATTATGGGAGGACAATGGTGTAAAAAGGCATGGAGAATGATAACTCTTGAAAACAAGGGAGAGAGAGGCTCAGTGGTCAATGGATACTCAGGTATTGGGGAGCCAGGCCCAGCACTTACCTTTTTAACAAGTGTCTGTGTGTCATATGTATAAATATCCTGTGTTTATGTATGTGTATATTTGTGAGAAGGAGATTGAAAGACACATTATCAGCATTGACACTAACTATTAATGACTGAAGAATTAACTTTAAGTGAAAAACTGGGAGTTTTTTCTGACTGGCTTGGCACAAAAAATATAAATTATGGTATTTTGTTTACTTCTGTTGCTCTAGTATTTTGTGACTAAGTAACAGTTCTTGATACTAACAAACACATGGCATTAACTGTCTTATACATTTATTGGCTAAGAAAAACTTTATACATCCGTTTATTCCCAGTCTTCATACATCTTTCTCATGTAGAGGTTTCATCTACTCAAAAACATATTGCTGCCTCAGTCACAAAATAATTTACAAATGCAACAACTTAACGGGCATTAGATGTTCTTGTAGAATGAAAGTTTCTATATCAAGGAGTTTAGTACTGGGAAATATAGATATGTAAACAACTAATAATAAAGCAGCTTCAACTGCAGTCACATTATTTCACCAAATCATGTATTTTTTATTCACTAATTCAATATTCATTTATTAAGCATTTGATCAACTTGAAAGAAGAGGAGTAACTTAGAGGTTAGAGAATATGACTATATAAGCTGTCATTGTTCCCTTAGCTTGTCATTGTTCACTGAAAATTGAAGTGGTTCTGCTGTTCCTAACAGTTAAAGGAAGTAATTTTATTTATCCAAGAAATTCTTAATTGGAAGGATGGGGAGGAGAGAAAGAAAGAGACAACAGCCAGGTCTTTTTTTTTCCAGAGCTCTTCTCCAAATATCCCTTTTCATAGTTGTTTCTGCTCAGGATGACCTTTAAGTTTACAAAGGAGTTTTAAAACCCCTTTCCCTCTAATATTTAAGCAGAGGAAAAAATTGTTCTTCATGCATCTTTCTTATCAGGAAGACCTTTAAAATTGTACGTGTCTTTTCTGTGGTACTTTACAAAGCTTGGTGAGAGACTGTAAGGGAAACAGTGAGATGGATACATCTGAAGTTTCTCAAACTTGGCATTATTGACATTTGGGGTTTGGAAATTCTGTGTTGTGGGAGGCTGTCTGACACATTATAAAATATTTAGCAGCATCCCTGACCTTGACTCACTAGATGCTAGTAGGATTCCTATAATCGTGATATCCAAAAAGTCTCCGCATTGACAAATGTCCCCTGGGGGGGCAAAATCACCCCTGTTTGAGAACCACTGATGTGGATGCAACAAGGAATCAACCGTAACCTTAACCATTTGCATGCTTTTCTACTATAAAGTTGTCTTGCATAGATTACGTAGAAGTGTCCAAGTATCTTACTTTATAAATGTGCTTTTCTTGATTATTAGTAGATATTTCTTATTTTCAAGATGATGATCCTGGTGTCTGTATAATTACTCTTAGAATATCAGAGTTAGTGTACTTGGATACTAAGGAGAAAGACAGAAAAGAGAAAATATATATCTTCAACATTTTATATTCTATGATAACCCTAAAAGCTAATGGGGGAGTTCTGTTGACTGTTATAAACTATTACAGAAGAGAAAGTGAAAGTGGAGAGTTAGGTCCACTGTGTGTGAATGATGGGAGGGTCTATGGAATGATGCTTTCAGGTGAGCAGAGGCCTCATGGAGGGTGGCCCCACACTCACCTCCAGAATTTAGAAGCCATTCCCACAGGAACTTCAGAGGGAGAGCATTTACATTTAGAGGAAAGAAATGATACTTCGGAGCCTTACATTTGCCACATATTCATTAAGTGCATTTGTTCAGGCTTAAAAGTAAAATGCTATGGGCTGTGCATTTCCTTGGCTACAGCCTCTCTCCCTCCAACCTCACGCCCTGTCTTCCTCTCATGCCTTTGTGAGAGTGCTGCCACTCTGTGGTGCCTGGAGAGGAACCTGGAAACGCTGATAGTTCGGTGTATACCTGGTCATATGGAGACAGCAGGAAAGAGTCAGGAGCCATCTTGAAAGCTTTGGGGGCTGGCTGTGGTTTGCAGGCTGTAGGCACTAAACTATATAGAACATGTAAAAATATAGCCTATATGGGTTACTGTCTTACCTATTGTCCAAATTTGATGCCGCACGTTAAATCATTTTAAAACCAACTCTAGAAGTCTACTCAAATCCTGCATTTTCTACTGAAATTGTGTCCCATGCATAAAACCCTATTTCGCATAGGTGTAGGCTAGGCTTACAGACCCTCTTACCATGTTGAGATTATTTCTAGAACTCAGGCTACTGAACCATCTGGTGCTCTGCCTGTGTCTTTCACATAGCTAAGAGGAAAATTTCCATTTAGCTTTCTAATATCTTGCTGTGCAAGTCTTCATGTTCTTTTTAAAAAAAAAAAAATTTAAATTACAAATTATTTCAAGCATATAGAAAGTTTAAAATGGACATAACAGACACTATGTACTACAACATAAATTTAATGGTATTAGCATCTTACCTTATTTGCTTTTGATAGCTGTCTCTGTCTCTCTCTCCTCCCTCTCAAATAAAATAGTTATAGCTAAAACCCCACTTAGCCATCACTTTGTCCTCCTTCCTTCTCCTTAGGTAACCTGCTGCTCTCAACTTCCATTCCCCAAGATGCTTTTATACTTTTACTACATACAATGCATCTATAAATACGGGCATTTTCAAGAAAATTAATTTTTACTAACTTCAAACCAAATTTGCCATTGTATAGGATGGTTCCTTTTCAGGGCAAACATGGGTTAAAACTGGACTCCATTGAAGATTAACTGATACTCACTTTGATCCTATTGATTCCTCTTTGCTGTCTAGATAAAAATGTATTTGTCATAATGTAGAATTTGCACTGACTCTTATAGCAAAAAATAATATTCAGAGAAAAATCTAGGGGAAGTAAGTATGCAGACTAACTCTTATATCTTGTCCTTTCATAAGAAAAATTTCCCATCATTAAACATTTAATAATCTATTATACTGCCTATAAAATTTCCCTTTAAAGTTTTTTCCATTCTAATTTCATCACGGAGCTCCTAATGGGAGAGGCTGGCAGAAAAGCACAGGAACCTTCCTCTAGGCCAAGCTTGTCCCTGCCTGTTTTTAACTCAGCAAGGAGTGCCAGGGAAGGCTCACTTCCCTATCTTTCCCGAAAGCCACGCATGAACTTTTAAAAATCAAACTGCGTTCCCTTTCACAGAGGTGGATGACAAGAGAAGCAGCCCCATGGGACTTCAGAAACTCTTGCCAATCCTCCTCTAGAATGACCAGAAACCACCCTTTCCCATCCTAACTAATGTGACATATCCTTCTGTGTGGTCCACTCTATGCAAAAACAGAAATTGATAAGCATGACTTTGATTTTAAAGTACAAATAGCTTACCAGTTAGTATTCTTAGTTTCTCTTTAGTTGTAAATATCAAATGCAAGGGACTTGAAACCCAACTGATAGAAGCGTAACTATTTTTAGTCAAACATTTTCTGAAAGCTGGTTCTCACATATATTGTCTTTCCTGAGTGTTTTATGTTGAGTTTAAGACGTATTGAAATGTTTAGGTCAACAACAGCTTTTTGTTGTCCCCTTCCACTACTGATTAAAAAAAAAAAAAAAAAAGGCTCCACTCTTCTTGCCTTTCCTTAAAAATGCTAAATGTTAAGTTCCTGTCGGGGTCAAATGGAGACTACCCGATCTGCCGTGGCATTTGAGGATATCACATATCCTTGCATAATCGCCCTTTCCTTTGTATAGACTTGTCGGATTCAGGAGGTTTGGATCTATTTGGAGTACTAATTTAAAATAATTTAATCTGACTCAATTACTTAAAACAACAGGGGAGAAAATCACCAATAATCAGCTAGATGTGCATATAGAACCTAGTTCATAGCATTTATTAGGGTTTCCATTGAACCCCTATGCTGTTCACTGCACAAGTATGTTAATTAGGGAAAATAACCATATCCTCTATGTACATTATACCCTGTGCTTTGTAAACCATGAGGAAAGCTGCTTATCGAACAGAAAAGCTTTGTAACTTGGGGTCTATGGATCCCTGTTGGTGGTTTCAGAGGCTTTTTAGATTCCTGAATTTATATGCAGACTTACACATGTATGTACGTGCATTTTTTCTTGGGAGATGAGTATAACTTTTTATCATATTTTCAAAGGGAAAGACTTAAACATGGTTAAGAATCATGCTATAGCTTGTATCAACACTTTAGCTTTTTGATAGCAGCTATCTTTTTAAATGATCTATATAATATCTTTTAAGATTTTTTCTTTTTTATTCTTGCATTTTTAATCCATTTTAAATGAAGTGAAATGCTTTATGTTGCTCAACACATAGCCCAGAAAGCCTCCCTTAGTTTTCCAGTAGGTGGAAAAAAGATGAAACTGAATCGATGGCCAAAAGAGTTGAATGGGCTTCACTGCTTTTTCTTTCTTGCTCTTCCATACATTTGCAGATTAAGCATGAAGCTCACCATTAGTGATTGAAGCCAAAAGAGAGGAGGCAATTCACTGAACAAATATTGATTGAGCACTGTGTGTCAGGTACTGCTCTAGACAAGCAGACAAAACTCCCTCCCATATGTAATCACAATGGAGACTTGTAGGTAATTTTTGTTGCAAGTAGTTCAGAAGTTTTGTATTTTGTCCTAAAACAAAATATTACTTTGTAAAATATTTTTTTTAAATAGCCCTCTAAATCCACTGTATATATTCAAAGTCACCATTATAAAGTGGAGAAAGCTACTCATTAGAGAAGACTTATAGCACAGATAATAGCTGGGAAGCTTAACCCTTAGAAATTATTAGGAGAAATATACGCTTCTTGAATTAAGAATTGTCTGAATTATAAATTTTGTTTTGTCAGTTCTGGCTTGGTGACCTTCCTCTATTGGCCATTCCCATTTTTTCTGCCCTCCACTCTTGCCTGACACAGGATTGTTTCTGGGACCACTGTTCAATCTGAAACAAATCTCTGGTGGCTTCTTTTAAACCCAGTGGTCTCAGGCTGAAGATTATATAGTGGGGCGACTCTAGGCATTCTATTCTGGAGTCTTGGCCTCATAAAGTCACATACTGGCAGTTCGCCTTGATAAGGTAAGGTGAACACACAGAAGCACTAAGATCTCCATGTGTGTTCCACTGCCTCCTCCACAGGTGAGTTGTTTTTCAACCCATCTGCAGGTCCAGAGGTGAAGCTGGAAGCTACCCTGCAGTCTTGGTCTTTTCTCCCCACCCTCTGGGTGGATTCCAAATAAGAAGCCTCCAGCCTACCTTCACCTCCCTGGGGTCTCATGGACATGGGCTGGAAAGTGCATGCCGACTTTCACAGACAATGCTTTTGCCTTTAGGTCCCCTTCCACCCAACAGAATGATTGTAAGAATGGCTTGCTGTGCTTACTTACATCATCTCATTTAATCATCACAATAATCCACTGACATAGGTTCTGTGATCCTCATTTTATAAATGAGGAAACTGAAGCCTAGAGAAATTAAGAAGCTTAACTTGGGTCCCACAGGCTTTTAGAGATGGAGCCCAAGATTTCAGTTCATGCCATATGGTTTAAGGGCCTACACTCTTAACCATCATGGACTACGATTCATTATCATAATATTAAGGATCTGTCTCTACTTTGCAGGAATCTTTTAAATCTATGGTTGACAGTCGTGGGTGGGCTCCAGAATCGTCCAAAAATGTTTCAACCACAGAGACGCCTGGGACCCACTGCACAATTGCTAAATCACAGTGCATCATCTAACCAATCTTGGATTCTACAATAATTCTATGACAGTTTCTAAGAACACATGTCATTATATAATGGCAACATATTACAACAGATAATTGAATATTCAATGTATAACCATGGAATAGAATATTATGCCACTGTGTTTTAAAAAGATAAGAGGATACTGCACAACATGGAAAACTGCTTGCATTGTAATATTAAGAATAAACCTCAGCTGGGCACAGTGGCTCATGCCTATAATCCCAACACTTTTGGAAGGCCAAGGCAGGAGGACTGCTTGAGCCCAGGATTTTGAGGCCAGCATGGGCAACAGTGAGACCCTGTCTCTATAAAAAAAAACTGTTTAAAGAAAAAAACAGGATTTCAAATTATTGCTAATATTTGTAATCAGTACAAATATTTTTTATAAAGCCTAGGTGGAAGCATATAGATGAATCTTTAGTTTTATTTATTCGTCCATGACTTAAAGAAGATTGGTTAACACCTGACTCCACCTTGAGTAGCAGAACGTTGGACTGAAGGAAGAAAAGATAATGTGAAGCTGTCTTACTTAGCTACAGTTTCCAGCATGTTTTAGTTGAAGGTAGGAGATAATAAAGACGTAGAGCTATATAAACAGATTTTCTCAGAAGCTCTATGGGAGACAGTGCAGTGTGGCTCTCAAACCTTACTGTACATAAAACTCTCCTTCAGAACTTATTTAAAATGTCGATTTTATTCCATGTCCAAAGCCTGGTAGAGTAGATAATTCTCCCACTACAATACACTTAATAACACTAGAAAAAAATACAACATTTTCTTCAATGCATAGCTGAGTTTATTAGAAAGTATGAAAAGTACTGGGGAGCCATAAAACAAAAGAAAAATTTGGGAAAACACAATAGGATATGGATGGACTTTGGGACCACAGCTGTCCTGGAAATATTTGCTAACCTAGATAATCCAGAAGCTTGCTTTTTTTTTTTTTTTTTTTTTTTTTTTGAGACGGAGTCTGGCTCTGTCGCCCAGGCTGGAGTGCGGTGGCCGGATCTCAGCTCACTGCAAGCTCCGCCTCCCAGGTTCACGCCATTCTCCTGCCTCCGCCTCCCAAGTAGCTGGGACTACAGGCGCCCGCCTTGTCGCCCGGCTAGTTTTTTGTATTCTTTAGTAGAGACGGGGTTTCACCGTATTAGCCAGGATGGTCTCGATCTCCTGACCTTGTGATCCGCCCGTCTCGGCCTCCCAAAGTGCTGGGATTACAGGCTTGAGCCACCGCGCCCGGCCAAAAGCTTGCTTTTTGTTTTTTGTTTTTTGTTTTTTTTTGAGACGGAGTCTCGCTCTGTCGCCCGGGCTGGAGTGCAGTGGCCGGATCTCAGCTCACTGCAAGCTCTGCCTCCCGGGTTTACGCCATTCTCCTGCCTCAGCCTCCCGAGTAGCTAGGACTACAGGCGCCCGCCACCTTGCCCGGCTAGTTTTTTGTATTTTTTAGTAGAGACGGGGTTTCACCGTGTTAGCCAGGATGGTCTCGATCTCCTGACCTCGTGATCTGCCCTTCTCGGCCTCCCAAAGTGCTGGGATTACAGGCTTGAGTCACCGCGCCCAGCCAAAAAGCTTTTAACAGCTTCCTAGAGACAAAAGATAAGGCCTTGGGCCTTTCCAATCTGAGGAATTGAAACTGCAATCCCCCACTTAAGTCAGGACTCTCTCAGGGCTATAGTTTCTGTTGATGGGTGATCCCCAGGCAGAGAGATGATGAGGAAGTTGCCTGTCTCAGCCTAGGGGAATCAGAAGATAAATGCCTCTCTTGAGAATCAGTAACTACAAGCCCAGTTCTTACAGATTCAGAGTTAAGCTTATGCTCCCTGAATAGAGTAGGAAACCCCAAGTTTAGAAATGATTATGAAGTGGTTCCACATTGGGGATACCCGCAAGCCTTGCAGAAACACATGAAAATGTATGTGGCTCAAAGAATCATGAGCTCCTGATCAAAAATTAGAAAATATGTATGCAAATGAGCCACTCTGTTTAAGAATTGGCAGAACAATGAAAAGCAGAATTAAATCCCCAGAATCTTCAGATAATTGAATTACCAATTGTTTGATATATAAATACATAATAAATTTGGAATAGAAAACAGACCAGGCAGAATGAAAATAAAACCAAGTAGAATTTTTAAAATTAAATGTGCGACACTGAAAATGATTCAACAATGTTGTTAACATGGATAATTTGAAAGAAAGGGTGAGCTGGCAGGTACAAGAGAAGGAGGAAGAGGTGTCTAGTTGAAGTCCTAGAAAGAGGTAGTACAACTGCAGATTTCTGGTTCTACATTTACAGTTTCTAGGTCTGGGGTGAGGTTGAGGTGGTTGTGGATCACACTTTTAGGTTTTAAGGCATTGGCTCCGAAGTCATTTGATTCAGGGCTGGGCATGATGTTGGTTCCTAGTTTTGCCACTTGCAGTGTTACTTAACTTGGCTAAGCATCAGCTTCCTTATCTATGAAACTGAAAAAATAATACCTACTTCATAGGATATATGTGTAAATCAAGTTATTCAGTACATGATACACAGTAAGCACTTAGAAATGACAGTTGCTTCTATTTTTATATAATCAAATATACTACTACAGATATTGAATGGCAAAGCTGGAACCAGCTTTGCTGGTTCATTTATGGGTACATGGAGCTACACAAAACCTTTACCAGTCTATTAATTTATTTTTAGTACAGTCTCTAATCAGTATTGCTTCCACTGTATATTGATGCCGTATCCTTTCTTCTATCTGGGGTTATTAAGATAGGAGACTGAGATCAGATGCTGTGTCAAAAGCTTTCTTTTAGCTGTAACACATGATTTCTTATGAAAATCTCATAGGTAGGAAACCAGAAAGGAATTTATTAAATTCTTGTTAGGCTCCTTAGTTGCATTAGTTTTGTAGGGCAGTGTTTTAATTTAGGATACTTATGATAGAGAGCACCCCTTCCATAATTAGGAGAAACATGGAAATAAAGATTTTATTACTTACTGCTCCTGGGGAGCGCACAGCACTCCAGGGGAGGCCACACACCAAGGTCAGGGAGCATGTGGAGAAAGAGAAAGGAACTCATGGGCCATTGCTTTTACTGGGTCCAGGACATTATCCAAACAGTTTTCCCACAGGGAGTTTTAATAGGTGGATTTCAAGCAAGCAGATATGAGTTCCAGTAGGTCACACTGTGACGAAGAAGTCACTGTGGCATATCTTCACAGTCCATGCAAGGTGTGAGCATCAGTGAAGAGCAGTCAGGTAGGCTACATGTAGCTGGTCCATGGGAAGGCGATCACCAGGTGGCCCTTGTATAATGCAGATATCTAGATTGGCCACATAAAGGAACCGATAGGAGGTGTGGTACTGGAAACTATGTCGACGGTCACTGAGCCCTGCTTTAGGTATGGGAAAGTCCAGCTTATATTCAAAGTGGATGCAAAGGCAGCATAAAATTAAAAGCATTCACTGCCGGCTGCCATAACAGATGACCAAAAACTAGGTGCTTTAAAGCAACCAAAATTTATTCTTTCACAGTTCTGGATGCTAGAAGTCCAATATCACTGTCTTCACAGGGCCATGCCCCCTTTGAAGGCTCTAGGCAAGAATCCTTCCTTGTCTGTTTCTAGCTTCTTGTGGTTGCTGACAATTCATGGCAGTTTTTGACTTGTAGTTGTATCATTCCAATTTCTGTCTCCATCTTCACATGAATGCAGTCTTCTCTCTGTGTCCCTGTATCCAAATCTCCCTCTTCTTTCTCTTAGAGACTGGTCATTGTGTTTACAACATCCATAACCCTATGTGACCTCATCTTAACTAATCATAATTGTAACGACCCCATTTCCAGATAATATAATATTCTAAGGCTCTGGGTCTACATGAATTCTGGGGGTACACCATTCAGCCCACTACAAAAATATTGTGGCATTGAGGTTATAAGCCAGTAGCCCTAAGAGTATAGGATGATGCCCATTTCAGCCTGATAATATACTCCAAAAGATATCACATGTATCCAGTTGTTCATTTTTATATATTTAGAAAGTAGTAGAAAATCTTTCAAGTTGAAGGAGTTTGCCAGTGTTTGGAACAATTTATTTAGGATAGAGAACTTCCTATGATAGTTCTCCATTGAGTAGATGATGAGTATGTTAGTAAATATTTACCAACCGCACTTCAGGAAAAACAAAACACCCTGATTTTGTAGCGTCTGCCAACTTCTTTAGTGTAGTGAATACTTCTCGTGGTCAATTTGAAGCTACCAACCTGAAATCATTGGCTTGCAAAACTTCTGAAAATTTAACAGTCAACTCTTACGAGCTGGTCAGGCCAATTCCAACATAGCACTGCAAAATTTCATAAACAGATATGAAATCACATCTTAGGTATTAACCCAATGCGTAATAGATCAAAAGAAGATAAAAAATTGCTTCATGTTAGGTTCTTTACTTATGTGTTACATAAGAGAATTACCAGGGACTTTGCAGAATCTGACTAAACCCATTAAGTTGCTGCGATAGAGACATCTATCATATAGTAGCTAAATAGATCTGTGGTTTAGTGGGCAAAACACGATACTTGAAAGCAAAAGCTAGATTTTACTGCAGACTATGCAACTTACAGATGGCGTGATCTTCAAATTGCTCAAGCTCTTCAAACTTTGTTTTCCTCATTTATAAGATGAAAATAAAAATATCTACCTTGAAGGAATAGTGTAGGGATAAATAAAGTAATTGACAGAAAAGCACCTAGCATAGTCTCTGGCACATCTATAGCTCTAAATGTCCATTTGGGACAAGTTTATATTTTTAATTTAAAAATCATGAAAAATTCCTGTAATACAACTGTTAGTTCCATGAGGGCAGGGATTTTTGTCTGTTTGTTTACTGCTCTATCTGTAACACCTGGAATAGTATCTAGTATATAGTAGGTGACTAATAATTATTTGTATAATGAATGAATGGTCAACATGCAGAAATCTGCTAGAATCATCTTCTCAAAAGAAGCACTGGTACTATCATGATATGGGCAAAGAAGAAACAGATAACATGATATAAAAATAATAGGTTATTACTGACAATAGCAAGAGTCCTCAACCAGCCTTCAGGCTCCCCTTTAACTACTAGTGCATCTTGTTCTTTCCTTCGCAACAGCCTTCTTTTCCTTTTCCTCCCCAACCTTACCTGACTAGGGGTCACGAGATCCATGTCCTATTCCCAGCTCAGGCACGATAATTTACATCTTCAGCATGTCACCAAACCTTTCTAGTTAAAATGAGTTTTTCTGCCTGTTTCTCTATCCATTGGAATCTTTCCATGGCAAGTGAGAGGAAAAACCAGTTAAAACTACCAGAGCAAAAATGGAGATTTTAAAAAATAGAAACTTCCAAGGAATGAGCTAGCTAGCTTCAAATGCCACTGTAGGCTTCCATTTCCAGCTCCTGTCTCCCATTCCAGGCTCCCTCTGTTAGGGCACTGAGCCCTGCAGCAGAGAGTTGGCTTTCCTAGAGCCTGAAAGAGAGATGTAAGAGGTCTCAGATTGGAGGCTTCTAGCCATAGTTGGTCCAGGTTATTTCACAGCCCACCCGTGAAGATAACACTGGGGACAGGGAATATGGGATAAAGTGATAGTGTTTACAGTCATTCCCAAGCTTCACCCCTAGCGTTCCCATGCCACGTGGCATTAGCTGCACCACAAGCACATGGACTGAAATGGGGTTGTGGATCCCCAAGCAAAAGATCTGTGTACTGATAAAATGTAAAGAGGGAGAAAAAATAATAAACATCAATTATTTTTTCCCTCCCGCGATCAGCATAAGAGACTGCTAAACCTCCTTTATTACTTGAAATTGTGTGAACTTGTGTACTTCCTTTCTAGAGAATTTCTAGTCTGTGCCATTCCTGATGTGTAAATTTTACATTTTAAAGGGTAAGAACTAGAGCTGGGTGAGGTTGCTGGCTCCTGTAATGCCAGTGACTCTGGAGGATGAGGTGGGAGGGTCACCTGAGGCCAAGAGTTAGAGACCAGCCTAGGCAATGTAGTGAGACCCAATCTCTAAAAAAATTAAAAACTTATCCAGACTTGGTGGCATGTGCCTGAAGTATCAGCTACAGGGGAGGCTGAGATGGGAGGATCACTTGATCTCAGGAGTTCTAGGCTGCACTGTGGTATGATCGCACCACTACGCTCCAGCCTGGGTGACACAGTGAGACCCTGTCTCAATAATAATCATAAAGTAACAACTAGTTTTTATGTATTTAAAAGTATCACATACATTTAATAAAAATTCAAGTAATACAAAGGTATATACATAGTACGACATAGATTTTCCTTCTATCCAAGATCCTTCTCCTCCCCGTAGAGAAGCACTGTTACGTTTCTCAAATAGGCGTCTATAAATATTCCATGTATATACAAGCTTAGTTGTGTGTGTTCATGCCTGTAAGCACATACACATTTATACACCCAAATGTGTATAAAACATAAGCTATAAAGCATATGTATTTATGCATACACATCCTGTTAATTTTTAAAATATTCTGTCCCTTGCTTTTTTCACTTAATGAATTTGGGGTATTCTTTAGCAGCTCATAAACTTCTAGGGAAGTGAGATAGTAAAGTGATTAATAGCATAGTCTAAAGCACCACCCTGGGTTCAAATCCAGCTCTGCCCCTTTTTAGCCATGTAACCTTGGGCTAGTTGGTTAACCTCTCTGTGCCTCTGTCAAATTGGGCTAACACAGCACCTACCTCAGAGCGTTGTAGGGAAGGTTGAGTGAATTAGTATAGGTAGAGAGTGGTGCCTTGCACATGGTAAGTGCTCTGTCAGGTCTGAGTGACCACCTCATTCTGTGTAAGGACTGCATGGCATTTCATTGCTCACATGCGGCTTCTCATTGCTGCTTTTGTGCATACTCTTTTTTCTAGACTCTGGATCTATCTACTTTCCTCTTTTCTTTCAAAAGACAGACTCAAAAGAGCTACCTTGATAATCCTGTTCGATCCAGATTTCTCCCTAGGCTGAGGTCTTTAGATTTTTAGAGCGTATTTTGTCATTGAGTTGCCTTTAATGTCCATGAAGTTTTCTTCTTATAAATGTTCATTATTTCTTATGAGTTGTGGGGTCTTTATCCTGACTTTGTTTTAGCTCTTTGTCATATCATTTATTTCTTACGTATTTTTGTAAGAAATATGAAAATTTTAATAAGACATATTTTTCAGGGTAACCACTTTTTCCAAAAGTCTGCCTTGAGTTGCCCA
Organism: Trachypithecus francoisi; assembly: GCF_009764315.1. Classification (NCBI taxonomy): domain Eukaryota; kingdom Metazoa; phylum Chordata; class Mammalia; order Primates; family Cercopithecidae; genus Trachypithecus; species Trachypithecus francoisi. The sequence goes on from NW_022681454.1 coordinate 98,974,118, forward strand.
CATTCACCTGACTGCACTGGGGACCTCTTAGTATCCCTCCTTATTAGCCCATGCTATGCTTGCTGTCTCTGTTACTATACCTGATATGTTGTTTCAGTTATACACTTACATGCTTGTCTCCCCATCTCTAGACTTTATGTCTTGAGGGCAGGGACCATGTCTAATTCTTTGTTATATATTCTTCTGATGGTAGGTGTACAATAAGAATTTACTGAATTAAACTGAATTCCTTTTCATTCTTTGGGCGCTCAATTGTTGCCTCAGTTAACCGTAGAAATACCCAATTAGCATAGAAATAACAAGAAAAATGCTTTGTTATTCTAATGTGTCATTCATCGAGTTCTTACTGTGTATCTGTTATTAAGTGTTATCCTTATACACTTCTGCAGGAAAGATGGTTTTATCCCAATTTTTAGCTTAGAAACTGAGACTTAATGAGTAACTTGACCAAGAATGGCTTCTCTTTCTCCATTTCCTCCTTCTCTTGGTGTTAAGTTTTATATACATGTAATAATATATTATTATTCTATTAATATAGATTAATATATGTATTTATATATGTAAGTTTTATACATGTATAAAACTTATATTGTAAATTTTATATACATATATTATGTTTATATGTATTTAATTTATATATATAACTTAACACTATTAAGTCTCATGGTGTTGAGTTATATAGTTCTATTAATTTTATATATATATATGGGGAGGGGTATTTCTCCAGCCTAGACTTCTACTTTGAAATGTAGGCTCCAGGCTCAGCTGCTTGTTTGACATTACCACTTGGATGTCTGGTAGACTTAACATATTCACAACTGAATTTCAAATCTTCCCCACCAATCTGCTCTGTCTTATAGCTTCCCCTTCTCAGAATGTGAATGCTTCATCCTTCCAGTTGTGCAGGCCCCAAATCTTGGAGTTTTCCTTGACTTCTCTCTTCTTCTCAAATCCCACGTGTAATCCATCAGATAGTTTTATTGGCTGTGCCTTCACAATTCTTTCAGCAGCTAATTATTCTTCAACACCTCCAATTCCGCCACCCTGGTATAAGCTACCATCCTCAGCATCTTTCTTCCAGTGGATTTTAGCATCCATGAATGATTATTTCCTAAATCAATTATCAATAATTATCATAAATTTGTGATTTTTCTATTTCTATCCTTCCTGTCACTTTTGGGGGTTTTTAAAAAAGAACTTTCTTCATTCTTCTTTAAAAAAAAAATTAAAATTAGCATCAGTATGAACTCGTGGATTCTTTTGTTATTCAGTGTACTATAAGCCATTCCTGTCATTATTCATTTTGATTCTTAAATTGTCCTAGTCTTGGCCAGTGGGAGTCTTTCATGCTAGCTCCTATGTCTTTTTGATATGTCCCCATATTTTTTTTCTAACACTTCCTTATTTCTGAAATTGTAAGATATTCTAGTTTCACCCTATACCTTCACTACCCCAGTCCAGGCATCGTCTGTCTCTCTAAGTAAACTCCTAGTTCCTTTTAGCAGGAGAAGTTTTTCTAGACTCTTTCATTAGGCAAAGCTACAAAATTGACTATTTTAAAAATCTCAAATTCATACTCTAATCATACCTCTGATTCCAATCCACACTGCAGGCTTCTTCCCTCCCTCCCCTCATCCCATATTTGTATTTGGATGTGAGATATGAAATGTGTATCTCATATCCCATATTTCTTCAGTAACTGAAAACCCTCATCATCAATGATAGCAGCATGCTTACTCATTTTGCTCAGTCCAGTAATACACACACACGTTTGAAGAAAAATAGAATAGTTTTAGAATTGCTATACCAATATCTACAAACTTACTGTATTCGGTTCAAAATTTCTTTGTAGTTCTTTTGACCAAATGTATTCAACAGAGGGCATTCAGTCAGAGTAATGTGTTCAAAAGTTACTTGGATTAGATTTTTTCTTTCTATGTATTTTTGTTTCCATTGGGCTATAGAGTTAAGCTAATTTTTTATTTGTTTCTATTCCATTTTAGGGGTTTTCCCATCCTGTTGATTGAATAATTTTATTATTTGAATATCGACATTTGTCAGTTTCACATCTTTCATTTATATGAGATTAACTAGACCCTTTAGAAATCATTATAAAGTCAGGTTGTTCTATTAATTTTTTAAATAGGTGTATAAAAACCAAAGGGATCAATCAGAGCATTGATTTAAAGTACATTCTGAATTATTTCAGAAATCTGAATCCATCTAAACCCAGAGCATTTCATTTGTAGATTTCAGAAACTTCTTGGCCTACCTTCCTTACATTTATGTAGCTTGTGTTTATCCAAGGCACACCACCTGCCAGGCACAGTGCTGGGCTCTGTGTTGACACACATGAATGTGATCATCTTTCTGTAGCCCCCAGGTTACATGGCACCACAGCCAAGATACAGACATGGGTGAGACAGTAATCAGGGTGTTACTCAGGATTTGCTGAGGGGAGGATATTCTGAATTGGTGTGTGTGTGTGTGTGTGTGTGTGTGTGTGTGTGTGTTGAGGTGGACTGGGAGAAAATATACCCTCCTTGAGATCACCTCCTGGCTAGATAGTCTCTCTCCTCTCTATTTGTGATAGAATGCAAGTGGAATTTGACAGGTGTACTTCTCAAACTAGAAACTAGAGAGCTGGATCGCCATCTCAGGCACAGTATGAAGAACAAATCACACCAAACCTACATCGTTGTCTTCTTTGACAGGGTTTCTAGAAGGGTGAGATAGTGAGATGCTGGATATACCTGTTTTGGTAGTTCAGGGATTCACAGTATCTCCCATGCTGGTAATGTCAATATGAAGAGATATTTCTAGTGATAGGTTCCAAGGATCTTTCCCCAGACACTTTAATATATTTTATCAGTGTCCTGGATACAGCCCTAGAAGGTTCTTATTAAATTTGCAGGTGACATGAAGTGGTAGACAACAAACAATTTGAATTCAAATTAATTTTGAAAGCTGGGACAATGGACCCAATTCTTCAGCAATTATACTGAAAAGATATAAATGCGTGCAGAAAACAAATTACAAGTACAGGGTGGAAGAGAGATGATTTAGCAGCAGTGCATGCAAAGAGATCTAGGAGTTTTAGTTAATAACAGAATCAACATGAACCAGCAATGCGATGTGACTACCAAACAAGTAATTCCTCATCAGTCTGCATTGATGGAAACATGATACATAAGACCAAGGAAGTGGTGATCTCATTTACACTCTGTGATGAAAGGCCACACCAGGAATACAGTGTAATAAATACTGCTGGGCACCACATTTGTAGAGAAATAGAAACCAACTTGAGTGTCTTCAGAGCAGAATAGTGACAGAACTCAAATTTCCCTCAAATGGGGAGTCAGTTACTGACCCTGAGAGATTTATAGCCTGGAGGATTTGGTTGTCTTCAAATATATGAATGGCTGTGATGGAGACAAAAGGATTAAATGTGTCCTGTTGTCACAAGAGGATGAAATAAGGAGCAGTGAATGGAAGCCCCAGGAGATAGAGGTTTCAGTTGCTGCTGACAATCAGGGCTGCCTGAGGGTGGAATGTATCTCCTCAGGACAAAGTGAGCTCATTGTCACTGAATTGGTTCAAAAATGACCAGAAAGACTGCAGGGCAGGGAAGCTAACTTTTATTAAGACCCTTTGTAATAAGTAATTTTTTTTCTTTTTTATTTGTATGCCCTTAGAAAGATGTTTACTTAATAAATGATAAATCTGTAACAAGGGATAATCAAAATTTGGTTATAGGACAATTACAGTTTTCTGACAGATCCCCCAAAATAATAGAAATTAATAGCTTACACACTACTTTATCCAAGCTGTAGAATGTATGACTTATTTCATATACTTTGTGTTTTAGTTGGTTTATACAGGCTGAACAATATAAAGCTATGACATTAAAGGGTTTTTTTGCAGGTTTAAAGTACTACCATTTTTCCAAATTACTGACTGATCCTAGAACTTGTGAGAAATTTTGGTGTTTCCCCCCTTCCTACTTTTGTTTACATCATAGTACATAGATGGTACAATATTTTGGTTAACCTCAGTCTGACACTTAGATCGTGTTCTTTTTTGCCCTGTTAGCATCTAGAGTGTAAAATGACCAGTAAAGTAGCACCAAGAAATCAAAGAAAATTTCCCAGTTCTACTCACTTGTAATTCTCTTAATTTAGTAGGGGCTTTCCACAGGAAATCACAATAGAATAGCTGAAATGCTCTTTATCTTATGTACTTTCCTTTTGAAGAAAGGGACAGTTAATTGGCTTCTTCCCAACAAGGTCCAAATTCTTGTACAGGGCAGCTGTATTTACTGTAGTACAAAGGAAATTCTACACAGAATGATGTCTCTAAGTATTTTCAATTATTAAGAACTTAATTTCTTCTCTAGCCACTGGGTTTCAGTGAAGGTGATAAAATAGATTTTCTAAGCAAGAAAAATACGTCATGAGGGTGATTGTATACCTTTAAGATATAAGAAATCAGTGATATGCAATCCCAAGTAAATTTGGGTGTCACAGAGTCAGAGATATTCTTAATTATTTTAAATTAAATCTGAGTCAGAAGCAATGTGTTAAAAGACTGTAAAATCATTTTAAAAGAATGTTAAATATTTACATTAATAATCTCTATTTTCAATGAATAAATGAGAAACCTAGAATTTTTGTTTTGGACACACTTCGATCATATCTAATGTGTTCTAATTACTCTAATTATTTTTATGTTATTTATAAGGATTTTTAAAAAAACCTTTAGATTAAAATTTCTCAGTGTATCTTTGTTTGTGTGTCTTTTTTTCTCTCCCTACTTATGTAATTGAAGCATTTCTGACATATCCTCAGAACAGACAGATTCTTATCAGGACTTAACTACCCAGGGCAGGGCCCTCCTTGGATTTACTGAAAGTAAACACTTTGGGTATTCAGTCGCAGTTTTAATGACAAAAGTTGAAATCTTTGCCTAACATGAAGGTTTTTTCTTTGTCTCTAAATTTTGATTTTCCATGCTATCAGAGGTCCCATTGCAACAGGTAATTTGAGTGTTGATTGTATGTTTTCTCAGTTTGTAACTGTGGTGAAATGTATTTAAAATGTTGACAATTTTAAAATTAAGTTTACCTATAAGGTTCTTTCCAACTCAGAAATTCTGTGATGGTAAACTTTTTTTTGTAGTTTGAAAATGTGATCTTTGGATGTTGTCTTTTGTGTCCTATGCATATGACTAGGAATCATAGAATTTTAGAGCTGGAAAATGAGTGAGACATTATCTAGTGATTCTGCAAATGAAGAATTAAGAGGGCCAAAGAGGTTAGGTGACTCATGCAGTATCATAGCAGTACCTGGTGACTAGAACTCTGGCCACCTACTGCAGCACTAAAAATTAACCCAAATGTTTTTATCTGAAAATTTGCAGACTTCAGGCTAGGCCTGTAAATAAATACATAAGAAGTTAAAAAATATTTGAGAAAGGTAAGCTTAATATGCCACATTTGGGAAAAGATGTGCCTTACACAAATGTATTTGGTATAATAGAGAACATTCTTACATTATACCAAAATGAAAATTTTGAACATTCTCAAAATTCTTGAATTTTGAGACATTTATATTAAGCACAGTTTATTCAGACTCTCTGTAAACTGTGCTGTCATCCCTGCTGTTTTCTCCAAACAGAATCATACTTAAATTACAACTTTGGGGAGTTTAATGTTTCCTATTTTTGCACTCCTGGGATATTTTTCAGTGACTCAGAAGCATAAACTGACGCTGCCAAGTTAAGGCTGTGTCCCAGTGGGAGTGGCAGCATGTCTCTAGGACACTGGTGGGGAAAGCCCTCCTCATGCAGCTGCCTTGCGGAGTCTCACTGCTGGTGGTGAATGTGAGATCACACAGGGCCTGCAGCCAGGGCAGTGCATCTCCTCTCAGTCTCACTTCTAGTTTTACCTAGAACCAACCCTTGGCGATTGTCTGCCTCCTTGGCCAAGCCCCCCCACAATAGGAAAACTGTGTCTCGAGGTCGAATTCTATTAATACTTGAGAGGTGAATTTATAAACATTTAAGATGTTTTAGCATCTCTGCAGCCAGTGTCTCTGTAAATGAAAATTGTTTTTCGAAGTGGAAAAGTGTAAGGGAATACAAGGGCTTCAAAAAATAATCCTCTTTAGAAATAAGAATATTGTCAGGGTTAGGTGTTCCTAACTGTGGTTTCAAGCAGTGGAGTTAGTAAAATTCCAAAAGTTAATCGACTTCATATACTCAACTTTTGCTAGGACTTTGCGGAAACTCCTCAGGGATCCCTCAGAGTTAGATTAGGGAGATGAACCCTGTCCTAGGACAGTAACCATTCAACAGTTGGATAGCCTATTGGGCCCCACTGTCCTCAGCCTTTCCTAAAGTTGCCTGGGAACACCACTTTTCTGCTCCCTCCTTTTTCAGTATAGCCTGGAGACAATGATTTATTTATTCACTAGCTCTTTTAACAAATATTGATTAAGTAGGCACTGGTTCTGTTCTAGGGGTTGGAAAAACAGAAAATTAAATAGTGCCTTTGTCCTCAGGAAACCATCCATTTAATAGAGAGACTAAGATATGCCCTTAAATTCCTGAATCACCACTGCATAACCAGCACCTGTGGCTGTCATATAGGACTTGTTGAACAAGATAATTTTTGAATGAAAGAATAAATGACCTAATTGCTCTAATGTAAAGATAAATTTCTAAGAGTCAGCTAGTTGGGATGATTACAGAAGGATTCAAGGGAGAGATGTATGAAAGCATAGATCTAACTAGAGAAAACAGCACCGCAGAAAAATCAGCAGCAAAGGCTCAAAAGTAGAAATCTCTGAGATCAAATGGAGAATAGTAAATAATTTGCTGGAATGAAGAGCACATGGAAGGTAAGGGTGGTAATAAGGCTGGAGATATTAGATAAGGCCAAATCATACAAGAATTTAAACTATGTTTTTAGAAAATGGGTAGGCAATAGAAATTTTATATAGGAATGAGAAATTATCAGCAGCATTGTGCTTTAGGATTACAAATCAGGTAGCAGTCTGCTAATACATATTGGAAGGGAAAGGCCCAGAGTCACTAGTTGGAAGAATTGCAGGGATTCTTCATGAGCTAAACTAAGAGTTCAAGCTAAGATAGATAAACTAAGGAATGAGAATGGAAGAAAGGGAAGAAAGGGATAAACTGAGAAAGGGTGGTACTCAGCTGAAATTTGGCAACTGGTTAAACATAAAAGACAAGAGACAGAGAGGAATCCAAGATGAAAAGAGGCTTTTGCTGCAATTTTTTAGAAGGCGGCATTTGTATTTCCATTTGCAGGAGTTGGAGTAGCTTTGAGAAGAAAGGTGATTAGTTCAGTCTTGCGCACATTGAGCTGTAAAGGTATTATGGACAGGAAGATACCCTACAAACAGCTGGAAAGGTTGCACATGCTTAAAAAGAAGATGAGAACATGAGATTTCAATTCAGCCGTCATCTGCTTGGAGTAGACAGTTCAATCCAGGAGACTTGATAAGAATGTCAAGGGAGTGATCACAATAAAGGTGAGAAATGGACCGAGCATCAATCTCTGCTGAAACATCTCTTTGAGGAGGAGGAAGAGTGCCTTAGCAAAAGCAGCCAGTGAAATGGGGAGTTGGGGGAGACTTTCAAGGAGGGAATGGTGACATATCCCATTCTCAAAGAGGTCAAGTAGGGGTGAGGAATAAGAAATGGCTAGTGGGTTCGGAAACATGGAATCTGTCATGACCTTTACGTACTTTTTCACTTGACAGATCAGGGGATTACTTACATTTGCAAAGGACCTCAGATTAAGTGGTGGTGGTTCAGCATTAGTAATTAGAGATTTTCTTACGTACTTGGTAGGGAGAAATAGAATGACATTCAAACAGGTATAAGTTCCTCTTAAGAACCTTTCTGATTGGATTGTAGAGAAGATCAAATGAAAGAATCGTTCAATATTTCTTGGTGTCATGCCCGGCCCATAGTTTTCAATAGATGTTAACCTTTATGGTTGTCATCATTATCTAGAAGGGGCTTTTTTTTAGAATAAGGAAGAAAAGCAGTGCACATCTGTAGACAAGCGAAGAATCCTTTGGAGAGAGAAAGAGAAGGGTAATTCAAGAAGATTAGGAATAAACATTAAGGGTAAAAACAGAATGGTTAGCCCTGGAAAAGGGAACAAACATGTTTCTCTGAATTAGGAGAGGATATGTGAAGTAGCAGGGATGTTTTGAGCCTCAGTAACAGTAAGGAGGAGAGAGAGTGAGGAACTTGCATGCAATGACTTCTACCTTCTCATTACAGTCAGAGAGAATCTCAGCTGCAGATATCTGCTTAAGGTAGGAAGAGAGAAATAAGAATTGCTGTCATTTGTTTTGAGCTTTTGATATAGTAAAAACTGTACTAGACACTTTACCTCCTTTAATCCTCATGAAAATTTAGAGATTATATATTTGTATTCACATTTTACAAATGAGAAAACAAGTAAAAAAGTTAAGTAACCCTCCCAGAGTCCGCCAGATGATCATGGGAGCCCAGATTCAGAGCCAGCTGTGTCTTACTCCAAAGCCTGTTGCTCTTTATTGAAAGATACTCCACTAGTTTGAGATCTTGGAGGGGTACCCCTGCACTACTATCAGGACTACCCCTGATAAAGTCCTGTAGGGTGGTTGCTCCTATCCATCACCACAGTGAATATCAAAGAAGGGCCCTCTCATTTGAGGAATAACAGACAGTGAAATTGAAATGGACCAGTAATGCAAATCCTGGATCTCTGAGGGAAATAACAAAATGAGGCATAGAGGAAATATTTGAGTCTGGTGCCAAGACTCATCAGTACAAGAGAGAATGCCTAATGGGCAACAGCAGTTAGGGTGGGAAGAGAGAAGTACAAGGGGGTGTTTTGGAATTTGAGGGAAGAACTGCTGCCCTAGTTTTCCAAGGATGATTATTCAAGAGTTGCTCTCCCTTCACTTTCTCACAGCTGGCAGAATTCATACCTCTTAGTGGTTAGATCCCTTTTACCAGATACTGTAGGGCCAGTGCAGCAACCAGAGCCCCCAGCCAGAAACCCTGCCTCCAACTTAGACCAGTGTTCTGCTCTGGTGTGTAATAATCATATTCTAATTTAAATAGACTATTGAGATGCTACATTGGTATCTAGCCTTTTTTTTTTTTTTACTTTTAAGTTTTAATTTTATGTGCAGGATGTGCAGGTTTGTTACGTAGGTAGACGTGTGTCGTGGGGGGTTGTTGTACTGATTATTTCATCACTCAGGTATTAAGCTTAGTATCTGTTAGTTCTTTTTCCTGATCCTCTCTGTCCTCCCACCCTCCACCCTTTGATAGGCCCCAGAGTGTGTGGTTTCCCTCTATGTAGCAATGTATTCTCATCATTTACCTCCCACTTATGAGTGAGAATATGCAGTATCTGTAATAATGGGTTTTCTGCTCTCATGTTAGTTTGCTAAGGATAATGACCTCCAGCTCCATCCATGTCCCTGCAAAGGACATGATCTTGTTCTTTTTTATTTCTGCATAGTAGTCCATTAGCCATTTTTTAAAAGACAAATTAACAGCAACAACAAAAATACAGTTATCTCCACTCCTTACCCACCACCCGTCACCTAACCCAACTCTTTATATTTTAGTAATTGCCTTCCATAAATAACATTTTATCATGTCTTAATTAATTATGCATTCATTAATGTATTAATTATTGAATGCCCACAATATGACAAGCATTATTTCAAGCACTGAGGATACAACAGAGAGTAAATCAATATCCTCAGTGTTTTTATTTCATTTTTTTAAGAGACAGGGTCTCACCCTGTTGCCCATGCTGTAGTGTAGTGGTGTGATCGTAGCCCAATGCAGCCTTGAATTTCTGGGCTCAAAGGACACTCCTACCTCAGTCTTCCAAGTAGCTGGAACTACAGGTGCACACTACCACACCCAGCTTCCCTACTCTGAGCCTCCATCCTAATGGAGAAGAGAGGCAGTAATCAAAATACATGAAATGTGTAGTTATTAGATGGTAATTAATATATAGAGAAAAATTAAGCAGAGAAAGAAACAAGGGATTTGGGGGTAAAAGTTTTGGTAGGGGTAGAGTGGTCAGTGAAGGCCACCTTGAGAGATGGCAATTATGTAAAGCCTGAAAGCTGGTAAGAAATATACAGGTATACAGATGTCCCTGGAAAGAGTGTTCTAGGCAGAAGACATAGGAAATGCAAAAGCTAAGATTGCTCACCTGGCAAGTTCAAGAACAATGAGAAACTGATGTGGCTGCATAGAAGTAAGAAGACAAAGGACAGAGAGGACATGAGATGGTCAAATCGCCTAGGGCCTTGTAAGCCATTATAATGATTTTGTCTTTTAATATGGAGAAATATTCAAGGATTTTGTTTTAACTTCTTAACATAGAAAAATTTAATCGTATACAAACACAGAATAGTATAATGAACCCCCTTGCACTAATCACTCAGCTTTAACAGCTTTCACTTTGGGAGGGTTTTGAGTGAAGGAGTGATAAGACATGGCATGACATGACTTGAACAGGATCACTCAGGAAAATAAGCCATGGGGAGACAGGACACACAGAGGAAACATAGGAGCAAAGCTTAGGAGACAGATGATGGTGGCTGGAAACCAAGGGAGTAGCAGTGAAGGTAGTGAGAGGTGATCAGATAGAGGATATTTTTTGAAGATTTGAATTAATATTATATATATTATACTTTAAAGACGAATTTGAGAACACATGTAGTGTAGTAAAGAGGGTAAGAAATATAGAAAAGAGGCTAGACACAGTGGCTCATGCCCGTAAACCTAGCAATTTCAGAGGCTTAGGTGGGAAGATCCCTTGAGGCCAGGAGTTCAAGGCCAGCCTGGGCAACATAGCAAGACTCTGTCTCTATGAAAAAGAAAAACAAAATTTAAACAGGTGTGGTGGCATGCACCTGTAGTCCTAGCTACCTAGGAGGCTGAGGCAGGAAGATTGCTTGAGCCCAGGAGGTTGAGTCTTCAGTGAGCCATGATCATACCACTGTACTCCAGCCTGAATGACAGAGCAAGACCCTGTCCCCCCTCAAAAAAAAAAAAAAAGAGAGAGAGAGAAAGAAGGAAAAAGAAAGAAAGAGAAAAAGAGATACAGGAAAGAAATGGCACTAGAATACCAGTATTGTATATATTATTTTTTGTTTAAAAATCCACCCAACTGGCAAAAAAAAAAAAAAGACTTATATGTGAACATTTATAAGACAATGCATTCACAAATTACAAACTATCTGCTCTTCCCATGTTCTTTTGCAATGATGAATGATTAGGCCATGCAAATGTAAAGATTTATTGGTAATTTGCTGATGATTTAGTGACACCTGTTGAGGTCCAAGTTCCCAGCAATTCTTGGAATTAGCAATAGTGTGTTACTTCTTTCTCAAAAGAAGCATAATTTGTAAGCAGCTATATCTGATGTGGTAAAACTGAAAATTAAAATAAAAAAGGAAACCCTGAGTCAAAGTATGAGGGAAAAGATAAAACTTTCAGAGAAAAGTTATACATAGAGATTTTATTCATCGTCTCTGTGTAATTCACGAGAACTTCTTAGCTTATTTATTATGTCAAATGGCAGTTTGCTCTTCTACTCCCAGCCTGATATGAGCCATATATGCTGTTGGTCATTCAAAGGGGCACGAAACAGGTGAAAGAATGTCAGTGAATCAATGTACATCCATGAGTACTACCAGAAAAAGAAAAAAAAAAAAAAAACATGCCGTCAACAGTGGGTCAAAGAAGATTTTTTTCATGCCGTCCCCTACCTTACTGAGAATACCACATTTATATTCAGAAGACTCATAATGAATTCCAGGGTCCTCTGTGTCTTGGCTGTATGACTTTGGATTATGTCACTTTGTTACTCAATCTGTTTGAACTTCTGTTTTCTTATCTGCAAAATAGGGGTAATAGATCTACTCTGCCTCCCTTACAGGGCCTTTCAGAGGCCCAAGGGTCTTTACAAATAATAGAGAAGGAAAGAAACTGACACTTTAATAGTACCTACCATGTTCCAGGCACTGCGTAGTTCTTGCGACAGCCCTCTGAAGTCATGTGATTGGCCCTTTGGGTAGATGTGGAGTTTAAGACTCAGAGATGTTATCTAATTTGTGTAAGGCCACAGAGCTAGGAGGGGGAAAAGCTGGTGTTGGATCACAGACTGGATCGATTTGAAATGTCCTGCATAACAGAGAAAGAGATGAACTTTACTAAGCATCTTTTTATGCCAGAAACCGTGTTGGACATAATTCTGTACTGTCTTATTTGGTAAAGGTCATTCTGTCCTTCCTGGTTGCCCTCGTTGCTCAACAAGTAGTAAACAATAAAGCCTGACTGTTTTTCATCCCTGAGAGGAGAAATATTATTAAAATAGTGTTCTTTTTCTTTCTTTCTTTCCTTTTTTTTTGTGTGTGCCTGATAATCTGCCTTGCAACCTCACAGAAAAGAATGAATGCATGGTTTCATGTCTGTGACATGATTTTATAAGGAGCCTTACAAGGGGACAAGTACACCTCTACCACTTCTTATAACCATTCATGAGATCTCTCTTCTCACAACACATACCAGCAAAGCCAAACATACAAGGTGTTTACAAATAAGTGTCATCTACCAACACTGTCTAGGCAGAGTAGAGCTATGAAACACTGAGGAGACTGCACACACACACAAGAACAAATGATCATGTCACATGGTAGCACAGAAAAATGGGAAATGTGAATAGTTTGTGGAGGAGGACAGACCCAAGCTCAAGGATTGCCTGATTGCTCCATTTATGGGAACCATGGCAACCTACCTTATCTTCTGAGCCCCGATTCCTCTAGCTGTGGAATGGGGTATTACCTCTGACCCCACAGGGCTGTTGTGGGGATTATCTGAGTTAGCATGTTCCATAAAACACAGTAAGTTAGGAAGTATAGCTGTATCGGCTTTGGGAATTTAACAAGCAAGAGAAGTATGACAGTAATCGTTTAATTACTGAACCCTGTCTTCATACTGCGTTAGGTTGCATATGGTTTTCCTGCCTTGTTCCTTCCAGTCAAATTTCAAAAAAAGGAGGCAGTAGTGGAACCTTGTGGGCTAAAGTGGGGAGGAGGGTGTCATGGAAGATTCAGGTTTAGGTCTTCCTCTTGAAGAATGGGTACTTCTCGATAGGGAAGCAGAGGAACCACGCGGGAGTTGTCCGCTTGAAGAAAATCCTGAGACGTGGTAATGGGTAGGTCCAAGGAGGTCCTGAGTAGGACTATAGCACAGAGCCTTTGCATGTGCTGTTTTTCCTGCCAGGAAGACTCTCTAAACCCCTTGGCCTCACCCACACCCTTGCCTGGTTATACTCCTAGCCTTCTTTCAATCTCCACCCTCAGTACTCCCTCAGGAAGCTTTCCCTGACCTCCTGACCTGGTCAAATGCTTTTTATGTATCTCCTGTGTAAGCTCTTCTCAGTTACACTTTTACATTTATTTGTGAGATTATTCGATTAGTGTCAGTCCCATTCTTTAACTCTCCACAAGAACAGAGATTGTGTCTGTTCTGCATTCACCATGCATCGCTTCATCCCCTAATTTACTGCGCTGTGTGGAGCCTAGGAGGGGCTTTAAATACTCACTGAATAAATAGACAAATTTTGGTTATTAGTGAGGTATTACCTAGGTGGGAGAGAGGATTTGTATTTGGGATTGCTAATCCCATTAAGTGCCAAGCACTGCATTAACTCATTTAATCCTTAAAAAAACCTATGAAATCAAGTGTATTATTCCTTTTAACTTTAAAGACAGAGAAACTGAAATCCAGAGATGTTAACCATCTTCCCCCATTGACACAGCTAAGTGGTAACAGTCGGTCTTGAGCCGGGCAGCCTAGCTTCAGACTTCCTAGACTTTACCACATTGTTCTGCTGCTTAGTGCAGTAGAGGACAAAGCGAGGTTCACATGTAAAGTCAGGATAGATTTCCGTTTGAAAATTTTGTATTTTTCCCCTCCTCTTCTTCATTACCATCATCATCATCATCATCATCATCAATCACTTCACAAGAAAAGCTAAGCAGAAAAGAACTACTTCATGTGTCACCTCTTACATTCATGTTAACTCTATATTCTGCCAAAGTGATTTGGCCGAATTTACCCCAAGAGCAAAGTGGACATTTTCCTGATTCCTAGAAAATTCTAGACTGTGTCCTGTAACCACCTTTGAAGAACCAGCACGTACTTTATCCCAATGTGACAAAATTCTTTTAAATAAAAAGAGGTAATTTGACTGAGATTGGTATTATCTGAGACCCATTGTTTCTATGGCTTATTCAAAAAGCAGATCCAGTGTGTGGTCATCAGTAGGTATTGAGTCATAAAGCTCCTGGAATAAAGTCTTAAATTTCATCAAGAATGCCAAGAAGTCCTGGGTATCTCCAAGAATGATAGCTGTTACTATAATAACATAATTACTACTGGAAAATTAACAAAGCCCAATAAAATATGGCATGCAAAAAAGGATTTACCCTAGAAATAGAAGTGACCTAAATCAGTCATTTATTCCAGCCACCTGCTTTTAGATAAGATAATAATAATCTCAGGACGATCATATTGTTTAAAAATCTCTAGGTGGAAGAGTACCTTACAGTAATAAATTAATAATAAGACAAGTTAATGCTTTTAAACTACTGTTATTTGCTGGGCATTGTTGTAAAGGCTTTACATGCATTAATGTATTTAGTCCTCACAGCAACCCTTTGAGATACTATTATTATCTCCCTTTTACAGATGGGGAAACTGAGCAGTGCCCAAAGTCACACAACCAGGAAATGGGGAACTATCTTCAAGCCCAGCTAGTATGTCCCTAAAGTCCATGCTCTTACAGTGTCCCTGGGTAGCTGATTACTCAGTTTTATCACCTTGGTCTCCTTGGCTTTAATTGAAAGCTTAACTCTTTTTTTTTTTTTTTTTTTTTTGAGACAGAATCTTGCTCTGTCACCCAGGCTGGAGGGGCAGTGTCTCTATCTTGGCCCACTGCAACCTCCACATCCTGGGTTCAAGTGATTCTCCTGCCTCAGCCTCCCGAATAGCTGGGATTACAGGTACACACCACCACACCTGGCTAACATTTTGTGTTTTTAGTAGAAACAGGGTTTCATCATGTGGACCAGGCTGGTCTCACACTCCCGACCTCAGGTGATCCACCCATCTCGGCCTCCCAAAGTGCTGGGATTACACACATGAGCCACCACGTCCAGCTGGGAAGCTTAACTCTTAATAAGAGCCTGCGATGTTCAGACTCTTTGAAAAAAACCAAACAGACACAGTTGCTCTCTTTAAACTTAACTTTCAAAGGAGTAAAAGAAGTAAAAGGAAGACTGAATAAAAGGAACTAAGATCTCCGTAGAGCAAATGAATTTCTGAATCGATTGCAAACAGTGGTCTGTCATCATGGCATCCTATGAAGTATGGTCTCCCCCATGTTAGAGTGCCAGTGTCTTCATGTGCCATATACCTTACAAATAGTATCACTATTTTCTCTTGTCATACTTCAGTTTTCTTCTGAAAACTGTCAGTAGTCAGTATTTTGGAAAGTCCACAAAACCCAGGGGGCTCCCTGTCCGTTGCCCTGTGGTCTCTGTGAAAACCAGATGATGCGATGCTGACTTGGACTCTTTCAAATGGATCTAGCAGCACATGAGTCACTGGCAGCATGTTCAGTTCCTTTACCTCAGGGACTACCCAGTTCCTCATTCTTGCCACCCTTCAGTCATGAAGTAGTAGTATGAAAAATACATGAGTACTTTTTGAGGATACCTCAGACCTCTTTCCTTCAGTACCAGAGACTAATTCCCTCATAATGGTAACATCGAAGGGCCCAGTTATCTGACGCAATTGGGCTTTAATTATGGATTCCTTCTGGTGTCCTGTTTAAGTGGAAAGCCTACCCGATTTCACCCAAGTGAAGCATTACCTCATGCCTTGCTCTCTTGCAGTCCTGTGCTGGTGTCACTTAAAAGTGTAATTGCATGGTTTATTTCGTGTTATTTCACTCTTGATTTATTGCTGAAGAAGCCCCTGTGGGATATATCATAACAAAGACTGATTTCAGATGTCAACACCAAGAAACACAACTGGCATCAGCAATCTGTAGGGAGTATCTAGGGACAGCAGTCAGCTTTGGAGCAAACCCAGAACTTCTCATTCCCTGTCCCACATTTAAGGGCAGAGACTTTCTCCTTGTTAAAGGGAAACCACTGAATTCATAATTAGCTTTATACCCAGAGTGTTTTTAAATGTTATACCTGTTTAAGAAATTTTTTGTGCTTTGAGGTGGTCAAGATCAAATTTAATTAGAAACCCTGTTTGTGGTTGGCTTACTCTGGGAGCCCGGCTCTTTGAGAAGGAGTTTAGAAGGTTTAGAAGCAGAACTTTGCAGCAGTTTTAGCCAAGTACATGCATAGAGGCTTTGAGGTGGAGCTGCACAATTGATTGTAGGGGAGTCTATCCTTTGTTGACAAGTGAAGCTTCTCTCCCTGCAAACTCTGGGGAGTAATGCCAACTCTGATCAGCCTTCGACTCTTGGATGAAATATTGGGTTGGGGAAAAGTCCCTACTAAGAAAATCCTACCAAATCCCTGCTTCAATAAAATATGAATCCATTTAATGAAGTTTATAGTAGAAGTAGGCTAGTTGAAAAGGATTGTCTCTTTCCAAGAAGTATTATTGGCAGGTTTAGGGTCTTCCTCAAGTTTACATCATTAGGACTTCCATCAAAGAGTTATCTTTAGGTGTGATTCCCATCCTCCCTCCCTCCCTCCCACCCTTCCTTCCTCCCTTTCCTCCTTCCTTCCTTTCTTTTTCTTCTCTCTCTCTTTCTTTCAAACTGTGGGCTGCTTTTATAGGTTTATGCATTTCCAATTACTGTGTAGTTGAGAGATTTGGGGTTTAGGTTATGCAGTCCTTTAAAAAGTACAGTATGGGTCGGGCGCGGTGGCTTATGCCTGTAATCCCAGCACTTTGGGAGGCCAAGGCGGGCGGATCATGAGGTCAGGAGATCAAGACCATCCTGGCTAACATGGTGAAACCCCGTCTCTACTAAAAACGCAAAAAATTAGCTGGGTGTGGTGGTGGGCGCCTGTAGTCCCAGCTACTTGGAAGGCTGAGGGAGGAGAATGGCATGAAACCGGGAGGCAGAGCTTGCAGTGAGCGGAGATCATGCCACTGCACTCCAGCCTGGGCGACTGAGCGAGACTGCATCTCAAAAAAAAAAAAAAAAAAAGTACAGTATGAGCTAAGGAGATACGGTGACCAACTAATCTAGGTTTTGGCTCCAAAAGTCCTGTGTCCCAGAAAACCCCTCAGTCCCAGGCAAACCAGGATGGTAGTTCATCTTTTGAGGAGATTATAATGCATTTCCAAGTATTTAGCTGAATTTATCACAGGGTTCTGACTTGACAGGATTTAAGAGGGTTAAAATAAGGTCTTTTCTGTTACGTTAGTATGACTTTAGTCTTGGCACTTTCTCAAGGAAGGAATCTGGTCTACTATAGGGGGCTAGGTGACTAATAAGAAGAAAGGGTATATAAGTGTTTTTTGCTACAAATGTCGTTATCTCCATGCTATTTCCTTTTTATTGCTATTGTCATTTTAAAGACATACCAATAAAAAATAAATTACTTTAAATAGAAAACTCTAATTTTATCAACAGCAAAACAGGGGTGAAATCTAAGGATTTGTACTTAAGAAGTGCACTTTTTTGAACTGAAAACACTTACTATGACCTGAGCATATGTAACTCAATTATCAGAAGTCGCAGAGGGCTACTGAAGGCTCAGGTATCCTAAGAGATGACTGGAGGCCAAGTCCTCATGCTTGAGTGTTTGTAGCCAAACTTCAGAACCAGGTCCCTGGGCAGGATTCTGTCTAATCACATGGCACAGAGTCAGGATGGACTGTTTCTGCTTACCTCCCTTCTTCCTTTGATTCCCATCAACCACTAGTTTCCTTCTCATCAATCATTTACCCAGCTTTTGTGACCAAGAATTTTGATAAGGGTGCAGAGGAAAGCATGTTCTTGGTTAATAGGAAAGGAGGCTTCATGACAACACAGCATCCTCTAAGATGTGTTGCTCCAACTTTCACAATACATACTGTATTTTAAGTGGCCTGCTTCTTGGAGTGTATCTTCCCACTACACAAAACAACCACCATTAACATTTTCATTTACATCCACCCTGTCATTTGTTCATCACATACTTTTAAAAACAGGGCTGTAATCATGTATATACATATATGAATAATTTTATATTGTACTTTTTGTACTTACTGGCATATCATGAACATTTTTCCATGTTGCTGGAGAGTCAGATGTGCTGACTTTTGAAATGTGCTTCTTATATAGATCTGCAACTATGTGGGACCAGCAAAGGTTATTGTTCAGTTGGTCACAAATGGAAAAAATATCCACCTGCATGCCCACAGCCTGGTGGGAAAACACTGTGAGGATGGGATCTGCACTGTAAATGCTGGACCTAAGGACATGGTGGTCGGGTAAGTAGGGGTATATGATGCTGTTGAAGGTAGGGACAGATAGAATACGGGATGCAGAAACTTAGAATGAACAGGCTTAGGGACCTTTCTGAGACCCTCAAATGGCCTCAAAAAACTGTAAACTTGTGCTTTCATTAGGACTCCAAGAAGTAAGGTGACCACATGTCTAGATTTGCCTGAGACTGCCCAGTTTTCACCTGGCCTAATTGTTTATAGCACTGTCTTCTACTCTCAGAGGTGGCTCAATTTGGATGATCACTTATATGTGGTCACTTGACCTACAAGGTATTTGTGCCACTTTTAATTTTTTTTTTCTCCTAGAAATAAAGATAAGGACACATTTAAAGAAACCTAACTATAGCAGAAATCATCACTTTATGGATAGTTTTACATTCTTGATGATTTCTTCAGTGGATTTATAGTGTGACTATTTAGGGCTTTAAGTGAATGCATAAATATCATTTCAGCTCTCTGCTGCTTAGAAAGTATGCACAGATAAGAAGCCAAGGAATGCAAATTTATTTTGGCATTCGTTAGGCTTGAAATGGAAATAAAAAATGACATATTCATTTAACGGTTGATCAAATAAAACAAGCAATTTTTAATGATTGAAGTTTTATAGAAGTAATTTCAATCCAAAAGAATTAAGTTTTTAAATAAGACATATTTATTGTGCTAAAAAACAGAAATTTTCATCTTTCTAATACACTAAAATAGCACACAGAGTAATAGTATAGCGAACAATACAAACTGATATGTGCAGTCAATAATTCTAAAAATTGTTGTTTTAAGTCTTTCTTTGGGAGTCCTTAAATGCAAAAGAAGAAATTTTTAATTTTGTTTAATTTTTGAAAACATTTTTCAGGGTTTTCTAATCCTGGTTTAAATAGTTTGTGCTAAAATCCCAGTTAATCTGGGTTATTCACTCAAAGAAAGGAATTGTTTAAATCAACCATAATTAAGCTGATGGTTGCATTTCAGGCTTTGAATTCCGATCAAGTTTCAAATTGGTTGTTATTTTGGAGGTTGTGCTTTCATGTTCCTAGGTATTTCTTTGTTTGACTGTAAAAATATTTAAGTGTGAAAAACCTAGAGAGAGAGCTTTCTTTTAAGTCACTAAAATCGGATTCTTTTGATGTTAGGAAATAAAAGACTCTAGATTGAAGGAAGAAGCTTAAATTGATTTGAAAAATTAAAATGTGCTTTATATGAACTTGTTTCAACATCCTCTTGACAGACTGGCGTGTTTCCTGTTGTATGTCACAGTTTGTTCATCATGAGTTGTGGAATACACTTCCAGTTCCTGGTTGACCTAGGAGAGCTTTGAAATGCAGGCTAATTGTCACAGTTTTAGACTAATTGATCACTTAGTGTTTCTGCAGATCTATTCCAGTAGGCTTCTGTCAGTTTGAAGTTTATTTTCTTTGGTCTTGTTTAATCTGTATTATAATCGTATCCTTTAGAGGAAATTTTACATGAAGTTTTCTACTAATATTTATTATTATAAAACCTCAAATTTGGTGTTTCTGTGGTTTGCTTTAGTAATCTTTCAGGATTTTAGAAAGAACTAATGGTTATTTAAATTTGAGACCTTAGACAGGGAATAGAAGTAAATTGTCTCCAGGGAAAGTGAGGGATTCTTTCACTCTCTTGTAGTACAGTGGGGTGTGGGCTCAGTAGTTGGGAGAACTCATCATTCATTCATTCAACAAACATTTTGAGCATCTCAGCTCCTGAGTTTGATCATGATGTCTGATTGTAGTGCGGTGAGATTTTCTAACCCTATACAATTTCAGTGAGAAATTTAATCAAGATGCCACTTGAGAGTTACAATAGACTCAGTAGTCTTACGTGTTTAGCGTTTTCTATGAAAAGTCAGTACTCGCTTTCTAATTTGATTTTTAGCTGAGAAATTTTTGCTTACAATGTTTCACAAAATACACTATTCATAATTCGTTTCTATCTCTCTATGTATATACATTTTTAAGGTTTTCAATGTCAAAACTTATTGCATTTATATAGAAAGAACATCATGCTAGCATTCTGGAAACCAGAATTTTATTCCCAGTACTGTTGCTCTCAACAGAGCACTGGGGGCAAGTTATAAGACTTCTTGGGGACCTTAATGTCTTCCCTCATAAAATGAGAGGTTTTCACTACAGAATCTTATGTTTAGGCCGTTTACATCTCCAGAATTCTAGACTGAACTAACATTACGTAATGTTATGAAATAACATGAGCAAACTTGCCACATACATATTTATGGTATGACATTGATTATTAGTATTTAGTTCTGACTTGTAGATAAGAGTAGCACATAGAGAAACTTAGGAAGATAGCCAAAATTATGTCTTAGACTTGTCAATACTAGAAATGAAGCTAAGATAACCTGTTTTCAATAATACAGATTAGGCAAAGAGCAAGCAAGGCACTAATCCAACATACAAAAAAAGATACCTAAAAAATGGCAGTAAGAAGATAAATAACTTTTAAATTGTCAAAACCAAAGGAATTACTTTCTTTGGAGTGTTTATCTTCACCTTTCCCTCAGCATGAATTCTTAATAAACTTAGTTTCTACTTTCAAAAGGATTTTATCTATGTTATAAATATTCATGTTTTAAATAACCGAGTCTTGATTATAAGTTCGATTGCTGTAATGTAGGGAATTTGTTATTTTCCTGTTTTTTAAAATTATCTTTAATTTTGTCTTTTTATTTTTTATTCATTTATATAATTAACCTTTACTGCCTTTCTTGGTAAAAATAATAATAATAATAATAATCTTAGTTTGGTGTTTTATTTTAAATCCTGAATATCAACAATTTGTTTCAACGTATTTTAGTTCTTTGACATTTTTATTCCATGGAAAATGTCTGTGTTCTTTGACTTTGCTTTAGACCAGTTCCCTCACTAGTAATCACCACACCCTCTCTGCTTTCTGGCAGCTCTGATTTAGAGATGTAGAATTTTTTTTTCCAATTAATACATATATAATATACCAACTGGCAAGCACTAGGAGTGGATATTTAAATATAAAAATACAGAGGAGAAACAAGGCCTTCTTCAATGTCTGTTGCTCCCGTCTTTGTCCATGAGTTCTCATCATTTAGCTCCCACTTACAAGTGAGAACAAGCAGTATTTGCTTTTCTGTTCCTGCCTGAGTTTGCTAAGGACAGTGGCCTCTAGCTCCATCCATGTTCCTGCAAAAGATATGCTCTTATTCTTTTTTATGGCTGCGTAGTATTCCGTGGTACATATGGTACCACATGTTCTTTCTTTCTTTATATTATTGATGGGGAATTTAGGTTGATTCCATGTCTTTGCTATAATGGATAGTGCTGCAGTGAACTTTCACATGCATGTGTCTTTATGATAGAATGATTTATATTCCTTTGAGTATATACCCAACAGTGGGATTGCTGGGTTAAATGGTAGTTCTGTTTTTAGCTTTTTGAAAAATCACCACACTGCTACAAAATCAATGTGTAAAAATCACAAGCATTCCTATACACCAATAACAGACAAACAGAGAGCCAAATCATGAGTGAACTACCATTCACAATTGCTTCAAAGAGAATAAAATACCTAGGAATCCAACTTACAAAGGATGTGAAGGACCTCTTCAAGGAGAACTACAAACCACTGCTCAACGAAATAAAAGAGGACACAAACAAATGGAAGGACATTCCATGCTCGTGGACAGGAAGAATCAATATCGTGAAAATGGCCATACTGCCCAATGTAATTTATAGATTCAATGCCATCTCCATTAAGCTACCAATCACTTTCTTCACAGAATTGGAAAAAACTACTTTCAAGTTCATATGGAATCAAAACAGAGCCCACATTGCGTAGATGATCCTAAGCAAAAAGAACAAAGCTGGAGGCATCATGCTACCCTGACTTCAAACTGTACTACAAGGCTACAGTAACCAAAACAGCATGGTCCTGGTACCAAAACAGAGACATAGATCAATGGAACAGAACAGAGCCCTCAGAAATAATACAATACATCTACAACCATCTGATCTTTGACAAACCTGAGAAAAACAAGAAATGGGGAAAGGATTCCCTGTTTAATAAATGGTGCTGAGAAGACTGGCTAGCTATATGTAGAAAGCTGAAACTGGATTCCTTCCTTACACCTTATAAAAAATTAATTCAAGATGGATTAGAGACTTAAATGTTAGACCTAAAACCATAAAAACCCTAGAAGAAAACCCAGGCAATAACATTCAGGTCATAGGCATGGCCAAGGACTTCATGTCTAAAACACCAAAAGCAATGGCAACAAAAGCCAAAATAGACAATTGGGATCTAATTAAACTAAGGAGCTTCTGCACAGCAAAAGAAACTACCGTCAGAGTCAACAGGCAACCTACAGAATGGGAGAAAAATTTTACAATCTATCCATCTGACAGAGGGCTAATATCCAGAACCTACAAAGAACTTAAAACAAATTTAAAAGAAAAAAAAATCAAACAACCCCATCAAAAAGTGGGCAAAGGATATGAACAGACAGTTCTCAAAAGAAGACATTCATACAGCCAAAAATACTCATCATCACTGGCCATAAGAGAAATGCAAATCAGAACCACAGTGAGATACCATCTCACACCAGTTAGAATGGCGATCGTTAAAAAGACAGGAAACAACAGGTACTGGAGAGAATGTGGAGAAATAGGAACACTTTTACACTGTTGGTGGGACTTCAACCATTGTGGAAAACAGTATGGCGATTCCTCAAGGGTCTAGAACTAGAAATACCATTTGACCTAGCCATCCCATTACTGGGTATATACCCAAAGGATTATAAATCATGCTGCTGTAAAGACACAGGTACATGTATGTTTATTGCGGCACTATTCACAATAGCAAAGACTTGGAACCAACTCAGATGTCCATCAATGACAGCCTAGATTAAGAAAATGTGGCACATATACACCATTGAATACTGTGCAGCCATAAAAAAGGATGCATTCATGTCCTTTGTAGGGACATGGATGCAGCTGGAAACCATCATTCTCTGCAAAGTATTGCAAGGACAGAAAACCAAACACTGCATATTCTCACTCATAGGTGGGAATTGAACAAGGAGGACACTTGGACACAGGGTGAAGAATATCACACACCGGGGCCTGTCATGGGGTCGGGGGTGGGGAGGGATAGCATTAGGAGATATACCTAATGTAAATGATGAGTTAATGGGTGCAGCACACCAACATGGCACATATATACATATGTAACAAACCTGCACATTGTGCACATGTACCCTAGAACTTAAAGTATAATAAAAAATAAAATAAATAAATTAAGCAAGTTTACAAGAGCAAAAAGAAAAAGAAAAATCACTACCCTGCTTTCCACAATGGTTGAACTAATTTGCACTCCCACCAGCAGTATATAAGTGTACCCCCTTCTCCACAGCCGTGCCAGCATCTTTTTTGACTTTTTAATAAAAGCCATTCTGACAGGTGTGAGATCATATCTCATTGTGGTTTTAATTTGCATTTCTCTAGTGATCAGTGATGTTGAGCTTTTTTCCATGTTTGTTGGTGGCATGTGTGTCTTCTTTTGAAAAGTGCCTTAAACAGTCACTTATCTTTTAAAGAAACTTTTGAAATCAGAAAAAAAAAAGTGTTTATATTTAATCACGTATTTATCATTTGCAGTGCTCTTCATTCTGTTTCATAGGTCAAGATTTCTATCTGGTATCATTTTCTTCTGCCTGAGGCACTTCCTTTTATTATACTGCTGATCTGATACTGATGAATTCTTTCAGTTGGGTGTATGTCTTCACAGTTTTTTATTTTATCTTTGTTTTTCAAAGATATTTTGAAGAGTATAGAATTTTAGGTTGACAGGTCGGGCACGGTGGCTCACGCCTGTAATCCCAGCACTTTGGGAGGCTGAGGCATGCGGATCACGTGAGGTCAGGAGTTTGAGACCAACCTGACCAACATGGAGAAACCCCGTCTCTACTAAAAATACAAAATTAGCCAGGCATGGTGGTTTATGCCTGTAATCCCAGCTACTCAAGAGGCTGAGGCAGGAGAATCACTTGAACCCAGGAGGCGGAGGTTGCGGTGAGCCAAGAGCAGGCCATTGCACTCCAGCCTGCACAAGAGAAAAACTCTGTCTCAAAAAAAATAATTATACGTTAACAGTATTATTCTTTCACATCCTTAAACTATGTTGTTCCACTGTCTTCTGACTTGCCTTGTTTCCAGGAAGTCACCTGTCAATCTAATCTTTGTTACTCTATATGTTTTTTTTTCTCTCTAGCAGCTTTTCAGATGTTCTCTTCCTCACTCATTTTAAGCAATTTGATTATGTATATTAGCATAGTTTCCGTCGTGTTTCTTGAGCTTGGGGTTCATTGAGATCCTTGGATCTCTGGGTTTATATATTTAGTAAGTTTTAAAACTTTTCGGACATTATTTTTTCAAATATTTTTTTCTGTCACTCCTCTTCATCTTCTTCTGGAACCCCAGTTGCACATATATTTTGCTATATGAAATTGTCCCACAGCTCACTGATGATCTGGGTTTTTTTTTAATCTTTTTTTCTCTGTTTCATTTTGGATAGTTTTATTATTGTGTCTGCACATTCACCAATATTTTTGTCTATACTGGCTAGTATGTTCTTAATTCTATCTAGTGTATTTTTTCTTCTTAGACATTGTAGTTTTCATTTCTATAGGTTTGTTTCAGGTGTTTTTTTTTTCATATCTGCCATGTTACTCCTTAACATACCAATGCTTTCTTCTTTTTCTGATCATATGGAATATATAATAGCTATTCAATGTACTTGCGTACAAATTCTGTCTTCTGGATCTATTTTTGATTAGTTTTTGTCCTAATTATGATTTATGTTTTCCTTTTTTTAATATATAGCATTTCCATTGTATTAGGTTATTTTTTATTATTACTATACTTTAAGTTCTACAGTACATGTGCACAACGTGCAGGTTTGTTACATGTGTATACATGAGCCATGTTGGTGTGCTGCACCCATTAACTCATCATTTATATTAGGTATATATCTCCTAATGCTAACCCTCCCCCCACCCCTCCCCACAATAGGACCTGGTGTGTGATGTTCCCCTTCCTGTGTCCAAGTGATCTCATTGTTCACTTCTTACCTATGAGTGAGAACATGGAGTATTTGGTTTTCTGTTCTTGCGATAGTTTGCTGAGAATGGTGGTTTCCAGCTGCGTCCATGTCCCTATAAAGGACATGAACTCATCCTTTTTTATGGCTGTGTAGTATTCCATGGTGTATATGTGCCACATTTTTTTTTTTTATTATACTTTAAGTTCTAGGGTACATGTGCATGACGTTTATATCATGTATAACTCCCCGAAGCAATCCCTCCCTCCTCCCCCCTCCCCCTGATAGGCCCCAGTGTGTGATGTTCCCCTTCCCGAGTCCAAGTGATCTCATTGTTCAGTTCCCACCTATGAGTGAGAACATGCGGTGTTTGGTTTTCTCTTCTTGTGATAGTTTGCTAAGAATGATGGTTTCCAGCTGCATCCATGTCCCTACAAAGGACGCAAACTCATCCTTTTTTATGGCTGCATAGTATTCCATGGTGTATATGTGCCACATTTTCTTAATCCAGTCTGTCACAGATGGACATTTGGGTTGATTCCAAGTCTTTGCTATTGTGAATAGTGCCACAATAAACATACGTGTGCATGTGTCTTTGTAGTAGAGTATTTATAATCCTTTGGGTATATACCCAGTAGTGGGATGGCTGGGTCATATGGTACATCTAGTTCTAGATCCTTGAGGAATCGCCATACTGTTTTCCATAATGGTTGAACTAGTTTACAATCCCACCAACAGTGTAAAAGTGTTCCTATTTCTCCACATCCTCTCCAACACCTGTTGTTTCCTGACTTCTTGATGATTGCCATTCTAACTGGTGTGAGATGGTATCTCATTGTGGTTTTGATTTGCATTTCTCTGATGGCGAGTGATGATGAGCATTTTTTCATGTGTCTGTTGGCTGTATGGATGTCTTCTTTTGAGAAATGTCTGTTCATATCCTTTGCCCACTTTTTGATGGGGTTGTTTGTTTTTTTCTTGTATATTGTTTGAGTTCTTTGTAGATTCTGGATATTAGCCCTTTGTCAGATGAGTAGGTTGCAAAAATTTTCTCCCATTCTGTAGGTTGCCTGTTCACTCTGATGGTAGTTTCTTTAGCTGTGCAAAAGCTCTTTAGTTTAATTAGATCCCATTTGTCAATTTTGGCTTTTGCTGCCGTTGCTTTTGGTGTTTTAGACATGAAGTCCTTGCCCATGCCTATGTCCTGAATGGTACTACCTAGATTTTCTTCTAGGTTTTTATGGTATTAGGTCTAACATTTAAGTCTCTAATCCATCTTGAATTAATTTTCGTATAAGGGGTAAGGAAAGGATCCAGTTTCAGCTTCTTTATGGCTAGCCAGTTTCCCAGCACCATTTATAAATAGGGAATCCTTTCCCCATTTCTTGTTTCTCTCAGGTTTGTCAAAGATCAGATGGCTGTAGATGTGTGGTATTATTTCTGAGGACTCTGTTCTGTTCCATTGGTCTATATCTCTGTTGTGGTACCAGTACCATGCTGTTTTGGTTACTGTAGCCTTGTAGTATAGTTTGAAGTCAGGTAGCGTGATGCCTCCAGCTTTGTCCTTTTGACTTAGGATTGTCTTGGCATGCGGGCTCTTTTTTGGTTCCATATGAACTTTAAAGCCGTTTTTTCCAATTCTGTGAAGAAAGTCATTGGTAGCTTGATGGGGATGGCATTGAATCTATAAATAACCTTGGGCAGTATGGCCATTTTCACGATATTGATTCTTCCTATCCATGAGCATGGTATGTTCTTCCATTTGTTTGTGTCCTCTTTGATTTCACTGAGCAGTGGTTTGTAGTTCTCCTTGAAGAGGTCCTTTACATCCCTTGTAAGCTGGATTCCTAGGTATTTTATTCTCTTTGAAGCAATTGTGAATGGAAGTTCATTCCTGATTTGGCTCTCTGCTTGTCTGTTACTGGTGTATAAGAATGCTTGTGATTTTTGCACATTAATTTTGTATCCTGAGACTTTGCTGAAGTTGCTTATCAGCTTAAGGAGATTTTGGGCTGAGACATGGGGTTTTCTAAATATACAATCATGTCATCTGCAAACAGGGACAATTTGACTTCTTCTTTTCCTAACTGGATACCCTTGATTTCTTTCTCTTGCCTGATGCCCTAGCCAGAACTTCCAACACTATGTTGAATAGGAGTGGTGAGAGAGGGCATCCCTGTCTTGTGCCAGTTTTCAAAGGGAATTTTTCCAGTTTTTGCCCATTCAGTATGATATTAGCTGTGGGTTTGTCATAAATAGCTCTTATTATTTTGAGGTACGTTCCATCAATACCGAATTTATGAGCGTTTTTAGCATAAAGGGCTGTTGAATTTTGTCAAAAGCCTTTTCTGCATCTATTGAGATAATCATGTGGTTCTTGTCTTTGGTTCTGTTTATATGCTGGATTACGTTTATTGATTTGCGAATGTTGAACCAGCCTTGCATCCCAGGGATGAAGCCCACTTGATCATGGTGGAGAAGCTTTTTGATGTGCTGCTGAATCCGGTTTGCCAGTATTTTATTGATGATTTTTGCATCGATGTTCATCAGGGATATTGGTCTAAAATTCTCTTTTTTTGTTGTGTCCCTGCCAGGCTTTGGTATCAGGATGATGTCGGCCTCATAAAATGAGTTAGGGAGGATTCCCTCTTTTTCTATTGATTGGAATAGTTTCAGAAGGAATGGTACCAGCTCCTCCTTGTACCTCTGGTAGAATTCAGCTGTGAATCCATCTGGTCCTGGACTTTTTTTGGTGGGTAGGCTATTAAATGTTGCCTCAATTTCAGAGCCTGCTATTGGTCTATTCAGGGATTCAACTTCTTCCTGGTTTAGTCTTGGGAGAGTGTAAGTGTCCAGGAAATTATCCATTTCTTCTAGATTATCTAGTTGATTTGCGTAGAGGCATTTATAGTATTCTCTGATGGTTGTTTGTATTTCTGTGGGGTCAGTGGTGATATCCTTTATCATTTTTTATTGCGTCTATTTGATTCCTCTCTCTTTGCTTCTTTATTAGTCTAGCTAGCGGTCTGTCAATTTTGTTGATCTTTTCAAAAAACCAACTCCTGGATTCATTGATTTTTTGGAGGGTTTTTTGTGTCTCTATCTCCTTCAGTTCTGCTCTGATCTTAGTTATTTCTTGCCTTCTGCTAGCTTTTGAATGTGTTTGCTCTTGCCTCTCTAGTTCTTTTATTGTGATGTTAGAGTGTCAATTTTAGATCTTTCCTGCTTTCTCTTGTGGGCATTTAGTGCTATAAATTTCCCTCTACACACTGCTTTAAATGTGTCCCAGAGATTCTGGTATGTTGTATCTTTGTTCTCATTGGTTTCAAAGAACATCTTTATTTCTGCTTTCATTTCGTTATGTACCCAGTAGTCATTCAGGAGCAGGTTGTTCAGTTTCCATGTAGTTGAGCGTTTTGATTGAGTTTCTTAGTCCTGAGTTCTAGTTTGATTGCACTGTGGTCTGAGAGACAGTTTGTTATAATTTCTGTTCTTGTACATTTGCTGAGGAGTGCTTTACTTCCAATTATGTGGTCAATTTTGGAATAAGTGCGATGTGGTGCTGAGAAGAATGTATATTCTGTTGATTTGGGTGGGAGTTCTATAGATGTCTATTAGGTCCGCTTGGTGCAGAGATGAGTTCAATTCCTGGATATCCTTGTTAACTTTCTGTCTCGTTGATCTGTCTAATGTTGACAGTGGAGTGTTGAAGTCTCCCATTATTATTGTATGGGAGTCTAAGTCTCTTTGTAGGTCTCTAAGGACTTGCTTTATGAATCTGGGTGCTCCTGTATTGGGTGCATAGATATTTAGGAGAGTTAGCTCTTCCTGTTGAATTGATCCCTTTACATTATGTAATGGCCTTCTTTGTCTCTTTTGATCTTTGATGGTTTAAAGTCTGTTTTATCAGAGACTAGGATTGCAACCCCTGCTTTTTTTTGTTCTCCATTTGCTTGGTAGATCTTCCTCCATCCCTTTATTTTGAGCCTATGTATGTCTCTGCATGTGAGATGGGTCTCCTGAATACAGCAGACTGATGGGTCTTGACTCTTGATCCAGTTTGCCAGTCTGTGTCTTTTAATTGGAGCATTTAGTCCATTGACATTTAAGGTTAATATTGTTATGTGTGAACTTGATCCTGTCATTATGATATTAACTGGTTATTTTGCTCGTTAGTTGATGCAGTTTCTTCCTAGCCTCGATGGTCTTTACATTTTGGCATGTTTTTGCAATGGCTGGTACCGGTTGTTCCTTTCCATGTTTAGGGCTTCCTTCAGGGTCTCTTGTAAGGCAGGCCTGGTGGTGACAAAATCTCTAAGCATTTGCTTATCTGTAAAGGATTTTATTTCTCCTTCACTGATGAAGCTTAGTCTGGCTGGATATGAAATTCTCGGTTGAAAATTCCTTTCTTTAAGAATGTTGAATATTGGCCCCCACTCTCTTCTGGCTTGTAGAGTTTCTGCTGAGAGGTCTGCTGTTATTCTGATGGGCTTCCCTTTGTGGGTAACCCGACCTTTCTCTCTGGCTGCCCTTAAGATTTTTTCCTTCATTTCAGCTTTGGTGAATCTGGCAATTATGTGTCTTGGAGTTGCTCTTCTGGAGGAGTATCTTTGTGGCGTTCTCTGTATTTCCTGAATTTGAATGTTGGCCTGCCCTACTAGGTTGGGGAAGTTCTCCTGGATGATATCCTGAAGAGTGTTTTCCAACTTGGTTCCATTTTCCCCCTCACTTTCAGGCACCCCAATCAGACGTAGATTTGGTCTTTTTACATAATCCCATACTTCTTGCAGGCTTTGTTCATTTCTTTTTCTTCTTTTTTCTTTTGGTTTCTCTTCTCGCTTCATTTCATTCATTTGATCCTCAATCGCTGATACTCTTTCTTCCAGTTGATCGAGTCGGTTACTGAAGCTTGTGCATTTGTCACGTATTTCTCGTGTCATGGTTTTCATCTCTGTCATTCGTTTGTGATCTTCTCTGCATTAATTAGTCTAGCTGTCAATTCTTCCACTTTTTTTTCAAGATTTTTAGTTTCTTTGCGCTGGGTATGTAATTCCTCCTTTAGCTCTGAGAGGTTTGATGGACTGAAGCCTTCTTCTCTCATCTCGTCAAAGTCATTCTCTGACCAGCTTTGATCCGTTGCTGGCGATGGGCTGCGCTCCTTTGCAGGGGGAGATGCGCTCTTATTTTTTGAATTTCCAGCTTTTCTGCCCTGCTTCTTCCCCATCTTTGTGGTTTTATCTGTCTCTGGTCTTTGATGATGGTGACGTACTGATGGGGTTTTGGTATAGGTGTCCTTCCTGTTTGATAGTTTTCCTTCTGACAGTCAGAAGGACTGTCTGTTGGTCTGTTGGAGATTGCTTGAGGTCCACTCCAGACCCTGTTTGCCTGGGTATCAGCAGCAGAGGTTGCCGAAGATAGAATATTGCTGAACAGCGAGTGTACCTGTCTGATTCTTTCTTTGGAAGTTTCCTCTCAGGGGTGACTCCACCCTGTGAGGTGTGGGGTGTCAGACTGCCCCCAGTGGGGGGATCTCCCAGCTAGGCTACTCAGGGGTCAGGGACCCACCTGAGCAGGCAGTCTGTCCGTTCTCAGATCTCAACCTCCGCATTAGGAGATCCACGGCTCTCCCCAAAGCTGTCAGACAGAGTCGTTCGCGTCTGCACCGGCCCCCGCTCTTTCCCCTATGGACTGCAGCTGTGCGCTGTCCGCAGAGGTAGAGTCTACAGAGACAGGCAGGCTTCCTTGAGCTGCTGTGAGCTCCACCCAGTTCGAGCTTCCCAGCAGCTTTGTTTACCTACTTAAGCCTCAGCAATGGCGGGCGCCCCTCCCCCAGCCTCGCTGCTGCCTTGCGGATCCATCACCGCAGACTGCTGTGTTAGCAGTGAGGGAGGCTCCGTGGGCGTGGGACCCTCCCGGCCAGGTGTGGGATATATTCTCCTGGTGTGCCTGTTTCCTTAAAGCGCAGTATTGGGGTGGGAGTTACCCGATTTTCCAGGTGTTGTGTGTCTCAGTTCCCCTGGCTAGGAAAACGGATTCCTTCCCCCTTGCGCTTCCAGGTGAGGCGATGCCTGCCCTGCTTCAGCTCTCGCTGGTCAGGCTGCAGCAGCTGACCAGCACCGATTGTCCGGCACTCCCTAGAGAGATGACCCCAGTACCTCAGTTGAAAATGCAGAAATCACCGGTCTTCTGTGTCGCTCGCGCTGGGAGTTGGAGACTGGAGCTGTTCCTATTCGGCCATGCCACATTTTTTAATTCAGTCTGTCATTGATGGACATTTGGGTTGATTCCAAGTCTTTGCTATTGTGAATAGTGCCACAATAAACATACGTGTGCATGTGTCTTTATAGCAGCATGATTTATAATCCTCTGGGTATATACCCAGTAATGGGATGGCTGGGTCAAATGGTATTTCTAGTTCTAGATCCTTGAGGAATCGCCATACTGTTTTCCACAATGGTTGAACTAGTTTACAATCCCACCAACAGTGTAAAAGTGTTCCTATTTCTCCACATTCTCTCCAGCACCTGTTTTTTCCTGATTTTTTAATGATTGCCATTCTAACTGTTGTGAGATAGTATCTCATTGTGGTTTTGGTTTGCATTTCTCTGATGGCAAGCGATGATGAGCATTTTTTCATGTGTCTCTTGGCTGTATGAATGTCTTCTTTTGAGACCTGTCTGTTCATATCCTTTGCCCACTTATTGATGGGGTTGTTTGTTTTTTTTCTTGTAAATTTGACTGAGTTCTTTGTAGGTTCTGGATATTAGCCCTTTGTTAAATGAGTAGATTGCAAAAATGTTCTCCCATTCTGTAGGTTACCTGTTCACTCTGATGGTAGTTTCTTTTGCTATGCAGAAGCTCTTTAGTTTAATTAGATCCCATTTGTCAATTTTGGCTTTTGTTGCCATTGCTTTTGGTGTTTTAGACATGAAGTCCTTGCCCATGCCTACGTCCTGAATGTTATTGCCTAGGTTTTCTTCTAGGGTTTTTATGGTTTTAGGTCTAACATTTAAGTCTCTAATCCATCTTGAATTAATTTTTGTATAAGGAGTAAGGAAAGATCCAGTTTCAGCTTTCTACTTATGGCTAGCCAATTTTCCCAGCACCATTTATTAAATAGGGAATCCTTTCCCCATTTCTTGTTTCTCTCAGGTTTGTCAAAGATCAGATGGCTGTAGATGTGTGGTATTATTTCTGAGGGCTCTGTTCTGTTCCACTGGTCTATATCTCTGTTTTGGTACCAGTACCATGCTGTTTTGGTTACTGTAGCCTTGTAGTACAGTTTGAAGTCAGGTTGCATGATGCCTCCAGCTTTGTTCTTTTTGCTTAGGATTGTCTTGACAATGTGGGGTCCTTTTTGGTTCCATATGAACTTGAAAGTAGTTTTTTCCAATTCTGTGAAGAAAGTCATCGGTAGCTTAATGGAGATGGCATTGAATCTATAAATTACGTTGGGCAGTATGGCCATTTTCACAATATTGATTCTTCCTGTCCATGAGCATGGTATGTTCTTCTATTTGTTTGTGTCCCCTTTTATTTTACTGAGCAGTGGTTTGTAGTTCTCCTTGAAGAGGTCCTTTACATTCGTTGTGAGTTCGATTCCTAGGTATTTTGTTCTCTTTGAAGCAATTGAGAATGGGAATTCATTCGTGATTTCACTGTCTGTTTGTCTGTTACTGGTGTATAAGAATGCTTGTGATTTTTGCACATTGATTTTGTATCCTGAGACTTTGTTGAAGTTGCTTATCAGTTTAAGGAGATTTTGGACTGAGACAATGGGGTTTTCTAAATATTCAATCATGTCATCTGCAAACAGGGACAGTTTGACTTCTTCTCTTCCTAACTGAATACCCTTGATTTCTTTCTCTTGCCTGATTGCCCTAGCCAGAACTTCCAACACTATACTGAATAGGAGTGGTGAGAGAGGGCATCCCTGTCTTGTGCCAGTTTTCAAAGGGAATGCTTCCAGTTTTTGCCCATTCAGTATGATATTGGCTGTGGGTTTGTCATAAATAGCTCTTATTATTTTGAGATATGTTCCATCAATACCAAATTTATTGAGTGTTTTTAGCATGAAGGGCTGTTGAATTTTGTCAAAAGCCTTTTCTGCATCTATTGAGATAATCATGTGGTTTTTGTCTTTGGTTGTGTTTATATGCTGGATTACATTTATTGATTTGCATATGTTGAACCAGCCTTGCATCCCAGGGATGAAGCCCACTTGATCATGGTGGATAAGCTTTTGGGTGTGCTGCTGGATTCGGTTTGCCAGTATTTTATGGAGAATTTTTGCATCGATGTTCATCAGGGATATTGGTCTAAAATTCTCTTCTTTTGTTGTGTCTCTGCCAGGCTTTGGTATCAGGATGATGTCGGCCTCATAAAATGAGTTAAGGAGGATTCCCTCTTTTTCTATTGATTGGAATAGCTTCCGAAGGAATGGTACCAACTCCTCCTTGTACCTCTGGTAGAATTTGGCTGTGAATCCATCTGGTCCTGGACTTTTTTTGGTTGGTAGGCTATTAATTATTGCCTCAATTTCAGAGCCTGCTATTGGTCTATTCAGGGATTCAGCTTCTTCCTGGTTTAGTCTTGGGAGAGTGTAAGTGTCCAGGAAATTATCCATTTCTTCTAGATTTTCTAGTGTATTTGCATAGAGGTGTTTATAGTATTCTCTGATGGTAGTTTGCATTTCTGTGGGGTCGGTGGTGATATCCCCTTTATCATTTTTTATTGTGTCTATTTGATTCTTCTCTCTTTTCTTCTTTATTAATCTTGCTAGCGGTCTATCAATTTTGTTGATCTTTTCAAAAAAACCAGCTCCTGGATTCTTTGATTTTTTGGAGGATTTTTTGTATCTCTGTCTCCTTCAGTTCTGCTCTGATCTTAGTTATCTCTTGCCTTCTGCTTGCTTTTGAATGTGTTTTCTCTTGCTTCTGTAGTTCTTTTAATTGTGATGTTAGGGTGTCAATTTTAGATCTTTCCTGCTTTCTCTTGTGGGCATTTAGTGCTATGAATTTCCCTCTGCACACTGCTTTAAATGTGTCCCAGAGATTCTGGTATGTTGTATATTTGTTATCATTGGTTTCAAAGAACATCTTTATTTCTGCCTTCATTTCATTGTGTACCCAGCAGTCATTCAGGAGCAGGTTATTCAGTTTCCATGTAGTTGAGTGGTTTTGATTGAGGTTCTTAGTCCTGAGTTCTAGTTTGATTGCAGTGTAGTCTGAGAGACAGTTTGTTATAATTTCTGTTCTTGTACATTTGCTGAGGAGTGCTATACTTTCTACTATGTGGTCAATTTTGGAATAAGTGTGATGTGCTGAGAAGAATGTATATTCTGTTGATTTGGGGTGGAGAGTTCTGTAGATGTCTATTAGGTCCACCTCGTGCAGAGTTGAGTTCAATTCCTGGATATCCTTGTTAACTTTCTGTCTCGTTGATCTAAGGTTGACAGTGGGTTGTTAAAGTCTCCCATTATTATTGTATGGGAGTCTAAGTCTCTTTGTAAGTCTCTAAGGACATGCTATTTTTCTGTTTCTTTCCATGCCTGGTAGTTTTTTATTGGATGACAGATCATTTGAATTTTGTGGCATTGAGTCCCGGATTCCTTTTTTTTTTTTTTTGGTATGCTTTTAAATGTTTGAGGATTGGGATGAAGTTATATTTGGGAACAGTCTGATTCTTTCTAAACTTACTTTTAAGCTTTGTCAGAGAGACCAGAGAAACCTTTACTCTAGGGTTTATTTGACATCATTACTAAGGCACTACCTTTCTGAATTTTCAACTTGATGCTCCATGTATTACAAGATTTTTTGAACTATTCCAGCCCTATATGTGTTACAGTAATTTTTCTGCCTCCACCTCTATGGTGGTTCTTTTCCCAGCTTTGATAGACTTTCCCCACACACAGCACTCAGCTGAAGATTCCAGTGGTCTCTGAGTGTATCTCTGTTTGAAGTTTCTTCCTCTCTGGTGCTCTGCTTGTGAGTTTTAGCCTCCTTGGCTTCCTCCAGTGTTTAACTGTGTCTCCTCAACCTTGGAGACTGCCAGGCCCTATTGGGGTTCCTCCTTCCTGTGCTGCAGCCTGGGACTTTCTAGGCATTAAGCCAGAGTAATTACAGGATTCACCTTATTTATTTTCCTTTAAGATTACTGTCTGTGCTGCCTGTTTTCTAGTGTTTGAAAACTATTTCTTCAATGTATTTTAGATATTTAAGGTTCAATCCAGTCTGTTTTACTCTATCGTTACCTGAAGCAGAAGACTGACTTCTGTACTGTTTCATTTGTTAACCAGAGTAAATCCTTCATTATTCACATAATAAATTAATAAGGATGATGGTTTTCTCACAGGGACTAGATGAGGCAATATACATGAAAAGCATATTATTGACTGTAAAGGGTAAGGTGTTACACAGATGTTTATCATTGCTATTTCCGAGGAGATAACCCCGTTTTCCTGCAGTTAGGGAAGTTCTATATGGGAATAAGGCTGAAAGGCCAAAAGATGGAGGTATTGTTTGTGAAAAACTGCTTATACTTCTATGCATGTAAAGATGTCATGTTGCATATTTTTCTGTGCTGTATTAATTCATGCATTCATTTATCAACAGATACTTAAACACTCATATGTCAGGCATTGTTCTAGGGACTAGACATCTCTGCCTTCAAGGAGCTTATTTTCTAGTGGTATATTTTCTGTTCTGTGTCTTAGCTATCCACTTTTTTTCATCTGCCTGAACACATGACTTATTCTGTCTCTGGGCCTCATTTCATTCTGCCTTATAACTCCTATTTTCTTCCCTAGTTTATCTGACCTTCCTACCTTAGCTTGTTCATTCTTGCCTTCAATTCAGTTGTCATGAAATCTCTTTCTTTTCTCTACTAATTTTTTTTCTTTCTTTCTGAGTAAAAGCTAGAGGAAGAAATCCTTACGAAAGCTTACAAGGCTTTAAAGGATCTGGCCCCCTGCTTACCTCTCTGAATTCTTTACTTTCTTCTGACAGCTTGCTCATTTCACTCCAGCTACATTGACCTTGCCTTTGTTGTGTTTTGAAAACACCAGCGTGGTCCTACCGCAGGAATTTTGCACTTACTGTTCCTTTTGCTGCCTTCATCATTCATATGTTCATGTCCTCCCCATCACTTCCTTCAAGTTTTTGCTCAGTTGTCATCTTTTCACTGAGTGTCCTTCCTGACCTCTTCCTACTTTAAAATGTTATGCTTTTTTCTAGTACCTCTCCTGTTCCTCATTCCTACTTTATTTTTCTGGATAACACTTATTGCCTTCTAAATTGTATCGTATAATTTACTTCTTTGTTTCTTCTCCGTTGTCATACTAGCATATAAATTCAGTGAAGGTAGAGATTCTTTTACTGTGGACAAAAGCATCTAGGACATTTCCTGGCACTGATAAGGATCTGCATAAATATTTGTTGAATGAATGAATCTCCTTGGTAAAGTCCTTTTTTGTTTGCCTGTTATATTTATTGAATAGACTTCTTTGTTTCATACGCTTTAATTTCACAAGTAAATGGCTGGAACATTTTGTATATTTTCTTATAAATCATTTTAATTGCTTTTAAGCTTATCAACATATTTTGTTTTATAGATATGTAGCCTTCATGAAATATAAGATTCTCCATCCCTGTTTACATGTATATTTAGATGACAACTCTAATGGTAATAAATAATTCCAACCTTATAGATGACTCAGGAGAAGATAAGATTACAGGTAGACTTTAAATCCCATTCAGAAACCCAAGGATGATTCAAAAGGAAAATAATCATTCCAAATATAATACTCCTCTTATTCTTAAGAAGTGTTAGTATTATATTTTTAATTTTTAATACAACTCCCATATAGAGTTGTATAGAAAATACTTTAAAATGAACCCAGTAAGACTTCCTCATTAAGACACATAGACACATATGGTCCCACTCCCTTAATCACAATTTGGAAGTCAAATAAGCTCTGAAAACCAAAACATTTTTCCAAGTTTATCGCAGACTCATTTGGTAGTAAAAACCAATCTGATCTGACATGTAGCTGTTTATAGTCTTTATTTTTCCATTTGGTGAGTCCAATTATATATTTCACTGCAGAAATAGTAACGTGTTTGACTACATTGTGTACCCCAGACCTGCTTAGAGTGTTATGTAATATGCAGTATATGCCATATATTGCCTAACATCAAAAATACACTGAATTCTGAAATGCATCTAGCCCCAAGAGATTTGTATAAAACATTTGAGAGCTTGTGTATGTTTTTAAAATTTACAAGTGAAGCCCGATTCTCTATACATTAAATGCCTAACTTTTGGTTGTTGTTGCTGCTGCTGTTACTGTTTTTTCTCCAGCTTCGCAAACCTGGGTATACTTCATGTGACAAAGAAAAAAGTATTTGAAACACTGGAAGCACGAATGACAGAGGCGTGTATAAGGGGCTATAATCCTGGACTCTTGGTGCACCCTGACCTTGCCTATTTGCAAGCAGAAGGTGGAGGGGACCGGCAGTTGGGAGGTAAGCATCATTCTCCTGGCCTTGCTCCTCCACAAGGGGTCCAGGCTTTGGTTTTCATCTGTATGAATTATATGTTCATCTGCATCCCTTCCAGTCTCTACCCCACACTGCTATCACCTTTTCCCTGCTCAGAAACTTTTGATGGCATCCTGCTACTTCTAGGATAAAACCTATGGCTCCACAGCCTGGCATACAAAGCCCTCCTTCTCTGGCCCCAGCACCTTTCCAGCCTCATCTCCAGCCCACCTTGCATCCTCCTCTTGCCATCTCTGCTCTCTGAATAACTGAGGTATATTTATACCTTTATATGTGTCTTCCTCTACCAAAAACACCCCACCATTTCCATTTCACCCTCTTGAAAACCAATGCAGAATTCAAGACTTTGTCCAAAGAACACCTCCTCTGTTTTACCTTCCCCAACTCACATTATTATAAGACATTTTTCTTTCTTTGGGCTCTGCAGATAAGTTATAAACTGTTATCTTTATCGGAAAAATGGTATGATTTTCCATTTCTTGCCTTTTCTCAAAATTTTTTTTCAACCCCATTCTCTGTCCCACCACCTGCCCCATTTCTACTTTTGTGTTTTGTCCTTTACTCTGGCCTTCCAGTCATCATCTCATACTCACATGATTCAAAACTGATTATCAGTTTTCAACTAAATGTACTCCATCTTCTAATAACCAGACTCAAAATCTTCCCATCCTCTCTGACTCCCCCTCCTCACCTGTGCTGCAAGGCTGTGCTCTCATGGAATGCCAGCCATTCCATGCTCTCTGGCATTCCACACTGCATTCCATTTTCATTGTTGCACTTATAGTAGTCTTCTCCCTGGTCTCTATCCCTCCCCACTTTTAATCGAGTTTACATCTTGTAGCCAGACAGATATTACTTAAGTTCTGTATCTTGTCACTGCTCAGTGTCTCCCTGTTGCCTACAGAATCCAAATTCTGTAAGTTGGCTTTTTGGATCTCCCAAGAGCTGGCCCCAGGCTACATTTCCAACTCTGTTTCCCATTTTGCTCCTTCAGGTCAAACTGTACTACTTGGTAGGAACACCATGATTTCTCACTTCCCTGTCTTTGCACATTCTTTCTATGTTTGCTCTCTCCTCTTCCTGGAATGC
Source organism: Trachypithecus francoisi (assembly GCF_009764315.1). NCBI lineage: Eukaryota > Metazoa > Chordata > Mammalia > Primates > Cercopithecidae > Trachypithecus > Trachypithecus francoisi. The sequence goes on from NW_022681454.1 coordinate 99,013,465, forward strand.
CTTTATCCACTCTCTTATATGAATATATCCAAATTCTGCCACCTTTTCAAGATTCAGAGCAAATGCCTCTTCTGCTCCAAAGCCCTCTGAACTCTGTCCTCCTTGAAATTCCACGTCACTTCATTTGTAGCTCTTTTGTAGTACTTGTCTCTTGAATCACTACCTTTTATGATATTATAGCTGAATTATGACTATATCCATCAGCATGAAAACTCCAGCAGGAGGGAAGAAACAAGATGTCACTGAGTCATTCAGTTCCTTCAGAAGTTGTTTTTGAGTACCTACTATGTGCCAGGCTCTCTGCTTGGCACTGTGGAATGAGCTCAATCCCTGTGCCCAAACAGCTTTTGGAATAATTTGCACACTTCTCAATACAGCTGGTGCCCAGTAGGGTTATTCAGTTCCATTCGATCACATCCTGTGTGCCTTTAACTCTTATTGTAGAGAGAAAAGGGAAAGGTGGAGGGAGGACAGGAGAGGAGGGAGGTGATCTGATACATGGAAGAGAGTTTTTACTGTAATCCGGAGAAAATGCAGGTCTTTGATGCCTTTCATATTGGATGACATAAATGAGGCTGTTTTTAACATTTTATTAGCAATATGAAGAGTTTCAAAAGAGGAAAATGGGTTTTTATTGTAAGTTTACATTATTTGTGGTTTATAAAAGCATGGTCTTTTAAATGTTCACACTTCCCTGGGCATGAATGGACTGTGTTGTATGGCCCTAGATCGGGAAAAAGAGCTAATCCGCCAAGCAGCTCTGCAGCAAACCAAGGAGATGGACCTCAGCGTGGTACGGCTCATGTTTACAGCTTTTCTTCCGGATAGCACTGGCAGCTTCACAAGGCGCCTGGAACCTGTGGTATCAGATGCCATCTATGACAGTAGTGAGTACTTCACTTCCAACAGGGGGCACACCAAGAATAGACTTCTAGCCTTGCCCTGCCATTTACTTGCTAGCTGAGTCCTGGGGAAGGTAACTTAATCACTTTAAGCCTCAGCTTTATCATCTATAAAATGTGAATAGGAAAATCTAGCTTGAAAGGTTGATGTCCAGGTTAAATGAGATATTTTAAGAGGGGCTCAATACATGTAATTCTTTTTCCTTTGATGTACATTTTTTAGTCTTTTGCATGAAATGGTACATCTCTTCTTATTTATGAATGTCTTACTTAAAGATATATGGTTGATGCTTTTAGAAGGGAGAATAATCCCAGTTTTCTTTGGTGGTGGTGGGGCTCTGGAAAGAAGTTAATAAAAGACAGCTATTATTCTTACATATTTTCTTGCCCATATGTTACTAGCTTTATCAAGAGAGAAACTTGAAGTTAAATGAATGAGTAGCATAGATAGCATGTGACTTCCGAATCCTATTTCAAGCCGGATTAGGCATCATGTCCTGTAGTCCTGCCTACTTGGGTGGCTGGGGTGGGAGGATGTAGAGTTTCAGCCCAGCATGAGTAACATAGTGAGACCCCATCTCACAAAAAGTATATATATATATAAATTTATAGTTCCTAGAACTTTTGAGTTTTACAGTAATCTTCAGCATTTACCATGCAACTTTCTTGTTTGATTATGCATGGGATTGATAAGACAGGTGTTTCCAAAAAGCCTGCAAGCATAGTACTCAGACTCATTGAAAGTTTATAGAATTTGGCATGTGTGGAAAACTGCATGCTCCAAGTACAACAACTAACTGAATTCTCTAATTTAAACAAGTTTGAAGGGAAGTGAAAGGTTATAAAATGATACAGACTCATACCACAGAATCACCTTAAAATGCAGCTGTTGGAGAAAAAAAAAAAAAAGGAAGCTTTTTGCTGTTGCCACAAGAAAGTTTTGCCTCTTCGCCACACAGAATCCTAATTTAGTTTGGGAAAAAGAAACATAACATCCCCATTTTCCTTACCTGTAAAATAAAAAATAGTAAATAGTTTAAGAAAACTGTACTTTTCCTAAAGTTTTTAGGACTCTTGTAAATAGAATAATAGCAGAATCATGGAAACAAATTTGGAATTAAAGTCTTGACCTCATCGAAAGGCCGGAAATCAATTAGCTTGGTACTTCCCAATACATCAGAAAAGCTCTTTCTGTTTTTGTATCAGTCTCTCTGTGTTAGAGGGAGAAACAAATACCTACTGCTTTCTACCTCATTTGTTTTGGTGACCCATGCCCAAGAAATGTTCCAAGAACTTCAGAAGCCATTCTTGTTTTATTTATTTTGTTAGTGAAAGCATATATTTAAGCTTTGTTTTGGTCATGTGTGCTAAGGGGAGGGTCCTACCTAAAGGACTGGCTTGTTGAGCTGAGGATTAACCATGTTATTGTTGTTTTTCGTCTGTGAACAGAAGCCCCCAATGCATCCAACTTGAAAATTGTAAGAATGGACAGGACAGCTGGATGTGTGACTGGAGGGGAGGAAATTTATCTTCTCTGTGACAAAGTTCAGAAAGGTAAATACATTCTCTGATCTCTAATCTCTGATCTCCAGAGGTGAACTACAATTCTGAGTGTGTCTGTGAGTCACATTTCAGCAGTGAACAAGAAACGTCCCTCTGCTGCCATAGAAAAGTCTTAAAAAGCATTTATGTTTTACGTCTTCCAAATGTAAGTTGTCTGTGTTATTTTTCTTAAGTCAACTAATTCACTTTTAGATTTACCAAAGAAGTAAAGAGAAATAAGAAAATCGTGATAATAATCATCAGCGACTTTCAGTATCTTTATACTTTAAAATTAGTATCTGTACTTTGTTAAACAAAAATAAATAGTAGCCCATTCTTGACACACATATAAACACACGCAGAGAATAAATAATGTTTTTCATAGTATTAAATTGTTGATCTTATTTATTTTGCAATGTTTTTATATAATACTGAGAGAACTTCTCTGAACACTTCCACAGATGTGATGTTAACTAAGAAAAGGAAGGAGAACAGGGAATACAGGGAAATTTCTCAAAGCTCATTTCTCTCACAATTTTCCCTTTGAGGAAAGGTTCTTGGCATTTATCTTTCATTAGATACATTACAACATTGATAGATTGGTAAAAGCTGAGGAAAATGTGTTATTTTCTCAAACTTCATTTTTTTTTAAATAAAATGATAGTTGGAAAGTGTAGTATAATAAATATCTGTTTACTACGAGGTGAGCATTTTCAAAGTAAGTAAATACCTAACTGAAAATATAAATAAGTAAAATAAATGAATAAAAGACATGTGGCTTTTTAAAAAATTCTCATGTGAGATTAAGTGCTCTGAGGTATATAGTCAGAAAACATGGGATCAGATTTTGAAGTAAACACATACATACTTTATCAAAAAAAATTTATAGGCCAGGCATGGTGGCTCATGCCTGTAATCCCAGAACTTTGGGAGGCCAAGGTGGGAGGATTGCTTGAAGCCAGGAGTTTGAGGCTGTAGTGAGCTACTGTCATGCTGCTGTACTCCAGCCTAGATGACAGAGCAAGACCCTGTCTCAAAAAACAGACGTTTACACTTTCTCTGCCTACACTAGTGTCAGCCTTCTTCCAGTCCACTCTGTCCAAGTAATACTCATTTCCAGATTCCTGTGTGTACATACTGTGAGTAAACACAATCTGAGTATCTTTATTTGTAAATGAGATTCTTAGTCATTATCATTACATTGGAATGACTTAGTAAGAAATGTCTCGTACTTGGCTTAAAGAATCTCAATAACTAGGTCCAGTGTAGTCCTGCCTGAAGGCGAAGGAGATAGTAAGATGTTTTATCCATTCCTAGTATTTCTAAAGTTCTACTTAAATAGAAATAAAAACTTTGTTTCACAAGTCAATAGTGTGGCCCTTTCTATGAAATGGAAAGTGAAGCCAGGAAGATGCCAACCTAAGTTATATTGTCACATGTCTGTAGAAGTAAATACAGTCCATGACTAGAGTGTGCAATTTAAGCATTGCATTTTAATTAGAAGGGACCTGATCATTATAGTATTTTGACCAGTTACTCAGTATGAACTAAGAGACTATTATAGTGAGACAGTTTAATAGTGTGTTAAGAGCCTGGACTCTGAAATTATACTGTCCATGTTCAAATCCTGGTTCCCCCATGTACTAGCTGTTCAACCTCAGACAAGTACTTAACCTCTTTGGACCCCAGTTTCTCTTTTGCAAAGTGAAGATAATAATAGTACGTCTACACCACAAAGTTGTGGTGAGGATGAAATCAGTTAATATGTGTATATATGAAGCACTTAGAATAGCATCTGCCATATATTAATAGTAAAACTTATATAAGTTAATTATTTTATGTACATCTACATATTGAATTGGACTGCCTCTTGGGATTCTAATATTCTTCTACCATCCTTCATGTTTCTCAGGGTTGGCTTAAGGATGGAGAAGCAGTAAGGTCAAAGATTAAAAGAAAATTCAGGTTAACTAGGTAAATCTAGTATTCTCTCATTGTGAATGAAACTTGGGGCACATTACTATGGTAAATAATTTTTAAAAGTCAGTGATTTGTGAAGATTTTAAAAGACTTAACCTTTTGATCTTGTTTTTTAAAAGTAAATAGATAGTAGGTAGAATATTAACCCAGTTTTATTTTTCAGCATGTTTATAAATATTATTACACTATGTGAAATTACACACTTCAATGTGATTGTTTGCAGATGACATCCAGATTCGATTTTATGAAGAGGAGGAAAATGGCGGAGTCTGGGAAGGATTTGGAGATTTTTCCCCCACAGATGTTCATAGACAAGTAAGTGATTTTTTATTATTATTATTAATCCTTATTATTTTTAGAGATGGGATCTCACTCTGACACCCAGGCTGAAGTGCAGTGGTACAATCACAGCTCACTGTATCCCCCAGCTCTTGGGCTCAGGGGATCCTCCTGTCTCAACCTACCAAATATCTGGGACTACAGGCATGCTACCATGCCCAGCTAGTTTTTTCATTTTTATTTTTTTTGTAGAGGTGGTGTCTTGCCATTTTGCTCAGGCTAGTCTTGAACTCCTGGGCTTAAGCGATTATCCTACGTTGGCTTCCCAAAATGCTGGAATTATAGGCATGATTCATATTATTATCATCATTTTACACTTTCTGCCTTGTTGAAATTTAGTACTTAGCTTCCATCTATAAAAAGGAAAAATCGTAAATATATAACTTCCATAAAACAGTACTGTTTTGAAGACTCATGCAGGTCATCCAAAAAAGTTACCTACTGTGGAGTTATGGGCAAGGTTCTTTTAGATCGTTTGCTCTGAGATGTTGGCAAGATATTTAACTTGGTGCCTAATCCCCTAACCCATAAGACAGTGCCCCACAGGTCCTGTAGTGAAAATGTTTTTAGTGTTCTACCAAAGTAATTATGATGAGACCTGTTAAAAGGGTGTTCTAGGAGTCATCTTCTAATTGAAGCTGATGTCGTCCTGTTAAATGAAGATTTCCCAGTGGCAACTAAATGACTAAGAGATGACAATGCTGAGCCCCCACTTTAATGATTATTCTCCTATTTACAAGTAATTGAAAAGTATTATGTTAACAAAAAATTGGAAACAATCCAAATATTCATCAATAAGTGACCAGTTAAGTTATGGTCTATCCTTTTGATGAAATATCATATAGTTATTCAAAATAATGAGTACTCTGTGAACTAATAAAGAAAGTTCTCAATTATACAGTGTTAAAATATTTTAAAAGATGGGTGTAGAACAAAATGCATGTAGAAATGATTCTATGTTCATGCATAAAGAAATTCTGGAAGGATACCTAAGAAATTAATAACAGTATTTACCACTGGCTGGTACACTGTAGGAACTGCATGGATGGGGAACAAGAATGTCAAAGAGAATACCACTGTATGCTTTTTTATATTTTACAAAATCTTTAGCCCTGTGAATATATTACATAGTCAAAATTCAAACTGAAAAATGCTAAAATCCCTAACATACCACCAAGAACTAATGTGTTATGATGCCAATGTAAGCAATGTTTAGTTTCTTCTCTTCATCACTGGCCTGTAGCCATCTCTCTCTTTCCATACCCAGTCTTTCTGATGTTGCTATAAATAATCTTGGAGGCTTTTAAGGCTGTTTTGGAAGGGAAGAAAGTATATGCAGTGAATTTTATAAGCATGATATTTACAACTAGAAGACATCTGAAATATAAGACAAATGAAATAATAAAGATTTGTAGTACATTAGCACAGCATTGTATTTTGATTTTACAGTAGCAATTTCATAAAAATGTATCGGTATAGAATTCTGAGTTTGGAACTTTCTCCAGGACACTGTTTTTTAGTACACTGTGTCTAAACATTGGATATAAAGAAAAGCATAAGGAATGTGTTTAATGAGTAGCATTACTGCAAAAAAAAAAAAAAAAGGGTAGTCCTACACCAACATGTGGTTCTTTGTATCCTGCAGTTTGCCATCGTCTTCAAAACTCCAAAGTATAAAGATGTTAATATTACGAAACCAGCCTCTGTGTTCGTACAGCTTCGGAGGAAATCTGACTTGGAAACTAGTGAACCAAAACCTTTCCTCTACTATCCTGAAATCAAAGGTAAGTCAGTTGTTTAAAATCTTATGCTCATTTTTTATTTTATTTTATTTTATTTTATTTTATTTTATTTATCTTTTTGAAACAGAGTCTGACTCTGTTGCCCAGGCTGGAGTGCAATGGTGTGGTCATAGCTCACTGCAACTTTGAACTCCTGGCCTCAAGCAATCCTCCTGCCTCAGCATCTCAAGTAGCTGGGACTACAGGTGTGCACCACCATGCCAGGCTAAATTTTTTTTTTTTTTACTTTTAATAGAAACGAGGATTTCCTACGTTGTCCAGGCTGGCCTTAAACTCCTGGCCTTAAGCAGTCCTCTGGCCTTGGCCTCCCAAAATGCTGGAATTATAGGCTTGAGCTTCCATGTCTGGCCATTGTACTTGTTCTGAGAGGAGGACAAGCTAATTAGAAGAGATCAGTTAGTCACCTCCTTTGAACAGCTTCCTAGTAACAGGTCCCTGGGTCCACAGTGCTTATTTTTAGAACGGACAGTAGTATATTCTTCTGAGGTCATGGAATTAGTCCAACTTTTTAAAATAATGTTATTTCCACCAAGCTTATATGAGATTTAGACATTGAGAATTTGTCTTTGAATTTGAGAATCTAACAGTTCTTGATTGACTCAGAGTTCAAGCAGCTGAGATGAAAAACTCAGGCTTGCTCTTTAGGAGAATCAGCCAGTCAGTCAACCAGCCTCAGGCGGTGGAACAGAAAACTTGGCCAACATGCACTGCAAAACTATGAAAATGAGTAAGGCGTCATTCTTTCTCTCACAAAAGATGCTTTAAGAAAGGGCACTCACAGTTTTCTTAAATAGTTATAATGTAAATTATGAGTTTAATAAGTACGAAAAGTGAAGCATCCATAAAAATATATGAGAATGTTGAAGAGAGAGCCCTTGGTCCCTTTATTTTACAGCAGCCTCCAAAAAGAAGGCTTCATCAAGGAGATAACATTTGGCCCTTAACATTTGGGGTGTGTTTCAGCAGTTGGGTGTTAAATGGAGAAGGAAAGTGTTCTCTAGGCTTAGGTTACTTGAGGAGCTTAAAGAGATAGGTAAACACAGTTAGCATTTATGCAGAGGGAAACAAGTGTTTAGTGCTGAGATGGACATGAAGGCCAATTTAGGTGAGGAAGGCCAGGGCCAGGCTAAAGAGGGCTGTGAGTGGCAGCTTAAGAATTTTGCGTTAATTCTGGAGAGGGATAGCCAAGCCCGCCTAGGTTTGGAAGGATGGCTCTGACTTCTTTATGTCACCAGTAAGAGTACCATTTAGGAGGCAGATGATGAGTCAGAAGAGTAATGCAAGAATCCAAGTGAGAAACGGTGAAGTTAGTAAAGGTCCTAGTGCCAGGAATGAAAGGAGATGGTGGACTCAAGAGAGAGCACGGTGATACTGTCAAGAGGGCCTACAGGTTGGAGATGTAGGAGAGACAGGGAGTCATGGATGGGTCTAAGACTCCTTGACCAGGAAGTTTGTGATGTGGTTGACTTGATGAAAGGAACAAGGGAGCAAAAGTAGATTTGGGTGGGAAAAGAGGGAACTCAGAGTAAAACATGTTATATTTTAGGTCCCTGTGGGAAAGTCAAGTGTAAGTTCTTAGTAGGCAGATCAAAAGGCAGAACTGGAACTCAACAGAGGACAGGGTGAGAAATTTAGCATTAGAATCATCTCAAAACGAGATACAACAGGCACCAAGTCACCATTCAAAGGTATTTCTTAACCTAGAGTCCACTGACCCCCAAAGAGTCTGTGAATAGAAATGTACTTTAATCATCAGCTTCTTTTGAAATCCTGTTTTGTATTTTACATACTGAAAACCATGATTCTGAGAAGAGATCCATAGAGTTCACCAGACTGCAGAAGGGGCTGTGGCATAAACAAAATTAGAAACCCCTCAGTTGGAGGGAAGTGAGACTGGGAAGGGAGGTCAGTAAAATGATTGCCACGGGGCACCCAGATCCTTGCTGAGGTTGGAAACCGCAAAGGTGCAGCAGCAACAAGCCACATGGGTGGGTGTTGGCTCCTGTGAGAGCAAGATGTGATAGGTAATCTTTGAAGAGGGCTTTCCTTTCCTAGAATTTGTGCTGCCACAGGAGCGTTTAGAAAACGGTTCTGCAAGTTCTTGTTTCTTTTCTGAGGTTGTGGCCTCTTCATTGTTTGGTCACATTTGTAGTGTATTCTATATCCTGGTGGTTTGAAAACATTGTCAGCACAGTAACTTTTCTTTCTTCACATGAGATTTCATACAAAATCCCAGTGTATGGACCTGGTAGGCTTTGGTGAAAATAGGGGTGAAGGGCCCTGCCAGCTTGGCCTTCCAAGAGGCTGTCCCACCTCTCCTCACTTCCCTACCAAGAGCTGCTGGAGGTCTTTTGAATGCTTCTGCCTACACAAAATGATGTGAAAATCACTGCTTTAATTTAAACCCTTCTTTAAAAGTAGACACAGAAGAAAAATATGAATAATTTTTTAGACTTTCTGAGGAAAAAAATAGATTTCTTCTCCAGAAATATGTCTTCAAATAATGTCAGATTTTGCTAGCACAGAGAATCATGAAGAAAGAAAACCCAGGTTACCTGTGTGTGTATGAACCTAGAAACATTTAAAGCTTCGGTTGGTATCTAGTCTGCCTGTCTCCCTTTCCCAGTGGTATCTATGCCTCGGAAAAGTATGTTATAGCAGGGGCATGTTCAGGTGATTAATGGTTTCTTATCATAGTAGGAACTATCTGATGCTGGGATTAGAGAATGGGGTCACCTGAAAGTTCAAAATTACACCTGTATGCTTCATGCACACATCTTCCAGACTGTCATTGATTAAAAGCTTCATACAACACAAAGTGTAAGAACTATCTGGAGAAATACTTACCCATTGAGTTCTGAAGAAAAGAATGGACAACATATATATATGAGGACAACAGATTACTTTATTCTGTAGAAACCTTCTGGATTGTAAAAACTCAAGATAATAGGACCAAGGAGAAATAATCTGGCCAGGCAATGTAACTGGTCAGAAAAGTAGTAGGCCATTTAGCGTTGAAGTAGATAATTTGGATCCAAACTATACAACCCAGGGAAACGTTGTATACATTTCTCGGAAGTCATTGAACACACTTTCCCTTACCCCCGGTCTCTGTAGTCATTCTCTATCTCATTGCCTAATTTTATATTCTTCATTATTTTTATCAATATGTAAACTTGTCTTATCTATTTATTTATGGGTCTATTGTCTTCCTACCACCCCAAGTACAAAGAATCTTCTTTAGGTCATAGGCCATCTAGAACAATATAGGTTGCATAGAAAATGCTCATTAAGTATCTGTGTACTGACTTACTGATTTACCAGCCAAGCTGCCGTCCTCATCTGTAAAGCTGGTAATATGTTGATTATCATCAGGTAAGATGTTAGACATAAATATAAAACATTATACAGAACCAGCCCTGAGCTCTGCATCTTCTATGGTCATCGACATTGTACTTCACAAAAACTTATTGGAGATGGTTGGGTCCAGGGGAGACAACTGAAATAATCAAGAGAAGGATGATTGGCAAGGAAGGAAGATAGTTGAGGAACTGCTGTACAAAGCAAAAAAAAAAAAAAGACCATAATGATTTTTCAATCTGGAAGATGGAAATTAGGGATAAATAGAATCATAATCTTTAAATTATGAAAGGTATGGCCAAGATAAATGCAGGCACCTTTACTGGTAAACTAAAACTTGAAAAGTGAGAATGAGGTACTTTTAAGGCACGTGCACAAGAATAGGTAGCAAACACTGGGAGATTATCTATATTTGTGAATTAAACTATTATAGTCATCAACTATTATGTGAAGTCACTGATTATTAAAGTCATTGGTTATTATTACACAAAACTATTTTGGAGTGTTTTCAAAAGAATGACAGCCTAACATAATGAAAACATTACTGCACTTTGAGACTGATCTTGACTCTGTTCTGACCTCAGATAAGCCACCTAACCCTTCCTAGCTTCAGTTTCCTCTCCTGCAAAAGGAGAACTTGTAGTAAGTGGCCGCTTCGGTTCCTTCTAAAATAGGTTGATGTTTCATAGTACATCCCATGGTGCCATTGTCAAAAACAGACTGCAAGGATAAATGATCCCCTGAACATGGAGTGTGAAAGTCTCCATATTCAATTCTGTGGAGATTCAGACAGCAGGTTCTTTTATAAAGCTTATGTGGAATGTTCTGTATCAGTTTCTTGTCATTGGAATCTTGCCTTTAAAATTCCCATTTTACAGTGAAATACAGCCAATAAATATCTGTCTGCTTTAAAAGGTAAAAGGAATACATAGAAAATACTAACTAATCTCTTTGCTGGAATCCATGTCAATAGATAACATTTATTTCTGAAGATAAATAAGTTGCCTGCTTCCCTCTTGTGTTTCATATGTCTGCAGTGAGCAGTCATGAGTATAGCTGTAAACTAGTTATAACTGATGGGGAAATTATAAATCTGAATCTAAAAATATTTGATAAGGAAGTCTTTAAAGTTTCTCCACTTCAAGGTCATCCCCCTTCTAGTAGAAGCATATTTTTCTCAAAATTTGGCAACCTTGGTTTTTTTTTTTTTTCCTAGGAAGTCTGGACATGTTCAGCTTTTGAATAACTATTAAAGCGTACTTTGTTACCCCACTTTCCTGTGCTTCATCTTTCAACTGCAGTTAGATGATCATGAGATAATCAGTAAACAGCGACCTGCTTTCTAGCCCTAAGGTGACTGAAACAACCACAGAATTAGAAATAATCGAAGATCTTTCTGAACATAAGCATGACAAAACTGACACTGAAGAATCAGAAATAGAACAATTGTTAAGGATTCAGCTCCTGATCAAAAAAAGAATACCTCACTGATTTTTTTTAATTTGGAAAAATGAAATAAAACCCCCTTAACTGTTCCAGCCCAAAAAAGAGAAGAAAGAAAAACAAAATATATGATAGAAAAAGAAGAGAAAGAAAGGGAAACAGAAAGAAGAAACGAGAACACAGTAACACCACATAGGCAGTGACGGAACTCAAAAGGGCATTGGGGCTGGTGAGAAGCACAGACAGTGAGAAACAGAAAGATGAAAACAAAACAAACAAAAAGAAAAAAAGACAATCAAAAGTCTCAGAGGGCATCACTGTACTGTAGTCAAATAGTGGTCTTAGACTTTTAGCCCCCCGTATCTCATCAGTCACCAGAGGTTACACACCCCTCGTTTACTGTGTTTCTGGCATCTACCCCATTTTTATTACCATGGTGACCACTAAGGAATGGGCCTCCATCACTTATGTCTGCACTGTCTCTGCCTCTCACTTTGACTCTTTAGTATGTCCCACACACAAGTAAAAGATGAACTTCCTAAAATACCATCCTATTTCCCTGTTCAAAAACATTCAGCGGCTTTCTTGCATATGAGTTCATTCTCCAGGTGCTTCACAGTGTTGTCCCATTTCTCAAGAATTCCTTATACAGTCATACCTTGTTTCATTGTACTTTGCAGATACTGTGATTTTTACAAATTGAAGGTTTGTGGCAATAGTGTCAAGAAAGTCTATTGGTGCCATTTTTCCCACAGCATGTACTCACTTTATGTCTCTATGTCACATTTTGGTAATTCTCTCAATATTTGAAACTTTTCCATGACTATTATATCTGTTATGGTGGTCTGTGAACAGTGATCTTTGATGTTTTGGGGTACCACAGATAGTGTCCATATAAGATGGCAAACTTAATCGATAAATGTTGTGTGTGTTCTGACTGCTCTTCTTACTGGCCATTCCTCCATCTCTCTCTCCCTCTCCTCAGGCTTCCCTATTCCCTATCATACAACCATATGGAAATTAGGCCAGTTAATAACCCTACAGTGGCCTCCAAGTGTTCAAGTGAAAGGAAAAGTCACACCTCTCACTTGAATTCAAAAGCCAAAAATGATTAAGCTCAGTGAGGAAGGCGTGTCAAAAGCTGAGATAAGCCCAAAGCTAGGCCTCTTGTGCCAGTTAGCCAAGAATGCAAAAGAACATTTCTTGAAGGAAATTATAAGTGCTACTCTAGTGAACCCACAAATGATAAGAAAGCACAACCACCTTATTACTGATATAAAGGTTTTAGTGGTCTGACTAGAAGATCAAACCAGCCACAACATTCCCTTTTACCAAAGCCTAATCCAGAGCAAGGCCTTAACTCTCTTCAATTCTATGATGGCTTAGAGAGGTGAGGAAGCTGCAGAAAAAAAGTTGAAAGCTAGCAGAGGTTGTTGGTTCATGAGGTTTAAAAGAGAAGCCATCTCTGTAACATAAAAGTGCAAGGTGAAGCAACAAATGCTAACAGAGAAGCTGCAGCAAGTTATCCAGGAGATCTAGTTCAGAAAATTGATGAAGGTAGCCACACCAAACAGATTTTCAGTGTACAAGAAACAACATTCCATTGGAAGAAGATGCCATCTAGGACTTTCATAACTAGAGAGAAGATGTAAAAATGCCTGGCTTCAAAGCTTTTAAAAACAGGCTGACTCTCAGGAGGTTGAGGTGGGAGGATCACTTGAACACAAAAGGTCAAGGCTGCAGTGAGCTATGATTGCACCACTGCACTCCAGCCTGGGCATTGTCTCAAAAAAAAAAAGAAAAAGAAAAAAAAAAAGCCGACTTTCTTGTTAAGAGTTAATGCAGCTGGTGACTTTAAATTGAAGCCAGTGCTCATTTATCATTCTGAAAAATCCTAGAGCTGTTAAGAATTATGCTAAATCTACTCTGCCTTTGCTCTGTAAATGGAACAAGAAAACCTGGATGACAGCACATCTGTTGACAGCATGGTATACTGAATATTTTTAAACCCACTGTTGAGACCTACTGCTCTGAGAAAAAAAAAAAAAGATTCCTTTCAAAATGGTAGTGCTCATTGTCAATGCACCCGGTCACCCAAGAGCTCTGAAGGGGATGTTTTCATGCCTACTAACAGCCATTCTGCAGCCCATGGATCAAAAAGTAATTTTGGCTTTCAGTCTTATTGTTTAAGAAATACATTCTGTAAGGCTGTACCTGCCATAGATAGTAATTACTCTGATGAATCTGGGCAAAGTAAATTGAAAACCCTGCGGAGAGGATTTACCATTCTAGATGCCATTAAGCACATTTGTGATTCATTGAAGGAGGTCAAAATATCTACATGAATAAGAATTTGGAATAAATTGATTCCAGCCCTCATGGGTGACACTGAGGGATTCAGTGGAGGAAGTAACAGCAGATGTGGTGGAAATAGCAAGAGAATGAGAATGAGAAGTGGAGCCTGAAGATGGGACTGAACTGCTGCTCATGATTTAACTTTCTTGGATAGGAATTGTTTCTTATGGATGAGCAAAGAAAGTAGTTTCTTGAGATAGAATCTACTCCTGGAGAAGATGCTGTGAACATTGTTGAAATGATAATAATTTAGAATATTCCTTACACTTAATAAAGCAGCAGCAGGGTTTGAAAGAATTGACCCTCGTGTGGAAGGAAGTTAAAACTGTGGATAAAATGCTGTCAAACAGCATTATATACTATGGAGAAATCTCTGTGAAAGAAAGAGTCAATTGACAGACTTCAACAAATTTCATTGTTGTCTTATTTTTAAAAATTGCCACAACCATCCAGCCTTCAGTAGCCAACACCCTCATCAGTCAGCAGCCATCAACATTGAGGCAAGACCATCCACCAGTACAAAGATTACAACCTGCTGTAGGCTCAGGTGATTGTTAGCCTGTTTTAGCAATAAAGTGTTTTTAATTAAGATATGTGCATTGCTTCTTTTTAAGACATAATTCTGTTGCACACTTAATAGCCTATAGTAGAGTGTAAACATAATTTTTTTGTATACTGGGAAACCAAAAACATCATGTGACTTGGTTTATTGCAGTAATGTGGAACTGAACCTTTTAATATCTCAGAGGCATGCCTGTACTAAACTTTCACTTCAGCCAAACTTATCTACTCCTGTTGTCATAAGCGCCCCATGTACGTCTTTCCTTCATTATTGTTTTCCTCCATATCCCCTTCCCAGAATATCTTCCTTTTTCCTCTTCTTATATAAAATTGATTTTGAGAAGCCTTTCCTGAATTTCCCATCCCTCAGTGACCTCCTAAAAGGTTTTCCTGAAACTCCTAGAACACTGATCTGCACCATAAATTTAATGTATGTAGTGTTATAGTGCTGTCTCAGTAAGTCTTTCCCCCACTATCTTAAAATTATGTTGGAGGGTTCTTGACAGCAAAGACATTATATCATGCTTTTTTTTATTTCCAACATTTAGCTCGTTGTAGATGTATAATAAATGTTAACTTATTAACGAGTTATTTTGTGTGACCAAGCAAAAGGGTCAATAATTTTTTTATTGAATATCTTCAGTATCTTTTTGATGGACAATCAAATATTTCACTAATTTTAACAACACTGGGGACTGAAGAAACTGTTGTAGAGTGGATTTGGGTGTGTACTGCTCTGTGGTCTCTCTGGAACTAGCTTTTAGCATTCATACCCATTGGAATAAATATAATGCTTCTTGAAATTTAGCATCTCTTCCTCTTTGAGTGCTTTCTATTTCCCTTTAAGATGTTTAAAAATACCATTAGAATCAGTGGTCTTTCTGTGGCTAGTGGTGGGACCGAATCAATCTTTTCTCCTCTGGTTTCTCTTCCTTTAAATACAGATAAAGAAGAAGTACAGAGGAAACGGCAGAAGCTCATGCCCAATTTTTCGGATAGTTTCGGCGGTGGGAGTGGCGCTGGAGCTGGAGGCGGAGGCATGTTTGGTAGTGGCGGTGGAGGAGGGGGCACTGGAAGTACAGGGCCAGGTACAAAAATACCTATTCTTTCTAAAACTTTTTCATATTGGAGAGGGTAGAATTTTCTTTTCTTTGGTTTCTGAGCATGTCTGTGAGTTGAGTGGCTATGATATTACTGAGTATATTAATTAAAATTTCCTGACAAATGTCAATTTATTTTTCAAAGAAATCCGTGTTCATTTTACAATATGTAGGTAATTTCAAAAGCCTTTAAGAAGAAAAAAGGTACCCCAAAGCCAGTTTTTAATGAGTACCTCCCTAAACACTTTAGTATATTTCTCTTTTATGTTTTTTGACATGGTTGTCTTGTTTTTGTTTGGAAACATTGAAAAAATTTTATATCATACGTACTACAATATAGCTATATATTAAACATCTCTATATAATACATTGTAGAAAATTTGAAAATACATAAAATCTGCCATCAAAGGTTAACTACTACTATTTTTTATGTATATGTTGTAGTAGATACTTATGGATTTTCCCCTGAATACAACTGTGATCATCATCATGCATTTTATTTTAATGCATTTATTTGTAATACTATTTTACTATCTTTTGCACCATGACTGTATGTATAGAGTCATATGTGCAATGTTTACCTGAGATGTTAACATAAACATTTCCTCCAGTAATATGAACTTTACCTAAGCATAAATTTTAAGCATCATTTTAATGACTCATTTCCTCAAGTGAACAAACCATAGAATAACTTACTTACATGTAGTTTCCTGTTTTCTATGTAAAATGCTATACTGAACTCCTATCCACATAACTTTTCATTTATTCCAGATTACTTTTGTAAATTAGAGTCTTTGTAAAGTTACTGTGTCAGAGGGCATGACATCTAATTCCAGCTGCTTCCCCCAAAGAGTTGTACCAGCTTGTGCTTCCACCAAAATTGCCTAGGAGTGAACAGTGGTGGCCATTTTTCCATTGAGGAGTCAGTATGTTTTTCTGTGCTTTGTTTGATTTATTTTTTTTCCTCAAGGGGTTATTTTAATGTTTGCTACATAGGCAAGTCTGAGTTTGGTTGGTGACCCTCACTGTTAGCCTCTCCCCTTCACATAGGAGTGGAGGCTTTCTCCATCGCAACCACTCCCCAAATCTGGGGTGCTGTCAGAGTTGCCAAAATGTAAACTTTATCAAAGTGGAATTCTGATGGTCCCATGACCCCCACCATGTGTCTTAGTCTCAACAGAAGCACCATGTGTGGGCACAGTACTGTCCTTTCACACCAAAGGCTGTGCTCACCTGACAGACAGACACTAAGTTGTGCTGAGTCTTGTAAAATATCTTCATGATGTTTCATTTGTTTTACTTGCCATTTCAGGGTATAGCTTCCCGCACTATGGATTTCCTACTTACGGTGGGATTACCTTCCATCCTGGAACTACTAAATCTAATGCTGGGATGAAGCATGGTAAGTAATCCTTTATTCTTAATACCAAGAAAGGAAAAAAATCCTAAAAAGGGTTTTTAAAATCTATCACAACAGTATTATCATCTTGAAAAATAATTGATTAATGCAAATAAACTAAGAAGATACTTTTTCCAAAAGATATTATTTCCTGTGGCTAGTATAAACTCTATTCCTTGTTTATATTTTATATATTTACTTCATAAGTGGCATGAACAGAGGAAAGAAAAGAGCATTGAAAAGAGATATACAGAGACCTGACTATTCAAACATTTTAAACATCACCAAACTTACGTATTCTGTCTCTCGTTTTCTCAAATAGTACACTTCCAAAATCATTTTGAGTTTTATAGGGTTTGTCTTTTCCCGTCAAGTCATCACCTGAGAAGCTGCAGTTAAACCACGTGTTGATAGTTTACATTACAGGTCCATTCTAGTGTACCCATGGAAGAAGTAATACTATAAAGAAGTCTTCCCATTTATTGAATACCTATTTTTGTGCCAAGTGCTTTTACATGTTTTAACTGTTATCTTCATGACTGCACTATATGGAAAATAGTATCTCCATTTTGCACACAAAAGACACCAAAGTTCAGAAATGTTTATACTCACTGAAAGCACACAGAAGTTAGTGGCAGAACAAGAATTTGAAGCAGGTCTCCACCATAAAAGCTAGATGCTCTCATAGTATCTGTCAGATAACATAGTTGAACCTGAAAGAGGATGATCAGGAATGGTACACTGGATAGCTCCCATACTAAAGAACGTGAACTGACAACATGTCTTTATGACTTGCTTTGTTCATTAGCGTTAGGAAAAAACTGCTCTGCTTTCAAGAACTTTAAAAATTCAACTTTTCTGCAATTTACAGAAGAGCTTTATTTCATTTTTCTCCTGTACAAGTAAATAAGCAAAATGAGATCTAAGATTTTAGAAGTATACTAAAAATGATTTTTAGAATTGAGTTTAGAATATCTCCAAAACATGGTATTTATGATATCACCATTTTTAAAAGAATTTTAAATTATTATTTTTCTTTTCCTTTTGCAGCAAACTTGCCTCTTACCTTTATCTGACCTGCATTGGAATAGTGAATTATCACTAAATTAATACATTTTACTGAGAAAAATCGGATGTTTTTGCATTTATCTTAGGAACCGTGGACACTGAATCTAAAAAGGACTCTGAAGGTTGTGACAGAAGTGATGACAGAAACACTGTAAACCTCTTTGGGAAAGTCATTGAAACCACAGAGCACAATCAGGAGCCCAGCGAGGCCACTGATGGGAATGGTGAGGTCACTCTAACGTATGCAACAAGAGCAAAAGAAGAGAGTGCTAGGGTTCAGGGTAAGTGAGCACACAAATTGTGTTCTATTGGTTGGCTGGGGAGGGGTCAGTCCTAAGTGTAGAAAGGTATCTGCTAATCTAAAGATGACATATCATTATCTAGTTAAGTGTACTCTTCAAAGTTCTGTATGTCTTTGGAAGAGCATATGTCAGATCATTTTATTCACACTGGGATTTCCATTTTTGCTCTGTTGTCTTTGAATGTAAAGTACAGAAATTTACATGTACATTCTCCAGTCATAATCATGCAGTTTTAGGGTATTGTGAGAGATAATCAACTTCTTTTCTGGCACAGATAAATAGAGAAGTATTTCTACAAGCTTAATAGTCACCCTCTCTAGATTCTGGCTTAACCATCATACTGAAATAGAACTTTGCCTTAAAATAGGAACTTTTCTTTTTATCTTGTTGCCCTCTTTGAATAAGTAGGATTAGGAGAAAATGTACTTTTGTGTTTACTCTGAACCAATACTTATTAGCATATGTGTCATGATTCTAGGTCATCCTAGATCGTACTAAGAAGACATCTGTCAAAGCAATTAGAGTTGGTGGCCACATGTGGTATCTATCACATATGCCTTTTTTTTTTCACACCCCTTTAAAAATGTATAAGCCATGATTAGCTAGGGAACTATATGAAAAGCAGACCATAAACAGGTTTTGGCCCAAAGGTCACAACTGCCATTCCCTGACCTTAATGGAACAAACTTTACAAAAACATGAGTGTCTCATGGAAAGTCTCTGTTTATGGCAGAGACATGTGTTTTTTCACACATTGCCTAACAAGCTAATTGTTAGAGATCCCAATGAAGGATTATTTCACCAAGATATTGGTGATTTAAAATCATGGTAAAATCTAACATTGTTTGGAGATTGTTTTCCTTAAAATATGATAATGGTTGTTCCCTTAAAATAACACATTTCTAAACTTTTTTCCTCTAACAAACCACACATAGATTCTTTAAGATCAATCTCTAACTATATTTGTCAATGACCCATTCTGCTTTTTCACAATCCAAAAGCATTGAAAGAGCATTTTCAACTAAAATGATGTGTCAAGGTGTCAGAACACTGATGCTGGTCAGTTTGACCTTGAGCATTCCATACTCATAAAACAAAAGTAGGAACACTCAACTATGATTGTGGTCATTGCCTTACAGATAACCTCTTTCTAGAGAAGGCTATGCAGCTTGCAAAGAGGCATGCCAATGCCCTTTTCGACTACGCAGTGACAGGAGACGTGAAGATGCTGCTGGCCGTCCAGCGCCATCTCACTGCCGTGCAGGATGAGAATGGGGACAGGTAAGTCAGGATTTTTTGCATGATAGGTTGTTCTGGGTAGGGAAAAAGAAGAGCATCGTATAATGCATACTGACTAGAGATAAAAATAATTGTTCAAATGTATTGAGTCCTCTAACTGGAACGATCAAGAAAACTAGTGTGAATAAGGTTAAGTAGCACAATTTGCTGCTCCATCCTGCTGCTGTCATCTGTTGGAATCTGTAGTAGCTGGAGGACTCATCTAAGAGTGAATCTCTCTGGGCAAGCCAACTAAGATGTGTATAGGTAATGGTACTTTTTGAAAAGCCTCGCTTTGTTTATTGAAATAATATTTGGAGAATTGTTAAGAGTCCTACCAAATCCTTGAAGCCTTGTTATCCCAGCTGCATATTTATAATGACAGTGTACTCAAGAAAAAGCCCAATAAAGGCAGCAACAACAACACAAAGATTAAGAGGGATTGGTCATTCTTTCCTAGTTACTGATTTCTTCTCTACTACCTCTTCTGATGGTCACCAGTCTGTGACTGGTTCAGACTTTTGTGACTGCTCCAGCCCATGCGTGGGAGTCGAACATTCCAAACACCATGCCTTCCATTCCTGCTATTACTGAGATTGTATTTGCAAAGCCACCTGGCTTCTTTCTAAAACAGTTCTCTTAGTCCTTTCATTGAGACTTCTAAAGTATCTCGAAAGCCTATAAAAATAACAAGAAACAGCAGCCTTCACATTCAAGTCAAGTGCCTTATCTAAAACCTTCCTAAAATAGCATCAACACAGAGAAATCCTTTTCTGTGGAAGAGCTCTTGAGTGCTGTGTTTTAGACCTCAGTTTAAAAATTAAACCAAGCTCTTTAGGAAAGTAACAATCTCAGGGTTTCAAGCAGAGACACCTTTGTTCTCGTTCCTTGCAACGTAACCAAGGATGTGGTATAACCACTGGCCTTGTTATACAGTATGAGAGGCACCAGTACAACCTTCTTGGTGTAAGGCCATGAACAGCAGAATGCTTTTTCAGGGTTAAATAATCCAGTTAGCATTCAATAGCATACAACCACAAGAAAAAGCAGTTAACCGAGACAGGATAGCAGTGTTTCAAGTGGCATTTCCAGGGACCTGTTGAATTGATAAGTCTAAGAAGATGAGCACGTGCAGGTTAGAAAGGAAGTACTGATATCTGAAGGGGGGATTGTAGGAAGGGATACAAGGCGAGGCACGTGCAAGTTCCCTCCTAAGACCCAAGCACGCTCACACAAGCCGGCTCTCAGAGAGGCCATAGAGGTGGGACTTGGAGAGACCAAAGGATCCTCAGAAGAGTGTAGGTAAAGGGCAGCTTTTGGCCATCACAGCCCAAGTCTCTTGTTTTAATTCAGTCCATCATATTTGGCTAATAGTCTGAGTCCTGTGGCCGTTAGTCATCATAGAAAATACAATAAAGAAAAATATATAAAACTTCTGCTATTGGGGAAATTCCCATAAGGGTGTGAGGATTTGAGGGGGAGGGGGAATGTACTTCTGCTATGAAATGCTGAGCTGCACATGGAAATTTTCGGGCAGTTTTAGAAGTATGACCTTTTTCTTGGTATATGTGCATCATGTCTATGTCAGAGTTTAGGCCCTTTTCAGAAGTCTTCTTCCAGTATCACATTTCAAGAAGCAATAGTGAAACCCTGAGATCATCCATTTTAAAATATTTCTCAAGTAGCAAAATCACAATTTAGTTTTTTAGGCTCTTCTGTGCCAGTGTTAATCCCAAGTACGATATACTTGCTATTGCTAAGGAAGAGGCTTGAGTAAAGTGGCACCTGATAGCCTATTTTAGAGAAGATCCAGCCTGTACCTCATGTCCCAGATGTAGTTTTGCTGTGAGATGCTTTAGTGTGCTCTGCACTTCAATCTGTCCATGCTCTGGAGTGGTCATCTTCTTAGACATTCATCTGCACGTCTTTAGAGCAGTGCACATGTATCCCCTATGCAGGAGGATTGCTTAAGGGATTAAGAGGTGGCTTTGGAGTAAGACAGACCTTGGCTTGAATCCCAGCTTCACCACTTATGGCCTTGACTGAGTTATATGAGGCCTACAAGTCTCAGTTTCATTAACCAAAAAGCAAAGATAATATTACCTACCTCCTAGGATTATTGTTATAATAAAAAGACAATGTATATCAAATGCTTAGCATAGTCTGGTAAATCAAAGCTCCCCAAAAATAGTAGCCACTGTTAAAATGATTGCTATTGTTATTGTTTTGAATTTTAATAGTATGTTTTTTAATAATTAAAAGAATTATGCTTCTCTGAGTGACTTTGACACCACCGGTATGTTCAGCCTTGTTAGTGTAAGCTCTTAGGTTCCTTCTATCATTCTTATTTTTGTGCCCCTACTGCATGCTAGGGCTGTAAGATTGACTCAGACAGAACCTGCCCCAGAGATGACAGGACAGAGAAGGAGAAAAATGTGTAGAAAACTGCAGTTGCATAACCAAGCAGTAAATTTGAGAGGGACAACTTGCTCCACTTAGGAGGTTAGGAAAGTATTCTCTGAGGATGTCGGGTTTGAACTGGAATATAAAGGATGGAGTAGGCATTGTTCAGGCAGAAGAAAGGAGCAAAAACGTTCCAGGTAGAGAGAATATTTGCCGGAATGTTTGCAGGAGTGGCGGGAAATACAATCACTTTGTTTCTTCACAAGTTTACTGCAAGAATTTTCTTCCAGTAGTTAAAAGCTTCACACCATTCTCCCCTCTTGGGATCTAGAAAGATCTTTAAACAGCCACCGCACTGTATTTTGGAGGAGGGCAGCAGGGCTAGGTGAGATAACAAAGTTTTCTGAACAATCCCTAGTGCCAGGCATTCATTTTACATAAAATCTGTGTGTCAGGAAAAGTCAAGGGGAAAGGTAGAGGAGAAAACCACCCAAAGCCATACTATAGAGGTAGAATTGGGATTTAAGCTTAGGTGCTTCTGGGCTGGAAGCCTCAGTGTGTTTATGCATCAAGGGGTCAGATGTGAATGCTCCCAGAGGCCAGGCAGGTACCACAAATAACATAACAGCCTTGGGCAGACAGTTAGGAGGGACGGGTCTTCTGGAGACAGCATCCCACCTCAGATTCAATACGTTTTATAGATTCAGAACATTTTAGGGCCAAATAAAACTAGGTATGAGAACAGATTCCATTCTTGAATCTAACCACATCTTGAGAATCTTTTCTTTTTCATTAACATTTTAGTTAATTATTGCCACTGTGTTTTCATTCCAGTGTCTTACACTTAGCAATCATCCACCTTCATTCTCAACTTGTGAGGGATCTACTAGAAGTCACATCTGGTTTGATTTCTGATGACATTATCAACATGAGAAATGACCTGTACCAGGTAAGCTGAAATCTCAAGAAAACAACTGAAGAAAATTCCGTAGTTTACTTTTTCTTTTGTATGTTTGGGTGCATGTTATTTTTAGTAATGTTAAGAGTAGCAAAAATAAAAACAAACTGTTGTAGGTAATATCTAAAATCCCATTAGTTGAGAATGTTACCTTATGATTTAGGATCTTTTGATCTGTGGGTATAACAGCCATCAAGCCACAATGAAATTCAGCATCCCACTGGGGGAAGGCAAACTTTAAACTTTAGAAATCAAAGAATTTTTTCATTTAAGAGGGAGAAACTAGAGTAAAAATGTCACATCTGTCAAGAAAAATAAAGTTTAAAAAAGGTTTGAAAAGCCAGTAATTTATAATAATTTTAAAGTCTACTGAAACATACGTTGACAATATCCAGATTAAATGTATATCAAATAAAGCGTTCTGAAATCACCACACAGAAAGGTTAAAAGTTTGCTTGAGGAGGAAGAGGTGTCTTTCAAAAGCAGAAAGACAGCGCCAAGTGAGGAAAAGTGGGAACACCAAAGTTTTGCCCAAATCGGGTTTTCTTAGGAATTAATTAGGTGGGCTGAAAATACAAGTTGAGGAACTGTTTTTTCCAGAGGTCTTCCAACACTGCAAAGGGAGAAGTTAGCTGGAGACACAGCGAGGCCCCCTAATGGGCATGTGCAGAATTCAGGGAGAGGCAAGGAGCCTGGGAGCCACTTGGGCAGAAGCAGAGCTTGGACATTGGTGATGGGAACCCAGCGACCCCAGCCAGACTTTCTGGCTGAGCGACTGCACTGGCATGAAGCCAAGATGGGGTCTGGCTCCTGAGGTTTCCTCCTTCCTGCCCCCGATTGCTTTTCCCACCTCACTGTCTTTCCCCCACTCCCACCAGTCTGCTGTATGGGGCTCCTGCCCTTGCCCACTTCTTAGCTTTCCATTTTTCTCCTTTCCTTCATTGACCTGAAGCATCTTCCTCATCCTCCTTGGAGAGATGGTTTGCTGGTTCACGTGTATCTCTCACTCCAAAAATATGGCCACAATCCTGTGCGATGATTTACTTAGTGAAGGTATTTGTTCCTGCTCTCTCGGTTTTTAAAACAGTGATGTGAATCATTTCTGTTTCCTCACTTTAAAGGAAAATGCTTTTATTAGTTTAAAGAAAATTAATTAAAACTTCATTTTCTTTAAAGGAAATTAAAATATTTATTTTCTTATTTTTATTTCCATTCTTTAAAATATGCTTTAGGCTGGGTGCGGTGGCTAACACCTGTAATCCCAGCACGTTGGGAGGCCGAGGCAGGCGGATCATGAGGTCCTGGCTAACATGGTGAAATCCCGTCTCTACTGAAAAAAAAAAAAAAAAAATTAGCCAGGCATGGTGGCGGGTGCCTGTAGTCCCAGCTACTCTGGAGGCTGAGGCAGGAGAATGGTGTGAACCCGGGAGGCAGAGCTTGCAGTGAGGCAAGATCACACCACTGCACTCCAGCCTAGGCAACAGAGCGAGACTGTCTCAAAAAAAAAAAAAAAAAAAAAAAAAAATGTGCTTTAAAGTGCATTTACAGCAAAACTACTAAATGTTTACATGTGGCTCTTAATAGTTTTTACCTATGACTAGGTAAAAATTAATAGGTTTCGTGATAGGGGAAAATGACCATTTTTCATTCAATGTAAGTCACCATTAGGCTTCTTCACTGGCTGTTGTGCTTAATGTCAAAGGAAAAGTAAAGTTAGTGACTCTTCACTGCCTGTTAATATAAAATAACTAGTATGAAGTGTGATTGTAGATTTACATTTAAAGGATGTCTTCTTGAAACTTTTATGTCATTTTCAGGGTCATTGGTATTCGGAAAGTCATTTTGCCTGTAAAGCTTGATTCTCACAGACTTTTGGACTGATTGTTCCTTGTAGTCATCACAAATCTATGAATAAAACTAGGAATGGGACATTGTAGCTTGTCAGTCCTCTTCAAACCCTGCTTAACAGTCATATTCAAGGAATTACTTACTTTATGTTTATAAATAGGATCTGCAAAGGACACAGCACAACAGCAGCACAACAGGATTAGTAGCTGTGATTTTTTTTTTGGAGACGGAGTCTCGCTGTCTCACCCAAGCTGCAGTGCAGTGGCGCGATCTCGGCTCACTGCAACCTCTGCCTCCCAGGTTCAAGCGATTCTCCTGCCTCAGCCTCCTGAGTAGCTGGGATAACAAGAGCACACCACCACACCCGGCTAATTTTTGTATTTTTAGTGGAGACGGGGTTTCACCATGTTGGTCTGGCTGGTCTCAAACTCCTGACCTCGTGATCTGCCAGCCTCGGCCTCCCAAAGTGCTGGGATTACAGGCATGAGCCACTGCGTCTGGCCAGTAGCTGTGATTTTTTTATATCCTAAACTCTTTACTGTATCATTTGGTTACATATGTTGAGACTCTCCAGTGTGTTAGAGACAAAAACCCTGAAACCACCACATTGATACTTCTATCCCTTCTGATTTGGGGACTCTCAGAAGACTCTATGTCCATTTTCCCCCCACCTTACCACCAGTCTCATTAATGGGCAGTGATTCTGGCTTCCCTAGTATGCCTTCTAGGTCTCAGACACACACCCAGTGGCAACTTTGATTTGAGAATTAGAAACTGCTAAGATTTGAACTCTTGATTATCTGTCGTAAAGGTTCTCTAGTAACTATTCTTAATGGAAAATGATACAGTTCTTTAAATAATTTGGATTATTTGGCAATTATCTTAAGCATTCTCCCCAAATACCGTTCACTAATCTTAGTACATTTCTGTGACCATCTGTCATGATCAAATTCCTCTCCCCACCCACCCTCTAGAAACACACTCAAAATAGTCCAAGTGCACAGAGTTAGGATTTTTTATGAAAATATTCTCTTTAAACCTTTTTCTCCTCTCTCATTCTGCTTCCCCCAACATAGACAACCACTCTATTGTGTTTGGTATGGATTGTTTTATTTGTATATGTTCCCATAAAACATTATTGGGGGGTTTTATGTATTTTTATGTTATGTTGTTATTATAAATATCACATATATTCATAGTTTTAAAAATGGTACAGAAGAATCTACATTGGAAAGTCAAAGTTGCCTGCCCTAACAATGGCCAGGTCCCCTAAGCACAAATGTCGCTATTGTGTTTATAGGTAGTTTTTCAAGTATTGGATATAAATGTGCATATACTTGAAATACATAGATATTTTCATATACTCTCACATACAATCCACATTATGTTAAATGTACTTCTCTTGCCTTGCATTAACCTTTATATTTTTTAAAATTTAATTTAATCATAGATTCAAAGGAGGTTACAGAAACATACTAGGAGGTCCTAGTATTTACTGCAAGGAAACCAGAGGTATCTTCACCCAGTTTCCCCCAATGGTAACATCCTGCATAACTTCAGAACAAGATCAAAACCTGGAAATTGACATTGTACAATCTACAGATCTTAATCAGATTTCACCAGTTTTACACACACTTGTGTGTATCTGTATAGTTCTTTGTGCATATATTTTTTAAATACGTAAGTGGCATTATGCTACATGTTACTGTATTTCTGCCTTCACTGCTTATCCACACAGTTCTGTGTACAGCTAGTTTGTTGTTTCAGCTCCTGAAGAGAATCTAGTATGGATCTTCCACCTATAACATTCTTGTTTCCTAGCAGTAGACATTTAACCAACTTCTAACTTCCTACCTCAGTAGAGAATAATGCAGTGACTCTCCTCACTTATGTCCTCTTGTGGATTTGTGTCAGAATTTCACCTAGATACATCTACAAGAGTTGGGTTGCTGGGACATTTGTATATTTGGCTATCCAGAATGTCTGTGTAAGTCCCCACGCCCACAGCCATAGCATGAAGGTGTAATTGTTAAAGATATTATCCTTGGATTTAAGATCTAGAAGCTTTATATCATGGAAAACCATTGATTGGACTGTGGAAGAAAATATTAAAAAAAAAAAACCTCAGACTCATTTTTTTGAATTCAAACTACAGATAATTTCTAATTCCTGGATAGTATACTATCTTACAATTTCAGATCCTTTTTTTACATTCTCATTCTCTTTCCTTTTCCCATCTCCCCAAGTAGCATTTCAGAAAACACAGATTAGTAAACAGTTTCTATTGACTTAGTTATTTTTGAGAAGAAGGCTCTTGGCAACAATATCTAAAGTTTTGAGGACATCACTTCATTTCAGGCCAGGGTGATAGTCCTAGAAAATGAAAGAAATAAGGGCGAGTAATAATTTGGCAAATAAAAGGGTCTTGGTCTGATATATTAAATAATCACTGTAGTTGAGATTTAGATGACCCTCACATCATTCATCCTGCCAGTTCTCATGTGCTGTGGTCACCTACATAGCTAGGAGGTTGGTGGCTCACCTGCTGCTGTAGCCAGTAACTGCTCAATGAAAAGGGAATTTTAGGCAAATTGTCACAAGACTGGCTGGATGTCATAGTTAGGCTCCTGTGAAATAAACTGATTTGTGTAAAGATACAGTGCTGTTCTCTGTCATTGAACTCAGTTCTTTGAAGGATACATTTGTGATTGTATTTGTCTTACTCATTTTTGAAAACACACAGTTTGCAAAACATCTTATTTGCATTCACCGAAGTAATACCTTGTGGGCAGGATAGTCAAATGGACTACTTAAGTACCTATTAGGTATCATTAGCTCACCTTTTTTATTCCTCTGAGCCCCCTTGGTGAAATACTTGTATTATCCTCGTTATGTTATTTAGAATCTTATAATACCTTTTATGAAATGGGTATAGGAAAGCTATATTGACTGGTCTCAGGAACCAGTTCATGGGACAGTATTTTTTAATTTAGTAAATTTAGTTTCCGTGTCAGCATAGAATCATGGCACTTTTTTTTTTTTTTTTTTTTTTTTTTTCGAGACGGAGTCTCGCTCTGTCGCCCAGGCTGGAGTGCAGTGGCCGGATCTCAGCTCACTGCAAGCTCCGCCTCCCGGGTTCACGCGATTCTCCTGCCTCAGCCTCCCGAGTATCTGGGACTACAGGCGCCCGCCACCTCGCCCGGCTAGTTTTTTGTATTTTTAGTAGAGACAGGGTTTCACCGTGTTAGCCAGGATGGTCTTGATCTCCTGACCTCGTGATCCGCCCGTCTCGGCCTCCCAAAGTGCTGGGATTACAGGCTTGAGCCACCGCGCCCGGCCCATGGCACTTTTGTTAATTGGTTTCTATTGAGTACTTCATTTAAATTTCTTCAGTGAAAACACAGCCTTATTTTGATTTGTTAATATAAAATCAGCTGAAGATAACTCCTACCAGAAATTTAAGAAAACTAAATTTACTACTAGGTGTGCTCAAAATCAACAATCAGTGGATTTTAGTGAGAAATAAGAAGTTGTTAAGACTTGTAAATATGAAAATAACCCACCACAGAAAAAATTATATGAAGTGATGGATTTGTAACTTAATCTGATTTAATCATTTTATGTTGTAAACTTATATTAAAACATCACATTGTACCTCATAAATATATACAATTACTATTTGTCAATTAAATTTAAAATAAATAAAAATTTTAAAACCTGAATTATTGAATGGCTAAGTGTTAGTACAGCGTATGTACTTCTTTAGCACGTGGTATGGAACAGGATAACTTGGGTGCCAAGGTCAGGAGTTAATCTGGGAATGAGAAATGTTCCTGCAGTATGACCCCACCCATTGCAGTGACAGCTACCAAGCTGTAAGTTGTAAGTAAGTGTTCACTGCTGACCAGTGAATCTCCTGCCCTTCACTTTCCAGACGCCCTTGCACTTGGCAGTGATCACTAAGCAGGAAGATGTGGTGGAGGATTTGCTGAGGGCTGGGGCCGACCTGAGCCTTCTGGACCGCTTGGGTAACTCTGTTTTGCACCTAGCTGCCAAAGAAGGACATGATAAAGTTCTCAGTATCTTACTCAAGCACAAAAAGGCAGCACTACTTCTTGACCACCCCAATGGGGACGGTAAGAGACAATCACACATCATTGGTGTGGGATTAACTTTCTCCGCCTTCTAAATATCTACTAGGTATTTGATAATTGTGTGTTATTTGATTTGTACCCAAAAGAGCTTTCCTTAGTCACCTGGAGTTCATCATCTCTTTTGGGCATTTCTGTTGCTCACCAAAGCTAATTTTTTTAAAGATGATTTGGAATAGTTAGTAGGAGGAAAAAGCAGAGGCCTGAGTAAAGATTCATCTTGAAGCATACAAAGTGTCGTTTATTCAGGGAATGTTTATTTATGTTCAGTGTCTCCTGAGAACATAATAGGAGACTGTGGGTCTTCAAAGCAGAACAATAGACTTACAGTATCTTTGCTGTCCCTCCCCATGATTCAGTTTTTGCCATTTCCTTCAGCTTCACCAAGGGCCATCTTGTGAGTTAGCCATCCCATCCTGTGACTGTCCCTTTGCTTGGACTCTAGGTCTGAATGCCATTCATCTAGCCATGATGAGTAATAGCCTGCCATGTTTGCTGCTGCTGGTGGCCGCTGGGGCCGACGTCAATGCTCAGGAGCAAAAGTCCGGGCGCACAGCACTGCACCTGGCTGTGGAGCACGACAACATCTCATTGGCAGGCTGCCTGCTCCTGGAGGTGAAGGGCGCTCTTACTTGCTTTTGCATTAAATTCCTGAGGGAGATTTAAGGAAATCTCTTCGAAGAATGAAGTCAGTAGCTGCTGTTCTCCCTTATAATCAGCTCTATTTATTTAACACTTATGGAGGGCTTCAGAGTAGCACCTTTAGATGTTCCCCCACCCCCTTGCTTGGCATCTCTAATTGGGGATATCTTCAATGACAGAGCCAGCCCAAAGTAGCAATTGGGCTAGTAATAGGACCCAAGGGGCCATGCACACTGGGAGGTGGGGACAGAAGGGCGAAAGAACCTTCCACTAACGCTTCCCTGTGTGGGCTGGATTGTAGGGTGATGCCCATGTGGACAGTACTACCTACGATGGAACCACACCCCTGCATATAGCAGCTGGGAGAGGGTCCACCAGGCTGGCAGCTCTTCTCAAAGCAGCAGGTAAGGTGGCGACCTGGCGGTCATTAATAAAAAATGTTACCAGGAATGCAAACCCAACTTCAATAGAGCAGCCATGTTGCCTCCTTTAAGCCACAGACCTACTGCTGAAAAGCGAGGGTAAATAAAAATTATATGGCAAATCACATTTTATCTGCCATAAGGCACTGTTTGGACTAGTAATCTTGGGCTTTACCCTGACAGTCATGTTAGTTTTTACTTTCTGATTCATCTGTTTGGGGTTTGATTGTTTAGATTGACTCCCATGACAAGGGGTCTTTCAAAGTAGAGTTTGATTCCTTATGGAATTCTGAGTGGTATCAGTCTCAGATCATATCAGAAGTCCCCAGAAGAAAAAGATTATTGGTGAAAGAAATCATTTAAAGACTTCATTTTGAAAGAAATGTCTCTTAGAAATTGAAGTGTAGGAAAAAGAAAATGGGCCATGTGTTAAGACCCATTATGTGGAAGGCACTAAAAATGGCTAGCACTTAGTGACCTTTCCATGTCCCAGGCACTATGATATGCACTTTATGTGCACAGTCTCATTTAATGCCCAGTCACCCCTTGTGACAAATACCGTTATTATTCCCCATCTTAGAGTCAAGGAAACAGACTAGAGAGACTACCAGATCCCACTTCAGGGTTCCCCTAAGTGTCAGAGCTATGAATCACACTTGGGCAGTGTGAACTTCAAGACTTTATTCTCTCTACTATGTTTCTCTCTCCTATTTTGTTCATAGGTTTGCAGATGTTATTCCATTTAATTGTCTAGTCCTGTGAAGTATAAAAAATTATCCATGTTCATCTTTGAATCTCCAGTGCCTTGCATATTTAGAACCCCAAAATATGTGTAATGAAATTGGCATCTGAAGCCTGCCCTGACATATCTGATTTACTTTAGAGGTTTTCTTTTAACTAAGAAGGTAAACGCTACATAAATTCAAGAAAACAAAGCAAATTAAAGACATAGGAACTTTTTCTTTGGGAACACCATATTTTTCTTTTCTCTTTTAACAAAAGAGAGAACAATAAAAAAAATACCAAAAAAAAGAGGGAAAAAAAACTCTATTTAACAAATAGAGCTTTTTCTTGAACAAGAAACTCTGATTGCAGTGGTTATTAATAGTTTTAGAAGACACTGATTATAATTAAATGCCTTCCAACAAGAATCTATAACCAGTCGGATGGGTTGGCTCACACCTGTAATCCCAGCACTTTGAGAGGCTGAGGTGGGAGGATCACTTGCACTAGGAGTTTGAGACCAACCTGGGCAACATTGTAAGACCTCATGTCTATTAAAAATTTTTAAAAGTAGCCAGGCATGGTGTCACTCGCCTGTAGTCCCAGCTACTTGGGAGGCCGAGGTAATAGTATCACTTGAGTCTGGGAGTTCAAGGGCGCAGTGAGCTACAGTTTCACCACTGCACTCTAACCTAAGCTATAGAATGAGACCCTGTCTCAAAAAAATACATAAATAAAAAGAAAAGAAAAGAAAAAGAAACTATAACCCTTTTAAAAATGCTTTATATTGAATCCTCAGAATCCCATGAAAGGAATAGCAAGTAACAGTTTCTCTGATATATAAATGAAGAAACTCAGATGAAAAACCGAGCCCGAATCTTAATGTCATGGAAAAGGTCAGTTAAGGCCAAGTGTGGAGGCTCACACCTGTAATTCCAGCATTTTGGGAGGCCAAGGTGGGTGGATCACCTGAGGTTGGGAGTTTGAGACTCACCTGGCCAACATGGTGAAACCCCATCTCTACTAAAAATACAAAAATTAGCCAGGTGTGGTGGCGGGCACCTGTAATCCCAGCTACTTGGAAGGCTGAGGCAGGAGAATCCCTTGAGCCCTGGAGGTGGAGGTTGCGGTTGCGGTGAGCTGAGACTGCGCCACTGCACTCACACACACAGAAAAAAAAGTCAGTTAAAGGATAGCTCATCCCTCCAGTCTTTGGTCCTGTAAATTGTTCCTCTTAATTTCTCCATGGTTTTTATGGTGGGATTACATTTATTGTCTCATAGATCAGGCCAGAACTGGGAGAGTAAAATCAAGAAATAGCGTGAAGATCCTTCTTTGCTTCCCATTAAGTACTCTTCTATTATTGATATTGACACATCTGATGTTCTCCCAGCAAGATAAAAACAAGTTCCTCCCTCGAAAATGGCATCATTAGACATCAAGCTAAACACTCATCAAAATAATCTAAGCCTCTGAGAAGTAACTCTAGCTCTAGTCTTTGAGTTACTTTGGTGTTTTGTTTATTTGTTTGTTGTTTTTGTTTTTGCTGGATGCTAAAGAGCAGACTAGATTTCCCAAAATATTTCAATAATTATACAGCCTAGCAGGTTTGTTTATTTAAAGATCAGAACCCTGGCATTGCTGTACCCAGCAATGAAACTGGCCATGCTATCACTAGATATCAAGCATCTTTGCTGTTTTGAGTGCCCAAGAAAAGGGGCTGAGAAATACATTGTCATGCGTAAATTTGAACAGTGGGGACCCTAATCCTGAGGGTGCACCCTAGTCGCTGTAATCATGCCGTCCATCATCCCTCAGATTAAAGATGCATCATTCAGCTGAGAAATATCCTGTAGAGTTAAATGTGAAGTCAGAGTATTTGAAGTCTTTTTTTTTTTCAATAGTATCTTTGGCTATTTAAGGTGTCATAAGACAACTTTAACAATCAAAGCAAATTACAATTTTAAAACAATTTCTCTGGATATTCCAGTGGAAACGTTTTATGCATTAAAAATTATCCAGGAGATTGCCTCAAGCTGCTACAGTGCTTTGCCTTTGGGAATCTGACCTTTGCAGGCAGTTGAAAGTTGACAAGATGTGGGTTTACCTAATGCTGTGTAACCTAACTTCGCAGGAGCAGATCCCCTGGTGGAGAACTTTGAGCCTCTCTATGACCTGGATGACTCTTGGGAAAATGCAGGAGAGGATGAAGGAGTTGTGCCTGGAACCACGCCTCTAGATATGGCCGCCAGCTGGCAGGTGAGTGCCGCTCCATCTGTCTGATGGCTGCCCCTGAGGGAGTCAGAGGTTCAGGAATGTAAGAACAGATGGTCTTCCCGGTGCTTTATTTCCCAAAGAACATGCCTTTTATTTTTAAGAAAGTCTGTTTGTCAGAGACCATTTTTATCTTGAAAAACCCTATCCATGAAAGATCTAGGTCAGCTGAGTTCTAAGTACGAAAGTGTATGCCTAATCAGATCAGAGTTGAGATGTGAGAAAAGGTTAGGAGAAAAACACAAAATTCACATAAAAGTTACCCATTCCGAATTCACACCAGAATTGTTACCATCTCAATTTCTGAAGCTAGGATAAATGTTACTGTTTGCTTAGAACTTAGCTAAGTGATTTTGGGATGTAAAAATAAACTAAGAAGTCTTCTTAGAATTTCAATAAATATAAAACAGAGTAAATAGATTTAAAGCCTTCCTCAAAACTCCACAGGGCTGAGATCTGAAGGTATAAAGCAGTTACTAGGTCATTTGGCCCTGGGAAGAAAAGCCAGAGGGAGGAGGTGGGCAGCGTGCAAGATCTCCAGCAAGACAAGATCAGTTCTTCTAGAGGCGAGAGCTGCTCCACTTCTAAAACTGCTCATCTGCCTCCCACGGCCTGTTTGTGTCCAGCTCACTGATGTTGGCAGAGACTACATGGTTCTCCCTTTATGTTAGCACCTCATTTCCCCAGAAGGCCTTGCCACAGAACACAAAAAGATGATGCACTCAGTGACCCCACGCTCTCCTTACCCAGGTCAGCCTGCACCAGAGTGACTGCAGAGAACACCACAAATGCTTCTGCAGCTTTGGAATTCTTTTTCTTTTAGCCTAAGACATTTCTCGACCCTCAGTTAAAACGTCAGTATTGCCAGAGGGTTAACACCAAGCCTTGTGAACATCTAGACATCTCAGCAAGCTTATACAGTTAATTCTCACAAGCTTGTTACTATGGAAGAGGGGACACAGCTTCTCAGCTCTGAGTAAGCTCTTCCCTAGCCTTAGGTCTCTGAGCAGGAGATGATTGACATGGTGGCCTGGACTGCCTGTTCCTTCCAAAAGGCTATAGCTCTGACTGCAGTTTGGTTGGGTATTCTGACCCAGCTCAGAGAGTTTGTACAAAGCACAACTTCCCTGCACCAGAGCTCCCACAGCTTGTTCTTCCCCCAAAGGGTACCATATTCTTGGAGGGTGGTCCTGACTCTTCTTGCCATTCCTCCATCATTAGGGTACCAGGCCCTCCTAAGGAGGACATGCTGAGTTCTTTATCATAAAGAAACAGACTGCCCTAGTGGTCCCTTTGATGTTTAACAATTTCTGGTGTTTTTCTTGCCAACAGGTATTTGACATATTAAATGGGAAACCATATGAGCCAGAGTTTACATCTGATGATTTACTAGCACAAGGTGGGTTGTGATAGAACCAGATTCTCATAACCATTATTATCTCCACAGTATCATTTAAAGGGAGGAACCAGCATTATCCAGGGTCTACTGTGAAAAGTACATTTCTTATTTCAGAACCAAAAGATGCTGGAGGTAGATAAGGAGAATATCCAGTTTTAATCTACTATAAATATATACTGCCTGCTACCCAGCTGGGCTTTGACCTTCAAGTAGAGTAGCTTGGTTGCTTCCACTGGGAGTTGGAGGAAGCCAGGTGGCATTGATCAGTCCCTCCAGAGTGTCTATGGCAGGTTAGAACAAGTGTGTTCTTTCTTCATTTCCTTCAGGAGACATGAAACAGCTGGCTGAAGATGTGAAGCTGCAGCTCTATAAGTTGCTAGAAATTCCTGATCCAGACAAAAACTGGGCTACTCTGGCACAGAAATTAGGCCTGGGGATACTTAATAATGCCTTCCGGCTGAGTCCTGCTCCTTCCAAAACACTTATGGACAACTATGAGGTAACATGTTACCTTACAGATTTAGCAATTTTCCTTTGACTTTACTCTGTTAACATCTCTGGCCAGGGCATAATCTCCTTCCCTGTTCCTTAACTCTGAAGAAGAAAACCACTCATTGCCCAAGGCCTGGGAGGGTGACCCAGGCTAAAAGTTGGCAGCCCATCTTCCTGAGAATGCTGTTTTCAGATACCTTCAGATTTTCCCCGTTTTCAAATACCTAGAGACTTCCTGTGAAAATGCTATGTAGAGGGTCGGGATTTTCACAGAACTTGAACAGCCCTGAGCAAAGGATCGACTGTAATCAACATGCGTAGCTTCCTGTCCCCAAGAACACACCTTACCACGTGGCGGGGCATTGAGTCATGTTCTGTGAGGTGACTCCTAGTGGAGCCATTACCTGGTGATTTTTTTTTTTTTTTTTTCATTTCTAAAAATAAAATGTAGAAAAGCATGGGGTGAAG
Source organism: Trachypithecus francoisi (assembly GCF_009764315.1). Taxonomy (NCBI): domain Eukaryota; kingdom Metazoa; phylum Chordata; class Mammalia; order Primates; family Cercopithecidae; genus Trachypithecus; species Trachypithecus francoisi. Next base: position 99,048,676 of record NW_022681454.1, read on the forward strand.
TTGTTTTCTGTTGAAAATTTCATGGTTAGCTTTTGTTTCTCCATGGATTTCAGAGCTTCAGCTTACAGAGGGAGACTGTGTAGACGTCACTGTAGGCAGAGTTTCACTGCCTCAGCGCTTCTCTCTCTGTCTCTGTGTGCTTACTACAAACCACTTCTCTGTGATTTCTGAGTGATCTTTGAGCCGAAACAGGAAACTTGATTCAAAGACTGTATTTTCTTAGTCGCTGTTCTCTGCCCTTTCCATTTCCTCCTGGCTCCTGATTGGAGGAGGCAGCATGGAAGAGGGAAGGGTGGGCTGTCAGTGCTTACAGCCTGCACTGGGACTCGAACACAGGAACATGCTCCTCCTTCCTTTTTTCTCACAGGTCTCTGGGGGGACAGTCAGAGAGCTGGTGGAGGCTCTGAGACAAATGGGCTACACTGAAGCGATTGAAGTGATCCAGGCAGCCTCCAGCCCAGTGAAGACCACCTCTCAGGCCCGCTCGCTGCCTCTCTTGCCTGCCTCCACAAGGCAGCAAATAGGTAAAGAAAAAAGACAAAAGACAGTGGAGATATTTTCCAGCTCCCCCAGGCTGGTGTCTTCAGCTCTCTTGGGATATGATGTGGCAATTTTCTTTCTCATCTTCTCAATACAGTTCCCTGTGTGTCTGTGTACGCCCTGGGCTCACCCTCTGCCTCTCTTGATAGTACCATTCAGATGAGGGGGCAGTACCCTTGGAAAATCAGATTGCCACATGAACTACTTAGTAAACACTAAATAATACAATAAATACGAAAAACAACATGATGCGGGTGATTAAATTTAAGACATGAGAGAAATAATATTTACCTTAAAGAGAGAACAAGATACAGAGAGAGAACGATCTCCTTCCTTTGCCTCCTCTCTCATGCTCATGACACTGACCTTGTCCCCCACCATAAATGGGACCATGTGTCATGCCACCAAAAATCTCACAACCATATGAAATGGACTCTCAACCCAGCCCAGTAATCCCGTATTTCCTACAATTTTATTCTCCCACTCTGTAAATGACGATTCCATGCTTTCTATTTCTAATCCCCCAACACTCCTTCCCTCCCCTTAATCATGCAACACCCTTGCTTCACACTCTATTGAAAACAGAAGAAACCAGAACCCTCTCACCTTTGCACCAAGTGCCAGCCCACCTGTGCCTGTGCCCACACTGGCAGCCTTCCATCTGGGCTTGGTGGGTTAAATTTCTTTGCCCAGCTGAGGAGCCACCTCTCCCCTGGGTCTAGCCCCCTCACCTCTACTAGGTTGTTACTGTTCATTCTTACCTCTGTCTCCTGTTCTAGCCGTTCCTCCTCCCCACTCTCTGACCAGATCACCTAGCAAGCATTTCATGATTTCCTCATCTTTAAAAACAAAACACACCGAAACAATCACCCTCTTAATCCCACATCCCATTTAGCTACAGTCCAATTGCTCTATTCCCTTACACAGCAGAGCTCCTCAGAAGAATTTTTTAGAGCTGTTCTTTCCAGCTTGCCACCTTCCACTCTCTGCTTGGCCTCCTGCAGTTGGGATCACATCCCCACCACTCCACCAGGCCTGCTTTCCTCACAGTGACCAGTCACCTCCACATTGCCAGATCTCTAGTCACCTCCTTTTCACCTTGACAACTCGCAGAGTGTGTCATGGTTGACCCCTACCTTCAACTTCAGACCGTCTCCATTCCTGGCTCCTCCACAGCACACTCCCCTGGCTGCCTCTTCCACACTCACCTTTTAAAGTCACAGCCTTGGCCGGGCGCGGTGGCTCAAGCCTGTAATCCCAGCACTTTGGGAGGCTGAGACGGGCGGATCACGAGGTCAGGAGATCGAGACCATCCTGGCTAACACGGTGAAACCCCATCTCTACTAAAAATACAAAAACTAGCCGGGCGAAGTGGCGGGCGCCTGTAGTCCCAGCTACTCGGGAGGCTGAGGCAGGAGAATGGTGTAAACCCGGGAGGCGGAGTTTGCAGTGAGCTGAGATCCGGCCACTGCACTCCAGTCCGGGCGACAGAGCGAGACTCCGCCTCAAAAAAAAAAAAAAAAAAAAACAAATAAAGTCACAGCCTTCCAGGGTCAGTCCTAAACCCTCCCTGCTTTCTACCTCACCCAAGCCCAATACTCGCCACATCTGTCAGAAGCACTGCCATCTTCCAGGAGGTTAAGACAAAACCCAGGAATTCCTCAGGAGTCCTTTCTGGCACTAATCACTTCATATGCGACCCATCAAATGTCATCCTGTCTGCAACTACCGCCCTAGTCCAGCCCGCCGTCATTTCCTGCCTAGATTCTTGCACGGCTCCTACTCCGTCCCCTTGTTTCCTTCCTGTCCACCTCCCTTCAGTCCACTGTCTGCCCACCAGATAGTGTGATTCTTTTTAAAAATTAGTGACACATTGTGTTACTTCTGGGTTATACCCTTCAGCTCATTCAGTCATTCATTCAGCAAATCCTGATCGAGCATACACTGTGTGCCTAGCAGTGTTCGAGGTTTTAAAGATAAAACTGTATCCCTGTTTTACTCGTTTGCTTTCTTAAACATTGCTGTGGAACCTCTTCCTCCACACTGTCCACACTGCCCTTCCATTCCCAAGGGTTTTCTCTGCTCCCCTGGCTCACTGGTCTGATCCAGCCTTTTGACAGTTCTCTTCCCATTCCCTGGAAAGCTCTTAATTGGCTGGCTCTTTCTTGCCACTCAATTACAGTACCCATCTCACCCTGCCAGGGGGCCTTCCCAGGGGAGCAAGGGCAGGTGCCATTGTGTGCACTTGAGAAAGGAATAATGTATCCGCTGGAAAACAACCCAGATCTCCTGAGTCACTGCCCAGTGCTCCTTCTGCACAGATATTAAAAAAAAAAAAAAAAAGCAAGTACTTATATTGTTTAAAAAAGTAAATACCTACCTAAGCATTAAGCCCCTAATTTGTAGTTATTTTTAGGATATCTCATAGTTTGTAGCACATAATAGACACCAAATAAAGATTGGTTGATTAAATAAATCAATCAGTACCAAGATGATAGTCATGCCACTGGCATTAAAGTCTTAATATTCTAATACTGGAATTTGATACCTAAGAAGATAGCATTTTGATTAGTGTATATTAGATTTCCGTTTCCTTACTGTATAGGAAATAATTTGCCTTGGTCATATCCCTAAGGATACTTATCAACAAAGGGAATTCAACCTGATTTTCCAGTATAGACTCATTTTCACTAAAATCATTTTACTTCTTTGCTACCAAAAGTGTTTTCAAGGCAATGTATGCTGTAATAGCATATGAGGCCCAGAGAGCTAATTTTTAGTTCTTGCTTCTGTCACCAATTTATTTTGCTGAGATTCAGCAGTTTCCTCAGCTATAAAATAGATAATACGGTGGTTGGAAAAATACACCTGATTTCTAAGGGAAGAAAAGGTCCACTGTGAGTGAAGAGAATTCAGAAAGGATTCTCAAACACAAGACTAGATTGCAGGAGGAAGATGTGAAAGCATTTGGCTAATTCTGACATTTGGCTAATTCATAACATCCTCGCAGTATGTCCCACAGTACCTTCTGCCCTTCCCACCACGGTAAGCAGTCGTGACAGTGGGGGTGGCATAGGTGGGATGTGTGGCTGGCAGAAGCCAGTGGGCAAGAGTTGTCCACAGAATAGTCCATGAGCTTTTTAGAGCCAAACTTGGAGCCCATCTGGAGCATAAGGTGTATGACAGCAAAGGCTTTGCCTGGTCCCGGCCATTCCCCCAGTGAATTTGTGCTTTCTCCCCTCAGATGAGCTCCGAGACAGCGACAGTGTCTGCGACAGTGGCGTGGAGACGTCCTTCCGCAAACTCAGCTTTACTGAGTCTCTGACCAGTGGTGGCTCACTGCTAACTCTCAACAAAATGTCCCATGATTATGGGCAGGAAGGACCTCTAGAAGGCAAAATTTAGCCTGCTGACAGTTTCCCACACCATATAAACCAAAGCCCTAAAATTCTACTGCATTGTCCACAAAACAGAAGCTGAAGCGCGTCCAGAGGTGTTCAGAGAGCCAGCCTGCCTGAATCATTCTCGATATAACTCGAGACCTTTTCAACTTGGCTTCCTTTCTTGGTTCATAAATGAATTTTAGTTTGGTTCACTTACAGATAGTATCTAGCAATCACAGCACTGGCTGAGTGGATGCATCTGGGGATGAGGTTGCTTACTAAGCTTTGCCGGCTGCTGCCGGATCACAGCTGCTTTCTGTTGTCATTGCTATTGTCCCTCTGCTACGTTCCTATTGTCATTAAAGGTATCACTGTCCCCACCTGGCATTCCTTCTGACCATCCACAACATCGTTTTGCATTCAAATTAAGGGTTAAGAAAAGGGATATTTTAAAATGAGAGTCACTTGACGTGCCATTTAAAAAAAAGGCATATTGCTTTTTCTAATGTGGTTATTTCTCTGATTTGAAAAAAAAAAGTACTTGTCAATATTTAAACATGGTTACAATCATTGCTGAAAATGGTATTTTCCCCCTTTTCTGCATTTTGCTATTGTAAATATGTTTTTTAGATCAAATACTTTAAAGGAAAAAATGTTGGATTTATAAATGCTATTTTTTATTTTACTTTTATAATAAAAGGAAAAGCAAATTGATGACCTCACCTTGTTTGATCTGTGCAAATACTTATTCTAAGATGTTTCCTTATAATCATGGGATAATTCCATAGCCTGGTTATCACATTCACATTGCCTATTAGAGTCAATTTTTTAATCTAGAAATTAACAAATAATGATCAAAAGGAAAGTGTTTTAACCTAAGATGAAAGCTTTGGATTTGTCAAATCCATACCTAGCTCATCGTATTTAGATTGTGCCACCTCACTTTCCTCCATCTTATACAATGCTACATCTCTTCAATGTCTTCTCCACACCTCTGTGATAAAGTGTTAAAATTTCCATATACTAGAGGGCCCTGGACTAGGAGCCTTCCAGCATGAAGCTTTGCTGAACTGCTTCTGAAAGAGTTGGGAGTAAGGGAAGAGGAAAAAAAATCAAAGTTTTTGAACTAGGTACTATGGTCGACACTGTGATGCACAGCCGCAATTCCCCTTTGACAAAGGACTGGTCTGCTGGTGGTGCACTCTAGCTGTCAGCTTCCTCATGGAATGCCTCTGCTGCAGAGAGCCATGTCTTTGTAGGCCGTATCCATTTCCACACTGGCACCCATGCAGATTGATCAGTGTGGGCATATGAATAAGCCTGTCCAACCCGGGACAACACTGAAGGGCTGTTTAAACTTCAGGGTTCCCATTAGAGTGGCTGAGGCTGCATTGCACTCAACTTCTCCCTCTGCCCATGCTGCTTACTCTCTCACCCTTCCATAGCTGTTGATCTTGAAGGCACTCCAGAAAAACATTTAACACATAAATTTCCAACTCAGAGTCCGTTTCCCCAAGAACCTTGCTTGCACAGGTACTGGGAACCATGCAGAACAATTTTTTGCAACACGTTGAGCCATTAATCTTGAAAAACAACCCAACTTATAGAGAAGGAAATTGAGGCTTAAAGTAAACCATAGCTAAGCTGCTTCTGAGTTTACACCCAGCTCTGTCTAGCTCCAGAGCTCATGATGGGACATTATCTTGATGAGAAGGCAGATAAAAATACTTTGAGTCCAGAAGGAGGCTCCAAAATATATAGGAATTTAGTATATGATAAAGTAAAATTCCAAATCAATGAGAAAAAGATGATTACTCAATATATTAGTCTGATAAATGCTGATAAAGACATACCCGAGACTGCGTAATTTATAAAGAAAAAGAGGTTCAATGGACTCACAATTCCACGTGTTTGGGGAGGCCTCACGATCATGGCGGAAGGTGAAAGACACGTCTTACGTGGAAGGAGGCAAGAGGAAAATGAGAGACAAGCGAAAGGGGTTCCCCCTTACAAAACCATCAGATCTCACGAAACTTACTACCACAAGAACAGTATGGGGGAAACTGCCTTCATGATTTCAATTATCTCCCACCGGGTCCCTCCCACAACACGTGGGAATTGTGGAAGCTCTAATTCAAGATGAGATTTGAGTGGGGACACAGTCAAACCATATCATTCAATAAACAGAGGTCTCAACTGGCAATTCACTTGAAAACAATCCATCTGAACACCTGCCTCCCTCCTTTCATCAAGATAATTTCCAAATATGTCAAAAATTAAGCCATAAAAATATTGGAAGTACCAGATGTCATTGATAAATAATCTTGAAATAGGGAAGGCTTTTTTAAGCAAAACTTTTCACTGATATAAAACCAGTTTAGGTTCTTCATTTTACAGCATCTCCCAAATAAATAGATTCTCAAGGAAAATTCTACTTCTGTTTTCTATTACATTGCCATTTCTCCACCCTTACCCAGCCCCACTGTAAAGTGAAGTTTCTGTAAAGTGAAAAAATACAGCTCTGACTTTCCTTAATTCTTAATTTTCCAACAAGCAGCCCATGCCTCCACTCCTCTGCAGGTTCCTTTCTGTGGCAGATTACTGTTTCCCAGCTGGCCACTACAAGGCCTCTTGTCTTACAACATGACACTGACACTCCTCCCACTGAGGGGAGGGGCCTGGGTTCCTTCTCTGAGAATCTAAGCAGACCTGTGACAAGGACGGAGGAGATGCTAAGTGACTTCCAAGGTTAAGTCATAAAATGGAAAACAACTTCTGCCCCATCGTGCTGGGCCCTCTCTCTTAGAAGCTGGTTATTGTGCTCTGAGGGAGCCAAGTGGCCACATGGAGGAACCAAGTGCAGGTGTTCAGTCCACAGACTTACTGAGACCCTGGCTGATGCCAGCATCAACCAAGAGATGTGTAAGGGAGTGAAGCTTTCAGAAGATTCCAGCCCTCAGCCACTGAGTCACCCCATCTAGCCTTCAAACTGCCTCAGCTGATGCTGCCCAGAATAGAGACAAGCTGTGCTGCAGAGCCCTGCCCACATTGCAGATTCGTGAGCAAATTAAATAATGGTTGAGGTTTTAAGCCTTAAGTGTGGAGTGGATTGTCACCGTGCTCCAGGCTTCCAACTTGACAGCTCACCTACCAGAAGTTCACTTGAAGCGAAGCTGACTTGAGGAGGAGGAACAACTAAGTAACTCACGCCAAGATAGAAAAATGACATTCCCCTTCTTTCATAAGAAGCCCCATATCTCTTCTGTCTCAGAAACTTCTTCTTCCTCCCAGATCTCAGTGCTGGCCTGAACCTCTGTGTGGTGCTGCAACAGCAAGGCCACCAGTCGTCTGGGTCTCTGTGAAAGTATCTTTCATATTGTACCAGCAGATGGAGATAAACCAAAAGGAATGCAGGAGATCAGGTGGAAAGCTATAATGGGCCTGAAATAAACCTTCCCAGAAAGCTTGTGTCACAGCAGGAGGCCATTTAAAAATAGCTTCCTCAGAACTTCAGTCATTTTTGAGGTTTCTATACTCTGCAGGCATAACCCAGACTTTTTCAGGATCAGCAGTCTTTCTTTTCAGCAGAACGAAGCCCTGCTGCTGCTCATTTACCTATCTGTGTCTCCTGAAGTAGCTGAATGTGGCACAGACGTTCCTGGTCACCACCATGGAATGCAGCCGCACAAACTGGACTTTGTACATTTTAGCAGAAAAAAAGGAGGAGGGGAAAGATCCAGCCAGCATGGAGCATTTATTACATGCCAGCCTTTTTGGATTAATAATTTCTAACGATAATTATCAAGACACCCCATGAGGTATATATTTAACCCCAGTTTATAATAAGGAAATGAATGATCTGAAGTTATCAAATAACTCACCCCAGATTCACATGCAGGCCCATCTGATTCCAAAGACTATTCTTTAGTGAGGTTTGCAGTCCTTTGACCAAAAGATGCTTTATTTAAAAGAGAAGGAAAAATGCCTACAGTCCTATACAAAGATGATGGAGTCATCATGTACCCAACCAAAATGCAAAATGTACCCAAAGTATAACTAAAAGGACATATTGCTTGGAGACTTGATTCTCCCCCTAATAAGAGGCAAGGATGCTTAAATATGAATTATTCATTGACTGAAAGTTATTCATTTCTTTCAGCCTCCTATTTTGTGCTTTTGGGGGAAATTCTCTTTCTGACTTGTGCTTCCCCAGGGAATGGACATGGGAGGCACAGGAGTCAAAACAGGATGAAACTAAAATTCTGTTTATTTTCTTGACGATCACAGAACTTGGGATTGGATAAGATCTTAAAGATCACCTTCCTAAACCATTCAAGTTTTTCTCTTTTTCTGAACGCCTACAAAGTGAGAGTATCTCTTCTCCATTGGCCTCACTGTGGCTGGCTGCTTCATGTAAATACCAATCCTAGAGACTAAAGTTCCTGTCCATTGGTTGTCCAGGTTTGTGATTTGGTTTTGGAATTGGGGGAGACACTGAGGAGAGGCTTGAAATTAAATGGATCTCCTTCAATTACATGGATTTCATTATGTCCACAATATCCTTTTTCTGTTACCCTGGACAAATGAATAGTTCAACAAGTTGTTCAAGCTTCTTAAGTTGAAAGGGAGGAAAGGGGTGAGATAGCATCATCTTACTTCTGTCAACCAGCTTTTCCACATTAATATCTCTTTCCAAAGTGATTATTTCATTGAACTATCACAAGAGTCTTCAAAGAATAAAGATACGTATTCAATCAAGATTTCTTGGGTATCTGTTGCTTGCCAGGCACTACAGTGGGTGGTCATGGGGAAACTGAAACACATGAGAGGCATGACTGCAGGATCACTTGACTCCAGTAACAACAGTGCAGCAGGGTTAGGGGTAAGTAGTGTCTCTCTTCCACTTAGCCACGCAGGGATCCAGGCTGACAGTCATTCTTCCTCCAACGCTTGGTTCCTAAGCTCTTGCTAGGGGTGACAGCCCCAGTCAGCCAGGAGAAAAATGCTGAGAAAAGTATGTGAGGGAGTTTTGAATGTGTCACCTCCTCTCATGTTGTGCTGGAGAAAAACTTCAGTCCCTTGGTCACACTAAGAGCAGTGAAGATAGGAGGGTGGTCTACTTCTGTTCCCAGTATTAAGAGAGCTGTTGATTTTGGAACAGGTCACAGTCTTTGGCACAGGTCAAAATCCCTTCCCTGAGGGAGGATGAGCCATAAGTTTCTTTCTAGTTCCAACTTATATGCAGACATTCACTCTGAAAGTCACCTACAATCATGGTAAATGGCCATTACTAAAGGCAAAATCATTTCCTAGGATTAAGCATGAAGATTGCATTGTAAGCACAAAGTCACAGTTTTTCTTAAGGAAATCCTCAGAGATGATCAAGGATATAAGGGCAGGTAGGCTGGAGAAAAGTTACACCAGCTACGTCTTGTTGCCCTTGCACTGATTCACAGAGATCTCTGTTCTCCAACCTCTATGCTCCATAGTTCCTTAAATGCTGCATAAGAAGTCCTGGGCTTGTAGACACCACTGTTAGCATTCTTCAAGAGTCCTTGGCCCTTCAAGATCCTACCCAAAAGAAAGGGACAAGCAAGTTTATCTTGGTTGTGATCTGCAGAGAGCCAGAAAGACCTTGGCTCCCACTTTCTCAGATAAATTGGAAAGGAGCAGAAATTGGTTCTTGTGGAAATAATATTCTCTTCAGGCCAGAAGGATAGCAGATGAAACAGAAATTCTCAAAACCCTTTCTCCCAGGATTCCCTCTTGGGATCCAGGAAGCAGAGCTGGTGATGAAGACAGTGAAGTGGAACCCTGAGGACTATTTTGGGGGCGCATCAGTCAGGGAAGGCTGTAAGTTGATGCCCAATACTAGACAACCAGGTTATTAGGTCTGTTCCCTGGTGAAAAGAGACAGATATTTTCTTCATTTCAAAACTGTTTCACAGTTTCCTTTTTCCTTTTCCTAAAGCAATACTGCACAATTTATTTTTTGGCTTTAAAGAATTGAATGAAGCTCTTTCCCTAAGCGGCCTGAGGTAATCTGTGAAAATGGTTCGCTATTCACTTGACCTGGAGAACCCCCACGAAATCATGCAAATCAAGAGGTTCCAATCTTCGTGTTCACTTTAAGAACACTCGTGAAACTGCCCAGGCCATCAAGGGTATGCGTATTCGAAAAGCCACGAAGTATCTGAAAGATGTCACTTTACAGAAACAGTGCATACCATTCCGACGTTACAATGGTGGAGTTGGCAGGTGTGCCCAGGCTAAGCAGTGGGGCTGGACACAAGGTCGGTGGCCCAAAAAGAGTGCTGAATTTTTGCTGCACATGCTTAAAAATGCAGAGAGTAATGCTGAACTTAAGGGTTTAGATGTAGATTCTCTGGTCATCGAGCATATCCAAGTGAACAAAGCACCTAAGATGCGCCGACGGACCTACAGAGTTCATGGTTGGATTAACCCATACATGAGCTCTCCCTGCCACATTGAGATGATCCTTACTGAAAAGAAACAGATTGTTCCTAAACCAGAAGAGGAGGTTGCCCAGAAGAAAAAGATATCCCAGAAGAAACTGAAGAAACAAAAACTTATGGCACGGGAGTAAATTCAGCATTAAAAGAAATGTAATTAAAAGAAAAAAAATTGAATGAAAAACTTCATATCATGGGTTTTTTTTTTATTTTCAGAATCCCTTTTATCACCTTATTCAAATGCAAATGTTCCCTTAGTCTTTTGAAATAATTTTTTTCTGTAATTTTGAAAAAATTAGCAAAAATAAAAACTTTAAATGTGAATGTTTTCATTTAGAAAATATTTTCAAGTAGTGACTGTCATAGCAACCTGAGAGGTGAACAGGGAGGGATTTTAATTCCTGCCATTCTCCACAGGACAGAGTTGCTGATATGCTGGAAGGTCCCTGGTCTAATGTAAAGAGCAAGGGCTGGGCCAGGACTCAGTCTTCAATCCACATACCGTGCTCCTTGGCTTCACGCTGCAGCAGTGCGTCATGGAACACACAACTGCTTCGAAGGGGTGGGTCATGCCCAGGAGAGGGAAGAAGCTTGCCAACTGGGGGCTCTGAAGTATTATCCAAGGGTGGCCAAACAGCAGGAAGCCAGCATTCCCTCAACAAACTAACTCAACTTCAGCACACATCATGCTTGGCACCAGTCCCCAAGAACAGGCCCAGGAAGAGGCCTTGAGTCCATATTGACTTTCTTCCTCCTACCCACTCCTTCCAGCCCCATTCCTTTTGCTTTGGGGGCCTCAGAAGCTTTTTTTCTCCACCACTTGCCTCTTTTTGCCATTTCTTTGTGTCCCTTCACGTTCCCTCAACAATTCAAGCCAGGACCCCCAAAAAGCTATCCATGGGCCACCCATGTTAATGCAGAATCTTGCCTCACAGCTGAAGCAAAGCCTGGCCTAGAGAGGCCAAACGGACCAGAAATGACATCCCCATAAAGACCCATCGTAATCCCACAGACAGGTCCTGCTACAGGAGCAAAGCTGCCAAAAAGCAACATTCTTGTTCTCTTCCTTTAGGTCCTGAAGCCCCTGCCCCTCCACCACTGCTGCCTGCGACCACAGTAGCAGGGGGAATTTTACCTCCCAAATAGATGGAGACCGTGTATACTTAGGAAGTGTGTATATGCTCATGGATGAGGGAACCTCTCAGGCCTGATTGATGCAAGCAGTCCTTAGCATTCTTCTCCATCCCAGTTTTGATCTGGGAAGGTCAAAGCCACCATTTGGCCCTGCCTTCCTTTACTACCTAGCCAAATGCACATCCTGAATGATGAGCAACATATGCACACAACGTGTGGGCCAGGGACCATGTTGGTCCCTCCATCAGCAGAATGTAATTCCTTTCCCCAAATCATGCCCATAGCTCACAGTTTTGGTCCTTTCCTGATTGTTTTGTTACTGAGCCTTTAAATAGCTCATCTGACTTCTCCTCTGTCAATCATCTATTCAGGAGGCTTGCTGCCAAGTTTTCATAGATCCATAGTAAGTAAATTTGAATTAAAAAGGATTTATATGCTACCCTTTTGCCAAGGTAGCAACAGTGGATGGAAATGAAATACACATGTTCCTCCACTTACAATAGGGTTATGTCCTGAAACCCATTATAAGTCGAAAGTGCACCTAATACCCTGATAAACCAGTCATAAAGTCAAAAAGTCATGAAATCATAAATCGAACCATTGTTAAGTCTGGGACCTGTCTGTAACCAAAAAAAGGCAGGCAGAAAGTGGACAAATTTGCTCTGTGGATCTGAACCTTGTGATCCAGCTGTGCTAGTGCTCAGCCTTTATTAGCCCTGGAGCCAGGAAAGAAATCAGAGCTCAGCAAACAGAGCCACCCTTTGGGTTCCTTCTTTCTCCTTCCTCCCTTCCTTCTCACCCCCTCCTTTCTCTTTCTCCCTTTCTCTCTCCCTCTGTCTCTGTCTTTTCTCTCTCCTTTCCTTTCTCTCCTTTTCTTATTCTGTCTTCCTTTCTCTCCCTTCTTTCTACCTTTCTCTCTCCCCACACTTTCTCTTTCTCTCTCACCATTTCTAACCTTTTCTCTCTCATTCTTCTTCTCTCCCTTCCTTTTTCCTTTCTCTTTCTCTCCTAGTCTCTTTCTCTCAACTCTTCTTTCTCTTTCTTTTTCTCTTTCTCCCAGCTCTTTCCCCCTTCATCCCTCCATTCTTTTCTCTGTTTCTCTTTATTTCCTTCTTTAAGGTAGTTTCACATTCATGCATTCCTCTGGGGCACTGGCATCCCGCTCCCTGAAGCCCAGAAGGTGAGGGGTTTGGGGAGCAGCCCTGCAAGTGTTTCCTTAGACTCCCCTCCCCTCGCTGAAGGCAGCAGACGCCCGGTACTCTGGGGAAGCCTCCAGGAAGCCAGCACCCTGGCCCAGGGCACTCCCTTCCACCCACCACCAGCCTCATTTCCTGAGCACAAGAGGCCTCTGCTGGAAGAAGCAGAACTTTGCACAATCATCCAACAGCTGGCTTGCCTAGTGCTACTCTTTTATTTTATTTTATTTTATTGCTTCTGTAAAATTGGAAAAACTTTACCAAAAAAAGGAATCAGAAATTTCTTCAGCTTTCTGCCTGAATTTTTCTCCTTCAACTCAGGTCATGAAGCCTAATGATTATTTTCCCTTAGTACAGAAGGCTTAATTTGCACTTTCCTTTTGGCAAGCAGAATGAAAGATTCTTAGGCTTGATCCCTCCAGCAACCACCAGCCTTATCCTTTGAGGAATGATATTGATAAACCAGCATTTACTAAATTTATATCTTTATTTTATTTAATCTTCACAGTAACACTGTGAGATAGTTATTACCATTAATCTCACCTTCAAGATAAGGAAACTGAGGCTTAGAGGTTAAGTGATTGGTCCAAGGCCAGTACTGGGAGGTTCAGTATCAGAGCATGGGCCCATAGCCCTTGCACCACACGCAGCCTTCACACTTACACACGCACGTGCACGCACACAAAATTTGGATCTTTGACAAGGCAAAATCTCACTCATGTTTGTAAGTTGACTAGTTAAAAATCTTTTCATTCCAATACCAAAAATATGGGTAGGGAAGCATGTCAGTCACCCACTTTGGCTTGAGAGCTCATTGTAAAAGAATAGGGGCCCTTCCTTCACCCACTTTGGCAAATTATGTCCCCAACAGCCTTCCTCACTAGAGGTACTATTGCCACTGCAGCATCCTAGCACAAGGAAGTAGGTGACGCATCCCCCAGCTAATAGGACACCCAGGTGCCCACACTGCCCTCTCCAAGGCCCACATTTGACCTCAAAGACCCATGCCTTTATCCACGAGGCTGCTTTTAATTATAACATGAGAATGCCTGACTCTAAGTGGGTTAAACAAATAAGGGCTTTAAAAAATACCATTACAAGAAGATCAGAGATAGATACACCTATGTTTTACATGGAATCTTTCCCTTTTTAAATGTTAGCATGTAATTCAACTTTTTAAAACATAGTCTAGACCATGACCTGCTGGCCAACTACGACCTAAATCTTCAGGATGACCAGGCAGGGTGTGGGGGGATCCAGGTCCTACCTGCTCCTCTCCCAGGCTCACTGCTGCTCCCGACACCCCCAGCTTCCCTGGCTGATGCTGTTCACATGGGTGGCTACCACCCATGCCCGCACACGTTCAGTTCTGCCCACCTCCCTAGGTTTGTTCTGATGGCTTCACACAGAGGCAGTGATGATTGTAATAGCTCACATTTGGCAGATAGTTATCATGTGCTGTCAATAATCTATGCATTATCTCCTTTACACCTCACAATTTACCTATGAGGCAGATACTGTTATTATTCCTGTGTTTAAAGAAACTAAGGCACAGAAAGACTCAGTAGCCTGTATCCAGTGAAGAACAGCCTACTACTGGTGGATCTGGGACTGAAACACAAGTCAGTCTGATTTCAATGCCCACACCTTTAACTGCTATATCAATTAGGATGCTTTGAGTTGTAAAATCAGAACACCTGACTCCAAGATTAAACAATTAAGCCTTTATTTTTTACCATGTTATAATAAGACCAAAGTTAGAAGGTTGCAGGGTTAATTTGGCAGCTAAACATCTCTGACACCCCGTGTCAAAAATGTTTCTTTAAGGTCACCAAAAAAAGGCTGCAGCAGCTCCAAGTGCTCCAGGCCCTCAAGTAACTTCTCAATTTTACCCAACAGCAGAGAGTTTCACCTCAGGTCTATCTCTTATCAGGCAGGGAAACCTTCCCCCAGAAACCCCACATTAGACATCAACTTATGATTCATTCTTGAAATGTGTCATGGGCCTAACCCTACATCAATCACTGGCAAAGGGGACTAGGATTAGAATAACAAATTATGATTCAGTCTCTGAGGCTGGACATGGCCACCTCTATTAGCAGAGAGGAGGAGGATCTGGCTGTGAGGTGGCCAGCCAACAGTGTCTGCTCCAACGACTGGCAGTAGACCAGTACATTTCACAAAACCAACAAAAAGTAACAGGAACAGAATCAGAACAAGAGGGTTGTTCCCACCTAAATGATGAGGCAGGGATGAGTGCTAGTTCCCAAACAGAAATGTTCATGAGCCAGAATGTCTCATTTCCTGAGAGTTGTAGGTAACTTAGGTGTTGTTATAATCATGTGTACTTGATCACTGCATAGCATGATGTGGCACACGGGGGAGCTCAATAAATCTTGTTTAAAGACAGAGACCAACCTAAGGGGTTAAGCAAACTTCTTTCACAGCAAGATTCGGTAACCCATGTCTACAGAAATAAGGGGAGATATTTATAAAACATGAAACAGTGATGCATTGCTTTTCTCTTTGCTAAGCTCATTCACTGGCCCCATTCAAGGACTTAAAGATGTCTTGGCAGGTTAGTTCACCCCCAGCTTGTAGACCACAGACTCAGAGCCCCAACTAGCTAACCAGCTGATTTTGTGCTTTTCTTTCCTTATGTATTAATTACAACAAAGGTTTTAAAAGACTCATTTCTCAACTGAAATTTTTTCACTTATTTTTTACCATAAACTTTCCAAAAATCTTCCCTAAAGTATCGAACAAGATGGTGCCTTATCTAATGTTGCTCCCCTGTCGCCGTCACATTAACCTTAAGGACTCATCACCAGCTGGAATTGCCCTGTTCACTGGCTTAGTGACTCTTTTCCCTACAATAGATGGTCCATGAGAACTAGGACTTGTCTGCCTCTTTCATTGCCATACCCCCAGTGACAAGGACAATGCCTGCCCAGAGTGGCCTACAATACATGCTTGATAAATGAATGAATAAATCCTTAAGTTAAACAGCGTCTAGGGGCAGAATATAAAGATGTCTTAACACCTGTTTTGCCAGTGATTTTAAGGTTTTGTATGCTACTCTGGTTCATACCTCTAACAAATCAATTAGAAAACAAGATTTCCCCCATTCACTTGGAAATATAACTGTCTTTTCTGCATAACCCTTTTAATTGCATGTGCTTATTGAATTAATAAGATTGCATTCAGTCAAGCCAGATTCTGGGGATGTTTTCAAATGCTTTGAATTTCCCACACAGACAATACCTACCTGCTTTTCTCCCTAAATCTTACCAAGCTGGAAAATAAGTTTCATATCTGAGAGCCAGAGGTAGCCCAAGAGAATATTCTTTCTATCTCAGGTCTTTGTCACTTTAGGAATGTTAGGGAAACATATCTTTATTTCTTCTGCACTCCAGTTCACCTTCATTCCAACAGAGAACAAAATCTTTCTATTTACTTTCCAAGTGACTTCTCATGGTTTGAAAATGTCTCACATTGAAAAGTCAAGTAAGGAAAACAAGAGAGAGAATAAGAAGAGTTATCATGAATGTGAATGAGAAAATTATGATCTTTATTGTTCTCTCTGTTCTGAAATGGGAAGATATAATCCTGGGAACTGATCTCTCTTCATCCCACTCTCTCTGGAATGTGCTTTGCAAAAGCATGACAGTACGACCTGGTTCTGGTCTTTTTATCCTATTATTCGCACAGCTAAGGATATGGTGTAGATATATGTCCCCACCCAAATGTCATGTTGAAATGTAATCCCCAGTGTTGACAGCGGGTCCTGGTGAAAGGTGTCTGGATCATAGGCACAGATCCCCTTGGTGATAAATGAGCTCTCGCTCTGAGTTCACAGGCGATCTGGTGGTTGAAAAGTGCGTGGCACCTCCCACCCACTCTCTGTCGCTTGCTCCTGCTTTCGTCATATGACATGCTTGTCCCTGCTTCACCTTCTGCCCTGATTGTAAACTTCTAAGGCTTCATCAGAAGCCAAGCAGATGCCCGGTGCGATGCTTCCTGTACAACCTGCAGAACTGTGAGCCAATTAAACCTCGTTTCCTTATAAATTGCCCAGTCTCAGGTACAGCAATGCCAGAATGGATGAATACAACCACTAACAGAAAACCCCATCAGAAACTCAAAGCCAAGAGTAAGTGCATCAGACTGTATTCCTGCATGGCAAGATAAACCCATGAAAAAAGTAAAAATGGCTGACTGTACTGCCACACGTGAACTGTGGAATAATGCTCTGGCTATTACTATTCCTTAATGGGAATAATACATATATGGCACATTTCTGTTCTTTTAGAAGCTGGTGTCAGCATATATTTATGTCCTTTAATTTATTCTTCCCTTACAAATTATTCTTTTCTGGTATTATTTTCAGAAAGAATTTGCTGTAAGAACTTACTCACCCATGGCCTCTCTTCACTTCATTTTTACTATTGCTTTCTGTACTAACTAGGTGATAATGAATGTGATGTTAAAAAGTACAATCACCATATACTTAGCATTTTAATTTGTTCCAGACCCTATTTGTTAAGTCCTCACAACTACCTTTGAAGGTCAGGGATCATTAGCTCCATTTGACAGAGGTGGAAACTACAGTTCAAAAGGTTGAATTGTTGCCCAAGGTCACACAGCCAGAAGCTTCAGAACCTGGATTTGAATCTAGAGACTGTGACTGGAAGCCTCACCCTCTGCAGGACACCAAGCTCAGGCCCAGGATGATGCTTCCATTACAGAGCGTCACTATGTGCCAATGTGGGGCCCAGTCCTTGAGCTAAATTATTTTATTTATTCTTCAAAACAAACTTACAAGGTGGGGGTTACCACTCCCCTTTAGCCACAAGAAAACTGAGCACAGGAAGTTAAATAACTTGATTAAGGTTATAGAACTAGTAAGGGCGAACTACAAAGTATACTCTGGCCCATCAGCTTGAAAGCCCTTTCTCAGGGCTCCTGGCAGAACACGAACAGGTGTGAAGAAGAGCAGACCTCCCGGCCTGCAGCAACACTTTGCTAAAACGGGATTTGCAAGAGTCATAAGAACATGATATAATATTTATCAAGTAAGACTCTATGGAGTCCCAGCCCTAAGTCCTAGTCCCCTCGATAAGGCAGTGTGTGTGTGTGTGTGTGTGTGTGTGTGTGAACATATAAAATAAGGATACTCTTAGATACTGAAGAAGAAGACTGGATTGTCTGTAGTTACTTTTAGAGTCACTGAACATAATGCTTCTCATTTTTCAACCAAAACCACTAATAATATCTTAGTTTTAAAGCCAAACACTCCTTGCTGGTCCGTTCTATAACCAATTACATGACTGTGTCCAGAGAAGACCTTTCACATGTCTTAGATTCTCCAAACTCGCCCAGTTTACCAAGCAGAATAATAACTACAGCTAAATGGAAATTAGGGCCCAGCACAGTATTGGGCAAAATTGAATATTTATAGAATGGTTAAATAAGCCACAGATGACATATCAAGTTGTCAACGTAATTTATGTAACTTTTATTTTCATATAATTTCACACGCACAGAAAAATACCCATATACCTTTACCCAAATAGCTACTTATTAACATTTTGCCTCATTTGCTTTATCATCAATGTAATTTTATAAACAGAATAATGTATAATAAGACAATTCTATAGCAATTTATAATTAGTCAATTAAAATAAAATGATTTAAACTCAGGCTAAAAGGAACACCATTTTGCTGCCAGGGCCAACAAGTTTAAATCCAATTCGCAGGCTTTGCATTGGAAAGTATATTGGATTTAGCCAAGTCTAAAGCCCACATGGGTGATGACCAATGTCAGAACCCCTAGAAATTTCCAGTGATCTCAGTGACATTCATTTCCATGTGAGCACATTTTTCAAAGGAAGATCACTCTAACAGTCTTTAAAAAAAGAAGTTGTTGTTAAAACAATATCTTACAACAAAACCCATAAATGAAAAAAGTGTCCTACCCCAAACAGTAATCAAATAGCAACAATAAACCTCCTAAATTGTCTATCAATATAGCTACCACCAAGAAATCTCTGTTGTAGCATTTCAATCGCCATTCCCTCTGAAATAACAACAAAGCACTTCATTTGTGTATTCAGTATTCCCCAAAGCTAACTATGAAAGATCTACATCACCTCAAAACCTTCCATTTGGTTCCATAGATCCTGCCATGTCACATTCTTGTAACTAGCTGCAGGGCCATCTTGTTATAACTGGTTCAAGTCCTGCTAAAGCTGAGAGGTGAAGGGCTAAAAACACAGTCCTGGCACAGATTCCAGGACACCCCGGCACAGGCTTGTTTGAGGACATTGCCTGGGTAAACAGCCTCCCCTGAAAGTGTTCAGGGTACAACTCTTCGCAGAGCAATCGCTCAGATGGGTGGCAGCACACAGACATGTCTCTCAGCTTCTCTCCTTGTCTCTGTTGCCTTCCTCTCCAGCCAGTGCTTTAGAAATGCTTTATTCCCATTGTCCACTGAAAATACAATCTAGATTCCTTCAGTAAATATCTGTTAGGGAGGTTACATGAAAAGATTGCTCCAACTCACTCTTGCTGGTGGGCTCCCAAGGGTAAAATAATATAGTTCGTGTCTTCTCAGTCATGAGGAAACCATTGTCACTAAATCTCCCTGGGATGCTTCCTACATCCAACCAGACAAAGGGAGCGACAGCTGAGGTCTCCAGATCAAAAACAAATATGTCACCTTGCTGAGAGATGATGGCCTGAAAAAGAAAAAAAAAAATGAAGTGAAGGATGAGGGAAGTGTTATACAGTCTGTATAAGTTCCTGGAAACATTTATGTGGGCCTAATAAGGAGTGCATTGCCCACAACTTTGGTTCTACAACTGCTACAGTGCAGTTTCAAACACAATATAATACATGGAAAATGACTATAGGCTATGGAAAGTTACCAAATTATAATCACAAACCAAGGAAATACATCGTCTCCAATCATTAAGGAGAATATTTCACAAGAAGCTCAAAGCTCTACATCTTTTACAGTTTTTCTCAGAGTATCATCAAGAGAGCAACATTTTTACATACAGCCTGGGTGGTTTTAATGACTTTCTAAGGATATATCTGGACCTAGCTACAGAGCCCAACTGTGGAGCTTACATTCGAGTCTTCTGAAAAGATCCAGAAATCTAGAAAGCCCATTGCCAGAAATTTACAAAAGCGCTACCATTAGAGCTTCTCTCTTTTATTGCATTGTTAAGTCACATTATTGGCTTTTTTTTTTTACATGTATGAATTCCACAAAATAGCAGCAAAAAGAGAGAGTGCAATTTAAATCGTGTCAGCTCCATTCCACTTAATTAGTCGAATAGCATATGCCCATAGTGAGGATGCGCTGCTCCCCAGAGCGGGGGGGGGGGGGGGGGGGTGGGTTTGCAAGCGTCTCTTAGTGTGAGCACGGAGCTGAGTGCAACCTGGTTTCTTAATGTGTGCATTTGTGATGCAACATCTCAGTCTTACATAATATGTTATGTGTGACATAAAGAATTTCAAAAGGCCATTTTTTTTTTTTTTTTTTTTTTTTTGAGACGGAGTCTGGCTCTGTCACCCAGGCTGGAGTGCAATGGAGCGATCTTGGCTCACGGCAAGCTCTGCCTCCTGGGTTCATGCCATTCTCCTGCCTCAGCCTCCAAAGTAGCTGGAACTACAGGCGCCCGCCACCACGCCTGGCTAATTTTTTGTATTTTTAGTAGAGACGGGGTTTCACCGTGTTAGCCAGGATGGTCTCGATTTCCTGACCTCATGATCCACCCGCCTTGGCCTTCCAAAGTGCTGGGATTATAGGCCTGAGCCACCGCACCCGGCCCATTTTCACTATATATAATTTAGCCTCACATATTTGTGTAATATGTTATCATTCAGGGTTCTGAGTTATAAACAAGGAAACCTATATTGATAGAAGCAGAAAAGAAGCTTAATAAAGTGCATCAGGTAGCTCTTCAGGATCAGAGACTCAGGCTTGAATTTAGATGGCAAATTCCCAGATCACACCGCCCAGCTGTTCCAGTGAAGGTCCTAAAGCAGCCACAGGAACAAGGTCCATGTGGCTCATACTAGCCTACCCAGGAAGCTGTGAGGGTAGCATCAGCTTCTGCTGCTGGAAGACCAAGGGCGAAAGAGATGCTGGTGCCATGCTCACGCTGGTTATCTTCTTGGGATTGGAAATCTCCTCTCTGTATGCCTGACTGCAGAGCCTGGGGTTCAAGCTCGTACCCTGGCTTCAGGGAGAGGGGGAGAACAAGTTTCTGGCATCTCCATTGAGAAAAGAAGCCAAGTGCCTAGTCTATATTAACCCCGAAATAAACGTTAACTAATATGATTATTACTATCATTTTACCTCTTTAAGAAGGACAAGCCTCACTGAAATCAAAATGAGGTAGAACAAAGAAAGAGCCCTGCTTTTCTCCCACCCCAATTACCCATCTCAAGGTAATGAAGGCCTAACTCAGGAAAGAAAAAAATCTTGTTTTCAAAATCACAAGTTTAGAGACTGCAAATTCATCCAGTACATAATTTTTTTTTTCTTTTTTGGAAAAAAAAATATGTAAGAGTATGTCATTTTCTTCGATAACGTGGATTTTATTATGTGACTATAGAAAGAAGGTATGTTTTCAGTTGTTAGGCTTCTTTCAAATGAAAGACAAGAATTAGGTGTTTTTATATGATTATTTCTAAATGAAATGTAGAAAATCCTTCTCAATGAAGTAAAAGTGTAAAACAAATTCTAAATTTTCTAAAAACAGAGAATGTAACATTCTAGAAAGGTATTTCCCGAGTGTTCAGAAGATAGGATAACAAATTTAAAAACATATATACGTACATATATTTCCAATTGCTATGTGTAGGGCAGAAGGAAGGAAAGGTTTTCAAACTACTAGACAACTTCCAAATTCTCCAGCTGCACAATTTTTATAACACCACATCCTGATCATCCCATTTTTATATCTTGGCAATTATAAAAAGATTTGGTGATTGAGCTACTTTGAAGCAATAAATCAAAGAGACTAGAGTGAATATTAATAGACTCTACTTAAAATTAGACTGCGTCAGCTGGGCTCCGATGCGTCCCAGCTACAGGACCTAGAGCTCATCACTTAACCTCCTAAACTGGCTTCCTCACTTATAAAATGCAGATGATAATGCCTGGAGCTGTGGTGAAAGTCAGAGACTAGGGAGTGAAGCACCTAGAACAGAGCCTGGAACCTAGTAGACATGCAGGCAGTGGTGATGACTCCAGCCTCCTCTCCCTCACTGCACCTGCCCACTAAGGAGGAGTGATGGGACAAATGAGTGGTGGTCACCAGCAACTCTGACAAATCCTGGATTAGAAATAGAAATCATTCGGTGTTTGCTTTTAGTGGGAAGAGGCCAACCTTCCCCCAGGCCTCAGGGAAACCCAGCATCAAGGGGGACACATGCAAATCTCAGGATGCAAGGAACTGGCCCAAGAGCAGGAGAGCCCCACAAGGCCACAGTCCCCTGCCCTCCGCCATGACCTATGCTTACAGTGATCTGCGCCTTGCAGAGCCCCACGGCCTCCTTCAGTGAGGACAGGAAGTGGTAGTTGGTCGGGCTCAGGAGCTCATGGTCCGCTGAAAGGTAAAAGGAAACCACACAGCTTTCCCGCGTGCAATTCCCACATCTTCTCAGCAATTCAGATACTGGTTCCTCATAGAGGAGGACAGCCTCTCCTCCTTTCATCACAAAATGTTCAGTCACACAGGAGCACACGGGCTCCAGGGAGTTCCATGTATGGACTCTCACCTGGGGAGAAATAAAACAGAATAAAAACAGGCATTCTTGGTTGCTGTGTTTTTAAGGAACAATAGTAGTAATAATTGCTGAAAGTCAGGGTAGCAGAAATGGTTAAGAGACCATGAAACCTGAGTTTTAATCCAAGTCCTGCAAAATGCTAGCTATACGACTTTCTCAGTCTTCATTTCTTCATATGTAGAATGAAAATAACAGCAGTAATGTCACAGACTGTTGTGAGAATTTAAAAAATAATCCATGGAAGGCACAGTACCTGGTGTGTTGTAATTTTTCTGTAAATGTGACCTATTTTCAGTGTTGTTAGTGTCCTCCAAACTATAGCCACCTAAGACTTTGAGTTTCTAGCCTTTCATTTTACTTAAATTTGCTTTTTAAATACAAATTTGCTTTCCACATGCCCATTCTGAATAGCTTTACTGATTTTTCTCTGTAACATACAATTTTTAACCATTTCTTTTTATAAAGTTTGGACTATTTCCAGCCTCTCATAATTATAAATAACCTTGCATTTGAGGGGCACTTTACAGCATATGTGATTTGCTTTCATCTAGTTATTTTATTTGCTACTCATAGAAATTCTGTAAGAAGATAGACTCATATCATTTTACAGAGGAAGAAATTGAATCACCAAGATGTGAAGGGTTTTGCTTATGGTCACATCATAAATGGCAGGGTTTTAGCCTAAAATATATGTATTCTGACTCTCAATTAATTTCTCTTTTATTTTCCCAAAAGAATGTAACCAAACAACTAAAGAAATCATCTAAAAGTCCCCTTCGATCTTAGAAAACAATCCAAGTAACTTACAGTGAGTGTCATCGAATAATCCGAGTGAAGATCTGATACACCATAGATATAGAACGTGTTTTCATTCTCAAAGCCTACTGGTAAGAGTGGAGCAAAGAAATTCTGAGCAAAGTAATGAAGCATTTTCCACTTTCCTCCATACTCTGAAAATAATCAAGAGTGTCAGGAGATGGCAAGGTCAAGTAGTCAGAGAGGCATTGTCCAATGGCCCAGCTGTGTGTGGCTCATCAGGGTTCTAAGGGAGTGAGCATGTGAGGGAGAGTCAACAGTGGAGGGCACCCATGTTTGTGAAGGGCTCTGAGCCACTCTGGACATTATGTCATGTCACCCCTACAACATTTGGGCAGGCATTAAAGAACCATGCTGTTAGGTGATTTCATCATTGTGCAATCATAGAGTGCACTTATACAAACCAAGATGGTATAGCCTGTCGCTCCAGGCTACTAACCTATACAGCATGTTACTGTGCTGAATACTGTAGGTAATTCTAATCATAGAATGGGACAGCGAAAATACAGTACTATAATCTTATGGGACCACCATCATATATGCACTGTGTTGTTGACTGAAATGTTATATGGTGCATGACTGTATATAATAACTTATAGATTCTAGGTAGCTACTGATTGCTTTAAAGTATAACCATTTCGGGTGATAAGGGATAACAAATACCTCCCCACCTGCACACACTATAAGGAGTGGACTTATTGAGCCAATCAGCAGTTAAACAGGGGCTTTGAGGCCCCCAGAGTAGAAGCGGATACAGAAAACTTGTCACAGCTTCTCCCTGATACCCTTTTTCTCTAATAAGTACAAGGAGCTGGTGATCTTCCTCAGGCAGGTAGGATCCTGCCAGGGTTTAGAAAATAGCCAAGCTCTGGTACTTGGGTTTTCCTACTGTGATACTATATATATATATATATATAAAATTTGTCTTCTACAGTTAGATATGGTTTGGCTGTGTCCCCACCCAAATCTCATCTTGAACTGTAGTTCCCACAATTCCCATGTGTTGTAGGAGGGACCTGGTGGGAGGTAACTGAACCATGGGGGCAGGTCTTTCCCATGCTGTTCTTGAGATAATGAATAAGTCTCACAAGACCTGATGGTTTTATAACGAAGGAGTTTCCCTGCACAAGTCCTCCCTTACCCACTGCCATGTAAAAAGTCCCTTTGCTCTTCCTTCATCTTCTGCCATGATTGTGAGGCCTTCCCAGCCATGTGGAACTGTGAGTTCATTAAACCTCTTTTTCTTTATAAATTACGAGTCTCAGGTATGTCTTTATCAGTAGCATGAGAACAGACTAATACAGGTTCCTAGCTCACAACTACCACAGCCCTTGTTACAGACTCTTGCTATAATGCTGAGGTACATTAGGACTCAAAAGCAGGCCTCAGAAAACAGAATCTATCTCTCTGATCTTCTCCTTCCCTCCTTTCACCAGCCCAAGGCAGGACTCTAATCTGATTGTGGGTCATAAGACACTCATTCAGAAGGTGTCCTGCCTCATACCCTGGAGGAGGAAATGCTTCACACAGAGGCCAAGAAGCTGAATGGGCAGGCCTTGCTATGTTTCCCCACAGTCTAATGGTATTAGATCATACCCGCTTTGTCCAATCACATTTCTACATGGTTATCAATCATGGCTGTCCAATGAAATCTCCCTATAACACCCAAGAGGACAGAGTTCAAAGAACTTCCAGATAGCTGACCACGTGAAGGCTGACAGAAAGAGGAACAAGCCTCATCCACATGCCTGGAGGGTGGCACACCCCAGCCTCACAGGGATAAAGTTCCAGCACTCAGGACCCTTCCAAACTTCACCCCATGTATCTCTTCATATGGCTGCTTATTTGTGTCTTTTAAAATATCCTTTGTAATACAGCAGTCAGAATGTTTCCTTGAGTTCTGTGAGCCATTCTAGCAAATTAAACCCAAAGGGGGGTCATGGGAAACCCAGCTTGAAGCTGGTCAGTCAGAAGTTCTAGAGGCTCAGACTTGTGACTGCTATCAAAAGGGGGAAGGTAGCTTTGTGGAACTGAGTTCTCAACCTATGGAATCTGATACAATCTGTAGGTAGATAGCGTCAGACTTAAATTGGAGGGCACTCGCGTGGTGTTCACTACAGAAGTGATTGCTTGCTTGGTGTGGGGGGGAAGTTTCCCATACATTTGTCACAGAAGTCTTCTGTGTGGATTGTTGTCGTGGAGTGAGGGAATTAAAAAAGTACTTTGAGGCCAGGTGCAGTGGCTTACGCCTGTAATCCCAACACTTTGGGAAGCTGAGGAAGGCAGACTGCTTGAGACCAGGTGTTCAAGACCAGCCTGGGCAACATGGCAAAACCTTGTCTCCAGATAAAAAATACAACAATGGGCCAGGCATGGTGATGTGCAGCTATAGACCCAGGTACTCAGGAGGTTGAGGTGAGAGGAAGGCTTGAGCCTGTGGGGTGGAGGCTACAGTGAGCCATGATTGCACCACTTCAGCAACAGAGTGAGACCATCTCAACAAAAAAAACAAAACAAAACAAAAAAGCACTTGGAGCTTGAGTGGTTTTTTTTTCCCCACAGACCTATTCTTCCTGAGGAACTCAGGAATAATCTACATGGAATCATTTAAAGGAATATTTACAAAAATTGGGCACTCACATTTCTTGAATCAAACTTAGTTTCAGAAGTCCACAACCTCATCTACAGACAGAAAGCAAGATCAGTATCCACGAGTCTCTGAACAGTATCTCTTTGTCTACCTTTCCAGCATCCTAGAAGGATTTTCCCCCCAATTCTACCTCTGATTCTCATTCAATGCTCTCTTATCTGGTTGGTGCTGATAAAGAGTTTGGTCAGAGAAACTGGATTAGAAATCCAATTCTCTGTAAGAGTCACCCATCTGGCACTAATGAAAACATGTTTGGAATTAATTTCTTTTGATCTGCATTCACAGCCAGTTTAAGAGCCTCAACCCCTGCACTCCAGCCTGGATGACAGAACAAGACTCCATCTCAAAAAAAAAAAAAAAAAGAAAGAAGAAAGAAAGAAAGAAAAAAAAAAAGAAAAAAAAAAAAAACACCTCACCCAGCCTTCCTACTTTGTGACCTTGCCCCATGACCCCAAACTGTTCTTTACATTATTAACTGAACTTTGTTTCAAGTCACCTCTAGTGAAGGGCAAAGGCTCATTATTATTCCTTAATTTTTTTTTTAATGTACCAGAATAGATAGGATAATTCAAATTGCAGATTCCATGCCAGTCATCTCACCTGTTGCTAGTTGAACTGTTTCAACTGGTCACCTTTCCCATTCGGGATTCTGCCTCTACTATCTTTTCCCCAAGAGCTAAATAGGGCATAATAAAGATGGCCTTAAGAGACATCTTCATTATGTCCTTAAAGGACATCTTTACTTGTCCTTAAAGGCGAATCAGAGAAAGGGAAACTTCAACATAACCAGACCAAACTTCTACCTGATTGAATTCTCCAACACAGAAGAAGAGACGCTTAAGTTCATGCTTCTTTAGCCCCGGAATGTCCTCTTAAATAAATTCAAAATTTTATGCAGTAATAACAAGACACGTAGCTGAGACTTTTGTATAGGAATCTATCCCATGCTTAGCCTGCTGTTGCAACTTTGCACGGCACAGAACTCATAATGAGGTTGACCCTAAGGCTCATGGAAAGGCTACTAAGGTGAGTTGGGTGGAGGTAGTTCCTAGGTGGGCTTTTTAAAGAATGACGTCTTTGGGTCATAGTTCTGCCTGGGCTAATCTGACCCCTCCAGCTCTGTGCTTTCTCAGTCCCTCTCCCCACAGTGTTGCTTTCTCTCACTTACACAAAGAATGCTGAAACACTTACCAAGAGAAGCCCAGGAAGGAGCTTGCCAGATGTCATTCAACTGCCAATACAGTGCCCCCATCGTGTGCCCTTGCTGATCCACTATCTCACTGCGACTGCGGCGGTAGAATTCAGTTTCTGTTTTGACACACTGGGCTTGCATCACCTGATTCAAGAAAACATTCATACACTGGTGTTATTGTTTGATGTAGACTGCCTAGATCTGAGAAAAATACAGGGTTTAGTTTTGTTTTCAGGTTTTTTGGGGGGAGCAATTTGGATACATTAGGGAATTTAATTAGTATTAGGAATACATTATATTAGATCTGTAACTAGCCCTTTAGCATGAGAGAAGCTATTGTCTGTAACAGTGGGTTTGTCTGGTAGGCTTCGTGTTTCATTATTGTGACAATGGAAATAGGGTGGTGTAAAAGGTTCTCTGCTAATGATAGTGTAGGCAATAAAGAGAAACAAAAACTACTATTCCAGAGCAAATGCTATATGTAGTTCAAAACTAGATTATTTTCACTGATACATTTTGCTAATACCTTTATAGATATTTTTTAAGAAAACTTTTACTAGAAAAAAATTCTATAAGAAAAATAACATTGTTATTTTCAGTCTGATATTATCCAATCCCTAATTCTTTTTTTCTAGTCAAACAACTGTTTTGATGTCATGATTTTTGATAATATAACATTTCTCATGAATGCAATTCCTTCACTGTAGCAGAACAGATGGTAAATTGCAGCAACGAGACAAATGAATTTAGCTCTTGTTTAAGAGACACTAATGAACTTCACACAGGACCCTTGATTATTGACATCATCACTGAAAAATCAGTCTCTTTTATTGCTGCTGTTACTGACACATATGAATCACATGCTGTTAGCCTGGAGTTGTGCTGAGGAGGGGCTCATAAATGGGCCACTGAGGAGAACCCAGAGATAGTCAGAGCAGCAAAGATTTCAGTCAGAGAGTAAGATGGCCCTAGAGTAGGGCTGGGGTTTTCAGAGAGGAAGAAAAAGAATGGTGCGTATGGCCACCAAAAGACTAAGCCGAGACACTTTCTCATAAAAGCAAAAAAGCTCAGATAAAGGTAGAACCTTTAGATAGAGGAAGGCTGACTAGTAAGGAAATCATAGATGAGGTTATGACTTACATGAGTCACAGCCATCAAATTCCAGAAGGGAAGTAAGAAGAAATTGTGGTCAGTCAATAAATATTTAATAAGAACCTGCAGGATATGTTACATACTGAGAATGGTGGGCACCCCTCCCAGAAAAAAAAAAAAGAAAGAAAAAATAGCCCACCCTATGGAGCTTATCAGCTTGTGTGGGAGACAGGCCTTCATCAAAGAACCACATAAAGGCATGTAATCGTTAAACAGTACCAATGCTAAGTAGGAGAGGTGTGCGACGTTACAAGCTCATATGGTGGGGCGATTGGGCTGAGCTGTAGAGTAAGGATTGGCCCAAAAGAAGAGGAATGGGAAAAAGAGAGAGGGCAGAACCTTCCAGAGAGGACAATATGCCATGGGAAGAGGATGTCAGGTCGGCTAAGAACTGAAGGAAGGCCAAGAGGGCCTGATCTCAGGAAGCCAGAAACAATGGAAGAGAAGCTGGTGAGAATCACAGGGACCAGACTTTGGAAGGCTGCATGTTGAAGGTGTTGGTGTGCATCCTAAAGGCAAATGCAGGTCACAAAAGGCTTTTAAACTAAAGGGTGATGTGAAGAGATTTACATTTCCAAAAGATGACTGAGACTACTAAAGGAGGAAGGGATTGCAAGGGGGCTGGAGCAGACTTAGGTAGATCATTTAGGCAAGAGATGGTTCTAGCTATGAGCAGACAAAGAAATGTCTTCTCATTCAGGAACCAGACCATTAAGCCACAGCAACAGTAGCTGGAAAAAAATGTTCTAAAGTAAGAATGTCACAAAGCAAGTGCATTGGTGCCACCTCAAAATGACCATGGCCCCTATAAACATTTGAGTTTTCAGTCTCTAAACTACATCAGTTTTCAGCATTATCTGCAAGATATATTTATTTCATATATCCATTCTAACATTAATCTCCTCACTATAATTTGTTTTTCCTGGTATAATAGGTAAAATATATTAGTCCCTTAGAATTTTCAAAATTTGAAAAAATTTTAAATGCAAGTAGGATTCCTAACCCTCGCTAGCAATGAAAAGAAAAGAGCACAAAGTGGCTCTATCTAGTAGCCTCTCTTACAGGAAATTAGCATGAAGGAGCATAACCAAGACTCTTGTGTGCTCCAGGCTCTGGCACAGTGCAGTACACTCCACACACAGATGGTACCATGCTAATAACATGGACCTGAATCTATCCAAACCAGTGGGTACCAGTCAAGGCTAATGAATGACATCTTTGTTCATAAAAATGCAGAAGGCTATTGCCCACTAAACTTCTTAAAGGGATATTGTACAATCCTAGTTCCCTGGAAAATCTCTAGAACTTTCCCTTCCCCTTTAAAAACCATACCTAGATTTATATATCCATGCATCCTTTCCTAAAAAGGGCAATCTTTACACATAAAAGGAATAAATGCTTAGTCATTTTCTAGATTACTCAGTCCACTGTTAGCAGACAAGTGTATTTCAGTTTTAAAAATATGCCTATTCAGTTGTGCACAATGGCTCACGCCTGTAATCCCAGCACTTCGGGAGGCCAAGGTGGGCAGATCACGAGGTCAGGAGATGGAGACCAGCCTGGCTAATACGGTGAAACTCCGTCTCTACTAAAAATACAAAAAATTAGCCAGACATGATGGCACGTGCCTGTAGTCCCAGCTACTCGGGAGGCTGAGGCAGGAGAATCGCTTGAACCCAGGAGGCAGAGGTTGTAGTGAGCCATGATCAAGCCACTGCACTCCAGCCTGGCCGACAGAGTGAGACTCTGTCTCAAAAAAAAAAAAGAAAAGAAAAGAAAAAAATTGCCTATTCTCAGCAGCTTGATTGATTACACTTATGAAATGAGTCTCCTATGAGAGACAGATGGTATGGTGAAAAGAAATTGGATCAAGACACAAAGACCTAAGTTCCAATTCCAGCACTGCCAGTGGTTGCTAGCTGTCTTCCAAAACCCATATCCCTTTCCTCCAGAGTGACAGAGTTGTAGCTGGACTACATTTTCCAGAAACACACCCCCAACCCCTGGGATTTGGAGTATGCATGTGACTAAGTTCCCTCAATATCTATATACTTTATTTACTAAAATTATCCTGACACTAAGAATCTTCCAATAAAGCTGTTTTTAAAACCAAGATATAATTCACATACCATAAAATTCATCATTTTAGAGGTTATAATTCATCGGTTTTTAGCACAGTCATAAGGTTGCACAACTCTTTCCACTATCTAATTCCAGAATATTTTCATCACCCCAAAAAGAAGCACCACACTGGGAAGCAGTCAGTTCCCATTCTCCCCTCTCCCCAGCTTCTGGAAACCACTTAATCTACTTCCTCTGTTCTGGGATTTGCCTATTCTGGACATTTCACATAAATGGAATGATAAAATATGTGGCTTTTGTGACTGGCTTCCTTTTTATTTCTGAATAATATTTTATTGTATGGATATGCTACATTTTGCTTGTCTATTCATCAGCTGAAAAATTAGGTTATTTCCGCTTTTTGGCTACTATGAACAATGCTGCTATGAACCTGTGAACAGGTTTTTGCATGAACATATGCTTTCAATTTTCTTGAGTATATATACGTAAGAGTGAAATTGCTGGGTCATACGGCAAACTCTATGACTAACTTTTTAAGGAATTAACAAACTGTTTACCAAGGCAGCTGAACTATTTTACATTCCCACCAGCAACATATGAGGGTTCCAATTTCTCCACATTCTTGCCAATACTCATTATTTTCCTTTTTAAAAAAATTGTAGATATTGTAGTGGATATAACTGGTATCTCACTGTGGTTCTGATTTGCATTTCTCTAATAACTAATGATGTTGAGCATCTTTCCATGTGTTTACTGGTCATTTTCTTTAAAGAAGTGTTTATTCAAAGCCTTTACCAATTTTTCAATTGGGTTGTCTTTTTCATTATTGAGTTCTAAGAGTTCTTTATATATTCTGGATGCTAGACCCCTATCAGACATGGTTTGTAATTTTTTTCTTTCATTATGGGATTATCTTTTCATTTTCTCAATAGTGTATTTTGCCATACAAAAGGTTTTTTTGTTTTCTGTTTTTGATGATGTACAATTTGTCTATTTTTTCTTTAGTTAATTTCTTTCATGTCAAATTTAAGAAACTGTTGCCTAACCAAAAGCCATAAAATTTATACTGATGTTTCCTTCTAAGAGTTTTATAGTTTTAGCTATTACATATAGATCCTTGATCCATTTTGAGTTAATTTTTATATATGGTATGAGGTAGTGTTCTGAATTTATTCTTTTGCATATGGATATCCAATTCTTCCAGTACTACTTGTTGAAAACATGATTCTTCCTCCCATTTTATTCTTTTTACCATTTAGAATGTAAGTTAGTACAGCCATTATGCAAAACAGTATGGAGGTTCCCCAAACTATTAAAAATAGAACTACCATATGACCAGCAATCCCACTACTGTGTATCTATCTGAAGGAAATTAAATCAGTATGTTGAAGAGATATCCGCACTCCCATGTTCATTACAGTGTTATTTACAATAGCCGAGCTATGAAAGCAACAGATGAGTAGATAAAGAAAATGTGATACATATACACAATAGAATATGATTCAGCCTTAAAAATAAAGGAAATCCTGTCAATTGTGACAACATGGAAGAAACTGGGGGACATTATGTTAAGTGAAATAAGTCAGGCACAGAAAAACAAATACTACATGGTCTCACATATACGTGGAATTGAAAAAAGTTAAACTCATAGAAGCAGAGAGTAGAATGGTGGTTACCAAGGGCTAGATGGGGGAAAGAGGAAGTACCAAGGAGATGCTGGTCAATGAATACAAAATTTCAGCTAGGAGAAATAAATTCAAGAGATTTATTGTACAATATGGTAACTATAGTTAATAATGTATTGTATATTTGAAAATTGCTAACGGTAGATTTTAAGTGTTCTCACTACAAAAAAGATAAGTATGTGAGGTAATGCATATGTTAAATAGCTTGAATTAGCAGTTCCATAATGTACACACATATCAAAACATCATGTTGTACACCACTAATATATATTTTTTAATTTATCAATTAAAATAAAGAAATTTTTTTTTAAAAAAAGAAAATCAATTGACCATAAATGTATATTTGCTTCTGGATTTTCAATTTTACTGAATTTATATTATAAATTCTATTATATATACCTGGTCTTTTGTCATTACCACACTGTCTTGATTACTACAGATTTGAAGCAAGTTTTAAAATCTTTTTTTCAACAGTATAAGATTTGTCAAATGCTTTTTCTTCATCTATTGAGATGATCGTGTGTATTTTTTCTTTCTTTACTAATATGGTTTATTACACTGATTAACTTTCATATGTCGAATCAATCTTTCATTCCTGGGATAAATCCCACATAGTTATGGTATACAATCCTTTTTATATGCTGCTGGATTTGGATTGATAGTATTTTATTGAGGATTTTTTTTCTGTCTACATTCATGAATTATGAGTCTATAGGTTGCTTTTCATGAGATATATTTGTCTGGTTTTGGTATCAAGGTAATGTTGGCTTCACAGAATGAGTTAAGTGTTTCCTCCTCTTATTACTAACTTTTTTGGAGAGTTAATGAGGGATTTCTTTAAACGTTCTTTCACTAGTGAAGCCATCTGGTCCTGGATTTTTCTTTTTAGGGGAAGGTTTTTTTGCTTTTTAATTAACTCAATCTTCTTGGTTGTTATAGGGCTATTAAGATTTTCTATTTCTTCTTGATTCAGTTTTCATGGGTTGTTTCTCTAGGAATTCATCCATTTCATCTAAATTATCTGATTTGTTGCCATATAACTGTGTATATATTATCTTATCACCTTATCTATTTCGGTAAGGTGAGTAGTAATATTTCCTCTTTCATTCCTAATTTAGTATTTTGAGTGTCCTCTCTTTTTTCTGGGCCAGTCTAGCTAAAGGTTTGTCAATTTTGTTGATCTGTTCGAAGAACTAACTTTTGGCTTCATTGGTTTTCTCCAGCGTTCTAATGAGGTCTTTATTTAATGTGCCAAATTTCTGATGCCCACTTCACTTAATTGCTGAAAATTACTGTTATCAATTTAACCAAACACCATTATCGCAACAGTGAAGGGACAGAATATTACAAGTTAAAGAGCAGAAACCCTACTCCATTCATTGCCCTGAGTCCTTAGGCAAAATATTTAACTTCTGAGCCTGTTTACTCATGTATAAAATGGAAAAGAGTGATATGGGTGTAAGCACTTCATGACCCAGGACCAGGCATTTAGTAGATACCCAAAGAATGCTAAATATTTGCTTGATTTTTAAATTACATGATGCCTATACAAACTCCTAATACATAATATACAATGTTAGTGGTCACTCTTTCATTCCCCTCCTTTGTCCACCCTACTCTCATCTTAAACGCTCAGTATGGCCTGGATCTTCCATCGTGTCTCAGTGCTACTTACCAAACAAATAACTATTCTAGGGCAGCAGGTATCATCAAAACCTGGGCCTGCAGCATCACCTACCTTTTGTCCTTAGTTCTTATGATCAGATTACTTACAGCATGGGAAGATAAAATGGGCCCCTAAAGAAAATGAATTTCTCAAGGACATCCCCAAGCCATCACTAGATGTTCAATAGATACATGAAGAATAAACAAAAGCACTAGCTAAGGGCTTGGTAATTAATGTCCTTGGCCTGGCCTACTCTCTTAGTGGCCAATAAGAGGCCATGCTGGTAGAGTAAGTCACTTAAAAGTTAGTTTAGATGTGTTTGTTTAGATAGCTGGTCCTCAAACTCGAGAGTGAGATCTGTGTAACATAGCTTAAGAGGGTGTGCTCATGTATATGGGCTATTTGGAATACAATATAACAGGGAAAGGGGGATAGTAAAAGGTGAGGCAAGATTATCCTGGAATACTAGGAGAATTAAAGAGGTAAGAGCCCATAGGGATATCTTTGTGGTTATAAGATAAAGAGAAGATAGGGAAGGATCTAAATGTGAAGAAATTTACTGGACAGCTTTCTCAGCGAAGACTTTGCTGACAGTTGCAAATATTCCTTAATTAATAAACCGTCTAAAAAGTGGCACATAGGCAAGCAGTCTGTTCTTCAGAATAGTATGACAGACTATGAGAAAAAGAACAGGAGTGGGAGTAGGAATATAGAAAATCGAACAGAGAAGTGTTTTATTTCTAATACACAGATTAAAGAGGACTGTTCTAAAATCAAAGTAAGAAGGAAAAACCGTAACATTTTCTGTCTATATTTCAGTCAAGAAACTCTGACACTGAAAACAAAACAAAATAATCATAACTCTGATTTCTGTCATCAGAGATCTCATCTAGTAGGTTGGAAAGTGTCACGGTAGACACTCACAAGCCACATGAGGACAAGTCCAATTCTGAGCCAAAGCCTGAGAGGACACCAGTGCTAAATTCTCAGACAAAACCATCACCAACAAAAACTGGCAACAAATAACTCCACCTGTATGCCCAGTTCCTAACTATGGACCTTGAATGCTGATCAGTTCTGAAAAGAAAAATTATTTCTGTCAGTTCTTGGAATATAATTTTGAGGAAAAGAATAAAGTTAGAGTAATAAACAGCTGAAGGAGAAAATGAAGCATAAAAAACAATAGCAGAAAAGTCTCTTACACACACACACACAAATACTAATCAGCCTATTTTATGTATCAGAACACTTTAACAGAATATTATCTGCGGAAAACTTCAAAGATAAAGTGAAACACGTTTCAAGGGACAGACACCAGCACTGCCTTTAACCTTGTGTTCTGGTAAGTTCGTGAATTACACATCACCCTGGCAAAACTGTCCTAACCCATAAGATTATGATTGAAACATTAAAATTCTCCGAATCATTTCATCACCTTCTAAAAAAGATTATTCTTTCAGCTTACAGTTTTCTGCTTTAGCTTCTATCATGGGGTTTGTGTTTTCCTATAGGGGAAAACTGATGAAGGTGTGAGCATGAGTTCGGATTAAAATTCGTACGTTTTTAGATACTAAGATAGGAAAATTTAACTGTGATTGTGTTTTTAAAATTTTCCTATCTACTTCAGATCAACTTTTATGATTGGGGTTAGGCTTTTACCTCCTCTCTAAGAACTTCAAATACGTATGACAAAACCAGCAGGTAAATAAGCAGTGATTTTAATGGATTCTTAAGTGTGGCCACAGGTTCATGAACTAAAATAGGCGAATGAAAAAAGTAAAATGAAACATCATCCAAAATTCAGTTTGGCAGTTTCCTAAAAAGATAAACATAAATTTGTTATA
This sequence comes from Trachypithecus francoisi, assembly GCF_009764315.1. Lineage (NCBI taxonomy): Eukaryota > Metazoa > Chordata > Mammalia > Primates > Cercopithecidae > Trachypithecus > Trachypithecus francoisi. The sequence continues at coordinate 99,084,296 of NW_022681454.1, forward strand.
TAACTCAGCAATTCCATCAGTATATATCTACCCTTTGAAAAGGCAATCTATGTCCATACGAAGATTTGTATATGAGTACTCATAACAGCATTATTCATAATAGCCAAAAATTGGAATACAATATAACAAATGTCCATCAACAGATGAATCTGATGAATGGATAAGCAAAATGTGTATATCCATACAACTGAATAGTATTTGGCAAGAAAATGGACATGAACTACATGCTATAACATGGATGATCTTCAAAAACTTTATGGTAGGTGAAAGAAGCCAGATGCAAAAGATCACGTATTGTATAATTCTATTTACATGAAATGCTGAGGAAAGTAAAATCTATAGAGACAGAAAATAGATTTGTGTTGTCCTGTGGCTGAAGATGGGAAAGGGGAGTGACTGTAAATGGGTACAAGGGTTCTTTCTAGAATGACAAAAATATTCTAAAATCGGACCATAGTGATGGTTGCACCACTCTATAAATATCACTTAACTGTACTCTTAAGATGTGTGGATTTTATGATATGTCCATCATACCTTGATAGAACTGTTTTTAAAACCCAGCAAGTTGCACGTTGTAACATTCACAAATCTCGATATATGCATACATCCATGTAACTACCACTCAGGTCAAGATAGAAAACAGAAAGTTCTCTTGTACCGCTTCCTAATCACTGCTCACACCCTCCTCCACAAGAGTAGTTAATACTACTTGGCTCTCTCATCCTGATTGTTCTTTTTTCTAATCTGTACTTTTTTCTATAACATACTTAAATTTCAATATAAAAGAAATCAATACAGTTATGTATCCTTTTATGTCTGGTTTCTTTTACTCAATGTAATACCTGTGAGACTCATCCAAGTTCATGCTGATTATCAGTAGTTTATTCTTTTTTATTGCCATGGAGTATTCCACTGTATGAATATACTACAATTTGTTTATAAATTCTCCTGTTAAAGGACATTTAGGTTGTTTCTACTTTGGGGCTATTGTGACTAGTGCTGCTATGAACATTATTTGAGATATCCATTAGTGGACATATTAACTCATTTTTCTTAGGGGGATAGCTAGGAGCAGAAATGCTGATTCAAACAGGAAGCAAACATTTAGCTTAGGTAGAAACTGCTATAAAATTTTCCAAAGTGGTTAAACACATTTAAACTCCTACTAACAATGTCTAAAATGTCCAGCTGTCTCTCTTCCTCACCAGCAGTTGGTATTGTCAATCTTTTTAATTTTAGCCATTCTGCTGGGTGTGTAGGGGATCGTGGTATGGCTTTAATTGGCATGTTCTTTACTTAAAACAAGATTGGGTACATTTTCTTTTTTTTTTTTTTGAGACGGAGTCTCACTCTGTCCACCAGGCTGGAGTGCAGTGGCGCTATCTCGGCTCACTGCAAGCTCCACCTCCTGGGTTCACGCCATTCTCCTGCCTCAGCCTCCCTAGTAGCTGGGACTACAGGCGCCCGCCACCGCGCCCAGCTAATTTTTTGTATTTTTAGTAGAGACGGGGTTTCACAGTGGTCTCGATCTCCTGACCTTGTGATCCGCCTGCCTCGGCCTCCCAAAGTGCTGGGATTACAGGTGTGAGCCACCGAGCCCGGCAATTGGGTACATTTTCATGTATTTATTGGCCCTTTGGATATCTTCTTTGGTGAAGTACCTGTTCAAGACTTTTGTCCATTTTTAAATAGATTGTCTGGCTTTTTCTTATTGCTTTACAGAAAGCAATAAGAATTGCTTTATCGGGGGCGGAGCAAGATGGCCGAATAGGAACAGCTCCAATCTCCAACTCCCAGCGCGAGCAACACAGAAGACCGGTGATTTCTGCATTTTCAACTGAGGTACTGGGGTCATCTCACTGGGGAGTGCCAGACAATTGGTGCTGGTCAGCTGCTGCAGCCCGACCAGTGAGAGCTGAAGCAGGGCGAGGCATTGCCTCACCTGGGAAGCGCAAGGGGGAAGGGAATCCCTTTTCCTAGCCAGGGGAACTGAGACACACAACACCTGGAAAATCGGGTAATTCCCACCCCAATACTGCGCTTTAAGCAAACGGGCACACCAGGAGATTATACCCACACCTGGCCCGGAGGATCCCACAGCCACGAAGCCTCCCTCATTGCTAACACAGCAGTCTGCGATCTAACCAAAATGGCAGCAGCAAGGCTGGGGGAGGGGCACCCACCATTGCTGAGGCTTAAGTAGGTACACAAAGCCGCTGGGAAGCTCGAACTGGGTGGAGCTCACAGCACCTCAAGGAAACCTGCCTGTCTCTGTAGACTCCACCTCTGGGGCCAGGGCACAGCTAAACAACAAAAGGGGAAGCAGCAGAGGCCTGTGCAGATGCGAACGACTCTGTCTGACAGCTTTGAAGAGAGCAGTGGATCTCCCAACACAGAGGTTGAGATCTGAGAACGGACAGACTGCCTGCTCAAGTGGGTCCCTGACCCCTGCGTAGCCTAACTGGGAGACATCCCCCACTAGGGGCAGTCTGACACCCCACACCTCACAGGGTGGAGTACACCCCTGAGAGGAAGCTTCCAAAGGAAGAATCAGACAGGTACACTTGCTGTTCAGCAATATTCTATCTTCTGCAACCTCTGCTGCTGATACCCAGACAAACAGGGTCTGGAGTGGACCTCAAGGAATCTCCAACAGACCTACAACTGAGGGTCCTGACTATTAGAAGGAAAACTATCAAACAGGAAGAACACCTATACCAAAACCCCATCAGTACGTCACCATCATCAAAGACCAGAGGCAGATAAAACCACAAAGATGGGGAAGAAGCAGGGCAGAAAAGCTGGAAATTCAAAAAATAAGAGTGCATCTCCCCCTGCAAAGGAGTGTAGCTCATCGCCAGCAATGGATCAAAGCTGGCCAGAGAATGACTTTGATGAAATGAGAGAAGAAGGCTTCAGTCCATCAAACTTCTCAGAGCTAAAGGAGGAATTACGTACCCAGTGCAAAGAAACTAAAAATCTTGAAAAAAGAGTGGAAGAATTGATAGTTAGAATAATTAATGCAGAGAAGGTCATAAATGAAATGACAGAGATGAAAACCATGACACGAGAAATACGTGACAAATGCACAAGCTTCAGTAACCAACTTGATCAACTGGAAGAAAGAGTATCAGCGATTGAGGATCAAATGAATGAAATGAAGCGAGAAGAGAAACCAAAAGAAAAAAGAAGAAAAAGAAATGAACAAAGCCTGCAAGAAGTATGGGATTATGTAAAAAGACCAAATCTACGTCTGATTGGGGTGCCTGAAAGTGAGGGGGAAAATGGAACCAAGTTGAAAACACTCTTCAGGATATCATCCAGGAGAACTTCCCCAACCTAGTAGGGCAGGCCAACATTCAAATTCAGGAAATACAGAGAACACCACAAAGATACTCCTCCAGAAGAGCAACTCCAAGACACATAATTGCCAGATTCACCAAAGTTGAAATGAAGGAAAAAATCTTCAGGGCAGCCAGAGAGAAAGGTCGGGTTACCCACAAAGGGAAGCCCATCAGACTAACAGCAGACCTCTCGGCAGAAACTCTACAAGCCAGAAGAGAGTGGGGGCCAATATTCAACGTTCTTAAAGAAAAGAATTTTCAACCCAGAATTCCATATCCAGCCAAACTAAGTTTCATAAGTGAAGGAGAAATAAAATCCTTTACAGATAAGCAAATGCTTAGAGATTTTGTCACCACCAGGCCTGCCTTACAAGAGACCCTGAAGGAAGCCCTAAACATGGAAAGGAACAACTGGTACCAGCCATTGCAAAACATGCCAAAATGTAAAGACCATCGAGGCTAGGAAGAAACTGCATCAACTAACCAGCAAAATAACCAGTTAATATCATAATGGCAGGATCAAGTTCACACATAACAATATTAACATTAATGTTAATGGACTAAATGCTCCAATTAAAAGACACAGACTGGCAAACTGGATAAAGAGTCAAGACCCATCAGTCTGCTGTATTCAGGAGACCCATCTCACATGCAGAGACATACATAGGCTCAAAATAAAGGGATGGAGGAAGATCTACCAAGCAAATGAAGAACAAAAAAAAGCAGGGGTTGCAATACTAGTCTCTGATAAAATAGACTTTAAACCATCAAAGATCAAAAGAGACAAAGAAGGCCATTACATAATGTTAAAGGGATCAATTCTACAGGAAGAGCTAACTCTCCTAAATATATATGCACCCAATACAGGAGCACCCAGATTCATAAAGCAAGTCCTTAGAGACTTACAAAGAGACTTAGACTCCCATACAATAATAATGGGAGACTTCAACACTCCACTGTCAACATTAGACAGATCAACGAGACAGAAAGTTAACAAAGATATCCAGTGAACTCATCTCTGCACCAAGCGCACCTAATAGACATCTACAGAACTCTCCACCCCAAATCAACAGAATATACATTCTTCTCAGCACCACATCGCACTTATTCCAAAATTGACCACATAATTGGAAGTAAAGCACTCCTTAGCAAATGTACAAGAACAGAAATTATAACAAACTGTCTCTCAGACCACAGTGCAATCAAACTAGAACTCAGGACTAAGAAACTCAATCAAAACTGCTCAACTACGTGGAAACTGAACAACCTGCTCCTGAATGACTACTGGGTACATAACCAAATGAAGGCAGAAATAAAGATGTTCTTTGAAACCAACAAGAACAAAGATACAACATACCAGAATCTCTGGGACACATTTAAAGCAGTGTGTAGAGGGAAATTTATAGCACTAAATGCCCACAAGAGAAAGCTGGAAAGATCTAAAATGGACACTCTAACATCACAATTAAAAGAACTGGAGAAGCAAGAGCAAACACATTCAAAAGCTAACAGAAGGCAAGAAATAACTAAGATCAGAGCAGAACTGAAGGAGATAGAGACACAAAAAACCCTCCAAAAAATCAATGAATCCAGGAGTTGGTTTTTTGAAAAATCAACAAAATTGACAGACCACTAGCAAGACTAATAAAGAAGAAAAGAGAGAAGAATCAAATAGATGCAATAAAAAATGAAAAAGGGGATATCACCACCGACCCCACAGAAATACAAACTACCATCAGAGATACTATAAACACCTCTACACAAATCAACTAGAAAATCTAGAAGAAATGGATAATTTCCTGGACACTTACACTCTTCCAAGACTAAACCAGGAAGAAGTTGAATCCCTGAATAGACCAATAGCAGGCTCTGAAATTGAGGCAATAATTAATAGCCTACCAACCAAAAAAACTCCAGAACTAGATGGATTCACAGCTGAATTCTACCAGAGGTACAAGGAGGAGCTGGTACCATTCCTTCTGAAACTATTCCAATCAATAGAAAAAGAGGGAATCCTCCCTAACTCATTTTATGAGGCCAACATCATCCTGATACCAAAGCCTGGCAGAGACACAACAAAAAAAGAAAATTTTAGACCAATATCCCTGATGAACATCGATGCAAAAATCCTCAATAAAATACTGGCAAACCGGATTCAGCAGCACATCAAAAAGCTTATCCACCATGATCAAGTGGGCTTCATCCCTGGGATGCAAGGCTGGTTCAACACTCGCAAATCAATAAACATAATCCAGCATATAAACAGAACCAAAGACAAGAACCACATGATTATCTCAATAGATGCAGAAAAGGCTTTTGACAAAATTCAACAGCCCTTCATGCTAAAAACGCTCAATAAATTCGGTATTGATGGAACGTACCTCAAATAATAAGAGCTATTTATGACAAACCCACAGCCAATATCATACTGAATGGGCAAAAACTGGAAAAATTCCCTTTGAAAACTGGCACAAGACAGGGATGCCCTCTCTCACCACTCCTATTCAACATAGTGTTGGAAGTTCTGGCTAGGGCAATCAGGCAAGAGAAAGAAATCAAGGGTATCCAGTTAGGAAAAGAAGAAGTCAAATTGTCCCTGTTTGCAGATGACATGATTGTATATTTAGAAAACCCCATCGTCTCAGCCCAAAATCTCCTTATGCTGATAAGCAACTTCAGCAAAGTCTCAGGATACAAAATTAATGGGCAAAAATCACAAGCATTCTTATACACCAGTAACAGACAACAGAGAGCCAAATCAGGAATGAACTTCCATTCACAATTGCTTCAAAGAGAATAAAATACCTAGGAATCCAACTTACAAGGGATGTAAAGGACCTCTTCAAGGAGAACTACAAACCACTGCTCAGTGAAATCAAAGAGGACACTAACAAATGGAAGAACATACCATGCTCATAGATAGGAAGAATCAATATCGTGAAAATGGCCATACTGCCCAAGGTTATTTATAGATTCAATGCCATCCCCATCAAGCTACCAATGACTTTCTTCACAGAATTGGAAAAAACGGCTTTAAAGTTCATATGGAACCAAAAAAGAGCCTGCATTGCCAAGACAATCCTAAGTCATAAGAACAAAGCTGGAGGCATCACGCTACCTGACTTCAAACTATACTACAAGGCTACAGTAACCAAAACAGCATGGTACTGGTACCAAAACAGAGATATAGACCAATGGAACAGAACAGAGTCCTCAGAAATAATACCACACATCTACAGCCATCTGATCTTTGACAAACCTGAGAGAAACAAGAAATGGGGAAAGGATTCCCTATTTAATAAATGGTGCTGGGAAAATTGGCTAGCCATAAGTAGAAAGCTGAAACTGGATCCTTTCCTTACTCCTTATACGAAAATTAATTCAAGATGGATTAGAGACTTAAATGTTAGAGCTAATACCATAAAAACCCTAGAAGAAAACCTAGGTAGTACCATTCAGGACATAGGCATGGGCAAGGACTTCATGTCTAAAACACCAAAAGCAACGGCAGCAAAAGCCAAAATTGACAAATGGGATTTAATTAAACTAAAGAGCTTCTGCACAGCAAAAGAAACTACCATCAGAGTGAACAGGTAACCTACAGAATGGGAGAACATTTTTGCAATCTACTCATCTGACAAAGGGCTAATATCCAGAATCTACAAAGAACTCAAACAAATTTACAAGAAAAAAACAAACAACCCCATCAAAAAGTGGGCAAAGGATATGAACAGACATTTCTCAAAAGAAGACATTCATACAGCCAAGAGACACATGAAACAATGCTCATCATCACTGGCCATCAGAGAGATGCAAATCAAAACCACAATGAGATACCATCTCACACCAGTTAGAATGGCAATCATTCAAAAGTCAGGAAACAACAGGTGTTGGAGAGGATGTGGAGAAGTGTAAAAACTGTTGGTGGGATTGTAAACTAGTTCAACCATTATGGAAAACAGTATGGCGATTCCTCAAGGATCTAGAACTAGATGTACCATATGACCCAGCCATCCCACTACTGGGTATATACCCAAAGGATTATAAATCATGCTGCTATAAAGACACATGCACACGTATGTTTATTGCGGCACTATTCACAATAGCAAAGACTTGGAATCAACCCAAATGTCCATCTGTGACAGACTGGATTAAGAAAATGTGGCACATATACACCATGGAATATTATGCAGCCATAAAAAAGGATGAGTTTGCGTCCTTTGTAGGGACATGGATGCAGCTGGAAACCATCATTCTTAGCAAACATCACAAGAACAGAAAACCAAACACCACATGTTCTCACTCATAGGTGGGAACTGAACAATGACATCACTTGGACTCGGGAAGGGGAACATCACACATCGGGGCCTATCCTTGGGTGGGGGGAGGGATTGCATTGGGAGTTATACCTGATATAAATGACGAATTGATGGGTGCTGACGAGTTGATGGGTGCAGCACACCAACATGGCACAAGTATACATATGTAACAAACCTGCACGTTATGCACATGTACCCTAGAACTTAAAGTATAAAAAAAAAAAAAAAGAATTGCTTTATCCTGGATACAAATCTTTTATCAAATATATGAATTAAAACTACTGGTCCCCAATTTGTGGCTTGCCTTTTCTCTCTCTTAATGGTGTTTTTTATACTTAATGGTGTCCATAATTTCAGTGGAGTGTAAATTTATCAATATTTTCTTTTCTAGTTAGTGCTTTCTATGTTCTATATAAAAACTCTTACCTATCCCAAAATCATGAAGCTATTCCATGTTTTCTTGAAGCTTTATTGTAGTACCTTTCACATTTGAGTCTTCAGTCATTGATCAAATGAAATTTCTAAAATTTATTATTCATTTATTTTTTAGAGATGAGGTTCTTGATATTTTGTCCAGGCTAGTCTCAAACTCCTGGGCTCAATCAATCCTCCCACCTCAGCCTCCCAAGTAGTTGGGACTACAGGTGTGTGCCACCAAGCCCAACAATCAAATTAATTTGTATAGGGGGTCAAGTTCACTTCTTTTCCCATAAAGGCAACCACATGATACAGCACTGTTTATTGATAAATGATTCTTTTCATATTCAATTGTGGTGGCATCACAGCCATAAATCAGGTGTCCATATTATACAGGGATCTGTTTCTGGACTCTATTGTGTTCTGTTGTTCTATTTTTATCCTTGGGAAATGGCACTGCCTTAATTACTAAACCTTTAGAGCAATCTTGAAGTAGAGAATATTTTCATACACAATTTCTTTCAGCATTTTGTGAGCTGTTTTTGTAAGAGAGGCAAATGCCAAAAATGAACTATTTCATGTCCTATGTGTCATCATATATGTTCTTTGAAGAAAATAAATTCCTTAACCAGTAGAATGAAAACTTGAATAGTTTTCACCATATATGGCTTACAAAATCTACATAATCTCTTACATTAATTGCAGGAAACTGTTCAACTCTAGAATGAAAACGACTTACCTGAGTAAGGTAGATGGTATCTTTAAATGTGCGTAATGGATCTGTGCTTTTGGGGAGTTTGAAATGAAGTCCAGCCTGATAAAGCATTTGTTTGTTACCACCTTCGTGATGTTGTCGATGAAGTGAAAACTTGCTACTGAAAGACCAGTCCTCTGTAGATGAGACCTTTCGAATAAAGAATAAGAATTAGAAATCTGAGGGGCTGGGCGTGGTGGCTCAAGCCTATAATCCTAGCACTTTGGGAGGCTGAAACGGTTGGATCACGAGGTCAGGAGATCGAGACCATCCTGGCTAACATGGTGAAACCCCATCTCTACTAAAAAATACAAAAAACTAGCCGGGCGAGGTGGCGGGCGCCTGTAGTCCCAGCTACTCGGGAGGCTGAGGCAGGAGAATGGTGTGAACCCGGGAAGTGGAGCTTGCAGTGAGCTGAGATCCGGCCACTGCACTCCAGACTGGGCCACAGAGCGACACTCCGTCTCAAAAAAAAGAAAAAAAGAATTAGAAATCTGAAAGTTGGCAGCAAAACTACTTTTCTATAAGTTCCTAACAAATCTGGAAAGTTAGACAGAGCTCGAAAGTTAAAAGAGCTCGAAGTTTGTTCTGTGGCTCCAGTTTCATAAATGTTTTGCCATCCTACTTGTTGTCAGTGAAGGACTAGCCTTGCGGAAAGTGGAATCACAAAACCAGGGTTTGGTGCGTATATCCTCCCTTCCTCCAACTAAGAAAGTTATATTTTGGTGTTTCTCTTAAGACTCTTGTTTTATCAAAACATATTGCTGGTTTTTGAAACATTTACTATATGTATTTTAAAATATCATTTTATCTACTTAGGTAAATATTTTATCCAGTATTCATTTGTCAAAACTTAATAACAGAATGCAATTGACACTCTGTTAAAACTGTCACAATTCTTAAACAGGAATAAAACACCTATTACACTGTAATAGGAATATTATGAGAGTAAATGCTTTAGCACTTACACTGCTCACTTGTTTCTCAGTGATTACCAAATGAAACTGATACATATGTTTAATTTTTATATAGTTGAAGACACAAACCAAATAATGTTACTTCTCTCCCCTAAAAAAAATCAATCTTTCATTTTTTAAGCCAGGCCCAAATTATAGGATCTTTATTTTATCTGTTTTATCATAACGTACAGGATCTTTCTTTTATCATCAGCTCAAATTAAAAAACTCACATATGTTAGAGTATACCTTCTACAAAAACAGAGAAAAAAAGCAATAATTCTGGCTTCTAGGCCTATAATTTAATGCACTGTTAGCACTTAAGAAAGAAAGAAGACAATTGCTGGCTACATCTGAAAATACCCAGTTTTAATTCAAGTTACACAGACTTTGATAAAACATAGTCTGCCCCTCCACTCAAAAACTTGAAAATTTAAAAAGCTTAATCCCTGTTCATAAAGTATGACTTCTCATTCCCAGTAATTAAGCAACACATGGGCCCATTACTGTAAAAGGAAAAGGTTATTCCTCAGGAACTGATTCATGCCCAAATATAAGAAATGTACACTAGCCATATTAAATTTGGAAGTTTTTCCTAATTACAGATGTTTTTCCAAAACACCACCACCAGAATTAAAGAATGCCAACTACTCCTATTATGTATTTAAAAGAGAGATTCACATTTACAATCATCTCATACACATTCTAGATGCACATCCTTTATCAATAGTCTTCTTCCTATGCTTCCTCCTCTTAATTTATTTTATGTTTATTATCTTTAATTGACACAATAAGTGTACACATTTATGGTGTACCATGTTATAATCTGATACATGTATACAATGTATAAGGATCAAATCAGGGTAATAAGTAAATTCATCACCTCAAACATTTATCATTTCTTTGTGTTGGGAACTTTCAAAATTCTCTCTTCTAGCTATCTGAAAATACACAATAAATTATTATTAACTATAGTTACCCCAAAGTGCTATAGAACACTAGAACTTAATCTTCCCATCTAGCTATAATTTTCATTGGTTGGTTAATTTGGTTGGTTTAGAGGTTGGTTAATATAATTAGCGAACCTCTACTGCCCCTCCCCCACAACCCTTCCCATCCTCTAGTAATCACTATTCCACTCTACTTCTTTGAGCTCAACATTTTTAGCTTTCACATAGGCGTGTCCTTCCTCCTTTTCAAAGTCTGAAATACACCTTTGGGCCATGCAGCCTTCTTATTTGTAATAATTTAGGTCTATCCCATAATCAGTAAACCTGACCTTTAGTTATATGGGAAGCTTTCTACCTTCTTATAACTATGGTTTGAAAATCTTTCAAATTTCAGCTATAATAATATTACCAGAAAGAACTGGAAAGGGCCAGGCAAAGTTCTAATTACTTTAAGAATATTAACTTTAAAAAATATATATTAACTTATTTAATACTCATAAAAACCCGGCCAGGTGCAGTGGTTCACACCTGTAATCCCAGCACTTTGAGAGGCTAAGGTGGGAGGATCGCTTGAGCCCAGGAGTTCAAGACCAGACTGGACAACACAGTGAGACCCCATCTCTACAAAAATAAAAATAAAAAATTAGCCCGGTGTGGTGGCACACTCTGTAGTCCCAGCTACTTGGGAGGCTAAAGTGGGATGACTGCTTGAGCCCACGAGTTTGAGGCTGCAGTGAGCCATGATCATGCCACTGCACTCCAGCCTGGGTGACACAGCTAGACCCTCTCTCAAAACAAAAAACAAAACAAACTCTACGAGTAGGTACAATTATCATCCCATTTTACAGATGTGAAAACCAGGCACAGAAAGGCTGAATAACTTGTTCAGTATCCAAATCTAATGCAATCTAGCTCCAGTCCCTAGTTCATTAAACCCAGAAGGATCTGAAGAAAATGAAACTTTCATACAAATAACATGATTAAAATGGACTATACTAAAGGTAATAATAGTTTACATTTCATGGGCTCTCACTGTGTCAGGTACAGTGCTAAGTGCTTCAATGTATTAGTTAACGTAATCTTTACTCATGAACGCACGCACATATGCATATCTACATGCACACACACACACACACACACACACACACACGGTATTTACTAACCCCAATTTACAGATGAAGAAACTGAAATTCAGAAAGATTACATAATCTGTCCAAGATAATACAGATAATGAGTGGCAGCTGTCATATTCAATCCAGTTCTGTTTATTCCAAAGCCCAAACTTTTAATCACCGTGCAATATTGATAACCACATGTTGAAAATATTATATTTTATGAAAAATCAATGGATCCCAAATTAAAGAGATATGTGTTAATCAATTTGTTGAATACATGAAAAAGCTTCTAAATAAAAGAGCCAAAGTTTTATTTAGTTGTTCTATTGGTTTCTTTTATTTTCCCAATCACCTATTCAAATTCCCAACTAAGCAGTGTAGCTTAAAAAGAGATGAGTAAATCGAGATAACAAACGATTCATAATGAGCAGCACTTATCCTTAACTTTCTCTATTTTAAAATATAGTGTTTATTATCTCTGAACATCATCAGGCATTTCACAAAAACATGGGATAAAAATAATTCCATTATTTGAAGGAGGCCAGTAGAAATTATTACAGATTTAAGGAAAAGGTTTAGCAATTCCTAACACTAATCTTTCTAAAGTGTGGTGAAAAGAAAATCTATCAGCTCTGGAGACAGAGTCAGTCTGAACCCAGCTGCTTATTTCTGAGAGTGGGAAGGAAGGAATGAAGGAAGCAAGAATATTTACTGAATTATTGCTTGTGTACCAGGTACTCATTCTTTTATTAGACAATAATCGACCCACTCCACTTTGACTGAGGCCCAAGAGGAAATCAAAGCACTGCAGGGTGGGAGTTCTATCTGCGTCCTCTTACAGTAATTTGATTTCCTCCTGGGTCTCAAAGTGGAGTGGGCAGCTTATTGTCGAATTAAAGAACGAGTACGTGGTACACAGCAAGTATTCAGTAAATATTCTTGCTTCCTTCATTCCTTTCTTCCCACTCTCAACACTTGTTCCTGCCTGCATCCGGATACTGAACTTCATCCTCCTTCACTCTGAAACAATAGTATTCCCAAAAGATAATTAGCCCCACAATTTGGGAATAATTTAAAAAGGGGGTATGGAATTTCACAATGTATATATGTTTCAAAACATCATGTAGTACACAATAGATATATACAATTTTTTGTTAATTTTTAAATTTTAAAAAACCAAGGGTAGAGCTAAGGTTATGACATCATTAAAGTTAAAAGTACAGTATAACTTCAATGTGAATAAGCAAATATAGTTGTGTTCAGTTGATGAAATTTAAAAGATTTTGAAATTGTCTTAAAAGACTTTTTTTTTTGTGGTTACTTTACACAACTGATGTAGGGAGAGCAAAACCACACAATCATTTCAATAGACAAAGAAAAAGCACTTGAAAAAATGCAACATTCTTTCACGATATAAGCACTCAGCTAACTAGAAATAAAAGGGAACTTCCTTGACCTTATAAAGGACATCTACTAAAAACCTATTGTCAATATCACACTAAATAGTAAAAGACTGAAATGTCCCCCCTAAGAAAAAGAACAACTCAAGGATATCTTGTCTTCCCACCCATTTTCTACATTGTATGAAAAGTTCTAGCCAGGGAAATTAAGTAAGAAAATCAAATAAAAGGCTTCCAGATTGGAAAGGAAGAAGTAATATTATTAATACCTCTATTTATAGATGACATGATCTTATATATAGAAAATGCTAAAGAATATCCTCCAAAATATTATTAGAGCTAATAAATGAGATTGGCCACGTTGTAGCATTCAAGCTCAATATACAAAAATCATTTGTATTTTTATACATTAGCAATGAACAATCTAAAAATGAAATTAAGAAAATAATTTTATTTACAATAGCATCAAGAAGAATAAAACACTTAGGAATAAGTAAGCCAAAGAATTGTGAGACTGGTACACTGAAAACTACATTGTTGAAAGAAATTAAAGAAGACATCCCATGTTCTTATGTCAGAAGATTTAATATTACTAGATGGCAATACTCACAAACTGATCAACAGATTCAACATAATCCCTATCAAAATCCCAGCTAACTTTTCTGCAGAAATTGGCAAACAGATTCTAAGACTCATTTGGAAATGCAAGGCACCCAGGATAGTAAAAAAAAAAAAAAAAATTGAAAAAAAGAACAAAATTGATGGACTCACACTTCCTAATATCAAAACTTACTACAAAGCTATAGTAATCAAGACAGTGCACAGTGACATGAAATATGCCACTTGAACAGAATTGAGAATTCAGATAAACCCTAACTTTTATGGTCAATTGATTTTCAGGGCCAAAATAGTTTAATGGGGGAAAGGAATAGTGTTTTCAATATATGCTATTGGAACAACTGGCTATCCACATGCAAAAGAATGAACCTGAACTCCTACCTCCCACCACACATAAAATATAACTCAAAATGACCATAGACTTGAATGCAAGAGCTAAAACTATAAAATTCTTAGAAGACAACACAGAAATAAACCTTTGCCATTTGGGGCGAGGCAATGATTTCTTAGATGCAACACCAAAAAGAAGAGATTGGTAAGTAAAATGTCATCAGGCCGGGCGCGGTGGCTCAAGCCTGTAATCCCAGCACTTTGGGAGGCCGAGACAGGCGGATCACGAGGTCAGCAGATCGAGACCATCCTGGCTAACACGGTGAAACCCTGTCTCTACTAAAAAATACAAAAAACTAGCCGGGTGAGGTGGCGGGCGCCTGGAGTCCCAGCTACCCGGGAGGCTGAGGCAGGAGAATGGCGTGAACCCGGGAGGCGGAGCTTGCAGTGAGCTGAGATCCGGCCACTACACTCCAGCCTGGGCGACAGAGCGAGACTCCGTTTCAAAAAAAAAAAAAAGTAAAATGTCATCAAAATTTAAATTTTTTGTGCTGTAAGTGATACCATGAAAGTGAATAAAGTGACAACCCACAGACTGGGAGAAAATATTTGCAAATCAAATACCTGATAAAATCTCATAGCCAGAAAATATTTTTTAAAATTTCATAACTCAATAAAATAAAGACAAATAATTTTTAAATGACCAGGACGTGCATAGTGGCTCATGCCTATAAGCCCAGCACTTTGGGAGGCCAAGGTAGCCAATCACTTGAGCTCAGCAGTTCCAGACCAGCCTGGATGATTTGGTGAAACCCCGTCTCTACAAAAAATACAAAAATTAGCTTGATGTGTTGGCACATGCTTGTAGTCCCAGCTTCTTGGGGGGACTGAGGCAGGAGGATTGCTTCAGCCTGAGAGGTCAAATCTGCAGTGAGTCATGACCACTCCACTGCACACCAGCCTGGGCAACAAAGCAAGACCCTGTCTCGATTAAAAAAAAAAATGGCTAAAGGATTTGAATAGACATTTCTCAAAGGAAGACATACAAATGGCTAGTAAGCACATGAAAAAAATGCTCAACATGATTAGTCATCAATGATATGCAAATTTCCTGTAAATGTAAATTCCCAGGGAAATGTGAAGAAAAAAAGAAAATAGCAAGTGTTGGCAAGGATGTAGAGAAACTGGAACCCTAATACCTTGCTGGTAGAAATGCAAAATGGTGTAATCGCTACAGAAAACAATTTGACAGTTCCTTAGAATATTAAAGATAGAGCTACCATATGACCCAGTAATTCTGCTCCTAGATATACATTCAGTAGAACTGAAAACATATATTCACAAAACATGTACGCCAATGTTCCCAGCAACATTATTCACAATAGCCAAACAGAGGAAATAACACAAATGTCCATCAACTGATAAATAAACAAAAAATAGTATATCCATGCAACAGAATGTTATTCAGAAATAAAAAAAAAAGGAACATACTAATATATGGTCAACATGGATGAACCCTGAAAACACACCTAGTCAACGAACCAGTCTCAAAAGACTACATATTATATTATTCCAATTATATGAAATATAAACAGTAAGGAAAACTATAGACACAGAAATTAGATTGGTAGTGTCTAAGACTGGGGAGGAGGGATAGGGAAAAATAGGGAGTGGCTGCTAATGGGTTCAGGGTTTCTTTTGAGTGATAAAAAATGTCCTAAAATTAGATTGTGGTGCTGGCTGCACATCTCTGTGAATATACTGAAGACTATTAAATTGTACACATTAAATGGGTGCATTGTATGGCAAGTGAATTATATCTCAATAAAGCTATTTTAAGAAGAATACACACAATGCTGAAACTGAATCTTTAGGAACAGAGAGAGTGAAAATCCATACAGAAAATAAAACACACCGACACGATGAAAACGAGGGAGGAAGAGGAATTGAGGGAGGAAAAATGGAATAGGAGGAGAAAGAGGAGAGAAAAGGTAAGATGATAACATTAGACTAAGGTTTATTTATCACATTTACCCTCTTCCTGTAGTGAAATATCCAGTTCTGAATATCTGTATATGGTAAAACAGTTGCAGGATATGATTTACAAGTAAGAGTTACTGTAGCAAGTAAGAGTTATTTCCATGTGTGATAACAAGTCAGGCTTAAGCAACCACTGGGCCCCATTTAGTGCTTTCAGTGCTCCTGAAGGAACACAGTAAAAGTAATATAGAAAAGTAATCCCCAAAGGTTTAAAAAATTTATTTTCCTCCATCTTCTTCTCAAACTTTCATTTAAATAAGATATAGGTTTCATACGATTTTCTGAACCAGTGGTCAGAAGAAACACATGCCCACACTCTATCATTTTGAAACATTAGAAAATCAAAAGATGACTTACCTTTTCTAATGTACTGAAGGATGGCCAGGACTGATATCCATATTCAGATGCAAATCGAGCTTTTGGGAAAACTTTCCAGTTCCAGCAATCACTGATATAGTCATAAAAATGTACATCACCGAAATAATTGCTATTAGGGTTTTGAGAGACCCAGCCTTCTGCAACAGTTTCAGCCCCATTTGTAGGACTGGACGTAATGAAAGGACGACTCTTGTCTCCCTAAGTTCAGAAATAAAATGAATTCAAGGATAATATATTCATCCTGTAAAGTATGAATCATTTACTTCTTTAAAAATACTAACAAGTCCCAGAAATGCCAAGTAGCTGATCGAAAATTAATAGGACCACTTACCTTCCTCCCCATTCAACAACCACCAGCACCTCTCTGCTCTTTGCCAATCCTTTATACCTTTTCATAAGTAACACTTAGCTCATCCCTCACAGCAGCGGTTCTTAATCTTTTCAGTCATGTTTTGCCTCCACTCTCATCCATCACAGGTGGCGTACAGTCTAGTCCAGAGTTTCTCAACTTTGCCCCTATTGACATTTTGAGCTGGATACGTTTTTGTAGGGGTTGGCTGGGGGTGGGGATGTCTTATGCATAGTGGGATATTTAGTAGCATCCCTGACCTCTACCCAATAGATGTCAGTAGCTCTCCCCCAACCTTGAAAAATGTCTACAGGCACGACCAAATGTTCCACAGGGGGCAAAATCACCACCACTTGAGAACAAAAGGTCTAGCAGGTAAGAACAGAAGCTACTGAGTCAGATGGACCCGAACCTGACTTTAAATCTCAAATCTGAACCTTATTATTTTTGGACAGGTCTAAGCCTCGGTAGGTTTATCTGCAAAATGAGGATAATAACAGTACCTCCCTTACAGGTATTATAAATAGTAAATAACTCATATGTGAAAGTGATGGCTAGGTGTCAACAAATTCATGTTCTCATTTCTATAATATAAAGCCATCCCTAGGAAGTGGCTTCCTAGCCCATATGGGGCCATGTGCCGCATTCTCATCCTCTTCCCCCATTTGCAGGTGAGGGTGCAAGAGATGGTGCAGCTGGAATAAAGTGTCTACATCTCTGAAAGAGGAGCTGCCTATCAATCAGGAGTAGCCCTTTCATAGTGTCAGTGAGTAAGAAATAAACTTTTATTATGTAAACCACTGAAATACTGTGGCTTACCTGTTACAACATCTAGCATGTAAGTGCTTAACAGAGTGCCTAGCACACTGTGAGAACTCAAAATATAGTTATTATCATCTCAGTAGATGAGACTACTTCCTTTTTCACTGAGATTCATTCACTTAGCAAGTATTCGTCAAATCTATTGTGTCTCTGGCATTTTCTCCGCACTGCGGAGGGAGGGAGGGAGGAAGGGGGGGCGGAAAGAGAGAGAGAGAGAGAGAGAGAGAGAGAGAGAGAATCTATGACTCTGTCAAGTATTTATACATCAAATCTCTTTTGAGTATTTCCTATGAGCCAGGCATGCAGTTCTTTCTATGTGCTGGAGGTTCAGCAGACAGCCATGGTGACCCTCTTGGAAGAGTGGATGGCAATCTAGTGCTGAAACCAGGTACTGAACAAGTAATTATAAGTATGATGAATGTTTTGAAGGAAAAGTGCAAGGCTCGTTGGGAATGTAAAACATATTGCAGAAGGCCAGTAAGGCCTCCCTGAGAGATAGACTTTCAGAAAATAATTTTCTCAAATTTTCACCATTATGTTTCACTTTTTCTTGGTATATCGATCCATAATTTCATTTCTTGTTTCTCTTCCATTATTTAAAAAAAGAAAAATCCTTAACCCTTTCCTTTGCTAGACTCTCTGTATTCTGGTCATCTTTCTATTTTGCTTTCGTACTACAGCCAACAAACTATCTTCCACTCTTTTTTTTTTCTTAATCTCCCTCTATTGCCCTTTTCCCTTAGATTCCTTAGGACTCCCCTTATCCTAATAAAAAGTCCCTTTAATCCCTTGCAGTCCATCAGATTTCTTTACCATCCTCTCATTCATAAACCCCTGACATTCAATTCCTGATCACGTCACTCCACTGAAATGTTTTTCAAAAATTACCCATGAACTTCCACTTACTAAATATAGCAGTTCTTTCTGTCCCCACTCATTCCCTCTCTGGTGTGCAATAAATGACCCTATTTAACACCTATTATTTCTGAAGCTCTCTCCACTCCTGGCTGTTTGTTCACAATTCTTCCACATTTCAGTTTCCCCCAACCTTCCTGATTCTTCCTTCTCCAGCTACCCTCTCCATCCCCAGATGGACACTCCCTCTCTCTCAGGCTTCTCTTTGTTCTATACCCTGTCCCATGGCTTCCCCTCACAAGGATGTTCTGATTACTCCTAGCCCACACCTGCACACTTGATCTCATGTTCACTGCCACACTTACATTCCTGATAACCAGCTCCACATCTCTCCCTGTGTTGTTTTGCCAACATCGCAAATCCAACCTTTTAAAGCAGAATTGCTTGTTTACTAATTCCAAACCTATCTGACTATGCTCCCTTTCTTGCTGATGGTACCCAGAGTGCAGTCATCTTCAATTTCTCCCTCTCCTACCTCCCACATTCAGTCACTCTGAGTAGCAGCAACTCTACATGCAGATTTTTTTTCCATCACCTCATTTCCAATCCCACACCACTGGACTCCACTACCTATGACCTCCACGACCTTGAGGACTTAATGACTCTAAAATAAATATATCACCTACACTCCAGGGAACTTCTACAAATTAAGTAAATAAATTATACAAAGCACTTATATAATGAATTTTTTTTAAAAAAAATTGTTAAAGGACAGAATGTTGCTCTGCTGCCCAGGCTGGAGTGCAGTGGCACGATCATAGCCCACTGCAGCCTCGACCTCCTGGGCTCAAAATAAACCTCCTGCCTCAGCCTCTCAAGTAACTAGGACTACAGGCACACATGCCACTATGCCCAGAGAATTTTTTAAATTTTTTTGGAGACAGGGTCTGGCCACATCACCCAGGCTGGTCTCAAACTCCTGGCCTCAAATGTTCCCCCTGCCTCAGCTCCCAAGTCACTGGGATTACAGGTGTAAGCCACCACATCCAACTTTAATTTAATATATTAATATATAATAATATTAATTAATATAATAATTACAATTCACATATTGATCCCTGACATCTCAGTAATTGGAGTTTTAGTTATTGTAACTGGTTTCCTTGTCTAGAACCTCTCACCTCGCTAATATTTGCTAGTAAAGTTATCTTCCATAACATGGACCAGATAAAGTTCCTCCTCTCCTGCAAAATGTCCACTAACTTCCCACTGTCTACTGAATAAGCTCAACTCCATAATATGACTTAAAGTCCTTCTATGGTCTGCTTCCAGTCTTTACTACCTTCCACTCTCCCACAGGAATCCAGGAGTCCCTTGCTCTTAGCTACCAGGCACTGCTTGCCACTCATTATACATACCACCCACTTTCACATCTTTTTACCTTTATTTACATTGTTTTCATGACCTAAAGTACTACTAGACAACACTTTGCCTCAAAATTCTCAACCTGTAAGGTTTGGCTTGAATGTAAACTTTTACTTGAAAGCCTTTTTAGACTCTTTCAGTTAAAATTAATGGTTCTGCCACACAGTTCCCAGTATTATGAAGCTACATTCTTTATAGCACTTTTTTCACTGCCTAAGGTCTGATAATTTTTTCTCTGCTTCCCTTTCACAGCAGACTGTAAGCTCCACAAGGATAAGAGTGTCCCCACAGCATCGGGGATGAGGCTTTGCACTTGGTAATAGGTACTTAGTAGATGTTGGGTGAATTTAAAAATATTAAAAAGTATGATGAAATTATAGGTGATATTAAATGTTTAAAAATATTTTTGCTACAACGGCTTTGAAAACATTGAAGAAGGCCAGTCAATTGGCCTTGATTGATCAAGCTTGACAGATTTCCCTTCATTCCTTGAGATTCTTGAGAAATTTGGTAAGCTGAGCCATGCAGTAAAATTACAAACAAGTCTCTACCTAAAAATATCTGGCTTTGATGATGCATTATAATTTCCTTCCATTTATAAATCATTTATTCTTAAGGTGTGGTTATTTGTTGCAGATCTCACAGATGACATCTCTCTAAGTCATGACCTTAAACACTTATTTGGACCAGGAAATACCACAAGGTGATCCAACAGAATGGCCATTAAAAAAAGCATGTGCAGTAGGAAACCAATCATTATAGCCAATTTATAGATGAATCAATTTATGCTGCTTTACCTTTTTATGATGCCTAATACTTTGATGGAAATTAAAAGCAGTAGTGATTATGTAGCATTTCATAGTGCTCATCTTCAAAAAATTTTGCAAACATCAGTTACTGCTCACAGCTCATTTTAAGATAAATAAGTCCCTAAAGAGAAAGGCATATCTCCATTTCACAGGTGAAAAAGAAATGGCCCAAAGAAGCTAATTTTTTAAAGCTTAAGAAAGTAGTGTTAAAATTAATGATCAAAATGTATAAGTGTCTGAAGACCTACCTTGTTGAACAAAACCAACAAGGATGATGATGATGATGGCTAGTCTTAATTAAAAGGTTACTGTGGGCCAGCTGTGGTGGCTAATGGCCTGTAATCTCAGCTCACGAGGTGGGTGGATCAGGAGGTCAGGAGATCAAGATCATCCTGGCCAACATGGTGAAACCCCATCTCTACTAAAAATACAAAAATTAGCTGGGCGTGGTGGCACATGCCCGTAATACCAGGTGCTCGGGAGGCTGAGGCAGGAGACTTGCTTGAACCAGAAGGCAGAGGTTGTAATGAGCTGAGACCACGCCACTGCACTCCAGCCTGGCAACAGATGAGACTCCATCTCAAAAAAAAAAAAAAAAGTTACTGTGAACCACCATCTTCCAGTAATTCACCACAACGATGACACACAAAGCAAAAGAGGAGAGGCACCTGATACTCTCTAGGTCTTTTAGAAAATATGGAGTTGTTCCTTTGGCCAATATACATGTGAATCTACAAGAAGGGTGATGCAGACATCAGAGGAATGCATCTGGTTCAAAAAGGAATACCCCACAAACGTTAACATGGGAAAACCAGAGGAGTCTACTGTGCTTGCCAGCAGGCTGTTGGCACTGTTGTAAACCAACAAGTTAAGTGCAAGATTGCTGCCAAGAGAATTAATGTGTTGAGCATATTAAGCACTCTAGGAGCCAAGATAGCTCCCCAAAACTCGAGAAGGAAAGAAAGGAAAAGAAAAAGAAGGAAGCCAAACAGAAAGGAGCCTGAGTTCAATGGAAGCACAGCTGGCTCCACCCAGAGAAGTGCACTGTGAGAACCAATGGAACAGAGCCTGAGCTTCTAGAACCTGTTCCCTATGAATGCATAGCATAACAGGTGTTTAAAAAATAAAAGAGCTCTGGATTGTAAAATTTTTTTTTTTTGTTAAGCAGAAATGTGGTGTCCCCTCCCCCAAAGAAATATTTTAACTTAAAAAAAAAAAAAAAGGTCACTATGTGTCAGACTGAGACATGTACCTTCCATCCATTCTCTCACTTAGTCCGCATAACAACTCTTAAAAGTTAGCTCCTATTTTTAACCTAACTTTATAGATGGGAAAAGGAAGATGAAGTAACTTGCCCAAGATTACATAGACAGGAAGTGACCCAGCCAGGATTTCAAAGCATGAGTACTTAACCACTATGCTATAAAATGAAAATCCTCAGAAACTATAAATCCATCAGACATGAAAAACACAATACCAATATTGTGAATAAAAAGATTATAAAATGAGTGTTCTGTAAATATTCTTTAAAACTTGTACCATCACATTTTGTGCATAGAAAAAATTATTCATGACACATGACTTAGTATATCAGGTAAGTTATATATTTGAACTCACGTTTTTTATGAATTTTCAGTGAAGTTTCTTCTCATAAATGGAATAGCACCTACAACTGGGCATGTTTACGTGCTAATATCACATACTATTTTAAAAAATAGATGCCTTTTCAAATTGCTTCCAGATATACCCAGATATTTAAAACATCTATTTACAGACACAACAGTGTAAAGACAACCAGATTATTAAATCACATGTTAAACAAAGTTTTTCAAAAGTTAAAACTTTTGAAGGCATTACTGGAAAAAAATGCTTTTTCTCACAAAAAGGCCAATTTATATTAACATATGTCTGTATAATATGCCAATCAGACAAAAAGTGGTGCAAAGAGAATCACTATAGAGCAAGGGCCATACAGTGGGGTTGGAGACCAGCTCTCGCATCTCTCTTTGTCCCTTAAATCACATACCAGGATATTCACATGTGATATATACCAAATTCTACTTTAACACATATGATTACAGAATTGTAGAAGTGGCATATCAATAATCATCTAATCTAGAGATTCTAAGGGCTTTCTGGGATCCACGGATGGACTCCAAGGAGCATGTGACAACCTAGCATTGTAAGCACTGCATTGGTGTATGTGTGGAGAGCGGCACAGATAAGTTCATCCTCCAAGAAGTCCACAGCCCATAAATCCTTTCATCTGCTGCTGCACTACAATGGGATACTCTGTAATCAAACGATACTGTTGAAGACAGCCCTAAAAAGGGGCATAAAACATACTATACCAGTATTCAAACGTATCCATTTTAAAGATACATTCTTAAATTCCACTGCATTAAAAAATCATTACTTACTGCCAATACGAGCTCTCTGATGTTTTTCACATAGAGTGTCACATAGTCCTTGATGTAGATTGGCCGGTCAGTGAAACTGATATGGTACCAATTCATCATCAGCGCCTCCTCATTTTCATTATTGCCACTCCATATGATGACAGAAGGATGAGATTTCAGTCTCTTGATCTGAAAATTAAGAAAATATAAAATGATTTTCAAAGAGTTAACATAAAATACTCAGAGCTATAACTACTCATAAAATTAGAGCCCTTGCATTTTTGCACATAAATTCTTATGTGCCAAAAACCTAATTTGAAAATGGCTAGTCATGTTAGCTGTAGGAATACATTTTAAGTAATCTCTGAGATTATTTTTAACTAAATTTTATAAACACTGATACATAGGGTTTCTCTTCTCTGCTATATAAAAACTGAAGATAATATAGCCCCTTTTTTAGAAAGAGAAAGAAAAAGGGAATGAATAAACTCATCATTATGTGGATTGCTACAAAGAAAACTTTCAGGAAATACAAAAGGCAGGAGACATTATATTTGGGGGATTGGTTCTTAAGAGCAAATTGGAGTTCTGTGTGAATAAACAAATGAGGCAAAGCAATCACTACCACTGAAAGAGGGACAGAGGTTCCTGTGCAGGCTCCACCAAGATCAGAAAACCAGAAGGAGAACTAGAGAAGGTTTTACAAAGCAAGTGAGTACTAGAGGTATGCTGGCAGTTAAAGACAAATATGGAATGCTCTAAAGGAAAACAGATTAGGGTAATCAGGGTGATGTCTCCTGAAATAACTATCAATGTCATGTCCTGAGAAATCAACATTAAGTTACTGAACATATTTAAATATAAAAGGGAAAATTGGAGAATCCACCTGAAAACTGTGCCACATGAGGCCTGCATAAACTGAGCTCATCTGGGCTGGCCCAACATAAAGGCAAAAGGATCCACTTGTGTTATGTTTGCACTGGACAGACTCAGACATGCCCCTTCTTCTAACACACTAGGACATGTGCTCCAGTAGAGAGCAATTAAATTCCTCTGAGAATGGCAGAGTGAATCAATGGTCAAGAAAAATTCTTTTAGAACATGCTTTGGCAATGTTACCTCATTGATATTTATAGGTTCACTTTCACTGTCATGCGTGATTACACTGATGGCCCCCCACTGATGCTCTCAATGTGTTCTCCGTTCAGGAAGCTCAGAAACTCATATAGATGAAATAGAGATGCACTGAAGGTATATTAAAGAGATATGCTTCATTTTTTTTTTAAAAAGTAAGTCTTGTGTTTTTCTCAGCCAGCCATATAAACACTATCTCTTTTTTTGTCTTTGTACATGCCCAAGAAAGGGACAGCTGCTACCTGACATATTATGTCACTGACATATTTATGCCACTGATGAAAAAACAAATATAAATCCTTAAGTGGCAAAAAGCTTCAGTGACACCGTGTTACACACAACCTTTAAGCTGACTTAGACTTTTATGGTAAGCTTTACTTTAAAATTTTAACAAACTCTGCATGAAATGGCTCTCCTTATCTTTAATAATGCATCAAAGAACTGAAGATACATAGATGTTTTATTTTAATTATTTATATGAAAGAAAACTAAAAATAAAATTGAAATGTTTACAACCTGTGTAACTATAATTAATATGTTTAAAGTTATTCATTCATCCACTCATCTATCCACTTGGTAAATAATCCACAGAGTGGGGACGCAGAGGGGAATGAGCCCTAGGACTCAGGGAGATGACAGTCTTGCAGAGGTGACAAATCCTTGAACAAGTAATTCAAAGTGTGATGTATGTCTCAAAAGGCAAAAAGGTTTTTCCCACGCTTAAGGTAAGAGGGGCCAAAGGAGAACAAAGGAGGTGGCCCACAAGGGCAGTGAACGGGGAAGATGTTCCAGGACATAGACAGCAAGATGGAGATGGTTCCTGAACAGGTGCAGACACCAGCTGGACGCGGTCCCGCACAAGAGGATCTTACACCTTACCCAGAGGGCAAGAAGCCACCTCAGGGGAGCTGTTGGCAAGGGAAGGCGTTTGATTATACTTTTCAAACATTTTATTTTAAAATGAAACACAGTTACAGAAAACAAATTATGATATGGTGAATTATTATAAGGCAATCACCCTTGTAGCCACCACCCAGTGCAGCCATGCCGGAAGCCATCCATGTGCCTCTTCCTAATCACAGCCCCTTCCTCCTTCCAAAAGTAACCACTATCTCGAGTTTTATAGTGTTATAGAAATCGCTTCCTTGCATTTCTGTATGGTTTTTCACAAAATATACATCTGTAGACACTATGTTATGAACTCTAGATTTTAACATACTTGATGGGTTCAATTCATTGACGTCCTTATCCTTATTGAATCTCAAATCGTCCACCTTTTGGTTGCTCAGAGTCTCTCAAAAATCCTTTTGACATAACTTCGATAGCTTCCTTGTTATCTGTATGTTGAGATATTCTAGGATCAGGGTTCTGAGCAGGAATGTGGTGTGACTTAAAATGTGTCAGTGGAAGATGACTTTGGCAGCTCTGTTGAGTATGCACATATTGAAAGAGACCAATGCTAGGGAGTCCAATCAGAAAACAAATGCAATGTTTGAGGACAGGGAAAAATAAGATTTGAACTAGAGTAGTAAGTATGGGGATGAGAAAGTAAATACAAATACAAGTAACATTGGTATCAAAAAATTGTCTCAATTTTAAAACCAGATGGATGTGGGAGGTGAGGAAGAAGAAAGTATCAATGACTTTCGTATTTCCTGCTAAAAAGAAAAATCTTGAAAGAGTGCATTGTGTAAAAGATAGTAGATGTACTCTGAAGACATGCTGAGTTAGTGGGACAGCTGGTATTATTTGTTATTTCTCTTGTACTGCAGGCCTTACATGTATTATCCTATTTAATCTTTGAAACAGTTTCACGAGGAGTGACATCATACTAGAGTTATAGATACAGAAATTGAAGCGCAAGAGGTAAAGTGACCTCTTTATTTTAAATATTTAAGGTTGCAGACTCACCATTCAAGAAGAAATATCAAAAGATTTGTTCTTTGTATATCAACATTGCAAAAAATCTGGCAGACAGTTGGACATGTGAAATTGAAATCAGAGTCAATAATTATCCACATTGTAGCTTCACCTGAGGTTACCGAGAAAATTGATGTGTTTCTTTCTTTAACATGTTGCAGAGCACTACAAAAACTCAATATGTCTCCACAGTCTTGTAAACTCTTTACAAGGTAGGGGTGATCTCCTGGTGCAATGATCATTTCTAATGGATGCTAATGAATCAGTCCAATGTTTCAGTAGTATTTTACTAGCATATGATATACTCACAAGTTGGTTCCTAAACTGTATTTTGGGAGTACATCATGATTCAGAATTTTCTTGTATTGACAAGCATCCCATTCTGATTCCACATGGAAACCCATGCCATGCACTTAATATTTAGGGGAGAGGAAATATAATGCAATCTGTGTTTCAAAGCATGATCATCCCCTAAACAGATCTTGTTGCAAAAATAAGTATATTCAGCACACAGCTCATAAACCTCAGATCTGTGGCTAAAACTATTAGTTGATAATATTACATTAACACCGCTGCCATTTGTAAAAAGAAGATATCCAGGATTATCTAATATATTTCCTGTGCCAGACCTGGAGTCAGCCATTTCTCTAAGAAGCTTTTCTCTTAACAGGAAAGATTACTTCAGTATAAGAATACTCAACATTACAACATTGGGCATTATTTCTAGGTCTTTTCAGTAGACAGAGAAAGCATATAATCATTTCCTTGCATTTATGTATTCGTGAATATAAGTATAAATGTCAATATGTAGAATCCAAAATAAACCAAGGAATCAACGATCGATTTAAACTTTTCTCCTGAGCAATTCAAATAGTGGTGTTGCTGTTTGCTGAGATGGAGAAAACTTCAGAAGAAGCAAGATTGTCGGGCAGCAATATGAGTTTAGTTTGTACATGTTACACTTCAGATGCCTGTTAAACCTCCAAGCAGAGGCACCAGGTAGGCAGTTGGATATAAGAAAGAGGAATTCAGCAGAGAAATCAGGACTGGGGATAAATCTGGGAGTCATCAGCCAATAGATGATGGTAAAGCCATGACACTGGGTAGAATCACCTAGGATGTCAATTACCTGGCTGTGTAATATTTCATGGAATGTAGTAGAGAACAAAAACCAAAATGAAGCAAGATTTAACAAAAGGCAATACTAAAACATATTATGTGTTTTATTTCTTCTTGGAAGGGTAATAACATACCTGGTAGGCAACTTCTGCTGTCACTGAATCCAGGAAGCCCTGATCAGTTGGATAAAGGGCACAGGCAAACATAAAATCCTGCCATACCTAGCAAATCAAATAAAAGGGAATGCAACACTTCCATAAGTTTTATTACACAGAAGAAAGTCTTCATTCTGAGCTCTGGGCATTACCTTTCACACAAATGAAAAATTAAGTTAGCCTGATGAGTGTGATCATTGGGGCACCATTATGCGTAAAGTCACCCAGGAAAGGTATCAAAGACATTAAGACTTCCCAGAACTGCACAAAAGTGTACAGAAACCTGAGAAGAGAAAACCCTAGGCAGGTATAAAAGGGAAGACAGAAGAATTTGAAAAAGAAAAAATGTGTGAAGGGGACATAGAATGAGGCTTCCCTCCAACCCCTCCTCACTTCTAATTCATTCCAATTTTCACCAGGCATTTGGTATTAAGAGATGCACCAGACTGGTAAGAATCATACTTCATGTATAAAGGAATTATCTTTTCATAGACAAAAGGATTACTACATGCACACTTTAGTAATGAAACTACATCAGTCCCTTCCTAAGGAAGCCGTGTGATGCAACGGTTAAGAACACAGCCCCTGCTGGGAGCAGTGGCTCACACCTATAATCCCAGCACTTTGGGAGGCTGAGGGGGGCGGATCACCTGAGGTCAGGAGTTCGATACCAGCCTGGCCAAAATGGTGAAACCTTGTCTCTACTAGAAATACAAAAATTAGCCGGGCATGGTGGCACATATCTATAATCCCAGCTACTTGGGAGGCTGGGACAGGAGAATTACTTGAACCCGGGAGGTGAAGGCTGCAGTGAGCCAAGATCGCACCACTGCATTCCAGCCTAGGCAACAGAGCCAGACTCCATCTCAAAAAAAAAAAAGGTCATAGCCCCAAAGCAGCCTGTCTGAGTCGGAATTGGATTCCACCATAAACAGGCTGTTAGAGTTTGGGTAAAATATTTAACCTCTTCATGTGTCAGTTTCTTTATCTGTAAAATAGGATAGAGAATAGTAACTACCTCACTGAATGGGCATGAAGATAAAATACGTAGAGCACTTAGAACAATGTCTGTCCTAGCACTCAGTGAATATTATAGAATAATATCATTGTCACAATGACCATCAGCATTATCAATATTAGTATAATTCCTTGTCTTCCGTGGCATTCTTTGTATTTTAGAACAACAATAATAGAACTAACAGAATATATTTTCTTTGCTTTATCCTCACAATTACAAAACATGTTAAAAGTACTTAATAACAATATTAGGGCCAGGTACAGTGGCTCGTGCCTATAATCTCAGCACTTTGAGAGGCCGAGGCAGGTGGATCACCTGAGGTCAGCAGTTCAAGGCCAGCCTGGCCAACACAGTGAAACCCCATCTCTACTAAAACTACAAAAATTAGCTGGATGCTGATTTACTAAAAACACAAAATTCAGCACACGCCTGTAATCCCAGCTGCTCCGGAGGCTGAGGCAGGAGAATCGCTTGAACCCGAGGTGGGGAAAGGCGCAGTGAGCTAAGATTGCACCACTGCACTCTAGCCTGGGCAATAGAGTGAGACTCTGTCTCAAAACAAATTAAAAATAAAAAATTAGAAAAAAATTTCGAAAAACAATATGAAACACACCTTTACTTAGTTTCATTATTTTTCTTCTCTTTAGGTTTTGTCAGATCTCCTTTAAGTGTTTTAAATATTTTCTTTTATTTTCTATGCATACTTAAATATCACAAAGAAAATTATTTTAAAAGTAGGTATATGCATGATATAAACGTTATGCACATGTACCCTAGAACTTAAAGTATAATAAAAAAAAAAATAAATAAATAAAAATAAATAAATAAAAGTAGGTATATGTGTACTGGGATATAAATAATTTACAGGATATCTATCATTTAAAAATAAATAATTATGGTAGTTGCAATCACCTGTGGCTCTGGGTTTACAAGATGCCATTTATTCCTATAGCCCCAAATGGAATATCTGGCTCTGAGACAGGGGCAACTGCATCATTCAGAACATTGGCAATGAAACTGAGGACAGAGTAACTTATCAATCTATAAAATGCTATCAACTTCTCACCATTATTCCTAGTTCATCACAGAGTTCATAGAATTCATCCTGCTCATAAATTCCTCCTCCCCAAACCCGAAGAGTATTCATGTTAGCATCCACAACAGACTGTAAAAGGAGCTGTAACCTGTAGAAGACATTTTATAAGCAAATCATAACTTGGAAAAAAAACAGATAAACACATTTCTAGTCTCTGTTAGAAAAACATACTCTAAAATCATGATGGTTTGGTTATAATATAAATTAAAGAAAGTGAGATAAAATTATATACACATTAAATAACCACATAAACAAACAGAAAACCTATGGGTGATATCTTTACCTATTAAATTTTACCTATTTATTTTATTATACTCTTTTTAAAATTAAATTTATGTTTTATATTTATTCCTACAAAAAAATACAGTTGTAAGCCTTGGAAAGTATGCACTAATTTTATACAAACCCTCCACACTATAAAACAAAATCAAGACTTGAGTATTAGTGCCTAGCACCTGTATCTCCTTTTATACAATTCCTCCGGCCCAGTATTTCTTTCTCTAGTAGATTTCCTTTATACTTTTTCCAATTCCTATTCACATTACCCTCAGGAAAATCTAGAAACTTACAGGCAGCTTGAGAGCATGTACCTTCCCTCCATCCCCACAACACTGCTCAAGCCAAATAACAGGATGGGCAGACCTAGAGCACTGAGGGCTCAGCACAGGCACCACTGCAGGCTTACCAACTGGACCAGCGGGGCTGAAGGACCACAGCCAACCCAGCCCCAGCTGGGAGGGGAGAGGAGCATTTGAAAAGGAAAAGATAGAGCCAATTATCCCGTGGCTGTGTCTGGAGAAGAATTTCATTTTCTTATGAAATCTAAAATAATATACACATTTTAAAATAAAAGGAAATTACTACAACTTTTGGAAAAAATCAGGTTCTAGTTACTGATCACATTTACATTCTAAACATCAAATAATATACTACAGTGCACATTTCTACATTTGTAAATATGCTAAAATGTTATCTAATTTAGATAATAAATAAGTTTAAATGTGTTTATTTTCATTTCATAAAGTTTATTTTCAGCATCACAGAGATGTAAGTTTAGGTAAAAGTGGTTCCAAGATGGCCGAATAGGAACAGCTCCAGGCTACAGCTCCCAGCGTGAGCGACACAGAAGACGGGTGATTTCTGCATTTCCAAGTGAGGTACTGGGTTCATCTCACTGGGGCATGTTGGACAGCGGGTGTAGGACAGTGGGTGCAGCCCACTGAGTGAGAGCTGAAGGAGGGCGAGGCATCGCCTCACCCCGGAAGTGGGAAGCGGGAAGTGGGAAGTGTAAGAGGTAAGGGAATTCCCTTTTCTAGCCAAGGGAAACCATAACAGACAGCACCTGGAAAATCAGGTCACTCCCACCTTAATACTGCACTTTTCCAAGGGTCTTAGCGAATGGCACACCAGGAGATTATACCCCGTGCCTGGCTCAGAGGGTCCCACACCCACGGGGCCTCCCTCATTGCTAACACAGCAGTCTGAGATGGAACTGCAAGGTGGCAGCAAGGCTGGGGGAGGGGCACTCACCATTGCTGAGGCTTGAGTAGGTAAACAAAGTGGCCAGGAAGCTCGAACTGGTGGAGCCCACCGCAGCTCAACAAGGCCTGCCTGCCTCTGAAGACTCCACCTCTGGGGACAGGGCACAGTCAAACAAAAGGCAGGAGAAATCTCTGCAGATTTAAAAGTCCCTGTCTGACAGCTTTGAAGAGAACAGTGATTCTCCCAGCAAGGAGTTTGAGATCTGAGAACAGACAGACTGCCTGCTCAAGTGGGTCACTGACCTCCGAGGAGCCTAATCGGGAGGCATCCGCCAGTAGGGGCAGACTGACACCTCACAAAGCCAGGTACCCCTCTGAGAGGAAGCTTCCAGAGGAACAATCAGGCAGCAACATTTGCTGTTCAGCAGTATTCACTCCTCTGCAGCCTCCGCTGCTGATACCCAGGCAAACAGGGTCTGGAGTGGACCTCAAGCAAACTCCAACAGACCTGCAGCTGAGGGTCCTGACTGTTAGAAGGAAAACTAACAAACAGAAAGGACATCCACACCAAAACCCCATTTGTACGTCACTATCATGAAAGACCAAAAGTAGATAAAACCACAAAGATAGGGAAAAAACAGAGCAGAAAAATTGAAAATTCTAAAAATCAGAGTGCCTCTCCTCCTCCAAAGGAACACAGCTCCTTCCCAGGAATGGAACAAAGCTGGATGGAGAATGACTTTCCGTCCATCTCTCAAGACATCTTAAGTCTTGAGATAAGAAGGCTTCAGACAATCAAACTTCTCCGAGCTAAAGGAGGAAGTTTGAACCCATTGCAAAGAAACTAAAAACCTTGAAAAAAGATTAGACGAATGGTTAACTAGAATAACCAATGTAGAGAAGTCCCTAAATGACCTGTTGGAGCTGAAAACCGTGGCACAAGAACTACATGACAAATGCACAAGCTTCAGTAACTGATTTCATCGACTGGAAGAAAGGGTATCAGTGATTGAAGACCAAATGAATGAAATGAAGTGAGATGAGAAGTTTAGAGAAAAAAGAGTAAAAAGAAATGAACAAAGTCTCCAAGAAATACAGGACTATGTGAAAAGACCAAATCTATGTCTGATTGGTGTACCTGAAAGTGATGGGGAGAATGGAATCCAGTTGGAAAACACTCTGCAGGGTATTATCCAGGAGAACTTTTTTTTGCCTAGGCCCAAAATAGCAAGGCAGGCCAACATTCAAATTCAAGAAATACAGAGAACGCCACAAAGATACTCCTCTAGAAGAGTAACTCCAAGACACATAATTGTCAGATTCACCAAAGTTGAAATGAAGGAAAAAATGTTAAGGGCAGCCAGACAGAAAGCTCAGGTTACCGACAAAGGGAAGTCCATCAGACTAATGGCAGATCTATCGGCAGAAACTCTACAAGCCAGAAGAGAGTGGGGGCTGATATTCAACATTCTTAAAGAAAAGAATTTTAAACCCAGAATTTCATATCCACACAAACTAAGCTTCATAAGTGAAGGAGAAATAAAATCCTTTATAGACAAGCAAATGCTTAGAGATTTTGTCACCACCAGGCCTGCCCTACAAGAGATCCTGAAGGAAGCACTAAACATGGAGAGGAACAACCGGTACCAGCCATTGCAAAAACATGCCAAAATGTAAGTCCATCGATGCTAGGAAGAAACTGCATCAACTACCAAGCAAAATAACCAGCTAATATCATAATGACTGGATCAAGTTCACACATAACAATATTAACCTTAAATGTAAAAGGACTAAATGGTCCAATTAAAAGACACAGACTGGCAAATCGGATAAAGAGTCAAGACCCATCGGTTTGCTGTATTCAGGAGACCCATCTCACATGCAGAGACATACATAGGCTCAGAATAAAGGGATGGAGGAAGATCTACCAAGCAAATGGAAAACAAAAAAAGAGCACAGGTTGCAATCCTAGTCTCTGATAAAACAGACTTTTAACCAACAAAGATCAAATGAGACAAAGAAGGCCATTACATAATGGTAAAGGGATCAATTCAAAAAGAAGAGCTAACTATCCTAAATATATATGCACCCAATACAGGAGCACCCAGATCCAAAAAGCAAGTCCTTAGGACTAACAAAGAGACTTAGACTCCCACACAATAATAATAGGAGACTTTAACACTCCACTGTCAACATTAGACAGATCAATGAGACAGAAAGTTCACAAGGATATCCAGGAATTGAAC
The DNA here is from genome assembly GCF_009764315.1 of Trachypithecus francoisi. Taxonomy (NCBI): domain Eukaryota; kingdom Metazoa; phylum Chordata; class Mammalia; order Primates; family Cercopithecidae; genus Trachypithecus; species Trachypithecus francoisi. The sequence continues at coordinate 99,117,745 of NW_022681454.1, forward strand.
TCAGCTCTGCACCAAGCAGACCTAATAGACATCTGCAGAACTCTTCACCCCAAATCAACAGAATATACATTCTTCTCAGCACCACATCGCACTTATTCCAAACTTGACCACACAGTTGGAAGTAAAGCACTCCTCAGCAAATGTAAAAGAATAGAAATTACAACAAACTGTCTCTCAGATCATGATGCAATCAAACTAGAACTCAGGACTAAGAAACTCAGTCAAAACTGCTCAACTACATGGAAACTGAACAACCTGCTCCTGAATGACTACTGGGTACATAACCAAATGAAGGCAGAAATAAAGATGTTCTTTAAAACCAATGAGAACAAAGATACAACATACCAGAATCTCTGGGACACATTTAAAGCAGTGTGTAGAGGGAAATTTATAGCACTAAATGCCCACAAGAGAAAGCTGGAAAGATCTAAAATTGACACTCTAACATCACAATTAAAAGAACTAGAGAAGCAAGAGCAAACACATTCAAGCAGAAGGCAAGAAATAACCAAGATCAGAGCAGAACTGAAGGAGATACAGACACAAAAAACCCTACAAAAAATAATGAATCCAGGAGTTGGTTTTTTGAAAAGATCAACAAAATTCATAGAGCACTAGCAAGACTAATAAAGAAGAAAAGAGAGAAGAATCAAACAGACACAATAAAAAATGATAAAGGGGATATCACCACTGACCCCACAGAAATACAAACTACCATCAGAGAATACTGTAAACACCTCTATGCAAATAAACTAGAAAACCTAGAAGAAATGGATACATTACTGGACACATACACTCTCCCAAGACTAAACCAGAAAGAAGTCGAATCCCTGAATAGATCAATAACAGGCTCTGAAATTGAGGCAATAATTAAAAGTCTACCAACCGAAAAAAGTCCAGGACCAGACGGACTCACAGCCGAATTCTACTAGAGATACAAGGAGGAGCTGGTACCATTCCTTCTGAAACTATTCCAATGAATAGAAAAAGAGGGAATCCTCCCTAACTCATTTTATGAGGCCACATCATCCTGATACCAAAGCCTGGCAGAGACACACAAAAGAGAATTTTAGACCAATATCCCTGATGAACATTGATGCAAAAATCCTCGATAAAATACTGGCAAACCGAATCCAGCAGCATATCAAAAAGCTTATCCACCATGATCAAATGGGCTTCATCCCTGAGATGCAAGGCTGGTTCAACATATGCAAATCAATAAACATAATCCAGCATATAAACAGAAGCAAAGACAAAAACCACATGATTATCTCAATAGATGCAGAAAAGGCCTTTGACAAAATTCAACAGCCCTTCATGCTAAAAATGCTCAATAAATTCGGTATTGATGGAATGTATCTCAAAATAATAAGAGCTATTTATGACAAACCCACAGCCAATATCATACTGAATGGGCAAAAACTGGAAGCATTCCCTTTGAAAGCTGGCACAAGACAGGGATGCTCTCTCTCACCTCTCCCATTCAACATAGTGTTGGAAGTTCTGGCTAAGGCAATCAGGCAGGAGAAAGAAATAAAGGGTATTCAATTAGGAAAAGAGGAAGTCATATTGTCCTTGTTTGCAGATGACATGATTGTATATTTTGAAAACCCCATTGTCTCAGCCCAAAATCTCCTTAAGCTGATAAGCAACTTCAGCAAAGTCTCAGGATACAAAATCAACGTGCAAAAATCACAAGCATTCTTATATGCAAATAACAGAGAGCCAAATGATAAGTGAACTCCCATTCAAAATTGTTTCAAAGAGAATAAAATACCTAGGAATCCAACTCACAAGGCATGTGAAGGACCTCCTCAAGGAGAACTACAAACCACTGCTCAACAAAATAAGAGGACACAAACAAATGGAAGAACATTCCATGCTCATGGATAGGAAGAATCAATGTTGTGAAAATGTCCATACTGCCCAAGGTAATTTATAGACTCAATGCCATCCCCATTAAGCTACCAATGACTTTCTTCACAGAATTGGAAAAACCTACTTTAAAGTTCATATGGAACCAAAAAAGAGCCTGCATTGCCAAGACAATCCTAAGCAAAAAGAACAAAACTGGAAGCATCATGCTACCTGACTTCAAACTATACTACAAGGCTACAGTAACCAAAATAGCATGGTACTGGTACCAAAACAGAGACATAGACCAATGGAACAGAATAGAGCCCTCAGAAATAATACCACGCATCTACAACCATCTGATCTTTGACAAACCTGACAAAAACAAGAAATGGGGAAAAGATTCCCTATTTAATAAATAGTGCTGGGAAAACTGGCTAGCCATATGTAGAAAGCTCAAACTGAATCCCTTCCTTACACCTCATACGAAAATTAATTCAAGATGGATTAAAGACTTAAATGTTAGACCTAAAACCATAAAAACCCTAGAAGAAAATCTAAGCAATACCATTCTGGACACAGGCATGGGCAAGGACTTCATGTCTAAAACACTGAAACCAATGACAACAAAAGCCAAAATAGATAAATGGAATCTAATTAAACTAAAGAGCTTCTGCACAGCAAAAGAAACTACCATCAGAGTGAACAGGCAACCTACAGAATGGGAGAACATTTTTGCAATCTACTCATCTGACAAAGGGCTAATATCCAGAATCTACAAAAAACTCAAGCAAATTTACAGGAAAAAAACAACCCCATCAAAAAGTGGGCAAAGAAGCCGGGCGCGGTGGCTCAAGCCTGTAATCCCAGCACTTTGGGAGGCTGAGACGGGCAGATCACGAGGTCAGGAGATCGAGACCATCCTGGCTAACACGGTGAAACCCCGTCTCTACTAAAAATACAAAAAACTAGCCGGGCGAGGTGGCAGGCGCCTGTAGTCCCAGCTACTCCGAAGGCTGAGGCAGGAGAATGGCATAAACCCGGAAGGCGGAGCTTGCAGTGAGCTGAGATCCGGCCACTGCACTCCAGCCGGGCGACAGAGCAAGACTCCGTCTCAAAAAAAAAAAAAAAAAAAAAAGTGGGCAAAGGATATGAACAGACACTTCTCAAAAGAAGACATTTATGCAGCCAACAGACACATGAAACAATGCTCATCATCACTGGTCATCGGAGAAATGCAAATCAAAACCGCAATGAGATACCATCTCACACCAGTTAGAATGGTAATCATTCAAAAGTCAGGAAACAACAGGTGCTAGAGAGGATGTGGAGAAATAGGAACACTTTTACACTGTTGGTGGGACTGTAAACTAGTTCAACCATTGTGGAAGACAGTGTGGCAATTCCTCAAGGATCTAGAACTAGAAATACCATTTGACCCAGTCATCCCATTATTGGGTATATACCCAGAGGATTATAAATCATGCTGCTATAAAGACACATGCACACATATGTTTATTGCGGCACTATTCACAATAGCAAAGACTTGGAACCAACCCAAATGTCCATCAATGACAGATTGGATTAAGAAAATGTGGCACATATACACCATGGAATACTATGCAGCCATAAAGAAGAATGAGTTCATGTCCTTTGTAGGGACATGGATGAAGCTGGAAACCATCATTCTCAGCAAAGTATTGCAAGATCAGAAAACCAAACACCACATGTTCTCACTCATAGTTGGGAATTGAACAATGAGATCACTTGGATACAGGAAGGGGAACATCACACATCAGGGCCTGTTGTGGGGGGAGGGAGGAAGGACAGCATTAGGAGATATACCTAATGTAAATGACGAGTTAATGGGGCAGCACACCAACATGGCACATGTATACATATGTAACAAACCTGCACGTTGTGCACATGTACCCTAGAACTTAAAAAATAATAAAAAATAAATAAATAAATAAATAAATAAAAAGATGTAAGTTTACAGATCCAATTAGGAAATATTATTTTCTTCCAAAGTTCTATTTCTTCAGTCTCAGGGAAAAACATTTTAAATTTTTTTCCTAGATCTAGAACTTTTAAGATTATATTTTGTTTTTAAATAAATTGCATTGTGCATATTTAAGGTATATGACATGATGTTATGGGATATATATAGATAGATAGATAGTTAAAAGGTTACTACAGTGAAACAAACTAATGTACTTACCATCCTATAATAGGTGTCCCAACCCCCAGGCCACGGACTGGACCGTGGATCAGGCAGCACAGCAGGAGGTAAGCAGCAGGTGAGCAAGCATTACTACCTGACCTCCTGTCAGATCAGCAGCAGCATTAGATTCTCATAGAAGCAGGAACCCTATTGTGAACTGTGCATGTGAAGGATACAGGTTGCATGCTCCTTATGAGAATGTAATTCCTGATGATCTGAGGTAGAACAGTTTCATTCCAAAACTATCTCCCCACCCCCCACCCCCTACCCGTAATCTGTGGAAAAATTGTCTTCCATGAAACTGGTTATTGGTGCCAAAAATGTTTGAAACTGCTGTCCTACATAGTTTTCCACTCTTTTTTGCTTTTGTGGCAAAAGTAGCTAAAATCCACTCATTTAGCATGAATCCTATAAAGAGCACTTTTTTTTTTTTTCTTTTTTTTTTACCTATATTCCCAGTGCACATCAGATCTCTGGGCTTGTTCTCCTGTATATCTGCTACATTGCATCCTCTGACCATATCTGCTACATTGTATCCTCTGACCAGCTGGCTCCCAGTTTCCTCCCCACCCTCCCACAACCGCACCTCCATAACACACAAGATTTTTTTTTTTAGCTCTTTTGTTAAGATAAAAGTAAAAGAATATGCAAATACCTTAGCATAGAAAGGTAAATATGGGACTGGGCCCGGTGGCTTACACCTGTAATCCCAGCACTTTGGGAGGCCGAGGCAGGTGGATCATTTGAGTTCAGGAGTTCAAGACCAGCCTGGCCCACATAGTGAAACCCCGTCTCTACTAAAAATACAAAAATCAGCTGGGCAGTAGTGGCCTGCGCCTGTAATCCCAGTTACTTGGGAGGCTGAGGCAGGAGAATCGCTTGAGCCTGGGAGGCGGAGGTTGCAGTGAGCTGAGATTCTGCCACTGCACTCCAGTCTGGACAACAGAGTAAGACTCTGTCTCAAAAAAAGAAGAAAAAAAAAAAAGAAGAAAGGTAAATATGTGTTCTTATCTTTCAAAACCATGCTCAAAGACATTTAAGGTATCATTTGAAAAGATGAAACTAGTTGAATTTAATATTTTTTTCAGGAACTATTCAAAATACTAATTAGTCATTTTCTTATTTCTCCAGAGTAAACATATAATAGTTTTCTAAAATTGAATGGCTTCAACAGTCTCAAATAGTTTGGCTCTAAGACCACCTGTAGCCCAGGAGAATGGAATATATGATTTTTAAAATCCTGTCCATTCTAAAATTTCCATCATCTAGAATTCTATACTACCTGTTAGTTCCTTGCCCAGGGACTAAAGAAAGTAAAAATGAGTAAATCTCAAGCTTTGCGGGACTTTTAATTAAAAGAGGAACAAGAAAAGAAGGACAGTAACTCACAACTCAGAGGTTACTCGGTCCTGGAATGAATCTGCTGGGATCCAGTTTGAGCCTTTTAGAAATATGGGAAATCCATTAATTTTGAAATAGAAACTCAAACCAGGAGACCCTTTTATGGGCTCTTCTATAAGTTCCACTGTCCTAAAATAAACCTGCAATGAACAGAATTAAATGATGAATATCAAATTTAAAACATAAGCAAAATAGTTTTTTTAAAAAAGAAGCAGACCTTTTTGAAAAATGTACATTCAGTAGTTTAATGTTAATTTTCCTCTTTACTATGAAGCACATAATGTGGAAATGTACATTTCAGGAATATACACATATAAATTATTGCTAGCATCTGTTATTTCTCTTTTAAAAGAGAAATATAGAAACTACTAAAGAGCTCCTGTAGTCTTCCACATGAAATAGGCATTTGTGATAACATCAAAAAAGACTATTTGAAGATAACATTTCTGAATTAAAACAAAAACATGCTATTTTAAAAAAACAGAAAAAAATGCTGTCTTTGAAAAACACATTCTCATTTCAGTGTGTTAAAAGGTAGCCAAACATACATCTTAGAATCAAATGTTATAACTTAACAACTTTGCAATCTTAATAACACATTACCATAAAATCACTTTGTTCAATGGGTAATTTAATCCTAATTACACATGAAACTCAATGTTTGAGCACGCTCTGATTTCTTGACTGGAGATGTACGTGGTGTTCTAATGGAAGTAGACAGGCGAGGAGCACGCACTCGGTGCTGTTGGTGCTCTGGAGAGGAAGCAGAGGCTCCATCCTGGGGACAGCCTAGCCAGGTTTTCCCCCAGTTAAGCATGGGCAGCAAGTCCCCAGATAGAGAAGCTTTGATGTTTTTATCAAAATCTTTATTCTTGCCAGCCATAAATTGGATCAAGTTTATATGAGAAGAGTTTATACCAATAAAGCCTAGCCTTAAGCCAAAAACACACATTTCTCTAACTTAAAAAATCAGTGAATGAATTAGTCAAATTATTTCATGTAATAAAAGTATCCACCATTCTGCTTCCTGACTCCTGCCTTTATTTATGTGAAATGACAAAAGGTATCAGAATTAACTTTACAAGAAGATACAGAATATGTCCTGCCTAAGGAGGATCTTGACACGCAATGATCACTCCTGCTTCAGGGTTGCAAAACGTCAAGAATGCACAGTGATTTTCAGAGGTGACTTTTAAAACACCATTGATGGTGGGTTCCAATATCTAGAACAATGCGTGGTCCTTTAAGTGTGGCCTGGGGACTCCAGGAGGTCCCCTGGAGACTTTCAGTGGGTCCTTGACTTTACTTAGAGTAAAACTAAAACACTATTTGCCTTTATCTCTCTCAGTCTCTGAGTGTCAGTGGAATTTTCCAGAGACTACATGATGTGTGTCTACTTCATCACTCTGACAGCTAATGGAATGTGTGCTGTGTATTCCATTGTGATGTAGCTCTGTGGCAGAGGTTTATGGTATGAAGCAGTGCGTTTTCAGAGATTAACTCAGTTTGTTCTCAGTACTTTTACTGTGCTCTTACTATTAATAGCTGTCTTTGATTTTTCCTGCTGTAATCTCTGTACCCTCATTGTTGTTCAATAAATTCTTACTTTGAGCCCCAAAGTTTCCCTTGCAAACTACACAGAAGCACAAAAGGAGTAGGTACTACTCTTCACAGCAATATTTTTAAGTTTTCAAATAAAAACAAATTCTAATTTTAATTGAAACTCATTTTACACTTTAGTAATATTTTATCTTGTTCTAAAAGAAAATTTATTTATAATACTTTTGTCTAATTTAGGGATGAATTGTCAAAATGAGATCAGAAGCCTTACCTTCTCACTAGCCTGGCCAACATGGTGAAATCCTGTCTCTACTAAAAACACAAAAATTAGCTGGGTGTGGTGGTGCATGCCTGTAATCCCAGCTACTTGGGAGGCTAAGGCAGGAGAATCACTTGAACCTGGGAGGCGGAAGTTGCAGTCAGCCAAGATCATGCCATTGCACTCCACCCTGGGCTACAGAGCAAGACTCCTTCTCAAAAAAAAAAAAGAAGACTTACCTTCTCAACATATAACTACACTATCTGTCTATAAGGTTGCTGAAAAAAGTGAAACTGACAGACAGTCTTTTGACTCATGGAAGGGAAGAATCTACTCTAAAGAAACTGGGTAAAATTATGAATAAGAAGTGAAATTATGATGAAAGCCATCTTTCTCTCTACTTTATGGATGTTAATAACTTATCTTTTTGTGCATTTTGCAATGAAACATTTTAAAATAATATTTATGGTGCCAGTTAAGTTGTAGTGTCTCATTGAGACAAATCATTCACAGTATGAAGAAAAGAGAATTGAATATTTAAACTTATACATGATAAGCTCATTAAAAGTCAAACCGTGTTTATTACATCTTTTCAAACTAGACATGAAAAACCCACTGGAGCATCTTACAGGGTTAGTTATGCACTCCTGGCTGGAGAAGTACACATACTAGCTGAGAGATAGTTGTACTGCTGACATTGCAGAATGCTTACTAGATGGAAAGTCAGCAAAGGAAATAACAGCACTGCCACTTTGCAATGACAGAGTAACTTGTCTAGCTGAGAGATTTGACTGCAGTATGAAGACTGGCCTGATATCTCCTCTGAAATAATCATACTTTTGCTTTGCAAATGAGTGAATCTCCTGATATAGATGGACTTGTCAGTTTGCTTGTATTTGTCTGTTATCAACACAATAAATCATCAAAAGTCTTCTTTTCTGTGAATTTTTGGCAACAATACACAAGAGGTGCGGAAATAGTCAAAGTACTAAATAACTTTTTGAATCTCAGGGTTATCCTGTAATTACTGTGTTAACATTGGCACTGATGTTACAAAAGCAGTGGTAGGTAATACTGCTGCTGCCTTAGCAGGAATCAAGCCAGTAGCTCCAAACTGCTAGTAGTCGTTACATCTTTCACCTTCATGCATTAGCAGGAAAATGAAAAAAGCCAGTTTCACTTAAGAATGTCCTTGATAAAGCAGTAAACATTAATTTCATTAAATCCCAACCCTCAGTATGCATAATTTTAATACCCTGCGTTATGAAATGAGCAATACCCATAAAGCGCCATTCACAATAGATAGCTGGAGGAAAAGCCTCTGGGCCATTATTAGAGTTGTATGTAAGCTGAATTGGCCTTGTTCCTGACACTCCATTTTTACTTGATAGAAGGACTGACAGACAACCGATGGTTATTCAGTTATTGAATACTTGGCAGACATTCTCTAAAAAATGAATGAAGTGAGCCTATCATTTCAAGGAAAACAACTGGCAGTGTTTGTGGCTAAGGATAAAACTCAAACTTTCAAGTAAAAATTGGGATTAGGGAAAACTTGCATCTACTACCTTATGGTAGTAGCTACTTACTTTAAAACTTTTTAGATGTCAATTTTGGCTTTTGTTGACATTGCTTTTGGTGTTTTAGACATGAAGTCCTTGCCCATGCCTATGTTCTGAATGGTATTACCTAGGTTTTCTTCTAGGGTTTTTATGGTTTTAAGTCTAAAATTTAAGTCTCTAATCCACCTTGAATTAATTTTTGTATAAGGTGTAAGGAAGGGATCCAGTTTCAGCTTTCTACTTATGGCTAGCCAGTTTTCTCAGCACCATTTATTAAATAGGAAATCCTTTCCCCATTTCTTGTTTTTGTCAGGTTAAACTAAACAGCTACTGCACAGCAAAAGAAACTACCATCAGAGTGAACAGGCAACCTACAGAATGGGAGAACATTTTTGCAATCTACTCATCTGACAAAGGGCTAATATCCAGAACCTACAAAGAACTCAAACAAATTTACAAGAAAACAAAAACAACCTCATCAAAAAGTGGGCAAAGGATATGAACAGACACTTCTCAAAAGAAGACATTTATGTGAAAAAATGCTCATCATCACTAGCCATCAGAGAAATGCAAATCAAAACCACAATGAGATACCATCTCACACCAGTTAGAATGGCAATCATTAAAAAGTCAGGAAACAACAGGTGCTAGAGAGGATGTGGAGAAATAGGAACACTTTTACACTGTTGGTGGGACTGTAAACTATTTCCATTGTGGAAGACAGTGTGGCAATGCCTCAAGGACCTAGAACTAGAAATACCATTTGATCCAGCCATCCCATTACTGGGTATATATCCAAAAGACTGTAAATCATGCTGCTGTAAAGACACATGTACATGTATGTTTATTGAGGCACTATTCACAATAGCAAAGACTTGGAACCAACCCAAATGTCCATCAATGACAGACTGGATTAAGAAAATGTGGCACATATACACCATGGAATACTATGCAGCCATAAAAAAGGATGAGTTCATGTCCTTTGTAGGGACATGGATGTAGCTGGAAACCATCATTCTCAGCAAACTATCACAAGAACAGAAAACCAAACACTTCATGTTCTCACTCATAGGTGGAAATTGAACAATGAGAACACTTGGACACAAGAAGGGGAGCATCACACACCAGGTCCTATTGTGGGGAGGGGGAGGGAGGAGGGATAGCATTAGGAGATATACCTAATGTAAATGGCGAGTTAATGGGTTTAGCACACCAACATGGCACATGTATACATATGTAACAAACCTGCACGTTGTGCACATGTACCCTAGAACATAAAGTATAATAAAAAAAAACTTTTTAGATGACATCAGTGGTGATATTAACAAATGTGATATTATAAAAGGAAATGTTTCAACATTTAGAAGATCTGTAACTCTGAAGAAACAAACATTTTCCAATAACCAATGCTTTAGATTACAATATCATGTAATATGGGTAAATAATTCAAACAAAGTGCAAGATAGACCAATGGATTTTAATGTAAGAGAATAAAAAGTTCATTGGTTAGTTGCAATTCACACTGCAACTAACCTTTAAGAAACTATCCTTTGTTAAAAGAAAATCCACAATTTATCTGAAAAGACTATTTTTTCCCTTTTCCAAGTATATCTGTGTGAGGTCAGATTTCCTTAATCTGTTTCAACTGAAACAACATATTGCAAATTGACTGAAGGCAGATGCAGATGAGAATCCCTTTGTCTCCTACTAAATAAGACATTAAAGTGACTTGATAACATGTAAAACTGTCATTATTTCCACTAGTTTTTTTGTTAATATATTTTTTATAAAATAAGTCATATATAAAAATAGTCATATGTGCCATGAGTTTATTATGGTTATTTAAAATGAATAAGTAAATATTTAATTCCCAGTTTTAATATTTAACATGGTAAATATCGGTACATATAACCCATATAAACAAAAGCATGTTGTGGTTTTCAATAACTTTTGTAAGTATAATGCAGTGCTGAGTCCAGAAAAATTTGAGAATCACTACCGCAGAAAATAGAATTTATTTATTTCTTAATATCTATGAAGGCTACAAATTGTATTAACTATACAACATAATACTTTCCAGCACATTTTTCCTTTCTGTGCAAATGCTCTTATAAAAAGACATCTCTCCCTATCCCCCAACTCTTGCAATAACAAGTTATGACTGGGGTGACAAATGAACCCAAACCACCTGACAGTGCCTCAGAGGTGAAGTAGTAATCACCAGCCACCTTTCCCTCTGGGCATTCTTTGACAAGTGAAAAGCTCCTGCTTCTGTGATAAGTGTCAGTAATTTTCCACGTCCTCTGGCAATCTTGAAGTCACATAAAAGCCTTCTTCTACAACAGGTATTTTACTTCAGAGAAAATAATGGGTTCTAAAACATTTCTTGAAAAGACCCTTGAGTAACACATATTTGCATCCAAAGTAAATATATAATCTTCATATGAGACTAAAATTTTTTAAACAGTCCAACAAAGCAAATTATTGTCTAACGGTATGAAAAAGGTATAAATACCTAAGAAACTAAAAAATGTGTAAGTCGGGCAGTTTGAAAATTAAAAATTTTAACTTCTAAATTTTTATCTATTTTTGAAGTTTCTATTAATTCCTCACTAAATCCGTGTTTTTATGAACTTCATAAACATTTCATTTTCAAAACAGAAGGATTAACTTTAAAAGTGCAGGATAGTTGAATGCATTCTTTCAAACAAGAATTAAGGATATCTGAACTAAAGAGCTTAAGAGGTACGTGACTGATAAACACGGTACTCCTCAAATTTCTTTCTCTGGCAGACGAAACAGATGATATGTAATGAATCATTGATTCATAAGCCCAAGGCCACTTCTCAGCTGTTTGTAATCAGATACTTAAAAAGCTGTAATAGCATCACTAGATTTTCAAAAGGGCAATTTTCTTCTTAAAAAGAAACCCACTTATTTCTAAACGTTGTCAAATGTCAAACCTGCTAAAATCCTTTTACATATATTTTAAGAGACAATCAAACACTGCATTTCTGTCTTTGTTCTGAAAGTGCTCTAGCGTGTAAAAGTATTGAGAAAACAAGCTCTGGGTCTCCACAAATAGCTCTTGTCAACCAGGTCCCTGCAGGATGACACAAGAGACATTACTTTGTTGTGCCCTTGCAATTTGCAGATAGCACAACCAGAAGTTAACAGATTAACATTAACATTGGCACAGTTATCTATCCTTGTAGCCAGATGTGTATCTAGTATATCTGACACCAGATAGGATCACTTTTTAAGACCTCCTCTTCTATATGACAAAGTTATTTTCAGTAGAAGTAATGAAATGAAATGAATAATGATAATTCCAGAAAAGAATGTCCAGAAAAGAATGTAGACATTAAAAATTTTCTTTCACTGAACTTTGCATAATCATGCCAGTTTTTTAAAAGGTAAAACGAATATTAGAGTACAAAAAAGGAAAAGTTAATAGATTCAAGTTCTGATTATACTAATATATTTAATAAACTCATAAAGGGAATAACATACATAATGGTATGCTATAGTAAGAAATAATAATATTTGCTATTTTCAGCCTTATCTTCTAAAAATCTGTCAACAACTTTCTCAAAATGGATCTTCTTTGGACATACATGTTCAATGAAGGGTATAGCCAGATCTTTTGATTCATTTGTCATAGCTGATGGAAAAACACCTTTTGTTAATTGTAACTCAGAAATGTTCTTCCAGATGAGGACAGAGATATGCAAATATTTTAGAAAAGTATTAAACATAATAAGTTTGGTAGAGATTCATAAAAATTCCACATCACATTCAACTCCAAAAAATACAGTCATATCCATGCCTTTGTTCTTTTGACTTTCGTTCAAACTACTTACAAATGCCTCTGAGGTATTAAAAAAAAAAATCCCATTTCTCAAGTAGTTCTTCTGTAAAATCACAGAAAATGATTGTGAACACAGATACTATTTGATTCACTGCTGTGAGAACAACTGTCCAGTTCTTAGGGACAACAATTGGGGCGTTTGGCATTGCTATGTGGATTTCTCTGAGCTATGGAAAACCAGCAACTCTTTGTTACTTCTCCTGGCACTCTTCTTCAAAATTTGATTCTTTTTTCTATGTAAATGTCTATTTCCTTATATTTTGTTGCTACACAGGAAATAGGCTTCACTAAAATTTCTGTGCACTTACCTTCAAAGTCTTCAAAGAAGACTTGTAAAGTTGGGAATTTCACTGTACGTTGTTCAAGATAGAGTCTGACTATTTGCAAATATTTTTGTATGTGATTAATGTCATCTAAAACTACACTGGAAAAAAGATAATTCCAAAGAGAGAACTGCATACAGCAGAGTGAAACATCTGAGCTGATTCATGTGTCCACATTTTCTTTGGATTACATGGTTCTTCAAAGTTGAGATAACTTTTCAAAATTTTTCTACAGTGACCCAGCTTCATAATGAACCTTCCATCTTGTCTAGGAAAGATTTTCTGCAGCTTTTCCCATCAATGAGGTGAGATGAGAAAGAATGAATACAATTTTTCCGAAGTTCTAATAAAAAAATCACACAGGAAAAAAAAGTTTCCAAAAAAGCAAATTCCACAAGGCTCAGAGAATAATTTCCAAGAGGCTGAAATATTTTTGGGGATTAATTTCTTTGATTTTTGCATGAACTCCACAGTGAATACTGGCCACATATGCAGCATCTTTTATCCTGGACAATGGCAGAGGTTTATGAAATAATAATCCCATTCCTTGAAGCTATTTTCTGTGCATTCTGCAGCAGTTTTTCTGGAAATATGAGAATGACTCCTTTATTTCCATTCTACCACCTTCTATATGACCAATTCACACATTTGATCTCTGTTTCCAGAAATGTAAGAATGACTTCTTTATTTCCACTCTGCCACCTTCAGTATAGGCCTATCTGACCAATTCACACATTTGATCTCTGTTTAAAGTGTTCAGAGTGCTGTCAAAAAGAATTCCAGCCAGGCAGTGGCTCATGCCTATAACCCCAACACTTTGGGAGGCTGAGGCAGGAGGATTGCTTTTGGACAGGAGTGCGAGACCAGCCTGGGCAACGTGGCAGGTTGTGTTGCAAAACCCATTTACTGTCTGCACCTAGAGCTAACTTCTCCCCATCTCCAGAAAAATAAAATAGGCAAGGCATGGTAGCATGTGCCTGTAGTAGTCCTAGCTACTTAGGGGGATAAGGTAGGAGGATCACGGGGGCCCAGAAGTTCAAAGCTGCAGTGAGCTAAGAGCAGCCTGGGTGACAGAGTAAGCCCCTGCCTCTAAAAAGAACAAAATAATAATAATAATTCCAAAGTATTTTTTTCAATATCTTCCACCCCCTACTAAAGCATACCACTGATGTCATGTTTTAGCTTGACTCTTTCTTTAGTTTTAAAACAACAAATTTAAAAGAATAAAGTTCAATTCTAAAGACATCATTAAAATTAGTAGAATATAGTTCATACATTAACTAAAACATGCACTTACCAAGCAAAATATTACACATTACACCTCGGAATCCATAGCTTTCTCAATTGTAAATTTAAAGCATAAAAATAACTCCAAGAGATCATGTCAAATTGAAGTAACTTATGATGAGTTTCTCCTTTTTTATAATCACTGTGCTATTGGTGTTTATTTCTAATCTGTAATGCTTTTAAACGCAGGCATGTATAGGACAGGGAATGGAGGCGCAAACTGTGTTCAAAGCAAGCTCAAACAATTCCAAACTGTTATAAATTTGTTTTCAAAATGACTGCATGAAGCTGAATCTTCATCTATCTGGGAATGACTGTATAACTAAGAGTACTCCAGGCCAGGTGCGGTGGCTCACACCGGTAATCCCAGCACTTTGGGAGGCAGAGGTGGGAAGATCACTTGAGGTCGGGAGTTTGAGACCAGCCTGACCAACATGGAGAAACCTCAACTCTACTAAAAATACAAAAATTAGCCGGGCATGGTAGTGCATGCCTGTAATCCCAGTTACTCAGTAGGCTGAGGCAGGAGAATCTCTTGAACCTGGGAGGCAGAGGTTGCGGTGAGCCGAGATCGTGCCATTGCACTCCAGTGTGGGCAACAAGAGACAACTCTGTCTCAAAAAAAAAAAAAAAATACTCCAAATTAACTTTCATGTAGAATATAAAGTCTATTAGAGGACTGGTAATAAAAGTGTGCTAAATCTAAGCATACATGTATATTATTAACATTCAAGAGTAACCAAACACAGGTAGAACTTAGACCAATATATGACTGGGGGAGGGCTAGGGTAGGAGAAGTATTCTATCACTGGCATTATTTATTAATAGAATTGCCAGTATATAGTAATAATGAAAAACAGGCCAATGTATAGTCTACACACAAGGCACCCACTTACTGTCTGCACCTAGGGCCAACTGCTCCTATGGCCCACCTGGGAAAGCCACTGCCTATAGCCATCTTGGAAATCTTTAATAAAACTTCTGACAAGGATAAGGCCAAAAGGACAGGGTACTGGGTTGAACAGTGTCCCCCCAAAATTCATGTCCACCCAAAAATGTAACCTTATTTGGAAATAAGGTCTTTGCAAATATATTTAGTTTAGTTAAAACAAGGTCATACTGGGCCCTAACCCAATGACTGGTGTAGTTATACGAAAAGGAAACAAGAGACACACACAAGGAGAAAGCTATATGATGGTGGAGACAGAGATCAGAGTGATGCATCTACAAGTCAAGGAATGCCAGCAATGATGAGAAGCTGGTGGGGGCAAGGAAGAATTCTTTCCCAGAGCCTTTGGAAGGAACATGGCTCTGCCAACATCTTGATTTTGGACTCCAGCCTCCAAGACTGTGAGAAAATAAATTTTAAGATACTCAGTTTATAGTAATTTGTAATGATAGACCTAGAAACCTAATACAGAAAGAGATACATTTCATAATCTCTGTGCCCTCTCAATACAAAAATACATCTTGATTATTCTTAATTCCACATTATTTGGCTATGTACTTTTAAGGTCTTTAGAGAGCCAAGAGTAGCACTTAGAAAAAATTCCACTAGTATTACGTTGGTTTTTTGCCCTGTGGAATTTGCAAAGATGAAGACAGGAATTTAAGAAACAAAGAACAAAGTGACATTAAAAAAAAAAAAAACAAATAAAAACACTGTAAAAGAAAAAAATTCCCAATTGTTTTTGTAATTGTAATAGCCATGGACAATCATTCACCTCTTCTGGCTTGGGAATTATGAAATACAAGTTTTAGTTGATTATAGAATACCTATTATTACATCTATTTTCCTACAATAATTTAATTGGAGAATCTTGATCCCAGGATCAAATGTACACAGCAACAGCCTTCTGCTGCTTTTAGCAAAACGATACCTTATACATAGAATACCTGGGAAATTCTTATAAAATCAATTATGTGTAAGAGAAATATCAACTAATTGGTTTCCTGTTTTTCCATAAAGGCAAGTCATAATAAGCATTCAAAAATATGTATTAGTTCGGGGCCGGGCGCGGTGGCTCAAGCCTGTAATCCCAGCACTTTGGGAGGCCGAGACGGGCGGATCATGAGGTCAGGAGATCGAGACCATCCTGGCTAACACGGTGAAACCCCGTTTCTACTAAAAAATACAAAAAACTAGCCGGGCGAGGTGGCAGGGGCCTGTAGTCCCAGCTACTCGGGAGGCTGAGGCAGGAGAATGGCGTAAACCCGGGAGGCGGAGCTTGTAGTGAGCTGAGATCCGGCCACTGCACTCCAGCCTGGGCCACAGAGCGAGACTCCGTCTCAAAAAAAAAAAAAAAAAAAGTATTAGTTCATTAAAACATGTTATCCAGTCAATTCAGTACAATCAATTAGTAGGATAAAAACACTGAGTTAACCTGGGCAGAGAATGGGAAAAACTGATTGGTCAGATTTTTTATTCCATTTACCCAGAGTATCCTCTCCCATTCCCACTTAAAACACAAAACTTTTTCTTTCGTTAAAAAATCAATTTGGTTTCCCAAACTGATAAAGTTAACTCTCCCAGACTCACATTCTAAGGTCCCTCATGCAATGATTTATTTGGCAGACTTTATGATATCCCAACATTTATTTTTTATCTTGTTATTTATTCATGTTTAAATTGCCTGTTGACATTTTTTCAATATATTACCTCCCTTCTTGCTTAAACCATTTCCCCAGTGTCACTCAACATAAGAAAATTCTCAGTCATCAAAATATTCTGCCATGTTCACAAAGAAATGTAGTCAGCACTTTCTTCTCTCTCGAGTGCCTGCATTCTTTCATGATTCCATACATTTCTGCTGTATGGGCTGCATTCAAAATCTGTAACTTCCCCAGGACCTTTTGTCTGAGTCAAATATGCTGCTGATACACTCAGTTAAAAAAAAAAAAAAAAAAAAATCCTAAACATGTTTCTAAGCTCAATGGAAGAGGAGAGGCAAGAAAGAAAGATATAAAACTGAAGCAAGATGGATTTCAATGAGGTATATTTAAAGTAGAATTATTTTTGCATAAAGCAAGCCCATGGTAACAATAAAGCCATCAGGAAACAAGAGCAATAGAGGTGAGATAAGGAGGGGCTGATGATGAGAAAACAGTGTTCGATGTTCCGTCTGACACAGTACTAAGTGCTGGTGAGCATGAGGAGCCTTGGCAAGTCTCATATAACCACTTTGGATGGCAGTTTAGCATAACCAAAAAAGCTGAACTCATGCATCCTCCATAATCATGCAATTCCACTCCCAGCAGATAGGCCATTGGGGGCGTACACGCTCCAAGTGTTATATCAGTAATGTTCACAGCAGCATTACTTGGAATAGCCAAAACTGGCAATTATTCAAATTGCAACAGCAAAATGTGCAGTATGATAAAATCTTATACAACTTAAATAGACAAACTACAGTTACACAGAACAACAAACAGCAGTTCCCCCTTATTTACAGAGGATACACTCCAAGACCCCCAGTAGGTGCCTGAAACTGCAGATAGTACCGAACCCCATATATACTATGATTTTTTCCATCTGATAAAGGAGAAGGCTGCTAAGCGACTAACAGGTGGATAATGTATACAGCAAGGATAAGCTCAACAAAGCAATGATTCATGTCCTGGACAAGACAGGGCAGGACAGCACGAGATTCCATCATGCTACACAGAACAGTGAGCAATTTAAAACTCACGAATTGCTTATTTCTGGAGTTTTCCATTTACTATTTTCAGACCACAGTTGACTACGGGTAACTGAAACCACAGATAAGGAGGCACTACTATATCTAAATGTCAAAAATATAATGTTGAGCCAAATTAGTCACACACCAAAGAATACATGCTATATGGTTCCATGTACAGGAAATTCAAAAACAGACAAAAGTAACCTAGTGACGGATGTCAGGACAGTGGATCTTTGGGAAGGAAACGGGTCATTATTGGGGAGGCTCACAGAAGGGAGGGGGGAGTTTGAGGTGTGAAGTGCTAGTAATTAATGTTCTGTTTCTTGAACAGGATGACAGTTACACGAGTGTTTATTTTCTCATAACTCATTAAGCTTTTCACTTATGGCTTGTGTATTTTTCTGTATGTGTTATATTTCACAATAAATAAAAAATAAAATGTTATTTGACCAAAACTCCCTAGCTTTCTTTCTCAGGTTTACTTTTTCACCCTAAAACTCCACTGACAAAAGAGTTTGCAAGTCTTATAGAAAGAAAATGTACTTTAAGTGGTCCTAGAGAGCTTCAAAATGACCTCCATCCTCAAGCTGCATCCTCTCCTCCCAGGTGTTAGCTTTCACCACTATTATATCTCAAACAGAGCCCCTCATCCCAAAGCGAATCCATCCTCTTCTTATTTCCTACCTTGCAGAGACCTTGCCCTCTCAACTACCTCCCTGCTTTCTAACTCTTTTTAGTCTTTCCCTCGCTACCAGCCCCTTCCCATCAGGATTTTGCTGTTGCTTTTCATTCTCATAATGGTATCCTTTTCTATGTTGAAACCATTGCAAACTTGTAATAAAGTTGCAACAGTAATACAAAGAACTCCTATATGACCATCACCCAGAGACCCCCCCCCATTTAAGTTTTCATCAGTTGCCCCAATAACATTATGACAAAAAAGATCACTGCACTGCACCCACTTCGTACATAGTCTCTTCCAATGTGGAACAGTTCCTCAATCTTTCCTTGACATTTTTGAAGATTATAGTAGATTGAAGACTGAAGATTGAAGGCTCTTGTGTCCTTTCAATGTGTCACATTATTATTGAGTACCTCCTTACTTCCTGGAACAGCAAGATATTCCAGGCTCCAGCTCGAGAATCAGTCATTTCTCTAAAGAGCCCTGATTGCTTTTAGCACAGAGTGGTATTCCAGATCAAGATATGGGTCCTAAATCCATTCACTGCTACTAGAGAGCCACTCTTCCCAGGCGCTCTGAGAAAGGATTAGGAAATATGTAAAAAGAGCTAGGAAATATGAGTGAGTGTGTGTGTGTGTGTGTGTCTACCCACACATACACATGCATTTACATGGACATTTCTTTCTCTATCTGTCTACACATATTGAAAATCATGACTTCATACTCTTAGCTCCAATTCGAATCCATTGTAGCTTTGCCCCTTTCTATGTTGATACCACCTTTCTCCATTCATGAAAAGGCTGGCTTCCACCACTTCAATATATTTACTTATTTGTTCAGTTGCCTATGTGTAGCCAATCTGATCCCAACTGGCCACCATCACCACCTGGTTTAGGCATAGTTTCCAATCAGATATTTCCAGAAGAGTTGCCTATATTCACCATCTTTACTTCCTTGAGTCATTCCTCAACCCACTACAATTTGATTTCCATGCTGATCAAGGTGACCAGTAATCTCTTTGCCACCAAATCTAAAGGATCTTTCTCAATTCTTTTCTAATTTGAGCTCCCTTGCAGCATTCAAGACTCTGAACATTCTTTGCTTCTTAAAACACTCTTTCCCTCTGATTTCTGTGACTCCCTACTCAAATTGGTTTTCCCTCCACTTTGTCAACCATTCCTTCTTAGATTCTTCTACAGGCTTCTCCCCAAACCCCAACTTTACTTATTATGACTGACTGGGGTTCTGTCCTAGCTCTTTTCTCTGTGCCATCCCTAAGGTCTTTCATCCACTACCATGGCTACAATTATCTACATTCTGCTGACTTACACATCTATATCCTTAAGCCAGATGCAATCCCTAAGCTTAAGACCTATCTAATGAAACACCCATCAAATATTATTCCTTGGGTGTCTCTCAGTCACTCCACACAAAACATATCTACTGAAATAATTTCTACCCAACCCCTTCCCCCAAACCTTTTCTTCTTTCTGAGTAATGTAACTCAATGAACAGAGTTGCCATCTGTTCAGCAGCCCAAACCAGCAACTGAGGAACCATTCTTAACTCCTTTTGTCCCACTCCCACATCATCAAGCCTGCTGATGTTATATCCTAAATCTCTTTCAGATTTATTTCCTCAGCAATTCTGTAGACTAACCAATCCTCATTTCTTGTCTGAATTACCACCACAGTCTTCTAACTGGCTCCCTACTCTTACCATTCTTCCAATTTGATCTACACAATTTTTGTAAAATATGCATATAATCTTTACCCCCTCCTTAAAATCCTTCCAAGAATCCCGGCAGCACTCAGGACAGTGCTTGTTCCTTCATGTGGCTCATTAGGCCCTGCAGGACCTTGTCCTAGCTACTTTTACAACACCATCTCTTGTTCTTCAACTTCAAATTCAACCTTAGCTGCGTTGAAATTTCTTTCACTTGCACAAACGTGCAACATCCTTTCTAGCCCTTGGGCCCTCACATTCTTCTCCCTCTGCCTCTTTGCTACATTACTTGGCCAAATTCTACTTATCCCTCAGGACATAGGTTCTGGGAATCTTCCCAGAATGCCCCTGCTCTGTACTTCAATGGCACTCTCTACATCTCTAGAGTGCTAATTTATTCCAATGGCTCATTTAATGATTTCACTTCCCAATCAGATTATTAGCTCTACCAAGGTCTCAGAGAGAAACAGAAGCAGTGTCTTAGTCACAGCTCTATCACCAGGACCTAGCAAAATAGCCAAAACACAGTACGTGTGCCCTAAGTATGTACTGAATGAATCAGCCTCAAACATAGCAAATCTACAGCAGCCACAGCCAAAGAGCACATTTCACACACATGCATTAACTCAAACTGTGGGGCAGTTACATCCTCCTTCACTCCTGTTACTGCTTGATTCAAAGGTTGGCATCTTTATGTGTAATAAACAATAATACAATCATTTTAGCCTGAAAGAAAAAGAACTATTTCCTTTAGAAAAAGACAGAAGTTCCTCTTCGTTCTCTGCAGTAAGTTGGAATGACTCATTATTTTTTACATTTTCATGAAAACAACACACAACAAACTCACTGTGTGAGACAGTACACATCCTCTCAGCCAAGAGGGTTACAATAAGAGTGAATGCTTTGGCCCTTAAGATGGGTCCAGGATGTTCTCCCTGTACATAACTCCGCGCGCGTGCACGCACACACACACATACACACACACACACACACACACACACATATTCAGTGTCTCAGAAAATACACAGCATGACTGAACAAAAGAAAAATAGTAAATGCACTCTTGAAGGACATATCTCCACCCTTAGCATGTTGTCTGGCCCACAGGAGAGGCAATACCAAATATGAGAAGTGACACCAGCCAACTGTAAACACTGAAGCTGGTGTCCGGGAGAGGAGGAGATCTTTGAAGAGGGTTAATACTGTCTCTACTAACTATATGCCATGACTCTCATAAGCCATATCCAAGCCATCTCGTTTTTATTGTCCCCATTTTACATATTTTCAGATTAAGTAAGTAGCCTATAGCTAATACATAACAAAGTGCAGTTCTTTCCAATTCCTAGCACTATATCCCAAAATGGGTAAAACTGAAAAATCAGAAAACACTAGTAGAAGCATCTATTTAGAAAAATGAAGAAGAATGTCAGAGGAAATAAATAAAAGTTAAAAATTATTGGTTCTGAGGAGTAGGAAGTAGGAATAGGAAGTGTTGGGCAAGGGATTTTATTCTTCATATAAACTTCTAGTAATATTTGAGTTTTGAAATTACATGTGTATTATTTTGATATAAGGTACAATTTTAAATCATAGCAGGAGACTCCTTATTGACAAAATAATATCTAAAGTATGATCCATTTAGAAATATAAGGCCAGGCACAGTGGCTCATGCCTGTAATCCCAGCACTCTGGGAGGCCAAGGCAGTGCATCACTTAATATCAGGAGTTCAAGACCAGCCTGGTCAACATGGTGAACCCCATCTCTACTAAAAATACAAAAGTTAGCTGGGTATTGTGGCACGTGCCTGTAATCCCAGCTACTCGGGAGGCTGAGGCAGCAGAATTGCTTGAACCTGGGAGGTGGAGGTTGCGGTGAGCCGAGATTGTGCCATTGCACTCCAGCCTGGGGGACAGAGCAAGACTCTGTCTCAAAAAAAATTTTTTTTAAAGAAAAAAAATATATATATGTATACACACAGAGAGAGAGAAGCTTTTGAATGCTGTTACTAGAAATTGTCTCTGACGGGTGGAGACATAAGAGTTTTGATAGTTTCTTCTTTCCCCATGAAGCTCTGTATTACTATTTCTAAAAGAAATATAATTATTTCACAAAATATTTTAAATTACTTACTTACCTTAGCTGATTTTTCGATATTTAAGCCTCCATCCAGTTCAAAAAGAATAGTCATGTTGTACCCCGTCTGGTTTCCATGTCCATGAGGCCACCAAGTTTCTACAGTAATATTCTTTTAAGAAAACTAAGTAGTCACTCTAATATGTCATATTTTCAGCAAAAAAGATTCAAAGTATCACATCAATTTCTCATATAGTCAAGTATAAAACTCTAGGTTCTAAAACAATGTAAATCTCCCTACTTATATGATGCCAAATCACACCAATTCACTGATAATATTTAAAAATCAGCATGCTAGGAATCTAAAGCATCAAAAGCAAAAGGAAAGAACAAAATAACATGAGTGTTCAGAAAAACAACTCTTCCTATCTCTAACACCAAACTTACATTTATTCCACATTCTTTTTTTTTTTGAGACGGAGTCTCGCTCTGTCGCCCGGACTGGAGTGCAGTGGCCAATCTCAGCTCACTGCAACTCTGCCTCCTGGGTTTACGCCATTCTCCTGCCTCAGCCTCCCGAGTAGCTGGGACTACAGGCGCCAGCCACCTCGCCCGGCTAGTTTTTGTATTTTAGTAGAGACGGGGTTTCAGCGTATTAGCCAGGATGGTCTCGATCTCCTGACCTCGTGATCCGCCCGTCTCGGCCTCCCAAAGTGCTGGGATTACAGGCTTGAGCCACCGCGCCCGGCATTCCACATTCTTAACACTTAAAATGGGACTTTGAAGTTGACTCTTCTTTCAAGTCAAAAACTAAAAATCATTTTGAGTTCTTACTTTATCTCAACAGCTACTGAATGTTATTTTGCTCCATCTTTTTTAGTACACAATTATTAATTAGAGGAATAGAAAAAGGAAAAAGAAAAGATAAAAATAATCCATTCTATCTTGACGTATGAAAGATCATGAGTTTAGAATTAAAATTATGCATGTAGAATATAAGTATCAACAATTAAAATAATTGACAAGTACCAAAAATAACCACTGCTATTTAAATATAATCCATAGAATGTATTTTGGCTTCAGGATACTACAAATACTACAGAAAATTAAAATATAATGATAAAAATAAAATGAGAGGAAGAATTGCCAAATTAATGATATATTCTCTATTTTCTTAATCTTAAAATTTGGGAAAATCATTCTTTAGCTCATACAGAAAACATATGAGAGACTAAAAATAGAGAAGAAAACGACAAATATAAGCAGAGAAAGTAGATTTTTCTTTCATACTTAGTCCTTCCTTTCTAATCTTTTCTTTAGCACAGGTATTGCTTTTCATCCATTGCTTCTCAGGAAGTACCATCATTTACCTTGCTAATGTTCAAAAATAGCTCAACAATCCTTTTTCCAGGTTGAAGTTCAATATTGTACATCTGTTGTGTTTGCAACTTAGGGATGGCTATGATCACTTGACCACCAACTGGCTTTGAGCTGACAACATCAAATGTAGCCTCTATTTCCAGATTCCACTCCTGGGCACTCTTATCTAAAACATAAAAAGAAAAAAATATATAAAATGCTAAGCATTATCACTGCACTTCTCAGGATTCATTGAAGGTAAGACTAAAGCAGCTTCAAACCCAGTAAGTGCTCCACAATGCTGTCGTAATGAAAACTTCGTGGAAATTTTCTTTAATCTTCAGTTTAATCCTTCATTCTGAGGAAGAATAACAAAAATGATATATTTTATATAGACTTCCACTCTAAAAATGTTATGATTGTAAGTCATAAAACTTTATGGAGCATAAACAGAAAATAACAAATGGAAAGATAAAATAAATTTTCCAAGAATGATACACATTTGTTCCTTTTTATAAAGTAAAAATACTTTATAAAGTGAAAAGTAATAGTATTTTTACTTTATAATGTAAATGGGTTTTAAAATTATGTAATACATAAATTTATATGTATTAAAATTAATCAAATGTGAAAAAATAAAGTTACACTTGAAATGCAGATAATTTATACAAAAAATATTTCCTGAGGACTTTGTATGTGCCATGTAGTCCACTAAATGATGGGAATTAAATGGTGACCAGGATAAACATGGCCCCTACTCTCATGAACTAAGAGTCTATAGACAAATTCAAAAGTGTAATAATCAGGACAGGAGAAATAAAAGGCTGTCCTGAGAAATAAAAACAGGACGTCAGAAAGCACATCTAATACACAGAGGGTGAAGAAAGGCTTTCTCTTTTTTTTTTTTTTCTTTTTTTTTTTTGACACAGGGTCTCACTCTGTTGCCCTGGCAGTGGCACGATCATAGTTCACGGCAGCTTTGAACTCCTCAAGCGATCATCCTGCCTCAGCCTTCCGAGCAGCTGGCACTACAGGCATGTGCCACCCCACTTAGCTAATTTTTTTTTTTTTTTTTTACTTTTTGTAAAGATGAGGTCTCACTTTGTTGTCCAGGTTAGTCTTAAACTCCTGGCCTCAAGCAATCTTCCAGCCTCCACCTCCCAAAGCACTAAGATTATAGACATGAGCCACCATGCCTGGCCAAGGAACGCTTTCATTGGAAAGTGGTATCTAGCTGAGACCAGAAGGATGCCTCAGCTAAGTACGGAGGAAGATGATAAGGATTCTAGGCATACAGAAGCATATGAAGGCCCATGAGTGAGAGAGAGGAATGCCATAACAAGGAAATTTGGGTAATAACAAAATTGATGAGGAGGGTCAGCATAATTGAAAAGTTGAGCAGTGTCCAAAGGACGAACAGGTGAGGAGTTTGGCAATTTCACCCCAGATCAATGTAGAGTCATTGAAGATTTTTCATCAAAGAGCATAATCAGACTTGCGTTTTATAAGAATTGCTAAGGGTCCCAGCACAGTGATATAGCAGGATGAATATGAAAGAAGCAGAAAGATAAAATCTCTCTGTGTGCAAAAAGCCTCAGAAAATGCCACTTGGAAAAGCCAGGAACAGAGAGGAGGAAAAGAGTGTTGATCAGAAAGAAGAGAAAACAAGACCGAAGAGGAGAGCTATACGGAAAGAAAGATGAGGGATGAACTTTGGGTGTGGAGTTTAGGGTTGTCAGAATGTTTCAAAAGGGTTTTGAAGTAGAGTTTTATATATGTGCAGTACGACTCTGTCCTCCATTTCCTGTTAAATTTACATTGTTTATATAATGTCTCTGGAATTGGATTTGTGTTTAGTTTTTACTTTTAAACAAGATAGAGCAATGGGACAGACTTGGGACAAGAGCTGGGTGGAAAAAGAGACCCTTTTTTAAAATTACGTAGAAGAAACTGGTGATGAAATCTCAAAAAAGCTTGGAGGTACAGGGGGTTAGAGTCAGCAAAAAAGGTTCTCATTCTTTGCTGCCACAGAAAAAAAGGAGAAGAGCAGTGACTGTGCAGAGGCACTTAAGTTTCTATGATTCATGGCAAAATATGGAGGGAGTTCCTATTTAGTGGCTTCCATTTTTCTCCAAAGGAAGGGGAGGGAGAAGGCTACTATCTGAGAAATACCTTAGAGACCCTTCTCCTACGAATAAAGAAGAGATTAGTAATCATGGCTTTGCTGCAAAAGAAAAAAAAGCTAGGTTTATATGCTGATCAATGACAAAAGACTTCATAACTGGCACTGTTTACAACTGTAGGACCACACCAGGCCTGTTCTAAAGATGACCCCAGCACAGTTTATCATTTGCATCTCCCATCAGCCAAAAGCACAGATTTGATGCACATTGAAGTAAAATTAATCCTGGGCTTAAGAACTATTTTTGTTTATTAAATGATGTATTCTGAGAAACACTAGTCAATGAGCCCTGAATTAGGATTGTTCTGATCCAGTTAATTTTGCAGGTTACTTACCGATAGCCTCCAGGTTTTGAATCTGTCAGCTGGTAGATCAGCTAGTCTACTCGCTCATCAGTGTTTAATTTCCTCTATTGAATAGGTTATCAAACTATGGTCTTTGGGACAAATCTAGCCCACCTCTTGTTTTTATAAATAAAATTGGAACACAGATGCTGTGGACTAAATGGGGACTCCTCCTCTAAAATTCATACGTTGAAGTCCTAACCTCCAGCTTTTTATGAAGTAATAAGGGTGGGGCAGTAATCTGTTAGGATTGCAGCCTTATAAGAAGAGGAAGAAATAGATATCCATCTCTCTCTTTACTATGTGAGGACGTAGCAAGAAGGCATCTGTCTGCAAGCCAGGAAGGGAGCCCTCACTGGAAACCAAATTGGCCAGCACCTTTATCTCGGACTTCCCAGCTGCCAGAACTGTGAGAAATAAACTTCTGTTATTTAAGTCACTCTGCCTATGGTATTTTCTTAGGGCAGCCACAGCAGACTAATATAACAGTCATGCTCATTTGTTTACTTAATGTCTTTGGTTGCCTTTGCAATACAACAATAGAGTTGAGTAGTTGTGACAGATGCCTAAACTATTTTACTGTATGATCCTTAACAGAAAAAGTTTGCTAATCCCCGCCCTAGAATATTCCCCTCCAAAAGGCCATTCTAACCTTTCTTTAAATATCTCTAATGACGAAAAACCTCTGTCTCACAAAATAGCCTTCCCATTTGTGCTAGGCTTGGCTATTGTAAAGACTCCCTTTATGCTGAATTTGAAATATACTTCTCCTTAATATTCACCTAAAGATTTTAGTTCTGTCCTTTCAGCACCTCCTACCAACCAAGCAGCCTCCTGTGTTGTTTTCTGCTACTTCTTCTTTGGTAGGAGAATCAGCTGTTAGTGACAGCCTCTGACAGGAAAACAAATAATGCAGTCCTCAAAGGTCATTGGCAATTTCCCCAGTTTCTCTTGCTTTGAACTTGGAAGGTTCTCGAGCAAGTCTGCACTCCTCCAGAGGATAACCCATTAACACTCCTGAGCACTATTAAATAAACAAACTAAGGTTGTAGAATTAAAAACACAGTATGAAGATCTACGAGCCTACAAAGTTATCACCAGATATACTTAAGAACATATTTTTCCCCTCTCCTCTTCTTTCAAATAGAGTAAACCCCTTCCTTCCAGCAACACATGGAAAAGTAGGTAATTTAGGTTCACAAGGGGCAAAGTCTTAAATAACCAGTAGTTTTCCTGATGTTCTTTGGTCACTCCCTTTCACTTGCTAAATTAAATTTATAAATCGCATAATCCTATTTGCAGGTAAGAATAACTCCATCTTATAAATTAAGCCGCATTTCTAGAATACAGCTCCCTATTATCTCTCTCCTGGCATTACTAAGTCACCATTTCCTGAAGAACACCTATCATCACCAGCTCTCCTGAAGTAAAATGCAAGATCATTTCAAAAATGGATACAGTACTGGGGGTGAGGGCAGGAAAGAAGGATTGCTATATCTTCTAGAATCCCCTACAGAGCCCATCCTTCCAATCACACCACCAAGTTCTGCATTCTCTCTTCACTTTGACTAAACAACTCTGGGCACAAAGAGGACAGGAATTCTTTATCAAAACAGGTGGAAAGGCAATGCTGGCCTGCCCTCTCCACAATTTGAGGTCTTGAGGCCCTCTCTGGCCTGAGGGCTTATTGGTGTTCTCGCTGATGTCCTATGCCCAAGCAGAAGAGATTGAGTTCTGTAGTTTGTTCACATAACCTCAATCAAGAAGGCAACCCAGAGGATGGCAGAGAATGTGGTTCTGACCACTGATTCACTTTAAGGCTTTGCCAGAGATGACTCAGTGAGGGTTCTTTAAAAAAAGAAAAAACAAAGAGCACAACGTGTCTGACCTGGATGGTAATTTGTAGAAAGTGTAAGTACCTACATAGCCTAGATTAATGTATGCTGCTCCTTCATTCAGAGTATCACAAGACAACTGTAGCTCACGTAGATGTGTCCAGTACACCAGCCTTCAAAATCCTCTCTAATATGCCAGCTTCCTCTTACATTCTCATACAGTCTACTCCTTTGCTAAGATGTAGTTGGGGGGAAGAAAGGTCAAAAAAAAGCTTTATTCAGTTGTCTAGGAGAAAAAGTTATAAGGAGAGACATAGAAAGTAGACAAATAAGAGGACTCAGTTACATTACTTCAAGTGTGTCAAAAAGTAACAGGAAGACATACTCCCAAACTATACGCTAAGCCTTGCTTTAATTGATTGTAATAAAGACTCAAGTATCAATGTTTTCATCCAGTCATGTAATGTCTAGTTTCAAGAAAAACTGGGTTGTTCCACACTTATACCCTTACTAGGTGGTAATGACTATTCTAATTTACAAACAAAGGAAAAGAACCACAAAATGTTCGAGGTAGAAGAAACTTGGAGATGTTCTCGTCACTTTGCAAGTGTTTCTGAGGCCCTGACTGCAGAATTTCCCTCCTGAGCCAAGGGACAGCCAAGGGTCCAGGTTTCCTAATTCTGGTGCTCTCGATTTTCCATGAGCCTCTCGCAGTGATGCCTACCAAAAGGAAAGACACTCGCAGGTACACAGTGATTGACATTTGTATATGAATAATGAGGAAAAACAAAAGCAAAGGTACTTTTTGCCTTTCAGAGTCCTAAAGCCAAATGTCGAATATATTCAATGCAAAACAAAGAATTTGGGGGCACTGTAACAATAAATTGTTAGCCTCTTATAAGAGGGTCACTGTAAAAAGGAATACTGAAATGGGCCAGGCGTAGTGGCCCATGCCTATAGTTCCAGCACTTTGGGAGGCTGAGGCATGAGGATCTCTTGAGCCCAGGGGTTTGAGACCAGCCTGGGCTACACAATGAGACCCCCATCTATAAAAATAATTTTTAAATTAGCTGGGTGTAGTGACACGCCTGTGGCCCCAGCTACTTGAGTGGCTGAGATGAGAGGATCGCTTGAGCCCAGGAGGTCAAGGCTAAAGTGAGCCGAGATCGCTCCACTACACTCCAGCCTGTGCAACAGTGTGAGACTCTGTCTCAAAGTAAAAAAGGAAAGAACACTGAAATCTACAAACATAGATAATATGTCTGACCCTCTGCTAAACGTATATTTATATGGTGCCACAGTTCCTGTACTTATCCAAATAGCATCTTTGTAACCTAAACTACCTGATGAGGGCACTAAAACAGTTATGTGAGCATTTCTGTCAAGCAAATGAAATCTATTTCTTGAATAACTACCGTCTGCAAACCTTGACAGGCATTATAAATTATATCCCAATCCAAAAAGGCAAATATGTTGTCTCTAACTCTCTGAACGTACTTAGAAAGACAAAATATACCCAAGGGTCACAGTTAAGAATACAGGATGGCATCGGGAACCATAAGGACTAGCAGGGCAGTGAAAGTTCAGAGGCAGGGCACATTCAAGTCAGCAAGGGATGAATCTGCAAACACTGGTAGATGAAAAAGATGCTTCATCTCATTGCGGGGAAAAGCTATTCAAAAATAGCTGCCTGTATTAGTTTTGCCCTGCTGACCTCCTCACAGCTCCCCCTTTTGCAGGTTCTCCTCTTCCTCCATCTTTAATAGAATATGAAAAGCTGCAGGGAAAGGTAGTCATGTGCATTTAAAGAAACAGTAATGACACCACACTGAAATGACCAAGCCATGGAATTTATAAATTCAAACATAAGATATTTTCCTGTACTCCTGCCAGAATAATGGGACAGACTTAAGCAGCTGCTTTTCAAAGACCTAACCATTGCCTTAGCCAAAAATGTTGGCCCACAGTTAGTTAAAACAGCTGTTTTCCCTTTTCTTCACCAAGCAGCAAGATCTCCTTGCTTACTCAGCAGCACAAAACCCTTGAAAATGAAATCAAGGCAAAAGAGACCCAATGCAAAATGCTCCCTAGAACAAGGATAAGTTAGTAAGCTCCAAAGAAAATTTACTCAAGCAATGAGGAGACTAATCAGAGGAAAAATTATTGAAGCAACGTACCTTCTTTATGGATATTTCAAGCAAAATACCCATAAAGTTATTTTCAAGGGCTATTTCATGAATAAAATAAAGATGAATGAAAAAGTGATTACAAATGAATGCATTAAAAAATAAATGCATGCTTATCAAATAAGCAAGGCTGACAAATCTTTATTTTAATATTATAGTCTCTGTATTAAGCCATAACCCAAGGATTGCAATGCCCTTTAATCTACTGAGCAGGCCAGGGTCTGGCTGAGAGCTAGCCCACACTCCAACTCCATGGCTAGGTCATCCAGGAAGAAGAGAGTGCTTTAGGCTGAGACAGCAAGTAAATTTGGACAGTGTGGTGAAGAGAACATCTTTAAGGTAGCAGAAGTGTTCCAAGCACACGTCAAAGATTCACAGCTCACCTCAGCTCAAGAAGACAAGACAAGGGAGCTGACACGCTGAAAAACATCTCCATATTATTTATTTGTTATATATTTATTACTGTGGTAATAAAAGTGAACAGTGTATTTTTTCAACAGAAAATACCTATTGTAATTTCTAACTCAGTATGTTTATAAAACTTTATGAAAAGTTCATAAAATTAGGCAATCATCCCTTCCTAATAAATGTATGCCCTAGTGTGAATAGTTCACATCAGATTGTAAACATAACAGACCTAGCATGGACAAGATAATCAATAAATGAACATATGTCGGTTTCTTTCTTTCTCTCTCTCTCTCTCTCTCACACACACACACACACACACACACACACACACTTACCATCATTATCACCACCATCCAGGGCCTTCAGTTTTGGACAGATTATTTGCTTATAAATGTCCTTAATCCTTGGAATTGAGACATCTGTCCTTACCAGTTAGCCTCTCCCCATATCTCCTTCCCACATATCTCAGTATCCCAAGTTTAGCCCAGACTTCTCCCTTTCTTCTCCTAAGTGATGAAGTCAGTTTCCCTCCCAGCCCTCATCTCCAAGGGAAAAGGACAGTAGATTCTTGCTGGGTTTCCACACCCACTAAAAAGCATCTGAGTTTCTCTTCCCAATACAGCGTTACTTTTTCACTTTTTAAAGTACTTTAAAGTTACTCTTTCATTTTTTAAGGTAACTATAATAGTTATCAATATTTAAAATCTGATTAGAATATTTCAGAGCTAAGGATAAATCTTTCAAATTAATATTTGCTACTGAGGTTTTAAAGAAAGTCACGCCAATGAACTGGAATCTCGTAATGTTTAGATAAGTCACAGGAATCTTAGAGATAAAGATAAACAGCAGTAATTTCTGCTTTCCTTTGACCTCAGTATTTTTTCCAAATATAAATTGTTTTTATTATTAACTACCTTAAACATTAAGAATATGTGAACATCATTTAGGAAGCTGAAGTTAGGGCAAATCGAACAAATGACCACAGGATATTAAAAAGTGCCAAAGTTTAGAAACCACTATTTCTAAAGACTAAGAATACAGAAAAGAAACACATATACATATATGTGTATACATATATATGTATATGTGTATATATACATATATATACACATATATACTTATACAGGGTATAGTATATATACCCTATATATAGTGTATATATAGTATAGTATATAGAGAGAGTATATGTACTTATACTCTAATTTTATTACATCAAACAACCAAATTGATAACTATGAACTACATACATACTTATATATGTATATACTTATATATACTTATATATATGTATATACATATATACTTACATATGTGTATATACACATATGTATATACATATATACTTATATATA
The DNA here is from genome assembly GCF_009764315.1 of Trachypithecus francoisi. Classification (NCBI taxonomy): domain Eukaryota; kingdom Metazoa; phylum Chordata; class Mammalia; order Primates; family Cercopithecidae; genus Trachypithecus; species Trachypithecus francoisi. Next base: position 99,149,913 of record NW_022681454.1, read on the forward strand.
CTTATATACATATATAAGTAAATTAATTCACAAGAATTTCACATTAATTTTTTAGTTTAATAGGCTTCCTTCTGTCATACACAATTAAGTTAGGGAACTATGGTCTTTTGATCTTCAGGAGTAAACTCGCTAATTTTAAGTCAAGATATAAATTGAACACTTGAAAAAGCACAAAGATTACAGTATCTCTTTCTAGCCTCAACGGGGGAAGGCAGAAAGTGTCCCACAGACAAATTAGTCTAGGCTTTCACATCAAGTTAGCTGAAGTTACTAGACTAGATTAGTTTGTTTTAATAACTACTTTATCCATTTACTACAGAGGCCCAATATAGAAATTTAGAAAAGACAGTTAAACAGAAGAATAAAATGCAAACCATTTGTAACACTACTACAGAGATAGCTACTGTTTGCATTAGTTTTTGTTTGTTTACTTGTTTGTTTGTTTTTGAGACAGGGTCTTGCTTATTCACCCAGACCAGAATACAATGGAATAATCATAGCTCACTGCAGCCTCAACCTCCCTGGCTCAAGTAATCCTCCTGAAATTGCCTTTACAAAATTATAACTGAGGAAATTATGACAATGAAAGAAATCAGACCTAATCTACTCCATCTTGCTTCTAACATTTAAGCTGTTCTTATTCCTGGCAGTAGGCTGAACTAACTTTGGGAAGGAATTTTGTTTGACTCTGAAACAAAAAGGATAACAACTCTTTCCCGAAAAGACTCCTTCTTGCCTGGGGACCAGTCTGCCTTTGCAGGACTAACAAATTAGCTACAAGATTAGAAATTACAGTTTAGGGGTCATGTAAACTTAATTTTTTAGGTTAATAGGCTTCCTTCTGTCATACACAATTAAGTTAGGGAACTATGGTTGGTCTTTTGATCTTCAGGAGTAAACTCGCTAATTTTAAGTCAAGCTATAAATTGAACACTTGAAAAAGTGCAAAGATTACAGTATCTCTTTCTAGCCTCAACAGGGGGAAGGCAGAAAGTGGCTCCAAGAGTCTGAACCTCCCCAAATTGCTCCTGGGATAACATCAGTATTGTAAAACCTAGATCAGTGCTTGAGATATTTTACAGATCCTGCACTGGATGGATCAGCTGACACTACCCATACTGGTAATCTGGCTCAACCAGTTCTGCCATCCTACCCAGTAAAGAAGACAGCAAGAAAACCTTACTTCACTCCCCTTACGATTCCGTCTCCAACCTGACCACTCAGCATTCCCCACTTTCCAAGCCCCTACCCACCAGATTATTTTGAAAAACTCTGATCCCACCCAGCGTGGTGGCTCACGCCTGTAATCCCAGCACTTTGGGAGGCCGAGGCAGGTGGGTCACGAGGTCAGGAGATCAAGACCATCCCCACTAACACAGTGAAACTCCATCTCTACCAAAAATACAAAAAATAAGCTGGGTGTGGTGTCGAATGCCTGTAGTCGCAGCTACTCAGGAGGCTGAGGCAGGAGAATCACTTGAACCTGGGAGACGGAGGTTGCGGTTAGCCGAGATCGCACCACTGCACTCCAGCCTGGGCAACAGAGCAAAACTCTGTCTTAAAAAAAAAACAAAAAACAAAAAAGCTCTGATCCCCAAATGCTGAATGCTTAGGGGGACTGATTTGAGTAATAATAAAACTCTGGTTTCTCACACAGCCAGCTCTGCCTGAATTACTCTTCCTCCGTTGCAAGTCCCCTGTTTTGATAAATCAGCTCTGTCTAGGCAGCAGGCAAGGTGAATTCATTGGGAGGTTACACTCCCACCTCAGTCTCTGAGTACTTGGGATTACAAGCATACACCACCACACATGGCTAATTTTTTAAATTTTTTGTAGAGACAATGTTTGCCCAGGCTGGTTTCAAACTTCTGGCCTCAAGTGATCCTTCGAACCTGGTCTCCCAAAGTGCTAAAGATCACAAGCATGAGCCACCACGCCCAGCCTTGCATTAGTTTTGACCCACCTCATTCCACACTTAAATTTTAAAAATGAATACATTTTATTTTAAATAAAAATTATATGTATCTTTTTTATTATGAACTCAGCTTTTTAAAAAAAGATTCAGTAACTCTCACAGTGCCTGTCTCCTAGTATACACCAAATAAATACATAAAAGTATCCAGACCACATTAGCTTATTCTTTTATTATTTCTCAACATTTAAACATCTATTGATATCAGCGATACCTACTGTCTTCCAGATAAAAACTGAAAAAAAAAGTTCTGAAGAAACTTCTAAAAGTAGAACTCTCTTAATGTCCTCATGAGCTTATGCTCTAATTTTATTACATCAAACAACCACATTGATAACTATGAAATTAATTAGAAATATAGGAATTACTACTTAACATGCACAAAGCACATCTTCTGAACAGGAAACATATATTTCTCTATGTTAAGTACAAAATATATTACAGTCATAGATTTTCAAAAATGAAGGAGGAGCTTCAAGATGGCAGACTAGCAGCATCTGGTATTTGCCACCTCCACAAAGAAGAACCCCTTCAGATAGATCACCTATCAGAAAACATCGAAATTCAACAGAAAAGTGACAGAAAACAGCTAAGGTAAGGAAGGAGAGAAAAGCAAGGAACCCTGCTTAGTAGGGAGCAGCTGAAAGCCTGGAGAGGCTCCCCAGTGCTGGGAAAAGGTAAGGGAGTTGCCTCCAGTGGTCTACACACCCATCATGGACTCCTGCAATCCTAGCCATGTTGAGAGCACCTCCACCCTCGCAGCCCCCAAGACCAGTAGAGGGAGCTACCAGATATGCAATGGCATTGCTCCAGAGAGGGAGCTCCTAAGCAGTTAAGGCAAGGCACCATTTTGAGAGCCTGGCCCCGACCAGACTGCATGCTGCTTTTGGGCTTAAAAGCCCTACATCTCCACATTCCTGGAGACTTACTGACATCCCCACATGTAGCCAGGCACTGCTGCTGGCTGCTGCCACCAATGCTGAAGCAACTCCACCACCCCCAAGAACAGGGCTGCTACACATTTCAAAACACCCTGTAGAAGGGCTACCCTGCTTATCTCTACTACCTGGGGCGAAAGTGCATGCTCTCCACTCACCTACAGCTATTGCCACTGAAAGCAACCCCATCCTCCCCTGGAGCAGGGTGGCAGCACAGTCACTACTGCCCCCACCCAAGCATTCCACCAGTGCTCTGGATACCATCCTATGCCTGCCTACCACAACCAGCTCCCAGTGCACCACTAGAGGGGTCTGAGGACAGGACTGCCTGGCCTGCCTCTACACTCCCACTCTGTGCCTGAGCAAATGGTCTGGAAGCCTGGGGATCACCCTGCCCCAACCACCACTGTTGGTACCTTAGCACTCCTCCCAGGAGCCTGAGGACAGGCCCACTAAACCTGCAGCTACTACCACAGCTAACATCTGCCTGAATGTGCCACCTACAGGCCTGGGGACTAGCATGCCCAGCCTGTTGCAGCCACTGTCAACACCAATGCAGACTTCTTGGAAACCAGAGGATTCTCCTGCCACCGCTACTGCTGTTTCCCATGCCATACCTGCTGCCCAGGGGCCTGAAGACCCACCCATCCAGTGCTACCACTGCCACTGCCAGCACCCAAGCAGGCCAGTCACCTGGAGGCCGAAGATTCATCATGCTTGGACTCACTAATAACAGTGCCAGCATATATTGCACTGAAGCCCAAGGACAGGCACACTCAGCCTGCTGCTGCCACCAGTGAAGTCTAAGAATTGGCCTCTTGAAGTTCCCATCCCCAGCAAAACTTCACTACAACCTCCACTAACAACTATACTCTAAGCCACTGAGGAAATCACAAACACCACTGATGCTGTTACAGCTGAAGAAATCATATAGAAACTACACTATTGCAAGCACTGAGAATCAAAGCAAAAGTGCCCTACCCAAACAATACCACAGATACATCTTCAGGAAAATTCTTCCCCTGTAAAAGCAAATTCAAAAAATTGGAAGAAGTGGTTGTTACACCAGACGCATGGATATAAACATAAGGACACAAAAAACATGCAAAAGCAAGGAAATATGACAGTTCCAAAGGAACACAATAATTATCCAACAACAGATTCCAATAAAATGCATGAAATCCCATATAAAGAATTCAATAAGAAAATTAAAGACATTCATTGAGATGCAAGATAATTCAGAAAAAAAAAAAAAGAAAAGAAATCAGAAAAACAATTCAGGATATCAATAAGAAATTTACCAAACAAGGGTGGCGCCCAAGATGGCCGAACAGGAACAGCTCCAGCCTCCAGCTCCCAGCATGAGCGACACGGAAGACAGGTGATATCTGCATTTTCAACTGAGGTACCGGGTTCATCTCACTGGGGCACGTCAGATGCTGGTCCGTGGGTGCAGCCCAACCAGCGAGAGCTGAAGCAGAGCAAGGCATCACCTCACCTGGGAAGTGCAAGGGGGAAGGGAATTCCTTTTCCTAGCAAAGGGAAATTGAGACACATAACACCTGGAAAATCGGGTAACTCCCACCCTAATACTGCATTTTACCAAGGGTCTTAGCAAACGGCACACCAGGAGATTATATCCCACACCTGGCCCGGAGGGTCCCACGCCCATGTTGCCTCCGTCATTACTAGCACAGTTGTCAGAGATCTAACTGCAAGGCAGCAGCAAGGCTGGGGGAGGGGTGCCCGCCATTGCTGAGGCTTAAGTAGATAAAGCCACCAGGAAGCTCGAATCGGGTGGAGCCCACCGCAGCTCAAGGAGGCCTGCCTGCCTCTGTAGACTCCACCTCTGGGGATAGGGCAGAGCTAAACAAAAATCAGCAGAAACCTCTGCAGATGTAAAAGTCCCTGTCTGACAGCTTTGAAGAGAGCAGTGGTTCTCCTAGCATGGAGGTTGAGATATGAGAACGGACAGATTGCCTGCTCAAGTGGGTCTCTGACCCCTGAGTAGCCTAACTGGGAGACAACCCCCATTAGGGGCAGACCAACAGATCACACCTCACACAGCTGGGTACACCCTGAGACGAAGCTTCCAGAGCAAGAATCAGACAGCAACACTCGCTGTTCAGCAATATTCTATCTTCTGCAGCCTCTGCTGCTGATACCCAGGCAAACAGGGTCTGGAGTGGACCTCAAGCAAACTCCAACAGACCTGCAGCTGAGGGTCCTGATTGTTAGAAGGAAAACTAACAAACAGAAAGGACACCCACAGCAAAACCCTATCAGTACGTCACCATCATCAAAGACCAAAGGCAGATAAAACCAAAAAGATGGGGAAAAAGCAGTGCAGAAAAGCTGGAAATTCAAAAAGTCAAAGCACATCTCCCCCTCCAAAGGAACGCAGCTCATCACCAGCAACAGAAAAAAGCTGGACAGAGAATGACTTTGACAAGTTGAGAGGAGAAAGCTTCAGTCAATTAAACTTCTCAGAGCTAAAGGAGGAACTACATAACCAGCGCAAAGAAACTAAAAACTTTGAAAAAAGAATGGATGAATGAATAACTAGAATAATCAATGCAGAGAAGATCTTAAAAGAACTGATAGAGATGAAAACCATGACACGAGAACTACGTGACAAATGCACAAGATTCAGTAACTGACTCGATCAACTGGAAGAAAGATTATCAGTGATTGAAGATCAATTGAATGAAATGAAGCAAGAAGAGAAATGTAGAGAAAAAAGAGTAAAAAGAAATGAACAAAGCCTCCAAGAAATATGGGATTATGGGAGAAGACCAAATCTACGTCTGATTGGTGTGCCTGAAAGTGACAGGTAAAATGGAACCAAGTTGGAAAACACTCTGCAGGATCTCATCCAGGAAAACTTCCCCAACCTAGTACAGCAGGCCAACATTCAAATTCAGGAAATACAGAGAACACCACAAAGATACTCCTCCAGAAGAGCAACTCCAAGACACATAATTGTCAGATTCACCAAAGTTGAAATGAAGGAAAAAATATTAAGGGCAGCCAGAGAGAAAGGTTGGGTTACCCACAAACAGAAGCCCATCAGACTAACAGTAGATCTCTCGGCAGAAATGCTACAAGCCAGAAGAGAGTGGGGGCCAATATTCAACATTCTTTAAGAAGAGAATTTTCAACCCAGAATTTCATATTCAGCCAAACTAAGTTTCATAAGTGAAGGAGAAATAAAATCCTTTATAGACAAGCAAATGCTTAGAGATTTTGTCACCACCAGGCCTGCCCTACAAGAGATCCTGAAGGAAGCACTAAACATGGAGAGGAACAACCAGTACCAGCCATTGCAAAAACATGCCAAAATGTAAGTCCATCGATGCTAGGAAGAAACTGCATCAACTACCAAGCAAAATAACCAGCTAATATCATAATGACAGGATCAAGTTCACACATAACAATATTAACCTTAAATGTAAAAGGACTAAATGGTCCAATTAAAAGACAAAGACTGGCAAATCGGATAAAGAGTCAAGACCCATCAGTTTGCTGTATTCAGGAGACCCATCTCACATGCAGAGACACACATAGGCTCAAAATAAAGGGATGGAGGAAGATCTACCAAGCAAATGGAAAACAAAAAAAAGGAGGGGTTCCAATCCTAGTCTCTGATAAAATAGACTTTAAACCAACAAAGATTAAATGAGACAAAGAAGGCCATTACATAATGGTAAAGGGATCAATTCATCAGGAAGAGCTAACTATCCTAAAGATATATGCATCCAATATAGGAGCACCGAGATTCATAAAGCAAGTCCTTAGAGACTTACAAAGAGACTTAGACTCCCATACAACAATAACAGGAGACTTTAACACTCCACTGTCAACATTAGACAGATCAACGAGACAGAAAGTTAACAAGGATATCCAGGAATTGAACTCAACTCTGCATCAAGCAGACCTAATAGACATCTGCAGAACTTTCCACCCCAAATCAACAGAATATACATTCTTCTAAGCACCACATCGCACTTATTCCAAAATTGACCACATAGTTGGAAGTAAAGCACTCCTCAGCAAATGTAAAAGAACAGAAATTACAACAAACTGTCTCTCAGATCACGGTGCAATCAAACTAGAACTTAGGACTAAGAAACTCAATCAAAACTGCTCAACTACATGGAAACTGAACAACCTGCTCCTGAATGACTACTGGGTACATAACCAAATGAAGGCAGAAAGAAAGATGTTCTTTGAAACCAAATAAGAACAAAGATACAACATACCAGAATCTCTGGGACACATTTAAAGCAGTGTGTAGAGGGAAATTTATAGCACTAAATGCCCACAAGAGAAAGCTGGAAAGATCTAAAATGGACACTCTAACATCACAATTAAAAGAACTAGAGAAGCAAGAGCAAACACATTCAAAAGCTAGCAGAAGGCAAGAAATAACTAAGATCAGAGCAGAACTGAGGAGATAGAGACATAAAAAACCCTCCAAAAACTCAAAGAATCCAGGAGCTAGTTTTTTGAAAAGATCAACAAAATTGATAGACCACTAGCAAGACTAATAAAGAAGAAAAGAGAGAAGAATCAAATAGATGCAATAAAAAATGATAAAGGGGATATGACCACCGACCCCACAGAAATACAAACTACCATCAGAGAATACTATAAACACCTCTATGCAAATAAACTAGAAAACCTAGAAGAAATGGATAATTTCCTGGACACTTACACTCTCCCAAGACTAAACCAGGAAGAAGTTGAATATCTGAATAGACCAATAGCAGGCTCTGACATTGAGGCAATAATTAATAGCCTACCAACCAAAAAAAGTCCAGGACCAGATGGATTCACAGCCAAATTCTACTAGAGGTATAAGGAGGAGCTGGTACCATTCCTTCTGAAACTATTCAAATCAATAGAAAAAGAGGGAATCTTCCCTAACTTATTTTATGAGGCCAATATCATCGTGATACCAAAGCTTGGCAGAGACACAACAAAAAAAGAGAATTTTAGACCAATATCCCTGATGAACATTAATGCAAAAATCCTAAATAAAATAATGGCAAACCAAATCCAGCAGCACATCAAAAAGTTTATCAACCATGATCAAGTGGGCTTCATCCCTGGGATGCAAGGCTGGTTCAACATATGCAAATCAATAAATGTAATCCAGCATTTAAACAGAACCAAAGACAAAAAACCACATGATTATCTCAATAGATGCAGAAAAGGCCTTTGACAAAATTCAGCAGCTCTTCATGCTAAAACTCTCAATAAATTCGGTATTGATGGAACGTATCTCAAAATAATAAGAGCTATTTATGACAAACCCACAGCTAATATCATACTGAATGGGCAAAAACTGGAAAAATTCCCTTTGAAAACTGGCACAAGACAGGGATGCCCTCTCTCACCACTCCTATTCAACATAGTGTTGGAAATTCTGGCTAGGGCAATCAGGTAAGAGAAAGAAATAAAGGTATTCAGTTAGGAAAAGAAGAAGTCAAATTGTCCCTGTTTGCAGATGACATGATTGTATGTTTAGAAAACCCCATTGTCTCAGCCCAAAATCTCCTTAAGCTGATAAGCAACTTCAGCAAAGTCTCAGGATACAAAATTAATGTGCAAAAGTCACTAGCATTCTTATACACCAGTAACAGACAAACAGAGAGCCAAATCATGAATGAACTTCCGTTCACAATAGCTTCAAAGAGAATAAAATACCTAGGAATCCAACTCACAAGGGGTGTAAAGGACCTCTTCAAGGAGAACTACAAACCACTGCTCAACGAAATAAAAGGGGACACAAACAAATGGAAGAACATACCATGCTCATGGATAGGAAGAGTCAACATTGTGAAAATGGCCATACTGCCCAAGGTAATTTATGGATTCAATGCCATCCCCATTAAGCTACCAATGACTTTCTTCACAGAATTGGAAAAATCTGCTTCAAAGTTCATAGGAACCAAAACAGAGCCTGCATTGCCAAGACAATCCTAACCAAAAAGAACAAAGCTGGAGGCATCACACTACATGACTTCAAACTATACAACAAGACTACAGTAACCAAAACAGCATGGTACTGGTACCAAAACAGAGATATAGACCAATGGAACAGAACAGAGCCCTCAGAAATAATACCACACATCTACAACGATCTGATCTTTGACAAAGCTTACAAAAACAAGAAATGGGGAAAGGATTCCCTATTTAATAAATGGTGCTGGGAAAATTTGCTAGCCATAAGTAGAAAGCTGAAACTGGATCCTTTCCTTACTCCTTATATGAAGATTAATTCAAGATGGATTAGAGATTTAAATGTTAGACCTAAAACCATAAAAACCCTAGAAGAAAACTTAGGTAATACCATTCAGGACATAGGTATGGGCAAGGACTTCATGACTAAAACACCAAAAGCAATGGCAACAAAAGCCAAAATTGACAAATGGGATCTTATTAAACTAAAGAGCTTCTGCATAGCAAAGGAAACTACCATCAGAGTGAACAGGCAACCTACAGAATGGGAGAAAATTTTTGCAATCTACTCATCTGACAAAGGGCTAATATCCAGAACCTATAAAGAACTCAATCAAATTTGCAAGAAAAAAACAACCCCATCAAAAACTGGGCAAAGGATATGAAGAGACATTTCTCAAAAGAAGACATTCATACAGCCAGCAGACATATGAAAAAATGCTCATCATCACTTGCCATCAGAGGAATGCAAATCAAAACCACAATGAGATACCATCTCACACCAGTAAGAATGGCAATCATTAAAAAAATCAGGAAACAACAGGTGCTGGAGAGGATGTGGAGAAATAGGAACACTTTTACACTGTTGGTGGGACTGTAAACTAGTTCAACCATTGTGGAAAACAGTGTGGTGATTCCTCAAGGATCTAGAACTAGAAATACCATTTGACCCAGCCATCCCATTACTGGGGATATACCCAAAGGATTGTAAGTCACGCTGCTATAAAGACACATGCACATGTATGTTTATTGCCACACTATTCACAATAGCAAAGACTTGGAATCAACCCAAATGTCCATCAGTGACAGATTGGATTAAGAAAATGTGGCACATATACACCATGCAATACTATGCAGCCATAAAAAAAGGATGAGTTTGTGTCCTTTGTAGGGACATGGATGCAGCTGGAAACCATCATTCTCAGTAAACTATCGCAAGAACAGAAAACCAAATACCACATGTTCTCACTCATAGGTGGGAATTGAACAATGAGATCACTTGGACACAGGAAGGGGAACATCACACACCGGGTCCTATTGTTGGTGGCGGGGAGGGATAGCATTAAGACGTAATGTAAATGACGAGTAATGGGTGCAGCACACCAACAAGGCACATGTATACATATGTAACAAACCTGCACGTTGTGCACATGTACCCTAGAAATTAAGGCATAAAAAAATAATAATAATAATGAAAAGAAAAAAAAGAAAAAAAAAGGTATACAAAACAACCAGAAGTCAATTAATAAAATGACAGAAATAAGCCCTCATATATCAATAATAACCTTGAGCGTAAATGAATTAAACTTTCCGCTTAAAAGATATAAATTGGCTGACGGGATTTTTCAAAAACATGATGAAATTATATGCTGTCTACAAGTAGTTCAACTCACCCCTGAAGACATCTATGAACTGAAAGTAAAGGAATGGAAAAATACATTCCATGTAAATGGAAATAAAAAATGAGCAGGCATAGCTATATCTACATCAAATAAAACAAAGTTTAAGTCAAAAAACAGTAAAAACAGACAAAAAAAAAGTCACTATATCATGATAAAAGGATCAACTCCACAAGAGAATATAATAATTCTACATATATCTGCACCCAACTTGGAGCACCCAGATTCATGAAGCAAACATTACTAAATCTAAAGAGAGATAGATTCCAATACAATAACAGTGGGGGATTTCAACATCCTTCACTCGGTATTACACAGATTATCTAGACAAAAAAATTAACAAAGAAACATTGTATTTAAACTGTACTTTAGACCAAATGAACCTAATACACATTTACAAAATATACAATAGCTACAAAATGCACATTCTTCTCATTAGCACATAGCAACAAGGATAGATAATATGTTAGGCCAAAAAATGACTCAACAAGTTTTCAAAAATTAAAATCATATCAAGTATCTTTTCATACCACAATGGAATAAAACTAGAAATCAATAAGAACTTTGAAACCTGTACAAGCACATGGAGATTAAACAACATGCTCTGAAATGACAATCGGGTCAAGAAAGAAATTAAGGAGGAAATAAAAAAATGTCTTGAAACAGATAAAGATTGAAGTACAACACACCAAAATACAGCAAAAGCTGTGTTAAGAGGGAAGTTTATAGCAACAGATACTTACATCCAAAAAGTAGAAAGATTTCAAACAAACAACCTAACAATACTCCTCAAGGAACTAGAAAAACAAGAACAAACTCAACCCAGAATTAGAAGAAGAAAAGTGATAATAATGATCAAAGCAGAACTCAATGAAATAGAGACAAAAAAAAAAAAGCAAAGGATCAATGAAATGAAAACTTTATTTTTGAAAACAAGATTGATAAACCCCTATCTAGACTAATTAAGGAGAAGACCCAAATAAATAAAATCAGAAATGAGAAAGGATACATTACAACTGATACTACAGAAACACCAGAGACTATTATGAACAACTATACACTAATCAACTGAAAAACGTAGAGGAAATAGGTAAATTTCTGGACACATACAACCTGCCAGTACTGACTGACAAAAAAAAAAAATAGAGGCCAGGCACAGTGGCTTATATAATTCCAACAGTTGGAGAGGCCAAGGCAGGAGGACTGCTTGAGAACAGAAGTTGGAAACCAGCCTCAGCAACATAGCAAGGCCCTGTCTGGAAGGCAGGGCAAGGGAAGGGAAGGGAAGGGGAGGGGAGAGGAGGGGAGGGAAGGGAAAAGGAGGAAGGGAGAGGAGAAGGGAAGGGAAGGGAGGGGAGGAAAAAGGAAAAGACAAGGCAAGGTGGAAAAGGAAAGGAAAAAAGGAAGAAAGAGAAAGGGAAAAAAAGAAGAAAGAAAGAGAGGAAGAGAGGAAGGGAGGAGAAAGGAAAGAAAGGGGGAAAGAAAAGAGAAAGAAAGAAAAGGAAGGAAGGAAGGAAGGAAAGAAAAGAAAGAAAGAAAGAAGAAAGAAAGAAAGAAAGAAAGAAAGAAAGAAAAAGAAAGAGAGAGAGAAAGAAAGAAAACAAGCAAATAGTGAACCTGAACAGACTAATAATAAGCAGCAAGACTGAATCAGTAATAAAATCTTAACAGAAAAAAAATCCAGGACTGGGTGCCTTCACTGCCAAATTTTACCAAAGTTACAACGAAGAACTAATACCAATTCTACGCAAACTATTCCAAAAATTGAAGAGGAGATAATTCTCTCTAACTAATTCTAGAGGTCAGCATCACGCTAATATCAAAACCACACAGAGAGGCAGCAACAAAAAAAAAAAAAAGAAGAAAGAAAGAAAGAAAAGAAAGAAAACTACAGCTCAATATCCCTGATTTGCATGGATCCAAAGATCCTCAACAAAATCCTAGCAAACCAACTCCAACAGTACATTAAAAAGATAATACACCATAAGCGAGTGGAATTTATCCCAGGGATGCAAGGATCTTACATTTGCACAAATCAATAAACGTGATACCTCATATCAACAGAAAGACAGAAAACATATGATCATCTCAATAGATGCAGAAAAAGCATTTAATAAAATTCAATATCCCTTCATGATAAAAACTATCAACAAATTAGTCATAGAAGGAGCATACCTCAATATAATAAAGCCTATATATAAAAACCCAGAGCTAACATCACACCAAATGAGGAAGAGCTAAAAGTCTTTCCTCTAAGAATTAGAAAGGGAAAAGGATGCCCACTTTCACCACTCCTATCCAATAAAATGCTGGAAGTCCTATCCAGGGCAATCAAGCAAGAGAAAAACATAAAAGGTATCCAAATTGGAAAAGAAGAAGTAAAATTATTCCTCTTTGCAGATGACATGTTCTTATATCTATAAAAAGTTGGAAGATTCATCAAAAAACTCTTAGATCTGATAAATAAATTCAGCAAATTTGTAGGATACAAAGTCAACATACAAAAATTAGTGTTTCTACACATCAATAATGAACTAGCTGAGAAAGAAATCAAGAAGGCAATCTCATTTACAATAGCTACAAAAAATAAAATACCTAGGAATAAATGTAACCAAAAAGGTGAAAGACCTGTACGAGGAAAACTATAAACGTCTGGTGAAATAAACTGAAGAGGTCACACAAACAAATCGAAAAACATCCCATGCTCATGGGTTGGAAGAATTAATATCATTCAAATGACCACCATACTACCCAAAGCAATCTACACAGTCCATGCAATCAATCACTATCAAAACACCAATGTCACTTTTCACAGAAATAGAAAAAACAATCCTAAAATTCATATGGAACCAAAAAAGAGCTCAAAAAACCAAAGCAATCCTGAGTCAAAGATTACATCACACTACCTGAAAACAGACACATAAACCAAAGGAACAGAGTCTAAACCCCAGAAATAAATCCACTTATTTATAACTAACTGATTTTTCACAAAGGCACCTTGGTCAGAGAACATGCATTGAAGAAAGAACACCCTCTTCAATCCTCTTCAACAAATGGTGCTGGGAAAATTGGATATCCATATGCAAAATGAAACTGGACTCTTATCTCTCACCATAAATAAAAATCAACTCAAGATAGATTAAAGACTTAAACATGAGACCTGAAACAATAAAACTACTAGAAGAAAACATATAAGAAGCATTTCAAGACATCGATCTAGACAAAGATTTTACAGCTAAGATCTCAAAAGCAAAGATAACAAACATAAACATAGACAAATAGTACTATATTAAACTAAAAAGCTTCTTCACAGCAAAGAAAGTATTCAACAGAATGTAGAGACAACTTGTTGAACGGGAGAAAATATTTGCAGACTATCCATTTGACAAGGTACTAACATCTGGAATACACAAGGAACTCAACTGAACAGTGAAAAAGCAAATAACCCCATTTAAAAGTGGGCAAAGGACATGAATAGACATTTCTCTAAAGAAGACATACAAATGGCCAACAGGTATATGCACAAATGGTCAACATCACTAATCATCAGAGAAATGTAAATCAAAACCACAAATACTATCTTACTCCAGTTAGAATGACTATTACTGAAAAGATAAAAAATAATAGATGCTGGGGAGGATGCAGGGAAGAGGAAACATTTATACACTGTTAATCAGAATGTGAGTGAGTACAGCCACAATGGAAATACAATATTTCTCAAGAAACTAATAGTAGAACCATTACCATACAATCCAATAATCCCACTAATAGGTATTTATCCATAGAAAAAGAAATCAATATAACAAAAAGATACCTGCACCCCCATGTTTACTGCAGCACTATTCACAATAGCAAAGATATAGAATCAACCTAAGTGTCCATCAACAGATGAATGTATAAAAAAGAATAAAATCATGTCTTAGCATCATGGATGGAACAGGAGGTCATTATGTTAAGTGAAAGTCAGACACAGAAAGACAAATTTTGCAGCTTGCCACTCACACATCGGAGGTAAAAATGTTGATCTCATGGAGGTAGAGCGTGAAATAATAGAGACCAGAGGATAGGAGGGGTATATGAGTGGCAGAGAGGAATGAAGAAAGGCTGATGAATGGGTACAAGCGTGCATTTAAATAGAAGGAAGAAGTTCTCATGTTTGACAGTGTAATAGTGTGACTATACTTAACAACATGTATTGTATATTTCAAAATAGCTAGAAGAGAGGACTTGAAATGTTCCCAACACACAGAAATGATAAATACTAGAGGTGATAGATACCTGAAATACCCTGACTTGATCATTACACATTCTATGCATGTAACGGAATATCACACACACCCCATAAATATGTACAAATATTATGTATCAATTTAAAAATATATTTAACCTTCCCAAATGTAGTTGAGAGGAGGGACTGTTTACACTGAATCTAAATTGAATTTTAAGCATCATTTAAATTAATTTAATTTATATAAAATTCACCCAGTCACCAGTGACTAATAAAGTGAACTCTAATAACTCAGGAAGAAATGTTTAGTTTCATATTCAAAATTGTAAATTAAACTAGAGCAGTATTATTCAAAATTTTTTCAGGCATCAGGGTACCTAGAGCTTATAATGCATTTTGCAGACCACCTAAAATACTGATTAAGCTTCAAAACAAATAAATAACTTTTTGCTAAATCAGATCACTTTTTTTTTTTTTTTTGAAACAGCATCTCACTCCATCACCCAGGCTAGAGTGCAGTGGTACAATCACAGCTCACAGCAGCTCTACCTCCTGAGCTCAAGCGATCCTCCCACCTCAGCCTCTCGAGTAGCTGGGACTACAGGTGAACGCGACCAGGCCTGGCTACTTTTTGTATTTTTTGTCAGAGAGAGGATTTTCCCATGTTGCCCAGGCTAGTCTCTAACTCTTAGGCTCAGGGAATCCACTCATTTTAGCCTCCCAAAGTGCCGGAATTACAGGCATGAGCCACTGCGCTCGGCTCAGACCACTTCTTATACCAGATTCTGTTACTTATACCTGAGAAAACGTATGGGTGGTAACATGGGATGAAGGGAAATTAAACCGCTATTTGATTTTAGTAGCGAAAATCTTTAGCTGGATTACACCTCAGAAGAATAATCTGGGAAGCACTAAACTAGAGAATTATAAGCACAGCCACATTTACATGTGCAACTTAAATTCGATCTCTTAATGCATTTTTAAAGTTTAAAAATACCAACAGCACCAAATAACCTCCTCAAATCGAAGCACCTGTCATTGGCTTTCATCTTCTGCCTTCAGAAAATACAGATTTCGCTAACTGAATAGCAAGCTAAGGTCACCAGGGCTATCGAGATAACAGAAGTCTTGTACTGACACATCACATTCTTTCTTACTGATTTCATCTAGTTAGGCCTCCATGTGATTACACTGAGCATTGCCTGCTCTCATTTAAGATCTCACTTGCCTCCATCTTCACCCTTCATTTCCCTAACTTCTCATATCCTCACTGATCTTTGATTTTCTGGCTCTTATCTTAGAAGGTTATTTGTTTTGTTTGGCAATTGTTTGTATCTCCCCTCCCCACACATGCAGGATCAGTGTACCTACTCTATTTCTTTTCTACATCAAATAAACATAGTGCTGAGCAAAGAAAGCAACAAATATTTAACCAGCTTTTAACTTATCCACTGACATCCGCGAGATTTCTGAGGTTCTGTTTCAATGCTCCTTGATATTGAATAGTTGCTTCAACTAAAAAAGTACTATTTTTCACCTTAGAAATATTTCTTTTGGCCAGGTGCAGTGGCTCACATCTGTAATCCCAGCACTTTGGGAGGCTGAGGCAGGCAGATCACCTGAGGTCAGGAGTTCAAGACCAGCCTGGCCAACATGGAAAAACCCCGTCTCTACTAAAAATACAAAATTAGCTGGGCATGATGGCACATGCCTGTAATCACAGCCACTCAGGAGGCTGAGGCAGGAGAATTGCTTGAACCCGGGAGGTGGAGGTTGCAGTGAACCAAGATCATGCCATTGCACTCCAGCCTGGGCGACAAGAGTGAAACTCCGTCTCAAAAAAAATAAATAAAAAAGAAAAGAAATCTTTCTTTTGCCCTGTTTACCTTCCAGTTTATTTTTAACTCTTCACGAGGCTGCTGTGTCAGGGCCCTCAGAGTAGTGCTCCCGGTTATGAAGAAAAAGTACAGAGACAGAAAGTCAGTCTAACAATGTGAGCAAAGCAAGAATTCGACACTAAAAGTGACTACAGAGGCTGCAAAAAGGAGCACCAGCCAGCAGGCCCAGTCCTTTCAAGAAAGAATACTTATCTCAGGAAAACTTGGAGCTGCTCTTCCATTTTATTTTTTCCTTTTTCTGTAAAATATGCTAAAAGATATCTACCTACATACCTGCTTTATATTGCCAATTTTCATGTCAAATCAGTTTGTACCTATTTTTTACTTTTATAAATTGATTGTACAACAAAGTTTTTAAAAATTCTAAATCTCTGAGAAACATACCTCTGTATTTCAATTATAAACCCAATTTTTATAACAAGGAGATTCAAAAAGAAAAAAAAACACGTCTTTCAACTTACCATATTGGGGAAAATGTGAAGTAGTTCAGGTGACAAATATTATAGGCTTCAATTCTAACATCTTTCCAGATTCCCTGGGTAGGAAAGGAAGGTCCCCAGTCCCAACTAAAGGAACATTGCTCCTACAATTTCAAGGGGAAAAAGAAGATAAATTCTGATTACCATGAAATTTAAACAGTATGAAAAACATTTTCTTTAAAAATGTTACTTACGTGTAACAAACAACCCCATCAAAAAGTGGGCAAAGGATATGAACAGACATTTCTCAAAAGAAGACATCCATACAGCCAACAGACACATGAAAAAATGCTCGTCATCACTCGCCATCAGAGAAATGCAAATCAAAACCACAATGAGATACCATCTCACACCAGTTAGAATGGCAATCATTAAGAAGTCAGGAAACAATAGATGTTGGAGAGGATGTGGAGAATAGGAACACTTTTACACTGTTGTGGGATTGTAAACTAGTTCAAACATTATGGAAAACAGTATGGCGATTCCTCAAGGATCTAGAACTAGATGTACCATATGACCCAGCCATCCCACTACTGGTATATACCCAAGGATTATAAATTACTCTACTACAAAGACACATGCACACGTATGTTTATTGCGGCACTATTCACAATAGCAAAGACTTGGAATCAACCCAAATGTCCATCTGTGACAGACTGGATTAAGAAAATGTGGCACATATACACCATGGAATACTATGCAGCCATCAAAAAGGATGAGTTTGCATCCTTTGTAGGGACATGGATGCAGCTGGAAACCATCATTCTTAGCAAACTATCACAAGAAGAGAAAACCAAACACCGCATGTTCTCACTCATAGGTGGGAACTGAACAATGAGATCACTTGGACTCGGGAAGGGGAACATCACACACTGGGGCCTATCATGGGGAGGGGGGAGGAGGGAGGGATTGCATTGGGGAGTTATACATGATATAAACGTTATGCCATGTACCCTAGAACTTAAAGTATAATAAAAAATAAAAAAAAAAAGAAAAAAAAAAAAAAAAAAAAAAATGTTACTTACGTGTATATAAGTTTGCTATGGCAGCCATAACAAAGTATCACAAACTAAGTGGTTTAAACAATGGAAATTTATTTTCTCACAGTGAAGTCCAAGATCAAGTTAGCAGCAGGTTTGGTTCCTCCTGAGGCCTCTCTCCTCTGTTTGCACTGTGTCCTCACTTTGTCTTTTTCTGTGCTAAGCATTCCTGGTGTCTCTCTCCATTGTCCAAATGTCCCCTTCTTACAAGGACACTAGTATTGGACTATGGCCCACCCTAACTGCCTAATTTTATCTTAATCACCCCTTAAAGACCTTCTCCAAATATGATTACATTCTGAGATACCAGAGGTTAGAACTTCAACATATGAATTTTGGGGGACCACAAGTTAGTGCAAAACTGTGTGTGTGTCCCCCAGCCACTATACACAGCCTCTGAGGTGGCCCACAATGATCCCCACTTTGAAGTGACCTAGTGAAACACTTATAACCAACAGCATATAGCAGAAATGACGTGATTTTCTTAATTAGGTTGTAAGAGACTAAGCCTTAAATTTTGGGTACTCTCTCATGCCCTCTCTTGGCCAAGAGGGAAGCCAGCCTCTGTGTCATGGGGCAGCTCTGCGGAGAGACCCACATGAGCAATCTGAGGTCTGCCAATAACCACAAGTGAGCTCAGTAACAGACTCTTCAGCCTTGAGTCAACTTGAGCCAAGCCTTGAGACAACTGCAGCTGTGGCTAACAGCTTAACTATAACCTCATGAGAGACCTGAAGCCAGAGGCACCCACCTAAGCCACGCTCAACTCAGATTCCTAACTAACAGAAGCTACCATAATAAATGTTTTCTTTACTATTATTTTTTAGAAATCAGAAAACCTATAGTCCACATATTTTCTAACTTTTAAGTTCAGGGTTACAAGTGCAGGTTTGTTATACAGGTAAACTTGTGTCATGGGGGTTTGTCATAGAGATTATTTCATCATCCAGCTAGTAAGCCTAGTACCCAATAGTTATTTTTCCTGATCTTCTCTCTCCTCCCACTCTCCACCTTCTGGTAGGCCCCAGTGTGTGTTGTTCTCCTCTATGTGTCCATGTGTTCTCATCAATAAATGTTGTTTTAAGCTGATACGTTTTGGCATAATTTGTTACATCACAATAGATATCCAGTATATCCAATATATCTATGTTGCATATAACATATGAAACAGATAAATTTAGCAGAAATGTTCTAAGAACATAAAATCTATGAAGAGTTGTACATGTATATTCTTCAAATGCATACTACATTGAAGCAACTCAATTGTGCCTCTTTAAACTTCTCTATAATATCTCTGAACCTAACTACTGTATTTAAATCTAATGGCTACAAAGAATATTGTACTTACATGTAATAATTAAAAAGAATGAGGAGACCGGGCGCAGTGGCTCACACCTATAATCTCAACACTTTGGGAGGCCGAGGCGGGCGGATCATCTGAGGTTGGGAGTTCAAGACCAGCCTGACCAACATGCAGAAACCCTGTCTCTACTAAAAATACAAAATTAATCGGGTGTGGTGGCGCATGCCTGTAATCCCAACTACTCAGGAGGCTCAGGCAGGAGAATCGCTTGAACCCGAGAGGCGGAGGTTATGGTGAGTTGAGATCGCGCCACTGCACTCCAGTCTGGGCAACAAGAGCAAAACTTGGTCTCAAAAAAAAAAAAAAAGAATGAGGAAACATATTGAAAGACAAACACTTTATAAATAGGTTTTAAAAGGCTCTGGCTAAACTTGCCAACCTCAGGTATGAATTCAGAAGTCCTTGTTTCTGAACGTGAAGCCCAAAAACAATCAGTTTGATCTTTAGCCCCTGACACAGGTGGCCAAGGCAGATACTTTATCCAATCTTATTTGACCTTGGTACGTGTCTCTCCCTTGATGACACTCAACTTCCACATTAAGTTACAGAGTTCAAATTCAAAAATAAGAAATAATTCTGTAAAATAAATTCCTTTCACACAGAATGTTTTCTAATTTCTACTTCTTAAAAGAAAAAAATATTTTCAGAACAGTTAATTAAAATGTGTAAAGCTATGAGTTCAGCTTTTAAAAAGGAACAAGTTTGGGTCATACATTTTATGGGGGGAAAAAAAGTAACAAGAACCAGAGGAAATACTAAAATCCTTCTAGATGGAGTCATTTGTAGAGCAGAACCTGAAGATTTGGCCAAACTTTGTCATTTAGGTATTATTTCCTTAGCTCTGTACTTACTTGCCTAAGATAGAGATAAATTTGATTTTACTATAGAGAAAAACAAAGAACTAAAATTATAGCATCCACATCTGTCTAAATTTACCACTTAAGCACCAGATTCTCATATTCAGAATGAAAACTATCTTGGGGACATTTATGGGAGAATTTTAGTATCTATTTGTAATTTTTTCATTGGAGATACGGAAAAGAAGGACAGCAAAATAATCAACATCTTATGAGGGAGACTATTTTCCCCATTAAGGGCGACAAATCACTCTTGACCTCTTCAAGAAGTATTTATGAAGTGCTTTCTATGTTTCAGGCTGGGAGTACTTCAATATACACAACAGACACAATTCTTCTGCTTATAGTGCTCACAGTCAAGCATGAAATTCAGGCACTGAATAAATAATTACAAGTATAATGAGTTTACAATGGAAATAGGCAGGGGACATATAGTCAGAGGTTGAGGAGGACAGGTATCAAGATGAGTTTTCCTGAAAAAAATGGCCCTGAGGGGTGAGTACCATTTATCCACTGTGAGCAGGCAAAAGGCAAGCAGAAGCTTTTTTTTTTTTTTTTTTGAGATGAGTCTCACTGTCACCCAGGCTGAAGTGCAGTGGCGCGATCTTGGCTCACTGCAGCCTCAACCTCCAGGCTCCTCCCAACTCAGCCTCCTGAGTAGCTGGGACTACAGGCTAATTTTTGTATTTTTCTTAGAGTTGGGGTTTTGTCATGTTGTCCACACTGATCTTAAGCTCCTGAACTCAAGTGATCTACTTGCCTTGGCCTCCCAAAGTGCTAGGATTAGAGTCATGACTCACTGCCCCAGCCCAGAAGCATTCCTTTCAGAAGGAACAGATGTGCAAAGGTCAGGAGGTGCAGGACAGTATGACGCATTTCAGGAGCTGAAGAGGCAGGGAGAATGGGAAGAGGCAGGGAGAAGACTGGAGAAGTGAGCATGGGCCAGACAGAGCTAAGAGAGCTAAGACCCATGGACATTGGCCTAAAGGCAATGAGAAGCTGTTGAAGAGTTTGAAGAAGAGCAGTGCTGTGATCATTTTTTTCTGAAAAGATCATTCTATCTGCTCTGTGAATGATTAACTAGAGGAAGGCAAGTGAAGCTTCAGGGATGCCAGTTAGGCAATCAGGGCAATATTTCATGCAAGGTATGACTGAACTCAAGAGATAGTAGCAGAAATGAAATGTGAACAGACTGAAGAGCTATTGAAGAGGTACTATTTGCATCATCAAGAGGACTAAGCAATTGATTGAAGAAAGAAAAAGGAGAGAAAGGTGTCAAGAAAAACTCGAGTTTTTGGCTTGAATACCTGTTGTGGATAGTGTTCCATTCAGCAAGAGACAGAACCCTGGGATAAGGATTTAGATCACAAGTGCAGTGTGGAGCATACTGAGCTTTAGGTCCCTGTGAATCAGACAAGGGATGATGCTAAATAAGCATCTGAATGAAAGGTCTGAAATTGAAGAAAAGTTGGGCTGAAGACACAATATTGGAAGACAACGGCAAATAGCTTTATTATGGAAGAAATGAAAAATGAGATAGCCTAGAGAGGGTATAAAATGAGAAAAGAGTCTAGAATGGAGAAAGGCCCTATAATATAACTTTTAGGAGAACAAGGATGTGGATAAAGAGACTTACAAGGAAAGGTCAGAGATGTAAATGGAAAACAAGAAAGATGGCATCAAACCTTGGTAAGAGGGTAGCTGAAGTGATGAGTCCCATTATCCATGCTGGACAGAAAAGAAAGCAGAGACAAGAGGGGACTTAGGTTGCTACAGATAAAGCAGAGGGTCAAAGAACTGGTGAAAGAGAGTATCGGGGGAACCAGCCTCCAATATTTCAATGTAGGTTATTTTCTATTTTCCCTAAGTGTCGGCCAGTCTGAGAAATAAAAAGAAAGAGTACAAAGAGAGAAATTTTACATTTGGGCCTCCAGGGATGACATCACATATTGGTAGGACCATGATGATGACCTGAGTCACAAAACCAGCAAATTTTTATTCGGGATTTTAAAAGGGGAGGGAGTGTACAAACAGGGAGTAAGTCACAAAGATCACATGCTTCAAAGGGCAATAAAGATCACAAGGCAAGGCAAAATTAGAATTACTGATGAGGGTCTATGTCCCACTGTGCACACACTGCCTTGATAAACATCTTAACAGGAAACGGGGTTCAAGAGCAGAGAACCAGTTTGACTAGAATTTACCAGGCTAGAATTTCCCAATCCTAGTAAGCCTGAGGGTACTGCAGGAGACCAGGGCATATTTCAGTCCTTATCTCAACTGCACAACACAGACACTCCAGAGCAACCATCTATAGATCTACCCCCAGGAATGCATTCCTTCCCCAGGGTTACTCCTTGCTGGGAAAAGAATTCAGCAATATTACTCCTACTCACACATCCATTTATAGGCTTTCTGCAAGAAGAAAAATATGGCTTTATTCTGCCTGACCCCTAAGGCAGTCAGACCTTATGGTTATCTTCCCTTGTTCCCTGAAAATCGCTGTTATTCTGTTCTTTCTCAGGGTGCACTGATTTCATATTGTTCAAACACACATGTTTTACAATCAGATTTCATATTGTTCAGACACACATGTTCTACAGTCAATTTCTACAATAGTGGTCCTGAGGTGACGTATATTCTCAGCTTACGAAAATAACAGGATTAAGAGATTAAAGTAAAGACCCTCACTAACTTCATAATAAGCTAAGCTGAGCATCTTGTTCATTACCTGTAATTATAGTAATAAGCCTCCAAAATAGACATCACCACTCTACTTTTTGAATGGTTGTATAGCACTTTACAACATGCAAAGTGCACTTACATTGTTATTTCACTATATCCTCATATGAGGGATTAGCTCCATGTACAAATGATGGGCATGCCTAAAGTTATTCTATGTTCACAAAGCCACAATTCAAACCCAAGACTCTTGATTTGGTCTCCAACTCAGGTGTCTTCCCACTGGACCATGTCAATGTAGTCAGAAATACCTAGATGCAACTTGCAATTGTTCTGGAAGTCTACCCTAAGATTAGTTTCCAAAACATTGTCATGGCAGAAAACTGGGTATGATTCCTGATGTCAGTGACAAAGGGCTTTGTTCTATCTAGATAACTTGAGAGTATGTTTTAAATACCACAAATTGAATAGAGTGTGGAGGGAAAATAGCATATGAATATATGTATAACATTTATATTATCTTTATTAATGACTTGAAAAGTAACTTTTCACATTAGGATCCAGGTTAGTTTCAGTTTTGATAAAGGTTAAAAATGGAAGGGGAAGCCAGCATGGTAGCTCACACCTGTAATCCCAGCACTTTGGGAGGCCAAGGTGGGTAGATCACCTGAGGTCAGGAGTTCGTGACCAGCCTGGTCAACATGGTGAAACCCCATCTCTACTAAAAAAACACAAAAATTAGCCAGGCATGGTGGCAGGTGCCTGTAATCCCAGCTATTCAGGAGGCTGAAGCAGGAGAATCATTTGAACCTGGGAAGCAGAGGTTGCAGTGAATCGAGGTCATGCCACTGCACTCCAGCCTGGGCGACAGAGCAAGACTCCATCTTAAAAAACAAAAAGAAAATAAAGGAAGGAAAGGGAGAGGTAAAAAGTACAACCTCTAGCATTTAAACCACTGTGTCATTGGAAGCCAAAGGCAAAAGAATCAAAAGATAAATCTTATCCAGAATTATAAGTATACAAATATTCCATGGAATACTTGACTACTTGTCAAAGCAATACTCTAAGGCTGTTATTACAGTAGTTGGAACAAATGGTTAATGGATCATTGACATAAGTTTGGGTAGGTTGAATCAAACAGGAGGAGGTATAATTTTAACCCTAGTACTTATATTAAGGAAACATAATTTAATAGTAAATCCATCCAGCTGAAAGAGAGCCACTTAATTTAATCAGAACATATTAGCTAATGTAACGGTTTCGCCTAAAGAGTATTGGGAAAATATGTTTAGTGTCTTCACAATGAGCCAAATCACTACATTTGTTGTTAAAACTAAATTTCATGGCTCACGTCTGTAATCCCAACACTTTGGGAGGCCAAGGCAGGTGGACTACCTGAGGTCAGAAGTTCAAGAGCAGTCTGGCCAACACGGTGAAACTCCGTCTCTACTAAAAATAAAAAAATTAGCCAAGTGTGGTGGTGCATGCCTGGAATCCCAGCTACTCAGGGGACTGAGGCAAGAGAATTGTTTTAACACGGGAGGCGGAGGTTGCAGTGAGCTGAGGTCTTGCCACTACACTCCAGCTTGGGCAACAGAGCAAGACTCCATCTCAAATAAATAAATAATAAATAAATTCAATCCTTCAAAAAATTAAAAATAGAATTACCATATGATCTAACCACACCATTTCTGGGAATATATCCAAAAGAACTGAAAGAAGGGTCATGTAGAGATATTTGTACACCCATGTTCATAGCAGCACTATTCATGATAGCCAAAAGATGGAAGCAACCTACATGTCCATCAACGGATGAACGGATGAACAAAATGTGGTATATGCATAGAATGGTATGTTATTCAGCCTTAAAAAGTAAAGAAATTCTGACACATGCTACAACATGGATGAATCATGAGGAAATTATGCCAAGTGAAATAGTCACAAAAAGACAAATACTATATGATTCCACTTATATAAGATTTCTAGAGGAATCAAACACATAGAAAAGAGGGTGGCTCACACCTGTAATCCCGGCACTTTGGGAGGCCAAAGCGGGCAGATTGCTTGAGCCTTAGAGTTAAAGACCAGCCTGGTCAACACGGCAAAATTCTGTCTCTACAAAACAAATACAAAAATTACCTGGGCACGGTAGCATTCACCTGTAGTCCCAGCTACTCAAGAGACCTAGATGGGAGGATCGCTTGAGCCCAGGAGGTGGAGAATGCAGTGAGTTGTGATCGCACCACTGTACTCCAGCCTGGGCAACAGAGTGCGACCCAGTCTCAAAAAAAAAAAAAAAAGAAAAGAGTAGAAGGGTGGTTGCCAGGGGCTGGGGAGAAGGAAATGGAGAGCTACTGTTCAAACAATAATGGGTATAATATAATATAATGGGTAATGGGTATACAGTTTCAGTTTTGCAAGATGAGAAAGTTCTATGGCTACTCAACAATGTAAATATACTTAACACTACTAAATTGTACACTTAAAAATTATTAAAATGATAAATTTTATGTATAGTTTATACAATTAAATTTTTTAAATATTAAATAAAATGAAATAAACATTAAAAAACCAAGTGTCACACAGAATACTAATTTAATCATGTAGTAAAATAGATCCAAGTCCTCTAGAATGGAATCGGACTCAAAGAAAAATAATTACTTTTGTGGACTTTGTTATCTTTTTGTTAGATTTTACGAGAACCCAACAGTAAGATGCAAGAACATATCATCAAATATACTAATATCTACAGAAGGCTTCCTACAAACAAGAATCACTAATACACTTTCACAATCTGGTGAAAAGTTTGATAAACTTAAATGTTAAAAAAATAATTTGTAAATTTCCATTTTCAGCCACATATTTTTCTTTTCCTTTCTTTTTCTGTTACCTAAGTTCTGAACACGCTTCAGGAAGAAAACTTAGAAAAAGATAAAGATTCTCCACAATATTTCAAATAATCTTTTGGTTTTATTTCAAATTTTCAAACCCCACTAAGGGATCAGGAAAGAGATTCCTAACTTCTGAAATGCCATGGGAATCTCCAAATAAGCATTTCATATGCCAGCACATCCTGTCCTCAAAAATAAAACCCGACCTGTTTGAGAGACCATTACCTTCCGGACAAAGTTGACATGGCATTCACCCTTCTGCACAAGTGGAGGGCAGTCTGGGGGCACCGGGTAGCGTGTGTGAGCTTTGCTCTGCTGTGCTGCATACAACACTGCTGACTGGAAACGCAGCTCAATGGAGTTCACGTCCCTGACCACACTGGTAATATCAAAGCTCTAAGTTAAAGGGAACAAACAGACAAACCTATGATGTGGAAGTAGTTTTGTGTGTAAAATTTTAGATAAAGGCATTTTGTATGAAAGATGCATAATATAATGCCAATCTAGGTTTAGCCTCCTTGCAAAAGGAAACACTTCTCTGAAATACTGTAGTATCACTTTGTTGCCCACTTTTAGTTAAAACTAAGCATATTTTCCTACCCAATCCAAGTTTCTAGGCTTTTCCTTCTATTTTTCCTGGCAGAATGATGGTTCTAGGGAAATGGATAGAGCAAAAAATAACTTTAGCTCTGGAATGTCTGCTCTGTCTACTTATATGTGGCCTTGAACTGCCAAGTGTTTCCTAGACACTTCATGACAACCTGCCTCTCTGGTATGAACAGCATGCATTTCTAAGTCATGAGTTATTTTTGTTTTGAAAAGTTTACCTTTGAAAGGAAAGGAAGATCAGGATATAATCTCTTAATGTAACTATTCCAGAAAGGAAATGGCATTTTATTTTAAAATCATTTGCCCAACAAAACTGTATCACCAAAGAAGGGACTGGCATGTTTTGAACACTTCCTATGTGCCAAGAACTTGCCAACATTTTATATAATTAGCTTACTAAATCCCCACACTAACCCCATGGGGTTTGTAAGGTTTCCATTATTTCACAAATGTGGCAACTGAGAAACGAAGTAACTTATCCAGGCTTTAATGAGCTTGTATTTGTCACATGGCCAATTATGCATTTACTTTTCTCTACTCACAAAAGCAATTAACATAAACACACATAAATGGTTTTTTAACCTGATGTCATTATAAACTTACATATCTATTGAACATATTGTCTGTTTCCCCAATAGTGACTTCATTGAACAGGATTTTTGAAATTGTATCCACTCCCTCAAGAATCAATTTACTTTTTGCCATTTGCTAAAAAAAAGAAAAGATTTTTAAAACAAGATGTTTAAAACATTAACTTAGATAAGTATCTTTCTTATTATTTAAGGCCTAAAGAAATAAATATTCCACAAAAAAAAAAATTCTTAAAGGTAGTTTCCAGTGACATTTTCAGAAGTACTGCTTTAAAACATACTTACATTCTTTGAGTGATGCAGTTTATCTTTCTCTATAATGTATCAATAAATCACCATAAAACCAAGAGCACAACTTATAAATTCCAAATATATTGAATTTTTCTAGTTAATACTTCAGAAAGTTATTATGAGAACCAAGATAGGCTGGGAGCAGTGGCTCATGCCTGTAATCCCAGCACTCTGGGAGGCCTAGGCAGGCGGATCACCTGAGGTCAGGAGTTCAAGACCAGCCTGGCCAACATGGTGAAACCCTGTCTCTACTAAAATTACAAAAAACTAGCCAGGTGTGGCGGCAGCTGCCTGTAAGCCGAGCTACTGGGGAGGCTGAGGCAGGAGAATCACTTGAACCCAGGAGGCGGAGGTTGCAGTGAGCGGACATCCCGCCATTGCACTCGCAAGATTCCATCTCAAAAAAAAGAAAAAGAGAACCAAGTTAAATAATAGACATAAAACGTTCTCACAAACTACATTTACTGACACTGTCTAAGAGAACACGTTAGAAAACTATCATCTATAAATGAATATTATGCACCCAGCACTCCGCTAAGCCTTACAGGAAACTGTACTAGTGCCTGAATTTAAGGAGTCTGCAATCTGGTTGGCATTTGGTGGCTGGCTGGCGATATTGTTGAACAACTACAAGTGCTATCAGAGTTCATCTCATAAGAAAAGATTTTGAGATGGAAACAAGAACTTAATGAAGAGAAGAATAAATAAAATGTGTCATATTCATACAATAAAATACTATTCAACAATAAAAAGGAATGAAGTACTGATACATGCTACAACATGGATGAACTTTGAAAACATTATTATGCTAAGTGAAAGAGGCAGTCACAAAGGCCCACATATTGTATGATTCCATTTATATGAGGTAACCAGAACAAGCAAATCCAGAGGGACAGAAAGTAAAGTAGTGGTTCCTAGGGCTGGGGTAAGAATTCAGGGGCGGGAGGAGTGGGCAATGGCAAACGACTGCTAATGGGTGTAACTTTTTGCGGGGGATGAGGAAAATGTTCTAAAATTGATTGTGGTGATGGTTTTGTAACTGTAAATATACTAAAAACCATTGAATTACATACTTTAAATGACTGAATTGTACAGTATGTTAATTATATATCAATAAAGTTTTTTTTTTTAACTAGGTAGAAATGCCTGGGTAGAGGCATTTCTATTCCCCTTACACTCTTTGCTCTTTGCAGGAACCCCTTACCCCTGCAAAGAGCGAAACCAAAACAAAGAAGTGTTGACAGCATGAATTACTAGGTAATTGACTCATATGTGTAATTTGGGCCGGAGAGCTAAGGAGGAAAAAGCTGGACAAATCCAAGGGACAGAGAGGTGCGGGCAGTGTTACAGGGACAGACATCATTCAGCTGTATTTTCACAAACAAGTGAGAAGTTTATACTTGATTTGCCAAGTAAAACAGACACTTGCTATTCTTGAGCGAATACCTATCTTGGCAAAATCAATATTCTGGGATGATTAATCTAATGTTTCTAAATAGAAAAGATTGGAGAATAAAAGAATGAAGCAAGAAATTTGATTAGGCAGCTTTGGCCTCTTTCCTGGCACTCATCTTCTAGGCAAAGATGGAAAGATGGAAATGAGATGGAAGGGGCAAAACCAAGAGAAATGTTAGACAAAAATTTGCAAGACCCAGAACAGACTGAACACAGGAAGATGAAGAAAAGATGTAATAAGCCCAAAGCACCTTACACATAAATTAGAAAATGGTGTTACATTAAGAGAAACAATGAAGCTGTTAGAATATAAAGTTTTAAGGGGGAAAGTCAATAGGATATGTTGAGTTCAAGGTGAAATAGAACCATTATGAAAGATATTCTAAAGATTATCTGTAAATAAAAGCCTGGAGCACAGCAGAAACTCCATGATATTGATAACAGTATTCTGGCCTTTTTCCCCCTTTAGAAGACTAGTAAATAACTACCAAAAAAAAAAAAGTCACATAAAAGGGACGGAAGGATTTTTTAAATTTAGTAGTAGTAGTGGTACCTTTGGGTAACATTCTGCCTCATATGGAAATATTTGCTTGTAATAACAGAACATTACTGAAAACCATACCTGTGCTTCACCTCCTGGCCTCACCATGTAGTATAGGTCAAGGTCATAGTCTCAATGGCTGGTGAGTACTACATAGAGCAAATGATACATCTACTAGACATAGAGCAAATTATAATCCTACTAGACAATATAATATCTACTCTAATGATTACTAATCATTATTAATTACATTAGTAATTACATTATGATTGCTAATCATAATGTAATCATCAGAGTATATATTATAATATTATAATAAATATATACTGTGATGATTACAAGGGAGTAGGAAAGAGGAAATCTACATAAGATCTGAGTAGGTCTAGATGACTCCATTATAACCACTGGAAAAATGACTCCATAAGACACCATTTGGTGACTGTTGATTAGTAGCACCATCCTCATATACAAAACAAAACATAAATATTCACTTTTATAATACAATATATTCACTTTTATATTCACTTTTATAATACAAGGCTTTCATCTTACTTAACTCTCAGATATGTAACCTAAACAAACAAAACACAGATTTTTGCTTAGACAGAAAAAGAAGAAAAGTTCAAATAATAATAAAAATACACCCACAAACATACATACCTAATTTCAAAGGGGAATTTAAATTCCTTGCTGTAGGTCCAGTTATCCAAAGAGATCCATCTGTAGTTAAGGTCATTAAACCTGTAGTAAGAATCCTGTTGATACAAGGTAAAAATTATGGTAGATGGTTAAATATGCACAAATAAATCAATAAAACAAACATAAAATAAATTATTAACAACAGCTACTTATCACCTAAAAATTAATGAACTCTTAGGCTAGTAGTACAAAGAGGTAAGATCGTTAATACTGAAAAATGTGAAAGGAAAATTCCAACAAATTACCTGAAATGAATTAATTCTCTGAGATATAAATAATACAGCTTCATTTTTAAAGAAAATGGGTGGATATTAAGATTGGCTTCCCCTTGGAGACAGGGTTTCACCATGTTGACCAAGCTGGTCTCAAACTCCTGACCTCAAGTGATCAACCCACCTCAGCCTCCCAAGGTGCTAGGATTACAGGCGTGAGCCATCACGTCCAGCCTACAGTTTACCTTGTGTACTAATCTGTTTCACTCTCTAAATGAGCAAAGTGGGAGATCACTGTCATGGCCGAAGTTACATGGCCAAGACAAACTATGGTCTGGGAGTCCCAGGTTCTCCTGTATGGGCACTTTCCTAGCAGATGCTGAATGATGGGAAAGTCTGGGTCTCATGTTTCTGTGTGGTCCTCACCTCACTTGACTTCTGCTCTCTCTGTTTGCTCTGGGCTTCCGTGCTCTCATTGATATAGCTCTCAGTTTTCCATTGGTCCATATCCCATTCTGCCTTGGACACATTTGCTTCTTGCTGCTCACTGATGAAACAGGAGGTCTGTCCTGGAGATGAGCTTGGTACAGGCCAACTGCACGTGGGTCTCAGAGCAGTCCCTCTTCAAGGTCCAGATAATATGAGAAATGAGTCTTCTCACATCATTGTTGGGGATTAGGGGCCGTAGTTGCTGATTTAGCTAAATTTCAAACTGATCACCTGGGGATAAGAGCAGTGGGTAACTGAAGCATTTGGGCTCGGGGGACAGGCCAGTGCCCATGTTGTTGTATTCCCATTGTGTTTCACAGTCTTCTCTAAGTTGAACACGGTGCCAACAGAATCTGCCTCAGGTGGATGGTTGTAGGTTGTGTTTTCAGAGACGGTGCCTTCTGGCATAGTAGTATTCTCCATTAAAATGCTTTGTTCAAAGGCATTTCTTGCAGTGGCATTTTTAAAATGCTCTGATGGAGCAAAAACTTCCAGAAAAAGATTTTCCTGAAGACTCAGGTCTCCTAAAGATGAAAAAGCCCCTTGTGAAGGGCCATTTATGAGGCTCTTCGCTGCAGAGAATGGAGGTGTCTTTGCGAGCAAAGTCTATTGAGACAACTTTTCTGAAATGTACAATTAGTTTTAACTCAACTTTGCATTTTCTAAAACCAAAATGGGTAAGTCTTTCAATCTGTTTCTGACCTCAGGCAGGGCTTTTGCAGGGGTGGAGGCAGAAGGCACGCCCATGGAGAAGGGTTTCAGCAAAGAGGAGACTGCTGCCTTATGCTCTTGGGTGAATGAAGGCTTGATATAGATGGCGTTTCCTGCTAACTTCTCATGCCCCTGTTCTGTGTGAGGCCGTTCCAGCTCCCTTGGAGCTGGACTCCAGAGCCTTTTTTCTTTGGCAGCGCTCTCCACAAATGCCCAGGCACCCTGTTTCCTCCTGTTGCTCTGCTTTCCCACATCTTTGAAGTGACTTTTCTGGATGCTCCTTGGGCCCATGAGGATTCTCTTCGCTCTCTGCAGGCTTTTGCCTACACTTTGAATCTTAGCCAGGCTGTTTTCCTGTGGTTGGACAGTTTCTAATTTCATGAGTTGTTGGATGCAGGCTGAAGAGAGGGACTCTTTGTATGGTTATTCAGAATACCCATCTTTTACATTTGAAAAAACGGGTAACTATAAGGTTAGCTATTGGCAGAGCTGAGGTTTTATTTTGGACAAAAAAAAAAAAAAAGCAGTTGAATTGTTTTGTAGCCGAAGGCATGGGCATGGGAGGTGCCCAGGTAGTGAACTCCCCTGTGGGTAGACTGAGGGCTAGGGCTGGGCCTCAGGTGGGTCTCCGGTTCCCTGTGCTACTCTTCCGCTCTCTGGGAGAGCGGCAGGAGGGTCAGGCTGGGAGGGGCTGCCGCAAGCTGTTCACTTGGGCAGGATGTCAGAGGACTAGGACACCAGCTTCCCATCATGGGTCTTGATCTTCTTCACAACCACAGCCCTGGTGGTGCTGGTGCAGCTGAAGGAGGTGGAGCCCACGCCAGAGCCAAAGCGGGGGCTTGTGAGGCCCCCATAGGTCGAATTCAGACCACCTGCAAAACCGCTGGTGGTCTTCGTATAGATAATCATGTTCTGCATCCCAGACTCCAGCCGGCTCTCCTCGCCCTCCAGCAGCTTCCTGTAGTTGGCTATCTCGATGTCCAGAGCCAGCTTGGCGTTCATCAGCTCCTGGTACTCAAGCAGCTGCCACGCCATGTCCTGCTTGGCCCGCTGCAGGGAGACCTCCAGCTCGGACAGCTTGGCATTGGCATCCTTAACGACCAGCTCCCCACGCTGCTCGGCATCTGCAATGAGGGCCTCCAGGGAAGCCCTGTGGGCTTTAAGGCCCTCAGTCTCAGCCTGGAGTCGGCTGATGTTCCGGTTCATCTTGGAAATTTCAGTCTCTATACACCACAGCTCATCCTTGTGCTTCCCAGCCAGCGTCTGCAGCTCCTCATACTTGATCTGGTACATGCTCTCAGCTTGGCCTGGCTGCAGTTGGCGATCTCCTCATATGGCACCTTGACCTCAGAAATGATGCTGTCCATGCCCAGGGAGCGACTGTTGTCCATGGACAGCACCACAGATATGTCCGAGATCGGGGACTGCAGCTCCCAGATCTCCTCTTCATATAGCTGCTTGAGGAAATTGATCTCATCAGGCAGCCCTTCCAGGCGAGACTCCAGCTCGACCTTGTTCATGTAACCTTCATCCACATCCTTTAGATGAGGACAATTTCATTCTCCACCTCTGCACGCTTATTGTTCTCATCCTCATACTTGTTCTTGAAGTCCTCCACCATCCCCTGCATGTTACCAAGCTCCGCCTCCAGCTTCAGCTTCTCCTGGCCCGGAGTCTTCAGCTGCCGCCTAAGGTTGTTGATGTAGCTCTCGAACATGTTGTCCATGTTTCTCTGAGCTGTCTTCTGCTGCTACAGGAGGCTCCACTTAGTCTTCAGCATCCTGTTCTGCTACTCCAGGAACCACACCTTGTCTACGAAGGAGGCAAACTTGTTGTTGAGGGTCTTGATTTGCTGCTTCTCCTGGGTGTGCACGGCCTGGATGTTGGGGTCCATCTCCAGGTTAAGGGGGCTCAGCAGGCTCTGGTTGACCGTGATGGCAGTGATGCCTCCCATGCCACTGGCCCCACCATAGCCTTCACCCAGGCCACCCCGGAAACTGCTGCTGCCCACTCGGGAAAAGCTCGAGGAGCTTATGTGGTCACCGGGCCCACTCGTGTAGGAGTGGCTGCTAAAGGCCTGGGGCCCAGAGGTGGACACCTTGTAGGACTTCTGGGTCACCCTGACGGACATGGTGAAGGCAGAAGTGGGGGCAGGAAGGTCGAACCAGATGGAGATCCCAGAAGGAGCAGAGAAGCTGCTTCTTGGTCTTGTCAGTTAACTTTACCACATATCATCTCACGACTGGAGGAATTTACAAGAGGGTATATCCATGTTTCTCGTGATTTATCCACATTTCTTGTGACCTTCCCTGCGCCACCTGGAGGGTTGTAAGCAGGGTTTGCTTAGTGTAGCAAATCTGGTGACCTTGCTGTGGCACCTAGATAAGGGTTCAGGAATGCAGTTGCAGAGTATTCAGGGTAAGGGTCAGATGCACTACGGCAGGGAGGCGGTTCCTGGGGCAGCTTGTCCCTAACAGTAACAACATTGATTCTACATCTTATAGATTTTTCTATAAGAAATAAGGCAAGACGTAATTTAGTGCGTCATTGATGTCCAGCTGCTCACTCCCAAAGCCTGACAAGTTGATGCCATTGCTGTCCGAGGCCACCTCCGGCTCAATAGTCAGCTCAATGCCCATGTGCTTTTTCCAGGCTTGTAATACCTTTATGAATGCTCCTTCTGGATTCCCTACAGATGCTTCCTCAACTGTCATGTAAGATACAATAAGTCTTTCTGAGTTTCTCTTACAGAGTTTAGCTTGTTAATGTCCTGATCCCTTGTTCTCAAACTCAACTTTCTTGCTCTTCCTTGCCCCTAGTTACCGTAAACAGCCTACCCTCTTCCCATCAGCTCTAGTCAATAACTCACATCTGTTCCCTTGGTTACATGTACCCCAAATTCCCCTGAAACTGTGCGGCTCACACACTCCACCTCTGTCCTCCTCCCCTTCTGTATTCAAAACAATATGTACAAGTAGCCAATCAGGTCAGCTCAAATTGTGCGATCCAACCCCAGTCCACGGGGGGGCGTGGCACAGAGATAGGGACTGCGTTAAGGATAAAAACCCCTGGTCTCCTTTGTTCTCTGTGTTTTGCGATCTTGAGTGACGCAAGTGGCACCCTTCTGCAGAAGTAAATTGCTTTGCTGAAAGAATTAAAAAAAAAAAAAAAAGATTGGCTTCCTCTTTTAAAAATCAAACACAAAACCACCAAGGTATCGGAAGAGAATGAATGAAAGACTGAATCTATGGTGTGTAGCCAGCAGTCTCTCATTGCCCTGTGGTTCTCACTCTGCTTTTTGCTGCCACTATCCCAGCCGGCCTCCAGGGGGAATACTTCTCCACTGCCCAAAAGTCAGCACAACTCCCTTCCACTCATTGGATTCATGTAGCATTTCCAGTTATTTTTCACTTCGCTAAGTGAGCATGAAAAGGATCTCTACAGAGAATACACAGGCAGCACAGATACTACAAAACTTATTAACATCAGGTTTCTTATATTATCCTACCTCACAGCAAACTGCCACCCACAGGCCACATGCAGCTCCCTACATGTTTCTGTGTGGCTAGCAAGCTAAGTAAGAATGGACATGTGCCCATAAATAAAGTTTTACTAGAGCACAGTCATGCCTTTTCCTTTACATTTTACATATGGCTGCTTTCATGTTATAGTGGCAGAGTTGAGTAGACATGATGGAGACCATCTGGCCCTGGAAGTCTAAAATATTTAGTACTTAGCTCTTTACTGAACACGTTTGCTAACCCCTGCTCAAGATGACTGGCCTCCTAGATGTTCATAGATGTTGCTCCATCTCAGTGTCTAGACCCAAGTCTGCTTCTTCATAAATCCTTAAGTCTTTCTTCTCCTATCCCCTTTCCACTCTTTTTCCACTTTTTTTTTTTTTTTCCTGAGATGGAGTTTTGCTTTTGTTGCCCAGGCTGGAGTGTAATGGTGCAATCCTAGCTCACTGCAACTTCCGCCTCCCAGGTTCAAGCGATTCTCCTGCCTCAGCCTCCCTAGGAGCTTGGATTACAGGCATGCATCACCACACCTGGCTAATTTTTTGTGTGTTTTTAGTAGACATGAGTTTTCACCATGTTAGTCAGGCTGGTCTCGAACTCCTGACCTCAGGTGATCTGCCCACCTCGGCCTCCCTAAGTGCTGGGATTACAGATGTGAGCCACCGTATCTGGACTCTTTCCACTCTTTATCTCCCAGAGGAACACTCAAGACAGGAGGCAGAACAGAAAGTGGCAAACAAATCTTTTCAGTTCATCTATCCATGAACAATATATAGAAGGAAATTGTGCAGGCATGGAGGGGCTTCCCCTCCTTTATCAGGGACAGATTCAAGTATTTCCTTAAGTACCATAACTCTAAGTCAAGAAGGAAAAGCCAACTCTAAGTTCCACACAGGTAAGAGCCGGATGACCACGTTAGGCTGGCAATGACCAGGTAGGCAGTTGCCCAGGGCAAAACTGTAAGAGGCACTACATCACTGGGTGTGTATCAAGATCAAGATAGGTATCTACCAGAAACTGATCCTAACTGGAAGAAATATTTTGATAAGCTACTAGGGGAGAGAGTGGATGACTGATGAGATTTAAAACAACAGGTAATCACCAAACTGGCTTTTAAGGTCTGGTTAATGGTAAGGTTTTGTTCTGTTAAATGCCGTGTGCCAAGCCCAGCTAACTTGCTTTCTTTTCTGCTCTTCTCCCACACAGGACTCGGCCTCTCCAATGAACAAACATGGAACACATATTTACAGACACAGGTCTGAAGAGGCACCTAATTATTAGCATGACCATGTCACTCCCCCAAGCCCTATTTATAACTCTACACTGTGGACTTAGTCCAATACAGTTAAAAATATCATGAGAAGGAAGGTGTGAGAGCAATTCAGCCACAACACATCAACACACTAAGCCCAGGGACTGGCTGATGATCTGGTTGGCAAGGCATAAGTCCTCTTCCCATCTCCCAGCTCCCTGAAGGAATTTGCAAGTTGGTTCAAGAGGGCAATCTTCCCAGATATATTTTTTCAACACAAACATAATTTATAGGTTAAAATTTTGTCTTACTTTAAAGAGGCCTATCTGAAAAAGCTACATAATGTATGATTTCAACTATATGACATTCTGAATGTTAAATAAAAATTATAGGAGGCTTTTGTTGACTGAGCTCCTGTACTAGGCCTCAGCAGAGCAGATCAAACCAAAATAGTCACTCGTGCTAAGTACCACTTAA
This sequence comes from Trachypithecus francoisi, assembly GCF_009764315.1. Taxonomy (NCBI): domain Eukaryota; kingdom Metazoa; phylum Chordata; class Mammalia; order Primates; family Cercopithecidae; genus Trachypithecus; species Trachypithecus francoisi. Next base: position 99,186,754 of record NW_022681454.1, read on the forward strand.
TCAAAATGAAACTTTAACGAAGCAGGTAGATCCACAAACAGACCAGTTTTTCCTGAAAACTTGAGATTCCAGTTCACCTGAGTAAGGAAGTTCTCTCTGCATTTTTTTTTTTTTTTTTGAAACAGGTCTTGCTCTGCTGTCACCCAGGTCAGAGTGCAGTGGCACAACCATGGTTCACTACAGAGTCAACCTCCTGGGTCAAGCAATCCTCTCAGCTCAGCCTCCTGAGAAGCTGGGGCTACAGGTGTATGCCACCATGCCCAGCTAATTTTTTATTTTTATTTTTTTGTAGCGATGGGGATCTTACTATGTTGCCACGGCTGGTCTCAAAATCCTTAGCTCTAGCAATCCTCCTACCTTGGCCTCCCAAAATGCTGAGATTACAGACATAAGTCACCACACTGGCCGGTTCTCTCTGCTTTACCCTTTCTAGAAAAGTAACTTGAAGTAATCTCATGTTAATCAATCAGTTTTTTTCCTACTGTTCTGTTTATTTGTTCCTTACAAAACCCACTATACTTCCATGAAAGTGCTCATTGTATTTTGTAGAATGGATGCTTTCCTGATTCATGAATGACAAATAAAAAACAATTTGATCTTTAACTACATTTGTTGTAATTTTGTCTTTTGACACGGAAAAGAAAAAACTATGGAGACAGTGAAAGGATCAGTGGTTACCATGGGTTAAATAGAGGAGAGGCATGAATAAACAGAGCACAGAGAATGTTTATGGCAGTGAAGTTATTCTTTACAATATTGCAATGGTGAATACAAGTCATTTGTATTACATTTGTCCAAACCCACAACATGTACAACCAAGAATGAACCCTGATGTAAAGTGTGGACTTGGAGTGATAAAGACGTGTCAATGTCTGTTCATTGATTCTAACAAGAGTACCACTCTGGTGAGGAATGTTGAAGAATGGGATGCTATGCATGCAAGGAGGCAGGAGGTATGTGAGAACCCTTTGTACTTTCTGTTCAATTTTGCCATGAACCTACAAAGTCTACTCTTCCGGGGGAGTGGGGCGGCAGTGAGAGAGTTGGCTCTGAAGAGTGGTGAGTCAGAAGAGACCTCAGGCAGCAAGCAACTTGGGCCATGGCCTCTGACCTAGACTTCTCACCTCCAGAGGTGCCCAAGCCCACTTTCCTTGAGAACCCGCTACGGTATGGACTCTTCCTGGGAGCCATCTTCCAACTCATCTGTGTGCTGGCCCTCATCGTACCCATTCTCAAGTCCCACGAGGAGGACGTTGAACCATCAGAGCCCAGAAGTGCTGAGGTGACAAGGAAGCCCAAGGCTACTGTTCCTTCTGTGAACAACAGGCCCAAGAAAGAGACCAAGAAGAAGCGGTAGAAGAGGAGGCCCGAGTAGCCAGACGGGCAGGGAGAGGGACTTGGGGACAGCCCTCCTGGGAATCTATATCCTGTTCCCCCTCTCCGTCCCAGGCTTAGCATCTGAGGAGGCTGTGACACCCTCTGACATCAGAGATCTAGACAGTCATGACAGTTCCCAGGCTCCAGCTGGGCAGTCCACCACTTCTTCCTCTTTCTATTTCTGTGATGGTTTAGAGTCAAGGGGACTGAAACACACTGTGACTGTATTAGGAGGTTTGTTCAGAAGTTGGGTCAGCTTACAGAGTCACATTTTCTTACTTAGTCATGTGTTCAGCCTTGAGTCACCTCCTCCTTGTGAGTTTACACTACATTTTGGAGTTATTGTCTAATGCTGACAAGCACACCCTCTCCCATTATTTGTGCACTACGGATCTCCTGCTAATCAGTCACCTTTTTTGCTGCTGTGTAGACAGAGCCAGGCCTCACCTGTTTGTTTAGGCCAAGACGCCATGCCATGCACCGTTAGTGATCCCACTAGCTGCAACAGCCAGGCCCGGAAAATGCCTGACATGAGAGCCAGCAGACGGCCCAGGCCAGGGTAGGCAGGTGCAGGGGATTTGGCTGAAGGCATGTATATTTCCTGGGCACAAACTTCCTGAGCTTCTGAAACGGGAGGCTCATCAATTTCAGACCAACCTCTTTTCAACCCTTCAACCCATCATAGCACGTTCAAGGTGTGCCTTTTACTTCCACCTGTACATCCCCCATTCCTTCAATTCTTTCATTCCCTAACCAGTGAGAGTTCCTGGAGGAAGTGTGATGAATAAACTGACATGCATGCTGAAAAAAAAAAGTCTACTAAAAATTTTTCTCTTACTAAGAGAAAATACCAAAAAAAAAAAAAGTTATAGAGGTTTAAATTACATTTAAAGTTACTATTCCAAATGCTAATCAACCAACTTAATTTGGTTCCAGATTGGTGACCCTATTTGATCATAGTGAAATTCTGAGCCTTATTTAGACAAACAGCAGCTCAGGGTTACCTCTCATAACTAAGGACCCATGTCAGTCTGAGTTGTTAAGCAAACCCATGAACCCTAAAACAAATAAGAGTATCATTTGTCAACCATTTACTACACATCAGCCTCTATAGTAGGCACTCATACACTCTTATCTTCATAATAAACATGTACAGTAAATACCATTTAACAGAGGAAGAAACTAAAGCTCCAAAAAGTGAAGTAGCTTTCTTGAGGTCCCACAACTAAGCAGAAGTATGGACACTGAGGAAAGAAACCAACCTAGTCTAACACCAAGGTCTGAATTCTTTGGACTATACTACAACGCCTCATGCTGCGTGTACTTACACGTTTATACCAGCTGGTAACTGCAACAACAATAATAGTTAAAAGTTACTGCCTGTGACCCTACTGGGGTAGGTACTATTATCATCCCCATTTATCAACAAAGACTACAAGGCCCATACTCAAATGGCTATGAAGTGGTGGAGGACTGACTTAGAACCAGGAAAGATGGCTCCAGGGTCCATATACTTAGTCATTACCTAGTACTACCGTTAACGTCACAACACCATCAATATTTACAACGTCAGTGCTACTTATAAAGCAGCAACCATGAAACAAACATGCCATGTGTGCGCCTTGACTAGTTATTTATAATTGACACCGTATTTACTCTGTTTACTGTACATCAACAAACCATGTGTCATCAGCAAATGACAATATCATCAGTCTCATTTTCTCAGTAAGCTTCTGGACTCCATCATTATGCCTGATTATAGATATAGAGACTACTTAACCAGGTATAGCTTTTCTGCTCCCCAATTCTGCTTCAGACCAATATCAGACTTGGGATTTCGGGAGCCAAGCAAAATATAACAGTACTAAGAAAAGAAGCACCGGAAAGAGCGAGTCCCCAGCTCGAGTCCAGGGAAGCCATTACTGGCCTATCTGACAGAGGTCTTTGGGGAAGGGAAGGCACCCAGGAGAACTGGAGGGGAGTCACAGGGTGAAGGAAGCTCCCGGATGAACTTTGTAATATTTTCGACAAGCATGAATTTTCGTGAGCAGAATCCAGGAGCTTGGGGGTGGCGAACAGGAAGTACAGATATGGGTGCAGCCAAAGGTGTGAGCAGGTGGGGAGGGGTGAGGCCTGAGAACCATGCTTGCTTTCTCAGCAGGGAGGCTTATCGCCTGGGGCAAGATCTCAGCCCTGCTCACCAGATGCCTGGATATAAACTGATATAAACTCAATGCTGTTGGGGGGGGCACACTAGGAGTGAGACTGGTCTTGCTGGCTTCATGGAAGCTGGGTAAGGCCTGTCTTTTTGTTTTGTTTTGTTTTGTTTTTTTGAGATGGAGTCTCGCTCTGTCGCCCAGACTGGAGTGCAGTGGCACGATCTCTGCTCACTGCAAGCTCTGCCTCCCAGGTTCACTCCATTCTCCTGCCTCAGCCTCCCAAGTAGCTGGGACTAAAGGCACCCACCACCACGCCCAGCTAATTTTTTTGTATTTTTAGTAGAGATGGGGTTTCACCGTGTCAGCCAAGATGGTCTCAATCTTCTGACTCGTGATCCGCCCGCCTCGGCCTCCCAAAGTGCTGGGATTACAGGTGTGAGCCACTGCGCCCAGCCGGGTAAGGCCTGTCAGTGCTGGCTTTTCCCCACTTCCCTAGTGACCTGTGTGATGCAGCAGAGGCAATCATAATCCCCCGGCAACATAATTCCATTAGCCTGAGAACCCCATAGTGGCCATGGCAGGCCCCACTCAAAAAGAGTCTGAGCTCAGACCCGCCTAACAATGTCCTCACTTGATGGATTTTCTCTACCAGACCTGGTAGCCAAAGACAAATGACATAAACCCTTGGGACCTCTATGGCCCTGCCCATCACCTGAGAAACCCAAGTACTCATCCTGGCCAATGTAGGGCAAGATTATATCCCCCTTCTACTACTGCAGCTAGTGCTTTCTTGAAAGGGCCACCTCCTGGCTGGAGACCAATCAACTCAAACTGATAAAAGAACAACCCTGCTCTAAAGAAGAAAACAATGAATTCCACTGCCTGCAATATCCTGGTTAACCAGAAGTACTGAGTCTGTTCACACAACAGCTTCACTGCTAGCATAACCAGTATTTGAGAAAGCCAGTGCACTAAACGAAGCTACAACCAAGGACTTCCACAGAGGTCGCTTCACTCCCCTGTCACCTCCACTGGAGCAGGTGCTGGTTATCCATGGCTAGGAGACCTGAACACGGATCACATCACAGGACTCTTTGCAGACAATCCCCAGCATCAGCCTGCAGGCCAGTAGCCCCGCTGGTTGGCTAGACTCACAGAGCAATAGCAATCACTGCAGTCTGGCTCTCAGAAATCCCCATCCCTAGGGGAAGAGGGAGAGCACCACATCAAGGGATTACCCCATGGGACAAAACAATCTAAACAGCAACTCTTGAGTTCCAAATCTTTCCACTGAAACAGTCTACCCAAATGAGAAGGAACCAGTTAAAGTAATTCTGGTAATATGACAAAACAAGATTCTATTAACACCCCCAAAAGATCACACTAGCTCTCCAGCAATGGATCGAACAAAGAAATCTCTGAACCGCCAAATAAACAATTCAGAAGGTTGATTATTGGGCTACTCAAGCAGGCACCAGAGAAAGGTGAAAACCAACTTAAAGAACTTTAAAAAACAATGCAGGATATTAATGAAAAGGTCTCCAGAGAAACAGATATCATAAAGAAAAAACAATCACAACTTCTGAAAATGAAAGACATACTTAGAGAAATGCAAAATACACTGGAGAGTTTCAACAATAGAATCAAACAAGGGAAGGAAAAAAGATAAATGAAACAAAAACTGGTTTTGTGAAAAGATAAACGAAATTGATAGACCACTAGTGAGATTAATCAAGAAGAGAGAAGATCCAAATAAGCTCAATTAGAAATGAAATGGGAGATATTACAATTGATACCACAGAAATACAAAAGATCATTCAAGGCTACTATGAACATCTTTATGTGCACATACTAGAAAACCTAGAGGAAATGGATAAATACCTGGAAATATACAATATTTCCAGATTGAAACAGGAAGAAATAGAAACTCTGAGCAGACCAATAACAAGTAGTGAGGTTGAAACAGTAATTTAAAAACTGCTGACCAAAAAAAAGTCCAGGACCAAATGGATTCACAGTTGAATTCTATCAGATGTTCAAAGAAAGATTGGTACCAATCCTACTGAAAATACTCCAAAAAATAGAGAAAGAGGGAATTCTCCCTAAATAATTACATGAAGCCAGAATTATCATATACCAAAACCAGAAAAGGACATAACAAACAAAAACTACAGACCAATATCCCTGATGAGCATAGCTGCAAAGACCCTCAACAAAACACTAGCTAACCAAATCCAACAGGATACCAAAAAGATAATACACCACGATCAAATGAGTTTCATACCAGGGAGGCAGGTACATATGCAAGTCAATAAATGTGATACATCCACATAAAAAAATAAAAACAAAAATCATATGATCAACTCAACAAATGCAGAAAAAGCATTTGACAAAGTCCAGCATCCTTTATGATTAAAATCCTCAGCAAAATTGGCATAGAAGGGACATACCTTAAGGAAATAAAAGTCATGTGCAACAAACCGACAGCCAACACTGTACTGACCAGGGAAAAGTTTAAAGTATTCCCTCTGAGAACTGGAACAAGACAAGGATGCCCACTTTCACCACTTCTCTTTGACATAGTACTGGAAAACCTGGCCAGAGCAATCAGACAACAGACAGAAATAAAGGGCATCCAAATCAGTAAAGAGGAAGTAAAACTGTTGCTGTTCATTGATGATATGATCATATACATAGAAAACCCTAAAGACTCATCCAAAGAGTTCCTTACCTGATAAATAAATTCAGCAAAGTTTTGGAATACCAAATCAATGTACACAAATCAGTAGCACTCCTACACACCAACAGCGACCAAGCTGAGAATCAAATCAAGAACTCAACCCCTTTTACAATACCTGCAAAAAAATAAAATAAAATACTTAGGAATATACCTAACCAAGGACATGAAAAACCTCTACAAGGAAAACTACAAAACACTGCTGAAAGAAGTCATAGGAAACACTAACAAATGGAAACACATCACATGCTCATGAATGAATAAAATCAATATTGTGAAAATGACCATACTGTCAAAAGCAATCTATAAATGCAAGTTCCATCAAAATACCATCATTATTCTTCACAGAACTCACAAAAGCAAACCTAAAATTCATATAAAACTCAAAAGGAGCCTGCATAGCCAAAGCAAGACTACGCAAAAAGAATAAATCCTGAGGCATCACATTACCTGACTTCAAACTCTACTGTAAGGATATAGGCACAAAAACAGCATGCTACAAGTATAAAACCAGGCACCTAGACCAGTGGAACAGAATAGAGAGCCCAGAAATAAAGCCAAATACTTACAGCCAACTGATCTTTGACAAAGGAAACAAAAAGATAAAGTGAGGAAAGGACACCCTATTCAACAAATGATGCTGGGATAATTGGCAAGACACACACAGAAGAATGAAACTGGATCCTCATCTCTCACCTTATATAAATATCAACTCGATAGATCAAAGTCTTAAATCTAAGACCTGAAACCATTAAAAAAAACTAGAAGATAACATCAGAAAAACTCTTCTAGACATTGGTTTAGGAAAACACTTCATGACTAAGAACCCAAAAGCAAATGCAACAAAAACAAAGATAAATAGATGGGACCTAACTAACCTAAAAAGCTTCTGCACAGCAAAAGAAATAATCAGCAGAGTAAACAGACAACACACAGAGTGGGAGGAAATCTTCATACACTATGCATCCAACAAAGGACTAATATCCAGAATCTACAAGGAACTCCAACAAATTTAGCAAGAAAAATCAAATAATCCCATCAAAAAGTGGGCTAAGGACATGAACAGACAATTCTCAAAAGAAGATACACAAGTAGCAGAAAAAAAAAAAAAATGTTTAACATCACTAACTATCAGGGAAATGGAAATCAAAACCACAATGAGATACCCCTTTACTCCTGCAAGAATGGCCATAATTAAAAAATCAAAAAAAAAAAAAAAGATGTTGGCATGGATGTGGTAAAAAAGGAACACTTTTACACCGCTGGATGGAATGTAAATTAGTACAACTAAGGAAAACAGTAAGGAGATTCCTTAAAGAACTAAATGTAGAACTACCATTGATCCAGCAATCGCACTACTGGGTACCTACTAAGAGGAAAAGAAGTGATAATATGAAAAAGACACTTGGATACACATGTTTATAGCAGCACAATTTGTAATTGCAAAAATTGTGTTATATGTGGTATATGTTATACATAATATGGAATACTACTCAGCCATAAAAAGGAACAAAATAAAGTGGAGTTGGAGACCACTATTCTAAGTGAAGTAACTCAGGAATGGAAAGCCAAGCATTGTATGTTCTCACTTATAAGTGGGAGCTAAGCTATCAGGATGCAAAAGGCTTAAGAATGATATAGTGGACTCTGGAGACTGGCAGGTAAGGATGGGAAGAGGGTGAGGGATAAAAGACTACACACTGGGTACACTGTATACTGCTTGGGTGATGGATGCAACAAAATCTCAGAAATAACCACTGAAGAACTTCATGTCACCAAACAGCACCTCAGCAGGTCATGTTTTTTTTCCTGGTAAAGTGACCCAAACCTTCATTCCTGAAGGGTCTGGGCCATTTGTCGTCCTGCCCAGATTGGGCTGTTGTAGTTTCTCATTGACCTTAATCTCAGGGCATGGTAATACAATGAGACACCCCAAGGGATCTCCTGTATTCCATGCATACTCTTCCTTATCTCCATTGTGGAGTAGTAGACTGATTTTGTCTTGATAGTCTGGCTCAATCCCTAGCCAACACTGTAACTCCCTTCTTATCCTGTTGACTTAAACGTAGGAGGAGCCCGAAGTGTTCAGGTGGTAATCTTAACTTCTAGTTTAATGGAATCATTGTGCCTCCTGGTGGCAGCATTTCTCCCTCTAGAACTGAGACTTCTAGACCAGCAGAACATAATGTCGCGGGAACAGAAAGAAAATTTTGCTAGTGGATCACTAGTGGTGATGGTGAGTGGTTCCACTTCCACTTCCACCCCTTGATTCCTGGACCTATGAATCTTGGCTATGGGAGAAACAGTACTATATAACGAATTCTGATTCAGAGCATACATGGTCTTCTGGAGAACTTTGTCGCAGCTCTGAAAAGTATTGTCACCTAGTTGGCATTGTAATTGTGACGACAGAAGGCCATTCCACCATTCTATCAATCCAGCTTCTTCAGGATGATAGGAAACATGGTAAGACCAGTGAATTCCATGAGCACAAGCCCACTGCCACACTTCTTTAGCTGTAAAGTGAGGGCCTTGGTCAGAGGCAATGCTGTGTGGATTACCGTGATGGTGGATAAGGCATTCTGTGAGTCCATGAATGGTAGTCTTGGCAGAAGCATTGTGTGCAGGATACGCAAACCCATATCCAGAGTAAGAGTCCATTCCAGTGAGAACAAACCTCTGCCCTTTCCATGATGGAAGCGGTTCAATATAATCACCCTGCCACCAGGTAGCTGGCTGATCACCCCCAGGAATGATGCCATATCGCGGGCTCAGTGTCGGTCTCTGCTGCTGGCAAATTGGACACTCAGCAGTGGCCATAGCTAGGTCAGCCTTGCTGAGTGGAAATCCATGTTTCTGAGCCCATGAATAACCTCCATCCCTGCCACCATGGCCACTTTGTTCATGGGCCCATTGGGTGATGACAGGGATGGCTGGGGAAAGAGGCTGAGTGGTATCCACAGAATGAGTCATCTTATTCAGTTGAATATTAAAATCCTCCTCTGCCAAGGTCACCCGTTGGTGAGCACTTACATGGGATACAAATATCTTCATAGTTCTTGACCATTCAGAGAGGTCCATCCACGTACCTCTTCCCCAAATTTTGTCACAATTTTCCAGTCATGCTTCTTCTAAGTCACTGACCACCCAGCCAAACCATTGGCTATAGCCCATGAATCAGTATATAGCTGCATATCTGGCCATTTTTCCTCCCATGTAAAGTGCACAACCAGATGCACTGCTCGAAGTCCCGCCCACTGGGAAGATTTCCCTTCACCGCTGTCCTTCAGCAATGTCCTAGAAAGGGGCTGTAGTGCTGCAGCTGTCCACTTTTAGGTGGTGCCTGCATATCATGCAGAACCATCTATGAAGCAAGCCCTAGTCTTCTCTTCCTCTGTCAACTGATCATAGGGAACTCCCCATGAAGCCACTGGTGCAGGCTGGGGGAGAAAAGACAGGGTGGCAAGAGTGAGCCACTTCTGCCTTCGAGCCATTTTCTCATGTAACTTAATTGTGCCTTCAGGACCTGCTTGAGCCCAATCATGTATATACCACTTCCATTTGATGAGGGAATGCTGCTGTGCACAACCTACTCTATGGCTAGATGGGTCAGAAAGCACCCACTTCATGATAGGCAGTTCAGGTCGCATAGTGAATTGATGACCCATAGTCAAAGGTTCAGTTTCCACCAAAGCCCAGTAACAGGCTAAGAGCTCTCTCTCAAAAGGAGAGTAGTTATCTGCAGAAGATGGCAGAGCCTTGATCCAAAATCCTAGCAGCCTCTGCTATGATTCACCTATGAGGGCCTCCCAGAGGCTCCAAACATCATCTCTATCTGCCACTGAACCTCAAGCACCATTGGATCTGCTGGGTCATATGGCCCAAGTGGCAGAGCAGCTTGCACAGCAGCCTGGACCTGTTGCAGAACCTTCTTCTGTTCTGGACCCCTCTCAAAACTGGCAGCCTTTTGAGTCACCTGATAAATGGGTCAGAATAACACAACCAAATGCAGAATGTGTTGCCTCCAAAATCCAAATAGGCCCACAGGGCGTTGTGCCTCTTTCTTAGTTGTAGAAGGCGCCAAATGCAGCAATTTATCCTTCACCTTAGAAGCAATATCTCAATAGGCCCCACACCACTGGACCCCTAAAAATTTTACTGAGGTAGAAGTTCCCTGAATTTTATTTCCCATCCTCTGGCATACAAATGTTTCACCAAGTCCAGTATGTTTGCTACTTCTTGCTCACTGGATCCAATCAGCACACTGGTCCGGCATAATGGACCAGTGTGATACCTTGTGGAAGTGAAAGTGATCAAAGTCTCTTCAAACAAGATTATGACATAAAGCCAGAGAGTTGATATATCCCTGAGGTAGGACAGCAAAGGTATATTGCTGGCCTTGCTAGCTGAAGGCAAATTGCTTCTGGTGGGCCTTATGGACAGGAATGGAGAAAAAGCCATTTGCCAAATCAATGACTGCACACCAGGTGCCAGGAGATGTGTTAATTTGCTCAAGCAATGAAACCACTTATGGTACAGCAGCTGCAATTGGAGTCACCACTTGGTTAAGTTTATAACAATCCACTGTCATTCTCCGAGATCCTTCTGTCCTCTGCACAGGCCAAATAGGAGAGTTAAACATGGATGTGATGGGAATCACCACCCTTGAGACTTTCAAGTCTTTGATGGTGGCACTAATCTTCGCAATCCCTCCAGGGATGCAATACTGTTTTTGATTTACTATTTTTCTAGGTGGGGCATCTCTAAGGGCTTCCATCTGGCCTTTCCCATCATAATAACCTTCACCCTATAAGTCAGGGAGCCAGTGTGGAGGTTCTGCTAGCTGCTAAGTATGTCTATGCCAATTATGCATTCTGGCACTGGGAAATGACCACACGATGAATCCAGGGACCCACTGGACCCACTGTAAGTCAGACCTGAGCTAAAACTCTATTAATTACCTGATCTCCATAAGCCTCTACTTCAACTGGAGGACCACAATGACATTTTGGGTCCCTTGGTATCAATGTCAGCTCAGAACCAGTGTCCAGTAGTCCCCAAAATGTCTGATCATTTCCCTTTCTTCAATGCAGTTACCCTGGTAATAGGCTGGGGGTCTCCTTGGGGAAGGATGGGAGAAATATTAACAGTATAAACAGTCACTAGAATAGTGGGGTCCTTTTCAAGGTGACCCAGTCTCCCCTTCATTCAAGGGGTTCTGGGCCTATAAATTTTGTAGTTGAGTGACTACAGTTCCCACTGTTAGATCTGACATACACAGAGGAGCAATTAAAGGACTCTTCAGAGATGCAGTTGTTGCCGTCAAAAATCTATTTCGCAAAGCATTTGTCAAGGGTATATCTTCTGAACCCTCCCAGCTGGGATGGGTAGGTCTAAAGTGACCAATCCACTCCAGCATCCAATCTCCCTCAACCTTTGGATCCCTTCCTCTACATCAAACTGAGAGAGATCAGGCATTTCTAGCTTGCTCACAGTGGGCCATTTTGTATCCATATTTCAGCTAACCAAGCAAATAAACTATTAGAACCATTAAAACCTTTTTAACTCCCAGAGCTGCAACATTAAAAGCAGAATCTCTATTTAGTGGGTTCAAATCAATAAATCCAGCCTGATCCAACTCTGTGTTCCTTCCACCATTATCTCACACTCTTAATATCCTTTCCCATGCCTGTTCTCCAGATTTCTGCTTATATAAATTAGAAAACTAAAGCAGTCCTTTTCTAGTGTAGCACAGCTCCTCATGGGTCACTCTGAACCTCACCTCTAGGGGTCCACTGGGACTTCAGTCTAGGTATAGGTCTAGACTAAACAGGGGTGTTGGGGGTGGCTCTTGAGGAGAATCAACATTATTTTGCCTGGCAACTGCCTCAGAGGAGGCCATCACTGTTGCCTCAGGCAGCGCATGGTTTATCTCCTGAGACAAAGGTGGAAAGGTTGATGGCAGCATGGGTTGGGGAGGGGATGTTGCCACTACTGGGGATGAAGAAGCTGTTTCTTCTGGCAAAAAAGGTTCATCAGAGTTTACAAACTCAGCATCCCCAGCTTCATCAGTTCCCCCACACATCCCCAGTCTAAGTTGCAGGGTCCCATTCTTTTCCAATCAATGCCCTCACTTTAACAGTAGACACCTGGAAAGGCTGTGCATGCACCTTTCGTTGCAGGTCAGCCACACGATAAGAGCTTGTGTCTATTTTTCACAGTTTCAGCTCTTTTTCTATAGGAGATAAGACTCTCACTTAGGGCAATCTAGCAGGGGTGAGGCTCAGTACTGCTTCTAAAGCTGGGAGTTATAATCCCTGAGCTCATCATTTTTCTTTCATCACTTTGTCCAGTGAACGTAGGAGCAAGCAACCAGTTTTATTATGTTCCTTGGCTCTCCACATACGGTCAAAAGTATTATGTTTAGAGTCACTAAACTCCTTGCCTCTCACAAGCAGTGAATCAGAGTATCAAATGCATTTATTTTGCATAACTCTCTAAACAGTTCATGCCAAGGACTATTGGTGTTCTCCATACTTTTAGAAATAGAGTCCTTAGGCCGGGCGCGGTGGCTCACACCTGTAATCCCAGCAGTTTGGGAGGCCAAGGCGGGCAGATCACAGAGGTCAGGAGATCAAGACCGTCTTGGCTAACATGGTGAAACTCCGTCTCTACTAAAAATACAAAAAATTAGCCAGGCATGGTGGTGGGTGTAGTCCCAGCTACTCGGGAGGCTGAGGCAGGAGAATGGCATGAACCAGGAGGCAGAGCTTGCGGTGAGCAGAGATTGCGCCACTGCACTCCAGCCTGGGTGACAGAGTGAGACTCCATCTCAAAAAAAAAAAAAAGATACAGAATCCTTAGCATTTTTTGGTCTAATCAAATTAAGCAGTCAATTCCAGAAACCCCAAAATCAATAAAAGAACTCCATCCTTAATATTCTGTTCCTCTAGAACCACTGCTGGTACCAAAATCTGTATTAGTCAGGGTTCTCTAGAGGGATAGAACTAATAGGATAGATAGATAGATATAAACGGGGGTCTACTAAGGAGTATTAACTCACATGATCACAAGGTCCCATAATAGGCCATCTGGAAGCTGAGGAGCAAGGAAGCCAGTCCAATTCCCAAAGCTGAAGAACTTGGAGTCTGATGTTTAAGGGTAGGAAGCATCCAGCACGGAGAAAGATAGAGGCTGGGAGGTTAAGCCACTCTAGTCTCTTCACGTTCTTCTGTCTGCTTTTTATTCTGGCTCTGCTGGCAGTTGATTAGATGGTGCCCATCCAGAATAAAGGTGGGTCTGCCTTTCCCAGTCCACTGAGGAAAATGTTAATCTCCTTCGACAATACCCTCACAGACACACCCAGGATCAGTACTTTGTATCTTTCAATCCAATCCAGCTGACACTCAGTATTAACCATCACAGTGTTTCATTCAGAAGCTATATTCTCCAAACTTCAGTTTCTCCTCTGTCAAATAGGATCTTCAGCTATGACTCTTACTTCAAAGAGTACACAGGTACAAGAGATCCCCAGCCCATGAGTCTGGCAACATGTTTTGGTCAACCTTCACATTATATTTTTCTAAAATCCTTAAGTTAGTAAATATTGTTTTCCATCTAACACAGCTCTAAGTGAAAAAAGTTGCAATTTAAGGAGAGTCCTTATTTTCTGACCAAAGAGACTACAATTTAAAAGGGAAAACAAGACAAACCATTTGCTTGGCCCACTATAAGTGCCAGGCATTATGCAAGGTTTTTAAGGAGACACAGAGACAAGTGACACCTGACTAAAGTGTAGCAGTGGGCTTCCCAGCACTGGAACTCATGAAAGGTTAGAATAAATGCCTAGAGACAGATTCCTAGCTGATAGGAAGAGTCAGAGGAGGAGATTACACTTGCTCTGGGAGTGAGGCTGGGCAGCTACATGGTTCCACTGCCTCTGAGACGAAGCCAGGAGGTGACTGTAGCTGACAGGTGGAAGAGGCAGTTGGTGAAATATTTTCTGCATGGGTTTGAGCCCCAGCTTAATCCTAATACCTGTGAGTCTTTGTGAAGCTCATAAAACATCTCTGTACACCTGTTTTCTCAGTTCTACAACGGAGATAGTAATCATACCTACATGCCTCACAGGATCAGTATAAAGAGTGCACGAGATAATTACGAAAAGTGCTTAGAACAGTTCTTGGTACATAGTGTGCACTTAATAAATGATAGCCTTCATTTCTATTACATGTACCAATCTGAAATGATATCTAAGATATATTAAGTTAAAGAAAAAAGTCAATATAAAACTATATATATATATATATAGAATGCAATCATCTGTGGGGGGGAAATACATAAATCTATATATGATTATCTGTCTGTATATGTTTATAACATATATGGAAGAATACACCAGAAACTGGTTAATCGTGGTTGTTTCTATAGAAGGGAACTGGAGACCTAGAAGACAGGGATGCTTTTCATAACATAGCCTACCTTTAAAACTGTTTACTATTGGCCAGGCAAGGTGGCTTATGCCTGTAATCCCAACATTTTGGGAGGCCAAGGTGGGTGGATCACGAGGTCAGGAGTTCGAGACCAGCCTGGCCAACATGGTTAAACACCATCTCTACTAAAAATACAAAAATTGGTTAGGTGGTGGTGGGTGCCTGTAACCCCAGCTACTCATGAGGCTGAGGCAGGAGAATCACTTGAACCCGGGAAGCAGAGGTTGCAGTGAGCCGAGATAGTGCCATTGCACTCCAGCCTGGGTAACAGAGCAAGACTCCATCTAAAAACAACAACAACAACAACAAAAACCGTTTACTATTTATATGCTTTACCTGTTTCTAAATGTCATTAAAATTAATCTCTTTTTTAAAAAAAGAAAACAATGAGCTAGGTTGATAGAGGTAGAAATGGTAAGGAATGGTTATAAGACACTATAGTTGGACTTAAAAGATCCAGTACCTAACAACAGACGTGAGGGAGAAAAAAAAAAACGGATCCAAGATCCTAGGCTTAGTTTACTGAGAAAATACATATGCTTTTATTGTAAATAGGTAAAATAAGAGAAAGTAAGGGTTGGGAGAATTGAGAGAAGAAATATTTGGATATATGGAGTTTCATATGCCATGAAGACACTGAGGTAGGAGAGTTGAACAGAATTTCTAGCTGGAAATCAAGTGAGATGTGGTGGTTAGACACAAGCATTTCAGCAATTGTGGTACAGAAGTGATGGCTGAAACGAAGAGAATTCCAAGAGATGGAGAATACAGAAAGAAGTGATATGTGAATTAACCCTGAGAAAATGTTTACATTTTTTTAGAGCTTTTAGCAAATGGGGTGATTTTAGTGGTATAATTTGAACAAAAGTATATTGTACTCATGTCTCTATTTTCATCAGACACATTTGAATTAAAATAATAACTGTTCCATTTGTTTATTATTTACTGTTTCTGCCAATAAGCAGCATGCAACGGTGAAAAGAACATCGGTGTTTGAATCCTTGCTCCACCATCCATTAGGTGCATAATCTTAGGCAATAACTTCTCTGAGCCTCAGTCAATGTGAATTATTATACCTTTTCCAGAGGGTTGTTGTGGAAATTTTATGAACAACTGCACATGAAAGGGCCAAGAAAAGTGCATCACACGTGGAAGACGTAAAATAAATTTTACATGAAAATGAATTGTATAGGCTGATTACACATATTTATACTTATATATGATAAGGACCAGCCAACGCTTACCTAAAAATTCAGCTCTCAGGTAGTCCTTTGATTTTCAGTTCGGGGCCAGACAAAGCAAATCCTCCCATACCCCAAACGCACCTCATGTGGCATCAAACAAAAAAGCGTATGTCCAGGTTTAAGGATCAGGATTTTTAAAACCGTTTTTTTCAAATGAGGGCTTAAAAACCTTAGACTTTTCTCTTCCCAGAAATTGAGCAACGTTATTAATTGATGACTATTTCTGTTTAAATTAAATTTCAAATGCAGAGTCATTAGCTATTTTATCTCCTTAATGTCACACTTGATAGATGCAGCCAACCTTTTTTTTTTAATTTTACTTTAAGTCAGTCAAATTTTTAGAAGAAGACATACATATCTTTAAAGGGTCATTTCCTAAAAAGCTTTTGAGATCATTTCACATCACAAAATGATCACGTAAAGCTGAACATTTCATTATTTTTTCTTTTTTAATTTAAAAATATTTTCTATCATTCTCAGTATTCAAACAAAGATTTCATTCTTACAAGTTTTTTTTTTTTTTTTTTTTTTTTTTTTTTTTTTTTTGAGACGGAGTCTTGCTCTGCCGCCCAGGCTGGAGTGCAGTGGCCGGATCTCAGCTCACTGCAAGCTCTGCCTCCCGGGTTCACGCCATTCTCCTGTCTCAGCCTCCCGAGTAGCTGGGACTACGGGCGCCCGCCTCGTCGCCCGGCTAGTTTTTTGTATTTTTTTTAGTAGAGACAGGGTTTCACCGTGTTAGCCAGGATGGTCTCGATCTCCTGACCTCGTGATCCGCCCGTCTCGGCCTCCCAAAGTGCTGGGATTACAGGCTTGAGCCACCGCTTAAGATCTCTGTGGAAGGTTAGTATAACAACCAGAAAACCTTCTGTTTTAAGAAAAAAAAAATGTATGTTTAGTCATTTTGGATTATAATAATGGGACTGTCTTCTCTGAAACACATCAAAAATATTTCACGAGTCATAATGGTATTGTGGTTACGTTGAAGAAAAAGGAAGTCCTTATCTTTTAGAGACCCATACTGAAATGTCTGTGGATGAAATAATGTGATAACTGGGATTACTTTATAATACTAAGGGGACCAGGAGCGACAGCTCACACCTATAATCCCTACACTTTGGGAGGCCGAGATGGGAATATTGCTTGAGCCTGGGAGTTTGAGACCATCCTGTGCAACACAGGGAGACTCTGTCTCTACAAAAAAGAAACAAATTAGCTGGGTATGGTGGTGTGAACCTGTAGTCCTAGCTACTTGGGAGGCTGAGGCAGGAGGATCGCCTGAGTCCAGGAGGTGAAGCCTGCAGTGAGCCACGACCACGCCACTGCACTTCAGCCTGGGTGACAGAGTAATACCCTATCTCAAAAAATATATATATAAAATAAAATAAAATAACAAAACAAAATAATAAGGGATGGCACAGTGGATAGAGACTAAACAAAATTAGCCATGAATTGATCATGTTGAAGCCAGGTGATGGATACATGAAATTTCATTTTGCAAGTATCTGTATTTAACTATTTGTTTGAAATTCACCAAAAGTTTAACAACATTCACATAGAAACTGCTTATTTGCTACTTAAAGAATACAAAAGTATAATGTACACTGATGCACATATATTGTTAGAATGTCCTTATGAGTGATAACCTGCAGATTGGAGACTCCATAGACAGACTCATGGCTCCTTAGAAAGAATGATTGTGGGTGGAGGAGACCCAAGGAGAAAAAGCAGAGTCCAGGCTTCGACCGCAGCTTCTCGCTTACCTGTGCAGTCTAATTTTGAGTGGCCTCTTTGTAGTTAAGAGACAGGAGCTCCCATTCTCTGTCTACTAACCCAAAAGCCTTGTGTGTACTCCTTGCCATGGCTCAGCTCCAAACATACTTCTACACCGATAACAAGAAATATGCCGTAGATGATGTTTCCTTCTCAGTCCCTGCCACCTCTGAATTTGCTGACCTTAGTAACATCATCAATAAATTACTAAAGGACAAAAATGAGTTCCACAAACATATGGAGTTGTATTTCCTTCTTAAGGGCCAGTTTCTGCGAATGTCCTCGATCAAACACACGGAACTGGAGAATATGCCATCAGAGGCAGTTGTGAAAATAGAATATGTGAAGTACACAGCACCCCAGCCAGAGCAATGCATGTTCCATGATGACTGGATCATTTCAGTTAAAGGGGCAGAGGAATGGATCTTGACTGGTTCTTATGATAAGACCTCTCAAATCCGGTCCTTGGAAGGGAAGTCAATAATGACAATTGTGGGACATATGGATGTTGTAAAAGATGTGGCCTGGGCAAAAAAAAAAAAAAAGACAGTTTGTCTTGCTTATGTTTGAGTGCCTCTATGGATCCAACTATTCTCTTATGGGAGTGGAACAGAGAGAAACAAAGTGAAAGCCCGACCGTGCTGCCGAGGTCATGCTGGAAGTGCAGAGTCTATAGCTGTTGATAACTCAGGAACTACATTTTGCAGTGGCTCCAGGGATAAGATGCTAAAGATCTGGTTTACAGTCCCTACAGAAGATGAAATGGAGGAATCCACAAATTGACAGAGAACACAGAGCAGTTAGGACTCCCATAGTGACCCGCTCTGGTCACAAGGAAGCAATTTCCTCAGTTCTGTGGTCAGATGCTAAAGAAATCTGCAGTGCATCTTGGGACCATACAATTAGAGTGTAGAATGTTGAGTCTGACAGTCTGAAGTCAAACTCTGACAGGAAATAAAGTGCTTAATTGTATTTCCCTTTCTCCAACTTTGTAAGTGGTTAGCATCTGGAAGCACAGATAGGCATACCAGACTGTGGGATCCCTGAACTAGAGACCATTCTTTGATGTCACTGTCCCTAACTTCACATATAGGTTGGGTGACATTAGTAAAATGGTCTCCTACCCATGAACAGCAGCTGATTTCAGGATCTTTAGATAACATTGTCAAGTTGTGGGATACAAGAAGTTGTATGATCTGGCTGCTCATGAAGACAAAGTTCAGAGTGTAGACTGGATAGGGACACAGGGCTATTTTCAGTGGACAAGCAGACAATAAGTTGTATTCCTACAGATACTCACCTACCACTTTCCATGTGGGGACATGAAAGTGAATGATAAATTGATCATATTCTTTATACAAATGAAATTGGTAGAAAATCATGAAATTACATTGATGCAGGTGCAGAAAGCAACCGTTTGAAGTTTATATAATGTTTTCACTCTTCATAACAGCTAACATTTAACTATCTTTTTCTTATTTTGTATTTATAATACAATAGTTTGTGTTTATAAAATGAAAAGAATGATTGTGACTAGCTTGTTAATCACATGTATAGCTACTATGATGTACTCTTATAGTTTATAGTTAATAAATTCACACATCTAAAATATATCTTTCTCTGGCCATTTGTCCCAATTGCAGATGAAGAATATAAGATAATAATAAAATTTACAGAAAAAGTACTAAGTATCTGATGCCCACCACTTTTTAGTATATGTGTATATTTATATACTTATAATTTTTATTTTTAAGTGTAGATTTTGAATAAGAACACATCTTTATAATGCGGTCTATGAAGCTATTTGAAATAATTCTGGATCTATATTTACAGATACAGACAAATATATTCATGATATGTTTTAAATGTTAAAGTAGCTAACAAAACCACCTTAGGTGATGATTTCATTATTATGTTATTATATTTGTCTATATATACTTAGAAAACAATGTGGAAAGATAAACACTAGTAATTTTACAGTGGTAAAGACTTTTATATCTGCTTTATATTATGTGTTTTATTGGTTTTTCTTCCTTCTTTATATTTTCTGTATTGCTTTTATCCAATGAACATTAAATAAATATATATTTTTAAAAGAATTTTAATCTTTTAACCTTTTTAAAGATTAAAAGAGAAGGAATAACAATATTATATCAGTATATGGGAATTTAGTGCATGATAAAAGTAATATATCAGTGGACAAGAGAGAAATTGTTCAAATCAATTTCTCCTATGAACTATTTGGCAAAAACCTCAAATGAATCAAAATTTTAAATACAGGGGGCCGGGCGCGGTGGCTCAAGCCTGTAATCCCAGCACTTTGGGAGGCCGAGACGGGCAGATCACAAGGTCAGGAGATCGAGACCATCCTGGCTAACATGGTGAAACCCCATCTCCACTAAAAAAAAAATACAAAAAACTAGCCGGGCGAGGTGGCGGGCGCCTATGGTCCCAGCTACTCGGGAGGCTGAGGCAGGAGAATGGCGTAAACCCGGGAGGCAGAGCTTGCAGTGAGCTGAGATCGGGCCACTGCACTCCAGCCTGGGCGACAGAGCGAGACTCCGTCTCAAAAAAAAAAAAAAAAAAAACAGGAACCATAAAGATAGCTGAGAGGAATTATTTTTAAGCAAACTACCAAAGACAGAAACAACCATAAAAGAAAAACAAAAGATTTCAACATACATAGCTTTACAACATCCATATGACAAAATACTTCATTAATAAATGGGACATTTGGGATTTATTTTGAATTTGAATTTTTGAAAATATATAACAAAGGGGCCTTATAAATCTGTATTAGAGAGGCCAGCCATGGTGGCTGACACCTGTAATCCCAGCACTTTGGGAGGCCGAGGTGGGCAGATTGCCTGAGCTCAGGAGTTCAAGACCAGCTTGAGCAACACAGTGAGACCATGAGAATCGCTTGAACCTGGGAGGCAGAGAATGCAGTGAGGAAGATGATGCCACTTCACTCCAACCTGGGTGACAGAGTGAGACTCTGTCTCAAAAAAAAACAAAAAAAAATTGCCATTAAAGATAAATAGCCAAAAGAAAAACAGATAAAGAAGATGAATTAGAAATGCCCACATCACCAATAAACACATGAAATAAACATATATATTTGACCTTACAAGAAAATAAATTGATTTTGATTTGTTTCTTAAATAATATTGAAATCTAGCACCTAAGACAAGCACTCTGATAAAATAATGGTGGCAGTGTACAACTGGTACAATGTTTATGAAAAGCAACTTAGAAGCACATACTAAATGACTAAAAAAAATACATATCCTATGAATCAGCTATTTAACTTTTAAATATTTGTATAAGAAAACAAAGACGTACAGTAAAATTTAGTTAAAAGGATCCTCATCAAAAAAATAGAAAAAAAATGGAGTCAGATTTAACTATCCAACAATAAGTAATAGATTATAAGTGATGGTAAGTGTATATAACAGAATTTTAAAAGAGCCACTAAACATGGTTTATAGAAACCTGTTTACTGCAGGTAAGAGCATCACAAAATATTAAATGTGAAAGAGTTGTTAAGTTGTATATTTAAATACTTATAAATGTGTATGCATTTAAAAAATTAGAATGCATACACTGAATTTTTTTTTCATTTTAATAGTGGTTATCCTGCTCAAGGAAATAAAAGAGGACACAAACAAATGGAAGAACATTCCACGCTTCTGGATAGGAAGAATCAATATTGTGAAAATGGCCATATTGCCCAAGGTAATTTATAGATTCAATGCCATCCCCATCAAGCTACCAATGACTTTCTTCACAGAATTGGAAAAAACTACTTTAAAGTTCATATGGAAACAAAAAAGAGCCCACATTGCCAAGACAATCCTAAGCAAAAAGAACAAAGCTGGAGGCATCATGCTACCTGACTTCAAACTATACTACAAGGCTACAGTAACCAAAACAGCATGGTACTGGTACCAAAACATAGACCAATGGAACAGAATAGAGCCCTCAGAAATAATACCACACATCTACAACCATCTGATCTTTGACAAACCTGACAAAAACAAGAAATGGGGAAAGGATTCCCTATTTAATAAATGGTGCTGGGAAAATTGGCTAGCCATATGTAGAAAGCGGAAACTGGATCCCTTCCTTATACCTTATACAAAAATTAATTCAAGATGGATTAAAGACTTAAATGTTAGATCTAAAACCATAAAAACCCTAGAAGAAAACCTAGGTAATACCATTCAGGACATAGGCATGGGCAAGCACTTCATGACTAAAATGCCAAAAGCAATGGCAACAAAAGCAAAATTGACAAATGGGATCTAATTAAACTAAAGAGCTTCTGCACAGCAAAAGAAACTACCATCAGAGTGAACAGGCAACCTACAGAATGGGAGAACATTTTTGCAATCTACTCATCTGACAGAGGGCTAATATCCAGAATCTACAAAGAACTCAAACAAATTTACAAGAAAAAAACAAACAACCCCATCAAAAAGTGGGGAAAGGATATGAACAGACACTTCTCAAAAGAAGACATTTATGCAGCCAACAGACACATGAAAAGATGCTCATCATCACTGGTCATCAGAGAAATGCAAATCAAAACCACAATGAGATACCATCTCACACCAGATGGAATGGCAATCATTAAAAAGTCAGGAAACAACAGGTGCTGGAGAGGATGTGGAGAAATAAGAACACTTTTACACTGTTGGTGGGATTGTAAACTAGTTCAACCATTGTGGAAGACAGTGTGGCAATTCCTCAAGGATCTAGAACTAGAAATACCATTTGACCCAGCCATTCCATACTGGGTATATACCCAAAGGATTATTAATCATGCTGCTATAAAGACACATGCACACGTATGTTTATTGCGGCACTATTCACAATAGCAAAGACTTGGAATCAACCCAAATGTCCATCAGTGACAGACTGGATTAAGAAAATGTGGCACATGTACACCATGGAATACTATGCAGCCATAAAAAAGGATGTGAGTTCATGTCCTTTGTAGGGACATGGATGAAGCTAGAAACCATCATTCTGAGCAAACTATCGCAAGGACAGAAAACCAAACACCGCATGTTCTCACTCATAGGTGGGAATTGAACAATGAGAACCCTTGGACACAGGGTGGGAAATATCACATACCCGGGCCTGTCATGAGGTGGGGGGAGCAGGCAGGGATTGCATTAGGAGATAATACCTAATGTAAATGATGAGTTAACGGGTGCAGCACACTAACGTGGCACATGTATACATATGTAACAAACCTGCACGTTGTGCACATGTACCCTAGAACTTAAAGTATAATTTTAAAAAAAGGGAAAAAATTAAAAATAAAAATAAATAAATAAATAAATAAAACTGTTGGGGGCATTAGCCACATGAACAGCTGTCAAAAAAAAAAAAATAGTGGTTATCTCTGGAAGTGATGTTTCCAACCTTCTTCTTACTTATCTATGTATTTTAAGGTTGGCATACAGAGACTATCTAAAAAAAAAAAAAAAAAGGAAGAAACTGCTTAAAAACTTACACCAGTGAGAAATTCCACAGAAAAGCTCAGAGCATTCCTAACAAGGGTCCCTTTATCTATGCACTTAACGTATCATATGGAAATTAATTAGTTTTCTGCCTCACTAAATGTGGCCTCCCACAAAATAAGAACTATAGTCTCACTCTCAATTTCTTTTTTTATTCTTAACGCCTATTATACTGTGTGGCATAATAGCAGGCTGAGGGCTGGGCACAGTGGTTCATGCCTGTAATCGCAGCACTTTGGGAAGAAGAGGCAGGCGGTTCATTTGAGGTCAGGAGTTCAAGACCAGCCTGACCAACATGGAGAAACCTCGTCTCTACTAGAAGTACAAAATTAGTCAGGCGTGGTGGCGTATGCCTGTAATCCCAGCTACTTGGGAGACTGAGGCAGGAGAATCGCTTGAACCCAGGAGGCAGAGGTTGCGGTGAGCTGAGATCGTGTCATTGTATTCCAGCCTGGGCAACAAGAGCAAAACTCCATCTCAAATAATAATAATAATAATAATAATAATAATAGCAGGCTGAAGGAGTAACTTTTCACAGAGAACCCAAAAGTCTCTCTAAGAAACCAAAGGTTTAGATTCTGCACAGAAAACCCAGAGAGTCACCTATGAAAAAGCCAAGACTAGCCACAGAATCTCTCACTAAATACAAATTTCATTTAACCAGCTCAGATAAAAAATCCTGGCATTTTCCTGCACCTCCCCCTTCTCTCTCCCAATCCATTTACAAATCCAACTGAAGAAATCCTGTTGTTTTGACATTTAAAATGTGTTCTCACAACCATTCTCACCATTTCACTGCCACCATGCTGGTCCAAGCCAGAAGTCATCTCTTGCCCATAGACCAGCAATAGTCCCCTGGTTGGTCTCCAGGCTTCCACTCTCCTGCACTTCAGCCTTCACACAACAGAGTGACCTTGAAAAAGGCAAATCTAATCATGCTACTCTAAGCTCAAAGCCCCCAATAACTTCCCATCACATAGAGAATAAAAGGCAAAGTGCTTCCTATGGCTCACAGCCCTTCATGATCTGCCCTAGACTTTGAACTCCTCTCCTTCCCTCTGTTCACAGGTCTCTAGCCACACTGGCCTGCTGACTATTCCTGAAACTTGTCAAGCTCATTCCTGCCTCAGGGCCTCTCTCTTCCCCACTCCTGTGTTTTTCCTCTTTGCTGGAAATGCACTTCTCCTTAAAAGTGACCTTTTCAAACAGGTCTTTTTGTTTAAAAGTCACCTCATCAAAATACCTATCTTGAACCACTTTTTAAAAAATAGCAATGCTTTCCAACCAGCCTTCACTGTCTCTTCCTTTAACCTGCTCAATTTTTCTTCAGTGCGTCACCTGCCATAACATTATTTATGAATTTGGTATGTGTCTATCTCCTCCACTAGAATATCCATTAGGGAAAGGACTTTGTTTTCTTTACCACTCGATTTCAGGTACTTAGAATAGTGCCTGCCACATCAGAGGTACGAAATAAATATGAGATAATTAACTAGGTGAATAAATAAATGAATGAATGATATCACCAATATATGTTTTAAGTTCTTATACAAACACAATATTTGGCCCACTGTCTACTATAAACCATAGACTATTTCCTGATGCCAACACCAAAAAGGGATGTTACAATAAAGCAGGTAGGATAACAGTCTCACATTACCAAATAACGATACTGATCTGATGTTGACGATTATTTCTTTACTTTTTTTTTTTTTTTTTTTGAGACAGGGTGTCACTCTGTTGCCCAGGTTGGAGTACAGATCACGGCTCACTGCAGCCTCAACCTCCTGGGCTCAAGCAATCCTCCCACCTCAGCCTCCCTAGTAGCTAGGACCACAGGTGCATGCCACCACACCCAGTTAATTTTTTAATTATTTATAGAGACAGGGTCTCGCCAGATTGCCCAGACTGGTCTCAAACTCCACCTACCTCTGCCTCCCAAAGTGCTGGGATTACAGGCATGAGCCACTGTGCCCAGCCTGATGATTATTTTCAATGGGCCTTGTGTTTCTTAAGCCCCAAAAGCCTTCTCATTTCTCATCCCACTGCCATATGAGACCCATATCCACCTGACTGAAACCTCAATGTTTTTCTAAGAATTTATGAAGAGACTTAAGAAATCTCTTCAAATTGTTCCTATGAGGAAGTTATTTCATACTATGAGCAAATTCATTTTCATTAAATATCTGTAGTAACCAAACATTGTTTCTTAGCTCTGTAATATGGCACAATAATCTGACTTACTGACTTACTGACTTACTCTTTATTTCGCATTGGCTTAATTTTTATTTATTTATTTATTTATTTATTTTGGTAGAGATAGAATCTCTAAGCCATGCTGGTCTTGAACTCTTGGCCTCAAGTAATTTTCCCACCTCGGCCTCATAGACTCTTTCTGTGTTGGCCACACTGGTCTTGAACTACTGGACTCAACAGATCCTCCCACCTTGGCCTCCCAATGCTCTGGAATAACCAGCTTGAGCCAACATACCAGCACCCATTGGCTTAATTATTTCAGTAAAATGAGGCAAGGAGGAACCCTACAAAATAAACAGAGGCATTCTCAAAGCAGATATAAGTGAAGACTCAGAGTATACTGTGGTCAACTGTGTTCTATATCACAAGTAGTTTGTCAACTAAAAATAAAGTACTGAAGTTTGGGAACGATTTACTATAAAAATACATTGGACTATGGTCAATGTCATTTACAACATTCACCTCCTTTCTGATACACATCTCAGGAAAACAAAAAACAAAAAAAAAACGACTAAGTACCAGGTCAGAAATTTTGCATAACTGCAGGTGACCACCTTGTCATGGAAATAAACTTAGAATGGTGCTCCTGAAAGTCAACCACAGTGCTTCAAAAACACATGATTTTTCAAAAAACCAAAGTAAGCATACCACATAGTATAGATACCAGGCTATGGCGTTGACCTGGATTAGAATTCCATTTCTTTCCATTTAGTTGCTGTATGATATTGGTCACCTTCCTAATTTCTCTGTGTTCCATAATTCCATATTATCCATAAAATTCAGATATGAACACTTACTATATAGAGTTGTTATGAGGATTGGACAATGTATGCATCCCACAAGTAGATCAATTACAAGCACATCTTGTCCCATGTAAAGGCAACACGTGGGAACGCTGTGCAAGAGGGAACAGCAAAAGCAGTTGGAGGATGGAAGTCAGTTTGCAAACCTATGTGCAGAGGCAGCCAAACAGGAAAACGTCCGCCACAAGTAGTCTGTAAATTGGAGACTCCATTGAGATACACACACACACACACACACACACACACACACACTCCCTGAGAGGAAACAGCACCTTTGTTCATCACCAAGTTAGCCTTAAAAATTATTTACCCATTATTAGCCACACTAGCACTGACAAACCCAACTTTACTCTTGTAGGTCATTCTCCACAGCGTCTGTGCTGCATCAATCCCAAATCTGACTCCCTGACGCTTAAAAGCGAAAATAAAAAACAGAGACATTACTCAATAGAGTTAACCCTTACTTAGCAAAACGCTGTTGTCCCCTGTAGCGTGCAGATAGTAAAGACAGTAATTCCCGACCTTACGCTTGTCAGTGACAGCATGCCCTTTGTATACACGCTTCAGTCGAGAACGACTGCAGTAAATAAACTGCTAGTAGCAACACTGTTCCTCTATCTAAACTTCCGCTTTCCAGAGTTACTGATGTCCCAACATGGGTCCGTCGCTCAGTCTCCGTCAAGCCCGTACCCCATAGCCTGGGCATTTCCCCCCTCAGATCACAAGATGCAAAGGGGAAGTTACTGCCAAACCGACAAGAATGGCCCAGAGCTGGGGGCTGCCAGGCGGTTCCTGGGCCCCTCTCAGCACCCAGAGGAAGTCGGGCGCAGGCTCGCTACGGGTCGGCCGCATGCCGTACCTGGATCAGGCCCTGCTGGAACAAGGCGCTGTGCACGCAGCCTGGGACCGCGCCGGGCAGCTCCAGCGAGCCGTTCCTATTGCAGATGCTCCAGTTTCCCCGCAAGCTGTAGCTAAGCGCCGCGGCGGTGGTGCCTGTACCGCACAGCGCGAGCAGCAGGATCAAGTGGAGGCGCATCTTGGGAGCTCGCGCCACAGAGATGTGGAAGGATCGAAAGGCAGCGGGACAAGAGACCGGCGGGGGAACCCACTCACCCACTCGGAAGGAGCAGAGGCTTTAGGTCTCCGCCCCGGCCCCGCCCCCAGGTCAGCTGAGCACCCTCCAGGCGCCGCCGCGGGCTGCAGGAGAACAAGGAGCCTGCGCCAGCCCCCGCTGGAAGTCCGGCGTCGCGGCTGCGGTAGTTGCAGTCCCCGAGAATAGCTACAGGCTGGGGGGCATTGCGGTCTGAGCCCTCCTTCAGTGCTCCTTCCCGCCGCCTCAGTACATACAACTGGAGGCAAGAACCTTGCACGCTAATTGGGACATAAAGATCCCTGGACGCGAAGTGGCACAAAGCCTCGGGAGATCAGAGACCGACTGTACGTGGAGACCACAGCTGGAGAGGCCCCTCTCTCCTTCAAAGAACCGAAATTGGGAGACAACCCACCTCTTCCCTTCCCCCAAATTTACACAGACCCTCATCTACCTGGTAGCGTAACACTCACCCCCCTGCAGCTCAACTCGCGGGTCTCAGAGCCTACCCCTCCCTTCAAAGAGTAAACAAGTACTAGCAGTACCTCACAGTACCTAGCAGTCACAAGGTTGTTCTGAGGGCTAACCAAGAAAATGCGACTACAGCATGCAGCATACAGCATGCAGCAGGGAGCCTGGCCCTCACGTTAGCTATTGTTACTAGCGGCCTACGTCCTTATGTTTCATAAAGCCCCACGGAGGTTTCTGAGGTTCTGGAACCTGCACTAGGCGCACAACTGAGTTTAAAATTCTCTGCACTCACTAGCTGTGGGACTTGGGCAAGCCGCAAAATCTCCATCTCCGTTTCTTGAAGTTTTCAAGTTGCTTTAAGTATAAAATGAGTTAACATATGTGATCGTCCCTAACAATGCCAGAGTACCCAAGAAATACCAAGGACTTAATTTCGGGTGTTGTAGTCAAATGGCCTACCTGAGTCCCATTCGTTCAATAGGATGTAACAGTGATCCCAGATGTTAAGAGGGAATTTTACATTGCATAGACTGCCTTTCTCCTGTGTTGACGTTATCTGCCTTATATTTATGCTTCGGAAGAAGTCCTTGAAAAGAAATTTTCTCTCTTCAAATCTGAGCTTTGTTTTGCCTTATAATGGCCTTGGAATTGCCTGATTCTGCAGGCACCGGACAATATCTTACTTTGCAAAGTCAGCATTATTTACAAGTCCTGAATATCTTGGCTTAAAGGACATATGGATTATCCAGCCCGAGCCGCTGGCTTACAGATGAGGGAACCGAGTTCAAAGATATCAGGGCCAGTCGCCGCGGCTCACCTCTGTAATCCCAGCACTTCTGGGAGGCCGAGGCGGGTGGATCACTTGAGGTCAGGAGTTCGAGACCAGCCTGACCAACATGGTGAAACCCTGTCTCTATTAAAAATACAAAAATTAGCCGGGCGCCTGGTGGCAAGTGCCTGTAGTTGTAGCTGCTCGGGAAACTGAGGCAGGAGAATCGCTTAAACCCAGGAGGCAGAGGTTGCAGTAAGCCGAGATGGTGCCACTGCACTCCAGCCTAGGCTATAGAGAGAGACTAAAAAAAAAAAAAAGGAGATCAAGTGACTTGCCTGTCACATAGTGGCAGACAGGATTAGAACCCTCCTCTTCAAGGTCCTGCTGTCAGATCCCAATGATATTACAGGGGAAACTCTCTCACTCACTGCTTCAAAGCCTTCCTCACTCACTCCAGAAGCATTTTTACCTTTGATAGGAACAAAGCTCTCAATTCAAATTATATGCCATAATTCATGGCATTAAATGGCTAGCCATGGTCTATGTAACACTGATAACACAAGGTTTATGGCAACAAGAGCAGCAAAGGAATTTTTTCATAACTCCCAGATATTTCATTAAGCCAAATGAGAGGAAGATTCATCCTTGATGATATATATGGATATATTCTGTTGTATTAAGAAATAAGAAATATAATTTTTAGAAAAACAATAATAGAAGATTCTCATTCCTCCTTTCATTCCAGGATGTAAGCATAACATCATTTAGGTTACTTCACTTTGACAACAAAGAACATCAAAGAATAATCAAAGCCCTAATAAGTACTCTTCCTAAAATTGGAATTGGCACAGATGACATGATGTTTTCATTTTCTTATAGGATAATTTTTGTCCATGATTTTCTGGAAGAATAAACCTTATTTAGAGAGTCATGATACTAAATGCAATGTTTAAAATAGTTATGGATGTCTTTAACTTACACTGTATAAACAGATTTCATTTTGATCATTTCATTTGATGCTTCTCAAAGCTTAAATTATTTAGAACAAGTGATAGTTCCCTGGTTTAAAAAGATAAATAATGCCTACAGTGGTTAAATGATGTATAGGGTCAGTATCCTGTCACAACAGGCCAATGGAGGTAGTTAGGCCCTTTGCTATATGACAACACTTCCTTCATATCTAAACATATAAAATTGGTAAACTCATTAGAACACCATGGCCAAGGATATTCCAATCCCATGATATATTACAGAAGTTATAATAAGGGAAAGAAAATGAGAGAGTAATGAGATGTGGAGTGGACATTTTCCTTTAGACTCTTAGTGTCTGATTAAACCCCAGGACTGGGGATAATAGGACATAAGTATCCTGCCCAAAGGTTTGACATACTTCTCCAGAGTTTGAAGCCCCAAATGTCAGAACAAAGAGAGAAGGTAGTGGGAAATATGTATACCACTAGAATTTGGTGTGTCAAGGATGCATATGCGTGACTTTCCTATAAACCAAGAGGACACCGTAGGAAGTAACCAGGCTTGAGCCAGTATAATGGGACTCTACCCAAGAGAGACCAAGAAGTCAACTACAGGACACATGGCCTACGTCAGCAAACTGTGCAGTAGAGTATTTCCCTGGAGAAGTCTCCAAAGAAGAACCTATACCATCCCTCATTAGGCATTGCAACCAACCTGAGAAGGAAGGGAGGCCCAGAAGGATTGGAGAGAGGGGAGGGTTGTAAAAAGAAACCACCCGCCTTCTCCACTGGTGTCCACCAGCCACAGGTTAATTCTGAACTAGATGGATGGGGGAAATAAATGTTTGAGTTGGATATGAGACTAAAATTTTAAATTGAACTGTGTTTAAACTGTGTTTAAAATTCATGAGAAGTTTGCCTGTTTGTTACATTGTTACATTTCTGGTAACAGAAGGAAAGTTAGCTCTCAGTGACTTAAATGGAAAAAGAAAATTTGTATTTTAATATCATTGTCAATGTTATTGGGTCATCTAGGGGTGAGGATGAGGAATAGTGATCAGGTTGTGGACTACAGAACTTGAGTTATGAACCATACAATTAAAGCCTTTTACCTAATGGCTTAAAGACCTCACTGCACCTGATACATTCTGTTTTAAGTCATACACAACACTGAAAAAAATTGACAACATATGGAGCCACAGAGAAAATATCAACAAATTCCAAAAAATTGCTAGCATGGAAAGCAGCATTCTCTTATCGTAATGTAATAAAATTAGAAATAAGAAATGAAAAAGGATAAACCAAACCCATTTATTCGGAATGTTAAAATATATATATATATATTCCTAAATAATGCATGGGTCAAAACAATAATAGATTTCCAGTTTCTGGCCTGGCATATAAGGACCTTGGAAGTCATCACTCTATCCTAAAAACAAGTAAAAAGCTGCACAAATTGAAAATAGACAACTCTTCTTAGCTGAGTGAAGTCACAGGGCAAATTACTACCCCCAAAATTAGAGATGTAGACAGGTAGATACAGGCAATCACAACTTACCTGACTAGATCACACACTACCCCCCAACCATTGTCCCATAGCTGAAATCTCAGTGGGAACCAGTACGGAGTAGGAAGACCTGTACTATAATTGACAAATTACTGGAGGACCAATATGCACGAATGTGAGTTAAAAACACCAAGGGGACCCAGTCTTAGGGGAGCAGCTGTACTTTTGTAAGTTTTCCTCCAGGTGCTCTACAAAGCTGTCATAGTGAAGATTGAAGAAAAATCCTCTCATGTTTCCTGCAAGGGAGGAGAAAAGTAACTATTCTGAATGTGCTAGAGATTCTGTGCTTCTTAACAAGACCCATTCTCAAAAGAGACAATTTTACCAGAGCTGAAGCAACTGGCATTTTGTCAGAGCCTCGCCAGTCTGGGGGAAGGAAAATACCCAACTCCAGCCCTCTATAGACATTCTGCCCCATCTAAGGGTTGTTGAAACATAGCTGAGAAACACTGTGAAGTTCACAGTCCAGGGGACTGGGCTCACTAGATGACTGAGACCCCTAATCAGAGGACAATAGACCATTTTCCCTCTCTCAACGCCTTTCCAACACATCACTGAAGGCCTATTTATGGCAATTTCACCCAGGATCTCATGTATGGCTTTCAACAAAAATTTATAAAGCCAAAGATACAACTTGGAAAGACAAAGCAAATGCCAAAACCAAACTCAGATATGGGGGGAATGTCGGAATTATCAGTCCAGGAATTTAAAATAACTGATTAATATGCTGAGGGCTTTAATGAAAAATTTACACAACATACAAAAACAGATGGGTAATGTAAGCAGAGACATGGAAATTCTAAAAAAGAATAAGAAATGCTAGTGATGAAAAGCACCATAACGGAAATGAAGAATGGCTTATTAGTAGATGGAACA
The DNA here is from genome assembly GCF_009764315.1 of Trachypithecus francoisi. Classification (NCBI taxonomy): domain Eukaryota; kingdom Metazoa; phylum Chordata; class Mammalia; order Primates; family Cercopithecidae; genus Trachypithecus; species Trachypithecus francoisi. Next base: position 99,218,873 of record NW_022681454.1, read on the forward strand.
TGGCTAAGGAAAGAATCTCTGAGCTTGAGGGTAGGTCAACAGAAACTTTCAAAACCGAAAAGCAGAGAAAAATGTACGGAAAAAGGAATGAACAGAGTATCCAAGAACTGGGGGACAACTACAAAAGATACTGTCATGAAAAGAGTCAAACTCTATAAATATTCGAAGAGATTTATTCTGAGCCAAATATAAATGACCAATGGCCTGAGATACAGCCCAGAGAGCATGTGCCCAGGGTTGCCCAAGGCTACACAGCTTGGTTTTATTTATTTTGGGGAGACATAAGACATCAGTCAATACATGTAAGATGTACATTGGTTTGGTCCAGAAAGGTAAGAATATTTGAAGTGGGGGCTTCCAGGTCATAGATGGATTCAGGAATTTTGTTCATTGGAAATTGGTTGAAGGAGTTAAGTTATTGTCTAAAAACCTATAATTAATAAAGGGGAATGTCTGAGTTAAGATAAGGGGTTGTGGAGACCAAGGTTCTCATTATGCAGACAGAATCAATAGAAGGGAATATTTCTTATCAGACTTAAGGAGTCTTCTATGAGTCTTAAGGTCTCTGTTTTAATGTTAATGCTGGCAGGTATGCCTGAATTCCAAAGGAAGAAGGATATAATGAGGCATGTCTGACCCCCACTTCCATTAAGACCTGAACTAGCTTTTCAGGTTAACTTTGGAATGCCCTTGGCTGAGGGGAGGGTCCATCAGTCAATTGCAGGGCTAAGAATTTTATTTTTGGTTTACAATATAATATATATGAATAGAGACCTAGAAGGAGAAGTCAGAAAGGAACAGAAGATATATTTGAAGTAATAATGACTGAGAATTTCCCCCAAATTAATGTCAGACACAAAGTCACAGATCCAGGAAGCTCCAAGTACATCAAGCAGGATAAGTGCCCAAAAAACTACACCTGGGCCTATCATATTCAAATCAAAGATTTAAAAAAAATCTTGAAAGAGGCCAGAGGGAAGAAAGCAACTTATGTATAGAGAAGCAAAGATAGAAATTATAGCCAACTTCTCCTCAGAAGCCATGCAAACAAGAGGAGAGTAGAGTAAAATATTTAAAGACTTGCAAGGAAAACGTGCACCAACCTACAATTCTATGCTCTGCAAAATTATTTCTCAAAAGTCAAGGAGAATTAAAGACTTTCTCAGACAAACAAAAATTAAAATAATTTATTGCCAATAGACCTGCCTTGCAAAGAATGTTAGAAGTTCTTCCAAGAGAAGAAAAATAGTGTAGAAAAATAGAAAATTAGATCCACAAAAAGAAAAGAAGAGCATTAGAGAAGGAATAAGTGAAGGTCAAACAAAAACTCTTGTTCTTGCCAAGGCATGGTGGTTCATGCCTGTAATCCCAACACTTTGGGAGGCCAAAGCAGGAGGATCACTTGAATCCAGGAGTTTGCGATCAACCTAGGCAACAAAGCAAGACCCTGTCTGTACAAAAAAAAGAAAAGAAAAAGAAAAAGAAAAAGAAAAAAAGAAAAGAAAAGAAAGAAAAAGCAACTCTTATTTTCTTATCATGTATTGACCCAGCCTATAACAGTGTGCTCAAAATAGTAATAGCAACAATGTGAAATGAATGATAGCAATAACACAAGGGGTATGAGACAAGAATTAGGAATATTTTGTTATTATAAAGTAATGAAGCAGTACAGTGCTATTCAAAAGCAGATTTAGGCTGGGTGCAGTGGCTCATGCCTGTAATCCCAGAACTTTGGGAGGCTGAGGCAGGTGGATCACCTGAGGTCAGAAGTTCAAGACCACCCCGGCCAACATGGTGTTTAGTCTCTATTAAAAATAAAAAATTGGCCGGGCGCGGTGGCTCAAGCCTGTAATCCCAGCACTTTGGGAGGCCAAGACGGGCGGATCGCGAGGTCAGGAGATCGAGACCATCCTGGCTAACACGGTGAAACCCCGTCTCTACTAAAAATACAAAAACTAGCCGGGCGAGATGGCGGGCGCCTGTAGTCCCAGCTACTCGGGAGGCTGAGGCAGAAGAATGGCGTAAACCCGGAAGGCGGAGCTTGCAGTGAGCTGAGATCCGGCCACTGCACTCCAGCCTGGGCGACAGAGCGAGACTCCGCCTCAAAAAAAAAAATAAATAAATAAATAAATAAAAAATTAAAAAAAAATAAAAAATTAGCAGGGTGTGGCAGCACCAGCCTGTAATCCCAGCTACACAGGAGGCTGAGGCAGGAGGATTGCTTAAACCCGGCAGACAGAGGTTGCCGTGAGCTGAGATAGCACCATTGCACTTCAGCCTGGGCAAAAAGAGTGAAACTCCATCTCCATAAATAAATAAATAAATAATAAATAAATAAATAAATATGGATTTAGAGCCAGGTGCAGTGGCCCATGTATAAATAAATAAGTAAACAAACAAACAAATAAAAGCAGATTTAGGGGCAGGTGCAGTGACCCATGCCTGTAATCCCAACACTTGGGGAAGTTGAGGTGGGATGACTGCTTGAGCCTAGGAGTTCAAGATCACCTTGGGCAACAAAGTGAGACCCCATCTCTACAAAAAATAGAAATAAAAAAAATTAGCTGGGCATCGTGGTGCATGCTTGTCGTCCCAGCTACTAGGGAGGCTTAGGAGGGAGGATCGCCTGAGCCCAGGAGATTGAGGCTGTAGTGAGCCATGATTGTGTCATTGCACTCCATGACAGAGTGAGACCCTATCTCAAAAAAAATAAAAATTAAAATCAATTAATTGAAAAGTGGACTTGACCATACTGCCCAAAGCAATCTGCAAATTCAATGCTATTCCTATCAAATTACCAACTTCATTTTTCACAGAATAAGAAAAACTGATTCTAAAACTCATATGAGGCCAGACACGGTGGCTCACGCCTGTAATCCCAGCACTTTGGGAGGCTGAGGCAGGCAGATCACCTGAGGTCAGGAGTTCGAGACCAGCCTGACCAACACGGAGAAACCCCATCTCTACTAAAAATACAAAATTAGCTAGATGTGGTGGCACATGCCTGTAATCCCAGTTATTCAGGAGACTGTCACAGGAGAATTGCTTGAATCCAGGAGGCGGAGGTTGTGGTGAGCCGAGATTGTGCCATTGCACTCCAGCCTGGGCAACAAGAGTGAAACTCTGTCTCAAAAAATAAAATTAAATAAAACCCCCAAAGGAACCTGGATAGCCAAGGCAATCCTAACCCAAAAGAACAAAACCAGAGGCATCACAGTACCTGACTTCAAGCTATAGTAAAAGGCTACAATAAACAAAACAGCAGGGTACTGGTACAAAAATAGACACATAGACCAATGGAACAGAATAGAGAACCCTGAAAGCCACACACCTACAATCAACTGATCTTTAACAAAATTGGCAAAGCTAAATAACAAGGAGAGGACACCCAATTCAATACATGTTGCTATGAAAATTGGCTAACTCTATGCAGATGAATGAAACTGTACCCATACCTCCCGTTACATATAGAAATTAACACGAGATGGATTAAAGACTTACATGCAACACCTCAAACTATAAAAATTCTAGAAGAGGCCAGTCATGATGGCTCATGCATATAATCTCAGCACTTTGGGAGGCCAGGACAGATGGATTGCTTGGGCCCAGGAATTTGAGACCAGCCTCGGCAACATGGTGAGACTTTGTGTCTATTAAAAAAAAAAAAAAATTGCTAGAAGAAGGCCTAGAAAATACTCTTCTAGACATTGGTCCTGGCAAATAATCTATGATGAAGACCCCAAAAGCAAATGCAACAAAATTTAAAAATAGACAAATTAGACTTAATTAAAATGAAGAACTTCAGCAAAAGAAACTCTCAACAGACTAAACAAATAGCCTACAAAATTAGAAAAAAAAATTTGCAAACTATGTCTCTGAAAAGGACTAATATCCGGAGTCTATAAGGAATTTAAACAAATCAACAAGAAAACAAAAAACCCCATTAAAAAGTGGGCAAAGAATGTGGACATGCACTTCTCAAAAGAAGACATAAAAGTGGCCAAGAAAAATGAAAAAATGCTGAACATACCTAATCACCAGAAAGATGCAAATCAAAACTACAATGAGATATCATCTCACACCAATCAGAATGGCTATTATTAAAAAGTCAAAAACTAACAGATGTCGGTGAGGAGGCAGAGAAAAGGCAATGCTTATACACTGTTGGAGGGATTGCAAATTAGCTACAGCCTCTGTGGAAAGCTGTTTGGAGATGTCTCAAAGAACTAAAAATAGAACTCTCATTTGACCCAATAATTCCATTACTGAGTATATACCCAAAGGAAAATAAAGTTTTCTACCAAAAAGACACATGCACTCGTATGTTCATTCCAGCACTATTCACAATAGCAGAGACATGGAATCAATGCCCATCAATATCTACAGTGCCCACCAATAGTGGATTGGATAAAGAAAATGTGGTACATAAGGCTGGGTGCTGTGGCTCACGCCTGTGACCCCAGCACTTTGAGAGGTTGAGGCGGGTTGATCGCTTGAGCTCAGGAGTTTGAGACCAGCCTGGGGAACATGGTAAAACCCAATCTCTACAAAAAACAAACAAACAAACAAACAAACAAACAATTGTTTTGATTAGCTGGGCATAGTGGTGTGTGCCTGTAGTCCCAGCTACTTGAGAGGCTGAGGTGGGCAGATCACTTGAGCTTGGGTGGCAGAAGTTGCAGTGAACCAAGATCACGTCACTACACTCCAGCCTGGGTGACAGAGTAAGACCCTGTCTCAAAAAAAGAAAATGTGACATATACACCATGGAATACTATGCAGCCATAAAAAAAATGAAATCATGTCCTTTGCAGTACTTGGATACAGTTGGAGGCAGTTATGCTAAGTGAATTCATGCAGAAACAGGAAACCAAATGTTACATGTTCTCACTTATAAGTGGGAGCTAAGTCTTGAGTTCACACAGACATTAAGATGGGAATAATAGACAGTGCAGACTCCAAAATGAGGGAAAAAGGGAGGGTATCAAGAGTTGAAAAACTTCCTGTTGGATACTATGCTCACTATCTGGGTGATGGGATCAATAGAAGCCCAAACCTCAACATCACACAGTATACCCTTGTAACAAACCTGCACATATACCTCCTGAATCTAAAATAAAAGTGGAAAAATGTGTTTAAGTGAACTTGGATTCGCTCTAAACATATACTGCAAATTCTAGGGCAACCAGTGAAAAAAAAAAATTTAAAGGAATGCAACTGATGTGCTAAGAAATAGAATTATATAAAATGTTCGGTTAAAACCACAAAAGGCAGAAGAAGAGTGGAAGACAAAGATAGGAACAAAGAACAAGGGCAACAAACAGAAAAGAGTAACAGGGTGAGGGTTGCACCAAAATCTCACAAAGAGAACTTATCATATAACCAAAAATCACCTGTTCCCCAAAAGCTATTGAAATAAAAAGACAGTAACAAATATGGTTATTGTCAGATGTTATAGATATTAATCCAACTCTATCAATGGTCTAAATATACCAGTTAAAGGATAATTTTCAGAGTAGATAAAAACAATAAGACCCAGCTATCTGTTTTCTATAAGTGACCTCTTTTAATTATAAAGACACATCCAGATTAAAACTTAAAAGAAGGACAAAGATATACCACACTTACATTAATTTTTTAAAAAGTGAGTAGCTATATTAATTTCAGAGAAAGCACACTTCAGAGCAAAGAAAATTATCAGGATACAGAGGGACAATACATAATGATTAGTGGGTCAGTTCTCCCAAAAGACCTTACAATCCGGAATGCGTATGTGCTTAATTAATAACAGAACATCAAAATACAATAATCAAAAACAGATAGAACTGTAAGAAGAGAAAGATAAATCTAATAATATACTTGGAGACTTCAACAGCCCTCCGTCAGTAATAGACAGATCTAGCAGGCAAAAGAAATCAGTAAAGACATAGTTGAACTCAACAATACCATCAATCAACTGGGTATAGTTGACAGCTATAGACCATTTCATCCAACAACAACAGAATACACATTCTTCTCTAGGTCACATAGAACATTCACTGAAATAAACCATACTTTGGGCCATAAATTACACCTTAACAAATTTAAAAGAATGTGAATTACAAAATGTACCCTCTCAGACCACAGTGGAATTAAACTAGAAAGCAATAACAGAATGAAAGCTGGAAAACCTCAAATGACTAGAAGATTAAACAGCACACTTCCAGATAACACACAAGTCAACAAAGAAATCTCAAGATAAATTTAAAAATTTTTTAAACATTAATTAAAAAACAATTTTATAAAAATGTGTGGGACCCACAAAGCAGTGCTTAGAAATTTACAGCATTCAAGTCTTGTATTAAGAAAAAAGAAAGATCTGAAATCAGTAGTCAAAACTTTCATCTTAGGAAGCTAGAAAAGAAGACGAATTAAATCCAAAGTAAGCAGAAGGAAAGGAATAATAAAAATTAAAACAGAAATAATGAAATTGAAAAGAGGTGTCAGGAAGGAGGCGGTTAGAAAAAATATGAATGCATTTATTGCTACTGACTTTTACACTTAAAAATGGTAAAGATGGTAAATTACATATGTATATTTTACCTCAATAAAAAATTTTACAAGAAAACAGGAAATCAATAGAGAAAATCAACAAAACCAAATGCTGGCTTTTTAAAAAGATCAGTAAAATTGATAAGCCTCTAGCCAGGCTAAGAAAATAAGAGAGAAGACACAAATTATTTATATAACAAATGCAAATGAAAGAGGGAACATCACTACAGATCCCAATCAGACATTAAAAGGATAAAAAGAAATACTATGAGCAAATTTATGTTCACAAATTTGATAGCATAGATGAAATGGCCAATTCCTTGAAAGACAGTCTGCTGAAAACTTACAAAAGAAGAAATAGACAATCTTAATAGGCCTATATCTGTTAAAGAAATTGAGCCAGTAATCGATAATCTTGCAAAACAGAAAGCACCAGGCCAGATGGTTTTGCTAGACAATTCTACCAAACATTTAAGGAAGAAATTATACCAATTAAGATAGAAGCAGTGGCAATACTTGCTACACCCTCATTCTATGGGGCCAATATTACCCTCATATTATAAAACAAAGACATTTACAAGAAAATAAAACTACAGACTCACCCTGAGCAATATCTCTCAGGAACATACATGAAAAATTTCTCAACAAAAAAATTAGCAAATTGAATCCAACAACATAGAATTATACACTATGACCAAGTGGGATTCATTCGGGGTATACAAGGCTAGTTCAACATCTGAAAATCAACTCATGTAATGCATCACACCAGCAGACTAAAGAAGAAAAAAAACACATGATCATATCAATAGATGAAGAAAATGAAGAAAAAGCATTTGACAAAATCTAACAGCCATTCATGATAAAAAAAAAAAACTCTCAGCAAACTAGAAATGGAAGTGAACCCCCTCAACTTCATTATAAAAATGTAAAATAAAAAAACTACAACTAACATATTAATTAATGGCGAGAAGCTAGAAAACTTTATTGCTAAGATCACGAATGAGGCAAGAATGTGTTCTATCACAACTCCTTTTCACCATTGTACTGGAAACCCTAGCTAATGCACAAAGACTAGGAAAGGAAATACAGTCATATGCCACATGACAACATTTCGGTCAATGACAGATCACATATACAATGGTGGTTCCATAAAATTACAATGGGGAAGAAAAACTCCTATTGCCTAGTGAGGTTGTAGCCATTGTAATGTCATGGTGCAACACATTACTCATGTTTATGGTGATGCTGGTGTAAACAGACCTACTGTGCTGCCATGCATATAAAATATAGCACACAGTTATATACAGTGCATAATACTTAATAATAAGTGACTATGCTATTGGTTTATGTATTTGCTATACTATACTTTTTATAATTATTTTATAGTATACTACTTCTACTTACTTTTTTAAAGAAAGTTAACTATAAAACAGTCCCAGGCAGGTCCTTCAGGAGGTATTCCAAAAGAAGGCATTGTTATCATAGGAGATGACAGCTCCATGTGTGTTATTGCACTTGAAGACCTTACAGTGGAACAAGATGTGGAGGTGGGAGACAGTGATATCGATGATACTAGCCCTATGTAGAACTAGAACTATGTAGAACTAACTTTGTAGGTTAATGCTTGTGTTTGTGTCTTAGTTTTAAATAAAATGTTTAAAAAGAAAAAACAAAAATTTTAAAAATAGAAAATAGTGTGTAGAATAAGAATTTAAAGAAAATATTTTTGTATAGCTATACAATGTGTTTGTGTTTTAAGCTAATTGTTATTTACAAGAGAGTCAACAAGTTGAAAAATTAAACCATTTATAAAGTTAAAATGTTACAGTAAGCTAAGGTTAATTTATTATTGAAGAAACAAAAATATTTTTTATAAATTTAATATATCCTAAGTCTACAGTGTTTATGAGCCACTAGTATACAAAATATACAAAGAACCCTTAAAACTAAGCCATAAGAAAATGAACAACCCAATTTAAAAATGGACAAAAGAACTCAATAGACACCTTACTATAGAAGATATACAGGTGGCAAATAATTACATAAAAACAAGCATACACCATAAGAGAAACTGCAAATTAAAATAAAATAAGATGGCTGGGCGCGGTGGCTCAAGCCTGTAATCCCAGCACTTTGGGAGGCCGAGACGGGCGGATCACGAGGTCAGGAGATCGAGACCATCCTGGCTAACACGGTGAAACCCCGTCTCTACTAAAAATACAAAAAAAAATAATAATAAAATAAAATAAAATAAGATACCACTACATACCTATTAGAAAGGCCATTATCCCAAAGGCTGTCAACACCAAATGCTGGTGAGGTTGTGGAGGAACAGAAGCTCTCATTCGTTGCTGGTGGGAATGCCAAATGATACAGCCACTTCGGAAGACAGTTTGGCACTTCTTTACAAAACCTAAGCATACTCTTAGCACATGTGATCATTAGTTTTATGTATCAACTTGACTCGGTCACGGGTTGACCAGATAGTTAGTCAAACATTATTCTGGGTGTTTCTGTGAAGGTGTTTTTGGATGAGGGTACTATTTAAGTTGGTAGAACAAGTAAAGTAGATTGCCCTCCATAATGTGGATAGGCCTCATCCAATCAGTTGAAGACCTGAATAGAGCAAAAGATTGACCCTCCCTGAAGGAATAGACAACTTTTCTGCCTGTCAGGCTTCAGACTGGAATACTGTCTCTTCCTGGTTCTACAGCAGTCTGCCAGCCTTTGGACTCAAACTGGAACATTAGCTCTACAGATTTTGGACTTACCACCTCTGTAATTGTGTGAGCTAATTTCTTATAATAAATCTCTTTATAATGTATATACATCCTATTGGTTCTGTTTCTCTGGAGAATCTTGACTAATATACCATATGATCCAGCATTTGCACTCCTTGGTATTTACACAAAGGAGCTGAAAACATATATCCATCCAAAAACCTGCACATGGATGTTTATAAGAGCTTTAGCCATAATTGCCAAAACCTGGAAGCAACCAAGATTTCCTTCAGTAGGTGAACGGATAAACTGCAATACATCCAGACAATGGAATATTATTCATCACTTTAAAAATGGGCTATCCTGGCTGGGCGTAGCGGCTCACACATGTAATCCCAGCACTTTGGGAGGCCAAGACAGGCAGATCACCTGAGGTCAGGAGTTCGAGACCAATCTGACCAACATGGCGAAACCTCATCTCTACTAAAAATACAAAAATTAGCCAGGTGTGGTGATGAATCCTGTAATCCCACCTACTTGGAAGGCTAAGACAGAAGAATTGCTTGAACCTCGGAGACAAAGGTTGCAGTAAGCCGAGATTGTGCCACTGTACTCCAGCCTGGGCAACAGAGCAAGACTCCATCTTAAAAAAAATAGAGAAAAAGAAAAGAAAAGGAAAACAAAACAAAAGGGCTATTTGGGCGTGGTGGCCCATGCCTGTAGTTGCAGCTACTTGAGAAGCTGAGGTGGGAGAATTGCTTGAACCTGGGAGGCAGAGGTTGCAGTGAGCCAATTGCACCACTACACTCCAGCTTTAAGTGCATATTACTAGGTGAAAGCAGCCTATCTGAAAGTCTACATACTGTATGATTCCAACTATATGACAATCTGAGAAAGGCAAAACTATGGGAGACAGTGAAAACATCAGTGGTTGACAAAAATTGCAGGCAGGAAGGGAGGAACAGGCTGACCACAGAGGATTTTTAGGGAAGTGAAAATACTCTGTGATACTAGAATGGTGGATATATGTCACAATTTGTCAAAATCCATAGAATGTAAAACACGAAGAGAGAAACCTAACATAAACTATGGACTTTGGGTGATAATGATATGTCAATGCAGGTTCATAAATTGTAACAAATGTACCACCCTGCCACGGCCTCCCAAAGTGCTGGGATTACAGGCGTGAGCCACCACGCCCAGCCTGTTCTTCTTTCTTCTTCCTTCTTTCTTCTCCTTCTTCTTTTTCTCCTCCTTCTCCTTCTCCTCCCCCTTCTCCTTCTTCTCCTCCTCCTCCTCTTCTTCTTCCTCTTCTTCTTCCTCCTCCGCCCCTTCCCCTTCCCCTTCTTCGTATTATTACTATATTTTGCAGACAGAGTCTCAGTGTGTCGTCCAGGCTGGAGTGCAGTGGCATGCTCTTGGCTCACTGCAACCTCTGCCTCCCAGGTTCAAGCAATTCTCCTGCCTCAGCCTCCCTAGTAGCTGGGATTACAGGCATGTGCCACCACACCTGGCTAATTTTTTTATTTTTAGTAGACGTTGGCCAGGCTGCTCTTGAACTCCTGACCACCTGGTGATTTGCCCGCCTTGGCCTCCCAAGGTGTTGGGATTACAGGGGTGAGCCACCATGCCTGGCCTATTTTTTAAGCTAGAGAAAATAATTTGATTATATAATTAAAATAAGTATTTAAATTTTATTACCAATTAAAATTTATATGTTTGTAACTTTTACTGTTTGCAAAAATATTTAAGTAAATCAGTGCATAGGAACAAAACATCCAAATTGAAAAACCTGTTTGTAACTGATAAGATTGATGATATATTTATATGTAATACTAGAGTTGACCTACATGCTCAACATGTACTCTATAACAATCTTATATGATGCAATGGTTAAAGTGAAATGTTGCCCTAACCAAACAATAAAGTTGTGTTTAATGGAAAACATGCTACTTTTCTTCAGTTTTTAAATTTTAAAATGTGACATTAGCCACATTTCAAGTGCTCAGTAGCCATATAAGGCTAGTGACTCTCATACTGGAAAGCATAGTTGTAGGCAATAGAGATTCAGCAGTAAACAAAGCAAGAGAAAATTTCCTCTCCCCTTGGGCCTCGACTTTTCTGTCTACTTATATTTTATTTACTTAAAAAACAACATAGAGCTGTATTTTGAATTTTTACTCAGTCTGAAAATCTTTGTACTTTGATTGGATAATTTAACCCAGTTACATTTATTTACTGTTTGTTTGTTTGTGTATTTATTTATTGGCAGGGTCTCACTCTGTCACCCAGGCTGGAGTGCAGTAGTGCAATTATGACTGACTGCAGCCTCAATCTCCCCAGGTTCAGGTGATCCTCCCACTTCAGCCCAAGTAGCTGGGACCACAGGTGCATGCCACCAAGTCTGGCTAATATTTCTGTATTTTTTGTAGAGATGGGGTTTCTCTATGTTGCCCAGGCTTGTCTCAAACTCCTGGGCTTAAGCAATCCTCCAGTCTCAGACTTCCAAAGTGCTGGGATTACAGGTGTGAGCCACCACACCTGGCCCCAATTACTTTTTGAGTAATTACTTATACAATTTGGAATTTTACCTACCATATTGTGCCTTCTATTTGTCCTGCCATCTCTGGGTCTCTCTCATTTGCCTTTCTTTCTCCTTTGTCCATTTATTTCTTCTCTTCTAATTTGGAAATTATGCACCTTTTCTACTTTTTCGTGTTTACCCTACATTTTAAAAGGCTTTTTATTCTGAGATAATTTTGGACTTATAGAAGCATCCACAAAATTAGTACAGAAATTTCCTCCATACACGCCGACCAGATTCCCCTAATATCAACATACTACATATTCACAGAAGAATAATCAAATCTAATTAACCAACACTGAAATGATATTATTAAATAATCTACCACTCATGGGGTGGAATGCATCCAGAGCATTTAGGCTGCACAGGAAGTTACAGAGGAAGTGGTAGATCTCTGTAGACCACTGGGCCACAGGTTGTGCAGAGGCTGGTAAAAAGAGTGACTTCAGATGTGTGAGTCTCCAGGCCACAAGCAGTCAGTGCAGGCCATGCAAGAGCTTTGGTTTCCTTGTCAAGAGGGGTGCAAAAATGTTATCAGCAGGTCAGAGTTGCAAGGTCACAGACTGTGTTTTGGGCCTGTGGATATTTACTGGTTGTCTTCATACCCACACTAGCCAACCCTCAGCCCATAACAGGAATAGCAGGAGAACCTCTTCCTCTGTGGTATTCCTCTAATGCCCTTTACTGAGAAAGCTTAACATCGTGCCCACGTTAAAGGAATGATTCTTTAAAAAAATTCAGTTGCCTATCACAGAAGATACACAGTAACAGATGATCCTTGACTTATAATGGGGTTACATTCCAATGAACTCACTGTAAATACAAAATATCATAAGTCAAAAATGCATTTAATACACTTAACTTACCAAACATCATAGCTTAGCCTAACCTACTTTTAGTGTGCTCTGAACACTTACATTAGACTTGTTTTAGATTATTTTATAATTACTGTAGGCTATTTTAAAGTGTTGACTGCCTCATGTAATTTATCGTCTACATTGAAAATGGAAAAAGGGCTGGGTGCTGTGGCTCACACCTGTAATCCCAGCACTTTTGGAGACTGAGGCAGGAGACTTGTTTGAGCCCAGGAGTTCAAGACCAGCCTGGACAACATTGGGAGACGCTGTCTCTACAAAAAATATAAAAACAAAAATTAGTTGGGTGCAGTGCATGTGCTTGTGGTCCTGGCTACTCGGGAGGGTGAGGTGGGAAGACTGCTTGAGCCCGGGAGGTCAAGTCTGCAGTGAGCCATGATCTCACCACTGCATTCCAGTCTGGGTGACAGAGTGTCTCAAAAAAGAAAAAAAAAGAAAAAGTAAAAAACACAAAAATTGTATGGGTACTCAAAGTACAGCTTTTACTGAATGCGTATCATTTTGCATCACCATGAAGTCAAAAAATTGTAAGTCGAACCATTCTAAGTCAAACACCATTTGTAGTATCCCTTTATCTATGGTTTCATCTTCTGCAGTTTTTCTTACCCATGATTCACCATGGTCTGAAAATATTACATCTCTACTCTTGTGCTTTGGGAACATTATTAAGTAAAAAAAGAGTTATTTGAACATAGCACTATAATACTGTGACAGTCCATGTGATTACCAAGATGGCTACTAAGTGACTAACAGAAATTTGAGCAGGAAGGAGTGGGATGGCATGAGATTTCATCATGTTACTGAGAACACAGTGCAATTTCAAACATGAATTGTTTATTTCTGGAAGTATTCATTTATGTCATAATGCCTATGTCATTCATTTCATTTAGGCATTTCATCTCGTATCATCACAAGAAGGGTTAGTACAGTACAATAAGATGTATTGAGAGTTCACATTCATATCTTATTACAGTATAGTTATAATTGTTGTATTTTATTATTACTTATTATTGTTAATCTCTGTGGCTAACTTATAAACTTTATCATATATATCTAGGAAAAAACATAGTGTATAGTGGGTTTAGTACTATCTGTGGTTTCAACTATCTACTAGGGGTCTTGGAACGTATCTCCCGAGGATAATGAACTACTTTATTGAAAGGTGCATGTAGAGCCTGGAAGCAGTAAATTGAATTCCAGCTCCAATTAGCCATGTGTTAGACCAAGTTATTTTTCCATGCTTCTTAAGCTGTTACTTTCATCTTCATGCTACATTCAGAATGATTTTTTCATATATTTCACTCCTCTAATTCTTTAGCTGTGTCAACTAGGCTATTAAACCTATTCTTCTGTTTTCTAAATTCTGGAAGTACTGCTTTTGGTTCTTTTTCAAATCTGATTGATCATTTTAATAGCCTCTTGCTTTTTATTCATATTTTAAACTTATTTTATTTCTCCCACAATGATAGAGAGGTAAAGTTCTGGAATCTGATTATCTAAATTTAAATCCCAACCTCTACCATTAGATAAGTAACTTTGGGCAAATCATAACCTCTTTTCCTCAGTTGCCTCATCTTTAAAATAGAAATAATAATATAAGCATTTAAATGGTTAGTATACAAGTTTGTTATGAGAATTAAGAGTTAATATATGTAAAGAATTGGCTGGGTGCAGTGGCTCACGCCTGTAATCCCAGCACTTTGGGAGGCCGAGGGGGGGCGTATCACCTAAGGTCAGGAGTTCGAGACCAGCCTGGCTAACATGGTGAAACCCCATTTCTACTAAAAATATAAAAAAATTAGCCAGGTGTGGTGGCAAGCACCTGTAATCCCAGCTACCCAGGAGGCTGAGGCAGGAGAATCGCTTGAACCTGGGAGACAGAGGTTGCAGTGAGCCGAGATCATACCATTGTACTCCAGCCTGGGCAACAGGGAAACTCCATCTCAAAAAAAAAAAAAAAAAAAAAAATTTGTGCATGTGTGTCTAAAGAATTTAGAGAAGTGCTTGACACTTAAAAGTATTATGTAAGTGTGGTTATTACTATCTTTTGCAGCTCATTATTTTTAAGGTGAAATTCACATATCATTAACTATTTTAAAATGCACAATTCAGTGTAATTTCTTGTGTTCACAATGTTGTATAGCCATAATAACCTTTAGTTCCAAGATATTTTTATCACCCACAAGAGACTACATACCCATCAAGCAGTCACTCCCCATTTCCCTATCTTCCTAGTAGCTGAATCTGCTTTCTGTCTCTATAGAAATATTCTGGATATTCACATAAACGAAATTATACAACATGTAATCTTTTATGTTTTACTTCTTTTAGCAAAATGTTTTTAAGGTCCATCCACATTACAGCATGCATCAATACCACAATCTTTCATGTGGCTGAATAATATACCATTGTATGGAAATACCACAATTTGTTTATTCATTCATTGTTTCTATCTTTTGGCTACTGTGAATAGTGAGTGCTGCTATGAATATTCATTTACAAGTATTTGTTTGAATACCTGTTTTCAGTTGTTTTGAGTATATAACTAGCAATGAAATTGCTGAGTCATACAATAATTGTATATGTTCAACGTTTTGGGGAACTGCCAAACTGCTTTCCACAGAAGCTGCACCATCTTACATTCCCACCAGCAATGTACAAGGGTTCCAGTTTCACAAAATCCTCACCAACACATTTTCTATTTTAAAATTTTATAGCTATTCTATGGGGTAAAGTGATACATCATTGTGGTTTGGATTTGCATTTCTCTAATAACTAGTATGTTGAACATCTTTTCATATACTTACTGGCCATTTGTGTATCTTCTTTGGGAAAATGTTTAAATCTTTTGCCTGTTTTTAAATAGGGTCGTCTTCTTCTTGTTGAGTTTTAAGAATTCTTTATATATTCTGAATACTAGAGCCTAATCAGATAGATTATTTGAAAATTTTTGTCAATTCTGTAGGTTATCCTTTTTTTTTTTTTTGAGATGGAGTCTCGCTCTGTTGCCCAGGTTGGAGTGCAGTGGCCTGATTTCAGCTCACTGCAAGCTACACCTGCCAGGTTTATGCCATTCTCCTGCCTCAGCCTCCCGAGTAGCTGGGACTACAGGCACCCGCCACCTCACTCAGCTAGTTTTTTGTATTTTGTAGTAGAGACGGGGTTTCACCGTGTTAGCCAGGATGGTCTCGATCTCCTGACCTGGTGATCTGCCTCTCTTGGCCTCCCAAAGTGCTGGGATTACAGGCTTGAGCCACTGCACCCAGCCTCATTTTTATGTCTTTTGACACACACAAGTTTATAATCTTTAGTCCAATTTCTCTTTTTTCTTCGGTTGTTTGTGCTTTTGGTCTCATCCCTAAGTATTGCCAAATCTAAGAATACAAAGATACACTCATTTTCTTCTAAGTTTTATGGTTTTAGCTCTTACATTTGTGACTTTGATCTATTTTAATTTTTGTATAGGATGTGAGGTAGGGGTCCAAATTCATCGTTTTGCATGTAGACACCTGGTTGTCTCCACACCATATTGTTAAAGAGACTATTCTTTCCCATTGAATGGTCTTGTCATCTTTGCCAAACATCAAATGACCATAAGTGTATGGGCTTATTTCCGGACCCTCAATTCTATTCCATGAGTTTATGTGTTCCTGTGCATGCTATTTTGATTACTGTAGCTTTGTATTAATTTTTGAAATAGGGAAGTATGAGTTCCTTAATTTCATTCTTTTTAGATTGTTTAGCTCTTTGCAGTCCTTTGCAATTCCATATGAATTCTTAAATTCTATCATTTCTGCAAAACAGTCATTGGAATTTTGATAGCATTGAATGTGTAGATTGCTGTGAGAATCAGTCATTTCAGCATATTAAATCTTCAAATCCATGACTACATGATGTCTTTTCATTTATTCAGGACTTCTCTTTCAGAAGTTTGATAGTTCTCAGTGTACATGTTTTTGCACTTCCTTGATTACATTTATTCTTTTTCTTTTTTTGTCTCACTCCATCACCCACACTGGAGTGCAGTGGCATTATCTCGACTCACTGCAACCTCCACTTCCCAGGTTTAAGCAATTCTCCCGGCTCAGCAGTGCATGTCACCACATTCAGCGATTTTTTTTTTTTTTTTGTACTTTTAGCAGAGATGGGGTTTCACCAAGTTGGCAAGGCTGGTCTCAAACTGCTGACCTCAAGTGATGTGCGCACCTCGACCTCCCAAAGTGCTGGGATTATAGGTGTGAGCCACTGTGCTGGGCCCCTATTCTTTTTGACGATATTGTACATGGAGTTTTCTTAACTTCATTTATGGATTGCTTACAAACAAATTAAAGAAATATAACTGACTTCTGTGTGCCAATCTTATATCCTGTAAATTTGCCTAATTTTATTAGCTCTAAGTGGTTTTTATGAATTATGTAGGATTTTCCATATACAAGATGTCACTTATTAATATAGTCTTCTTCCTTTCCAATCTAAAAAATAAAGTTTTTGTTTTGATTCTTGCAAATTGGTTGGCAACTCATGGTGCTACATTACCTTGTACTTTTTCTTGCTGGTTTTAAAATGTGAGCTATTACGGAATTCCTATAGTGTTTGCTTCTGCCAGTAGCTGGCTGTTCTACTAATTTGGAATCACTCTAAAAATTAAATCCTCTGCTTGAATTTTCTGGAACTACCTAAGGCTGCAAATCTTTACAAAGCCCAAACTGTTATTACAAATTCTCGCAATATTCTCCTGCCACAGAGCACCAAGTTTCAAGATAGGTAGAGTCCTAGTTGTACGAGGACTGGGTTTCTCCTATTTGACACCACTTTTGGGTGCATTCTGGGCTTTGCCAGTCATGAAAATTAAAGGTCAGCTGGGCATGGTGGTTCACACCTGTAACCCTAGCACTTTGGGAGACTGCAGCAAATGGACTGCTTGAGCCCAGGAGTTCAAGACCAGCCTGGGCAACATGGTGAGTAGCCCCAACTACTCAGGAGGCTGAGGTGAGAGGATCGCTTGAGTCCAGGAGGTCGAGGGGTGTGCCACTGCACTCCAGCCTGGGTGACAGGGCAAGACCCTGTCTTGAAGAAAAAAAAGGAAGAAAAAATGAAAAAAGGTCACTTGGGTTACTTCATTCAAAACGCAAGCTGGTTCTGGGTATGTTCTGTTTTCCTCTGGGTTCTTGGTTTCACTTTGGTTTTGATCTGAGAGTACACCTTCCTTTCTTGATAGAACACTGACACATTGGGGAAAAAAAAGGTTTTCCCCCAGCAACTGGCTGATTTTTCACAGGATTCATCAGGGTAATCATCCAGGCTGACAGAATCTGAACTGCATTATTTTATTTACAATACAGAATAAAGAAGGTCTGATTAATAACTTTTTAATAGTATATTAGTTTTCTTTGTTCGTTTGGAGTTAGAAATGAAGCAAGCAGATTAAACATTTTCCCCAAGAATACAAATGGCAAGTATATGTACCTTTGACAGACTACCATTTGGCTCAGGCATTTGTGTGTTAAATATCTGACCACCTAAAATATGCCAAGTAGTCATCTAGTAATTGATGAGAGAAAAATCTGTCCTCATAGAACTGGGGTGGGGCTGAGGGCGAGACAATTACCTATAAGATAGATAAACCTGAATATGTCATGATGTACTCTATAGAGGTGATGCTGTGTTGGCGTTATTATATAGAATGGTTAAGAAAAATTACTCTGATAAGGTATTTGAAGAGACCTAGTCAGGGAAAAGGAAGCTGTATGGTATGTGGGGTAAGATCATCCTAGGCAAAGGTAAGAGGAAGAGTAAACATCTTCACACGTATTTGCAAGTCTCAGCAGGCCCACGTGACTGAGCTGAGGGAGTTGGAATGGTGGTAAGGGAAGCAAGGAATTGGGGATTAAGCTGAGGCAAGAGTGGGCAAGAAAGTTATCTACAGCCTTGTACATTACTTTTAATACTTTGTGTTTTTACTCCAAGTGAGATGGGAAACCATTAGGTTTGGAGAAAAGCCATGACATCTGATATGGTTTAAAGGGGTTGAGTGTGGGGGACAGATTGCTGCAAGGCGGGAGATCACTCAGGAGGCTATTGCAATAATCCAAATAAGAAATGGTACAGCTTTAGATCATGGTGCTAACAGTGAGCATGGTAAATGGGCAGATTCTAAAGGCTGCTGCTAAGTCTGATTGAAGGTGGAATGTGAGAAGTCAAAGTTGGTGCTTAGGTTTTAGGCCAGTGCAATTCAATGTTGATATTTACTGAGCACGGGGTAATAGCATATGTGTATGTGTATGTCTTTGTAGACATATGGCTAGTTTTAGACATTTTAAAAGATGTCCTTTAGATTGTCATGTGGATAATGAATAGAAGTTATATGGGAGCTCAGGAGAAATAGCTGGAAGGTTAGTAAATGACAGTGGTTAACTGGGCTCCTAAGCCAGTATGACATGAAAGTTCATTGTTCAGCCTTGACTACAAATTTGATATGGTAAATGAGAAATCAAGTTCTACAGAGGATCAGACAGTAGTACGCAAAAATGTAAATTTCATAAAAACATTTTTTACAATACAGAAAAGAGGGCTCTTAAAAAAGCTCATTTATAAATAGCATACAGTTTGGGAAGAGCTAGATATTGACAGTGGGATTTTAATTGAAGCATCCGAAGTAAAAGAACAATTGTCAGAAACATCTTGTATACTTGAATCATATAAAATTTTTCAAACCTGAGGCCAGAAATGAGCAAGTAGTTATAAGGTAGCAAGAAATAATGCAACAGAGTAATAATTTCTAGGGACTTAAGACATTCAGCCAACTTCAATATATTTAAGTCTTTTTGTTAAGATGGTTCCTCCAGTTTTTTTTTTTTCTTGGTGGGGGGGGGAGCACTGTCATGTTTTGAAGTCACTTCCAAATACCTTTAACCGTTTATTTTTCCATTACAATGGGACAGCACGAGAAGTCTTAATAGCCACCTTTGGGAACATTTAATAAATTTGTCAAACACTGCAAACACCCTTAACATGGCATCATTTCCACTTGGAAAAACTGCCTAGTGTCAGGCCACAGAATGGGATCTGGGTTCAGATTTGTTCAGCTAGCTAACACAATACTTAGGTAAATCTTTGCACCTGATTACTTTTAAATACTTGATGATTGGCTGAATTCTATGCCAGTATGGTTATTCAAATTAGCCAATTGTAAGATGTTAATATATTTTAATATTCCAAGTGTAAATGTGGAAATCAATGTACTGTATTACAATTCAAAGTACTAGGAAATTGTCAGTTATCAGAAATGTAATACTTAAACACATTCTCTATAGCCAAAAACAGCTACAAAAAATAGCTGTAGAGTCAAAGGATTACTGGTTGTAGTCTGTTACAAGGGAATGCTATGAACAGACTTCTGAAAATGGTTCTCAATCTTCACCATTCATCAGAATCACCTGGAGCGGTTTTAATATAGGTGACTGGGCTCCACGCCAGTTTGATTCAGGGCTGGGGTGGGGCCTGACAACTTACATTACAAAGAATTTCCCAAATGATGCTGAGATTGTTATCTCAAGAAACATTTTGAGAACCACCACCTTAATTTCTTCATAGCTTAAACCGTATAAAATTCAAAATCGAGCTCACACGCAATATTAAGCTCAAGTGTGGATTTCATGTTAGCTGGAATTACCGAGTAAGACCAAAGTGTCTTTAAACACAGACTTTAATGGTAACAATTCCTTTAAGCTCAATTAACTTTAGCTATTACAAGTCTTATGCACATGTCACTATTAGACAATATTTAGTGACTTGCACTGGGTTCCTCATAAAAGACAAATTCACTTAAAAGTGTAATCAACAATCATTAACAGTTTTGTTATGCCAACACAAAACATGGCTAATTTGAGTTACCCCCCCTCCCCACCCAAATCACTAACACAGCATGATCAGTCCCTTTAAGTATACTTCAACTAAGCCATTTCAAAAAAAAAAAAAAAAAAACCAAAACAAAAAACAAAAAAAAGTGAGTGTTTCACTACCCCTGAGACCACTAGTTAACTGTGGTTCATACTTTAAAATGTGAGTACACCCACACAAGAAAGCAAATTAATCAGCTTTTAAAAATCTGATTATCACATTGCAAACTCGCCCAGGAAAAACAAATTGAGTCACTTAAAATGTAAATTTACCATTAACAGGCCAACTGGACCTTAATTCTTAGAGTTTACGCATTAAAAGATCTAGGAAATACACAGACATAGTCAAAAATAATTCTAATACTCAGTTGGGTCCTATACATGGCACTAGTAATGTCAAATTATTGGGTGGAGTGGGGGAAAGGGCAAATTCTTAGATTCTTTTGAAGATTTCATTGTACATGATTTCATGTCCAGTATCCATACATTCAAAAATGTTGGTTTTCCAGGTACTTCACTGTTCTTTTAAACCTGGAGAAGCCTCTATGGCTTATTCCCTTAGAAGCAACAAATGAAATGATGTATAAAGCATCAAGTCAAAGATACAGAGAACTGGACACATCCACTAATTGTTATGACAATCAAAGAAGTCATCTCTGTAAATACCTAAGGGTTGTCTAAGGCTATAAAGGTCAATTTGAAAGCCAATTAGGGATCCACTGTGTTCCATAAAAGTGTTTTACACTCATGTTTGGCTTTCAAGAAGTGATATGCCTACTAAAGCTGTTATTTTGAGTATATGCATCTCAGAAGTAATTTTGAAAACAGAGCCAAAGAGCAGTTTTTCTTACCTTGCGGAGCAGAATGTAACTAATATTTCTCATTCATAATTTGAATCCAAAAAAGTTATGCAGTATGACATCTACCCTGAAGGAGCCATTTTAAGCAAAAGACAAAATGAAAAAATTCACTCACTGGAAAAACTGCATAGCTGGTTTTTTCCCAATGAAATGATTACAGAATTAACAAAGCCAGAACATCTTCAGAAGGCATGCATTTCACTTCCAGTTTAGAGAAGAACCTCAAGTCAATAAATCATGTCCAAACTACATATTAAAATGTTTATAAAAAGTAAGTTTTAACATTTATTTCTAGCTTTCCACATCTGTGTGCAGACAAGGAATAAGATTGCACATAAGTGTAAGCAGTGCAAAAATGTGGAAGTGGAAGATTCACAGATGTGCTAAAACTTTAAGAAATAAAGCAGTGGACAAAATCAAAATAACCAGGAAACATGTAAAACTATGGGATCAGAATTAGGAAAGGTGAAGAATGGTAATGCCCTTGTTACTACAGAAGTTAAATTAGTGGCACAGATAGCACTTGTCAAACAAAAAACAATCCAATAGCATTGACTTTTATTCATTCATGTTAAGTCACCTGAAATGATATCTGTTGCATTTAAATGCTCATTAATGTAAATGGCTGAACAAATCCATTTCAATGGATACTCAATATCCCACATAGATAAGTCACTTCAACACAGCCTCATGACAACTCCCACACCAAAACAGTACTTTATTTTGCAAATTTTGACCCATTATTACTCCCATGTTATGTTTTTTTTTCAGCTGTCAAGTGTACAAGGTGAAGAGAAATTTCAGTTAGACAGGGGCTGCACCTGGAAAATAAATTTCTTAAACTCCATAAACACATTTCAAAACTGCTGGGTCCCAGAAGTCCATCTATGAACTCTAGGGCTGCCAGTATCATGTGCAGCACATTAAAGCTACACTATCCAAATAGCTTATTAATTCTGCATAAATCAGGTCAAGCAATGTGTCAACCTGTAACAGACTGTGCACTTTAACTGAACATGGCAAAATATCCACTCTTTCGAACTTTACATCATCATTTGATGTCAAACAATGAAGCAAATCCCAACAGTATATACAAAAAACAGCTTTGCATTTACAAAAGATTGTTTCCCATACTGATTAATCCAGGCAGCTAACTCATTGGTTTATGCAACTTTATTGAAGAAAAATAAATCAATTACTAGCAGAGCTATTAGTTGATCACTCATCCATTGACAACTTGCATCATTTATTCAGTGCTATATTAAACAGTGTATTGGAAGATAGATTAACTAATAGCTCCAAGCCTCCTAACAATTTAAATGAAAATTACAAAATGTTTGAGACCCTATTTTGGAATACAAAGGGTGTTTGACTTCCAATTTCCATTCTCTGTAGAACAAGAACAGGTCATTCCTTTATTGACATGCATAAAATACATCACATTTTCTGTTCTGCTGATGCTATAAATTCAATACCAATTCTCCAGCCACATCAGTTATGAGCATAAAGTATATCATGTAACCTCAAATCTCTAACAGTGGAAGGCTTAAACAAGAATGGATGCTGCTAGAATAATGCTGTATCCTTTGATGTGACAACTGAGCATCCATCTCCCTCCCCCTCAGATGATTTCTTCAGCATGTTAGAGCAGTGAGGAATGGTTTTAGTCTCATAACCAAGTTAGAGTGAAGACATTGGCCACATAATACACATGCTCCATTTTTTTTTTTTTTTTTTAATTCTGAGTCTTGGGCAACTGTTCTCTTGTAACTACTTTACAGTTTCTAAAAGCAGTTATTGTCCAAAGCTGGAAGAACTTAAGTCTTCTCAGATGAGCATGTGAATGAATGGAGGGAGGTAAACAAAAAATAAAATTAAAAAAGATGAGGTCTGACAGGGGAGCAGCCGGATAAGAAAATCAAAAAAGGAACAGTAATTTAAAGTTTATTCCAGCTATAATGCAGGTTATTCTGACTTTAAGGTAGCATCACATGGCATACTTCTGAGTCCATTCCCGAGATATTCTGTTGTACCTGTAAATAAAGATGTTATTTTTAAAAGTTAAAACAAAGTGAAAGAATTCCTAATACTTTAAATGGAAAGGAAAGATTTCCCTTTTATCATCTCCAGACTCATCATGAAGTCATTTCTAATGACTATGATTAGAATAAAAGCCAACAAGGGAGAAATAGCATTGGTACTCAAAGCAACGTGGGAAATGAGAGCCTGATGCTCTGAAAGCAGTATTTTAATACAATTAAGAAAGCAACACTGAAAATTGGGAGGCTGACAAAAATCAAAAGACCCTTTCTCTCTACCACCGAGCTCATGCTCTAATTTTAACATGAAAAAATTTTTACAGTTCATTATGGACAAATGTTAAAATAGTATACACATTGTATCTATCCACAGAAATTTCCAACAAAGCCAGAACCAGGCTTTTAGTAAAACAATTTCATCTGAATCCTGGAGTTTGGGAAATTACTTGGTCCTGGATATTATAAGAAGAAATGGCTTTGGAACTTAGTTAGAGGCAGAAGGGGAAGATGACACTGGGCAGAATGACAAAGGGCAGTAATTTCCAAAAGGGGTGTGTGTGTGAGTGGTTATACTCATCAGAATCACGTGTTACTTTTAATAAGTGTGGTAACTGAGGCTAATAAGCACCACCGAGACCTGCTGAGTACAACAAGGGCATCTTTGTTTAAAAAGATCAACAGGTAATTCACACACAAGCAAAGTTATTACTCAGGAAGACTACTAACATTGATAAAAATACTATCAGCTTCCCACTGGATTATATTCATGCCACAGACTACTTACCCCAACAAAAAATAGTGATAACCTTAAGAAATGTATACATATATATATATATATGCACAGGAAAAATTTTATATTTATAGTTTAAATATTAACTAGCTTTATTTCAAACCAAGAACCAAAATGGTCCAAAAACTTTCCTAAACTTTTAAAAAAGTTATCTACCAATTCATTGTCATCTCCTAAGGATACTCTCTCAAAAAGCCAGCAGTTTAAAACAAAGGCTGTATTTAGCATACAGGGAGCCTCCAGGGAGCCACAAAGTACAGTTGACGCTAACGCATGCTTGTCAGTAATGAACACTTAGTTTAGATGCTTAGGCTTAAAAGTGTTTTTCCCTTATATACTATCTCCTGGCAAAATTTGAACTAAACCACCACATTCTGTATAGGATTGGTACAAAGTCTTAAGCTAAAATTTAAACACCATGGTAGTTTGAAAGAAAAAGATACTATATAAATTCCCATTTCTTACTAGTGCTATGTAATAACTGCTTTGCCATGCAATACTTTCAAGCAATAACGACTACCAGATATTTACTTTCACGTTAAACAGAGATCAAGCAGTTAAATGTACAGTTTTCAGAAGACTACCACATCTGTTACCTTTTGTTAGTTAATACAGTGCCTTAACGCATGCAGCACTCAAGTGCTGGCAGTACCATGAATAA
This sequence comes from Trachypithecus francoisi, assembly GCF_009764315.1. Classification (NCBI taxonomy): domain Eukaryota; kingdom Metazoa; phylum Chordata; class Mammalia; order Primates; family Cercopithecidae; genus Trachypithecus; species Trachypithecus francoisi. Next base: position 99,243,831 of record NW_022681454.1, read on the forward strand.
GCGCACCATAGAGTGCAGATCCTCTTACCCTACAACATAGCGTATTTCTCTGTCCACTCTCTTGCTAACCTATTGTACCTAATTGAACAAGTACACTTAGCATTAATTATAACATATGAAAGTTATAATGGTTAAGTTGAACATAAATATGATTCAAATATTTGAGAAATTTAGACCAAATTTTTACAACAGTACTAACATTTTTTTCGAAAAACATGCTTGGGGTAAAGAAAAATTTGCTTTCTTCCCCAAAATTTGAGAATAAAGTGATACTGTAACATGCTAGGAAAAAAAAAAAACAACAAAAAAAATACACTTTAGAGGGGAGCATTCACTGTCACATAAGCTAAAGCCTAGTTAATTTTTTTTTAAAAACCACATTTCAATAGCTTTCTGCATATTTTAACTATCATCTTACTAAATATCAAGTCTTCTTGGCATTGTCACAAGCAAAGTATGAGCCTAACTCATTAAGTAAAACCACTTTTATAATAACTTTTAAACATACTTACTTATCTCTGTCTGTTTTATAGATCCGTGCAATCTCTGGCACTAGGGGGTCATCTGGGTTTGGATCACATAGCAGTGAACAAATGGATAAAAGAACTGCAAGAGAACAAAAACGTCTGTTACCCAGTTTCAGGAGTTTGGATAAATAAATCTTTCTAAACTGTGTATTACAAACCTCAATCCTCAAAAGACTTATTAGTTTGTATCTCTATCTCAATGAGACATAGTTTTACAAAGATTTTGTTTCATAGACAACAAGCTCCTGTTAAGCAAGAAGTGCTAAAAACAAGGTTTTGTGGCATCAGATTCACTGCTGACTAGTCATAAAAATAGTTTAAGATAGGCAACTGATGCCATATTTATATATATATTTTAAATAGACATAAATGATATTAGAACTTAGGGAGTTTCTTGGTACTCTGTGTGGGTGGGTGGGGGGGACTTCAGCAAGAATATGCAGGTAATACTCATGCCATATTCACAGCTGTTAAGCATGACGAAAAATCCATTCTTTGCCATTGTCTTGGGAATTTCTGAGAAAAACCTTCAAGTACTCCACTAAATGTTTTGTCTCCTTGCACTTGTAAGCAAGAAACCATATCCAAGAATACTAGTTAAATACAACAATGCCAAAATCTCTTTAGTACTAAATGAGTCACCAGCTCTAGTTCTTACCTTAACCAGTTCAACATCCTGATGTATAAGATGTCAAGCATGAAGGAATATAGACTGCATTCACTTTGAGTGCCTGTTATGTGCCAGTCACCATATATGGTGCTGTTATAAAATGTTAAGATATAAATGCTTGAAATGGTTCTGACCAATTTTTTTTTTTAAAAGCAATAGTATAAAAAAGACAACACTGTCACATAAATATTTACTGACTATAGCAAATTTAATTTCAAACCCAAATACAGCAGAACAAATATAAAATTACCTAACATAGGAGACTTGGCTATACAATAACTCACAGAAAAAAGGTAGCTTCAGTTGTGACTGACTGCTAGTTTAGTAAGTTAGCAAAGTATGGCTGCCAAAAAAGCAAGTTGTTTTAATGACAAAACAATACCAATTCAATCTGCCCTTACAGAAACAGTTTTCAGTGTTACGGTACATTTCCAGCAGTAGAAAAACTTGGAATCTGATATTCAGGTACGGAACATGGTTTGAAAAGAAATTGGAAAGCATCCAGGAGGGTGAAAAACAGGTCTAAAATTTTATTTTATTTTTTTTTGAGACGGAGTCTCACTCTGTCGCCCAGGCTTGGAGTGCAGTGGCCAGATCTCAGCTCACTGCAAGCTCCGCCTCCTGGGTTCACGCCATTCTCCCGCCTCAGCCTTCCGAGTAGCTGGGACTGCAGGCGCCCGCCACTACGCCCGGTTAATTTTTTGTATTTTTAGTAGAGACGAGGTTTCAGCGTGTTAGCCAGGATGGTCTCGATCTCCTGACCTCGTGATCCGCCCGCCTCGGCCTCCCAAAGTGCTGGGATTACAGGCGTGAGCCACCGTGCCCGGCTAAAATTTTAAAACCACTTGAATTATGGCAGCATCTGCCCAAGTTGTTTCTTTTTCTCCCTTAAATGATTCTACTCAATAAAGTTTGGGAAATGCTGCTGCTACAGAGTAGTCCCTCCATGAGATTCAAGTGCAGTATATAAGCAGATGAAACTTTTATACAATACTTTGCCTTTTGAAAAAGCTATTTTTTACTTACTGAACTCATAAAATCATAAAACAATTAATGGTGAAATACTATTATTATAACTCCACCTAGGATATTCATGCAGAGACTGGACAGCCTGTTACATATAACATAACGGATGCCTATTAAAAGCAGGAGACCAGAATTGATCTACAGATCTAAGATTATACAACTTTAGACTGTCATTAGGTAGAAATAACCTGTCATGGTTACATAACACATGACTAAAGATTTGTGTAAAAATTAACCCAGGAAAGCAAAATCAGAATTTTCCTAGAGTGGAAACCTCAGGATTCAAAAGCTCTATTAAGTTTAGGTATATTATACCATTCTTGGTAAAAAGGCAACAAGTTAGTGTAAGATGTCCAAGTGGTTTGGGATTGAAAAATACAGAAGTCAATTAAAACAAATTTTGCTACTGTAAGATGAGATGAAGGTAACTCATTAGGCAAATAATGCCTACCCACCCCAATTTGAATTTTAACAACTTCTTACAAAGCATCTTTAATCACCACCACCTAGAAGAACAAAAATGATAAAAATAACTTTATTGCTTCCCCATCTCTTACCAAAAAAGATGGCATAATAAAAATAATCAGATAAGTAGATCTAAGAATGAAATTTTATTAGAAAATGAGAACAATTTAAGACTATTTCACTAGAAGTATTTTTACCTTTAGAAATTGTTAAAGCAGGCGACCACTGTGATCTTAGAATATCAAGACAAATGCTGCCATTACTGTTAATATTTGGATGATAAATTCTTGTTGTAAATGCAACCTAAAACAAAAACTTTTAAGTATTTTATTCAAATAAAAACAAACATCTTTTAAAGCAAAACTTAAAATAATCAAGTCACAATGTTAAAAATGTCATCCATTAGCATACAAGTTCTAAATACCATAGAAACTGATTTTTACAATCTGACCATAACCCCCTTGCCTCCTCTCTTTAAAATAGAAACCTGAACTTTTGGATAAAAATTTCATTACTCATATGATGTAAAGTTCTAAAGGTTACTTTGGCCCTACCATGTCATGAATCAAAGGGCAATTTAAATGTATTTAACACATTCATTTAAAACAGCCCTAACTTTTGGATGTAACCCAAATTTGTAGACCATCTCATTTAAAGTTTCATTAAGTTACACAGGTACACATGAGTCTTCATTTCCACCGTACATAAAACAGAAACTTGAATCACAAAAATGGAAACCATCACAAATTGCACCTGTAACATTACTAAAGATCGTTACAGTGACATGTTCATGACCTTTGTATATTACCTTCTCTAGTTACTCATACAGGTTGAATTTACGTTAATGACTGAAAGTCAAGGATAATATTCTTTTAATACCTATAAACCAATCAACTCAGTGCATAAATTTATACTTACGTATACAAAACTATAAGCATAATAAGCATATGTTGTAACAATACATGCAAATATAAATTGAAGTTGGACATTTGATGCCTACAAGACGACAAAAGCCCAAAATCAGAATCTGTGTAACAATAATACAGATGAAGGGGGAGCTTCCACATGGTCTGAATCTTGCAACATTAAGAAAAAGGCAAACCTTATTCCTATTTACAAAGTTCAAACTGAGGTCTAGCTCTTTAAACCAAAGTTTAAGAGTCATCATCTATACATCAGTGCCTCAATTCAACATATATATTCAGCCTAGGCAGAACCCTATCGTCCAAGAATGCTCTATTCCTTTTAAATAAACCATAAATCTATACTAACAGATTGTGAGGGAAAATACTTGCCTTAGGTGGTTTGAAGGGGTAGTCTGTAGGAAAATGAATTGTCAAAAAGAATACACCACCTTGATATGGGCTGTCATTCTGTAAAAAGAAAAGTATGCTTAACTGAAATTTAAAATATTATTGCTAAATATTCTGTAACATTTGTTTCCAAGCATTTCTCTAATAATGAACCAAAATCACTTATTTACACTGTAATAAATATTCCATGAAAATTCAGTCTATACTAATAGAAAAAAAAAAACACTTAAAACTTAACATAGGTCACCAAAATGATTTTTTTTAAAGTTATCAAGAAACAAGTATTCTAGATCTCAATTCTCAGAGGAAAAAGTACACATAGCAATAAAGCCTACATCATCACCTTTCAGAATAATCTGTAAATAAAATTTTACATGTGTAGATTATTTCTTCCAATAGTCAGATGTGTACAAATGGCTTTACAACAGTCCCTTCTGCCCACTGGCAAACCAAATGTAAGCTATTCCAGGTAACTAAACACACACCTTCAAGAGGAGAACAGAGAAAAGCCTAAGCTTCCCATTTTTAATCAATACCAGAAAATAGATACATTGTCCCTGTTTTATGCATGAGAAAAATGAGGCTTAAAGAACTTAGTCTAGTGTACAAATGGTGAATGACAGAACCAAGATTCAAACACAATTCTTTTCAACACCACTTAATGACCAGATACTGACCTACTCGGGAATTTAAAGCTAAAATGTGGAATGCCTAACCGCCTCTGAGTATGCAAAGAACCAATCCGAAGACATGTTTTAAAACTTACATGAACTGGGTTTTTACCAACACTCACTCCCCTCTATTAGAAAGGCTTTGTATATACAGCTATATGAACCTTTCACTATGCCCATTCTGGATGTCAAGCACATAAAAAATAGGCCTGACACACAGCTCATCTAATTCCTACCCTTCTGTAAAATAATTAAACATTAATTCAATTAATCTAACTCCTTGTATGTGTGTAAGGGATCCAAAGAGCAATTTTTTTATCTTTATGAGCTTAAACTCTGATAGACATGTAAAGTAACTGCAATGAAATATTATAGGTATCATGAAATATGAACAAGGGACATGTGGAGCTCAAAGAAGAAAGGTCAATTTATTAATGAAGAATCAGGTTCAAAGAAATATACAACTAGTAAATGGAAGAGCTTTTGTTTGTTTGTTTGAGACAGAGTCTCACTCTGTTGCCCAGGTTTAAGTGTAGTGGCGCAATCTCAGCTCACCGAAACCTCTGCCTCCTGGGTTCAAGCAACTCTCCTACCTCAGTCTCCCTAGTAGCTGGGATTACAGGCATGCATCACCACACCCAGCTCATGTTTGTCTTTTTAGTAGAGACTGGCCTTCACCATGTTGACCAGGCTGGTCTTGTGGCCTCCTGACCTTGTGATCCACCTGTCTCGGCCTCCCAAAAGGTGGAGATTATAGGCATGAGCCACCAAGCCCAGCCAAAGCTTCTATTTAAATTGAGTCCTTCTCCTACTCCCAAGTTTTCCTTTTTTTTTTTTTGGTCGGGGTGGAAGGGGGGAACGGGAACGGGACGGGGGACAAACGAGACACAGAATATTGTCTTGCTGTGTTTGTGTTGCCCAAGCTTGAGTAAAATGGCACAACCTCAGCTCACTGCAAGCTCCGCCTCCCAAGTTCAAGAGATTCTCCTGCCTCAGCCGCGTCGGTAGCTTGGATTACAGGTGTGCACCAACATGCCCAGCTATTTTTTTATTTTTAGTAGAGATGGGGTTTCATCATGTTGGCTGAACTCTTAACTCCTGACCCCAGGTGATTCGCCTGCCTCAGCCTCCCAAATGCTGGGATTACAGGTATATGTCACCGTGCCCAGCCCCTTTTCATATTTTCTGTAAAATATGGAACTAGAAAAACACTCCAGTCACTTAGAATGTGACCTGAGTTTATTAGATTAACGTATCTTTGTTAAATATAGTTATATTAACTTTGAATAGATGCTTCAAATAGCATATACTTTCACCTGATCCAATACTATACAAGACAGTTTTTTTCTGTGTAAAATTAACAACTTAAGGGAATCTCAAAAGTTTTGTTTTTTTTGAGACAGGTTCTTGCTCTGTCGCCCAGGCTGGAGTGCAGTGGCACGATCTTGGCTCACTGCAATCCTCTGCTTCCTGGGATCAGGTGATTCTCCCACCTCAGCCTCCTGAGTAGCTGGAACTACAGGAGTGAGCCAGCACAGTCAGTTAATTTTTTTTGTCTTTTTAGTAGAGACGGAGTTTTTTTTTTGTCTTTTTAGTTGAGAGGATGGTCTCAAACTGCTGAGCTCCAGTGATCCACCCACCTTGGCCTCCCAAAGTTTTGGGATTACAGTTGTGAGCCACCACTCCCGGCCCCAAACACTGAAGTTTTAATAACCCAATTCCAGAAGTTCTTTGTAAGCTTTCATTTCAATTTTCATAAAATCAAATGCTGTCTACGACTGCTTCTGAAATAAAGGCAATCTGCTGATGGGATTTAGGCAAAGCCAAATTTCATTTTGTTTGTTCAAAAAAAGAACTTTATAAAGAAGGCAAAATACTTCAATGTTACAATTTAACACTAAAGTTCTGCCATACCAAAGAGGAAGAACTACAAGGTTCAGAGATAATGAAACTAGGCCATATAAAAAACTGAGACCCTATGATATTTAAATTCTATTATGGATCAGCAGCAAACTACACCAAAAGAAACAAAACCCCGAAGAATAAGGAACACTGTGATCAGGAAATCGACTAAAATCTTACAAGTCCAGAATTTATATTAGATTTCTTCAGAAACATTCTACCTGTTTTGCTCTCATCAGGGCAAAGTTGCTCCCTCACAGTGCCTCAGCTCTTCTGTGGCAATAAAACGTAAGTATTTTTTTTTTTTCTTTTTTTCTAAAGTGGTACTGTTGCCCAGGCTGGAGTGCAGTGGCGTGATCTCAGCTCGCTGCAACCTCCACCTCCCAGGTTCAAGTAAATTCTCGGGCCTCAGCCTCCAAAGAAGCTGGGATTATAGGCATGCACCACTACACCCAGCTAAAAATGTTGGTATTCTTATAGGTTGATTTTCCACTCTTAACTGCTGACCCATAACAATTTGAGTTGCAAAATACATCTCTGGTGCAGTTATTCATTCCAGGGCATATAATCAAATGCCTACTGGTATTCCTACTTGGATATCTCATCTCATGTGTCCAAAACAAACTCCTTGTCTCCTCAATTCCTTTTTTCCTGTTTATTAATAGCAAGCCATAACTGAAAGCCACAAACCAGGATCTCATCATCGACTTCTTCCTCTCTCATCTCAGAGTCAAGATAGTTATCAAATAAGACCTTTAAAATTTCTTGACCTTGCCTCTCCTTTATGCCACTGTCACTATCTTAGTTTACGATGTAATCTTCAGCCTAGATTATGGCAATAGCTTACTAATGATTATCCCTCCACCCTAATGATAATAAAGTGGTCTTTTAAAAATGTTTCTCCCCTGCTTGAAATCTACCATAGTTTTTAAGATATAATTTCAACTCCTAAGTACATACGGTGCTTTATGATCTGGGTGCCCATCAATCTAGCTTCATCTTGCTTCTTCTATAGAACATGCTCTCTACTGCACATAAAATATTACATGGATAACACATCTTTTCCTCTCCCCTACTTGGAATATTCTTCCTTGTAATATAGCCCTTCCTTTGTCTTATCTGCTCCCTACTCTTCTTTTATACCTCTTTAAGCACATAATTACATTACCTACCCATATATCTAACATTTACTTTTATTTCTCTTTTATTAGACTACAAAGCTCCTGAATGAGTAAGGTAAAGATGGAAAAAGTCTTCAGGTATCAGTAACCTATGTGGGAAATGACATAATACACTTGAAATGAAAGTTGAAAAAATAATCCTTATGGACCAAATAGAATAGTACCTATGGGCCAATTATTTTAATTCAGATAGTTTTTCTGGCTGATTACGCTCAGGCTGCCCAAGGTTACATTTTTCAGCTACTTTCACATTTTTCACAGGTACTCTCTTCTACATCTCTGTCATAGATTAGGTGGAAGTTAGTAGTGTTCTCTAAATCCATTTTTCTGCCAACTCCATTTCCAATTAAAAAAAATTAAGCAAGTAAATATCAGAGGCAATAGGTAAGGAAGTCAATGTCTTCTAATTGCATCAATTCTTGTTGGAAACTAACAATAACATAGTACACCCCGCTCCCACCCCCAAAAAACCACACACAAAAACTAGCAATGCTGTCATTTCTTTCAAAGGTTTAGTTTTTAGTCAATAGTTGTGCTTTCGAAGTAGTTTATTTTCAGAAAGACTAAGCCAGTATATTTGATTATTAAAACCAAGCAATTTTGCTACATAACTAAAAGATCTAAAGGATTTCCCAACAATTCACTAAAATCAAAGTTACTCTACTGAAACTTAAAATTAGATGGTATATTCCCTAGAAAGTCAGGAATCTTCAGTTCTGTGGCACTGGTACCACTTTAAGGGACCTAAGTAGTAGTCCAAAGCAAAAGTGACTTTTTTTTTTTTGAGACGGAGTCTCGCTCTAGCCCGGGCTGAAGTGCAGTGGCCGGATCTCAGCTCACTGCAAGCTCCGCCTCCCGGGTTTACGCCATTCTCCTGCCTCAGCCTCTGGAGTAGCTGGGACTACAGGCGCCCGCCACCTCGCCCGGCTAGTTTTTTGTATTTTTTAGTAGAGACGGGGTTTCACCGTGTTAGCCAGGATGGTCTCGATCTCCTGACCTCGTGATCCGCCCGTCTCGGCCTCCCAAAGTGCTGGGATTACAGGCTTGAGCCACCGCGCCCGGCAACGTTGTTAACTGTCTATCTAGTTCTCCCACTAAATCTGTAATTTACAGGTTGCTTTGGGTCACAATTGCTTGCTACACAGAGTAACCACACTCAAAAAATAAGCTACTATTTATCTTATACAGTGATGCTTTGTCACAAAGAGGTATTCAGAAGCCAAAAAAACAAAATGAGTTGTTTCATTGGTGCACTCCACAGTAAGCATATAGTTAACTATTTAAAGCTGGCATCTAAATTATGTGCTTACTTATGTGCAAGACAATACCCATACTTTGGGTGGATTTTTATAACCTTTGACTCCTTCTTGAAATTACCCAGCCAACAGTGAGAACTAACCTTTTTAACTGAAAACGTATTTCAGCGAGTACTGCTACCAAAGCAAAACCCAGCAGTTGCGGTTGATCACGTTAATATTTAAATAGTTCTGAAAATCACATGCTTTTGTTTGTGAAAGCAGAAAGCTGCTAGTCATTATATTAAAAGAATTCGGCAAGGAACAGCCATCATCTGATATATTTAAAAAATGAAAAAAGGTAAATGTTTTCTGAAAATAAAAGCAAATTAAACTGCTAAAAAAAATCTGCAGAATAAGCATCATTCTCTAAAAAAATTACTATAATACACTCATTATTCATGTTTCCTTTTGATTGTCTATAGGTATGCTCCTTGCCTTTTGGGAAAAACTAGTGTGTTGTTCAAAACAACAAAGTCTAAACTGTCAAGTAGAAAAACCAACTAGTTTTAAGGAGCTGGTTTATTCTGCACACCATCCAATTACAAGTCTTAATTACCAACACTTCTGTGCTTTCTTAGTATTGACAGTTTTTACAATCAAACTATCAACTACACTCTGAATCAAAGATGAGCTTTATTTTAAGGCATTTTTATTGAATTCTTTGAAAATTGGTAATCCAAAATGGGAAAATTCTAGAGGTTGCAAAAGCAACTGCTTTACAAAACACTAGGTAGATAATATGGAATTGACCTAGTAGGCACTGTGGTAAACACATATCCCATCTAAAAAAGGGAGGCAGCTGTCATTCTATCCCAAGTCATTACTGCTTATGGAATGTGGGCCTACTCAGAAGGCTTTTATTTGAAGACTGCCAACTTTCAAAAACACTGTGTGGGCCAAACTGGGTAAGTCGACATTTAACTGAGTGTATTAAAATTACACAATTTTGCTACCAAATTAGATAAAAGTAAGTACTTTTAAAACAAAATAACATTTAAAACAGTAAAAGTAGTCCTGTAATAACGAAATGCACAATTCCGGCTTTGTAGTTGATTAAAATGATCCAGGACATTTAAGTATTAAACTTAATATTTGTACCCCTGCCATGTCTTACTTTGATTTAGTTTCTCTCCCTTTAGGGCACTAACATTTTAATTACTCTAAATTAATCCTCCCTGCTATGATTCCCCATTAATTTCTCCTACTCAGTACTTCATTCACCAGTCACTTATTTTCCATCTTATCACACTTCGGCACTTGTTTAGGTATCTGTCTCCTCTAGTAGAGTGTAAGTTCCCTATAAGATTGACAGGGATGTCTATTACGTTCATTTGTATCCTTATTACCTGGCACACAGTATGTACTCACATTTGAGACAGAAAAATGACTAAAGTTAGAATTACTAAATAATGTTGATTCAACCCATCTACTAACTCTAAGAGCATTTTTTCCTTTAGAATTATAAATATTACTTACTGACCACTGTCTCATCTAGTACATTATTGCTCTTTATGTTACTTATAAAACTACCAAAAAGGGAAGAAAGTTTTCAGTAAGATACACAAGTAACTTAGAAAACAAATCTTTAAGCTCCTTACCAAGTTTAAAAAAAAAAAAAAAGTTAAGTATTTGTGTAAGATACAGTCTTACCCCAGGATGTTTTAGTGCGCTCTAATTCTCTGAAATTCTTAGATGGTATCCATAATTCTGAATATTCAATTATCCAGCATATAGTTGCTTATCTACCCAGGATAGAAAGGAATTTTGCTATATTCAAAATATCACTTTCTGCCTAAATATATTCAAATTTTGCATAAAGTGAAGTTCTATAAAGAATCAAATATCAAAATACAATTAAGCTACATTATTGGCAGCTACAGTAATAGACTCTCTGAGTAACACAACTCATGGCAGGATCAGAGCCAGTAACTTTGTCTCTATAAATAACAGGAAGTTCCACGACAATGCTTTACGCAGTGCTATGAAGAAAAACTGAACTGAGATACGGAGATGTTTGGTAGGTCATAGAGATGGCTATACTCTAGAACGTGAACACAGGGATAGACACAAAGTACACGTAACAAATGACTAACTCATTATATGTTGTTTCTTTCAAATGCAGTACAACTATGAAATATCCAAAACAGAATTAACTACATGATAAACCTACAGATCAAGTTAAAAATTACAACCAAATCAATGCTGGATTTTCACTTAAAACTAAATTTATAAATTATTAATACTTACAGGTCCCATAATTGTGGCTTGCCAATGAAACACTAGAAAAAGAAAAAAAAATCTGATTATCTAAAAATGCAAAAGCTTAAAAAAAATTAGGCATAAAAATCAACTTGAAAGTTACTTACTATCATCCCCAACTGGACCTGCAGAACATTGTGCTGGAGGGTCACGGGCCAAATCACTAAGTTCCTATACCAAGACAGAAAATGGGTGAGTCACATAAGCTTAATTTAAGAAAACGTAAGCGAGTCTATTGCTTTCAGCCACTTTCACCCTATTTTTAAAGGCACACTCCATCACAATTCACATAAATAATATAGTTCATTAGGAGAAAGAAAACATGCCTGAACATATGCTGAGACAATCACCTTTAAAGCTAGAGTTCATAAAAATATGTATGCACACACATTGATGCAAAATTTTTTATTTGCATAAACAAAAGCCGACCTCTTACAAACCAAAATAGCTATAATTAGATATTATTACAGTTTAAGAGCTTAGATCAGGGAGAGCTCAACATTCATGTTATTTGTTGAACTTCCAAGACCACTTTCAGAGGCCCTCAACTGTCTTAAATTCTTTGTTCTAATGAGAACACTTGGACACAGGAAGGGGAACACCACACACCGGGGCCTGTTGTGGGGTGGGGGGAGGCATAGCATTAGGAGATATACCTAATGTAAATGACGAGTTAATGGGTACAGCACATCAACATGGCACATGTATACATATGTAACAAACCTTCACATTGTGCACATGTACCCTAGAACTTAAAGTATAATTTAAAAAAAAAAAAAAATTCTTTGTTCTTCCTGAACCATCATCCTTCCTCCCCAATCCACTAACTCTATTTTCCACCTGAAAACCAAAAACACTCTCATAGGGCTAAGTACCCCTTTTTGTTTTCTAATCTCCTTATTCTCTCAACTCAGACTTTTTTTTTTTTTTTTTTAACTCAACATCCTTTTATTTTTTTGAGAGGGAGTCTTGCTCTGTCGCTCAGGCTCGAGTGCAGTGGCGTGATCTCGGCTCACTGCAAGCTCTGCCTCCTGGGTTCACGCCATTCTCCTGCCTCAGCCTCTGGAGTAGCTAGGACTACAGGCGCCCGCAACCACGCCTGGCTAATTTTTTTGGTATTTTTAGTAGAGACGGGGTTTCACCATGTTAGCCAGGATGGTCTTGATCTCCTGATCTCGTGATCCGCCCGCCTCGGCCTCCCAAAGTGCTGGGATTACAGGCGTGAGCCACCATGCCTGGCTCAACATCAATTTTTAACTACTGAAATTCTTTTTTTTTTTCAGATGAAGTCTTGCTCTCACCCAGGCTGAAGTGCAGTGGCGCCATCTCAGCTCACTGCAAGCTCCGCCTCCCAAGTTCATGCCATTCTCCTGTCTCAGTTTTCCAAGTAGCTGGGACTACAGGCGCCTGCAACCACACTCAGCTAATTTTTTATATTTTTAGTAGAGACGGGACTTCACCATCTTAGCCAGGATGGTCTCGATCTCCTGACCTCATGATTGAAATTCTGACCCTGAGAGCTTACTTCTGTAAGTAGAAAGATGTTTGCTCTTAACATACAGTCTGCACAATTCCACATGAACGATTTATTTCCAACAAGTATGTAGTTCACCATTCCATGACTTGTGCATAACAATATGAATTATCTACTATGAAAATATAGTTTATTAGAATATTTTTAAGATGGTACAGCTCCATCTTACCAATGATATAGCCAATGTCTAATAATCAAAAGTTTAAAAAAGACAATAAATAGAACCAATGTTAATACACTACTGCCTTCAACATTTTCAAACTGTTTCTCTTTAGTCTATGGCATAAGTCAGTAATGGCCACCCCTTAAGTCTAGGGACTGCTATATCTTTCTCATATAAACATGGAAATAACAATGAAGGGTAAGGTTTAGGATTCCATTTGAACAGCAGAAGACCACTAGGTACATGACTCATGCCTGTAATCATAATACCTTGGGAGGCAAAGACAGGGATCGCTTGAGCCCAGGAGTTTGACTGACACCAGTCTGAACAACAAAGAGAGACCCCCCTCTCTTCAAAAGCGTTAGCTAGGCATGGTGGTGCACATCTGGGGTCCTAGCTACTCAGAAGACTGAGGTGGGAGGATCACTTGAGCCCAAGAGATCAAGGCTGCAGTGAGCTATGATCATGTCACTGCACTCCAGTTTGGGCAACAGAGCTGTCTGAGACAAAAAAACAAAACCCTGTCTCAGAAACAAAATACAAGACCAAAAAAGCAAGGCTGGGCTCAGTGCACTTTGGGAGGCTGAGGAGGGCGGATCACCTAAGGTCAGGAGTTCGAGACCAGTGTGGCTAACATGGTAAAATCCCGTCTCTACTAACACCACAAAAATTAGCCAGGCATAGGGGCGCACGCCAGTAATCCCAGCTACTCAAGAGGCTGACGCAGGAGAATCACTTGAATCTGGGAGGTAGAGGCTGCAGATCGCACCACTGCACTACTCCAGCCTGGGGGAAAGAGTGAGACTTTGTCTCAAAAACAACAACAAGAAAACCCAGAAAAGCTGAATGTACTCATAAACAAAAGACCAAGTACTAGAAAGCAGAAGAAAAGATGTCTAAATAAAAAAGATATGATAGAGAAGCAGAGGTGAGAGGATAGCTTGAGCGCAGGAGTTTGAGACCAGCTTGGATAACATTGGGAGACCCCATTCTCCATAAAAAGAAAAAAAAATTACAATACAGAACAATCTGGCCATTATCAACTGTCTACCACAATATCAAGGCATCCATAACTGCAGGAATTCAAAAATGGAAACAGATTTCCAAAGTGGATACATGCACTTTCTTTCCTCAACTGTGATCTTTTGCCTCCCTGTGCAAAGTCAAGGACACAAAATGCAGAGTTTTCAGTAGAAGCTCTCTCAGAAGGGTGCAGGGAATGGGAAGAAGAGCTAAAAACCTTAATTTAACAAGGCCTAGTGGCATGTGCCTGTAGTCCCAGCTACTCAGAAGGCTGAGGCAGGATTAAGCCCAGGTGTTTCAGGCTTCTGTGTGTTAAATGATCATGCTGGTGGATAGCCACTGCACTCTAGCTTGGACAATGTTTAATGCCTATTTTATACCAGTTTCAGATGATTTATTTTCATTCACTACATGGAATTTAAACACTTTGATAAATTTATGTTAGGGTCCTACTGTGGCACTGACTTGGTTGGGGGAAATAAATGAGTCCTCTAAATTTTGTTCATTTTGTTAAATCCATTGGAAATCTTTAAACTAGGCTCTCAACAAACTGAGGGGTCAGAACAAAAAACTCAGCTTTCGAGGCTTTTAGAAAATTAGAATCACTGAATACATAGCTTGAAAATCAGATAATGTTGACATCTTTCCCTACAAAACTGAGGAATTGAACAAATCAATCAATATATGCCCCAACAGCACACAAGCCTGTATCTGTGCTTTAAATATTTCAATTTGTGGGAAAGCTCTTTCAATGGAGCTATTTTTATTGGGTAAGTTTGTATTCTGTACCAGAATGGAATAAAATTGAAATTTTGAGAAACACTGAAAAAGAAAAGAGACTACATAAAGTGTTTTTGTCTTGTTAAAAAAGAATTGAGACTTAGTCCCATTTAACAGGATTTGCTCTAAGCTTTTAAGACACCTTAGTTCCCATAGGGTATTTTGCCATTTAAAAAATTATAGTATTGTAGACTAGAGTCAATGGGGGTTATTAACTTAAACCTCATAAGTGCTACTTTTGACAAGATTAAAATAAGACTATTAGAGATATCAGCAAAACAGCATTGAGAGACAAGGCTAGGAAACTAGAGTACACAAATAGGGACTAAGAATAATTATACTACCTTTAAAACTGTTAAGATGATCAACACAAAGTTTTAACTGCTCTAATGTGTCTTTTTTAAAAATTAAGTTTTGATTAAAGCTGTTTAGTAAGTCCACCAATCCTCTCCCCTTTTAAAAAAGAGATGGGAATCTCACTATGTTGCCCAGGCTGGAATACAGTGGCTATTCCCAGGCGCAATCACAATCATAAGGCACTACAGCCCAGAACTCCAGGGCTCAAGGGACCCTCCTGCCTCAGCCTCTTAAGTAGCTGGAGTTGCAGGTACGCATCACTACGTACAGCAATTTGTTGAACAATAAATGCACATTTTTTTTTAACTGTAAAATGCAACAATGAATTTTGTTGATTGACTCCATGTAGGAAGAAAAGGTAATGCTAAGATTTTTGGCCTGAGCAAAGCATGAGGTAGGCACTAAGTAAAATGGTCAACTTACAGGTGAAGTCTGTGGGCAGATGTAGAGATAAAGCAAGTAAAGTAAGATAATGTAAGTAAAGACTCAATTAGAAAAGTATATATACAAGTTGAGAACAGGCTGGGAACAAATACAAATTATCATTAATAAACAGACGATGTTTATGGCCATTAAACTTGGTGAGAGCACTCCAATAACAGAAGGTCCCAGGAGTGAACACTGGACTAATTTAATGCTAAGAAAGGGAATCTTGGCCAGTAACCTGAAAAGTTAAAAGAAATAATGAACGTGAAGAAAGGCCTTGTCACAATAAACACGGCACAAAAAACAACTTGTCACAAAAAACAACAAAAATAGAGTAGACAAGGAGAACTGTCCTGATATACTGTGCCAATTCACTTTTGAAACTCATCACAACTGCTTACAAGGTTCCCAAGATTCACAATTTTAAGATAAGGGTATATCACATACCCTTTATATGCTTGCCTATATAGATACACCCTCATGTCTTCCACATATTCAGAAAAGGAAGAAAATTCATTCCAAATATATTGATTCTGATCAGTGGGAATTACAAAAATTTGTACCGCAGTTCAACAATCTGTTAAAAAAACAAACAAACAAAAAAAACCTCTGTGGCTTTTGACCTTCAAAAAATTTTTTAACAGAAAACATTAACTGAACCAAATGAGTATTTCAAAGACGCCTTTTTTTTTTGAGATGGAGTTTCACTCTGTCATCCAGGCTGGAGTGCAGTGGCATGATCTCGGTTCACTGCAACCTCCGCTTCCTGGGTTCAAGTGACTCTACTGCCTCAGCCTCCTGAGTAGCTGGGATTACAGGCGCAAGGCACCACACCTGGCTTTTTTTTTTTTTTTGTAGTTTTACTAGAGATGGGGTTTCACAAACATGGCCAGGCTGATCTTGAAATCCTGACCTCAAGTGATCTGCCTGCCTCAGACTCCCAAAGTGCTAGAAGTACAGGCGTGAGCCACTGCACCAGGCCTGCGGTCTTACTTATAATCTTACTCAGGCCTACTTTTTCTCTGGGTTCTCTTCTAATCTCTGAAATAGGAATCACTACCCGGTACATAATGTACTAGGTACTTAACAAGCAGACCATGTGTAGACCAGCCATCGTGAACCAAGATCCCTGGGCAAGGCTCTTAATTCATCTGTTATCGAACAAAAGCAAAACTGCTCCATACATGGGCCACATAATATAACCCCTTGTTTACTTAAATTTTTGACCTATGTGATAAATCCTGATGCTTGTCCAAATGTCTTTGTAAGCATCTGAATATACCTAACACTGAAATAAGAGTTTAAGAAACTGACAACACAATCCAAGTTTTACATTTACTCATATTTACCTCAGTAAACATACTGGATTTTGCATTTAATACATGTTAAAATGTCTGAACAAAAATATTTAGTGTAATTTTTTTTTTTGTAAGAGTTTCACTCTTGTCAACCAGGATGGATGGAGTACAATGGTGTGATCTTGGCTCACTGCAACCTCTGCCTCCTGGGTTCAAGGGATTCTCCTGCCTCAGCCTCCCAAGTAACTGGACTAGAGGTGCGCACCCCCACACCCGGCTAATTTTTTCTATTTTTAGTAGAGATGGGGTTTCACCATGCTGGCCATGCTGGTCTCCAACTCCTGACCTCAGGTGATCACCGTGGCCTCCCAAAGTGCTGGGATTACAGGCGTGAGCCACCGTGCCTAGCCAGCATAAATATTAAGATAAAGTATTTTAATTTTAAAATAAAAATCAATGTTATCATGGTCGCTCTAAACAAAATACCCAATAATGTTGGAATACTTCATTACAGATAAAACTAAAGCTCAGAAAACTATAAAGTTGACCTAGAATATAAACACCATACTACTTGAATGTTATACATTTGAATTACAAAGAAAGAAAGAAAGAATGTCTTAGAGAATGAGCTTTCAGCACACTGATATTTATCCATCACTAAGCCTTTAAAAAATGCTAGCATTATTATCCTTTAAGAGTAAAGGTATAATTTCAGCTAGTTAACACTGGGTTTCAGCTCTTCACTCCCATAATTTCAGGTTCTTGTTACTCTTGTATCACTTCTAAATGCCCTATTTTCCAAGTACTCCATCACCAAGACATCTCTTTAGTAATAATCAAAGATATAAAATCAGGCCAATAAGCTTACCTACTTTAAATTCAATACAGAAAAATGACCTAAGTATTTTAACAATCAAAACAAAGGTCTTTTTTAAAGATAAAAATGCTGTTCTTATTTCATCATTTTCTTTCTTGCTCTTTAAACAATATCTAAAAGTACTCAAGTACTACTTAGTACACAATAGTAACAAAACCATGTATAAGCACTTACCTTTAAGCTATCAAAAAATTTTGGTAACATTATGTGCCCACAGAATGAGCAAGACAGTATCTTAGGGAAAATATGTGAGAAAAGAGTAAGTCATAGCAGATGCTCTTTTGTAGCTAGCAGACATTTTGTCTACTCAATAAACGATCTTACTCATGAATTCCTTTTCCCTTACTCCAAATCATGTGACTGGGTCAGCCTTTATTAACCAATTATTTGGACATGACTAACCACAGAATTTTGTTCCCTCAGTTGGGACCCAACTATTAGTCCATTGTCCATCCCAACTCAAGATTTTCCAAATCAAAGGGACATTCTTCCTACCATAACCAAGAGCTGTAAGAATGTGATCCATAGCTATTGACAGGCACGTGTCAGGGACTTACATGGTGAAGCCAAAAGCTAAAGAGACCATATTCAACAGCAGCAATAACAAAGAGCTGACTTTCCATACAGATGTGCAATTTTGTTTCCTGAGGCTGTAGCTTGCTCTGGTTCCTACATCTAATTCCATTCACTGTTAACTATCCATCCCAGTTTCCTTCTAATAAATCCCTTATTTAATCTGGATTACATTAAGGAGTTAAAAAATATATACAGCAGTAGGGAGAGACCAATTCTGAATACCAATTATGTAGATTTTATCCCACTTAAAACACAATTTAGTTTTTGAGCTTTGCTGAAAGACCTGTAAGAAATCTAAATGAAGCTAAGTCCCAAAACTGAATTAGGAGTAACAAGGTTAACTTTAACACTGGAGGTTCATTTAAATCCATTTCTAAAATGAAAATGTTCATTTCACCATCAAAACATTCATTCATTCATACGAACATTGCCTTTTTGGTGCCATGCGTGTTAGATATAAAAACACCAAGATAATTACGATAGAAATGCCTCCTCAGACTCAGCTAACAGAAAGCAGGTGCAAGACAAAACAAAAATCATATTTCAACAACCTACATGCTTAAAATAAAGAGATTCAAATGCTCTGTGAATCCTGAAAAACCAACCACTAACTTTTCCTGTGTTTAGAAGAGTGACATTTGAGCTGGGTCTTGATGGAAAAATAAGCAGGCATTTACCAAGAAAAAGAAGAGAAGCATTATAAGTAGAGAAACTCAAAGTCAGGAGTCTCAAAGAACACATGGTATAAAAATTTGCCAGAACAAATACTGCAGAGTTTGGTATACCAGACAGAATACAATAGGAGAGTGGCAGATCTAGCTAGAAAGGCAGGTTATGGTTTGATCTTTTAAAAGAGCCCTTGAATTTAGTCAGACTATTCCAAAGGCAATAGGAAGTCATTAACGGTTTAGAAATAGAAAACAAATGATTTTGATTTTTAAATATACCAGCAGTCGTACACCACAAGTGTTTAACTGTACTCTTATAACCACTTTACAGAAATAGGGCTCATCTCTGTTTTACATTCGAGTCCCTTAAGAGAGGGGAAAGAAATTATTACATTCAAGCATAGAACATGTTCAGCTTTAGGATAGGTGAACTAAGTGTACCTAGTAACAACTTAAAAATTAGGACTAGAGGTAAGTTTCAAAAAGGTTCCTTTCTCAATAGGGTGCCCTTGCAAAGATAATCTAATGTTTGGCAAATTGAGGGGAAAAAAACTTAACTGCACCCAACTATCACTCAATGCTCCAGAATGAACATGATATGGAAAACTCATGTTTTCCTTAGGATTTGTTTCCCCATAACTATCCACTGTTAGTCTTTATCTCATTATAAGTAGTGTGAATCCAGTACTATTTTTCAAGTTACATGGCCTGAGAAAATGATTCTATCCCATGGCAAGACTATTTACTGGACTGGAAATCCTGGAAATCAATTTCCAATGACGCACATACTCAGCGTTTTTAAAAGTAATTTTGTCTATGATAGTCATCTAAAAAAAATGATTTTAGATCCTAAAGTTTCACAGGCTTCCAGGACAAAAACAATGTAAAAAATGACACAACTAAAATTTTCAGTTTATTGCTTCCTAGTAGTCAAGAGGAGGAGGAACAGTGCCAAGAACCAGAAAGAACAGCTCTCACAAGGCACCTGTAAAATTTTTTTATACTGTGCTGACTACCCCTTACCTAAGGGGAACAGCTTTACTCAACTCTTAAGACCACTGAAACAGGCAAATGTTTGGCTGCGGACACTGACTTACGTTAGGAATTGCTCAGGGCTCCACTCATGTTGAAGGGACGTTAAGATGGATCAAGTACATACAATCAAGGTACAACACTAAGAAACTATACTAGTTATAAAAAGAACAAAAGTTTGGACATTTCTTTCCCACAGAGTGCTCTTTTAGGAAACTTTCTCCTTTTAGTATCATCTTCCTCTGAGCTGCTTTTCCTCAAACTTTCTGCACACTTGGCTAGTGTGAGAATCCAGACCTTCTCACTGAAAAGAATATTTTTATTTAAAAGCTGTAAAAAACCTGTAGGAAAAGAAGGAGACCCCTCTCTGCCTTCTAAGCTAGGTAAGTGACATCCTCTCAAAGCTCTCACATGGTCTAGTTCACCTCATTAGGTTAAAACACTGCAAACAAATTTGAGATAGCAACAGACTCTACACAACTGAACTGTTTGCCTATTTCCTGAAGACCTAGTGGGCACCATGGTAGAAAATAGGGCAGGATTCAGAGCATCTTTTCACCAAAAAAATCTCTCTAAAAGGCAACCAACAGGTTACAGCTTAAGCCACTGGTGAGTATTCTCACCTGAAGTACATGATTTAAGCAGCAATGGGTTTGGCCACTATTTTTTTTTTTATTCTGAAACATTCCTTACATGAGATTTTTAATACAAAGCCTACAAATGGTTTATTTTTGAGGAAGACCTTTACTGTATTCACTATGGGATATGGCATTTAATAGATGATTGTTGGAGATGCTAAACTATGCTTTCTGCTTCTCTATTCTCTATCTTCCTCATTCAATGATGAGTGGCATTAGCAGTGGTGACCAACTACAGGCTACAAAGAACAGTAGGCCAAGGTACTGAAAACATTAAAGGCCTGAAAGGATGCTAGGAGAAATATAAGAATGTTCCCGCCCCTGCCGGGCATGGTGGCTCACGCCTGTAATCCTAGCACTTTGGGAAGCTGAGGCAGGCGGATCACCTGAGGTCAGGATTCAAGACCAGCCTGGTCAACATGGTGAAACTCCATCTCTACTAAAATACAAAAATTAGCCAGGCATGGTGGTGGGTGCCTGTAATCCCAGCTACTTGGGAGGCTGAGACAGGAGAATTGCTTGAACCTGGGAGACCGTGGTTGCAGTGAGCCAAGGTTGTGCCACTGCACTCTACCCTGGGCGGCTGACCAGGACTCCATCTCGGGGCGGGGGGAGGAAGCCCTCCCTTCAAAGAGCTTATAAATTGGAAATACTAAAAATATTTGCATACAATACTAAAAATACTTATTCACAAATATTTATGATTATAAATACTTATGAAGCTACAGAGCAGCCATGCTCCAGGAGCCCAGTAAGTATCTGAACATTCGGTTAACTTTCTTTCAATGACAGCCAGTATCTGATCATCAGATCAACATAACCAAAAGTACCATTTATGAAAACAAGGTTTTAAATGTCAACCCTATTAAAGTAAAGCATAACACCATAAATAACTTATTCTAGGTTTCATACCCCCAAGGCTTGTCAAAATTTAAAAGCCTATATAGTGGCAAGGCCGAGTTCATGGTTTAAGACAGTAAAAGTATCACCACGATGTTGCACAAATCATTTGTTATCCCAATCTCTACCATCTTATTCTGCATGTCATCACACAAAGGTCATATAGAGGACAGAATGTAGTAGTACAGATACATTTCCTCTCAGCACTTTTGGGAAAACTCAAAAGCTTGTGCCACAACTAAAAGTTAATTTACTGTATTCTATTTAAGAGTCTATTTCTTTCAGTACTAAAGACAAGATTTACATGACTCAAAGACAAGATTTGTATGACTGTGAATCAGCACTATAAAAACAGCCTTTGCCTCAAAAACCTATACTGAGCAACACAAAACACTACTTTGGGGACTGGACAAGATGACAAAATGAGGTAGAAAGCAAAGGGAGTAAGTGTCTTAAGAAATTGTAAGAATCCTCCTCAAGGAGACTACAACCAACACAGAAAAATACAAAGGTGAGAACCAACAATAGAGGTCAAAATGCAGCGCAATTAGCTGCCCATCAGGCAGACAATAACTAATGTAATTGTTCATATAAAGATCTGGTTTACTATAAAGTAAAAAGTTTTATTAACTTTAATGTTACGAAATGTCTGTATAAAATGTTTAGATGCGAATGTCAAGGAAGGGAACAACAAACTTTTCAGAAATGTATGGTTATTTCAAGAGAAGGATGCTTGGCAAAAAGATATGAACAATTTCACAGAACTCCAAATAGTCCCTTTAAAACACATTTTAATTTGAAATTTCTTCCAAGAAATCCTTTTTTATCTTAAGGATTAACAGGTAGGCACTGCACAGTATCTCATTACATCACTGACAAGGTATTAACTTCCTGTTTAGTTGTAATTATAGGTGAAACAAGCATGGGTGTTCATTACACAAGGTACTAAGAATGGATTGAATGAATATTACTATAATTTTCTTTCGATCACCACTGAAGGTAAAGTCACTTAACATTATTCGAAGCCATTCTTTTGTAAGCATTATTTAAAAATGGGCAAAGAAACCCAAATTTAGATTTGAAGCTCTGCTCCATGAAAGCAAATAAGGTATTTTATGGACATTAAAAACAAAAAACAAAAAATAAAGATTAATAGCCGCCCAGTGGTAGAAAACATTCAATTATACATTAGCCAAGAAATTACAAGGAGGTTAGGATTAATGTAAGTATTTCATACTGAAAAATGTAGCCAAGAAATCGTGACTCACAATTGAGAAACATTTAAATATGACATATTCAGCTATCAAAAGTTGAAAGTCTCTTTTACAACAGATTATGTTGAAAGTATAGTTAGGCGATAAAAATCAGATGTTTCAACAGTGTATAAAAATACTTTTCCCTTCCCTACATAACAAGGTTGAGGGTACAATTCTGAATAAATCTTTATCTAATAAGGGAAACTGGACAGTTAGATATCTGAATGCATTCATTTTTAATTATGAAATAACACTGCTACGGTAGCAAGCTCAAGACCACAACATTTCCAAGAATGAAGAGTTTAATTTCACTAATTTCAAAATACTGGTTTTGGCAAGGAGAATTAAGTCATTATAATAAAAGAAAAACCACACTGTAACAATACTAGTATAAAAATTATGTCTGTTTCCAGGGAAAATGATTTAGTAAGTCTAAGACCCCCAAGGAACTGTATTTTTTTAAAAAAAACTCTAAACAATTTGACATTTAAAAATAACTAAACGAGTATAACTGGATTGCAACACAAAGGATAAACGCTAGTTTTTTACCTGATTTAACCTGATGTGATTATTAAGCATTGCATGCCTGTATCAAAATATTTCATGTAACCCATAAATATATACACTAACTATATACCCACAAAAAAGTTTTTAAATACTCCAAATGTTCTGGAATATAAAATTTATGTCAAACCCAACAATATATAATATTCAGTCAGCTCTTCTATATGCTAACAGATATAAGAAAATCACTATTTAAAAAAAGAATGCAAAAACCAACCTAGGTTTGAGATATTACTCTGAAACTTTTTATCTCAGTGTTAGGAACCTAGTTTCTTTTTTAATAGAAAGATTATAGCAACATGTGGAGAATCCTCAAAGATTGCCTGTCTTGGATAAAAAGGGTCACCTTAACTTAGGGGCAGAGTTTGACACAGCAATCTGGTGACATAGTAGTTCATCCCATTGAGGGAGCATTCAACTTTTTATTTGTGTAAATAACAAAAACTAGAATCAACACTGCAGATGAGCATGATGAAAGAGAAGTATGCCGTGTCATTCATGCACCCTTTTTCAAATTAAATACATACTGAGGTCATATTATCAGCATCCTTCAGACACAACTATCCTACACAGGAAATCAGTTGGCTATAGACAAGCCTTGAGGACCATATATGAAACACATGCAAGACAGTTTACCCAGCCTATATACTAGTTGGGGACAATAAGTATATTTTGTTCACTTTAAGACCTCCTAAGCAGTTAACTGGTACGTTAGTTTTCAGTGCTTGAAGAGACTACCCCAAAAGAATTAAATCCACTTCTACTTTCAAAATATATTAGTTAAAATCTTAACTCACAAATTAGCTATAATCTAAGAGTAAAGCTAAATCCCAATTACTTAGATGTGGAAGTGGGAGAGCAAAGCAGCTTATTTCAGATAACAAACTAAAACCACATACATTATAAAATAGGAATTGAAGGGCCGGGCGCGGTGGCACACACCTGTAATCCCAGCACTTTGGCAGGCCGAGGCGGGCGGATCACAAGGTCAGGAGATCAAGACCATCCTGGCTAACACGGTGAAACCCCGTCTCTACTAAAAATACAAAATAATTAGCCGGGCGTGGTGGTGGGCGCCTGTAGTCCCAGCTACTCGGCAGTCTGAGGTAGAAAAATGGCGTGAACCCAGGAAGCGGAGCTCGCAGTGAGCTGAGATGGTGCCACTGCACTCCAGCCAGGGTGCCTCACTATCTGATTTCAATCTCAGTTACTGACTAGTTGTGTGACTAGACAACTATTTCTCTGGGCCTGTTACTTCATCTATAAAATTCTCACATCTATGCCACATAGTTGTCTTGAAGATTAAATGAGTTAGGGTTTAGATGAGACTGCATTCTTAACTATTGTTAGTTATAGGCAATACTATATGAAAACCCTAAATGATATCAAAGTGTAGTGGTTAAGAACACATACTCTGGACCAGGCTGCCTGGGTTCTAATCCCAACTGTCACAACATGAACCCGGATCATCTTCTTAACCTCTGTGCCTTACTTTTTCAATTTCAAGATGGAGATAATCTTGAAATTATCTCGGCGGAAGTGGTGGTAGGAGGGAAACCAGAATCAAATTAGTTTTCTAACCCCTTACCCATGGTTTCCCTGCTAGTTGCTTGCTTATAACATTAAAGTCATACTTGCAGAAATAAAAACCCTTATGAAAACTTAACAGGGTGTATACAATGAGAAGATGAGCTATTCTTTTAGGCTTGGTTCACGTTATATTTATCTTCAAATGTCCCTAAAACACATATACTGTAGTCCCTGTTTATGGGAGTGGTAAAATTGTCTATGGCCCTCAATACCAACCAACTTGTGAGTGCCACTTTTAACTCCTGTTGCTTAACAGCCCTATTTAAGACTGTATTACAGCCATTCAAAAAAATACAGGAAAAAAGTTGATTGGTCTAATAGTCAAAAAACTTACTCCAAGAACATAGCTGAAGCAAAGTATAAATTCAAAGTCTCGATCAAATGGACTGAAGGTTAAAAGTATTCCAATAATCACTTCAGTAAAATATTAATGAGGAATACAGATACATCTTAATATTTGAAATGTGGAATCTTCAGACAAGAATAAACTCGAAATAGGTACCTAACACAAGGATACCATACTGACATCAACGACTACTTGACCCCGTATTTCTGGAACAGGTGCCTAAACCGAAGAGCATTCCAGTTCAGAGCTGTACACTCACTAAAATTGTTTGGATGTGGAATGTTTGAAGGTTGCCTCATGTGATTCTAACATTAACAGTTGAAAAACCAAAGCACATGCACATGTCGCACATGCACATGTCAAAGTTTCTGTAAGTTAAATCAATAATGTTCACATAAACACTGGTTTTTCCTATCTGCCAAGTTTTTATGTTGTGTCTATATTACATAAATCTTCAAAATATTATTTCGAATATTAATTATTTAAAAAATACCAGGAGACAACCTGGTATTAACTAAGAGTACTAAACTAGAGATCAAAGTTCTTAAACAAAAACGGTTAAGAATTATAAATTGATATTAAAATAGCAGTAGTAACTATGAGTGTCATATATCAAGGGCCTGTTCAAATCTGCATATTAATCCATTTAATCCTCAAAACAAATCTACGAACTTAAAATTTGTTTTGTTCACTGCTGCCAACCCAATGTCTAAAACAGTGCCTGGTACATATTAGGCAAACAACCATTTATTGTTCATACTACAACAGATACCCTTCTTGTAGAGGCACACAAACTTGCCCAGAGCTAGAATTCTAACTGGAGCATTTCTGCTCCAATGTTAACACTCTTAGCCACTGTTATATTGCCTCTTTAAAGCTTTTAAATCATTTAAGTGGTGTCACAGCAGCTGGGTATGACCTGTAAGAGAAAAAAAATCAGTGAGACCTTCCTTTAATGTGTTCTGTTCCACATGCACAAAAAGCTATGGATCTGGAACGATTCCACATTTTAGTGGCCTAAACTAATTCCAACAGAATAGACTTTTATTTGTACTGAATGTTACGCTCGTTGTGTAAACTACACTATAACATACAACTAGGCTTTTCCAATATGTTCCTGGCCTTTAAAGTGGTCACAGGAAGAGATTATTATTTCAAAATAATATATTTTACTTTAATCCTTAACTCCTAAAAAACTTTTCTTCCTCTTTCATTTCGCAAATACAAAGATTTAAATTTGTATTTCGCATAACACAAAATGACGATGTAATGAAGGCCTAAAACAAAATTCAAGATTTCATATCAATATATATAGAGAGTGAAGATTTAAATCTTCCTCTTTCATGAAACACCAACCTTGCCAAATAAACTTCAGTCATAATTAAATAAATGCAAATGTAGTAGTATCAGGTCTATTTTAGTAAAGGCAAGTTCTTGCCATTCCTCTCAGTACTCTTTTTAAAAAAGTAATCTATTAAAACCAAAGTTTCTAACACTCACCAACCCCCCACCATTTTTCTAGTAAGGCTGAATTTATTCCATGACATTTTTTTCAAGTTAGCTGTAAATACTCCACCCTCCTCGATTGTGCAACAACCAAACACACCACACAAACACAAGTCATCAAAAAGGGAAATACAATCTAAGAGTTTGAATTTAGGTAAGTTTTGAGCAGAGGGTCTTAGAGCAGTGCACAACCCTATACAAAAGTTAACATTTAATAAAGCATATTATTTCACATTATTACGAAAGGAGACGCCGGAAAGAGCCTGAACCAGTTAAAGCAGCCGCCATCTTAAAATGCGGGATAGAAGTTAGAGCAAGAAAATGAGACTAAACCACCGGAGGTGGAGGTTCCGCTCACTCCCAGAGCTATGAAAAACCCTAGTTTTTTTCCAACTTAAATCGATAATATACTATCAAACCACTCAAGTAACGAAAGAATCTTCCCCAGCAGTGTTATTAAATAGAATGAGGCAAAAATAGGTACATGTAGCTTTCCCTTACTGCCATCGCACCCCTTATCCACCCCCACTCCCCAGCCAAAAGGAAAAGGGAGCTTCCAGAAGGCCTTTTACATCAGTTCCCGGTGTCCCTCGGATAAATAGCTTCGGGTGAAAAGCCGCAACTACAAAATACAGGAAGTGGCAACACTGTGTCATTCCTTCTCCTCCCAAACCCACTTACTCGGTGTAACCTGCCCAGAGTCGACGAAGAGTTTCTACTAGACTGACTGTCCTTCAATGTGCGAGACTTCTACCCGACCCTCAATCAAGTTCGGGACTCCCCAGATTTTTTTTCTCTCCTCCGAGTTTTTTCTCCCCGCTAAAAGACTTAGATAACCTTGATCTCACAACTAAAGTAAGTTTTCAAGCACCAGGAATAGGAAGCGCCATGACATCTGCTGGAGCGTCTCTCCGCAATTCGGACCCCCAAAAGAACTCTTAAGCAGCAAAAAAATAAAATAATAAAGGCGCCTTAAGTCACTCTCCTCCACCCCTAATTTGCACTGATTCCACTGAAGCACACTCATAACACCTCACTTGCCACAAGTGTTCTCCGTTCCCTAACTTTAAACTTCATTTCTTCAAGAAGTATATCCGCGTTCTCCATCCCCCCATGGAAGAAGTAATCCAAGTAGCATTTTCAGAATTATGCTCCTTTTCCACCCCCACGCTTTCCTCTTGGCCCGAGCCTTCCTTTTCTACTACCACCCCAATTCCCTTGTCCCCGCGGGTTACCTTATTAATCCGTTTCAGCGCCATAGTGTGTGCTTGTCGTCTGGCTCCTCACTCTCTCGGTGTATGCTGAAAGGTCCGGCCAAAACTCTTGATTATCCCAGCGGCGGGGCAGGATTGTCTCGTCTCACACCGGCTCTGCCAGACACAGGCGCCTTTTGCAAAAACGGAGCAGATCAGCACTCGCACAGGCCCCGGAGAGCCCCTGATGAATCCAGGTCCCTCAAAGGCGGCCGCGATCCGGGGTGGGTGGGGTGGCGTGGCAAAGCCACCAACAGCCTCTGTACCGTGCTTTCGGCCCGAAGTGGGGGCGAGGGTGACGGGAAGAGCGGAGGTGGTGGCTACAAGTTTAACTTCCCGGCCTCCAGAAAGGAAGAGACCCGGGTGGGAGAGGAAGAGGCGTAGGAGAAAGGGGTGGGTGCGGGGCAGGGTCCGGAGCCCAGCAGAGGAGGAGCCGGGGCCTAGTCGGCGCTATACCGGCGTCACTAGGGCAAAGAAAGGCAAGGGGGGAGGGGGAAGTAGAAGACTCCGGACGGACGCCGGGCTGCTTTTGGTTTCTGCCCAAAGGTGCGGCCGGGTAAGGGAAGGAAATAAAGGAAGGGAGGCTTGATGTGTGTTGCTGTCCTCGCAGCCAGCTATTCTGTGTCGCCCCTGACGCCACCGTACACTCACTCCGCCTTCCAGCGCGCTCCCGCGCGCGCCCGCCCAGCCACCTCCACCACGCGCCCGTGCTGTCCCTGAGGCTCCGGCTTAGGCGCGAGGACGCGCCCATTCCCCCTCCTCCTCCAGCAGGAGAGGCCGCGGCTTCTCCAGCCTTCCCACCCTACCCCACCGCACCCAATAGGCTGGCCGCTCAAGCCGCCCAGGGCCCACACTACCCCTCTTACCAGGCCGGCCACTGGGCCGGCCTCCCTTCCCTGCCCTAGCCATCCACACCCACGCGTACAGAGGGGCCGGGGCCTCCCTCAAGCTGCGGCCTCGGCCTCCTCCCCGCGCGGCAGCTGGTGCCTCCCCGGCCCTACGGGGCTCACGCGCACGACACAGCCACAAGATGTCCGCTCTGACGGAACTACTGCCAGCTGCCACGCTCCGCCCCTCCCCCCTCCTCCTGCCTCTTCACCGCCGCGGATCAGTCCGCCAACGCCGCCGTCGCGAGCACAGGACCGATGTGAGGCCGAAGCCAGACGGCTTGCTTCCCACGTCCGGGACCGAGTGAATACGTGCCAAGCCCTTTTCCTTCTCCTTCTCGGAACAGCACCTTCTTACTAAACAGATCGGAGATTGGACCAGGAGGGCGGGGGAGGGAGGCGGATCATGGGCTGGGGGAGGGTAGGCGAGTGGCGGAAACCCTTAGGCGCAGAGAAGCATCGAGAACCGGAAGGAGACCATGGGAGGAAGGTAAAGGAAGCTGCCGCTGCGCGATCCAGCCCCACGCCCCTCCCCACAGCGTCCCCCAGTTTCCTCACTTGGTATTGAGGAGACGACTCTCGCGAGAACTTCGTGGCTGGCTAACCGAAGCGGTAGCTCTGCAATGACTTAAGAGCAGTTTTGTGCGCTCTTCCTGACGGGGTTCCGCCCCCAAAATGTACAAGATCTCGCGAGACGCAGTAAGGCACCGGCTCGAACTGGGGCGGGCCACTGCCAGGAAAGCACCGCCCCTGAATGCTTATACCGGTGGTTGGAAGAGGAAATGGAATTCCCCGGACTGGTAAGAGCGCTCGCAGACACAGCCCTCTCTCACGCGCCCAATCAGGAGTGTGTGGTGGGAGGTGCCAAGGATTAATTACCAGATACCTTTAGTCTATGTTGGGCCGGGATTTTGAGGTTTCCGGTGGAGCAGGTGAGCAGTATTTACTCGCCTGCCTTCCTGGGCTGGTTATTCTATGGGAGTAGGCGCCCCTCAAGATGGGAATAGTAGTTTTAAATAGACCCAGGTTGGCCGCTCATCAGCGCTCCCACGTGCTGAAGTCTAGTGTATCTCTGACACTGAAGGAGCAGTACGGAGAAGAGCAGGGATCGGTCTGAGTCAGGCTCAATTGAGTGGATGGGGCTAGGGCAGAGAGTGTTAGGGGCAGGGTTTTCACTCGTCTCCTTAATCAGTCGCAGCCATCCGCCAGGGTGTAGATGTGGGAACAAGCTTAAATTCTCAACCTTTAGCTTCTGTTGCTGTGTGTCAGTTCTTGAGGCAGAAAGTGTTGAGACTCATTAAGAAATTAGGTAGATTTTAGAGTCATAAAAACAATACAATACTTCCTGAAATATCCAAGTTGGGAGGTGGGATTTACATGAATAGGACTGGCCTGTTTTAGTCAAGGGTTTAAAGTATAGAGAGGGCAGTTATGCTCTCTAGTGTATCCTTCAGGCAAAAGAAAGACCTTAATTTTTATGAGGAATTTAAAGGTGGGTAAACACTGACCAGCTTAAGGTTTTCTAATATTCCTTAATGACCCCAGTTACCGAAGTGGAGATCTTCAATCACATGGAAAAATAAGCTTGTTTTAAAAATACATTTAATTTGAAAACTGTTGCAGAAAGTTTTACCTAATAAAAACACGTCAACAATGATGAATATAAGTGGTCTAATGTATACTGTTCAAGTGGTTATGTAGTGTCACTGGTGAAGCAGTGCTTCTCAAACTAACGTCCATAGGAACCACCTGGGGTTTTGTTGAAAATGCGGCTTTGATTTGGTAGGGCAGAGGTGGAGCCTGAGAGCCTACATTTCTAACTAGCGCCCAGGTGATACAGATTTTTCTAGTCTGAACCACCCCGTGAGTAGCAAAGCACTGAAGTGCTTACCTCATGGCCTAACTGCTCTTGAGGCTCACCTCTGGCCCCTCCCTCCTCCCTGAATAATCTATGTTTTCTCTCCTAGCTAGCCAAATATACTAAAAGCACAGGACTAGGCATGAAGGTGGAGGGAGGAACCCAGATTTGTTATTGCTTCCCATTTGTTTGATACTGGCCTGGTTATTTTCTGACCCCGTTTCTTCACCGCTAAAGTAAGTAATAATAATCCTTTCTCATAGAGTGATTGTGGGGTTTAAGTGTCATAATATATGTGAAAGGACACTGTAGACTCTACAGTGTTGTATAAATGTCAATTATTAAAGTAACCAGAGAGACATTAACTGGCCATAGGGTGAAACAAATGTATAGTAGTAGTAATGGCCACGCCTAGTAATCCCAGCACTTTGGGAGGCTGAGACGGGTGGATCATATGAGGTCAGGAGTTCGAGACCAGCCTGGCCAACATGGTGAAACCCCATCTCTACTAAAAATATAAAAATTAGCTGGGTGTGGTGGCAGGCGCCTGTAATCCCATCAGCTCGGGAGGCTGAGGCGGGAGAATCGCTTGAGCCTGGAAGGCCGAGGTTGCGGTGGGCGGGGATCACACCACTGCACTCCAGTCTGGACGACTGAGTGAGTCCCTGTCTCAAAAAAAAAATTCCTGGCCGGGCGCGGTGGCTCAAGCCTGTAATCCCAGCACTTTGGGAGGCCGAGACGGGCGGATCACGAGGTCAGGAGATCAAGACCATCCTGGCTAACACGGTGAAACCCCGTCTCTACTAAAAAATACAAAAAAAAACTAGCCGGGCGAGGTGGCGGGCGCCTGTAGTCCCAGCTACTCGGGAGGCTGAGGCAGGAGAATGGCGTAAACCCGGGAGGCGGAGCTTGCAGTGAGCTGAGATCCGGCCACTGCACTCCAGCCCGGGCGACAGAGCGAGACTCCGTCTCAAAAAAAAAAAAAAAAAAAAAAAAAAAAAAAAAAAAAAAATTCCTAATATATATGGAGTTCTAGAGTATCCATGCTCATAAAGGCAATGGATTGTGTAACCACAAACTCATTTTTGTTAGGCACTAAAGTAAATTCATTGGTTGATTGGGCTTTCTGTTTATACATGTTTGTATTTCGATTAGTGGACTTACATTTCTGCTCATGTTTTGCCATGGTTAAAATCAAAAGAAACAGCCTAGAAGCATTTTGATGCCTTAGGATAAAACAGGCTAAGATTAAGTCAAATTTTTAAACATTATTCACATACCTGTTGTTACAAAGAGCCCACTTTACAGTGGCAAATAAAGTTAAAACATTTTCATTCATTTAACTTACTTGAATTACCATCGTAGAAATGTCCTCATTTGAAACAAGAAAGGAAAATAATCATGTTTTCTATATTGCAATCGGAAATATGCTAAAAAGAAAAAAATTCTGGCTGTAAATACTGAAAGAAAAGTTTACATTTAGAAATTAATAAAGGTTCAAAAATGTTGAAAATTTAATTAACTAAAAATAATCCCTTCCTTAATACTATTTTGAAGTCCTAAAAACTTTGTAAATATAGTAGATTAGATTATCTTGCATGAATTGACATAAAACATGAGAAAATACAAAGGATCAAGAAAATTAAAGCTGGGCTGCTGGCTCACGCCTGTAATCCCAGCAGTTTGTGAGGCCAAGGTGGAATGATCACTTGAGCCCAGGAGTTTGAGACCAGCCTGGATAACATAGGGTGACCTGATCTCTACAAAAATAATGAAAAAATTAGCCTAGCTTGGTGGTACACGCCTAGGGTCCCAGCGATTTGGAAGGCTGAGGTGGGAGGATTGCCTGAGCCTGGGAGGTTGAGGTTGCAGTGAGCTGTGATTGTGCCACTACACTCAAGCCTGGTGACAGAGTGAGACCCTGTCTCGGAGAAAATTACTAGTAAATGGGCAATTAATCTACTAATCTGAATAATGGTGGTGTGCCAGGGTCTTAATATTACATTAATTTTTCAGTGAGGCCACATTATTATAATAACTTGAGTAAGGGGTTAATTAGAATGTACCGATGCATATAATTATATAATAACATAAATTATATATATTTATGTTAATATTGTATCTATGTTTTCATGTATCTTTAACTTTGTTACAGAATATTATAACTTGCTAAAGACACTGGCTCTAGTACAGTGTATACCATTTTATTAGTTTAATTAAATTGTAAATGTTATGATCCAGATTTTATATTCAGAATGCTCATTTACATATTCTGCCTGGACCAAGTAATTTGGAGCCCAGGTCAACCAAATGTTATTTTACATTGCTTGCACAAAATTCAAATTAATTTCTATATTTACCAATTCAGAATCTCATTAAGTCAGATTAATATGGTTTAAGAAACTGTACTTTATTTCATGCTAAGAATATCATTTTGGCCTTAATAAGGTTTTTGGCATGTAATGAACCATGCACAAATCTTTGAGATAAAAATAGAACATTTTTCCACATAAAAACTTATATATATACACAAATGTTCAGAGTAGGGCTATTCTACTTTTTAGTAGAAACAACTCACATGTCCATTAGCTGATGAATGGATAAAGAAGATGTGATATATTTGTATAATGGAATATTATTATTATTATTATAAGGAACAAAGTACTAATACATGTTACAAAATGTATCTTGAGGCCGGGCGCGGTGGCTCAAGCCTGTAATCCCAGCACTTTGGGAGGCCGAGACGGGCGGATCACGAGGTCAGGAGATCGAGACCATCCTGGTTAACACGGTGAAACCCCGTCTCTACTAAAAAATACAAAAAACTAGCCGGGCGTGGTGGCGGGCGCCTGTAGTCCCAGCTACTCGGAGGCTGAGGCAGGAGAATGGTGTGAATCCGGGAGGCGGAGCTTGCAGTGAGCTGAGATCTGGCCACTGCACTCCAGCCTGGGCGACAGAGCAAGACTCTATCTCAAAAAAAAAAAAAAAAAAATGTATCTTGAAGCCTTAAAACATTCTGTCAAGTGAAAGAGCCAGACACAAAAGGCCACATACTGTTTGACTCTATTTATATGAAATGACCAGAATAGTGCATTCTGTCTTCCAAAAAGTTTGTTTACTTACAAATACAGGTAAAAAAAAAAAAAAAGAAAAAAGAAAAAAAATCTTTGTAAGACTGCTTTTGGTGTAGGGTGAGGCATGATAAAGAGATTGCCATTCAGTTTGTCAATCAGTGATACCTAGGTCCGAACAGGCAAGTGGGAGTCTTTCAGGTTTCGGACAAAGAATGTTAATGTAGTAGAGATCTGTTGATAGACTCACTCCTATTTTTCTATTTATGTAAAAAACATCGAATTACTATTATGTGCTAGACACAAGATACATAAACAAAAGACACAGATGTCACCTATAAGAAAGTCTTCTGAGGAGACCAGTAAGCATCAGACAACATCATAGAGTGGGTTCAGTGACATAAATGTGTGCACAGAGCACTATTAATGTACTGAACTCAGCTGGGGGTGGTCAGGGAAAGTTTCTCTGAGGAAAAAAAGGGAGCAAGGCAAAGTTGGAAAAAAAAATTGTGAGGGAAGCTCCTAGGCAGGGGAAACAGCATGCAAAGTCTCAGAGTTGACTTGGTAAGTTTTTGAAACTAAAAAAACTTTGGCTGCAGTATTGGGAGGTTGAGGTGGTGGGGGGAGCGGCAAGGAGAGAATGAGAAGACAGAAAAGATGAGGGGACAAGACAGATTTGAAAGACATGACTAGAGATCTTGAGGGCCTTTTATTCTGAAGGGGATGGGATGGGATGGAGGAATTGAATTTTTAACAAAAATGGCTTGATCAGATTTTGATGGCAAAAAGATTACTGTGATAGCAGTGTTGAAGCATGTGCCCAAAGTATGTATTGGGATGGAGACTAGAGGCAAGAAAAACAGGATGTCAATGAAATAATCCAGAAGAAATGTGAGAAAGATCTGAAATAGTTGCACTAATAAGAGATAGTACAGGAAATAAATTTAGTTTATTTACTGGGTCGAACTTGTCTAAAAAATATTTCGGGAGGGATTCTCAGTACAGGAAGTAAATTTTTTTTTTTTTTTTTTTTTGAGGCGGAGTCTCACTCTGTCGCCCGGACTGGAGTGCAGTGGCCAGATCTCAGCTCACTGCAAGCTCCGCCTCCGGGTTTACGCCATTCTCCTGCCTCAGCCTCCTGAGTAGCTGGGACTACAGGCGCCCGCCACCTCGCCCGGCTAGTTTTTGTATTTTAGTAGAGACGGGTTTCACCGTGTTAGCCAGGATGGTCTCGATCTCCTGACCTCGTGATCCACCCGTCTCGGCCTCCCAAAGTGCTGGGATTACAGGCTTGAGCCACCGCGCCCGGCCAGGAAGTA
Organism: Trachypithecus francoisi; assembly: GCF_009764315.1. NCBI lineage: Eukaryota > Metazoa > Chordata > Mammalia > Primates > Cercopithecidae > Trachypithecus > Trachypithecus francoisi. Next base: position 99,279,065 of record NW_022681454.1, read on the forward strand.
AATTTAGTTTATTTACTGGGTCAAGCTTGCCTAAAAAATATTTCGGGGGGATTTTCCCTCCAGTTACTTTTATTAGACTGTTACAATAAAATCAAGCCAGGCACAGTGGCTTATGTATGTAATTCCAGCACTTTGGGAGGCCAAAGCGGGAGGATTGCTTGAGTCCAAGAGTTTGAGATCAGCCTGGCCTGTGCAACATGATGAAACTGTGTCTCTACAAAAAAATTAGGCATAGTGGCATGCGCCTGTGTTCCCAGCTACTCTGGAAGCTGAGGTGGTAGGATCCCTTGAGCCCAGAAGATCAAGGCTGCAGTGAGCCATGATCGCACCATTGCACTCTAGCCTCGGTGAAAATGAGACCCTGTCTCAAAAAAAAAAAAAAAAGTTTATAGAAAAAAAAATCAAAATGTGATATTTTAATAAAATAACTTGAAACATAATAGTATGAACTTCCTATGTTTTTAGCTCTTAAAGAACTATGAAGCTAAAGTTTACAGTGGAAACACATGCTACAATTTTTTTTGCAAATCAAATCTCCTCTTGAAACTCAAATATAGGACTAACCGCCACATTTCATTTCTTTTAAATTTGGCCATGTCTGTACTAACTGCTGTGATCTGTGTCTCAGTTCTCTTACCACTTTACTAGAACCTTTGGGAGACTTTTGTTCATTCGTTGACTGATACCATTTTGTTTTCATGTGGCCAGAAAAAAGAATTTATTATCTATTTCTGTTCCATCTGCCTAAGACAAAATACTGTTATGTGTTGCCAACAAGATCATAAACCTAAATAAAATACAGGCTCTAAAATCACATGGCAGTACTTAGTATAAGTGGGAATCAAGGTGACTGGGACTGTGCTTACAGTAATTATAGATTACTAAAATCACAAAATGGAAAAAACTTCATGTAGAGAATTCAAATAATTTAGTTTGATGTAGATAGAGATTATAAAAATCCTTTTGTCACATACCTAAAGTGGAATTTGTTAAGTTTGACCTTGTGACTTTCAAGTCAAGAAATGCTAGGCAGGTAGAACAGATAAATTAATAAACCTGATTCTGACATGGAAGTAAAAGGGCTTTAAAGAGGTTAGAAGCATTTTAAGGTTTATTCCCATTCTGGAACTCAGGACATAATTTCTTATAGAAAAGTAGTTGTGCCTGCAGGTCAGTTCACAAAAGGCTTTAAACCCCATCCTGCCTTTATATATTACACTTATGAGAAAATGCTCCATAGAATTCCAAATTGATACAGGAGGACCGACCTACCCCTCTGCCCATCAGAATTCCTGTGGCTCAGGGCAAGTACTGAAGCTAAATAGGAAGAATTGACTGAGGGTAAAATCACGTTTTGAGTGGTTGGATGAAGCTTTGGAAAGTTGGAGAATGGTGGTCAAGGAATCTGTACATTCAGCCTTCTTGAGTGGCACTGTATGTTTTGGGTTAGTGCTGGGTTACCTTTTCTTTTTTAGTGCCAAATCCATTAATTTACATTCCTCTCCACTGCCATTATCAATTGCTTCCTAACAGAAACCAGTAAACTTTCTTTCCCCTCCTTTTCTATGGAGAAGAGCAGTTTCACAAGATTCAACTTTTCTTACACTTTTGTTCCTAAAATAAATATATACCCTGTTAAGTTTCCATAAGGGTTTTTATTTCTGCAAGTATGACTTTAGTGTTTATATATGATTATAAGCAAGCAGCTAGCAGGGAAACCATGGGTAAAGGGTTAAAAAACTCATTTGATCCTAGTTTCCCTCCCACCACTGCTTCAGCCCCCAGCCCCTACCTAACAAATTAGACCCAATAGAAAAGGTCACAAGATTGAGGGCCGGGTGTGGTGGTGCATAGCTATAATCCCAGCACTTTCGGAGGCCAAGGCAGGGTGGATTGCTTAAACCCAGGAGTTATAGACCATCTTAGGCAACATGGCAAAACCCGTCTGTACAGAAAATAAAAAATCAGCACGGCGTGGTGTGCACCAGTAGTCCCAGATACTAGGGAGGCTGAGGTGGGAGGATTACTTGAGCCCAGGAGGTCAAGGTTGCAGTGACCTGTGATCAGGCCACTGCACTCGAGCCTGGATGACAGAGTGAGACCCTGTCCAAAACAAAATGAAACAAAAAAACTGAAGATTCAACTATGTTTTTTTTGTCTTGTCTCTTGTTTGTTTTGAAACAGGGTCTCTCCATTACCCAAGTTGGAGTGTAGTAGCACCATCCTAGCTCACTGAAGCCTCTGCCTCCAGGGCTCAAGCAGTCCTCCCACCTCAGCTTCCCAAGTAGCTGAGACTACAGGCATATGCCACTAGGCCCGGCTAATTTTTGAACTTGCCTACCCAGATTCTTTCTCCTTTTCCATCCATCTCTAATCCCCACTCTCTCAGGATACCCTGATGGCTCTGCGGGTATCCTTAGTGTTCACTTATCACAGTCTGCAGAATCAGCATTCTAACAAATATAAAATAAATTACAATGAGGAAACTTCATTATGAGTAATAGTAACATGTAAAACAAATACAATCAGCCCTCCAGATCTGTGAGTTGCACATCCATGGATTCAACCAACTGCAGATCCAAAATACACATTTTTAATTGCATATTTTCTGAACATACATACTTTTTTCTTCTTACTATTCCCTAAACAATACAGTATATTTACAGAGTGTTTACATTGTACTAAGTATTATAAGCAATCTAAGGAGGATGTGTATAAGTTATATGCAAATATTATGGCATTTTATATCATGGATTTAAGCATCCTTGGATTTTGGTATCTGGGAGTGGTTCTGGAAACAATCCCTCATGGATACCGGAGGATGACTATAATATGAAGTATATTAGGGATAAACATATAAAGACAGGCACTCAGAGGAAGAGAATCTGGCTTACCAGCAGACATGTAATAAAAATATGAGAATTTCAGTTGCCTGACATCTCAATGTAAGCCAGATATGTGCTTGTTAGCTGCCCAAAGAACCTATTTCAGTTTAACCCTGAAAGAAAGGAACTATGTTGTCTAGCCATAAAGCAGTTACCTTTTCCTCATTCTACCAGTCAGACCACAGCTACATTGTTATATTTTTAACAGCTTTATTGAAATATAATTGACATACAATAAATTATACATACCTAAATAAACAGTTTGTTAAGCTGACATACATATATACCCATGAAGCTCACCAAAATCAAGATAATGAACTTCATCACAAGTTTCCTTACGCTCTTTTATAAATCCTTTCTCTTGTTCTTCCCCCACCCCTCTGTCTTCTTATCCACAGGACACCTCTGATCTGTTTTCTGTCATGGTAGATTAGTTTGCATTTTCTAGAACTTTATTGAAGTTGAATCACAATACACCTTCTTGTCTGCCTTTTTTCACTTAGCATAATTATTTTGAGACATATATTGTCTCTCAGTAGCTCATTCTCTTTTATTGCTAAATAATGTTCCATTGTATGTATTTGCCACAATTTATCCATTCACCAGTCAGTGGACATTTGGTTTGTTTCCAGTTTTTTTTTGGGGGGGACTGAGTCTTATTGTCACCCAGGCTGGAGTGCAGTGGCGCAATCTTGGCTTACTGTAACCTCCACTTCCCGGGTTCAAGTGATTCTCCTGTCTCAGCCTCCCAAGTAGCTGGGACTATAGGCGCCCGCCACCATGTCGGCTAATTTTTTTATTTTTTAGTAGAGATGGGGTTTCACCATGTTGGCCAGGCTGGTCTCGAACTCCTGACCTCAGGTTAACCGCTCGGCTCAGCCTCCTCAAGTGCTGGGATTACAGGAGTGAGGCACTCCACCCAGCCTGTTCAAATTTTTGTCTTATTACACATAGGGCTACTATGAACATTCTGTATAAGTGTTTATATGGGCATATGTTTTAATTTCTCTTGAGTAAGTAGCTTAGGAGTGGAATAGCTAGATCATATGGTAGATATGTGTTTAACTTTTTAAGAAACTGCCAAACTGCTTTCCCAAGTGTTTTTACCACTTTATGGTCCCACAAGCTATATATGAGTGTTCCAATTTCTCCTGACTGGTAGGGTTGGTCTTTTCAATTTTGGCCGTTGTAATAGGTGTGTAGTGGTATTTCATTGTCATTTTAATTTGCATTTTCCTAGTGACTAATGATATTGGCATCTTTTCATGTGCTTCTTTGTCATCCACATATCTTCTTTGCTGAAATGTCTGTCTGTTTTTTTCCCCATTGTTTATTGTATTCCTTTTGCCAGTATTTATTTACAGGTGACACATATGGGAGTGGCCTTAAATTTTTTTTAACTAATAAAGTCATAACAAGGTAACATATACCTGGAGGAATATGAAAAAGCATGACAAACTTTACGAGATAGCAAAATTTAAGGTTTCACTATATAAATCTGAGTATTAGGTCAATTTTTTTTTGGGTGAAACCTGCTAGACAGCTTCTAAAAGAACAGTCACACTATACCTATTTTTTAAATTATTAGCTAGCAGAACCACCTCAACCCATATTGACTAGTCCCTAAGTGACCTCCACAATTAAGAGTATAGGCAGTAGTGTGATAGAACTGGCTTGGAACAGCTTACAAGGGTCAATTTAAAAATTTTAGGAATTCTGCAGGCTCACTGTTAAACATAGCCATTATTAAAAATTAATTAGAGAAACTGACAATTGTATTAAAATCTATTAAATAAAGCTCAATAATAAATACTCAAAACTCACTTCCTAGTTTATTCTACTACAGACATAACTCATTTTATTGAACTTCATGGATATGGTGTATTTTACAAATTGCAAGTTTGTGGCAGCCCATATTGAGCAAATTTGTGTTGCCATTTTTCCAACAGCATGTGCTTACTTTGTTAGTATGTTTTAGCAATAAAGTATTTTTTAGTTAAAGTATGTACAGGCCAGGTGCAATGGGTCGTGCCTGTAACCCAGCATTTTGGGAGGCTGAGGTGGGAGGATCGCTTGGGTCCAGGAGTTTGAGACAGGCTTAGGCAACACAGTGATCCTGTCTCTACAAAGAATTTTTCGGCAGGGCGCAGTGGCTCACACCTGTAATGCCAGCACTTTGGGAGGCTGAGGGGGCAGATCACAAGGTCAGTAGATCAAGACCATCCTGACTAATATGGTGAAACCCCATCTGTACTAAAAATACAAAAAAATTAGCCAGGCGTGGTGGCGGGCGCCTATAGTCCCAGGTACTCGGGTGGCTGAGGCAGGAGAATGGCATGAACCTGGGAGGTGGAGCTTGCAGTGAGCCGAGATCGCACCACTGCACTCCAGCCTGGGCGACAGAGTGAGGCTCCATCTCAAAAAAAAAAATTTTTTTCTAAAATTTTCTATAATAGCTGTAGTCCCAGATATTTGGGAGGCTGAGGTGGGAGGATTGCTGGAACCTGGGAGGTTGAGGCTGCTGTGAGCCATGATCTTGCCACTGCACTCCAACCTGGTGACAGAGCAATAGTCTGTCTCAAAAAAAATGTTTCTACAGTCGTGTTAGACATAATGCTATTGCACATTTAATATAGTGTAAACGTAACTTTCATATGCACTAGGAAATGGAAAAATTCACACGAACTAAATCCACAATATCTCTGAGGTATGCTATACCTTTAACTGTGTTCCGTGTTTTTGTGGCTATGTCTAGTGTATCTACACGGTGGAAGTATTACAGTTTGATAGTGTGCACCTCTTCCCAGCTCTGTGTTCAGTGATGTTCTTTAGCAACATGACACACTACCACATAGGAGTACTTACCCCAGGGAAATGTGCAAACACCACAGATCAGATCTCTGCCTGCTGCTCCCTAATTCAGACTAGTTGTTAAACATTTTTTTACCAGCACCACTTGTGATGACATGACCCTTCAAGTTGACTGACTTCTGTCAGCAGTAATGAATAATCGAGGCATCAGTTAGATGGAGAGTTTACCTTTGTGAGACACTTAACTCTCAAAAAGAAGTATTTCTGTTACAGAATAAAGCTTTAACACCTAGTTTTCTTGGTGTTCAACGTTTTCCTTACTTCCAAATTCTCTAAGGTAGAGAAAGGCAAAGTCTGACTACTGGATAAGGGGGGATACTAATACAGTAGTTCTGTGGTCTCAAGTAAAAGCATAAAATGTTACATTTGAAGTAGAACTAGAAAGGATGCTAAACAAAACTGTGCTAGGCAAAAAAAAAAAAAAAAAAAAGAGAAAAGAAAAAAAGGGAAAGGCAAATAGCTCTATCTAACCAAAATTCTATTCATGTGAGGGAGCAAAAGACAATACAAGAGGAGAGTTTTTTCTCATGCCCAATCAGCTTTTTTTTTTTTTTTTTTTTATTATACTTTAAGTTCTAGGGTACATGTGCATAACGTGCAGGTTTGTTACATATGTATACTTGTGCCATGTTGGTGTGCTGCACCCATCAACTCATCAGCACCCATCAACTCCTCATTTACATCAGGTATAACTCCGAATGCAATCCCTCCCCCCTCCCCCCTCCCCGTGATAGGCCCCGGTGTGTGATGTTCCCCTTCCTGAGTCCAAGTGATCTCATTGCTCAGTTCCCACCTATGAGTGAGAACATGTGGTGTTTGGTTTTCTGATCTTGCAATACTTTGCTGAGAATGATGGTTTCCAGCTGCATCCATGTCGCTACAAAGGACACGAACTCATCCTTTTTTATGGCTGCATAGTATTCCATGGTGTATATGTGCCACATTTTCTTTTTTTTTTTTTTTTTTATTATACTTTAAGTTCTAGGGTACATGTGCATGACGTTTATATCATGTATAACTCCCCATGCAATCCCTCCCTCCTCCCCCCTCCCCATGATAGGCCCCAGTGTGTGATGTTCCCCTTCCCGAGTCCAAGTGATCTCATTGTTCAGTTCCCACCTATGAGTGAGAACATGCGGTGTTTGGTTTTCTCTTCTTGTGATAGTTTGCTAAGAATGATGGTTTCCAGCTGCATCCATGTCCCTACAAGGACGCAAACTCATCCTTTTTGATGGCTGCATAGTATTCCATGGTGTATATGTGCCACATTTTCTTAATCCAGTCTGTCACAGATGGACATTTGGGTTGATTCCAAGTCTTTGCTATTGTGAATAGTGCCGCAATAAACAACGTGTGCATGTGTCTTTGTAGTAGAGTAGTTTATAATCCTTTGGGTATATACCCAGTAGTGGGATGGCTGGGTCATATGGTACATCTAGTTCTAGATCCTTGAGGAATCGCCATACTGTTTTCCATAATGGTTGAACTAGTTTACAATCCCACCAACAGTGTAAAAGTGTTCCTATTTCTCCACATCCTCTCCAACACCTGTTGTTTCCTGACTTCTTAATGATTGCCATTCTAACTGGTGTGAGATGGTATCTCATTGTGGTTTTGATTTGCATTTCTCTGATGGCCAGTGATGATGAGCATTTTTTCATGTGTCTGTTGGCTGTATGGATGTCTTCTTTTGAGAAATGTCTGTTCATATCCTTTCCCCACTTTTTGATGGGGTTGTTTGCTTTTTCTTGTATATTTGTTTGAGTTCTTGGTAGATTCTGGATATTAGCCCTTTGTCAGATGAGTAGGTTGCAAAAATTTTTTCCCATTCTGTAGGTTGCCTGTTCACTCTGATGGTAGTTTCTTTGGCTGTGCAAAAGCTCTTTAGTTTAATTAGATCCCATGTGTCAATTTTGGCTTTTGCTGCCGTTGCTTTTGGTGTTTTAGACATGAAGTCCTTGCCCATGCCTATGTCCTGAATGGTACTACCTAGATTTTCTTCTAGGGTTTTTATGGTATTAGGTCTAACATTTAAGTCTCTAATCCATCTTGAATTAATTTTCGTATAAGGGGTAAGGAAAGGATCCAGTTTCAGCTTTCTACTTATGGCTAGCCAATTTTCCCAGCACCATTTATTAAATAGGGAATCCTTTCCCCATTTCTTGTTTCTCTCAGGTTTGTCAAAGATCAGATGGCTGTAGATGTGTGGTATTATTTCTGAGGACTCTGTTCTGTTCCATTGGTCTATATCTCTGTTGTGGTACCAGTACCATGCTGTTTTGGTTACTGTAGCCTTGTAGTATAGTTTGAAGTCAGGTAGCGTGACGCCTCCAGCTTTGTCCTTTTGACTTAGGATTGTCTTGGCAATGCGGGCTCTTTTTTGGTTCCATATGAACTTTAAAGCCGTTTTTTCCAATTCTGTGAAGAAAGTCATTGGTAGCTTGATGGGGATGGCATTGAATCTATAAATCACCTTGGGCAGTATGGCCATTTTCATGATATTGATTCTTCCTATCCATGAGCATGGTATGTTCTTCCATTTGTTTGTGTCCTCTTTGATTTCACTGAGCAGTGGTTTGTAGTTCTCCTTGAAGAGGTCCTTTACATCCCTTGTAAGCTGGATTCCTAGGTATTTGATTCTCTTTGAAGCAATTGTGAATGGAAGTTCATTCCTGATTTGGCTCTCTGCTTGTCTGTTACTGGTGTATAAGAATGCTTGTGATTTTTGCACATTAATTTTGTATCCTGAGACTTTGCTGAAGTTGCTTATCAGCTTAAGCAGATTTTGGGCTGAGACAATGGGGTTTTCTAAATATACAATCATGTCATCTGCAAACAGGGACAATTTGACTTCTTCTTTTCCTAACTGGATACCCTTGATTTCTTTCTCTTGCCTGATTGCCCTAGCCAGAACTTCCAACACTATGTTGAATAGGAGTGGTGAGAGAGGGCATCCCTGTCTTGTGCCAGTTTTCAAAGGAATTTTTCCAGTTTTTGCCCATTCAGTATGATATTAGCTGTGGGTTTGTCATAAATAGCTCTTATTATTTTGAGGTACGTTCCATCAATACCAAATTTATTGAGCGTTTTTAGCATGAAGGGCTGTTGAATTTTGTCAAAAGCCTTTTCTGCATCTATTGAGATAATCATGTGGTTCTTGTCTTTGGTTCTGTTTATATGCTGGATTACGTTTATTGATTTGCGAATGTTGAACCAGCCTTGCATCCCAGGGATGAAGCCACTTGATCATGGTGGATAAGCTTTTTGATGTGCTGCTGAATCCGGTTTGCCAGTATTTTATTGAGGATTTTTGCATCGATGTTCATCAGGGATATTGGTCTAAAATTCTCTTTTTTGTTGTGTCTCTGCCAGGCTTTGGTATCAGGATGATGTTGGCCTCATAAAAAGAGTTAGGGAGGATTCCCTCTTTTTCTATTGATTGAAATAGTTTCAGAAGGAATGGTACCAGCTCCACCTTGTACCTCTGGTAGAATTCAGCTGTGAATCCATCTGGTCCTGGACTTTTTTTGGTGGGTAGGCTATTAATTGTTGCCTCAATTTCAGAGCCTGTTATTGGTCTATTCAGGGATTCAACTTCTTCCTGGTTTAGTCTTGGGAGAGTGTAAGTGTCCAGGAAATTATCCATTTCTTCTAGATTTTCTAGTTGATTTGCGTAGAGGTGTTTATAGTATTCTCTGATGGTAGTTTGTATTTCTGTGGGGTCGGTGGTGATATCCCCTTTATCATTTTTTATTGCGTCTATTTGATTCCTCTCTCTTTTCTTCTTTATTAGTCTAGCTAGCGGTCTGTCAATTTTGTTGATCTTTTCAAAAAACCAACTCCTGGATTCATTGATTTTTGGAGGGTTTTTTGTGTCTCTATCTCCTTCAGTTCTGCTCTGATCTTAGTTATTTCTTGCCTTCTGCTAGCTTTTGGATGTGTTTGCTCTTGCCTCTCTAGTTCTTTTAATTGTGATGTTAGAGTGTCAATTTTAGATCTCTCCTGCTTTCTCTTGTGGGCATTTAGTGCTATAAATTTCCCTCTACACACTGCTTTAAATGTGTCCCAGAGATTCTGGTATGTTGTATCTTTGTTCTCATTGGTTTCAAAGAACATCTTTATTTCTGCTTTCATTTCGTTATGTACCCAGTAGTCATTCAGGAGCAGGTTGTTCAGTTTCCATGTAGTTGAGCGGTTTGGATTGAGTTTCTTAGTCCTGAGTTCTAGTTTGATTGCACTGTGGTCTGAGAGACAGTTTGTTATAATTTCTGTTCTTGTACATTTGCTGAGGAGTGCTTTACTTCCAATTATGTGGTCAATTTTGGAATAAGTGCGATGTGGTGCTGAGAAGAATGTATATTCTGTTGATTTGGGGTGGAGAGTTCTATAGATGTCTATTAGGTCCGCTTGGTGCAGAGATGAGTTCAATTCCTGGATATCCTTGTTAACTTTCTGTCTCGTTGATCTGTCTAATGTTGACAGTGGAGTGTTGAAGTCTCCCATTATTATTGTATGGGAGTCTAAGTCTCTTTGTAGGTCTCTAAGGACTTGCTTTATGAATCTGGGTGCTCCTGTATTGGGTGCATATATATTTAGGAGAGTTAGCTCTTCCTGTTGAATTGATCCCTTTACCATGATGTAATGGCCTTCTTTGTCTCTTTTGATCTTTGATGGTTTAAAGTCTGTTTTATCAGAGACTAGGATTGCAACCCCTGCTTTTTTTTGTTCTCCATTTGCTTGGTAGATCTTCCTCCATCCCTTTATTTTGAGCCTATGTATGTCTCTGCATGTGAGATGGGTCTCCTGAATACAGCAGACTGATGGGTCTTGACTCTTGATCCAGTTTGCCAGTCTGTGTCTTTTAATTGGAGCATTTAGTCCATTGACATTTAAGGTTAATATTGTTATGTGTGAACTTGATCCTGTCATTATGATATTAACTGGTTATTTTGCTCGTTAGTTGATGCAGTTTCTTCCTAGCCTCGATGGTCTTTACATTTTGGCATGTTTTTGCAATGGCTGGTACCGCTTGTTCCTTTCCATGTTTAGGGCTTCCTTCAGGGTCTCTTGTAAGGCAGGCCTGGTGGTGACAAAATCTCTAAGCATTTGCTTATCTGTAAAGGATTTTATTTCTCCTTCACTGATGAAGCTTAGTTTGGCTGGATATGAAATTCTGGGTTGAAAATTCTTTTCTTTAAGAACGTTGAATATTGGCCCCCACTCTCTTCTGGCTTGTAGAGTTTCTGCCGAGAGGTCTGCTGTTATTCTGATGGGCTTCCCTTTGTGGGTAACCCGACCTTTCTCTCTGGCTGCCCTTAAGATTTTTTCCTTCATTTCAACTTTGGTGAATCTGGCAATTATGTGTCTTGGAGTTGCTCTTCTGGAGGAGTATCTTTGTGGCGTTCTCTGTATTTCCTGAATTTGAATGTTGGCCTGCCCTACTAGGTTGGGGAAGTTCTCCTGGATGATATCCTGAAGAGTGTTTTCCAACTTGGTTCCATTTTCCCCTCACTTTCAGGCACCCCAATCAGACGTAGATTTGGTCTTTTTACATAATCCCATACTTCTTGCAGGCTTTGTTCATTTCTTTTTCTTCTTTTTTCTTTTGGTTTCTCTTCTCGCTTCATTTCATTCATTTGATCCTCAATCGCTGATACTCTTTGTTCCAGTCGATCAGTCGGTTAATGAAGCTTGTGCATTTGTCACGTATTTCTCATGTCATGGTTTTCATCTCTGTCATTTCGTTTATGATCTTCTCTGCATTAATTAATCTAGCTGTCAATTCTTCCACTTTTTTTCAAGATTTTTAGTTTCTTTGCGCTGGGTACGTAATTCCTCCTTTAGCTCTGAGAGGTTTGATGGACTGAAGCCTTCTTCTCTCATCTCGTCAAAGTCATTCTCTGACCAGCTTTGATCCGTTGCTGGCGATGGGCTGCGCTCCTTTGCAGGGGGAGATGCGCTCTTATTTTTTGAATTTCCAGCTTTTCTGCCCTGCTTCTTCCCCATCTTTGTGGTTTTATCTGTCTCTGGACTTTGATGATGGTGACGTACGGATGGGGTTTTGGTATAGGTGTCCTTCCTGTTTGATAGTTTTCCGTCTGACAGTCAGAAGGACTGTCTGTTGGTCTGTTGGAGATTGCTTGAGGTCCACTCCAGACCCTGTTTGCCTGGGTATCAGCAGCAGAGGTTGCCGAAGATAGAATATTGCTGAACAGCGAGTGTACCTGTCTGATTCTTTCTTTGGAAGTTTCCTCTCAGGGGTGACGCCACCCTGTGAGGTGTGGGGTGTCAGACTGCCCCTAGTGGGGGATGTCTCCCAGCTAGGCTACTCAGGGGTCAGGGACCCACCTGAGCAGGCAGTCTGTCCGTTCTCGGATCTCAACCTCCGCGTTAGGAGATCCACGGCTCTCCCCAAAGCTGTCAGACAGAGTCGTTCGCGTCTGCACCGCCCCCGCTCTTTCCCCTAATGGGCTGCAGCTGTGCGCTGTCCGCAGAGGTAGAGTCTACAGAGACAGGCAGGCTTCCTTGAGCTGCTGTGAGCTCCACCCAGTTCGAGCTTCCCAGCGGCTTTGTTTACCTACTTAAGCCTCAGCAATGGCGGGCGCCCCTCCCCCAGCCTCGCTGCTGCCTTGCGGATAGATCGCCGCAGACGGCTGTGTTAGCAGTGAGGGAGGCTCCGTGGGCGTGGGACCCTCCGGCCAGGTGTGGGATATATTCTCCTGGTGTGCCTGATTCCTTAAAGCGCAGTATTGGGGTGGGAGTTACCCGATTTTCCAGGTGTTGTGTGTCTCAGTTCCCCTGGCTAGGAAAAAGGGATTCCTTTCCCCCTTGCGCTTCCAGGTGAGGCGATGCCTCGCCCTGCTTCAGCTCACGCTGGTCAGCTGCAGCAGCTGACCAGCACCGATTGTCCGGCACTCCCTAGCGAGATGACCCCAGTACCTCAGTTGAAAACGCAGAAATCACCGGTCTTCTGTGTCGCTCGCGCTGGGAGTTGGAGACTGGAGCTGCTCCTATTCGGCCATCTTGCTCCGCCCCTCCCACATTTTCTTAATCCAGTCTGTCACTGATGGACATTTGGGTTGATTCCAAGTCTTTGCTATTGTGAATAGTGCCGCAATAAACATACGTGTGCATGTGTCTTTATAGCAGCATGATTTATAATCCTTTGGGTATATACCCAGTAATGGGATGGCTGGGTCATATGGTACTTCTAGTTCTAGATCCTTGAGGAATCGCCATACTGTTTTCCATAATGTTGAACTAGTTTACAATCCCACCAACAGTGTAAAAGTGTTCCTATTTCTCCATATCCTCTCCAGCACCTGTTGTTTCCTGACTTTTTAATGATTGCCATTCTTACTGGTGTGAGATGGTATCTCATTGTGGTTTTGATTTGCATTTCTCTGATGGCCAGTGATGATGAGCATTTTTTCATGTGTCTGTTGGCTGTATGAATGTCTTCTTTTGAGAAATGTCTGTTCATACCCTTTGCCACTTTTTGATGGGGTTGTTTTTTTCTTGTAAATTTGTTTGAGTTCTTTGTAGGTTCTGGATATTAGCCCTTTGTCAGATGAGTAGGTTGCAAAAATTTTTTCCCATTCTGTAGGTTGCCTGTTCACTCTGATGGTAGTTTCTTTTGCTGTGCAGAAGCTCTTTAGTTTAATTAGATCCCATTGTCAATTTTGGCTTTTGTTGCCGTTGCTTTTGGTGTTTTAGACATGAAGTCCTTGCCCATGCCTATGTCCTGAATGGTATTACCTAGGTTTTCTTCTAGGGTTTTTATGGCATTAGGTCTAACATTTAAGTCTCTAATCCATCTTGAATTAATTTTCGTATAAGGAGTAAGGAAAGGATCCAGTTTCAGCTTTCTACTTATGGCTAGCCAATTTTCCCAGCACCATTTATTAAATAGAGAATCCTTTCCCCATTTCTTGTTTTTCTCAGGTTTATCAAAGACCAGATGGCTGTAGATGTGTGGTATTATTTCTGAGGGCTCTGTTCTGTTCCATTGGTCTATATCTCTGTTTTGGTACCAGTATCATGCTGTTTTGGTTACTGTAGCCTTGTAGTATAGTTTGAAGTCAGGTAGCGTGATGCCTCCAGCTTTGTTCTTTTGACTTAGGATTGTCTTGGAAATGCGGGCTCTTTTTTGGTTCCATATGAACTTTAAAGCAGTTTTTTCCAATTCTGTGAAGAAAGTCATTGGTAGCTTGATGGGGATGGCATTGAATCTATAAATTACCTTGGGCAGTATGGCCATTTTCACGATATTGATTCTTCCTATCCAGAAGTGTGGAATGTTCTTCCATTTGTTTGTGCCTCTTTTATTTCACTGAGCAGTGGTTTGTAGTTCTCCTTGAAGAGGTCCTTGACATCCCTTGTAAGTAGGATTCCTAGGTATTTTATTCTCTTTGAAGCAATTGTGAACGGAAGTTCATTCATGATTTGGCTCTCTGTTTGTCTGTTACTGGTGTATAAGAATGCTAGTGACTTTTGCACATTAATTTTGTATCCTGAGACTTTGCTGAAGTTGCTTATCAGCTTGAGATTTTGGGCTGAGACAATGGGGTTTTCTAAATATACAATCATGTCATCTGCAAACAGGGACAATTTGACTTCTTCTTTTCCTAACTGAATACCCTTTATTTCTTTCTCTTGCCTGATTGCCCTAGCCAGAACTTCCAACACTGTGTTGAATAGGAGTGGTGAGAGAGGGCATCCTTGTCTTGTGCCAGTTTTCAAAGGGAATTTTTCCAGTTTTTGCCCATTCAGTATGATATTGGCTGTGGGTTTGTCATAAATAGCCCTTATTATTTTGAGATATGTTCCATTAATACCGAATTATTGAGCGTTTTTAGCATGAAGGGCTGTTGAATTTTGTCAAAGGCCTTTTCTGCATCTATTGAGATAATCATGTGGTTTTTGTCTTTGGTTCTGTTTATATGCTGGATTACGTTTATTGATTTGCGAATGTTGAACCAGCCTTGCATCCCAGGGATGAAACTCACTTGATCATGGTGGGTAAGCTTTTTGATGTGCTGCTGGATCCGGTTTGCCGGGTATTTTATTGAGGATTTTCGCATTGATGTTCATCAGTGATATTGGTCTAAAATTCTCTTTTTTTGTTGTGTCTCTGCCAGGCTTTGATATCAGGATGATGTTGGCCTCATAAAATGAGTTAGGGAGGATTCCCTCTTTTTCTATTGATTGGAATAGTTTCAGAAGGAATGGTACCAGCTCCTCCTTGTACCTCTGGTAGAATTCAGCTGTGAATCCATCTGGTCCTGGACTTTTTTTGGTTGGTAGGCTATTAATTATTGCCTCAATTTCAGAGCCTCCTATTGGTCTATTCAGGGATTCAGCTTCCTCCTGGTTTAGTCTTGGAAGAGTGTAAGTGTCCAGGAAATTATCCATTTCTTCCAGATTTTCTAGTTGATTTGCGTAGAGGTGTTTATAGTATTCTCTGATGGTAGTTTGTATTTCTGTGGGGTCGGTGGTGATATCCTCTTTATCATTTTTTATTGCGTCTATTTGATTCTTCTCTCTTTTCTTCTTCTTAGTCTTGCTAGCGGTCTATCAATTTTGTTGATCTTTTCAAAAAACCAACTCCTGGATTCAGTGATTTTTTTGGAGGGTTTTTTGTGTCTCTATCTCCTTCAGTTCTGCTCTGATCCTATTTCTTGTCTTCTGCTAGCTTTTGAATGTGTTTGCTCTTACTTCTCTAGTTCTTTTAATTGTGATGTTAGAGTGTCCATTTTAGATCTTTCCAGCTTTCTCTTGTGGGCATTTAGTGCTATAAGTTTCCCTCTACACACTGCTTTAAATGTGTCCCAGAGATTCTGGTATGTTGTATCTTTGTTCTCATTGTTTTCAAAGAACTTCTTTATTTCTGCCTTCATTTCGTTATGTACCCAGTAGTCATTCAGGAGCAGGTTATTCAGTTTCCATGTAGTTGAGCGGTTTTCATTGAGTTTCTTAGTCCTGAGTTCTAATTTGATTGCACTGTGGTCTGAGAGACAGTTTGTTATAATTTCTGTTCTTGTACATTTGCTGAGGAGTGCTTTACTTCCAATTATGTGGTCAGTTTTGGAATAAGTGTGATGTGGTGCTGAGAAGAATGTATATTCTGTTGATTTGGGGTGGAGAGTTCTGTAGATGTCTATTAGGTCTGCTTGCTGCAGAGATGATTTCAATTCCTGGATATCCTTGTTAACTTTCTGTCTCGTTGATCTGTCTAATGTTGACAGTGGGGTGCTAAGTCTCCCATTATTATTTTATGGGACTTTAAGTCTCTTTGTAAGTCTCTAAGGACTTGCTTTATGAATCTGGGTGCTCCTGTATTGGGTGCATATATATTTAGGATAGTTAGCTCTTCCTGTTGAATTGATCCCTTTACCATTATGTAATGGCCTTCTTTGTCTCTTTTGATCTTTGATGGTTTAAAGTCTGTTTTATCAGAGACTAGTATTGCAACCCCTGCTTTTTTTTGTTCTCCATTTGCTTGGTAGATCTTCCTCCATCCCTTTCTTTTGAGCCTATGTGTGTCTCTGCATGTGAGATGGGTCTCCTGAATACAGAAGACTGATGGGTCTTGACTCTTTATCCAGTTTGCCAGTCTGTGTCTTTTTTGGACCATTTAGTCCATTTACATTTAAGGTTAATCTTGTTATGTGTGAACTTGATCCTGCCATTATGATATTAACTGGTTATTTTGCTGGTTAGTTGATGCAGTTTCTTCCTAGCCTCGATGGTCTTTACATTTTGGCATGTTTTTGCAATGGCTGGTACCGCTTGTTCCTTTCCATGTTTAGGGCTTCCTTCAGGGTCTCTTGTAAGGCAGGCCTGGTGGTGACAAAATCTCTAAGCATTTGCTTATCTGTAAAGGATTTTATTTCTCCTTCACTTATGAAACTTGGTTTGGCTGATATGAAATTCTGGGTTGAAAATTCTTTTCTTTAAGAATGTTGAATATTGGCCCCCACTCTCTTCTGGCTTGTAGAGTTTCTGCCGAGAGGTCTGCTGTTAGTCTGATGGGCTTCCCTTTGTGGGTAACCCGACCTTTCTCTCTGGCTGCCCTTAAGATTTTTTCCTTCATTTCAACTTTGGTGAATCTGGCAATTATGTGTCTTGGAGTTGCTCTTCTGGAGGAGTATCTTTGTGGCGTTCTCTGTATTTCCTGAATTTGAATGTTGGCCTGCCCTACTAGGTTGGGGAAGTTCTCCTGGATGATATCCTGAAGAGTGTTTTCCAACTTGGTTCCATTTTCCCCCTCACTTTCAGGCACCCCAATCAGACGTAGATTTGGTTTTTTTTACATAATCCCATACTTCTTGCAGGCTTTGTTCATGTCTTTTTCTTTTTTTTTTTTAGACTTCTTCTTGCTTCATTTCATTCATTTGATCCTCAATCGCTGATACTGTTTCTTCCAGTTGATCGAGTCGGTTACTGAAGCTTGTGCATTTGTCACGTATTTCTCATGTCATGGTTTTCATCTCTGTCAGTTCGTTTGTGGCCTTCTCTGCATTAATTCTTCTGGTTATCAATTCTTCTACTCTTTTTTCAAGATTTTTAGTTTCTTTGCGCTCGGTACATAATTCCTTCTTTAGCTCTGAGAAGTTTGATGGACTGAAGCCTTCTTCTCTCATCTCGTCAAAGTCATTCTCCGTCCAGCTTTGATCCGTTGCTGGCGATGAGCTGTGTTCCTGTCTTCTGTGTTGCTCGCATTGGGAGTTTTAGACTGGAGCTGTTCCTATTCGGCCATCTTGCTCTGCCCTTCCCAAAGCAGCTTTTTAATGGATGAAGCTCTTTTTGTCCAGAGTTACTGAAGCTTCTGGATGTTGTTAGGAATTTAAGTTCCCAGACAGATTCAGTAAAATACTATAGCAGTCCAGAGAAAACCAAATAAACTTGCGGGGAGAGGGAGGGAAGGGAAATTCTTAGTATAAAAGATAAATCTACGCTAAGGTTGAATGGCTGTTACAATTAAATTTTTTAAAAACTGGGAGAAACTGACTAAGGATTTTATATGGAATAGAAACTGTCTTATACTTTAGGGTCTAAATGAAAGGAATATACATTTAAAATGTAAAAGAAGAAATGTATCGTATCACTTTATTCTTTCTTTTTTGAGACAGGGTCTCACTCTGTCACCTAGGTGGGAGTGCAGTGGCGCCATCATGGCTCACTGCAGCCTCAACCTCCCAGGCTCAAGTGATCCTACCACCTCAGCCACCCCCACCAAGGAGCTGGGACTACAGGCGCTTGCCACCACATCCAGCTAATTTTTTTTTATCTTTTGTAGAAACAGGGTTTCGCCATATTGCCCAGGCTTGTTTTGAACTCCTGGGATCAAGCATTCTGCCCGCCTCAGCTTCCCAAAGTGCCACGATTACAGTGTGAGTTACCGCACCTGGCCTCATACGATTTTGAATAAGGCATTTGCTTTATGCTTTACAAGGTACTAGTAGTAAAAACTGTTTAGAGTGATGCACATAAAGAAGAGTTCAGACATAAATGTAAGACCTGAAGCTATAAAACTACTAGAAGAAAACAGGAAAACCACTTCAGGACATTGGGTCTAGGCAAAGATTTTATGGCTAAGACCTCAAAAGCACAAAAAGCAAAGACAAAAATAGCCAAATTGGACTATATTAAACTAAAAAGCTCAGCAAAGAAAACTGCAGAGTAAAGACATAACCTGTTGTATGGAAGAAAATATTTACAAACTATTAATCCAACAAGGGACTAATGTTGAGAATATACAATATACAATATACAATATACATTCTTTTACACTGTCAGTGGGAATGTAAATTAGTACAGCCTCTATGGAAACATAGTATTTCCCAAAAAACTGAAAGAACTGCCATGTGATCTGTCAATGCCACTATTGTGTAGTTATTCAAAGGAAAATAAATCAGTTCAATGTAGCACTATTCACAGTAGCAAAGAACAGAATCAACCTAAGTGTCCATCAACAGATGAATGGATAAAGAAAATGTGTTACCTATATTATACATGATGAATACTATTTGGCCATAAAAAAGAAGGAAATCATTTCCTCTGCAGAAACATGGAAGGTACTGGAGGTTATTGTGTTAAGTTAAATAAGCCAGGCACACAATGACAAATATCACATGTTCTTTCACTCATGTGGAAGCTAAACATGTTGATCTCATGGAGGCAGAAAGTAGAATGATGGTTGCCAGAAGCTGGGAAAGGTGTCTGGGTTGGGGGGGATGAAGAGAGGTTGGTGAATGGGTACAAACATACAGTGAGCTATGGAACAAAGGAATGTTTAACAGCAGAGTAGGGTAACTATAATTAGTAACAGTGAATGCTTTTTATATTTTAAAATAGCTAGAAGACTTGAAATGTTCCCAGCACTTAGAAATGAGAAATATTCGAGGTGATGTATACACAGTCAAGGTAACAAAATAGCTCATATACCACATAAATATGTAAACTATTATATATCACTTTTTTTTAAAGTATAGCAGTTTGGTACAAAAATTAGCCAGGCATGGTGGCAGGCACCTGTAGTCCCAGCTACTTGGGAGGCTGAGGCAGGAGAATCGCTTGAACCCAAGAGGCAGAGGTTGCTGCAGTGAGCTGAGATCATGCCACTGCACTCGAGTCTGGGTGACAGAACAAGACTCTTACAAAAAAAAAAAGTATAGCAATTTGGTATTAAACTGGAAGGACCAAAGGAACTAACAAATAATCTTTAAACCAGTCAATGCCCTATGTAATTTGTTTACCAATAAATTGGACAGAACAGATGGAACTTTAGTGGATATAGGTGGTTTACTTTTAAATGAGGAGGGAATACAAATTTCCCAGGAGATAACCTCTTTCTCTAAGAACATAAAGTTTTATGGAGGAGATAGAATATTCTCATATGAAAAATACCTAAGAATATGTGAAACTAATACATGTAATAGGAAGCTATTACATATATTAAGAGTAACTTCGTTGTTCAGTTTTTAGTTACTGCTGAACATCTTGACAATTTAAATAATCACTGTTTTTCCCTAACCTTGTCCAGATTTCCAAAACCCAGTTACTCTCCTAACCAGTCTACTTAAGTGAATATACTTTTCCAGTCACCAAGACTGAGATTCAGTATATTGGAGTCATCTTTATCTTTCACCCTTCCCTTTTCTTATAAGTGTCCCTTTCTACTTATTTAGGCCTTCAATGCATATTACACCTTAAATTGTATAAGTTTATACATTTTAAAAGATTTTCATCATTATATAATCACTCTGAGTTAAGCAGAAGTGATTAACATTTCATCACTCAAGTATTGAGGGCCTACAAGGTCACTACAAGGTGAGTGACATATAAATAAGGATGCAGAATCAGACAGGTTAAATGACTTGCCCAAGGTAACAGGATCAGTCATTATTACCAGTCCTATGATTCTAATGTAAACATTCTTCTCATTACACTATGATGCCTCTCAACTCATATTTGGTCCATTACTGTAAATTCGTAGTGGGCTTCTCTGCCTCTGCTTTTCCCTCTCCAGACTATCTTGCAGATCACCATTAAATTAAACACAGCTTTCATTATAATATAGCACAATAAATAACTTTTCAATCGTGTCCTCTTGTATAGAGGAGAAAAACTTTATCTCTGCTTTTATACAGGGTATCTCTTACTGTGTTCCTCATATTCTTTGGAACATACCTTTACTTTTCTAGGAGTATGCCTTTGCTTTTAGCAGTGTTAAGCTTCTTTGAGGGACTCAAACCTACTTTGAGTCCCTAAGTAACAGTTATTGCCATAGACCTAGATATTTATGTACCAAGCATTATCTATAGACTACATATATGCACAACTACCTTGTGTATTTTGACTGAGGGAGTAAAGTTTTTGATATTAAAAAAAAAAAAAAGAGTCCTCTTTGCTGGGTGAGGTGCCTCATGCCTGTAAATGCAGTGCTTTGGGATGCCAAAGCAGGAGAATCACTTGAGGCCAGGAGTTTGAGACCAGCCTAGGCAACATAGTGAGACCCTGTTTCTACCAGAAAAAAACAAAACAAAACAAAAAAATGCCAGGCATGGTGGTACAAGCCTGTAATCTCAGCTACTCAAGGAGGCTGAGTTGGGAGAATCAATTGAGGCCAGGATTTCAAAGCTGCAGTGGGCTATGATGAGGCCAGTACACTCCAGCCTGAGCAACAGAAAGTGTCTTAAAAAAAAAAAACAAAAAAACCCTCAAGTTTCACTTCTGATAATTAAGAACTCAGTGGTTTTGATCATACTTCTGCTGTGAACAACTAGAAAAGCTAGACCAAAACCAAACACCCACCCCTATTTAAAGGCACTTGTTAGTGACAAGTTGTATTTTCCACTGTCACAACAAAGAAAAAGGCAAAACATGTGGCAGGCATCTTTAGATTTGGAGACAACAAAACACAGTACAATTGGGTAAGCTGTTCTCAGAGGCTTAACTATAAGACTACCAGTTTTGGCCAGGCGTGGTGGCTCACGCCTGTAATCCCAGCACTTTGGGAGGTCGAGGTGGGCGGATCACCTGAAGTCAGGAGTTCAAGGCCAGCCTGCCCAACGTGGTGAAATTCCGTCTCTACTAAAAATAAAAAAATAGCCGGAAGTGGTGGTGCATGCTTGTAATCCCAGCTACTCAGGAGGCTGAGGCAGGAGAAGCGCTTGAACCTGGGAGGCAGAGGTTGCAGCGAGCTGATACCTTGCCACTGCATTCCAGCGTGGGCAACAGAGTGAGACTCCGTCTCAAAAAAAATTACCAGTTTTGAGTGGGGTAGGGCTCAGACTTAGGCTTTATGATCCTGTAGACCCAATGGTATTGGAAGTTAATGTAGGAGAGATGTTATATGAAGCCTCTGGCAAGTTTCAGTACAAGAATTACAACATAGACCTTAATTTAAGGTTTAGGAGTAAGACCGTATCTTCCTTAGCCATGGTTTTGATTCATTTTGTTTTTTCTTTGAAAAGCACCCCTTGATTTGCTACTGGTACCTGGAAGAGATGTAACACCCGACCATGGGACATCAAGTGACTGTGTGAATCAAACTGCCCATCATGAATTGTTGTTATTTGACTCAACCAAACTGTACAACTGGATGAGCACAGGAGCAGTGCACTACATATGGGACTGGAACCATGAATGAGCAGGTGACTCAGACTCCTATAGTACCTGCCTCTAATCCTTCAGCACTTCTCCCTCAACCCACATAAACTGTCATCACAAGGAGTTCCCTCTGATCAGTTAATGAAGAGAAAAAAGTATGGATATTGTGGATATCCTAACATCCCTCTGGCCATTGGACCCCTAGAAACCTGTGACAAGTCCTGGAAGTTTTTCAAGGTTCATCTTGCACCTTCTAGCATGCGTATGTCTTACCAAAGCATGTAGAATGCTGCCTACTTCTCATCAGTTTCATTTAATATAATTTCATTACTCTAATAAATCAGTGTGATGTTCTATGGAATAGCAAGACCATCAAGGTCCCTTCATACAATGTAGAGAACAGGAGAGTTGATGTAGCCTGAGACAAGACAGTAAGGACTTACTGTTGTTCCTCCTAAATGTAGTCTGTTTCTGATTCTCCTTATAATTAGAATTGGGGTGGGGGGACATTTCCAGATCAATATTAGTATCATGTCAACATGTATATTAATTTTTTCCAAAGAAGATACCACACCTAGAACATCAACCATAATTGGCATCCCTACCTAATTAAAGTTTGCAGTCCACTGTCATTCTTCACTAGCTATCTGGTTTTTATACTTTCATTCTCTATGATTCATCTGGTGGCCACAGGAAATTTAAATGGGAATGTGGTATGAATCACCATGGCAGCATGATGGCACTAATCTCTGCAATTTCTTTTGGTTTTTCTATTTTGCTTTTTATGTTTTATAGAAATGGAGTCTTGCCATGTTATACAGGCTGGTCTCAAACTCCTGGGGTCAAGTAATCCTCCTGCCTTGGCCTCCCTAAGTGCTGGCGTTACAGGCATGAGCCACTGTGCTTGGCCAATCTCTGCCATTTCTTCAGGGTATATCCCTGCTTTTCCTTTACTATCTTAATGAGGAGTGGTAGAAGGCAGACCTAAGCTGCTGTGTAGCACTTTCCACCATAATAGCAATCCCTCCATGGATCAGGAAACCAAAATAAAGATTGTTATTAAAAGATATATATCACTACTACACATCTAGGACTGGAGAAGTAACCACAGTATGGGTCCTTCTGGATCCACTGTCAGCCACAGCCAAGCCAAGATTCCATCACTTGACTTCCGTAGGTCCCCTATTCTGACTAGTCGTCCAGGGTAGAGTTTTTGGTTTCTAGTATTAGTACAAGTTAAGAGACAGTGCCTTAAGAATTCTAGCCAGCCTGGCCAAGATGCCGAAACCCCATCTCTACCAAAAATACAGAAAACTAGCTGGGAGTGGTGGTGCACGCCTGTAGTCCCAGCTATTCGGGAGGCAGAGGTTGCAGTGAGCTGAGATTATGCCACTGCAGTCCAGCCTGGGTGACAACAGAGCAAGACCTTGTCTCAAAAAAAAAAAAAAAAAAGAATTTTGGATATTTACCTTTCTCTAGTGAATGGTCACTGGTCCGTATGGAAAAGGCTTAGGGCAATGATTCTCCCAACATGTCTGCTCACTGGAAGTATCTGGGGAACTTGAAAAAATACTGCGTGGGTCTTCCCCAAGATTATTATTTAATTAGTCTGGGTTGTGGACTGGGCTTTAGAATCCAAAGGTGTTCTAATGTGCAGACAAGTTTGGGAACCCCACTGGATTAGGGAACAATTCATGATATACAGCTGTGATTGCATTGCCCCTTTCGTCAAAGGATCCAGTCTCTTTCCATAAGTGAAGGAGTACCAAGTCTGGGAGCTAGATGAGATGCTTCAAATTTTACTACAAAAACACAAGAATTTTTCCACCTATATATGTCAAGCAGCACCTTGGTAGGTTACTTAATCTATTTTATTTCCAGGGACCTCATGATCATTTAGCCATTATCACTTTTCCCTGTGGGTCAAAATACTCTGGTTAACGTTCTCTCCTCTGACTTATTTTGGTAATTGTGCCTACTTTGTGTCTGAGAGAGAGATATGTATGTGTGTGTGTGTATATATGTATATATATGTGTGTGTATATGTGTGTGTGTGTGTGTGTGTGTATATATATATATATATTTTTTTTTTTTTTTTCAGAGTCTTGCTCTGTTGCCCAGGCTGGAGTGCAGTGGCATGATCTCAGCTCACTGCAACCTCCACCTCCCAGGTTCAAGCCATTCTCTTGCCTCAGCCTCCTGAGTAGCTGAGACCACAGGCATGCACTACCACACCCAGCTAATTTTTGTATTTTTACTAGAGATGAAGTTTCACCATGTTGGCCAGGCTGGTCTCGAACTCCTGCCCTCAAGTGATCTGCCTGCGTCGGCCTCCCAAACTGCTGGGATTACAGATGTCAGCCACTGTGTCCAGCCTGTGTCTGATATTTATATGCTATTATGTGTCCTCTATTGCCTTGGGATTCTAATGTTCCCACTAAGATCAGCAAACCCAGTTCCACTACAGTGTTCACCACCATCATCTCTTGACAACAAAGACAGCTACTTTAGAGCTCCTTGTGAAATGGTAGTGCTTCCATCATCATTGTATTCCTTAATGACATGGTGAAAATTAACAATGGCTAAGGAGCCTTTGTGTTTTCTCCTCTACAATATGCCCAGGAATTTCTGGCATTTTGGCCATCTTATTTATAGGCTATTACTGAATTTAAGCCTCATCCTACCAAATTATTAATGCCAAAATATTAACTCTTGATTTTTAGGTAAGTGCACCCATGCCAATAAATTTGCCATGATCTAACCTTAAATGTATTCCCATATATGCCGTCCAAGTTCCCACTGATTAAAATGGCAAGGCCTTTAGTTCTGCTAGGTAGGCTTTCTCTGTCCAGAGAAGGCCTCATACTTCTCTGACTAGGCTATGTTGGGATTTAACTGGAGGCACTAATAGGTAGTAAGGGTAAATTCTTTATTTTATTATTACTTTTTGGAGACAGGGAGGGTCTTGCTTTGTTGTTCAGACTGGAGTGCAACGGTGTGATCATGGCTCATTGCAACTTTGAACGCCTGGGCTCAAGTGATCCTCCCACCTCAACCTTCTGAGTAGCTGGGACTACAGGCACAAACCACCATGCATGGCTAATTAAAAAATTTTTTTATTTTTTTTAGAGACAGAGCCTTGCTGTGTTGCCTAGGCTAGTCTTGAACTCCTGGGCTCAAGCAGTCCTCCCACCTCAGCCTCCCAAAGGCTGGGATTACAGGCCTGAGCTACCGTGCCTAGCCCCAGCTGGTAAGTTCTGAGGAGAGCATGTATCAGCTTGTGAAGGAGCTTGCCCAAGTGCAATCACTGGAAGCCTCTATGCATAGGAGGCTGGTTTCCTCAGAGAGAGATTTAGGGGAAGATGGATGTTCAGAGTTTTCAGCTTCATTTTTCTCTGCTCAAACATCCCTATCCTATGTCTTAGGACCCCACTCTCCCCACCAATGTTCCAACGTTAGAATAGGAAAGGGGAAGAATTAAGCATATAATTGATACTACAAATCTACCGTATCTGCCCAGTGATTACAGAAGATAATCAATTCCTTAAGACCTGTAGTGGAGTTTTGATGCTCCACATAGAGTCATTTTCTTTTTGTTGTTGTTGTTTGCAGGTTCAAGTGATTCTCATGCCTCAGCTTCCCAAGTAGCTAGGACTACAGGCATGCGCCACCACACTCAGCTAATTTTTGTATTTTTTCGTAGAGATGGGGTTTTACCATGTTAACCAGGCTGGTCTTGAACTCCTGGCCTCAAGTGATCCACCCACCTCAGCCTCCCAAAGTGCTGGGATTACAGGTGTGAGCCACTGCGCCTGGTCACGACATACAGTCTTAATTGTAGTTTTTATGTTTTTCTTATGTATTTTTCTTTTTCTTAGAGATAGGGTCCCCCTCTATCACCCAGGCTTTAGTGCAGTGGCATGATCATAGCTCACTGCAGCCTCAAACTCTTGGGCTTAGACAACCCTCCTGCCTCAGCCTCCTGAGTTGCTGGGACAATAGGTGTGTGCTACCATGCCCAACTAATTAAAAAAAATTTTTTTAGAGATGGGGTTTTGCAGTGTTGCCCAGGCTGGTCTCAAACTCCTGGCCTCAAGAGATCCTCCCACCGCAGCCTCCCAGATAGGGGACTACAGGTATGAGCCACCATGCCCCTTAACCCACTTATGCCTAGTGCTCCATTATTGGAACGCTAAGCATGTGGGAATTATTTATAGCCTACTGCTCAAGGTCATCGCCAAGGTCTGAGTTTTCACTCATGCAAAAATTCAAAAAATTGCAATCTCTGGCATAAACGGGTTAAGTACTTTCTGTTTCGGACCATAAGAAAAGCCAGATGGATCTATAATCTTTATAATTACTATGGTTATCATGGTGATACACTCCTTACCCGCTTCACATAATTTCCTGTTGTTACTGTTAATCATAATACTACTGCAAACTGGCTGGGTGCAGTGACTCCTTCCTGTAATCCCAGCACTTTGGGAGGCAAAGGCAGGAGGATCACTGGAGCTCAGGAGTTCAAGACCAGCCTAGGCAATATAGTGAGACTGTCTCTACAAAAAAATAAAAACAGGCCGAGCACGGTGGCTCACACCTGTAATCCCAGCACTTTGGGAGGCCGAGGTGGGTGGGTCACCTGAGGTCAGGAGTTCAAGACCAGCCTGGCCAGCATGGTAAAACTCTGTCTCTACTAAAAATACAAAAATTAGCTGGGCTTGGTGGTGGGTGCCTATAATCCCAGTTACTAGGGCTGAGACAGGAGAATTGCATGAACCCGGGAGGCCGAGGATGCAGTGAGCCAAGATCACACCATTGCACTGAAGCCTGGGTGACAAGAGCAAAACTCCATCTTATAAATAAATAAATAAATAAAATATAAGTAGGCTAGGTATGGTAGTGCACACCTATAGCCCCAGCTACTCAGGAGGCTGAGGCAGGAGGATTGCTTGAGCGTAAGAGGTTGAGGCTGTAGTAAGCTATGGTCACACAAAAAAAACTAAACTAAATACTGTAAGCCATGGATTACCTGTAGTCTATAGTCTCTTTGCTTATAGCAACGAGGTTATTCCTCTGATTGATTTTATGTGTGCGCGTGTGTGTCTGTATCCAATCCAATCTCAAAATCTTACTTAAGGGTCCATTTCCTGTAATAACTTCTGTTGCACATTACCATATCTTTCGAGTCTTAAGAGGAAATAGAGGACAGATTAAAAATAAGAAGGCTGGGCATGGTGGCTCATGCATGTAATCCCAGCACTTTGAGAAGCTGAGGCAAGCCCAGGAGTTTGAGACTAGCCGGGACAACATGGCAAAACCCCATTTCTACAAAAAGTACAAAAAAACTAGCTGGGTGTGGTGGCACACACCTGTAGTCCCAGCTACTTGGGAGGCTAAGGTAGGAGGATCACCTGACCCCAGGAGGTTGAGGCTGCAGTGAGCCCTGGTTGTGCCACTACACTGCAGCTTGGGTGACAGAGAGAGACCCTGTCTCAAAAAAAAAAAAAAAAAAGTAAAGATACTGTTACAATGTATTACATTACTAATTCTGTTTATCAAGGCACCATTACAAAAAGACAAACCACAATATAAGAAAAGATACTGGCCACACATATATTTGACCAAGAACTCCTATCCAGAATATATAAATGATTCCTAAAAATCAGTAAGAAAAAGACTGACAACCCAACAGAAATATGGGCAAGTGACTTAAACAGGCACTACAGAAAAGATCTCCAAAATGTCTCTGAAGGCCATTTTTGTCAAACAAAAACTTAAAGATCTCCAAATGTTAAGTAGTATAAAATGGTGCTCAACTTCAGTGGTCATCAAGTAAAAGGTTAATACCAAAATGAGATACCACTACATTCCCATCAGAATGACCAAATTAAAAAGATTGACAGTACCACGTGTTGACCTCAGCATGGAGAAAGTGAAACTCTGACACACTGTTGTGGGGCAGTGATGGGGGGCAGGGGGACGGGGATTGGCTAAAGTTTCCATAAACTTTGGAAAACTGTCATTCTTTACAAAATTTGAAAATACCTCAATGACTAAGCAACTTTAATCCTAAGTATATACTCAACAGAAATGTCTTCACTTGCATGTGAAGAGACATATAGAAGAATGCACCATAATTGGTTAATAGCTTTAAAGTGGAAACAGCCCACTGAAATATCAACAATAAAATGGATATATTTTGTTTATCCATTTAATATAGAAGTGAATATGAACAAACTATAAGCACTACAGATCATTTTCAGAAATATAATGGTGAAAATACACATAATTTCATTCATGTAAGATTCAAAACTAGGCAAAAATGATGTATGGTTAGAAATTAGGAGTGGGCCGGGTGCGGTGGCTCAAGCCTGTAATCCCAGCACTTTGGGAGGCCGAGACGGGCGGATCACGAGGTCAGGAGATCGAGACCATCCTAGCTAACACGGTGAAACCCCGTCTCTACTAAAAATACAAAAAAAAAAAAAAAAAAAAAATAGCCGGGCGAGGTGGCGGCGCCTGTAGTCCCAGCTACTCGGGAGGCTGAGGCAGGAGAATAGCGTGAACCCGGCAGGCGGAGCTTGCAGTGAGCTGAGATCTGGCCACTGCACTCCAGCCTGGGTGACACAGTGAGACTCCGTCTCAAAAAAAAAAAAAAAAGAAAGAAATTAGAAGAGTGGTTACATTTGGGGAAGAGTGACAGGATAGTTATCGGGGGCTCTCATAAGGTTTCTGCCGGGCGCGGTGGCTTAAGCCTGTAATCCCAGCACTTTGGGAGGCCAAGACGGGCGGATCACGAGGTCAGGAGATCGAGGCCATCCTGGCTAACACAGTGAAACTCCGTCTCTACTAAAAAATACAAAAAACTAGCCGGGCGAGGTGGCCGGCGCCTGTAGTCCCAGCTGCTCGGGAGGCTGAGGCAGGAGAATGGCGTGAACCCGGGAGGCGGAGCTTGCAGTGAACTGAGAATCGGCCACTGCACTCCAGCCTGGGCGACAGAGCGAGACTCTGTCTCAAAAAAAAAAAAGGTTTCTATTTCCTGGGTGCTGGATACGGGGATATTCTTTGTGGTAAATCACTCATGTTTGCATATATGCTATATTACAATTTTTAAAAGGGTGGTCCTTAAAATATTATGAATTAGGGTTTACCGCCTTGCCCCTCTCCATCAGTTCAAATATTTATTCCAGTTCAGATCCCACATCTTACATGAAGCCTTTCCCAACCACTTCAGCCAGAAGCAATTTCTCTTTCTTCCTGGTTTTTATACCATGTTCTCTGGGAGGTAGTGTAATATAGTAGAAATAGTATAGGCTAAGGAACTTGGACTTGTCACAAACTATTGAAATAAAAATTTTTAAAAATGTAAAATGTGTAATTTATGGGATTGTTACAATATTTGCCCTCAATAAATCTGTGTGGCAATAAAATGCAGAAGAGTGACTTGGTCAGACTTGTACCTACCCACCACAAGTTTAACCAACAAATATGAACATTTATATACATATATTAAATTCAATTTATATACATATATTAAATGTCAATATATAGCTTTTATACTATGGAATACTACTCAGCCATAAAAAGAAATGAAATAATGGCATTCACAGCAACTTGGATGGAGTTGGAGACCATTATTCTAAGTGAAGTAACTCAGGAATGGAAAACCAAACATCATATGTTCTCGCTTATAAGTGGGAGCTAGGCTACGAGGATGCAAAGTCGTAAGAATGATACAGTGGACTTCGGGAACTTTGTCGGGGGAGGGTGATGGGGGTGAGGGATAAAAGGCTACACATTGGCTACAGTGTTCATTGCTCAGGTGACAGGTGCACCAGAATCTCAGAAATCACCACTAAAGAACTTATCCATGTAACCAAAACCCACCTGTTTCTCACAAACTATTGAAATAAAAATTTTTAAAAAATGTAAATGTGTAATTTATGGGATTGTTACAATATTTGCCCTCAATAAATCACGCCTACTTTGTTCATACATCTTTGCAATGTGCCTTTGCCACTTTCCCATCAAAGGGTTTATTTCCTCAGCCCTTGAATCTAGCTATCTTTGTGACTTTCTTTGACCATAGAATGCAAATAGATGTGACTTTGTACAACTTCTTTGACTAGGTTTAGAGAAGCTTCACAGCTTCTTTTTTCACCGTTTGGAACACTGCACTGAGACCACTATAAGTCTGGGAGTGAAAAACAGTGTAAAGGGAGCCACATGAGTGAACACAGGGAAGACTTAACAGAACTTTCTGGCCAAATCAGTGTAGTGAGAGATAAGAAATCACTGTTTTAAGCCACTGTTTTGGAATGCATGTGTAATGCAGAAATAGATAACTTTTGGGAAAGAGTCCCTTTTCCATTACCTAGCTCACCTATTTACTCTGTTGTGGCAGAGAATACTATTATTTCCCAATGTCCTTTCTCCTCTTCTTCCTTTTATATTAGAACCCCCATATGTTTTGTTTTGTTTTTTGGGTTTTCTTGAGACGGAGTCTTGCTCTGTGCCCAGGCTGGAGTGCAATGACACAATCTCGGCTCACTGAAACCTCCGCTGCCTGAGTTCAAGCAATTCTCCCGTCTCAGCCTCCTGAGTAGCTGGGACTACGGGTGCACACCACCATTTTTTGGTATTTTTAGTAGAGACGGGGTTTCACTGAGACGGCGTTTCTCCATATTGGTCAGACTGGTCTCGAACTCCTGACCTCAGGTGATCCACCCGCCTCAGCCTCCCAAAGTGCTAGGATTACAGACGTGAGCCACCGTGCCTGGCAGAACCCCCATATGTTAGCTGGGTACATTGCTACATGGATACTATAATTTCCTAACTCTCTTGAAAGTTTGGCCATGTAACTAGATTGCGGCCCATGGGTCGTAAGTGGAAATGGTGGCTCCAACTTCTGTAATATACCCTTAGAAAGAAGTATACTCTTTTACTATTTCCTATTCTCAAATGTATCATAGCAGGAGGTGGAACTACCATCTTAGGCCATGAAATAGAAGCCACATATTGAGTAGATCAGATTAAAAAGCTACAAGTAGCTTGAGTACCTAATATATAGAGCTGCTCTATCAGTCATGAACTGATTATCCTTGGACTATGAGAGAAAAAGAAATTTACATCTTATATCATTACTATTTTGACCTGAGAGCAAGCAAACCTATAATCACAAGTAATATGTTTTTCACATTCCCTCATATATATATGTTCATGTATATATATACCTCTACAAATATAAATATCTGTGCACACACAAATATGTGAACATCTGTATATGTATTGATGATGTATTTTGTTTTACAGATTGAGATCCTACACTTTTCTCCATCTTTTTCTCATTTAGCAATATCTGGAAATGACAACTCATACAACTTGAATTCATTCCTTTTGATAGCTATATAATATTTTATAGGATGCAGGGGGTTCCACTATGAATATTTTTGTGAATAGAACCTTATGTATTTTATTTCTATAGGACAGATTCCCAAGAATGGTATAGCAAGGACAAAAGATATTTGTAGCTTAAAAAATTTTAATACAGGTTGCCAGACTGTTTTACAAATAGGTTGAAAAATTTCACATTTATGCCAGCTATCTATAACAATATTCTTTTACTTGGACCCCTCACCAGCCATAGTTGCTATTGGTCATTTAACATTTTTCCCAGTCTGAAAAGATGTTTCACCTCACTTGTGACAAGAGAAATACATAGTAAAATTTTACTGAGATTAAACATTTCCACTTATTAGCCCCGAATCCAACAGTTTGAATAACACACTCTAATAACAATGCTGTGGGGGCACTCTCATCTGTTTATACAGCACCTATGGAGAGAAATTTGGCAATATCTGTCAAAATTACACACACACAAACACACACATCTTTAACTTAGCAATCTCTTTTCTGTGAATTTATCCAGCAGATATCTTGAATGTGTGAGACAAAATTATGTACATTATTATTCAATGATACTGCTTTTAAAAGCTGAAGACTGAAAACAATGCCCAGGTCCATCATAAGGGCTAGTAAAATAAATCCGTTCTGGCATTCATGTAGTGGAATACTAAGCAGCCATTAAAAGATAAGGAAACTCATTATGGAGTTACATAAAATTCTAAGATATATTGTAAACTAACATATGTAGGACAGTGTATATATTGTTATCTTTATTTTTAAAATGGGGAATAATATAAATTTGTATTTTTCTATAAAATCTCTGGGAAGGTATGCAAGAAACTAATAAAAGTAATGGGATAGGTGGTGTTGGCAGGAGAAATTGGTGAACAGGAGATCGCAGGGAAGACTGAAACTCAAAACCTCTCTCACTCTGCACATACACTATTTGAATGAACTATCTATTCAAAAAGAAAAGAAAAATAGTTCCTATAAAGTGAATTCAGTTTCCCCTATGTGAATTTTATGATCCTCACTTCCATCGACTGAATAAAAGGGGTAAGATCCACTTCACAGTACTTTCTGAACACTAGAGGTGTGCTTAGCTCAGTGTCTGTCCCATATTAGGCACTCAGTAAATTTTAGTTGAATTAAAAAAAATTGTCAGTTAGACTAATTGGCATCTTATTATTTTAATTTGCATTTTCCTGATTTCTCCTGATTCTGAGCCTCTTTTCACATTTGGATTTATTCTCTGAATTAATATTATTTGCCCATCCATTCTTCTGTTGAATTGCCTGTTCCCTTGATGTGAATTTCTGAGTTCCCTGATTAAACCTCCTTGCAAATATTTTTCTAAATTTGTTGTGTATCTATTAATTTCGTTTAGATGTTTTTTGCAAACAAAGGTTATTTTTATATTGACAAATATGTATATTTTTGAGGATAATGTATATTCTGCTGTTTTTACATGAAGTATTCTATAAATGTCAACTAGATCCAGTAGATTAATGATACTACAGTTCAGTTTTTACTGATTTTCTGCCTGCTGGATGAATTACTGAGAGAGAGAGATTGAAGTCTCTGTGATACTGGATTTGTCTATTTCTCTTTGTGGTTCTATCAGTTTTTGCCTTACACATTTTAATGCTGTTAGGTGCATATATGTTAAAGATTGTTATATCTTTTTGGAGAATTTACCTCTTTATCCTTATGTAATGCTTCTCTCTATCCCTGACAGTTTTCCTTTTTGTGAAATCTGCTTTGTCTGACAATATAGCAATTCCAGCTTTCTTTTTATTAGTTTTAGCATGGCAGATTTTTCTTCAGTTATTCACTTTTAACCTGTCTATGTCTTTATATTTAAGGTGAGTTTCTTACATATGGTTCCTGAAAAAATGAAAAACTAGTAAAGGCTGTTGTCTTCCTCTCTCCAAATCAACCCTGGGTAATGACAGAAACAAGAAAGAAGCAAAAGCTTGAGGAATAAGATAAAAAACTAAGAGGAAACCATAGTTAGTGTTAGGAGTAAGTTCTGAAATACTGTTTTGCCATGCCTCACTTTGCTGTGGGACAATCAGTGCCAAACTACTGATTGCTACAGAAATCACCAGCAACAGATCAGGCTTCCTGTAGGATTAGATAAAGGGTCTGTTGAAGTGAGTTGCCAATGAAAAAGTGGGGCTGACCAGATACTATAGAATATCAGGGCATTCACCCCTCTACTCCTTCCCTGCTGCCAGAATTTTGATAAATTATAACAGCCTTCTGCTGCTGGATTGTGGATTTCAACACAGATCCTTACTACAGAAATAGTAGCAAAGAGAGAGCATCAGTTCTGTGGTTCCTAGAGCTCTTGCTTTCTGCTCCTTAAACCTATGGGAAGGGATAAAAACTAGGGTCTGCCATTTTGTTCTACTTTTGTATCCATTAGAAGTGGTAGTAGATAACACTAGGAGAACATGGCTCGTGAACCAAAATATCTAGACACCTAAGGAGTATGATCACCATTAAACACAACAAATTTCACAACATATACCAACAGAAGTAGAATAGGATATACCAATAATTTTAATAACTCAATTATTCATTCAACACAATTGTAAAGATATAGGGTCTCACTCTGTTGCCCAAGCTGGAGGAATCATAGTTCACTTCATGCAGCCTTGAACTCTTGGGCTCAAGCAATCCTCCTGCCTCAGCCTCCTTGCTAGCTGGGATTACAGGTGTATGCCACCACACCCACCTAATTTTTAGAATCTGTTTATAGAGATGAGGTCTTGCAACGTTTCCCAGGCTGCTTCAAACCCCTGGCCTCAAGCAGTCATCCTGCCTTGGCCTCCCAAAGTGATGTGATTACAAGCATAAGTCACTGTGCCCAGCCCATTCAACAGTTTTTTACTGAATACCTACCAACTGTCAGGTACTAAGGATTCATCAGTGAACAAGATAGGTGAAATATTTTGTTCATGTGGGACATGGCAAGGGGGACAGAGACAAAAACATACAAATAACTAAATAATAAACAATTTTAGAAGGTAATATTTACTACAAAAACAATGCAGAGTAGGTAGATTGGGATTGATGAAAGGGTTGCCATTTTAAAATGAAACCCATCCTAAAATAGGAGCCACAAAGATGGAGGGTTGCAGTAAGCTTGGTAATATGTGAAGAGTGAACAAGAAATCATAAAGCCATGTGAGATTATTAGGTGTGGAAAAATATGAGCTAAAATAAGGAACATAGCCGGGTGGTGGCTCACGCCTGTACTCCCAGCACTGTGAGAGGCCAAGGCAGGTAAATCACTCAAGCCCAGGAGTTTGAGACCAGCCTGGCCAACATGGCAAAACCCTGTCTCTACTAAAAATATAAAAATTAGCCAGGCATGGTGGCGCAAGCCTGTGATCTCAGCTACTCAGAAGGCTGAGGCACCGAAAATTTCTTGAAACTGGGAGGCAGAGGCTGCATAGAGCTCAAATTGCGCCACTGCACTCCCACCTCGGCAACAGAGCAAGACTGTCTCAAAAATAGTAATAAATAAAAAATAAAACAATAAAGAACATCATAAATAGCAGATGGATCGGATTTTATGATGCTTTTGAGATACAGAATTTTATTATTTTTGTGCAGTTAAAATCTCTAGAACTTTTCCTTTGTGCTTTCTAATGCTTTCATGCTTTGAAAAAAACCTTTTTATCCAGAGATATTTTTAGGTTGATAATTAAAATATTTTAAATTGTAATATTCGTATATGGAAAGAAATTCAAACAAAATAGGATAATAGAAAGTAAAAGGCCTCATCCACTGTTTCTCCTCCTTTCCTCAGAAGTTATCATTTTTCTAGGTATCCTTCCCGAAATGTTCTATGTATAATCAAATACATGTAACTTTTAAAATTTATAAATAAGATACTATATATACTTTCTACAATTTGCTTTCTTCATTCACACATATGGCCCTACTCCAGAGACTGAGGTTTTAAATATCAGGAAAAATTTTATTTAGAAGGCAAAACTACAGAGACAAAAGATAATTGGTTACCCAGGGGTATAAGGTAGATAGGGGTAAATAGGTGGAGAATAGGGCATTTATAGGGTAATAAAATGATTATGTATGGTACTGTTATGGTGGATACATGACATTATGCAGTTGTCAAA
Organism: Trachypithecus francoisi; assembly: GCF_009764315.1. Lineage (NCBI taxonomy): Eukaryota > Metazoa > Chordata > Mammalia > Primates > Cercopithecidae > Trachypithecus > Trachypithecus francoisi. The sequence continues at coordinate 99,314,496 of NW_022681454.1, forward strand.
ATTGATAAAACTATATAGCACAAAGAGTGACCCCTAAGGTTAACTATGGATTTTAGTTAATAATGTAGCAGTATTGGTTCATCAGTTGTGTACCACAACTGTGGTACACAAGTTATGTATCACAAAATTATGTACCACAATAATGCGGGATATTAATAGGAGAAATAGTGTGTGTTTGGGTTACAGCGGGTGACATATGGGAATCTGTATTTTCTGCCCTATTCTGTAAATTTAAAGCTATTCTTTAGGAAGTCTTTGAAAAAAACTTCATTTAGAAAAACTATTCTTGGCGGAGCAAGATGGCCGAATAGGAACAGCTCCAGTCTCCAACTCCCAGCGCGAGCGACACAGAAGACCGGTGATTTCTGCATTTTCAACTGAGGTACTGGGGTCATCTCTCTAGGGAGTGCCGGACAATCGGTGCGGGTCAGCTGCTGCAGCCTGACCAGCGTGAGCTGAAGCAGGGCGAGGCATCGCCTCACCTGGAAGCGCAAGGGGGAAGGAAATCCCTTTTCCTAGCCAGGGGAACTGAGACACACAACACCTGGAAAATCGGGTAACTCCCACCCCAATACTGCGCTTTAAGGAAACAGGCACACCAGGAGAATATATCCCACACCTGGCCGGGAGGGTCCCATGCCCACGGAGCCTCCCTCACTGCTAACACAGCCGTCTGCGGCGATCTATCCGCAAGGCAGCAGCGAGGCTGGGGGAGGGGCGCCCGCCATTGCTGAGGCTTAAGTAGGTAAACAAAGCCGCTGGGAAGCTCGAACTGGGTGGAGCTCACAGCAGCTCAAGGAAGCCTGCCTGTCTCTGTAGACTCTACCGCTGCGGACAGCGCACAGCTGCAGTCCATTAGGGGAAAGAGCGGGGCCGCTGCAGACCCGAACGACTCTGTCTGACAGCTTTGGGGAGAGCCGTGGATCTCCTAACGCGGAGGTTGAGATCTGAGAACGGACAGACTGCCTGCTCAGGTGGGTCCCTGACCCCTGAGTAGCCTAGCTGGGAGACATCCCCCACTAGGGGCAGTCTGACACCCCACACCTCACAGGGTGGCGTCACCCCTGAGAGGAAACTTCCAAAGAAAGAATCAGACAGGTACACTCGCTGTTCAGCAATATTCTATCTTCGGCAACCTCTGCTGCTGATACCCAGGCAAACAGGGTCTGGAGTGGACCTCAAGCAATCTCTAACAGACCAACAGACAGTCCTTCTGACTGTCAGACGGAAAAGTATCAAACAGGAAGGACACCTATACCAAAACCCCATCAGTACGTCACCATCATCAAAGTCCAGAGACAGATAAAACCACAAAGATGGGGAAGAAGCAGGGCAGAAAAGCTGGAAATTCAAAAAATAAGAGCGCATCTCCCGCTGCAAAGGAGCGCAGCCCATCGCCAGCAACGGATCAAAGCTGGTCAGAGAATGACTTTGACGAGATGAGAGAAGAAGGCTTCAGTCCATCAAACCTCTCAGAGCTAAAGGAGGAATTACGTACCCAGCGCAAAGAAACTAAAAATCTTGAAAAAAAAGTGGAAGAATTGACAGCTAGACTAATTAATGCAGAGAAGATCATAAACGAAATGACAGAGATGAAAACCATGACACGAGAAATACGTGACAAATGCACAAGCTTCGGTAACCGACTCGATCAACTGGAGGAAAGAGTATCAGCGATTGAGGATCAAATGAATGAAATGAAGCGAGAAGAGAAACCAAAAGAAAAAAGAAGAAAAAGAAATGAACAAAGCCTGCAAGAAGTATGGGATTATGTAAAAAGACCAAATCTACGTCTGATTGGGGTGCCTGAAAGTGAGGGGGAAAATGGAACCAAGTTGGAAAACACTCTTCAGGATATCATCCAGGAGAACTTCCCCAACCTAGTAGGGCAGGCCAACATTCAAATTCAGGAAATACAGAGAACGCCACAAAGATACTCCTCCAGAAGAGCAACTCCAAGACACATAATTGCCAGAGTCACCAAAGTTGAAATGAAGGAAAAAATCTTAAGGGCAGCCAGAGAGAAAGGTCGGGTTACCCACAAAGGGAAGCCCATCAGAATAACAGCAGACCTCTCGGCAGAAACTCTACAAGCCAGAAGAGAGTGGGGGCCAATATTCAACGTTCTTAAAGAAAAGAATTTTCAACCCAGAATTTCATATCCAGCCAAACTAAGCTTCATCAGTGAAGGAGAAATAAAATCCTTTACAGATAAGCAAATGCTTAGAGATTTTGTCACCACCAGGCCTGCCTTACAAGAGACCCTGAAGGAAGCCCTAAACATGGAAAGGAACAAGCGGTACCAGCCATTGCAAAAACATGCCAAAATGTAAAGACCATCGAGGCTAGGAAGAAACTGCATCAACTAACGAGCAAAATAACCAGTTAATATCATAATGACAGGATCAAGTTCACACATAACAATATTAACCTTAAATGTCAATGGACTAAATGCTCCAATTAAAAGACACAGACTGGCAAACTGGATAAAGAGTCAAGACCCATCAGTCTGCTGTATTCAGGAGACCCATCTCACATGCAGAGACATACATAGGCTCAAAATAAAGGGATGGAGGAAGATCTACCAAGCAAATGGAGAACAAAAAAAAGCAGGGGTTGCAATCCTAGTCTCTGATAAAACAGACTTTAAACCATCAAAGATCAAAAGAGACAAAGAAGGCCATTACATAATGGTAAAGGGATCAATTCAACAGGAAGAGCTAACTCTCCTAAATATATATGCACCCAATACAGGAGCACCCAGATTCATAAAGCAAGTCCTTAGAGACCTACAAAGAGACTTAGACTCCCATACAATAATAATGGGAGACTTCAACACTCCACTGTCAACATTAGACAGATCAACGAGACAGAAAGTTAACAAGGATATCCAGGAATTGAACTCATCTCTGCACCAAGCGGACCTGATAGACATCTATAGAACTCTCCACCCCAAATCAACAGAATATACATTCTTCTCAGCACCACATCGCACTTATTCCAAAATTGACCACATAATGGAAGTAAAGCACTCCTCAGCAAATGTACAAGAACTGAAATTATAACAAACTGTCTCTCAGACCACAGTGCAATCAAACTAGAACTCAGGACTAAGAAACTCAATCAAAACCGCTCAACTACATGGACACTGAACAACCTGCTCCTGAATGACTACTGGGTACATAACGAAATGAAAGCAGAAATAAAGATGTTCTTTGAAACCAATGAGAACAAAGATACAACATACCAGAATCTCTGGGACACATTTAAAGCAGTGTGTAGAGGGAAATTTATAGCACTAAATGCCCACAAGAGAAAGCAGGAGAGATCTAAAATTGACACTCTAACATCACAATTAAAAGAACTAGAGAGGCAAGAGCAAACACATTCAAAAGCTAGCAGAAGGCAAGAAATAACTAAGATCAGAGCAGAACTGAAGGAGATAGAGACACAAAAAACCCTCCAAAAAATCAATGAATCCAGGAGTTGGTTTTTTGAAAAGATCAACAAAATTGACAGACCGCTAGCTAGACTAATAAAGAAGAAAAGAGAGAAGAATCAAATTGACGCAATAAAAAATGATAAAGGGGATATCACCACCGACCCCACAGAAATACAAACAACCATCAGAGAATACTATAAATGCCTCTACGCAAATCAACTAGAAAATCTAGAAGAAATGGATAATTTCCTGGACACTTACACTCTTCCAAGACTAAACCAGGAAGAAGTTGAATCCCTGAATAGACCAATAGCAGGCTCTGAAATTGAGGCAACAATTAATAGCCTACCCACCAAAAAAAGTCCAGGACCAGATGGATTCACAGCTGAATTCTACCAGAGGTACAAGGAGGAGCTGGTACCATTCCTTCTGAAACTATTTCAATCAATAGAAAAAGAGGGAATCCTCCCTAACTCTTTTTATGAGGCCAACATCATCCTGATACCAAAGCCTGGCAGAGACACAACAAAAAAAGAGAATTTTAGACCAATATCCCTGATGAACATCGATGCAAAAATCCTCAATAAAATACTGGCAAACCGGATTCAGCAGCACATCAAAAAGCTTATCCACCATGATCAAGTGGGCTTCATCCCTGGGATGCAAGGCTGGTTCAACATTCGCAAATCAATAAACGTAATCCAGCATATAAACAGAACCAAAGACAAGAACCACATAATTATCTCAATAGATGCAGAAAAGGCTTTTGACAAAATTCAACAGCCCTTTATGCTAAAAACGCTCAATAAATTTGGTATTGATGGAACGTACCTCAAAATAATAAGAGCTATTTATGACAAACCCACAGCTAATATCATACTGAATGGGCAAAAACTGGAAAAATTCCCTTTGAAAACTGGCACAAGACAGGGATGCCCTCTCTCACCACTCCTATTCAACATAGTGTTGGAAGTTCTGGCTAGGGCAATCAGGCAAGAGAAAGAAATCAAGGGTATCCAGTTAGGAAAAGAAGAAGTCAAATTGTCCCTGTTTGCAGATGACATGATTGTATATTTAGAAAACCCCATCGTCTCAGCCCAAAATCTCCTTAAGCTGATAAGCAACTTCAGCAAAGTCTCAGGATACAAAATTAATGTGCAAAAATCACAAGCATTCTTATACACCAGTAACAGACAAGCAGAGAGCCAAATCAGGAATGAACTTCCATTCACAATTGCTTCAAAGAGAATAAAATACCTAGGAATCCAACTTACAAGGGATGTAAAGGACCTCTTCAAGGAGAACTACAAACCACTGCTCAGTGAAATCAAAGAGGACACAAACAAATGGAAGAACATACCATGCTCATGGATAGGAAGAATCAATATCGTGAAAATGGCCATACTGCCCAAGGTTATTTATAGATTTAATGCCATCCCCATCAAGCTACCAATGACTTTCTTCACAGAATTGGAAAAAACTGCTTTAAAGTTCATATGGAACCAAAAAAGAGCCCGCATTGCCAAGACAATCCTAAGTCAAAAGGACAAAGCTGGAGGCGTCACGCTACCTGACTTCAAACTATACTACAAGGCTACAGTAACCAAAACAGCATGGTACTGGTACCACAACAGAGATATAGACCAATGGAACAGAACAGAGTCCTCAGAAATAATACCACACATCTACAGCCATCTGATCTTTGACAAACCTGAGAGAAACAAGAAATGGGGAAAGGATTCCCTATTTAATAAATGGTGCTGGGAAAATTGGCTAGCCATAAGTAGAAAGCTGAAACTGGATCCTTTCCTTACCCCTTATACGAAAATTAATTCAAGATGGATTAGAGACTTAAATGTTAGACCTAATACCATAAAAACCCTAGAAGAAAATCTAGGTAGTACCATTCAGGACATAGGCATGGGCAAGGACTTCATGTCTAAAACACCAAAAGCAACGGCAGCAAAAGCAAAAATTGACACATGGGATCTAATTAAACTAAAGAGCTTTTGCACAGCTAAAGAAACTACCATCAGAGTGAACAGGCAACCTACAGAATGGGAAAAAATTTTCGCAACCTACTCATCTGACAAAGGGCTAATATCCAGAATCTACAAAGAACTCAAACAAATATACAAGAAAAAAACAAACAACCCCATCAAAAAGTGGGGAAAGGATATGAACAGACATTTCTCAAAAGAAGACATCCATACAGCCAACAGACACATGAAAAAATGCTCGTCATCACTCGCCATCAGAGAAATGCAAATCAAAACTACAATGAGATACCATCTCACACCAATTAGAATGGCAATCATTAAGAAGTCAGGAAAAAACAGGTGTTGGAGAGGATGTGGAGAAATAGGAACACTTTTACACTGTTGGTGGGATTGTAAACTAGTTCAACCATTATGGAAAACAGTATGGCGTTTCCTCAAGGATCTAGAACTAGATGTACCATATGACCCAGCCATCCCACTACTGGGTATATACCCAAAGGATTATAAATTACTCTACTACAAAGACACATGCACACGTATGTTATTGCGGCACTATTCACAATAGCAAAGACTTGGAATCAACCCAAATGTCCATCTGTGACAGACTGGATTAAGAAAATGTGGCACATATACACCATGGAATACTATGCAGCCATAAAAAAGGATGAGTTTGCATCCTTTGTAGGGACATGGATGCAGCTGGAAACCATCATTCTTAGCAAACTATCACAAGAAGAGAAACCAAACACCGCATGTTCTCACTCATAGGTGGGAACTGAACAATGAGATCACTTGGACTCGGGAAGGGGAACATCACACACTGGGGCCTATCATGGGGAGGGGGGAGGAGGGAGGGATTGCATGGGGGAGTTATACATGATATAAACGTCATGCACATGTACCCTAGAACTTAAAGTATAATAAAAAAAAAAAAAAAAAAAAGAATGTCTACTAAGCAAACTAGAGCTAAAACTATTGGGCAAAAAATAAAGCTAAATAACTAAAACTAAAAAAAAAAAAAACAAAAAACAAAAAACAAATGATGTATAATACAGTGTTTAAAGTTTGAAACTTTCCTGGTGTCACCAGGCCAGTTTGCAGACTTTTAGCTGGTGTAACTGGTTATACAGGTTGGCTTGGCCATATGACTAGAAGAGTATACAGGTTTCCACTGGGAATTTTTCGGAAGCTCTTTCAAAACCTAGATGCTTTGCACAAGTCATAGTGTTTTCTGTTTCAAAGACGAAGCACACCTTGTGAAATGTTCCCAGCACAAGGAAATGATAAATGTTCGTAGGTGATGGATATCACAATTACATGGATTTTATCATTATACAGTGTATGTTTGTATCAAAATATCATATGTCCCATAAATGCACACAATTATGTATCTATAAAAATTAAACACCGATTTAATAAAATAATAATCTTGCATCCGGAAAAAAAAAAAAAAAAAAAAAAGAAAAAGTATTCTTAAAGCTTTGTAGAGGATATTTTAAAGTTGGAGGCTAGAGGTCACATATTTGGTAGACTGTTGTTACAGTCTAAACATAAAATAATAAAGGGCTATACTATGGTAGCAAATAAAATTCCTTTGAATAGGTTTGCTAACACCTAAGAAAATTTCACATTAGAAATTATTGAGTGGAATTTAAAGTTTCTAATATAAAGAAATCATGTGTCAAACATAGTGTGTTAATCAAAAGCAGAAAAAATATGCATAAAAATTATGAGAACAAAAGCAAATGTGGCTGAAAAGATGCTAATAGCCATAACATGCTGAATATGTTGTTTCTTTTTAAAGTTAACATGACACAGAGGGACCAGGAAATGCATCTACTGTATTGTTTTATTTATGTTCTTATTTCCAGATTTCTGTAACATATATATATATACTTTTAATTCAATTTTATTTTTGTGTGTGTGACGGAGTATCACTCTCTTGCCCAGGCTGGAGTGCAGTGGTGCGATCTCAGCTCATTACAACCTCTGCTGCCCGGGTTCAAGCAATTCTTCTGCCTCAGCCTCCTGAGTAGCTAGGATTACAGGCGTGCACCACCACACCTGGCTAATTTTTTTGTATTTAGTAGAGAATGGGGTTTCACCACGTTGGCCAGGCTGATCTCTAACTCCTGACCTCATGATCCGCCCGCCTTGGCCTCCCAAAGTGCTGGGATTACAGGCGTGAGCCAGTGCACCCAGCCTGTATTTTCTTACAAGATCAGCCATTACCAAGTTATTACTGGATGCCTTTAATCTCTTTTGTTAGTGTATCCATATTCCAATAAAAATTTATTTACAAAAACAGGCAGTGGTCTGCTCTATAGGATCTTGCACTAATAAGTTACTTTAATTCTTTGTTTGTCTTGATTAAAACACATAATGTACATAATGAAACACCATGATTTGGCATATAGTAAGCAACTGAAAATAGTAGTGGCTATTTTATTAAAATAGTGTGTATCATACAGCTCAAAATGCTGATTATAAGATGAATCTGAAATTCAGACTTAAAAGTATTGTTATTATAGTAACAAGGTTATATTTGGGATTTTAAGTTTTGTTCTACCACCAGCGGTAGTTTAAAGCTTCTGGTATAATGGTTCTTTGTGATGTTTTTCTGGTCAGAGACACGTGTGCTGAACTCTTGGGACATGTTCCACTACTTGTGGATCCTGGTATTTCCTTGCTCAATTTTCACAAGAAATAGGTTTGGCATCTCTAGGAGTATCAAATGAAGATATTCAGAAACTGCACAAGGTGAGTTCATTTTCAACTTTAAAAAATATTCTATTTATATCCATTGATAATGTAGTAAAAGCTTCCAAGTTACTCACTATAAATTATAGTGGTTCTGGAAAGAGCATGGTAATTTAAAAAAGTACTTTATTAAGGTATGGTTGACATGTAAAGCTGTATATACTGTATATAATACAATTAGTTTGGGGATACATTCTAATCAGTTATGCTAATAACAACTTAGATCTCATATAAAAACTCTACACTTTAACTCATCTATCCTCTCCCACATTGTTATGTCAAAATGTACATTTTCATATTGTGCATCAATTAACAAATTACTGTAGCTATAGTTGTTTTTAATACTTTTAACTCAGAATTAAAAATGATTTTATGTACCACCATTACAGTATTAAGAATATTCTGAATGTAACTCTATCCTTCCCTTTACCAGGGAGTTTTATACTTTCACATTTTCATGTTGCTAATTAGCGTCCTTTAGTTTCCACTTGAAGTATTTCAACTTTAGTTTCAATTTAAGCATTTTTTGTGAGGCAGGTCTAGTGGTGATGAACTCCCTCAGCTTTTGTTTTTCTGGAAAAGTCTTTATCTTTCCTTTTCTGAATGATAGCTTTGTTGGTAAATTATTCTTAGTTGGCAGGCTTTTTTTTCTTTCAATATTTTGACTATATCATCCCATTCTCTTCTGGCTTGCAAAGTTTGCTGAAAAACCCACTGAAAGTCTTATACGAGCTCCCTTGTATATGACAGGTTGCTTTCCTCTTGCTGCTTTCAAAATTCTTTAACTTTTGACAATTTGATTATAATGTGTCTCAGTGAAAAATTGTTCGTGTCAGATAAGTAATGTGCCAGTGTTTTAGCAAGGTCTGAGAAAGGCACATCTCACACAATGGCATGAAAACCCAATCATCATGCTTTTGAACCACAAAAAAGATCAGTGAAGACACCTTTATGTTCAATCTACATGGAATTCTTTGGGATCGTGGATCTGGATGTTCATTTTCCTCCCCAGATTTGGGCAGTTTTCTGCTATTATTTCTTTAAATAAGCTATCTGCCTGCTTTCTCTTTCTCTGCTTTCTATAATGTGCATATTGGTTTAGAGTCCTGTAGGCTTACTTCATTCTTTTTTCTTTTTGTTCCTTTGACTGGATAATTTCAAATGGTCTGTCTTCAAGTTCACTGATTCTTCCTTCTGCTTGACTGAATCTGCCACTGAAGCTCACTTTTGAATTTTTCAGTTCAGTTATTGTGTTCTTTAGTTCCAAAATTTGATTTTTTGAGGTGGAGTCTCACTCTGTCACCCAGGCTGGAGTGCAGTGGCGCGATCTCAGCTCACTGCAAGCTCCACCTCCTGGGTTCACGCCATTCTCCTGCCTCAGCCTCCCAAGTAGCTGGGACTACAGGCACCCACCACCACGCCCGGGTAATTTTTTTGTATTTTTAGTAGAGACGGGGTTTCGCCGTGTTAGCCAGGATGGTCTCAATTTCCTGACCTCATGATCCGCCTGCCTTGAACTCCCAAAGTGCTGGGATTACAGGCGTGAGCCACCATGCCTAGCCAGAATTAGATTTTTCAATGGTTTCTTTGTTGAAATTCTCATTTCCTCATGTATTGTTTTCCTGATTTTACTTAGCTCACTGAGATTCAAGATGAGTGTTCTGAATTCTTTATCAGGTAATGTATAGGTCTTCGTTTCTTTGGGGTCAACTGCTAGAACTGTAATTTGTTCCTTTGGTTGTCATGTTTTCTTGGCGTGTGTGTGGTCCTTTAAGCCTTGCCTTCTACCTTTGCATTTGAAGAAATAATCACTTCCTCCTGTCTTTACTGACTAGCTTCAGAAGGGAAAGACATTCACCAGTTAGCCTGACTAGAGATTCTGAAGGTCTCTCAGACCTTTTCTATGGATATGCCCACTCCACTCCTCTTGTTCTATCTTGGGAGGGGAAGTCTTAGGATTGTGTGATTTCTTTCAATCTCACAAAGCTAGACTAGGTGCTGAGAACCTCCTTTTATTTTCTCTAGTGCAGTGCCCCAGAGTGTTCAAGGTTGTGTGCCTTCTTCCAATCCAGCAGGAGCCAGTTGCTGATATCTGTGTACTACCTGCCGGGGCCTGCATACACTATCTGCAGGGGAGGGTGGGCTGCTGGCTAGTGGATGGGTACATGGAGTGCTGGGTGTGTTTGTCAGCTAGTTGAGGGATTCTGCAGGTGAAGTGTCCTGTAGGGCTCATAGGTGAGCCTATGGTGGAGTCTGCAAGCCAGTTAGTAGACTCCACATCTAACTCTGAAGAATCATGTGTTGGTTGCTATAAGCCTCTGCTTCTTTTCCCTTCTCCTAGCTATTCGTAGACTATTCATCTGTGAAGAGTCCCTCAGTATTCTGGATAGGGAAAAACAGAAGTGAGCCTTTTGGGTGGCACCATGCAAGGCTAGGGAAGCTGGGCACTCACTTGACTCTTACTTTTCTTCCTGGGAGAACTCATGGGCCAAAGAGGCCTCTCTCAGCACTGACCTCTGCTGCCTTGGAGGAGAAGGATGTAGGTAAAGTGAAACTCTGCTTCTTACCCTCTTCAGTGTGTCTATTCTTGAGTTTTTCATTCTACTGGGGTGCTAGAACCTCTTAGCAGATCTCCCAGGCTCCCAAAGCGGTTTGAGGGCTGGAACCTACTAATCCAACAACTTGCTGACGTCAGTCAGGGTGCCTTTTATCTGAATAGTATTATTTCACACAGAATGCTATCTCTGAATTTACTAGCTCAGAGGCAAAATAAAAACAAAACAGTTAAATATATAAGGTAACATTATTAAATCTCACATTTATTCTATGCACAACTACAGTATCTCAAAGCATTATACAGGTTCCTGCTTAATGCCTAGTTCATCAGTGCTTGGAGTAGCTAGTTCCATAAACTTCTGAGGTAAGAAAGAATCTGCCTTGTTATTTTATTATTTAATGACTATATATGCAGATTATAGTAACCATGAAATTTCTAAGGCAAAAAAGATGGCTTCCAAAATAGAAAAAGAAACTTCAAAGATCTATGGAATTAAGCTTTTAATTATGCACATATGCGTATACAATTATGTATATCATGTATTTGCTTTGTAACCATAATCTTTGTCTAGTCAATGACTGCAAAAGTGGTATGTCAGTATACACTTACAGAAATACAGGAAAGAAAAGGTTTCTTCAGAGCTCACTCTATTCTATCCTGTGTTTTCTTGTTTATTTATTTATTATGGATTGACTGACAGGGTCTTGCTCTGTTGCTCAGGCTGGGGTGCAGAGGCATAACCATACCTCACTGTAACCTTGAACTCCTGGCCTCAGGTGATCCTCCCACCTTGGCTATACAGATAATTCTATACACGGCTAGTTTTTAGTACCACAAAGTGTTATGGTAGGTGATTTCAAAATAGTTTCGCCATGTTATTGATTTACAGATCCCAGTTTTGTTTCTTTAGTTTTCCATTTATTTCTAGTTTACTGGACTTCCTCTTAAAACTGTGGGGTTAAGGCAAGGCAGCTCCAAATGTAGTTCCTTATACACAAAGGGAAAGTAAGAACACCAAACACCAAAGTCAAAATGTCCTAATAAAAAATTTTATCTCTTTAAAATGTTGAATAGACAGATTTAATAATTTTTTTAAAAACTGATTAGCTTCTCATATAATCATTAACCCCAACCTATAGTCCACTGTAAGTATCCTCTTAATTTGTTAAAGCATATTAGTTGTTCCATTAATTTCATCTATTTTCCAATCTATCAATCTGTGATTCCTTTTACCTTTCTCTTATTTTGGGTTTCTTAAACCTTGATCAAATGTCCTACTTTTTCTTAGTTTATTCCTCATTTAGGTGGAACACATCCTCTATTAGCTTTTTGAGAAGAGAATGTGTAGATTGTGTATTTTTAAAATCTTTTAGGTTTGAAAATGACTTTTTTGTAGTTTCACAATGGGTTCTTAGTTTGGATTGGTATAGAAATCTAAATTATAGGTACTTTTTCTTCAGATATTTTAAGAATTGCCCTTTAACTTCCAGAGCTACTATTAAGAAATCCAGTACCTTTAACTTTTGTAGTATGTGTCTCAGTCTGTTTGAGTTGCTGTAAAGGAATACCTGAGGTTGGGTCATTTATTTAAATAAGAGATTTGGCTCATGGTTCTGCAGGCTGTACAAGAAGCATGATGCCAGTATCTGCTTCTTGTGAAATCTTCAGACTGCTTACACTGAGGGCAGAAGGCAAGAGGAGCCCATGAATACACAGTTCACATGGTGAGAGAGAAAGGCCAGGAGTTAGCGGTATGGGGGTGCCCAGGCTCTTTGTTTTTTGTTTGTTTCTTTTTTGAGACAGTCTCACTCTGTTGCCCATGCTGGAGTGCAGTGGCACGATCTCGGCTCATAGCAACCTCCATCTCCCAGGTTCAGGCGATTCTCCTGCCTCAGCCTCCCGAGTAGCTGGGATTGATTACAGGCATGTGCCACCACACCCAGCTAATTTTTGTATTTTTACTAGAGACGGGGGTTTCACTATGTTGGCCAGTCTGGTCTCGAACTCCTGACCTCAGGTGATCCGCCCACCTTGGTCTCCCAAAGTGCTGGGATTACAGGTGTAAGCCACCGCGCCCGGCCCCAGGCTCTTTTTAACCACCACTTCTCACAGGAGCAAACAGAGTAAGGACTAATTATCACAAAGACTATACCAAACCATTCAGGAGGGAACCACCCCCATGACCCAAACACCTCCCACTAGGCCCTACTTACAACACTGGGGATCAAATTTCTTTTTCCTTTTTGAGACAGTCTCACTCTGTGACCCAGGCTGGTTGCAGTGGTACAAGCTCACTGCAACCTCCATCTCCCGGGTTCAAGTGATTCTCGTGCCTCAGCCACCTGAGTAGCTGGGGTTACAGGTGTGTGCCACCACACCTGAGTAATTTTTGTATTTTTAGTAGAGATGGGGTTTCACCATATTGGCCAGGCTGCTCTTGAACTCCTGGTGTCAAGTGATCTGCCCGGCTCAGCCTCCCAAAGTGCTGGGATTACAGACGTGAGTCACCGTGCCCAGCTGGGATCAAATTTCAATATGAGACTTGGAGGGGTCAAAAAAACATCTAGAGGAAGAGCTCCAGAAATCTGCATGGGGTTCCTTTAAGCATTTTATATTAATAACAATCTGACATACTCAATATCCATGTTATTAGCATTGACACATTACATAATTACATTGATCATGTAGATCTAGACCAACCACTGTGAAAAAAACAAGGTGTAGCTAATACAAAAGATGAGTTTTTAATGAGGTAAAAAATAATGATGAAATATCATACTAACTATGCATGTATATGTGCCAGCTACTGTTTTAATTGCTATCTATGTCTTAATTCAGTGCATATACACAATACATCCTTAAGATGTAGGTATTGCCTACATTTTTACAAGTTACATAATTTATCCTAGTAGAATCAGAATTGTAGTCCAAACAGTGTGGCTCCAAGAGTCTACAGTCTTAACTATAATGCTGTATGTAATTCCTTGCGCTAAGTAGATGGTAGTAGTGTTTTGTTATATTGTTATTAAATGCCCTTTCTTGACCAAATAAAAAATTGGCAAACCTATCTTGGCTTCCCAATTTAAAAATTCATTGGCTGATGAAATCTAAAAGCCTGGAAATCAACAATTTATAGGGCCAGTAAAGAACAAAAAAAATGAAAATTTGAGAAGTAACTGATGGAGCAAGGTCTTAAAGGGATTCAGCTCTAGAATACAGGGAGCAGTTAGATTTGGAGAACAGAACAAAAGCTAAGTATAGAAGGGATTATGACCAAGTAGAGATGATGGTGAAAAAAGCTTCTCTGGTAACTAAAAATCAAGGTCATTTGAGTTCAAAATAAGCCTGGTAATGTTAATAGAAGACATAATTATTAATGTAGACTAGTGAAGATTTGAACTTTTGTGAGGAATGAGAAAAAAAAATCCAGGAATAAGCTAACAGAATAGAAAAAGAGAGGATTTCAAAACTAAATCAATGTTTAGTGGCAGTAAAAATGTACCAGAATGTGAGACTGTGGTAAGAGGTAAAAATTCTGAATTTAGGGTCTCAAAGCCAGAGTAAAGGGTCATTCATTGATGGTAAAGACGATAATGATAATAACCATTCATTGAGTATATTACAAAATTAATTGTATCTAGTCATAACCACTGGTATCACCATATCACAGAGAATAAAACTGAGGCCCTAATTAATTTTCAGTAAAAAGTTAAGTTTTTCATAGAACTTGACAAGAGGACTCAAATTCATAGAGTAGTAAAAGGGCCAGGCATTCTCAATGCAATTTGAAGAAAACAGGTGGGGAAGCTTACCTTGCTAGATATTAACACTTATATAGTTGTAGCAATTATGACAGTATGGTATTGTTATACAGGTTATACAAATACAGCAATGGAAGAGAATAAGCAACCCGGGGATGTTTAGAAACCTGATTTGAGATAAGTGACATTACAAACCACAAAAACAAGTTTAACTCTTCAATAAATGGTGCTAGAACAATTAGTTGTTTGTATGTAAAATAATAACAAATGAGAGTAGACCCCTTTCTCAAGCACAAAAAGTAAATACTGGGTAGAGTAAAGCCCTAATATGAAGACTATAAGTTTAAAAGTTTTAGCAAAAACACAGATGAATACGTTGTGATTTAGGGGTAGAAAAAGATTTCTTAAACAAGACTCCTAAAACACAAATTATAAAGAAAAAGACGAATAAATTTGACTACACCCAAACACATTTCAGTATAAAAAAAAAGACATACACGGCCAGGCACGGTGGCTCACGCCTGTAATCCCAGCACTTTGGGAGGCAGAGGCAGATGGATCATGAGGTCAGGACTTCAAGACCAGCCTGGCCAATATGGTAAAACCTCGTCTCTACTAAAAATACAAAAATTAGTCAAGCATTGTGGCGGGCGCCTGTAGTCCCAGCTACACCAAAGGCTGAGGCAGGAGAATCACTTGAACCTGGGAGGTGGAGGTTGCAGTGAGCTGAGATCATGCCACTGCACTCCAGCCTAGGCAACAGAGACTGTCTCAAAAAAAAAAAAGATATTCACTAGAAGATAAGCAACAGGAAAAGATAAGCAACAAATGTAACCAACAAGGTAATATTTTCCAGAAAACACGTACCAGTGAAACTGATGAACAAACCAATAGCACAGTGGGCAAAGATGTCAAGAGAAGTCTAGTAGGCATTTGGAATTAGACTCCTAGAATTGAGATTAGCCTAAAGAAATCTGGGCTGGAAATAGAGATTTGGGCTATATCAACTTAATGATCATATTTGAATTTGGGGCACTGGATGACCCTAATGGGATAAAAGCATGAAAGAAATAAAAGTCTTGGGCCTAGCTAGGACAGGCAGAGGATTAGTGATCCGCACTCAAGTGCTTGAAAGTAAATAATGACTCCTTTAATTTTATTTACATATTTACTTTATCTTGACTTCTCTGACCACAGTTTCTTTATGTCTTTTAAAGATGGAGTCTAAAAACACTATCTCATAAGGTGATCAGATAAGACTATTACTTCTATTTAGAGCAATGTTATCTTTAGACCATGTTTCATGTGCAGCCAAGAAGGCAGGGTTGTGGAAATTAAATACAAATACAAATGAAAACAGGAGTTAAATTTTAAGTAAAGGAAATTTAAGAAAATATTCCTTTTAAGTGGATAATAAGGTTTTTTAAATTGGTGGAGTTAGGAATTATCTCCTTTTATACATTCACATAGCTCATGTAATGCATCAGAATACCTAATATATGATCCACACCTGTTCTCTGAATTTCAAGGCCTCTCAAAAAAGTTTTATCTGTATAGACTTGCATTCACTACATTTTTTCTACTTCAAAATAGCAAACCAGCTATTCAAATAAACTGCTAAGAGGAAGGAAGCCAGCCATAAAAAATTACGTACTGTAAAATTACTTCTATGTGAGGGTCGAAAACATGCACAGCAATACAGAATAGTAGTAATGGTGGTCGATGTGGTTAGAAGGGGCACTTTTTAAAAACGCCTTTGTTGAACATTCTATGTATTGATGTGGATGTTGGTTACCCGGAACTGTACATCTGGCACTTGAGCATTTTACTATGTTATACCATTGAGGTATATATTTTTTAATTCTTTAAAGAAAAACTGCTTGGAAATCTTATTCTTAATGCACAACAATCACAAACATTAAATTTATACAGTCCAGAGAATGTAAAGTTGCTTTAAAAAATTCTTTCCTTTTCTCACTTTAAAATACCAAGGGGAAAAATGAATTCATCACAGCTCGTCTTGCCCTTGTCAAGATGACAGATCCTCTAAGAGAAGAAACGAATAGGTGATGGCCTTTTCCAAGATTTTCTTCCCCTAATGCACCCCACTTCCAACCTACCCCTACCTCAACTAGGGTATCTAGTTGTATCCAAAGGTGCTTCTACATTAGATCCACAGAGATTAAAGATAACAGCTAACAGAATAGTCCAGAGGACAAGGATATTCAAGTTCCATCATCTTCAGGATAAAAAAGCTCCAGGGTTTACCCCCAAACTTAAAGCTCTCTAAAGGAAATCCATCGACCTTTTAAACATCACTTTGTATATATCATCTTCTGTACTGCCCTAGCTCAAAAACATGAACATGTATCTAAACATCTTTGTAGCATTTCCATTGTAAATTTTACTTTTAACAATTTTGAACATGTTATAATGATAGAAAATTATTTAATCTAGATTTCGGTCAACTCTATTACTGATAGTTATTCTTTTTTAGTGAAGGACAATCACAAACACTAAATTTATACAGTCCAGAGACTGAAAGATTGCTTTAAAAAATTTCTTCCTTTTCTCACTGTAAAATAAAAATACCAAGGGGAAAAATAAAAAGTATTTATTATAACTGGCTGTTACACTGTCATACACAATGAAATACTGAACCATGAGCAGTTCGTTATTACATGTTGTTAGTTAAGTGTAGAACTGTAAATAATGAGGCACGTTATTAAGATATCACACACATTATCCAATCAGCAAGTGCACAACTTTGGACATTTTGACTTCAGCCAAAATATGAAACAAAGTCATAGCAAGAAAGTTATTTCAAGGGACTGAAATTTTCTCCTCCTACCCTTCAAATCTTTTAGAGATATTAATAAAAATAAGTATCCAGCCTGGGTGGATATAATGGGACTCCATCTACATACACACAAAATTTTTAAAAATGAGTTGGGTGTGGTAGCACACGCCTGCAGACCCAGCTACTCGGTAGGCTGAGGCAGAAGGATCCTTTAAGCAGGAGTTAGAGGCTGCAATGAGCTATGATCTCACCACTGCACTACAGCCTGGGCGATAGAGCGCGACCTTGTAAAAAAAAAAAAAAAAAAAAATTAAAACCTTCAAGAATACTTTAGCGCGACCTTGTAACAACAACAACAAAAAATTAAAACCTTCAAGAATACTTTAGATCAAGCTTGCCCAACAGGATGGCTTTGAATGCCACTCAATGCAAATTTGTAAACTTTCTTAAAACATTATGAGTTTTTTTTTAAAGCTCATTAGCTACCATTAGTGTTAGTGTATTTTATGTGTGGCCCAAGACAATTATTCTTCCAGTGTGGCCTAGGGAACCCATAAGATTGGACCCCCTGCTCTAGACTTTAGCAGAAGCCTTGCAACATAAAGAAAACCGTACATGAGACTTTAGACTCTTTTGTTTTCGTTTTTCTTTTTTGAGATGGAGTCTTGCTCTGTCGCTCAGGCTAGAGTGCAGTGGCACATTCTCCGCTCACTGCAACCTCCTCCTCCCTGGTTCAAGCGATTCTCCTGCCTCAGCCTCCCGAGTAGCTGGGACAGGCACCCGCCACCGCGCCCGGCTAATTTTTGTATTTTTAGTAGAGACGGGGTGTCACCATCTTGGCCTGGCTGGCCTCGAACTCCTGACCCCGTGATCCACCCGCCTCGGCCTCCCAAAGTGCTGGGATTACAGGCGTGAGTCACCAGCCCGATCGGCTTTAGATTCTTTTACCACTTTCCCGAAGGGAAAGGAAGTGAAAATATCTAAGGAAGGACTACTATGAATCTTCTCTGAGTGGCAAAAACGAGAGAAGGTTTTTGGAGTCAGGACTGCAGTTAAGTTGTCAAGGGGCAGAGATGTAAGCAGTTCCTGGTTTAGTTAAAATACTTTAATTTTTATTTTTTTAAGCCTGGCTTTTGGGGTGAAAGAGTAAACTTAGGCACGGGGGTCTGGGTAGGGCGAGGATACTCATGGACGACTATGCAACCCTAGGGCCACAGCATCCAAACTGTAGGGGAAGAGGCGGGGCGAGAGGGGACGAAGTAGAGACAGCAAGAGACTCACTTTTGAAAGGCACTTTCCGGTTAGAAAGCACTCTCACATGCTTAACTCATCGTACACAGTATCCTTTCTGCGGGTCTCCAGCATCTACAGACGTTAAAGGCCCAACAGGGTGGCCACCTTCATACGAGATTCCGAGGAGGGCCTCGCTACCCGCCGGTTCCCGCGGCTCGGCAGTCCGCCGCGAGAGTACGTCACTCGCCCGCCGCCAATCGGCGCCCGGCAGGTCACCTCTCCTCCCAGGGCCCGCCGCCCCGCCCGCCGCCCAGGCCGAGGCCGCGAGTGCCCGCCAGCCGTTTCCGCCCTCGGCGCAGGCGCTGCAGCTTGGCCAGAGCGGAGGGGGCTCAGGAGAGGAGTGGACGCCGCTGGCCAGGATGGTGCTGGAGAGCGTGGCCCGCATCGTGAAGGTGCAGCTCCCCGCATATCTGAAGCGGCTCCCAGTTCCTGAAAGCATTACCGGGTTCGCTAGGCTCACAGGTAATCCTCCCCGATCAGCCAGTCCCCATCCTTGCACGCTGGCCAAGCGGGGGAAGGAGGCGTAAGAATCCTAGGGCCAAGGGGCGGAACGGAGTTCGGCGCCTGGCACGTGATCCCCGCGCGCAGAGGAAGGTGGGCGCGCGCAGGCGCAGCTGCCTGGGGAAACGCCTGTGAGGCTGCATCCAGGTGCTTGATGTGTCAGGGTCTTTTGTCCTCGGAGTTGTCTCCGATGTCATTCCGTGGCAAGATACCAGGTTTTTGCAGAGAAGGTGCTGGAAGGTGCTGAGTTGGGAGCAGGCCGGTCTCTTTCATCTCCTGCCCTGCTCATCGGTCTCTGTAGCGTACTTGTTTACTTTAAAGCAAGATAAGTTGTCGTTATCTAAGGCCCATGTAACAGGGAGCCCCAGCTATCGGCTGGGTTGTAGCCTCAGCATGTGGGTTGGGTGGGAGTGTGTGGGAGAGAAATATAGACTTACACGTAACACGTATATGACCGTTTTATTTAGTAACGAAATTAGGAGATAACCTCCATTCCCTCAGGTTAGAATTGACCTATCGTGGGGGTATTTGCGGTCACCGCCGTTTCTAGGTCCCCGGGCCTACTGAGGGAACTTAAGTTGGAAGAAAGGTACCTTACCCAAGAAAGTATTCGAAGGCCGGTATGGGAGTGAAATGTTAGAAAATGAAATTTAGTGAATATATGTAATGTTCTATACTTAAGGGCCCTCACTTAACCCACAGAACTCATGAGGATTTCACATCTAAAGGATGAAAATCTCCAGAATGCAGTCAACACTTGGGAGATGGTGTTGAGTTACAAGCATTTCATTGTTAAGAGGGATATTTCTAAACGGAACTCAGACCGAGTTTCGTTATAAGGGGGATATTCTAAATGGAACTCAGACCGATGGTGAAGACATCAACAAGTACTGAACTCCTGTGTCCTAGGTTATCAGGAAGTGCAAACATTAATTAAGATAATTCTGAGGTAAATAGGGTTGCTTCGCCGGGAACGTTCGAAAGATCCATAGTACCTGACCTAAAATACAGCAATCGCACCGCTGTCTGGTAGAAGAAAAATAAGATTTGTGTAGACTAAAATACAGAACTGATACCAAATTAACCAAATTAGTGAAAGTTATTGGGAGGTAAATTTCAGTCTAAGGAAGATTTTTTTTTTTTTAAATTAAAGAATGTTTTCCCCAAACAAATGTGGTGCTTTGGTAATAGCCCCTCTCAAAGATGAAGAAAACAAACAAAAAAACTCTGGTGATGGGTGGTCGATAGATTTAGAAGGGATAAACTAGATGACAAATTCTCTTCCAAATCTAGAGATCAATTGAATTATGCTCAGACAGCCGCTCTGTTGAGTGGATTGTGAGATTTTAATATTTTTTAAATATTAAGAGTTTTAGTAGAAAATATGCAATTGAATAGAAAGCATGGTAACAATAATAAACATTAAAAAGGAACATCTAAACATCAGAAGCAATGCAAAAGTAAAATAAAATGAAAAACGTTTTACATAAAGTGTTTATAAACATCAAAATCTTTTGATCCTACCAGTTTACTCTGACAGAATTGCAGCAATTCCATACAATTTTGACTTTCCCCACTTCTTTTACTTAAGAACCTTACATATTTTAATGTAATCCTCATTTTTTCCCTGACAACTAAATGCTGATTTTAGTTTTAACATCACAGTGGGCCTAACTATTCATTCCCTTACAACTGGAAATTAGAAATGTCTCTATTTTTTAAAATTCACTATGTAATAGTTCATTGGCAAGTAAACAAATACCAGTTGTATTTCTCCCTTTTGGATGTCTTCACTTAAATAGCAATACCAGGCCAAAACGGTATTGGCCTGGTTTTTGTGACATTTGTACCCTTTTGTCAACTTACCCTCTTACTAATTTACATAAGTTAACTGTTGAGGAGTTTTTAACGGTCAAGAAAGGAAAACGTCCAATGAATTACGTATGTTTTTTCCAGATGGTGGCTGCATTTATATGAGTTTCAATTTTCTGTAAATCAAGTATAATTGAAGAAAATTAGAAAGTATGAAACTAGATTTTATGGCTAGATTTTAGAAGTGTGCTTTCTTTTCTCGAGGATCCCTAGTGTCAACAAATATTTAATTCCTATTAAAGACATTAAGACAACTCAACCAAAACTTTTTCCCTCTTAAATCAAGAATATATAGTAACTTCCTCTTTAAAGGTGTTAAATATTTAATATGAAGACTGATTCTCAGAAATAATGACCATTCTGAGAAGTATTTTAATAACATACATTTAACTTAAGTCCCATTACAATGTGGCTATAGGTAATAGTTGTCATTTTATTGCTGGTTTGTTTAGGAAACATGAACATACCTGTAATAACTGGTTTATGAAAAAAAAGAGCCCTTTTTGGGTTGGATGAAACAATTTCAGGGTTTATTTTGGAGTATTATAGAAGAAAAATTTCAGTGGCTACTTTCTACTCTTGGTCTCCCATTCTGAATAGATTGTAGTAGTTAATGACATTTGGCGTTCTTAAATGAGTTACATGTAGAATCCATAATGTAGACTTTTGTTAAAATAAAAACCTGGAAGACAACTTTTTAGCAATTGTTTAAAGTGTCTAGGAGACCAAAAAATATTTCCATTTTCTTTTATGAAAATTGGAGCAAAAAACAGTAGAGTTCACATTATTATTGCCTACATTTCCTTCCGTATTGAAATTAGTTTTTTTTTTAAAGCAATTGACTCTTTTATGATGACTCTGCATTCTTAGAAAACACATGGAGATCTTTAATGACCATATACTAGTTAAGTACAGGCAATTCTTAACTATCAGAAACAACTTATCTATCTTTGTTTGTCACATTTTCAAGAGTGAGGCGTTCAAGATAAATTATTGTGATTAGCTAATTTATGTTTAATTTAGGTTTTTGTTTTGTTTTGGTTTTTTGAGAGGGAGTCTCTGTTGCCCAGGCTGGAGTGCAGTGTCAGCTCACTGCAACCTCTGCCTCCTGGGTTCAAGCAATTCTTATGCCTCAGCCTCCTGAGTAGCTGGGATTACAGGCGTGTGCCACCATGCCTGGCTAATTTTTTGTATTTTTAGTAGAGACAGTTTTACCGTATTGGCCAGTCTGGTCTCGAACTCCTGACCTCAGGTGATCCGCCTGCCGCGGCCGCCCAAAGTGCTGGGACTACAGGTGTGAGACACTGCATCCAGCCCTACCTTAGGTTTTAAGTGGTAATAGTAAAGCCATACCTTCAATGCATTTTATCTTTTCAATAGTTAAGAAATAGAAATAATTTCTGTGTTTAGCTACAAATGATAAATGAGGAAATACGTTATAAAATAACCAGCAACCAAGCTGCCAGTGTTATTTTTATGGTATCATAAGATGATACGGCTATATTATATGTAGATGTTTGAAAATTTGAAATGGAAAATTTCTGTTCTAGTTCTATGGAATGTAATTCCTCATTGAGATCCGAGTTTGTCTATGGGTACATTAAAAATGTTTTAATAATAGTATTTATATGTCTTGAATAGGTGTTATAGCTAGCCTGTATTATTATATATAATAAAAGGTTAAACCTAATTCTGTTTCCCAAAGGAGATACTTCGTTTTAACAGTGTTTAAACTTTCAGAAAATTTATGTTAAAATTGCTAGCTACCATATTAGTCTGTTTTCATACTGCTATAAAGAACTGTGCAAGAATGGGTAATTTATAAATGAAAGACGTTTAATCCGCTCACAGTTCAGCATGGTTGGGGAGACCTCAGTAAACATACAATCATGGAGGAAGGTGAAGGGAAAACAAGGCATTTTCTTCACATCATGGCAGGAAGAAGTAGTGCCAAGCAAAGGAGGAAGAGCCCCTTATAAAACCATCAGATCTCATGAGAACTCACTCAGTATCACAAGAACAGCATGGGGGAAACCACACCCATAATCCAATTACCTCCACCTGGTCTTTCCCTTGACATGTGGGGATTATAATTCAAAATGAGATTTCAGTGGGGACACAAAGCCTAACCAAATTAGCTATTCAAGTTGCTTTGAAATTTTCTTTTCTGACTAGATTTTGGCTTTCTTTTTTGAAAAAGGGTTTCACTCTGTTGCCCAGGCTGGAGTGAAGGTGCCATGATCTCGACCCACTCATTGCAGCCTCGACTTAGCAGGCTCAAGCGATCCTCCCACCACAGCCTCTTGAGTAGCTAGTACTACAAGTGCACGCCACTACACCTGCCTCATTTTTTTGTATCTGTTTTTAGAGGTGGGGTTTTGCCATGTTGCCCAGGCTGGTCTTGAACTCCTGAGCTCAAGCTATCCACCCACCTCAGCCTCCCAAAGTGCTGGAATTACAGGTGTGAGCCACTGCGCATGGCCTAGATTTTGTTTCTCTGTTGGTGCTGATTCTTTCATTCTTCCTTTTTGGTCCTGTTAATTATCTTAATAGCGGGATACATGGACGGCTGAGGCAAGATAATTGCTTGAGTCGTGGCACTGCATTCCAGCCTAGGTGGCAGAGCGAAACCATCTCTTAGAAAAAAATGGGATAACATTAGGAGATACAACTAATGTAAATGACGAGTTAATGGGTGCAGCACACCAACATGGCAGATGTATACATATGTAACAAACCTGCACATTGTGCACATGTACCCTAGAACTTAAAGTATAATAATAAAATTTTTTTTTAAATGGGACCTAAACGTCATTATGAATATTAGATCCTTGCTCAGTATTGAGCTCGATAAGAAGATGAACAATTCGTATTTAAAAACTGGCAAAACAGGCCAGGCACAGTGGCTCATGCCTTTAATCCCACCACTTTGGGAAGCTGAGGCGGGCAGATCACTTTAGGTTGGGAGTTCGAGACCAGCCTGGCCAACATGGTGAAACCCCATCTCTACTAAAAATACAAAAATTAGCTGGGTGTGATAGTGCACACTTGTATTCTCAGCTTCTCGGGAGGCCAAGGCAGGAGAATCACTTGAACCCAGGAGGCGAGGTCGCAGTGAGCTGAGATTGTGCCACTACACTCCAGCCTGGGTAATAGTGAAACTCTGTCTTCAAAAAAAGAAGAAAAAAATTGGCAAAATGGAAAAAAGAACAAAATCTTATCCTTTGCAGCAATATGGATGCAGCTGGAGACCATTATCCTAAGGAGATTAACAGAGAAATAGAAAACCAAATAACACGTACTCTTATAACTGGGAGCTAAACATTGAGTATTCACGGACATAAAGATGGCAACAGTAGACACTGGGAACTGCTAAAGGGGAGGGAGGCAGAAGGCCAGGGTTGAAACTATTGGGTACTATGCCCACTACCTAGGTGAGAGGATCAGTCATACCCCCAACCTCAGCATCACACAATATACCCATGTGACAAACCTGCACGTTTACCCCCTCAACCTAAAATAAAAGTCGAAATTATATTAAAATATTTTAAAAAGGAAATTTGGGCACACACAAAGGGAGAACACCATGTGAAGATGGAGGCAGCGATTGGGGTGATAGGCCTACAAGCTAAGGAACACCACAGCTTCTCTCTCAGATCCTCCAGAAGGAACCAGCTATGCTGACACCTTGATTTTTGACTTGTCGCCACTAGAACTGTGAGCGAATACGTTTCTGTTGTTTTAAGTTAAAAAAGAAAATGAAAATGCAAGCACAAACACATTGTTCTCTGCAGTTTAGGGAATCCTAGTAGAGACTACTGCTCACATTTGTTCTCTCTTCTCTGCTTTAATGCCACTGCCTTAGTTTTATCTCAAACTATTTTCTTTCAGACTATTTCCATGGATTTCCAACAGGTTGTTTTGCCTTGTCTTCTTCCACTAGCCCTCTCCACTATTCTGTGGCCCTCTAATCCATCTTCCATCTGATATCAGAGTGACTTCATAGGTGAACAATTTCCTAGTTAGGTTAATATTAATATATTTCAGTGGTTTCCTGTTATACATAGGGTAGATTCCTACTTACCTGTTGAATATCAGAGCTTGTCATCATATGGCTCCTGTTTAGTTCTACAGTTCCCTTTCATTAAATTCTGGCAGTACTGTGGTACTTAGTTTCCCAGACACTTAATGTATGTCATATCTCTGTACCTTTGCCTATGCAGCTTCCTCTGCATGGAATGAAGCTCCTCCTCCCATATTCCCATGAACTTCTGTACTCTTCATCTTTCAGAAACCTATTTAAGTATCAAAACCTGTACAGTTTTTGCTCATCCTGGTAAAGAGTGAATAACTTGTACCTCTGCGTTGCTTCTGTATGATTGCACATACTACACACTACACAGTACTATAATCGTTTTTTATAGATCTGTATTCCATTCTAAATGGCAAGCTCCTTTCTGATAGGGACTGTGTTTTATAATTTTTGTATCTTCAGTACATGTCCCATCACTTGACACATATGAGTGAGGTATTACAATTTTAGAAAGTGCTGAAAGTTTTTTTCTTAAATATTTTAAGTAATCTTACTGTATTTTAACTTATACTGTTATTATTCATAAGCCATGAACAAAGGCAAATAAGTCCACACCTTGTAGGAATTATCTCAAATGCCAGTTTATTGGAGTACAAACTCAATTAGGCTAAAACTTACTGAAGTCTTGGTTTATGTAAGTCTCTGTTAAAGGGTAGGGAGTTAGGAATTTTTTGTTTAGTTGGGGAGGAGACAAATATTTACCTAACCCTATAGTTTTAAGGCAGAATGCATTAATAGTTTGATTTGTGTTCTGTAGTTTTTACTGAGTGGATTCCTACTTCATTCATTTCTCCCAACAATCCTATGAAGTTAGGAGACTTTACTTTTCTCTGTGCCTTGAAAATTCTGTTCTCAAGTGCTTGAGCTCCCGGCTTCTCATTCTTTAGGTCTCTGCTTAAAGGTTCTTTTTTCAGAAACCTTCCCTGACCCCTTACCTAAAATTACAGCCAACCTACTGCTTTGCCTGAGGTTAGTTTTTCTCTTATGTCATCCTTTATTTCCTTTATAACAGTTACTACAGTCTGTGATCATCTTGTTTATTCACTTGTTTATTGTCTCTCTCCTCTGAAATATATACCCTATGAGAGAAGGGACCTTATCTAACTATTAGCTGGTATCCCCATATAGTACAATTTGTGGAGTGTGGTGGGTACTAAGTAAATACTGCTGAACAAATGAACTTACATTTGTTATTCCTGCTTTACAGACAAAAGAAACCTGGTTCCAAGTATATGAAAATCTGGATTTACACCACAGATAAACTGAATTAGTTGTTTACTGAAGTCCTGTTCTGTGCAAATTACTAAGCACTAGTTACACAGAGATAAATAAGACAGCTACTGTATTTGCATTTAGCACAGTATCTCTACATAGTAGGTATATTAGTCTGTTTTCACACTGCTATAAAGATACTATTCAAGAGGCCAGGTGCTGTGGCTCACACCTGTAATCCCAGCACTTTGAGAGGCCGAGGTAGGCAGATCACGAGGTCAGGAGATTAAGACCATCCTGGTCAACATGGTGAAACCCCGTCTGTACTAAAAATACAAAAAAATTAGCTGGGTGTGGTGGTGCACACCTGTAATCCCAGCTACTCAGGAGGCTGACTCAGGAGAATCACTTGAACCCGTGAGGCAGAGATTGCAGTGAGCTAAGATCGTGCCACTGCACTCCAGCCTGGTGACAGAGTGAGACTCCATCTGAAAAAAAAAAAAAAGATAATAACCAAGAGTGGATAATTTTCCTTTAGTTGGCTCACAGTTCTGCATGGGTAGGTAGGCCTTAGAAAACTTACAGTCATGGTGGAAGGGAATGCAGACACCTTCTTCACAAGGCAGCTGGATAGAGAAGAGTGAAGAGTGAAAGGACAAGAGCCCCTTATAAAACCGGATCTCATGCGAACAGCATGGAGAAACCACCCCCATGATCCAATCACCTCTCACCAGTTTCCTCCCTCAACATGTGGAAATTATGGTGATTATAAGAGGTGAGATTTCGGTGGGGACACAGAGCCAAGCCATATTATTCCATCCCTGGCCCCTCCCAAATTTCACATCCATTTTGCATTTCAAAACCAATCATGCCTTCCCAACAGTCCTCCAGAGTCTTAATTCATTTCATCATTAACTCAAAAGTTCACAATACAAAATCTCATCTGAAACAAGGCAAGTCCCTTCCACCTATGAGCCAGTAAAATAAAACACAAGTTAATTCCTTTTAAGATACAATGGCAGTACAGGCATTGGGTAAAAACACGTATTCCAAATGGGCGAAATTGGCCAAAACAAAGAGGCCACAGGACCCATGCAAGTCTGAAATCCAGTGGGGTAGTCATTAAATCATAAAGTTCTAAAATGTTCTCCCTTGACCCCATGTCACATCTGGAGCACACTGATGCCAGGGTAGGCTCCCATGGCCTTGGGCAGCTCCTTCATGGGCTGGCATTGAATGCCTGCAGCTTTTCTGGATGCATGGTGCAAGCTGTTGTTAGATCTACTATTCTGGGGTCTGGAGCAGGTAGCCTTCTTCTCACAGCTCCTAGGCAGTGACCCAGTGGGTACTCTGTGTGAGGGCTCCAACCCCACATTTCCCCTTTTGCACTGCCCTAGCAGAGGTTCTCCATGAAGGCTCCATCACTGCAGTAGACTTCTGCCTGGACATCCAGGTGTTTTCATACATCCTTTGAAATCTAGGGTGAAGTTCCCAAACCTCAATTCTAGACTTCTGTGCACCCGCAGGCCCAACACCACATGGAAGTCACCAAGGCTTGGGGCTTGCACCCCCTGAAGCAATGGCCCAAGCTGTATGTTGGCCTCTTTTAGCCATGGCTGGGACACAGGGCATCAAGTCCCAATACTGCACAAAGCAGCAAAGCCCTGGGCCAGGCCCACAAAACCATTTTTTCCTTCTAGGCCTCTGGGCCTGTTATGGAAGGGCCTGATGTGAAGACCTCTGACATGCCCTGGAGACATTTTCCCCATTGTCTTGGTAATTAATATTTGGCTCCTTGTTACTTACGCAGATTTCTGTAGCCAGCTTGAATTTCTCCCCACAAAATGGATTTTTCTTTTTTTTTTTTTTGGCGGGGGAGGGACAGAGTCTCCCACTGTCACCCAGGCTGCAATGCAGTGACGTGATCTCAGCTCACTGCAACCTCTGCCTCCTGGGTTCAAGTGATTCTCCTGCCTCAGCCTCCCGAGTAGGTGGGACTACAGGCACATGCCACCATGCCCAGCTAATTTTGTATTTTTAGTAGAGATGGGGTTTTACCATGTTGGCCAGGATGGTCTCAATCTTTTGACCTCATGATTCACCCTTTCAGCCTTCCAAAGTGCTGGGATTACAGGCGTGAGCCACCAGCACCCAGCTGGGTTTTTCTTTTCTATTGCATTATCAGGCTGCAAATTTTCCAAACTTTTATGCTCTGCTTCCCTTTAAACCTAAGTTCCTATTTCAGATCATCTCTCTCTCAAGTTAAAGGTTTCATAGCTCTCTTGGGCAGGGACAAAATGCCACCAGTCTGTTTGCTAAAGCATAGCAAGAGTGACCTTTGCTCCATTTCCCAATAAGTTCCTCATCTCCATCTGAGACCACGTCAGCCTGGATGTTATTGTGCATATCACTATCAGCATTTTGGTCAAATCTCTAGGAAGTTCCAAACTTCCCACATCTTACTGTCTTCTGAGCACTCTGAAGTGTTCTAACCTCTGCCAGTTACCCAGTTCCAAAATTGCTTCCACATTTTCAGGGTATCTTTATAGCAGTACCCAACTCTCTGTTGTAGCAATTTACTGTATTTTCACACTGCTATAAAATAAATGAATAAAAACATAAAAATACTACCCCAAACTGGGTAATTTATAAAATAAATAAGTTTAATTGACTCACAGTTACGCATGTGGCACCTTCTTCACAAGGAGGCAGGAGAGAAGAGTGAAGAGCAAAGCAGGAAGAGCCCATTTTAAAACCAGATCTCATGAGAACTCACTATCAAGAGAAAAGCATGGGGGAGATTCCCTTGATTATCTAATTACCACCCATCAGGTTCCTCCCTTGATGTGGGGATTATGGGGATTACATTTTGAGATGAAATTTGGAAGGGGACACAGAGCCAAACCATATTAGTAGATACTTAATAATTATATGGTAAATATTTAATTTTATAGTAATAGTTATATAGTAAAAAACTGTTTTAACAATGAGAAATTGATTTCTTCTTTCAGAAAAGGTTTAGTAAGCACTTAATAAAAATCAGAAAGGGGGGATTGACTGGAAAGGTACTACAAGAGCAAACTTTCTGGGGCAATGGAAATATATTTTGTCTTAGGTGGTGTTTATAGGTCCATATAGTTCTAAAACTCATCCAACTTAGTGCTTACCAAACACAGAGCTTGGCCAGGTGCGGTGGCTCATGCCTGTAATCTCAGCACTTTGGGAGGCTGAGGCAGGCAGATGGGAGTTTGAGAGTCTGGCCAACATGTGAAACCCCATCTCTACTAAAAATACAAAGATTAGCAGGGCGTTTTGTCAGGCGCCTGTAATCCTAGTTACTCGGGAGGCTGAGGCAGGAGAATCGCTTAAACCTGGGAGGCAGAGGTTACAGTGAGCCAAGATCATGCCACTGCACTCCAGCCTGGACAACAGAGCGAGACTCCATCTCAAAAAAGGAAAACACACACACACACACACACATCCCTCAATAAACTGAACTGTAAATTACACTTCAAACAAAAGTAAGTTAAATAAATTGAGCCAGACATTATATAGGCACTGGGGACACAGGTGATCAGACAAATAAGGTCCCTGCCCTTGTATCTCTCTTTTTCTTTGATTTTTTTGTTTGTTTTCTTCTTCTTTTTTTTTTTTTTTTTTGGAACAGTCTCTTCTCTGTCTCCCAGCAGGCTGGAGTGCAGTGGCGAGATCTGGCCTCACTGCCACCTCTGCTTCTAGGATTTAAGCAGTTCTCCTGCCTGAGCCTCCTGAGTAGCTGGGATTACAGGCACACGCCACCACGCCCAGCTAATTTTTTGTATTTTTAGTCGAGACGGGATTTCACTATATTGGCCAGGCTCGTGACAAACTCCTGACTTCAAGTGATCTGCCCACCTCAGCCTCCCAAAGTGCTGGGATTACAGGCGTGAGCCACCACACCCGGCCCCCTTGTATCTCTTATATTGTGATTGGGGAACATGATAGGTAGATGCAGCCATTAAAATTTATGTTTCCAACTGATATTAAGAAATTGGGGAAATAATATAATAATCTGACATACCATTAAGTAAAAAATACAATATAGCCTTATTTTTAAAGCATTTACAGCCTATGTATTTACATACTAAAAAAGAGATAAATTTACCAAATAAATACGTCAATGTTATTTTTTATAATCCTAAGACAAAAATAAATGTGTACTGAATAAAATACATCATTTTATACAAAAATTTGCTTGGTGTGGTGGCGCATGTCTATAATTCCAGCTGTTTGGGTGGCTGAGGCACAGGAATCGCTTGAACCCAGGAGGCAGAGGTTGCAGTGAGCCAAGATCATGCCACTGCACTCCAGCCTGGGTGACAGAGTGAGACTGCCTCATTATGAAAACAAACAAACAAATTATTTTAAATTATTTTATTTGGTCAGGCATGGTGGCTCACACCTGTAATCCCAGCACTTTGAGAGGCCAGGCTGGGCTGATCATCTGAGGTCAGGAGCTTGAGACCAATCTGACCAACATGGTGAAACCCCATCTCTACTAAAATACAAAAATTAGCCGGGCGTGGTGGCGTGCACCTATAATCTCAGCTACTCGGGAGGTCACTGAGGCATGAGAATCGCTTGAACCCGGGTGGCGGAGGTTGCAGTGAGCTAACACTGCACTCCAACCTGGGCAACAGAGTGGGACTCTGTCTCAAAAAAAAAAAAATTATTTTATTTTGCACATTATTTACAGTTAGTAATATTTTCCTTTCAAAGTATCTAAAATATCTGTAATAGCTGAACATATATCAAACAGATCCAATGAGACTAGCACAGTTTAAAATTTTTTTTTAAGTTTCTTGTTTGATTTTTCTGTATTTTATCTTTCTTCATATAAAATCAGCCTTAATTGATAGAGAAATATTCTACATACTCATTCATATGTGGGAGCTAAAAAAGTTGATCTCATGGAGATAGTCAAATGGTAATTACCAGAGGCTAGGAAGGGTAGGGAGCAGAAAATGAAGAGAGGTTGGTTAATGGGAACTATAGTACAGTTATCTAGGAAAAGTTCTAGTATTCAACAGCATAATGAGGTGACTATTGTTACCAGTAATTTTAGTGTATATTTCAGAATAGCTAGGAGAGAAAATGTGGAATGTTCTTAATATAAATAAATGATAAATGTTTGAGGTGATGAATATCCCAATTACACTGATTTGAGCATTACACATTGTCTGCATGTATCAAAATATCACATGTACCCCATAAATATGTACAGTTATTATGTATTAATACAAAAAAGTCAGTACAAAAAAATCAGGCATGGTGGCTTATGCCTGTAATCCCAAGACTTTGGGAGGCTGAGGCAGGCGGGTCACTTGAGGTCAGGAGTTCGAGACCAGCCTGGCCAACGTAGTGAAACCCCATCTCTACTAAAAATACAAAAATTAGCCAGACGTTGTGGTGTGCTCCTGTAGTTTCAGTTACTTGGGAGGCGGAGGCAGGAGGATAGCTTGAGCCTGGGAGGTGGAGGTTGCAGTGAGCCAAGAGCGCACCACTGCACTCCAGCCTGGGCAACGGAAGTGGAACCCTGTCTCAAAAATAAATAAATAAGGTTGTCATCTTTATATTCGCATTCACTTGCTTTTTGATAAATTTAGGCTTTTATGACTTCTAAAATATTGTAATATATACAATAATACTTAATGTTATTCCACATTGAATAAACATTTAAACTGCTGTTTCAACTTACATACTGGATACTGGGGCCAAATGCGAGCTAAGATATTCATTGCCTAGAAGATAAGTGTAAATACAAATTATAGAACAATATGGTGAGTGAGAAAGTAAGTGACATTTGTACTTGTTCATTCCATCTGTAAGTCAGTCATTAAACATATATGAGGCATCTACTTTGTGCCGGGAAGAGTAGAACAGAATTTCTTTTCTCATAGGTTTATAGAAGAGACAACTTTAGAAACAAGTAATTATGGTAGTGTGGTAGCAGAAACGTGAGGAATGCAGGTTGGAAACACAGGAGGAAGTGATTAATTCTGCTTTATGAAATTGAGGAAGACCTCAGGGGGAAGTAATATTTGACTCTAGTCCTGAAGGGTCTATACAAATTAGTCAGATAAAACAGAAGGAACTCCATGTGCAGAGAACTCAGAAAGGCTGCTTACTAGACAATAGCCTTGACTGGCTTCAGGTACATGAAGAGACCATATTTGTGGGAGTTGAAGCTGGAAAGGTAGTCTTGCCATTCTGTGGAGATGGCACTTTATAGAGCCAATGATCTGTAGCAGCACTGTCCAGTAAAACTTCGTGGTAATGGAAATGTTCTCTGTACTGTTCAATATGGTAGTCACTAGTCACACGTAGCTAGCTATTGAGCCTCTGAAAGGTGACCAGTGTGTCTTAACAAACAGTGTTTTACATTTTACTTAATTTTAGTTTATTTACATGTGAATAGCCACATGTGGTTTTTTTCGTGTTGTTTTGTTTTTGAGACAGAGTCTTGCTCTTGTTGGCCAGGCTGGAGTGCGATGGCACAATCTTGGCTCACTGCAACCTCTGCCTCCTGGGTTCAAGCAGTTCTCCTCCCTCAGCCTCCCAAGTAGGTGGAATTACAGGCGCCTACCACCATGCCCGGATAATTTTTTGTATTTTTATTAGAGACGGGGTTTTGCCATGTTGGCCAGGCTGGTCTCGAACTCCTAACCTCATGATCCGCCCTCCTCAGCCTCCCAAAGTGTTGGGATTATAGGCGTGAGCCACCACACCCAGCCCATATGTGTATATTAACCACGTTTTCAATTTTCTGTATTTTGTTATGCTTTAATATTTTTTAGGGGCCTTGTTGGCTGTGGAGACTATTTAATTCCTAGAGATATTAAATAACTTGCCTGTGAGCATGCCTTTCATACGCAAACCAACTAATCCAAAACCCATGCCCCCAACCACCTCCTTTATCTAACCCCTTACACATGAAGTCAGTATCTCTCCTGTCCTAAATCACCCCAGGGATAGGTAGAAGACAACTAGGGACCACTACTTTTGCCCAGAACCCACTGAAATTATTCAAGCTACCCAGTCCTAAACAGTTTCCTGCCTTGCCTTTTCCATGGAAACCACAATAAAGGCCTGTGCCCATGCTTTTTCCCTTTCCTCTTTCTTCCTCCTGATCAACCCTAGTACCTTCTCATGTGGCCCTGCATTGCATAGTGTATCTCCTCCTCTTGGAAACTGTAAGTAATAAACCATTATTTCAAGACAGTTTCTACAGGTCTACTGGGTACAAATCTAACAGTATGGCTAGTGGTGCCCATATTGAGTAGCACAGATCTTATACATAGGCCCCCTTCTCCCCCAAAAAGCAGTTCTGTGTCATCTCCAGAGCTTTAATTCACTCAAAGTACCTATTTGGAGTGTCTCCACTTTGGTTATGAGAATGTAACAGCCAACATGGCAGACGAAGTTCATACTTTTACAGAGTTTTATTCTGGTAACTACAAGATTATATTCCCGAAGATTTTTGCCATATAGCATTGTCAAGTTATTTGGCAAAATATTTTTTTCAAAGAAGTTGCTAGTACTTTCTCACCAATCTCTATAATCTCTGAATAAAAGTTACCATTTATTGTGTCTTCTTTGCCACCCACTCTTACAGGTGCCATCTATGCAAATGGTAGATAAATAGGTTTTTTCATTTAGATTTCTTTGGCATGATGTTATATCAAAAATAATTCCATTTTGGAAGGGTTCATATTAAGTCCTTCAATGATTAAATAGTACTATTATATCTTGAGAGTAGTTTTACCAATAGAGGAACAGATTTTAATTTTAGATCTATTGAGTTTCATTCGTGATAACTGACAACAGGCTTTGGATTTAGGCTGTCCTGGACTAAACCTGCTTAGGCTATAGTTTTCTCACATGTAAAATGGGGATAATAATGATACCTACCACATATAGTTGTTTAAGCTAACATAGTGTTAAATGGGCTAGGGCCATTATACTCTTAGCATAATCTGTTCATTTATCTTTAATGTTTATTAGCATGCATTAGCATATTTCCTGTTTTTCTCTTTTCTCAACTAAGCTATTTCTACATAGTGCCTAGCAAGGTATCAAATTAGGCATTCAGTGAAGGAAGTTAACTGATAATTCTATAAGAACAGAAAGGAGCACATCAGAGGCAGGGCGCTAGCAGGCATTTGATAAATGTGTGTTGAAACGTTTATCTTGGT
This sequence comes from Trachypithecus francoisi, assembly GCF_009764315.1. Lineage (NCBI taxonomy): Eukaryota > Metazoa > Chordata > Mammalia > Primates > Cercopithecidae > Trachypithecus > Trachypithecus francoisi. The sequence goes on from NW_022681454.1 coordinate 99,349,021, forward strand.
TTCCTGGTATGGGGAACTATTGCATAGGCATAGGGACTGTTGCATTTTTATCACTTATATTCCCTGTCCCCTTAAGGCAGACTGGGTACTCCAAAAGGCTTTAAGTGAAGTTTATGGAATGAGATGCATCTTAAAATGAGAACATTCAACATAGAAAGCTTCAATTTATTCTTTAAAATAGTAACTTTTACACAACATTTCAGTGCTCTTTAGCAACATTTACCAAAAATGTACCTTAAGGCATCAGAGGACATGTTCTCTCTGATAATATGAATCAGTGGTAAAACTTTTGCAGATATTCTGTAGTATGATTTTAGACATAGTATTAAGGAGATAAAAGTTAAAATGTTTTCTTAACCTATATTATATATCATACATTGAATTTTGTTTATAGTTATAGTAATCATAATTTCTAAAATAAAAATAGAGAGACACAAATAGACTTGATGTAAACAATGAGATAGAATATTTGAAATGGAACCTATTTCTGAAAGTTAGGTTTCTAGTTTCACTGGTCTCAAATTATAAATAAAATAAGGTGGTCTTTGGCAGAACTGGCTTTATTGTGTTATTCACAGTTTTATGGATCCATTAAAAAGAAATTAATGTGAAAAGTAACAGATAAAGAATAAGCTCAAGGATGAAACTAGACATGCTATTTTGAATTCTTTTCCAAGAGCACTGCAGATTCTGACAAATCTACATATTTAGTTTCAGAATGGCTTCGGTTATTGCCTTTCCTTGGTGTACTCGCACTTCTTGGCTACCTTGCAGTTCGTCCATTCCTCCAGAAGAAAAAACAACAGAAGGATAGCTTGATTAATCTTAAAATACAAAAGGAAAATCCGAAAGTAGTGAATGAAATAAACATTGAAGATTTGTGTCTTGCTAAAGCAGCTTATTGTAGGTGTTGGCGTTCTAAAACGGTAAGAAGTCTGTTTACATGTACACGAAAATTTTGCAGTGCTAGGATTGTTTTGTCTCTTAAATTCCCAGTTTTGAAGTTCTTTAAGATGAAAGAATTTTCTGTAACATTTGATATTGAAAGACCATATTCATAAATTGAAGTTTTCATGTCATGATAGATACTACCTACATTAGAAAAGTTGGAACAGCAAAGAAAAATAAAAATCTCATGCTTTCACAATGTTTGGCATTTATCTAGAGTAACATGTATTTTAAAATACACATTCTTTGAGAGATGACATAAGGTTTAGTGGAAGAAAGCTTTGGTGTCATAGTAAATAGTGGTCAAATACGATACTTGTCACAGTATGAGTTTGGTTGGACAAGTTACTTAATTTTTAATCTCTAATCTTCAGGGTTTGTTTGTTTTAACCTGATACATCAACATTACATATTTTTGAGAAGTGAGATGATATATGTAAACTGCTTTAATAATGTGAAGTAGTAAATGATAGCCTCAATTATAGATGATGTTTAATGTGGGAAGGAGTTTGGAGTGATAAGTACTATAAGTAGTTGACAAAATCTGTTTTCTTGTACTTGGTCATAGATTATTTGAGGTTTTAAGTACAGTATTGTTCATCATAGCTTTGTAATAGCAAAATTTCTATAAACTAAATATCTGATAAAAGGGAAACGATCATGTTTTTAAAGTATGTATAATGACATGAGATCCTGATATAACATAAGTAAGAAAGCATATTACAGTATGATACCAATTTTGTTTAAAAAATGAATACACACAGGCCAGGTGCAGTGGCTCACACCTGTAATACCAGCACTTTGGGAGGCCGAGGCAGGCGGATCACGAGGTTAGGGTTTCAAGAACAGTCTGACCAACGTGGTGAAACCCCGTCTCCACTAAAAAATACAAAAAAAATTAGCCAGGCATGGTGGCACGTGCCTGTAATCCCAGCTACTCAAGGAGGCTGAGGCAGGAGAATCGCTTGAACCCAGGAGGCAGAGGTTGCAGTGAGCCGAGATCACGCCACTGCACTGCAGCCTGGGCGACAGGGCGAGACTCTGTCTCACAAAAAAACAGAAAAAAAAGAATACACACAGTAAATGCAGAGGAAAAAATATACCAAGCTGTTAATTATTATTACCTATATCTGGATGGGTTATGAGTAAATTTTTTTTTTTTTTTTTTTGAGACGGAGTCTCGCTCTGTCGCCCAGGCTGGAGTGCAGTGGCCGGATCTCAGCTCACTGCAAGCTCCGCCTCCCGGGTTCACGCCATTCTCCTGCCTCAGCCTCCCGAGCAGCTGGGACTACAGGCGCCCACCACCACGCCCGGCTAGTTTTTTGTATTTTTTAGTAGAGACGGGGTTTCACTGTGTTAGCCAGGATGGTCTCGATCTCCTGACCTCGTGATCCGCCCGTCTCGGCCTCCCAAAGTGCTGGGATTACAGGCTTGAGCCACCGCGCCCGGCCAAGTAAATTTTTTAAAATTTATTTTTATTTATTTTTGCGGGGGACAGAGTCTTGCTCTGTCACTCAGGCTGGAGTACAATGGCATGATCTCGGCTCACTGCAACCTCTACCTCCTGGATTCAAGGAATTCTCCCACCTGAGCCTCCCGGGTATCCAAGACATAGGCACACATCACCACGCCCAGCTAACTTTTGTATTTTTAGTTAGAGATGGGCTTTTGCCATGTTGGCTAGACTGGTCTTGAACTCCTGACGTCAAGTGATTTGTCCATCTCTGCCTCCCAAAGTGTTGGGATTACAGGCGTGAGCTACTGCACCCAGCCTAAAATATATTTTTGTTTTCAAAAATTGTGTGGTATGCATGAGTTTTATAGCAAGAAAAAATTATAATTTATTTTGAATTAAATTCCATTTTTTTAAAATTAAGCAATAGGTGAGCTCGAAATTTAAACTCCACAAATGACCAAGAACTTACTTGATTCCCTTTTAAACCTATTGTCTGTTTTAGTCAATCATGGAATCATTCATAGGTTTTTATTTAAAATCTAAAGCAAATAATGAAGTAACTGTTTAAATTGTTAGATTTTGAATATGGTTCAGTTGGATGTAGAATGTAACTATTACTCAGGAAAACGATCTGATTTTTTTAGCAAGTGATATGCTTTCTTTCTGGGAGCATTTCACAAATGTTTCTACCTAATGAATCATATTTTAAAAATAACACTTGTAATTCTTTTTTCTTTTTAGTTTCCTGCCTGCGATGGTTCACATAATAAACACAATGAATTGACAGGAGATAATGTGGGTCCACTAATACTGAAGAAGAAAGAAGTATAATAATATTATAACAATATTTTCTCATTCTTTGTGTATAGAAAACTTTAAAATGGTGGTCTTAATTATTACTACTGGTTGAACAATTATCTCTTCCAATTTATTTTCTTGCTGCACTACTGTTTGTATTTGATCCTTTGTATATTCAGTCACTTAATTAGAAATTAAATTGTCAAGCCTCTTATTCTGACTTCAAAGAATTAATGTATCTTCCAACAATAAAATCACTTCTGATTTTAATTTAGGAAAACCTAAATTGTGGCTATGAATCCAAAGCTGTTTGTTTCTTTGAATATCAATATTTTCAACAGGATCTTGTATTTAAAATTCCACCTACATTGTTAAATATATTTTTTTTATATCTCTTTTGGTTTTGATAATCTGAAGTGTGTTTTTCTTCTTTTGGCCTCCCAAACTTCATTTGTTTAGATGAATTAAAAAAAATATTGCCATCAAGAATTACTTGTGTTTTCACAGAGATAGACTCTGCTTTATAGAGATTGTTGTGTATTTAATATGAATATCCTAGCTTTAGAAAAGAAGTAAACTGGATATAAAAAGTTCCATTGAGGAACAGTTATTTACAGTATAAAGGATTTGTTTACTTTACAAAAGGCTTGTGTCTGTTTGTGTGTGTGTATATTTTAAACTATTTGACTCAGTGACAGCTGGGATGGAATGGCAAGAACACTCACAACCAAAGTCATGGGCTGCTGCAATTTGAAGATCAATTAGTAATAAACATAAGACATATTAATTCATATTAAAATGATAGTTCAGTGTTGTGCTTACGTGGACATTTTTCTCTTTTTAACACTGTAAACCATTAAAATACAGTCATCCCTTATATACGCTGGGGACTGGTGCCAGGGCCGCACGTATACCAAAATCTGCCCATACGCAAGTCCCACAGAAAGTCTTGCAGAACCTATATGTAGAAAGGTTGGCCCTCCAATTGACCCTCCATACACATGAGTTTCACATCCCATGCATGAATGCTGATCTGTGTGACCTCACCTGCTTTTGATTGAAAAAAGTATGCACACAAGTGTACCCACCCAGTTCAAACCCACGTGTAAGGGTCAACTGTACAAAAAAGTTTGCACAATAAATGTACTGGAGAATCTTTAAAATGTTTGTACTTTTTAATCCTACTATTATGAGTCTTTTTAGTTTCATCTTACATTACTACTCTCATAATAGCTATCCTTAGCCAGGTGCCATGGCACAGGCCTGTAGTCCCAACTGCTGGGAAGATTGAGGTGGAAGGATAGCTGCAGTGCAGGAGCCCAGGAGTTCAAGGCCAGGCTGGGCAACATAGTGCTCTGCCTCTGCTGGACTCTGTAGGGAATCCTTTCTGTTCTGAAAGAGTTATCATTTAACCCCCTGCACTGAGTGTGTTTCTGAGACCTTGCTAGGCACTATGGAAACTGCTTAGTTGAGAAAAGACAAATACAAAAACTTTTCTTTAGTCTATTTAAGATACAATTCATTCAGTTCACTTTGCTTTCTTTTTATAAGATGGTACAAGAAGCAGACAGAGGTAATCCTAGAAATAAAACGAATGGTTATTGAGCACTCGTATGTACTAGACACTACACTAAGCATGGTACTTGGGTTTTTCATTTGTTACATGTAATGTCAGGTTCAATTATATGATCGTAACTTCTTCATGACCAGCAGCATGTATTCTAGAGTTAGAAATGTAGTCTGGTTTTTGAGAAGTTTTGCAAGGTGTTTATGTCCAAAATTGTTGTTCTTTCCTCACATGTCAGTGGGGGATAAATACAGCATTACTCTCACTTATTTGGGTATTTTTTTGGATACCTTTTCTTCAACACTCTTAAGGGGCCTCACTGTCAGATTAACCAATTATTTTTCCACAGCTGGTCACAAGACTTTGGAAAAAATCCACCTCACCAAAATTTTGGATATCCTGCTCTGTGGTCGTGAAATGCTTTTTGTAAAATCTATCACTGCATCTCACAGCAAGTTGTTTTCACACATGTTCTAGTGGTTCCCATAACTTAGGTTTCACAGGAAGTAAATTTACTAAAAACGAGGAGACTAAAATGAATGACCAACTTTTAATTTTGTCAAATAACATTTTAAAAATTGAAAATGAATTATCTCACAAAAGGTAATTTTAATACCCCAAAAGATGGTTATACTCTTAGAATAAAGACTTTTTCCCTGCCACATTTTCAGTTGTTAAAATATGCTAAGAGTTATGCCCATATCTTTTCCTACCTGTTCAAATTTTTCAGAAGCCTAGGGTTGGTAGTAAGCTGTTGCTTCAATAACTCCTTTAAATAAGCATTATCAGTTTCCATTACTTCCTGTAAATTTTCGCAATTTTATCTTGTCCATCTTTAAGAAACAGACATCTAATAACCAAATGTATTTGAACTGATACAATATAAGTAACTTGTAGAACTTGAGGATAAGTGGTAAAAGAAAAAAAAAAGTAACTTGGTTCTTGAAATATATGTCTCGGGTTTCTAGAGCCTTCAAATACAGCCCTGTTGTTACTGTGTCACATTATGATTGTTTTGAGGGCTGCTTCTGCTTACCTAGGAAACTACTCATGCCTTACTCAGCAAGTGAGCACCACCATTACATAAACATCAGGTGTCCAAAAGTGTTAGCAGGCTTGAGGTATGAATGATTCATTCATGTGGGTAATTAAGCAAGCTGAATTATGGAAAGCACCTCAAAATTCACACAATTCAGCTTTGAGTTCAATGCCAAATAGGATGATTCATTAAGTTGCCTTTGTATTTTGTAACCTAATTTGTTAATAAGTTACAGGAAGCCAATTAAGCCAGCTGCTGATCTATATATATATAGTTCTACCTTCCTCATTGTATTCCATAGTCTTTCAATAGAAATGTGCTATCAGACTCTGTATAGAGTTTATAAATTCCACTGTTTAACAAGGTTCTTAAGAATTTAGGTGGATGTTTTATTTGATACCTGCCAAAGAAACCTAACTACTTGTATAATACTTCACCCATTTAGAATTCAGTTGTGGCAGTATAACCAATGTGGAGAGACAGGGGAGATGTTACTAAATGCTTGTACTCTATTCAGAAGTGAGTGCCTCATTGGTTTGGTGCAGTGACTACACACCTGTAATCTCAGCACTTCGGGAGGCGGAGGTGGGTGGAGTACTTGATCTTGGGAGTACCATACCAGCCTGGGCAACATGGTGAGATCTCATCTGTACAAAAAAATACAAAAATCAGCAATGCACAGTGGTGCACCCATAGTCCCAGTTACTCGGAAGGCTGAGGCACAAGAATCTTGAGGAGGCCAAGGTTGCAGTGAGCCAAGATCGTGCCACTGCACTCCAGCCTGGGCAACAGGAGTGAACCCCTTTCTAAAAAAAAAAAAAAAAAAAGACTCAAATTTATTGTGGCAGAAATCAGTACAAACTTCATAGGACAGGAGGAAACCAATATAACATCTCAGCATTGTAGGAAATTTAACCCATGGACAGTAGGGCTGAATTAAAGACCATTTTGAAGGCCAGGAAAAGCAGATAATTTAGATATAGTCCAAGTATGAAATCATTGATAGATCCAGAACAAGGGAATGATGTATATGTTTACATATTACATCCACTTTATTAACAATTTTCCCTCTGTTAAACTAATATCGACTAACAGTAGTCTAGGTAAGTCAAGTTCAAATTAAATGGTAATTGAAAAGTCTTCTTTTTTAAAAATTTTTAATGGTAGTGGCAGCAGCTACCCAGAGTCTATTTATTCTTTCTTCACATTGAATTCTAACAACTTTGGTTATCTGATTTCTGCTTCTTAACAAATCACAAGTATCAAAAGGTCTTGCAGAAGGGGTGAACTATAAAATGTGACAGTTGACAGCAAGGCAGGGGAACAAAAATAAATTTAAGGTGAACATTAAAAGCAGAGCAGCTTGAGACAATTTATAGGATTCTACATACAACCGTCTCTGAGGACATCACTGTGATCAAATTATACAAGTGATGTTTAGTGATGAATTGGAATCAAGATAAGTAGTATGTGTTATTTTAAAAAGGCAGGATATGTGTTGAATTCAGTGGTAACAATTTCCCCTTAGCTATTTAGTTAAAAGCTTAGCGCTTAACATGTTGGAAAATTTATGCATAAAATATATTGACTTATTCCTTGATGATTGGAGGCTTTATCACAGGAAGCTTTCCCATTCAACTGACACATTTTTCAAGCTTAATGACTATAATTTACTACATAATTTATTTTGTTAAAGTTTGAGGAAATCTAAATAAAGCAATAGCAATTTAAGCCATAATAAATGTTGTTAGATGACTTCTTCCACTTTAGGGGGAATTAAAAACCATATGTGCAGCAGTTCTGTGACTGCCTCAACACCTAGTTGGCCATATAGTCCCTTTGCACCACAGAGGTTGGATTATAGAATATGCCCAAAGCTGTTTTGTTTTGTTTTAACTATGCTGCATCATCTGAGGTTGCGTTATAGTTTGTCCTGATAGTCTTTTACTGGAAACGTGCTATATTTGATCATGTTCAGCAAGTAAACTAATTTTGTCTACTTTCATGTATTTTGAGACAATGTCTGGCCCTGTCACCCAGGCTGGAGTGCAGGGGCATGATCATAGCTCACCGCAGCCTCAGCCTCTTGTGCTCAAGCGATCCTCCCACCTCAGCCTCCCAAGTAGCTGAGACTACAGTCATGCTTCATCATGCCCGGCTAATTTTTTACTTTTCTAAGAGACAGAGTCTCACTATGTTACCCAGGCTGGTCTCAAAGTCCTGGACTCAAGTGATCCTCCCTGCGTCAGCACTCCCAAAGTGCTGGGATTGCAGGTGTGAGCAACCATGCCTGGTGAGTTTTATCTTACAGAAATCCAATTTAGTAAAGTCATGTTGTAGCAAGCATCATTTTAATATAAAAAGTGTACAGTTCATATTATTAGCCATTGTATTGTGTAATTTTATATTAGTTATGGTCTTGAAGGACATTGAAATTCTGTTCAGAAAGACTATGTTTTTCAACCAGAGAGGACATCACTCTAATTTTCCTTTGGTTTAAATGCTTGATTCTTTGCTCACAAAATTTCTGTTTTGAACAATTAATGGTGAGAGAGTATATTTGTGATACTGTTTTCTTAGAACACTGTTGTCAGATAGATCAGCCATAATGTTAACACATTTCTGATCTCTATTATAAGGCTGTAATTTTCCAAAATAATATAGAAAAGGAGAAAAGGGTAGTACATTTCATAATTACTGAGATGAAGCCTGTACTAGTGAGAAAATAAAAATGTCAACAAACAATTTATTAAATTTTCAGATTTCCTGTAATTTTCCATCACTATCCCTCATATATTTCTCTGCATGATCACACTTAGGATATAAATTAGTCACATCCATTCAACAAATTAAGAAACTCACAACTCACAAGTACAATCTTCAACTCTGCAGAATGCTACCAAGAAGTAAAATAAGATGAAGGTAGAAAGATTCTCTTTGAGGGCCAGCTGCAGTGGCCCACACCTGTAATTAATTCCAGCACTTTGGGAGGCCAAGGCAGGCATATCACCTAAGGTCAGGAGTTCAAGACCAGCCTGGCCAACATGGTGAAAACTCATCTCTACAAAAATTAGCTGGGCATGATGGTGGTGCCTGTAATCCCAGCTACTCGGGAGGCTGAGGTGGAAGAATCACTTGACCCTGGGAGGCAGAGGTTGCAGTGCACCAAGGTTGTGCCATTGCATTCCAGCCTGGGCCACAGAGCAAGACTCCACCTCAAAAAAAAAAAAAAAAGAAGAAGAAGAAGAAAGAAAGAAAGATTCACTTTGAAATGCTGCATGCAACTGTATAGCAACACATTGGAAAATCTAAAGAAAATGGGTAATTTTCTGGAAAAACCTAAATGACCAAAACTAATCTGAGAAGAAATTTGTTAATAGACCAGTTACAAAGAAGAGAATGTAAAGTGATTTTTTAAATCCATAATTTAGAAAGTACTAGGGTTGCAAGGATAATTCCAATGTTATTTAAAGTATCCCAAATTTTTTGAAAAAAAGAAAAACCAATTCGTTTCACATAGGCAGTGCAGCATTAATATGAAAACCTGATGAACATAAGACAAGACAAAACAAAACTATAGGCCAGGTGCAGTGGCTCACACCTGTAATCCCAGCACTTTGGGAAGCCAAGGCGGGTGGATCACTTAAGGTCAGGAGTTCGAGACCAGCCTGGACAATATGGCAAAACCCCGTCTCTACTAAAAACATAAAAATTAGCCTGGCGTGGTGGTGCATGCCTGTAATCCCAGCTTGAACCCAGGAGGCGGAGGTTGCAGTGAGCCGAGATCACGCCACTGCACTCCAGCCTGGGTGACAGAGCAAGTCTCCATCTCAAAACAAAACAAAAAGAAAGACCAAAACTATAGACCAATCTGACTTATACATATGAATGAATATTCTAAATAAAAACCCAGCACTGTTATCAATAATTGCAACAACAAAAAAGAGTAATACACTATGGCAAAGAGCATTGTATTTCAGGAATTCACGGGTATTTCAATATCAGTTAAGTATATTAATACAATTACATAAATGACATCAAAGGAGAAAAATGTGATTATATCAAAAGATGCTGAGAGGGCTGTTGTTAAGATTAAACATTCACTCCTAATGAAGATTCTTTAGTAAAATAGAAATTGAAGGAAAGTGTCTAAACATAACTGTTATTTATGAAACGCCTACAAAACAAGTATTTTAAATCATGAAACAATGTTTCAATTAAAACAAGGAACTAGTAGGAATAGCTACTGTCATTATTTGTTATTAAAGATTATCTTGGAGGATCCATGAATGTAACAAGATTTTTAAATGAAATAATCAGTATAAATATATAGAACACTTTTTGTGGATATGATTATATGCCTAGGAAATCATGGAGATTAGGAAAAACAGAACTTTCAAATATTTTAAAGAGGAATATTGGTAAGGTATTTGGAAATAAGATGATAATACAAAATATATTAGCAATAAGCACCTTGAAATGCTAATGGTAAAAATATTCACAATAACAAAAATAATAAAGGTAAAATAAATTTACCAAGAAAAGTAGAAGATCTATAAGAAAAAAACTATAAAAATGTTACCAAAAGCTATTGAATAAGAAACACATGAGGCCAGGCACAGTAGCTCATACCTGTAATCTCAGCACTTTGGGAGGCTGAGGCAGGAGGACTGCTTGAGCCCAGGAGTTCAAGACCAACTTGGGCAAATTGTGAAACTCTATCTCTAAACAAAACAAAATAAAACAAAAAACTAGTTGGGCTTGTCGCATGCTAATAGAGTCAGGTACTTGGGAGGCTGAGGTGGGAGGCTGGGGCTTCAGTGAGCTGAGATCCCACCACTGCACCCCAGCCTGGGTGACAAAGTGAGACCCTGTCTCAAAAAACAAACAAAACTCTTGTAAAAACATAAATCTCAATATTATATATAAATTCAATGAAATTCACATTAGAATAACAAAAGCATTTTAAAATTGGATTAAATTATCTTAAGTTCATGTAGAAGAATAGTCAGAAAATTGTACCAAAAAAAAGACTATTGAGAGGAAATTTTCTCACCAGATATCAGCACCTACTATAGAACTACTGGAAATGATCAATTAAGAAAAACAATTGTATTAAGAATAAGCAAGAGTGGTAAAAACTCGAGAATCTACATGTAGATGAAAAAATAATATATGAAAATAAACAATTCAAAGGAAACAAAATTGGACCCTCAATTTACACTGAAGGCTTTGAAGTGACACATAAAATGATTTTTTAAATGATTTAAATATGTACATAGATGGAGAGAGGAAGGGTGGGAGAGAAGCAGGAGAGAGAGAAAATAGAAGACTAAAGACAGGAATACCTATGTGGCAAAATATAACACTTAGTGACAAAATATGTTTTATGTGAATATCAGTTATACATAATCAATATTGGGGACATTGCCATGTGGGTTACAATAAAGCATTAAGAAACAGAGTGAGTGAACAAAAAAGGAAAGAAGACTACCAAATTCCATGTATGATACCCCGTTTTGAAATTACAGAAATTAAACGTGTACACATAAGAAAATTTTAAACATAAAAATTTTGTTAACAAAACAGATTTGATAACACTAAGGCCATTGGTGACTTTAACCACAGCAGTTTTGTTTAAATGGGGACTAAGGATGGAGCAAAATTTTTATTAGAGCACTCTGAATTATGAATTAGCAAACTACAATAAACTGAAATCTTATCTACCAAATAATCTCAGTAAAGTAAACAAATCTAAAAGAAGGGAGTGAAACAATTGTGAGCAAAACAGGATAGAGTCACTACATGTTACGTAAATGAGACAAGGATGGCCTCTGTGTATTGACACCTAGGTTGTTTCTTCACAGCAGGCTGAGACCCATTAGCTCAAAAGCCAACTGGCACCAAACTCAAATTTTTAAATATCCAGTTGTGTTAAACATAGTCCAGATATGCAGATTTGTAGGCATTTAGAGCCTGCCTGATTTATATCCCCTGGGAAACTATGTCCAAAATCTGCTTGCCACAGATAAACTCTAGACTGTAAAGACCCCAAGCTGCTTCTGCTCTTTGGAACTCTGTGAACTATAGACTCCATGCCATGCTGCTGAGTGATATCACTGAGACATGAAAGCCTCCTCTCTGATACTTTCCTCCCTCAGGAGTTCCTTTGCCCTCCTCTCCTTCTGAGTGGTGCCCCCTTGCCTCAATCCTCTGGTCCATCTCTTGCTGTTAAGACCTTCCCCAGGATACAAACCTGACGAGAGATTGTCCAGATAAGCCCATGTGTGCTTCTGTCACATCTTTTTCTATATTTTCCTAATGTTTTTCTAACCTTTTCTAATTTTTTCTTAATTTTTATAAAGTTGTGAATACCTAATAATGTAGCCTCAAAATACATAAAGCCAAAATTAGAATTGGAAAGAGCAATAAAAAATCCATAAACACAGTGAGAGATTTTAACAATTCATTTTTAGTAATTGAATAAATAAACATAAAATTAGTAAGGCTAATCAACAGTTAAAGAATTTCTATTCTTTTCAAGCACACTTGGAGTATTTACAAAAATTGACCAGATATTAGGCCTAAAGGTAGTATTAAATGTTTACATTGGTATAACAAATGTGTAATAGCACTATTAGAAATCAATAACAAAAACTTATCCAAAAGTCATCCGTGAATTTTATACACTAAAAACAGCTTCCAAATGATTCATGGAAGCAAGAAGAAACTATAATAAAAATTAGAACATGCTTAAAATTAAATGAAAATGAAACGATTACAGATCAATATATGTGTGAAATAACTGAAGAAGTACTTAGAGTGAAATTTACCAGAAGCAATTCACATTCATGGGAAGGACAACAACATACATTTAGAGACTTGTCCAAGATGTATATTAGTTCTTTGACTCTCTGTCCTAATATAGTCCAGAGACCTGAGCTGTCTGGACATTCTGTAGAATGTTACATTTGTCCATTATATTTACCAGTTAAAATAGACTGGGTAAGAAATAGCATGCTGGATGGCCTGGTGAGACACATGCATCCCTGAGAGAGAAAATCGTCTGAAGATTTAAGGACCTGCGACATCAGCAGCAGAAGATTTTAGGGGGCCCAGTGGTCCCCCTACACTAAGGAATACTGTTCTGACACATTTGCTGAGTGACACAGAAGGCTGCCCCCTTTGACAAAAGCTTAGGGCAGAAAAGGCCTCTGCAGCAGGTCCAGGCTCCAGTGCAAGCAGCCCTACTGTTTGAGCCATACAATCTAGTAGGCCCTATGGTATTAGAAGCATATGCAGTTGGAAAAAACACCATGTGGAGTTTATAGTAAACTCTAATAGAAGATTCACACATAGTCTTGTGGGGTTCACTATCACGGTCATGCTATCTGCAAGTAATTGTATATTATATAAATATATAGCATAATTATATAGCTCCTGGCATGCTACTGCACCTAGGTAGAGATGGACTACCTGACAACAGATATTAAGTGATCATGTGGCTAGAAGTTCCCACCATGAGTTTGGTTTTGTTAGATCTACCAGATCATAAGGACAGGCTGGCCCAGCAACAAATCATAATAAAATAGAAGTAGCACATTGAATTAGTCCATTTTCACATTGCTATAAAGAACTACCTGAGACTGGGTAATTAATAAGCAAAAGAGGTTTAATTGACTCACAGTTCCATATGGCTTGACAGGCCTCAGGAAACTTACAATTATGGCTAAAGGCAAAGGTGAAGCAGTCACCTTCACAAGGCAGCAGGAGAGACAAAGAGCAAGGGGGGATGTGCCAAACACTTTTAAACCATTCGCTCTCATGAGAACTCACTCACTATAATGAGAACTGCATGAGGGAAACTGCCTCCATGATCCAGTCACCTCCCACCAGGTCCCTCTCTCTACATGTGGGGATTATAATTTGAGATGAGATTTTGTGGGGACACAGAGCCAAACCATATCACATCAAGGATTGGGCGTGAGAAGGACTAGAAGACACAAGTACGCAGTATGATCAAGTGATCCAGGTCCCCACATTATCAAAAATGGTGACACTAGATTCCCTCCCTCAGCTGGCAACTCTGGCTATGTGGGAGTTCCAATATTGCTAAAAGAGGAAAAAAGCTAAGCTTGTTCGTTGAAAGATCAACTCAGGATGTGGATGTAAGTAAAAAATGATAGCAGCCTACTTCAGCTATGGAAAGATAGCAGTAGATTAAATCCTCCCGAGGACGGTTCAACATATACAAATCAATAAATGTGATATTACACATTAACAGAATGAAGGACAAAAACCATATGAATATCTCCATGGATGCAGAGAAAGCATTTGACAAAATTCAACATCTTTCTGTGATAAAAACTTTCAACAAATTAAGTATCAATGTCCATATAACACAATAAAGGCATATATGACAGACCCACAGCTAACATCATACTGAATGATAAAAAGTTGAAAGCTTTTTCTCTAAGATCAGAAACTAGATGGATGCCCATTTTCACCACTTCTATTCAAGTTCTAGCCAGAGCAATTAGGCAAGAAGAAGAAATAAAAGACATTAAAGTCAGAAAGGAAGAAGTGAAATTGTCTCTGCAGATAACATGATCTTAAATGTAGAAAACCCTAAAGAGTCCACCAAAAAAAACTGTTGGAACTAATAAATTAATTCAGTGAAGTTGCAGGATGCAAAATCAACATAAAAAAACCAGTAGTGTCTGTATATACTAACAATGAACTATCTGAAAAAGATATCAAGAAAACAATTTCATTTATAATAGCTACAAAAATAAGTAGGAATTAATTTAACCAAGGAGGTGAAAGACCTGTACACTCAAAACTATAAACCATTGATGAAAGAAATTGAAGAAGACACAAATAAATGGAAATATATCCCATGTTCATGGATTTGAAGAATTCATATTGTTAAAATGTTCTTAGTACCCAAAATGATCTACAGACTCAGTGTAATCTCTATCAAAATTCCGATGATTTTTTTACGTAAACAGAAAAAAGTCCCCAAATTCATGTGAAACCACACACAAAGAAAAACCCAAATAGCAAATCTTGAGCAAAAAGAACAAAGTAGGAGGCATCACATTATCCAGTTTCAAAATATACTATGATGCTATAGTAATCAAAAATATAACATGATATTGGCATACAAACAGACTGATAGACCAATGGAACAGAATAGAGAGCCTCAAAATACATCTGCATTTATGGCCAATTGATTTTCAGTAAATATGCCAAGAACACACAATGGGGAAAGGACAATCTTTTCAATAAATGGTGTTGGGAGAACTCCACATGCAGAGAAATGAAATTAGACCCTTAGCTCACACCATATACAACAAAATAATGCAAATGGACTAAAGACTTAAATATAAAACCTGAAACCATAAAACTACTAGAAGAAAACATACAGGAAAAGCTCCATGAGACTGGTCTGGGCAATGATTTTCTGGATATGACCCCAAAAGCACAGGCAACAAAAGCAAAACTAGACAAACGGGATTATATCAAACTAAAGAGCTGTGGTGAGCAAAGGGAACAATCAACAGAGTAAAGAGATAGCCTACAAAAAGGGAGAAAATATTTGCAAACCATACATCTGATAAAGGATTAATATCCAAAATATACAAAGAATTCATACAACTCAATAGCACGAAAACATATAACCTGGTTAACAAAAGGGCAAAGTATCCGAATAAACATTTTTCCAAAGAAGACATACAAATGTCCAACAGGAATATGAAAAAATAACCAACATCACCAGTCATCAGGGAAAGGCAAATCAAAACCACAATGAGACACCCCTTTTAGAATGGCTACTATGAAAAAGACAAAAGATAACATGGGTTGGCGAGGATGTGGAGAAAAGGGAGCCTTTGTATACTGTTGGCGGGAATGTCAATTAGTACAGCCATTATGAAAAATAATATGGAGGTTTCTCAGAAAATTAAAAATAAAACTACCATATGATCCAGCAATCCTAGTACTATTTATATACCCAAAGAAAATGATTGAATATGTCAAAGAAAAATCTGTACCTCATGTTCATTGCAACATTATTCATAATAGACAAGATATGGAATCAACGTAAGTATCCTTTAACAGATGAATGGTTAAAGAAAATGTGGTGTATAGATACACAATGAAATACTGTTCAACCTTAAAGAAGGAAATCCTGTCCTTTGTAATAAAATGGATGAAACTGGAGGACATTATATTAAGTGAAACAAGCCAGGCACAGAGAGACAAATGCCATGTGATCTCACTTATATGTGGAATCTAAAAAAGTCAAACACATAGTAGCAGAAAACAAAATAATAGTTATTAGGGGCTAGGGGAGGAGGATAGAACTGGGGAGATGTTGGTCAAAGGATACAAAAACTAAGATAAGCAGGAAGAACAAGTTCAAGAGACCTGTTGTACAACAAGGTGACTACAGTTAATAACAATGTATTGCATACTTGAAAATTGGTAGGACAGTAGATTTTTAGTGTTCTCACCATAAAAGAAATGATAAGTATGTGAGGTAATACATGTATTAATTAGCTTGATTTAGCCATTTCACAACGTATCCATATTTTAAAACATCAGGTTGTACACTACAAATATATACGATTTTTGTTTGCATATTTAAAAAGTTTTAATATTTAAAAGTTCAACTCAAAAATAAATTATTGGCTGAGCACAGTGGCTCACACCTGTACTCCCAGCACTTCGGGAGGCCGAGGTGGGCAGATCATGAGGTCAGGAGATTAACAGCATTCTGGCTAACACGGTGAAACCCCGTCTCTACTAAAAAATACAAAAAAAATTAGCCAGGTGTGGTGGCAGGCGCCTGTAGTTCCAGCTACTCAGGAGGCTTAGGCAGGAGAATGGTGTGAATCCAGGAGGCAGAGCTTGCAGTGAGCTGAGATCGTGCCACTATACTCCAGCCTGGTGACAGAGTGAGACTCTGTCTAAATAAATAAATAAATAAATTCTTTCAGTTGGCAGAACTTTGCACTATGCACCTTGTCATTCACTTTGCATGGAAACAGAAGAGGCTCAAAGTAAGAATGTACTGACTCATGGTCAAATGGCTTGGCTACAGGTCAGGGGGATGGAAGGAGAAAATTTGGAAGACTGGAGAAAAAGACATCTGAGAAAAGGGTATATGGATGGACTTATCGGAACGTACAGAAAATATGAAGATCTTTGTTCCCATGTTAACACCTACAGGAGGTATCTATCAACAACCAAGGAGAAAAGCGACTCAGCTGGATGATGTTAGCCAACCTCTTCCATTGGCCAGCTCAGTACTGGCACAATTGGTGAATAAATGTAGTGACAAGAATGGAGGCTATGCAGAGGCCCAAATAGCAGAGTCTCCACTGACTAAGTCTTATCTAGCTACTGTTGCTCTGAATGTCAAGCTTGTCATCAAGACAGAGCAACACTGAGGCCTCAAGATAGCATCATTCCTCAAGGACACCAAGTACCCACATGGTGGCAAGGTGAATACATTGAATTCTTTCCATCACAGGAAGAGTAGTGATTCATCTTGGCTGGAACCGACACTTATTCTGAGTATGGATTTATCTTTCCTACTTACACGGCCTCAACCAGCACCATTATCCAATGGCTGACAGAATGTTTAATCCTCTAATATGGAATCCTGCACATCCTTGCATTGTACTTTATAGCACTGTATAAAGGGAATGTACTTTATAGCACTGTAGTTGCAGTGGTGGACACAGGAAAATGCAATTCAGTGATCCTATTACAAATCATGAAATCACAACAACTAGAAGCTGTCAAACTGATGGAGTGATGTAACAGCCTCCAGTAGCCCTTTGAAGCTGCAGGGATGGGATACAAGCATATATCCTAGATCAATAATCATTATATGGTCCCACATCACTAATAGAAAGAGGACCATGGATTGAAGAAAGAGTAGCACTATTTACCGCCACCCCCAGGGATTCACTTGGGAAATTTTTGCTTCTTATCTCTGCAATTCAATGCTGTTACACAATAGATGGAGACAGGAATGTGTTTGGCAGCCAAGTGATGTTTCAGTAGTCTCTTACTAAATTTTGATTGCTCAATTTAAATGGAAAAGTCTAGTAGCCATGGCTATTAGATCCCCCTCTCTTATCACCAGGTAAGTGACCTAGACCAGTGGAGGTGCTAGCTGAGTGTAAGAATGTAAACCCGATAGTACCTATACAGTAGGAAAGGGAGATGATCAGTTTAGGGTGAAAGACCAGTTGAAGAGCCAAGGAGCTATTGTTCACTCCATGAATGTTACTTTCATGTTTCCTCAGCAAAAGAAACCAACCAAAATCCTGGAGGAGCTGTTCCTAGATGGAGAGAAGTTATATGAAGTCATGGATCCAAATGCCACGAGGGATGGACAGAGTAGTGTCTTCTGTGTTGTGTAGTCTAGGACTCCCTTCAGAATGGAGACACTCATTCCCCAGCTTCCTTAGAGTGCTGTCTGTTGAGGGCACATGACTAAGTTCACTCCCTAGGAATTGCCCTCAGGCCAAAAGGAACTGTGTAGTAGAAGTCACATCCCTAGGGCAAGAACTTAGTTTGAATTCATATTGATTGCTGTCAACAGAATTTTAAGTACTATATTGTATGTGCATGAAAGGAAAAGAACATTTGAAATGAGCTGATGTAGAGTGGATCTATTGGGGAACTATTGAATAATGATGATGTGGTCAGTGTGGGTCACTGAAGTTCACAGGGTTATTTGAACAGAAAACAACTGGGAGAGGTGGATTTGACACTCATATTGGGGCACTGCACAAATAACAAGGTATCTGGGCTTCAGTTTTCTCATCTAGAACATGAGGGACTAAATGACTGCCAAGTATCTTCCAGCTTCTATATTCTGTAATGCTTAAGTACACTGCAGAACATTAAAACAAACAGCACTGGGAGATAGCCCATGGGCTTGAAAAGTGAGGAAAAACAGAAACTGCCAGTGACAGTTTGTTAAAACCTTAAAAACCTGCGCATGGATGTTTATAATAGTTGTATTCACAACTGCTAAAACTTGGAAGCAACCAAGATGTCCTTCCGTAGATTAATGGCTACACAAACTGTGCTACATCCAGACAAGGAAATATTATACAGTACTAAGAAGAAATCAGGTATTAGGGTAAGAAAACACATGGAGAAGACTTAAATGTATATTGCTAAGTAAAAGAAGCCAGCATGAGAAGGCTATATATAGTATGGTTCTAAGTGTATGACAGTCTGGAAAAGACAATACTGTAATGTAGAAACATCAGCGGTTTTCAGCAATTTGAGGAGAGTAAGAGAGGGATACATAGGTGGAACACAGGGGATTTTTATGGTGATGAAACTATTCTGTATGATACTGGTGGATATATGTCATTATACAGTTGTCAAAATTCACAGAACTATATAACACAAAGAGTGAATGCTAATGTAAACTATGGACTTCAGTTATAATAATGTACCAATACGTATCAATTGCAACCAACGTACCACATTAATACATGGTGTTAATAATAAGGGAAATTGCGTGCAGAGGTAGGGTTTGAGTGGGGAGCGGGATGGGAAGGTAGTGGTACATGGGAACTCTGTGTACTTTCTGCTCATTTGTTTCTGTAAACCTAAAATTGCTCTGAAAACAAAGTCTACTAATTTTGAGAAACCTGATGAAGAATGATTATTCACGTGGTACCAAGGTTTAACCTCAGAGATCACTGGCTAATTACAGAGGAAAATATACCATTACAATATAGACATCTGGCAATCACCACCTTAATTTAGGAATGAAAATTAGCATCACTGGCAGTGGGACGACCAGACATAAACTTCCTATGTGCTGCTATTGGAAGTATACGACATCACCTTCGAATGATTCTGGCCAAAAAACTTTAACCTGAATGTAACCAAGTCCTTAAATTTAACTTCAAATTTCAGAAAATTGAGGGGATAGACAAACTAAATGAAACCATGAACAGTCCCACAAATTCAGAATGTGAGATACTCTATGTGACAACTAGCATGGTTCCTTTAAAATGTCAATACCGTCTGGGCGCGGTGAGTCATGCCTGTAATCCCAGCACTTTTGGGAGGCTGAGGAGGGCGGATCATGAGGTCAGGAGATCGAGACCATTCTGGCTAACACGGTGAAACCCCGTCTCTACTAAAAATACAAAAAATTAGCCGGGCGTGGTGGTGCTCATCTGTAATCCCAGCTACTTGGGAGGTGAGGCAAGAGAATCCTTTGAACCCAGGAGGCGGAGGTTGCAGTGAGCCGAGATTGCACCACTGCACTCCAGCCCGGTGACAGGGCAAGACTCCGTCTCAAAAAAAAAAAAAAAAAAGTCAATGCCATTTAGCAAGGGCTTGAGTATGGAGAAATTGTACTGGGTTACAAAATAAGAGACAAACAAAAACAAAGTGTAGTGTCCAGTTCTCGATTGAATCCTGGCTTTTACAAATTGCTATAATTGGGGAACAATTAAGAAAATGTGAATCGCTAGGGTGTAATTATGCAAACTTAGATGGTGTATATATATGTATATTTTTGAGACAGAGTCTCACTGTGTCACCCAGGATGGGGTGCGATCTCAGCTCACTGCAACCTCAGCCTCCCAGGTTCAAGCAATTCTTGTGCCTCAGCCTCCTGAGTAGCTGGGATTACAGGCACCCACCACCAGGCCCAGCTAATTTTTTTTTTTTTTTTTTTTTTTGAGATAGAGTTTCACTCTTGTCACCCAGACTGGAATTAATGGCACAGTCTTGGCTCACTGCAACCTCTGCCTCCCAGGTTTAAGTGATTCTTCGGCCTCAGCCTCCAAGTAACTGGGATTACAGGCACCCGCCACTGCACCAGGCTAATTTTTATATTTTCAGTAGAGACGGGGTTTCACCGTGTTGACCAGGCTGGTCTCACACTCCTGATCTCAGATGATCCACCCACCTTGGCCTCCCAAAGTGCTGGGATTACAGGCATGAACCACCACACCCGGCCCTGTATATTTTCACTCATGTATTTTTTATAAGGAAAATCAAATGTTCCAGCACCACTACTATCAATCGTTTCCTCTACTTGAGCTGCAATGCCAATTTCAAGGCCTATATCCCATTTACCAAGTTTCTATATATGCTCCATTTTAATCTTATGAGACCACCACAGTGTAGATGGTCGACTAGTTGACTGAAATGTTTTACATGGGGCATGACTGTTTATATTTGAAAATATTTGGGAGTTGAATAATTGTAAGGAATTACTGATAACTTGGTGAAAAGATTAGGGAATTGTGGTTATGCAAGAAAATGGCTTTAGTTTTTGAATAGTCAGGCTTAAGTATACAGAGGCAAATTAGCATGATGCCTATAATTTACTTTTAATTCAAATTGAAAAATTACATAAAGAAAACCTGACAAAATATTAACAATTAATTGGATTTAGGTGGTGGTTTTGTGGGTGCCCATTTTTTCTACCTTTCTGTAGGCTCCAATGTTTCATAATTAAAAGGGAAAAAATGAGGCCACGAAAGAAGGTACAATTCAACATTAATGGGTCCCTTCTTCCAGGCGGTTAGTGCTGAGAGTGTGGAGTGTGTTCTCCAGGATCAGCACATATTTATTATCTTGAAAAATCCATTCTCCCGAAAAAATCCCATGAAAAAAAACTTAAAAAAAAAAAAGTTTTCTGTTTCAACACCCGCCACCCCTGCAAAACACTTTACAAAAAAATCCTTGTCTTCACTGCCAGAGACATTTTCCTTTTCTTCCTGTGTAAGACAACCCGGTGAGGCAGCCGAGAGCTACCCACCCGCCCCCTCGCGGCTCCGAAGCAGCTTCAAGAAGGAGCAGGATCCCGAGGCCTGGACACTGGACCCTACACCGCCACCCTCATCCCAGCCCGCTGCGGGCCGTAGTTCCTCGGCCGTGGAGTAGTTTTGGATTCCAGGTGATTTTGTCTCTCTGCGCTGCCTCAGGCTTCCGCCCCAGCCCTTACTCTCCTTTGACGGAAAAGTCGCAGCCTGTGGCCCTACCGGCAGACGGGTGTGGAGGTGAGCCCAGCGCCCCAGCCATCCCTTGTCCTCGCACCGCACGTGACCAAGCCTGCTGGCAGGTCCCCTCCATCCCGGGCTACAGGAACCAGATCACCGGCGCTCTTTGAAAAACGCAGGATGTGGAATGAATTTTGATGTTATAGAAGACTAGCCAATACACACTAAGTGGTCTCAGCATGATCTATCACTTCGCAAAAATATTCATTAAAAAATTGGACAAATCTATTGATTATAAAGCATTGCATGATGTATCTTCTGCTTTTGGTAACATCTTTTTGTTGTAGAAAAACCCGGTTCTTGTCATACGACCAGGAAAAGGCATGCAAACACTTGAAGGGTGAGGGCGAACGGAATTTACGGGGTAGAAAGGAAAAAGGAAAAATAACTCTCAGCAAAGAGAGAAAGAGTCCTGCTAGTGGGTTCCTCTCCTCACAGATTAAATCCCAGGTCACTACATAGGAACAGGAGAGGCCAGACTCCTCAACACAGCACACGGCACAAACTTCCCGAGGCTCCACCCCGTAATCCCAGTGCGCAGATGGGCATTATTCAGAATCAGTGGGGCAAGGGCGGCTTCAACCAGGACCTGCAGTCCAGTTTATCAGCCTTCAGGTTGTTTTAGTCTTGAAGGCGGGGTTTTACCGGGGGACCCTTGGCTGCCTCCTGTCTCTATCACTTTCACATTAGGTGCTTTGTGGTGAAAATAGTTTCAACGGTGATGGCATTGTACATTTTGAGACACAGAAGCAGCTGAAAGATCTATTAAAAAATGAAATGGATGCTTCTAAATGATAGCAAAGTCTTTGTTGGATTAAGTCTTGTAAACAATGAGAAGCAGAACTCAGAGTTAAAAACTTCACCAATGTTTACAGGAAGATTTTTGGAGAAGACATATGGATGGTAAGTGCCTTAAAGATCTCTTTGGCAGGTTGGGATCTGTCTTAAGTGTGAAAGTAGTGGTTAATGAAAGTGGAAAACCCAAAGGTTTTGGATTTGTCAGCTTTGAAAGGCACAAAGCTGACAAATGCGCAGATGAGATGAACAGAAAGAAGCTCAATGGAAAACAAATTGATGTTGGTCAGGCTCAGAAAGAAGTAGAATGGCAGATGGAACTTGTGTGCAAATTTGAAAAGCTCAAACAGTATAGGATCACCAGATAACAAGGTGTTGACATTTATGCAAAAAATCTTGATGGTATTGATGAATGTCTCTGGAAAGAACTTTCTCCACTTGGTACAATCACTAATGCAAAGATTATGAAGGATGGTAGTCACAACAAAGGGTTTGATTTGTGTATGTTTCTCCTCTCCAGAGGAAGCAACTAAAGCACTTTCAGAAATGAATGGTAGAATTGTGGACACTGAGCCATTGTATGTAGTATTAACTCAATGGGAAGAAGAGCAATGAAGAGCCCCAGGCTCAGCTCATTAACCAGTACAGTATGTGCAAAGAATGGCAAGTGTAAAAACTGTGCTCAACCTGGGAATCATCCCCTATCAGCCAGCACCTTCTTCAATTTACTTCATGGCAATTGTCCCACAGACTGAGATCCCTGCTGCTAAGTATTCTCCTAGCCAAACTGCTCAACTAAGATAAAATCCTCCCTAAATTGCTCAGGGTGCCAGACCTCATCCATTGACAAATATGCCCAGCCACTCCTAGATCACTACATTTAGTCGTATGAGACCAGCTTCTTCACAGCTTCCATGATCATGTCAACACAGCTGTTACAACACATCAACGCAGACGATAGGAGCACATTCTGCAGTTGCTGCTACTGCTACTACAGAAACTCCTGCTGTTTGTTGCACCATTTCACAGTATAAATATGCTATGGAAGTTCACAATCCTCAATGGCATTTTCTTGTACAGCCCCAAGGTACCATGCAGCAGCCTGCTGTTCATGTACAAGGTCAGGAACCTTTGACTTCCATGATGGCATCTGCTCCTCCTCAAAAGCAAAAGCAAACGAGTGAATGGCTGTTTCCTCTTCTTCAAGCCATGCCCTAGTCGTGCTGGTAAAATCATTGGCATGTTGTTGGAGATTGGTAATTCAGAACTTCTTCGTATGCTTGAATCTCCAGAGCCTCTCTGTGCTAAGGGTGACAAAGGTATAGCTGTACTACAAGAACACCAAGCTAAACAGGCTGCCCAGAAAGCAGTTAAGAGTGCCGCTGGTGTTCCAGTTGTTTGAAACTGATCAGGGACCACAGAAAGAAACTTGTGCTTCACTGAAGAAAAGTATCTCAATATCGAAAACCTTAAGTACTATGGAAAAAATCTGTGAAGTATAAAGTCAATTTAAAAAGGAAACTTTGAACCTTACATACCAAGCAAATGTCAGATCTAACAAATGCTATGACAGTCCTAGATTACTTATTGATTTGAAAACAAAAAATCCCCCCAAAATAATAAAATATTAAAACACTGTAATGCTTTTCAGACTCTGGGATAAAGAATTTTCAGCAAAGTATAGAAATGTAAAGCATCCCTTCAATTTTGTAATTCTTTAGTGTGGAATAGCTGAGAATGTCACTTCTGTTTTAAGTAACAGAATTGATAACTGAGCAAGGAAAGGTAATTTGGATTATAAAATTTTGCTTTAATAACAATTCCTTAAACGGTGAAAAAATAGGCAAAGACAGGCCAGGCACAGTGGCTCATGCCTGTAACCCCAGCACTTTGGGAGGCTGAGGCGGCTGGATCACCTGAGGTCGGGAGTTCGAGAACAGCCTGGCCAACCTGGTGAAACCCCGTCTCTAATAAAAATACAAAAATTAGCTGGGCATGGTGGTGGGCGCCTGTAATCCCAGCTACTCAGGAGGTTGAGGCAGGAGAATCACTTGAACCCGGTAGGCAGAGGTTGCAGTGAGTCAGAGGTTGCAGTGAGCCAAGATCGTGCCGTTGCACTCCAGCCTGGGTGACAGAGTGAGACTCCATCTCAAAAAAAAAAAAAAAAAAAAAGGCAAAGACACAAAAAGTTTATAAGAAACAATAATCTTGTATTTATTTGTTTTTTATTTTATTTTAGTTTTTTTTTTTGAGACGGAGTCTGGCTCTGTCACTCAGGCTGGAGTGCAGTGGCGTGATCTTGGCTCACTGCAACCTCTGCCTCCCAGGTTCAAGTGATTCTCCTGCCTCAGCCTCCTGAGTAGCTGGGACTACAGGTGCGTGCCACCATGCCTGGCTAATTTTTTGCATTTTTAGTAGAGACAGGGTTTCACCATGTTCGCCAGGATGGTGTCCCTCTCCTGACCTCGTGATCCACCCGCCTTGGCTTCCCAAAGTGCTGGGATGGCATGAGCCACTGCGCCTAGCCTTATTTGTTTAAATACTATAAACACTAATATCATACACATAGTTAATTGGTTGTAATTTTTAAATTATATTAATAAATTTTTATGAAAACTTTTTATAAATAAAAAACTTAAAATTTCAAATAAATAACAACATCTGCAACACTACCTTAAAAGGCAGACTATTTCAGTATAATAAACATGTATCACAGACACTTAGAGAAAATTATATAAAGAATAAAAAGAATAGGTACAACAATTTTTCTCCTAATCAAAAACACAGTTCCTCATTTTGAAAATGATTTCTTGTATCTCTTTTATTAAAATAAACTTTCTACTTTGAAATCTAATCCTCTTGTGAATGTAAAATACTATCTTGTAAATGTAAATATATATATATAATTTTTTTTTTTTTGAGACAGAATCTTGCTCTGTCTCCCAGGCTGGAGTGCAGTGGTGTGATCTCAGCTCACTGCAACCTCTGCCTCCTGGGTTCAAGCTATTCTCCTGCCTCAGCTTTCTGAGTAGCTGGGATTACAGATGCGTGCCACCACACCTGACAAATTTTTGTATTTTTAGTAGAGACAGGGTTTCACCATGTTGGTCAGGTTGGTCTCGAACTCCTGGCCTTGTGATCCACCCGCCTCGGCCTCCCAAAGTGCTGTGATTACAGGCATGAGCCACAGTGCCCTGCCTATATTTTTATTTTCTTATAAGTGACAATGGGATGCCCTCATGATTTAGATAGTAGTCAAAACACTGGCACAGTTTAAATTTTTAGAATTTGAGT
This sequence comes from Trachypithecus francoisi, assembly GCF_009764315.1. Taxonomy (NCBI): domain Eukaryota; kingdom Metazoa; phylum Chordata; class Mammalia; order Primates; family Cercopithecidae; genus Trachypithecus; species Trachypithecus francoisi. The sequence goes on from NW_022681454.1 coordinate 99,374,985, forward strand.
ACTGGAATTACAATATTTGAAAATGGAGTCTGTACTTTGTTGTAAAACTAAAAGGAGAAAATGTCACTAAAACAGTAGCTATTTTATCTTTACCCAGAGTTATTTTCCCAGAGTGTATTTTCAAAGAGTTATTTCCCAGAGGGTTTTAGAACTTTTGGCAGTTTTGGGGATATATTCTGTGAAAGCCCTTAGTCTTAATGGAATAACACATAGTTTCGATTGCCTTAAATTTTAATTGCTTCACTTGGCAAATTTATGTATACATTTCATATTCTGTGGTATTTTAATACCTTGCTTGTGGAGAAGAGGAAAAAAGAGGAACAAAAGTAATACTCAGTCTTTGCACTGAGCTTTTGCCAAAGAAGTCTAAACAATTTCTAAGATGCCATTCAATAAGACCATTTGAGAATGACTCTTTTAATTTTATATGAATCTTATAACTTTAAAATAAAGAGTCTTGAAGTTAATTAAAACTCACTTTGCTTGTGATGGGTTCTACATTAACATGGCAGATTTAATCAGCCAGAATTAAAAGGTAGTTCTATATTACTAAGGAGAAGAAACTGCCACATGACAGTAGTCTCTAAATCTTTCATTTTTGGAGGCTGCCTTTTATGCCTAGATTTTAAAATACTAATTGAAAAAATACAGTTTATTTCCATTTGTGATTTAATTTTATTTCTATAAATAAAAATATAGATAGTGTTTCATCTAAAAACTGCTAAACCAGACTTTCATTTTAAGGGCATGGCAGAAGTAGGGAAAGAGCACCTTGGTTCTATTACTTAACATATGATTTATTCAGGTAGTCACCAAAACTAGAATTTAAAATCTATTTAGTTAACTCATTTAAAGTTGATGTGTTTTATTCCTTGTTTTTTTTTTCCTTTTTGTGGTGATTTTTTTTTTTTTTTAGACGGAGTCTCGCTCTGTCACCCAGGCTGGAGTGCAGTGGCCGGATCTCAGCTCACTGCAAGCTCCACCTCCTGGGTTTATGCCATTCTCCTGCCTCAGCCTCCCGAGTAGCTGGGACTACAGGTGCCCGCCACGTCGCCCGGCTAGTTTTTTGTATTTTTTTTTAGTAGAGACGGGGTTTCACTGTGTTAGCCAGGATGGTCTCGATCTCCTGACCTCGTGATCCGCCCGTCTCGGCCTCCCAAAGTGCTGGGATTACAGGCTTGAGCCACGGCGCCCGGCCATGGTGATCTTTTTAACTGAATTACTGGACATCATGGGGAGTTCTACTCCTCCTGTTTGGAAACTTAGGCTATCTTACCAAGTTCAATATTCAAAGTTTTTTCTTTCTGCCATTAAGTTTGTTTAATTTAATATTAAGTTCAGTTTTTGTTATGATATAAAATTCAGCCTGAGGGATTAAACTTTCCTAGCGTATTTACAGATTTAATTTGTTCTTACAGTGTGTAAATACCAAGAGAGCATTCCATTTAATATTATTTTTATTAAATTAACTTTGGAGTAAAAAATCCAAGAAAAGCCCTGCACTGAAATCACATATTTACTAAATCCTGGATTCTCCGTACAGTCCCCACATATTTCTACTTTAAAATTCTTCTGTCATGTGAAATAAATCATTAAAAGAAGCAGGCAGATGATGACAGGTAAACTTTTTAATGATGTTCTAATGTTGACAATTGCATTTTTATTTTGCTTGGATCATAATGGCGTGTAAGCATTTTAGGCCCCAGAATGCCCATAAGTAGAGCTCCATTTGGAGCTGTGATCAAGATGGCTAAAAATGCTACTGTCATCACATCCTTCGAATATGGTTCCAAGTGGGGTGCGGAGACTCTTGCTGTTTCTAGAGCCAGAGGACCTAACACAGCCTGCATTTAGGGGTAAAAATGGGGCATAAAGAAAAATGTTAAATGGAGTTAATATATAATGTAAATGGCTCTGTTAAAATAAACAAAATCTAGTACTAGACTATTAGAAAAAAAAGTACTTAGTAATTTTCATAAGTTACTCATCAGTTCCATGTTCTTCCTAGCAAATATATGTGGAGGAAGAGTACAATAGTGACAAATCAGCAGGCAAATATTTTTGGGCTGATTTTGCACTCTTGTCCTCTCGGTGTTCCTCTATTCAAATACCTCTTTTGAGTGTTCATGTTACCCTCATAACACCAGGAGTTCTAATGAAACCAGTTTTGCTTAGTTGCCTTTACCATGTTCTTGGTGACAATAAGACAACATAAAATATTAAGGTTTCTTATGGGTCTCTAGGATCTCTTGCCCTTCTTCTCATTGTTCTCCCTATTCAGGGGGCACTGTGTTATAGTAGAACTGACAGCAGGGTTGGAATCTAGCAAACTGGGTTTGAATTCTATTTTTGCTGCAATGAGGCTAGTGAACTTACAAATGATTCACACTCTCTCAACTTCTACTTACTTACTTGTAAAATGAAGAACAAAATACTTATCTTACTGGACGGTTGTGAAAATTAAATATGAGAATGCAAAGAACACTTGGCACATAGTAGATATTCAGATAGTGGTAAGTTTCTTTCTCCCTCACTTCTCATCCCCTGCCAGGTCAGAGAATGAGTTTCTTTGAAGTTTTTGTTTTAGAATGACTCTACTAGGTCACAAGTTTTTTCCCTAGTTACCTTCTACCACATTAGTTTTAATAACATAAAGCAAATTTCTTGCTAACCCTCCTTTGTGTTTAATAATCTAGGCATGAAATTGCCTTAAAATTTTGGGGAATTAAATACCAATATATAACATGTTTTCTATGGAGTTGCAAAGTAACAACATAATGGTAGAAACATTACCTCTGATATGGAACATTATGGCAAAAGAACCCCTCAATTTAAGATCAATTTCTGGCCGGGTGTGGTGGCTCAAGCCTGTAATCCCAGCACTTTGGGAGGCCGAGACGGGCGGATCACGAGGTCAGGAGATCGAGACCATCCTGGCTAACACGGTGAAACCCCGTCTCTACTAAAAATACAAAAAACTAGCCGGCGAGGTGGCGGGCGCCTGTAGTCCCAGCTACTCCGGAGGCTGAGGCAGGAGAATGGCGTAAACCGGGAGGCGGAGCTTGCAGTGAGCTGAGATCCGGCCACTGCACTCCAGCCCAGGCGAAAGAGCAAGACTCTGTCTCAAAAAAAAAAAAAAAAAAAAAAAAAAAAAAAAAAAAAAAAAAAAAGATCAATTTCTATATTCTAGATCAATAATTTAAAATGGTATCATTTTTATATCATAACTTTTAATGTACTGAACATGAGCCAGTGTGCTGGAGGATGCTAGGGAGAAAAAGATAATCATGCAGGAAACCAACTTGAAAGAATCTTACAGTTTAGAAGAGGATTTGAACATAAAAGAACTGCCAACAGAAAAAACAAAAAACAAAAACCAAACCCATTGACTTTTAAGAGATTATGATGATAATGGTGAAACTAGAAATAATATTTATATAGTTATATGGCATTCATCATATGGCAGGTATCATTCTTAAAGCTTTCCATTTATCAACTCATTTAATTCTCATGACAACCTTATTATGTGAGGACTATTATTAGATGATAAATGATTTCCTCCTAGTGACTGAAATTGAATATTATTTCTTTAAAAGAATCCAATTGTCAAGCTGATCTTACATTTGTAAACTAAATTATTTATTTACTCTCTCAGTATCTTCTATTTTTCCACTCTAATTTTTATCAGTAACTCGAAACTGAGGAACAAGGGAAAGAGCTGAACCTTAGCCAATTTTATTTTAGCAGCAGAGAACAGTGGAAGAGGATAAAGGTGAAAATAATTCAAAATTGAAATTTAAAATATTTGTTGATCTTACTTGTGACATTATCGTTATCTATTACTGCTGTTGTGACTCTACTTGTATAAATAATTAATTTTTTATGTCTTGCCAGTTCCTGGAACCAGCTTGATATTCTTTGTGTAGAAGCTAGCCTGGAGACAGCAGACAGGAATAGGCAGAAGCAGAGTAATACTGTAGGACTTGAGTGAGTGGTCTCTTTCCTCATACCTGCTTTTCTTTTTTCCCTGCTTTATGAAAATTATAAAATAATAAAACAAAATTGCGAGTGTTTTTGGAAGGAGAGAGAACAGAGGGACGCATAGATACTCCTTTTGTAGATTTATGATGCCCTACAGTAACATTAAAAATAAAAAAGTTGGGCCGGGCGCGGTGGCTCAAGTCTGTAATCCCAGCACTTTGGGAGGCCGAGACAGGTGGATCACGAGGTCAGGAGATCGAGACCATCTTGGCTAACACGGTGAAACCCCATCTCTACTAAAAATACAAAAAAAACTAGCCGGCGAGGTGGCGGCGCCTGTAGTCCCAGCTACTCAGGAGGCTGAGGCAGGAGAATGGCGTAAACCCGGGAGGCGGAGCTTGCAGTGAGCTGAGATCTGGCCACTGCACTCCAGTCCGGTGACAGAGCGAGACTCTGCCTCAAAAAAAAAAAATAAATAAAAAATAAAAAATAAAAAAATAAAAAAGTTATTATTATTTATATTACTTGAATGTAAGATAAAATAACAACATTGTTAACTGAGCACCACCATATGCCAGAGAGAGTGCTAAGCACTTTACATGGATTATCTCATTGAATCCTGACAACACTACTAAGAAATAGATCTAGTCATAGACTTCATTGTAAGATGAGAACACTGAAGGACTGAGAGATTAGAAAATAATTTTCCTTGGCTAGCCATAAGTAGAAAGCTGAAACTGGATCCTTTCCTTACCCCTTATACGAAGATTAATTCAACATGGATTAGAGACTTAAATGTTAGACCTAATACCATAAAAACCCTAGAAGAAAATCTAGGTAGTACCATTCAGGACATAGGCATGGGCAAGGACTTCATGTCTAAAACACCAAAAGCAACGGCAGCAAAAGCCAAAATTGACAAATGGGATCTAATTAAACTAAAGAGCTTTTGCACAGCAAAAGAAACTACCATCAGAGTGAACAGGCAACCTACAGAATGGGAGAAAATTTTTGCAACCTACTCATCTGACAAAGGGCTAATATCCAGAATCTACAAAGAACTCAAACAAATATACAAGAAAAAAACAACCCCATCAAAAAGTGGGCAAAGGATATGAACAGACATTTCTCAAAAGAAGACATTCATACAGCCAACAGACACATGAAAAAATGCTCATCATCACTCGCCATCAGAGAAATGCAAATCAAAACCACAATGAGATACCATCTCACACCAGTTAGAATGGCAATCATTAAGAAGTCAGGAAACAATAGGTGTTGGAGAGGATGTGGAGAAATAGGAACACTTTTACACTGTTGGTGGGATTGTAAACTAGTCCAACCATTATGGAAAACAGTATGGCAATTCCTCAAGGATCTAGAACTAGATGTACCATATGACCCAGCCATCCCACTACTGGGTATATACCCAAAGGATTATAAATTATTCTACTACAAAGACACATGCACATGTATGTTTATTGCGGCACTATTCACAATAGCAAAGACTTGGAATCAACCCAAATGTCCATCTGTGACAGACTGGATTAAGAAAATGTGGCACATATACACCATGGAATACTATGCAGCCATCAAAAAGGATGAGTTTGCGTCCTTTGTAGGGACATGGATGCAGCTGGAAACCATCATTCTTAGCAAACTATCACAAGAAGAGAAAACCAAACACCGCATGTTCTCACTCATAGGTGGGAACTGAACAATGAGATCACTTGGACTCGGGAAGGGGAACATCACACACTGGGGCCTATCATGGGGAGGGGGGAGGAGGGAGGGATTGCATGGGGGAGTTATACATGATATAAATGATGAATTGATGGGTGCTGACGAGTTAATGGGTGCAGCACACCAACATGGCATAAGTATACATATGTAACAAACCTGCACGTTATGCACATGTACCCTAGAACTTAAAGTATAATAAAAAAAAAAAAAAGAAAATAATTTTCCTGAGGTAGAGGCAAGTAACATGGTATTCAAAACAGGTAGTCTGGCCCTATGAACCTGCTTTTCTAACATGGTAATAGAGGTTTTTTTGCATGAAAATTTAGGAGCTTCTGTTTTGGAATAACAACTAAGAAAAGCACCACAGGAAATTAAGGTATGTTATGCTGCCAAGTTAAACAGTCTAACAATAAGTAGCAATATATTTTAGTAGGAGGAGAATATCCTTGAATAAGAGGGCAAAATTACAAGGTTTCCCTTTCCATTCACTCATTCTTGCAGGCATGCAATACATATTTGCCTCCTGCATGTCAGGCACTGTGTTAAGTGCCAGAGAGAAATAACGAAAAACAACTGCAACAACCAGACACTGTCCCTCTCCTTACATAGTCTATCAAGGGGGCGGGGGCAGGGATTTAGCCATTAACCAAATAGTTATACAAATAAATGTGTCATTAAAAACAATATATGTACATTTGTGTGGCAAGTGAGTGGCAAAGGTAGGGAAAGTATTTTTTAAAAACTCGATGTGTCTCTATTTTACTTTACTTTTTTTTTTGTGACAGGGTCTCACTTTGTCACCCAAGTTGGAGCGAAGTGGTGTGACCTCAGCTCACTGCAGCCTCAACCTCCCAAGTTCAAGCAGTCCTCCTGCCTCAACCCCCAAGTAGCTGGGACTACAGGTACGTGCCACCACACCTGAATAATTTTTTTGTATTTTTTGTAGAAATGGGGTTTCACCATGTTGCCCAGGCTGGTCTTGAACTCCTGAGCTCAAGTGATCTGCCCGCCTCAGCCTCCCAAAGTGCTAGGGTTACAGGCATGAGCCATCATGCCTGGCCTGTGTCTCTACTTTTTAAAATTGTAACATTTAGCTTTGTTATATTCAGTAAAATATAAAAACTCCAATTTTCAGATATATTCTTATTATATATTTTAGGAAAATACAAAACATATTTTCATAAACTTAGGAAGTACTTATTGAAAGAATACTTTTTAATTTCAAAAGAATAGCTTTTAAAACTGAGATTTAAAAAGGCTACACTGGCTGGGCCCAGTGGGTTATGCTTGTAATCCCAGAACTTTAGGAGGCTGAGGCAGGAGGATCACTTGAACCTAGGAGTTCAAGACTAGCCTGGGCAACATAGCAAGACCTCCTCTCTACAAAAAAGCAGAAAAAATGGCCAGGCGCAGTGGCTCATGCCTGTAATCCCAGCTCTGTGGGAGGCTGAGGTGGGTGGATCACTTGAGGTCAGGAGTTTGAGACTAGCCTGGCCAACATGGTGAGACCCCATCTCTACTAAAAATACAAAAATTAGCTGGGTGTGGTGTATTTGTATTACTAATACTAATACAAAAATTAGTATTAGTGTGCACCTGTAATCCCAGCTACTCAGGAGGCTGAGGCAGGACAATCACTTGAACCTGGGAGGCAGAAGTTGCAGTGAGCCAAGATCATGCCACTGCACTCCAGCCTGGGCAACAGAGTGAGATTCTGTCTCAAAAAAAAAAAAAAAAAAAAAAAAAAATCAGAAGAAACACAGTTCGGTGTGGTGGCAGTTGTCTGTGATCCTAGCTACTCAGGAGGCTGATGTGGGAAGATTGTTTGAGCCTAGGAGGTTGAGGCTGCAGTGAGCCGTGATCACACCACTGCACTCCAGTCTGGGTGACAGAGTGAGACCTGGTCTCAAAATGAAAATAAAATAGAAGAAAGTAACATTAAGTTTCTTTGTTTGTTTTTGTTTATTTATTTATTTATTTGAGATGCAGTCTCGCTCTGTCACCCAGACTGGCGTACAGTGGTGCCATCTCAACTCACTGCAACCTCTGCCTCCTGGGTTCAAGTGGTTCTCCTGTCTCAGACTCTTGAGTAGCTGGGACTGGTTACATTAATTTTAATGAATAGTTATGATCAATCAAACATTTAAAAAGTAAGGATAATAGCTCATATTTTGTGACTGGGGTAACATTTTTCATTTAAAATTTTAAAAGCATCAAAACGAAAGCATTAAGCAATAGGCTTAATATGTTCTTACCTGTACTGTAGCTTTGGGTATCCATGCTAAAGCAATAAATATTTTCTCCTTAAAACTAAAACCAGCAAAGCACATCAATATATATGTGATTAAAATTCGAACACATAATGCCAAACTCAGAGTGGCAACAGATATGCCTACAACAGATGAAAACAAACATAAATAACAAAATATTTGTGAAGAAGTGTTCTTTATGCTCAGGAATATGATTTCTAAAACTTTTGAAAGCATTTTAAGGCTATTGTCTCTTCATACGTTTATTTTTACATAAAAACAATGATTATAAAAAATGAATACAATTGAGGATTCTCTGTAAAGTGCAAGAGATTATCTGATGGTGGAGGTACCAGGAAAATTAAGACAGATGACATTTATACAATTTTGAACTAATAGACCTTTTTTGAATACTTTTCTTTGTATTAATAATATTTTATTTTCTGAGAAGGATTCTTGCTTTGTCACCCAGGCTGGAGTGCAGTGGTACAACCTCAGCTCACTGCAACTTCCGACTCCTGGGTTCAAATGATTCTCCTGCCTCAGCCTCCTGAGTAGCTGGGATTATAGGTGCGCACTACCACACCGGGCTAATTTTTGTATTTTTAGGAGAGAGGGGGTTTCCCCATGTTAGCTAGGCAGGTCTCGAACTCCTAACCTCAAGAAATCTCCCCGCTTTGGCCTCCCAAAGGGCTGAGATAACAGGCATGAGCTACCACACCCAGCCAATACTTTTAAATGAAAGTATTCAAAAAGTACTGATCGTATCAAATATTTTCCCTCAGGAAAGAAATCTTATATTTATTTCCTCAGATAACTCAGGGAAGATATTCAGGGCTGTCCTTGGTTTAAAAAGAAAACAGAGCACACAGTGTAAAGGAAGAGCAATATGAAAATACGACACTGTATCAACATGTGTTTCTGAAGAAGGTCCTTGTAGCCATTCAAAGATATATTGTAAATAAAAATAAGAGTATTTATAATTTTCTTAAATATTTTTGAATTTCATATATTTTTGTGTTCTAATTATTCTTACCAATAGTATTTGATTCAAGCAATGAAACAGATACTTCTGCTCCAACTAAACCAAAAAGAAGTGGTTGAAAAATATCCCATACATTTGTAATAATCTTTTGGACTTTCATCTATAGAAAAGAGAAATACATTTATAATTATTTTGGCACATAAATACATATCAGAAACTTAAAGTCTCCCTCCCTTTTTTTTTTTCAGTTTTTAAGTATTTTAGAGATGGGATCTTGCTGTGTTGCCCAGGCTGGAGTGTAGTGGATTAATCATAGCACACTGTAGCCTTGAACTCCTGGGCTCAAGTGATCCTCTCACCTCAGCCTCACAAGTAGAACTACAGGTGTGTATCACCATGCCGGGCTAATTTTTAAATTGTTTGTAGAGATGGGGTCTTGCTATGTTGCCCAGGATGGTCTGGAACTCCTGCCCTCAAGCGGTCTCTGGCTGTGGCCTCCCAAAGCACTGGCATTATAGGCATGAGCCACCATGCCTGGCCTAAAGTCACTTAACATTTAATAAACTTAAGACATTTTATTTTAATAAAAATGTTAATTAATAAAACTGAGCACTTTGATAGTTTTACTCAAGCACTTAGGTAGAATTTGATTAAAAGAAACTCACAAAGCAATAAAATAATACTATTTGGCCATTTTGTCACAAAATAAGTGATGTCCTTAGGGTTCTAGCCATGTTTAGTATGAGTTCCAGATTTTGTCTGTAAGTTAACTGAACAGAGATAGAACTACATAATGCCTGATGAGAACATACCCAGTTCATGCAAACACTTAGGTTCTCAGAAGGGGGTTGGGAAGCCCTCCACTAACAACCATCCTGGAACTCAATCCCATTAAAGCGAATCCTGATACAGCATATACTACTAGGAAAAACAATCTGGAAGTCTGAGAGGCCTGCTTCCAAAGAACCCATGTTGAATACTTTAAAGTTACTTTTTCCTTAAAACAAAACCAAAACATATATTAGGTTCTCATTTAGTTGCCTACCCAGCTTCCCTTTCTGGAAACGAATGCCTCCCAGTGCTACTTTCCCAATTAAAAGGTTACAGGAAAGGCCCTTATTGGCCTACAGTATTCTGGCTCTTCTTCAGGAATTTGGATGAAGAGATTTCAGTCTCAGTCTGGGTTTAACATTTTTTTTTTTTTAAACAGAAGATACGTAAGAACTTTGATGTCTCTTCCTTGAGGTATAAACTATCTTCATAACTATTTCCCTTAAGACTGCGTTTTCTGATTCCCACTTATTAAACTATGGTTAAAAAAAAGAAAAACAGTGTTAGTATTCTTCACTATCCTTTTGTTACTTTTAATCTTTAAAACTTTAGTTCTGTTTCTTTTATCATTTAAAAAATTCTTGTAGTTTTAATTTTATTTATTGATTTGCATTTCATTCATTTCATTTCTTTTATAATTATGATTATATAAGAATACTAAACAAAATGCCACTATGATTTTTGGTTAGGGAACTTCTCAAGCTGATTCTAAAATTTATCTAAGAAAGAATACGTGTAGGAACAGCCAAAAAATACTTTAAAAAGAAGTATAATCTATATTCGGTTTTGACACATAAAACTGCAGTGATTTAAAACAGTGGTGTTGGCATAGAAATAGAGAAGTAGGATTAAATAGACTTCAGAATTAATATGTATGGGAGAATTTAGTTCATGTTAAAAAACTGAATTATTGGCCGGGCGTGGTAGCTCAAGCCTGTAATCCCAGCACTTTGGGAAGCCGAGACGGGCGGATCACTAGGTCAGGAGATCGAGACCATCCTGGCTAACACGGTGAAACCCCGTCTCTACTAAAAAATATGAAAAACTTGCCGGGCGAGGTGGCGGGCGCCTGTAGTCCCAGCTACTCTGGAGGCTGAGGCAGGAGAATGGCGTGAACCCGGGAGGCGGAGCTTGCAGTGAGCTGAGATCCGGCCACTGCACTCCAGCCTGGGCGACAGAGCGAGACTCAAAAAAAAAAAAAACAAAAAACTGAATTATTAATGAATTGGTCAATAAACAAACAATTTGGCAAAAAATGACCGTCTAGTTTATGTGCATATATCTGTATGTACATACTCATCACATGCAAGTATATATGTGTGTCTGAATATATATGTATATTTATGTGTGTGTATACATATACACACACACATCGCACATGATGTAATTCTATTCTGTTCAGTTAACTTACAAACTGTGTGTATAAATATATATAGTTTGTAAGATACACACATGTATATATGTATATCCTTACCTCACAGCATTCACAAAGATAAATTCCAGATAGATTAAAAGACTAAATGAAGAAACAAATTAAACAATCAAAAACTACCAAAATATTAAATGATAATATACAAAATAGTATATCTTTGTAATGTTTATATGTTATAATCTTCAGTGAGAAAGTCCTTCTTAAATGAGATGCAGAATCCAAAACCAAAAAAGGAAAAACCAATAGGTTTGGTCATAGGAAATTTTACTTCCACACACAAGACACCATAAACAAAGTTGAAGATAAAAATTACATGCAATATATACATAACAAAGGATCTGTAGCCCTAACATTACTAGAAACTATAAATTAGAAACAGAGAAAAAAATAACCCAATAAAAATGGTCAAAGAAGATCATAGGTATTTTAAAAAGAATATATGAAGAGAAGCTTACTATACTACTAATCAGAGAAATGTAAATAAAGAATAACAACATCACATAATTGTAAGAAACTATAAAAACTGAATGATGAGGTCATCTAATAGTAGAAAGAATAGAACTAGTGATAATATCAAGTGCTGTTGATGAGTTAAGACATTAGATATTTTTGTGCACTGTTGGCAGAATGTAAATAACCAAAATCTTTTGAAGGGATAATTTAGCGGTGTCCATCAAAATAAATATAGATCATTTCCAGCCAGGTGTGGTAGCTCATGCTTGTAATCTTAGCACTTTGCAATGTCAAGTGGGGAGGATCCCTTGAGCCCAGGATTTTGAGACCAGCCTGGGCAACATAGGGAGACTCTGTCTCTAAAAAAACAAAAAAAGTAAAAAAAGATCATTTATAGGACTCTATTCCAGTAGATGTACCTGTAATTCCAACACTTTGGGAAGCCGAGGCAGGAGTATCACCTGAGGTCAGGAGTTCAAGACCAGCCTGACCAACATGGTGAAACCCTGTCTCTCTTAAAAATACAAAAATTTGCTGGGTGTAGTGGTGCATGCCTGTAATCCCAGCTACTAGGCAGGCTGAAGCAGAAGAATCGCTTGAATCCAGGAGGCAGAGGTTGCAGTGAGCCAAGATTATACTACTGCACTCCAGTCTGGGTGACAAGATTGAAACTGCATCTCAAAAAAAGACATGAACAACACTGTTTACAACAGCACTGTTTGTAAATAACAAAAAGTGGAAACGATCTCAATGTCTATAAATAGAATACTGGTTACCTAAAAATGTAAGGGGATTTGATATTTGAGAGTGGTGAGGAATAAAGAAATCTTTTACATTTTATTCCCTGTTTTATTATTTTACAAGCATTTCCATTTTTATTTATTTGTTTATTATTTATTTATTTTTTTGTGATGGAGTTTTGCATTTGTTGCCCAGGCTGCAGTTCAATGGCATGATCTCAGCTCACTGCAACCTCCACCTCCTGGGTTCAAGTGATTCTCCTGCCTCAGCCTCCTGAGTAGCTGGGATTCCAGGTGCCCACCACCACACCACCACGCCCGGCTAATTTTTATATTTTTAGTAGAGATGGGGTTTCACCATGTTGACCACGCTGGTCTTAAACTCCTGACCTCAGGTGATCTGTCTGCCTCAACCTTCCGAAGTTCTGGGATTACAGGCATGAGCCACCATGCCCGGCCTTTTACAAACATTTTTCATGGACTAATTAAAATGTCAATGAATAAAATAATTAGATTCATAAAAGTAATATAATAATATTACATAACTCCTGGGAAAAAGAGAAGCCTGATGTGATAACGCAACTTCTGATTCCATATTAGTATATTTTCAGGTGCTTTTCCTAAATATTTTATTTCCTTGATTGATTTATACACTTTCTTGAGGACAGAAAACCTTTTGGAACATTTTCCAACCAGAATGAGGGGATTTCCTAAATATATGTAAAAAATTCAGTTGTTTTAGCTTTTAAAATATAGCGTATTAAAAATATTCACCTTTTCTTGGGACCATTTTGTCCCTGCAATGAAACTCAACACTAGTGTGAATAATCCTCCAGATCCATGTAAACCTATACGTTGGCTGCCTAAGACAGCAGAAACACACATAGTCAAAATAAGGAATCCTCTCTTCAGTGCAAGTTTTTTCTAGAATTAGATAGATATTTAGAAATTAGTTTACATTAAATATATAATACAAGATTTGGCATTATCTATTATATATTTTTGACCCTTTGATATTATGTCTTTAAATGTTATATTAAATGTCTAAAATTTTGATTTTCTTTCTCACCATATATTTTAGGAGACTTACTACCAAGTAACAAAATTTACAATTAGTAACATTTCATTTTCTGCCACATCTCTGCTACTAATATCAGTAAAATGGTTAAAGTATTACTTTAAGTGAAGAAGAAAAGAGACCCATACAATCTCCAGTTTCATATAACATATCCAATGAATTCTTAAAAAATATTTGAGTGTCTCTTTGGCCAAAATGTTACAGCTAAATTTGGATGGAAATTATAGAAATACAAAAATAATGGCATGTTTTCATTTAAGGCAGGAAATGGCTAAGTTTAAGAGTGTTGCCTCTGTCAAAGGAGAGTAGGAGTGAATTTAAGTCAGAAAATATGCAGAAATTAATGGGAACCTATCTCCCCCTGAAATGTTTAAGGGAAAATTTAGGGGAAATTATCAAATATCAATAGGCAATTTAGTAGAGAAAGGGAAAGTATAATTCAGAGGGATACTCTGCATTAAGTATATATCTTTATATTCCTTATTTGCCAAATCAGGAAGCAGAGACTTTAATCAAAGCCATGGACCTGTATCAATCACTGCTGTGCTCAGTTTCAAGTACAGAGCAGGCATTGGAGGCTAGTTTTAGAGAAATAGAATTAAGTATTAAATTTCATGGATCTTACCAAAGTTTAATATTTTGAAAAAAAAAGTCTAACACTATATTTCCATAAAATAGATTTTGTATATACCTGGTCTTCACTTGGAAAATATCGAACAAAAAATCCCAAAACAATTCCTGCCAGCAGACTAATAGATACGCTCTTTATAGAGGCTATGGCGTTATTAACTATATCACCTGTAGAGGCACACAATAAAAAAAATTCACAAAGAAATATTTTCATATATACTACACATCAGAAAAGCAAATCTAGGTGGTTCATGAAGAAAGGTAAGCATTTTACAGAACAAATATATGAAAATGGTCTTTAAACATGTAGATCTATTTAGTACATTAAATATATACTATCAAATAATTTAATATATACACACAACTTGGAAATGTCCATTATACAAATAGGCCAGAAAACAAAGACTTAACGAGCCACAAGATGCTCCCCCACTTAGTGAGGTAGTCTGGGCGCAGTGGCTCACGCCTGTAATCCCAGCACTTGGGAGGCTGAGGGTGGATTACTTGAGGTCAGGAGTACAAGATCAGTCTGACCAACATGATGAAACCTCATCTCTACTAAACATACAAAAATTAGCTGTTCATGGTGGCGCACACCTGTGATCCCAGGTACTCAGGAGGCTGAGGGAGGAGAATCACTTGAACCCGGGAGGCAGAGGTTGCAGTAAGCTGAGATCGTGCCACCACACTCCAGCCTGGGTGAAAGAGGGAGACTACGCCTCCAAAAGAAAAAAAAAAAAAAAAACCAAGTGAGGTACAAGAATGGAGAGAGACCAAAACACCTGTGGCACTTAGCACATGGCTGGTAAGGGCTATATTAATAATTCTTCTTTGATATACTATATGAAAAAGAAACAAATGATTTTAACATAAAAAGAACAACGTAATAACAACATAAAAGTTTTTGCTCCAGGGTCAGTCCTAGAAACATTCAAGGGTCAATTAAGATTTCAGTATATTTAAGTATCTGCTTTTGGTGAAGAAAAAAGGGGAAAAAAAACAATACAAAAGATTCCAGTATATTTTATATTCATTAATATTAATAAATCCATACTTGTAGTTCATTGTAATAAGTAAAAAACAAAAAATAAAAAAAAACAGATTCTGAGTTACAAAAATAGTTCAGTTAAGCTCTGGGTAGTGGATTCAATATAGTAAGTAAGCATATTTTTAGACATATTTTCTAGTAAATATAACAGGCAGGACATGGTGGGCTCACATCTTTAATCGTAGCACTTTGGGAGGCCAAGGCAGAAGGATTGCTTGAACCTAAGAATTTGAGACCAGTTTGGGCAACAGAGTGATAACCCATCTTTACAAGAAAATTAAAAAATTAGCCAGGTATGTGGTGTGTACCTATAGTCCAAGTACTTAGTAGGCTGAGGGAGGAGGTCCCTTGAATTCAGGAGTTCGAGGCTGCACTCCAGCCTGGCTGACAGAGCAAGACCCTGTCTCAAGAAAATAAAATATAATAAAAATAAAAAATAATATAAACAGAGTGATGTCAGCCAGATGGTGGAATGGGAAGCTCCAAACTTTGATTTTCCACAAAGATACCAATTGAACAACAATATATGGTCTAAAAGCCTTTACGGAGTTCCATAAACCATTAAGAAGTTCTGGCAGGGTGCGGTGGCTCACGCCTGTAATCCCAACATGTAGGGAGCCCAAGACAGGCGGATCACGAGGTCAGCAGATCAAGACCATCCTAGCTAACAGGGTGAAACCTCGTGTCTGCTAAAAATACAAAAAAATTAGCCAGGCGTGGTGGTGGGCACCTGTAGTCCCAGCTACTCGGGAGGCTGAGGCAGGAGAATGGCGTGAACCCGGGAGGCAGAGCTTGCAGTGAGCTGAGATGGTGCCGCTGCACTTCAGCCTGGGCGAAAGAGTGAGACTCTGTCTCAAAAACAAACAAACAAACAAACAAACAAAAAAGCATTAAGAAGTTGTAGTAGCACAGACAAGTGCAAAGCCAAGAATAGTTGCATTGAACAAATAAGAAAAGCTGTTGCATTATACTCATGATACCCCTTCCCCAAGCTGGAATAGGTTGGTGTGGCTGGGAGAAAGCACTCAACTTGCAGCTTCTCCATTAGCAGGGAAAGAGAAGACTGGCACGGAACAGTTTTATGAGGCTACCTGAAGCTCTCTCTCTCTAACTTGACACCCAACCAGCATACTTTGGATACGTGGGAGCCACTGAGAATAAAGGAGAGGTCAGAGATGATGCAGCACCAGGGAACCTGCAGTACCACAGACAGACAGATACCAGAGGGAGCAACAGCTCCAGAAAAAGAAACTGGCAAACCTCTACTTGGGATATTGCATGTATAAACTCAAAGAAGATGCATTCCCAGAAAAGGTTTGAGAGGCTGCCAGAGCCTATAGCCATGCTGATTCAGGTAAAGGTCTTCCGTATGAAGCCAGCTGATAAAAACTGGGAGAAGTGGCAGTTTTTTCAAACATCCAAATCTTGGCAAAAATAAATAAAAAATAACACGGCATAAGAAGAAACAGAGAAACCTAATGACTAAATTAAAGGAGCAAAATAAATCTCCAGAAACCAACCCTAAAGAAATAGATAAATGAGTTACCTGACAAAGAATCCAAATTAACTCTCTTAATGAAGCCCAATGATAACAGAAATAGACAACTAAATGAAAGTAGGAAATAATTAATGAACAAAATGAAAATACTAACAAAGAGATAGAAACAAACAAACAAAAGGAATCATACAGAAACTCTGGAGCTAAGGAATACAATAGCTAATTGAAAAATTCACTATAGGAAATCACCAACAGACTAGGTAACTAACTGCCCAATGGGTTCACCTTGTGCCCTGCCTAGACAGAGCTGATTTATCAAGACAGGGGAATTGCAATGGAGAAACAGTAATACATGCAGAGCCAGCTGTGCGGGACTCCAGAGTTTTATTATTACTCAAATCAGTCTCCCTGAGTATTCGGGGATCAGAAGTTTTAAAGATAATTTGGCAGGTAGGGGCTTGGGAAGAGGGGATTTGTAAGATTGGAGATGAAATCACAGGGCGTTGAAGTGATGTTTTCTTGCTGTCTTCTGTTTGTAGGTGGGATGGCAGAACTAGTTGAGCCAGATTACCAGTCTGGGTGGTATCAGCTGATTCATCTAGTGCAGGGTCTGCAAAATATCTCAAGCACTGATTTTAGGTTTTACAATAGTGATGTTATTCCCAGGAGCAATTTGGAGAGGTTCAGATTCTTGGAGCCAGAGGCTGCAAAACCCCTAAACTGTAATTTCTAATGTTGTAGCTAGTTTGTTTATTCTGCAAAGGCAGACTGGTCCCCAGGCAAGAAGGGGATCTCTTCGGGAGATGGCTATTATCAACTTTGTTTCAGAGTCAAACCATGAACTGAATACCTTCCCAAAATTAGTTCATCCTACTGCTAGGAATGGACAAGGACAGTTTAAATGTTAGAAGCAAGATGGAATTGATTAGGTCTGATCTCTTTCACTGTCATAATTTCTTCAGTTATAACTTTTGCAAAGGTGTTTTCAATAACATCAAGTAGAAGAAAGAATCAGTGAAACTGAAGACTAGTCATTTGAAATTACAGAGTCAGAGGAGCAAAAGGGAAAAGGAATGAAAAGTGAAGAGAGCCTAAGAGACTTATAGGATGCCATCAAGCAGACCAATGTATGCATTATGAAAGTTCCAGAAGGAGAAGAGAAAAATAAAGGGGCAGAGAGCCAGTTAAAAAAATAATGACCAAAAACTTCTCAAATTTAAGGAAGAAAATGAACATACAAATCTAAGAGGCTCAAAGAACTCCAAGTTAAATAATTTGCAAAAAACCTACAATGAGACACCTTATAATCAAACTGTCAAAAGTCAAAGACAAAGAGAGAATCTTGAAAGGAACAGGATCAAAGCAACTTTTCACATACAAGGGAGATGTCATATGGTTATCAGTGGAATTCACAGCAAAATCTCTACAGGCCAGAAGAGAATGGGATGATATATTAAAAGGGCTGAAAAAAACCCCCAAAAAACTGTCAATCAAGAACCACATAGCCAGTAAAACTGCACTTCAAAAATGAAGGACAAACAAAGAGTTCCCCAGAGAAGTAAAAGCTGAGGGAGTCAATTACCACTAGATCTACCTTACAAAAAATGTTAAAGGGAGTCCTTAAGTGGAAATGAAAGGATATTGGATAGAAATACAAAATCATACAAAATATAAACTTCTTTGGTAAAGGTAAATATATGAGTGAACACAGAATCCTGTAATACTGTAATGGTGGTAAGTAAAACACTTTTCTTCTTTACTTGTTTCTTTTTCTTTTTTGAGACAGAGTCTTGCTCTGTTGCCCATGCTGGAGCGCAGTGGTTTGATCATGGCTCACTGCAGCCTTGCAGCCCTGGGCTACAGCAATTCTCCCAATTCAGCCTCCTGAGTATCTGGGACTACAGACATGCACCACCACACTCAGATAATATTTTAAAATTTTTGGTATTGATAAGGTCTTGCTGGTCTCAAACTCCTAGGCTCAAGCGATCCTCCCACTTTGGACTCAAAGTGCTAGGACTACAGGTGCAAGACACCACACCCAGCCTGTAATTCACTTGTAATTGAAGCATGGAATTTAAAAGGTAAAAGCATAACATTACTTTATTAAATTATGTAAATAAACAATATAAAAATATGTATTGTGTGACATTGATAACAAAATGAGAAGCAGATGTAAAGAAGTAGAGTTTTTATATGTGATTAAAGTTAAGTTGTTGTCAATTTAAAACAGATTATTATAACTATAAGATGTTTTCATGTAATTCTACAGTAACTACAAAGAAAAGACCTATAGAAGATACACAAATAAAAATGAGAAAGGAATCAAAGCATGTCCCTACCAAAAAAAGAAATTAGTGAAACATAAAGGGAGGCAGGAAGAGAGGAAAAGTGGAACAAAATAGCTACAAGACATATAGAAAACAATTAACAAAATGACAATAGTAAGCCCTTCCTTATCAATAACTAATTTAAATGCAAATAGGCTAATTTTCCAATCAAAAGACAGAGACTGGCTGAATGGATTTAAAAAAATCTAAATATATACTATATGCAAGAGACTCACATTAGATCTAAAGACACACAAAGGTTGAAAGTGAAAGGATGGAAAAAGATGTTCACTGCAGTTGGTAACCAAAAGAGAACAAGGATGGCCATACTTAGACAAAATAGAGTTTAAGTCAAATAGTAGCACAAGAGACAAGGACATTACATAATAATAAAAAGGGCCAATTGAGCAAGAAGATATAGCAATTATAAATATATATGCAACTAACAGTACAGCATCCAAATATATGAAGCCAAACTAGACAGAATTGAGGGGCAACATAGATAACAACATCATAATAACAGAAAACTCCAATATTCCACTTTCAATTATAGATACAACAACCAGACAGAAGATCAACTGGAAAAAAGAGAACTTGAACAACATTATAGACCAGTTGGACCTATCTGAGATATACAGAACACTTCACCCAATAATAGCAAAATACACTTTCTTCTCAAGTACATACCAAGACTTTTCCAGGATAGATGGCATGCTAGTCCACAAAACAAGTTTTTAAAAATTCAAGAAAACTGAACTCAAACTGAACTCATACTCAAGTATCTTTTCTGACCACAATAAAGTGACATTAGAAATTCATAGCAGAAGGAAAAAGGAAAAGTAATAAATACGTGGAAATTACAAAAATATACTCTCTTAAACAACCAATTAGCCTGTATGGTTAATATTAATTGTCAATTCAATTGAGGGATGCTTAGATGCCTGATGAAGCACTGTGTCTGGGTATATCTGTGAGGGTGCTGCCAGAGGAGAATGACGCATGAGTTAGTGGACTGAGAAAGACCTGTCCTCACTGTGGGTAGGCATCATGCAATTGGTTGCAAGTGTGGCTAGAACAAAAAAGGCAGAAGAATGGGAACATTCAGCTTGCTTTGATTTATTTTTTATGTACTCTCTCTCTCTTCCAGAGCAGTATGCCTTTTTCTCCTCTTGCCCTTGCACATCAAACTCTAGGTTCTTTGGCCTTTGGACCCTGGGACTTGCATCAGCAGCCTTTTGGGAGCTCTCAGGCCTTTGGCCTCAGACTAGTGGCTGCACTGTCAGCTTCCCTGGTTTTGAGACGTTCAGATTTGGACTGAGTCATGTCACTGGCTTCCTTGGGAGCCATGTGGTAGGCTTCTCTCATTTTCCAGCTTGTAGGACTTTGCCTTTGTAATCATGTGAGCCAATTGTCCTTAATAAATTATATTTCATGCCGGGCGCGGTGGCTCAAGCCTGTAATCCCAGCACTTTGGGAGGCCGAGACGGGTGGATCACGAGGTCAGGAGATCGAGACCATCCTGGCTAACACGGTGAAACCCCGTCTCTACTAAAAAATATGAAAAACTAGCGGGGCGAGGTGGCGGGCGCCTGTAGTCCCAGCTACTCGGGAGGCTGAGGCAGGAGAATGGCGTAAACCCGGGAGGCGGAGCTTGCAGTGAGCTGAGATCCGGCCACTACACTCCAGCCTGGGCGACAAAGCGAGACTCTGTCTCAAAAAAAATAAATAAATAAAAATAAATAAATAAATAAATAAATAAATAAATTATATTGCATATATATAAATATATTCTCTTTTATATGCATATATCTATATCTAATCTATATTTCCTATTGGTTCTGACCCTCTGGAGAACTCTGATGAATACATACTCAAAGAATAAGTCACAAGGAAAATTAGAAAATGTCTTGAGACAAATAAAAGTGGAGACACAACATTCCAAAGCTTGTGGGATGCAGCAAAATCAATATTAAGAGGATAGTTTATATATCTAACTGCCTACATTAAAAAAGAAGAAAGATCTAAAATCAGCAACTTAGCTTTACACCTCAAGAAACTAGAAAAAGAAGAACAAACTCAACCCAATGTAAGCAAAAGGAAGGAAATAATAAAGTCTAGAGCAGAAGGCCGGGTACAGTGGCTCATGACTGTAATCCCAGCACTTTGGGAGGCCGAGGCGGGCGGATCACCTGGGGTTGAGAGTTCGAGACCAGCCTGAGCAACATAGAAAAACCTGTCTCTACTAAAAAATACAAAATTAGCTGGGCATGGTGGCACATGCCTGTAATCCCAGCTACTCTGGAGGCTGAGGCAGGACAGTCACTTGAACCGGGAGGTGGAGGTTGCAGTGAGCTGAGATTGCGCCATTGCACTCCAGCCTGGGCGATAAGAGCGAAAGTCCATCTCAAAGAAAAAAAAAAAAGTCTAGAGAATAGAAAAAACCCTGTGAAACTAGTTGTTGTTTCAAAGTTCAACAAAATTGACAAATCATCAGCTAGAATACCTAAGAAAAAAATAAAGAAGACTCAACTTCTTTTAGGAACAAAAGAGAAGACATTGCAACAGATAATACAGAAATAAAAAGGATTCTAAGAGTCTACTACGAATGATTATATACTGACAAGTTGGATAACCTCGGAGAAATGAACAGATTCCTAGAAACATGCAAGTTACCAAGACTAAGTCACAAAATAAAAAATCTTAATAGACCTATAACTAGTAACCGAATCAGGAATCAAAAACCTCCCAGCAAAGAAAAGCCCAGGACCAGATTACTTCACTGCAAAATTCTACCAAATATTTAAAGAATGAACACCAATTCTAGCTGGGTGTGGTGGCTTACATCTGTAATCCCAGCAGTTTGGGAGGCCAAGGTGGAGGATTGCTTGAGTACAAGAGTTCGAGACCAACCTGGGCAACACAGTGAGACTTCATCTCTACAAAAAATAAAAACAATTATCTGAGCATAGTGATGTGTGCTTGTAGTTCCAGCTACTCAGGAGGCTGAGGTAGAAAGATCGCTTAAGCTTGGGAGGTTGAGGCTGCAGTGAGCCATGATAGAGCACTGCACTCCAACCTGGGTGACAGAGTGAGATCCTATCTCCTGGGTGACAAGGTAAGACCCTATCTCAAAAACAAACAAACAAAAAACCCAATTCCTCTTAAACTCTTCTAAAAGTTTGAAGAGGAGGGAACACTTCCAAACTAATTTTATGAGGTCAATATTACTCAGATATTAAATATAAACAAAGATACTATAAGGAAAGAAAACTGCATACTAATATCTCTGATGAATATGCAAAACCCCTTAACACAATACTAGCAAATATAATTCAAACACATACGAATAGTAGTATACAGCATGAACAAAGTGGGGTTTATCTCTGAAATGCAAACTGATGCAAAATGACTTTTGTATGGGTTCACACAAAAATCATTCAATGTAATACAGCACATCAACAAGGTAAAGGACAAAAATCACATGATCATCTCATTTAATGCAGAACAAGTATTTGACAAATCCAATATCCTTTTGTGATAAAAACCACTCAGCAAACTAGGAACAGAAGCAAAATACCTCAACATGATAAAAGCCATATATGAAAAGCCACAGTCAATATCACACTCAATGGTGAAAACTAAAAACTTTCTTCCTAAAGTCAGGAACAAGGCAAGATTGTCCACTCTCTCTTTCCTTCTATTCTCATGGTACTGGAAGTCTTTGCCAGAGAAATTAGGCAAGAAAAAGAAATAAAAGCCATCCACATTGGAAAGAAAAAAGAGAAAATTATCTCTTTTTACAGATGGTATGATCTTATATGTAGAAAACCCTAAAATTTCCACAAAAAACTTAGAATTAACTTAAAAAACTCAGCAAAGGTGCAGGATACCAAATCAACACTCAAAAATCAGTTGTGTATCCAAACTAACAATGAAAAACCAGGAAAGGAAATAAAGAAAATAATACCATTTCCAATAGCATCAAAAAGAATAAAACAGGAATAAATATAACAAAGGAGTTGGAAGACTTGTACACTAAAAACTACAGAACATTTCTGAAAGAAATTAATGATACACAAAGTGGAAAGACATTCATGTTCATGGATTGGAAGACTTCATATAGTTAAGATGGTCATACTACCCAAGGTGATCTTCAGATTCATTGCAATCCCTAGCAATATCCTAATGACTTTTTTGGGGGTAGAAATAGAAAAAATAATCCTAATATTTATATGGAACCCCAAAGGATTTCAAATAGCCAAAACAATTTTGAGAAAGAAAAACAAAGCTGGAGGCTCCAAACTTCAAGATTTCAAAATATGTTAGAGAGCTTCAGTAATCAAAACCATGTGGTACTGGCATAAAGACAGATACATTCACCAAAGGAACAGAATAGAAAGCCCAGAAATAAACCCTTACATGTATGGGCAAACAATTTTTGAAAAGGGTGTGCAAGACTGCACAATGGAGAAAGAACAGTCTCTTCTGCAGATAGTGAAGGGGAAAATGGATATCCACAGGCAAAAGAATGAAGTTGAGAAAAGCTTTGTGACATTTAATTTAGCAATGATTTCTTAGATATGATACCAAAAGCATAGGCAACAAAAGCAAATATAGACATATTAGACTACATCAAGCTTAAAAACTTTTGCATAGCAAAGGAAACAATCAACAGAGTAAGAAGGCAATGCTCAGGAGAAATTAATTGAAAACCAAATACCTGATAAGGGGTTAATATCTAAAATATATACAGAACAACAACTCAATAACAGAACAACTTAAATGAGAAATGGTCAGTTGACTTTGCTATGGTCCAAATGTTCATGTTCTCCCAAAATTCACATGCTGGAGCCTAATATTCAATGTGATAATATTAAGAGGTGGGGCATTTTGGAGATGATTAGGTCATGAAGTCATAGCCCTCGGAAATGGGACTAGGGCCTTTACAAAAGAGGCTTAAGGGAGTTTGTTTTCCCCTTTGAACATGTGAGGACACAGAGAAGGTGCTATCTATAGTGAATAGGCTCTCACCAGTCACTGAGTCTGTTGTAGCCTAAATCTCGAACTTCCCACATTCCAGAACTGCGAGAAATAAGTTTCTATTTTCATAAATTACCCAGCCTAAGGTATTTTGTTATAGTAGCAGGAATGGACTAAGATGAAGTTGAATAGACATTTCTCCAAAAAAAATACAAATGGCCAACTAGCATATGAACCCAACACTACATGGAAGTTGCCAAGGCTTGGGGGAATTGAACTCTCTGAAGCAACAGCCTGAGCTGTACATTGGCTCCTTTTAGCCATGGCTGGGACACAGGGCACCAAGTCCCAAGACTACCCAGAGCAGCAAAGCTCTGGGCCTGGCCCACAAAACCATTTTTTTCCTTTTAGGCCTCCAACCCTGTGATGTGAGGGGCTGTCGTGAAGAACTCTGACATGCCCTGGAGACAATTTCCCCATTATCTTGGCAATTAACATTTGGCTCCATGTTACTTCTGCAAATTTCTGCAGTCAGCTTGAATTTCTCCCCAGAAAATGGGTTTTTCTTTTCTATCACATCAGGCTGCAAATTTTCCAAACTTTTATGCTCTGCCTCCCTTTTAAACATAAGTTCCAATTCTAAACCATCTTTTTGTGAATGCATAAAACTGAACACTTTTAAGAGCACTCAGGTCATATCTTGAATACTTTGCTACTTAGAAATGTCTTCTACCAGATGTCCTGGATGGGTTCCAAGATAGCCAAACAGGAACAGCTCTGGTCTGCAGCTCCCAGTATGATTGATGCATAAGACAGGAGATTTCTGCATTTACACCTGCGGTACCTGGTTACTCTCATTGGGATTAGTTGGACAGTGGATGCAGGCACACAGAGGGTGAGCTGAATCAGGGCAGGGTGTCATCTCACCCGGGAAGCGCAAGGGGTTTGGGGATTTCCTTTTCCTGGCCAAGGGAAGCTGTGACAGACTACCTGGAAAAATA
Source organism: Trachypithecus francoisi (assembly GCF_009764315.1). Taxonomy (NCBI): domain Eukaryota; kingdom Metazoa; phylum Chordata; class Mammalia; order Primates; family Cercopithecidae; genus Trachypithecus; species Trachypithecus francoisi. The sequence goes on from NW_022681454.1 coordinate 99,399,964, forward strand.
GGACACTCCTGCCCAAATACTGTACTTTTCCCAAGGTCTTAGCAACCAGCAGACAAGGTGATTCTCTCCCATGCCTGGCTCAGTGGGTCCCATGCCCTCAGAGCCTTGCTCATTGCTAGGGCAGCAGTCTGAGATTGATCTGCAAGGTGGCAGTCTGGCTGGCAGAGGGGCGTCTGCCATTGCTGAGACTTGAGTAGGTAAACAAAGTGGCCAGGAAGCTTGAAGTGGGTGAAGCCCACTGCAGCTCAACAAGGCCCACTGCCTCTAGACTCCTCCATTGTGGGCAAAAGGCAGCAACTGCTGCAGACTTAAACGTCCCTGTCTGACAGCTCTGAGGAGAGCAGTGGTTCTCCCAGTATGGCGTTTGAGTTCTGAGAATGAACAGACTGCCTCCTCAAGTGGCTCCCTGACCTCCATGTAGCCTAACTGGGAGATACCTCACAGTAGGGGCTGACAGACACCTCATATAGGGGGCTGCCCCTCTGGGATGAAGCTTCCAGTGGAAGGATCAGGCAGCAATATTTGCTGTCCTACAATATTTGCTGTTCTGCAGCCTCCACTGGTGATACCCAGGCAGACAGGGTCTGGAGTGGAACTCCAGCAAACTCCAACAGACCTGCAGCTGAGGGACCTGACTGTTAGAAGGAAAACTAACAAACAGAAAGGAATAGCATCAATATTAACAAAAAGGTCATCTACACCAAAACCCCATCTGTAAGTCACCAACATCAAAGACCAAAGGTAGATAAAACCACAAGGATGGGGAGAAGCCAGAGCAGAAAAGCTGAAAATTCTAAAAACCAGAGCGCCTCTTCTCCTCCAAAGGATCACAGCTCCTTGCCGGCAATGGAACAAAGCTGGATGGAGAATGACTTTGACAAGCTGACAGAAGTAGGTTTCAGAAGGTCAGTAATAACAAACTTCTCTGAGCTAAAGGAGGATGTTTGAACTCATCACAAGGATGCCAAAAACCTTGAAAAAAAGATTAGATGACTGGCTTACAAGAATAAACAGTGTAGAGAAGATCTTAAATGACCCAATGGAGCTGAAAACCATGGCACGAGAACTTCGTGACGCACGCACAAGCTTCAGTAGCCGATTCGATCAGGTGGAAGAGAGGGTATCAGTGATTGAAGATAAAATAAATGAAATAAAGCAAGAAGAGAAGTTTAGAGAAAAAAGTGTAAAAAGAAATGAACAAAGCCTCCAAGAAATATGGGACTATGTGAAAAGACCAAATCTACGTTTGATTGGGGTACCTGAACGTGATGGGGAGAATGGAACCAAGTTGGAAAATACTCTGCAGGATATTATCCAGGAGAACTTCCCCGACCTGGCAAGGCAGGCCAACATTCAAATTCAGGAAATACAGAGAACGCCACAAAGATACTCTTTGAGAAGAGCAACCCCAAGACACATAATTGTCAGATTCACCAAGGTTGAAATGAAGGAAAAAGTGTTAAAGGCAGCCAGAGAGAAAGGCTGAGTTACCCACAAAGGGAAGCCCATCAGACTAACAGCGGATCTCTCCGCAGAAACTCTATAAGCCAGAAGAGAGTGGGGGCCAGTATTCAACATTCTTAAAGAAAAGAATTTTCAACCCAGAATTTCATATCCAGCCAAACTAAGCTTCATAAGTGAAGGAGAAATACAATCCTTTACAGACAAGCAAATGCTGAGAGATTTTGTCACCACCAGGCCTGCCTTACAAGAGCTCCTGAAGGAAGCACTAAACATGGAAAGAAACAACCAGTACCATCCATGGCAAAAGATGCCAAATTGTAAAGACTAGCAATGCTGTGGAGAAACTGCATCGATTAATGGATGAAATAACCAGTGAACATCATAATGACAGGATCAAATTCACACATAATAATATTAATCTTAAATGTAAATGGGCTAAATGCTCCAATTAAAAGACACAGACTGGCAAACTGGATAAAGAGTCAAGACCCATCAGTGTGCTGTATACAGGAGACCCATCTCATGTGCAAAGACGCATATAGGCTCAAAATAAAGGGATGGAAGAAGATCTACCAAGCAAATGGAAAGCAAAAAATAGCAGGTGTTACAATCCTAGTCTCTGATAAAACAGACTTTAAACCAACAAAGATCAAATGAGACAAACAAGGCCGTTACATAATGGCAAAGTAATCAGTTCAACAAGAAGAGCTAACTATCCTAAATACGTATGCACCCAATACAAGAGCACTCAGATTCATAAAGCAAGTCCTTAGAGACTTACAAAGAGACGTAGACTTCCACACAATAATAATGGGAGACTTTAACACCCCACTGTCAATATTAGACAGATCAATGAGGCAGAAGGTTAACAAGGATATCTGGGACTTGAATTCAGCTCTGCAACAAGCAGACCTAATAGACATCCACAGAACTCTCTACCCCAAATCAACAGAATATACATTCTTCTCAGCACCATATCACACTTATTCTAAAATTCACCACATAATTGGAAGTAAAGAACTCCTCAGCAAATGTAAAAGAACAGAAATCAAAACAAACTGTCAGACCACAGTGCAAATCTAATCACAACTTTTTTTTTTTTTTTTTTTTTTGAGACGGAGTCTTGCTCTGTCGCCCAGGCTGGAGTGCAGTGGCCGGATCTCAGCTCACTGCAAGCTCCGCCTCCCGGGTTCACGCCATTCTCCTGCCTCAGCCTCCGGAGTAGCTGGGACTACAGGCGCCCGCCACCTCGCCCGGCTAGTTTTTTTTTTATATTTTTAGTAGAGACGGGGTTTCACCGTGTTAGCCAGGATGGTCTCGATCTCCTGACCTCGTGATCCACCCGTCTCGGCCTCCCAAAGTGCTGGGATTACAGGCTTGAGCCACCGCGCCCGGCCCTAATCACAACTTAAGATTAAGAAACTCACTCAAAACTGCACAACTACATGGAAACTGAACAATTTGCTCCTGAATGACTGCTGGGTAAATAACAAAATAAAGGTAGAAATAAAGGTGTTCTTTGAAACCAATGAGAACAAAGACAGTTGTGTGATTCTCCCAGACATACCAGAATCTCTGGGACACATTTAAAGCAGTGTGTAGAGGGAAATTTATAGAACTAAATTCCCACAAGGGAAAGCAGGAAATATCTAAAATTGACACCCTAAAATCACAATTAAAAGAACTAGAGAAGCAATGGCAAACACATTCAAAAGCTAGCAGAAGGCAAGAAATAGCTAAGATCAGAGCAGAACTGAAGGAGATAGAGACACAAAAAAACCCTTCCAAAAATCAGTGAATCCAGGAAATGGTTTTTTGAAAAGATCAACAAAATTGATAGACTGCTAGCAAGACTAATGAAGGAGAAAAGAGAGAGGAATCAAATAGATGCAATAAAAAATGATAAAAAATAAAAAATGATATCACCACCGATTGCAAATAAATACAAACTACCATCTGAGAATATTATAAACACCTCTCCACAAATAAATTAGAACATCTAGAAGAAAGGCATAAATTCCTGGACACATACACACTTCTAAGACTAAACCAGAAAGAAGCTGAATCTCTGAATAGACCAATAACAGGTTCTGAAATTGAGGCAATAATTAACAGTCTACCAAACAAAGAGTCCAGGAACAGATGGATTCACAGCTGAATTCTACCAGAGGTACAAAGAGGAGCTGGTACCATTACTTCTGAAACTATTCCAATCAACAGAAAAAGAAGGAATCCTCTGTAACTCATTTTATGAGGCCAACATCATCCTGATACCAAAGCCTGGCAGAGACACAACAAAAAAAAGAGAATTTTATACCATTATCCCTGATAAACATCAATGCAAAAATCCTCAGTAAAATACTGGCAAACTGAATCCAGCAGCACATCAAAAAGCTTATCCACCACGATCAAGTGGGCTTCATCCCTGGGATGCAAGACTGGTTCAACATAGGAGAATCAATAAATGTAATCCATCACATAACAGAACCAATGACAAAAAACACATGATTATCTCAATAGATGCAGAAAAGGCCTTCAATAAAAGTCAACAGCCATTCATGATAAAAACTCTCAATAAACTAGGTATTGATGGAATGTATCTCAAAATAATGAGAGCTATTTATGACAAACCCACAGCCAATATCATACTGAATGGGCAAAAACTGGAAGCATTCCCCTTGAAAACTGATACAAGACAGGGATACCCTCTCTCTCCACTCCTATTCAACATAGTGTTGGAAGTTCTGGCCAGGACAATCAGGCAAGAGCAAGAGAAAGAAATAAACAGTATTCCATTAGGAAAAGAGGAAGTCAAGTTGTCCCTGTTTGCAGCTGACATGATTGTATATTTAGAAAACCCCATCGTGTCAGCCCAAAATCTCCTTAAGCTGATAAGCAACTTCAGCAAAGTCTCAGGATACAAAATTAATGTGCAAAAATCACAAGGATTCCTATACACCATTAACAGACAAACAGAGGGCCAAATCATGAGTAAACTCCCATTCACAATTACTACAAAGAGAATAAAATACCTAGGAATACAACTTACAAGGGGTGTGAAGGGCCTCTTCAAAGAGAACTACAAACCACTGCTCAGTGAAATCAAAGAGGACACAAACAAATGGAAGAATATTCTGTGCTCATGGAATAGCATGGAAGAATCAATATTGTGAAAATGGCCATACTGCCTAAAGTAATTTATAGATTCAATGCCATCCCCATCAAGCTACCAATGACTTTCTTCACAGAATTGGAAAAAAAACTACTTTAAAGTTCATATGGAACCAAAAAAGAGCCTGCATTGCCAAGACAATCCTAAGTAAAAAAGAACAAAGCTGGAGGCATCACGCTACCTGACTTCAAACTATACTACAAGGCTACAGTAACCAAAACAGCATGGTACTGATACCAAAACAGATATATAGACCAACGGAAAAGAACAGAGGTCTCAGAAATAAGACCACACATCTACAACCATCTGATCTTTGACTAACCTGACAAAAACAAGAAATGGGGAAAGCATTGCCTATTTAATAAACGATCCTGGGAAAACTGGCTAGCCTTATGTAGAAAGCTGAAACTGGATCCTTTCCTTACACCTTAGACAAAAATTAATTCAAGATGGATTAAAGACTTAAATGTTAGACCTAAAACCATAAAAACCCTAGAAGAAAACCTAGGCAATACCGTTCAGGACATAGGCATGGGTAAGAACTTCATGACTAAAACACCAAAAGCAATGGCAACAAAAACTAAAATAGACAAATGGGATCTAATTAAACTACAGAGCTTCTGCATGGCAAAAGAAATTACCATCAGAGTGAACAGGCAACCTACAGAATGGGAGAAAATTTTTGCAATCTACCCATCTGACAAAGAAAGAATTCAAACAAATTTACAAGAAGAAAACAAACAACCCCATCAAAAAGTGGGCAAAGGATATAAACAGACACTTCTCAAAAGAAGACATCTATGCAGCCAATAGACACATGAAAAAATGCTCATCATCACCAGTCATCAGAGAAATGCAAATCAAAACCACAAAGAGATACCATCTCATGCCAGTTAGAATGGCAATCATTAAAAAGTCAGGAAACAACAGATGCTGGAGAGGATGTGGAGAAATAGGAACACTTTTACACTGTTGGTGGGAGTGTAAATTAGTTGAACCATTGTGGAACACATTGTGGCAATTCCTCAAGGATCTAGAACTAGAAATACCATATGACCCAGCCATCCCATTATTGGGTATACACCCAAAGGATTATAAATCATGCTACTATAAAGGCACATGTACACATATGTTTATGGTGGCACTATTCACAATAGCAAAGACTTGGAACCAACCCAAATATCCATCAATAATGGACTGGATTAAGAAATTGTAGCACATATACACCATGGAATAGTATGCAGTCATAAAAAAGGATGAGTTCGTGTCCTTTGCAGGGACACAGATGAAGCTGGAAACCATCATTCTCAGCAAACTATCACAAGGATAGAAAACGAACACTGCATGTTCTCACTCATAGGTGGGAATTGATCAATGAGATCACTTGGACACAGGGCAGGGAGCATCACACACTGGGGCCTGTTATGGGGTGGCAGGGAGCGGGGAGGGATAGCATTAAGACAAATACCTAATGTAAATGACGAGTTAATGAGTGCAGCAAACCAACATGGCATATGTATACATATGTAACAAACCTGCACGTTGTGCACATGTATCCTAGAACTTAAGTATAACAACAACAGAAAAAAAACAAAACGAAATTTATTCTACCAGATGTCCTCAATCATCTCTCTCAATTTCAAAGTTCCATAAATCTCTAGGGCAGAGACAAAATGCCACCAGTCTCTTTGCTAAAGCATAGCAAATGTGACCTTTACTTCAGTTCCCAACAAGTTCTTCAACTCCATCTCAGACCTCCTCAGCGTGGACTTCACTGTCCTTATCACTATCAGCAGTTTGGTCAAAGTCATTCAACAAGTCTCTAGGAAGTTCCAAACTTTCCCACATCTTCTTGTCTTCTTCTGAGTCCTCCAAACTGTTCCAACCTCTGCCCATTACACAGTTCCAAAGTCACTTCCACATTCTCAGTTATCTTAGAGCAATACCCCATTACCTCGGTATCAAAATCTGTATTAGTCATGGTTCTCTAGAGGGATACAACTAACAGGATATATATATGTATGAAAGGGAGTTTATTAAGGAGAATTGAATCACACCATCACTAAGTGAAGTCCCACAACAGGCCGTCTGCAAATTGAGGAGCAAGGAATCCAGTATTGCCTCAGTCCGAGTCCCAAACCTCAAAAGTAGGGAAACCGACAGTCCAAGCCTTGAGTCTCTGGATGAAGGCCTGAGAGCCCCTGGAAAACAACTGGAGTTAAGTCCAAGAGTCCAAAAGCCGAAGAACTTGGCGTGTGATATTCGAGGGTAGGAAGCATCCAGCATGGGAGAAAGATGAGGGCCAGAAGACTCAGCAAGTCAGTTTCTCCTAACCTTCTTCTGCCTGCTTTATTCTAGCCATGCTGGCAGCTGATTGTATCGTACCCTCCCACATTGAGGGTGAATCTGCCTCTCCCAGTCCACTAAATAAATGTTAATCTCCTTTGGCAACACCCTCACAGACACACCCAGGATCAACACTTTGGATCCTTCAATCCAATCAACTTGACACTTACTTAATATTAACCTTCACAATGTAATATTCATCCCATTTGTAATTTTTCTTTAATATATAAGCTCCTTGAGAACATGCACCACTTGATCTTGTCTCCCTGTTGTGTTGGGAGGCAGTGGAGAAGAGTAGAGTTAAATGTGTGGGTGTGGAGTCAGACTGCCAGATTTCATCTTGGCTCCTCTACTTATTTGATCTCTGACTTTGAGTAAATTACTTAACATCTTTCTCAGTTTCCTTACCTGTAAATGAGTGGTGACATATATGGAACTTAGAACAAGAGCCAAGCAAGTATTCAATAAAAGCAAATGTTGTTGCTTACTATTTATCCTCAGTGTTTGGCATAGTAGCCGGCAAAAGGAAGGGGATTTTTTTTTCTTCTTTTCTTCAGACAGTCTCCCTCTGTTACCCAGCCTGGAGTGCAGTGGCGTGATCTTGGCTCACTGCAACCTCTGCCTCCTGGGTTTAAGCGATTCTTGTGCCTCAGCCTTCTGAGTAGCTGGGATTACAGGCCTGTGCCACCACACGCAGCTAACTTTTTGTATTTTTAGTAGAGATGGGGCTTTGCTATGTTGGCCAGGCTGGTCTTGAACTCCTGTCCTCAAGTGATCCACCTGCCTTGGCCTCCCAAAGTGTTGGGATTATAGGCGTGAGCCTCTGGGCCCAGCCAGGAAATATTTTTTTGAAAGAGGACTGATAACAATATTTTTTGAAAGAATGACAGATACCAATCATGAAGGTAAAGATTTTCACAATTGACAATAAAAAACTTGAACATCTGAATGGCAAAAATAGAGAGAGAAAATTAAAAGGCAAATTACAAATTGAAAAAACTAAAGTATATAAAACAAAGGGTTTCCATTCTCAATTTAATGCAGAATCTTGACAAATCAAAAGGAACAAAAGATGAAACTACCTAAAAGAAATAGGCAAAAAACTTTCAAGAAAAGCAATTTACAAAATGCCAATGACAAATAAACATGGATATTTAACATCACTAGTACTCAAAGTACTTCATGTATAGAGATCCCCCCTTCACCTATCAAATCAGCAAAGATGAAGAAGGCTAGTAATACCTAGTTTTGAAGAGAAATGAGAGGAAATGACAAGTTTGTGTATCCTGGTAGGATTCGATATTGTGACAATATGTTCGGAACACTCATAAATGTATATACCTTTTAGATCAACAATTTCACTTTTAAGTTTAAGTAAATACGAAGATTAGGTACAAATATTTCTCTACATGTTCAACTAAGTATTATTTTTTAAATTAATTTTTTTTTTTTTTGGGAAACAGTCTCACTCTGTTGCCCTAGTTGGAGTGCAGTAGTGTGAGCTGAGCTCACTACAGCCTCCGCCTTCTGAGTTCAAGTGATTCTTCTGCTTCAGCCTCCTGAGTAGCTGGGATTACAGACACCCACCACAATGCCCGGCTAATTTTTGTATTTTTAGTAGAGATGGAGTTTCACCATGTTGGTTGGCCAGGCTGGTCTTGAACTCCTGACCTCAAGTGATCCATCCTTCTTGGCCTCCCAAAGTGCTGGGATTACAGGTATGGGCCACTGTGCCTGGTCAATTTTTTAATTTTTAAAACTATTTTTGTAGCAGCACGACTAAGTATTATTTTAATAGTAAATACTGGAGTCAACTTCAATTTTGAACAGGATAATTATGATGCAGCACATTGAATACTCTTTCATTAAGCTAAACAACTATTAAAAATGAAATACAAATATATTTACTGAAAAGAAATGTGTTTGTGATATACAGTTAAGTGTAAAACAGTTCAGGTTGTAAGAACATATTGGTCAATATTCACTGATTTTTATAAGAATATTTGACAGAGAGAGGGGGAAGGGAAGGAAAGAGAAGGGGAGGGGAGGAAAGGGAAGAGGGAAGGGAAGGGAAGGAGGGAAGGGGAGGGGAGGGGAGGGGAGGGGAGGGGAGGGGAGGGGATGAAAGCAAATATGGGTGGATTTATATCAAAAGGTTCAGAAGGAAATGATTCTTTTCTTCTGGATGTGATCATTGCAGATTTTACTTTTAACTTTTCCCCTTTTTCTTATTTATTTATATTTTCTGATTTTAAGAAAAACTATGTATATTAGTTTTCAACTTAAAAATATTTTAGTGCTTCAATAATACAGAAGACTCAATTTCAAACATTGTAGATAATTAAAGCATTACTAAATGAAGAAACATTTACTGTCACAATTTCTGTAGTGATATTCAAGACCAGATATCACCTTGGGAGTCAGAACTGGTGCAGGATCTTGTCCTGACACTACAAAAAGGCATATAGCTGTCCCAGCTCTATATATTTATGTTGTCTTATAACACAGCAACCAGTTGTTTATTAGGATGGCCAAAAAGGCACATTTCAAAAATGCCTATTAAAATATTAGTAGCAGAAATAATACTGCTGCTTAATTTTTTTTCTAATGAGAACTGATAAAATTCCAAAGCAACATAAGCAGATAAATAGTAATAATATGGTTTATCAAATTAATTGTAACATGGTTATTAAAATGAGATCATGTGTATTAAGTAGTGGTATCTTAAGCCACTGAAATATCTTCCTTGGTCTAGAATGAGCTTTCTACGGAGATTAAAAAGATGTTAAATTGAAAAGTCGTGCTTAAAAAATGAAGAAGGAAAGCCAGAAACCCTGTTTAAGGAACTAACAAAAAAGGTCATGAATGATCTGGTGGTTGTTATATTTTCTTGTGTACCGGAGGAGAAGACTATGCTCAAGCATATATTGAATCCAGTGATAGCTAGAACATCATCCATACTGCTAGCAGCCATTAGTAAGGTTGGAATGCCTTCCTCAACACCATATCCATTTTCTTGCAACACCATCATGGAAGGGACAACAACAGCAGGAGAGACAGCACCTAGAACAAAACTGAAAGAAAGACTGAAAATTAATTTTAAAGCATCTTTTTAATCAAGTGGTGTTTTATAAGTACAAGTAGTTTATAATAACTTTATAATAAACATTGTTTAGAAGAATTTCAAATTTGAGTGAATGCAATTTAATGGTGATAAAACTTTTCATGCATTGTTTAGTGCTGGCTAAAATTTTATACAGACGTGGTTTAAAATGTTGGGCTGAGCACAGGTTGCAGCCTCTCCCTCTATTCCTAAATCCTTTGAAGTGAAGATGTAAAAGTAATAGAAAAATTCATAACCTAACTAGAAAACAAAAGGTGAATCCTCAATGGACAAGAAACTAAGTATATCCCAGGAATATAAGAGACAGATAATTTAGGATTGAAAAAAGGAAACCATAAACCAAAATGTATGTAAGATTGCCTCAAAATGTACGTGTGCTTCTAAAAGTGCTCCAAGCCCTGAAATGGCAGATGTTGGGAGCAGGAGAGACCTCTGGGGAAACCAAATAGTTGATTATTTGGAGTACCACTGTTAGAATGGCCAGACAAATCTACCTTCCACACATTTCTTACCTCTTGAGTAAGGAAGGAAGGACGGAACAGAGTTGTCTGCCCAAAAAAACAAGTGTGGCCACCTAAGTTACAAAGGCAAATGAGAACATTTCTGGAGTGGTTGATGACATCCATGAGGAATGGGGAGACTCCTGCTCAGAATACCTTCTACTGGCATATCTTATCCAGAAGTTCGCTTCATCTCTTCGATGTTTACTTTATAAAGGCTGAAGTATATCCTGTGTAGAAATGTTCTTGGTGCTCCTGCCAGAACCCATTTACCAGGTCAATGAATACATCTTCCAGCTGCTGCATGTTGGCTGCTAATATCTGCAGGTTTCTATAACCCTTGTCCTGCTGACAAGCACCTACCTGGGAATACCAGGGAGTTGTGCATCCCTCTACTTGCCTCCAGACAGCATCTGCCAATGACTGACTGATGTGAGTGTCTAATAGTTTAGCCCATTTGCTTCTGGCTGTACAACCTCTACGGTGCAGTTTATGCTACAGATTTCCCTGTGATCTCAAGAAGAGACTAGACTTCTCTAAGACCACATACTGGCCTGGTTCAGTGGTTCCTGACTCTGCTGCACATTGTAATCACCTGTGGCATTATTTTTCTCATTTTGCTTAACACATCATCCCCAAACATAGTAGCTTAAAACAACAAATATTTGTTGTCTTAGGACTTCTGTGGGTCAGGAATCTGGGTATGGCTTAGCTGTATGCCTTGACTTAAGATTTCCCATGAGGTAGGTGGGGTGGGAGAAGATCTGCTTCCAACTTTACTCATGTAGCTATTGCAGGCTTCAGTTTTTTCCAATGGGGTCTTCTCTACAGGGCTGCCTCAGGACATGGCAGCTGGCTTCCCCAGGAATAAGTGATCAAAGAGAATTTAATCCACAACATCAATTAAAAACACAAAATATCTAAGAACAAAACTGTGAAGATAGTCTATACTTTTATAAAAATTGTGAATATAATAATTAATGTAACTAAGATAATACCTGAATACTTGGAGAGACATTTCACAAGTGTGAACTAAAAAGCCTCAATTTTACAGGCACCCAACACCACGCCCAGCTAGTTTTTGTGTTTTTAGTACATATGGTGTTTCACCATTTTGGCCAGGCTGGTCTTGAACTCCTGACCTCAAGTGATATGCCCACCTTGGCCTTCCAAAGTGCTGGGATTATAAGTGTGAGCCACCACACCCGGCCAAAGCCTCAATAATATAAAGATGTAATCTCTACCCCAAATAAATTAATCAGAGATACACCAATCAAAATATTTGCAGGGATTTTTACTGAACTTGACAAGCTAATTATAAAATTCATTTGGAAGAATAAGATCTTAGAAGGAAAGATCAAGTAAACTTAAGAAAACAAGATACTGTTTTTGTAAAGGTAAAATAGTTAAAACTGAATAATAGTGATATAAATAGACAAAATAGATTGGAAGAAAAGAGAATACAAAGTGTGGAAACTAATCTTTGGGATTTGTTACATTATACAATTGGTATTTTAAATCAGTGTGAGAAAGAAATCTTTCATAAATGGTGTTGAGATAACTAGTTATGTGGAAAGGAATATAGATAGACCTTACACATAATAAATGTTAAAAGTTCAAAAGGAAAAGCAGTAATAAGAAAAGGTAGGGGGCCAGGCGTGATGGCTCATGCCTGTAATCCTAGCACTTTGGGAGGCTGAGGAGGGCAGATCAAGAATTTGAGACCAGCCTGGCCAACATGGTAAAACCAACAGCTGGGTGCGGTGGTACATGCCTGTAGCCCCAGCTACTTGGGAGGTTGAGGCAGGAGAATCACTTGAACCTGGGAGGCGGAGGTTTCAGTGAGCTAAGATTGCACTGCACTCCAGTTTGGGTGACAGAGCAAGATTCTTTCTCAAGAAAAAAAAAAAAAAAAAAGAAAATGCAGAATTTGTGAACATGAGGTAAAAAGGACCTTTTGAATGATACATACAAAGGCATTAGACATAAAAAGAGATTTTGATACATTCAATTATATTAAAGTAGTACTTCAAAAGCAACTTCAAAAGTACTACAATAAAGTACTGCTTTAAAAGCAATTCTACTTTTTCTCCCCCATTTTTTCTTTTTCATTTTCAAAGTCAAGTGAATGGTGTTGTGTTTTGGCAATTCTGTCTGTTGAAAATAATAAAATACATTTCTCAGAGTGAAAAAAAATCACCACAAACAAAATTAAATATCTAGTGATATTTGCAATACATATAACTTACAAATGTACATAACAGATATAATCAATAAAGAAGAGAAGACCAACTCAACAGAAAAATGGACAAAGGATATGAACAGGCTAGTGACAGATAAGGAAAACTCGAAGGACAACACATATATAAAATATATTCAAGCTTATGAAAAATCACAGAAATGCAAATTAAAACAATGAAAATATGCCATTTTTTCAATTACCAGATTGGAAAACATTATAAAACTTAATAATATCAAGGATTTGCAAGAACAACAGGTATGCTCATAAGCTATGAGCATATTGGGGCAAATTAAAGTGGCCATACCGAAAGGATTTTGGCAGTGTACATCAAACTAAAAATGCATATAACCCAGGTAACTATTCTAGATAAACTTATATTTATGTAAAACGAGACAAATAAAATGCTATTTTTGTTATTACATTGTAAATAAAATCTCTTGCCATACAATGTAATCTTATATAATTAAAAGGAATAAACTACATGTGTATCCATCTTGAAATGGATCAACCTCAAGACTACTGTTGAGTGAAAAGAACAAATTGTAAAGTAAAATTTTCTTGGGTATGATTAAGTAAAAATGCAAAAATAATACTCTTTTTTTTCCTCTGGGTTAACAAATACATTTGTTAGAAGTCCAGAACATGATTTTTAAAGATCTAGAATGATAACACAAAACTCAGGAAGATGCTGCCACTCTGTCCCCAGTGGCACATGAGTGCACCCCACAGCACCATTGCCCTGCTGGCACATGCAAGTATACAGAACACCCCCATCCTACTCCTGCCGGCACTGCACCCCTGCCAACACATGCATACCTGCTATGTGCTGCTGCTGCTGCTGGCACATACGTGTGAGTGGGGACCTTGCTACAATCACTACAATGAAGCACTTTGCCTGGCACACCCCATCACAGTGTTGTTGCCAGTGGACTGGCCCTTCTACCACACCATGTGCTTAACACTGAAGGACCAGACAACAGATCTGTGGGTATGGTACCAGCCCTGCAAAGTTACAGCATGCAGTTCAGGAGTGCTGAGCCTTTGCCCCCTGAAATCTTCCAGAAATGAAGCCATTTGACTGAACCCACTTTGTGCCACAGTCAAATCCTCAAGGGCATTAAAGAATATAGAAAAGGAAAAAAACTCCATCCAAAGGACAGTGACTTAAAACATTAGAGGAACCTTAGCCCACACAGATGTGAAAGTTCCAGTGCAAGAACTCTGGCAATGGAAAATGCCAGAATGTCTTCCTGTCTTCAAGCAATCATACTAGCTCTCCAACAATGGTTGTTAACCAGGATGAAATGACAGACATAGAATTCAGAATCTGGATAGAAACAAAGATCATTGAGATTCAGAAGAAAGTCAAAATCCAATCCAAATAATCTAAGGAATCCAATAAGATGACATAAGAGCTGAAAGATAAAATAGGCATTTTAAGAAAGAACCAAACTAAACTGATAGAGCTGAAAAATGCACCTCAAGAATTTCATAATACAGTAACAAGTACGAGCAGCAGAACAGACCAAGCTGAGGAAAGAATTTCAGATCTCAAAGACCACTTCTTTGAATCAACTCAGTCAGATGAAAATAAAGAACAAAAAAGAATGAACAAAACCTCTGAGAAATCTGAGATTACGTAAAGTGACCAAACATATGACTCAAGGCATCCTTCAAAGAAAGGGAGAAAGAACGAGCAAATTAGAAAACATATTTCAGGATATTGCCCACAAAAATTTCCCAAATCTTGCTAGAGAAGTCACCATTTTAATCCAGGAAATGCAGAGAACCCCTGTGAGATACTTTATAAGATGACCATCCCCAAGACAGATAGTCATCAGATTTTCCAAGGTCAACATCAAAGAAAAAAATATGAAAGGCAGCTAAAGAGAAGGGGCAGGTCACCTACAAAGGGAACCCCATCAGGCTAACAGTGGAACTGTAAGAAACTGTAAGAAACTCTATAATCCAAGAAACTGAGGGCCTATAGTCAGCACTTTTTTTTTTTTTTTTTTTTTGAGATGCAGTCTTACTCTCTTGCCCAGGCTGGAGCGCACTGGTGTGATCTCGGCTCACTGCAACCTCCACCTCCCGGATTCAAGTGATTCTTCTGCCTCAGTCTCCTGAGTAGCTGGGACTACAGGCACACACCACAACACCTGGCAATTTTTTGTAATTTTAGTAGAGACGAGGTTTCACCATATTGGCCAGGGTGGTCTCGAATTCCCGACCCTGTGATCCACCCACCTCGGCCTCTCAAAGTGCTGAGATTACAGACGTGGGCCACCGTGCCTGGCCTTCAGCATTCTTAAAAAATAAAACTTGGCTGGGTGTGGTGGCTCATGCCTGTAATCCCAGCACTTTGGGAGACCCAGAGGAGCAGATCGCAAGGTCAAGAGATTGAGACCATCCTGGCCAACATGGTGAAACCCCATCTCTACTAAAAATACAAAAATTAGCTGGGCATTGTGGTGCATGTCTGTAGCTTCAGCTACTCGGGAGGCTGAGGCAGGAGAATCACTTAACCCGTGAAGTGGAGGTTGCAGTGAGCTGAGATAGTGCCACTGCACTCCAGCCTGGTGACAGAGCAAGACTCTGTCTTGAATAAAAAAAAAAAAAAAAAAAAAAGAAATTCAACCAAGAACTTAATATCCAGCCAAACTAAACTTCATATGCGAAGGAGAAGTAAAATCCTTTTCAGACAAACAAATGCTAAGGGAATCTTTTATTACCAGACATGCCTTACAAGAGGTCCTTAAAGAAGTGCTAAGCATGGAGGTGAAAGACTGTTAATGGCCACCACAAAAATACATTTAAGTACATAGACCATTGATGCTGTAAAGTAACTACACAATCAAGTCTGTATAATAACCAGCTAACAACATAATGACAGAACCAAAGCTATAAATATCAATATTAACCAAATGTAAACAGCCTAATTGCCCCACTAAAACTCACAGAGCGGCAAGTTGGATAAAGAAGCAAAGCCCAACTGTATTCTGTTGTCAAGAGACCCATCTCATATGCAATAATACCCATTGGCTCAGAGCAAAAGGATGGAAAAAAATCTACCAAGTAAATGCAAAACAAAAAAGGGTAAGCATTGTTATTCTAATTCAGACAAAATAGACTTTAAACCAACAACAATCAAAAAGACAAAGAATGGCACTACATAATGATAAAGGGTTCAATTCAACAAGAAGACATATCTGTCTGAAAGATAAATGTGCCCAAAACTGGAGCATTCACATTCATAAAACAAGTTCATAGAGACCTATAGAGAGACTTAGATAGCCACAGAATAATAGTGGGAGACTTCAACATCTCACTGATGGTACTAGACAAATCATAGAGACAGAAAATGAACAAAGATATTCCAGACTTGAAGTCATCACTTGGCTAAATGGACCTAACAGGCATCTACAGAACACTCCACCCTAAATGGACCTAACAGCTATCTGCAGAATACTCCACCTAACAACAATAGAATATATATTCCTCTCATCCATACATGGCATATATTGTAAAATTGATCACACTATCAGTTTGTAAAATTATTTTCAATAAATTAAAAAAACCCTGAAATCATACCAGCCACACTTTTGGACTGCACAGTGCAATAAAAATAGAAGTCAACACTAAGAAGTACTCTCAGAAACATACAATTAATGGAAATTAAACAATCTGTGCCTGAATGACTTTTGGGTAAACAATGAAATTAAGGCAGAAACCAATAAATTATTTGAAACTAATAAAAACAAAGATACAACATATTAGGCTCTCTAAGATACAGGTGAAGCAGTGTTAAGGGAAAAGTTTATAGTGCTAAATGCCCACATTGAAAAGTTAGAAGGATCTTAAATTAACAACCTACTATCATACATAAGGAAATAGGAAAACAAGAGGAAATCAACCCAAAGCTAGCAGAAGAAAAGAAATAACCAAAATCAGAGCAGAATGGAATGAAATTGAGTCATGAAAATCCATACAAAAGATAAATGAAACTAAAAGTTGTTTCTTTGAAAGAATAAATAAATTTGATAGGTCACTAACTAGACCAATAAAGGAAAAAAGAAAAAAAGAGAAGATCCAAAAAACACAATCAGAAATGGCAAAGTGGACATTACCACCAACCACACAGAAATACAAAAAACTCTCAGAGACTATGACGAACATCTTTATGCAAACAAAGTAGAACACCTACAAGAAAGGAGTAAATTTCTGGAAACATACAACCTCCCAAGATTGAACTAGGAAGAAATTGAAATCCTGAACAAACCAAAAATGAGTTCTGAAACTGAATGAGTAATAAAAAATCTCTGAGCAAAACAAACAAACAAACAAACAAACAAACAAGACCGGGACCTGACAGATTCACAGACAAATTCTACCAGAATTGTAAAGAAGAACTGGTACTAATGCTACTGAAATTATTCCAAAAAACATGAGGAGGAGGGATCCCTCCCTAACTCATTTTATGAGGCCAGCATCATTCAGATATGAAAACCTGGCAGAGACACAACAAAAAAGAACATTTCAGGCCAATATCACTGATGATCATAGATGCAAAAATCCTGAACAAAATACAAGCCAACTGAATCCAGCAGCACATCAAAAAGCTAGTCCACTATGATCAAGTAAGCTTTATCCCTGGGACGCAAGTTTGGTTCAACATATACAAATCAATAAATGTGATTCATCATATAATATAACTAAAAATAAAAACATCTCTTCATGATATAAATCCTCAACAAATGAGTTACTGAAGGAGCATACCTCAAAATAATTGGAGTCATTTATGACAAACCCAGAGACAACTTCATACTGAATGGGAAAAAGCTGGAATATTCCATTTGAGAACCGGAACAAGACTAGGATGCCCACTCTCACTACTCCTATTCAACATAGTGCTGGATGTCCTAGCCAGTGCAATCAGGCAAGAGAAAGAAGCACAGACATCTAAGTAGGAAGAATGGAAATCAAACTATGCCTCTTCATAGGTGAAACACTTTTATACCGAGAAAACCCCATAGTAGCCTCTCAAGAGCTCCCAGATCTGACAAACAGCTTCAGCAAAATTTCAGGATACAAAAATGTACAAAAATCTGTAGCATTTCTTTTTTTTTTTGTTTTTGTTTTTTTTTGTTTTTTGTTTTTTGAGACGGAGTCTTGCTCTGTCACCCAGGCTGGAGTGCAGTGGCCGGATCTCAGCTCACTGCAAGCTCCGCCTGCCGGGTTCACGCCATTCTCCCGCCTCAGCCTCCGGAGTAGCTGGGACTACAGGCGCCCGCCACCTCGCCCGGCTAGTTTTTTTTTTTGTATTTTTAGTAGAGACAGGGTTTCACCGTGTTAGCCAGGATGGTCTTGATCTCCTGACCTCGTGATCCACCCGTCTCGGCCTCCCAAAGTGCTGGGATTACAGGCTTGAGCCACCGCGCCCGGCCAATCTGTAGCATTTCTATACACCAACAACATCCAAGCTGAGAGCCAAATCAAGAATGCAATCCCATTCACAATAGCCACAAAAAACCACAAAATACCTTGGAATACAGCTAAGCAGTGAGGTGAAATATCTCTACAATGAAAATTACAAACGAGTGCTCAAAGAAATCAGAGACAACACAAACAAAAGGAAAACGTTCCATGATCACAGATAGGAAGAAGCAATACTGTTAAAATGGCCATACTGCCCAAGGCTATTTACAGAGTAAATGCTATTCCTATCGTACTACCAATATTTTTCGCAGGATTAAAAAAAGCATTCTAAAATTCATTTGGAGCCAAAAAAACAAAACAAAACAAAACAAAACAAAAAAAAAGCCCAAATAGCCAAAGCAATCCTAAGCAAAAAGAACAAAGCCAAAAGTGTCACACTACCTAACTTCGAACTGCACTACAATGCTACAGTAACCAAAACAGCATGGTACTGGAACAAAAACAGACATAGACCAGTGGAACAGGTTACAGAATGCAGAAATAAAGCTACACACCAAAGCCATCTACTCTTCAACAAACTTGACAAAAACAAGCAATGGCGAAAGGAATCCCTACTCGGAAATTGTGCTGGGATAATTGGCTAGCCATATGCAGAAAATTGAAACTGGACTCCATACGTTTCACTGTTTACTAAAATCAACTCAAGACAGATTAAAAACTTAAATGTAAAACCCAAAACTATAA
Organism: Trachypithecus francoisi; assembly: GCF_009764315.1. NCBI lineage: Eukaryota > Metazoa > Chordata > Mammalia > Primates > Cercopithecidae > Trachypithecus > Trachypithecus francoisi. The sequence goes on from NW_022681454.1 coordinate 99,418,992, forward strand.
AAACTCTGGAAGACATCCTAAGAAATACCATTCTGGACACAGGCTGTTCTGGACATATCCTAGGAAATTTCAATTCTGGAAAACACTTTATGACAAAGATGCCAAAAGCAATTGCAACAAAACCAAAAATTGACAAATGTGACCTAATTAAACTAAAGAGCTTCTGCACAGCAAAAGAAATCATCAACAAACAACCTATGGAATAGGAGAAAATATTTGCAAACCATTCATTCGACAAAAGTCTAATATCCAGGATCCAAAAAGAACTTAGAAAAATCAATAAGCAAAAACCTAACAACCCCATGAAATGGGCAAAGGACAGGACCAGACACTTCTCAAAAGAAGACAAACACGAAGTCAACAATTATATGGAAAAATATTCAACATCACTAATCATCAGAGAAATGCAAAACAAAACTACAATGAGATACACTCTCACTGGAGGTAGAATGGCTATTACTAAAAAGTCAAAAAGAAATAGATGCTGTCAAGCTTGGGGAGCTACTCTCAGGTCTTTGGAAGGCTGAGGCACAAGAATTGCTTGAACCTGGCAGGCAGAGGTTGCAGTGAGCTGAGATTGGGCCATTGTACTCCAGCCTGCACAACAGAGCAAGACTCCGTCTCAAAACAAACAAAAAACAAACAAACAAACAAAAAACAAAAAAAAAAAGAAAGAAAAACTAACACAAATAAAAAACACACAAAAACCACATAATCACCTTAATAGATGCAGAAAAGCATTTGACAAAATCCAGCATCCCTTTATGATTAAAACCCTCAGCAAGGCTGGCATAGAAGGGACATACCTTAAGGTCATAAAAGCCATCTATGAAAAACCCACAGCCAACATTATACTGAATGGGGAAAAGTTGAAAGCATTCCCCTGAGAACTGGAACAAGACAAGGATGCCCACTTTCACCACTTCTATTCAACACAGCACTGGAAGTACTAGCCAGAGCAATCGGACAAGAGAAATAAATAAAGGGCATCCAAATCAGTAAAGAGGAAGTAAAACTGTTGCTGTTCGTGATGATATGATCATATAATGAAAAATCCCTAAAGACTCATCCAAAAAGCTCCTAGATCTGATAAATGAATTCAGTAAAGTTTCAGTATACAAAATCAACGTACACAAATCAGTAGCACTGCTATACACCAATGGTGACTGAGCTGATAATTAAATCAAGATCTCAACCCCTTTTACAACAGCTGCAAAACAAAGAAAGAAAGAAAGAAAGAAAGAAAGAAGAAAGAAAGAAAGAAAGAAAAAGAAAAAAACCCTAAGCAAATGAACTTAGGAATATACCTAACCAAGGAGGTGAAAGACCTCTACAGTGAAAACTACAAAACACTGCACAAAGAAATCATAGATTACACAAACAAATAGAAACACATCACATGCTCATGGATAGGTAGAATCAATATTGTGAAAATGACCTTACTGCCAAAAGCAATCTACATCATCATTCTTCCCTGAACTAGAAAAAGCAATCCTAAAATTCATGTAGAACCCAAAAATAGCCTGCATAACCAAAGCAAGACTAAGCAAAAAGAACAAACATGGATGCATCATATTACTTGACTTCAAACTATACTCTAAGGCTACAGTCACCAAAGCAACATAATACTGGTATAATAATAGGCACATAGACCAATGGAACAGAATAGAGAACCGAGAAATAAAACCAAATACTTAAGTCAACTGATCTTTAACAAAGGAAACAAAAACATAAAGTTGGGAAAGGACACCCTATTCAACAAATGGTGCTGGGATAATTGGCTAGCCATATGTAGAAGAATAAAACTGGATTTTCATCTCTCACCTTATACAAAAATCAACTCAAGATGGATCAAAGACTTAAATCTAACACCTGAAACTATAAAAATTCTAGAAAGTAACCTTGGAAATACCCTTCTAGACATTGGCTTAGGCAGAGACTTCATGACCAAGAACCCAAAAGCAAAGGCAACAAAAACAAAGATAAATAGATGGGACTTAATTACACTAAGAAGCTTCTGCACAGCAAAAGAAATAATCAGCAGAAGTAAAAAAGACAACCTATAGAGTGGGAGAAAATCTTTATAAACTATGCATCCAACAAAGTACTAATATCCAGAATCTATAAGGAACTCAAACAAATCAGCAAGAAAAAAACAAATTATCCTATCAAAAAGCAGGCTAAGGACATGAATAGACACTTTCCAAAAGAAGATGCACAAATGGCCAAGAAACATGAACAAATCCTCAGTGTCAGTAATTATCAGGGAAATGCAAACAAAACCGCAACGTGATACCATCTCACTCCTCCAAGAATAGCCACAATCAGAAAATAAAAATAATAGATGTTGCCATGGATGTGGTAAAAAGGGAACACTTTTACACTGCTGGGGGGAATGTAAACTAGTACAATCACTACAGAAAAGAGTATGAAGATTTCTTGAATAATTAAAAGTAGATCTACCATTTGATCTAGCAATCACATTACTGGGTATCTACCCAGAGGAAAAGAAGTCATTATATGAAAAAAACACTTGCACACACATGTTTATTACAGCACAATTTGCAATTGCGAAAAATATAGAACTAGCTCAAATGCCCATCAGTCAATGAATGCATAAAGAAAATGTGGTGTGTGTGTATATATATATACTACTCAGTCACACTGGAATACTACTCAGCCATAAAAAGGAATGAAATAATTGCATTCACAGCAACTTGGAAGGAATCAGAGACTATTACTCTAAGTGAAGTAATTCAGGAATGAAAAAAACCAAACATTGTATGTTCTGACTTACAAGTGGGAGTTATGCTATGAGGATGCAAAAGCATAATAATGATACAATGGACTTTGGGGACTTAGTGGGAAGGGTAGGAGGGGTGTGAGGGATAAAGACTACACCTTGGGTGCAGTGTACACTGCTCTGGTGATGGGTGCACCAAAATCTCAGAAATTACCACTAAAAGTCTTTTGCATGTAACCAAACATCACCTGTTCCTTAAAAACCATTGGAAAAAAAAACACAAAAACATGAGATCAACTTATGTTGACATGAGATCAACCTAATGTCTATCAATGGTGAACTGGATAAAGAAAATGTGGCACATATATACCATAGAATAATATGCAGCCATAAGAAAGTACAAGATCATGTCCTTTGGAGCAATGTGGATGGAGTTGAGGCCATTATCCTAAGTGAATTAACACAGGAATGGGAAACCAAATATGCCATATTCTCACTTATAAGTGGGAGCTAAACACTGAGTACACATGGACAGAAAGAAGGGAACAATCGTCACTAGGTGAATTTGAGGATGGAGGGTGGAAGGAGGGTGAGAATAGAAAAACTACCTGTTGGGTATTATACTTATTACCTGGGTGACAAAATAATCTGCATACCAAACCCCTGTGACATGCAATTTATCCATATAACAAACCTGTTCATGTACCCCTTGAGCCAAAATAAAAATTGGAGAAGAAAAAAACTCCTAAGAGTTGTTGCTTTGGGTAGATTTATGGGCATTATGATTTGAAGGCATAGTCAAAGGTCATTCCTCCTTTATTTATAAAGTTCTAATTTTTAAAATAAAAGTGCATTTGGGTATTTTATCATAAACATTAATTTAAAAATTCACTGGATTTTGTAGTAACTATATAATAGATGAACTTTGCTATGAATGTCATTGGAATGGATAAGCAGAGACAAAAGTCGATGATTTAAGAAATGAAGGGGGGCGGAGAAAGATGGCCGAATAGGAACAGCTCCAGTCTCCAACTCCCAGTGCGAGCGACACAGAACACCGGTGATTTCTGCATTTTCAACTGAGGTACTGGGGTCATCTCTCTAGAGAGTGCCGGACAATCAGTGCTGGTCAGCTGCTGCAGCCTGACCAGCGTGAGCTGAAGCAGGGCGAGGCATCGCCTCACCTGGAAGCGCAAGGGGGAAGGGAATCCCTTTTCCTAGCCAGGGGAACTGAGACACACAACACCTGGAAAATCGGGTAACTCCCACCCCAATACTGCGCTTTAAGGAAACAGGCACACCAGGAGAATATATCCCACACCTGGCTGGGAGGGTCCCACGCCCACGGAGCCTCCCTCACTGCTAACACAGCCGTCTTTGGGGATCTGTCCGCAAGGCAGCAGCGAGGCTGGGGGAGGGGCGCCCGCCATTGCTGAGGCTTAAGTAGGTAAACAAAGCCGCTGGGAAGCTCGAACTGGGTGGGGCTCACAGCAGCTCAAGGAAGCCTGCCTGTCTCTGTAGACTCTACCTCTGCGGACAGCGCACAGCTGCAGCCCATTAGGGGAAAGAGCGGGGGCGGTGCAGACGCGAACGACTCTGTCTGACAGCTTTGGGGAGAGCCGTGGATCTCCTAACGCGGAGGTTGAGATCTGAGAACGGACAGACTGCCTGCTCAGGTGGGTCCCTGACCCCTGAGTAGCCTAGCTGGGAGACATCCCCCACTAGGGGCAGTCTGACACCCCACACCTCACAGGGTGGAGTCACCCCTGAGAGGAAACTTCCAAAGAAAGAATCAGACAGGTACACTTGCTGTTCAGCAATATTCTATCTTCGGCAACCTCTGCTGCTGATACCCAGGCAAACAGGGTCTGGAGTGGACCTCAAGCAATCTCCAACAGACCAACAGACAGTCCTTCTGACTGTCAGATGGAAAACTATCAAACAGGAAGGACACCTATACCAAAACCCCATCAGTACGTCACCATCATCAAAGTCCAGAGACAGATAAAACCACAAAGATGGGGAAGAAGCAGGGCAGAAAAGCTGGAAATTCAAAAATAAGAGCGCATCTCCCCCTGCAAAGGAGCACAGCCCATCGCCAGCAACGGATCAAAGCTGGTCAGAGAATGACTTTGACGAGATGAGAGAAGAAGGCTTCAGTCCATCAAACCTCTCAGAGCTAAAGGAGGAATTACGTACCCAGCGCAAAGAAACTAAAAATCTTGAAAAAAAGTGGAAGAATTGACAGCTAGACTAATTAATGCGGAGAAGATCATAAACGAAATGACAGAGATGAAAACCATGACACGAGAAATACGTGACAAATGCACAAGCTTCAGTAACCGACTCGATCAACTGGAAGAAAGAGTATCAGCGATTGAGGATCAAATGAATGAAATGAAGCGAGAAGAGAAACCAAAAGAAAAAAGAAGAAAAAGAAATGAACAAAGCCTGCAAGAAGTATGGGATTATGTAAAAAGACCAAATCTACGTCTGATTGGGGTGCCTGAAAGTGAGGGGGAAATGGAACCAAGTTGGAAAACACTCTTCAGGATATCATCCAGGAGAACTTCCCCAACCTAGTAGGGCAGGCCAACATTCAAATTCAGGAAATACAGAGAACGCCACAAAGATACTCCTCCAGAAGAGCAACTCCAAGACACATAATTGCCACATTCACCAAAGTTGAAATGAAGGAAAAAATCTTAAGGGCAGCCAGAGAGAAAGGTCGGTTACCCACAAAGGGAAGCCCATCAGAATAACAGCAGACCTCTCGGCAGAAACTCTCCAAGCCAGAAGAGAGTGGGGGCCAATATTCAACGTTCTTAAAGAAAAGAATTTTCAACCCAGAATTTCATATCCAGCCAAACTAAGCTTCATCAGTGAAGGAGAAATAAAATCCTTTACAGATAAGCAATGCTTAGAGATTTTGTCACCACCAGGCCTGCCTTACAAGAGACCCTGAAGGAAGCCCTAAACAAGGAAAGGAACAACCGGTACCAGCCATTGCAAAAACATGCCAAATGTAAAGACAATCGAGGCTAGGAAGAAACTGCATCAACTAACGAGCAAAATAACCAGTTAATATCATAATGACAGGATCAAGTTCACACATAACAATATTAACCTTAAATGTCAATGGACTAAATGCTCCAATTAAAAGACACAGACTGGCAAACTGGATCAAGAGTCAAGACCCATCAGTCTGCTGTATTCAGGAGACCCATCTCACATGCAGAGACACACATAGGCTCAAAATAAAGGGATGGAGGAAGATCTACCAAGCAAATGGAAAACAAAAAAAGCAGGGGTTGCAATCCTAGTCTCTGATAAAACAGACTTTAAACCATCAAAGATCAAAAGAGACAAAGAAGGCCATTACATAATGGTAAAGGGATCAATTCAACAGGAAGAGCTAACTCTCCTAAATATATATGCACCCAATACAGGAGCACCCAGATTCATAAAGCAAGTCCTTAGAGACTTACAAAGAGACTTAGACTCCCATACAATAATAATGGGAGACTTCAACACTCCACTGTCAACATTAGACAGATCAACGAGACAGAAAGTGAACAAGGATATCCAGGAATTGAACTCATCTCTGCACCAAGCGGACCTAATAGACATCTATAGAACTCTCCACCCCAAGTCAACAGAATATACATTCTTCTCAGCACCACATCGCACTTATTCCAAAATTGACCACATAATTGGAAGTAAAGCACTCCTCAGCAAATGTACAAGAACAGAAATTATAACAAACTGTCTCTCAGACCACAGTGCAATCAAACTAGAACTCAGGACTAAGAAACTCAATCCAAACCGCTCAACTACATGGAAACTGAACAACCTGCTCCTGAATGACTACTGGGTACATAACGAAATGAAAGCAGAAATAAAGATGTTCTTTGAAACCAATGAGAACAAAGATACAACATATCAGAATCTCTGGGACACATTTAAAGCAGTGTGTAGAGGGAAATTTATAGCACTAAATGCCCACAAGAGAAAGCAGGAGAGATCTAAAATTGACACTCTAACATCACAATTAAAAGATCTAGAGAGGCAAGAGCAAACACATTCAAAAGCTAGCAGAAGGCAAGAAATAACTAAGATCAGAGCAGAACTGAAGGAGATAGAGACACAAAAAACCCTCCAAAAAATCAGTGAATCCAGGAGTTGGTTTTTTGAAAAGATCAACAAAATTGACAGACCGCTAGCTAGACTAATAAAGAAGAAAAGAGAGAGGAATCAAATAGACGCAATAAAAAATGATAAAGGGGATATCACCACCGACCCCACAGAAATACAAACAACCATCAGAGAATACTATAAATGCCTCTACGCAAATCAGCTAGAAAATCTAGAAGAAATGGATAATTTCCTGGACACTTACACTCTCCCAAGACTAAACCAGGAAGAAGTTCAATCCCTGAATAGACCAATAGCAGGCTCTGAAATTGAGGCAACAATTAATAGCCTACCCACCAAAAAAAGTCCAGGACCAGATGGATTCACAGCTGAATTCTACCAGAGGTACAAGGAGGAGCTGGTACCATTCCTTCTGAAACTATTTCAATCAATAGAAAAAGAGGGAATCCTCCCTAACTCTTTTTATGAGGCCAACATCATCCTGATACCAAAGCCTGGCAGAGACACAACAAAAAAGAGAATTTTAGACCAATATCCCTGATGAACATCGATGCAAAAATCCTCAATAAAATACTGGCAAACCGGCTTCAGCAGCACATCAAAAAGCTTCTCCACCATGATCAAGTGGGCTTCATCCCTGGGATGCAAGGCTGGTTCAACATTCGCAAATCAATAAACGTAATCCAGCATATAAACAGAACCAAAGACAAGAACCACATAATTATCTCAATAGATGCAGAAAAGGCTTTTGATAAAATTCAACAGCCCTTTATGCTAAAAACGCTCAATAAATTTGGTATTGATGGAACGTACCTCAACATAATAAGAGCTATTTATGACAGACCCACAGCTAATATCATACTGAATGGGCAAAAACTGGAAAAATTCCCTTTGAAAACTGGCACAAGACAGGGATGCCCTCTCTCACCACTCCTATTCAACATAGTGTTGGAAGTTCTGGCTAGGGCAATCAGGCAAGAGAAAGAAATCAAGGGTATCCAGTTAGGAAAAGAAGAAGTCAAATTGTCCCTGTTTGCAGATGACATGATTGTATATTTAGAAAACCCCATTGTCTCAGCCCAAAATCTCCTTAAGCTGATAAGCAACTTCAGCAAAGTCTCAGGATACAAAATTAATGTGCAAAAATCACAAGCATTCTTATACACCAGTAACAGACAAGCAGAGAGCCAAATCAGGAATGAACTTCCATTCACAATTGCTTCAAAGAGAATCAAATACCTAGGAATCCAGCTTACAAGGGATGTAAAGGACCTCTTCAAGGAGAACTACAAACCACTGCTCAGTGAAATCAAAGAGGACACAAACAAATGGAAGAACATACCATGCTCATGGATAGGAAGAATCAATATCGTGAAAATGGCCATACTGCCCAAGGTGATTTATAGATTCAATGCCATCCCCATCAAGCTACCAATGACTTTCTTCACAGAATTGGAAAAAACGGCTTTAAAGTTCATATGGAACCAAAAAAGAGCCTGCATTGCCAAGACAATCCTAAGTCAAAAGGACAAAGCTGGAGGCGTCACGCTACCTGACTTCAAACTATACTACAAGGCTACAGTAACCAAAACAGCATGGTACTGGTACCACAACAGAGATATAGACCAATGGAACAGAACAGAGTCCTCAGAAATAATACCACACATCTACAGCCATCTGATCTTTGACAAACCTGAGAGAAACAAGAAATGGGGAAAGGATTCCCTATTTAATAAATGGTGCTGGGAAAATTGGCTAGCCATAAGTAGAAAGCTGAAACTGGATCCTTTCCTTACCCCTTATACGAAAATTAATTCAAGATGGATTAGAGACTTAAATGTTAGACCTAATACCATAAAAACCCTAGAAGAAAATCTAGGTAGTACCATTCAGGACATAGGCATGGGCAAGGACTTCATGTCTAAAACACCAAAAGCAACGGCAGCAAAAGCAAAAATTGACACATGGGATCTAATTAAACTAAAGAGCTTTTGCACAGCTAAAGAAACTACCATCAGAGTGAACAGGCAACCTACAGAATGGGAGAAAATTTTTGCAACCTACTCATCTGACAAAGGGCTAATATCCAGAATCTACCAAGAACTCAAACAAATATACAAGAAAAAAACAAACAACCCCATCAAAAAGTGGGGAAAGGATATGAACAGACATTTCTCAAAAGAAGACATCCATACAGCCAACAGACACATGAAAAAATGCTCATCATCACTGGCCATCAGAGAAATGCAAATCAAAACCACAATGAGATACCATCTCACACCAGTTAGAATGGCAATCATTAAGAAGTCAGGAAACAACAGGTGTTGGAGAGGATGTGGAGAAATAGGAACACTTTTACACTGTTGGTGGGATTGTAAACTAGTTCAACCATTATGGAAAACAGTATGGCGATTCCTCAAGGATCTAGAACTAGATGTACCATATGACCCAGCCATCCCACTACTGGGTATATACCCAAAAGATTATAAATTACTCTACTACAAAGACACATGCACACGTATGTTTATTGCGGCACTATTCACAATAGCACAGACTTGGAATCAACCCAAATGTCCATCTGTGACAGACTGGATTAAGAAAATGTGGCACATATACACCATGGAATACTATGCAGCCATCAAAAAGGATGAGTTTGCGTCCTTTGTAGGGACATGGATGCAGCTGGAAACCATCATTCTTAGCAAACTATCACAAGAAGAGAAAACCAAACACCGCATGTTCTCACTCATAGGTGGGAACTGAACAATGAGATCACCTGGACTCGGGAAGGGGAACATCACACACTGGGGCCTATCATGGGGAGGGGGAGGAGGGAGGGATTGCATTGGGGAGTTATACATGATATAAACGTCATGCACATGTACCCTAGAACTTAAAGTATAATAAAAAAACAAAAAATAAAAAGAAAAAAAAAGAAAAAAAAAAAAAGAAATGAAAAGGAGTTAGGATCTAGAGACAGTAGTTACAGACTTATTTTGAGGAATTCAAACATAAGGCAAATGGATGGTAGATAAAGATGGACGGGGCATTGGATATACGGCAAGAGTTTTTGTTTGTTTGCTTGCTTTCTTTAAAATGGGAGAGTTTATATTTATAAACCTATGTCTATATAAAATGTTTCTCAAATTATACATACACGCATACATATGTATAAAATGTGCAACTGTATTTACATATAGCTATGAGGAAGAGGCCATTATATAGATTAAAACATACAGATATGTTATAATACAGATGAAAAGGAATAAATTGATCATGTGAATTTTCTTGATGATAAACATTTAGGGGCTATGAATGTTTGTTAAAAATTTCATACAATTTGGGACATGGCTCTGCTTTTAATCAACTGTTTTCCAAGGTTTCCAACACTGTGAAAAGAATTTTAATAGAGCTTTTCTATACAACATTCTGAGTATTTTAACAGTTTTAACCAAGCATCCTTAATTGAATATTTGCATAAGAAAAAATGAGAAAGAAATTACCCTAATAGAAATGCCCATTGCCAGGGAAATTTCATAATGAAGTGGGAAAAAACAGCAGCTGCACTAGCTTCCATAAGGCATGGACCTACAGCCAATCTGAAACAAACCACCTTCAATTGCCTCAAAGCCTGAAATACAAAACAGTCACACTTAGGTACATTTACAATGGCCAAAAAGAAAATTATTTAAACAAATATTGAACTATAAAGTCTTTTTTCATAAGAAGCTTTCACTAAACAAAATCTCATTTCAACAGATTGTCCCACTGGACTTGGAACTGTACTACATTTTATATGTCATCATAGGTTGGATTATAAACAATTTCATCTTTTATAAAATATTATTGCATTTTAATTATTAAAAGATCAATTTTACTGTGATTAAATAGCTATTGCTACCTTCCTGAACTTTCCTAATAAATAGTATAAATAGTGTCCTATTAGTGTTTTCCCATTAGTTAATTTTTTTGATGTGAACTGTTTGATTAACTTAATAATTATAAATAGAATGCCAACATGCCAAAGAAAATAACTTAAAAACTGCATACTTCATTTTAAAAGGGAGAACTTTTCAATTTTCTCCTTGGTTCATACTTTCAACTGGAGAATATAGTCTCATTGGCTATAATTATTTATGCTCTTGAAACCACATTTCTATTATTATTATTAATTATTTCTATTAATAATTAATAATTAATAACTAATAACCACATTATTAATTATTTCTATTAAACCACATTTGCCACATTTATTTGAGTAGCTGTCATATTCATGAATAGTCATCTTAAAGATGGTATTTATGATCCCTAGATTGTAATATTTAAAGAAATGCTTTAAAAGGTTAGATTTTACAATAATGCAGAGATAATGAGGAACATAATCCTGTGGAGAAAATGTCATAAAAAAGTTACTGAAATCCTTAATCTCCCTAAAAAAAGAAAAAGACTTTTATAAGGCTTTTCTTATCCTATGTTAACTGAAGAGTACACAGTTCTCCATAGAAGAGCCTCCCAAATAATATAGGTGCTACATAAGAGACATTTATCTCTGTGCAAATGATTACAGGTGGTCGCTAATAAAGACTTTACAACACAGTCAGTTCCGTTCATATCAGTGATAATGACGGCTAGTTAATAGAAATTAAGGTGCCAATATTTCTACACAGTCTTTTTTTCTTCTTTTTATTTTGTTTGTTTTTTTGTCTGTTTTGTTTTGTTTTTTGAGATGGAGTCTTGCTCTGTCCCCCAGGCTGGAGTGCAGTGGCACTATCTTGGCTCACTGCAACCTCTGTCGCTCAGTTTCAAGCAATTCCCTTGCCTCAGCCTCCCTAGTAGCTGGGATTACAGGTGCATGCCACCACACCTGACTAATTTTTGTAGATTACAGGCGTGAGTCACCATGCCCGGTCTTTTTTTCTTTATCTTAAGTTTGTTTACAGACTCCACTTGGAACAGGTAAATACAATTTTTGCTTCTTTTGTTTCTCACCATCCTCTAATATTTGAAATAACCTTACTCAATTGGTAATTGTAAATCTACCTGTGGATCGAGTCCAAGCCCAGCTCGTATTAGAATAACGGTAAGGGCAGTGCTTCTTAAAATTGAAGACCATGTGTTATGAACATGGACATGTTTACTGATGAATGGAACATTCCTAATCGTAAAACCAGCCAGTAACATCCCTTAAAAGAAAGGAAATAAAGATAAATGACAGTTCATTTTTCTGAGAAAGAAAACAGAAATGTTTACTTTCTTTTCTAATGTACTATGTCTCTCATTATCTTGGTAAAGTGCAGGTTACAAGCAATTAGAGAAGGCAGCATGAATAAAGTCATGGCAATAAGAAACAATACATCTAAATGGGGTTCAACAAGTAATTTAGTGTTGCTGGAACATACACGACAAGGAAAGGAGGGAGGAGAAGGAGCTTGGTGGGCCAGATCATAAAAACGTCTCCCCCAACTTTCGCAAAGTAAGGCACCACGGGAAGGTTTTAGGCAGAAAGTAACACTATGAGTCTGGCGTTTTTTTATGTGAGGGTCTTGGTGAATTAGTTAGGGATAAAACTGGAGACAGAGACCAATTTGAAGGCTCTGCCACAGTCCACGCAAAAGTTGGAAACAAATAGCCTAAGCTAGAGCAAAAGAGAAAGTTTGGAGAAGAGGAAAATGATTCAGTAAATACTTAGAAGGTACTGCAAGAAAATTGTGGATACAGAAGCGACAGCAGAGATAAGATGTAGAGATTATCTCTGCTGACAATGCACTGATATATATTTATTTTTTGGGGACAGGGTGTCATTCTGTTGTCCAAGCTGAGTGCAGTGATGCAAACATGGCTCACTGTAGGCTTAACCTCCTGAGCTCAAGCAATCCTCTTGCCTTAGCCTCCTGAGTAGCTGAGACCCAGAAAAATTTTTAATATTTTATAAAGACGAGGTCTGCTATGTTGCCCAGGCTGGTTTTGAACTCCTGGGCTCAGGCGATCCTCCTGCCTTGGCCTCCCAAATTGCTGGGATTATGGGCATGAGTCACCGTGCCTGGTCCACTGTACTGAATATTTAGATCAATTTGAATACAGTAAGTTCTCACTTAACATCATCTATAGGTTATTGGAAATGGCAACTTTGAGTAAAATGGTATGTAACAAAACCAATTTGAGCATAGGCTAAATGATATAAACAAGAGTCAATTTCCTATAGCATATTTTTGGTCACAAAACATCACCAAACTTCTAAATAAAGATCCAAAACACTTCTAGTATTAAACAATGAAAGAAATGTGAGCTCTACATACATCTTAGAGTTTTATAAAAACAAATAAGATAATTATTTACCTAATTTTTGGTAAATCCATAAGTGATGATGGTTATAGTGGTGATGGTTAAAATCAAAGTACAAATGGTTACAAAGTGAAAATTGTAAGGAGCACCTCCGCCCACTATGCAGTTCAAAAACAATCACAAATATAGTAGGCTGGCTGAGAGCTTTCATATCACATTGTTTATTGTCATGCATTTGTATGGTTATCATATACTTAACAAAATTCTGTTTTACAATAATTTGTATTCATTCATGTATTCATTGTAAAATCCACTTATTCTAGAGTTCAGGGTCACAGGTGACTGAGACTTAGTCCAAAAAATCAAGGAGGGATTCCTCCCTAACACATTCTATGACTCTAGTATCACAATTATACCCAAATTAGGCAAAGCTACACACACACACACACCACACTACTGGCCAATATTGCTGATGAACGTAGATGCAAAAATTCTCAACTAGCAAAATGAATTCAATAGTACATCAAAAAGATAATGCAGTTAAGTGGGTTTTACTCCAGAAATACAAGGATGGTTCAATGTGTGAATCATTCTTCTGCAAAGACACATACACACATATGTTCATTGTAGCACTATTCACAATAAAAAGACATGGAATCAACTTAAATGACTAAATAAAGAAAATGTGGTACATATACACCATGGAATACTATGCAGTCATAAAAAAGAATGACATCATGTCCTTTGCAGCAACATGGATAGAGCTGAACATCATTATCCTAAGTGAAATAACTCAAAAACAGAAAAATCAAATACCGTGTGTTCTCACTTAACATGTGGGAGCTAAACAATGGGTACATATGGACATAAAGATGGAAATAATAGACACTGGGGAGTCCAAAAGGAGAGAGGGTTGGAGGGTTAAGGTTGAAAAATTACCTATTGGGTATAGTATTCCCTATTTGGTGATGGGTTCACTAGAGCCCAAACCTCACCATTATGCAATATATCCATGTATCAAACCTGCACATGTACCCCGTGAATCTAAGATTTTTAAAGATTCTATTAAACAATAAAGCAACGGAATAATATACTGAGGATATTAAATTTATTTTAAAAATAAATTTTGGATAAAACTTGTATGTGTATATACGTAGACAGAGAGAAAAACAAATACATCTATACAGGAGCTGTACACACACACGCATACAGTAAACACATATATGAAGAAACTATATAAAACACACTACATCGAAATGTTTCTGAATTATATCTAATTCAACAAGAAAATATTCAAAATTTGCATATAGTCGATAATAAAGAAAAGAGAGCTAATTATATACTTACCAAGAAGAGGTGGAAGTGGAGGCACTAAAGGTATTCTAATGAGTTGTAAAATCTTTCCCCCAATAATGGCACTATAAAAAATAATTAACAATCCAAATAAATTTCCACCAGGGAGAGCTTCAGAGCCTAAGACTGACCAGGTCGTACACCATATCACAAAGAGTATAACTCCTGAAATACAAAAAAAGTACAGCTATATATCTACATACACATAGATGTATACAAACAAAGGATCAATTCTCTTTTATCATATATACTAATAACCAGTTCTATAAAATGATACATGGTATAGATCAATGTTGCTTCCTAGTTTGGTGAAAGAGATATCTGCTTAACATGTATTCCAAATAACCTGTCAATTTATGAGATAGGTTTTTTTTTCTTTTTTTTTTTTTTTTGAGACGGAGTCTCGCTCTGTCGTCCAGGCTGGAGTGCAGTGGCCGAATCTCAGCTCACTGCAAGCTCCGCCTCCCGGGTTTACGCCATTCTCCTGCCTCAGCCTCCCGAGTAGCTGGGACTACAAGCGCCAGCCACCTCGCCCGGCTAGTTTTTTGTATTTTTTAGTAGAGACGGGGTTTCACTGTGTTCGCCAGGATGGTCTCGATCTCCTGACCTCGTGATCCGCCCATCTCGGCCTCCCAAAGTGCTGGGATTACAGGCTTGAGCCACTGTGCCTGGCCACGAGACAGGTTTTAAACAAAGTGTTTTTACTTTAAAAATATTTAAAACCTGTATCTGGGCCAGGTGCAGTGGTTCACGCCTTAATCTCAGCACTTTAGGAGGCTGAGGCAGGCTGGATCACATGAGGTCAGGAGTTTGAGACCAGCCTGGCCAACACAGTGAAACCCCATCTCTACTAAAAATACAAAAATTAGCCGTAGGCAGTGGTGCGTGCCTGTAATCCCAGCTATATGGGAGGCTGAGTCAGCAGAATCGCCTGAACCCGGGAGGCGGAGGTTGCAGTGAGCCAAGAGTGTGCCACTGCACTCCAGCCTGGGTGACAGAGCGAGACTCAGTCTCAATAAAGGAATAAAAAAAACCTGTATGTGAACTCTTGAAAATGCTAACCATTATAATATATGATAGTTAAGAACATCATGGCAATATGATGAGATTTACTTCATTTTATATTTTAAAATAGCTTTTTCATCAGGATGGAAAATAAGAGGATGATTGTCTGTGATAAGAATTCACAACCTTATTGAAGATCACCGTGTCAGGGTGCCAAATCTTTTAACAGGAACCTACTAAATCTTTATTTTGAAAGGATAATTCAATTGATATTTGGCATAAATGTATTAGAGGAGGTAATGGATAGAAGAAATGAACCTAGACTTTGTGGGAATAAATATAAAGTATCTTAGATTATGCGTAGGAAGTAGAGGTAGATAAGATGAGTAGGTATAAGTTACTAGACATCTTGTTTCTGGCAACTAGGTGCTACTCACAGAGGAATCCATAGGTTTCTGTAAAGGACAGACAATAACATGGTAAATTTCCATATGCTAATTAAGTCATTTGCCATGAATCATAGTAGGTAATGCTTTTAATGTTTTTAAAACAACTCACAGGCATTTTTTAGCTATGACCCATTTCTGGCTGTATAGAATTTGCCAGGGTAAAAGAGGAGGATGTTGACTTACTCCAGGCAGAAAGTTAGAACAAAGTTTCCTTCCCCCCTCCCCTCTGATTATTGTCATCCTGCAAACCTGGAAGCCTTGGAGGACTAAACTCTTACTAAAAGAATGGACGAGGCTGGGCGCGGTGGTTCATGCCTGTAATCCCAGCACTTTGGGAGGCAGAGGCAGGTGGATCACCTGAGGTCAGGAGTTCAAGATGCGCCTGACCAACATGGAGAAATGCCGTCTCTACTAAAAATACAAAAAATTAGCCTGGCCTGGTGGCGCATGCCTGTAATCCCAGCTACTTGGGAGGCTGAGGCAGGAGAATCGCTTGAACCCAGGAGGCGGACATTGTAGTGAGCCGAGATGGCGCCACTTCACTCCAGCCTGGGCAACAAGAGCAAAACTCCATTTCAAGAAAAAGAAGAAGAAGAAAAAAGAATGGACCAGAAAATGTCATCCTACTGACAAACTGAGAAGACAAGACAGTTTGTCTTAGCTGGTCTCTGGGTGGCAAAGTCTTTTTTGAGAATTCATATGCAACACTGGCCTCATCCAACTTATGTGTAGGGCTCAAATTTACATTACATGCACAGTTTAGGGATCCCAAAGTTCTAAATCTACCATAAAAGTGTCCCTGCATAGAAGTATCCCTAGAACACTTGGTAGATGCTAATTCAAAAAATCTCTAACAGACACTCCTAATCCCAGACCGCATAAAGTCTCAAAGGTAAAACCAAGTGAATCTGAACTTAAAATAAAATAAGAAGAAATAGCCCATCAGCAAAAGTTAACAGATACAACAAAGAATGGGATTAGATGTCTAAAAACCTCAGCTAATAGAACCACTAGATAGACACTATAAAATATGTATTTTCAAAGGGACTAGAGACAATTTTTAAAAAATTGGAGACATGAGAAGAAAAAACTACTTGAAAGTATTGCAAAATAATTAAATAGAACATCTAGAAAAAACCTTAAAAGTTACTTAACTAAAAAACCCCACTAGGTACCCCAAATAGCAGTCTAGACATGGCTGAAGGAGAACACAGCAAAGTGGTAGATATGAGGAAATTACTTAAGAGCATAGCATAAAAAAATGAGGTAGAAAATGAGAGATTTAGATGATGGAAAATATCTAAAACACAGCTAATAGTAGTTTCAGAAACATAATTGAAAGAATGAAGAAGATATAATATTTGAGAAGAAAACTGGCTTCAAATTTTACAGAATTGATTAAGGTTTTTATTGATTTGGACACAGGAAGTCAAATGAGTTCTAATCAGGATTAAGTAAAAGTAGACACTTAAATAAAATGTTGAGAAACTATAGACTACCAAAGGCAAAAATAAAATCTTAAAGAATCTAGACAGAGAAAGAGATTAATCATAATGAAATAAACAATAAAGCAGATTCTCAATTCTTAATAGCATAATTAAAATCTTCAAAGTACAGAGATAAAGAAGTCATTCAATGTTGAATTCTGTAGCCAGTTAACTGTCACTCAAACAAAAGACAAATGAAAGATATTGTCAAACAAATACATTTAAGAACATATGCCATTTTTTACTGGGGAAAAATCTACTGAAAGATATGCTTTAGAAATATAACATAGAACCAAAAAGGAAGGATCAATGTGCAAAGTAGTTGGTAAAATGTAGGTTAGTCTAAACAAGTATTGGTTGTGTAACACATTACTAATGAAAATTGTTAATCAGAAGATACAGAGATAAGGTTGTGAGGTGACATGAAAAGGTTGGCAATTTATTTCCACACCAAAACTCTCCCCTAAAATTGCACAAAATACCAAAAACAATCATTTTAGTACCCTGAAAACTCATCAAAGACAGTTATCAAATTAAGAAGCATTTATTCTTGAAAAAAGTATTAGGGTTTTTGGTAGGATTGGTAAAAGTCTGAGCCCTTTCTGACTGGGGATGCTCCCTAATGTGGTTTGGCTCTGTGTCCCCACCCAAATCTCATCTTGAATTGTACTCTCATAATTCCCACGTGTTATGGGAGGGACCTGGTGGGAGATAATTGAATCACGGGGGTGGTTCCCCCCATACTGTTATCGTGGTAGTGAATAAGCCTCACAAGATCTGATGCCTTTATCAGGGGTTTCTGCTTTTGCATCTTCCTCTTGCCGCCACCATGTAAGAAGTGCCTTTCACCTCCCGCCATGATTCTGAGGCCTCCCCAGCCATCTGGAACTGTAAATCCAATTAAACCTCTTTTTCTTCCCAGTCTTGGGTATGTCTTTATCAGCAGAATGAAAACGGACTAATACACTCCCATCCCTCTTTTCATCTCCAAGCTCAGTTGGGAAAAACTGCAGTTTTACCAGTATGAAGCTAGATGTAAAACCCGGCAGCTTTCCTATTAGGGCTGGGGGCAGGAGTGGATTTGGTATGGAGTAGAGGGAAGAAATCAATGGTTTTGCCAGTTAAATATAGCAGAGTGGTTTGGGAATGAACAGAGAGAATTGTAGCTTTACTAGTCTGAGGTTGCAGTCTCAGTTGGGGAAGTGGAAGACAAGACAAAAATTTAAATGAGAGGTCCTGAGGGTCAATAGGTGCAGCAAACCACCATGGCACATGTATACCTATGTAACAAACCTGCACGTTCTGTACATGTATCCTGGAATTCAAGAAAGAGAGAGAGAGAGAGACAGAGAGAGAGAGAGAGAGAAGAAAGAAAAGAAAGACCCACATGCTAGGCTAGAGTTTCCTAATTCCAAGTTCCAATTCTCTGAGAAGAGTGGCTCACTGTGCCTAAAATGTTTATACAAACACTGTGGTTTACTCTGAACAGCTGCTTTCCTTCTGGGAGTCTGGAATTCTGGTACATGTGAAGGAGAGTAACGTCCATAAAATCCTGAGTACTTAGTCTCTAATGAGACTCTGGTCCTGGTAGACGACATTGCACATGTGCTGTCAAAATTTCATGCTGGGAAAGAAAAACACATCCTTGTAACTCCACAGGAGGTGATTCTGGGAAGCTTGTGCCTGGTTTCCTCCAGACTTTACCACATACACCTTTTTCCCTTTGCTAATTTTGCTTTGTGTCCTTTCACTATAATAAATTAAAAACTTGAGTATTACTTAAAAAAAAATGAGATATCCTGGAAAGGAGAGAGTCATAGACCGTTTGAGATAAGTTCTCCACACATATATGGCTGATTGGAAAAGTATGGAAGTGTAGGAAAGACTCAAGAGAGTATGACAAAAAGTAAAAATGAAGTGAGACTTGAGTATTAATTGCAACTTTGGATGCATTCACCCACCCATCCACAGATTATTTGGCAGAGAGTGTAAGCCTTACTAGCTTTAACATAATGTCTCTCCAAAATCAAACTATGCAACAGACACAAAGGAAATTCCTAGAAAGACAGGCTAAAACAATAACAACAACAACACAATATAAAAGACATCACTGCTGAAAACCATTGGGCAGAAGGATTATACAGTACAAGTATAGGCCAATTACCAAAACAATAACAACAACAAAACAATCACAAATAAAAACCAAATCCAGATTTGCTATAATGTATAATTAAAGTGTTTAGTTTTCAGTTAAAAATTATTAGATGTGTAAGGAAACAGGAAAATATGGCTCATACTCTGGGAAAAAAAATCAGTGACTAGAAACTGTCTGAATTCAGATATCAGATTTAGAAAATTTTCAAAGTATATATTATAAATATATTCAAATTAAAAATATGATAACAATGTTCTGTCTAATAGAGAATATGAATAAGGAGACAGAACATATTTAAAAATAGAAATCTAGAATTGAAAAGTACAACAATTAAAGTGAAAAAATCACTAGCGAGGTTCAATAGCACATTTGACCTTGTGAAAGAAAGTATCAGTGAACTTCAAGATAGACCAATAGAGGTTAATCAATCTGAAGAACAAAAAGAAAAAAGGATAATAAACAGATCCTCAGAAACTTATGGGATACCATCAAGAGCACTAACATATGCATAATGGGAATTCCAGGAGAAGAGAGAGATAAGGGGACAGAAAAATATTTGAAAACATGTCTGAAAACTTCAAAAATGTTATGAAAAACATTAATCTTCAGATATAAGAAGTTCAACAATCTTAAGTAGGATAAACACAAAGAGATTCACACCTAGAGCCATAACTGTCAAATTGGTGAAAACCAAGGATAATAAAAAAATTATGAAAGTAGCAAGAGATGACTTATCACATACAGGAGAACAATAATATGATCAATACTGGCATTTTTATCTGAAAAAATGGAGGCCTTATGAAGTGACATTTCAAAAATGCAGGGGAAAATAACTGTCAATCAAGAATTCTGTATCCAGTTAAATGATCCTTCAAAAATGAAGCTGAAATAAAGACATTTCCAGATAAATAAAAATAAAGATAACTTACCCTTGATAAAGAAACACTAAAGAAAATGCTTTTAAGATAAAAGGACAGAAAACCAAACACCACATGTTCTCACTCATAGGTGGGAATTGAACAATGAGAACATTTGGATACAGGGTGGGGAACATCACACACCAGGGCCTGACGTGAGGTGGGGTGAGGGGGCAGGGATAGCATTAGGAGATATACCTAATGTAAATGACGAGTTAATGGGTGCAGGACACCAACATGGCACATGTATACATATGTAACAAACCTGCATGTTGTGCACATGTACCCTAGAACTTAAAGTATATATATATAGATAGATACTTTATATATATATATTTATATATATATACTTTTATATATATATATATATATAAAGTATCTATCTATATATATAAAGATAAAAGGATATGACACCAGATGGCAACTTGAACCTATAAGGAATAAGTGGCACTGGAAATGGTAAATAAATTTGTAAGTATAAAAGATGTGTGTGTGTGCGTGTGTGTGTGTATTCTGATTTAATCTCTTTTAAAAAAGCATATGATTATTATAGGCAATAACTATAACAATACTGCTGAGTTTATAGCATATAAGAGGTACATTGGATCAAAGTTGCTATATAACACTGGAATTAAGTAAAAATTATTAAACCAAAGTAGAATGTAAAAAGGGAAGATGATTGATTATTATAATCCCCAAAGGTACTTGGGAGGCTGAGATAGAAGTATTGCTTGAGGCTAGTAGTTTGAGACTAGCCCAAACAACACAATGAGACTCTGTTGATATAGTTTGGATATATGTCCCTGCCCAAATCTCATGTTGAATTGTAATTCCCAAAGTTGGAGGTGGGTCCTGCTGGGAGGTGAATGGATCATGGGGGCAGATTTCTCATGAATGGTTAGTACCATCCTCTTGGTGCTGTCCTTGTGACAGTGAGTAAGTTCTTGTGAGATCTCATTTAAAAGTGTGTGGCACTGACCCTTGCTCTTTTAGTCCTGCTTTCGCTATGTGATATGCATTTGTCTTCTGCCATGATTGTAAGCTTCCTGAAGGCTTCCCAGAAGCAGATGCCTCTATGCTTCCTGTACAACCTGCAGAACTGTGAGCCAATTAAACCTCTCACAAATTATTGACTTTCAGGTATTTGAAAGCAATGAAAGAATGGACTAATACAACTGTCTCTAAAAAAATTTAAGCAAAATTACCCAGGTGTGATGACACATGCCTGTAGTCCCAGCTACTTGACAGGCAAAGGTGAGAGGACTGATTGAGCCCAGGAGTTTGAGGCTGCAATAAGCTACGACCATGCCGTTATCTCTTAAAAAAATAAGCCCCAGAGAGGCCGGGAACGGTGGCTCACACCAGTAGTCCCAGCACTTTGGGAGGCCATGGCGGGCAGATCACGAGGTCAGGAGATGGAGACAATCCAGGCTAACATGGCGAAATCCCGTGTCTACTAAAAATACAAAAAATTAACCAGGCGTGGTGGCAGGTACCTGTAGTCTCAGCTACTTGGGAGGCTGAGGCAGGAGAACGGCGTGAACCCAGGAGGCGGAGCTTGCTGTGAGCCGAGATCGTTCCACTGCACTCCAGCCTGGCGACAGAGTGAGACTGTCTCAAAAAACAAAAAAACAAAAACAAAGAAAACAAAAAAAAAAACCAGCCCCAGAGAAACCACTACAACAAAAAGCTAGAAAACATAGCAAAAATCAACAGAGAAATTGAAATAGGGCACTAAAAATACTTGGTTAACATGAAAGAAGCAGTAATGTGAGAAAAGAAAAACAAAAAGATCTGACACATGGAAAACAAATAACAAGATGTTAAATGCAAATCCAACCATATCAATAATTATGTTAAATGTGAATGGACTAAAATCAAAAGGCAACTATTACCATACAGGACTTTAAAAAGACAAGATTCAGCTATATGGTGCCTACAAGAAACAAACTTTACATAAAACAAGCAGGTTGAATGTAAAAGGATAGGAGATTAGGAGATATATGCAAATGGCAATTATGGGTGAAAGAAGAAAACACAAGTGTTTTCTTGTTTTTTCTATATATATATATAAAAATATAGGCCGGGCGCGGTGGCTCAAGCCTGTAATCCCAGCACTTTGGGAGGCCGAGACGGGCGGATCACGAGGTCAGGAGATCGAGACCATCCTGGCTAACACTGTGAAACCCCGTCTCTACTAAAAAAAATACAAAAAACTAGCCGGGCGAAGTGGCGGGCGCCTGTAGTCCCAGCTACTCGGGAGGCTGAGGCAGGAGAATGGCGTGAACCCGGGAGGCGGAGCTTGCAGTGAGCTGAGATCCGGCCACTGCACTCCAGCCCTGGCGACAGAGCGAGACTCCGTCTCAAAAAAAAAAAAAAAAAAAAAATATATATATATATATATTTTTTTAAACCTGTAAGTCAGTTTTATTGTCTGTAAAATGGGGATAAAAAATTATCTCTTGCCAATATACATAGGTTTTGTTACAATAAAATGAACTAGTGAGCATGAAAGAATATTGCAATCTGTAAGATGTTCTTCCAGGAATTCTTGCATTCTAGGAAAATCAGAACATTTCTGGTAATAGAATTTTTGACATTTTGAGGAAAGATTTTTTAAGGATATATGCAAAAAGAACACATTCTCTTCTCTAATTACATCATGGATTCTCTTTTTGCATTGAGATTTTGCTTGAATATCAATAGACAAGAGAAGGGGGTGGTTCAAGCACTTGTTTAGTGAGCAGAATGCTGACAGGAAGCAAGGAGCCGGAAGGACACTCCCTGTGCTTTTGGTCAGGGGCCCTCTTGGCTGGTGCCAAGGATTGTTCTCAGTGACAAGACAAATACAGAAATGGAGAGTGATTACAAAGTTCTGTAGCAATTTGACATTGTATCTTATAAAAAGTAAGTATCAGTCTACATCAAATGGGAAATTAAAAACAAAAATGATTGGGTCCTAGTCTACTAAGCTTAGTCCCTAGGTGACAAAATAATCTGTATAACAAACCCGCATGACACAAGTTTACCTACGTAACAAACCTGAACATGTACCCCTGAACCCAAAATAAAAGTTTTTTTTTTTTAAAGAAAGGAAGAAAAACAAAACAAAAAAACCACATCTGTTTCTTCATCACAGATAATTTGAGAAGCACTAGTGTCAGGAAAAAAGAATAATAAACAATATGTATATTAAAACCTCACCAGAAAACATATATGCAGTGGGATATCTTTTTGGACATTAAAGAAATGTGAAAAATCACACATATATTCCTAATGAACTGGACTATATTACATATATATATATGTTTATTTAGAAGTATTAAATTGAATTAAGTATTAAATTTATTTTTTAAACACTGGTATAAAGGAAGGATGTTCTAATTAAGAAGGATAGATAAAGTGCAATTACAACTCTGAGTAGAGAAATAGTAAAATGCCCAGAAACAGACTGGCAAAAACTATGGATAATTAATCTCACAAAAGGAAGCAGAATTTATTAATATAAATAACAAAGTATTACTGATAGTTAAATAATTATGAGTTATACTGAAGAATTATTTTATATTTTAAAATAGCAAAACCCAAAACAAAACAGTGTGGTAAAGCTGTGGTGAGGTTTGTACATTTTAGGAAGCCTCGGTATTTTTAGCTCATATGGTTTTTTGATGAGTAAAAATAAAAAAAAGTTAAAAATGATTTCTCTGCTGCTTAAATTCTGATATACATCTACTGCATGGTAAGATATGAGTTTAGAGTCATTGCATTTTTTTAGTAGTTCCACTAATAAGAATTGTTTTTTTTTTTTTTTTGAGACGGAGTTTCGTTCTTGTTGCCCAGGCTGGAGTGCAATGGCATGATCTTGGCTCACCACAACCTCCGCTTCCCAGGTTCAAGGGATTCTCCTGCCTCAGTCTCCTGAGTAGCTGGAATTACAGGCATGCGCCACCACACCCGGCTAATTTGTTTTTTTTAGTAGAGACGGGGTTTCTCCCTGTTGGTCAGGCTGGTCTTGAACTCCTGACCTCATGTGATCCACCTGCCTCAGCCTCTCAAAGTGCCGGGATTACAGACGTGAGCCACCATGACCAGCCAAAGCTTTACTTTCTAAAAATTATATTAAAATTGATATTTCTCTATTATCTAATCATAAATTACATCAAATATGCTGTTTTGAATTTTATTTTTCCCTTTAAACATAAAGACACACATTCAATTCATTGTGCTAAATTACCAGTGTGATCACAAATTAAGAAATCCAATTCAAAGAATTTTGCATACAAGGAGTCCGGAAAGTGTTAATAACTTTTGTTGCAAAGATAATTTTATGAAAGTAATAGAAGACCAAAAAAAAAGTACAAAACAATTATTACATAAGTATCTTTCTTTTTCTGAATCACCCATGATTACTTTCTCCACCAAGCAAAAACTGAGTGCACACTTATCTGTCTCCAACCTGCCCAGCCTCTTTTCCTAAACCTCCCCAGCCTCTCACGACAGACAGGCTGCTACTGTACTTTGTGCATTCTGCTATTTTTAGCAAGAGGTCTATTTTGTCAGTGTTGTCTGAATACATATTTGCTAACTCCCAGACTTTCAGTCACTTATGTATGTATTTATTTATTTATTTAGTCTCTTTTCTTGTATTTCCCTTTTCCTTTTCTTTTCTTTCCTTTCTTTTTCCCTTTCCTCCTTCCTTCCTTCTTTTGCTTATTTTTTTCCCTTTAACTCCCATTCACTATTTCCATGACTGTCAAATAGTAGATTGAGCCTTTAAAATACTCCTTTTTAAAAATTTATTGTACTTTAAGTTCTGGGATACATGTGCAGAACGTGCAGGCTTGTTATATAGGTATACATGTGCCATGGTGGTTTGCTGTACCCATCTACAATATATCTTTTTTTTTTTTTTTTTTTTTTTTTTTTTTTGAGACGGAGTCTTGCTCTGCCGCCCAGGCTGGAGTACAGTGGCCGGCTCTCAGCTCACTGCAAGCTCCGCCTCCCGGGTTCACGCCATTCTCCTGTCTCAGCCTCCCGAGTAGCTGGGACTACAGGCGCCCGCCTCGTCGCCCGGCTCGTTTTTTGTATTTTTAGTAGAGACGGGGTTTCACCGTATTAGCCAGGATGGTCTCGATCTCCTGACCTCGTGATCCGCCCGTCTCGGCCTCCCAAAGTGCTGGGATTACAGGCTTGAGCCACCGCGCCCGGCCTACAATATATCTTATAATAAAAATGGAAACACGCAGGAGACGTGGCATATGGGGTGAGTGGGTTGCCGAGTGCATGGTGGCAGGGTGCTCCAGGGTGGCCAGTGGGGCTAAGTGCTGTGTATTCCAAGCATGGCGGGCTTCCTGCCTTCCTGTGTGGCAGACTGTGGCATCAGGTAAGAGCCACTCAGTGCCCACGCTGGCTCTTCCATGGCCCTGCTCTCAGCCCCTGGCATCCAGTCCACACCTGGAGGTTCAGCTGCATCCACTGCTCTGGGTCTCAGCCCTGTGACAACTTCAGTAGGTATTCCAAACTTGGCTATGCAGGCAACACTGAGCCATAGTTTACTATTCTTTCATGCATTTCTATCCGAGAGTCAGCAAAGGTAGATGACAAAGCCCAAAGGAGAATGTTGAGGGGAGTTGATGACCTTGACTTTTTTTATATAGGATGAAGCCATTACAAAGTGGTCAATATGACATGGAATCACTGAAGACTGGGGTATTATGGAAAGGTTCATGGAGCAAGTGGTTTTTAAATATTTTTGAGCAGAATCTGAGGACCATTATTTTTTAATGACAGAACTTCCACTGAATACACTAGAAAATACAGAGCATTTTTGCAGAAATTATGTTTGAATTATTTAATGTACCAGGATTCTACATTGCAGTTCAGGAGGTACTGGCCTTGGCGGTATCTTGGACATCTCAACAAGTGGGTGAATGTATGTTAATGAGTATAGTAATTGACAAAAGAGATGGAGTCACCTATGTTCTCCCAGTTGTAGAAGGTTATGTAATTGGGAGCTGCATCAAACACATCCTGATTGTAGGTGATATTGCGTATTTCATGCGACAGCTGCTAAGGGAGAGGGAGGTAGGAATCCCTCTTGAGCAGTCACTGGAGACCACAAAAGCCATGAAGGAGAAATACTATTACATTTGCCCTGATATAGTCAAGGAATTTGCTAAGTATGATGTGGATCCCTGGAAGTGGATCAAACAGTACACAGGTATCAATGTGATCAACCAGGAGAAATTCACAATAGATGTTGGTTACAAGAGGTTCCTGCAACCTGAAATATTTTTTTACCCAGAGTTTGCCAACCCAGATGTTATGGAATCCATCTTGAATATTGTTGATAAATACAAAACTGTCCCATTGATGTGCATTGTCCGCTGTATAAGAATGTTGTTCTTTCAAGAGGTTTGACCATGTTCAGGAATTTGAACCTCAACTGCAGAGAGATTTGAAGAGTGGTACATGTCAGATTAAAACTCAGTAAAGGAGCTCAGTGGCAGGAGAATCAAACCTAAGCTTGCAGAGGTTCGGGTGGCAATCCATCACATGCAGCACTATGCCTTATGGTTTGGAAGCTTAATGCTAGCCTCAACTTTGGAGTTATTTCAGACTGTCACACCAAGAAGGCCTATGAAGAATATGGCCCCAGCATCTGCCACCACAGCCTTCTCTTTGGAGTAATGTCTTAGTGTCTGCCTTGAAAGCATCATTTAATAGTGCCATGTTGGGGAACAAGTGTCCGTCAGAACCCAGAGAAGACCACCATTTCTAAATGACATTTGGTGTTGATGTTTGAGTAGCATGCTTGCATCACCTAGTGCATGAGGCACAGTGCAGAGTCATTTCAGTAAAAGTCATTTCTTTATGTGTTAGCTGTTGTATGCCCACTCCTTCTTCTCTCACTCCCTTTCTTCATACTTCCCCAGTTTCCCTCCTCCTTTTCACTTGAGCTTTTTTGTTGACAAATACCATTCTCAAGGAATTCAAATGTGACTTTGAAAATTGTTAAGAGGAAAAGAAATTCAAAAATGGCCCAAAATATTTCTCCCCCAGGAAAGAATGCAGTGGTATAAATCCTTTTTCCCCAGCCTATTTTTATAAATAAAATGTTATAAACTTAAAATACAAAAAAAAAAAAAAAAAAACAAAAACAAAAACAATATACCATTATTTACAGGATGCAATTAAAGCAGTGTATAGAGGAAAATGTATAGCTTTAGAAACAGAAAGAAAAAGTAATCTAAAATTGATAATTAAAACTTCCAGCTTAAGACTCTAGAAAAAGATGAGTAAACCAAGCCAAAAGTAAGTAGGATGTATGAAATACAAAGGTCACGGTGGAAAACAATATATACAGAACAGGATAACATTAAAAACAACCAAAGAAATCCAAAATTGCTTATTTCAGAAAGTCAAGAAAATAAATACTGTTTAGTTACATTGACCAAGAAAAAAGAAAGAAGACACTAATTCCCAAAATCAAGAATGAAAGAGAAATATCACCACAGACCTTACCCTTAAAAGGATGTTAAGAAAATGGTGTAATAACTTTAAGGTAAAAAATTAGACAGCTCAGATAAAATAGAACAATTCCTAGAAAGACACAAATTACCAAAACTGACTAAAGGAAAAAGGAAAAAATATATACCGATATCGAGTAAAGAAACTGCATCAGTAATTTAAAATCTTCCTATAGAGAAAAAATATACTTCACTGGTGAATTCTATCAAACTATTAAGGGAGGAAACAATACTAATGTTACAAAAACTTCTTTCAGCAAATAGAGGAGGAAGGAAACTTCCCAACTAACTTTATTTCATTTGATATCAATATTACCCTGATATCAATATGAGACAAAGACATTACAAGAAAACACAGCTATATACCAATATCCCTTGTGAACCTAGACATAAAAATTCTTAACCAAATATTAGCAAACGTAATTGAGCAACATATGAAAAAAATTTTAAACCATAATCAAATGAAGTTTATCTCAGGAATGTGAAGTTGACTTAACATCCAAAATCAATGTAATAAACTATATTAACAGAATAAAGGACATAACCATATGATCACCTCAATAGATGCAGAAAAGCATCTGACAGAATTCAACACTCATATATTAAAAAGAAATCTCATCAACTTATCAATAGAAGGGAACTTCTTCAAATGATCAAGGCATCTACCAGAAGCTTACAGCAAACATACTTTATGGTTAAAAAAAAATTGAATGTGCTTTCCTCTAGATTAGGAAAAATGCAAAGATACCTGTATTTACCACTTCTATTTTACAGTGCACCATAGGTCTTAGTTTGTGTAATAGTCAAGGAAAAAAGGTATGGAAAAAAGACAACTCTTTTTATTATTAGCCTTGTATACAGAAAATCCTGAGGAACACACCCCCACACACACCCACATACCACACCCCCTCCCAAACTTACTAGAACTAAGAGTGGGACTTAGCAAGTTTGTAGAGTATATGATCAATATACAAAAATCAGTTGTGTATATGGTAGCAATAAACAATACAAAGATGAAATAAAACAATTCCAATCACAATAGCATAAAAAATAAACGTCTTAGTTTGTTTTATGTTGTTATAATAGAATGTCTGAGACTGTATAAAAAGGTTTATTTAGCTTATGTTTCTCCAGATTGGGAAGTTCAAGAAGCATGGCACCAGCATCTGCTTAGCTTCTGGTGAGGACTTTAGTAGTGCATCAAAACATGGCACAAGACCAAAGAGGAAGTGGGAATGTGCCAAGAGGCCAAACACAAGGTACAACTTTGTACAATGGGTTGCTTTATAACAATCCATTCTCAGGGTAACTAATGTATCCCCACAGGAACCAATCCAGTTTCATGACAACAAGAACTCACTCACTATATGAGGACTGCACCAAGCTGCTCAAAACGGCAGAGTCCCCATGACCTGAGCATCTCCCATTAGGCTCTACCTCTTAAAAGTTCCAACATGATTTTTGGCGGAGACACTGAAACCATGGCATTCCACCCTTGGAACCCCAAACTCATGTCTCTTTTACACTGTAAAATATAATTATTCAATCCTAATGGTCTGCAAAGTCTTAATGTATTCCAGTACCAATTCAAAGGTCAAAGTCCAAAGTCTCATATAAGGCTCAAGGCAAGTTCCTTCTAGCTATGAGCCTGTAAAATAATAATAATAATAATAATAATAAAACAAGTTATTTACTTCCAAGATACAATGGTGGAATAGTCATATGGCAGACAGTCCCATTCCAAAACGGAGAAATAGGCCAAAAGAAGAAAGAGGTGACAAGCCTTGAGCAAGTTCAAAACTCAGCAGGGCAGATACTAAATCTTAAAGCTCCAGAATAATTATCCACTCCATGTGCTGCCTCCTGGGCACAGTGGGGAGTTTTATCCCTAAAGCCTTGGGCAGCCCCACCTCCGCTGCTTTGTTGGGCATAGCCACGTGGCTGCTCTCACTGGTTGGAGTTGGTTACCTGTGGCTTTTCCAGGCTGAGGTTGTATGTTGGCAATGACTCTATAGTTCTGGAGTCCCAGTGGTGGTCCACTTTCATGGATTCACTAGGCATTGCCCTGGTACAGGCTCTTTGTGGCAGCTCCAACCCCCCATTTTTCTGCTCAGCATTGCCTTAGGGGAGATACACTGCAGTGGCTCTGGCCCTGCAACAAGTCTCTACCTGAGCTCCCAGTCTTTTCAGTACATTCCTTAAAATCTAGGTGGAAGCCGCCATGCCTCCACTTCTCTTGTATTCTGCACATCTGCAAAACTAGTACCACATGGTTGTAAATGCCATCAAGGCTTACCGCTTGCACCCTCCAGAGTGGTGTCATGAGCTGCATCTGAGGCTGCTTGATCCACGACTGTTTGCCACCAAGGTTTATGGCTTGTATCTTGTGGGATGGCAGCCTGAGCCACACCTGGGTATGATTGTGCCATGGCTGGGGTGGCTGCTGAGGGCTGTGCCAATATTTGGGGAGCAGGATCTCAAAACAGCTACACAGGGTAGTGATGCATGGGTCCTGTCTCTTAAAACCATTCTGTCCTCCTAGACCTCTAGAGAGGCCACCTCTAAAATTTCTGAAATGCCTTCAAGGGTCTTTAAAAAATTGTCTCAATAATTATCAACTGGCTTTCTTCTCTCAGTGCTAATCTCTTTAGTATTTGTTGCTCTGCTGCAACCTTGGACTCCTCTCCTGAAAATGCTCTTTCATTCTCTACCACATGGCCAGGCTATTAATTTTCAAATTTTTATGCTTGCTTCCCTTTCATTTTGCATTTCACTGAATGTAGTAAACAATAGATACATAGCTGCTCTATATTTTGCTTACAAATTTCTTCTGCCAGGTACGCTAGTTCATCACTCTTAAGTCTAGCCTTCCACAAAACCTTAGGGCACAAAGCCTTAGATACAAGACAGCCAAATTTTTGCTACGGTGTAACAAGGATGACTTTGTCTCCAGTTCTTAATACCTTGTTCCTCATTTCTATCTGAGATCTCATTAGAATGGCCTTTGCTGTCCATATTTTTATCAGCAGTGTGGTAATGACTACTGAACCAATCTCTAAGAAATTCTAAACTTTCTCTCATCTTTTTGTTGTCTTCTGAGCCCTCACCAAAATTATACTTCATGCTCTGTTTATGACAATACAGTCTTTTTCTACTCTGCTCCTTCAAACTTTTCCAGCCTCTGCCCATTACCCAGTTCCAATGAGGCTTCTGCATTTTCGAGTATCTATATAGCAACATCCCACTCTCAGTACCAATTTTCTGTCTTAGTCCGTTTTGTGTTGCTATAACAGAATACCGGAGACTGAGTAATTTATAAAGAGATATATTTGGCTTGCAGTTCTGCAGGCTGGAAAGCATGACACTGGCATCTGTTTGGGTTCTGGTCAAAGCTTTAGTGTTGTGTCACAACATGGTAGAAGAAGGTTAAAGGGGAGTAGGCATGTACCAAGGGGCCAAGCATGAAGCGTGACCTCACTGTATAGGAACTCATTTTCATAGTAACTAATCCATTCCTGAGAGAACTAATCTAGTCTCACAAGAGTGAGAACTCACTCACTAGTGTAAGAATAGTACCAAGCTGCCCACAAAGGAAGAGCTCCCAAGACCCAAACACTTCCCGTTAGGCCCCACCTCTTAAGCATTCCAACATGAGTTTTGGTAGGGACACTCAAACTATAGCAATAATAGAATAATTAGGAAAACCTTTAACAAAATAAGTGTAAAACCTTTGCACTGAAAACTAAAAAACATCACTCAGATAAGTGCCTAAACAAATGGAGAGATATATCATGTTAATGGATTAGATGACTTAATATTGTTAGATGTCAATTGAGCTACAAATTAACTGCAATTCCTGCCAAAAGTCTAGAAAGATTATTGGAAAAATTGACAAGCTGATTCTAAAATCATATAGAAATACAATAATATCTAGAATAGCCAAAACAATCTTGCTAAGTAAGAATGAAGCTAGAGTACTTAATACTGCCTTATTTTAAAATTCAGTGTAAAGCAAAAGTAGTCAAGACAGTGTAGAATCCGCATTAAGAGAGATAGATTGATCAATGGAATTAAGGGGAGTTCAGAATCCAACCCACTTTCATTTGATGAAAGTCAATTGATTTTCATCAAAGATGCTAAGACAATTCAATAGGAAAAAGATGTTCTTTCTATAAATGATTCTATAAGAATTGATTATTCATTTACAAAAACTAAACCTAGATCCTTAGGTCATATACGGAAATTAACTAAAATGGACGATAGACCTAATTGTAAGAGCTAAAACTGTAAAATGTCTAGGAAAAAATACAGGAGAAAATATTTGTGACCTTGGACTAAGCAAAGGTTTCTTAGATATAATACCAAAAACATGATCCATAAAAGAAAAACTGATAAACTGGGACTTCATCAAAATGATGACATCTTTGCTTTTCAAATATTTCTTTTTTTTTTTTTTTTTTTTTGAGACGGAGTCTCGCTCTGTCGCCCAGGCTGGAGTGCAGTGGCCGGATCTCAGCTCACTGCAAGCTCCGCCTCCCGGGTTCCCGCCATTCTCCTGCCTCAGCCTCCGGAGTAGCTGGGACTACAGGCGCCCGCCACCACGCCTGGCTAGTTTTTTGTATTTTTTTAGTAGAGACGGGGTTTCACCGTATTAGCCAGGATGGTCTCGATCTCCTGACCTCGTGATCTGCCCTTCTCGGCCTCCCAAAGTGCTGGGATTACAGGCTTGAGCCACCGCGCCCGGCCGCTTTTCAAATATTTCTTGAATAAATGACAAGAGAGGATTGTTCCAAGATGGTCAAATAGGAACAGCTTTGGTCTGCAGCTCCCAGTGTGATCGACGCAGAAGCCAGGTGATTTCTGCATTTCCAACTGAGGCACCTGGTTCATCTCACTGGGACTGGTTGGACAGTGGGTGCAGCCCACAGAGGGTGAGCCGAAGCAGGGCGGGGTGTCACCTCACCCAGGAAGTGATGCAAGGGGATGGGGGATTTCCCTTTACTAGCCAACGGAAGCCGTGACAGATGGTACCTGGAAAATTGGGACACTCCCACCCTAATATTGTGCTTTTCCAAAGGTCTTAGCAAATGGCACACCAGGAGATTATATCCCACTCCTGGCTCAGCGGGTCCCACAGCTACAGAGCCTTACTCACTGCTAGCGCAGCAGTCCAAGATTGAACTGCAAGGCTGCAGCCTGGGCTGGGGGAGGGGCATCTGACATTGCTGAGGCTTGAGTAGGTAAACAAAGCAGCTGGGAAGCTCCTTTGAGCTCCACCACAGCTCAGTAAGGCCTGCCTGCCTCTGTAGACTCCACCTCTGGGTGCAGGGTATAGCTGAACAAAAGGCAGCAGAAATTTCTGCAGACTTAAACGTCCCTGTCTGACAGCTATGAAGAGAGCAGTGGTTCTTCCAGCACGGAGTTTGAGCTCTGAGAACCGACAGAGCTGCCAGTAGGGGCCGATTGACACCTCACACAGCCAGGTGCCCCTCAGAGACGAAGCTTCCAGAGGAGGGATCAGGCAGCAATATTTGCTGTTCTGCAGCCTCTGCTGGTGATACCAAGGCAAACAGGGTCTGCAGTAGACCTCCAACAAACTCCAACAGACCTGCAGCTGAGGATCCTGTTAGAAGGAAAACTAGCAAACAGAAAGGAATAGCATCAATATCAACAAAAAGGACATCCACACCAAAATCCCATCTGTAGGTCACCATCATCAAAGACCAAAGGTAGAGAAAACCACAAAGATGGGGAGAAGCCAGAGCAGAAAAGCTGAAAATTCTAAAAACCAGAGCACCTCTTCTCCTCCAAAGGATCGCAGCTGCTCACCAGCAATGGAACAAAGCTGGACAGAGAATGAATTTGATGAGTTGTCAGAAGTAGGCTTCAGAAGGTTGGTAATAACAAACTTCTCTGAGCTAAAGGAGGATGTTCAAACCCAAGGCAAGGAAGCTAAAAACCTTGAAAAAGATTAGATGAATGGCTAACAAGATTAAATAGCATAGAGAAGACCTTAAATGACCTGATGGAGCTGAAAACCATGGCACGAGAACTACGTGATGCACGCACGCATAGCCAATTCAATCAAGTGGAAGAAAGGGTATCAGTGATTGAAGATAAAATGAATGAAATAAAGCGAGAAGAGAAGTTTAGATAAAAAAGAGTAAAAAGAAATGAACAAAGCCTCCAAGAAATATGGGACTATGTGAAAAGACCAAATCTACGGCTGATTGGTGTACTTGAAAGTGACGAGGAGAATGGAACCAAGTTGGAAAACACTTTTCAGGATATTATCCAGGAGAACTTCCCTAACCTAGCAAGGCAGGCCAACATTCAAATTCAGGAAATACAGAAAACACCACAAAGATAGTCTTCGAGAAGAGCAACCCCAAGACATAACTGTCAGATTCACCAAGGTTGAAATGAAGGGAAAAATCTTAAGGGCAGCCAGAGAAAAGGGTCAGGTTACCCACAAAGGGAAGCCCAGCAGACTAACAGCGGATCTCTGCACAGAAACTCTACAAGGCAGAAGAGAGTGGGGACCAATATTCAACATTCTTAAAGAAAAGAATTTTCAACCCAGAATTTCATATCCAGCCAAACTAGGCTTCATAAGTGAAGGAGAAATAAAATCCTTTACAGACAAGCAAATGCTTAGAGATATTGTCACGACCAGGCCTGCCCTACAAGAGCTCCTGAAGGAAGCACTAAACAGGGAAAGGAACAACCGGTACCAACCACTGCAAAAACATACCAAAATGTAAAGACCATTGATGCTAGGAAGAAACTGCATCAACTAACAAGCAAAATAACCAGCTAACATCATAATGACAGGATCAGTTTCACACATAACAATATTAACCCTAAATGTAAATAGACTAAATGTTCCAATTAAAAGACACAGGCTGGCAAATTGGATAAAGAGTCAAGACCCATCAATTTGCTGTATCCAGGAGACCCATCTCAAGTGCAGAGACACACATAGGCTCAAAATAAAAGGATGGAGGAAGATCTATCAAGCAAATGGAAAACAAAAAATGGCAGGGGTTGTAATCCTAGTATCTGATAAAACAGACTTTAAACCAACAAAGATCAAAAGAGATAAAGAAGGCCATTACATAATGGTAAAGGGATCAATTCAACAGGAAGAGCTAATCATCCTAAATATATATGCACCCAATACAGGAGCACCTAGATTCATAAAGCAAGTCCTTAGAGACTTACAAAGAGACTTAGACTCCCACACAATAATAATGGGAGACTTTAACACCCCACTGTCAACATTAGACAGATCAACGAGACAGAAAGTTAACAAGGATATCCAGGAATTGAACTCAACTCTGCATCAAGCAGACCTAACAGACATCTACAGAACTCTCCACCCCAAATCAACATAATATACATTCTTCTCAGCACCACATCACACTTATTCTAAAACTGACCACATAGTTGGAAGCAAAGAACTTCTCAGCAAATGTAAAAGAACAGAAATCACAACAAACTGTCTCTCAGACCACAGTGCAATCTAATTAGAACTCAGGATTAAGAAACTCACTCAAAACCACTCAACTACATGGAAACTGAACAACCTGTTCCTGAATGACTACTGAGTACATAACAAAATGAAGGCAGAAATAAAGATGTTCTTTGAAACCAATGAGAACAAAGATACAATGTACCAGAATCTCTGGGACACATTTAAAGCAGTGTGTAGAGGGAAATTTATAGCACTAAATGCCCATAAGAGAAAACAGAAAAGATCTAAAATTGACACCCTAACATCACAATTAAAAGAACTAGAGAAGCAAGAGCACACAAAATCAAAATCTAGCAGAATGCAAGAAATAACTAAGATCAGAGAGCAGAACTGAAGGAGATAGAGAAGCAAAAATCCCTTTTAAAAATCAATGAATCCAGGAACTGGTTTTTTGAAAAGATCAACAAAATAGATAGACCACTAGCAAGACTAATAAAAAAGAAAAGAAAGAAGAATCAAATAGATGTAATAAAAAGTGATAAAGGGGATATCACCACCGATCCCATAGAAATACAAACTACCATCAGAGAATACTATAAACACCTCTACGCAAATAAACTAGAAAATCTAGGAGAAATGGATAAATTCCTGGACACATACACCCTCCCAAGACTAAACTAGGAAGAATTTGAATCCCTGAGTAGACCAATAACAGGCTCTGAAATTGAGGCAATAATAAAGAGCCTACCGACCAAAAAATGTCCAGGACCAGATGGAGTCACAGCTGAATTCTACCAGAGATACAAAGAGGAGCTGGTACCATTCCTTCAGAAATGATTCCAATCACTAGAAAAAGACGGAATCCTCCATAACTCATGTTATAAGACCAGCATCATCCTGATACCAAAGCTTGGCAGAGACACAACAAAAAAGACAATTTTAGACCAATATCCCTGATGAACATCAATGCGAAAATCCTCAATAAAATACTGGCAAACCGAATCCAGCAGCACATCAAAAAGTTTATCCACCACGATCAAGTGGGCTTCATCCCTGGGCCGCAAGGCTGGTTCAACAAACGCAAATCAATAAACGTAATCCATCACATAAACAGAACCAAAGAGAAAAACCACATGATTATCCAATAGATGCAGAAAAGGCCTTTGATAAAATTCAACAGCCCTTCATGCTAAAAACTCTCAATAAACTAGGTATTGATGGAATGTATCTCAAAATAATAAGAGCTATTTATGACAAACCCACAGCCAATATCATACTGAATGGGCAAAAACTGGAAACATTCTCTTTGAAAACTGGCACAAGACAGGGATGTCCTCTTTCGCCACTCCTATTCAACATAGTGTTGGAAGTTCTGGCCAGGGCAATCAGGCAGGAGAAAGAAATAAAGGGTATTCAGTTCAGAAAAGAGGAAGTCAAATTGTCCTTGTTTGCAGATGACATGATTGTGTATTTAGAAAACCCCATCGTCTTAGCCCAAAATCTCCTTAAGCTGATAAGCAACTTCAGCAAAGTCTCAGGATACAAAATCAATGTGCAAAAATCACAAGCATTCCTATACACCAATAACAGACAAACAGAGGGCCAAACCATGAGTGAACTCCCATTCACAATTGCTACAAAGAGAATAAAATACCTAGGAATCCAACTTACAAGGGGTGTGAAGGACTTCTTCACGGAGAACTACAAACCACTGCTCAATGAAATAAAAGAGGACACAAACTAATGGAAGAATATTCTGTGCTCATGGAATAGCATGGAAGAATCAATATTGTGAAAATGGCTATACTGCCCAAGGTAATTTATAGATTCAATGGCATCCAATCAAGCTACCAATGACTTTCTTCACAGAATTTGAAAAAACTACTTTAAAGTTCATATGGAAACAAAAAAGAGCCTGCATTGCCAAGACAATCCTAAACAAAAAGAAGCTGGAGGCATCATACTACCTGACTTCAAACTATACTACAAGGCTACAGTAACCAAAACAGCATGGTACTGGTACCAAAGCAGAGATATAGACCAATGGAATAGAACAGAGTCCTCAATAACAACACACATCTACAACCATCTGATCTTTGACGAACCTGACAAAAACCAGAAATGGGGGAAGGATTCCCTATTTAATAAATAGTGCTGGGAAAATTGGCTAGCCTTATGTAGAAAGCTGAAACTGCATGCCTTCCTTACACCTCATACAAAAATTAATTCAAGATGGATTAAAGGTTTAAATGATAAACTTAAAACTGTAAAAACCCTAGAAGAAAACCTAGGCAATACCATTCAAGACACAGGCATGAGCAAGGACTTCACGGACTAATACACCAAAAGCAACGGCAACAAAAGCCAGAATAGACAAATGGGATCTCATTAAACTAAAGAGCTTCTGCACAGCAAAAGAAACGACTGTCAGAGACAACAGGCAACCTACAGAATGGGAGAAAATTTTTGCAATCTACCCATCTGACAAAGGGCTAATATCCAGAATCTACAAAGAACTTAAACAAATTTACAAGAAAAATTCAAACAACCCCATCAAAAAGTGGGTGAATGATATGAACAGACACTTCTCAAAAGAAGACATTTATGCAGCCAACAGACACATGAAAAAAATGCTCATCATCACCAGTCATTAGAGAAATGCAAATCAAAACCACAAAGAGATACCATCTCACACCAGTTAGAATGGCGATCATTAAAAAGTCAGGAAACAACAGATGCTGGAGAGGATGTGGAGAAACAGGAACACTTTTACACTGTTGGTTGTTGTGTAAACTAGTTCATCCATTGTGGAAAGACAGTGTGGTGATTCCTCAAGGATCTAGAACTAGAAATACCACTTGACCCAGTGATCCCATTACTGGGTATATACCCAAAGGATTATAAATCATGCTACTATAAAGACACACGTATCTGTATGTTTATTGCAGGACTATTCACAATAGCAAAGACTTGGAACCAACCCAAATGTTCATCAATGATAAACTGGATTAAGAAAATGTGGCACATATACACCATGGAATACTATGCAGCCATAAAAAGATGAGTTCATGTCCTTTGTAGGGGATGAAGCTGTAATCCATCATTCTGAGCAAACTATTGCAAGGAGAGAAAACAAAACACTGCATGTTCTCACTCATAGGTGGGAATTGAATAATGAGAACACTTGGATACAGGGCGGGGAGCATCACACACTGGGGCCTGTCGTGGGGTGTGAGGGAGAGGGGAGGGATAGCATTAGGAGATATACCTAATGTAAATAACGGGTTAATGGGTGCAGCAAACCAACATGGCACATGTATACATATGTAACAAACCTGCACATTGTGCACATGTGTCCTAGAACTTAAAGTATAATAATAATAAAAAATAAATGAAAAGGAAAGCTATAGACTGGGAGAAAACACTGCTAAATATATATCTGATAAAGAACTTATATTAGGCCAGATGTGGTTGCTCATGCCTGTAATCCCAGCACTTTGGGAGGCCAAAGCATGAGGATCACTTTAGCCCAGGAGTTTGAGATCAGCTTAGACAACATGGCAAAATCCTGTCTCTGCAAAAAATTTAAAAATTAGCTGGGCATGGTGGCAGGTGCCTGTAGAGCTAGCTACCTAGGAGGTTGAGTGTGAGCCCAGGAGGTCAGCTACATGAGCTGTGATGGAGCCACTGCACTGCAACCTGGGTGACAGAGTGAGATCCTGTCTCAAAAAAAAAACAAAAACAAAGACCAAAAAAACCAACAACAAAAACAAAATAGCATAACTTACATTTAGAATACATAAAGAACTTTTATAAGAATAAAAAAAAACTAATTTTTAAAATGGGCAAAAGATTTCAATAGATACTTCATCAAAGAAGGTATATGAATAAATGCAAATAAGCCAGGTGAAATGCAAATTAAAACCAAACTGAGATAACTCTATATACACACTAGAATGGCTAAAATAACAGGATTAATCATACCACGTATTGATGAGGATGTGAGGAAACCAGAATCACTACACATTACTGCTAGGAACATAAAACAGTACAGTCACTTTGGAAAATAAATTGGCAGTATAATTAAAAATTTAGCTGGGCATAGTGCTGAGTGCCTGTAGGCCCAGCTACCCAGAGGCTGAGGTGGGAGAATTGCTTGAACCTATGAGTTAAAGTTCAGCCTGGATAACATAGTGAGACCTCATTTCTTAACAACAACAACAAAAAAATTAAACATACTTATACAATACAATCCCATTAATTCTGTTTCCAAAGGAAGTAAAAATATGTCTATCCAAATGTTGGTAGCAGCATTGTGTAGAATAACTCCAAACTGGAAACAGTGCAAATTTACATCAACTGGTGAATGGATAACCAAAGTGTGGGTCATGATCATAAAATGTATGGATTGCCCACACATGCACTCAACAGTTTCTTTAGAACTCCAAAACATACTGCTAACTTAAAGTCAGGTACATAAGACAACATATTGTAAGTTAATCTATTTAAATTTTTTTTTTTTTTTGAGACAGTGTCTGGCTCTGTTACCCAGGCTGGAGTGCAGTGGCACGATCTTGGCTCACTGCAACCTCCACCTCCTGGGCTCAGGCCATCCTCCCACTTAAGCCTTCGAGTAGCTCAAACTACAGGTGCGCCATCACGCCCAGCTAATTTTTGCATTATTAGTAGAGATGGGGTTTCACCATGTTGCCTAGGTTAGTCTCGAACTCCTGGGCTCAAGTGATCTGCTCGCCTCGGCCTCCTAAAGTGCTCGGATTACAGGCATGAGCCACCGTGCCCGGCCAATCTATGTAACTTTTCACGGAAGGCAAAACTATAAAGAAAGCAGATCATTTGTTACTTGGGACTTGGGGAGGTAGGAGTGATGATTTAATTCAAATAAGCATGAGGAAATTTTTTGAGATTATGTAAGTATTCACAAACTGAAGTTTTGTAATTGTTGTACAACTGTATAAATTTACCAAAACTCATCAAAATGTGCATTTAAAATAAATAAATTTTGTGGTCTGTACATTATACCTCAAAAAAGCTGATAAAATATAAATTGGAAGAAAACTACTGGAAAACAATAAGTTGGAGACGAATGAGGGTGATCAAAATTAAAGAATCTTTCTAGAGGAAACTAAAGATTTTAATTTTAAAATTAGGTTTTTTATTACTTGTTAATTCAAGTACACATTTTAAATTTCAAGGGTAATCATGAATAGAATAGAACTAGAACATACAACTTTTAAACAAATAGAGGGGAAAAACCTTGATCAATCTAATAGAATGCATTGGGGAAAAGAATTAGAGAAACAATATGGTTAAGAGAAAGCACAAAATATGATGACAGAAGTAAATATAAATTTATCAATAAACACAATAAACTTACATGGTCTAAATTAGTTAAAGACAGACACTTGAAAACCGGATTAAAAACATGAAAATCCAGGTATAACCTGTAATAGTTAAAAACATGAAGACACCAAATTCTGAAGGCATGAGAAGAGTATATGATAAATAAAACAAATATTAATCAATATATGGCTGAAATAGCTATTTTCATATCAACAACTAGAATTGAAGACAAAAAACATTCTGAGGAATAAGAGTCATTACATAAAGACATGTATGCATGTAACAATTCAACCTTAAAATGTATGAAGCATAAATTGACAGAATTACAAAGAAAAATGGCTAAATCCTCAACCTTGAAGAAACTAAACCTCTGAGTCAATGATAATCAAAAAGTAGTAAGACTATCTCAGATTTTAACAACTGTATTAAAAAAGCTTAATTTAAAGGAAATATATAGACTTCTGTACCCTCAAATTAGAGAATATATATACTTTAAAGGCTGCTTAGGAGAACTGAACCTATACTAGCCTACGAATCAAATCACAACAAATAAACAAACATAACATGCGGCTTATACTCTGTAACCAAAATGCAACTTATACTAGAAAAAAATGTAAATTTCTTTCATTTTCAAACTAAAGGCATACCTTTAAATAATTTTTGAGTCAAAGAAGACATGAAAACAAAATCAGAAAATATTTGGGAGTGAAATACTACATAACAAAACTTGTGAGATAGAGCTGAGGCAGTACTGAAAGGGTAATTTATATCTTTAATGTTTACATTGAAAAATAGGCTGAAAATTAGATAAGTGTTCACCTTAGGAAGTTTAGAAAGAGAAAAACAGACTGGGCATGGTGGCTCAGGCCTGTAATCTCAGCACTTTGGGAGGCCAAGGTGGGCGGATTACCTGAGGTCCGGAGTTCAAGACAAGCTTGGACAGCATGGTGAAAACCCTGTCTCCACTGAAAATACAAAAATTAACTGGGTGTGGTGGCGGGTGCCTGTAATCCTAGCTACTCAGGAGGAGAATTGCTTGAGCCCGGGAGGCAGAGGTTGCAGTGAGCCGAGATGGGGCCACTGCATTCCAGCCTGGGCAACAGAGCAAGACTCTGTCTAGAAAAAAAATCAGAGTAAACCTAAATGAAATAAATTAAAGGAAATATTGCTAAAAGTAGAAATAGACATTAATAAACTATAAAACAAAGAAACAATAGGCAAGATTCACAAAACCAAATGCTGATTCTTTAAAAAGAATAATAAAATAGGCACACTTCTGGTAAGATTGATTAATTAAAAAGAGAAGGCATAAATAAGCAATATTAGGAATAAAAAATGAGGTAT
The DNA here is from genome assembly GCF_009764315.1 of Trachypithecus francoisi. Taxonomy (NCBI): domain Eukaryota; kingdom Metazoa; phylum Chordata; class Mammalia; order Primates; family Cercopithecidae; genus Trachypithecus; species Trachypithecus francoisi. The sequence goes on from NW_022681454.1 coordinate 99,461,249, forward strand.
AACATAAAATATGAGTGAAAAAATAATAAAGTGAATACTATAGATGTATATATGACAACAGTCTAAAAACGTAAGTGAAATGAACAATTTCTTTGGCTACTATAATTTATAAACACTTAGTCAAGAAGAAATGGGACACCTAAATATTCCTGTATCTATTTTTAAAAATTAAATCAGTAAATACTTTCTCATAGAAAATACCCACTAGTATGAGATACTTTAATATGAAAGTTCTACCAAACATTCAAAGAACATACAAATAAGCACTCTTGTATAAAAATAATTTCAGAGAATTGAAAAAGAGGCAACACCTTCAATTCATTTTGTGAAGCTAACATAAATGCAATATAAATATTTAAGATCATTATAATCCAAGAAAATTGGAGGCCAAACTAAGCTTAGATACAGACATCTAAATTAAAATAATAGCAAATCTAATCATGTATTCTAAAAAAATTCTTGACCAACTGGGTATCTCAGGAATAGAAGCAAACATTTAACAGTTTGCCCAAGCAGCTTTTATTTTATTTTACTATTTTTAAAGAGACAGGGTCTTGCCCTGTTGCCTGGGTTGGAATAGTGGCACGATCATATAGCTCACAGCATCCTTGAACTCCTGGGCTCCAGGGACCCTCTGCCTTAGCCTCCTGAGTAGCTGGGACTATAGGCACGCACCACAGTGCCTAGCTAATTTTAAAAAGTTTTTATTTTGTAGAGACGAAGTCTCACTATGTTGCCCAGGCTGGCCTCAAACTCTTGGTTTCAAATGATTCTTCCACCTTGGTGTCCCAAAGTGTTGGGATTACAGGGATCGGCCACGGCACCTGGCCTGAGCAGGTTTTAATAAGTCACCCCATGTTTGGAGAATTTCTAATATAATTAATTTTACTTTCCCAATGTAGAAGCTGGGAACTCAGTTTTTAAACTTCCTTTGTCATGAACGCATAGACACATGATGAACACACTGCTACCGACATTAATTTCTGCTTTTATCTGTACAGTTGGTGCCTCCAGGAAAAGGAGGGGAATGATGTTGGAAAATAGTACACAGGAACTATATCCATAATGATTTTATATATATATATATTATATATATATAAAAACTAGAATTTAAGACTAGAATATATATATATATATAGTGTGTGTGTGTGTGTGTGTGTGTGTGTGTGTGTGTGTTTGTTTTTTTCAGGCTAGAGTGCAGTGGCGCAATCTCACAATCTCAGCTCACTGCAACCTTCGCTCCCCGGGCTCAAGAGATTCTCCTGCTTCAGCCTCTTGAGTATCTGGGACTACAGGCGCATGCCACCATGACTGGCTAATTTTTGTATTTTTTAGTAGAGACGGGGTTTCACCATATTGGCCAGGCTAGTTTGAACTCCCAACCTCAGGAGATCTGCTCGCCTCAGCCTCCCAAAGTGTTGGGATTACAGGAGTCAACTATCACGCCTGGCCAGGGAATGTTTAAATTAGAAGGTCCCACGCGTTAATATGATATCTTGGACATTGATAAGACCACATAGACAAACCATATAAAAGGAAAAGAGGAAAAGGCCCAGGTCTAAGTCCTGAATGGTATTTAGAAGTTAGGAAAAGAAGAACGGAATATGGAAGACAAGAAAGGAAGAAGCAGTGAGGGAAGAGGAAAATCAGTAAGTGGTGCCTCAGAATTAGAAAAAAAAAGACAGTGTTTCAATAAGAGAGTGGTCATTGGTGTGAAAAGCTGCAAAGATCTTGAATAAGATGCAGACAGAAATGTTCACTGGATTTGGTTAATACACTTAGTCAGATTTAAAAAAAACTAGCAATTTCACCAGTTATATGGTCCTTTTCATACTCCAGAGATGAAGGATAATATTTACTAGCCAATATAATATTCTAGGTATTGAATGTAGATATCAGTATTGATTTACTTTGAACTTCTACTTTAAAATAAAGAAATTAAGTCTCTCCTGAAATTCAAAGATATTATCATTTCTTAACAGTCATCAATAGTTTTCATGACATCTCATTTGAAGCAATAACTAATTTATATTACATTAGATAATTTAATACATGGTTTCTGAATGACTATTTATATGCGAGGGTAGGTCCCAATCATAAAGAGCTAATCCCTGATTTGAAGGAACTTACAATTAATTTAATAAAAAAGACAGAAATGTTGTACAAATTAAAACGGCATAAGTGCCAAAGTAAAACTGGGAAATCTGGAAAAAAAATCATAGGTTCTTGAAAGATGAAATGTCAATAGGCAAAGAATAAGGACATGCTAAGTTAAGGGATAGGATGGACACGGATATAGCAACGTGAAGTCAAGAGCACATTGAGAGGTAAGTAAATTTGTCTGGATGAAGTGAGATATTTTGGCAGGTGAGAGTGGAAAGAAAATTCATAATTGAAACATGAAGTGTCTTGAATGCTTTGCTAAATTTTAGGAGTAAAGTAAACATAAGAAATGTTATGGGCTGGGTGCAATGGCTTATTGTCTGTAATTCCAGAACTTTGGGAGGCCAAGGCCGGAAGATGGCTTGAGCCCGGAAGTTGAAGATCAGCCTGGGAAACTTAGGGCGATGCTGTCTCTACAAAAAATTTAAAAAATTATCCAGGTATGGTGACATGTGCCTGCAGTCCCAACTACTCAGTAGGCTGAGGCAGGAGGATCGCTTGAGCCCAGGAAGTCAAGGTTGCAGTGAGTTGTGATGGTGCCACTGTACTGCAGCCCGGGCAACAGAGTGAAAGCCTGCCTCCAAAAAAAGGAAAAAAAAAAGAGAGAGAAATGGAAATGTTATGGAAGTGGAATTGATAGGGCTTATAAACAAAATGAGTGATAGCATGAGGAAAAAAAGCCAAGTCAAAGATGTTTATGAGCCCTCTAGGCTGTATAACTGAGACAGTATTATAACTTAAAAAAAAAAAAAAGAAAGAAAAATAGAAGGAGCAGAGTTTTCTAGTGAGAAGGTGAAGATACTTTTGACTACACTGAGTGTGAGGAATCTTAACAAGAGCATTACAAACAGGATTCTGGTTAAAGAATTTATTATTATGCTTGTAGTTGAGGGTAGATATTTTGTTTTAGCTCTCCGGCAAACAGAACCATATAGGTATTCAATAAATGTTTGCTGAGTAAATGACATTTTGATGTATTAATGTTAGTTCAGGAGAGCACCTAAACACCAATGTTGAGAACTTTTTTGGGAATACTTTAATTATGAACTTTTAGAACACTAATACAATTTTTTTCTAACAACCAGAAAAATTTGTTGTCCCTAATTCTTTTCAATGTGCCATTCTCAGAGCCCCAGCTGGGTGCAGTATATGGCTAAGCAATTAATATGGGACTGCTAGAGTTTTTAAAAAACATAGTCTATGAGAAGTTACAAATTTTTTAAAACATATTCTTATCTTTAGGATAATACTACAAAACTTTTCTAAAATAAATGCTCTAAAAATTTTTATTTGCTCTCTAGTATTTATTGATATGGTTAGCTTTCTGGTTTCTTAATTTACAGTACACGGTTATACTCATTATTAAAAGCTTTTTAAATATGATGCTGTGAAAGGTGTTACAGAGAGCAATTGCATAAATAGTTCTACTTATGACAGGGTAAAAACCACTGAGCAAACATACTTAATTGAATGCATGACTTCTTGGGGAATAAAAAAGCATTATAATGTGAAACTGTAGGTGAAAACCCTCCTCAAGTTCATTGACGTTAGAGACAAAAGTTTTCAATTCTTTTCATTTCCCATTTGCTCTTTGCCAATATTGGAATAGTAAGTAGTTAACCTGATTGGTGAGAACCTCATAGTTATTGAGCCATATCCTAGAACCAGTAGGATTCTTTTGCCTCAAAAGTGAGAAATCCATTCCTGTCTCCGTTTTGCATTGCTTTTCCTTTGTTATTCTCAGTGGTAAACACACGTGGATCAGGACCCCACTAGAAGGCAGGGCTAGCAGTCCATTTCTCTTCTCCACCCTCTAGTGAACTCCAGTCTGCTCATGATAGTGTTTTTGAGGCAAGTCCGTCCTCCTAGTTAACTGGGTACTCAAAGTCTGCTCTGAAGGATCAACTTGCCAGACAGGAAGAGACATGATCTATGGAGAAGCCTTATCTTTACTCCAGTTTTCCAAGGAGGTCTTTCGTTGGTGGAAGTACTGGCCCTCCACTAATGAAACTATGTTCACCCCCACTTGGCTACTTAGTGTCTGTTCTCTACTGACTATAACCCAGAAGGAATGGGGATATTATTATATTTTTAATAGGCTTTTTTTTTAGAGTAGTTTATCAAATATGTCCCTTTGCAAATATTTTCTTCCAATCTGTTGCTTGTCTTTTCATTCTCTTGAAAGTGTGTTCCACAGAGCACAGATTTTTTTCCCTTCTCTTTTACAGACGGGAACAGCATGGAAGAACATAGATTTTAATGTTAAGGAAATCAAGTTTATCTATTATTTCTTTCATGGAGTGTACCTTTGATGTTATATCTAAAACTCCTTACCATACCTAAGGTCATCTAGATTTTCTATGTTACCATCTACATTTACAGTTCTATGTTTTACATTCAAGTCTATGATAAATTTTGAGGTAATTTTGTGGAAAGTTTTAAGGGTTATGTATAGATTCCTTTTTTTTTTTTTTTGCATGCATGTGGATGTCCATATGTTTTGGCATCATGTTTAGTTGAAAAGATTATGTTTGCTCCATTGTATTGCTTTTATTCCTTTGTCAAAGATCAGTTGACAATATTTTTGTGGGTCTATTTCTGGACTCTATTCTGTTTGATTGGTCTCTTTGTCTAGTCTTTTACCAATACCACATTGTCCTGATCATTGTAGCTTTATAGTAAGTCTTGAAGTTGGGTAATGTCAGTTCTCTGATCTTGTTTCTCTCTTTCAGTGTCGAGTTGGCTTTTCTGGGTCTTTTGCCTGCCCAAACAAATTTTAACATAAATTTGTTCATATCCACAAAATAACTTTCAGGAATTTTGATTGGGATTGCATTGAATCAAGTTAGGAAGAACTGGCATCTGACAATACTAGTCTTTCATGAACATAAAATATTTCTCAATTTATTTAGTTCTTTTATTTATTTCATCAGAATTTTACAGTTATTACTCAAATAGATCTTGTATATATTTTTGTTAGACATATCTAAGATGTTAATTTTGTGGTGCTAATGTAAATGGTGCTGTTTTTAATTTCAAATTCCATTTGTTCACTGTGGCACATAGGAAAACAATTGACTTTTGCATATTAATCTTGTATCCTGCCTACTTACTCACTTAGTAGTTGTTCCAGGAGTTCTTTTTTACATGATTCTTTTAGAATTTTTACCTATACAATCATCTGATCTGTAAATAAAGACAAATGTATCTCTTCTTTCCTAACCTGTATACCTTTTGTTTACTTTCCTTGTCATAATTCATTAGTTGGACTTCCAGTACAATGTTGAAAAGAAGTGGCAAGAAGAGGCATCCTTACCTTGTTACTGATCTTAGAAGCTTCTAGTTTTTCACCAATAAGTACAATGTTAGCTGTAGGATTTTAGTAGATAGTTTTTATCCAGTTGAGGAAGTTTCCATTCTATTCGAGTTTGCTGATATATATATATACACACACACATACACACACACACACCCGTATATATATGTGTGTGTATATATACATATTTTTTAAAAATTATGACTGGGCATTGGATTTTGTCAGATACCTTTCTGCATCTACTGATATGATCATGTGATTTTTCTTTCTTAACCTGTTGATGTGATGGATTACATTACTTGATTTTTGAATGATGAACTAATCTTGTATATTTGGGATAAATCCCACTTGGTGATGGTCATGGTGTATCCTTTTTATATGCTGTTTAATTCAATTTGTTAATATTTTGTTAATAATTTTTGCATCTATGTGTATGAGAGATATTGGTCTGTAGATAATGGTTCTAAAATGTTTTTTTGCCAGTTTTTGATATTAGGAATGCTGACCTTATAGAATAAATTGGAAAGTATTCCTTCTGCTTATGTCTTCTAGAAATAGCTGAGAAAATTGTATAATTTCATCCTTAAATGTTTCATAGAATTCATCAGTGAATCCACCTGGGCCTGGTACTTTCTATTTTGGAAAGAAACATTGATTCAATTTCTTTAATAGTTATAGGCCTATTCATATGATCCATTTCTTCTTGTGAGTTTTGGCAGATTGTGTCTTTCAAGGAATTGGTCCTTTTTATCTAGGTTATTGAATTTGTGGGCATAAAGTTGTTCATAGTATTCCTTTATTAACCTTTTAATGCCCATGGGATCTGTAGCAATGTCTTCTCTTTTATTTCTGATATAAGGAATGTGTGTCTTCTCACATTTTTTTCTTAGTTTGGCTAAAGGCTTATCAATTATGTTGATCGTTTCAAAGAACCAGGTTTTTGTTTCATTGAATTTATTGATTTTCTGTTTTTAATTGTATTGATAACTACTCCAAATTATATTACTTATTTTCTTCTGCTTACTTTGAATTCAATTAGCTATTCTTTTTCTAGCTTCCTGAGGTGGAACTTAATTTATTCATCTTAGATCTTTCTTTTTTTCTGTTAAGAAATATTATCAATACTATACATTTCCTTCTATGCATTGCTTTTGCTGCATCCCATAAATTTTGATAAGTAGTAGTTTCGTTTTGTTCAAAGTATTTGTATTTTTTATTATTTTATTTTATTTTATTGAGACAGAGTCTCACTCTATCACCCACACTGAAATATAGTAGTCTGATCTTGGCTCACTACAGCCTCTGCCTCTGGGGTAAGCAATCTTCCCACCTCAGCCTCCCAAGTAGCTGAGACTACAGGCATGCATCACCACACTCAGCTAATTTTTGTATTTCTTTGTAGAGACAGGGCTTCATCATGTTGCCCAGGCTGGTCTCAAACTCCTGAGCTCAAGCAATCTGCCTGCCTCGGCCTCTCAAAGTACTGGGATTACAGGTGTGAGCCAACATGTCTGGCTGTTCAAAATATTTTTATATTTCTCTTGAGAGTTCTTCTTCGATTCGGTGTTATTTTGAAGTGTGTTGTTTAATCTTTAAGTATTTTGGGATGTTAAAGCTGTTTTTCTGTTACTGATTTCTTAGTTAAAATCCACTGTGGTCTGAGTGCATAGATTGCATCCTTCTAAATTTATTAAAGTGTGTTTTATGGCTCAGGATATAGTCTATCTTCGTGAATGTTCCGTATTAGCTGGAGCAGAATTTGTATTTTGCCCTTTTGGGATGAAGTAGTCTACAAATGTCAATTATATCCAGTTGACTGATGATGCTGTTGAGTTCAACTATGTCTTTACTGAATTTTTGCCTGCTGTCTCTGTCCATTTTGGATAGATGGTTCCAACTAGAAAATGAAGTTCCAACTAGAAAAATGAAATTTATCTCTTTCTCCTTATAGTTTTATCAGTTTTTGACTCGTGTGTTCTTTTTTTAAGAAAAAGGGTCTATGTTTCCCAGGCTGGCCTCCTGGGCTTAAGCAATCGTCCTATTCAGTCTCCAGAGTAGCTGGGACTACAGATGCATACCAATGAGCCTGGCTTGACTCATGTATTTTAATGTTCTTTTGTTAGGCACAAATACATTAAGGATTGCCATGTCTTTTTGAATAAGTAACCCTTTTATTATTATGTAATGCTCCACTTTATTCCTGATAACACTCACTGTTAGAATTCTGCTGTCTGAAATTAATATAGCTAATTTATCTTTCTTTTATTAGTGTTAGAATGGATTCTCCATCTCTTTCCGTCATCAATATGTATCTTGTAAAAAACACATATTCGGGTCTTATTTTTGACCCACTCTAGCAATCTCTGTATTTTACCTAGTGTATTTAGACCATTGACATTTAAAGTGATTATTGATCTATATGGGTTAATATCAATCATACTTGTTCCTGTTTGCTATTCATTGCTCTTATTCTTTGTTGCTACTTTTGTCTTCCATTCTTTTCCTGCCTTTTGTGGTTTTAATTGAGCATTTTATATGATTCAATTTTCTGTTAGCATATCAAATATACTTCTTTATAAATTTTTGTAATGGTTGCCTGAGAGTTTACAACATGCATTTACAAGTAATACAAATCTACTTTCTTTTCTTTTCTTTTTTTCCTTCTTTTGCCTAGGCTGGAGTGCTGGAGTGCAGTGGTGCAATCTTGGCTCACTGCAACCTCCATCTCCTGAGTTCAAATGATTCTCCTGCCTCAGTTTCTTGAGTAGCTGGGATTACAGGTGTCTGCCACCATGCTGGCTAATTTTTTGTATTTTTAGTAGAGACAGGTTTCATCATGTTGGCCAGGCTGGTCTCGAACTCCTGACCTCAAGTGATCCGTCCACCTCAACCTCCCAAAGTGCTGGGATTACAGGTGGGAGCCACTGTGCCCAGTCAAAGTCCATTTTCAAATAATACTATATGGCTTTGTATGTAGAGCAAACACTTTATAATAATATTTCTAATTCCTCCCTCCCATTTCTTGTATTATTACTCTCATTCATTTCCTTTACACATAAGCTATAGTCATAAATACATTATTGCTATTATTAATTTGAACAAATTGTTATCTATTAGATAAATTAAGAATTTAAAAAAGATTTTACCCTTGTGTATTTCCTTTCAAATATTCTTCCTTTTTTACATAGATGTGAGTTTCTGACCTACATCATTTTCCTTCTCTCTGAAGACCATCTTTTAACATCTCTTGCAAGCCAAGTCAACTGGCACAAAAGTTCTTCAATTTTTGTTTATCCGTGAAAGTCTTTATTTCTCCTTCACTTTTCAAGGATGGTTTCACAGGATACAGAATTCTAAGGCTGGTGTTTTTTGCTTTTGTTTTTTCTCTCTCTCAACATTTAAAATATTTCATGCCACTCTATTCTTGCTTCCATGGTTTCCGATGAGAAGTTGGATGTAATTCTTACCTTTGCTCCTTTATAGGTCGTTTTTCCTCTGTCTTCTTTCAATACTTTTTTCTTTATCTTTGATTTTTCTGAAGTTTGAATATGATATGCCTAGGTGTAGTTTGTTTGAACATTTACCCTGTTTGGTCTTCTCTGGGCTTCCAGAATCTGTGACTTGGTGCTTGACATTCATTTGTGGAAATTCCTAGTCATTATGTCTTCAAATATGTCTTCTGTTCCTTTCTGTCTTCCTTTTCCTTTTGGTATTCCCATTTCATGTATGTTACACCTTTTGTAGTGACCCCACAATTCTTGGATATTCTGTTCCATTGTTGTTCAGTATTTTTTTCTTTTTGCTTTTTCAGTTTTAGAAGTTTCTACTGGCATATTCTCAAGCCTGGAGATACTTTCTCAGTTTTGTCTAGCCTACTAATAAGCCCATCAAAGGCATTCTTTATTTGTTACAGTGTTTTTGATATCTGGCATTTCTTTCTTACAATTTTTATCCTATGTATAATACTCATCTGTTCTTACATGTTTTCTATTTTTTTCCATTAGAGATGTTAGCATATTTAACATAATTGTTTTAAATTCACGGTCTGATAATTCCAACATACCTTCCATATATGAGTCTGGTTCTGATGTTTGCTCCATTTCTTTAAACTGTGTTTTTTTTTTGCCTTTTAATACACCTTGTAAATTTTAGTTGAAAGATGAACATGATGTACTGAATAAAAGGACCTGTGGTAAGTAAGACTTTAGTAATGTGGTGATAAGGTGTGTGTGTTTGCAGTGGGGGGAGGGGACATTCTATAGTTCTATCACTAGATCTCAGTCTTTTAGTAGGCCTGTGCCTCTGAGCTGTGAATGTCAAAAATGCTTTTCAGTTTTTTTCCACTCCCTTAGTTGGTGCAGGATGGTTAGAGGGGGCCAGAGTTCGATATTTCCCTTCAACTATGTGGAAGGCTAGAGGAGGCTGACTAGAGTTGGGAACAGAACTTATCCATTAAAATCTTACTATCAGTTTTTATGAAGTTAGCAGTCTTGCAAGTTTAGTTCAAAAATAACATCCCAGAGACTTCCAGTTTCCAGTTCTACATGTAAGGATATTAGAAGTCATCACTCTGTCCTAAAAATAAATAAAAAGCCGAAGAAACTGAAAAATCAACAACTCTTCTTATATCCATCAGATCCAAGTTGGTTAGGCTCTGATAAAAACATGTATAGGTTAGGCTCTGACAAAATTTTTTTTTTTTTTTTTTGAGATGGAGTGTCACTCTGTCGCCCAGGCTGGAGTGCAGTGGTCATTGCAAGCTCCTCCTCCCGGGTTCACGCCATTCTCCTGCCTCAGCCTCCCTAGTAGCTGGGACTACAGACATCCGCCACCATGCCCAGCTAATTTTTGTATTTTTAGTAGAGACCGGGTTTCACCATGTTAGCCAGGATGGTCTCGATCTCCTGGCTCCTCGTGATCTGCCCACCTCGGCCTCCCAAAGTGCCGGGATTATAGGAGTGAGCCACTGCACCCAGCCTTTTTTTCGGGGGGATGCAGGGGGCAGACTTTGTAAGAAGAACAGAATGCTTCTTGTGGTATATTTCACGATGGTTACCCTCTCTCTTCCTTGATACTTTCCCTCTCCCCCTGCTGGTTGGTTGCAGAAGGTAAAACTTAAAAAAGTGTGGGCCTCCCCCACCCCATAACTGGGGCCCTCCTGGAGTTTTTAACTCTTGACTTTTCACACAGAGCTTCAGCCAAGTTTTAAATTACAATTCAGGTTTTTGTACCCTGATCCTGGTTCCCACAGAGGTTTTCATTCCTGTAAGTTATGATTCTCTGAATCTGTCAGTCTAATCACTCTTATTTTTTGGGCAGCAGTTTGCCCTGTGACTCACTTCTCTGATGGATTTAAGAAGAGTTGCTCATTTTTCAGTTTCTTCAGCTTTTTATTTGTTTTTAGGACACAGTGATGACTTCTAATCTCCTTACATGTAGAACTGGAAACTGGAAGTTTCTGGGATATTATTTTTGAACCTTAAACTTCCAAGACTGCTAACTTTATAAAACTGATAATAAAATGTTCATGGAGAAGTTCTGTCCCCAAGATTACTTAAAAATCATAGTTGGACATATAAGAAAACTTTAATTTATTTAAAGAAAAAAAGCTTCATAAAATACATTAGCATTTTTGTTAAAAGTAGGTTGAAAAGAAACAAAAAGGAATAATAACTTAAGCTCTAAATCTACTGTCCTAGACTATCCATTTATTTGGGATGAAGCAAGCCATTCTCCAAATAAGGTATGTAAACAGTATGATTCAATGTGATTAGACTGATTTCTGTGTGCGTTTGCGAGTTTAGATTTCTTATTTAAATTTAACTTGTATGCATTGTGGTATTGGTGAATTAACTATTATTTACAGAAAAACATGTTGTTCTATTTCCTTTTATTATCCAAACTCTATGCAGTTTTAAGAAATTATTTTGTTGTTTCATTCTACTTACACATGGTTGTACATTACTTATTCCATGATGCGGCCGAGTGGGATTCCTAGCAGTGACATGTTCTAAGCATACTCAGAGGTTGAGATTCTATACTTTGTATATAAAGGATACAGTGTGAATGTAGGGAGTGGGTTGAGAGAGAGAGACAGAGAGAGACTGATTTCAAAAAAGAGACTGCAAGAATATGCACCCCTAAATAGAAACAAAGAAAATCTCCTTTTCCTATAAATGTCTCCAAAACTGCAAAATCAAAAATGAAAGAAAACTAAGGGGGAAATGAGTTATATCTAAACCTAAAGTTTCAGTTCTGATGTTCTAGAACTCCTCTATTAGCTCCTGAGCAAACTGTAATCCACAATCAGTGATAATGTTTGGTAACTAATACATTTCCTTCTCTTCCACAGGTCCTGGCCCTACTCCTAGTAACTGCTGTGTAGAAATTGCCTACTAAATAGACCAGGTCATGGGAACATGTGTATTTACAAAGGAGTTCAATCACTTACACTGGCGATGAGGACTATTCAAGTTCACAGAAACTTTGATTCAAGGCCATCAATATATAGATATAAATTAAAAAGCAACCTTTACTAATAAAAAAATCAATGAATAAAATTTGCTTCAAAAGTTTAAAGTTAGCAATCAGCAAATAAGAAAATAAAAGTTTAAAACTTCAATTACTTGTGCGTCATCATTTTTAATCAATTTTTTGTTCTCTATAGAGAACAAAATTCTGTACACTTCTTGAAGCCAAAATATCTTTCTCTCATAGGTTTAATCAAACAGAATATTTAGAAAAAAAAAACACAAGAATATCTCTTCGTAAGTATTTGCTGACAACAACAATATGCTTTAAAACTGTAGTGGGAAAGCAGTTATTACACAACTTTTTGCAAGGTTGCAGTTGTTTTAAAACTTAGGGCCCAATTTTAATAAAAAACATAATATTTCCAAAATTATAATGTTCTTTCTAGCTAACTTAAAAGTAAATGTCAAAGTAGGTTTTAAATAAAACCCTTTAATCAATGATGTTTCTAATCCCAAAAATTTAACATAAAAAAGTATGACAAATATTAAAACATACACTTCCTAGGCAATATTCTGTGTTTGTTTTTGTCTTTGAAAGATTCAAGAAAATATTTCCTTTGTTCACATATTGCTTGTAACAGAGCTGATCATCTGATCTAGAGTATATCGATTAAGTAGTGTCTTTGTTGTCTCGTGTTTTAATATTTATCAAACATATTTATCATTTTCTCTTCATTTACATTTTCTTGTTTCACATACCATTTGTAATAATTACATTCAATGCTCCTCTTAGAGGACAAGAAATGTATGTCTTCTTTTTTGTCTGTGGTTTTATTTCTTCCGTATCTGATAGGCCAGTTTTAGTTTCTTCATGTGCAGTACTGTTAAGATCAATGAGACTCTGTAGTAAAACAAGAAAATCTTTAAGGAGCTATACTTTTTGTATAATTTTACGAACGTACTAAACCACCAAAGTTTGGAATTAAATTTATATTATCACTGTCAATGCGAGGAATCACAGATAGAAAAGAAGATTCAAACTCCATATCAGTAGTTATTTGGGGATGTAACAGCAGTGTATTTTGCAGGGTACCTTGATTTAACCTTTTATAGACTTGTGTCCCCATCATTTTCAATCATTTGTGTATACTGAATAAAGGTGCCTACAAGTTTGGTCCATCCTCTGTACACATCCCAAAGATTATTCACCAAAACTTTTTTTTTTTTTTTGAGACAGAGTCTCGCTCGGTCGCCCAGGCTGGGTGCAGTGGCCAGATCTCAGCTCACTGCAAGCTCCGTCTCCTGGGTTTATGCCATTCTCCTGCCTCAGCCTCCCGAGTAGCCAGGACTACAGGTGCCTGCCACCTCGCCCAGCTAGTTTTTTTTGTTTTTTTTAGTAGAGATGGGGTTTCACCATGTTAGCCAGGATGGTCTCCATCTCCTGACCTCGTGATCCGGCCGTCTCGGCCTCCCAAAGTGCTGGGATTACAGGCTTGAGCCACCGCGCCCGGCCTCACCAAAACTTTTGCGAAATGAAAATACAACTCAATTAGACAGGAAGTGAAATATAATTTTACTTGGATTCATCTCATTTGATAAATTTATATAACTGAAAGAAAAATGAGAAAAACATAGGTCAAGCCTTCAGAAATTCAGGCATGCTTCCACTAATATTTATAGACAACATATTAAATACTGCAAGGGTATACCTTAATCTCCCAGGCCTTTTAATGGTAACCTAATTATGAAACTGCTGATTTGGAAAAAACAGGAATCTTTGGTTTGTGAGAATATTGAGAAACTTCTTCCAATGTAAAAAACAAACCATAAACAATGATAACAACAATAAAACACCAGAGTAGAGTTAACTCTGCAATAGAAATCTCCCAAATTTGCCTTATGATTGTCATGGGTGGGTGGGTGTGGGTATGTGTGTGCCAGCAATTTGAGTGACTTGATAATACTTTGAGTGAGTGAAAGAGGGAACATCACATCATCACAGGAAACAATAAAAAGGCTAGAGGGCATGGACACATTGAGGAAGGGAATTTTACATGTAATCACTAAGGAGACAGAGATGTCAAAGCAGCTGATGGCTAAAAATGAATTATGTAGCTCTTTAAGATCACAGTTCTTCAAATCTGATCATAATTAACCTATTGGAGTTCTGGTATAGAGGCTGTTTCTGAAAATTCTGTTACCATATAAAGACACAATGGTGAATTATTATTAAGGTGGGTGAAAGGTCATATATAGTAAAACCATATTATTTTAAGTTTTATTATTTTAGAATTAATAATAAACTGATATAGACTAAGATGACTTCTTCACAGATAATTAGAATAAATAGTGAATATTTAAAATATTTTTAAAAACGACTTTTTGACCGTTAACAACTATAGAAATCTCTATTTTAAAAAAATATGAAATTTACAATTCTAATTATAAGCAATTATTACTAAGTAAAACTAGATCAACAGAAGGTCTAATGACTTGCTCTACATAAATATAAAAATAAAAAACTTGAGTCTCTTCAGAATACACAGCACAACATTTTAATTAATCTAGACTTATCTTTGCCTCCGTTTAAGTTACTGAGTTTTCCCTGAATGTGGCAAGAAATAATAAGCAACATTTCTCCTTATTTCTAAAATCTGTGCTCTTTAGCTCTAAAATGCACCCCTTTCCATTTGTTTCATTATTTCTGCTCATTTCCTAGGACCCATTATAACTAGCTATTTTTAAATTTACCACTTTTCATTTTTAACCAGATATATAAAAGAAATCTATCTAATAAGTAAACTTCAAAAATAAATTTTAAGATCAGATTGATTTTATGTCATATATTACAATATACTTTTAAGTTTTTACCTGAGCAGTTGGAGGTGTTTCGAAGTTTTCATCCTCCAAATGTTCATTTTTTGATTCTGTGGTGTGCATGCTAAGATTTAAAATAAAAATACTTTAAAAGAAGAAACAAAACTATAAATCCATATGAAAACAAACATGGTTAAGTGGGATTAATTTTTTAAAGGATTTTTGTTCTAAAGTTGTATCATAGTCAAGTCAGATATCTTTATAGTCAACACAGATCCAAATATTCATCTTTTAACATTATTAACCAAAGCCATATGCGTAAGTTTTAAAAACCATTATCATATAGAAATGTAACATTTCTCAACAGTTCATAATGCTGGCCCATATCATAGAATCATGTATCAGAAAACACATAAATTTATTTTATGTACTGAACTAGTGTGTTTGAGTTAATATCCACTGTTGATTTAATCTATCTTCAGTCGTGATCCTACATAAAAGACTCCAGAAAAATTTTAAATGAAATATGACCAACTACATTACTACCTACATCTATAAGTTACTGATACATACTATCTTTTTACGTGGTCCATTTGAAGGATCTGTAGATCCAACATTTAAACTTATCTATAAAGTTTTATTTTGAAGAAGAATAAACTAGATTAATAAAAGAATAATTACTTCTGATAACTTTTATTTTAAAATATCTGTTGTTTCTACCTCCTCTGTAATCTTTGCTAGCTTTGAATGTAGGAAGGGTAACTTTTCTTAAAAATACCTTCTCTCAATTTTTGAGTTGTTTTAAGAATGAAACTAAAGATTTCAAGTTTTAATTTTTAGATAGTCTATATTACCATATCCTGTAGCATTTCAAGTATCTATACTTTTCTAAAAGGAAAACAATTTTAATAATGAAAAATTTTAATAAAAAGGAAATGAAAAGGAGCATTAACATTTGAGTAGCTACCATATGTTAGCTGCTTTACATCTATTGTCTTACTGTAATGAAGTAAAATACTACTGTGTAAAATCCTATAAAGTATCAAAACTGAAGTTATAACTTTATTAAAGCAAAAAATAACCTTTAAAATTTTTGATTAGAAACTTAGATCTAAATTCCTTTAAAGTGTAGTTCCATTTTGATTGAAGTGACTGTCAAAATTATTATCTTGTCATTAGAATGATGTATTAATCTATTTCCCTGCAGCTATGAAGAGATACCTGAGTCTGGGTAATTTATAAAGGAAAGAGGTTTAATTTCACATGGCTTGGGAGGCCTCAGGAAACTTAAAATCATGGTGGAGGGGACCTCTTCACATTGTGGCAGGAGAGAGAATGAGTGCAAGCAGGGGAAATGCCAGACACTTATAAAACCATTAGATCTTGTGAGTTAATCTCAAGATTATCTAACTCACAAGATCCAATTACCTATACCTTGTCCCATCCATGACATGTGGGGATTATTATAACTCAAGGTTGAGATTTGGGTGGGGACAAGGAGCCAAATAATATCATTCTGCCGCTGGCCCCTCCCAAATCTCATGTACTCACATTTCAAAACACAATTATGCCTTTCCAACAGTCCTCCAAAGTCTTAACTAATTCCAGCATTAACTCAAAAGCCCAAGTCCAAAGTCTTGTCTGAGACAAGTAAAGTCGCTTCTTCCTATGAGTCTATAAAATCAAAAGCAAATTAGTTACTTCTTAGGTACAATGGGGGTACTGGGAGAAATTGGCCAAAACAAAGGGGCTACAGACCCCATTGAAGTCCAAAATCCAATAGGGCAATCATTAGACCTTAAAGTTCCTAAATGATCTCCTCTCACTCCATGTGGCACATCCAGGTCACGCTGATGCAAGAGGTGGGCTCCCATGGCCTTGGGCAGCTCTGCCCCTGTGACTTTGCAGAATTACAGTCCCACTCTGTGGTGCTTTCACAGGCTGGTATTGAGGGTCTGCTGCTTTTCCAGGCACATGGTGCAAGCTGCTGGTGGATCTACCATTCTGGGGTGTGGAGGATGGCGGCTGTCTTCTCATAGCTCCACCAGGTAGTGCCCCAGTGGGGACTCTGTGTGGGGGCTCCATCTCCACATTTTCCCTTTGCACTGCCCTAGCAGAGGTTCCCCATGAGGGCTCTGCCCCTGGAGCAAACTTCTGCCTGGATATCCAGGCATTTCTATATATCCTCTGAAATCTAGGTGGAGGTTCCAAAAGCTCAGTTCCTGACTTCTGTGCACCTGTCAGCCTAACACCACGTGTAAGCTGCCAAGGCTTGGGGCTTGCACCCTCTGAAGCAATGCCAGAGCTGTACCTGGCCTCCTTTAGACATGGCTAGAGCTGAAGCAGCTGAGCCACAAGGCACCATGTCCCAAGACTGCATAGAGCAGGGCGGCCCTGGGCCTGGCCCACAAAGCCATTTCCCCCACTAGATCTCCAGGCCTGTGAGGGGAGGGGCTGCCACAAAGGTCTCTGACATGCCCTAGAGATATTTTCCCCATTGTCTTGGTGATTAACATTTGACTCCTCATTACTTACGCAACTTTCTGCAGCAGGCTTAAATTTCCACCTCCTCTCCCAGAAATTTTTTTTTTTTTTTGTATTGCATCATCAGGCTGCAATTTTTCTAAACTTTTA
This sequence comes from Trachypithecus francoisi, assembly GCF_009764315.1. NCBI lineage: Eukaryota > Metazoa > Chordata > Mammalia > Primates > Cercopithecidae > Trachypithecus > Trachypithecus francoisi. Next base: position 99,478,652 of record NW_022681454.1, read on the forward strand.
TGCTCCGCTTCTTCTTGAACACTTGGCCACTTAGAAATTTCTTCTGCCAGATATCCTAAATCATCACTCTCAAGTTCAAAGTTCTACAGATCTCTGGGGCAGAGGCAAAATGCCACCAGTCTGTTTGCTAAAGCATAGCAAGAATGACCTTTACTCCAATTCCCAAGAAGTTCCTCATCTGCATCTCAAACCACCTCAGCCTAGACTTCATTGTCCATATCACCATCAGCATTTTGGTCAAAGCCATTCAACAAGTCTTTAGGAAGTTCCAAACTTTCCCACATCTTCGTCTCTTCTGAGCCCTCCAAACTGTTCCAACCTCAGCTTGTTACCCAGTTCCAAAGTCGCTTCCACATTTCTGGGTATCTTTACAACAGCAGCCCACTCTGTGATGCCAATTTACATTAGTCCCTTTTCACACTACTACAAAGAAATACCTAAGACTGGGTAATTTATAAAGGAAAGAGGTTTAATGGACTTACAGTTCCACATGGCTGGGGAGGCCTCAGGAAACTTACAATCATTGCAGAGGGCAGCTCTTCACAAGGTGGCAGGAAAGAGAATAAGTATAAGCAGGGGAAATGCCAGACACTTATAAAATCATCAGATCTTGTGTTGTGATCACATCAGATCACTCATTATCATGAGAACAGCATGGGAAACCACCTCCATGATCCAGTTACCTCCACTTGGTTCCAGCCCTGACACATAGGGATTATTACAATTCAGGGTGAAATTTGGATGGGGACACAGAACCAAACCATATCAAATGACTACCTTGTCATAAGCTATTAGATTATGAGGTAATTGGTAAGAACAAGGGAGGTACGTGAATCACCTAAGTTGTGTCATGTTCTGAATAAACAGGCTGGGAGTTAGAGCCATTAAAAAATTTGAGCTGAAGTGCACATAAATTTTGAGGAGAGGACACAAAGTTAATTTACGTACTTACTAATTTTGGAATGCCTACTCTTCTGGTCTCTGAAGGTAAAGCAGCCAAACAAAAGAAAATAAAACAGAAATATAGCCTTCTGCTCTCATGGATCTTATACTCTTATTAGGAGGAAGGGGAAGACTATAAAAAACATTTTCAGTACTGCAGAAAATAAATGAGGATCATGTGATAGAGATCAAGGTGACATTTGAACTGTGTCCTAAATGAGGAGAAGCTGAGACATAAGTAAGCAGATGGACTGGGAGCAGGCAAACATAACACCAACAATCATATAAGTAGAGACATCAAGAAACTAGGCAGCATATTTTAAGATCTGTAACTATAATGATTAGGATAGCAGGGCTTGGAACCCAAGCAAGCAGACTATGCATTAGAACTTCAAAACCTAGGTAAGGGGTCTGAATAACAGACGTATAGGTTAATAGCTATAAGAGAAGCTTGAGACTAAGTCAAGCAATATTTGTGACTGGCAGTCACTCAATACCCTCTTTATATATCTGCCAAGAGTGGAATTGGTAGGTGGTATGCCTAAAAGCAAGGACTTTGAGCTGAGAAAGAAATGTATTCAACTCTTCTCTTATCTTTTAGTAACTGTGGGAAGTGATTTATCTCCATTGGCCTCAATTTCCTTATCTGAAAAAATATATAGTAATGCTTAGTTTATTGGTTATCATAAGAATTAAATTATAATAGCTGATGCCAGTTGAACTATATTAAGCACTTAACATGAATCATCTTCCTCATTTCTCTCAACAACTCTATGAGGTGTTTAATACTATTATCCCCATTTTATGTTCAAACTATGGAAGCGGGAAAGTTAAGTAATTTAACTTTCAATATAGTCAAAAAACTAGCAAGTGGCAGAGCTGGAATTTAAATGAAATACTCTTTAATATTACTCGGATCTTTGTCAACTTTGGTATTGTCTCTTTTTTCTTTTAACTGTTGTGGTGACATTGCATTATGAATTTAAATTGCATTTCTATAATGAGTACTTTTTCATATATTTACTGGCCATTTGAATATCTTCTTTAGTAAAGTGTTCAAATCTCTTGTCCACTTTTTTGTTGTATTGGATCCCATTTTCATATTGATTTGTTGGAGTTATTTTTAGGTATTAAAAATATAAATCTTTTATTGGATATATAAAGAACCAATATCATTTCCCACTCTGTGTCTTGCCTTTTTATGCTGATGATTTGTTTTTAAAAGATACTTTAATTTGGCCCAATTTATTCTTTCCTTTCTTTATCCTTAGAGCTTTTATTGTTTGAGAAATCTTTGCCAAATCTGAGGTCACAAATGTTTATTCTCCTATATATTCTTCCACAAACATTATTGTTTTGTTTTTCACATATGAAAGGAACAACAATAGGTCTACGGTCTATGATCCATCTGGAATTGAATTTCATATATGGGGTGTGAGGGAGAGATCAAAATTTATTTTTCCCATATCAATATCTAATTGACTCAGCACAATTTATCAAAAATATCATCCTTTATTCACTGTATTGCAATGTCACTTTTTTGTAACTCAGGTAATCACATATATATGAATTTATTTTCATATTCTATCCTGTTCCACTGACCCATTTGTCTATCCTTATGCTAACATTATGCTAGTGCTTGTATTTTTTTTTTTTTTTTTTTTTTTTTGAGATAGGGTCTTGCTCTGTCACCCAGGCTGGGATGCAGTGACACAATAATAGCTCACTACAGCCTCAATCTCCTGGGCTCAAGTGATCCTCCCACCTCAGACTCCCAAGTAGCTGGGACTATAGCCACAAGCCATCATGTCCAGCAATTTTTTTTTTTTTAATTTTTAGTAGAGACGAAGACTCACTGTGTTGCCCAGGCTGGTCTCAAACTCCAGAGCTCAAGCAACGCTTTCGTCTCAGCCTCCCATAGTGCTGACAGGCATGAGCCATTGTGTCCGGCCAGTATAGTAGATATTGGCATCTGGTGTTGTTGTACATTCTCCACTTTTGTTGTTCTTCAGAGTTGGATTGATTTTTTGATCCTTTGTATTTCCATATAAATTTTAGGACCAAGTTGTCAATTTACAGACACACAGCTGGAATTTTGACTGAATTTACACTGAATCTATAGATTAATTTGGGGAGAACTGACATCTTAACAATATTGAGTCTTCTAATCTTTGAACACTGTATATTCCTCCATTTATTTAGATTTTATTGATCTTAATAATTTTTTGTATTTTCAATGTAAAGAACAGTATGTCTTTCATTAGGCTTATTTTTAGGTATTTTATGTTTTTTGGATGGTTATAAGTTTTATTTCTTCCTCTAAATTTTACGCATTTTTCTCCCTTTTTCTTTTGTTTTTCTGGCTTTAACCTGCCATTACAGTTGCTCTAAGTGATTGCTAACCTTGGTATTGTCTGTCTTCAGAATTTGTTCTAATATAGATCTGTTGCTGATAAATTCCTTATTTCTTTGCCTGAAAAATATCTATATTTAACCTTCACTTTTGAAAGTGATTCTTATTAGATATAGGTTAGAGTTTATTTTCTTTAAATACTTTAAAGATGTTCCACTGTATTCTGGCTCCCATAGTTTCTGCTAAAAATTTAACTGTCATTCTTGCTATGACTCCTTTGATAATAATAATATCTTTCTTACTTTGGCTGATACTAATCACAAATATTTTAAGCAATTTTCCTGTGGTAAATATGCATAAAATTTACCATTTTAACTACTTTAAAGTATATAGTTCCAGGAGCATTATGTATATTTGCATTGTTAAGCAACCATCACCACCATCCCTCTCCAGAATGTTTTCATTATCTGGAACTGAAACTCTGTATGTATTAATTAAACAATAACTTCCCATTCTCCCCTCCGGTAACCCCTGATAGCTACCATTCTCCTTTCTGTCTGTATGAATTTGAATATTCTAGGTACTTTATATGAGTCAAGTCATACAATATTTACCCTTTTGTATCTTGCTTATTCCACTTACCATGTCTTCAAAATTTATCTAAAATTTATTCAAAATTCTGTACATGTTGTAGCATGTACAGAATTTCCTTCCTTTTTAAAGGCTGAATAATATGCATTTATATGAATATGTCACATTTTGTTTATCCATTCATCTGCTGATAGACCTTTTAGCTATTGTGAATAATGTTGCTATGAAAATAGGTGTGCCAATATCTGTTTGAATCCCTGCTTTCAATTCTATTTGGTATATACCTAGAAATGGAATTGATGGATCATATGGTAATTCTATGTTCAATTTTTGGAGGAACCACCATTATACTGTTTTTTTTTTCCACAGCAGCTACATCATTTTATATTGACATCAACAATGCACAATGATTCCAGTTTCTCCACATGCATGCAAAAAGTTGTTATTTTCTGTTTTTTTTTTTTTTTTGGTAATAGCCATCCCAATAGGTGTGAATGGTATCTACTATAGTTTTGATTTCCACATCCCTAATGATTAATGAGGTTGAGCATCTTTTCATGTGCTTACTATTTGCATATATCTTTTTGGAAAAATATATCTTCAAGTCCTTTGCCCATTTTTATTTTTATTTTTTTGAGACAAGGTCTCATTATGTCACCCAGGCTGGAGTGCAATGGCACAAACATAGATCATTGCAGCCTTGAACTCCTGGGCTCAAAGGATCCTCAGCCTCAGCCTCCCAAGTTGTAGGACTACTGATGCACATATCCACACCCAGCAAATTTTTTTGGTACAGCCAGGGTCTTGCTATGTTGTCCAGGCTGGTCTCAAACTCCCAGCCTCAAAGTGCTGGGATTATAGGCATGAGCTACTGCACCCAGCATCTTTGCCCTTTTTAAAATTGGGATGTTTGTTTTTTTCTGTTGCTGCGTTGTAGGAGTTCTTTATATACTGTAGGTATTAATATCTTATCAGTAATATGTAAATATTTTCTGTAAGTTGCCTTGTCACTCTGTTGATAGTGTCATTTGTTGCATATAAGTTTTAAATGTTAACATAGTCCAATTCATCTGTTTTTCCTTTAGTTGTCTGTACTTTTGGCATCATAGCCAAGGAGTAAACTGCCAAATCCAATATCATGGAACTTTCCTTCTATATTTTCCTTTAAGAGTTTTAATATTTTTAGTTCTTATAATCATAGTTACTGTAACCTCTTTAACTCAAAAATCTGGATTCCTTTTGAGTCTGTTTCTCTTTTCAATTTTCTATCTTGGCTTAAGGTCATATAACATTGTCTAATATTATGGTTCACAATTTTTTTTGAAAGCCTGACATTATGTACAAATTGCACAGTCTCCAGATGATCACTTCTTTTGTAAAGAAATATGTGGAGTAGGGGGAGTGAAAAATCACTTTAACAAAATCAGAGATTGAGCTTAGTTGATAGCTTTGTAATGATCAGTTTTATTTCAATTTGTCCTTGTTCCTCAAGTATAGTCCTTTAGGGATTTTACCCTGGATGATTTCCTTGATAAATTATGGCAGTCTCACTTGATTCCTCCCATATCAAGCATTGGATTAGTCTGTTTTCACACTTCTATAAAGAACTGCCCAAGACTGAGTAATTTAAAAAGGAAAGATGTTTAATTGACTCACAGTTCAACGTGGCTGAGGAGGCTTCAGGAAACTTACAATCAGGGGGAAGGTGAAGGGGAAGCAAGGACCCTCTTCACATGGTGGCAGAAGAGAGAAGTGCAAGCAGGGGAAAATGCCAGATGCTTATAAAACCATCAGATCTCATAAGAATGCATTCACTATCTTGAGAATAGGATGAGGGAAACTGCCCCCATGATCCAGTCACCTCCCTCCTTTGACACATGGAGATTACAGGTCTCTCCCTCTATACATAGAGATTACAATTTGAGATGAGATTTGGGTGGAGACACAGAACCAAACCATATTATTCTGCCCTGGTCCTCCCGAATTGCATGTCCTTTATACATTTCAACGTCAATCATGCCTTCCTAATAGCCTCCCAAAGTCTTAACTCATTCCAGCATTAACTCAAAAGTACAAGTCCAAAGTTTCATCTGAGGCAAAGCAAGTTTTCAAAACCAATCATGCCTTCACAACAATCCCCCAAAGTCTTAATTCATTTCAGCATTAACTCAAAAGTCCATAGACCAAAGTCTCATCTGAAACAAGGCAAGTTCCTTCTGCCTATGAGCCTGTAAAATCAAAAGCAAGTTAGTTACTTCCAAGATACAATGGGGGTACAGGTATTGGGTAAATATTCCTGTTCCAGATGGGAGAAATTGGTCAAAACAAAGGGGCTATGGGCCGCACGCAAGTCCAAATCCAGTGGGGGCAGTCATTAAACCTTAAAGCTCCAAAATAATCTCCTTTGACTCCATGTCTCACATCCAGGGCATGCTGATGTAAAAGGTAGACTCCCATGGCCTAGGGCAGCTCTGCCTCTGCGGCTTGGCAGGGTATAGCCCTATGTCTAGCTGCTTCCACAGCTGGCATTGAGTGTCTGCAGACATTAGAGGGGCATGGTGCAAGCTGTCAATGGATCTACCATTCTGGTGTTTGGAGAATGATGGCCCTCTTCTCACAGCTCCACTAGGCAGTGCCCCATTGGGAACCCTGTGTGGGGGGCTCCAACCCCAGCTTTCCCTACCACACTGCCCTAGCAGAGGTTCTTCTTGAGGCTCCACCCCCGTACCAAACTTTTGCCTGGGCATCCAGTCATTTCCATACATCCTCTGAAATCTAGGTGGAGGCTTCCAAAGCTCAGTGCTTGACTTCTGTGCATCCATAGGCCCAACACCTCGTGTAAGCCACCAGGGCTTGGGGCTTGCACCCTCTTGAAGCAACAACCTGAGCTGTACATTGACTCATATTAGCCAAGGCTGGGATGCAGGGAACCAAGTCCTAAGAGTGCACAAAGCAGCAAGGCCCTGGGCCTGGCCCACAAAACCATTTTCTCCTTCTAGGCCTCCAGGCCTGTTATGGGAGGGGCTGCCATGAAGATCTCAGATATTTTCCCCATTCTCCTCATTACTTATGCAAATTTCTGCAGGCAGTTTGAACTTCTCCCTCGAAAATGGATTTTTCTTTTCTATTACATGGTCAGGCCACACATTTTCCAAACTCTTATGGTCTGTCACCTCTTGAATGCTTTGCTTCTTAGAAATTTCTCCTGCCAGATACCCTAAATCATCTCTCTTGAGTACGAAGTTTCACAGATCTCTAGGGCAGAGGCAAAATGCCACCAGTCTCATGATCTTTGGTCCAGTTTCAATAAGCTCCCATCTCCATTTGAGATCACCTCAGCCTGAACTTCATTGTCCATATCACTATCCAGCATTTTGATCAAAACCATTCAACAAGACTCCAGGAAGTTCCAAACTTTCTCACATATGCCTCTATTCTTCTGAGCCCTCCAAACTGTTCCAACCTCTACCTGTTACCCCGTCCCAAAGTCACTTCCACATTTTCAAGTATCTTTATAGGAGTACCCCACTCTTCGCACTACCAATTTTCTGTATTAGTCCCATTTTCACACTGCTATAAAGAACTGCCCAACACTGGGTAATTTATAAACAAGAGAGGTTTAACTGACTCACAGTTCTGCATGGCTGGGGAGGCCTCAGAAAACTTACAATCATGGTGGAAGGCAAAGGAGGAGGATCTTCTTCACATGGTGGCAGGAGAGAGAAGTGCAAGAAGGGAACAGCCCAGATGCTTATAAAATTATCAGATCTCATGAGAACTCACTCACTATCTTGAGAACAGCATGGGGAAAACTGCTTCTATGATACAATCACCTCTCTCCCTCGACATGTGGGCTTACAGGTCTCTCCCTCAACATGTGGGGATTCCAATTCAGGATGAGATTTGGGTGGGGACACAGAGCCAAACCATATCAGGCATACCTTACCATTTCCTAACTTGGCTTATTTCTACTGTCCATACCTTCCTATAATGGAATAGCTGAATTAACTTCTTCAATGTTACATAACTATAAATAAAGGAGTTGGGGCCCATCAGGCAGTCTGACTCCAGAGACCATACTCTTAAAACTAAAGTGCTTATAATGTGACAAATATTCTGTGCAAGACACAGACTAAAGCTCTCATAAGAATTTATAGGCTAACATTTAGAAAATGCTGTAATAACTTAAATCTATAAAACATTAAATGATCTACTAAGAAAAGAGAAAAAATCAAACAATTATTACAATTTTTTGACTTTTCCATTTTAGAAAATGAACTAATAGAAATAACTTCTTTAGAAAGTAAAAAAAGAGTCTTAAGAAAAACTTAAAAATAGAAAATAAAGGGTGAATAAGTCACAGAAGGCTGAAATGGTTTAGAAATAGCTCATTGGAAATCAATTACAAAGCTGTTCAGACCTTTGGGCATTATGCCAATAATGCTATTTCATTGCCTTTGAGCAGCCCTCTCCATGGTCCTTAACTCTTGAGCGCTTTCACTGAACACTCTAGAACTTCTGCCAGATGATTATCAAACTGTATTATATTCTCTGCCTCTTTTCAAAGCATTCTCTCATTCTCTCAAATTCTGTGCCCTATCTGAAACCAAGCCCTTCCTTTAAGGAGGACACTGCTTCCCCTATGGTCTTCTTACATAACAGCAGTTTATTCACTAAAATTCCTTCTGACACCTTACTGCTATTTCTAAAACTTCTTATATAAAAAAGAAGCAAAATCCTTGCTCCTTTGAAGCTTGTAAAATTTGACAAACCACCTTCCTCCTCTTCTACTCACTGTTACTTACTCACCTTATTTTGATCCCTTCCCATTATTCAGCAAAAACATTGGTGCTTGATCCCCATATTTGTAATATTTTCATCTTACACACTTGAATAATTCATCTACTATCTTGTTTCTTCAGTTCTTTACTTCCTTTCAAGGAAAGGCCACACTAAAACCTTCTATCATCTGAAATGCTCTATTATTGATAATCATGATTTCAAGCATCTACATCTCTGAATACTACTTCATCTTCTTTCAGTTATCTTATTCAGTTGCATTCACTTCATCCTTTCCAATTATTCACTTCCATCAGGATGTGCAGTGTAATGAACCCTTTAACCCAAATTTTTGCCCTCTTCCTTCTTTACTTGTTTTTGTATTCAATATCTGTGATCCATCATCCTCAAAATACTGTTATAAATATCCTAAACTATCTTGAAATATGTTTATTGCTGCTTTGTTGTTGCATATTTCTAGAAACACCTCAATCTAGGAATGCTGCTGCCCTACTCCCACTGATGCCCCTCCCCAGCTGACACACATGCACCCTTTTGCACTGCTGAGGCAGTTGGCATGTGTGAGCAAGCAAAGATCCTCTTGCCACTACCCCAATGAAGCACTCCAGTGGGGGTAATTCCCCTTTGGAGTACTGTGGCAATGGACCAGGAACACCTTGGCTCCTGCAGCACAGCAGGTTCCTAACCTTGAGGGGCCAGAGAACAGAGCTGGGGGCTTGGTTTCAGCCCCCCAGAGCTAGACCACATAGCCCAGGAGAGCTGAGCTGAGCCTTGACTCCTTAACATCTTCCAGAAATGAAGCCAGACAACTGAACCCACCTTATACCACAACCAAACCCCCAAGGGCATCAAAGAAGATAAAAGCAAGAAGCCCTACCTACAGGACAACAGCTTAAATGTTGAAGGAACATAAGCCCACACAGATGAGAAATAACCAGCACAAGAACTCTGGCAACTCAAGAAGCCCCAGTATCTTCTTACCTCTATATAACTGTGGTTGTTCCTCAGCAAGGATTCTTAACTAGGCTGAAATGACAGATATATAATTCAGAATATGGACAGGAATGAACATTGACATTCAGGAGAAAGTTGAAACCCAATGCAAGGATTCTAAGGAATAAAATAAAATGATATAGGAACTTAAAAATTAAATGGCCATTTTAAGAGAGAACCAAACTGATCTGATAGAACTGAGAAACTTACTACAAAAATTTTGTAATATAACCACAAGTATTAACAGCAGAATAGACCAAGTTCAGGAAATAATCTCAGAGCTTGAAGATCATTTCTTTGAATCAACTCTGTCAGACAAAAATAAAGAAAAATGAACAAAAAGAATAAACATCTCTGAGAAATAGGGGATTATGTAAAGAGAACAAATCTACAACTCATCTATGTTGAAAGAGAGGGAGAAAGAGTAAGTAATGTGGAAAACATATTTGAGGATATTATCCATGAAAATTCCCCCAATCTTGCCAGAGAGGCCAATATTCAAATTCAAGAAATGCAGAGAACCCCTGTAAGATACTATATAAAATGACCATCCCCAAGACACAAAGTATTCAGATTCTCCAAGGTCAAAATGAAAGAAAAAAGCATTAAAGGCAGCTAGAGAGAAGAGGCAGGTCACTCACAAATGGAACGCCATCAAGCTAAAAGTGGACCTTTCAGCAGAAACTCTACAAGCCAGAAAAGATTGAGGGGCCTATATTCAGCACACTTAAAGAAAAGAAATTTCAACCAAGAATTTCTTATCTAGTTAAAAGAGGCTTCATAAGCAAAGGAGAAATAAGATCCTTTCAGACAAACAAATGCTAAGGGAATTTGTTACCACCAGACATGCCTTACAAGAGGTCCTGAAGGGAGTGCTAAACATGGAAATTAAAGACCATTACCAGCCACCACAAAAACACACTTAAATACACAGACCATTGACACTATAAAGCAGAAACTACACAATCAAGTCTGCATAATAACGAGCTAGCAACATGATGACAGAATTAAATTTGCACATATCAAAGTATCAACTTTGAATGTAAATGTGCCAAATGCCCAAATTAAAAGGCATAGAATGGCAAGTTGGATAAAGAAGCAAGACCCAACAATATACTGTCTTCAAAAGACTCATCTCACATGCAATGACAACTATAAGCTCAAAGTAAAGGAATGGAGAAAAATTTACCAAGCAAATAAAAAACAGAAAAAAGCAGGGGCTACTATTCTAATTTAAGACAAAACAGACTTTAAACAAATAATAATCAAAAAAGATGACAAAGAAGGACATTACATAATGGTAAAGGGTTCAGTTCAACAAGAAGACCTAACTATCCTAAACATATATATGCACCCACCACAGAAGCAAAGAGATTCATAAAATAAGTTCTTAAAGACCTATGAAGAAACTTAGATAACCACATACAAATAGTGGTAAGTGTAAACATCCTGTTGATAGTACTAGACAGACCACTGAAGCAGAAAACTGACAAAGATATTTGGGACCTGCACTCAACACTTGATCAATGAACCTAACAGACTTTTACAGAACTTTACCCCAAAACAATAGAATATACATTATTCTCATCTGCACATGGCACATACTGCAAATTGGCCACATGATCAGCCATAAGACAATTCTCAGCAAATTAAAAAACAAAACAAAACTGAACCACATTCTTGAACCACAGTGCAGTAACAATAGAAATCAATACTAAAAAGAACTCTCAAAACCATAGAGTTACATGGAAATTAAAAAACCTGTTCCTACTTTTACACTGTTGGTGGGATTGTAAACTAGTTCAACCATTATGGAAAACAGTATGGCAATTCCTCAAGGATCTAGAACTAGATGTACCATATGACCCAGCCATCCCATTACTGGGTATATACCCAAAGGATTATAAATCATGCTGCTATAAAGACACATGCACATGTATGTTTATTGCGGCACTATTCATAATAGCAAAGACTTGGAATTAACCCAAATGTCCATCAGTGACAGACTGGATTAAGAAAATGTGGCACATATACACCATGGAATACTATGCAGCCATAAAAAAGGATGAGTTTGTGTCCTTTGTAGGGACATGGATGCAGCTGGAAACCATCATTCTTAGCAAACTATCACAAGAACAGAAAATCAAACACCGCATGTTCTCACTCACAGGTGGGAACGGAACAATGAGATCACTTGGACTTGGAAAGGGAAACATCACACACCGGGGCCTATCATGGGGAGGGGGGAGGGGGGAGGGATTGCATTGGGAGTTATACCTGATGTAAATGACGAGTTGATGGGTGCTGACGAGTTGATGGGTGCAGCACACCAACATGGCACAAGTATACATATGTAACAAACCTGCACATTATGCACATGTACCCTAGAACTTAAAGTATAATAATAATAATAAATACATAAAAAATAAAATATAAATAAATAAATAAAAGTTTCTGTAAGAAAAAAACAAACAAACAAAAAACCTGTTCCTGAATGACTTTTGGGTAAACAATAAAATTAAGTCAGAAATTAAGAAATGCTTTGAAACTATTGAGAACAAAAGATACAATATAACAGAATCTCTGAGGCGGGGCTAAAGCATGCTAAGAGAAAAGTTTATAGCACTAAATGCCCACATAGAAAAGTTAGAAAGATCTCAAATTAACAACCTATCCTCACGCCTAGAGGAAACAGAAAAACAAGAGCAAACCAACCTCAAGGTTAGCAGAAGAAAAGAAGTAACCAAAATTACACCTGAACTGAAGGAAATTGGGACATGACAAGCAATACAAAAAGATCAAGGAATCCAGGATTTGGTTTTTTTGAAAGACAAAAAGATTATTTAAAGAATAAATAAGATTATAAATAAGAACAAATAAGATTATTTGAAAGAATAAATAAGACCACGGCTAGACTAACAAAGAAAAAAAGAGAGAAGATCCAAATAAACACAACTGGAAATGACAAAAGGACATTACCCCACAGAAATACAAAAAAGAATCCTCAGAGACTATTACGAATACCTCTATGCAAACAAATTAGAACACCTACAAGAAATGAGTAAATTTCTAGAAACGTACAACCTCCTAAGATTGAACTAGGAATAAATTAAAATCCTGAACAGACAAATAACGAATTCTGAAATTGAATCAGTAATAAAAGCTTACCAACTAGAAAAAGCCCAGGACCAGATTGATTCACAGCCAGATTCTGCCAGATATATAAAGAGAAGCTGGTACCATTACTACTGAAAATATTCCAAAAAATTGAAGAGGAAGAACTCCCCAACTCATTCTATGAGGATAGCATCACCCTGATACCCAAACCTGGCAGAGACACAATAAAAAAGAAAAAGGCCAATATCCTTGACGAACACTGATGCAAAAATCCTCAGCAAAATACTAGCAAATGGAATCCAGCAGCACATGAAAAAGCTAATCCATCATGATCAAGTAGACTTCATCCATGGGATGCAAAGTTGGTTCAACATATGTACCAATAATTGTGATTTATCACATAATTAGAACGAAACCCCAAAACCATATAATAATCTCAATAGATGCAGAAATGGCTTTTGATAAAATTCAGCATAACTTCACGCTAAAAGCCTTCAACAGGCTGGGTGCGGTGGCTCACGCCTGTAATTCCAGCACTTTGAGAGGCCAAGACGGGCGGATCATGAGGTCAGGAGATTGAGACCATCCTGGCCAATATGGTGAAACCCCGTCTCTACTAAAACAACAAAAAAAATTAGCCGGGTGTGGTGGCAGGCACCTATAGTCCCAGCTATTCTGGAGGCTGAGGCAGGAGAATGGCGTGAACCTGGGAGGCAGAGCTTGCAGTGAGCTGAGATCGTGCCACTGCACTCCAGCCCGGGCGACTGAGCCCAAATAAAAATAAATAAAAGCCTTCAACAAATAGGCATTGAAGGAATATATCTTAAAATAATGTCATTTATGACAAACCCATAGCCTACATCACACTGAACAGGCAAAAGCTGGAAATATTACCCTTGAAAACCAGAGCAAGCTGAGGATGCCCTCTTTCAACACTCCTATTCAATGTAATATTGGAAGTTCTAGCCAGAGCAATCAGGCAAGAGAAAGAAAGAAAAGGTATCCAAGTAGGAAGAGAGGGAGTCAAACAATCTCTGTCTGTAGATGATATGATTCTAAACCTAGAAAACCCCATAGTCTCTGCCCAAAATCTCCTAGATATAGCAAATAACTACAGAAAAATTTCAGATACAAAATCAATGTACAAAAATCAGTAGCCTTTCTATACACCAACAAGTACAAGCTGTGAGTCAGATCAAGAACAAGATTCCATATACAACAGCCACAAAAAGAATAAAATACCTAGGAATACAGCTAACCAGGGAGGTGAAGGATCTCTACAATGAGAATTATGAAACACTGCTGAAAGAAATCAGATATGACACAAAGGGAAAAACATTCCATGCTATAGTAACTTGGCATCACTATAAATGCATAACTGCCTTGAAATCAGAAATATACTGGCTGTATGATCTTGGGTAATTTACAATCTCTTGTCACCTTGTCACTTTTTTTTTTTTTTCCTGGAGAGATAAATTCACACTCTGTCACCCAGGCTGGAGTGTGGTGGTGTGATCATGGCTCATTGCAACCTCCACCTCCCCAGCTCAAGTGATCCTCCTGCCTCAGTCTCCCAAGTAGCTGGGACTATAGGCATGTCAAGGCTGGTTAATTTTTTGGTAGGGACAGGGTCTCCCTATGTTGCCCAGGCTGGTCTCAAACTCCTGGGCTCAAGTGATCCTCCTACCTTGGCCTCCCAAATCTCATCATCTTTTAATGGGCATAGTACTATCTGTTTTTCTTCATATTCACAGCTAGGGAAAGCAGAATCAAATTTGAGGACAGACAGCCAAATATGAGTTTACTGCATACGTTTATTAGAAATTATGGCATGCTTTTTGTACTAACAAAAATAAGACTTCTTACTGGTTTATATTCCAGTGTCTTACATATACATGATCAGCTCAGTTTTAAAAAATTTTAAGCTCTACTTATTTCAATAAGCATCTTAAAATCCTTTCTGGAATGAGGTAGATGTAAGTACATACATAAACACACATATACGTATCTTGCTATTATGGGAATTAAGTGTTTGTACAACTTATAGCAAAAGCTATGGTATTTAAAACTTTTATTAGAAGTCTGTACTGCTGCTATGTTGCTAGGCTTTGGTTTTAAAATAGTGAAAAAATTTGATGGATTTAGAAGTTCCATTTTCACCTTGGTTTATTAGAACGTCTGTTTGATTATATATTAATAATGGACACAGTGTGGTATTGTAAAAAGAACTGGGCAATCTAAGTTCTCTGTTTTTCATTTGCTACTTTTTTTTTTTGACAGAGTCTCACCGCCCAGGATGGAGTGCAGTGGTGCGATCTCGGCTCATGGCAACCTCTGCCTTCCGGGTTCAAGAGATTCTGCCTCAGCCTCCCGAGTAGCTAGGACTACTGACGCGCGTCACCATGTCCCTCTAAATTTTTTATTTTTTGGAAGAGACAGGGTTTCACCATGTTAGCCAGACTGATCTCCAAGGGTCTGCCCGCCTCAGCCTTCCAAAATGCTGGGAATACAGGCGTGAGACACCGTACCTGGCCCTGATACATTATATTGAGTAAATTTCTTGTCATTTCATCTCTTTGCTCAATTCCAAACCTATAAAGTAAGGTAGGGAGTGAGGATCTTAGATGATCTAAGGGCTTTAACAGTTTTTTTGTTTGTTTGTTTTTGTTTTGTTTTGTTTTTGGAGACGGAGCCTCGCTCTGTAGCCCAGGCTAGAGTGTGGTGGCGCGATCTCAGCTCACAGCAACCTCCACCTCCTGGGTTCACGTGATTCTCCTGTCCCAGCCTCCCAAGCAGATGGGACTACAGACGCGTGCTGTTAATTTTTTGTATTTTTGGTAGAGACGGGTTTCACTGTGTTAGCCAGGATGGTTTTGATGTCCTGACCTTGTGATCCGTCCACCTTGGCCTCCCAAAGTACTGGGATTATGGGCGTGAGCCACCGCACCTGGTCCGGCCTTAACATTTTTAAGTCTATGATTCTACTATCTGAGGGACATACTAAGAAATAGGCTAAAAGAATAGCAATACATACTGCTTGGGAACTTCATTTCTTAAATACCGTGTATGTGCATATGTATCACTTAATATAAATAACTTGTCTTTCTTTGGTGTGTCCATACACAGTACTATGGGTTTATGCTTTTGGAGAAATGTTATGCAATAGTGACCTCTATCATTCAGCAAAACCTTATGGCCAATTTGTACTCTTCTAAATGTGGATGGTTTACTTTGTATCCCAGCTAAATACTTTTAAATAATTCCTCACCTCTCTCCTCTATAAAAGGAA
Organism: Trachypithecus francoisi; assembly: GCF_009764315.1. Lineage (NCBI taxonomy): Eukaryota > Metazoa > Chordata > Mammalia > Primates > Cercopithecidae > Trachypithecus > Trachypithecus francoisi. Next base: position 99,494,737 of record NW_022681454.1, read on the forward strand.
TGCCAATTAAATTTGACAATAGCATTAATAACTGGATAAATAAGAACTGAAATTTCCTTCAAAAATCATAATGTATATGGAATTCAGTATAAATTATTCTAAATGAGACTGCAGCTCTTTTACCTCCACTGAGAGTGGCAAAGCTGGGATTTTGAATTCCAGTGTGTTTAAATATATAGTATATTCTCTTATCTGCTATGCATTGCTGACATGTAATAGGCATTTAACACATACTTATTCAACTAATGTTAGGTAAAACATATGCATCAACAGTTGTGTTTGTGAGTATGCATTGCTTTGGAATCTTTGGAACTATTGCTACTTTTCAAACAAAGAATTCTTCTTGAGGTTAGATAAAAGATTAACACGTTAAAAACAACCACAGTATACATCTTTCTGAACAAATGAATTTGAGACCTACATGCACAACAGAATACTCTTTGTAAAAAGCATTCAGACTTGATCCGTGCCAAGATGGTGGAATAGGAACAGCTCCAGCCTCCAGTTCCCAGTGTGAGCGACACAGAAAATGGGTGATTTCTGCATTTCCAACTGAGGTACAGGGTTCATCTCATTGGGGCGTGTCAGACAGTTGGGGCAGGACAGTGGGTGCAGCGCATGCAGCGTGAGCTGAAGCAGGGCGAGGCATCGCCACACCTGGGAAGCGCAAGGGGGAAGGGAATTCCCTTTCCTAGCCAAGGGAAATTGTGACATACAACACCTGGAAAATCTGGTCACTCCCACCCTAAAACTGCGCTTTACCAAGGGTCTCAGCAAACAGCACACCAGATTATATCCCATGCCTGGCTCCATGTGTCCCACGTCCACAGAGCCACCCTCATTGCTAGCACAGCAGTCTGAGATCTAACTGCAAGGTGGCAGCGAGGCTGGGGGAGGGGTGCCCGCCATTGCTGAGGCTTAAGTAGGTAAACAAACCAGCTGGGAAGATCGAACTGGGTGGAGCCCACGGAAGCTCATGGAGGCCTGCCTGCCTCTGTAGACTCTACCTCTGGGGACAGGGCATAGTCAAACAAAAGGCATAGCCAAACAAAAGGCAGCAGAAACCTCTGCAGATGTTAAATGTCCCCATCTGACAGTTTTGAAGAGAGTCGTGATTTTCCCAGCACGGAGTTTGAGATCTGAGAAGGGATAGATTGTCTGCTCAAGTGGGTTCCTGATCCCCGAGTAGCCTAACTGGGAGACATCCCCCACTAGGGGCAGACTGACACCTCACACTGAGCTCACACTGCTCTGAGTACACCTCTGAGACGAAGCTTCCAGAGGAATGACCAGACAGCAACATTTGCTGTTCAGCAATATTCACTCTTCTGCAGCCTCTGCTACTGATACCCAGGCAAACAGGGTCTGGAGTGGACCTCAAGGAAACTCCAACAGACCTGCAGCCGAGGGTCCTGACTGTTAGAAGGAAAAATAACAAACAGAAAGGACATCCACACCAAAACCCTATCTGTATGTCATCATCATCAAAGACCAAAGGTAGATAAAACCAGAAAGATAGGGAAAAAGCAGTACAGAAAAGCTGGAAATTCTAAAAATTAGCACGCCTCTCCCCCTCCAAAGGATGCAGCTCCTTGCCAGCAATGGAACAAAGCTGGATGGAGAATGACTTTGACGAGTTGAGAGAAGAAGACTTCAGACAATCAAACTTCTCCAAGCCAAAGGAGGAAGTACAAACCCAGTGCAAAGAAACTAAAAACCTTGAAAAAAGATTTGACAAATGGCTAACTAGAATAACCAATGCAGAGAAGTACATAAACGAACTGATAGAGATGAAAACCATGACATGAGAACTACGTGACAAACGCACAAGCTTCAGTAACCGACTCGATCAACTGGAAGAAAAGGTATCAGTGACTGAAGATCAAATGAATGAAATGAAGCAAGAAGAGAAGTTTAGAGAAAAAAGAGTAAAAAGAAATGAACAAAGCCTCCAAGAAATACAGGACTATGTGAAAAGACCAAATCTACGTCTGATTGGTGCACCCGAAAGTGACGGGGAGAATGGAACCAAGTTGGAAAACACTCTGCAGGATATTATTCAGGAGAACTTCCCCAACCTAGCAAGGCATGCCAAAATTCAAATTCAGGAAATACAGAGAACGCCACAAAGATACTCCTTGAGAAGAGCAACTCCAAGACACATAATTGTCAGATTCACCAAAGTTGAAATGAAGGAAAAAATGTTAAGGGCAGCCAGACAGAAAGCTCGGGTTACCCACAAAGGGAAGCCCATCAGACTAACGGCAGATCTATCGGCAGAAACTCTACAAGCCAGAAGAGAGTGGGAGCCGATATTCAACATTCTTAAAGGAAAGAATTTTCAACCCAGAATTTCATATCCAGCCAAACTAAGTTTCATAAGTGAAGGAGAAATAAAATCCTTTACAGATAAGCAAATGCTTAGAGAGTTTGTCACCACCAGGCCTGCCCTACAAGAGCTCCTGAAGGAAGCAGTAAACATGGAAAGGAATAATCAGTACCAGCCACTGCAAAAACATGTCAAAATGTAAAGACCATCCATGCTAGGAAGAAACTGCATCAACTAACCAGCAAAATAACCAGCTAACATCATAATGACAGGATCAAGTTCACACATAACAATATTAACCTTAAGTGTAAATGGGCTAAATTCTCCAATTAAAAGACACAGGCTGGCAAACTGGATAAAGAGTCAAGACCCATCAATCTGCTGTATCCAGGAGACCCATCTCACGTGCAGAGACACACATAGGCTCAAAATAAAGGGATGGAGGAAGATCTATCAAACAAATGGAAAACAAAAAAAGGCAGGGGTTGCAATCTTAGTCTCTAATAAAACAGACTTTAAACCAACAAAGATAAAAAAAGACAAAGAAGGCCATTACATAATGGTAAAGGGATCAATTCAACAGGAAGAGCTAACTATCCTAAATATATATGCACCCAATACAGGAGCACCTAGATTCATAAAGCAAGCGCTCAGAGACTTACAAGAGACTTAGGCTCCCACAGAATAATAATGGGAGACTTTAACACCCCACTGTCAACATTAGACAGATCAATGAGACAGAAAGTTAACAAGGATATCCAGGAATTGAACTCAACTCTAACTCATTTTATGAGGCCAACATTATCCTGATACAAAAGCTTGGCAGAGACACAACAAAAAAAAGAGAATTTTAGACCAATATCCCTGATGAACATTGATGTGAAAATCCTCAATAAAATACTGGCAAACCAAATCCAGCAGCACATCAAAAAGCTTATCCACCATGGTCAAGTGGGCTTCATCCCTGGGTTGCAAGGCTGGTTCAACATATGCAAATCAATAAACATAATCCAGCATATAAACAGAACCAAAGACAAAAACCACATGATTGTCTCAATAGATGCAGAAAATGCCTTCGACAAAATTCAACAGCGCTTCATGATAAAAACTCTCAAAAATTTTGGTATTGATGGAACATATCTCAAAATAATAAGAGTTATTTATGACAAACCCACAGCCAATAACATACTGAATGGGCAAAAACTGGAAGCATTCCCCTTGAAAACTGGCACAAGACAGGGATGCCCTCTCTCACCACTCCTATTCAACATAGTGTTGGAAGTTCTGGCCAGGGCAATCAGCCAGGAGAAAGAAATAAAGGGTATTCAATTAGGAAAAGAGGAAGTCATATTGTCCCTGTTTGCAGATGACATGATTGTATATTTAGAAAACCCCACCGTTTCAGCTCAAAATCTCCTTAAGCTGATAAGCAACTTCAGCAAAGTCTCAGGATACAAAATCAATGTGCAAAAGTCACTAGCATTCTTATACATCAATAACAGACAAACAGAGTGCCAAATCATGAGTGAACTCCCATTCACAATTGCTTCAAGGAGAATAAAATACCTAGGAATCCTACTTACAAGGGATGTGAAGGACCTCTTCAAGGAGAACTACAAACCACATTGCTCGGTGAAATAAAAGAGGACACAAACAAGTGGAAGAACATTCCATGCTCATGGATAGGAAGAATCAATATCGTGAAAATGGCCATACTGCCCAAGGTAATTTATAGATTCAATGCCATCCCCATTAAGCTACTAATGACTGTCTTCACAGAATTGGAAAAAACTACTTTAAAGTTCATATGGAACCAAAAAAGAGCCACATTGCCAAGACATTCCTAAGTTAAAAGAACAAAGCTGGAGGCATCACGCTACCTGACTTCAAACTACATACAAGGCTGCAGTAACCAAAACATCAAGGTACTGGTACCAAAACAGAGATATAGACCAATGGAACAGAGCAGAGCCCTCAGAAATAATACCACACATCTACAGCCATCTGATCTTTGACAAACCTGACAAAAACAAGAAACGGGGAAAGGATTCCCTATTTAATAAATGGTGCTGGGAAAACTGGCTAGCCATAAGTAGGAAGCTGAAACTGGATCCCTTCCTTACACGTTATACAAAAATTAATTCAAGATGGATTAGAGACTTAAATGTTAGACCTAAAACCATAAAAACCCTAGAAGAAAACCTAGGCAATACCATTCAGGACATAGGCATGGGAAAGGACTTCATGTCTCAAACACCAAAAGCAATGGCAACAAAAGCCAAAATTGACAAATGGGATCTAATTAAACTAAAGAGCTTCTGCACAGCAAAAGAAACTGCCATCAGAGTGAACAGGCAGCCTACAGAATGGGAGAACATTTTTGCAATCTACTCATCTGACAAAGGGCTAATATCCAGAACCTACAAAGAACTCAAACAAATTTGTGAGAAAAAAACAAACAACCCCATCAAAAAGTGGGCAAAGGATATGAACAGACACTTCTCAAAAGAAGACATTTATGCAGACAACAGACACATGTTCATAGTTCCTCCTTTAGCTCTGAGAAGTTTGATCGACTGAAGCCTTCTTCTCTCAACTCGTCATTCCCATCCAGCTTTGTTCTGTTGCTGGCGAGGAGCTGTGTTCCTTTGGAGGGGGAAAGGTGCTCTGATTTTTTGAATTTTGAGCTTTTCTGTGCTGCTTTTTCCCCATCTTTGTGGTTTTATCTACTCTTCATCTTTGATGATGGTGACGTACAGATGGGGTTTTGGTATGGATGTCCTTTCTGTTTGTTATCATTCCTCCAGATGAGTCAGGACCCTCATCTGCAGGTCTGTTGGAGTTTGCTTGAGGTCCACTCCAGTTAGGCTACTCCCAGTTAGGCTACTCGGGGGTCAGGGACCCACTTGAGCAGGCAGTCTGTCCATTCTCAGATCTCAACCACCATGCTGGGAGAATCACTACTCTCTTCAGTGCTGTCAGACAGGGACATTTACATCTGCAGAGGTTCCAGATTTTTTTTTTATTTTTTATTTTTTTGGCTATGCCTTGTCCCCAGAGGTGGAGTCTACAGAGGCAGGCAGGCCTCCTTGAGCTTCAGTGGGCTCCAACCAGTTCGAGCTTCCCAGCCGATTTGTTCACCTACTTAAGTCTCAGCAATTGCGGGCGCCCCTCCCCCAGCCTCACTGAGATCTAGCCTTGCAGTTAGATCTCTGTCTGCTGTGCTAGCAATGAGGGAGGCTTGTGGGCATGGGACCCTCTGAGCCAGGCACGGGATATAATCTCCTGGTGTGCCCTTTGCTAAGACCCTTGGTAAAGCACAGTATTAGGGTGGGAGTGATCCAATTTTCCAGGTGTTGTGTGTCACAGTTTCCCTTGGCCAGGAAAAGGAATTCCATTCCCCCTTGCACTTCCCGGGTGAGGTGATGCCTCACCCTGCTTCGGCTGTCACTCGTTGGGCTGCACCCACTGTCCTGCACCGACTGATCGACACGCCCCAGTGAGATGAACCCGGTACCTCAGCTGGAAATGCAGAAATCACCTGTCTTCTGTGTCACTCACGCTGGGAGCTGGAGGCTGGAGCTGTTCCTGTTCGGTCATCTTGGCACCCACCCCCCAATAAGGGGTTTTGTTATAGGAACACTCCACTTCTTAGTTAGAATTTCTTAGTCCATTCCTGCTGCTATGCCAAAATACTTGAGACTGAATAATTTATAAATAGAAATCTATTTTCTCACAATTCTGGAGGCTGGGAAATCCAAGATTAAGGTTCAGTCAGGTTCAGTGTCTGGTGAGGTCTCTGCTTCCAAAAGGGTGCCTTGAACACTGTATTCTCTGAAGGGAATGAACATTATGTCTTCACATGGTGGAAGGGATGGAAAGGCAAAAAAGTCCTAGCTAGCTGTCCCCAGCCCTCTTGTAAGGACTTTTATAATACATTCATGAGGGCAGATCCCTCATGACCTAATCATTTCCTAAAGGCCCCACCTCTTAATATTGTTGCACTGGAGATTAAGTTTCAACATACATTTTGGAAGAGACATAAACAGTCAAACCATAGCATAAACCATTCCAGGCATGTTTTATATTCTTGTCTTTCTCTTAGCACCAAACACAATGGTTTTTCTCAACTATAGACAATGCTACCAAAAACTTATCCAGAATCGAAGGTTTGCTATATATGGAATTAAATTGTCTTACCAGCTTTCTCTCTGGTTCTTTCTTGTGACCCTACATTTCAGTCAAACTGTTAACTGCTCTCCATGATTTTATTTGGTTGGAACATCTTCCCACTGTACCTCTTGTAAACATCCATTGATTATTCTAAATAAAGCTTCCTGCAATGCACACTACAAAAACTGGATGTGTTTTTTCCCTTTTGAATTCTCACATCACTTTGTTCTTTGCTCTACCATCCTTACCTCTCTGGTGTCCTTTCTTGGTCTTCGTTAGTGGTTTCTTTCCCCTATTCATCCTTTAAATATTGGGCTTCCTCAGAATTCTTCTCTATGCCCTATTCTCTTCTCACTCTATATACATTCCTCAACATCTATTCTACTATCGTGGCTATAATTCTAAATAATATGCTGATGAATTTGAACTAGAAAAGCTCTCAAGATTCTATTTAGTGTATCTAATTACTTACTGAATATCTCTACTTGTCTTACAAGCATCTTAAGTTAGTACATGCACAAACTCAAGATCTTCCTCCACCAAAGTTGTTCCTTCTCTAGATAATTTCCTATCTCAGAGAATGAAGCCACCTTTGACCTAGTTGCTCAAAATAGAAACTGAGAAGTCATTCTTTCTTGCTGCTTTTCTTTATCCGCTAGCATCAAGTAAATTACTAAATCATGTTAATACAAGTTACTGAATGTTTAAACATTTTATTCATTTCTTTCCAGATAAATTGCCACTAGTCCAGTCCAGGCCATAAGCATTTCCCCACCTAAACACTGTAATGGTCTTCTAGCTTTTCCCCATGTCCAGTCTTGTTCCTCCTCAATGTAATTTTCACAATGCAGAACAATATTCTTAAATGTAAGCTTGATTATGGTAACTACCTTCTTAATATTTCTCAATGACTTCCCATAGAAGAAAAATGTAAAAACTCCTTACATTCAGCTTTTAGGGCCCTTTGAATAAGGCTTTAACCTTGACCCTGTCTGCCTTCTCATTCATCACTTGACACTCTAAACTTTAGCCATACTAAATTTTTGTTCTTCAAACTTGCCATGTCTCACATCTCCACAACTTTATGCATTCTGTATGCTGCCTTCCAACACCAACACTCTTGCTTTTCATCCAGCTAACGCTTCATCAATTTAGAAGTCATTTCTTCCAGAAGATTTCCTGACACTACCTTCAACATGCATCCTTATCATGGCATCCAACACTTATCACAGCATCCACCCCACTATTTTAATTCCTTGTTTAACTGTCATCATTTTTAAATTTGACAACTATTCATTGAGAGCCCATTATATTACAGATACTGTATTCTCCTCTGTGTACAGACTGTGGTCAATATAGAGTATTGTAGAAGCACATTTAGAATGTGAGAGAAGTCCAAGAAATGTTTCTTAGTGACTTGTGTTCTCATCTATTTCCCTACTAAATTAAACTAGAGACAGTTCCATAATCATTTCTGAGTTATCTGAATTGCCTAACATAGTATATAGTAGATAAATATTTATACCATCAATTATTGGATTTTAGGCCGGGCGCGGTGGCTCAAGCCTGTAATCCCAGCACTTTGGGAGGCCGAGACGGGCGGATCACGAGGTCAGGAGATCGAGACCAACCTGGCTAACACGGTGAAACCCCGTCTCTACTAAAAAATACAGAAAATTAGCCGGGCGAGGTGGCGGGCGCCTGTAGTCCCAGCTACTCGGGAGGCTGAGGCAGGAGAATGGCGTAAACCCGGGAGGCGGAGCTTGCAGTGAGCTGAGATCCGGCCACTGCACTCCAGCCTGGGCGACAGAGCGAAACTCCGTCTCAACAAAAAAAAAAAAAAAAAAAAAAAAAATTATTGGATTTTAAACACATACTAAATATTCTTTGCATTTTAAGAGGCCACCAACCAGCCAATACTTTCTACCCAGCGAGTTTTTCTTTGATATCACTTTGGATACAATGGAGTGTAAAAAGCAAAGAGACAAACTAATATAGTGGAAAATATGGGACTTAGAGTCAGAACACTGTGATTAATAATTCTGTCACTTACTAGGTATGTGTCCTTGGTCAAGACCCTTAACCTCTCTACATCTCAATTTCCTCATCTGAAAAAGGCAGTTACAAGAATGAAATGAGATAAAGAGAAAATAAAAGCATAAAATGTAAAAGGTTATCCAAAATGATGTCTATTATTATTATTGTTATTAAAGTCAATGCAGATCAAGTCTCCTTATGACTGGTTATCCCAGCTCTGTAATGCTACAGAATTTCCAAAGTTCATTCTTCATCTTCGCTTTACCATCCAAGAGATAGACTTTTGTACTTTAATAAATACATATTGATGGAAATGGTTAAAAATCACAAAGAAAACAAGCCAAAAATTGAGTAAATATACATTAATGTATGAAAGGGACAAGACAAAAGTACTAGCCTATAACAGTTTATAATTTGAATGTATGGACACCCTCCCAAAAAAAAATCAGGCCACAATTTTGTTTAATGTTGACCAAAAGGGTAGGTAAGTGGCACAAAAGAGTAGTGCTGTGAACTGTTTCACAGTAAAATGGTAACCCTCTGACCTAGAAAGTCAGGATATCTGGGCTCAAATACTAATTTAGCTACCAATTCAACCACTAATACCCATGTGGTCTACACACCCAACACTCTAGTCTTTCAGTTCCTTGATCTCCTTTGCTCCTATTGTCTTTTTCTTCCACTGTATCTTAGCCACTCACTTACAGGGCCACAAATCTCAAATGGCCACTCAACTTTGCCCAGCTGTGCTACGATTCTGATTGCTTTCCATCCTCCAAATGACTATTTTGTACCTTATCTTCTCCCCTTAAACCTCCTACTCAAATATTCCTCCTCACTCCTTACTATTCTTGCGTCATACCTTATCTTCATTGAGAAAAAGTATTAGTATCAGGCAGAAAGGTCTCACCTCTGACCACTGAATCTACCCATCTATCTGCATCTTTACCCATACTTGCTGTCTTCCTTCTTATTACTATAAATTATATGTTCATGTGGCTGGGCATGGTGGCTCACGCCTGTAATCCCAGCACTGTGGGAGTCCGAGGCGGGTGGATCACCTGAGGTCAGGAGTTCAAGACCAGCCTGGCCATGGTGAAACCCTGTCTCTACTAAAAATACAAAAAATTAGCCAGGCATGGTGGTGTGCGCCTGTAATCCCAGCTACTTGGGAAGCTGAGGCAGGAGAATCGCTTGAACCTGGGAGGCAGAGGTTGCAGTGAGCTGAGATGGTGCCATTGCACTGCGGCCTGGGCAACAAGAGTGAAACTCCGTCTCAAAAAGAAAAAAATTTTATGTTCATGTTCCTACCTAAGGCCAACACTTATATATATTCCCTGGATTCCATACCCTCTTATCTTCTCAAAGACTTCACTCCTAAAATATACACACTCTCTTATACCATCATTTCCACCCCCCTCTATTGGATTATTCCCATTAGTCTAAATATGCTTAACTATCCTTAAGAACCCTTCTTTGACCATACATATTCCTCTATTACCTCCATTTATTGGCTCTCTTTTATAGTAAAACGTCTTGAGATGTCTATAATACTACGTCAATTTCTTTTCTCTTTTCTTTTTTTTTTTTAATTTTGAGACAGAGTCTCGCTCTGTTGCCAGGCTGGAGTGTAGTGGCACGATCTTGGCTCACTGCAACCTCTGCCTCCCAGGTTCAAGCGATTCTTCTCCCTCAGCCTCCCGAGTAGCTGGGACTACAGGCGCATGCCACCACGCCTGGCTAATTTTTGTATTTTCAGTAGAGATGGGGTTTCACCATGTTGGCCAGGTCTCTTGACCTTGTGATCTGCTGGCCTTGGCCTCCCAGAGTGCTGGGATTACAGGTGTAAGCCACCCACCGTGCCCGGCCAGCAGTACTATGTCAATTTCTTGACACCACATTTTCTCTTCATTGTACTAGTCAAGGCATAAAACTACTTTATGTTTCCAAAATCCAATGCACAGATCTCTTTATTTTACTTGATTTCTAAGCATGATTCAATACCATTGGCCATGTTTTGTGGTCTTGGCTTTTTTGTTTGTTTGTTTTTTAGTAGAGAGGGGGTTTCTCCATGTTGGTCAGGCTGGTCTGGAACTCCCGCCTTAGCCTCCCAAAGTGCTGGGATTACAGGCATGAGCTACCATGCCCGGCCAGTTTTGGCTTTCATGTCTCCGCACTCTTCAGATTTTCTTCTTACTTCATTGGCTATTCTTCCATCTCCTTTGTTTGCTTCTTTTCCTCTGCTTTATACTAGCCAATGCAATGTTCTCTGTGAGCACATTTGCCCTAGGTAGTTTTACATATGCTGATGACTCCCAACTTTGTATCTTTGGTTCCTTGCACTCTGCAGAGCTCAAGACTCAACTTACCTTTGATTTCTAATAAGAATATAAAAATCAAGGTAAGCAAAATAAAACTCCACCCCCCACCCCCCACTCCACCCTGGCTGCTCCTTTTTCTTCCTTAGTCTTTTCCATTTGGTAAATGGCATAACCATCCACACAAACTCAAGACAAAAACTTAGGGGCTAGAGGTGACTCCTTTTTCATCACCTCTATATTCAAAACATCACAAAATCTGTAGGCTCTGCCCCCAAAATAGAGCTCACATACATCTACTTCTCTGCTATTTTATCCCGAACTTGTCATTCCTCTTCGGATTTCTGCAATTGCCTTCTGCTATAGAACTTGCTCCCCACCCAGTATGATTCAGTCATCACGTAATAGGCAGAACAAACGTTTTTAAAATGTAAATCAGATCCTATCACTCCCTCCAAACTCACTACTGGTTTCTCTTCACACTTAAAATAAATTCCAGACTTATTCCATGGGTAGATTTCCATGGCCTATTCAAAGCCTTACATGATTTGGCTCCTACCTATCCCTCCAAGCTCATCTTGTATCACTTTCTCCACATTCTAGCTACAGTGGTCTTTATGATGTTCCCTGAAGGAGCCAAGTTCTTTCCTTCCTTAGGGCTCTTGCAATTGGAGTTGCCTTTACCTGTAGTAGGCTGATCCCAAATATTTCCATCGTTGGTTTTTAAAAATATTACTAAGCAATCAATCTAAACTAACCCCTCCCCCAGTCTTAAGGAAGACCTTCACACTGTTTTACTTCTTCACTGTGCCTACTATTATCTAAAATTCCTTGCTCATATATTGTTTACCTATTTTCTATCTTCCACTCACTAGAATTTAAGCTTCATAAGAACAGCGATCTTGCTAGTCTTTCTTATCATTGTATTCACAATGCCTAAAACAATGCCTGACAAAGTAGGATATTCTTTAAAAAATAATGAATGCCTTTCCCTAAGCAAGTCACTTGACTTCTCTACTTAACTCACACTGGTGAGTTTACTACTGCTAGACTAAGCTCTGGGTGCAGGAAAAACAAAAGTGGCTAAGGTATGGCTTCTTCAGAAGCTCATCCATTCATTCCCTCAAAAAATATTTATTGAATGTATATTACACTATGTTCCAAGTACTGTTCAATCTCAGTGTTTAGTAAGCACCCCAGTAACATGGGATTTCGTTAACCAACAGAAGTGTTTAAACAGGATGAGTATGAAAATAAGTACAAAATGAGAAGTACTATAAAAACGATACTTTATATGTTACTATTACAGCAGCTGCCTATTTCCTTTTGTCTTGTAATTGCCAGGACCTTCTGACAAGAGCCAACTGAAAAACAGCAGTATAAATCATGGTACTCTAAAAGCCCAGACTTCAACACTATGCAATATATCCACACAACAAAACTGAACTTGTACTAACTAAATCTGTATAGAATTTTAAAAAGTAAGTTAAAAAAAAATTCCAGAGGACAATAAATATGAATGTCCTTTACATAGGCACACAGTGACTAAAATATTTGGGGCATGAATTCTCTAAGGGTGACAATAGTAAGTGTTATTTTTCATGCTTCTGTTGCAAAAATAATTATATTTATCTCTAAGGAAAATCAGAGAGTGGGGTGTCGCCTCCCTCAGTGCCAACTGGGCTAATTATCTCCCCATATCACCGAATCTGTTATTTCATAGGCTCTAGGAAACCCAAAGAGGGGAGTGAGGGACCTGGTATGGTCCCTTGCAGAGCTCTTGTAACACTCCTGATGGATGTGACAGACACAGTATGTGTGCAACTGTCCTTTTTCCTTCAAAAGCACTGGTCTAAAGCAGGGATCCCCAACCCCTGGGCAGCGGACAGGTACAGCTTTGTGGCCTATTAGGAACAGGCCACACAGCAGGTGAGCGGGGCTAGAGGATTACGCCCGAGCTCCACCTCCCGTCAGATCAGTAAAGGCATTAGATTCTCATAGGAGCACAGACCCGATTGTGAACCGTGCATGTGAGGGATCTAAATTGCACCTTCTCATGAGAATCTAATGCCTGATGATCTTAGATGGAAGACTTTCATCCCATCCTGCCTCCCCCGCCGCCCGCGCGGCCCCAAATTGTCTTCCATGAAACTGGTCCCTGATGCCAAAAAGGTTGGGGACTGCTGGAAGTGCTTGTCCACTGGGTTAAAGCCAAGAGGAGTAAACAGGATTAAGGGGCGTGGAGGTGGGTGGGTTGGGGAAGACAGCTTTCTCAGGATGGGCAACCAATCCCAGAATCTTCAATCACAGGAGCATGTATGTGAAGGTTTATTTGCAGGGATCCACCATTTGTAAAATAGTACACGCTTAATAAAATTAATTTTGCAGTCAATCTTGACTGACAGATCTCTTCTTTCTTACTGCAGAGTATTCGTAAAATAAGAAAAACAGGAGGAAGAGAGAACAAAGAAGAGAGATGTGGGATGAGAGAGTAAGGAAAGGAATCACAGAGAGGAGAGACAATGTCTGTGGCTATTTTCCCAGCGTCTGGGAGAGGAGCCCAAGCATCCCATTGAACTGAGGGGGAGGAAAGGCCCTCCTGGGGCCTACCGCAAGTGAATGATCGCGGGAGACCCGGGACTGGCGCCAAAGGGCTTGGAAGGGCAGAGTTAAGAAAAATGGGCCGTACCTACAACTTCCTGCGCAGCCCTCGCTGGCCCAGGAGCTCAGTAACCGTTGTGTAAGCCACGCACCACCCAGGAGGGCAGGGTAGTGACGCGAAAGCCCGGCTAGAGTTCCGCGCAGGGGCGGGGCGGGGCGGGGCGGGGCGGGGCTGGGTAGGGCGGCAGCGCGTTTAAGTGACGTCTTGGCCGCGCGGCAGAGACCAGGGTTCTGGGGCTCCTGGGACTGTCTGGTGTGTTTTCTGTCTGTTGAACCCTTTCCTTTTGACGTCTCTTCTGAATATTGACTCATCGGGTTGTAGAAATCCAGGGACAGAGTTGACATCACTGGGCATTTTAGCCAAAAAGCAGTGCTCGGGACTGCATGTGCCAGAAGTAAACTTGTCAAAACTCAGATTGTTTCCCCTAAAGTCAGCTTGAAGCGCAATGGTAAAAGAGCACGGTCTCTCCCCAAGACGGCCTGAGCTTAAACTGCAGCACTGTCACTTGCTAGCTATGGGACCTAGGCAAATACATCATCTCCCTGAGGTTGTCTTCACATCTCTAAAGGACGCTGTGGTGGTGGTGTGAGAATAAATGAGACATAGCAAGTGTCTGGAACAAAGACACTGTGTACAAAGTAAACAATATACTGTTATCAATATAAAACCTTTTTTGTTTGTTTGTTTTCCCCCGCCTGAAATCTTATGTGGAAAGTTGTATGTGAAAAAAATGAAAGCGGAGCTGCGTTGATGGTGGACCCAGAAGCTTTGGCCTTTCAGTCCCAAAGTTTCCAGGAATAAAATCCACGCTTCCTATAAAAGACAAAAACAACCGTTATTGGAGAAAGTGCAAATTTCTTAGAAAGATGAACTGCCCATTCCTATCTAATGTTTCTCGTGACACTCAAAACAGTGTTTACTCTTGAACACTGTATTCCTTTTTGACTCACTGTGTTTTCTAAAGTTAATTCCTCTACCGGAGTGTTCTTTTTCTTAGTCATCATCTAAGATCTGATTCAAATTACAGTTCCTTCTTGGGTAACTTAAAAACGAAATTATCTTTTTATTGGTTTTGTTGTTGTTGTTGAGACAGGGTCTCACTCTATTACCCCGGCCGGAGTGCAGTGCCATCTAGGCTCCCTGCAGCCTCCGCCTCCTCGGTTCAAGCGATCCTCCTGCCTCCTGAGTAGCTGGGGCTACAGGCGGGCGCCACCACCCCTGGCTAATTTTTGTATTTTTAGTAGAGAGGAGTTTCACATGTTGCCCAGGAGGCCGTGAACTCCTGGACTTAAGTGATCTGCCTGCCTTGGCTTGCCACAGTGCTGGGATTACAAGCATGAGCCACCACAGCCCTGCCCTTTTTATTGTTTTTAACACCTTCCCTCCTTCAATGTGATACAGACATCTCAGCAAGGATTTAATTTTCTTCCTCATTTCAGGAGAGTAGACAGGGTTTCATGATTATAGGATTAAGGGAATGTTTTGTACTCATGAAAAGGAAATGTTTTGTACTCATAGGAAAAGCAGGTAGATCCCTAAAGATAATGGGAGGTGGGACAAATGGTAGAGCTGGGAAGGAAGACCTTTGCTAGGAGTCTGTTTGCCTCCAGGGCACTACTCTTATGCTCTAGAAGGAATGGGCTCCTGGACAGGTTAAGTGCTTTAAGGTCCATGTAAGGAAGATGGAGGGCACATCAACAAATGGAGTTTTGGAATTCTCACCAGGCCAGAGGGCTCAGGCTGGATTTGAGTCAATCAACTATAAATATATTACATGCTCCCCAAATGCCATGAAGCAATCCCACCTGTTACAGAGAGGTACATAAATGATTCATATAAAAATATAATGTTCTGAGACATTGACAAAATATAGTGGTTTATTGGGAGACAATATAATGAAAATTTACCAATAAAAAAATTTAAATAATTATCTGATAACCTTTCTTATAAAAATTAATAGTATTTTAAAACTAAGTAAATTAATTATATTTGCAACAAGGCCATAGAAAGCAAAAGCTTTTGAGGAATAAGGAGAATCTTAACTGAGAGCAATTTTTTAAAACTATATTGACATGATAAAAAAAGTTTTAAAACTTTCTACATAAATATTTTCATACTTCTGAAAGTACTTCAATAAAAATAAAAATTTGGCCAATGATCTATTTAGTATGATTTCAGTGCCAAATTTCTTTTCTAGTTTTATCTCTAATTCTCTTCATCAGTCTCAAGTGCTAATCACTTTCTATGCTCCAGGCTTTACTGTTTTCAAAACTTTGCAAATATGCCAGCCTCCCACATTAGTTGTTCCCATCTTCACCTTACTCCCTAATATTACCCCATCCGTCCAGATCCTCTCCATTCTTCAAGATCTAGTTCAAGTATTAGCTCCTCTAAGATTTCCTCAACTTCTACACTAAAAACACTTTTGAATTATTCACTTGGATTATAGCTATTTGTACATATCTTCTTTCCTTCTAAGGTTCTTAAAGGCAAGTATCATGTCTTGTTCATATTTGTATTCCTCATATGGTCAGTTTTCCATTAGAATTCAAGTTCTATTGAAAACCAAGCCCTTGAATATCTTGTTCATCACTGTATTCCCTAGCATCTAGCACAAGACCTGGCACACAGTAGGCATGTTATAATATATTCTGAGTGAGGGAGTAAATGGATTTTAAAAACAGCTCCATGAAGGCAGGGATTTGTCTGTTTCATTCATTGCAAAATGAATATCTGAATATAAACATGAAGGCTTAGCATTCATTATATACAACAAAATTCTTTAATCTGCATAGCATCATAAAAGTCAAATATGAAGTATTTGTGTTGCCTTTCACCCAACAAATTCAGTTGATATCTTTCTGAAAATAATACATCCCCCAAAACTGCAGTATAGTTTTAAAGAATCAAAATAAAATAGATGTTGATATTAAAGTAGTTTCAGTTTTGTTTTTTTCTGTGTTCTAAATTTTCTGCAATGAAAATGTGTTTTTATAATCAGAAAAAATAATCAATATTATTTTTAAAGAATGTAGTGGGTGAGATCATTTGCAAATGTATACCTGAGGAAATTTTGAGGACATCAAGGTCAATCAAGATGATTGGGAATTAATACCACAGAGGAAAATACTGTCCTGAGACATATGACACTTCTTTCAGGGACTGAATTATGTCCTTCCCCACAAATTTATATGTTGAAGCCCCAACTTCCAATGTGATGTATTCGAATATGAGGATTTGGGAGGGCAATTAGATTTGGGTGAGGTCATGAGGGTAGGGCCCTCATGATATGATCAGAGTACCCTTATAAGAAGAGACACCAGAGAGCTTGCTTGCTCTCTCTCGGCGTCATGGGATGACACAGTGAGAAGGTGGCCATTGGCAAGCCAGGAAGAGAGACTTCGCCAGAGCCCAACAATGCTGGCATCCTGATCTTGAACTTCCAACCTTTAATAGAAATAAGTTTCTGTTGTGTAAGCCACCCACTGTATGGTATCTTGTTATAGCAGCCCAAGCTGACTAAGATAGATGAAGCAGACTAAGATCCAAACGGTTGTGTGGCAAGTAGCTTTCTGATATTGAGAGAGAATCCCCTTATTCTCAGATTTAGTCAGTAAATGTTTATTAAATGTCTATTGTGTTCCATGGCCTGTGAAAAATGCTGAGGATTCAAGGATAATTAAGAAAAGGTTCCTACCCATAGGGAGCTGGTTTAATAAGAGACAAACATGTAAATAAACTTTAAAAAGTGTTACATGTGCTTTGACAGAAGTATGTATAAGGGGCCCAAAAGTTAGAGTAATTGTTTCTATCTGTGGTTTAAGTGGGGATAGGTTGGGTTGGTCAGTACTCTATCAGGTTAACCCTAAGTTCACCAACCAAGTCAAGAGATGTGGCTTTCCATGTGGCGACAAACCCTGGCCTTCACGTGGTGAGCCCTGCTGAATGGTCAGCCTCTGTCATTCTTGACCTCACCAGCTCCATGATATATAACAGCAACATAGTCTTACAGCAATTAATAAATTCCTACAAAGAGCTTCCAGGAATAGGCATAAATTTCAGAGATCCAATAGAGGAAGTCAAAAGGCCAGCACTGGGCAGTCACAGAGATTTAGATGGTGGCTACCCTCTTAGAGGTAGAAGAGCTTGCTGCATGACCTGCAAAATGAAACAGGTATTGGCAGTGGCTGTTTGAGGTGTCCTTCAATCATTTCTATACTCTGTGGACTTCCATTTCTAATTTTCCTAGGGGCCCTAAACATATTCAACAGCATTCTGATTTGGTTATACTAACTGTATTTTGTATAAGTTAATAAATATTCCAAGCCTGTTACTTGGAGAAAATGCCACTGATGACCTGGGAAACAGCATGAAGTGTAACACTTTTTGGTCTCACATCCCTTTTGCTGGCTAAGTCCTAATCATCCCTCAGCCAATACCCTACTTTCTCTAGGAAGCTGTGCCTAAACTCCACCACCCTTGGATTGATTGAATACTGCTGCTATGAGCTCCCTAGCACCCCTGTAGTTCCTGTATAATAGCACTTATCATATTGTTTTGCATTCTCTTGTTTAATTGTCTGTCGTCTCTATTGGACTGTTAAATCCTTAAGGACAGGGACAATATTATTCTTGATGATGTGCCTGGATCTCAAAAGCTTTCAGTAAGTATTTTTTGGATGCATCTACTTTTAAAGCCAGGAAAATAGAGGACCAGACGATTATTAAGTTTATGGTGCCCCCAGCAAAGTGCACTTAACCAATGAAGTTCAGTTCAAAACACTTATCTGACCTTTGGTATAAATTAATCAAGTCCAAACCAAGAGCATAAACATTAAAGGAATACAGCACCATAGGGTAACCAAAGTCAAGCTGACATAAAATTAAAGGCTATTTAGGAGAAGTAAATATTAAACTAGTTTTGAATAGAGGTGAAAGCCATGGTGATTAGGGCTCAAACAGAAGTCTAATGAAGAGAGGAATGGACAGGCTTTATTTACGCAGATCAACTTGGTGGGATTAGGATATTCATAATTCATTAATCTAATACATATTTAATATCTGCTTCAAGATTAAAATGAACTTTGAATTCCAGGTCAAGGAGTTTAGATAGGATATGACAAGTATATAATAAACACTTCAGGTACACAGATAACATGATAAAAACTGTAAACTGTATGTGAATGTGATCATTTCAGTAATTACACAGAAGATGACCTAGAGTGAAGAGGAACTTACCAGTGATACACAAAAGCAGAGATGGCCTGTTACAAAGTAGGATCAAATATGACCTATGCAGGTAAGTATTTCTTCTAATATTTTCTCTGCTGGCAAGTCACAATTTCTGAAATTCCTGCCACAGAATTCACTCTTTTGGTTTAAGGCAATGTCTTTCAAAAGCTTTTGTTTGCATGTAAGAATATGCTACTAAGTGATGGTAACATCCAACACAGTGGAAACTCTGGCCCCGAAAATCTGATGTTTCATTCCTCCTAGGAGTATGAATGCTTACCTAGAGACAACACTTAGCTGCCTCACAGCTGGATATGATCATTACCAATAAATGTAGGAGAAGAGATGTGTCCAGCTTCCCCATCCCTTCCTCAAAAATACATTGCTATACTTGCATTTTTCTTGAGAGATAGAAAGGAGACATAGTAGAGATCCATTTTTAACCCATTTATGCCTAGTGATCCATTATTAGAACGCTAAGCCTATGGGAGTTATTTATATCCTGTTGTTCAAGGTCATCGCCAAGGTCTGATTTTTCACAAAAAATGTTTGCAAACTCTGGCGTAAATAGGTTAAGCCATGTCCTAAGCTAGGACATGGCAGAGCCTCAGGATAGAAAGACATGGGACTCTGAGCAGACGTCATGAGCAGAGTAACCCTGTTAGTATTAACCAGCCAGCCAGTTTCATTAGAGGGAAATATAATTCTATTTTCTTTTAAGCACTGTATTTTTTGTTTCTTCATTATAGCACATTACCCTAATGTAATATTCATGAGACTGGCATAGATTTGAAACTTACCTATCTCCCACCTAGAAATGGGAAGAGCCTAAAGATATGGGTCATAATAAACAAATAAAAAAGGGCTGGATTAGGGCACTCCTTAGGGTAAGGTAGACTCACATGGGCGGTTGAAATAAAGGAACCTGTGTGGTCAGCTAGGGGGCAGGATAAAGTTTTATGACATCTGGAGGTGGCAAGAGGATGAACCAATGAAGATACTTCATGTACTTTAAAATTTTGGTGGGACCAATCAGTTACAGTAATTTAAAGAAAGGTAGTAAGGGAAGGAGAAATGGAGAAAAGGCAGATTATCAGGGAAAACGAGGGTAGAAATTCATGAGTGACTGCATTATGATTTTAATAACAAAAACAAAACCAAAAAAGAGGTGCCAAAACCAATTCAAAGCATCAGAGCCTGGGCAAATATGAATCAGGAAACTGTGAAAGTTAAAATTTAGAGCAATCCTAGCTGAAGAGGATACTGAAGCTGGTCTTTCCCATGTTAACTGTAAACTGTGGTAGTATATTAAAGTAGATATGTCCTTATGCAAATTAAGATGGATGATGAAGGGGTGTTTGAAAAAAAAGGTAGAGAGATTAAGGTTGGTGATATAGATCATTACCACCCACATGGAAAGAGCAAGGGCTAAAAATGCTGTTTAAAGAAATAGCTACACTTCTGGTTCTACTGCATTTTAAGTGTAAACATTACATATTTCAATGTGCATCTCGAAAAAAGTAGCAGCTTTCTAATCATTATGCTCAGCACTCTCTCTTTTCACCTCTAAACTTGCACAGAAGTCTCTCCTTGAACTTCTTCATCTTTATTTTGATGTTCAACTTTCTGCAGAAGCCTGGGGCCCAGTAAACCAATAAGCAGACTTCCAATTGGGGCTGTGATAAGGATGGACAAAAATGCCACTGTCAACACATCCATTCCGTAGTCTTCTAATTGTTTCTCTCCATGCGACCTTGCTGTGTCCAAAGCCACAGATCCTATTGCAGCCTATAAAAGTTTAAGGGTAAAGATGGAATCATGATAAGATAAGCACATTTAAAAAATGAATTTTTTTATTGTTTGCAAAAGCCAATTGCTTGGTTTTTTGCTCAACTAAGAAAGTTCTTTTAGTCTTCTTTCAAAGTGTATTGCAGGGTTTTTTTTGTTTTGGTTTTTTACTTCTTTAGAGACAGGGTCTCGCTGTGTTGCCCAGACTGGTCTTGAACTCCTGGTCTCAAGTGATCCTCCCTCCTAAGCCTCCCAAAGTGCTGGAATTACAGGAGAAAGTCACTGTGCCCAGCTCAGCTGGTTCTGATGATTTAAAAACTCTCTCTGCCCTTGCATGGGAACATACTGATGACTCATTTGTACCTATCTGTGTAAGGTACGGCTACATAAATATCAGTAAAATACATTTCAAAACACAAAGCAAATCCAGACTCACAATATTAATTAAATATAACATAAAGTTCTATGTACTAAGTTTTTCCTGAATAAAGATGAAAATTATTGGTCATCTCCTTTTATCTTTAGGAATTTGGAACTAAAAAATAAGATGAAAAACATGCAGTGATACCTACTGAAAACTGTTAAATTTTAAATAAATATATATTGCTTTAGAGCTTAAACTCATTGTCAAACATCATGAAACATGAAAATAGTGGACACCTTGACAACTTGAAGCTGATTTTATTAGGTATTTGGTCAACTCTTTGCCTCACAAGTTGGTGAAATATTTTATTTGGAATGTATCTATTGGAAAATATTATGAAAATTCTCAGTTTCTTGTAGAGGTAAAATGCAATATTATCAGTGCAGATGGGAAAAATGTATTAATTAATCTGGTTTTCCCTTATTCCACAGAGAACAATGTAAGCCTCTAAGACAATGAAAAAGAAAAGTGTGCATCAGACACAATGGCAGAAACTACTAATTGCTCACAAAAACCTGAATGCCCCCTTTCTCTTCTACAATAGAACTCCTGAAGTTTTGTTAGTCACATTGCTGTCCAGAGACTTTTTTATAGAACTCTTAGCCATTATGTTTCAGACATTTTTGAAAGTCTGATGGGGTGGGGGAAATTCTGGAGTAATGCCCAAATGCAAAGAGCATATAATTGAAATCTGGAATATAATTACTGAGCATACACATCCCCCAAAGCCTCCTAAGTGAAAAACACTTGATTTTAATTCCTTAATAACAGAAATTTGAATATTTAATTATAAAATAATCTGGGACAAAACAGTTAAATGTTGTTTGATGTAATTAGTCTGAAAATATACAACCAAAGATACATCACATTTGCAACAAATCATAATCTATATAGTTCTAACTTAATTAGCAACCATAGGTATTCTAACAAATGCATGGTCAACAAATTCAAGCACCTATCTATAATAGCTTTATTTATCACATGTTTATTAGAATGCACAAATTTTCGGTTAAGTGATTGAGACATCTGCCAGGAAGTTCAGTGAGTTCTGAATAATTAATACCAACTAATAATCTAGGAAATCAATAAAGTACTTTCTAGGTTGTTTTTCAATAAATCTTTTCTCCATTACATACAAAGACTCTGGTCAAGCTCAACTGATCATCAATCATATTAACATTAAAATATCTCCAAACATTAAGGGGGCCATGTTATTTCTATTTTATTCTTTTCTTGGAAGCTATTAACATGAAAAGAGTTAACAACTCTTTCCTTGGGTGACTTAGAGAGTGCTGACTGATGAAATGCAAACTCTTCTCTCCTGTTACTACTGCTTTCTAGTAGAATAGGGATTTACTGGATTTTTACTTGTACCCTGGTGATCTAAGGAAATTTAATGAGCTATCACATTTAAGGAATGAATATACCAAAAAAAATATAGGTTTTAAAGAATAGATTAGGATAAACTTTTCATAAATCCATTTCAATTATTTATTTTCACTAAATTTAAACAAGCCCTCTGATTCATTATTTCAAGGTGTCATGCAGAAATAGCAGTTAAAATACTAAGCCATCCTATCCATCATACCTGAACTGTGGCCTTTGGAAGCCATGCAAAAGAAATAAATATCTTTTCTTTTAAGTTAAAACCAGCAAAACACACCATCAGAAACGTAGTCAAAATTCGTATCAATACTGCAATGCCTACGGTGGCAACACAAAGGCCTGTAAGAAATATTCAATTTTTAGAAATAATAAAATACTAGGAGAGAAACTGTATCTCATGGTAACTAATTCAAAATAACCATCAACAGAAATAATTTTTAAAGCATTAAAAAATTACAAATACAAAAATGTTTAGGCAGAATATATAAAAACAATTAACATTAAGGATCAATCAGGCTATTTATTTAAAATAAGGTGTTTCCTTAGATTAAAACCAGAAATTAAGCATATTTGAATTCTTATATGGAAGATTTGAATGTTATATATGTATTATGCTTTATAGCAAGAACCATGCTTTTTCATGTGTGTAAGAAGAATTTATTAAACGATATGATTAAATGATAAGTAATAAGCTTTAAGTACTGGGTACACATAAATGTATAATATATAGACTTTGCCTCAAAGTCAGAGGAAGACAGAAACATAAACAACTAATTCATAGATTATACAGGGAGTGAGGTATAAACAAACTGAGAGCATAAAAGAGGGAAAAGTAATATTTTCACCCCAAAAGTCAATAATTCTTTACAGGGTATAAGACCAGAAGTGATATCCAAAGTATTTATGAGCCAGTATGTAGGGAATTAGCCAATCAGAGCTGGCTGGGCACTGACCAATCAGAATAGACACTGGCAGTCTACCACTGTTTCACCATACTGATGTGTAATGGTTGTACTGGTCCCAATTATCCCTGGTTAACATATACAGCTACTCCATGTAGTCCTGTAGTACTCTGTTGACAAAGACAAGTTCATCATCATTTGCCAAACAAGGGATTGTGACTAGTGCTGCTGCATGCTACTGGACCTAGGAATGGTACAGCTAAGATGACTCCTGAGTATTAGGGTGATTTTTAAAAAGTAACATTTGTTGAGTGTTTACTCTGTGCCAAGTGCTGTACTAAGCTTTAAATGTATTATTTTACTTAGTCCTTACAACCTGTGGGATAAGTATTATTTTATAGTTGAAAAAACCAGAAACTCAGAAAGGATAAGTACTTTTCTCAAATTCAAAGGGTTGATAAAACATCAGATAGACATGGCAGGAGGATCTGTTGTAAATCTGTCAGATGGCTTTTTTATAGGAAAGTTCTGTGGTTCTTTGTTGAAAGGTATTTCTTCAAGGTTGGAATGTATTCAAAAATATCTGTAGCCTGAAGTACAAGATAAAGAGTTGATACCATTCCCAGAAGGAAACATTGAAAGTTTGAGAAGAGGATGAGAAGGAAGTTTTAGTTGAGTTTGAAGTTTAACAGGACATACAAGTGATGCTGTCCAATCAACAACTGGATATATTGATTTAGAGATAGTTTGGAATTATACAGTTTACAGTTGATATCACTAGTATAGATAAGGTTAGAGAAGTGATATAGAGCCAGAGGCACAGAAGGCCTTGGAAAGAACTTTGATAAAGGGCAGCGTTTAAGCTACATGTGGTGTAAGGAAAGGCTCAAACAGCACTGGGAAATAAGTTTAAGAACTTAATATAAAGAAGTGTTAGAGGGTCAAAAGCAGCAAATGCTGCTGAGAGATCAAGTAAAGCAAAGACTGGATTTAGCAATATTACCTTGGTGAGAGCTTGGCAGGTTGTGTGATAGGCAGAAGCTGGGCTAAAATGTATAGAAGAAGGAAATGGGAACTGAAGTGGAAAGGGGAATGTAGTGACCTCTTTTGAAAAGTCTGAAAAGAAGATGAGAGAGGTAGCATGGTAGAGATGGGGGGAAGTGAAATAGAGAAATTATATATATATAATTTTAACATATTATTTTAATACACATTATTTTAATTGTAGTAAAATACACACAACATTCACCATCTTAATGATTTTTATGTGTATAGTTAGTATCATTAAGTATATTCACATTATTATGCAACCAATCTCCAGAATTTTTTCATCTTGCAGAATTTAAACTCTATACCCATTAAACAACAACTATCCATTTCCCTCTACTCCCAGCCCCTGGCAAGTACCATTTATGAGTTTGACTACTCTGGATACCTCATGTAAGTGGAATCATACAGGGTTAGTCTTTTTGTGACTGGCTTATTTCACTTAGCATAATGTTCTCAAGGTTCATCCATGTTGCAGCATGTGTCAGAAGAGAAGCATTTTTTTTTAAAGATAAGAGAGATCGGAGACTAAATTCTGAAGAGAAGAAAATTGTGACATGGATATTTATGATGTATGAGAAAAGGAAAGAATCCATACACAAGATTCGGAAGGAGGTAGCCAGAGATGGGATTCCTAGTATGGATGGAAGAATACTGTGATGGAAGGAAAGGAGGAAATAATGAGTACATGTATGAAAATTAATTTTTAAGTGCAGTGTTTTGAATCAAGAGAGTTTTAATATGATGGCTTTTGAATGTATGAATAAATAAAATAATTAATGAACAACCAGGCATTTCTGTCCCATGGGTACAAACTATAGAATTAAATAGTTGTCTTTAAAATTCTCGCTCTTGTTCAGGACAAGGCTAGATGAATATTCTTACCCTTGGAAAAAGAATTGTAAGGCCTGAATTTTCTGGGTAGTGGTCAGCAGTGTCACTTTTATATACAAGGAACAATATTAAATGAGTAAAATATACTGTCTTAGATGATCAAGCATTATTTTCTAACCAACTACTCTAAAAAACTTAGATCATAATTAACTTTTTATATAATTTTGACAATAGGAACCACTGTACACATACCAACTGGAGATATTTCAACTGAATATATAAAGTAGATTTTATTGGTAAGTAGGTTGACCAAAAAAGGTGAATTTTAACAAAATACACTTTTAAATTCTTACCTACAGTTTCTGGTCTGAGAGATGCAATAGATACCTCTGCTCCAATTAGTCCAAAAAGAAGGGGTTGAAAAATGTCCCAGGCAACTGCAATTATCTTTTCAACCTCTGCCTAAAAGAACAATAAAACACACACAGATTTTTATTATGTGAAGTTACAAATGCAAAGAATTTTATTAATTTGAGGTTTGAATTATTTGGCCTGAGATAAGTTTTATTTCTGTGCCATCTATAACTAAAAGGTTAGCTAGAACAGAGCAAAAAAATTGCATGAAGATCTTTCTAATACAGTTAAGATACATTAGGTGTTTTAGCATTCTAAATATTAGTTTGCACATGGATGTTAATAAAAAGATTCTTAAAATCTTACGAGGACTCCTACTTCTGAATACATCGTGTGTGTGTGTGTGCATGTGTGTATACATATTGTAATATATAGTAGTGTTTTGTAGTTTAAAATTTTATGTCACCTTTCCTTCAACAATATGATTCAGAGAGCTTGCAATATTGGTACATATATGTAGATATGCGCCTATTACTGCTGCATAGTAATCTACAGTATGGAAGTACCATAGTTTATTCAATCATTTCTTTATTGACAGATCTTTAAATTGTTTCCAGTTTTATCTGTACAAAAAAATACTGTTTAAGATTATCTCAAATCATGCACAAGAGTAAAATCCAGGTTTACTAAAGTGATTATCAGTGCAATTTATCACTTTATTGCCCATTATCTCCAATTCCTCTTTCACTGTTGCTCCACAGAATATACAGCTGGGCCTTTAAAATATTTTTCCTTTGCCAGGTAGCACCATGTTAAACTTCTTTCTTTTTTTTTTTTTTTTTTTTGAGACAGAGTCTCGCTCTGCCGCCCAGGCTGGAGTGCAGTGGCCAGATCTCAGCTCACTGCAAGCTCCGCCTCCCGGGTTCACGCCATTCTCCTGCCTCAGCCTCCGGAGTAGCTGGGACTACAGGCGCCCGCCACCTCGCCCGGCTAGTTTTTTGTATTTTTTTTAGTAGAGACGGGGTTTCACCATATTAGCCAGGATGGTCTTGATCTCCTGACCTCGTGATCCGCCCGTCTCGGCCTCCCAAAGTGCTAGGATTACAGGCTTGAGCCACCGCGCCCGGCCTCACCATGTTAAACTTTGTCAGTAGAGTGTGCTAAAGAGATATTGCATGCTGAAGGTGCTTTTCTTCCTGGTTTCTATGGCTCTTCCTATCAAGATCTTATAGCTTGCACTGGTGGCTTTAGCTCTAGGTTCCTGCATCCCAGGTGGCTTTTCCAGTATCAGGGTCCTACAGTTCATGCAGCCAGCAGCACCTAGTGGCCATTAGGTTCCCTAGCATACTCCTGGGGCAGTTTCATAGCAGATTCTCTTGATCAAGATACCTCCCCATGCACCCTAGGGGATGGATCTCCTGCAAATTGGGAAGGTAGATTTTCAGCAAATTCTGCAAGCACAGCACCACAGCGACTTCTCTAGGCTCTGACAAAGTCTGGATCTCAGCCCTGCAGGCAGGAATGAGGAGGAGACAGGCTTAAGGGGATGATCTATTACAGCCATAGGCATAGCTATTCCTATATTCTTTAAGGATGTCTTCACATCTTACTAGCCAATATCTTGTTACTCGAATCCCTGGTTTGGTTAATAATCAACTTTCCCTATTCCAGTTACTATGTGATTTCTCTTTCCTCATGGGACTCTAATTGATACAAGAACTAACTTTGTAACACATAATGCCAAAGACTCTAGGAAAACAGTGACACAACTGACTAGAGTAAAATTAAAATGTGCTGTGGAGAAAGAAGCCATAAACCAAAAAAGTGCAAACTAGAAGAAAATATCTGTACCATGTATAACAGAATAAGAAACATTAGCCAATCAATAAAAAAAGACATAGACAGTAATAGAAAAATGGGCAATGAACCCAGAGACAACATCATCATACTGAATAGGCAAAAGGGGGAAGCATTCCTTTTAAGAACCAGAATAAGACAAGGATGCCCACTTTCACCACTCCTATTTAACCAGAGTACTGGAAGTCCTAGCAAGAGCAATCAGGCAAGAGAAAGAAATAAAAGGCATCCAATTAGGAAGAGAGGAAGTCAAACTATTTCTCTTCACAGATTATACTATACCCAGAAATACTATACCAAGAATAATATAGAGATGCTATACCTAGAAAACTTCATAGTCTCTGACCAGAGGCTTCTAGATCTTATAAACAACTTCAGCAAAGTTTTAGGATAAAAAATCAATGCACAAAAATCAGTATCTGTATACACCAATAATGTACAAGCTGAGAGCCAAATCAAGAACGTGATCTCATTCACAATCGCCACAAGAAGAACAAAATATCTAGGAATACAGCTAACCAGGGAGGTAAAAAATCTCTGCAATGAGAATTACAAAACACGGCTGAAAGAAATCAGAGATGATACAAATGGAAAAATATACCATGCTCATGGATAGGAAGAATCAATATTGTTAAAATGGCCATATTGTCCAAGGCTATTTACATATTCAATGATATTCCTATCAAACTACCAATGACATTTTTCACAGAATTAGAAACAAAAATTCTAAAATTCATTTGGAATCAAGAAAGAGCACGAATAGCCAAAGCAACACTAAGCAAAAAGAGCAAATCCAGGGACAGCACACTACCCAACTTCAAACTATACCACAAGGCTACAGTAACTAAAACAGATGGTACTAGTACAAAAACAGACACATAGACCAATAGAACAGGCTAGATAATCCAGAAACAAAACTGCACACCTACAACCATGTGATCTTTGATAAAGCTGACAAAAACAAGCAACTGGTAAAGGACCCCCTATTCAATTAAATGTGCTGGGATAACTGGCTAACCATATGCAGAAGATTGATGCTGGACCCCTTCCTTACACCATATACAAAAATCAATTTAAGATGAATTAAAGACTTAAATGTAAAACCGAAAACTACAAAGCCCCTAGAAGATCCAGGAAATACCATTTTGGACACTGCTCCAGGCAAAGACTTCAAGATGAGGACTCCAAAAGCAATTGTGACAAAATCAAAAATTGACAAGTGGGACCTTATTAAACTAAAGAGCTCTGCACAACAGAAGATACTACCAATGGAGAAACAGATAACCTTTAGAACAGGAGAAAATATCTGCAAACCATGCATCTGACAAAGGTCTAATGTCCAGAATCTTTAAGAAACTCAAACAAATCAACAAGCAAAAAACAACTCCATTAAAAAATGGGCAAAGCACATGAACAGACACTTCTCAAAAGGAGACATACATATAGCCAACAAGCATATAAAAATGCTCAACATCACTAATCATTGGGGAAATGCAAATCAAAACCGAAATGAGACACCATCTCTCATCAGTCAGGATGGCTATTATTATTTTTTTAATATTTAAAATTAACCACAATATCTGAGTTTGTGGAAGTAAACTGGGTGACCAAATGTCAAAGGAAACATAACTGTACATCTTTTGATACTTTTTAATTTTTTGCAAAATTTATTTCAAATTCAGGGACACATGTGCAGGTTTGTTACATAGGTAAACTTGTGTCATGGGAATCTGTTGTACAGATTATTTCATCACTCTGGTATTAAGCCTAGTATCCATTAGTTATATTTTTCCTGATCCTATCCCTCCCACCCTCCACCTTACAATATGCCCCGGTGTGTGTTGCTCTCCTCTACATGTTCATGTGTTCTCATCATTTAGCTCCCACTTATAAGTGAAAACGTGGTATTTGGTTTTCTGTTTCTGTGTTAGTTTGCTAAGGATAACGGCCACCCACTCCATCTATGTCCCTGAAAAGGACATGATCTTCTTTTTCATGGCTGCATAGTATTCAATGGGGTATATATACCACATTTTCTTTATTCAATGTATAATTAATGGGCATTTATGTTGATTTCATGTCTTTGCTATTGTGAATAGTGTTGCAATGAACATACTCATGCTTGTGTGTTTATAATAGAATGATTTATATTCCTTTGGGTATATACCCAGTAATAAGATTGCTGAGTCAAATGCATTTCTGAATCACCACGCTGTCTTCCACAATGGTTGAATTAATTTACACTTCCACCAACAGAATGGCTATTATTAAGTAAAAAAATAACAGATGATGGTGAGGTTGCGGAGAAAAGGGTATGCTGATACACTGCTAGTGGGAATGTAAGTTAGTTCAGCCAATGTGGAAAGCAGTCTGGAGAGTTCTCAAATAAACAGAACTACCATTTGACACAGCCATTCCATTATTGGTTATATACCCAAAGGAACAGAAATCATCCTACCATTAAGACACATGCACGTGTATGTTCATTAAAGCGCTATTCACAATAGCAAAGACATGGAATCAACCTACATGCCCATCAACAGTAGATAGATAAATAAAATGTGGTACAGATACATCATGGAATACTATGCAGATATAAAAAATGAAAAAAGCTGGAGGCATCACACTACTTGAATTCAAACTACACTACAAGGCTACAGTAACTAAAACAGTAATGGTACTGGTACTAAGGCAGACACATGGACCAAAAGAACAGGCTAGAGAACCCAGAAATAAAGCTGCACCCTTACGATCATCTGATATGTCACAAAGCCAACAAGAACAAGCAATGTGGCAAGGACTCATATACACTATGTACATATATACCATGGAATACCATGTGGTCATAAAAAAAACAATGAAATCATGTCCTTTGCAGTGACATCAATGGAGCTGGAGGCCATAATCCTAAGCTAATTAATGCAGGAACAGAAAATCAAATACCACAGTTATCACTTATAAGTGGGAGCTAAACAATGAGTCCACAGGGACACAAAGAAGGGCCTGATAAACACTAGGGCCTATTTTAAAGTGGAGGGTGGCAGGAGGGTGAGGATTGAAAAAGTACCTATCAAATAGTATGCTGATTGCCTGGGTGACAATATTATCTGTACTCCAAGCCCTTGCAACACATCATTTATCCATGTAACAAACCTGCACATGTACCCCTTGAAACTAAAATAAAAGACGAAAAGAAAAAAAAAAAAGAAAAATAGGCAAAACATATGCACAACTAATTCACAGAAGAAGAGCTATAAATAGTCACAAAATCTAAGACACTAATACTGAGTAATCATGAAACACAAATTAAATTGACATGCCTTTTTTTTTTTTTCAAGGGGGAACACCACATTGAAAAAATACTAAAACGTTTTAATAATGAAAAGTATTCATGACTTTGTAAGGAAACTTACCACTTGGCAGGACAGCAAATTGATAATGCTTTTTTGGAGGGCAATTGAGCAGTACCTGTTATACTGTCTAAGAATTTACATAGAACAGATTTTCTCATAACTAAAAAGAAGCTGTATTTTTGGATGACATTTCAATGCTTATAATTACACAATTTAAGGATCTGCAATATATACACCAGGTCCTCAAATAATGTCGTTTCTTTCAACGTTGTTTCTCTCCAATAATGAGAAAAAAGAAATCAATTCTTCATGTTCTCCCCATATCTGCAAGCATTTTCTGTAATTTGGTTTCCTCCTAAATCCCAAAGATGTTCTCATTAGGTGAACTGATGTGTCTACACGGTCCCTATCTGAATGAGTGTGGGTGTGTGTGAATGCACCCTGTGATGGGATGGCATCCTGTGTAGGGTTGGTGGCGCCCTTGTGTCCTGAGCCTCTGCGATAGGCTCAGGCCTATTATCTTACTTGTTTTTATTAACCTTTCTGAAATGTACGTGTAGATCACAATTATTTCAATGTTTAATACTCACAGTGTTTTGCTTTTTATTCAGAAGTTTGGTGATGTTTTTGTGACCAGAAATACGCCTTAGGAACTTAGCTCTTGTTTATATCAATTGGCCTATGGTAAAATTGGTTTTGTTATTTGTCCTTTCACTTCAAGTTGCAGCTTCTGAGAACCTACTGACAGTGCTAAAATGAGGACTTACTATTAATATATTCAGCAGTTTGACAAAGAAGGATTACAATGTTTCTTTGTATTCTTTATTTGTATTATTTCTGGTGTGTTTATAGGGGGAAGATTCTATTTCCATTCAGCTTACAAGTGTTGAAAGAGAGCATATGTGAGGGCATTGGTTGATTTATTTAATAGTTCTATTCCTATAGCGTGCAAAATGTTGTTTTCATCAGATAACGAGTTAGGTTTGAACCTTCCACCACTAACTGCAAGCCACTTGCCTCTCAGTACCTCACTTTCTCATCTGTAGAACAAAAGGTATATATTAGATAACATCTAAGATAATTTATTATGTAATGACTAGTTCTGCCAAAACTATGATCTAGTTAACACCCTTCCACATATCTTTAAATTTTACTTTTTAATTTAGTTTTCTGAGTATATTATAGCTAAAGGTAAGACTTTTTTTTTTTTGAGGCAGAGTCTTGCTGTGTCGCCCAGGCTGGAGTGCAGTGGTGTGATCTTGACTCACTGCAACCTTCATCTCCTGGGTTCAAGTGAGTCTCCTGCCTCAGCTTCCCAAGTAGGGTGAGACTACAGGTGTGCACCACCACACCCGGGGAAGTTTTGTATTTTTAGTATAGACGAGGTTTTGTCATGTTGCCCAGGCTGGTCTAAAACTCCTGAGGTCATGTAATCTGCCTGCCTCAGCCTCCCAAGTGCTGGGATTACAGGTGTGAGCCACTGCAGCCAGCCAACGTAAGACTTTAGTTGATACTCATTGCAGTAAAGAACAAGAATCAACTCTACTAATTTTAGATTACTAAGGCTTTTGTTGCCATGACTAATTGTTTAAGAGAAGTCCTCAAATGTGTTTCATATACTCAGAATACTAATGAAAGTAGGACTAAAAATATTTCTATATCAAATTATTTTTTATTTCTAAAGTGCAGACAAAGGCCAAAATTTGTATTCTAACACTTTAGACTAGTTGAACATCAGACATGGGCTTATATATTGCAAAACAGAAAAGTCACAATGTATCTTCTTGTGGGTTTTTCATAATATCAGAACTAAAATGAATTTGCCTATAAAGAAAATGGAGTCACTGAATAGCCTATGTAAAAAAGATAAGCCCAGGGTAATGAAGACTGATGTTGTCCATTGAAAATTAAGGTCATTTGACATGTTTGTATGCATCATTAGTAAGAATCTGAAAAAATATCAATTACTTTGACCAAGAAAGGAGAAAGTTAAGATAAATGGAAGTTTCCTCATGAGTTGGATATCTACTTAAGTTTACACTTTTTTGAAAGAACATTTTAAGATTCACAAAATCCAAAATACTGTATCAAAAAAATCTGTAAAAGTCATTAGAAGCAGCACTAGATTTGACAACAAAGAGAAGCAGCTTTAAAAAGGGTGAGTGCATCTGAATACAACAAACAAATGGAAAGATTAATGCTTATAAGAAAACCAAGCACAAAGTATAAAATAATATCAGAAAACTATGGACACAAACAGAATTTTATAAAATATTTTAGCTTTTCAAAGTCTAATAAGTTAACAACAATACTGCTACAGCACTGTAGAATTGACAAGTGTGTCATTTCCATTTTCTCACATAATAGTTACAGCAATTTTTTAGATGATTATTGTATTCACTTGAGAGTTGAGAAAACTGACTATTTGAGAAGGCAAATGACTTGCTTGGGATTATACAGCTAGAAAGTCGTAGAACTGGGATTGGCATCCCAATCTCCATATTTTAAATCTTATGCTCTTAGTATGATATCATGCTGTTCTGGAGGTAACTATAAAAATAATAAGAGTTGTTATTTACTGAATGTATTCTATGATTAAGCACTTTTCTTAGTGCTTTGTATAGGTTATTTTACCTAATCCTCCAGTCAGTGAAGTTGTTTGTCATCATCACTGGGAAGTTAAATAACTTGTACATGGTCAGACACACCTAGTAAAAGCTGTAGAGTTGAGATTGGCCTGAGGAGTTGGAGCTCTTGGCCCTATGCTATCCTTTAGATAAGGTAAGAAAAGGAATCCAAACTCAGGACTTTGGTTTGGTTCCTACAGGAATAAGAACTTTCCTGAGTACTAAATTAGAAAAGATATGGAGAGTGCCTGCCACATGACAGAGTCAATAAACATTACTTTTCCTTCCTTTCTTTGGGGAACCATGTTGATATATTCAAATGGTGTATTCTTTTTTTTCTTTTTTCTTTTTTTTTTGAGACGAAGGCTTGGTCTGTCGCCCAGGCTGGAGTGCAATGGCACGATCTCGGCTCACTGTAACCTCCGCCTGCTAGGTTCAAGCAATTCTCTGCCTCAGTCACCTGAGTAGCTGGGACTACAGGCGTTTACCACCATGCCCGGCTAATTTTTTGTATTTTTAGTTGAGATGGGGTTTCACCATGTTGGCCAGGCTAGTCTCGAACTCCTGATCTCATGATCCGCCCACCTCAGTCTCCCCAAGTGCTGGGATTACAGGTGTGAGCCACCGCATCCAGCCTCAAATGGTATATTCTTATCCTGGCTCTGCCACTTACTTTTTGTCCTCTGGTCAAATATTTTTGACCTTCACAATATACTTAGTATTTGTAAGCCTTGGTATCCTGATTTTAAAAGTTGCTGTAATATCTACCTTTCAAGATTATTGTTAAGAATAAATAACATATATTTCACTAACAAAGAGCTCTTCAAAAAAAATTAAAACTATTATAAGAGACTGATAGATCTGACTACATTAAAATGTAAAATATTTAAGTGTTAAAAGTGAACAATATAAAAAGGTACAAAGATTACTTAGACTTTTGTTGCTGGGACTAATCGTTTAACAGAAGTCCTCGAATATATTTCATACACTCAGAATAGTAATGAAAGTAGAAGGACTAAAAATATTTCTGTATCAAATTATTTTTTATTTCTAAAGTGCAGACAAAGGCCACAATTTATATTTTGATTATAACACTTTAGACTAGTTGAACATCAGACATGGCTTATATATTGCAAAACATAGAAAAACACAGAAAAGTTACAACGTATCTTCTTGTGGGTTTTTCATAATGTCAAAACTAAAATGAATTTGCCTATAAAGAAAATGGAGTTATTGAATATGCTGTGTATAAAAGATAAGCCCAGAGTAATGAAGACTGTCATCACTTATATACATGTGTGTATTGGGGATGTATCTTACAGATGGATAATCAACACACATTATGCTTTGGAAGATAATGAACAAAAGACCTATCAAAGAAAAAGAAAAAAAATACAAGTGGCTAAATATGTGAAAAACTGTTTAATTTCACTGTTTAAAGAAACACAAAATAAACAAGATGCAACTTTTTACCTATCAGTGTGGCTAAAGATTAAAAGGAATAATTTTTTTTTTTTTTTGGGATGGAGTCTCGCTCTGTCGCCCAGGCTGGAGTGCAGTGGCCGGATCTCGGCTCACTTCAAGCTCCGCCTCCCGGGTTTACGCCATTCTAGTGCCTCAGCCTCCCGAGTAGCTGGGACTACAGGTGCCCGCCACTTCGCCCGGCTAGTTTTTTTGTATTTTTTAGTAGAGACCGGGTTTCACCGTGTTAGCCAGGATGGTCTTGATCTCCTGACCTCAGGATCCACCTGTCTCGGCCTCCCAAAGTGCTGGGATTACAGGCTTGAGCGCCCAGCCTAAAAGGAATAATATTTTAAGCCAGTGGTTCACAGAGTAGTCCCTAGACTGGCAGCACGAGCCTCTTCTGGAAATTAATTAGAAGAACAAATTCTCAAGCCCCACCACAGTCTAAAATCAGAAATTTGCAATAGGGGCCAGAATTCTGATTTAATAATCCTTCTAGGTAATTCTGCTAAAGTTTGAGAAAACTGTTCTTTTTTTTTTTTTTTTTTTTTTTTTTTTTTTTTGAGACGGAGTCTCGCTCTGTTGCCCGGGCTGGAGTGCAGTGGCCGGATCTCAGCTCACTGCAAGCTCCGCCTCCCGGGTTTATGCCATTCTCCAGCCTCAGCCTCCCGAGTAGCTGGGACTACAGGCGCCCGCCACCTCGCCCAGCTAGTTTTTTGTATTTTTTAGTAGAGACGGGGTTTCACCGTGCTAGCCAGGATGGTCTCGATCTCCTGACCTCGTGATCCGCCCGTCTCGGCCTCCCAAAGTGCTGGGATTACAGGCTTGAGCCACCGCGCCCGGCCGAGAAAACTGTTCTAAGGTGAAGTTGTAATGAGCCAGGTACTTCATATTTTACTGGAAGAAAAGTAAATGGATAGAACTCTAGAAAGCAGTTAGGTAATATGTGTCAAAAACCTCAAAATGTTCATATTATTTGACCCCCAAAATTTACTGTTAGGAATATTCCTTAAGGAAGTGATCAATTTCTGATCATTTCAGCATAATTTAAAGTAGCAGAGACTGGAAATAACCTTATAACTATACATAAAGGAATGAGCTAAAAAAAAAAAAAACAACCAACAATGGTGCATCCATGTGTGTAGATAAAGAGATTCACATAGGAGAGTTACTAGAGGTAAATATTTTTAAAAATGTTAATAGTTATCTTTCTGGTTGTGGGGTTACACTGACCTTCTATGTAGCAGGGCTACAGGAAATATAAACAAAGGGAACAATGGTTTGGTTTATAAGAATCATATCTAGATAACCACATTACAGTTTCTCTGAATACAGTGTAATTGGAATTGATTAAAATTTCCCTTTCCCTCCTTTTTCTTTCTGTGCTCTTATCCAGTGCCCACTTGCAGGAGGTTATCAGTCTCTCTTTGATTTCCCTGTTGCTAAAACTATGTTTTTATGCTCTGTTTCAATGATATTGCTCCTTCTCATTGTTTATTCTTTTTATCCTATCATTTATGAATTTAGAAACTAAATTTTAAACTGTAAAAGTTTAGAATTATGTTTTAATACACATGGTGTTACTCAAACAGATGTCAAAATATAAAATTGTGTCATGCACAATAATGCTACAGTTGTACTATAGCATAGTATAAGTCACCTTGGAGTCAAATAAATCTGAGCCTAAATCTCAGTGCCATTTTCTAATTTTGTGACCTTGGACATATTATTTAAGTCTTTCTGACTTACAGCTTCTATAAAGTAGAAATCATAATACTTTTTCAAAGATATTTTTGCAAAAATAAATGACCACATCCACTTAGTGCCTCATACAGAGCCATACAGAGTAGCAATAAAAATTTATTAATTCCTTTTTATCTTTTTACCCATGACAGTATAATATAATGAGTTGCTTTCAATTTGAGCAAGATTTTTAAAGAGGTGCTGACAGAAAGCATTTCTGTTACACTGTTATGAGAATGAATGTTATTTACCCAAAATGAATGCTGTCTATGGAAGATCCTCACAAGATCCACTTAATTGATTTATGATTATATATCTCATCTCAAAATTTATAACGTTTCCATATTTTTCATATGGCATTATTTTAATTATTTAAGCTTAATTATTTTGAACAGCTGTCTTCAGGCTTTATAAGATTATCTCAAAATGATACAGCTGCATTTATTTTAGGTCACCGACATCTTTGTTAAGCAGAATAGCATACGATCCTATCAAGTTGAAATCTACAAAAATGCATCTGGAAATTAAAATAAATAAATGACAACCAGTGAATTTCCATAATACATATAAACCAAATGAACATTCTTAATCTTGAAAATCAGTATGAAAAACCAAAGCAACCTTATAAAAATGGCAAAGGCTTTTGAACAAACTGGGTAGTAATCATATGAAAATATGATGAGCATTGCGCATAAAGAAATGAAAATCAGAATAATGAGATATATTTTTCATTCATATCAGCAAATATCTCAAAGACTTATACTCAGATCAGAAAAACAGATCCTCTCACATAATATTGGTAAAAATATAAATTGGTACAGTCTTTTAAAAGGTCAAATTGATATTATCAAAAGTATAAATGTGAGTCCTCTTTCCTAGAGCAATCTTATTTCTAGAAATTTATTGTATAAACTAAAATATATATTTTGTTGATTTTAAGACACATATTTTTATATTTTAACATTTCTGAAATTAGAATGTTATGTTATAGTTTAATTGGCACTAATTTTTTTCTTTCTTGATGGCATATGAAATAATTGTGTTTTTTACAATTGACAGACTCAGAGTTTATGAAATATGGTATGTAAGGATATATTATTGAAGCACTGTTTATCTTGGCAGAAAACTAGAAGCAACGTAAATATCTATAAAATGCAATACTCTGTAGCCATTACAAAGAATAAGGAAGGCATTACTGTAGTATGACCATGATATATTTTAAGTAAAGGCATCAAGTTATAGATTGATGTGTAAGGAGAAAAAAAAGATGAACACTGGGTGTACATTTGCACATGCATATAATAACAGCTTTTATAATGAAATATTTTATTAATTTGATACTAAGAAAGTATCTGGAAAGCAAACTTAATCTCATTAGAAAAGAGTCATGAGCAGAAAAACTTAAAATGAAATTCACCTTTTCGCTGGTCCATCCCATGCCTGCAAGGAAAGCCATGACCAACGTGCACAGTCCTCCTGATCCAGGGAAACCAAAATGCACACTGCTGAACACAGCTAGCACAGACAACCCCAGCACAAGGAATGTTCTCTTACACACAAGTTTGTCCTTTAGGAGAAAAAAATTCATTTGCTCCATTATTTCAAATCCCTGATTTTTAACGATTGATTTTTTTTCCATATCTAGGATTTAGAAAGAAAATAAAAATTAAAATGTCTATATAAATAGACAAAACAAGGGCACTACATAACATTTACTTTCTTTTCTTCAACAAAAGCAGAGTTAGCACACTGCAAAGATGAACTCTTCTTTCAGGAACACCAATTCTTTTCCTCTGCAGTTATCAATGCAGAATTTAACAGGACTTAATGAAGTAGCAGAAAAAAAAGTACACGAGCTTTGGAGCTGGACAGACCAAGGTTAAACTTATATCTTTTATACATCGTTGGCGTATGTAGTGGTCACATTACTTAACCTCTCCAAGCTTTGTTTCCTGAAAGCATTTACATCATAGGGTTTGTGTGAAGGTTAAATATATATCTCTATTATTTTCAGGCTCTATGTTTACTGTTTTAAATTTGACGCCCCCTTGGTTTTTCTTTCTAAATCTTTGAAAACCAGGAAGCTTTAAGAGGTTCTAGACTGACAGTAGTTTTTGTTGCTGCTGTTTTAAAGCCTAAGAACTGTGTACCTTTTTCCCTTTACTTTTCCCTATCCAGGCTTTTAAACTTCTTGATCACTTTAGAAAGTAGGTCTTTAAAAGTGCTTGACTTGGCAAAGGCATGGAAGCTCTGAAGGTGAATTACCTGAGTTCATTCCCAGTTCCACTGCTTTCTAGCTATGTGACTTTGTTTAAGTCACTTATCCTGCCTAAGCCTCAATTTCCTTATCAGTAAAATGGTCATAGTAATAGAAATCTCTTTATGAACTATTTTGTGGGTTGTACTAGAGCAGTGCTTTCCAACAGAATGTTTAGTGATGATGGAAATGTTCTGTATCTGCTATAGTCACATGTAGCTAGTGGCTACTGTACTGAACAAAGTGGCACTAGATGATGACTGACTGATTTATGTATGTGTGTATGCATGAATGTATTAGATATGGGCTCTTGCTATGTTGCCAGACTGGACTCAAACTCCCAGAGGGATCCTTTTGCCTCAGCCTCCTGAGTAGCTGGGACTACCAGGCCTGGCTAGAATCTAAGGTATTTTGATACTAAAAAAGGGTACAAAAAAGCTACTACACATCTGGGTTTAGTTGAGTATTATGAACATTTAAAAAACTTGCATATCCTATTACTTTGGAACTAATATTTGTTTTACAGTGAAATTTGAAATGTACAGAATATAAAATAGAAACCCATTACAGGACTGCATTAAAATCTTCCATATTGACCCTACTTCATAAATCTCATGGATGGCAGTGAGCAATTTTAAAATGAGGGACCACTTGCACAAACATGCCCTTCACATCTGTCTTTGAAGGAAGTGTTCTAGAATGTTTTCCCAATGATATTTAAGAGCACAACTTTCCCACATATTATTTTTTCACCTGGTCACAGCTTGGAAAGTACTGAATGAAAAATCCAAGAACAGATCCAGTTGCCACACCAATTACCACCTCCAAAACTCCTCTGAGGACGTTAAAGACAGTGGAGCCTGAAAAATACATTTAAAAAAACTTAAGAGCTCTAAATCCAACAAATAAAAGTTTTATTTCACA
This sequence comes from Trachypithecus francoisi, assembly GCF_009764315.1. Taxonomy (NCBI): domain Eukaryota; kingdom Metazoa; phylum Chordata; class Mammalia; order Primates; family Cercopithecidae; genus Trachypithecus; species Trachypithecus francoisi. Next base: position 99,534,447 of record NW_022681454.1, read on the forward strand.
ATCATCAACATAAAGCATCTAATTACAAAGAAGAAAAATTTTAAAGACAGTTTCTGCTTTCCATATTCTTAAATATGTAAGTAGAACCTACATTTCCCCCCATAGCATATAGGATTTAGGAAACGTTAATTAAAAAATTTTTTTGTTAGCACATTGTGCAAAAAATTATATTAAAGCTTCTCCACACATTAAGCCCTTCTTCACAGACTGTCCTAAGAAAAAATGTACTAACTAGTTTCTGTGGTCTCTTGTTATTATGGCAATCATCCTTCTTATCTAAATAAAATTACCTCTGAAGTAATTTTATTTAGCTAGGATAGCTTTCTACCAGGTAATGCTATGACTGTTAAAAGCATCTAGCTGTGATAGTAGCATTATGCTTAAGCTATTGTGGTAATAATTTACTATGAATGTGTAGAAAGTAGCTAATTAGCTTTAGTCTCTGGAATATTGAGGTGTTAAAAAAAATGTCTTGGGCCCCACCCCTAAAAATCTGATTCAGTAAGTCTGGCACAGCTCAGATCCAAAAGGTCTAAGGACCACACTTAGTTGGTGGGGGGGGGGGGGGCGGGGGCGGGGAGAGGAAACACAGTAGAGTCAACTAGGAAGGTTCTTTGAGCTGTAGCTTATGAAAACCTGACTGCCTCTGTCCTTTCTCCTCCCACAACCATGATTCTAATGCAAACTCTGTTGCTCTAAAGCTGTGGTTCCTAATCCAAGCTGCACTGGTTTCCACTCCCAAAGGTTCTGATTTAATTGGTCTAAGATAGGACCTACATAAGAGTATTTTTAAAAACCGCCCAGGTAATTCTAGTGTGATGCTAAGGCTGAGAAAAATTGTTTTAAAGGTGTATACCACGAAAGTGGTAAGAACATAAATTTGGATATGTGTAGTAGCATTAAAAATAGGAGTATGAGTTTGACTTAATAGGTAACAGAGCATCCTCAAGGGTTCTTGAACAAGAAAGAAATGTAATGAAAACAATGTTTTGAGAAAATCAATTTACCAGGGAATGAATGGAAGGCAGGCTCCAGAGCAATGAGAAAGGGTGGGATTCTAGGTAACAGGCATAAATCATACACATAGAATGGGAAGATAACTATAGGGAGATAACAAGAATGTATAACCTGCCAAGAAGATGTGTTCCCACTACAGAATGTGAAGCTAAACTTAGATTACAATTATACTTTCTCAATCATATAATGTTGCAAGTTTTATTTCCCAATTTTGAACATAAGATTAAGAAATGAACTTAAATTTGTGCTGTACCACAGGATAATAAGTGTTCAACTGCCTTTGGCCTTTTGGCTAAGATCAAGTGTAGTATCTGTTCACATCAGTTTAATATAGGTGTTGAACAACAGTGGGAAAAAAAAATAACTTAAGGTCCTCTTTTATTATACTTGAAACAAAATGCCTCAATTTCAGACACTTACTAAATATTAATAGGACATCCATTAAAATCATTGCTGTTATTACCATAAAAAGCTGAAGAGGAGAGAAGAGAAATTGTTCTTATTTTAAAGGCATGCTGTTCCTTTCACTTGGACTGCTCTCTGTCATTTGTGCTCCTTGAAAAACCTAGTCATCTTTTGTGTGAAGTCTTCACACATCTTTTGTGTGAAGCCTGAACGTTCCTGGATCACTTCAAGCAGAAACTGTTCTTTAAATCTTTCTACCTTGTACCCCTCCCCCGCCCCTGCCCCCCATACTGCATCTACTGCATGCTACTTGAGCAGTCTCTATCTAGAGGGAGGAAGAGAGTAAAGATAGCTAGCTTCTGGCCCCTCCTTAGGTACAGAACTCTTAGTGTTCTTTTGCCTATCTTTAATTCGCCTTAATCAATTATCAAGCAAATATGTCATGCTTATAACATTTTAACCTATGTCTCTAGAGTGCAAGAGTAAAGCCTGTTGTGAACTGATTAGGTTACCTGTGGAAAAGGCTATGCCCAAGCATGTGTTGAAGCCAGTGATGGCCAGAATGTCATCAAAGCTGCCAGCTGCCATGAGCAAGGTCGGGACACCCTTCTCAACACCATAGCCTCCTCCCTGCAGAAGGAGCATTGAAGGCACCACGACAGCTGGAGATACAGCACCTAAAACAAAACTAGGCAAACAGCACTTTAAATATTTATGATAACATCTTACTTATTACTATTTTGAAATTATAATACCCTCTATTTTCTTATGGGTTATACTTTGGACAACTATAGTCTTTCAAATGGCAGAGAAGCATGAATCCAGAAAAACATGTATGTGTAAAACTTCTACAGAACACTGTTTTTCAAAATGTAGCCACAGACAACCTGCTTCGGACTACATAGGTTGCCTAAAAATATATATTTACTAGTGGTATAGAAGGCCTAATGAGGGTAGGCCCCAGGATGCTGGCTTTTTTTAAACAAAAAATTCATGTTATGAGGTTTGAAAAGCAATGCATGGACTTTCTGATTTGGAACCCAGTGATGCTGGGACTTCTATCAGGGCTTGCTATGTCAAATAAGGCAACATATTAGAAGAAAATGATATGACAGTCACATTGATACCAGTAACCACAGCAGTGGTAACAGCTGAAAGCATTTTATAGTACTTACTATGTACCAGATAACATTTTGAGCACTTTACACGTATTGGCTAATTTAATCCTCACAACAACCCTATAAGATAGATACAATCTATCTTAATTTTATAATTGAGGAAAGTGAGGCACAGAGAGATTAAATACTTGTTAAAGATCACACACTGGAAAATCACAAGGCTGGGATTTGAATCCAGAGAGGAGAGTTCCAGAGTCTTAACCATGAGAAGAATTTCTTACTTCTTGCCTACTTATTAGCACTAAATTCTTACTAAGTCCTTTCTTATTTATTTACTTTGCGTGGCTCTTAACCATTGGAAGAATTGACAGTGGAAGGAAGAGATGGCAGAACCGCCAAGTCATAATAGTCTGATGACAGGAGGAAAACAATAGTAGCTGTTGATCACTGCTGCTGTGTTTTTTATCCTTTGTCCAGACTTTAGGTGGAATCTGGTATCTCTTTAACAGGCATTGAATCAGGTGTAGGCAAAAGACCATGATTTCAACAGTTTGAATAGTAGGTGCTAACTCATATAGTTAGCGCCTACTAACATATAAACTTCTGGCCCCTCCTTAGGTACAGAACTCTTAGTGTTCTTTTGCCTATTTTTAATTTGCCTTAATCAATTATCAAGCAAATATGTCATGCTTATAACATTTTTTTTTTTTTTTTTTGAGACGGAGTCTTGCTCTGTCACCCAGGCTGGAGTGCAGTGGCCAGATCTCAGCTCACTGCAAGCTCCGCCTCCCGGGTTCACGCCATTCTCCTGCCTCAGCCTCCCGGGTAGCTGGGACTACAGGCGCCGCCACCTCGCCCGGCTAGTTTTTTGTAGTTTTTAGTAGAGACGGGGTTTCACCGTGTTAGCCAGGATGGTCTCGATCTCCTGACCTCGTGATCCGCCCGTCTCGGCCTCCCAAAGTGCTGGGATTACAGGCTTGAGCCAACATTTTAACCTACGTCTCTAGAGTGCAAGAGTAAAGCCTGTTGTGAACTGATTAGGTTACCTGTGGAATATTTTGAAGTTAGAATATTTAGATTATGCTGTAACATCTATGTTGCATTTTCTGATATCTATAAGAAAATTCTATTATGCATTCTCTTGTATGGAATCAGAGAAAGCCCTAAATGTCCCTACATATTTTCCATGACAAAGAAACAATCATTACCCCAGTATAAATCCCCATTGCCATGGTAAACGCAGCAGGTAATGGGCCAGAAGAGCAGATGCGCATGCCTCCACAATACAGGGACCCATGGACAGTCTTACACAAACGCCCTTTAACTTCTTCAGGGCCTGAAATAGAAAAGTAGACATCCTAATAGAATCCTCTGAAGATGTGCAGAGAAGATGACCTTCAACGCTTTCTCTTCAGTATATGGGCAATGTCTGGGTCATCATGAGTTTTCAAGGTAATGAGTTGTATTTAACAAACATTTTAGCACTTGAAGTGTTTACGGACAGCTTATTTAGTCCTCACTGCAACCTTTTAAGATAGGTAATACTATTATCCCCATTTTTTTAGATGTCCTCATCTGAAAAGGCACAGACTAAAGTCATCCACCCAAGATCATGAAACTGGTGACTGATGGGGTCAGGTTTGAATCCAGGCAGGCTGCTTTCAGCATCTGTGTTCATAATCTCTAGCTAATTTCACATTATTTTTATTATAATCTGTGGTTCCAGAATGAGACTAAAGTGAAGAGCCTAATACCCCAAGAAAATTCATTCCTGTATTAAAAAACATACATGAAAAAAAAAAGCATTAGAAAGGCATACTTGAGACTCATTCTATATATTAGGCAGTTTCCTGAGCTAGTATAGTTAGCCCTGAACACTTGCATAGGGCTTCGCAAACCAAAAATATGTTATTTTCTCCCCTATGAGCATTATTTATAACTATGGTCTATATCTATGTCAGAGAAAAGTGGGGCCTTTATTCTTGGTGCTGGCCCCATTGACAGACTCTACCTTTCCCCAAGAAAGAGAATGAGATCGGCCAGGCACAGTGGCTCACGCCTGTAATCCCAGCACTTTGGGAGGTGGAGGCAGGTGGATCACCTGAGGTCAGGAGTTCGAGACCAGACTGGCCAATGTGGCAAAACCCCATCTCTACTAAAAATACAAAAATTAGCCGGATGTGGTAGTGCATGTCTGTAATCCCACCTACTTGGGAGGCTGAGGCAGGAGAATCACTTGAACCTGGGAGGCAGAGGTTGCAGTGAGCTGAAATTAAGCCACTGTACTCCAGCCTGGGTGACGGAGCGAGACTCCATCTCAAAAAAGAAAAAAAAAAAAAAAAGGAAGAAAATGAGACCATCTTTTGAGTTATTGCAAAGCACAAGGTCCTACTTGCAAAACAATCCTCCATGAAATAAATTCTATTCTGTTCTCAAGAATGTCATGCAAAGTGTCCACATCCATTTCCTAATGCTTAGTGACTCTATTAGATACTTGAAGTATTGAAGAAACAAAATTCCTATTTAATAATGAGAAATTTACACATCATACCTTTGAATCCAGACCAAGGCCAGCACGAACCAGGATGATAGACAGGGCTATGCTTCTCAAAGAGGAAGACCACTTGTGCTTGATCTGTACATTATCGCTGATGACTGGGATATTTCTGATGAGAAACCCTGCAAGCAGCATGCCTTGAATGAAGAAATCAAACATGTCTAGTTAGTTTTCTTTTTTATTCTTTTTTTTTTTTTTTTTTTGAGACGGAGTCTCGCTTAGTCACCCAGGCTGGAGTGCGGTGGCGCCATCTCGGCTCACTGCAAGCTCCGCCTCCTGGGTTCACACCATTCTCCTGCCTCAGCCTCCAAGTAGCTGGGACTACAGGCGCCCGCCACCACGCCCGGCTAATTTTTTGTATTTTTAGTAGAGACGGGGTTTCACCGTGTTAGCCAGGATGGTCTCGATCTCCTGACCTCGTGATCCGCCGGCCTCAGCCTCCCAAAGTGCTGGGATTACAGGCGTGAGCCACCGCGCCTGGTGTCTAGTTAGTTTTCAAATAGAGAAAATATTTTTAGTTAACTTTAATTTTATAGAGACTACTATATAATCCCAGGAACCACTTCACTCATGCTTAGAAGAAATGAAGTTAAACTTTTAGTTTAACTTGGAAGAAATTAAGTTAAGCTTTTAATTAAAAAATTAGTATAATTAAAGCAGCTAAGAAAATAATGTGCAGATAAAAAGATAAATTATAGCCGGGCACAGTGGCTCAAGCCTGTAATCCCAGCACTTTGGGAGGCCGAGGCGGGCGGATCACGAGGTCAGGGGATCGAGACCCTCCTGGATAACACGGTGAAACCCCGTCTCTACTAAAAAATACAAAAAACTAGCCGGGCGCAGTGGCGGGCGCCTGTGGTCCCAGCTACTCGGAGGCTGAGGCGGGAGAATGGCGGGAACCCGGGAGGCGGAGCTTGCAGTGAGCCGAGATCGTGCCACTGCACTCCAGCCTGGGCGACACAGCGAGACTCCGTCTCAAAAAAAAAAAAAAAAAAAGATAAATTATAATAATTAATATTCCTAAGATAACTGAACTTAAAAGGGAGACAAGATGCAGCATCTGGATAGAGAGTATGATCAAATTCTAAATATAAAATGTTTTGATACAATGCCAGCTCAGTCAGTCCTTTGCGTGCAAACAGCAAACAGTCCTTGAAATTATTTGCTATGTCAGATTACTTGAAATATCAATAAATACCTATATGGATTCTATTTTACCTTCAGATTAGATAATTTCATAAGAGACAATCTACTTTGCAAAGGTTTTAGATGTCAATTATGATGAAATGAACATTGCCTGTCATGTCAGCTGGTGACTCTTCTTTCACTCAGTCATTCAACTCTACCGAATGCCTTCAGTAATTTAGACACTAGAGTATGCATCATGCATATAATAATGGACTACTTTTCAACAAGCTTTCAGCCTCTAGGGAACAAGACAAACGGACAATACCAATTTTATGAAAGCATGAGGGGGATATTACATGAGCTGAGGCAGGAAGGGGGATTTAGAGAAGGTGAAAGAGGATGAAGAAATGGCTGGGGGAGTTGAGAAGTTTCTGGAAAAGATAGTAGTTTATTCAAAGGTAAAAGAAAAAGTGACTCTTTCTGGAAACTGCAAGAAGTTGAGTGTAACTGACGAAGCTGGGTGCAAATATATATGCAAGTATGAAAGGTAGGTGGTTTTTTACTAAAACTGGGTGATTAATAAATCTGTTAGAAATGAACACACAATGCCTCTGTGGTAAACAAATTTTATAATGCAGAATTCTTTGAAGACACATTAAAGGTATCACATCTAGTTTTAAGACTAATTTGTATATGTGTCTTGTTTGGGCAGTTCTCATTGCCTCTGGAAGAGTATTTTCAGCTATGTCTTTAATAATCATGGTATTTTATTTCATTTTTTTTTTTTGAGATGGAGTCTCACTCTTGTCACCCAGGCTAGAGTGCAGTGGCGCGATCTCGGCTCACTGCAACCTCCACCTCCCAGGTTTAAGTGATTCTCCTGCCTCAGCCTCCCAAGTAGCTGCAGTTACAGGCACCCGCCACCACGCCCAGCTAAGTTTTTTTATTTTTAGTAGAGATGGAGTTTCACCATGTTGGCCAGGCTGGTCTTGAACTCCTGACCTCAGGTGATCCGCTCGCTTTGGCCTCCCAAAGTGCTGGGATTATAGGCATGAGCCACCATGCTCGGCCAATATTATATTTTAAATATACCCAATGGTGTGCTGGTAAATGCTTAACAAGTGGCTTGCCAAAAAAGTATGCATTTTATATAGGCACATACATTATTACATTTTACTGATATAAAGGATGTGTAGCACACAGTTTACAAATATACAGCCATCTTCACTGTAAATTCTATATAGCCAATTTATTCTCCCAGAATATTTTCACTGCTGTTTGTCAAAATTCTGTGTCCATAACCAACTATGGCTGCAGTTCTACCAAGATTTGACAGAATCAGACTACAAATAAATGGTTGCATACTATCTGATTCAGCAAAGAAGTCACATATCATGAATGAGCAAGTGCAGTGTCACTGTGAATGCTGGCTGATATTTTTGCTTATATTAATGAATAAGATGAAAACGAAACAATAAAAATACATGTCAGAACTTCACTCTGTCAATGACATAAGTAACTTATACTATGACAAACTTTGATTTGTAGCATTTGCTGACTTTTTGGTTGTCGTTGTTACAGATACTTCTACCATGGCCGATTTTAAGCTACAACATGATGTCACTGAAAGTGGAGTTGGGAAGAGGTGGCAGTGGCACACCATTATGTAGTACTTCCATAATCTCAAGAGCATAGGTGAGGGGAAATAGAGTAAAACATTAGGAAGTCTTCAGTGTTGAGCACTGAATGCTTGTTTTTAATGTCAGTTATTTAATTATATATATATATATTTATTTATTTATTTTTTGAGACAAGGTCTCTTTCTGTTGCCCAGATTGGAGTGTAATGATGCAATCATGGCAGCCTCGACCTCCCGGGTTCAACCAATCCTCCCACCTCAGCCTCCTGAGTAGCTGGGACTACAGGTGCACGTCACCATGGCCAGCCAATTTTTGTATTTTTTTGTAGAGACAGGGTTTCACCATGTTTGGCCTGGCTGGTCTCAAACTCCAAAGCTCAAGCAATCTGCCTACCTTGGCCTCCCAAAGTGCTGGGATTACAGGTGTGAGCCACAGCACCTGGGCCCGGATAATTTAATTTTTTAAACTGCCATGTTTAACAACTGGATCACAGGACTCCTCAAAATTTAACAATTGGCTTTTGGCTCCAGCATGGCAAATACAGACATATTTTATTCCTTTATTTCCCAAAGCTTTCCAAACTATTATTTTAAAAATATGGTTTACTCTGGAGAAAACAGGAAACATTTAGCACTTACCAAGAAGAGAAGGCAGTGGAGGCAATGTAGGTAACTTAATAAGCCCCAAAAGTTTACCTCCAATGATGGCACAATAGAATAGGATTATAATTCCAAATAGGTTTCCTCCAGGAAGACATTCACTGCCAGTAATCGACCAAACTACAGCCCACAGAAGAACAATGATGGTAACTGAAATAAACCAGGAATACTAGTTACTATCAATAAGTTGTCACATGGAGGTTTTGACAAAATCTAAAATAATTTGTAAAAATAAATACTGAATGAAAATGCAAATATTTATAATCATGTTTAATCTTTAAAGAGTATCAGTAAGATGAACAACTGGGTAACTGCCAACATCTTAAGAAATCGCATATTAACAGTACTTTTGAACTGCCTATGTGCCTCTCCCCATCCATCTCCCTTTATACTGCCAGAAGGAACCATTATTTTGACTTTTTTCACCATTCACTTTTCTCTCTATAATTTTAACAAAAATATGTTATTTAGTTCTGTCTTGAATTAGACATTATTGTTTCTTTTCTTTATAGTCAATATTTGTTTAGAATTACCTACAAAGGTACCTTTTCTGAAATCATCATTCATTATGGCATCTCAAACTTTTCTTTTCTTTTCTTTTTTTTTTTTTTTGAAACAGGGTCTCCAGCTGTAACCCAGGCTGGAGTGCAGTGGCACAATCATGGCTCACTACAGCCTCAACCTCCCAGGTTCAAGCGATCCTCCTGCCTCAACCTCTCACATAGCTGGGACTACAGGTGTGTGCCACCATGCCTGGCTAATTTCTTAAAAATGTTTTAGTGGAGACAGGGTTTCATCATTTTACCCAGGCTGGTCTTGAAGTCTTGCGCTCAAGTGATCCTCCTGTCTCAGCCTCCCAAAGTGCTGTGATTACTGGTGTGAACCATCTCATCCAGCCTCAAATTTTTCATCTGGGACAATTATCCTGCTACCTAAAGTATTTCTTTTAGGAAAAGAATTTCTATAAGAATGTGAAATAGGCCAGGCATGGTGGTTTATGCCTTTCCCATCACTTTAGGAGGTCAAGGCAGGAGGATTGCTCGAGCTCCAAGTTCGAAACCAGCCTGAGCAACATAGTGAGACCTCATCTCTACTAAAGTATAAAAATTAGCTGGGTATGGTGGTGGGCATCTGTAATCTCAGCTACTCAGGAAGCTGAGGCAAGAGGATCCCTTGAGCCCAGAAGTTCAAGGATGCAGTGAGCTACGACTGCACCACAGCATTCCAGCCTGCATTACACGGCAATACCCTGCCTCAAAAAAAAAACAAACAAAAAAAATAAATGTCTCCCTGTTTGAAAAGTTGTGTTTTATAAAACTGTGCACTAAAAATTGAAAACTTTATGGGAAAAAGAGAGTTGGGGCAGACCACTCAAAACTGGTGACCAAAGCACTAAGAAAAACCAAAACAATCCTAGTAAGAGTCTTAGCACAGATGAATCTACATACTGACACTTGTGTCTGACACAGGCGGTCTGTGATGGAAATTCTTGAGGGTATTTTCTTTAAACAGAGAGTAGTTCCATCAAAATCTGATCCATATTTTAGCCCTCTGCCTCAATACAATAAATTTCAACAAAAGGAAAAGCGTTGGCATCTTCTTTACCTCAGCTTATACTCAGTCGCTTCATCCACATGTGTTCTATTAGATAACTTAATGTTGTAGAATGTTTGAGTTCTTGAAGCCCCTAAACCAGCTACTAACTGCATGAAAAGTCAGCACTTCCACAGAGGTTTCATTGTTTAAAAGGTCCTCATGCAGGGAAGACTTTATCTTTAATTGTAAGAAAGCATATATATGGTTTTTTTCCCCAGTTCACTTTGCCTTCACTTGCTATTGCTTGATGATACAAAATATTAATGGGCCAGGAAAAATTATATACAAAACTGCAAATTCCATACATTCTAACACAATTCTCCTATTTACCATTGCACATGAGCTAATTCATGATACAGAAACACTCTGTATCACAGCATGCTGTATTTCTCAGGAGGATCTGTTGTAGTAAATTCTTAGTTTCATTGTCTGGAATTATCTTTATTCTCATTCTTAAAAGATAGTTTTTCTAGGTATACCTCAGTCTTATGTTAAATTCTAGGTTGAGTGTTATTGTCTCTCCATTCCTTGAAAATACTATTCCTTGGTTTTCTGGTTTTGAAGAACCTAATTTCAGCTTTTTAAAGGAATTCTTTTTCTTGGTTTTCAACATCTTCACTTTTTCTTTGGTTTTCCTTTCAGTATAATGTGTTTAGGTGGGACTTCCTTTTGTTTTGCTTAAGATTTATGCTTTTTTAAAAAATCAGTTCTGGGAAATTCTTAGCCTTTATTTCTTCAAAGATTTCCTTTTCCCCATTCTCTTTTTCTATGTTGCTAACCCTAGTTTTCATACTTTTCATCTTTGTGTGTACTGCATTCTAGATAATCTCTTCAGATTTATTCACCCGTTCACCATTTTTTTCACTTAATCTGCTGCCTAATTTGACCACTGAGTTTTTCATTTCAATTACTATCCTATATCTTTCATTTCTAGAAGTTCAAGTTTGTTATTCTTCAAATCTATTCATTTTTTAAATAGTTACTTGTTTTGTACTCATGTTTTCTAATTTTTAACTTATTTATATACATAAATGTGTTATATTCTATTTTCTGATAATGCACATATTTGAAATCTGTTTCCTTTCACATATTGCATTTTTTTTTTTTCAATAATGAGCTCTCCCTTGGAACTTTGTCTAAAATTAAACTTTTTAGTTTGTCTTTTGCAACAGTGAGCTCTCCCTTGGAACTGTGTCCAACTTTGTTGAAGCCTTAGGCTGAATGAGTTTTCCCAGATGGGAAATGAATTTACTTCTACCATGTACTTAAAAGCTTACCATCCGAGACCATCTGAAAATGTCTGAAAATAGATACATTTTCAAATTGAATTTTTTCTGTGAAATTGGAGACAAATCAGGATGAAGTTAAACATTTTTTTTGGAGACTCCACATCTGCCCCAGCCAGCAACCACAGTTGAGACAGGTTTAGTCACAGGCCCCATCTGCAGAACAGGTTTACCTCAAATTTGGCATTACACTGGGTTTCCACTTTATGTGGGTGAAGGAGAATGCTTTTTCCTGTTAGGCTTCTCTCAACCTGGGCAGGCGCTAGCTTAGCCTCCTGTGCTCCCAGTGCTCTCAAAATCCATCTCAAGTTCCCTGAGGTTTGGTAGAAACCTCCAGGGTGGGGCCACCTTGACTGCTTATTGACCTCTGTTACTTACACTTTGGTTTTGGTGTCTGATGATTCCCTGTTTTCTTGACAGATCATTTCAAAAGACTTAAAATATTTTTTCAGATGCTTTCCTTGGTTTGTGACAAGATTGTTCATTGAGTCTTATCTACCAACTGACTGAATTCAATGTCCCTTTTCCTAAACCCTCACAGAATTGTTACGGATTTTCTAGGCTTATGATACGACTGCAGTGGAATACCTAAGGGACTTTTGGTATTTCCCAATTAGCTACAAGGGTTGACATTTCTATGTGATATCAGAAGTAGAATGGAAAAGCAGGATTTGCCAGCTATTATACTAAATTCTACTTTGTCATAGCATAAACTCAAGCTAATATTAAATTCAGCAAGGTAGAATTAAATGTTTTCTTTTTTCAGCTGGGTGCCTGTAATCCCAGCACTTTGGGAGGCGGAGGCAGGCGGATCACGAGGTCAGGAGTTCGAGACCAGCCTGACCAACGTGGTGAAACCCTGTCTCTACTAAACACAAAAATTAGCCGGGCATGGTAGCACGTGCCTGTAATCCCACCTACTCAGGAGGCTGAGGAAAGAGAATCACTTGAACCCAGGAGGCGGAGCTTGCAGTGAGCTGAGATCCAGCCATTGCACTCCAGCCTGGGCGACAGAGCGACACTCCATCTCAAAAAAAAAAAAAAAAAAAAAAAAAAAAAAGAGTTTTCTCTTTTCTACTTCAAGACTATTAAAAAAACTCTAACTCTCTTTCCCTGTGCCTTACCTGAAACACAGTTGTAAATACATAGCAAATGGTATGTCTACAAGGTTTCTCTAAATCATGTTTAAATCAGTTAACAATTCATTTCTCATTTATGATTATGGAAAACCACAAATTTTCACATGTAAGATTTACTTTTTTTATTTTATTTTTTTGAGACAGTTTCACTCTTGTCACCCAGGCTGCAGTGCAATGGCACGGGCTCACTGCAACCTCCGCCTCCCGGGTTCAAGTGAGTCTCCTGTCTCAGCCTCCCAAGTAGCTGGAATTACAGGCACCCGCCACCATGCCCGGCTAATTTTTTGTATTTTTAATAGAGATGAGGTTTCACTATGTTGGCCAGGCTGGTCTTGAACTCCTGACCTCGTGATCCACCTGCCTTGGCCTCCCAAAGTACTGGGATTACAGGCGTGAGCCACCGCACCCAGCCTACTTTTTAAGAAGAATACTGATATATACTGCATAGGCACAGGAAAGAATATAGGACAAAAGTCGTCTTGTAAACTTCTGGAACAGAAAAACAGAAAAATAAGCGATGAGATATTTATCTACCATGAACCTCATTTTTCAGGCTGCTTTATGAACAATTATATATTTTTAAAAAATGAGTCCCAAAATTACATTATTCATTTTTACTCTTTCCTTATGTCAGTCCATATCTGTTTCACTGTAAATGTTTTAACTATAAATAGGCCACATTTTGAATAACAGAAGTTTAAAAAAATAATAAAAAGAACAGAAAAGGTATTCAATTATCTGTTGTCTTATCAGCTAGTGTATATTTTTGGATTCTGGTTTTCTGTACACGTTCTAAGTTTGAGATTTTCTTCCATGCTTAGTTAAGTAACCTCACTTGGTTTCATTAAAAACACATCTAGAGCCCAAAGTATAAAATATTATGCTTGGCTTTCATTGTCCCAGATGATAATGGTAAACATGTCTTTCAGAGCCCACAAAATATAAGTATGGAGTTGAGTCTCATTTTTCAGTAAACATATGTGGGCATTCATATATTTATTTCAATGATGCTATTATTCCTCAACATAATTTTTTTGAAATTGTCTTTAAATTTGCCTTAAAAGGCAAATGTAGTAAGACATAAAACTATGAAACTATTAGAAAAAAAAATAAGAAAAAAGCTCCATGACACTGGTTTGAGCAATAACTTTTTGGATATGACTCCAAAAATACAGGCAACAAAAGCAAAAACAGACAAACCAGATTACACCAAACTAAAAAGCTTCTGCACAGCAAACAACCCACAGAGTGAAGAGACAACTTACAGCCTGGGAGAGAACAGTTGCAAACCATGTACCTTGCAAGGAGTTAATGTCCAGAATATAAAAGGAACTCAAAAAACTCAATAGCAGGAAAACAAATAATCCAATTTAAAATGGGCAAAGGACTTGAATTTTTCAAAAGAAGACATACAAATGGCCAACAGGTATAGGAAAAAATGTTCAACATTTCACCTCATGCCTGTCAGGATGGCTATTATCAAAAAGACAAAAGATAGCAAGGGGTTGGCAAGGATGTAGAGAAAAGGTAACTCTGTGCACTGTTGGTAGGAATGTAAATTAATACCACCATTATGGAAAGTGGTATGGAGAGTCCTCAAAAAAAGTAAAAATAATACCACCATATGATCTGGCAATCCCATTACTAGGTATGTATCCAAAGGAAATGAAATCAGTATGTTGAAGAGATGTCTGCACTCCCAAGTTTACTGCAGTACTATTTACAATAGCCAAGATATGGAATCAACCTAAGTGTCCAACAATGAATGAATGGATAAAGAAAATATGATGTATATACACAATGACATGTTTTTCAGTCATAAAAAAGAATGAAATCCTGTCATTTGCAACAACGTGGATGAACCTAGAGGATATTATGCTAAGTGAAATAAGCCAGGCACAGAAAGACAAATATTACACGTTCTTACTCATATGTAGAAAAGTTGTTCTTATGGAAATAGTAAATAGAATAGTGATTACCAGGGACTGGGGAGGGGAGGAGCTTGGGGTTATGGGGAGAGAGTGGTCAACGAGTACAAAGTGATAATTAGATAGGAAGAGTAGTTTGTTCTGTACCACAGCAACGTGACTATAGTCAGGAATAAGGTATTGTATACCTCAAAACAGAAGATTTTCTATGTTCTCACCATGAAGAAATGATAAATGCTTCAGGTGGTAGACATGCTAATTAGCTAGATTTGATCATAATATAATATATAAATGTATTGAAACATCATATTGTACCCCACAAATATGTACAAATATGTGTCAAAAACAAAAATAAATAAATAATGCTGATGAAGATGTTTATGGTTTTGAACAATTCTTTTTATATTTTGATGTTAAAATTATCTTTATCTTTTGAAAATATGATTTATAAAAGTGAAAAATTGTGGATAGATTCCAGGCATTTAAAAGTTGGCAGGTTAAAACTAGTTTTGCCAGGTGCAGTGGTATATATATATCTGTAAGAAGCTACTTGGGAAGCTGAGGTGGGAGGATCCCTTGAGCCTGGGAGTTCAAGACCAGCCTGGGCAACATAACAAGATTCTGTCTCCAGGAAAAAAAGGTTGGGTGGGGGAGGTGAAAGTGGCAGGAACGCTATGACCAATGCCTTGACATGTAATTTTCTCTAGACTTTAAATGTGAAGATCCATGAAAAAAAAAATGTATACACACATGCACATATAACTCAAGTATATTGAGTGATATATATTGGGTTGTTGGTCATAGGATACAAAATTTCAGTTAGACAGGAGGAACAAGGTTAAGAGGTTTATTGTACAACATGAAGACTATAGTTAATAACATATTGTATTCTTGAAAAATGCTAAGAGTGAATGTAATGTGTTCTCACCACAAAAAATGATAGCTATGTGAGGTAATACATATGTTAATTAGCTAAAATTAGTAATTCTACTATGTATACATACTTCAAAACATCATGTTGCACATAGCAAATACATACAATTTTATCAATGTAAAAAATAAATTTTAACTGTCAATGAAAAAATATTGTCTTCTTAAAAAAAAACTAATTTGCCTTTATAGATAATTTTCAAATCTCTTCTTTTTTCTACTATATCACATATCCCCCAGCGTACACAGCACAGACACATATAAGCACACAATTCATTTCTGAAGAAGAATAGGGCATAAGTGAATCTGAACTTCCATATATTTGTCAAATTGATAGCAGAATAACCTTTGGCTTCCTCCAAAGACCAAATCCATTCCTAAAAGACAAATATATTACAACCCTAAAAATTTGCCAAATAGTGCTGAGATAAACTCCCAAAGAAAAATCCCCCAAATGTCTTATGTAACAGCAGCTCTACTAAAATAAGCTGAATTGCAAACCAATATTCTTACTTATAAAGTAAGAGGATTCATTTGAAAGTATAAATGGGGCTGTGTTTGCTAAAATATTACTTGCATTACTTAACAGTAATAACCACCAACATTTATGTAGTGTTTTAGATAGTCCTAAAGTAATCCTGTGAAATTACTCAGATATAGTAAAGGAAAAGGTCCTTGATCTGTGTTCCTTCCCCCTTCCCACAATGGTGGTGACCACAGTGATCCTGAAAGCCAATGTGAAGACAGTGGAGCCCTGTTAGTCTAGGTCCTTCCCTTCAATGTGTGGGACAGAGCCACCCATGTGTGTGAATTGTTCACCAACTAGTTTTTATGTGTGGGAGAAGTTTTGTCTTTTCAACCATATTATTTAGGAATCTGTCATTATAACAACTTCATCTTTTGCCCTCTATTTCTGAATTAATCCTTACCATTTGTTATGACCCTGTCCAGTAAACCATGTGGAGGGCAAGCCAGCATTTGTCTCAGCCTTTGTATGTGATTTGCTTCAGTTGGTGTTTCTTGTAGCTTTTTTTCACTGCTTTTCAAAAGGATACTCCCTTCTGTTGGTTCATTTGCATCTATACCTTTGAGGTTCATAACTGTCTCCTCCTGTATTTAAAGTAATTTTAAAAATCCTTAAAACTGTATATATTTTACACATCATCACCTTACAAATCAAATTTCTATGACTAGACTCAAGTATAACACTTTGTAGGAAAAACACACAGCTTTATTACTAGCTAATCAGCTTGAAACAAGAATTATGCTAGGAGTATTTAGCACAGTCACTATTTTTAGTACAGGTTGAGTATCACTAATCTGGAAATCTAAAATCTGAAATGCTCCAAAATCTGAAACTTTTTGAGTGCTGACATGACACACAAGTGAAAAATTCCACACCTAAACTCACATGACAGGTAACAATCAAATGCAACTTTGTTTCATGTAAAAAATTATTTAAAATATTGTATAAAATTACCTTCGGATTACCTGTATAAGGTGTATATGAAACATAAATACATTTCCTGTTTAGATTGGGGTTCCATCTGCAAGATATCTCATTAGGTGCATGCAAATATTTAAAAAAAAAGAAATCCAAGACACTTATGGTCCCAAGCATTTCAGATAAGGGATACTCAACCTGTGTTATAAATGTCTGGGTCACATAACATTTTATTACGTTTTGTAATACTGGGTTTTAAAATAAGCATATTTAAGATAAAATTCAGGGCAATAATTGGCACATATACCAAAGTAGTTTAGAAAAAGATAACTATCTGTAATGAAAACCACTTCACATTCATTGATCTACTTGATTTTGAGCAATAAAAAGAAAGGAAGAAACCAAAACCATTCTAGAGATTAGGTCAGAGACACAAAGCATTCCACAGGCTCTCCATTTTTCTAGCCACAGGTAGGGTCAACTGACAATCATGTTAGCTGGGAAAACTGGTAGTCACACCTGCTGTGAACTGTGTGAGTCTGGGGATAGGAGAATTGGTAAATGAGTGGTAGAATATGAAGGAAATACAATTCTGTCACAGCTTAGATTTACCTGTGTTTCTTGATGCATGGAGGGCATGTGATTCATTCCTGTGGATGGTTCTGAATCTTCACATGTAATTCTTTTATCTTCATCCCCCATTATTTATAATTAAGAAGATGACAGAGGGAAGAGGAACGAGATCTGTTTTGAAAGAGTACAGATATAGAGGAGTAATTTGAAAGTCTTTTGATTTCAAAGACTTCGGATTGTACTTATTTTTCCCTAAGAATTCTGAATGGAATGGCTAAACTATTTGAAATTAGACTATTCTTAATTTTCAATGGCTGTTTTTTTTTTTTTTGCTTGATTCTCGTATATTATCATCAATCTTATCTACCTTTTTACTTCTTTTAAAAAAGCCTTTGTTGACCAATCACATTTTTATGATTTCTTTCCCACACTGTTTTTTGAGTTATACTTAAAAACATTCCAAGCAATATCAGTGTTAAATTGTCCTCTCTCATGGGCCAACTGGATGAAGCAGGAAGGCTCCAGGTAACTTTCCAATGTTGATATGAGGAATGAGTCACTAAAGGGAAATCTCTGGATTCCATCCTTTTCGGAGAATCTAGAGTCACTAACTCTTGCCTGGTTCTTATTTCTAAATTAAAGTTTAAAAATACACAATTGACTGAGTAGCCACAATGTCTTAGACACTACGAGAAGTGCTATGATAGTTACTTTTTAGTCACTATGGGCAATTCAAAGATGACCAAAACACAGTGTTTGTTTTCCACTGACTTATCATATACCAGGAAAAATAAATTTATACCAAATAACTAAGGAAACCTTAAGACTACCAATTGGCTCAATAAACACTCACTTCAACCCATTCTCCCTTGGCTTTCCATGCTATACAGGCTACAAGGCAAATACAGTACTCCAGTTCCTAGCCACTCTTGCAGGTAGAGGTGACCATGTGTAACAGTTCTACATATGAGATTTAGGTGGGAGCTTTGGGGGAGGCCTTTAGAGGATAATACTTTGTACTCGGCCGGGCGCGGTGGCTCAAGCCTGTAATCCCAGCACTTTGGGAGGCCGAGACGGGCGGATCACGAGGTCAGGAGATCGAGACCATCCTGGCTAACACGGTGAAACCCCGTCTCTACTAAAAATACAAAAACTAGCCGGCGAGGTGGCGGGCGCCTGTAGTCCCAGCTACTCGGGAGGCTGAGGCAGGAGAATGGCGTAAACCCAGGAGGCGGAGCTTGCAGTGAGCTGAGATCCGGCCACTGCACTCCAGTCCGGGCGACAGAGCGAGACTCCGCCTCAAAAAAAAAAAAAAAATACTTTGTACTCTTTGTCCTCTAACATTTCCCTTTCTCCTTCCTAGAATGTAGATACAGTGGCTGGAAGGAGAGCAGACATCTTTCAAGCATGAGAATAAAAGCCCTCTACTTAGGATAGTAGATAAGTAAGATAGAAGCTGGTTCCTCGACGACATCTTCCAGTTGCTCCATCAGCCTTGGACTGCCAAGCATTGGGGTAATTGTTTAAACCACTATTATTCAAGTTTTTTCTTCTTTTTTAACTAGTAAGGAAACTTACTCCTAATGCAACAAGTACAATGAGTATCTTGATAGAGGTACACATTATAAATTGTGATAGAATCGAAGAGAAACTTATGTAAGAGAAGGGAAAATCTAATTCAACACATATCAAAGTGCCTAATGTGTTCCAGGCACTATGCTAGACATAAAGACAAGGATGAATTAGACATGACCCCTCCCTCAAGGAATCATTTTCTCTGTTCAACAAAGTACCAAGAAATTTGTATTTAAAATTTCAAAGAACATCATAATCTTTCTACCACCACCACCATTTTTCCTAATTACAAAACACAATGGTAACCAGAGTGCCATCTCAAAAAAACCTTTAGTTTACTTATTATATATAATTTATAATAAATATGCTTATATAATGATATATATGTATATGTATATATGTTTGTATACATACTTTTTTTTTCTTTTTTTTTCTTTTTTTTTTATTATACTTTAAGTTCTAGGGTACATGTGCATAACGTTTATATCATGTATAACTCCCCAATGCAATCCCTCCCTTCTCCCCCCTCCCCATGATAGGCCCCAGTGTGTGATGTTCCCCTTCCCGAGTCCAAGTGATCTCATTGTTCAGTTCCCACCTATGAGTGAGAACATGCGGTGTTTGGTTTTCTCTTCTTGTGATAGTTTGCTAAGAATGATGGTTTCCAGCTGCATCCATGTCCCTACAAAGGACGCAAACTCATCCTTTTTGATGGCTGCATAGTATTCCATGGTGTATATGTGCCACATTTTCTTAATCCAGTCTGTCACAGATGGACATTTGGGTTGATTCCAAGTCTTTGCTATTGTGAATAGTGCCGCAATAAACATACGTGTGCATGTGTCTTTGTAGTAGAGTAATTTATAATCCTTTGGGTATATACCCAGTAGTGGGATGGCTGGGTCGTATGGTACATCTAGTTCTAGATCCTTGAGGAATCGCCATACTGTTTTCCATAATGGTTGAACTAGTTTACAATCCCACCAACAGTGTAAAAGTGTTCCTATTTCTCCACATCCTCTCCAACATCTATTGTTTCCTGACTTCTTAATGATTGCCATTCTAACTGGTGTGAGATGGTATCTCATTGTGGTTTTGATTTGCATTTCTCTGATGGCGAGTGATGATGAGCATTTTTTCATGTGTCTGTTGGCTGTATGGATGTCTTCTTTTGAGAAATGTCTGTTCATATCCTTTCCCCACTTTTTGATGGGGTTGTTTGTTTTTTTCTTGTATATTTGTTTGAGTTCTTTGTAGATTCTGGATATTAGCCCTTTGTCAGATGAGTAGGTTGCAAAAATTTTCTCCCATTCTGTAGGTTGCCTGTTCACTCTGATGGTAGTTTCTTTTGCTGTGCAAAAGCTCTTTAGTTAATTAGATCCCATTTGTCAATTTTGGCTTTTGCTGCCGTTGCTTTTGGTGTTTTAGACATGAAGTCCTTGCCCATGCCTATGTCCTGAATGGCACTACCTAGATTTTCTTCTAGGGTTTTTATGGTATTAGGTCTAACATTTAAGTCTCTAATCCATCTTGAATTAATTTTCGTATAAGGGGTAAGGAAAGGATCCAGTTTCAGCTTTCTACTTATGGCTAGCCAATTTTCCCAGCACCATTTATTAAATAGGGAATCCTTTCCCCATTTCTTGTTTCTCTCAGGTTTGTCAAAGATCAGATGGCTGTAGATGTGTGGTATTATTTCTGAGGACTCTGTTCTGTTCCATTGGTCTATATCTCTGTTTTGGTACCAGTACCATGCTGTTTTGGTTACTGTAGCCTTGTAGTATAGTTTGAAGTCAGGTAGCGTGACGCCTCCAGCTTTGTTCTTTTGACTTAGGATTGTCTTGGCAATGCGGGCTCTTTTTTGGTTCCATATGAACTTTAAAGCCGTTTTTTCCAATTCTGTGAAGAAACTCATTGGTAGCTTGATGGGGATGGCATTGAATCTATAAATAACCTTGGGCAGTATGGCCATTTTCACGATATTGATTCTTCCTATCCATGAGCATGGTATGTTCTTCCATTTGTTTGTGTCCTCTTTTATTTCACTGAGCAGTGGTTTGTAGTTCTCCTTGAAGAGGTCCTTTACATCCCTTGTAAGTTGGATTCCTAGGTATTTTATTCTCTTTGAAGCAATTGTGAATGGAAGTTCATTCCTGATTTGGCTCTCTGCTTGTCTGTTACTGGTGTATAAGAATGCTTGTGATTTTTGCACATTAATTTTGTATCCTGAGACTTTGCTGAAGTTGCTTATCAGCTTAAGAGATTTTGGGCTGAGACAATGGGGTTTTCTAAATATACAATCATGTCATCTGCAAACAGGGGCAATTTGACTTCTTCTTTTCCTAACTGGATACCCTTGATTTCTTTCTCTTGCCTGATTGCCCTAGCCAGAACTTCCAACACTATATTGAATAGGAGTGGTGAGAGAGGGCATCCCTGTCTTGTGCCAGTTTTCAAAGGGAATTTTTCCAGTTTTTGCCCATTCAGTATGATATTGGCTGTGGGTTTGTCGTAAATAGCTCTTATTATTTTGAGGTACGTTCCATCAATACCGAATTTATTGAGCGTTTTTAGCATAAAGGGCTGTTGAATTTTGTCAAAAGCCTTTTCTGCATCTATTGAGATAATCATGTGGTTCTTGTCCTTGGTTCTGTTTATATGCTGGATTACGTTTATTGATTTGCGAATGTTGAACCAGCCTTGCATCCCAGGGATGAAGCCCACTTGATCATGGTGGATAAGCTTTTTGATGTGCTGCTGAATCCGGTTTGCCAGTATTTTATTGAGAATTTTTGCATCGATGTTCATCAGGGATATTGGTCTAAAATTCTCTTTTTTTGTTGTGTCTCTGCCAGGCTTTGGTATCAGGATGATGTTGGCCTCATAAAATGAGTTAGGGAGGATTCCCTCTTTTTCTATTGATTGGAATAGTTTCAGAAGGAATGGTACCAGCTCCTCCTTGTACCTCTGGTAGAATTCAGCTGTGAATCCATCTGGTCCTGGACTTTTTTTGGTGGGTAGGCTATTAATTGTTGCCTCAATTTCAGAGCCTGCTATTGGTCTATTCAGGGATTCAACTTCTTCCTGGTTTAGTCTTGGGAGAGTGTAAGTGTCCAGGAAATTATCCATTTCTTCTAGATTTTCTAGTTATTTGCGTAGAGGTGTTTATAGTATTCTCTGATGGTTGTTTGTATTTCTGTGGGGTCGGTGGTGATATCTCCTTTATCATTTTTTATTGCGTCTATTTGATTCCTCTCTCTTTGCTTCTTTATTAGTCTTGCTAGCGGTCTGTCAATTTTGTTGATCTTTTCAAAAAACCAACTCCTGGATTCATTGATTTTTTGGAGGGTTTTTTGTGACTCTATCTCCTTCAGTTCTGCTCTGATCTTAGTTATTTCTTGCCTTCTGCTAGCTTTTGAATGTGTTTGCTCTTGCCTCTCTAGTTCTTTTAATTGTGATGTTAGAGTGTCAATTTTAGATCTTTCCTGCTTTCTCTTGTGGGCATTTAGTGCTATAAATTTCCCTCTACACACTGCTTTAAATGTGTCCCAGAGATTCTGGTATGTTGTATCTTTGTTCTCATTGGTTTCAAAGAACATCTTTATTTCTGCCTTCATTTCGTTATGTACCCAGTAGTCATTCAGGAGCAGGTTGTTCAGTTTCCATGTAGTTGAGCGGTTTTGATTGAGTTTCTTAGTCCTGAGTTCTAGTTTGATTGCACTGTGGTCTGAGAGACAGTTTGTTATAATTTCTGTTCTTGTACATTTGCTGAGGAGTGCTTTACTTCCAATTATGTGGTCAATTTTGGAATAAGTGCGATGTGGTGCTGAGAAGAATGTATATCTGTTGATTTGGGGTGGAGAGTTCTATAGATGTCTATTAGGTCCGCTTGGTGCAGAGATGAGTTCAATTCCTGGATATCCTTGTTAACTTTCTGTCTCGTTGATCTGTCTAATGTTGACAGTGGAGTGTTGAAGTCTCCCATTATTATTGTATGGGAGTCTAAGTCTCTTTGTAGGTCTCTAAGGACTTGCTTTATGAATCTGGGTGCTCCTGTATTGGGTGCATAGATATTTAGGAGAGTTAGCTCTTCCTGTTGAATTGATCCCTTTACCATTATGTAATGGCCTTCTTTGTCTCTTTTGATCTTTGATGGTTTAAAGTCTGTTTTATCAGAGACTAGGATTGCAACCCCTGCTTTTTTTTGTTCTCCATTTGCTTGGTAGATCTTCCTCCATCCCTTTATTTTGAGCCTATGTATGTCTCTGCATGTGAGATGGGTCTCCTGAATACAGCAGACTGATGGGTCTTGACTCTTTATCCAGTTTGCCAGTCTGTGTCTTTTAATTGGAGCATTTAGTCCATTGACATTTAAGGTAATATTGTTATGTGTGAACTTGATCCTGTCATTATGATATTAACTGGTTATTTTGCTCGTTAGTTGATGCAGTTTCTTCCTAGCCTCGATGGTCTTTACATTTTGGCATGTTTTTGCAATGGCTGGTACCGGTTGTTCCTTTCCATGTTTAGGGCTTCCTTCAGGGTCTCTTGTAAGGCAGGCCTGGTGGTGACAAAATCTCTAAGCATTTGCTTATCTGTAAAGGATTTTATTTCTCCTTCACTGATGAAACTTAGTTTGGCTGGATATGAAATTCTGGGTTGAAAATTCTTTTCTTTAAGAATGTTGAATATTGGCCCCCACTCTCTTCTGGCTTGGAGAGTTTCTGCCAAGAGATCTGCTGTTAGTCTGATGGGCTTCCCTTTGTGGGTAACCCGACCTTTCTCTCTGGCTGCCCTTAAGATTTTTTCCTTCATTTCAACTTTGGTGAATCTGGCAATTATGTGTCTTGGAGTTGCTCTTCTGGAGGAGTATCTTTGTGGCGTTCTCTGTATTTCCTGAATTTGAATGTTGGCCTGCCCTACTAGGTTGGGGAAGTTCTCCTGGATGATATCCTGAAGAGTGTTTTCCAACTTGGTTCCATTTTCCCCCTCACTTTCAGGCACCCCAATCAGACGTAGATTTGGTCTTTTTACATAATCCCATACTTCTTGCAGGCTTTGTTCATTTCTTTTTCTTCTTTTTTCTTTTGGTTTCTCTTCTCGCTTCATTTCATTCATTTGATCCTCAATCGCTGATACTCTTTCTTCCAGTTGATCGAGTCGGTTACTGAAGCTTGTGCATTTGTCACGTATTTCTCATGTCATGGTTTTCATCTCTGTCATTTCGTTTATGATCTTCTCTGCATTAATTAGTCTAGCTGTCAATTCTTCCACTCTTTTTTCAAGATTTTTAGTTTCTTTGCGCTGGGTACGTAATTCCTCCTTTAGCTTTGAGAAGTTTGATGGACTGAAGCCTTCTTCTCTCATCTCGTCAAAGTCATTCTCTGACCAGCTTTGATCCGTTGCTGGCGAAGGGCTGCGCTCCTTTGCAGGGTGAGATGCGCTCTTAGTTTTTGAATTTCCAGCTTTTCTGCCCTGCTTTTTCCCCATCTTTGTGGTTTTATCTGTCTCTGGTCTTTGATGACGGTGATGTACTGATGGGGTTTTGGTATAGGTGTCCTTCCTGTTTGATAGTTTTCCATCTGACAGTCAGAAGGACTGTCTGTTGGTCTGTTGGAGATTGCTTGAGGTCCACTCCAGACCCTGTTTGCCTGGGTATCAGCAGCAGAGGTTGCCGAAGATAGAATATTGCTGAACAGCGAGTGTACCTGTCTGATTCTTCCTTTGGAAGTTTCCTCTCAGGGATGACTCCACCCTGTGAGGTGTGGGGTGTCAGACTGCCCCTAGTGGGGGATGTCTCCCAGCTAGGCTACTCAGGGGTCAGGGACCCACCTGAGCAGGCAGTCTGTCTGTTCTCGGATCTCAACCTCCGCGTTGGGAGATCCACGGCTCTCCCCAAAGCTGTCAGACAGAGTCGTTCGCCTCTGCACCGGCCCCGCTGCTTCCCCTATTGGACCTCAGCTGTGGGCTGTCCCCAGAGGTGGAGTCTACAGAGACAGGCAGGCTTCCTTGAGCTGCTGTGAGCTCCACCCAGTTCGAGCTTCCCAGCGGCTTTGTTTACCTACTTAAGCCTCAGCAATGGCGGGCGCCCCTCCCCCAGCCTCGCTGCTGCCTTGCTGATAGATCGCAGCAGACTGCTGTGTTAGCAGTGAGGGAGGCTCCGTGGGCATGGGACCCTCCTGGCCAGGTGTGGGATATATTCTCCTGGTGCGCCTGTTTCCTTAAAGCGCAGTATTGGGGTGGGAGTTACCCGATTTTCCAGGTGTTGTGTGTCTCAGTTCCCCTGGCTAGGAAAACGGATTTCCTTCCCCCTTGCGCTTCCAGGTGAGGCAATGCCTCGCCCTGCTTCAGCTCACGCTGGTCAGGCTGCAGCAGCTGACCAGCACCGATTGTCCGGCACTCCCTAGAGAGATGACCCCAGTACCTCAGTTGAAAATGCAGAAATCACCGGTCTTCTGTGTCACTCGCGCTGGGAGTTGGAGACTGGAGCTGTTCCTATTCGGCCATCTTGCTCCGCCCCCGACTGTATACATACTTTTTTAAATTAAAAAACTTATTTCAAAATTTAGACTGAGAACATAAAAGAAAGTCACTTGACCAGACAATGTTAGACTCAGAGAACACTTGTCTTAAAGGCATGGAGGCAAGAAAGTCAGTGGTGTGTGAGTGGAAACTGCTGGAGCCTGTGGCAGGAGGCTGAGAGTAACGCGAGATCAGGTTTAAGAGTTAGGATATCAGATCTCCAACCACAGCACCTGGCCCTTACCTTCTGAAGTGAATGACCCCAAATATGGTAACTGACAAGATGGGCTGGGTTCGGATTTGGATAAGCCTGAGTCTGAAGTCCATCTTCCTCATATACCAAATTGCTTAACCTCTTTGTGATTAATTCCTTATTTATGAAAGGGAGACAAGAATAGTTCTAACTATGCATAGGTGGCATTCAATAGTGTTGGTTATTGTTAACCACGCATATTCCTTCTTCCTGATTATCATAAGAAGAATCTTTAAGAATTGTTTTGTTTTCCCTATTAAGCAAGACAAAGTCACCTCAATCTTGAAGAATTTACTACTTAATCCCATTGATTTTATTTGGTCATGATTTTTCATCTATTTTTGAGGCCCACTTCTTGATGAGGTGGATGTAACATTCATTTCTTCACCTTTCTCAGTAGGAGAATTACATAGAAATTCTTTGGCAGTATCACTAGAATCATCTCTTTCATCAAATTCTCAAAATCACCCAATTCTGCCACTTACAAAAACTATTTTTAAATAGTCACAAATTAGAAATTATTATTTTTAGTAGACACAAACTATTGGTTACAATGAAGCCTTTGTGAACAAATTTTATTAATGTTATCACGGGGTCATTTTAAACATAAACAATCACAACTTGGTATGTTATAACATCTGTGGGATTTATATAATTTTACATTCCAAAAAACTTCCCTATTCTCCAATACTCTCAACCACAAATGCCAAAATACTTATACATGATCAGAAACTACTGCAGAAATAAAGGATAAAATGAAATACCAGTCTTTTAATAAGCCCAGTAAGAGATCTTACAACTAGTCAGCTGTATTTGTTTGCTCTCTGCTGTGTTTCCATTTCTAAAAGACCATTTAAAACGCATGTCTCACTTCAGGAACCCACTTAAATTCAGGAGAATTTCAAAAATGTTAGCTTTACTTAAAGTGACCATGTTCATGGTATTTATTATTCATAGTCATTGGGTCTTGAAATTACAAAAATGACCCTTGAAGGGCCATAAAAAATGTCATGAAACTCTTATTAGAAAGTTTATTCTCTTTACTCATAGAAGATTCTTAAGGACTCACTCAGAGCCCATTAACCCTTATTTTTTTTTTGAGACGGAGTCTCCCTCTGTCGTCCAGGCTGGAGTGCAGTGGCATGATCTTGACCCACTGCAACCTCCGCCTCCTGGGTTCAAGAGACTCTCCTGCCTCAGCCTTCTGAGGAGCTGGGATTACAGGTGCCCGCCACCTTGCCTGGCTAATTTTTTTGTATTTTTAGTAGAGATGGGGTTTTGCCATGTCAGCCAGGCTGGTCTCCAAGTCCTGACTTCAAGTGATCCACCCGTCTAGGCCTCCCAAAATGCTGAGATTACAGGTGTGAGCCACCATGCCCGGCCCTTATTTTGAAAACAATTCTAATGACTTTGCTCCTTTGTTTTTCAAACCCTCAGAAGATTAGGTGTTAAATATTAAAATTCAGGAAGAGATTGCTGTGATAGAGGCAAATTGAGAGCAGCATTAGTGACTGATGACAGTGAAAGAGATGAAAAAGACAGCAATCTAAGAGTCATGAAATGTGGGGATACATATCTTTCCACAAGGGATATTTATAGTGTTGGCTTGCCAAGCACCTTTCCCATCACCTTTCTTGGTAACAGCACACTAATTTTCTTTTGTGAACTCCACACCTCCTCTATTCTCCATCCATGTGGTCATGTGAGATTGTCATTCTGACTTCCCCAACCCACGTGCTCCACCAGTGATCCAGGGATGACGATCATTGACAGCCCTGGTCAATAAGGGAACTCCTTCCTCTTGTTACATTGATGGTTTCAGGCATGAGGACTGAAACATACCTCACCAACAAGAGTCAGCTTTGGGTATTTACTGGAACCTTTGGGAAAGAGCTCTCTGTTGGTGTTGCTAAACCTAGACTTGCTAATGAAAACACTTGTGACACTCAAGAAAGCTCTCCAAAGAATGAAATGACCACAGAGCAAAGAAGATTCTCAATATGGAAAAGGAGGAAAACTCCAAATTAATCACCACATTGTTGGTACATCCAGAAGCAGCTACTTTTGAGTTAGATGAGCCAATAAATTCCTTACATTGAGACAGTTTGATTTGGGTTTCTGTCACTTGCCACCAAATGAATCCCCAATAAGAACCTTCATACCTGAATTGGCCCTGAAAGATCTCCTGTATAATAAACAATGTTTGGAAAAGTGATTCTCATACTTGTAGTCCCAGCATTTTAGGGGGCCAAGTCAAGTGGATCACCTGGGGTCAGGAGTTTAAGACCAGCCTGGCCAATGGTGAAACCCCATCTCTACTAAAAATACAAAAATTAGCTGGGCATGGTGGCAGCCACCTGTAATCCCAGCTACTTGAGGCAGGAGAATCTCTTGAACCTGGGAGACTGTGCCACTCCAGCCCAAGTGATAGAGTGAGGCTCTGTCCCCCTCTAAAAATAAAAAGAAAAAATTATGTTAGTATATTTTGTGTTTAAAAGGCACTAAAATAGATAGTACAATTTAGAGATTTTGTTTAAACAGAATGTTAAACTAAACAAAAATTTGGTATTTAATAAAATAGGTGTCAGTTATCCAGAAAATTAATTTAACTGAAATGCTTTGTTTTTCAAAACAGTGCTGGTAAAACGAAATATTATATGTAATTAATCTTATTTTCTCATTATATTCATGGAAGTCTTTTAAAATCCCAACATTAAACTACTTCTTTGGTACCAGAGAAGGTTCAAGAGAACTGTTAAGAATTTATCTGAGACACTGGGTGTCTGTGATGGAAAAATTAAAAAGCAGGAGAAATATAGAGAAACTAGATGGTTTCTAAGTAACTAAGAATCACAGATTAATGGAATAATAATAGTTGGGAAGCCCTTTAGAACCGAACTAGGCCTACCTCTTTAATATTTAAATGAAAAAATTAAAGTTTAGAGAAGCTAGTTTTTCTCAATGCAGCCAATATCGGCCTCATAATAAAACTATAAAAGTTTGTATAATGAGATAGTTCTTTAATTTATATCTTTGACTTCATGTCATTTCTACCAAGTCACTGCATTGCATTTTTTAGTTTCTGCTATAATTTGTTTAAAATCCTACTCATATATGCCCACATACACCTGTAAGTTTGAAAACACATGCTGAAAGCAAATGTAAATATTTTTATTTTCTACCTTGCATCATCTTCAGCTTTACACTTTCCCATTTTTACAAATGTTATAGAGTTTATTATAAGCAAAAGAGTTATTAATCCATTTAGACTGTACAACATTGGTGGCATGACACATTTTGTTTACATATTTTGAATTATTGGTGCCAGTGTGGCGGCTCATGCCTATAATCACAGTACTTTGGGAGGTCAAAGTAAAAGGCTGTCTTGAATTGAGTTCAGGATGAGCCTGGGCAACATAGCAAAACACTGTCTCCACAAAAAAATTAGAAATTAGCAGGGAATAGTGGTGTGTGCCTGTAGCCCTACCTACTTGTGAGGCTTAGATGGGAGGACTGCTTTAGCCCTGGAGGTTGAGGCTGCAGTGAGTCATAACTGTGCCACTGGACTCAGCCTGGACAACAGAATGAGACCCTGTCTCACAAAAAGAAAAATAAATGAAGTATTCATCAATAGACTAAAAGATAACTTGCCATTTAGGCATATTTTAAGATTCTAAGAATTAAGGAGCTTTTCTTTTTAAAAAATTCCAGTTCAATTGAGATGCTTTGAGAGACTTTTGTATATCAGAAAATTATACTGAGAACTAGGAAGGCAAGGTATCTTTTAGATAAGGGGTCCAAAACCCCAGGGCCATGGACTGGTATCATGTGGTCTGTCAGGAACTGGTCCACACAGCAGGAAGTGAGCGGCGGACAGGCGAGCCAGCAAAGCTTCATCTGTATTTACAGCCGCTCCCCATCACTAGCATTACTGCCTGAGCTTCGCCTCCTGTCAGATCAGAAGCAGCATTAGATTCTCATAGGTGTGCGAACCCTATTGTGAGCTGTGCATGTGAGGCATCTAGGTTGCACACTCCTTATGAGAATCTAATGCCTGATGATCTGTTACTGTCTTCCATCACCAATAGATGGGACCGTCTAGTTGCAGGAAAACAAGCTCAGGGCTCCCACTGATTCTATATTATGGTGAGTTGTAAAATTATTTCATTATATATTATAATGTAATAATAACAGAAATAAAGTGCACAATAAATATAATGCACTTGATATCCTCCTGAAGCCATCCCCACCTTCCTGGGTCCAAGGAAAAATTGTCTTCCATGAAACTGGTCCCTGGTGCCAAAATGGTTGAGAATTGCTGTTTTAGATAAACACTAAAAGTGCCTGTATGCAGAAACAAAAGATTTTTTCTGCTTCTGAATGAAATGAAGATATTGCATTATTTAAACTGATAACCTGTAAATTATATTAGAAAAAACTTGGTCTGTTTCAAATGGCAAAATTTTATAGATCTTATAAATTCAGTAAATAACATGAATTTAGTCAAGGTTCTATGGCTCAAATACAGAATCCAACAGAAGAGTGAGGTCTGGCCTAAGCAAAGGGACTCGGGTGTTATGACTGTCGTGACTGCCCACTTGCTCATCAGTTAGTGGGTGAGGTGTTTTCTAAAAACACATGCGAAGGCTGCAGGCCATTCATGCCTTTCTCTAGCATACCCAGTATTCAGAGTTTCCTACGGGACTGATTCCCATATTTAGAGACTTGCTTGGCTTAATTTGAACTTTATCTTCTAGTATCAGGGTCATATGCCACCAAAATCATAGAGATATGAAGTTGAAATAAAGTTTTCTTGGCTGGGCATGGTGGCTCACACCTGTAATCCCAGCACTTTGGGAGGCTGAGGTGGGCAGATCCCCTGAGGTCAGGACTTCAAGACCAGCCTGGCCAACATGGTAAAACCCCATCTCTACTAAACAAATACAAAAATTAGTTGGGCATGGTGTCGGGCACCTGTAATCCCAGTTACCCGATAAGCTGAGGCAGGAGAATCGTTTGAACCTGGGAGGCGGAGGTTGCAGTGAGCCGAGATCAGGCCACTGCACTCCAGCCTGGGCGACAGAGCAAGACTCTGAATAAAAAATAAAAAAAGAAAAAAAAGTTTCCTTAATCTTTTCTCCTCACTTGAAAGAAAACTGTCCTTAAGAGATCAAGAATACATGCAGTTTGATATATGTACCTGTTATGGAAAAAACAGAAAAAAAATTCCTTTAACAGCAATTGCCTTTGGGAAGGGAAATGGAAGAGGAGTGGCTGGACTTTCATTTTTATTTTCTACATTATTAAGATTTAATAGGATTTTCTTATATAATTTTAAATACTTTTTTTTTAGATGGATTCTCGCTCTGTCACCCAGGGTGGAGTGTAGTGGCATGATCTTGGCTCACTTCAACCTCCACCTCCTGGTTCAGGTGATTCTCCTGCCTTGGCCTCCCAAGTAGCTGGGACTAGAGGCATGCGCCACCATGCCTGGCTAATTTTGTAGTTTTGTTAGAGATGGGGTTTCACTATGTTGGCCAGAATGGTCTCAAACTCCTGACCTTAAGTGATCCACTGGCCTTGGCCTCCTAAAGTGCTGAGATTAGAGATGTGAGCCACCCTGACCAGCCCAAATTTTAAATACATTTAAAAATAATCTATGCAATTCCCAAAGCTTTAGAGAAAGGAAAATGATATCACATTTCTTGGTAATATTTTTCATAGATATAGTCTGGTGATTTGATTTGAGGTAACTTAATTCCACATGCCACAATTTAAAATCATTTTTTGTAGCTGTGATTTTCAAAGAAGATAAGTAACTGCCTAGAATCACCAACAGCAGTGGTTTTCAAAAGTTTCAAGTTCGGTTTTCATTTTTTTTTTTTTTTTTGAGACAGTTTCGCTGTTTTGCCCAGGCTGGAGTGCAGTGGAGAGATCTCAGCTCACTGCAACCTCTGCCTTCTGGTTTCAAGCTATTCTCCTGCCTCAGCCTCCTGAGCAGCTGGGATTACAGGTGCCGGCCACCATGTCCAGCTAATTTTTCTATTTTTAGTAGAGACGGGGTTTCACCATGTTGGCCAGACTGGTCTCGAATTCCTGAGCTCACGATCTGCTGGGATTACAGGTATAAGCCACCGTAACCGGCCCTGGTCTTTGTATCTTTATGTCAAATATCTTCCATCTAATGAAACCTAATCCTTAAATCCTACAAATGGAATGAATTAGGCGGTGCTGCAGGAGCCCTGTCTACTCACCCCTATTCCTTCTGGCAAGTGAAGCATACTTTGAAAACCATTTCTGTAAAAATGTTTTCACAAAGAGAGATATTTGTTAAAAGTTCTCTTTTTCAAATTATCTTACTAATCTAAATGTTTACAAGTACTTTCCGTAATATTCCAGAAGAAATAAAGGAACTATCAACTTGCAAATGTCCATAGGCTCTCAGTAAAGTAAAATAGATTTACCGCTATCATTTCAGTTACTGCTAAAAAACATGGATAAAGACTTTTTATTCTTGCTATTTGCTGCCTGTGATTTGGATAGGCTGACATTTAAAGGGGTAATCTTATGGAGAATTTACATATATTGCTTGCTATGGTTTGAATGCTGTGTTCCTCCAAAATTCAGATTTTGGAATGTAACTGCCAAGGTGATGGTATTAAGAGGAGGGTACCTTGGGGAAGTGATTAAGTCACCAGCACTCAACCCTCATGAATGGGACTAGTGCTCTTATAAAAGAGGTCGAAGGGAGCAGCCGAGTCCCTTTGGCTCTTTCCCTTCCACCATCTGAGAACACAGCATTTGTCTCTTCCTCCATGTGAAGAAGACATGGCAAGAAGGCCCCATCTTACAAGCAGAGATCAAGTTCGTATCAGACATCAAATCTAATTGGCACTTTGATCTTGGACTTCCCAGCCTCCAGAACTGTGAGAAATAAATTTCGATTATTTATAAATAATTTAGTTTGTGGTATTTTGTTATAGTAACAAAAATGGACTAAGACATTGCTAGAGTACTCTGGGTTGTATTCATGCCTTTGAAAGAGCATCACTGTGATTGTTCAATACTCTGTAATGATCGTAATAACAACAATCTCCTACCTTTGTGTTCATCCATTCATGTGTTGAACGTATAGGTTCTCAGTCTCATATAGTATTTCTATATAGAACATACAGAAACATTCCAGTTTCTGTATTTGCTGAACAACAGTGATCTAATGCTCATTTTCCAAAAGGAGCCCTACCCAGCAACGAGGAATTCAGATCAGGCTCAGAGTAGGGCTTAACATTTTCTTAGACAATTAATTACTAAAATGACTAACAACATTTCCCTGGATGAGAACTACCTTATCTGAAAGACTTAGGTGTATCAAATACATGGAGCCAAGTTACCAAAGGAAAACAACTGCTATTTTATTTGGTTAATTGATTTAGTAATTCCATTGACTCATGAAACAAAACACTGCATGAGATAAGAATAAAAGGAAATTACCCCTATATAAGAAGGGACCCAATACTTGTTTTCATTCTTTTTATTCTCTCCCCTCACCAAAGTGAAATAGATTTAGTAAAAGTTTAAAACATTATTTCTAGGTCCACTAAAATCAGAATCTACAGAGACTGAATCTACCCCAAGTGGGACAGACATGACTTACTGCCCGTCTAAATGCCAAGTGTTCAGGTATGACAGCAGGTTCCTTCCCCAGCCACAGGGATAAGTCACGATTGGTGTAAATCAATCTCTGTAACACCATTCCTCTTTGCCGCTTATTGGCTAAGGA
Source organism: Trachypithecus francoisi (assembly GCF_009764315.1). Taxonomy (NCBI): domain Eukaryota; kingdom Metazoa; phylum Chordata; class Mammalia; order Primates; family Cercopithecidae; genus Trachypithecus; species Trachypithecus francoisi. Next base: position 99,567,997 of record NW_022681454.1, read on the forward strand.
CTGAGCATGATTCATTTCTTGCCATTGGAATTTGCAGGCAAGATTATTGGGGCACATTACCATAAGATTTTCCTTCTTAATAAAGACAGAGAGAGAGGAGGAAAATCCTCTCCTCTTTTTGTCTTTTAATGACCAGGTGAAGAGGCAAGGGAAGTTGGGATTGTGGATGGGTTTCTTGGGACAATTCTAGCAGCTATCATTCACCCATGAAGAAAAGTCAAGATTAGCTGAAGACAGAAAGCAACCTAGAGCCCTGATATTATTGAGCTACTGAACAAACCCTGGACCCACCTACCTTCAAACATCTTTGTGTATGAGAACAGTAAATCTGTATTTTTGAAGGGAGTTTTGGCTGAATATCCTGTTACTTGCAGCCAGAAGCATCCTAACCAATATAACAGGTGATTTTGTTGCAGAACCATCCCTGAGAAGCCCTGATGAATGCGGTGATGAGGAACCTCTGTCTTATAAACTTTAGCTTCTATCTCTCTAGCTTCTTGATACAGTGCAAAATCATCATAGACAATGAATGAGCAGACCACTGCCTTTGTATTGAAATTTCTCAAAAATGTCCAGAAAGTAACATTTTAGAACGTTAAAAATTAATGCCAAGGTTTTCACTGCCATTCTTTTAGTCAACAGAAATTATCTGGATTGTAAGATTATGTATTTCCCCTCCTCTACCCTGAAGTTAAATTATAATATTTGAATACTGAATGAAGAAAACTTGGACTTATAAACATTTGGTTGTTTTCCAAATTTCCTCTCATGAAACAAAACAACAGCAATAAAATACCACTACTACTGCTGCCGGGAGTTTCATTTCTGCTTTTTCTACTTGAAGAAATTCAAAATCTAACTCAAATGTCACCTCAGTATTTCCTAACTCCAACATTGACAAACTGTCTCCCTCGTTCTCCTCTCTGAAGATTCATTCATTCATTCAACAAACAAGAGCTATTAAGCTCTTGTTATGTCCTAGTCCTTGAGCTGAGGATTCAGAAGTGAACAGTCTTAAATAGTTTCTATATTCAGATCTTGCAATCTAGTTAGAGGATGATAAATGATTCCTAAGCAATCACAATGAACTATGGTTAAGTTTCAACTTTAGACACATGAGATAACAACCCCATCTCTTAACAAGTTTCATATCCTTTTCTTTTCTTTTTTTCTTTTTTTTTGTGACACAGTCTTGCTCTGTTACCCAGGCTAGAGTGTAGTGGCACAATCTTGGCTCACTGCAACCTCTGCCTCCTGGGTTCAAGCGATTCTCCTGCCTCAGCCTCCGGAATAGCTGGGATTATGGGCATGCACCACAATGCCCAGCTAATTTTTACATTTTTAGTAGAGATGGGGTTTCATCATGGTGGCTAGGCTGGTCTTGAACGCCTGACCTCGGGTGATATGCCCACCTCGGCCTCCCAAAGCCTTAACAAGTTTCTATGGTGTGCTGGGCACAAGAGTAACAAAGATGACCAAGATGCAGTCTGCCCTTTAAGGGAGGGTCAGAGACTGTTGCGTATTTACCAAAATCGTTTACTCTTCTGCCTGGGTCCATAGTACATTTCCAGTCTCCCTTGCAGGTCAGTGTGGCACGTGACTGAAGTCTGGTCAATGGGATGTGGACATAAATAGTATGTGATTTCCAGTCCTCACCCATAAGAAACAATCCTCATGCAACCCTCTAATAGCTTTTCTTTTTCTGTCCGTTGCCTGGAAACTAAGGACTCCAAGGTCTTAGGGGATGGCAAAGCCATAATATAAAAGGAGTTTTCGTTCCTGAATAATTGAGTAGAAGGCCACGGAAACTAAGGACTCCAAGGTCTTAGGGGATGGCAAAGTCATAATATAAAAGGAGTTTGGGTTCCTGAATAATTGAGTAGAAGGCCAACAGCTGAACACGTGAATGGACTTGACATGAACGAGAAATAAGCCTGAACTATGTTTAGTTACTGAGATTTTGTACTTTATCTCTTATAGCAGCTACTGCTGTCTTAAGGTTATATTCTTCAGTCAACAGCATTTGATGATTCTTAGCACCTCGAGGATGCTAACTCAGTCCACAAAGGCAACATCCTCTGGTTAATCTGAGAACTGAAATAAAAGCAAGCAAGAAAAACCCACGCCAACACCTGACAACAGTAAACAGACACGCGCGCGTCACCGGGTGTATAAACAGAAAAGGCTGGGCCCTCGCTCGCGTCTCCGGCTCAGCAGGCCTACAGGGTCCCCGCCGCGGAAGCAGGGTTTATTTTTACCCTTAGTGTCTCTGGGGCCTCTCACCTGGCAGTCTCCGGCGGAGTCGACCAGGTTCCGTCTGAACGATTAGGAAAGGGGCCGCTGGGGAGGCAGCGGAGCCTGGTCTAGCCACCGCGCTCTGGGATTCCCGGTTCGCGCATCGTCCCAAGCAGAGCCGGGAAACAGCGGTGACTGCAGATAACCGGCCTCAGGGCGCTGCACCGCGTGTAGGTGGCCCCGACTTTCGCACATACCCGCGGGGCGACTCCGCGCCGGGAGGTCCGACCCGTCGGCTCCCGTACAGGCTCTGGAGTAAGCGTGGGCTGGACCGGGGCCCGCAGCGGCAGCCCCGTGTGCCCTCCGCCGGGTTTCGGGTCGGGCGGCGCGGGTGCAGAGCCGCGTGTGATGCCGGGGACGCGTGGCTTCCCCCGGAAAGGTGGTGCCAGGCCGACCACGTACCGGCCCACGTCCCGGGGCCTCAAGCGGCACCGCGCGGCCTTTCAGCTGCTTATCGTCATTGGGTGGGTCCTCAGGCTTCTGCGGCCAGGACCAGCGAGCTCCCGGGGAAGCTTCCCAGAAAGCTTACTCAGAGAGCGCAGACCCAGGCGCCGAGTCTTCCCGGAGATGACGAGCCCCGCCCGAGGAGCACAGCGCAGGCTCCTCGGGACTCCGCGGCGCAGGCCGGGCAGCCCATTGCTTGTTTTATCGTTCCCGAAACCAACCTCTAAGTTGTTTATCAGTCCTCCACCTTTTAGCTGTACTTAGAAGTGTCTTCTCAGCTGCGGTGGGAAGATAGCATTCTTTCTTAAAGTGACCAATTAAATGGCGGGATAAAAGACTTGTTCTGCCCCCCCCTTTATCGCTTAACAACTGCCCTTCTTGCTGTATTTTAGATTTTTAACGCTTCTATCCGCAGTGTGATTCTATTTCATTTAATTCTCATTTTATGTTTGTGTCTTCCTTTTCTCTGTATTTCCTCTTCTGTGTGTGAAGACGCGCGCACCCCTTACCTGTTTTTCACTCCTGTAAGCAAGTGCCAATCTTAATCACCGCTTTTCAAGCAAGGGAGATTATCCTAAAATTTCTCCACCAGACAGAAACCATTCATTCTTGTCTCTCAGGTCCTCTTTTGTGATGAACCTATTGGATAGGTTCTATCCAATACCCTTCTTCAGATCATCTGAAATGATTATTTTCCTAAACTGAACTCTTCCTCTCCTAAAGCTTGCAAAAATTTCTAGTGACATTCAGTTTCCTCTTACCACAGGAATGACATACATTTTTCCTTTTAGTCATATGTACTTCATTAATATATCACCTGATTTGATTAACATGACTTTGGAGAAGATTGAATTTTTTGTCTAGATTTTACTTCGTTTTTATGGCTGATAGTGTTTATAAAAATGTTTTATAGTTTATGGTCAGCTCTGAGAAAGACTAACTCAGGTCATTTGTTAATGTTGGAGCCCATTTTGTAGAATTTATTGTGCATTTATTTAAAATTCATTTGTTCATATCTATACATATGCATGTATACCTGCTCACAGCGTAAAGTATATCATGACATACTTACAAGAGTCAGTGTTCTATGAATTCACTGGAGAAGTTACAGCATTTTGATTATGATACACGAAAAGAAACCGAAGTCATTTAACTTAACTCCTTAATTTCATAAACCAGAAAACTAAAATCCAAGATAGATTGGATGACTTGGTCTAGATCACAAATCAAAGTTATCCATAATTCAGTAGTGTAATGCCTGGTCCAAAACCTCATAGATAATCTTATAATCAATGAACTCTTTCAGAATGCTAGTCAAAATGTCCTTTTGTGTGAATTTTAATGTACCTTCATCAACTGAATGATATTCTTCCCCATACATAAGGTGTTATCTTTTCATTGTCCATTTCAAAATTTTCCTTGTTAATATTAAAGTTCTAGGAAAAAAGGCTAAGAATAACTGCACATTTATTATCTCAGTGTGCATCATACCATTTGGTCCTTTGAGGTTGCAACAAGTAAAAAACAAATATAAAACCCTTAAAAAGAAAAAACTTTGCACTGACAATGTTATAGAATTATCATCCATAAATTTACTTATTTTCTTGAAAAATTTATTTTCCTTAATTTCATTTGTTTCCTGTTATATGATTTATATTTAAATTTACATTTATTTATCCAGAGACTATGCCCAAATTTTTTTTTTATTTATTTATTTATTTATTTTTTTAAATTATACTTTAAGTTCTAGGGTACATGTGCATGACGTTTATATCATGTGTAACTCCCCAATGCAATCCCTCCCTCTTCCCCCTCCCCATGATAGGCCCCAGTGTGTGATGTTCCCCTTCCCGAGTCCAAGTGATCTCATTGTTCAGTTCCCACCTATGAGTGAGAACATGCGGTGTTTGTTTTCTCTTCTTGTGATAGTTTGCTAAGAATGATGGTTTCCAGCTGCATCCATGTCCCTACAAAGGACGCAAACTCATCCTTTTTGATGGCTGCATAGTATTCCATGGTGTATATGTGCCACATTTTCTTAATCCAGTCTGTCACAGATGGACATTTGGGTTGATTCCAAGTCTTTGCTATTGTGAATAGTGCCGCAATAAACAACGTGTGCATGTGTCTTTGTAGTAGAGTAATTTATAATCCTTTGGGTATATACCCAGTAGTGGGATGGCTGGGTCATATGGTACATCTAGTTCTAGATCCTTGAGGAATCGCCATACTGTTTTCCATAATGGTTGAACTAGTTTACAATCCCACCAACAGTGTAAAAGTGTTCCTATTTCTCCACATCCTCTCCAACACCTGTGTTTCCTGACTTCTTAATGATTGCCATTCTAACTGGTGTGAGATGGTATCTCATTGTGGTTTTGATTTGCATTTCTCTGATGGCCAGTGATGATGAGCATTTTTTCATGTGTCTGTTGGCTGTATGGATGTCTTCTTTTGAGAAATGTCTGTTCATATCCTTTCCCCACTTTTTGATGGGGTTGTTTGCTTTTTTCTTGTATATTTGTTTGAGTTCTTGGTAGATTCTGGATATTAGCCCTTTGTCAGATGAGTAGGTTGCAAAAATTTTTTCCCATTCTGTAGGTTGCCTGTTCACTCTGATGGTAGTTTCTTTTGCTGTGCAAAAGCTCTTTAGTTTAATTAGATCCCATGTGTCAATTTTTGCTTTTGCTGCCGTTGCTTTTGGTGTTTTAGACATGAAGTCCTTGCCCATGCCTATGTCCTGAATGGTACTACCTAGATTTTCTTCTAGGGTTTTTATGGTATTAGGTCTAACATTTAAGTCTCTAATCCATCTTGAATTAATTTTCGTATAAGGGGTAAGGAAAGGATCCAGTTTCAGCTTTCTACTTATGGCTAGCCAATTTTCCCAGCACCATTTATTAAATAGGGAATCCTTTCCCCATTTCTTGTTTCTCTCAGGTTTGTCAAAGATCAGATGGCTGTAGATGTGTGGTATTATTTCTGAGGACTCTGTTCTGTTCCATTGGTCTATATCTCTGTTGTGGTACCAGTACCATGCTGTTTTGGTTACTGTAGCCTTGTAGTATAGTTTGAAGTCAGGTAGCGTGACGCCTCCAGCTTTGTCCTTTTGACTTAGGATTGTCTTGGCAATGCGGGCTCTTTTTTGGTTCCATATGAACTTTAAAGCCGTTTTTTCCAATTCTGTGAAGAAAGTCATTGGTAGCTTGATGGGGATGGCATTGAATCTATAAATCACCTTGGGCAGTATGGCCATTTTCACGATATTGATTCTTCCTATCCATGAGCATGGTATGTTCTTCCATTTGTTTGTGTCCTCTTTGATTTCACTGAGCAGTGGTTTGTAGTTCTCCTTGAAGAGGTCCTTTACATCCCTTGTAAGCTGGATTCCTAGGTATTTGATTCTCTTTGAAGCAATTGTGAATGGAAGTTGATTCCTGATTTGGCTCTCTGCTTGTCTGTTACTGGTGTATAAGAATGCTTGTGATTTTTGCACATTAATTTTGTATCCTGAGACTTTGCTGAAGTTGCTTATCAGCTTAAGCAGATTTTGGGCTGAGACAATGGGGTTTTCTAAATATACAATCATGTCATCTGCAAACAGGGACAATTTGACTTCTTCTTTTCCTAACTGGATACCCTTGATTTCTTTCTCTTGCCTGATTGCCCTAGCCAGAACTTCCAACACTATGTTGAATAGGAGTGGTGAGAGAGGCATCCCTGTCTTGTGCCAGTTTTCAAAGGGAATTTTTCCAGTTTTTGCCCATTCAGTATGATATTAGCTGTGGGTTTGTCATAAATAGCTCTTATTATTTTGAGGTACGTTCCATCAATACCAAATTTATTGAGCGTTTTTAGCATAAAGGGCTGTTGAATTTTGTCAAAAGCCTTTTCTGCATCTATTGAGATAATCATGTGGTTCTTGTCTTTGGTTCTGTTTATATGCTGGATTACGTTTATTGATTTGCGAATGTTGAACCAGCCTTGCATCCCAGGGATGAAGCCCACTTGATCATGGTGGATAAGCTTTTTGATGTGCTGCTGAATCCGGTTTGCCAGTATTTTATTGAGGATATTTGCATCGATGTTCATCAGGGATATTGGTCTAAAATTCTTTTTTTGTTGTGTCTCTGCCAGGCTTTGGTATCAGGATGATGTTGGCCTCATAAAAAGAGTTAGGGAGGATTCCCTCTTTTTCTATTGATTGAAATAGTTTCAGAAGGAATGGTACCAGCTCCTCCTTGTACCTCTGGTAGAATTCAGCTGTGAATCCATCTGGTCCTGGACTTTTTTTGGTGGGTAGGCTATTAATTGTTGCCTCAATTTCAGAGCCTGCTATTGGTCTATTCAGGGATTCAACTTCTTCCTGGTTTAGTCTTGGGAGAGTGTAAGTGTCCAGGAAATTATCCATTTCTTCTAGATTTTCTAGTTGATTTGCGTAGAGGTGTTTATAGTATTCTCTGATGGTAGTTTGTATTTCTGTGGGGTCGGTGGTGATATCCCCTTTATCATTTTTTATTGCGTCTATTTGATTCCTCTCTCTTTTCTTCTTTATTAGTCTAGCTAGCGGTCTGTCAATTTTGTTGATCTTTTCAAAAAACCAACTCCTGGATTCATTGATTTTTTGGAGGGTTTTTTGTGTCTCTATCTCCTTCAGTTCTGCTCTGATCTTAGTTATTTCTTGCCTTCTGCTAGCTTTTGAATGTGTTTGCTCTTGCCTCTCTAGTTCTTTTAATTGTGATGTTAGAGTGTCAATTTTAGATCTCTCCTGCTTTCTCTTGTGGGCATTTAGTGCTATAAATTTCCCTCTACACACTGCTTTAAATGTGTCCCAGAGATTCTGGTATGTTGTATCTTTGTTCTCATTGGTTTCAAAGAACATCTTTATTTCTGCTTTCATTTCGTTATGTACCCAGTAGTCATTCAGGAGCAGGTTGTTCAGTTTCCATGTAGTTGAGTGGTTTGGATTGAGTTTCTTAGTCCTGAGTTCTAGTTTGATTGCACTGTGGTCTGAGAGACAGTTTGTTATAATTTCTGTTCTTGTACATTTGCTGAGGAGTGCTTTACTTCCAATTATGTGGTCAATTTTGGAATAAGTGCGATGTGGTGCTGAGAAGAATGTATATTCTGTTGATTTGGGGTGGAGAGTTCTATAGATGTCTATTAGGTCCGCTTGGTGCAGAGATGAGTTCAATTCCTGGATATCCTTGTTAACTTTCTGTCTCGTTGATCTGTCTAATGTTGACAGTGGAGTGTTGAAGTCTCCCATTATTATTGTATGGGAGTCTAAGTCTCTTTGTAGGTCTCTAAGGACTTGCTTTATGAATCTGGGTGCTCCTGTATTGGGTGCATATATATTTAGGAGAGTTAGCTCTTCCTGTTGAATTGATCCCTTTACCATTATGTAATGGCCTTCTTTGTCTCTTTTGATCTTTGATGGTTTAAAGTCTGTTTTATCAGAGACTAGGATTGCAACCCCTGCTTTTTTTTGTTCTCCATTTGCTTGGTAGATCTTCCTCCATCCCTTTATTTTGAGCCTATGTATGTCTCTGCATGTGAGATGGGTCTCCTGAATACAGCAGACTGATGGGTCTTGACTCTTGATCCAGTTTGCCAGTCTGTGTCTTTTAATTGGAGCATTTAGTCCATTGACATTTAAGGTTAATATTGTTATGTGTGAACTTGATCCTGTCATTATGATATTAACTGGTTATTTTGCTCGTTAGTTGATGCAGTTTCTTCCTAGCCTCGATGGTCTTTACATTTTGGCATGTTTTTGCAATGGCTGGTACCGCTTGTTCCTTTCCATGTTTAGGGCTTCCTTCAGGGTCTCTTGTAAGGCAGGCCTGGTGGTGACAAAATCTCTAAGCATTTGCTTATCTGTAAAGGATTTTATTTCTCCTTCACTGATGAAGCTTAGTTTGGCTGGATATGAAATTCTGGGTTGAAAATTCTTTTCTTTAAGAACGTTGAATATTGGCCCCCACTCTCTTCTGGCTTGTAGAGTTTCTGCCGAGAGGTCTGCTGTTATTCTGATGGGCTTCCCTTTGTGGGTAACCCGACCTTTCTCTCTGGCTGCCCTTAAGATTTTTTCCTTCATTTCAACTTTGGTGAATCTGGCAATTATGTGTCTTGGAGTTGCTCTTCTGGAGGAGTATCTTTGTGGCGTTCTCTGTATTTCCTGAATTTGAATGTTGGCCTGCCCTACTAGGTTGGGGAAGTTCTCCTGGATGATATCCTGAAGAGTGTTTTCCAACTTGGTTCCATTTTCCCCCTCACTTTCAGGCACCCCAATCAGACGTAGATTTGGTCTTTTTACATAATCCCATACTTCTTGCAGGCTTTGTTCATTTCTTTTTCTTCTTTTTTCTTTTGGTTTCTCTTCTCGCTTCATTTCATTCATTTGATCCTCAATCGCTGATACTCTTTCTTCCAGTTGATCGAGTCAGTTACTGAAGCTTGTGCATTTGTCACGTATTTCTCGTGTCATGGTTTTCATCTCTGTCATTTCGTTTATGATCTTCTCTGCATTAATTAATCTAGCTGTCAATTCTTCCACTTTTTTTTCAAGATTTTTAGTTTCTTTGCGCTGGGTACGTAATTCCTCCTTTAGCCCTGAGAGGTTTGATGGAGTGAAGCCTTCTTCTCTCATCTCGTCAAAGTCATTCTCTGACCAGCTTTGATCCGTTGCTGGCGATGGGCTGCGCTCCTTTGCAGGGGGAGATGCGCTCTTATTTTTTGAATTTCCAGCTTTTCTGCCCTGCTTCTTCCCCATCTTTGTGGTTTTATCTGTCTCTGGACTTTGATGATGGTGACGTACGGATGGGGTTTTGGTATAGGTGTCCTTCCTGTTTGATAGTTTTCCGTCTGACAGTCAGAAGGACTGTCTGTTGGTCTGTTGGAGATTGCTTGAGGTCCACTCCAGACCCTGTTTGCCTGGGTATCAGCAGCAGAGGTTGCCGAAGATAGAATATTGCTGAACAGCGAGTGTACCTGTCTGATTCTTTCTTTGGAAGTTTCCTCTCAGGGGTGACGCCACCCTGTGAGGTGTGGGGTGTCAGACTGCCCCTAGTGGGGGATGTCTCCCAGCTAGGCTACTCAGGGGTCAGGGACCCACCTGAGCAGGCAGTCTGTCCGTTCTCAGATCTCAACCTCCGCGTTAGGAGATCCACGGCTCTCCCCAAAGCTGTCAGACAGAGTCGTTCGCGTCTGCACCGCCCCCGCTCTTTCCCCTAATGGGCTGCAGCTGTGCGCTGTCGGCAGAGGTAGAGTCTACAGAGACAGGCAGGCTTCCTTGAGCTGCTGTGAGCTCCACCCAGTTCGAGCTTCCCAGCGGCTTTGTTTACCTACTTAAGCCTCAGCAATGGCGGGCGCCCCTCCCCCAGCCTCGCTGCTGCCTTGCGGATAGATCGCCGCAGACGGCTGTGTTAGCAGTGAGGGAGGCTCCGTGGGCGTGGGACCCTCCCGGCCAGGTGTGGGATATATTCTCCTGGTGTGCCTGTTTCCTTAAAGCGCAGTATTGGGGTGGGAGTTACCCGATTTTCCAGGTGTTGTGTGTCTCAGTTCCCCTGGCTAGGAAAAAGGGATTCCTTTCCCCCTTGCGCTTCCAGGTGAGGCGATGCCTCGCCCTGCTTCAGCTCACGCTGGTCAGGCTGCAGCAGCTGACCAGCACCGATTGTCCGGCACTCCCTAGCGAGATGACCCCAGTACCTCAGTTGAAAACGCAGAAATCACCGGTCTTCTGTGTCGCTCGCGCTGGGAGTTGGAGACTGGAGCTGCTCCTATTCGGCCATCTTGCTCCGCCCCTCCCCTACTTCGACTATGCCCAAATTTTATGTCTTCTTGTCTGTTATCCTGGAGTTTGGTGAAGAAATCTGTACTTAATTTAAAAAAGAAATCCCTGTAACTGAAAATATTGTCAGTTAGCTAACTATATATTTCTTAGGCCCATGTCAAGTTATCATTGCTTATTTTAATAAAGAGTGTTTAGACTAAAAAAATAGTATTTAATTAATAAGGGATGGCATCCGTTAAGTATAAACACTAGATTATTTTTCATAACAGATCAACAATATAGTTTTGAGGCTGAACTCTTTTACTCCTTTTACTGTAAGTTATTGAAGCCAAACTCCTTCCTACCTTTGTTCGTTTGTGATGGTGTAAAATTTTAAAATTAGGATCTACATACAGAACAATGCAGAATTATATAAAAATATTTGAATATTGAAAAACAAAGTGGAAATTATTATTATTATTATTCAGGTACAGGGTCTTGCTCTGTCACCCTGGAGTGCAGTGGCATGATTACAACTCACTGCAGCCTCAAATTCTTGGGCTCAAGCAATCCTCCTGTCTTAGCCTCCCTATGTTAACCAGGCTGGTCTTGAACTCCTGGCAGCAAGTGATCCTCCTGCCCTGGCCTCCCAAATTGCAGGAATTATAGGCATGAGCTACCATGCCTAGTCCTGAAATTACTATCGTCTTCCTTAACACCCCCCCCCAAAAACCCATAAGCTTCCTTTTTTCTTCATATTTACATTTTAATTATATATGCTGCAAAGGGCTATTTGTATCACCCGAGAGTCAAGTGTTGAAATCCTAACCCCCAATATGATACATTAAGAGGTAGGGCCTTTGGGAGGTAATCAGGTCACAAGGGTAGCACCCTCATGAACAGGATTAGTATCCTTATAAAAAGACAAGAGCTTGCTTTTTTTCTCTGCTCTTGCTATGTGAGGCTATAGCAAGAAGATGACCTGGCCTGGCACGGTGGCTCACGCCTGTAATCTCAGCACTTTGGGAGGTGGGGAGGCGGGAGGATCACGAGGTCAGGAGATTGAGACCATCCTGGCTAACACAGTGAAACCCTGTCTCTACTGAAAATACAGAAAAATTAGCCGGGCGTGGTGGCAGGTGCCTGTAGCCCCAGCTACTCCTATGCTGAGGCAGGAAAATGGCTTGAACCGGGTAGGCGGAGCTTTCAGTGAACCAAGATCACGCCACTGCACTCCAGTCTGGGAGACAGCGAGACTCTGTCTCAAAAAAAAAAAGAAAAAAAAAAGAAGAAGATGACCATCAGCAAACCAGGAAGTGGGCCCTAACCAGATACCATATGTGCTGGCACCTTGATCTTGCACTTCCTAGCCTCCGGACTGAAAAACAAATGTTTATTGTGTATGACACTCAGTCTATGGTAATTTGTTATAGCAGCCCAAAGTGACTAAGACAGATACTTACAAATCGAGATTTATTTTTAAAACTATTCTCTTGCTATGAGTTCAATATTTTTATTTCTTTACAATTATTTCAGAAGAGATTACAAAGAGATTAATATACTGAAAGAATCAGACTCTTGCAAACAGTGACATCATTAAAAAGGGCTGATTTTCATTAACATGTGATTAACAGGAAAGAGATGATTGGTGAGTTTTCTTCATAACCAGGTTCACTGTGGATAGGAAGGGCCTGCCTTCCTTTCCACCACGGAGATCCTAAAATCACAAGCTCCAGCCTCCATCAATGATGACAGGGTTACCAGTTACATAAGCAGACTGCAGTGATAAACACAAGGAGACAGAACAATTAACCAGGTTTGATACAGGCTGTATTTTCAGATTTTCCTATGACTAGGATAACTAAACAATTTACTCTTGTCCTAACAGGAAACCTCACTTAAACACTTAATTCAGGGAAATCCAAATTAACGTTTGGTTGATTGAGAACTGCTGAGTGTCCTGTGATCTGGAACTAAATGGCCTTTGGCTGGTGTCTAAGCGCCTGTCACTGTTAGGTATTCGGTCTCAGAATCCCCGAATTAAGGAACGGTGATGTATAGCCATTCCCCAAATTAGGATATAGACTAAAAGTACATTTTCATTTTGAAACTCAGAACTATTCAAAACTAGCTAAGTTTTATGCCACCAATAAACTTTTGAACATAAGTGTATCAGTCATAAAATGGTCATATTAATGACCAGTTTAAAAAAAAAAGACAACATGTATGTAGTTGATCAATATAAGTGGATAATTCTAGGATCTGAAGCACACTAAATGTGTTTTTAAAACTTACATGAATAATAATAACTATAATCTATTAAGCTATAAAAATATTCTATATTAGTTTCAGATATCCAAATCTTTATAAAACTGAGGGATTTAAAAAATAATTACTGATTTATTCCCATAAATTTTTCATATTCTAAATAAGGCTGAAGTGATCTTTTTGGTAGAAGTTTAAAAATCTTCTAACTTAAAATGGATAATAAAAACTCAAACAGTCTAAATTCATCTAAAGCCTGAAACAATGGAAGAGGATGTAAGGACATCATAATGAATAAATTTTAAGAGTTCAATATATAAAAGCTGATCATATACAGTAGGTGAACTAGGGAGTTATTAGTCACTTTACCAAAGAAATACCTCCAACTCCCCCAAGTTCTCTTAAAAGGCAAGCTCTGTTATGCATATGAACTCCTCTGGAAACCTCTAAAAAGCCAAAGGTATTTTGTAGCACATTTCAAGCCAGAACACTTCCAAATATTTTGTAACCTAAGCTCTGGCTAACTAAGGGTAATTTAGCTTATCAGCAGTACCCAAATCAAATGAGCTCTTCTGAAGATATGGATTCAGAGAAATCACAAAGGCTCATGTGCTTCTCCTTTAAACATTTGTCTATTAATCTCCCCAGCTATTAACAGTTGTTGTTAATAGTTGGGAGAAGTTCTGAGAAGAAACTGCACTGTTACGGAAACATTTCAATCCCTGTATTTGTCACATTCACCAACTATCTGGTGTGCACCAAGTTACTGGGAAGAGGAGTTATCAGTTGTTCCCTCCTCACTTCCACCTAGTCCCCTTTCCTTCCTCTTCTCACACATTACAGTTCCTTGTTCGCGTAGTATTCAGAGACATAAAACAGAGGAGGAGGTTCTTGTGTTTTATACCTTATAAACATCATTTTTGCTTTCATCTTAAGCCATTTAAAAGTATACAATAGCCATTAAGGAAAAAACTGTTAAACAGATGCAAAGTGGAAGAGATTAAATTAGGAATTTCCATACACAATGACAAACAAGTAAGAATTTTTAAAAATATGTATTTATTTTGAGATGGAGTCTCGCTCTGTTGCCCAGGCTGGAGTGCAGTGGGACAATCTCGGCTCACTGCAGTCTCTGCCTCCCTGGCTCAAGCGATTCTCCTGCCTTAGCCTCCCGAGTAGCTGGCATCTGCCATCACACCCGGCTATTTTCTGTTTTCAGTAGAGACGGGGTTTCACCATGTTGGCCAGGCTGGTCTCAAACTCCTGAACTCAGGTGATCCGCCTGCCTCGACCTCCCAAAGTGCTGGGATTACAGGCGTGAGCCACCATGCCCGGCCATAAGTAAGAATTAATAGAGAAAAAAGAGCCAGTGGAATTCTCCCAAACAAGTCACAAGTAAAACTAAAACACCACATGCCAATTCTGTGTCCACTGAACACAAATCTGCTTATTCTTCTCCCCATTTCACTTAAAGCTCTTAAAATCCTAGAGGTTCATTTGTTTGACTTGAATTTAATCAGGGTTTCCCGAGTTATAGTTTTTGAAAGGAACTGTCTCTCAGAAAATTGAGCACTTTAACTTTTTTAGTCCTCCTTTTTGTTTGCTGCAAGATTTTATGTAAAGCTGAATAAGGAAGAGTTAGTGGCTCAGATCAAACTGGTCTTTCTTTGAGCAAATTAAATGAGAACTTATCCCTATCTTATAAATGTAGCATCTTAGCATATATATGCCATAAACTCTCTAAAATGATATTATTTTGATGAGCAAATTGTGGTCAAATGTGATTGAGGACAATGAACTCCTTGGGAAGAATAGCGCTTACTTCATCAGAAGCCAAATACACGCAGAGCATGGCTATTTCTTCTGCAGTTGCAAATCTTCCCGTCTTTTGTCTCTTCAGGAAATCATTCCGTGCCTATGACCAGAGACCATACCAGACATCAGTGATGGGAGCAGCTGTATCTGCTCACCTGCATCTTCTTCAAGGAGTTAAAGGCAAGAGAATCCACTGGCTTGCTGCCTTGATGAATAATCAGCTAGGGTTATGGTGATTCTTTCGCCAAAGTTAATTGTTTGTGTTATATTAAAACCCACAGATATTGTGACAGATCAGAAAGCTAATATTAAAGGATGAAGACTTTTTTTTTATCTTCAAAAGTTGTGGTAAAGTATACAGAATATAAAATTCACTGTCTTAACCATTTTAAGTGTATAGTAGTTCAATAGTGTTATGTACACTTACACTGTTATGCCACCATCACCAGTGTCCATCTCCAGAACTCTTATTTTTATTATTATTATTTTTTCTTAGAGACAGAGTCTTGCTCTGTTGCCCAGGCTGGAGTGCGGTGTTGTGATCATACCTCACTGTTGTACCTCAAACTCCTGGGCTCAAGCGATCCCCCAACCTCAGCTTCCCCGGCAGAGCTCTTTTCATCTTACAAAATGGAACCTCTCTACTCATTAAGCATTAACTACTCATTTCCCTCCTTCTAAGCCCCTGGCAACTACCATTTCACTTTCTGTCTCTATAAATTTGTCTGCTATAGGGATGGAAGAGGGTATTTATTAACCAAAGGTTTAAATACATTTTAAATGCTAGATATACCTCTTCAGGATTTCCTCTGGCTTGTATTCTTTCTTGTAGAGATGGGGTATCAACCGTTCCTAAATCAAAAGGGGATATTCAGCTTGGTTACTCACTTAAACTGAAAAAGAAATCGACAACTAAACTTCCTTTCCATATGATACAACAATCAGTGAGATTCTTCTCCTTGACTTAAAATGACAACTTTACATCTGCCTGCCTGAGGTCTCTTATTTAATAGGCTTATAACTTCTTCAATAACATTTCTATGGTTTTAAAAATACAGACTATGATTCTTTGTGACACTATGTAGGGACACTGGATGAATCACCCAGCATTCTCAAGGACACATATTCTAGTCACATTGCATTTATATGATGCTATATGGATTTTAAATACTTATATATATATATTATATCAGCTAATTCTCACAATAAGCCTGAGATGTAGATAAAACTGTACAAGCACTTTGCCAGCTTAAGGAGCCAGTTTGCCTCAGTGATCTCAAAACCATTCTTTGCTGTCAAGTTCACTGTGGGATCTTTGGGGACAATCCCATGGCTACCACAGTCCTTGCCAATTCAGGTAGCACTAAATTTTTCTTAGCACCTTGCCTATTTTCATTGTTTCAAATTCCAACTTTTAACCACAGTTTCAAGTTTTTAATCAAAAATATAATTTAATATAATTTAAAGTTATTTTATTTTAAAAAAGAAAAATAAGAACAACACTAACATTTTAAAATTCCACTTAGTTTATGGTCTCCTAGAGCAAGTTACCCAGACTTTTTTGTTAACTGACATAAACTGTACATTCTCTGTAGAGGGCACTTTTCTCAGACTAAAGAGTACTCTGGCAAATCATGTGATCTTTCCGAGGCGGTAACAAATGGTTTTACAGTCATACTTCACCCTTAGATCATGTTCTTGAGAGTACCATAGATTTGATCTTTGTTCAGAAAACATTTCTTAATTTTAGCATCATTTGCTATTTTTTCTGATGAAGCAGGAAATCTTCAAAATCAGAAAGCCTGACTCCGTTTTGGAACCCCCTCTGTAGGTTGGTTATCTGTCTCTTGTCACATTTTACTATAAGTGGCCAGCACTTTCAAGACTCTGGGTAGAAATCACCTTAGCTAGATCACCCAGTTCATTAGTAACATCTTTTGCCTTCACACTATAGGCAACAGTGTTGATGTACTTTCTGAAACTGTATGACAAAGATCCTCTTTTATCTAATTTTCAATAATATTTTCCTCACTTACCTCAATAGCCTCCTTGAAGTCCACAGTTTTACCAACAGTGTGCACCTCAAGCTTTCACTAACAGTCTCTTCAGAATCCTTACAGCTTTAACAGCTTTCTCCCTCTGAGGTAAATGAACAGCATGTCTTACATATGACTGGTACTAATGGCTATTAAATAAGAACTGTAGAGCCAGCCCATGCCTTTAGAGGATTCCAATGTCACTGGGTTCAGCTGTGTCCATGGCACAGACATACTATGCCAGGGTCTACACAAGTCTGGCTGGAGATTTGTGACTATACAACCATCAGCAGCATCTCAGACATACTCAGCCCTCCTCAAGTTTTCTTCTGTGATCGGTTCACTGAGTCACAGCTAGTTCCTTGTTCCAAAGAGTTTGATAACATATTTTCCAATCTTCTGATAAGTCCAGTCGCTGAACCAACCACATTTTCCAAATCATTTTACCATTTATTCCACTGGGTAAATGGCACAAGAATAGCTACACTCAAGTATCACCAGGATGTACATCAAAACCCAGTGAAATGATCTCTCATGTATTCTTCTTTTTCTTAGCATTACCTATGTTTACATTTCTGTTCCAAGAAAAATAAAACAGAACATCTCAATCGCTGAAATTCTGTAGCTTGGGGGATGTTTAGTTTTCCCTCTTTAAGTCAGTGGGTTTCAACTGAAGATTCAATCAGAATCTCCTGTGGGACTTTCTAAACACCACAATTCTCTCCATGAACTCCTTCCCTAAATTCTGGCATGCCCTTCAGGTTTGAAAGGTCCCCAGGTCATATTGAAATGTTTCCCTTTCACACACCATCCCCCATATCAATTGTGCACTACTGAGGGAAACCTTGGTCCTGGATATGCAATAATTTCTTTTTGAAGAATATCATAATCCTTATTAGATACCTTATGTTCCTTTTAGATTGGTAGAACTGGGTAAAAGTACATATCAATTTAATAAACACATCTATGGTTATTGTGAAAATGAGACACACCCATGGTTATTAAGAAAATGAAAGTTCTGCTTTTCTTCTTTCCTTTGTGTGAGGGATTGGCACACCTTTCTTGGCAAAGAGGCAGATAAAAAATATTTATAACTTTGAGAGTCATTTTATCTGTTGCAATTGTTATACTAAACTCGGCCTTCGTAGCATGAAAACAGCCATAGACAATAACATAAGCAAATTGGGTGTGGAAGTGTTTCAGTAAAACTTTGCTTACAAAACAGGTGGTGACCCAGATGTGGCCCATAGGCCATGGTTTGCTGGCCCCCTTTTTATAGCATAAAGGAAGATTAATGCCTCCTTTTTCTTTATAGGCCACCTCAGTGGTTGAAATGATTTTAGTGGATCTTTGTGTTTTGGAAGACTCCCCTTACTGTTTCCCTGCTGTCCTGTGAGTGTGGTCTATTTTCATCTTTCCCTTGACATCTTTCCCCTGAAAAGGTCAACCCTGGTCGGCTTCCCAACAGCAAGCCTGGCCAACTATGTCTCTTAGCCACTTGCTTCTGAATTGTCCAACACATTGAAGCCTTTTGCATCTGTGGCTCATTCCCAGTGGCTTAGGATCTCCATCTCAACTTAAAACTATACTGTTATCTTAATAAGCCCAGCCCTCACCCCCTTTTTCTGAACTTTTTCCCAGAATACAATATAACATGTGGCAAATAAACTTTTATAGATATCTTTCACGGTGGCAAACACAGTGTCAGAAGGCCAAGTTCACAGCCCTGCAGTGCCTTACTCACCTGGGCACACACAGTTGCACCTGATGCCCTGCTGGATGAAATCTGCAGCCACAGATTTTGTGAGGCCAATCACGGCTGCCTTGGTTGTGCTGTATACACATCTGTTCACAACTCCTGAGGGTGGAGGAAAGGTTCAACAATTGAAGGAATAAAAAATGTATTTTCCTTTAGAAAGGTAGCACAAATAAGTTTTCCCAGTAGCCATTTTCATGCTTTCTCCCACATTCCTCCCCTTTTAAAAAGATTGATATCAGATTTTTTTCCTTTAATAGTCAGTTTCTGGATCTAGGGAAATAATATCAGTATAGGCACAACTTAATTGAGACTTAATTGAAATTCTGAACTTATTTAACATTGGTAGTCTTAGTTTCTCACCATCAGTTGCCATAACTCTTAGGCAGATTCCCAAAGAAAATAAAGATTAATAACAAAACAAAACAGTAAAACAGGAGACCTAAGCACTTCTTTACATTCCTCTCTTCTGTATGTTGAATATGTGTATCCTTGCAAAGAGAAGAAATGTTATCTCAGCAGTAACTATTTCATTTTAAACTCACAGATCCAACTATGCCAGATTGTGACATAATCCACATTTTACACTGCTGCCCTTGTCCTTCAACTTGACTTCTCGCTGATGGCTCAGATCAACTGTCTTTGTGAAGCATTCCACAAACTCACAGGCAGTTATTTCCCTGTATTTTGACAGCGCTTTGTACAAACCTCTGTTATATATCATCACACTGGAGAAGATGATGTTTGCTGCCTTGCTCCTAGTTTTGGACTGTGAATTCTTTTAGGGGCAGAGCACATACTGGTGCTCAATACACTATTTTAAATTAATTAAATGTTAAATGTTTCTTTCTCCCAGTTTGATGTTCATTTCCATATCCCTTAGAAAGAATAAAAGGGAGGGCAAAAAACCCCCCACATTTTAATTTAACTTTACCACTGGCTCACATCTAGAGCAAAAGATCTGTGATTAAGGAACTTAATACCAATTTTGAAAAAAGCACTTTTGAAATTATTTCAGTACTTGAAATTATGATCTCTGCTATGCCTGTTCCCAAACGCAGAGCTTTTAATGATGTGTGTGTATGAGCACTGCAGTCCTCAGAGGGAGACAGACCCACCTTTGATGCTGGAAGCCACAGAAGACATGTTGATAATATTGCCAGATTTCTGAGCAAGCATCTGCCAAAACAAAACAAATACCAAAAAAAAAAAAATCCACTTCATGTGCTAAAATACTACCTTTTAAAAAGATTTGCATTTTCTTAGGGTTTGCAGAATGAATTTAATTACTGTATTAGCTAGTCACATTAAACAGTATTAAGCAGTCTTGACAGTGAACCCAAAACACCTCATCAGCTATTGCTGGGAAATGATGGCAATGTGACCGCACTCACTGGCATTTCTCAGGGAGATTACCACCTTCCCATGGTACAAGAATGTCAGCAAGACTACGAATGAATGCTGACTTAAATGAAATGCAAATAAATGTTGTTATTATGTGTTACTGATGTTGGGAAACTTACTCCATTCAACACATATTTTTTTAATACCTACTGAGGCCAGGTATTGTGCTAGGTCCAGGAGATTACTGCCTACAGGAGGCAACCAGTCTGGTTAGTGGTTGACATAATCCACATCCAGCGACAGCAGAGACCTCCACAGAGATCTAACAGCAGGGTGAGGGCAGAAAGGGAGCAGTTCAGGCTGGGCAACACTCAGAGGGGACCTCCTGAGGGGGACGGATACAGGCTGAATTTTGAACACTAGAGTATTAGTCAGAAAAATAGAAGAAAAGGATGTTTTGAGGAGTGGGTACACAGGTATACAGTTTCCATCGGGAACTGGGAGGAGGGGCTGGGTCTGGCTGGAATGCAGGGTATAGAAGTAATGATGCTGCAGAGGTCAAGAAGGGCTGAATTTAGAACCTGGGTCTTACCCTGAAGGCAATGCAGTGACATTGAAGGGTTTAAAGCAGAGGAGGAGTGGCATGTTCAGACTTAGGGATTACAAGGATTACTCTGGTGCCCAGAGACTAGTGGAAGCTGATGCAGGGTTCAGGAAAGAGTGATAAAGGTGGAGCTGCAGAAATGTCTATGGGTAGCTGAGGAGGAGAGGGCTGAGGCAGGATGGGCAGGACCTGGTAGATGGTTGCTGCAGGGAGGGCGGGCCGCACCAATTTAGGGCAATGTTTCCTAAGAACACCTTCAGAATTCCCCCACTGAAGTGTGAATTTATTAAGATGAGGGTCTTTGGCTGTTTTGTCCTCCTAGACAGTGTACACAGTAGGCAGTCAATAAATGTGGATGAATCAGAATCTCCTGAGGTGCTAGTTTAAAACATAGATTGCTGGGCCCTGTCCTTTACCTGAATAAATATATAATAAAGAAAACTGTTACAAATTTAAAAATGTTTTCAAACTTTACTAATTATAACATGCACATAGAAGTCTCAATAGGCAGCATAAAGGGCCAGAGAAAAAAATTGACTTCTGTTGGGATGAGTTTCTTGAGCAGCTTTTAGAAAAAGAGGTGTAGGAAAGGGGAAAGTGAATGATTGAATGGATCCAGGATTGGTGTGGCCAAGATGATTGATTCCTTAGGATATTCTTCTGACTTTGTTCTGAGATTTAGCTTCTAATTACCCCTAAAAACAGAATCTAAAGTAACCCCAAGGCACTTTGCTGAATAGGCTAAGTGGATTCAAGGAGAGGCTGATTGTAACCCAACCAAGTTAAAGAAGACAGCAGGGGAAATAATAATGTTTAACTCAATTGTGTGTTTTACATAATAAAGAGGACCATAATGAAATGGGGTTCTCATAAAAAGTGTCAAAAATGTTGGTCAAGCGCAATGATGTTGAAAAGTAAGCCTTAAAATTCTTCTTTCTTATCCAGTTTAGCAAATAGCATTCCCCATTAAAAATACATATAGAATACATATACTCCAATTTAATACATAAAGATGGGTCATTAAGTAAGTCAATCTCTAGTCCTCTCTAGAAATGCAATATTATCTCAGGCAAAACCTTAGAATAAAGCCATCTAAGAGATGTTACTGCTGTCCCCTAACACTTGCACTGTCCATTCAACCAAATTCAACCGAGGTCCCTCTCTGCTTCTAGAGCCCATAGTCAGTGCCTGTTCCAATGCTGCCTTCCCAGTCCAGGTCAGGAGCTGTTGTCATAGTGTCAGGCTCTCCCTGGCTCCCCATGCAATAACCCTCTCTGGCAGGCATGACTATAAAGTGAAGTGCCTGGTACATAGTACTGCTATCTAGGATTGATCTCTCAGAAGCTAAGGTAGGAGGTAGAAATACCCGCTTAAGAGCCCATGGAGCTGTATCCAGTTAGTCTTACTCTGACCCAGCCCTTCCGTCTCCATTGGCCAGAGCTCAGCCCCTAACCCTAGTGAAACCTGGCCACTTGGGTCTCCAGTGGTTCCTGCTGGACTAACAACCTTGATTCATTTATTTATTTGACAAATGTTTGCTGAGCACCTCTATATGCTAAAAACTCTTCTAAGATATAGTGGGGGAGGGGGAGGCAGGAAGCAAGCAAACAAACTAATCCAAATAACAAAGATATCCCCAAATCTTTGCCCTAATGGATCTTCTCTTCTGGTGGAGCTTGGATTCTGCAGTGACCTCTTCTTAAAGTATTTTCAACTTGTTCTCTGCCTTTTGACTGATCTTCCAGTCTTGGAATGCTTTCCTGTGTATCTATCCATGAACAAAAATTTCCTATGAGTGTTCCTGTGTTCTGACCAGCTGACTTTCCAGATCTGCCTAGACTCCAAACCCTGGCTTCCCCTGGAAAGTTCTAACCTGGGATATGTGCGTCATAGTTAATGATACAGAGGATCCTAGATAATTATGGCTGGGAGTGATTGTGTAATCTATCATCCTTATTTTTTAGCTAAAAGAAATATGTACTGGGAGGGTACAAGTGCCATCTCTATGGCACATGGCCAATTAGGGGCAGGGTGCAGACTGCACCTAAGGACTTCTGATGACAGAGTCCAAGACCAGGATTCGATTTTGTCAGGGTCACTTTAAACAAGTGGCACTAGAACCTTCTAATACCACATCCCTGCCATTAACATCTCTTGGGATTTTTATTTTTTTAAGCAAATCTGTGTTTTTGGCTCACATGGATCATTGTTAAGATGTTGTAAATCGCAAGCAAACTCACTAGTTTGCAAGTTAATGTTTGTATATTTTAAAAATTAACACAAGTGTACATTTCAGCTCCACTGTACTCCACACCTACTTCCTTTACTAAAATTTGTAAAGCAGTTTAGAACCTGGTTTTGCAAATGAGTCTCATGCATGTGCAATAGTCTTAACCACAATGACCTAAGCTTTCCTCCTATACCATAAACTCTGGTCTACCCCTGTAACCTATGCAAAGGATCTGTCTTCAAAAATACGTTCGTGTTCCAAATAATATAGATTCTCATAAACTCCAAAGAGGCTAAAAAAGCAACTTACATTAAAAAAAAATCTGTCATAAAAATTTGCTAGTTCAACATTCTGTGGACCCACCCAAAAATCCCTTCTAGGCACTAAACAAGTAGATTTTTCAAAGTTCCTTCATTACTAAGTCAGTTTCTCCAATTTTCCTGTTAATGTTCATCTGGAACCTTCTTGACATTAGGTTGAATATTCAGAGTAGAATATCAGCCCTGCTGTGCCATTAACAAAGCTCTTCTCCTGCCCTGACATGGACAGGACATCAAATCCAGCTGGGATGGAAGGGAAAAGTGGTTCTTCTGCATTTCACTAGGTTCAATTTATAACCTTGAGTTGAGCTGGCTGTGTACCCAGTCTACCCCTTTCATTGTCTCAGCCTGTGCTGTCTGCTACCACTTGTTTATAAGTTCATTTGAAGTCAGGGACGTATGTTGCTCATATTTATACTCCCCTAGAGCACCTTATATAATGATTTATACCAAGAGGTGCTTAATGCTAGTTTATAAAATAAAATTTAAAACATTGATGCATTGTGTGAAGGCTTGAGAATTCAAGGGAAGCAGGCCCAGGAGGAACGTTCTCTTGAGCACACACTTTCACTCACCTGCCCAGTACCACTGTGGTTCGGATCAAAACAAGAGCGAAGGGAGAAGTTTCAGGGTAGAGAAAAGCAATGGGGTACATCCATCTTGAGAGTGTGAGTCTAAACTGAAATTCACAAAGGGGCTCAACATCCAGGCTTCAAATCTTGGTTCTAACCATGTGCTAGTTGGGTGACCTTGAGCAAGTTGCCTAAACTCTCAGTTTCATCTTCCAAACAATGGATGAGATAATAGTACCTACCTCATAGGATTATTCCAGTCTTGTGTGCCCCCTGCTGTTACCTCTCCTGGAATCCTCTCTCAAGCTACCTGAATGATCAGCTCTCTCACTTCTTTTGGACTGCTATGACAGTTTCACCTTCGTAGTGGAGTCCAGAGAGGCCTCATTGATATCCTAGCTTCTTTCTCTTCATTATACTTAAAACCATGCCACATATTCTGTGTCTATTTGATTACTAATTGTCCCATCTCACCCCCAATAATGGAACCTGCCTTATCGAAGGCACTTTGTTTAGTTCACTTGTGTGTCTTCTGTGCCTAGAATGGAGCCTGGTGTGTGGAAAGTGCTTAATAAATATTCCTTGAGTGGATAAGCTGAGAGGTTAAATAGATTAATTTATGTGAAATGCCTTGATATCAATGTTCAATGCATGTTAATCATTATGTTAGTTGTTATCGCTCTTCAGTGCATGTGGGAATCCCCTCTGTGTGCCCAGTATGGAGACCTAAGGTGGTGCTTATCCTGGTGGTGGTGGTGGTGGTCTTACTTTAGGAAGGAATGCCTTGATCATCAGGTACATGCTGCGCACATTGAGATTCATCGAGAAGTCCCAGTCTTTCTCCCCACAATCCAGGACTGTTCCATGATGGACAAAACTAGAAGAGTGATTAAACAATGGAGGAATAACTGCCATTAAAATTTTTCTATTCCATTTGCTGATTATTTCCAATTGTCACTTAGTGACTTAGACCACTGTCTCTTTCCCTTATCAAGACTAAACAATTCAAACATAGTACCACTTAGTATATCACATTAGTAAGAATCCTGACAACTTAAGCTAGAAAAGTCATCTGAAAACAAGATCCTTCTTGTTTTCCAAACAAAAGTACGGTCACTGAACATAAGAAGCTTTATGCTAATTGTGCTGGAAACATCAATGCCATTAAAAGCAAACAACAGAGCAAGATGGCCGAATAGGAACAGCTCCAGTCTCCAACTCCCAGCGCGAGCGACACAGAAGACCGGTGATTTCTGCATTTTCAACTGAGGTACTGGGGTCATCTCTCTAGGGAGTGCCGGACAATCGGTGCTGGTCAGCTGCTGCAGCCTGACCAGCGTGAGCTGAAGCAGGGCGAGGCATCGCCTCACCTGGAAGCGCAAGGGGGAAGGAATCCCTTTTCCTAGCCAGGGGAACTGAGACACACAACACCTGGAAAATCGGGTAACTCCCACCCCAATACTGCGCTTAAGGAAACAGGCACACCAGGAGAATATATCCCACACCTGGCCGGGAGGGTCCCACGCCCACGGAGCCTCCTCACTGCTAACACAGCCGTCTGCGGCGATCTATCCGCAAGGCAGCAGCGAGGCTGGGGGAGGGGCGCCCGCCATTGCTGAGGCTTAAGTAGGTAAACAAAGCCGCTGGGAAGCTCGAACTGGGTGGAGCTCACAGCAGCTCAAGGAAGCCTGCCTGTCTCTGCAGACTCTACCTCTGCGGACAGCGCACAGCTGCAGTCCAACAGGGGAAAGAGCGGGGCCGGTGCAGATGCGAACGACTCTGTCTGACAGCTTTAGGGAGAGCCGTGGATCTCCTAACGTGGAGGTTGAGATCTGAGAACGGACAGACTGCCTGCTCAGGTGGGTCCCTGACCCCTGAGTAGCCTAGCTGGGAGACATCCCCCACTAGGGGCAGTCTGACACCCCACATCTCACAGGGTGGAGTCACCCCTGAGAGGAAATTTCCAAAGAAAGAATCAGACAGGTACACTCGCTGTTCAGCAATATTCTATCTTCGGCAACCTCTGCTGCTGATACCCAGGCAAACAGGGTCTGGAGTGGACCTCAAGCAATCTCCAACAGACCAACAGACAGTCCTTCTGACTGTCAGACGGAAAACTATCAAACAGGAAGGACACCTATACCAAAACCCCATCAGTACGTCACCATCATCAAAGACCAGAGACAGATAAAACCACAAAGATGGGAAGAAGCAGGGCAGAAAAGCTGGAAATTCAAAAAAAAGAGCGCATCTCCCCCTGCAAAGGAGCGCAGCCCATCGCCAGCAACGGATCAAAGCTGGTCAGAGAATGACTTTGACGAGATGAGAGAAGAAGGCTTCAGTCCATCAAACCTCTCAGAGCTAAAGGAGGAATTACGTACCCAGCGCAAAGAAACTAAAAATCTTGAAAAAAGAGTGGAAGAATTGACAGCTAGACTAATTAATGCAGAGAAGATCATAAACGAAATGACAGAGATGAAAACCATGACACGAGAAATACGTGACAAATGCACAAGCTTCAGTAACCGACTCGATCAACTGGAAGAAAGAGTATCAGCGATTGAGGATCAAATGAATGAAATGAAGTGAGAAGAGAAACCAAAAGAAAAAAGAAGAAAAAGAAATGAACAAAGCCTGCAAGAAGTATGGGATTATGTAAAAAGACCAAATCTACGTCTGATTGGGGTGCCTGAAAGTGAGGGGGAAAATGGAACCAACTTGGAAAACACTCTTCAGGATATCATCCAGGAGAACTTCCCCAACCTAGTAGGGCAGGCCAACATTCAAATTCAGGAAATACAGAGAACGCCACAAAGATACTCCTCCAGAAGAGCAACTCCAAGACACATAATTGCCAGATTCACCAAAGTTGAAATGAAGGAAAAAATCTTAAGGGCAGCCAGAGAGAAAGGTCGGGTTACCCACAAAGGGAAGCCCATCAGAATAACAGCAGATCTCTCGGCAGAAACTCTACAAGCCAGAAGAGAGTGGGGGCCAATATTCAACGCTCTTAAAGAAAGGAATTTTAAACCCAGAATTTCATATCCAGCCAAACTAAGTTTCATCAGTGAAGGAGAAATAAAATCCTTTACAGATAAGCAAATGCTTAGAGATTTTGTCACCACCAGGCCTGCCTTACAAGAGACCCTGAAGGAAGCCCTAAACATGGAAAGGAGCAACCGGTACCAGCCATTGCAAAACATGCCAAAATGTAAAGACCATCGAGGCTAGGAAGAAACTGCATCAACTAACGAGCAAAATAACCAGTTAATATCATAATGACAGGATCAAGTTCACACATAACAATATTAACCTTAAATGTCAATGGACTAAATGCTCCAATTAAAAGACACAGACTGGCAAACTGGATAAAGAGTCAAGACCCATCAGTCTGCTGTATTCAGGAGACCCATCTCACATGCAGAGACATACATAGGCTCAAAATAAAGGGATGGAGGAAGATCTACCAAGCAAATGGAGAACAAAAAAAAGCAGGGGTTGCAATCCTAGTCTCTGATAAAACAGACTTTAAACCATCAAAGATCAAAAGAGACAAAGAAGGCCATTACATAATGGTAAAGGGATCAATTCAACAGGAAGAGCTAACTCTCCTAAATATCTATGCACCCAATACAGGAGCACCAGATTCATAAAGCAAGTCCTTAGAGACCTACAAAGAGACTTAGACTCCCATACAATAATAATGGGAGACTTCAACACTCCACTGTCAACATTAGACAGATCAACGAGACAGAAAGTTAACAAGGATATCCAGGAATTGAACTCATCTCTGCACCAAGCGGACCTAATAGACATCTATAGAACTCTCCACCCCAAATCAACAGAGTATACATTCTTCTCAGCACCACATCGCACTTATTCCAAAATTGACCACATAATTGGAAGTAAAGCACTCCTCAGCAAATGTACAAGAACAGAAATTATAACAAACTGTCTCTCAGACCACAGTGCAATCAAATTAGAACTCAGGACTAAGAAACTCAATCCAAACCGCTCAACTACATGGAAACTGAACAACCTGCTCCTGAATGACTACTGGGTACATAACGAAATGAAGGCAGAAATAAAGATTCTTTGAAACCAATGAGAACAAAGATACAACATACCAGAATCTCTGGGACACATTTAAAGCAGTGTGTAGAGGGAAATTTATAGCACTAAATGCCCACAAGAGAAAGCAGGAGAGATCTAAAATTGACACTCTAACATCACAATT
This sequence comes from Trachypithecus francoisi, assembly GCF_009764315.1. Taxonomy (NCBI): domain Eukaryota; kingdom Metazoa; phylum Chordata; class Mammalia; order Primates; family Cercopithecidae; genus Trachypithecus; species Trachypithecus francoisi. The sequence goes on from NW_022681454.1 coordinate 99,595,689, forward strand.
AAAAGAACTAGAGAGGCAAGAGCAAACACATTCAAAAGCTAGCAGAAGGCAAGAAATAACTAAGATCAGAGCAGAACTGAAGGAGATAGAGACACAAAAAACCCTCCAAAAAATCAATGAATCCAGGAGTTGGTTTTTTGAAAAGATCAACAAAATTGACAGACTGCTAGCTAGACTAATAAAGAAGAAAAGAGAGAGGAATCAAATAGATGCAATAAAAAATGATAAAGGGGATATCACCACCGACCCCACAGAAATACAAACAACCATCAGAGAATACTATAAATGCCTCTACGCAAATCAACTAGAAAATCTAGAAGAAATGGATAATTTCCTGGACACTTACACTCTCCAAGACTAAACCAGGAAGAGTTGAATCCCTGAATAGACCAATAGCAGGCTCTGAAATTGAGGCAACATTAATAGCCTACCCACCAAAAAAGTCCAGGACCAGATGGATTCACAGCTGAATTCTACCAGAGGTACAAGGAGGAGCTGGTACCATTCCTTCTGAAACTATTCCAATCAATAGAAAAAGAGGGAATCCTCCCTAACTCTTTTTATGAGGCCAACATCATCCTGATACCAAAGCCTGGCAGAGACACAACAAAAAAAGAGAATTTTAGACCAATAGCCCTGATGAACATCGATGCAAAAATCCTCAATAAAATACTGGCAAACCGGTTTCAGCAGCACATCAAAAAGCTTATCCACCATGATCAAGTGGGCTTCATCCCTGGGATGCAAGGCTGGTTCAACATTCGCAAATCAATAAACGTAATCCAGCATATAAACAGAACCAAGGACAAGAACCACATGATTATCTCAATAGATGCAGAAAAGGCTTTTGACAAAATTCAACAGCCCTTCATGCTAAAAACGCTCAATAAATTCGGTATTGATGGAACGTACCTCAAAATAATAAGAGCTATTTATGACAAACCCACAGCTAATATCATACTGAATGGGCAAAAACTGGAAAAATTCCCTTTGAAAACTGGCACAAGACAGGGATGCCCTCTCTCACCACTCCTATTCAACATAGTGTTGGAAGTTCTGGCTAGGGCAATCAGGCAAGAGAAAGAAATCAAGGGTATCCAGTTAGGAAAAGAAGAAGTCAAATTGTCCCTGTTTGCAGATGACATGATTGTATATTTAGAAAACCCCATCGTCTCAGCCCAAAATCTCCTTAAGCTGATAAGCAACTTCAGCAAAGTCTCAGGATACAAAATAATGTGCAAAAATCACAAGCATTCTTATACACCAGTAACAGACAAGCAGAGAGCCAAATCAGGAATGAACTTCCATTCACAATTGCTTCAAAGAGAATAAAATACCTAGGAATCCAACTTACAAGGGATGTCAAGGACCTCTTCAAGGAGAACTACAAACCACTGCTCAGTGAAATAAAAGAGGACACAAACAAATGGAAGAACATACCATGCTCATGGATAGGAAGAATCAATATCGTGAAAATGGCCATACTACCCAAGGTTATTTTTAGATTCAATGCCATCCCCATCAAGCTACCAATGACTTTCTTCACAGAATTGGAAAAAACTGCTTTAAAGTTCATATGGAACCAAAAAAGAGCCCGCATTGCCAAGACAATCCTAAGTCAAAAGGACAAAGCTGGAGGCGTCACGTTACCTGACTTCAAACTATACTACAAGGCTACAGTAACCAAAACAGCATGGTACTGGTACCACAACAGAGATATAGACCAATGGAACAGAACAGAGTCCTCAGAAATAATACCACACATCTACAGCCATCTGATCTTTGACAAACCTGAGAGAAACAAGAAATGGGGAAAGGATTCCCTATTTAATAAATGGTGCTGGGAAAATTGGCTAGCCATAAGTAGAAAGCTGAAACTGGATCCTTTCCTTACCCCTTATACGAAAATAATTCAAGATGGATTAGAGACTTAAATGTTAGACCTAATACCATAAAAACCCTAGAAGAAAATCTAGGTAGTACCATTCAGGACATAGGCATGGGCAAGGACTTCATGTCTAAAACACCAAAAGCAACGGCAGCAAAAGCAAAAATTGACACATGGGATCTAATTAAACTAAAGAGCTTTTGCACAGCTAAAGAAACTACCATCAGAGTGAACAGGCAACCTACAGAATGGGAGAAAATTTTTGCAACCTACTCATCTGACAAAGGGCTAATATCCAGAATCTACAAAGAACTCAAACAATATACAAGAAAAAAAACAAACAACCCCATCAAAAAGTGGGGAAAGGATATGAACAGACATTTCTCAAAAGAAAACATCCATACGCCAACAGACACATGAAAAAATGCTCATCATCACTCGCCATCAGAGAAATGCAAATCAAAACCACAATGAGATACCATCTCACACCAGTTAGAATGGCAATCATTAAGAAGTCAGGAACAACAGGTGTTGGAGAGGATGTGGAGAAATAGGAACACTTTTACACTGTTGGTGGGATTGTAAACTAGTTCAACCATTATGGAAAACAGTATGGCGATTCCTCAAGGATCTAGAACTAGATGTACCATATGACCCAGCCATCCCACTACTGGGTATATACCCAAAGGATTATAAATTACTCTACTACAAAGACACATGCACACGTATGTTTATTGCGGCACTATTCACAATAGCAAAGACTTGGAATCAACCCAAATGTCCATCTGTGACAGACTGGATTAAGAAAATGTGGCACATATACACCATGGAATACTATGCAGCCATCAAAAAGGATGAGTTTGCGTCCTTTGTAGGGACATGGATGCAGCTGGAAACCATCATTCTTAGCAAACTATCACAAGAAGAGAAACCAAACACCGCATGTTCTCACTCATAGGTGGGAACTGAACAATGAGATCACTTGGAGTCGGGAAGGGGAACATCACACACTGGGGCCTATCATGGGGAGGGGGGAGGAGGGAGGGATTGCATTGGGGAGTTATACATGATATAAACGTCATGCACATGTACCCTAGAACTTAAAGTATAATAAAAAAAAAAAAAAAGAGCAAAAAAAAAAAAAAAAAAAAACACACACCTGCAGCCTCGGCTACTTTGAAGGCTGAGGCAGGAGGACCACTTGAGCCCAGGAGTTCTAGGGTGCAGTGAGCTATGATCATTCCACTGCCCTCCAGCCTGGGGAATCCAGACAAACCCTGTCTCAAAAAGAAAACAAAACAAACTCCACCCCCCCAAAAAAAAACAAGAGAGAGAGAGAGAGAGAGAAAAAAAAAAAAAACATCTGCCCTATTTGCCTATTTGATTCCTATTTCAAGAGCAACAGTGCCCTCAGATGGCACAGATTTAGAATTCTCAAGGGAAATCAAAACTGCAAGGAAAACAAGTGTCTCAACATCTCAGAACAGCAACATGATATTGCTAGTATTCTAACATATTGAGAGATGTTAGTTTGTTGTACGAGAGATGTTAAGGCAGAACAAAACAAACCCTTAAAGTATCCTTCACTGTTTTGCAAGTTACATTTTCTGACAGAAGCTTCCTCAACATTGGAACCCTTGCTGATTTGGTCCTCTGGACCCAAATTACGTAATTAATTATAAAATATTGTTGGCTGTGACTTCCATGTACCAAAGTTCTGCCAGTTCAATCAGAATGTCAGTTTCATGACAGCAGGAACAACATGATATATTTCTACATCCCCTACATGCCTGAAAATTTAATAGATGCTTAAAAACTAACTTTGCTAACTATTTTTTCATGTTTCTGGGTGTATTCTTATATGAATACACCCTTATATGAGGAAGACTATATATGAATGATTTTGCCATATTGTCAAAATTCTTTGAATGAAAGTCATAGAAAACTTTCTGTAAGGAAAGTGAAATTAAAAAGTTAGGCATTACCCAGCAACATTAAAGAGAACATCAAGTCTCTCAACTTCATTGGCAAACTGATCAATTTGTTTCTTCTTTGTGACATCAAGGACACGAGTTTGAATGCCTGAAAAATAAAACAAGAGGCACTATTCCTAAAAGTATTTAGCCTCGAAGGTTTAGCTGTTTTGAAGTGTGAAGTGTGAACATTGCAATATCTATCCAGCTAGGCTTCATAGATTGCTGACTTTCTTACCAGGGTCTTAAGAATCTTCAGAGTCTCATTAGTAAACATAAAGTCCCATTTGGACTCCTCCAATAACCTATCCATCCCTCTTCCTTCCCCTCTGTCCATTTTCCAAGTTGAATAATAATGGTCCTTTCTGAGTAAAGGCTTTATAGTAAAGTATGACTGGTGTACATTAGATATTTCTCAGTAAGCCAGCAGTAATAACTGAAAGTGGGCTCATTTGAGCCTATCCTTCCCCTGCCAGAGACTAGGTTGCTGGTACCTATACAGTAATGCAGAATTTTGTCTGAGTGAGGGGTGGAAAAGAGCAAGGGTTCTGGAATAAGAGACTGTTTCTATTTGTGAGCTTCCCCTTTATATCATTTCCATTATTTATTAGAAATGACTCTGTTATTCAAAGGTATCCAGTCAAATACATGTATTTCTGGACTAAACTGCAAGGAGAAGAAATGAGGGGGTCAGAAGAAGGGATGACACACTTGAAGGCTAGACATGAGAGATCTGGCATGGCTGGAGCCTGAGAGATACACAGTCTACTAGTTACTGAGAAACTCTGAAGAATGTCTAACAAAAGCAGCAGTCATCATTATAAATATATACACATATTATTTATAATGTGCATAATATATTATAATATATAGTAATATAATTTATAATATATACAATGTGTTAATATGTATACGTATATGTAATATATGTATAATATGTATATATAATTATTTATAATTTGTATTATATTTTATAATTTATAATATATATTATAAATAATATGTATATGGTTTATTTTGGGGGAATATAGAAAGAAAAGATTAACAAAGAAAGGGAAGATTGAAATTTTGTTTCAGAAACACTTCCTTATCTCTGTGCTTTCCCAGTGCAGCGGCTTTCCTTTGACTTGTTGGGATTATAATTCAACATATTCCAATTCGATTAACTAATTCAGGGAACTAATTGCTGTTTGATTATGTAACCTGTTGTATTTTGCTGGAAGGGTTAACTTTCAAATAGGTTCTCTGTTCTGATGTCTTTGGGTAAGTAAACTGTAATTAAAATCCCTTGATGTTGGAATTTGGTTCAGTGGGGTGAAGAAGTGGTGGTGCACACCTAATAATCTGGGGAATCTCTTAGGATTTCTCATGATGATGTGTGATTTTAGGGCTAAGCTTTCTCCAGTACGGTAACTACCAGCCACATGTGGCTACTGAGCACTTGAAATGCAGCCAGTCTGAAATGAAATGTGCTGTAAGTATAAAATACACATGAATTTTAAAGATTTAGTATGAAAATATTGAGATGTTGGTCAAAGGGTACACTCTTGCAGTTATAAGACTTAATGTACAGTACAGTGACTATAGTTATTAAGAATGTACTGTATACTCAAAATTTGCTAAGAGGGTAGATCCTACATATTCTCAGCACACACACACACAGAGGTAACTAAATGAGGTAATGGCTATGTTAATTAGCTTGACTGTAATAATCATTTCACAAGGTATTTTATAACATATGAAAACATGTTGAACATCTTGAATATATGCAATTTTTATTTCTCAATTATACCTCAAAGAAGAGAAAATTAAGAGAAAAGCTGCAAAGAAAACTAATGACTGAAATTTGTAAGAAACTTCTAATAATGTAAATAAAAATTTAGTAAGAAAAAATTAAAATGTTCCATTAATTTTTTAACTTGAGTGCATGTTGAGATTCTATTTTAGATATATTGGATAAAATAAAATATAGTATTAAATTAACTTTCACTTGTTTCTTTTTACTTTTTTAATGTGGATACTAGAAAATTTAAAATTACACATGCGGCTCACATCATGTTACTATTGGACAGGGCTATCCTAGAGGAGGAGGGCACAGAAGTGAAAAGCTTCATCAAAAGTTAACCTAACAACTAGTAAATTTTCACAATTTTCACATGTAAGTTTGTAATTAGGAACTGAATCCCTCAATGTGTTGGCTAAATAAAGGATTTTTAAATTATTCGTCCTCAAATTTTTTTTATGCATGTAAGTACACAGATTTTTGTCTGTAGGTTCACAAAATATAGATTTCATATCAGAGTGTGAGAATCTAAAAAGCAGGGCAGTGGAGCTCAGTAGCTAAGGAATTTTGTTACAACATGTGAGTGCCATGCTTTATAATACCTTGCAGACACTGAATCCCAAGTTCAAGCTGCTGAGTTGCTTACCCGGGTACTTTTCCAGTTCCTGAAGCTTGGACTCATTAATGTCTGTGGCTATGACTTTGGCACCTTCTCTTGCAAAAGCCTAGTAGACACAAAGTACAAATACATCCTTTGTTTACTTGAATAAACTGTGCTAGTGAATGGAACATCATGTGGTCTTTTTCTCCTTTATCTTATTTTCATTGTTCTTTTCCCCATAAGATAGCTAGAATTTCAAACTATCTACTCTTACCCCTTCTCCATTGTTATTATTTTTATCATTAATTAGAACAATGTGACATACATTGTGCCTGTCATCTTAGTTCCTTTAAGTAGTATCAAACAAAATAACGTTTTTAAAAAAATGACAGCTGTTTTTAATACTCTCAAAATACTGATCTTCTCTAATGAGACTATATCATTTCTGAGTTTGAGTTACTAAACTCCAGATAATAAGATAAGAATTGGTTGTTTCAACACTTTTCCTACCAAGAGTATGCTAGTGCTTTCATAAATGTCAAACGATACCCTGCCATTATACTTAAGGTACAATATTAGCTCAAGTGGGGTACATAATGTGACAGAAATTGATATAAATCAGGAGACAAAGGTAACCTGTCTTATAACTCTGGAGTCACATATCTAAACTGACACAATTTCAGAAAGCTGTGTAACCCTGTTGGCTGTCTATAGCAAATTTATTATGATGCAGAGAAACTGAAGTAGAGAAATTTCTCAGAGTTATCAGTGATGTCAAGTACTAAACATGAGGTATTCATTCCTTTATCTGCCTGGGGTCAGGAGTAGGGAACTATTTATTTATTTGTTTATTTTTATAACTTAAGACAGCATAAGCACAAAAGTAAAACAAAAAAGCAGAGCAGAAGTAAACAACCATAGCATCAGTCCACATAATTCAGTATGTCAAGAGTTAGTAGGCAAACAACAAAGATAGTAACTTATAACTTACTAAGGCAGCTGCTTGGCCAATCCCCTGAGCAGCGGCTGTCAGGATGATGACTTTCCCATCAAGTCGACCCATAATGGAACCTGTGGTTTAATCTAAAGACATGTGTGTTTAATGGGTTATACTGTAGAACATGGTCTTGAGCAGGCAGTAACATCTAGAATGAATATTTCAGTGTGTTCTTTTAAGAATAATTTAGTGAGTTCCTTCAGGAACTTGAAGACAGCACCTCTGTGCAAGTAGTCCCATCATCTGAATTCTCCCAGAATGTTTCCTCTACATACATAGCTTTGTATATCAAACACATTTAGCATAACCCACTGAAGTGATGACTGGTGACAGACATTGGCCTTTTTTTTTTTTTTTTTTTGAGATGGAGTTCCGCTCTTGTCACCCAGGCTGGAGTGTAATGGCGTGATCTCAGCTCACTGCAACCTCTGCCTCTCAGGTTCAAGCAATTCTCCTGCCTCAGCCTCCTGAGTAGCTGGGATTACAGATGCCTGCCACCACGCCCAGCCAATTTCTGTATTTTTTATAAAGACGGGGTTTCACCATGTTGGTCAGACTGGTGTCAAACTCCTGACCTCAGGCGATCCACCCACCTCGGCCTTCCAGAGTGCTGGGATTCCAGGCGTGAGCCACCGCACCCAGCCCAGACATTGCACTTTAACCTACCTCACCCTTCAGTACCTGGAGAGGACAGCCTCTGGTGCTGACATTATTCACTACCACCATCATTCTCTCCATGACCCCTGCACACATTACTCTGGCATTATTTGTGTCCTTAATACTCAGGGCTGCTTTTTTATTTCTCTTCCATAAACTTGTTGAGGTTTGCACTATCAATTGCTTATGGTTTTTTTTATTGTCTCTTGAAAAGATTTCATAGTTGGTCTCAGATATTCATTGAACAAAAAGGATGGAAAAATCAAATCACATCCAATACTCCCATTTTACAGAAGGGGAAACTGCTGAAACCTGCCCAATGTCACAGAGCCAGTCAATGGGAAAGCCAGAACTAAGACTTCCTGACTCTTTTGCTCTGGGAACAGTCCAGCCCACAATGCTGCTGATCCTCTTATAAGGTTTAAGCTTGCAGTAGTAACACATTAACAGGCATAATCAGTAATTTCTAAAAGATTGAGAAACACCGACACAGGGCTTATGTGCATGAGATATTTCGCTAGTGCTTGGATTGTAGATCACAAGGTGACAGAAGGAGCTAGTGGTGAGGCTGGGAGTGGAGAAGAGTCAAATGACCATCAAAAGAGGCTGTCTTCAAGGACACAAGCTCAAAGTCTTGCCGGGTTCTGTCATTAATGTGTGCCTCTGACCTCATATGAACTCACAAAGTGGCTGCTTTGTCCAAGGCATCATATCCACATTTCAGGCAAAAAGAAAGGGAGGAACAGAAGTCAAAAGGCTTTCAGAGAGGCCTCACCTTTCTACTTAAGAAGGAAACCTTCTTAGAAATTCCCACCTGCAGTTCATTTGCCAGATCTATGCTACTTGGCCACTCCTAGCTGCAAAGAGGTTGGGAAGTTGGGACTTTTGTTTTCAGCTTCGATAAAGTGAGGAACAGGGGAAAGTGAGTTGGATGGTGTTGATGAACCAACTTACAATACATGCACAACTAGCCTACACAATCACTCTGCTCCATTATCTGCCTGATTTTGTACAGGTCGATAGCCTTGCCTGGAGGGCTTCTATTATCTAGTCCATTCTCTTTGAACTTATCACAGTTCTCTCTTTAGCCAAACTTTTTTTCTTTTCTTTTTTTTTAATACCCAATATGCTCTTCCATTTCAAACCTCTACACTTGGTCCAATGTCCACATGGTGAAGGGCAGGTTACTCCTTGTCTACTCCTATAGGCAACAGCCACTGAAGGATTTATAGAAAGGGTGTGACGTGATCAGATTCGTATTTTGGAAGGACTGCTGTGGAGAACATACCTGGGCAGGAGCATGGTGTGCCATTAGGAGGCTTCTAGGGTTATCTAGGGGGTTGCTGGTGAAATAGCAGGCTGGAGAAAATAGCAGGGATGGAGAGATATGTGGATTGCAGAAGTGTTTCAGAGATAAGAGGCAGGGCCTGATCACCAATGGGGCTAATTTCAAAGAAAGGAGATTTGCCAAGTGTTTTACAGCTATGAATTCAAACCTAGGCCTTCTTGTTGCAGGTCCAAGGGAAGATCTCATGGAATTGTCTCATGGTACTCAAAGCCCTGAGGGCCTCTCTAAATCCTCACTGTGGCACCATAAGCCTGTGCCTTGCAGACTGCTGACCCCAGGAAGTAATGGACAATGAAGCGCAGCTGCTGCTGCATCTCTGCGCTTGTGCTTAGGCCACCTTCTTGGGGCCATTACAAGGCAGTGCCTGAGCATGCATGCTTACTAAGGCAGACCCATTTCTGGGAGACATAGAGCTCCTCCCCAACGGATGACTGGCTGGAGAAGCTCCTTACTACCTTGCTGAAGGTCTCTTAGACTGCACAGCTGTCTGGGATACTTCCACTCAAGCTGGCTTCCTGCTCGTCCTCCCTCACAGGTGGACTTGCATCGAGGTCTGATGGCTCTCACAGCCTTACCTAGTTCTCTACTCATTCTCTCTCACACCAGCATTTCCCCTAATAAAATCCAGGCATATTTAATTCTATCTTGGAGTCTGCTTCTTGGAAAAGCAGACTAACACAATTATGTAAGAACTGGCTCCAGGGATCAGCTGACAACTCACTGATTTCCTCTGAGTTTGTCCGCATTTTTTAGGCAATGGGGAAGCTGGGCTTTAACAGTGCCTGACCTACTTTGATGCAATGAATTTTTGCTTTTTTTCTTCTTACACAAAAGAGAAACTTTCGCTTTCAACATGGAATGACATACTTCAGAAAGATATACTTTATCTTTACCCTCCTTGAATCCTAAGCATGGTGTACAAAAAACTATTTTACAACACTGTCATTAGTGATATTGGGTGTATGGCCCTGTAAAACCTCCAGTCAAAGGTTTTGCTAGGAATCTTTGACACCGGAAGAAGCATTTCCAGAACCATTGCTGAAGCACAGAGCAGCCTTTCTACGCACTCTGAAAACCTCCTCTTAGCTGGCCTTCCTGCCTTTCTGGGACCAGATTTTGGGGTCAAAGCCTTAACATTTAATAAACTGTAATCCCAAACTAAAACAGATTTATTTGAGAAAACGAGTGCAAACATGGCCTGAAATGGTAAATCAAGGCATCTCTCAATATATCCAATGTGAAAACCATACACGTTGGCTTCCTTAGTCCAAAAGTTGGAATCAAAATGTTGATTTTTGATTAGCAGACACACAAACAGCATATTCAGGAAGTCATTGTTTTCAAGAGCCAGGAAGAAAAATGTTCACTTAGGATGCCGTAAGAATCCTTTTTTCTTGGGCTACTTTATAATACATACATACGACAGAGTTTCAGGCTCATTAAAAACCCATCTTTACGCTGATCCAACTGCTAAGATAAATTTTGAATAGGCAACGTGCAGAACAAAACAACATCTAAAAATTAAACCTCCCCTCTTTGCTTTCTAAAGTTTCATTTCAAAAGTATTAGGAAATCTTACTTTAAGCAGCGAGGTGATGGCGTTCTCCAGAACCCGGTGGGAGCAACAAGCTTGAGACCTTTGTAAAGAAGAAAGTCAAGTGCTTAATAAAGCATGCTGGGATTTGTAGTTTCCCTGCTTTCAGCGTTTAGTGGCTCCATCCGTGCACTTTATAAATATGTGTGCTGCCATCTAGTGGAGTTTAGGTAGAACTGTAAATTCCAAGTAGAAGGTGAAAAGTGGAAAAGCACCTTATAGCTTACTTAGGATGTGGAAATCATTTCCTTCACTTCCGTCTCTCCACTTCTCTATTTTGTTTATGCCTACTATGTGCGGTGCCAGGGTAGACAAGATTGGCTGAGCTGGAAACTGCGTGTGGAAGATAGCAGAGCAACAAAATAGAGGGACCCCAGGTCACTGAAAATCCTGGAGCCTTCTTGGCACTTGGCCTGGACTGCTTTAAAGGAGAGAAATAAAAAAAAATTCCTTTGTGTTTAAGATACAGTTGTGATTTTTATTTTTTTCGTGCTCAGACTATTCTAACACTAATGCATATTTAGTGGCAGAATGCCAGGAGCCTTACTACACTGGGAATGGGGTCGGGGAGAATGTGAAACTTGGATGACAGGGTGGAGGCTTAAAAGGGAACATGTTGAGTTAACAGCAAAAAACCCCAGTTTGGCTGAAGAGAACAGAGATATAAGGCCAAAAAGAAAGGACTAGATCTCATGAGCCCTGTAGGTTAGGATAGTAACATGTGCTTTATCTGTAGTGCCACTGAGCAAAATGATTGTGTAGGCTACTTGTATATGTACTGTATAAATTGGTTTCCTCAGCACCCCTCCAACTCACTTTTCCCCTTTTTCACTTGTCAAAGTTGGAAAACAAAAGTCTCGACTTCATAGCCTTGTTTGCTGCTAAGGGTGGCCAAGCAGCATAGATCTGGCCAATGAAATGCAGGTGGGAATTTCTGAGGAGGGCTTCCTTCTTAAATAGAAAAGTAAGCCCTTCTGAAAGGCTTTTAGCTTTTGCTCCTCCCTTTCTTTTTGCCTGGAATGAAGATAGGATGTGTGGGACAGAGCAGCCTTTTAGTGAGTTCGTCTGAGGACAGAGGCACACATTAACGACACGGCCCAGCAAGAGAAGGAGCCTGTGTCCTCCATGACAGCCTCAAGGCAACAACTCCCCTGGACTTCTTATGTGAGGACAATAAACTTTAGACTAGTGTTTTTCAGGTTTTTTGTTACATGGAGCTAAGTGATTTCTAACAGTCACAGTGGATAAGAACAAAGACCGTGGCGTCAGAAAGACTAGAGCAAGTCCCATATCTTTCTCTCACTAGCTGAGTGAGTAAATCACTTAAATCTCTGAACCTCTCATGTTTCTCATCTGTAAAATGAAGGTAAAATAGCACGTACCTCAGGGATGTGGTGAGGAGGAACGACTAAGCCTATGAATCCATCAGCACAATGTTTGCCACACAGGTACTTAATACATGTTAGTGATTGTTATGATGAATACATTTTTGGAGAAATTTAATTATAATGGATGGTAAAAGTTGCCCTTTTTAGTTCTTTAACAAACTGGACTTTCTGCATGTGTCCATACAAGGTCTTTGGTAAAATTGTCCTTCTTTGTTCCTTGTTTCAGCAACTTCTAACGCTGGCTCTAACAATCTGTAATCACATCTAGCTTTGCTCCTGCTTTACTAATAATGCCCTTTGACTTTTGAGGCTTTTGGAACAGACTATTTATGAGTATGAGAGTTCTCTAATCAAAGCCAACTCCAATGCTTTTTTTTTTTTTTTTTGAGACGGAGTCTCCCTCTGTCGCCCAGGCTGGAGGGCAGTGGCTCGATCTCCACTCACTGCAAGCTCCGCCTCCCGCATTCACGCCTTTCTCCTGCCTCAGCTTCCCGTGTAGCTGGGACTACAGGCGCCCACCACCGCGCCCGGCTAATTTTTGTATTTTTAGTAGAGACAGGGTTTCACCGTGTTAGCCAGGATGGTCTCGATCTCCTGACCTCGTGATCCGCACGTCTCGGCCTCCCAAGTGCTGGGATTACAGGCGTGAGCCACTGCCCCCGGCGAATGCTTGTTGATGTAGCTTTCTTCAGCCTCCCTCTGTAATCTTCAGCAATAATGCTTACTTGATGATAACAGCCTAAGTCACATGGTATTGCACATACTTGCTTACCCATTTGTATTGTCAGCAGACTAAATTTCTTCAAGGGTGGGGACTATATGTTTTACTCCTTTACATTGTGATTAGGTCGTATTAAAAGAATATTAGTTGCTTGTTTTCTTATCTACAATACGAGTTCCACATTGGTAGTAGTGCCTTTCAGTGCCTAAAACAGTAATTGGTAGAGAGTAGATGCTCATTAAATATTTGCTGAGTGAATGGCAGTTTCTTAATAAGTTTCCTGAATATAATTCTGCCAGGCTCTCAAGACAATGTTTGTAATAGTTAATTTTAGGTGTCAACTTGACTGGATTTACGGATCCCCAGAGAGCTGGTAAGCATTATTTCTGCGACATCCGTGAGTATTTCTGGAAGAGATCGGCATTGGAATCAGTGAACTGGGTAAGGATCTTCACCCAATGTGGGCAGGCACTATCCAATTGGCTGAGGGCCCAGATAAAACAAAAAGGCAGAGAAAAGGTGAATTCTCTCTCTTCCAGAACTGGGACATCCATCTTCTCCTGCCCTTGGATACCTGAACTCCAATCAGATTCTCAGGCCTTCGGACTTGTACTGAGCCACACTTCTAGTTTCCCTGGCTCTCCAGCTTGCAGACAGCCTATGGTGGGACTTCTTAGCCTCCCCAATTGTGTAAGCCAATTCCTCTAATAAACATCCTCTCTCTCTCTCTCTCTAAATATATATTTATATATATTCCTCAACCTTCAATGGGGTTATATCCCAAAAGCCCATTGTAAATTGAAAATACTGTCAGTTGACAAATGTATTTAATATACCTAATTCACTGAACATAGAGCTTAGCCGAGCCTACTTAAATATGCTCAGAACCCTTGTTAGCCTACAGTTAATACAAAGCCTATTTTATAACAAGGTATTGACTGACTCTTGGAATTTATTGAACAGAGTACACTGAACAGTGACAGTTGTTTACTCGTGATCCCATGGCTGACTGAGAGCTGTGTCGTGACGCCACTGCCCATGATCACAGCAGAGTATTGCTAACTTGTGAAGAGATCAGAATTCAAAGTAAAGTTTACACTGAATGCGTATTGTTCTCACATCGTCCTAAAGTTGAAACATCGCAAGTTGAACCATGATAAGTTGGGAACCATCTGTATATATTCTATTGGTTCTGTCTCTCTGGAAAATCCTAAGACAGATTTTGGTACCAGGAGAGGTTCTAGAGGAGCAAAATTTTAAGGATGAGTTTCCTGAGTTGGTTTTGGAGTTCCTGGAATTGGCTCTCTAGTCTGATTAGATTTGAAAATGCTAAAGGCTCTACTTTTTATTTTTGAGATGGGGTCCCACTCTTGAACAGGTTGGAGTGCAGTGGCACCATCAGAGCTGACTGCAGCCTTGAATACCTGGGCTCAGGCCTTCCTCCTGCCTCAGCCCTCCAAATTATTATTTTTTTGGTAGAGATGAGGTCTCACTATGTTGCCCAGGCTGGTCTCAAACTCCTGGTCTCAAGTGCGCCTCCTGCCTCAGTTTCCCAAAGTGTTGGGATTACAGGGATGAGTCACTGTGCTCAGTCTGGCTCTCCTTTCAATAGTACAGAGAGCACTGATTGTCCAAGAAATGAACTGTTCACAGAGGTATGCAAAATATCTGCATTGGATACTCCTAATGAACCACTTCTTAGAGGTGAGGCACTTAAGTGATTCTGTATATGTAATACCTTTTTTTTTTTTTCGAGACAGAGTCTTGCTCTGTCACCCAGACTGGAGTGCAGTGCCATGATCTTGGCTCACTGCAACCTCTGCCTCCCGGGTTCAAGCGATTTGTCTGCCTCAGCCTCTCGAGTAGCTGGGATGACAGGCACGCACTACCATGCCCGGCTAATTTTTGTTTTCTTAGTAGAGATGGGGTTTCGCCATGTTGGCCAGGCTGGTCTCAAACTCTTGACCTCATGATCCACCCGCCTTGGCCTCCCTATGTGCTGGGATTACAGGCGTGAACCACTGTGCCCGGCCCTGTAATACTTTCAAATATTTATGGAAAACTAAGAAATATACCAATGTTGGTTGGCTGCTCCTAATATGTTGGGCAAAGTTATTTAAAAAAAAAAAAAAAAAAAAAAAGAATGACTTCAGGGATTCAAATTCCTGGCTTAAGCTCCACATAAGTAACCTAAGAACTTCTAGGCGTGCCCTGAAAGAGGATCTTCTGTCCTGTAGACATGAAGCTAAAATTGCTGAAAATCAAACACCAGTCTTCATCATTTAATTGATGCAATTGCAAAAGGTGAACTCTGCCTCAGTGCGTCTACTGGTAAAATGAGCCACAGTGACTGGGAGAGTGAGATTCTGTAAGTTGGGATGGGGACATGTGGGAAGACCCTGTAGCCAGGAACACTGAGCTCCATTTTTTTTTTTTCTTCTTTTCTTTTCTTCAGTTTCACCGTGCAGGCCAGGCTGGAGTGCAATGGCACAATCTCGGGTCACTACAACGTTGACTTCCTGGGCTCAAGTGATCCTCCCACCTCAGCACCCCCGAGTAGCTGAGACTATTGGCATATGCTACCATGCCAGGCTAATTTTTGTATTTTTTGTGGAGACGGGGTTTCACTATGTTGCGCAGACTGGTCACGAACTTCTAGGTTCAAGAGTCCCACACTAACCTCGGCCTCCCAAAGTGCTGGGATTACAGGTGTGAGCCACCACGCCTGGCTAGTTCCTACACTCTGATTTTTTTTTTTTTCTTTTTTTTTGAGATGGATTCTCGCTCTGTACCCCAGGCTGGAGTGCAGTGGCGTGATCTCAGCTCACTGCAACCTCCGCCTCCTGGGTTCACGCCATTCTCCTGCCTCAACCTCCCGTGTAGCTGGGACTACAGGCGCCCGCCACCACGCCTGGCTAATTTTTGTATTTTTAGTAGAGACGGGGTTTCACCATGTTAGCCAGGATGGTCTCAATCTGCTGACCTTGTGATCTGCCCGCCTCGGCCTCCCAAAGTGCTGGGATTACAGGCTCACTGCGCCTGGCCCTGATGAGTTTTTTTTTACCAGCTGAAGTGGCCTCTCCAACCTCCTTGGGGTTGGTAATGATCTTTCCTCCTCTGTCTGAGGGATAACCCTGCATTGCCTGAGGAAATAATAATGGCCTCCCCTGAGGCAGCTGCCAAGCAAGACAATGCTGATTCTCCTCAGGACCTACCCCCACCAGCCCTCTATGCTCCTAGACCTGACTAGACTCAAGTCCCAGCAGATCCCTAATGTGAGGTACAAAGTGTGGCCCATGAGGAGCTGCATCACAATCAAAAGAACCACTTGAGTTTTCTAACTTACACTAGCCAAAAAATCTGAGAAAAATGTGTGGGAATAGATATTAAGGGTGTGGGATAATGGTGGCAGCAAAAGGGACACAGCTTATTTGAAGAAATAATGGTCACAAACTTCCCAAATTTGAGGAATAAAATGGACACCCAAATTCAAAAGTTAAAAATATTCTACTAGGCTGGCTACCTGACAACTAGTAGATTTTTAATGACTTTAATGTAGTTTTTTCATCCAGGTGAACTTAACCACTACTTTGGGTTACTTTTGTTCGGTGGAGAAGCAGACATAGAGAATCAAACCTACAGGTGTGTTAGTGTTTTGTTTGGATAAGGGTGGAAAGCAGAAGACAGACTCTTAAGGTACAGGTCTAGGGGAAAAGATTTTAGGAAGGGATAGTTTCCCCTTAGTCCTAGTTAATTCCTTTGGTGGTATGTTAAGATATGGGAAAATATGCACTCCACAGACTTTAAAATACTAGATATGATGCAATCAATAATCTCTCCCTTTGACTGAATCTTACCTAAGAGCCGAGAATGTATTGAAATCACTTTACCTCTGTTCTATAACCTAATGCAACTTGTTTTAAGTGTTTTTTCAAAGTCATATGGTATAAAAGTAATATCAAATATCCTCTAAAGCCATAGTTCTTAGATTTTTACAGGATCACGGGCCCCTCTAAGAATTTGATAAAACAAAGTATAAATCCTAGTATCCCCTCCCCCAAAATAAATCCACACAAAAAAGTTCACAAAAAATTTCAAAAGTTTTACAGAGTACAAGAAGCCCATCCATATATGCTTCATCTATCTGTGGGGACTCCAGGTTTAGAAAACTTTACTTTGATAAAAACTCTGGTACTGTTTCCTTATGTCTACAATGAAGAGGTAGAATAAATGATCTATAGGTTCCTCCAGACTGGGAGTGAGGGCAATGAAAAACAAAATCTAATAATAAACCAACCAATTTAGAGAGTTTGTATAGGGATTGGGATAGGTAGGTTACCAGGAATGTGAGAAAGAACTTCTGTGGTTATTACAGCAAAAGGAATATTAGAACTGGGAAGTTAAGAGGACATAGCCTCTGCTATCCTTTAAGAATTTAAATCCAGAAAGCTTGTGTGTATTTTCATGCAAAATATTGAGTCAACAAGAGAGATTACCTCACCAAGAAACCATTAACATTACATAGAAAAGTGGTGATTCAGAACTACTAAACATTTATTGAATGTGTAAGGTATTAAAAATGTTTACAATTTTGTTAATAAAATGATGTTTTATATTAATGTATGTATTATGCTTTGGAATATGCTAAGTCATGTAGATAACTTTACATTTCTTTCAATAACTTTATTCTTTACAAAATATACAAATAAATAAAACAATTCAACTTTTAAAAGTATTACCATATGCAAGAAGAAGGTATTGCTATCACCATTCTCAATTACCACAATACATTCATTTCCTGTTCCCTTATCTTTCAACTCTAGTGGCAAAGTAAAGACTGAATTGAAATTAATCTGCACTACGACATCATTACCAGGGACAGACACATAAACAAAGTCATTTCCAAACAAGGAATGCTGGACCTCCAGAGAAGTGACGAAGAGGAGTCTACTGAGTTTTGCACTCAGGCACATCTTTTCCTGAGGAGGCATGCCAAGGACTTGGCTGAGAATCCACGCTCTCTGCTCCTGCATTTTGTACCTCTGAGAAAGAAAATGGAAACATTAATCCTATTACAAAAATTTACACAAGAACCAAGCACAGCTGGAAGTGGAAAGGACGTTAAGGCAGGAGAGATGTGAAGAATGAAAAAGGGCAACATGGTTCATCATGTTTGGTCATGAAGATCGTGTATTTCACCTTAGAGTTGGAGAAGTTGACTCCCCATTTTGTCCTAAAATGAACTATTAGACAAACCATAGCCAAACTGAGAATAAAGTTTTATTTGGAATTCTTCAACTTGAAATTCAAAGTGAATCAAACATGGACTGATTGAGTTTTCTTTCATCCTGTTTCTCAAAATAAATGGTATGCTAAATAGTATTTTAGAGAATATTTAGTCATCTTTGGAAAGCTTTCTGTGAGCCTTTAAAAAGGACTTTAGCTGCATCTATTTGCTTATAAACAATATTTATTTTACAATTATTATATTTATAAAAGTAAATCTAGTATAACTGGTCTTAGCAATTACCTTAGTTTGTTAAGGTAATTTAGATTACCTTTTATAATTAAAAGTAAAAACTCACATTTACTTTTTAAAAGACTGGTATTAATTCAAGCTGGGACTATCTCATTTAATTCTGAATTGGTCAGTTTTTGATTTATGTATTCTTCTAGGCTACTCTTTTATTTATCTAAAAACAGTACCAGAGAGATGAATATATTAAAAAAGGACTCAAACATTTTTATTTGCAGTTTGATGAATACACATTATGCATATACCTCTGGCACCAGCAGACAAAACCAAGAGGTGATTACAGCTGGGTGCGGTAGCATGCACCTGTAGTCCTTGATGCTTAGGACTTGCTTGAACCTAGGAGTTTAAGGCCAGCCTGGGCAACATAGCGAGACAGTTCCATGCAAGTGTTAGCTAGCTAATAGAAGGTCCTTAAATGTTTGTTAAATACTATTTCATGAAGATAATATTTCAAACTTTTCTTATTCCAAATGTTTCTGTGCCTACCTATCTCCCTAAGAACACTTTTAGACTGTCAACTTGATCTAATTTTGATATAGTTGATGAGAATGGATAGATTTTTTCTTAATCACAAAGTAGAGGTTTATAAACTCTGGCAAATATTGCTAAAGGTTTTAAATGATTTGGCAACTGCCTTTCTTAGTGTACAATTTTATTGCTTTAGATTTCTACAGTTGCATAACAGGGTACCTCTGGTAGGGTAGGCAGATACGCTGTCACAAAGGGCTATGCACAATAGATGCTACATGGTGAGAAAGACTACAAGAAATGCCATGTTACAGCTTCTCCTGCAAGTCCTCCCACTTCTGTGGACAACCTCCATGCAGAGCTGGGGTAATCCTTGATACTTCCCCACTCCTTTGTTCAATCCGGTGCCTGATGTTGCTGATTTTACTCCAAAATCTCTCCTGTCGGTCTACTTCTCTCCATCTCTACTCCAAGTCCACACTACCATCATGTCTTGTTTAGACAACTGTCAAACTCCTGCTCCTACTATTTGCTGGTCACCTTAGAGATGAGGTGATGTTTTCAAAATGTGTGACTCACATTCTCCTGCCATTGCTTAAGATCTTTCCAAGTCTTCCTCTACACAATAAATGAAAAAATTCCTTTACATAATTTACAAAAGTCCAGCATTTCTGGCTCTTAATACTCTCTTTGGCCTCACTGACTTCACCTACACAAGCTTGTACTCACCGTGCTCTGACCACACCATATTTCTTTCAACTCTCCCCTGGTCATGTTCCCACCTACCCTAATGCTGTTGCTGTTCCATCTGCCTGAGATGCTTTTCCCTCTGCTCTTTGTTAAGATAACTCATGTTAACCTTTTATATCTGATCTCAGTTTCCTTCCTCAATATTCCTCAAATACTTACTATATTCCTCATAGTCTTTTGTAGTTGCACTGCTTGAATTTCACTTTTTTTTTTTTTTTTTTTTAAACCACTTGATTACTGTCTGTATCTTCCATCAGAATTAAGCTCTATGAAGGCAGGGACCACGTCTGGTTTTGCTTATCAATGTGCCATCAGGATCTAATCCTTAACACATAGAAGGGGCTCAAAACAATTTTGCTGATTGAATAAATGAATAAGTAAATGATTCGTCTATTATCTGGCTTGGGTAAAGTAAATATAATGCTATTGGATATTCTGGTCTATTGAATTGATAAGACTTTTCAGTAAAAGTTGCTTTTTAGGGTAGTATCTTCATGTCCTTGAGAAAGTTGCTTGTCTCTCTTTGGACAAAACTAAGGGCTTAAAGGGTAGACTGAAGACTTCACTTGGGGTAAAAGTGAATTGCACTTCATTGCTATGCCTTGGAGAAACCAACTTTCTTACACAGAGTCAGCAAATGAAGCCTGACATTGTAGCTTACTTGACTAAATCACTAATCGACTAATAAGTTCCAACTGTTACCTTCTGATTTTAAAGTAACCAGTATATTCACTTACCTGGACAAAGACCTAAATTTGAGTTATCAAAATAGCGAACTGGATGAGGTGATGGTAAAGACTTTGATCGGCTATCAAAAAACCAAGATTTTGGTGATTCCTTTGGCGTAGGATCATGTAAATTCCGTTCCTTGCATTGAGAGGGTGTAATTTGTTTCTTTTTAGAAGCTGTTCCAGTCACTTTAGGAGACTTCGGAGAATTCTCACAAGTTACTTGTTTGTAAGCCTCTCTTTTAAGTGTTCTTTCCTTCCAAGTTTTGACCTCATTGGAAAGATGCTGATTATTGCTTAAATGTGGGGGAAAAAAAGAGACACTGTAAGACTTCTTGATTCTTAAGATGTATTCACATTTATATTTAAAAATTAAATTGTGATGAAATATATATAACATAAAATATACCATTTTATCACATTTACATTTTAATTTCAACCTCATGCTTCCTGTTTTGACTATTTCCAAAGTTCAGAAAACAAAATGGATCTATATCAATTGAATAATGTAGTAAGTTTCCATGATCATGGAGTCTTGAAAAGAAAGTTCTAAGTACAACATTAGGTTTTCAAATAAATCAATGATATAATCCAGAGTGGCTTATCTATTGATGCTTTGCCACAATAATTTGATAAATTAGTCTCCTGGATAGATGAATCTTTGATGTACCTTTCTTACTGTGAAAGAAAGATTACACTGTGCTCTTCTAGTTACAGTGCTGCTTCTTACAGGAGATGCCACTAGCATTTATCCAGTTCCTCCAGAGAGAAACCTGGGAAGCAATCCTAGAGACCTCACTCTCTTTCATTTTAACAGTCATCCACGTCTCTTGATACAATCTCATCCTATCTATCAAATTCACTTCCTTGTTTTTATCCCTATTGGAGCCAAGCTAGTCCATGCTAAAATTATGTTTTGCCTGAATTACCATAAACACATTCTAAGATTGGGTCCCTCCATAATGCTCTAGCAGCCAAAGATGCTATAAGATTTCATCAGGCCACTAGCTTAAAACCCTCCAGTGCAGGTAATCCTGCCATTACATTTAGGATACCACTCCATATTCTTCAAAATGAACTATAAGGGTCCATGTAATCTGAATCCATTTACCTCTGGCACCTTGTCTTGCACTTTATTCTGTCTCATTCTCTATACCCTGGCCACACTGGATGTCTTTCAGTCCCACCAATTAGTTATTCTTCTTCATTCAAAGACCATGAACATGTTGTCCCCTGGCCTGGAAAACTTACCCTTCTTCTCTCATCTAGCCTAATTCCTATCCATTTTTCATATGTATTCTGATATAGGCATACCTTGGAGATATTGCAGGTTTGGTTACAGATCACTGTAATAAAGCAAATTGCAGAAATCTTTCGGGTTCCCAGTGTATACAGTAGAAAGATTAGTGCAATAAAACGAGGTATGCCTGTTTGTTGGCTTCTTGATCAACCAACCCTCTACCCCTAACACCTAGATAATGTTGGATTTCTCTTTCATAATATAACCCTTTTATAATCTCCTTTTTGTTTTTGTTTCTTTTTTAATAGCTTTCATGGCAAAGAGTCATTCGTAACATTATTTAACCCTTTTTTTCCCTACTGTATCATAGTAGAGTGCTTGGGGAAAAGATTCTAATCTTCCACTGTGCTAGAAGCCAAATAATTTGTTAGATCTGTTTATAAAGTAAAAACCCTACAATAATGGACGTAAGGAGTTCCTAAGTAAAGCCTCACTGGCTTGGGTATATGGACTTGTGGTGTATTTCAGCTGCCCCCTCAAAGGTCTTTGTTTCTTTCCTGTTTCTTGGCTTGGTTAGGAATTGTCAGTTGATAGACAGCAAACACTGGAATAGTGTACCCATATTCTCATTTTTTAAAAAAAGACACTTATTACATGAGCTCTAAAAATTACTTTCCCCATAATGACTGAAGTGTTACCACCTGCAAAAAATATGTGCATATACCATGTCCCTACATATATGTAATAGCCATAAGCATAATATCTGTATCATGTAAGCAGATCTTACCTTAACAAGTCATTCTTTTGCTTTATTAGCTGTTCATTTTGCTGCTTTAACTTAGAAATTTCCTTTTCTAGCCTTATATGTTCACTTTTCAAAATAAGAGCTTTTGTGTTTTGTACAATGCCGCTGCCACCTCCACAAGTTAAGGGTTTATTTGAAGGCTGAGAATCAGTATGTTCTGATATCACTGTGGGAGGAAAATACGCAAATAGGTGATAATTTTAATTGTCTCCAAAGTTCAAAATAAAGGAAATACTATTAAGTACAATAAGCCATTATAGAGACCAAAACACCTCAAGTCTTGTTTCCCTGGAAGTCACCCTTGACTTCAGCCTTCTACTGTACTCCCTGTTTATCTGACCAACCATCAATTCTATGCCTCTAGAATCCCCCTCCACCAATTTCACTAACATATCCCGATCACCAAGATCTTTCACCCGGACTGCAGCAATAGCAATCCTCTCCACTTACAGCTGTCCTTTGTTGATCTATATTTTCTACATCAGTTTTCCCCTGGAGGGCTTGTTACCACACAGTGCATGTGTGGCGGGGAGGTGAGGTAGGGTGAGAGGGCCACCCCGTCATTCAGTGCATTATATATATTCAATACATATTATTAACTAAATATATGTTAGGATAATATTGAAGCACATATTAAATATTCTACACTATGTGTGTAAAGAGACTGTTTTGTAAATTGTAGGCAAAGTTGCATAAAAATGTGAGATAGTTATGAAGTGGATTAATCCACTAGGTCACTGGGAATTCACAAAAGAGGGATAGTGTGTGTGTGCAGGGCAATTCTTGAGTCTATTTTATTTTGAATTCATCTACATTATGTACCTGAAAGTCATCTACAAATCAAGAATAATTATTCTCAACCTTCTGAAACAAAGAATCCTCACTTCTGTTTTTACCTCTTTAAGTTTCTTGGTAGGTGCTGTGGTTATCCTGTAACAGATACTAGGGAAATTTAAGCTACAATAGGTACTAGACAACATCTTAACACGTTTAGCACCACTTTTTTTTTTTTTTGGAAATGATACAATAATACAAGCAAAATGAGCAGATATCTTGTTTTGCTTAGTATTTGAAATTTTCAATGTGCTTTTACCCACAACTTTTGGTTTGATCTTTATGTGTGTGTGTGTGTGTGCGCGCGCATGTATATAAATAAGTGTATATGTATATATGCTTTTTTAAAAAAGACACTTATTACATGAGCTCTAAAAATTACTTTCCCCATAATGACTGAAGTGTTACCACCTGCCAAAAATATGTGCATATACCATGTCCATATATGTGTGCGTTTAACTATATATGTGTGCACGTGTGTATATATATATGTATATACACTTATATGTATCCTGTAACATGTAATATATGGAATTCTATATATTCTGTAAATATGTATTATATACAAGTAATATATATTGCACATTGAAAATTCCAAAAACTAAGCAAAACAAGATATCTGCTTGTATTATATATGCTTATATATGTGTATATAAATATATACACTTATATATACATGTGCATGCACAAATATGTATACACATATATGTATATATAAGTATATATACTTATACATACATATACTTACATATACATGTAGCTATACATATATACTATATATAAGTATACTTATACTTATGTATAAGTATATATACATATATACACATATGTATACATATATACACTAAGTATATATACACATGCATATATACACTTATAAGTACATATACACATATGTGTATATGTACTTATAAGTGTATATAAAAGTGCATATATAAGTGTATATGTACTTATAGGTATATATAAGTGTGTATATATACTTAAGTATATGTAAGTGTATATATATGCTTATAAGTATATATAAGTGTATATATATGTATATATGTGTATATATATACTTATGAGTATATATAAGTGTACATATATATAAGTATATATTAGAAAATCCTTCACAGCAGTTCTGTTTATTCTGTTTTTTCTCCTGTAAAAAAGTATATATAAGGAGGCATTAGGAGATATACCTAATGTAAATGATGAGTTAATGGGTGCAGCACACCAACATGGCACACTTATACATATGTAACCTGCATATTGTGCCCATGTACGCTAGAACATAAAGTATAACAACAAAAAAAGAAAGTGAAAAGACAACCACAGAAATGAGAAAATATTGTCACATCATATATCTTGTATGTGACCTGCATCCAAAATACGTAAAGAATTCTTACTACTCAATAATAAAAAGACAACCAAATAAAAAAAGTATATAAGTATATAAGTATACTCACATATACATTTAAGTATATATATACACTCACGTATACATATAAGTATATATACTCACATATACTTGTAAATATATAGTATAAGTATATATACTTATATATAAGTATATATGTATATATACTTATAAGTATGTATATAAGCATATATATATGCCTATAAGTTAGAAGATCAGATGCTAACCCCATGATTTCACATAGCCATTGAGATCTGCACCTGACTTAGTTCAGTACTTGTTCTACTGCACAGCTATCTCAAGTACTGTTCAAGCATTCTTTCTTTTCAAACAGGACAGACAGAATATGAAAAAAGGTAGTTTGAGGAATGCATATATATTGAGAAATTTGACCAACAGATCTAAAAAGCATATCTCAGATAAATTTCAAAGACCTTTGCAAGTAAATATTAACTTGGTATTTTTAGTTTCAAGAACAAACAGAATAGTATTTATTTTTACTGCACACCAATTATAACTTATGAAATGTATACAATTAAAATCTATTAAGACATGTTTCATTTTCTTGGGAAGCATAATTCTACATTGATATAAGTCATTCCTTTATTGCCTGAAGGTATCTTCACTAAAAGGTAAAGATTTGACAATACAAAAGCAGAGTTCTTATTTTTCAAGAATCTATAATGGATAAGCATCTAAGATTACAACAAACTAAGATGTCACAAGATATCTGGAAATACGGTTCCAATAAATTCATTTAAGAATACATTGGTGGTCAACTTCTGTTTATTCTCGACTGTCACATACTACATAATATTAGTCTTCAAAGTCTGTTGTGTGTTGAGAAGTAAAATTTAAAGGATCTGAAAATATCTGCATTTTCTACTTACTTGAGGTATCTTGGGCCTGTTGACTTCTTCTGAGATTTTCTCTCAATAGCCTTATAACTTCCTTTTGATATTCGACAGTGGCTTTTGTAGCACTGATTCTAACAAAAACAATAAAAAGATGTAAAAAGTTCAGCAACTAATTTTTTACAGGAGAATAAACAGAGGTACTGTGAAGGATTTTCTAATACATCACACTGACATAATGCCCATAAGTGGCAGTAGATAAGCCCTTATGGTAACTCTCTGGTGCCATGTGCCTTATGGCATTAATGCCATCAAACTAGAAGCATTCTGCTTGGCTGCAGGGACAGTCTGGTTTTCTTATATTGAGAAACCCCAGTTCTTCTGAAGCTTCTGGAGGCCTAATTCATTGGATATTGAACAAAATTATAACTACCTAATTATTTTTTACCATGGGGTCCTAGAAATATCTTGAAGGTATAAGGAGCATGAAAGAGAAAGTGCAGCTTTATTGCTATATGGTCAGGAAAGCAAACCCTGACTGCAGCTCTGGTCTAAGATGCTACAAAGGTGAAATTCTGATAACTGTTCTCTGGTAGAAAGAGACATTTTATGAGAGTTGCTAGTTTAGGCATTAATCAGCAACGATAAATTATGACTTTCTGCCTTTCTTAATGACTATGAATGTATCTGTATCTGCTGACCCTATTCTTTTTTTTTTTTTGAGATGAAGTCTCGCTCTTGTTCCCCAGGCTGGAGTGCAATGGTGTGATCTCAGCTCACTGCAACCTCTGCCTCCTGAGTTCAAGCAATTCTCCTGCCTCAGCCTGCCGAGTAGCTGGGATTACAGGCACCTGCCACCATGCCCGACTAATTTTTGTATTTTTAGTAAAGACAGGGTTTCACCATGTTGGCCAGGCTGGTCTCAAACTCCTGACCTCAGGTGATCTGCCTGCCTTGGCCTCCCAAAGTACTGGGACTACAGGCGTGAGCCACTGCACCCGGCCCTGCTGACCCTATTCTACAAGTAAATTTGTTTTTATAACTGAGAATCTAATAGATTTATGTTTCACTAAAACCAATAGGCTGCTTAGAGAGCATGAAAATTCCGAGAGTTACTCCCTGGGCAAAATAAGAGATCATTAAATATTTATTCAAGATCCTTAGGAAGAATGAAAAGTGTTAAAAGCCAGGAAGCATCTTAAATCCTCTAATATAAAACTTTCTTTACCGATTATGAATGTGAGGGCCAGAGAGAATAAACAGCATAAGGTGATGCATTAGTAAGTGAGAACGTATTTCATTTCTTTTTTGAGATGGAGTCTCACTCTGTCGCCCAGGCTGGAGTGCAGTGGTGTGATACCGGCTCACTGCAAGCTCTGCCTCCCGGGTTCACGCCAATCTCCTGCCTCAGTCTCCCAAGTAGCTGGGACTACAGGTGCCTGGCACCAAGCCCGGTTAATTTTTTTTGTATTTTTAGTAGAGCCGGGGTTTCACTGTGTTAGCCAGGATGGTCTGGATCTCCTGACCTTGTGATCCGCCTGCCTCGGCCTCCCAAAGTGCTGGGATTGACAACGTATTTCTAATTCAGTTTCCTTGACTCTCTGTTTAATGTTCTTTTCATTATGCTATACCACAAAGAATTTAGGCATGCTGTTATGTATAATGCTACCTATAAATAAATCAGTTAAAAGAGGATTTGCTCTTGGGCCCCAGGGAACTATAAACTAAAAGGAAATATAATCTTAACGCAAAAACACAGTAAGACCAACAAATGAAATTAAGAGAAACAACAGAAACCTTAGTAAAACTGCTACACACACACACACACACACACACACTCTTAATGTTCACTTTCAGGCATAAAAAACCCACTTAAAATTGTTTATATTATGTATGACTAAGAAGTGTTCAAAGACATAGTGTGTTAATTGATCAGAATTGTGCTTAGTTTTAAAAATTTTGCATATGTAATGAGATCAGTATATTTAAAATCTATGGATGTTTATACTTTTTAAAGAAGAGCAGTAACAATGTTTTCATAAATTTTATTTTAAAAATTTAACTAATGAAAAGTATATGTAGTTTAGGAAGAAAATCTACTAAAATAACATTAAATTAAGACAAATACGTACTCCTTTTCAAATTCTTTGGCATTTTTCATTTTCTCTAGGTCTATTTTCACAAGCTTCGTTTTGAGATCTTCAATTTCTTCTTTATATGGCTTAGCTCCTAAAGCAACTTTGTCCTAATTTTTTTTTTTTTAGAGAAAATAAAAATAATTATTAGAGGAGCTTCAATTTCTCCAATTTTAAAGAATGGTTAGCTGTCTTTGCTCTAATTAAGGACATTTAAAAATAGCAAACAATTCCAAATATATGAAAAAGCATCAATTTTAACCAAATAACTAGATATTGATATGAAGTCTATTCGAAGCTAATATGCAATTAGAAACACGATTTTCGCAATTAGAAACATGATTTTTGGCTGGGCGTGGTGGCTCAAGCCTGTAATCCCAGCACTTGGGGAGGCCGAGACGGGCGGATCATGAGGTCAGGAGATCGAGACCATCCTGGCTAACACGGTGAAACCCTGTCTCTACTAAAAAATACAAAAAACTAGCCGGGCGAGGTGCCGGGCGCCTCTAGTCCCAGCTACTTGGGAGGCTGAGGCAGGAGAATGGCGTAAACCCAGGAGGAGGCGGAGCTTGCAGTGAGCTGTGATCCGGCCACTGCACTCCAGCCTGGGCGACAGAGCAAGACTCCATCTCAAAAAAAAAAAAAAAAAAAAAAGAAACATGATTTTTATTTCTTAAAATAAATATATATTTTTCCAACTGAAAATACCTACAAAATGAAAAAAGTTGGAAATAATGAAAAGGGTGGAAAAAGGTAAATCAGAAAATGAAACAAAAAGATGTTGGAGCAGTGATGTAAACATCAAACTAGAACTAAATTCAGGCCACAAAACAGAGCATTATTAGGTATATTTTGTACTGAAACATAGTTCCATCCAGTGATACAAAACACTATATTTTATAGCAGCAGTTTTAGTTTCCAGAAAAATGGAATGGAAAATACTGGGAGTTCCTACATACCCAGTGTCCCCTATTCCTTTTCCCCCATATTAACATCATGTATTAGTATGGTACATTTGTTATAAGTGATGAATATTGATACATTATTAAGATCTATAATTTCCATGACAGTTTATTTGTATTGTACATTCGGTAGGTTTTGACTAATGTAAAATGGCACATGTCCATCATTACAGTATCATACAGAATAGTTTCACTGTCCTAAAAAACCCTGTGCTCTGCCTATTCATCCCTCTCTTCTGCATTATCCCCGGCAACTGTTTATTTTTTTTTACTGTCTCTTAGTTTTGCCTTTCTAAAAATGTCATATACTTGAAATCATACAGTATGTAGCCTTTTCAGATTGGCTTCTTCCACTAAGCAATGTGTACTAAGGTCCTCTCATTCCTTTTTTTTTTTTTTAAGACAGTTTCGCTCTTGTCGCCTAGGCTGGGGTGCAGTGGTGGGACCTCGGCTCACTGCAACCTTCACCTCCTGGGTTCAAGCAATTCTCCTGCCTCAGCCCCCTGAGTAGGTGGGATTACAGGCACTCACCACCATCCTGGCTACTTTTTTGTATTTTTAGTAGAGACAGGGTTTGCCATGTCGGGGAGGCTGGTCTTGAAATCCTGATCTCAGGTGATCCGCTCGCCTTGGCCTCCCAAAGTGCTGGGATTACAGGCGTGAGTCACTGCACCCGGCCCTCTCATTTAATTGTTGAAAACTATTCCATTGTATGAATGTACCAATTTATCCATTTACCCACTGAAAGACAGCTTGGGTGTGTCTAAGTCTTAGCAATTATGAACACAGCTGCTATTAACATACACATGCAGCCTTTTGTGTGTACATACATTCTCAGCTCATCTGAGTAAATACCAAGGAATACAACTGCTCAATCATACAAGTATGCTTAGTTTTGTAAGAAACTGTCCAACCATCTTCCACAGTGGCTGTAGCATTTTGCGTGTCCACCAGCAATTAGTAAGAATTCCTTTTGCTCCATACACCAGCATTTGGTGTTCTCGGTGTTTTGGATTTTGGCTATTCTGGTAGGTTTGTAATTGTCTATTATTTTAATGTGTGATTCTCTAATGACATATGATATGAAGCATCTTTTCCTATGGTTATTTGTCATCTGGGTCTTATGCCAATTTTAAGATTGACTGGTTGTTTCTTATCGTTGGTTTTAAGAGTTGTTTGTCTATTTTGTATAACATTCCTTCACCAGATTCATCTTTTGTAAATAGTTTCTGCCAGTCTTTGGCTTCTCTTTATTCTCCAGACAGCATCTTTTGCAAAGCAGAAGTTTGTCTCAATAAAATCCAACTTACCAGTTTTTTATGGATTGTACCTCTTGTATTATAGCTAAAAAAGTCGCCAAACCCAAGGTCACTTAGAACTGCTATGTCATCTTCTTTGAGTTTTCTAGTTTTGCATTTTACATTTATGTCTATGATCTATTTTGAGTTTATTTTTGTGAAAAGTATAAGTTCTTTGTCTTTTTTTTTTGCTTGTGGATGGATATTTAGTTGTCTAGCATCATTAGTTAATCAGACTATCCTTTTCCCATTGAGAAGCCTTTGTTTCCATCTCTCCCAGAACAGAAATGAGAGTTCTGAAAATAGCTTACAGGGCCTTTATGATCTGGTCCTCGGCTATTTCTCACCTTATTTTCTACCTCTATCCTCTTGCTCATTCTGCTCTGGATGCACTACCTTGCTTGTTGTTTTCAGTTTGCTATTTCCTTTGCCTGGAACATTTCTCCCTGGCCACACAGTTTGCCCTATCACTTCCTTCAGATCATCTTACTGGTGTGACATTCCTCAGCTCCCCTACATACAATCATCTCTCTTCCCACACATGTCCACCTTCACCCAGAACCATGTACAAAGTGATATGGAAAAAAATTAAGCCTTGTCTGGCTTAATTTTTTTCCATTTCACTTTTCACCACTTGAGATATAATATACCTCTTAATATATATATAACATATATAAAAATATACCTTCTATATTTTACATTTTAAGTTAATATTCTGTCTCCTTCAACTAGAATGTAAGTTCTTTGCTGGCATGGGCTTTGTTTTTTCACTGGCCTCTAGAACAGTGAGTAACACATAGCTGGTGCTCAGCAAATATTTGTTGAATGAATAAAAATTGTGATCAATTATTTGTAATATTAAAAAATTACAACATTCTAAAACTTTATAGTTGAATTTTTTAGTTTCCAGCTGTAACAATTGTCAAAAAAAATTAATTTTTTCTTTTGCCTCTCTACTCATGTCTCACTGAATAGACCAGAATTTTTAGAACAATGTTAAATATGAATAAAGCAGGCATTCTTGACGTGTTCCTAATTTTAACTGGAGTGAAAAGACACTGGAGCAGAACAGCAAATTTAAATATGCCAATTCGGATCAGACTCGAGTAGAAGAAATGTGAGAAGTGGCTGGAACTAAAACAAAAGGGAGTAGTGATTAATGAGTGTGTGATTTGTCTAATGACATTCAAGTTGAAAAACATTTAAATTATGGTTTTTCCCCCCAAAACAGGTCAGATTCAGCCCATGGGACATCAGGTGGGACTCAGTAACAGGGGCAGTAAGTAGAAAGAAAAGAATTTAAAAATACACTCATCTAACAGTATTATATATTTTGATACGCAATTTTTTTGAAAAATGAAAAAAAATACACTTTAAACTATAAACATGTATGTCTTTTAAAAATTATTTTTCCAACATAATAAAAATAACATTTTACATGACAATACGTTCCTACATTTCACTTATAAGTTAAGTTGCTTCTGCATGAGTATTGAACTTCAGATACACATAGGTAATAGGAAGTTGTCGTGAGAGGGAAGAACAGAGCACCAAGAGATTTGCTGAATTCAATATGCTAAACAAACAACTTTTATTTTTATGTTTAAGTTACCTGAAGTACTTGAATTGTCTCTTTTGTTGTTTCAAGGCATTTATTTGATTCACTAACTTTGGCTTGAAGTTTTGCTATTATGTCATTAGTCACCTCAAGTTCTTTCTGCATCTTTATAATCTTGCTTTCCTTATGCATAGCACTTTCTTTAGCTTCATGTAGTGAATTTTCCAGTTCTCGAATTTTCTATTAGAAAAAGCACACATTCATAAGCTCTATCATCAAGACAGAATCACAGTATACAAATTTGAGACAGAGATGATCATATTTAGGTATTGTTAACTTTTCACAGATTATATTAACAAAGAGAGGCCAAACATCATTCAATCTACAGACATGTTATTTCCCTCATTTAGATGATGATTTTTGGATTGAAAATGTCAAAGGTTTATATTATAATCTGTCTGCAAATTCTTAAAACATGCAGTTAAAAACAGCACAGTGGTTATGTGATTTATTAGTCAGCATAGTGCTAAGCATATTAAACAGGCACTCATATTTTAAATGAACACTACTTAAACAAACGACATTTGTTAATTGACTCTCTAAAGTAATATATATAACTTATCTTTCCCTTTACTTTCATTAATTTTTATTTATTTTTTTGGAGATGGAGTTTTGCTCCGTTGCCCAGGCTGGAATGCAGTGGCACAATCTCGGCTCTCTGCTCTCCACCTCCTGGATTCCAGTGATTGTCCTGCCTCAGTCTTCTGAGTAGCTGGGACTACAGGTATGTGCCACCACGCCTGGCTAATTTTTGTACTTTTAGTAGAGATGGGGTTTCACCACGTTGGCCAGGCCAGTATTGAATTCCTGACCTCAGGTGATCTGCCCGCCTTGGCCTCCCAAAGTGCTGGGATTACAGGCATGAACCACCATGCCCACCCTTATTAATCTTAAATAGAAAAACACAAATATGTGGAAAAAAATTCAAAGACATATAATGAAGAATAAGTCTCCCCTTTTCAGACCCCAAGTTGACCCTGAAGCAATCACTACTAAACGTTTTCAAGTGTTTTCTTCCAGAAATTTTCTATCTATAACTAAATATACATGAATATAGTTTCTAAAAATAGTATACACACAATATACTAAATATAGTTCTGCTTTATTTTAAAACTGGAGAACACATCTTTCCGTTATCAACACATAGATCTCTCCTATTTTTGTCTTCATGGACATATAGAATCTCACTTCATAGAGGTATCACATTATTCACACGTATACACTCTTTTTTTTTTTTGGCAAAATGTCTGGATTTTTGGGGGCCCATTTAGAATTCATTTTTGTTTCATGAGTGAGACAGGAATCCAGTCTTTTTTTTTTTCCAGTTGGCTATCCTGTTGTATCAAAATCATGCATTAAGCAATCCATCTTTTCTTTCTTCTCTTTTTTTTTTTTTTTTTTGAGACAGTGTCTCACTCTGTTGCCTAGGCTGGTGTGCAGTGGCATGATCATGGCTCACTGCAGTTTCGATCTCCCAGGCTCAAGTAATCCTCCCAGCTAAGCCTCCCAAGTAGCTGAGACTACAGGTGGACGCCACTGCACCTGGATAACATATTTAAAAAACACTTTTTTTTTGTAGAGACAGGGTCTTACTATGTAGTCCAAGCTCATCTTAAACTCCTAGGCTCAAGTAATCCCCAAACCTTAGCCTCCCAAAGTCCTGGGATTACAGACTCACACATGGCCAAGTAAACGATCTTTTTTTCCACTGAATTGAATGCTACTGTTATCATATACCTGTACTACATTCTGATACTTAATTGGGTATATTTCTGAACTCTCTATTCTGTTCCACTGCTCTACTTGTCCATTCTTGCATCAAACTTGTCTAATGATAGTAGCATATATTTTATTATCTGCTAGACTATTTTCTTGGGTCATTGAAGATTGACTGACTTTCCTTTTGTTTCTTTAAATTATTATTTTGGTAGATGGATTTCATCTTTCCTCTATTTTATCTGTACTAGCTGACTGAGGTCTGTAATGCCCTACAAATCAAAACACTGTATACTAGTGATCTAGTTTTCATTAAGCTGGTGGTTGATGTTTTATCATAAGTTTTTGGTGAAAAATGATAAATTTTAATTTACCATTGGGATCCCTACAAAGTCGTTTTGTGTGCTAACAAAATATAACATTTTGCACATGTTGTTAGACTCCCGAGTAAGGGTAGTTAATAAATTAATTTGTTTATTCAAATAATGTACTGGTTCTTAGATACAAGTTAATCTGCATAACAATCTTGTTATTTTTTAACCTCATATTTTTATTGTGATTACAACATGAAGCAATATTAAATATACTGGTGATAATAACAGAAAAGTTAAATTGCTATTTCTCTCCAAGCTAATATTTGTTCTGCATACGGACATAGATCACAGTTCAATAAAAAGTCACATGATTTGGAAAACTTTTATGGTAATTGTACCTTAAGCGGTAGTAACTTACACTGTATTTTATGAATTTAATAATCAAATGAAGTTACAATTTATATTTTATAATATCTTACATAATGTCTAGCTTTATAATTAGTTTAGTTAAATGATAGCCAGAGTAGAACTACTAGTAAAAATCAAGCCCATCACTTACAAAAATAAATGTATTCATGTTCGGTAATAAGTAAATACTATAATTTTGCTCTAAACTCTGTGGCGAAGCTGCAAATTGAAGAAAATTTTATAAGAAATTATATACCTCTGTGGTTAACTGTGTAGCTCTTGATGTAACATGAGGATTCTTATTGTCTTGTGTGGTAGGATTAACCTGGGCACCAGATGCCAAGGAGGTCTTTAATGTTTGGTAGTTTTTAAATAGTTTTTCATTTTTCTCTTTCAGTGATTTCAGGTCCTGTTCCCACTCTTTGGATATGGTAGCACTTCTTTCTTCAAACTCTGTTGATTCATTCATTATGGCCTATTGAACAGTAAAATACCATTACAGCTCTAAAACGATTTATAGTAGTCCCCACTTACCTGCGATTTTATTTTCCATGGTTTCAGTTACTCTCAGTCAAAAATGGTCTGAAAATATTAAATGGGAAATTCCAGAAATAAACAATTCACAGGTTTTGAATTGCACACCATTCTGAGTAGCACAGTGAAATTTTGAGTCATCCTGCTCAGTCCTGCCTGGGATGTAAATCATCCTCTTGTCCAGCATACACTACTTGTTCACTTGATAGTCACCCTGATTATCTGATTGCGGCTGTATTGCAGTACTTGTGTCCAAGTAACCCTTATTTTAATTAATAATGGCCCCAAAGCACAAGAGTAGTAATGCTGGTAATTTAGACATGCCACAGTGAAGCTGTCAAGTGCTTCTTTTAAGTGAAAAGGTAAAAGTTCTCAAATTAATAAGAAAAAACCATCATATGTTGAGGTTGCTAAGATCTATGGTTAGAATAATATTTTATCCGTGAAATTGTGAAGAAGGAAACAGATATTTATGCTATTTTTGCTGTAGCACTTCAACCTGCAACAGTGTGTGATAAGTGCTTAGTTAAGCTAGAAAAGGCATTAAATTTGTGGTGGAAGACAAGAACAGAAATGTGTTCTAGTTGATGACAGTGTGATGACCAGCAAGCATTGAGCATCTATGAAGACTTCAGCAAGGGATCCCCTGAAAAAAGTGACATCAAGCCCTTTACTGCAAGCAAGAATTATTCATGGATTCAGGAATACAGAAGGTCAATAGCAGTCTAAGATGAAATCAAAATGTCTAGGTCATTCATATTTCTTCATCTTATCAGGTAGGCACTGTATCATCTCACATCGTAAGAAAGGAGAGTGCAGTAAAATAACATATTTTGAGAGTTCACATTCATATAACTTTTACTATAGTATATTGTTAAAATTCTTCTATTTTATTAGTTGTTATTAATCTCTTACTGTGTCTAATTTATAAATTAAACTTTATCATAGGTATGTATGTATAGGAAAAAACAGAATACATAGGGTTTGGTACCACCCATGGCATCCACTCGGGGGTAGGGGGTCTTGATATACATAATTTTAAAAAACTTTAAAAAACCCTAGAATTCTAGGACAGTGTATAGGCTGAGGTTCATTATTTAGAACATTCTAAAACAGTACTTTAAAAGAATGTGAATATTCTTTGTAGTTTGCATCAGTTTCTGAAATTTCAGATGTTGGATATGGATGATGACAATAAAATAAATAATGACTAGAGAGGATTCATATTGATCTGCAAGACGATAATCTCACTTTATTAGATTGTACTAACATATGAAAAGAACATGAAGAATTATGCAGGTTAAAATCATTATATATGCTATGGCTGATAATGAAACACTAACCGATATCTAACAGCAGAGCACAGCTAGAAACTTAACAATTATCTATTTTTCTGCTTCGTTACAAACCTCAATGTTAGCTGGGCATGGTGGCTCATGCCTGTAATCCCAGCACTTTGGGAGGCCAACACAGGCGGATCACAAGGTCAGGAGTTCGAGACCAACCTGGCCAATATGGTGAAACCCTGTCTCTACTAAAAACACAAAAATTAGCCAGGCCTGGTGGCGGGCACCTGTAGTCCCAGCTACTTGGGAGGCTGAGGCAGGAGAATTGCTTGTACTTGGGGGCAGAGGTTGCAGTGAACCAAGATTGCACCACTGCACTCCAGCCTGGGTGACAGAGCGAGACCCTGTCTGAAAATAAAAACAAAAACAAAATAAACCTCAATGTTAAAAAGGAAAACAACTCACTGCTTGTTGGCAATTGATCTGAGTATCCTGTATTTCTGTACAGGGAATAACAAACAATACTCTTTTATATTGAAGGCTAACTAACTTTGAAATTACTGATATCTTTTTTACTTCCTAATTCCTACCGATTGTACTTTCTGTTCTCATCATGAATGGCCCATTGGTATCACCTCATTTGTGGCTTTGTGGTCATTCTACCAGGCTCAGATCTTAAATTTGTTGTCTTCCTAACACCCTGGACACTCCTTGGCTCTGGACTACAGACCTCACACCATACCAAGTTATTAATGCCTACTCTTATGTACTGGAAGAAGCCACATATACATGCTGATCCACACAGTAGAAATCCCTACTCTCTAATCACAACTGGGTCCTCATTATTACAAGAAAAACATCAAATTACAAATAGAGATGATCTTATCCAAACATCGGTTTTGTGCCTTTCTCTACTGATTGTGGACTTTTTTGTTTTTTCTTGAAATCGCCAACTGCTATTTTGCTAGCTCTGGCTAATCAATAAATAGGATGAACTCTCCATGGGAAAACTTTTTAAAAAGGGCATTATTCCTTATTTCAACATGATTCCAATATAATTTGCAGATGAAATTAAATTGTCAGAAAAGAACTACCCAAACATATGAACTATAAAATACATTTTGGAAACGATAATATTAATCTAGCTATCATTGCTCCAATTTAATAAAAAGAAGCAATCTTTTGACTATTACATGTTTTACCAATGAAACAGAGAAGGGATCACTTCTGAAAGCAGGATGAATACTGCAATTACTTTTGGACTCACCAAATACCAATCAGTGAAATGTAAAACAAGTTATCAAACTGGTCTTAAGCAATGTTAGTCCTTATGACTCAGTACATTTGGGCTGATCACCTTGGGAACAATGATAAAAAAAAAAACACAATTTTGAAGTTTCTAGTTTAGCATTTTAGGTGTTTAGAAGTTGCCAGTCCAGGACATGTGCAGTGGCTCATGCCTGTAATCCCAGCGCTTTGGGAGGCTGAGGCAGGTGGATCACAAAGTCTAGAGATCGAGACTATTCTGGCCAACACGGTGAAACCTCGTCTCTACTAAAAAATATACAAAAATTAGCTGGGCCTGGTGGTGTGCGCCTGTAGTCCCAGTTACTTGGGAGACTGAGGCAAGAGAATCACTTGAACCCAGGAGGCGGAGGTTGCAGTAAGCTGAGATTGAGCCACTGCACTCCAGCCTAGGTGAGAGTGAGACTCTGTCTCAAAAAAAAAAAAAAAAGAAGTTACCAGTCCATCCTAACAACAAGGAAAAAGCAAAACAAATGAAAAAAAATCTACAAGTCTGCTTAGATCCACCAGAGAAGTGAGGTTGCAGGCAAAGGGATGCTCCCCAAACTGGAGAGGCAGAGAGGCAGACACAGAGAATCATAACAGAGCAGAAACCTTTGTAGGAACCAGTTATGGGGTAGGAAAACCTGAATTGCAATGATGAACTATTGGAGCTCAGTGTCAACTCTGAAAGTTAAAAACTTTGGGGGACCTAGTCATACAGTGGCCGCCACACTTTTATGTTTACCTTCAGGAGATCTACCAAGTCATCACAGTTAACATTGGAGAAATCCCTTTGTGAGTCTGGCAGGAGAGGAGAAAAGGAACCATTTTGAAATAAAACAGAGCATTTTTATTTTTTCTTAAGGTCTGCCCTCAGCAGAAACTATTTTACAAGAGCCTAACATACTGGGGTTTTATCAGGGCCTAATATATCTGGAAGAGGGGGAAATACTAAGTTTCAGCTGGCTCTTGCCTTCCATGTGAAGGCAGGGAAATAACTCCACCTGCCACACACCACACATACCTTGCCACTACACTACTAAAGGCCTGTTTGCTACAGTTACTTTTACCCACTAAATCATGCCTGCTTTTCAGCAAAAACAAATTACAAGACATACTACAGGGCAAAAAACACAGCTTGAAGACAATGAATAAGCATCAGAACCAGAGTCAGAAATGCCAGGAACATTAGAGTTACCAGACCAGAAATTTTTAAAAAATTGATTAATATGCTAGGGGCTTTAGTGGAAAAAGCAGACGACATGCAAGAACAAATAAACAATGTAAGAAGAGACAAAGAAATTTTGAGAAAAAAAATAAAGAGATGCTAGAGATAAAAAATGCTGTTAACAGAAATGAAGAATGCCCTTGAAGAGTTCATCAGTAGACTGGCTGAAGAAAGAAACTCAACTTGGAAATATGACAATGGAAACTTCCAAAACTGAAAAGCAAAGAGTACAAATACCGAAAAAAACCCTAAACAACATTCTAGAACTGTGGGGTAATTATAAACGGTGTAATGTATACATAATGGGAATACCAGAAGGTGAACAGAAAAAGAAAGAGCTGGAATATGTGAAGTAATAATGATTAAGAATTTCCACAGATTAACAGTGTACACCAAACCAGGAATCGAGGAAACTCATAATGCTAAACGGGACAAATACCAAAAAAACAAAACAAAACAAAAACTACATCTAAGCATATCATATTCAAACTTCAGAAAAATCAAAGTTTTAATATTTGAAGAAGCTGGAAGGGAAAAAACACCTTACCTATAGGGGAGTGAAGGTAAGAATTACATCTGACTTTTCTGAAGCTATTCAAGCTAGAAGACAGTGGAGTGAGAAAGCATACCAACCTATAATTCTATACCATGTAAAATTATTCTTCAAAAGTGAAGTAGACATAAAGACTTTCTGAGACAAACAAAAATTGAGGGAATTTATTGTCAGTAGACTGGCCTTGCAAGAAATGGTAAAAAGAAGTTCTTCCGAGGAAAGGAAAATGATACAGTCAGAAACTCAGATCTACATATAGAAAGGATGGGGCGGATCATGAAGTCAGGAGATCGAGACCATCCTGGCTAAAACAGTGAAACCCCGTCTCTACTAAAAAATACAAAAAAACTAGCCGGGTGAGGTGGCGGGCACCTGTAGTCCCAGCTACTCGGGAGGCTGAGGCAGGAGCTTGCAGTGAGCTGAAATCCGGCCACTGCACTCCAGCCTGGGCGACAGAGCGAGACTCTGTCTTTAAAAAAAAAAAAAAAAAAAGAAAGGATGAGCACAAGAGAAGGAATAAGTGAAGGTAAAACAAAAACGTATTTTCTTATGCCTAACTGAGTTAACTTATGTATGCTTACCAATAAGTGAGATGAATGATGGCAATGATACAATGGATGGGAGGGAGAAATGATAAATATGTTGTTATTATAAGGTACTTATATTATCTGTGAGGTGGAAAGTGTTATTTGAAATTGGACTCAGATTAGTTGTAAATAGATATATTGCAAACTCTAGAGCAACCACTAAAACAAGATAGAAGTATACTTGTATGCTAAGTGGAGAAAATGGAATCATAAAATAATTAAAATCATAAAAGGCAGAAAAAATGTGGAAGACAAAAACAGGTACAAAAAATAAGGACAAAAAATAGAAAAGAGAAACAATATGGCAGAGATTAATCCAATTATATCAATAAACACCTTAAATGTCAATGGTCTAAATACACCAATTAAAAGACTGTCAAACCAGATCAAAAAACAAGAGCTGACTGTATGTTGTCTACAAGAAACCCATCTTCAATATAAGGACACATAGATTAGAAAGTAAGGGATGGA
This sequence comes from Trachypithecus francoisi, assembly GCF_009764315.1. NCBI lineage: Eukaryota > Metazoa > Chordata > Mammalia > Primates > Cercopithecidae > Trachypithecus > Trachypithecus francoisi. Next base: position 99,635,650 of record NW_022681454.1, read on the forward strand.
GAAAGATACACCATGTTAAAACTAGTCAAAAGAGATGAAGTAGCGATACTAATTTCACACATAGCAGAGTTCAGAGCAAGGAAAACTATCAGGGATAAAGGGACACAGTGATAAAGACATCAATACCCCAAGAAGACATGGCAATTTTTATTTTGCATGCACCTAGCAAAAACGCATTAAAATACTTGAGGCAAAAAATGATAAAACTACAAGGAGAAATAGATCAATCTATTATAGTTGGAGACTTTAATGCCTCTCCATCAGAAGTGAACAGATCCACCAGGCAGAAAAATCAGTAAGGACATAGTTGAATTTAACAGTACCATCTATCACCTGGATGCAATTGACATCTATTGACTAGTTCATCCAACAACAGCATATTATATATTCTTCTCAAACTCACATTGAATATTTGTGAAGACAGACCACATTCTGGACCCATCATACCATGTCTGCTCTCAGACTACAATGAAATTAAACTAGAAATCCAAAACAGCTGAAAAATCCCCAGATAATTAGATATTTAAACAATACACTTCTAAACAACATATGGGTCACAGGAGAAATAAAGAGAAATTAAAATGTATTTTGAACTAAATGAAAATGAAAATATGACTTACCAGTATCTGTGGAATGCAGTAAAAGCACTGCTTAGAGGAAAATTTGTAGCATTGAATACATGTATTAGAAAAGAGGAAAGACCTAAAAATCAATAAATGAGGCTTTAACCTTAGGAAACTAAAAATGAGCAGCAAATTAAATCCAAAGTAAGCAGAAGAAATAAAAAGGTTAAAGTAGAAATCAATGAAACTGAAACGGAAAAATTAATAGAGAAAATAAATATCCTAAAAACTGGTTCTTTGAAAAGATCAATAAAGTTAACCTCTAGCTAGGCAAACTAAGAAAAAGAAAAATAATACAAATTACTAATATCAGAAATGGATGAGAGGACATCACTATAGAGCCCATGGACATTAAAAAATATGAGGAGCAACTCAATTATTACAACCCACAATTATGAACAACCCACAAATTTGATAATTTAAATGAAATGGATCAATTCTTTGAAAGATACAATCTACCAATACACAAGAAAGGCAGTTTGATTAGGCCTATATCTATCGAAGAAATGGCGTCAGTAATTAAAAACTTTCCAAAACAGAAAGAACCAGGTCTAGATGAATTCAATGGTGAATTCTACCAAATATTTAAGAAATTGAAGGAAAAACTACACCCATTCTCTACAATCTACAATCTCTTCCAGAAGATAGAAACAGAAACTCATTCTATGATGTCAGCATTATTCTAATATTAAAACCAGATGATGGATGACATTATACAAGAAAACTACAGACCAATATCGCTCATAAAAATAGATGTAAAAGCTGGGGGCAGTGGTTCATGCCTGTAATCCCAGCACTTTAGGAGGCTGAGGTGGGTGGATCACGAGGTCAGGAATTCGAGACCAGCCTGACCAACATGGTGAAACCCTGTCTCTACTAAAAATATGAAAATTAGTCAGGCATGGTGATGCGTGCCTGTAATCCCAGCTATTCAGGAGGTTGAGGCAGGAGAATCGCTTGAACCTGGGAGGCGGAGGTTGCAGTGAGCCGAGATCGCGCCATTGCACTCCAGCCTGGGAGACAGAGTGAGACTCCATCTCAAAAGAAAAAAAAAAAAAAATGTAAAAAAAGATGTGAAAACCGCAACAAAATATTAGGAAGTCAAATCCAATCATGTGTAAAAAAGATTATACATGACCAAATGGGATTTATCCCAGGTATGAAAGGCTGGTTTAACATTCAAAAATCAATTAATGTATTCCATCAAAGGCTAAAGAAGAAAAATCACATGATCATATCAATAGATGCAGAAAAAATATTTGTCAAAATCCAATACCCATTCATAATTTAAAACTCTCAGCAATAGAGATGAACCTCTACAACTTGATAAAGAATGTCTACAAAAAACTACAGCTAACATCATAGTTAATCATGAGAAACTAGAAGTCTTCCTGCTGTGATCAGAAACAAGGCAAGGATGTCCCCTCTCACCTCTGGTTTTCAACACTGTACTAGAAGTCCAAACTAATGCCATAAAACAAGTAAAGGAAATACAAGGTACACAAATCTGTAAAGAAGAAATAAAATAAAACTCTCTTTGTTTACACATGACATGATCATCTGCATAGAAAATCTGAAGGCATCAACAAAAATACTCCTGGAACTAATATGCAACTATAGCAAAGTTGCAGGATAATAAGTCAATATACAAAAGTTAATAGCTTTCCCGTATACCAGTAATTTACAAGTGTAATTTGAAATTAAAAATACATTACCATTTTACTAGCACCCCCCAAAATAAAATACACAGGCAAATCTAACAAATATATACAAGATCTATATGAAAAAAACTACTACCAAACTCTGATAAAAAAGTAGAAGAATCAAATAAATGGAGAAATATTCCATATTCATGGATAAAAAGACACGATATTGTTAAGATGTCAGTTCTTTCCATCTATAAATTAGAAGCAATCCCAGCAAAACCATAGGAAGTCATTTTGTGAATAGGGACAAACTAATTCCAAAGTTTATATGGAGAGGCAAAGGACCCAGAATAACCAACACAATGTTGAAGAACGTCAGAGAACTGACATTACTTGACTCCCAGATTTACTATAAAAATCAGCAGTTTCCAGATTTGCTATCAATGAAAGAACCAATAGATCAATGGAATAGAATAGAGAGCTCAGAAATAGATCCCACATGGTCAAATGATCATTGACAAAGGAGCAAAGACAATATAATGGTGCTGAATCTGGACATCCACAAGTAAAAAAAAAAAAAAAAAAAGACCTTAAGCACTTCAGAAAAATTAACTCAAGATGGGTCATAGGTTTAAATGTAAAACAAAAACGATGGAAGACAGCATAGGAGAAAATCTAGATGATCTTGGGTTTGGTGATATTTTAGATACAAACGCAAAGGCATAATCTGTGAAAGAAATAATTGATAAGCTAGACTTTTTTTTAACATTAAAAATCTGCACTATGAAATACAATGCCACGAGAATGAGAAGACAAGCCACAGACTGGTAGAATATATTTCCAAGACACATCAGATAAAGGACCAATATTCAAAGTATACAAACAATTCTTAAACCTTAACAATGAGAAAACAAATAACCTGACTAAAATAGGGGCAACAGACCTGAAGAGACATTTCACCAGAAAAGATACACAGATGACAAATAACTATAAAAAATGTTCAACATCATATGTTATTAGAGAATTGGAGATTGAATGAGATACTACTACACACTTACTAGAATGGTCAAAATCCCAAACTGACAACACCAAATGCTGATGAGAATGTGGAACAACAGGAACTTTATTTGTTGCTGGTGGGAGTGCAAAATGGTACAGCTCCTTTGGAAGACTGTCTGGCAGTTTCTCACAAAACTAAACAAATTTTTACTGTATGATCTAGAAATTGCATTCCTTGGTATTTACTCAAGTGAGTTGAAAATGTATGTCCACACAAAAATATATACATGTATGTTTATAGCAGCTGAACTCATAATTGCCAAAACATACAAGCCACCAAAATATCCTTTGGTAGGTGAGTAGATAAATAAACAGGTACATACAGACAATGGAATATTATTCAGCATTAAAAAGAAATAAGCTATGAAGCCATGAAAAGACATGGGGAAAACGTAAATAAATATTACTAAGTGAAAGTTGTCAACCTGAAAAGGCTATATATACTGTACAATTCCAACATATGACATTCTGGAAAAGGTGATACTATGGAGACGGTAAAAAGATTAGCAGCTGCCAGGGTTTAGGAAGGTGAAGTGATGAATATAGGTGGAACACGGGATTTTTTTTTTTTTTTTTTTTTTGAGACGGAGTCTCGCTCTGTCGCCCAGGCTGGAGTGCAGTGGCCGGATCTCAGCTCACTACAAGCTCCGCCTCCCGGGTTCACGCCATTCTCCTGCCTCAGCCTCCCGAGTAGCTGGGACTACAGGCGCCCGCCACCTCGCCCGGCTAGTTTTTTGTATTTTTTAGTAGAGACGGGGTTTCACCGTGTTAGCCAGGATGGTCTCGATCTCCTGACCTCGTGATCCGCCTGTCTCGGCCTCCCAAAGTGCTGGGATTACAGGCTTGAGCCACCGCGCCCGGCCGAACACGGGATTTTTATGGCAGGATAGTAAAATTACTCTGTATGATACTGTAATGATGGATACATGTCATTTTACACTTGTAACTCATAGAACGTACTATGCCAAGTGTGAACCCTAATGTAAGCTACAGACTTTGGGTGATAATGATGTATCAATGCAGGTTTATTGATTGTGCCAAATGTGTCACTCTGACGTGGGCTGTTGATAGGGGAGATTGTTGGTGAAGATGGGATATAAGGGAACTCTCTGTACTTTCTGCTCAATTTTGCTGTGAACCTAAAACTGCTCTTAAAAAAAGTTTATTAAAGCACATGAGGCCCAACTAAAGTAGCTGAGCAGGCTTGCCTATGACTTTACCATACTTGCTGCCCATAGCCTTGAAACAGACTCATGTCTTATGATCTCTAAGGCTACTTGTGTAAAAGGCTCAGTTCTTTCAGAAGCAGTGAGAAGGAGAAGAAAAAGAGAATAGTAAAAGGATTCAAGATTTCACAAGTGGAAACTAAATATTATACAATAAGATTTTGTTACCTTGATCAGTATGAATTGGTAAGGATACATTAGAGGAAGAACACGTTTTACCAAATCAATTTTTTTAAAGCATATACAAATAAAGAAAATATACATAAGTTGCCCTTTTAAGAATGAGCTAGGACAATTAAAGCAAACAGCAACAAAAAAGAAGTAGCACAGCAAAAAGTAATACTTACAATTATTCTGTTATTAAAGAAGTTATTCATTTGACAAATCCTATCATTTTCTTTCTGGATGCCATTTTTAAGCTTTTCTATATCAAAACGAGTATTTAACCACTCTTCCAAAAACCGTGTCATTTCTTTCCTATTACTTAGTATTTGCTGAAATTCAGTTTTTATGGTAGGGAACTCACTTTCTGAGAAATCTTTGAGAATTTCCTGTGTGAAAAATAAGTGTCAAATTGTTTAAACACTAGGAAAGTTTTGATCCAAATATCATACACACACACACACACACACACACACCATAAAAAGAGGGCAATACCTACTGGACTCTTGCTTTTCTTCCTTTTTACATCACTTCTTAATATTTTAAAGTAAACTAAGAAATATAATTGTAAGTTAAAACTTTATTCTAGTTATTTGCATAATATAATTTTGGCAGTATATGTGATGTAACAGATTGTACCTATTAGAATAAAAACTTGTAAAAATGACAATTTTGTGACTAATTGTACAATACCTGAAGTGTATCTTAATTTTTATTTTTTGAGATGGTCTCACTATGTTGCCCAGGCTGGTCTTGAATTCTTGGAGACAAGTGATCCTCCTGCCTGAGCCTCTTAAGTGGCTGGAATTATAGGCATGCCACTGGGGCTGACTTCATGAAGTGTTTCTAAATGTAGCTTCTTAATACATTTAGCAGACCTTACATACATGTTGGGAATTGGATGCCAGCCTCACACAGATGAATAAAAGTAACACATTCCATGTGGAGTTACTGCAATAAAGAGGTTTCTGACTCCCAGCACAGACGTAAGAAGTTTCCTGTATCTGTGGAGGTCTGAAGGGACGCTAGTCCATTATTTGCCAGTCTTTATGTCTGGCCAGGTATCACTCTGCAACTTATTTTCAATTTCTGGTAAATGAAAATAGCTCCAAGCACATGAAAAAGTACCTTGCTACTTGATAAAAAGGCTTAAAATCTAATTGAATCCATTTAAAATAAATTATACCTCAATATGTAGATCCATATTCTGGTTCAATTTGAGATCCCTTAATTCTCTGGACGGTACATCACAATCTTGTTGAAGGTGCTGTATTTTAATTAGCAATTCCTTTTGCTTTTCCGCTTCATCAATAAAATCCATTTCAAATTTATTGATGGACTCATGTTGTTCTTCTTTTATTTTTGTAACATAGCTTAACACATACTTGCAGAAAAAATTAAACAAATTGGAAAATGAAAATTTTCTCACATTTACAGGAAGTTTTAATCCTTGAGACTGAGGTAGGATGACATCTCTTATTTACCTATATCCTCTCACAAGTGAGGAAAAGAAAAAGAGCTTCTGTCTATCCCCATTTCTTCCTCTTAGTATCTTAGGAGAATAACTCCCAGACCTATACTTCCTTATTTCTGACTTCTTATTAGATATACTTCTTGGATGTCTTACAAGTACTTCAAATTCCACATGTTTAAAATGTAACATGATCCCTTTTTCTACAAGTCCTCCTTTTTCTATTGCCCCGTTTTTGGCTAATTACATTGGCAATCACCTGGGTTTCCCAGTTAAACTCATGAGACTCATTTTCAACATCCTATCCTGCCAACCCTGATTGGGTAACCCCGACTGGGTAACCAAGAAGATGATGTTACATGTCTCAAGATTTCCTTGTTGGCTGGGCGCGGTGGCTCAAGCCTGTAATCCCAGCACTTTGGGAGGCCGAGGCGGGCGAATCACAAGGTCAGGAGATGGAGACCATCCTGGCTAACATGGTGAAACTCCATCTCTACTAAACATACAAAAAATTAGCTGGATGTGGTGGTGGGCACCTGTAGTCCCAGCTACTTGGGAGGCTGAGGCAGGAGAATGGCGTGAACCCAGGAGGCGGAGCTTGCAGTGAGCTGAGATTGCACCACTGCACTCCAGCCTGGGCAACACAGCAAGACTCCATCTCAAAAAAAAAAAAAAAGACTTCCTTGTCAAGCATATTTAGGTATTTGGCTTCAACGAGACAATAATTTGAATGCCATATGTCTCATGGACTTCATGAATAATTCTAGATGTCTGATTACCAGGATTTGTGGAAGAATTACCAGGGCCTGAAGGGCAATCTACCCATATAGGGCAGATAACAGCTTCCTTATTCCTCAACTTCCACCATTCCTTAACCTATTATAATCTGGTCTCTTCCTTAACTACTCAATTGAAACTGTTCTGACAATGATCACTGATGAGTTCTATTATCACCACATTGAGAGAACATCTTCAGTCCATATTCTGACTCTGAAGTATTTGCCACTCTAACTTCATCTCTGACATGCTTTTCTCCACTGATTTGGGTAGCAGCACTTTTGCTAGGTTCTCTCCTGTATCTTTGACTTTTCCAACCTTTAACCCATGTGTTGCTCACTTTTCTGCTACTGACTCTTAGACATTTACCTTTTCCAGAGTTCTGTTTCTATCCTAAGGCTCTTACTCTTCATTATGCTTTCTGGATGATCTTACAAATGTATTATCTATCACTTATATGCTGATCAGTCTCAAATGTTAGTCCTTATTTTCCTCCTGCCAAACCTCAAATTCACATCTAAATGTCTACTTGGTTTCTCTTCTTGGATGTTCCATCATACGTATTTCAGCCCCCAAACATCTCAAATTAAACAATCTCCTGCCTCATCTACTTTGTTTCTCTTTCTATTTTTGAATATCAGTTAATGGTACCACTATCCGCAAACCTCACTAAGCCCAAATCCAAGAACTCCATCTAAACTTCTTTCCCTTATGTCCACTATCAATTATGTAGACCTGCTATTTTAAGTTGCTAAATATTTCTTTAACCTTGTTTGTCCTCTCTAGCCCTATGAAACCTTCCCTAGTAGTACAGTTACATATAAAATATCATCTGGAACACTGTAACTGCCTCTTATTGCTTTCTGCCACTAGCCTTATCTCCCTCAAACTCATTTCTTCTTTATTCTTTAGTTTAGTACCTAAATGGTAATCAGATCCTGTTACCACCACTTAAAATAACTGTCTAATGATTCCCCATCTACAAAAAGGACTCCAAGCTTTGTTACTGAGTCTGGCTTCCACTACAGTTTCATCTTCTGTAACTTTATTTGGTACGTCATATAACTTGCATGCACTTCTATCATTGCACTTAATACCTGTTTATATGTCTGTCTCACCCCAGACTATGAGATCTTTGAGATGTTAACTCTCATCTGCCTCCTGAGCACCCTGACATAATGTCTAGGCCCACAGGCAGTTCAGGTGTTGTTGAATGACCAGGTGATAGGTGTATTGATTATCCTACATATTACTGTGCTCAGACTCACATAATCTTTAATTTGGTAGTAAGAATACTAAATAGCAAATATGCCAGCACCCGAAGCAGGACTTAAATACATTGATGTTTATAACTGAAATTTACAGCAATATTTACAAGGATATTACTAAAAAAGATGGTACCTTAAGTTTCTTCATGATTCTGTGGAATTCCATGGAACATCTCTGGTTTGCAGTAAAAAGTTTTTCAATGTGTTTGGTTTGTAAATAGGGAAGTGAGAGGTTTGCTTTAACTCTCATTGAAAGCTCTTTTTGGATTTCAATTTCCTTCTCTAAGTCAAGAGACAATCTATTCAAGCACTCATAATGATCATCCATCTCTGAGTATCTCTTCAAAAGCTCCTAAAGGAAATGAGAATTCACTCAATTTATAACAATTCATTCTAATATAACAATAAGTAGTTACAACTCTAGAATTGTAACAAAACTCACACTTTAACATTTTCTGTAGGACAGAAATAAAGATCTTTGTATTTAAAAACAAAAGGAAACTCTTGTTGTCATTTTGGATTACAGAAATAATAGATAATTATTATGGCGATTTAAAAAATTTAAGTAAATATAACAAAGAAAGCCAAGACCAACCATTCTTAACATTTTGATGCATTTTCTTTTAGTTTTTTGAATATCCATGATTTGAATCAACATTGACAAAGTCTGATGAGAAATTTGAGTAAATTCAATTAAGTATGTATTGTAGTTCATGGTTGAGTGCTGGTTTATGTTTACAATAGGCAGTTGGAGTTAGCAGATAAAACAAGTGATTAAGAATCAAACTATACAAAAAACTAGCCGGGCGCAGTGGCGGGCGCCTGTAGTCCCAGCTACTCGGAGGCTGAGGCGGGAGAATGGCGGGAACCCGGGAGGCGGAGCTTGCAGTGAGCCGAGATCGCGCCACTGCACTCCAGCCTGGGCGACACAGCGAGACTCCGTCTCAAAAAAAAAAAAAAAAAAAAAAAAAAGAATCAAACTAACTATTTGTCAGCTTGGTATAGATACTTCACACAATCCTACTCTCTGCCTAGAGTCTGTTTTCTATCCCTTTATCAGATGTAGAGTTCAGGTTCCAGCTGTGCCACTTCTTGACTGGGGAAGTCACTGAGCCATTTTCACAACAGGAAGACCACAATAATTACCACAAAGTTTTCTGGGGTCAAGTAAAATATATGATCTATACCTATATATCTATATAATCTATAAAACAGACACAGTCATTTAGCTGAAGGAGACAAAATTATATTTATAAAAGTGTTTCTATACCCAAGTTTTGAAATAAGTCAGATACAAGTCTGACTTAGTTTAAAATTGAGATTCTACCAATTTACTAGCTGTGTAACCTTGGGCAACTGCTAAACTTCCTTTCTGAGCCGCAGTTTCCTTGTGTATGAATGGAGCAATAAAGCCTATATCATGAGGTAAAACACCCAGTATGGTACGCAGCATACAGTAGACATGCGATAAACCTGGGCCCATAGACTCAAGTGACTTGAGGCTATGCAGGTGACACACTGGTCAGAACACAGGTAGAGAAACATGTAAAATTCAAGTTGCTGTAATCATGTAGTGGGTAACATGTTTAGTTCAGGGTGCTAAACAATAAAACAAGGGCGTTCTCACAAGAATGAGCCCTTTATTCTTAATAATTTAAGAAAAGCTAGATGTTAATCAATCTGGAGTGTTGGAGAGGGGATTCCTGTTTTTGGTTTTAGGATGAATCAGTTATGGTATATAGCAGCATATTGAACACTGACTTATGTCAGGAATGTGCTAAACGATACAGTCATAAACAAAACAAAAATGTCCTTAGAGATCTTGCATTCCAACAGGTGTGACCGCAAATCCTGTTGGCTTTCCCTTCAAAGTATATTCAGAATCTCAAGACTTCTCACTACCTCTATTGCTCCCTCTCTGGGACAGGCCAGGATGATCTCTGCCTGGGTGACTGAAATTAGTCTTTATAATGGTCTTCCTGCTTCCACTCTATTTTCAATATAACAATTAAGAGTCATCCCTTTAAAATGTAAGTCAGATTATGTTTCTCTTGCAGTAAAAATTCACCAATGGATCTCCATCTCACTTAATAAAACTCAAAGTCTTTTTTCGTGTCCCACAGCTTGCCTCTTCCCTGATAACTCTCTGAACTCATTTGTTAGCAGCTTGCCCCTTTTCGATGTTCCTTGAACCACCACGGAGTCTTCTGCCTCAGGAACTTTGTACTCGCTGTTCCCTTTGCCTATAAGGGTCTTTTCAGACATCTGTACGGCCTGACCCTTTACCTCCTTCAGGTATTTGCTCAAGTATTACTTTTCTGGTGAGGACTTAAATTCACAAGGTCCCATTGTTGTTTGTGTATGTGTGCATTACACATACATACCTATACTAGGTTACAATGTTTAGAAAAATACTGAGCACTATCGATTCATTCCAGAGGTTCCTTCAATTCCACTTTAGGTTTCAGTAAGCCTTTGGAAGGGAACCAATAATGATTTGTAGTTTTAACAGGAGGTACTTACTTTTATTCTAGAGCACTTTTCTCTCAGGCTTTCTGTAAGGTGCTGCTGTCCATCACTTAGTAACCTTTTTTCAGGTTTTATTTGGTGGTTCTGTTGGTCCTGCTTTGGTAAAAAGAAAAAAAAATAAACAGGGCTTTTGTCATGACTACATTTACATATAATGTCTAACTGGACACTTAAATTACACATTTTAATAATGGAATTAAGTATTACACTTGTAACTCAAAGCAATGTTAAAATGATTAGAAAATAAATAACAGTACCAGTAAGTTTTATAGGGAGTGACTTCAACTCATTGGGAAAAAAGTAGAAAAACCATATAATTTTTGGAGATAGGATTTGTTTTCACAGCTACAAATTAGGTTTTAGGGCCAGGCATGGTAGCTCACGCCCGTAATCCTAGCACTCTGGGAGGCCGAGGCAGGAGGATCACTTGAGTTCAGGAGCCCAAAACCAGCCTGGGATACATAGTGAGATCCTGTCTCTATAAAAATAAATACATAAATAAATAAATGAACAAATAACCAGGAAAACAAACAAATTAGATTTTAATTTCTGATTCCTACCCTTCCAAATCTCTGCATTATTCACTTGTAGTTTTAAGAGGGGCACTTACTTTTATCCTAAAGTACCTTATTGCCACCAACCAAATATACTTAAAATCACCTGTACTGTCTATTGTGTTTCATATATTCTTCCCAGCCCCTTGGAAAAGTTCATATTCTGTGTACATTTTGCATTTCTGATTAACAAGTATAAAGTGAAACAAAAACATTTTCTCCCACTTATTTATCTTGTTCACTAGAAGAATATTTGTTGAATCAATTAAATCTCTTTATAAACTTAGTTAAGGCCCATATAAAGAAATGAGAATAAAAAAATATTTTTACAGATTTTAATCAACTTATTTGTCTGAACTTTGTTACTTTTAAAAAGAGGATTTGGCCGGGCGCGGTGGCTCAAGCCTGTAATCCCAGCACTTTGGGAGGCCGAGACGGGCGGATCACGAGGTCAGGAGATCCAGACCATCCTGGCTAACCCGGCGAAACCCCGTCTCTACTAAAAAATACAAAAAACTAGCCGGGCGAGGGGGCGGGCGCCTGTAGTCCCAGCTACTCGGGAGGCTGAGGCAGGAGAATGGCGTAAACCCGGGAGGCGGAGCTTGTAGTGAGCTGAGATCCGGCCACTGCACTCCAGCCCGGGAGACAGAGCGAGACTCCGTCTCAAAAAAAAAAAAAAAAAAAAAAAAAGGATTTAATTAGATATTTTAAGATATATGATTCTGAATATCTATAAATAGTCATACCAGAACAACTTAATTTTTATATTTATCTTGCCTTTTTTTCCTTTTAACTTCACCAATAAGAGCCCAACTCTAGAACTCCAGCATGTATAGGTAGAGAAATGGGAATATTTGCTCTCTTACAAATCTAATCCTTCAAATATTTCTCCATTTAGAATAATGCTAACTCTTGATTTAAAAAAAACTTTAAAATGTTATATTAAGGGAAATAGTCTGCTTTAACACACTTTATAAAAATAAAGAATTAAATATTATTTTCTGAAAATATTTTTGCTTCTTTTAAAACTGTTTTCTATTGTGTGAAAATTATAGTAACCATTTCCCACTATCCTTTACTGTTCATAGAAATTTCCAGAAAAAGAAATAAAAACATTGTAATTCTTTTCAAAAAAGCTTAATTCTTATTAATAGTTACTACACAGGGTAAGATTCTGAACTCACTCTAGCTATCATTTCCCTTAAGGTTGCTACGAATTGGTCCCTTTCCATTTTGAGAGATTCTTTTATCCTCCTTAGCTCATCTCTTTCTTTAGCTACAATTCTAATTTCTTCAAGGCTTTCATGAAGTTTCTTAGTCAACTGGAAGTTATCCATTCTCACATTTTGCATAGATAAGTTTTGGGCCTCAAATTGCTTCTTCAACTGTTCCATCTCATTAATTTTTTTATGACTCATATTGACATCTTCTTTCATTCTAAGCAGATGAAGTTCTTTTTTCCGAAGTTCTTGGATCTTGAGATAATTGTAAAACAAGTTAGAATGTAAGCAATTTCTTCAAGGAAGGAAAAATAGTGTCTACTTGTGTTTTATATGCACATGTATATCTACATATCTGTATCTATATCTTTTTAATTCCACGAATAATACGGACAAAGTTACTTCCAAAAGAAGAACAAAACAACACATACCTTTTTCTGTAATTCATCTTTTGATTTATCTAAATCCTTTTGAATGTTTGAAATTTGAGTTGTCTTTTCTAAAATTTTTTCTCTAAGTTTATCAATAGTTTCCTTGTGTTCTTTTGATAGCATATGAGCAGTTTTTAGTTCCTGTTGTATTTCCAGATCCTTTATTGTTGGAAGAAATCAAGAAATGTAATGACATAAAAGTAATTACCTTTACTTAATAATTAATAAGTTTAAACAAAATCTTAAAAACTATATACTCACAGTTAAAAACAAGCATTATACAACCTCCCAAATTAGAACAGTAAAGTAAAATTTCCTGCTGGTAGCCTCCTCCATAGCCTTCTCCTTTCACACCACTTGGACATCTTTCTAAATCATTATCACATAAAGAGTACACCATTCTTATGCTTAGTTTTCCATTCTTATGCTTAGTTATCCATTATACAGATAGTGCCTTATTGGTGGACAGTTAGATTACTTCTAGGTTTTGGTCACCACACACAATGCTGCAGTGAAGACTGTATTTTTGCCCAAATATGTGAATATAATGGTAGGGTAAAGAGAGAACACAACTCACTCTAGCTTTGGTTTCTTGTAGGCTTTCCATGAGTTGGTCTCTCTCCAGTTTGAGTGTTTCCTCTACTCTTCTTAGATTATCTCTTTCTTTCATTACAGATTTCATTTCTTCAAGGTTTTCATGAAGTTTCTGAGCCAAATTTAAGTTCTCCGTTTCTATTTTACTCAGAGTTAAGCTTTGGTCTTTTATTTGTTTCTTTAGTTGCTCCATTTCGGACACTTTTTTCTGTGTCTCATTGACATCTTTTTTTAACTTAAAAAGTTGATGTTCATTTGCCTTAAGTTCTTGGATCTTAAGATAATCATAAAATAATATGTTAGGTGGCTTTTTAGGGACAGATAAATAATAGTTTCTAAATTGATTAAGACAACTGTCTACTCCTGTAACTCTCACTGATATCTTGCACAATTCCACATAGAATTTTACTTTCTTTTGAGGTATAACATATATAAAGCATGCTAATCTTCAATGTGTAACTTAATTTATTCTTGACACAGGAATAAATCTATGAAACTACAACCCAGATTAAAACAGAGAATATTTCCAGCACTTCATAAAGTTTCTGCGTGCCCCTTCCTAGAGACAGCCACTATTCTGACCTTTATCATCCTGGTTCACTTTTGCCTGCTTTTGAACTTATATATCAAAATGTATGTATCCATTTTCCTGCTGATGAACATTTGAGTTTTCAGATTTTTGCTAGTTTGAATAAGGCTGCTATAAACATTCTTGTGTCTTTTTATAGAAGTATGTATGTACTCTTTTCTCTGAGGTACATACCCAACAAGTGGAAATGTGGGCCTCAGGCAGGCTACGTCCAGCATTAGTAAATACTGCCAATGTGTCTTCCAATGTGGTTGAACGATTTTATATCCCCAACAATTTTAGGCACAGATAAATCAGATATCCAATCAAACAATCCCCCCACAAAAATACCTTTTCTTGTAATTTAGCATTTGAATTTTCTAAATCTTTTTGTATATTTGCTATTTTATCTGTCTTCTCAGAAACAATTCCTCTGAGTTTGTCAATAGTTTCCTGGTGCTCTTTCAGATGCATGTGAGCAATTCTTAGTTCTTCTTGTTTTTTCAGATCCTTTATCATTAGAAAAATTTTAAAAACAGTGACATATCTTAATATTAGTTTTTAAAAAATAAAGTGATATATTTTCTTAGTAAAAATAATAACAGTGTTACTCTATATCTTTGCTATTAAGTTACAGGTTTTCTCCTCCTCGTCCTCATCTCTTTACACTCTACTTCTGCTTTTCAGAGGCAAACACATTACACATATATTACTTTTTTTAAGTGTTGCATAGTATTTTGACATACTGTTTATATTTACTGTTTCCTTCCGAGGAACATTTAAGATTGTTTCACATTTTTAATTTTAAAATCACTATAATAAATAACCTGTGGTATATGTATATGTTGTGTTTGTATATACACACACACAGTCCTTTAACAGTACATATGTAGGCTAAAGTCCATAAAGAAAATGCTAATTGCAGACTTGAACATTTTCAAGAGCAGTACCAAATTAAAAGGCTGTATCATTTCATTCTTGCCAACAGTCATACTTGGTTCAAAGAAGGGCTCATTGCTGTGAGACAATACATTGAATTGCTAGAGAGAGGAATGAGCTTATTTTAGCTTCTGTTTCTCTAAGACCTTCCCTAACTTGGTCTCGCTCAATTTTAAAGGTTTCCTCTACTCTTCTTAGGCCATCGTTTTCCTTAGTAACAGATCTTACATCCTTAAGGTTTTCATGAAGCTTCTGAGTCGATCTTAATTTCTCCATTTCTACACTTTCCAGAGTTACATTCCAGGCCTCTAGTTGCTTCTTTAACTGACCCGTTTGATACATAATTTCCCTAAGATCATTTTTTACTTTAAGAAGTTGAGGCCGGGCCTGGTGCCTCATGCCTGTAATCCCAGCACTTTGGGAGGCCGAAGCGGGTGGATCATGAGGTCAGGAGATCGAGACCATCCTGGCCAACACGGTGAAATCCTGTCTCTACTAAAAATACAAAAATTAGCTGGGTTTGATGACATACATCTGTAATCCTAGCTAATTGGGAGGCTGAGGCAGGAGAATCGCTTGAACCCGAGATCATGCTCCTGCACTCCAGGCAACACAGAGAGACTGTCTCAAAAAACAAACAAACAAAAAGTTCTTTCTTCTGAAGTTCTTGGATCTTGAGATAATCACACAATAAGTCAGTATATCAGTAGACACAAAAAGATCAATGACAGTTTCTAAATTGAGTAGCCCAAGTAAGTCTTCACTTGCCTTCAATTTTAGGGTACTTCATATCTTGTTTCATGATACACAAAAAGATTTGATTCAGACTCTCAGTAACTGAGAGTTTAAAAAAAATATTTAAAAAAATACCTGTGCTTTTAAGGCAGCATTTGAGTTTTCTAAGTCCTTTTGCATATTTGATATTTCATTTGTTTTCTCTGAAACAATCCCTCTGAGTTCATCAATAGTTTCTTGGTGCTCCTTCAGATGCATGTGAACAATTTTTAGCTCCTCCTGTTTTTCTAGGTCCTTTATTAATAGAAAAATAAAAATAATACATTGAGAGTAATACCATTCACACGGTATAGAAAGGTATAAGGCAGGAGGTAAAAAATCTTCCACCCTCTTCTGAGGCCTCCTAGTTCTCACCCTCTAAGCTACTTTTAGATGTCAATACATTCTAGATACATTACTCCTGAACTTACCCTGTTCCCTAACAGGACACTTCACACTTCAAATCAGCACTACGGCTCTACCACATTTTTTATTTGTGGCATAGTATTCCATGATGTGAATGTGCTACACTTATTTAACCAGTCCCCTGCCAATGGATGGTTAGAATTTTCCCTGTTTTTGTGTTATTTCATTAATACAACTTGTTGCAAAGAATATCCTACAAATATCTTTATATAGTTGTGCAAATGTGTGGAGGATAGTCACAATTTGACTTGTGGATCAACGAATAAACCTTTTGAAAAAATTGGAAGGTATTACCAAATACACTACCACCAACTTTCCTCAATATTGGACCAATTTTATACTCCCACCAACCCTATGGCAGATTTTTCTCTTAGGATACAATGCCATAGTTACTAGAGGTATAGAGAGATGGTAACTCACTCTAGTTACAGTTTCTCTAAGGTTTTCCTTGAGCTGGTCTCTCTCTACTTTGAGCGTCTCCTCCACACTTCTAAGGTCATCTCTTTCTTTTGTTACAGATCTCATTTCTTCAAGGTTTTCATGTAGTATCCGAGTCAACCTTATATTCTCCATTTCTATGTTTTCCAGGTTTAACTTCTGGGTCTCAAATTGCTCCTTCAAGTGTTCTATTTCACACATTTTTTCCTGAGTCTCATTGACAGCTGTCATCTTAAGAAACTGATATTCTTTTTCTTGAGATTCTTGCATCTGAGAAAATTATAAAGTCAGTTACAACATAGGCAGAATATTTTTAGGAAAAGGAATTGTTCCTAAAATAAGGCAATCATTTTTACATTGTAATCTAAAGTATATACTGCTTTCTTTCATAAGGGATATGAGTAACAATAATTAGATGTCATTTTCCAATTTAACAAAACAAGTCCCACTTCTTCCTATAATTCACCATCAGAATTTCCTAAATCCCGATGAATATTTGCTACTTGAGCTGTCTTCTCTGAAATATTGTCTACTAACAGTTTATTGGTACTAAGTTGAATATAAGCAGTTTTTGATTCCTCTTTTATTTCCAGTCCCTTTATGATTAGAGGAAAATCAATAAAACATCACAAGAACACCATCATTATCACCTTAACACTATTTCTGTATCCAAAAAAAGTAAGATGGAAACTTACTTTAGCTATAATTTCTTTAGTGTTTTCTTGCAGTTGGTCTCTCTCTATCTGAAGGGCCTCCTGTACTCTTTTCATTTCCTCTTTTTCCTTAATCATAATTTGTATTTCTTCTTGACTTTCTTGAAGTCTGCTAGTCAACTCGAGCATCTTACTTTCTATACTTTGTAGTGCTGGATCCTTGGCTTTGAGATGTTCCTTGAATTGTTTCAGTTCATTCACTTTTTCCTGAGTCTCACTAATTCGTTTTATATTAAGTTGTTCCTCTTTCTTATAAATCTCCTGGATCTTAAACATAATTATAAAATAAGTTAATAGTAAAAAAAAAAAAAAATGTAAACACACACACGGGGGAAAAGGTTGTCTTCCAAAACAATTAAGTATGCTAAACAGCCGTCTTCATAATCCAGTTAGCTACTCCACCCCCACCCATTTTCCTCCCACTGTTTCTTCATCCCCAATTTACCTTGTTCTGTAATTTATCATTGATTGCTTCTAATTCTTTTTGAATGGTTGATATTTCAGTTTCCTTCTCTGAAATATTCACTCTTAACTCATCAATAGTTTCCTTTTGTTCTTTCAGGCAACAATGAACAACTTTAAGTTCCTCTTCAGTTTCCAGGTGCTTTATTATTAGAGGAAATTCCAATAAATTTACAGAAACATTATAACTATGACGCTGTAATTAACTCCCTTTTCCAAATATTTAGGGTTTATAAAAATATTTGGTTACAAAATATTTTTAAAAAACATGGTGAAAAGATGAAACCTACTTTAGCTGCAATTTCTTTTATATTTTCTTTGAGCTGGTCACTTTCAGACTGAAGAACTTCTTGCAGCCTCTGTAGGTCATCTTTCTCCTTAGCTACAGATTTCATTTCATCATGACTTTCTTGAAGTCTTTTGGAAAATCTGAGCATTTCTATTTCTATCCTTAGCAGTGCTGAATCTTTGGGTTTGAATTGCTCCATCTCACTCACAATTTTAGTAGTCTCATTGTCTTTTTCTTTCATATTTAAGGACTGTTCTTGTTTGCTTTGAGACTCTTGGATCTTAAGAGAATCATAAAACAGTATAGTTGATATCCAGAGATATTGTGCTTTAGGGGAAAATAAAGCAGGATGCTTTCTAAAACAATTAAGGCAGGATTCAGTGCCTCATTTACAGAGCAATCTCTCCATTCTCCCACTCTTCCATTACTCAGGCATGTAACACCTTTTAAAAATTGAGGTCTCACTGTGTTGTCAGCATCTTATTTGAGGCTGGAGATAAAATGATGAGACTTATAGGATCTCTCTCTTTTTGACACTTACACTTTAAGGACAAAGACAGATATGATGTCGAATCTTACCAAACAGAGATGCTGGCTTCTCCTAGGGCCCAAGTGTCAAATATAATCTATTGTGAATGATTAGAAAGGGTTTCCTAGAGGAGAGAAAGCCTTAACTGAGATCTGAAGGATGAGAGCATTAGTTAGGCTAAAAGGAGTATGGAAGTACTGCAGGTAGAGAGACCTGAGAATCTGAAAGCCATGAGCTGAGGAAGAGCAATATATGAGTGTGGTTGGAGAACAAAGAATAGGAAGAAGAGTAAATTGAAATAAGACTGGTAAGATCTGCACCTTGGGCCTCATAGGCCACATAGAGAATCCTGGTCTTTATTTAAAAAGTAGCAATAAGATATTAAAATAATGTAAGAAAGGATCATTTAGGCCCAGTGTAGAAACTGGATTAGAGAAGTGTAAGAATGAGTATGGGAAGACAAGTTAGGAGGCTACTGCAGATACCCAGGGAAAGAAATGATGTTCAGTTGGATTAGGGTGGTGGCACTGTGGAGAGAAAAGCAGGATGATTTTTAAAACACACACTAAAATCAACAAGATTTGGAAACTGGATTATAAAATAAGCAGAGAGGAGGGGATATTAATAGGGATAGCTCCCAGATTTGACTAAAACAATGAGAAAAGACAGTAGTGCCTTATGAAACATTAAAGGAACAGGTTTAAAGAAGAAAATAAAACAATCTCATATTTGGTTTCACCCTTTCTTGTAATTTAGAATTATTTTTTCTAAATTTTTTTTTTAATATTTAAGAAAACAGTTCTTTTCTCTGAAACATCTCTGTTTCAATAGGTTCTTGGTATTTATAAGCAATTCTTAATTGTTCTGTTCTACTCATTTCATGTTTAAGAGACATTAAAAAACTGGTAACACAATTATAAAACATTATAACTATAACACAAAACAAACCTTGATTCTTATAAGACACTTATTAAAATGAGAGGAAAATACGAAACTTACTTTAGCCAAAGTTTCTCTAATGTGTTCTTTCAGCTGGTCATGTTTAACTTCAAGGGCTTCTTTTATCATTTTAAGGTTGTCTCTTTCCTTGGTTAGAGATTTTATCTCTTTCTGACTTTCTTGAAATTTTTCATTCAACTTGAGCCTTTCCATTTCTATGCTTGCCAGTGTTGTTGAGTCCTTGATTGCAGACTGTTCTTTTAACAACTCCAGTTCATTCACTGTTTCCTGAGTCTCACTAACTTCTTTCACATTAGGAAGTAACTCCCGTTCCTCATTAAGCACTGGGATCTTAGGACATTCATAAAATACCAAGGTTACTATCTGCAGATTATTATCATATATATATATACATTTTTTTTTTGAGATGGCGTCTCACTCTGTTGCCCAGGTTGGAGTGCAGTGGTGCGATCTCAGCTCACTGCAACCTCCGCCTCCTGGGTTCAAGAAATTCTCCTGTCTCCGTCTCCTGAGTAGCTGGGATTACAGGTGTGTGCTACCATGCCTGGCTAATTTTTGCATTTTTAGTAGAGACGGGTTTTCACCACGTTGGCCAGGCTGGTCTCAAACTCCTGACTTCAGGTGATCTGCCTGTCTTGGCCTCCCAAAGTGCTGGGATTACAGGTGTGAGCCACCACATCCGGCTGGCTATTATAAATGTTTAAAAGGAAAAGATCAGGAAACTTTTCATGGCAAGGAAAGTCATTTTAAACCCTAAGGTCTACCTTGGATCACAAACTCCTCATTATTCATTTTCCCTGAATTCCTGCTAAAGCTATTCATGACTTTTCTGTTAGTCATATTCTGTCATAATTTTCCTTCTTTCTAGCTCAGACCCAAAGTGAACCAATCCTTATACTTTACTAGCAGTCTGTTGCATACTTATTTCTCCACTAGTTTCCAAATGCTATAAGAGAAAAACCATAGTTGAGCAAACTATATCCCAATAAGTGTATGATTTCCATTTTCAGATGGGCTCCAATGCTATGTCTTAATTTTTCTATGTGTATAGATTGATTTCTCTTTCCATGATAAATTAGTGGTACCATGTAATTTTGCATATTTCTGCATTTACCATATTGGAATTAAGGGATTTTTTTCTAGCTTATAATGGGGGGAAAGAACAATGTCTTATTTATATCCACAGCCTCAATGTCTGGCATGGAGTAGACTTTTCATATAGGTTGGCCCAGTTATCCCAATGTTTCACTTTCTCCATAGCATTTACCACTATTTGATGTTTTCTTGTTCATTTGAGTGCTTATTTATCAGCTTTCTTTCACTACAAATGGATCATAGGGGTTTTGTCCACCTTGTTCTCATTGTATTTCTGTAACCCAGGAGTATGCCTGCCACATTAGACGCTCAGCAAATACCCAGGCAATTAACAAACCACATCCTAGCCACTTCTTATTACTTATTTTTCCCTCAAAGCAGAAAGGAAGGAAGAAGTGACAAAGGATGAAAGGAATAAAAGACATACCTCTTCTTGTAATTTGGTATAGGATTTTTCTAAGTCCTGAATATTTATTATTTGAGCTGTCTTCTCAGATACACTTCTTCTTAGTTCATCAATAGTTTCTTGGTGTTCTTTTAGGTGAATGTGAGCAATTTTTAGTTCTTCTTTTGTTTGTAGGCCCTTGCCAAGTGAAATTTAAAAAATATTGTAACATTATTCCAACATTGCTCTCCTCTTTCCAAGTGGCTCAGATTTTAAAAGAAACACTTAATAGATGAAGGAAAAGGGTATAACTTACTGTAGCTTCAATTTCTCTTATATATCCTCTAAGTTGGTCTCTCTCTGTTTCAAATGACTCCTGTAATTCCTTTAGAACTTTTCTTTCTTTGGTTATAGATTTCATTTCCTCATAATTTTCATTAAGTTTCTGAACCAACTCAAGTCTCTCTGTTTCCCTATGTTCCAATGTCAATTCTTTGTTCTTTAATTCATTCTTTAAATTCTCCATTTCATTAATCTTTTTCTGCATCTCACTCATCTCTTCTTGTACATTAAGAAGTTGTTGCTGTTTTTCTTGGAGTTGCTGGCTCTTAAAATGCACAATTTTTATAATTACCATTTTATCTATATTCTCAAAATTCTTACATAAAATCATTAACAGCCCTGCCTCCTATCACCATATAAATAGACAAGTAGCATTAAAAGTAAACAACACTCACAGGCATAAATGTCTGTAGTGGATTGAGTATTGTCCCACCCAAAATTCATGTCTGCTAGGAACCTCAGAATGTGAACTTATTTGGAAACAGAGTCTTTGCAAATGCAATTGGATTAGGCTTGAGATATGATCCTACTGGTGTAGGTCTTCATTCCAAAGAGTGTATTTATAAGAGACATAAAAGCACATAGATAGGCACAGAGAAGGAGGTCATGTGAAACAGTTACAAGCCAAGGAATGTGAAGGGTAGCTGGGAGACACTGGAAGCTAGGAAGAAGCAAGGAATGATTCTTCCTGAGAGCCTTCAGAGGGAATATGGTATTGGTGACACTTCAAATTTGGACTTCTAGGACTCAGAACTGTGACAGAATATGTCTGTATTGTAAGCCATCAAGTTTACAGCAATTTGCTATGGCAGCCCTAGGAAATTGATATAGGCTGATTAAGCAGATAAAATAAACTGATTAAAGAGATAAGGGGAAGATGAGATAAAGTAAAAAAGCAAAGACACTAATTAAATATACAAATACAGCTACCAAATAACTGTAATTCCTCATCCTCTTAAAAACTTTTGGAGAATTTATTTTCACTTCCAATGAGATGCTTATGGGTGGCTCCCCAAAATACTGAGACATTAACCTTCACAGGCTGATTTTACCTTTTTTATAGGAGTATGACATAGACATAAGGTTTTAGTAAATTTAGTTAGCTGAGATAGTGAAAGGGATCAGAATTAAAAGAAAACACACATTAAGAAAAAAACAGGCTGGGCATGATGGTTCACACCTGTAATCCTAGCACTTTGGGAGGCTGAGGCAGGAGAACTGCTTGAGCCTAGGAGTTCGAGACCAGCCTGGGCAACATAGTGAGACCTCGTTTCTACCAAAAATACAAAAATTAGCTGGGTGTTGTGGCACAGCTAATTTAGTCCCAGCTACTTGGGAGGCTGAAGTAGGAGGACTGCCTGAACCCAGGGGGGTTGAGGCTACAGTGAGCTGTGATCATGCCACTGCACTCCAGCCTGGCTGACAGAGTGAGACCCTGTTTCCAAAAAAAAAAAAAAAAGGAAAGAAAAAGGAAAAAATATTCCACAGAATAATAATAGAACCACAGTATATTATCTATTATGCAAGTGGCACTGCCCTTACCTTGTGTAGAAAGATTTCTATGGGTGCATTTTAGAATCTCTTGGGAACTACAGCTGTTACAGGGGTCTTAGCTCTTACACAAATATCCCAATAACACCTAACTTTTATATAAGAAATGATTTGGGAAACTGCAAACATCTAAGAGATGGTAACAGTGATAAATCTTACATTTCAGAGAATGGCTAATGAGCTCTGCAAGGAAAGAATCTTTGTTTTGTTGACTAATATATCTCAAGTGCCCAGAACAGTGCCTGGCCCATGACAGTGCTCAGTAAATATTTGATGAATGAATACATCATATGATTTGTTTAAATGATACAAAGCCCTCTCTCACCTAAAGACTCTAGAATAATATAATCCTCATAAGGTATGTTAGTTTAGATCTCAGTGTAAGTTGAAACTGTCCAAAATGCTAGCACTGAAATATGTTCATTTGGGAGGTATGTGCTATTTCTGGATTTAGGTCTACCGAAATAAAAATTAGCAAAAAAAAGTTTAGTTAGGAAAAATGGCCAGGGAAATAATTTTAAAAATTCACCTTTTTCTTTAGTTTTTCTTCAACTTCTGCCAGTCTGTCACAGGTCCTAGAAAGCTCTTCTTCTTTCTTTATGGTATGGTTCTTTTCTTGTGCAACTATCTCTTGTTGCTTTTTAAGTTCATCTCCAAGAATTCTTAATTCTTCCTGGTTTTCAATGGTCTAGAAAGAAAAAAAAGTTGAGATTAAAGTAAATATTAGCTAACATTTATGAAATCAGGTAAAACATCAGCATTTCCCTTGGTCTGCAAATGAAGAAATCAGGGAAAACTATATAGGAAAAGACAAATTTCAAAAAAGAGAAGTCTTTAATTTAATAGTATAAGATGCCAAGAATCTGCTTTTTATACTGTTTCTTTACTGCTCAATTTACATTCCTACCATGAGAATTAGAATTGGATTTAACATTTTATCATGAGAACTTAGCTCATTTCTGCCTTTAAGCCAAAAGAGACTTTTTCTGAGCTATCACTGAGTAATAATAAGACTATAGCTATGGTTTTTTCAAACACTGGGATGGCTTCAGTTTCAGCACTGATCACTGCCAGCAAGCTCAAAATGGTAGCCACCCTCTGCTAGTATGACTTGGGCTGATCCTAGTTATTAAGCTCACACAGTGATATTCTCAGGTATCAAGACCACAAAAACATAACAAGCCAGAGACTGAGAAGAAAATATCATTGCCTGTTAGCATGTTTATTTACATTCTGCTCTTTTGACAAAGCAGACATCCCCAAAACTTACAAAATTAAAACAATACAAATGGTCACATTCTACTATGATTCACAGTGAACTTCTCCAAGTATTTATTTCAACCGATACACATTATATCACCCCTAAACATAGAAAAACTAAAGTGTGAAAATATTGGCAGACATCAACAACAAACAATTAAAATTAAAATTTAAAAATTATGGCAGCAAAAAATAAAAGAGAAACATTTAGGAACAAATTTAATAAAACATTTAAAGACCTATACACTGAAAATCTACAACACACCTCTTTGAGAACAGATAAATTACAGGGGAAGATATACAATGGTCTATAAACACAAGAAAAAATGTTCAACATCTTTAGTCATCAGGGAAAGGCAAATTAAAATAACAATCTACACACCCATTAGAATTGCTAAAATTAAAAGCACCAATAAATATGAAGTGTTGATGAAGAAGGATGTTTGAGCCACCAGAATTCTCTTAATTTGCTAATGGGAATGTAAAATGATATAATTCCTTTGGAAATCAGTCTAGCAAATTCTCATCAGGTTAAACATATTCTTCCCTATGACACAGCAATTCCATTTAGATATTTATCTTATATAAATAAAGATATGTAAATAAAAAGAGTTGTACAAGAATGTTTATAGCAGTTTTATTCAAAATAGCCAAATACTGAATGAACATAACCCAAATTTCCATCAATAGGAAAAAGAATAAAAAAATTATGGTGTATTAATGCAATGAACTATTCCTTGGCAGTAAAAGGGAGTGTAGAAAGTCAACCATAACAGACGACACACTATATGATTCTATTTGTATAAAGCTTTAGAAGAGACAAATGATTTAAGGTGAACATATCATGACTGATAATCTGGCGGGGAGGGAGGTGATGAGCGTCTGTGACAGGGGTGTGAGGAAACTTTCTGGGGGTGATGGAACGTCTTCTATCTTGACTGGGGTGAAGAGAAAATGGGTAGAGACATTTGTTAAAAGTCGTCAGACCATACACTTCCATCAGATACATTTATTGCATATAATTTTATTTCATATAAATTATACCTCAATAAAGTTGATAAAAATCTGAAACAAAGAAGACAAAAAGGTATTGCCAAGTGTACAGTGCTAAATCCTACCATTTCAATATTTTCCTTTAGGTCAGTCTTCAATTGTTCCTTTTCTGCTATAACACTCTCTAACACTTGTTGGAGTTCATTCTTCTCTTGTATTAAAGAAAAGATCTTCCTCTGTTGCTCAGTTATCTCATTATCCTTAACATCTGCAGTTAGAGTTTGGGTATTTTTAGCTTCCAAATCCTGTTTTTTATCTATGCCAACCATCTAAAACATAAATACATTACAGAAGAATTTCTTAAGTAGTTAACAACAACTTTAAAAATGATAAAAATAGCCAACACATCTCTTATGTGCCAGATACTATTCTCATATCTTAACACATTTAATCTTGACTGTAACTTTATGAGGCAGGTATTACTGTAATCCTCATTTGACAGATGAGGAAACTGAACTCGAGAGAGGTAAAGTCACTTGCCAAGGGCACTCAGAGGTTTAGCCAGGTTTTGAATCCAAGTGGTCTGGCTCCAAGTTGGTGCTCTTATGTCTGTTCACTAATCAGAACAATATGGACAACTATAAATATTAATAATTGTCTTCATGTATGATAGGTTAACATGATTCTGCATGTTTACTTACTTCAAAATAATGACATTAATACACAAAGGATATCTGACTTTAGTTTGTACATATCTTCCATAAATATTTTCTAAGTTTCATTCTAGTAGCAGTTTGTTTATTTACTACTAAAGGAGTAAACAATCTTGAACTCTATCGCTTTATCTATATTTCCTTGTAAAAGCTGGGAATCATTCCCTGTCTCCCACTCCCTGCAAATCTTTATTCTCAGAGGCAGTCCTACTTACAAAAGGCTGGAGTTTTATTATATGTAGAGGGCTAAATAATTTTGATAGAGACCTATTTCATCAGGGCGAAATTCATCTTTTCTTAATGTATGTATATTTTATATACTGCTTAAGAAAAATACGTTACATAAATTCATTTATCCATAAATAAGTCGTGACCAAAGGTAACCTAATACATGAACTCATTGGTAAAGGGAGACAGAGACTGAAATTACTATTGCTGGTATAAATTTAGGGTATTATTATATAACATTACTCTAGTTCAGCAAACAGTCAGCTCCATATTGCCTACACAGGTATTTAAAAGTTTTTATAATAATTTATAATCACATTAGAAAACAAGAGAAAAATAAAGGATAAAAATCATCCACTGTCACCAACTTCACACAACAAACTATTAGAATTCTGGTAAATTTACTTCTGGAGCTTTTGCCATTAAAAGATTTTTTTTTTTTTTTAAACATAGCTATTATAATTAATTTATATATGTGATTCTTTTTAGTTTTTATCTTTTCCACTTAGATCATATGTATTTTCACATGCTGTTATGTAACCTACAAATAATTTTTAGTAGTTGCTTGATTCTCTAGAGTAGATATAAACCATACTTTATTTAGCAACCCCCTTATTGTTGGCAATATGCATGAGCTTCTGATAATGGTGAACACAGAGCTAACTACAAGAGAAATTAAGGTGGGGAACACATAGTCTTTTGGAACTAGTCTGTTAGATATTATAATTCAGAATCTCATATCTTTCAAATACAAAGCAGATTGAGACAAAATGTTCTGTAATGATAGTCAAGGTTTATTTCAAATCTGAACTCAGCCTAGAAGGTACTTCGACTATCACAGTAATTAATAAAATCTAATAGATCTAATTAGTAAATAAAAAATTGTTAGAACATGTGAAAAAGGAAAAAAAAAATGTCCTTTATATAAAAGTTTACTAATCATAAAATATTTTTGTTGAGATACATTGAAGATATTGCATTTCCAGAAACAGACACATCAAGTAGGATTGAAAATGAGCATTTCAAGCAGATTCATGATAGACCTGCTAGTGCAGCTCTCTGGTGCCCAGATGAACAGGGGAGCACCTGAAATTCCCCATTTCCACTCTTTTATTCCCAGGCCAGATTCCAGCATGAGCATGATACAAGACCAAATTGATCTCAGCCTTCTGTCCCAGACTTTAGGATCCCTGATGAACAGAATGGCCTCAGAAAAGCCCCAGTTACATCCTTTTATCAACGTGGATAAATGATTCCAGCATAAACTTGGAAACATAGGATCTTAGCTGTTCCCAGTGAGTATAACTCTACTCTTCCCTTCATCTTCTATTTTCTCTATAATTGCATTTTAGATTTTTTAAAAACAGTTATTAATTGTCATATATTGTCAAAAGTCTACTAAAAAAACCTTCCCATCATAAAAGTGGAAGTTATTATTTATTTCTTTTTTTTTAAGACAGGGTCTCACTCTGTTGCCCAGGCTGGAGTGCTGTGGAGTGATCTGGGCTCACTGCAGCCTCAACCTTCCTGGGTTCAGGTGATTATCCTACCTCAGACCCATGAGTGGCTGAGACTACAGGAGCGTTGCTACCATGCCTGGTTAATTTTTGTATTTTTTTTGTAGAGACGGGGTTTCACTATATTGCCCAAGCTGGTCTTGAACTCCTGGAATCAAGCAATCTGCCCACCTTGGCCTCTGAAAGTGCTAGGGTTACAGGCATGAGCCATTGGTGCTGGGGGTAAATTTCAAATTGAGGTCAAATGCCTTTGGCTTATGGTTATTCCAAATTATAAATATGCTGAGAACATAAGATACAGAACAAGTGAGAGAGAAGAACTAAAGCATAAGGAGATGGAAATAAAAAAAAAGTTCCTTTTTCCAAGGCAGCATTTTGCCCCGGAGTAAATGGGGGAAAATGCAGTTCATTTTATAGAAGTAATATATAAATGTACAGAGTTTTTTTTATATCAACTGGATCTTACTGAATTACTTTGAAATATGTATTTGCTTTTATTTAATAATGTATTCTGTTAAAAATGCATGACTGTACAAACATCAGTTGCATTTCTGTACACTAACAATGAACAATCCAAAGAAGAAATTAAGACAATTTTATGTATAATAGCATCAAAAAAGAATAAAATACTAAGAATAAACTTAACCAAGGAGGTGAAAGACTTATCTGCTGAAAACCGTAAATGTTGCTAAGAAGAAATTAAAGAAGACACAAACGGAAAGACATCCCACGTTCATGGATTAGAAGACAATATTTTTAAGACATCAATACTACTGAACAATCTACAGATTTAATGTAATCCCTATCAAAATAACAATGGCGTCTTTTGCAGAATTAGAAAAATCTATCCTAAGATTCATATAGAATCTTAAAGGACCCCAAATAGAGAAAAGAATCTTGAAAAAGAAGAATGAAGTTGAAGGTCTTATACTTCCTGATTTCAAAACTTATAAAGCCACAATAATCAAAACAGTGTGGTGCTATCATAAAGACAGACATATAAACCACTGGAACAGAATAGAAAGCCCAGAAATTAACGCTTGTGTATATGGTCCACTATCTTCAACAAGGATGCCAAGACTACTTAATGGGGACAGGATGATCTTTTCAAAAAATGGTGCTGGGAAAACAATAGCCACACACAAAAGAACGAAGTTGTGCCCTGACCTTACACTATATATACAAATAAATGCAAAATGGATTACAGGCCTAAACATAAGAGTGAAAATCACAAAACTCTTACAAAAAAACATACGGAAATAGATTCATGACACCAAAACACAGGCAACAAGAGTAAAAATAAATAAACTTGACTACATTGAAATTAAAAACTTCTGGCCGGGCGCGGTGGCTCAAGCCTGTAATCCCAGCACTTTGGGAGGCCGAGACGGGCGGATCACGAGGTCAGGAGATCGAGACCATCCTGGCTAACACGGTGAAACCCCGTCTCTACTAAAAAATACAAAAACTAGCCGGACGAGATGGCGGGCGCCTGTAGTCCCAGCTACTCGGGAGGCTGAGGCAGGAGAATGGCGTGAACCCGGGAGGCGGAGCTTGCAGTGAGCTGAGATCCGGCCACTGCACTCCAGTCCGGGCAACAGAGCGAGACTCCGTCTCAAAAAAAAAAAAAAAAAAAAAAAAAAAAAAGAAATTAAAAACTTCTGTATATCAAAGGATACAATCAACAGAGTAAAAAGACAACCTATGGAATGGGAGAAAATTTCTGCAATATTGCATGTAACTGATAAAGGGGTAATATTCAGAAGTATAAAGAACTCCTACAACCCAACAATGAAAATCAAACAACCCAATACAAAAACGGGCAAAAGACTTAAACAGACATTTCTGCAAGGAAGATAAACAAATGGCCAAAAAGCACACGAAGACATTCGACATCACTAATCATTAGGAAAATGCAACTCAAAACCACGATGAGATACTGCCTCACATCCATTAGGATGGCTACTATCAAAAAAACCAAAAAATAATGTGTTGGCAAAGGTGCATATAAACCAGAACATTTATGTCCTTTTGGTGGGAAGTAAAATGGTACAGCTGTTATGGAAAACACTATGGTGCTTTCTCAAAAAATTAAAAATAGAATTACCATATAACCTAGCAATTCCAGTTCTGGATATATACATATCCAAAATAATTGCAAGCAGGGTTTTGAAGAGGTATTTGTTCACCTATGTTCATAGGAGCATTATTCACAACAGCCAATAATGGGTAGAAGCAACCCAAGTGTTCATGATGGATGCATAGATAAGCAAAATGTAGCCTATACATATAATGGAAATTTACCCATAAAAAGGAAGGGAATTCTAACACATGCTACAACATGGATGAAGACATTATGCAAAATGAGATAGGTCAGTTACAAAAAGACAAATACTGCATGATTCCACTTACATGAGGTACTCAGAGTAGCCAAATTCATAAAGACAGAAAAGTAAAATGGTGGTAGCCAGGGTCTATGGGGAAGGAAAATGGGGAGTTGTTGCCCAGTGGGTATAGTTCTGGTTTTTGCTAGATGAAAAGAATTCTGGAAATTGGTGGTATCACAATGTGAATGAACTTTACACTAGTGAAGTATATACTTAAAATGGTTAAGGTGGTAAATTTTACGTTATGTGTATTTCACTACCAATTTAAAAAATATATACTACTATATACTATTCCAAGCTATAGATTTACAAAAGATTATTTCACCAGTCTCCTACTGAAGAATATTTTAAAATTCTAGCAGTAAATCCTCTGGATAAAATAATATGAACTATAATAAAAATGATATATTATTTAAAAATTACTGTTACCAATATACCATAGAGGTGTTTTAGGAAAGCAGAAAAGAATACTATTAATGAATGAAACCCTGGTATAACATTATAAGGCAATCCCCCCTACAATGGACTGAATTGTAAACTCTAAGTAAGTTTAGTATAGAAAATCTGACATAAAATAAGTATCAGCTATGCAAAATTTGGACTAACACTTTTTTGGGCCCTTTCCTTTTCTAATTGGATAAGTTTGTCAAACTGTTAGTTATTACCATTGTGAATAACAAATAAAATTGAGAATATTACGTTTAAGTATTTGAGGTTAAAGTGTATATATACAAGTATATGAAAACTTTGAAAATAAACACCCTTTACCTTTTGCTGAAATTCATCTTTAGTTTCTCCTGTATTTTCCTCCATATGCAAATTCCTGGAAACTTCCTCAGAAATTTTCAATTTTAGTGTATTAATTGTTTCTTGATGTTGTTTCAAAGATTCAAGAGCATTTCGTAATTGTTCTTGAGTATCTATGTTCTTTGTTAGAGAAATATAAAAACAATTTCTAGTAGAATATGAAACAAAATTATTTTATAGCTACTACATAATCATAAGTAATAAATGATGGCCTCTGCAATGTTTTTAAGGGTCTCCAATTTTTCAAATTTTAATCAATCAAAACCTTACCATGTTTACAGTATCATGAATATCACTTTTGAGTTGGTCCCTCTCAATTTGTAAGCTCTCTTGGAGTTGTTTTAGGTCATCTTTTTCTTGAGTTAAAGTTTTTACTTCTTCTAAAGTTTGCTGCAGTTTCTCAGTAATCAGTGTTTTCTCCCTTTCTACAGTTTGCAGTGTAGAATCTCTATTTTCTAATAGTTCCTTCAGCTGTTCCATCTCATTTAGTCTTTCTTGAACCTCATGTGTTTTCTTCTGAAGTTCTTGGGTCTTGTAAGAAAGCTTTAAAAAAGAAAAAGTTAATGTCACACAGTAAAAGCAGAGCAGTCTGAGGCATACATATACACAGAAACCAAAACCCCAGAAGACTAAGGAGCATTTCTCAAAATAGCATCTTGTACCAACCTCGGTCTTCAAAGCATCCAAACTTGAATCAAATTTTTGTGCTTCTTTAGAGAGATTAACTATTTCCTGATTCATTCTCGCATTCTCCTCAAGGACCATCTTATACTTTTGATCAAAGTCCATATGAAGGGTTTTGAAATTTTGGAATTCTTGATCAGTGCTTTTATAATTTGACTGGGTAGTTGCTAGGTCATCTTTTGTTTTCCCAATTTCTTCAAGTAAATCTTGAACTCTACTCTCCTTATGAACTACTTCAGAAAATAATGTATCTTTTTCTGATGTTATTATATGGAGCTCTTCAGATTTGTCATGTATCTATGGAAAAGAAAATTTAGGGATGTTAGCAACATATGATTCACTGAAGCAATTTTTAGGGAAAAAAAGCTTTCTCTGCAAAAATAGAAGTTATTTACATTGAGCAAAAATTTGACTGAGGAAAGGCAATATGATAGTACTCTTATTGTCACTTTTCTCTAACTCAGCTTGTTTAACTCTGCCTTCGATGTTTTATTTTCTAATCTCTTTGTATTCTAGAAAGTAAGGCCTGCATGGAGAACAGTCAGTAAAGGCACATAATCAGATTGTCTTTATTTCCTTACCCATCATTCTAAAGTGTTTTCTAACTTTATCATGTGGCAGGCATTTCTCAGAATTTGACATTTTTTTCCCTAAAGGCTTTGAATGCGTCTTAGGTTTCCAAAAACTTAATCAATGAACAATGTAAGTAATGTTTAATCATTTAAAATTGTTATTTAAGAAGTATCTTAAGTATTAGGTATGGTCCATGAAAAAAATAAAAATAACAAGTATTACTTAATATGTAAATAATTACATAATTTAAATAACCCATATCTTGTATATTAACAGTTTAATCACTGTGAAAGATAAGGGCAGAGGGAGATGAGAAAAAGAGATAAAGGAAGGACAAAGTGAAGAGGGGCAATACAGCATAGTAGCTACAATCATGGGTTTAAGAGGCGTATTTGTGTGGCTCAACTATTACCTTGATAATGGGTTATTGGGGATAAAAGACTACCTACTTTTGAAGAGTTTATAAGACGAGTAAATGAAATGATGTTTTTGAAGTTCTTTAGCATGATGTTTGCCGTATCGTAAGTACTCACATTTTTAACATTTTTCTTTTAGACAAGTAGAAAGAAAAACTGGCAGGCCATGGATTTACAGAAACATTCACCAGCCTGAAAGATTTGCATTAACCTCTAAAACTTTATCAGTGCAACCTCTTTTCCCTCATTACCGTCTTTTATTCAACATAACTACTACTACCAAAAAAATGGTAAAGACTAAGGGTGGGCCGTAATATTGAACAAATGCAACATTTGAGGAATGGCTGCTACATGGATTATATTACTAAGTATACAGTTAAACACACTTTGAAAAAATATACATTTAAAAAACTCTAGTAGCATAAGAACAAATTAGAAGATGAACTACATTCATTTCTATTGCTAACTAGTCAAACGTTTACAGCATCTCTTTTGCCTGCTAGTTTAAAATAAACTATACCAAAATATTTAAGGCACTATTATCGCAAAGGTTTTTATTTCAAAATAAGGGATAAGTGTTTATAAATGTGTTTACCTCTTTCCTCAGTCTTTCTACTTCAGAAGGTAAAGATTTCAATTCTGAAAGCAAATTGATTTCTTTCCGCAAAGCTTCATTTTCTTCAACTTCTTTATTTAGTTCTTTCTGAAGATCAGTAATCTTTCCTTCCAATTCCAAATTATAGAGCAAATCTAGAAAGTTTTGGTAAATTGTATAAAGATCCAATGTTGGCAAACAGGTAATTAAATTTTTAATAGTTCTTGAATCACCCTTTTTCAGGATCAGTTAAAGTTTATTTGAAAAATAATCCTTTATGATTTGAAACCCATGGAAATCTTTATAAATATTAACACCAAATGACACTAAAGCATAATATTGAGTTTTTAAAAAATAAGAGTAATAATGAATTTTTAATCATTGAAATATGCTTGAAAAATTGTTTAGGTACATTTCTAGAAGCAGTCAGATTTGAAAAAAGATGTTTAAAATTACAAAATACCTTTTGGAACTTTGCCATCTATAAGGGAGGTGAGTTTTGTTATCTCATTAAAAGCAGATTGTAATTCTTTCTCCAGATCAACTTGTATTTTCTTTTTTGCCTCCAATTGGCTTTGATATAACTGAATATCATTTTCCATTTGCTTGTATGTACTTGCAAGTTCTTGCTATTGAGAAAAACATTGCAAATGCACAGAAATGCACTGATCATTACAACTACTTTACTATAAATATTACAAAAAATACTTACCATTTTCTCCTTCAGCTCCAGATTTTCACTTCTAAGAAAGGCTGATTCTCTCTTGGCATCAAGGGCTACAGTTTCAGCATCAAACAGAGTCTGTTTCATTTGTTTTTGGTCTTCAATGCTTTCCTAAAGAGATGACAAAAGGGGTTCAGTGAAATCTAATTTTCAGAGTTGGAAAATTCTTCAGAGAATATGTATATAAATGTTAACTCTAGCTAACCAAAAAGTGTATAAATATGCTAGTTACCAAATATATAAAAAGAAATCATGTCTTCCTAATAAAAATATTTTTTAAAAATTCTGGTCATATTTTTCAAATTATATAAGCAATATATCAAATTATATAAGCAATGTATCATAATTTAGACCTGTTTTGTTTAAAGGTTAACACAATTGTTCAGCGAGGCTGCTTTCTATGTATTTTTATTTTGAGTTATTATCTTCAACACATGATAGGTAAGTAGTTAACAGCTAAATTAAAGATATTAACTCACAAATTGAAAAGGAAAAAGACAAATGATCTAACAGATAAACAGAGAAAAGATATGAACAAGAAATTCACAGATGAGAAAATGCAAATGAAAAATAAATGAAAAACATCTACAACCTCATTTCTAAAGAGAAGTGGTATTTTAATATGACTTTAGCTTATATGAAATCAATGATATGTCCTTGGAAAAAAATTAATAAATTAATACATGAATAAATAAGGAAAAAGAAATAGTAATTTTTAAAAAGTGGGCAGTTCTGCTTGCCACCCTATGAACAGACACTCCAGAATATATAAAAGTGCCTTCCTATCCAGGGCCTCAGAATAGGATGATATAAAATGGTATGAACCCCTTTAAAAAGAATCATTTGTCACAAATAAAAGGCAACAAAAGAATAGAAGGTAACAAAAACTAAAAAACTCAATTGAAAACAGAGTAACAGAAACTAGTCTTTTAAAAGTTCCAGCTAGAAACTGTTACTGTAAAAAAAAAAAAAAAAAAAGGTACTAAAAACTGGAATCAAACATACTTTCTTGAAGCAATCAGGTATACTGAAAGCAAACTGAAGAGATTAAATGACATCATCATCAGATTCAATGTTATTTAATGCCAAGATCTTATATCAACTAAAATCATCTAGAACTATAAAATTATGAAAAAATATCCAAGTTTAGATATTTAAGACTTTAACTATATACTACCGCATGCATTTGTATAAAACTACTGAAAAAAATTCAGAATTTTAAAAATTTACTGATTTTTTATTTTTTATTTTTGGAGACAGAGTCTTGCTCTGTTGCCCAGGCTGGAGTGCAATGGCATGATCTCGGCTCATTGCAGCCTCAACCTCCCAAGCTCAAGCAATCCTGCCATCTCAGTTACCCAAGTAGCCGGCAGTATATACCAGGCTTATTTTCCCATATTTTGTAGACACCAGGTCTCATTATGTTGCCCAGGCTGGTCTTGAACTCCTGGGCTCAAGTGATCGTCCCACCTCAGCCTCCCAAAGTACTGGCATCACAGGGATTAGCCAGTGTGCCTGGCCTAAAACTTACTAATTCTTAATGGGAGCCTGTCCTTAACTTTCTTATATTTACTCAAAGGATGATATGATCAACTTTCTACAAACGTAACTTTATCTCTAAAATGGCAAATATACTAACAGTCCCTATGTCATAGGGTTATTGACAGATTTAATAAAATATATATAAATTTATTACAACAATACCCAGCACAAAGTAGGTCCAGTATAAGCATTTGCTAAGATGATGGTATGCTATATATATTTATGTGATTACATAACAAAATAAGCCTGATTTTTACCAATGAGTATGACAAGTTCATTTTTATATTTTCTAGCTTTTGAGAGTCTATGTATTCCTGTAGCTTCTTAATCTGGTCTTCCTTTTCTCTAAGCAGCTCTACTTTTGAACTTAGTTCATTCTAAAAGAATCAAAGGAGAGAGTAACAATTTAGAATCTGATTTGAAGCCTATGGGATAAAAACAGAACTTATATATATATTAGTTTAAATCCATAGTAAAATTCAGAGTCACTAATATTTTAAAAACAGAATTCCCTTATTTCTGACACTATGATCAGTTACATATGTTGCATGTTTTATAGTTCTAATTGCTTATCACAGAAATACCCACATGAATGCTCACCTCAAGATCTTGATTATATACTTCTGCATGCTTAACTAAATTCTTTAAGTTCGAAATTTCATGAATTAGTTGCATCTGTAAGAGCATGTGAACAGGTAACAGAGCAAACCAATAGTTAATAAAGCAAAGCAAAGCAAAGCAAAAAAAAAAACAAAAAACAAAAGGTATTGGTTCACTGCTACAGAATCACCCAACAGTTAGAAAGGACTGAGATCAATTGTTCAAGCTATTGCAACAAAGCACCTCATTATTTAAAAATACTAGAAATATCACCCAAAACATATCAAACAAATGAGAAAAAAACCTCAGCATGACCCCACCAAGTAGCTATATCATCTGTTAATAAAGCTACAATAATGTCAATAGCAAATTAGTCTGCACCACTTGGAGGAGAGATTAAAAAAGTGGCAATCAAATCTTGAAAAATACACATTTAGTAGATTTTTGTTTTCAGTCAGTTAAGTACAGAAATGTATTAACACTTATAAAGTTTTTTTTTTTCTTCCCATAAAGTATCTATCTGGCTCTACATTAGTGTACTTTGTAATAAGCTCTGATTTAGAATCTAGGTTTGGTTTAGGGTTGTTTCATGCAGTGCCTTTACAATATTATTACTTTCCACCAATGTTACACAGGTATGGAATGATCAACTATTACCTTGATTTATTCCAGAGGAAATATTGTACTCCATTATACTGTTCAACCATGTAAAAGTATAAAGGTAGAAGTATTTTTATTGAGATTTCCTGTCTACCAAAATATCTGTAGCATTAAATATCTGAACACCAAAAAGTTTGTTGAAAACAAGTAAACCACACATAACCAAGATAAATATTTCCCCTATAATCATTTAATCTTCATAATCAGATGAGCACTTACAGAGTAAAAGCAAATTCTAATAGTATGTAAGGGGCTTGAAAATAGTATCTTAGGCCGGGCGCGGTGGCTCAAGCCTGTAATCCCAGCACTTTGGGAGGCCAAGACAGGCGGATCACGAGGTCAGGAGATCGAGACCATCCTGGCTAACACGGTGAAACTCCGTCTCCACTAAAAAATACAAAAAACTAGCTGGGCGAGGTGGCGGGCGCCTGTAGTCCCAGCTACTCGGGAGGCTGAGGCAGGAGAATGGCGTAAATCCAGGAGGCAGAGTTTGCAGTGAGCTGAGATCCAGCCACTGCACTCTAGCCTGGGTGACAGAGCGAGACTTCGTCTCACAAAAAAAAAAAAAAAAGGAAAACAGTATTTTATTTAAATATTTTCTGGATGTTTAACTGAGTCCTGACTAGTTTTAAATTTCAGACTACTGCAAGTGTTGACATTACTATTTCAGGTCAGCGCTATCCAAGAGAAACACAATGTCAGACACATATGTAATTTAAAATGTCCTAGTAGGCACATTAAACATAAAATGAAAAAGGCAGAATTAACTTTGATAACATATTTTATTTAACCGAATATATCAAAAACATTTCTTCCAAAATGTTTTTTCAGGTAATCTATCCAACATGTTTCTTTAGGTAATCAATATAAAAAATAAACGATTTTACATTCTTTTTTATATACTTATGCCAATTCAGACTGGTCCCATTTCAAGTGCTTAATTGCCACATACGGTTAGTGGCTAACCCACTGTAGAGCACAGTCTTAGACATTTGTACTGTTTTTAATTTAAATTGACTCCATCTTTTACCTTTTATTCCCTATTTTTAACTTCTGTGAAAGAAAATCACATTTACCAATAAGGAAGAATCAAAAATCAATCCTAACTTTTAAAAATACTTAAAAGAGATTGGGTACATTCAGGATAGTACAGCCATAGAAAATGAAAGCATTTAAAGAACACCCATTTAGGAAAGAAAATTTTCCTACTTCTTATTTGAAATAGCACTTTATCTTAGGTACTGGTTTTTATACATAGAAAATAAGTTTTTATTTTGTAAAAATAAAAACATATGATCTGATCTATAGTTAATCCATTGCTACCATTTAATTGCATAAATACTATTTATATTGCAGATTTAAATGGTAATTGTCAGTAGGTGAAATGAAATATTTAACTTAAATCTCCAAGTAGTAAAAAGTATAAAATTAAATACACCAAGTTAAAATAGGTAGATGGTAAAGATTTTTCTTATTCCTTGAGTATGGTGATACTTGACATTTCTCATTCTCCCTCTAAAACATACTGTTTAAGCATCTCATGTTACTACTATATTCCCACTAGAAAATTATATACAACTTGGGTGATTTTTGACAAAAGCTTTAGGAAAACCAGGGAAATGACTCCATGTCCTAAGGCCATAATTTGACTTTTATTACCTTTTAGCTACACCTTTCCCCAACATGCAGGTTTTGGAACATATTTTGCTACATACACATAGACTTATATTTTTAACATGGACTAGATACTGCAAAACCGTTTTTGAACAGGATAAGTTTTTATTACATAATCTTTTAAGTAACCTTAAAATTTGTGTCTAATTAAAAATAAAGGGCCTAGAGCAGTGGCTCACACCTGTAATCCTAGCACTTTGGGAGGCCGAGGTGAGCAGATCACTTGAGCCTGGGAGTGTGAGACTAGCCTGGCCAACATGGCAAGACCTCCGTCTCTATAAAGAAAAAGTTTTAAAATTATATGTTTTTTAGATTAGAAAGCTGAGTGTTTTGTTAAAAAGAAAAAAAAGAAAAAAATTTAAAAAGAAGGGAGTAGGATTTTTTCTCCCTCAACTGTGGTTAAAATGGAAGAAAAACTGCAGTGTGATACATGTCATATATTCTGTGGTATTTTTGTAATCTTTCTCTGTGTTGACTCAATTCAATAAGCTTCAGTTTTTCTTATTAATATATTAATGACGTGAGAAAAATATTAGAGAAATTATTGCCATTTATCCTAAAAGTTAGTTTTATGTCATGTTATTATTACATATAAAAAACATATAAAAATTAGGTGAAATTTTGAAGTCAGAAGGGACCTTGGTGAGCACCTGGTCTCTACCTCAAGAGTGGAGAAATACAGGAAGTCCTGAGATTCAATGACTTGCCCAAGGCCTTGGCAATAATTCGTAATAGGACTGGATCTGCGGTGAGTTTATAAGTGGCAAAACTGGGGCTTAAATCCAGGCAATTTCACTCTGGAGACCATGTTCTTAATGATGACACTAAGCCAGTCCCTTTGATAACATCTAGTTTTATTCATTAAAGTTCAATGGTTTTGTTATGCACAACATTTTGCACTTCATTAATATGCATTTTAAAACAAGTTAAATGAAACCCTGTGGAGAACTTACAGATTTTACCTCTTTGAATATAATACCTATGAAATGAAGAAATAATTTTAATTTGTAGGTAGAATGGAAATAACAGCTTTGGCATAGAATTCTTTTTTCCTTTAAAAAAGAGGTTGAGAAACTGAACAATGATATTAAGGAAAAAGGATCATGGCCTTTTGGGCTAGCCACAAAGAAGTCTGAAAAGTAGCTGCAAATTAATTCATCTTTTAACTACATAAAACACTGGGTCTTATTTTTTTTTGAAGGGGGGTGTTCATGAATCATTTCGCAAGCCTGATAACAACTACAGATTCTTGTTCTAGAAAAATGAATATGCATTGAAAAATTTTGCAAAATAATTTCACAGCATCTGTTGCCTCTAGGTTAAGGACACTTTGCACTAATAACTCCTTTTAATCTTTTGGACAATTTCTGAGTCCCTACAGTCTAATGGTTTCTGGATTAAGTTTTCTTAACATGTAGCCTAATATTTTATACTTAAAAAATGAGTGATCTGTTTCTAAAAATTCCATTAAAACTACTATTAGTTATACTAATTTCACTAGTATTAGTTATACTAATTTTCTAAAGAAAAAGAAATCCATTAATATGTAGCATCCATATATAAAACCGTCATCTAGATATTAAAATTCATACTGATCTCAGTAGGAAACGGCTATGCTCTAGGTAGCATTTATGTATCCTCAATAAAATGTAATATACAAACTATAAGGAAACAATTTCAAGACAAATCCATCAAGAGGCAGATACACCAAACCTTCCCATAGATGCTTTTCTTCTTCTCTTGCATAAGCACCAGGGAAACAAATATGATTTAACTATTTTAAAAATATAAATGAAGAAAATATTTCTTAAATTTTCTAAATTGTATATACATATGAAAAATGGTTAGATCTTCAACACCTCAATCTTAGAAAAAAAATATCTTTAAGACAATACCTCTGAGTGATGTCAAGAAGATGACAGAATAGGAAGTCACCTGTTCATATCCCC
Source organism: Trachypithecus francoisi (assembly GCF_009764315.1). Taxonomy (NCBI): domain Eukaryota; kingdom Metazoa; phylum Chordata; class Mammalia; order Primates; family Cercopithecidae; genus Trachypithecus; species Trachypithecus francoisi. The sequence goes on from NW_022681454.1 coordinate 99,676,003, forward strand.
CCAAAACAACAAGAATTCTGTACCTATTACAGACAAGTCTTTTTGTGGGAGCCTTTGGATTCGGGTAGGAGGTTGCAAAACCCCAGTAGAACTCAAGACCTAGAAGTGTTGTTTTTGAGAGTGTATACCAATACCCAGGTGGCAGTCCTGCTAATTGTGCTCCCAGGTTCATATGCAGAAGTGGTCCCATTCCTTGAAGGACTTAGCTACAGCCCTGTTTGGCCCAGAGCCTGCAACCAAAACTATCTGTCAAGGGGTCCAGGAGGAATCACACACTCTAGGGTCTGGGCAGATGGGCTCTTTTGTCTGTCGACATTGGTCTTGGCAGTGGACCCAAATGTTAGCCTGTCACTTGGCTCCTGCCCTCTTCAAGCTGTAGTCCTAGCTTAGTACTGCTTGCACAAGGATCCAGAAGGGAACATGCCCATCTGAGCCACCAGGATAGGCTTGTCGGCCTCTGTCCCAGAGCAGATTCTGAAGGGGACATGTACTGGTCCCAGCCCTTCCCTGCTGCAGCCTCTCTGCTCCCACCTACACAGAGAACTGCCAAGAGATGAACCTGTCTGAGCCACTGGGACAGGCTTGTAGTCCTCCATCCCACAATAGATCCTGAAGGGGCCCTGTCTCAGCTTCAGTGCCTCTTTGCTGCAGTCAGGAAGCTATCTCGACTGTTTTGGGAACTGCTGGGTGAAGCACCTGCCCCAGCCACCAGGATAGGCTTGATGCATCTTTTCCATAATAGATCCTAAAGGGGTCTTGTCTTGACTGCAGTCCCTCTCTACTGCAGCCTGGCAGTTATCCTGCCTGTGTAGGACAGGCCTGCTGGCTTCCATCACATAGCAGTTCTGGAAAGAACCTTGAATGCCCCAGCTACAGAATGCAAGCAATCCTCCCTGCATAAGGAACTGCTGGGAGTCTTGACTGCTGGTGCTACCAGGTTAAGCTTACCAACATTGGTTCCATAGCACATTGTGAATTAACTGTGAAGCTTGGTTTCAGTTTCTCCTAGCGATAGTCTGAGAATGGTTTTACTAAGCCAGAGTCCTACCGGGAGACAGATGTATCCAAGTCCCTGTGGCAGGTTTTGCAACCCTTGTCCATCAGCAGATTCTCAAATGGTCCTGGATCTTGATACTGACCCCTGTCATCTGTAGAATAAGAACAGCTCTGCCCACCTGGGGACCTACAGAGAAAGGTGTCCAGTAGTGCCTCAGCAGGATAACATGCTGACCTCAGTCATACTATGGATCTTGAAAAGACCTTATAAAGATGGTGAAGACTAAAACAAACAGATAAATTTGTCTTAAATGTGCAGACACTGCTGTGTGACAAGCATCATAATCAGGGAAAAGTGATGTCACCAAATGCACAAAGTAAGGTACTGGTGACTGATCCTAAAAGATGGAGGTGTATAATCTGCCAAAGAATTCAAAAGAGCTATTTTAAGCAAGCTCAGCAAATTTCAAGAAAACGTAGAGAAACAATCCAGAAATTTATCAGGGAGACTGAAATAATAAAAAAAACCAAACAGAAATCCTACAGCAAGAAAATACAATGAACAAAATGAAAAATGCAATAAAGAACAACAGAAGAATGGATCATGGAGAAGAATTTGTGAGCTTGAGACAGGCTATTTGAAAATATAGAGTCAGGAAGCAAAAAGAAAAAAGGATGGAAAGAAATGAAGCTTATGGGACAACATCAAAAAACAAATATTTGGGTCACTGCAGTTCAAGTAGAGAAAGACAACAGGACAGAAAGCTTATTTAAAGAAATAATAGCAGAAAATTCCCAAACCTGAAGAAAGCAATACATATCCACATATAGGAAGGTCAAAGGTTACCAATCAGATTCAATCTAAATGACCCTGCCCTAAGACATATTATATTCAAACTGAAAAGTCAAAGACAAAGAGAAAATCCTAAAAGCAGCAAAGTAGCAAGAGTAAAGAGGCAAATAACATAGAAGGGAGTTCCATTATGGTTAGGAGCAGACTTCTAAGCAGAAATCTCACAGGCTAGGATCACTAAAAAGTCAGGAAACAACAGATGCTGGAGAGGATGTGGAGAAATAGGAATACTTTTACACTGTTGGTGGAAGTGTAAATTAGTTCAACACTGTGGAAGACAATGTAGCAATTCCTCAAGGATCTAGAACTAGAAATAACATTTGACTCAGCAAGCCCATTACTGAGTATATACCCAAAGGATTATAAATCATTGTACTATAAAGACATATGCACACATACATTTATTGCAGCATTGTTCACAACAGCAAAGACTTGGAACCAACCCAAATGCCCATCAATGATAGACTGGATAAAGGAAATGTGTCACATATACACCATGGAATATTATGCAGCCATAAAAAAGGATGAGTTCATGTCCTTTGCAGGGACATGGATGAAGCTAGAAACCATCATTCTCAACAAACTAACACAAGAACAGAAAACCAAACACCACACGTTCTCACTCATAAGCGGGAGTTGAACAATGAGAACACCTGGACACAGGGAGGGGAACATCACACACTGGGGCCTGTTGGGGACTGGGGGGCTAGGGGAGGGATAGCATTAGGAGAAATACCTAATGTAATTGACAGGTTGATGGGTGCAGCAAACCACTATGGCATGTGTATACCTATGTAATAAACCTGCATGTTCTGCACATGTACCCCAGAACTTAAAGTATAATTAAACAACAACAACAACAACAAAAAGGAATCTCACAGGCCAGGAGGGAATGCAATGATATAGTCAAAGTACTGAAGGAAAACAGTTGTGACATCGAAATTTAGAACATCAAATATTCAGAAGGTGGAAGGAGATCAAGTGTGGAGTTTGTTTGTTTAGTAATCAACGATAATCTGTTATCAGTTTAAAATAACCTGCCATAACTGTAAGACTTTTTCTTGTAAGCCTGATGGTAACCACAAAGGAAAAAAATCTATAATAAATACACTAAAAATAAAAAGGTGTCAAAACATGCTATCAGAGAAAACAATTTAACCAATAAGGAAGACACTGAAATAAGATAAAAGGATCTAAAAAACAAATAGAAAACAATTAGCAAAATGGAAGTAGTAATTTCCTACCTATCAATAGTTCCTACCTATCAATGTAAATGGATTGATTCTCCAATTATAAGACAGAGTGGTTAAATGGATTACAAAATCCAATTATATGCTGCCTGAAAGAGATTAACTTCACCTATAAGATACAAGTAGATGGAAAGGAAGGGGTGGAAAAACATATTCCATGCAAACTGAAATTGTAAGACAGCAGGAGAAGCTATACTTATATCAGCTAAAATAGACTTTACATCAAAAAGTGTAAAAGGAGACAAGGTCATTACATAATGATAAAGGGGTCAACTCAGCAAGATGTTACAACAATTGTAAATACATATGCACACTGAACATGGCAGAAAATATATAAAGCAAATAACAATAATCTGAAGGAAGAGAGACTGCAACACAATAATAATAGAGGATTTCGAAACTATACTTTCAGCAATGGACAGATTATTCAGACAGAAAATCAACAAAGAAATAGCAGATTTAAACTGCAGTCTAGACCAAAGAGACCTAACAGATGTTTACAGAACATTCCATTTAACAGCTGCAGAAAACACATTCTCATCAACTGCACATGGAACATTCTCTAAGACAGATAGTATTTAGGCCACAAAAACAGTCTTAAAAAATTTAAAATCAAAATTATATCAAGTATCTTTTCTGACCACAATGACATAAAACTAGAAATTAATAATAGCAGAAACTCTGGAAATACTAATTAAACATGCTCCTGAACAACCACTGGGTTAATTAATTAAAAGAGTAATTTAAAAAAGTTAAGACAAATGAAAATGGAAACACAATATACCAAAATGTATAGGATGCAGCAAAAGCAGTTCTAAAAGAGAAATTTATAGTAATAAACACCTACACCAAAAAAGAGGAAAGATTTCAAACTACCTAAACTATTACCTCGAAGAATTAGAAAAACAAGAACAAACTAAACCCTAAATTAGCAAATGGAAAGAATAAAGATGAGAGCTGAAATAAACAAAATAGGGACACAAAATCCACAAAATAAAGAGTTGGTTTTTTTTTTTTTTTAAATAAACAAACAAAATCAACAAACCTTTAGCTAGACTAGGTAAAAAAGCTGACTAAAATAAATAAAATCAGAGATAAAAAAGGTGACATTACAATTGATAACACAGAAATACAAAGAATCATGAGACTAGTATGAACAATTATACGCCAATAAATTGAAAAACCTAGAAGAAATGAATTCCTGTACCACATTACCTCACAAGACTGAATTATGAATAAACAGAAAACCTAAACAGGCCAGTAATGAGAAAGGAGACTTGAATCAGTAATAAAAAGTCTCCTATCAAAGAAAGACCCTGGACCTGATGGAATCACTGCTGAATTCTACCAATAGTTACAGAAGAACTAATACCAATTCTTCTCTAAGTATTTCAAAAAATTGAAGAGGAAGGAATTTTTCCTAACTTATTCTATGAGGCCAGCATTACACTGATACCAAAAATAGATAAAAAAGGAAAACTACAGGCCAATATCACTGAAGAACAGATGGAAAAACTGTGAACAAAATATTACAAAACTGAATTTAACAGCACATTTAAAAGATAATTCACCATGATAAAGTGGGATTTATCCCAGGAATACAAGAATGGTTCAACATAAACAAATCAATAAACATGACATACCACATTAACAAAACAATGAAAAAAGTCATACAATCACTTCAACAGATGCAGAAAAATCATGACAGAGTTCAATATCTCTTCATGATAAAAACTCTTAATTAGGTATAGAAGTGATATGTCTCAACACAATAAAGGCCACATACAACGAACCCACTGCTAACGTAATACTAAATGGGGAAAAGCTGAAAGCCTTTTACTCTAATATCTGGAACAGGATAAGGATGTTCCCTTTTGCCACTTTTATTCAACATAGTACTGGAAGTTCTAGCTACAGCTATTCAGCAAAAGAGAAAAATAAAACATAATAGGAAAGGAGAAAGTTAAATTGTCTATATTTGTAGATGATATGATCCTATATACAGAAAACCCTAAGGAATCCATCCAAAACTGTTACAACTAATAAAAAACTCAGTAAAGTTGTAGGATACAAAATCAGCATAAAAAAACAGTAGTATCACTATATGTTAATAGCAAACTATCTAAAAATGACACAAAGAAAAAAATCTCATTTATTACCAAAAAAATACCTAGAAATAAATGTAACCAAGGAGGTGTCAGAAAATGAAATGAATTTGAGGTGTCTCTCAAATGAAAACTATAAATCATTAATGAAAGAAATTGAAGAAGACACAAATGGAAAGATATGCATGTTCATGGATTGGAAGAATATTGTTATGATGTCCATCTTGCACAAAGTGATCCACAGATGTAATGGGATATCTATCAAAATACCAAGGACATTCTTTGCAAAAGTAGATTAAAAATAATCTTCACATTTGTATGGAAGCCCAAAAGACCCTGTATAGCCAAAGCAATCTTGAGCAAAAAGAACAAATCTGGAGACATCATACCATCTGCCTCCAAAATATATTACAAAAGTATAGTAACCAAAATAACATGCTACTGGCATAGAAACAGAAAACAGGCCAATAGAACAGAAAACCCAGAGATAAATCCACGCATATACAGCCAACTGATTTTTGACAAAAGTACCAAGAACACATGTTGGGGAAAGGATAGTCCTTCTTCAATAGTGGTGCTGGGAAAACCGAATGAATATCTATATGTTGAAGAAAGAAACTAGATCTCCTGTCTCTCATCATATATAAGAATCAATTCAGAATGAGTTAAGGACGTAAATATTAAGACTTGAAACCATGAAACTACTAGAAAACAAGATAGGGGAAATGCTTCATAACATTGGTCAGTCAAGGAATTTTTGGATAAGACCTTAAAAGCACAACCAAAAAGACCAAAAATAAATAAATGGAATTACAACTAAAGTAAAAGGAAATCATCAATAAAGAGACAACCTACAGAATGGCAGAAATATTTGCAAACTATACATCTGACATATGGTTAATATCCAAAATATATAAGAAACTCAAACAACTCAAAAGCAAAAAAAAACCCCAAACAACCCAATTAAAATATAGGCAAAAGACCTGAACAGACATTTCCCAAAAGAAGACATACACATGGCCAACAGATATATGAAAAAAAATGTTCAATATTACTAATAATCAAGGATATGCAAATCAAAACCACAGTGAGGTATTGCCTCATCCCAATCAAAATGGCTTATCAAGAAGGCAGAAAAGAACTTCTTGGCAAGGATGTGGACAAAAGGGAATCCTTTTACACTGTTGGTGGAAATATACAGAAAACAGTATGAGGGTTCCTCAACAAAGCAAAAATAGAACTACTATAAGATCCAGCAGTCCTACTGCTGGGTATATACCCAAAGGAAATTAAATGAGTATGTCCAAGAAATATCTGCATTCCCATATTTACTGCAGCACCTTCCACAACAGCCAAGATATGAAACCAACCTAAGAGTCTATCAACAGAAGAACAGATCAAGAAAAGTTGGTATAAAGTCACAATGGAATATTCTTCAGTTATTAAAAAAAAAAAAAAAAAAAGAAATCCTAGCATCCTACCATTTGGAACAATATGGATGAACCCAAAGGACATTATAAACCAGGCACAGAAAGACAAATACTGCATGATCTCATATGCAGAATCTTAAAAAGGTGATCTCTTAGAAGTAGAAAGTATAATGGTGGTTATCGGAGGCTGGGGTGTTTAGCAGAGAGAAGGAAATGGGGAAATCTTGGTCAGATGACATAATGACAGATGGCAGGAATAAATTTCAACAGCTCTATTGTACAGCAAGGTGACTATAGTTAAAGACAATGTATTGTATTCTTAAAAAACATAAAATTTGTGGATACTATGTGCTATCACCACAAAAACAATGTAACTATGTGAGGTAGTACATTTGAGAGCTAGATTTAACCATTCCACAATGTATATATACTTCAAAACATCATTGTATTGTATACAATAAACATATAAAATGTTATCTGTACATTTAAAAAAATATAAAAAAGCTTACATTATAGAAAAAAGAGAATACTACTTTTAAAAGTAGGCTTTTAGTTTAGTTTTACATTTCTGTCTCTCTTACCTCTTGATCTTTTTTAGTTTTTCTTTCTAGAGCCTCAAATTCATCCAAATCACTCTTTTCTTTTAATTTCAATTCCATTTCTTCTTTTTCTGTTCGTAGTTGTTCATAGTCTAATACCAGATTATCATAGTCAGCACGAAGTGAGTTCAACTCACTTTCTATATTCTCCTATTATAAACAGGAACAGATTTTCCAATCAGAAAATTCATATATTTTTTGTTTCCTTAACAAAATTTGGATTATTTAAATAACTAATTTAACTTTGATTTGATATCTTTCTAAAGGTCTACATTTTGGCAAACTAGCTAACTTAGAATAGCTAGTTTGAAAGAAGGAGAATTTTAAAAATATATCAATAAATTGTATGTTTGCCTGTGCCTGACAGGAAATTTTGATCATAAATCCTCAAGCTCCTCAGTAATAAAACTGGTAATTTAATTCCCCAATCTAACTAAATCCTATTTTATGTTTCAGATGCTTCTGAATTCAAGAACGGAAACAGAGATATTATTTATTGACTTCTAAAGCTAATGATAACTGTTTTACTATACTTAAAGAGGCCTATTTCTATTTTCTATATTATTATAAGAAAAGAGATAAACCATGAGTTTAAAAGATACTTTTCCACACCAGAGATTGTAAAAAAAAAAAACCAAGAAACTTCTAATGTATGTCTTAGGAATACAAAAACATTTTGTCAATAATACTTCATAGGAATTAACTAACAATAATAAGGAGCACCGCAATTATATTCTAAAATTCAAATGAAAATTTCTTTACTACTTTATACAACTATACATTTTTAAACACAAGCAATATACAAAGTAAACAAGGAATCTAAACTTATTGATGTATTCACCAAAATTACCTCTCCCTGATGTATTATTCTAAACAGTATAAATGCCTGACAATTGACACTTTCAAAATCAGTCTTGTCACCCTCATGAAGTTTACCAAGGCACAACAGAAACTTTACAAACATCATGAATACTAAGATCTGCTAGTAAACAGCTAGAAGCAAAGGTTTAGCTGCTAGCACATGTCTGCCTTATGAAATTTTTAGTCTTCCTCTAGGTGCCTGATGGTTATAGAGTAGAAATGTAAAGAGAGAAGCCTTTATTAGAGCCAAAATCATTACTAAAATTAAATGAGAACAAGTAACAACAATATCTAATAACAAAAGAATTTTAAAAAGAGTAACAGCATTATAAGCTGTAAAATACATTAAGTTACCTGATTTAGTAGCTTTGCTGCTGGATTCCATTCTATCTCATTTAATGTATCAAGAGTGTTACTGAAAACATCAGACTCTGAACAGACAGCTATAATTAGAGAAAAAAAATTTGTCCATAAACATGTTTACCAAATTTCCTAAGTCAAATTAAAGATTACTAAAAAAATTCTTATCAGAGATACTAAGAACTTCAAATTAACTAATATGTGCTCAGAGTATGAATACCAAAAGTACATTAATAGATATGGTGATTTATATTATTGTATGAATTAAGATGACCACTGGTTGGAATTAGTGACACAATTCAGGATCCTTAATGAAATACAGGTTAAAAGGACAAATTCTGAATTTGAGATTTGATCATTATAAGTAGATTTTAAATGCCCCCCCAACAGACTGTACTATTGAAGAAATAATTTTGACACAGATTCCTATGTCAATGCCACTCTTTTAAGATTAGCAAAGGCAGATGCCATATAACTAATATTTTAATTGAATAATTAGAACAAAAATAAAAACACCTGTCTCACGTGTGTTTCAACTAGTGCATCATTCTTAAGAGAATCAGAGTAAAGAACTTATGATGACTTTATATTTATTTATTTATTTTTGAGACAGTTTCACTCTTGTCGCCCAGGCTGGAGTGCAATGGATCTTGGCTCACTGCAAGCTCCGCCTCCCAGGTTCAAGTGATTCTCCTGCCTCAGCCTCCCAAGTAGCTGGGATTACAGGCACCTGTAACCACGCACAGCTAATTTTTTTGTATTTTTAGAATTACTTATTTTAAATAATAATCTCCATTGTAATCACATTTGAAATACACAGTATTTAAACATGTTTATCACATTAACTGAGCTATAAACATAGTTTCCCTTTATAAGGATGCTTTTATAATTAAACACAGTTCCACTTGAAAAAAGCACTCACATTCATCAATTTCTCCTAATAAATTTATAGACGGCTTGTGTGTTTTTGTTGTTATATTTGTTGGCATATTAAATTGATCTGCATAGTTTGAGTTCTTCATTTTGTTAATTTTGCCAAGACACCAAGTAACTCTTCGTTTTCTTTTAGCCTAGGAAGAAATTAAAATTATGTCATATAGATCTGTATTCAAACATAATAAAACAAGGGAACTAGTTTTTATTTTTGAAAACCATTGACTTGGTAGAATTCTTATTAAGCCTAGTTTAAATTTTTACTAGTCTAAGGATATTGCTTTAAAAAAAAAAATCAAACTCTTGACTCTTTACTTCACTCTAACTACAGTTTTCTTTATTTCCTACTTTGTCCTCCTCATGATTTATCCACTCCTTCCTCAGCACTTCAGGGACCCATCTCCTGGTTCTTTCCTTACCCAGCTGCTGTACTTACTACTCACTCTGGTTTCTCTTCCTGTGCCTGCCTCTTAAGTATGTTTTTCCAGGTTTCATAGTCACCATTCTTCTCGTCTCTTTAGTCAGTGCAAGTATCATCTCATCTTATTTCACTCTCTCAGCAACCCTAGGGTTGTAATCACATCTGAAATACACAACCCTAAGGTTGTTGAGAGAGTCAAATAAGATGAGATGATACTTGTATCGAGTATCAACCTTACTACATCTTTTTAACAGATGAGCTGGGTGCCCAACAAGTTTGGAGAAGTTGTGCAAGGCTGTATAGCCAATTGGTGGCTGAGCCCATGTCTATTACTTAAGAGCCTTTCCATGCAACCATTCCATCACATTGCCTCTTAAGATTACTTGTTGTCCCCCGAATATACTGCATACTGTCATGCCTGAGTGCTGTTCTTCTGCTTGAAATGGCCAGCCCTTTCCACGTCCTGCTCTGCAAAAGCCCCATCATATATAAATCCTCCAATAACCTTCAGTTTAATGCTAGTTGCTACCAAAGCCACACCTGGACCTTACCATTATCTGAAAGTCATAAACCTAGACTTCTTGCTCTTATCACTGTTGTTATCCTTCCAAATAATTAATTTAGTTGATCCCACTATAGCTATTTAGCTTATCAGGGGCTATTTAGCTCTGTTCCTTGTTGCATGACTTTTTTTTGTTGTTGCCATCTCTCTCTTGGTTCTCACCCTCTCATCTTAGATTCCATAGATCACGGTAATCATGTTTGAAATTTGAGGTCAACGTTCTCAAATTATTTGACCCATTCTCTGTCCCTTACATGTATCCCACATGGCACACTCAAATGACACTGTGTTCAAGACCTTTATCAGCCTCCTGAGCACTTCCAGAGCCACACAGCCAGAAGACTGGCTGACAAGATAAACCGGATCTTTAAAGCTGGTTGGCAATATTCACTTCCCCCTTGTCAGCTTTCTTTTTCATTACCTACAAAGGCTAGCCTATTTCAAACCCTTAGTATCTCTGTAAACTTATGACTCTACCATCACCTGCCATCCCAGGAGAAAAATTAAACCTATTTCACAAAGAAAGTATAAACCTAAACTCCTAAGAGTACTATCTGCACAGAGGCCTATCCTTTCCTCTGTGTTTGTTCCAATTCAAGAGGTGTTTCTCCTATGGTAGTCCAACTCTTTCTACTATATTCAAGATCCCATCCATCTAGGCCACCTCAACACACTACAAGATGGCTTTCACAACCCTACTACTTAATAACTCAAATCACCTTTGCAAATAAGCTGTGTTTCCAAATGCAAATAACTTTTTGTCCATCTTTATCTTATTTAACTTCTCAGCAGAATATGACACTGCTGAACACTACTTCCCTGAAATATTCTCTCCCCTTAGCTACTATATTCACTAGGTTTTATTCTTAACTCTAGAGCTAAACCTGGGCTTCTTTACAAATTCTTCTTTTTCTGCCTTACCCAATTGGAGTTTTGCCTTCTGTTACTTTGCCTTCTGTTGCCTTCTCTGAACATGCAACCAGAACAAACTTTAATTTGGATCTGTAGTAGTTAATGCCCAAATTGATATTTATATCTCAAATCTTCTACCTAATATTCACACGTCTGCATTTTCAACTGCCTGACATCTCAAACAAAAGAAATCCCAAATAAAACACCCACCATTTCCACTGCTATTTATTCAGTGTTCCTTAATCAATATTGTTACCAGCTACCCAGGAAGCCAAGGAATTGCTTGCAAGTCATTCTGGACACCTCCTCCTCCTTTTCTCTGCCCTCAACATCCAAACAACCACAAAGTCCTGCTAAGTTTACTTTCCAAACACTTCTATAATTTATCCAATTCACTCCAACTCCAGAGTCAGTCTTTGCAGGCCCAAGCAATCTGATGTGCACAGCATCTACATCTTTCTCAACTATAATTCTGATGTCACATGCAAGGCTGTTCTTTGTTGTTAGCAAAACGTCACATTCAAATCCCTCAAGGGAGTTTAAAACGTCCCTGCTACTAGAACATCTTAAGTGCAAGGAATGCACCATGTTTCTTCACGACTCCAAGCTTTTGCACATGTAGGTCTCTTTTGAAACATTCTTCTCTAGGTCTTTCATTGGGCTATTTCCTGCTCACCACTCAACCAATAGTTCCTGATTGTCTTCTGTATATCAATGTACATAATGCTTATTCATATTAATAACGTACATTAGTTGAGAATATGCGGTGTGGAAAGTGTTGTGTTGAACTAATTTTACCTATTATCTCTTTTAATTCTCAAACAACACTTATGAGGTGAGTATCAAGCTCTTCCACACTGCTACTTCCACAGGAAAAAGCAGCAAAGTGAATTCAAGAAATTGTCTAAGAACAAGAGTTAGGAAATGACAGATTTAAATCCAGGCAGTCTAGCTCCAGAGATCATCCTCTTATCCATGACACCCTCACACCACCAAAAGTCTATTGAATAAATTCCTACTCAATTAAAGACAAACAAAAAAAAACCCACATAAACAAAGTCAGAATTTTGTTCACTATGTTGTTTTTATTTTCTTTCAGCAGACTCTACATTGATACAATTATGTTGTTTTATATTCTACACCAATTTTCCTGAGATTAATATTTCTGTTTAAGTATAAAATAATATTTCCACATATTCTAGAAACCTGTGGCTTCCAATCACCTAGTTTCTTTAGAATTTATTAAGCAGCATATTGCAAATAAATTATTTAAATAAACTCCAAACTTGTTGAATTAGAATCTCTACAAGTGAGAATCAGAAATTGGTATTTTTAATGAATCTCTTAGGTACTGTGAAAACACAAAATCTTCTGGGTTTCTTGAAAATACTGTATCAAAGGATAGAAAGTGCATACTACATAATAAACATATAGAAATATCAATGCTATTCTCTGTACATCAAGTTTAAGCTGTCATCTTTTAATTTTACCTTTAATTCCTGTTGTGATGTGAGGGAAGAAGAGGTCACCAGCATCCGTGTTAAGTTTTCAATTTTCTCATTCTGTACTTTCTGAAGCAAATCTTTTTCTTCTAAAAGTTGGGCCAATTGGTCTTTTTCCATTGCCTGAGCTCGCGTCTCTAAAGAAACCTATAGAATGCAATATTGGATTATGTTAATAATAAATGTGGTTAAGTTTTAAAACCTTAAAAGTAGCATAAAAGAATAAAATATTACATTTATATATGAACTATAAGAATTTTAATTTCAGTGAAATAAAATTTACTCTAAATACAGAACACCAAAATGCAGTTACCATAATCAATAATTTCTCACTTACAATAAAATACACATTTCTTCTCATGTAATTATTCTATATACCATGTATAAGACAACAATGCTGTTATAATAACTCTATTAATTGTCTAAGAAGATATGAATAGTCAGAAGTTATAAAACAAAGACTTGAATTCCGATAGTAAAGATAGAGATGTTCTCATAAGATTACCATTTGATATTTTAGCTCATTTTAAAAAAGATCACTAATGCATGACTTTTTACAAAATATGGGACCATGATGGTTAAAACAAATGAGTAATTATGCTATATTATTAGATTGCAATCTAAGGGTTAGAAGAGGAATTTAGGATAACATGAAAATACAGAAAGTGGTTCTAAGTAACTCTGTAGTTTCTCTTTTTAACCGAATTCATATCTATTTGTGAAAAATTTTAAGAAATACCTCTACTTGACCCATGTGATAATCTCAGATTTTGCCCTTTGAAAATAAAAAACAAAATCTAAAATAATTTCAAGAACCAAATCTTATAATTTATAGTAAATTAAACTAAAATTTTTATGAGTGGATTTCTTCTTGTTTAAAAATGATTTAAAACTTAAGTTGTAGCAACTCAGATATTCAGGAATGAATAGTCTCTGAGCATTTGGGCAGGTCTCCATTCTAAATTGGTTCTTTCTATTTAATGAAATAAATGATTCATACATACCTCCTCTAATTGTTTTTTAAGATCCATTATTTCTTTTCTATACCTTTTCAGGAGAGCTTCATCAGTTGATACCTCATTAACATAAGGAGTATTCTTCATATATTTAGCAGTACTGGCAAACTGGAAACAAAATACAAAAGTGCTAAGTGTTCAACACTTAAAAAAAATTCGAATTTAATTAGTAATATTTAGCTTTCTTATATTCAAGTTGAAAAAACATCAATACTCTTTCCAGTTGGCTTAATATCTTTGAACAAAGGGAACATTCTATGTCCTTACAACAATGCTCTGTAACTTACCCTGGCTGATAGTCTTCAGGAGAATAAACAAAGATATATTGAGAGAACTTAAAAACATCAGCTTATTGGAATCCCATTTACCCCTCAAGGTCCAGTGCTAACACTTCCTCTACTCTGAAGTTTTGCTTCTAGCCAAAGATAACTCTCCTTCCTTTAAACTCTATACTAGTTATTAACCACTTAACTACTAAAATTATGTTGCAAGACAAGTGTTATGTGTCTTGTCACAGAATTCATTAATTCTGTTAAGCTAGGGACACTAGTTTCTCTTTGCACCTCTGATAGTACCTTGATCTGGTGCTCAACATCTATTTAAAGCAATGTTTCTCAGAGTACAAGTACCATAAGTAACTTTAGGTGGGTACCCGAAGGTGACCATTAGATAACACTGAATCCTTCATTGAGAAAGCTACCCTGCTGACATTTCTCATTTTTCTTGAGACATAGTTTTGCTCTTGTTGCCTAGGCTGGAGTGCAATGGCACGATCTCGGCTCACTGCAACCTCTGCCTCCTGGGTTCAAGCGATTCTCCTGCCTCAACCTCCCCAGTAGCTGGAATTACAGGCATGTGCTACCACACCTGGCTAATTTTGTATTTTTAGTAGAGAAAGGATTTCTCTATGTTGGTCAGGCTGGTTCCTTTCCTTTTTAAAATAGAAAATGTAGGCCTTGGGCTCAGAGCAAATGAAGGCAACAGTTAACTACCAGGAATTTCAGAATTATTTTGTTATACAGACAGACACACAATTTTTTTGTTACCTTCTATTTGTGGCAAGTAATAATAGTTTCCTATTGATAGGACTAATATTAAAGTTTCCTTTTACAATAAATTAAGTACAAAAAGAGAGTTATTTAAAAAAAATCAAGTCAATTTCAGTAAAATAGTGTTGGATGTGGCAAAAACTGTGAGGGTAAGATACAAATAATTGAAGTCTGGCAAAATTAAATTAAGAAATGTTATTTAGTAGACAACATATCAATTGTAACAGGTGTGTTAATTTAAAAAACTTTGCTTAATTTTAGTAATTTTTTCTGCTTCAAGTTGATCTTCCCCCATATTAAGCTGAGATAAAAATCAAACTCACCTGGAGAGTAGTAAGGGTTTCATCAAAAGATACTGGAGTAATTGTGCAGATAATACGTGTCTTTGCGTTTCCTCCCAAGGAATTCTGGAGAATTCGTGTTAACTTGCTATCTCGATAATTTATGAAACCGCTTAGCAAGGAATAAGTTTATGGGCGAAAAAGATTGAGAATGTTTATATAACAAAGTAGTTGGTTTTTAATGCAGAACTCTTAAATCAGCCACAGTTTCAAAAATTAGTTTACAGGTTATATGAGGCAGATTAAAACTACTAACTAAAAAATATTTAAAACAGAAAGTAAATTCAATAGATTATGGTTGTATGTATTAGCTTTTGAATATATGGAAAAAATCAGTACATTTGAGTGTCATTGAAATATTGCAATGTTCAACCTAATGAAAAAGGTAAGAATTAGTAGGTAAGTACACAACGGGATAAACTTACCCAACCTGTCCATCACTAAGTTTCTTGATCACTTGTCCCAAAATAAATAAGCTTCGATTTATATTACAGCCTTCCTTGAGTCGCACACCTGCATTTATAAAACAAATACGAAAACCAAACTTGACTCCTTTTCTAGATGATAAACTTATTTATCACTAAGTTAATGAGAGAAATTGGAGGGCAGATGCTAAAGTCTATGCCCTGGTTTAGACATGAGCCCATCTTTAATATCAGTGGTAGAAGGAGCTCTTTCCCTATTGGTCCCACTTCAAGTGAACCTGAGAAAAATAGTAGAAAGAAAAAAATGAAGAGGAAGGGAAGAATGTGGGGGAAAAAAGACCTCTTTCCTGAAAGAACTTCTCTAGCTCTTCGGTTCAAATCAATTTTTTTTTCCCAACATCTAAATATAGGCAACTATGAACTTATAAGCAAATTAACCTCTAATTTCTCATTTTTAAATTGTTAATATGCTTACATGGTTCAAAAAGTTTTTTAAAAAAAGTACACTTTGAAAAAGCTCCCTTCCACTTTTATCCCATATTCAACCAGTTCCTATACCTCTGCCAGGACACCACTGTTATTATTCTTTAGAGATTTTTAAAAATACAAGTTCATATATATTTATTTCCTTCTTTCTTCACTGATATCAATAGTAACAGACCATACATACTATTTTGCACTTTGCTTTTTTTCACTTGGCAACATATCTTGGAAAAATTTCCATATCGGTAAACATTGATCTTTTTCATTCTTTCTTAAAGTATAAAATTCCATTTTACGGCTGCATCAGACTTCATTCACCCACCCCATCCCCTGCTGAAGGACATGTAGGTTTTCAATCTACTGCCTATACAAAAAAAAATTGCAAAAAATAACTTTGAACAGATGTTATTTCACAGGTGCATTAATTAGCTACTGCTGTAACATTACTACCTAACCAACCAGCTAACACAAGCATTTATTTTTTGTTCACAGGTCTGAGGAGGGACTGGTTTGGTGGATGTAGGCTAGGCTCAGTTGAGTGGCTCTACAACAGGCTGCAGAACAAGCTCAAGTCTGTTGAACAAACTTCTAATCTTCCTTGGATCAGCAGCTCTTCTAATGGCAAGAGTGCAGGTGCAAGCTAAACCATTTAAGCCTTATGAACTATTCACTTATATCTTTGCCCAGTTTTTTGTTGGTTTCTTTTAAACTTTTAAGGCATCTGGACTTTGTATCAGTTACAAAAGGGTTTTCCCACTGTAAGTTGACTTCCAATAATTTTTATAGTTTTTTTTAATATTGAAATTTTTGAGCCACCTTTAATGCATTCCTTGGTATATGATATATGGATACTTTTTTTTTCCCAAATGGCCATCAATTAATGAATAATCTATCTTTTCTTCACATATTTGAAGGACCATTTTTATTGTATTCTAACTTCCGTATGTATTCAGGACTCTTGATGGATTTTCTATTCTATTCCACCAGGCTGACAATTCACATAGTTTTATTACTATGGCATTATAATATGTTTTACTATCTTATAGTAAGATAGTAAAATCTTAAATTCCACTTTCTGCTTTTTGGAATTTTCCCGGCTACTCTCGTCTGTTTTTATGTTTCCGTACAAATTTTAAAATCATCTTACCTAGTTTAAACATGAAAATGTACTCTTCATATTTTTATTACGATTGTGTTAAATCTAGAAATTAACCCAGAGGCCTGATATCCTTGTGATTTTGAATCTTCTACATCTAAGTATGCTTTTCCATTTTTTCAAGTATTTGTTTGTGTCCTTCAAGTCTGATTTACAAGTTTTCTTAGGCTGGGTGTGGTGGCTCACACCTGTAATCCCAGAACTTTGGGAGGCCGAGGTGGGTGGATCACTTGAGGCCAAGAGTTGAAGACCAGCCCAGGCAACATGGCGAAACTCTGTCTCTACTAAAAATACAAAAATTAGCTGGGCGTGGTGATGCATGTCTGTAATCCCAGCTACTTGGGTGGCTGAGGCACGAGAACTGCTTGAGCCCAGGAGGTGGAGGTTGCATTGAGCTGAGATCGTGCCACTGCAGTCCAGCCTGGGAGACATAGTGACAGTCTGCCTCAAAAAAATTAAAACAAAACAAAACAAAACATTTTCTTTATATCAGTCTTGTACAAATCTTTGTTGAGTTTCTTCCTAGGTATCACATCTTTTAGGTTATTATAAACGGAGTCTTTCTGTCTACTAAATATTTTAACTGGTTTTTGTTTATTAATATTTTAACTTTCTAAAATTAAATTAGTATCTGTATATTAATTTTGTACCCCACTATCTTTCTTAATTTCCTTATTTTGAAAGTTTAAATGGCTTTTATGGAATTCTCATGGGCTTTCCTGCTGTACAATACCATCAATTGTATAATTTTCATTTTTTAATTGATGCTATTGCAGACTAAAATAAAAACCAGATACAGATGCTGATTTCTATGTTAAAAGACTTTTATCAGAAAAATCATCATTAATGAATATTATTAATAATGAATATAATTACTTTATCAATTTCTAAAAATGCCTGGTAATACTTTTTAATTCTGTAAAACAGGAAGACACTAAGACTAACATATTTCATGAGTTTTAATTACCTTCAGCTCCTGTTTGAGCAGCTCTTTCACTGCCTGCAAGATCAACCAAATTCTGTAAGATAGATAAAAATAAATCTTTAGGGCAGATAATCTGAAATAATAAAATTCAAACTACTGAAAGAATATTTTTAATACATGGTATATCAGAATATTCTATCTGTATCCATGTCTCCCATGCTACTGTTTAGGCATTCCCTTTTTTCTCTGAGTCCAGCTGTTCTCTATCCGTTCCTTTCTTTATATCTTCCATAATGCTGCCAGTAATAGTTTCTGTTTCCTATACAAAGTCGTCCAAAAACTTACTATGGCAAATATAATTCTTTATAAGCTGGCACTTGCATTGCTCCAACTTTGTATCTATCTATCCCTTATTCTTACCTCTAGTTGAACTACTCACTATTCCCCAAACACCCCATGTACTTCTACACCTTCAAGCACAAGCTTTTTGCTATTTCCTTTATTCAGTTAGTTATAATGTTCTAGTCGGTCTTTATTCTTTATTCAAGAACCAGGTACAAAGATTATCTCCTCAATGTAGCTTTGCCTACTTTATCCTTCCTCCCTGCCAGATCTCAGATGAACTGCTCCTTGAACTGCATAACCAGAACTCTTTATAAACATGACTTATAGATACAACTTACAGTTATAGCACTTATTTTGTTGGGCTAGTCATGTATGCTAGCTGCACTATGCTGTAGCAATACCATGACTTTACTGTGGCATCTTTAAGAGTTGGACCTCTCTTTCATTTCACAAATATTATTGAAAAGAAGTGGCTACTTATCATGCTCCAGGAAGTGCATCAGGTGCTAGGGCTACAAATAAATAAGATCTCTGCTCTCATGGAGCTTACATTCTACATAGAGGAGGAGGCTGGTGAGAAGAGATAAAAAGACAAATAAGAAACATGTTGTGATAAGTGTAACAGAGATTATTTAAATATAGACCTGGAAAAGGGGCCAGTAGGTTTAGGTTCACGGGATTGGATAGCAGTGTAAGGCTTGTCATTAAGCTGAGATCTGAATGACCAGAGAAGAGGAAGCTGGTCCCAAAAAGATCAAGGGAAACAGTAGTCTAGACAAAAAGAAGAGCCAAAACATTTAAGTCACAAAGCAGAATGTGCTCAGTGTGTTCAAAAAAATAGAAAAGGCAGTGTGGAACAGCTGGTGAAGTAAAGACAGGAAAAGACAGAATAAGAGAAGCAGACAGGGGCCAGATTACGCAGGACTTTTTAAGATAAAAAACTCTGAAATGTTTAAATTCAATGAGAAGCCATTGCAGGGCTTTATGCAAGGGAGTAATAGAACCCTGCATAAAGCCCAGCAATGGCTTCCACAATGGATCCACTACGACTACTGGGTGGAGGATGGAGTGGGAAGGGGCAAGAACAGCTGCAGGCAGCCCCATCAGGCGGCTGGGGCAGGAATCTGGGTGAGAGATAATACCAGCTTGGGTTAGGGAGGCGGCAGAGGACACTGCTTGTAAGAGAAGCAGTGGAGGGATGTCTTGTTTATTTATTTTTTTGATCTCAGAGCCCAACACCATGCTCAGAACACAATAACGACTTAGTAAATAATTTGAGTGATTTGAAAGAAAGTCAAACCTTTAAGTTATTTCTCTCTGTGGAGATTTTTGAGACTAGGCAGGTAAATATGTATTACCAGTTGAGTCTGATTTTTCTTGCACAGTGTCCACTACAGATGACACAGATACATAATAGAAGGTTAAAGTGGTAATGAAGGCAGCATGAGTGAAAGTTAAAGATGAGAACAAGCATTCATATTCAAAGATACTCACAGGCCCAACCTATGAGGGAGGAGTTCACTGAAGCAGAAGGAAATAAAGTTAGATTGGTTAAGAGTGTCCAAATCTTGCCCCGGGAAGTGACATACAAAAGCAGTGGTTAGTATATTAGAAATCCTTATTATGACTTCAAGAAACAAAGACAAGAGTCATGGAGACAAGGTTCCAGAAGACTGACGTAATTCAAGAGAGATGAGAAAGTAAACGAGTGTAGCACCCACGAGAATGTTCAAAGGTAGGATCAATAAGAAATGGGACAAGTGGACAAAGAGAAAGGCAGAAAAAGATGAGTAAAAATTGACTTGGGTGTCCAGCTTAGGCAGCTAGGATAATGCTGCTTTTACTGGAAATAAGGAATATTCACTATGGTAGGAAGAAAATAGTTTTGTTTTAGACATATTAAAGTTTGAGATATTGATGGGACACAATTATAACCATCTTTAGGAAGACATGAATTAGAATTCAGAGACTACAGATAAAATATTTGGCAGTCATCAACATGGAAATGATGACAGAATGTTTGAAAGCAAGAACTTAAGTAAGAAAGGCCACAGGATACCTCCAAGTTTTTTTATTTTTTATTTTTTTAGGAGGGTAGAGAAAAAGAAGCCGGGGTAGAAAACAGAGGAGTACAGCTAAGAGAAACTGGATATTAGCATCCCACCAAGGCCAGGAGATAATCAGAAAAGAGCCACCTCTAAAGAGCCAGAGATGACTCCTTAGAGGAGACTTCTTTCCAAGAAGATTCTTAGTGTAAGTGGGTAGGCTGGAGGGTTGGAACAGATGGAACACCGATGACAGAGCATCAAGTAACATGAGGAAAATCATCAAGTAGATCACTGAATATGCCAAGAGTATTAAAGCTAAACTATTAAAAGTTAAAATTATATGAAATATCACAGTCTTGGATGAGAAAACAAAAGAGGTTAGGATTTGGTTTTTTATTGTTAAATTAAAACAAGATTAAAGTCTACTAAAATAAGTTATATAATTTTATAGCAAAATAGCTAAGGTGAAATTAGGATTGAATATTAAGTAATTAATAATCTAACTTTATAAAATCTGAAAATAAACAAACATATCATAGATTGCTTTTTTCCCTGAAGTTTCCTACTCAAATAATCTTAAATCATATCCCACATCAAGCTAAAGAATTTAGGCCCTAAAGATGCAGAATAAAGCAATATGGTAAATGGTAGAAAAGGAGCAAGAAAGAGAGAGCAATAATTTAGTGTGGCAAGAAAGAAGTGAAGGTTTACTTATGTGTTATATAAGAATGTTTGCATAATGCTTACATTTACTTATTCAACAAATCTATATTAGACATAAAATAGGTACAATGTGTTGGGGCTACAAGGATGAATGCAGTATCACTCCTCAATGGATTTACAGTCTAAAATACTATGTTTATAATACAAAATGTATTTTCTTATTGTACTTAAGTAAAACCTAAAATAATGTGATTACTTTTTAACCATCCAACCTAGATTTTTGTTGATCACGTTAAGTCTAAATTACATTGGCTGAGACTTTAAAAAAAGACCCTCAAATTCTGAGATGACTTAAATTGTTAAATGTGTATAGAAAAAAATTCTACTTCATTAATGGTTAGAAAAAACATCGGCCGGGCGCGGTGGCTCAAGCCTGTAATCCCAGCACTTTGGGAGGCCGAGACGGGCGGATCACGAGGTCAGGAGATCGAGACCATCCTGGCTAATATGGTGAAACCCCGTCTCTACTAAAAAATACAAAAAACTAGCCGGGCGACGAGGCGGGCGCCTGTAGTCCCAGCTACTCGGGAGGCTGAGACAGAATGGCGTGAACCCGGGAGGCGGAGCTTGCAGTGAGCTGAGAGCCGGCCACTGCACTCCAGCCTGGGCGGCAGAGCAAGACTCCGTCTCAAAATAAAAAAAAAAAAAAAAAAAAAACATCAATCCCTATAACCCTATAGCCCTGACATTTAAATTTTAGGAGATGGCAACCATGACATAATAGGAAGAAAGATCCTCTGAATTTTTCCTACAACATTTTAGCT
Organism: Trachypithecus francoisi; assembly: GCF_009764315.1. Classification (NCBI taxonomy): domain Eukaryota; kingdom Metazoa; phylum Chordata; class Mammalia; order Primates; family Cercopithecidae; genus Trachypithecus; species Trachypithecus francoisi. Next base: position 99,698,062 of record NW_022681454.1, read on the forward strand.
AAGAATTTGATGATACTGACAAAACTAAGCAGACAAGTTGTAGACTTCCTCCCACATTTAGTTCAGTTAACAGTTCTTATTAAACCAAACATCCAGCAGCTAAATTAAATTTTGTTTTGGCTCATACAGTACATTATTATGGTTCATTAATACTCACCAAATGGGATACCTTAACAGATCCTTCACAATTAGAAGGTTCACCCTTCTCTCTACTTTCCAAAATCTAGATAGAAAAAGCAAGCTGTAGAAAAATTAGTGCATTCTTACTTGGAAGATCTAATAGATAGACAGAGAGAATTACCTACCATCCTAAAGATGGTATGAGAACGACTGCTTCTTTGATTCATTTTTGTTTCTCCATAATGCCTGTTCTCTGTAAAAATGAGTTATATTTCAGCTGCATATATATTAAAATCCACAGACACACAATAATTTTTAACTTAAAGAAGTGTGATTTGAAGACTAAATGTGCTTGATTGAAAAGATAGTTTTTACAAGTGTTTTAAAGAAATACAGCATAAAGTCTTACTTTCTCCCTTTGTAATCCACTTCAAAGCCATTTCTGATGTATATACAACTTCTTCTGTGAGATCAGCAACATACACATTCCTCTGAAACAAGTTTAATTACAGAAAGATTAGAGAAATAGAAGTCACAAGTTTGCTTTTCAAAACAAGGTGCAAACTATTATAGAATTCATTTGTGAAAGTTAAAAGTGGCAAATGGAATCATAATTCTGTAGAAATATAACAAGTAATTCTATGAATACCCACAATTTATTTCATATACCAAAGCACATCAAATTCTAACCTGATACTTCCATCTTGCTATTTTTACACTTAAACCAAAATATTAGAGCTGTCAGTATTTGAAAACTATTCATGTTGTTTAAAAGATGAATATAAATACTTCAAAAAAAACCCTCACATACTACAGAAATAGGAGACACTTTAAAAACTATAGAAATTACAGGTAAACGTTCAAGAACAATAAACCCAATAAGTAAGTCAATTTTAAAGCTCCCTTAAGTCTGCTACTCACATTGACATCTTCTCGAATAATAAGAGGTTTCATTTTTTGAGTGCCACAGAGTAAATCTGTAATGGTTTCATTGTATATTTCCATGTAAGATACACGTAAGAGAAATTCCCTATCAGGAAACTAGAAAAAAAAATTGTATAAAAACACCAGGAAGCATCCAATTGTGAAAACCTAATACTAAATGCTCATGTGCTTAAAGAGGTAAAATGTCTGTAAAACAAACTAAGAAAACCCTTGGTTCTAATGTTGACAAAATAATTAACACAAAAATATAAAAGCATCGCTACAGAAATAATGAAAAGTGAAGTAACATAAAGCTGGGAGAACACCAACTCTAGGCTCAAACTCTAGGCTCAAAATAAAATCCTATCAAAAGATGTTCTTATTTTTTTTTCATTTTTGATATAAACATTTAATAAAATAGGGATGGGTGAATTTTTCTCTAATAAGATGGAGCACATCTGTCTCAGCAAAAAAGTCAATATGATGTTTAATGAGAAGACACCAGAAGTATCCCCACTAAAGTTTCCCCACTGAAATCAGGAGCAAGACAAGAATATCTGCTATCACACTATAAGATGTACTTATTTTAATAAAAATGCTAATTTAAAACCACCTCTTAACTAACTAGGTTGCCTATTCTGGCTTTCTGCTTCCCTTCTTTTTTTTTTTTAACCTATAGCTACTTTCTACTGTTCCTTTATAGTCACTGATAGTTAAATGGTTAGGTGGAGCTAACCATGATAAAATTTTCTTGTTCCTTAATGCCTACTTTTTGTTCAGAGTATTATTGTTGTAAAATTCAAGGGAAAGAATAAAAGAAATTTAAGTTTTATAAAGTAAGTTGTGGCGACAAAAGTGAATCTATGCTATGTCTTTCTTCTTTCACCATGGAAAATCAAACAATAACTGTAAATCTACTTCCTTTCATTTTTACAAGAGAAATACACTAAGACTCGTACCCAGTTTTAACTAGTTTTACCAGCACGTACTAGAAATCCAGTTAAGTTACTTACCTTCTTAATTTTTTGGAAAATGTCATGAATTGCCCTGGGTGTAACTCCCAAATGATCTTCTGAGCCCATCATGGTATATGTTTTTCCTGAAGCGGTCTGTCCATAGGCAAATATAGTACCTGCAAAAAACAAAACACACATATGCAAAGACTAAAAACAAACCTAAAATGGGTAAAACTATGCATGCTTGTTGCACAGACGCCCAAGACTAAAATGTTTCTGCAACATTGAGTGAATACAAACCATTGTAGCCTTGTATGGCAGAATCGATGATTGGTGCCGCTATTTCTTCATACACATTTTTGGTAGTTTCATTACCATGAAAGACACGATCTAAACAACAACAGCAACAACAACAACAACACAGAAGTTAAACCAAATGAATCAACTATGTTTTCATTCCAAATTAGTAATTATTCCTAAAAGTAAAACTGTCAGAATGTAGGATGATCAAGTATTTAAGACACAGTATTTTCTTCAACTTTTTGGTTCTCTGAAAATACCCTTCCCTAAGGTAAAATGAGTTCATTTACACACTCAAAAAATACACTACAAGTCAACTTTTCTTTGTTCTTTCCAGAGTCAGTAAGGCATAGTGTTTGCACATGGGGGTCTGGAATCTAGCTAGATGAAAATTAGGTAACTGTGATTATAACTGTTTTAAATACCAGTTGGTTACCTTACTTAAACACATGATGGATAAACAATTGTTTCCAGTGAAGCAGTTTGTAGAAGGCTTAGTCTAATCTTTAGTGACAACTCTAATATTACTGATTAGCCTTTTGTACTTTTAATAGCAAAAGGATAACACGGTAACTTTTTATGCTATTATAAGCTTACCAAAATTAAAGGATTTACTTCCATCAACTTGATAAATGGCATTATTGTCAGTTTTCCAGTAAACTTGGGCAGTTTCTCCAAGTGATTCTTCTCTAAAAGAATAAAAACACTGCATTTTAATCAGTCATAAAAGTCATGTCTTAGGAGGGATAATTTAAAAGATTTCACCTTTTAAAGGATATTTTGAAAGATAATAATATGAGAGAATGAAAGAAAGTCCATCTTTGAGGATTCAAGCCTTAAATGGAGCTTCAGTGACCTCTTGCCCCCTCAAGTGTTTTCTTGTGAAGGCTTTCATTCTCACCCTCTCCCCCAGTACTGGTAAATGAAGGGATGGTTCAAAATGCAACACTGATTGTGTCTGTCTTGCTTAAAATTCTTAAAACTTTTTGGAAACTTATGAAATCCTCAGCATGGCACGAATCCTAGATCATGTCTTTTCTCTCTTCCATTTTCCTCTGAATTCCTAGATACATCCTAAGCTCTACCTGAAGGTCTTCCCCAAATGACAGATGTAACCTCTCTGTGCCTGGAGTACTCTGACTTTCCTTTCCATTAAGTAACATAGCCATTATTTCACTCTTGAAAAGTGTCAAGACTTTCCTGACACCAGTTCATCCCACGGAAGTTGTCTTCTCTCTGATGGGCTAATGACTCCTCTAGCAAACATTCTCCACCTGCCCATCATAACACTTGTCACAAAGTATCGTAATGGTTTCTTTACGCAGCGGTTTAAGGCATTAGATAACAAGATCCTCAAAAATAGGAGATTCCTGATCTTGGTATTTACATTTATTAAACCCCGTGTTCAATAAAAATTTCACACTCACACAAAGTGTTAGCATTTTGGGTCGAGGGCCAGAAGCCAGCGAAGCAAACTGACTTCATTTATTCCTCTTCCTGCTTTTTCTCCATAGTATTTATTACGTACATATCATCACTTAACATCTACATTTTCAACTTTACTTTCTGTCTCGCCCCATTAGAATGGAAGAACCACTGGGCAATGACAGGAGTGTCTGTGTAGTACAAAGGTACTAAAAAAATTGATAAATATTTGTAGAATGAATGAAGTCTTGAGTGACGACTGAACTCATTGTGACAAGACAGACTAGCTCTTGTCTTCAGGGGGTCTGAAGACAGCAGTTACGTGTAAAATGACTAACTGTGATGAGGGCTAGGAAGGCACGGTCCCATACGACTTCTCTAGGGCAGGGAATGGGGCAGGGAGGAGCAGACGCGGCAAGGCAGAGCAACACAGAGGGGAAGGTCTGTAATGTCAGCGAGACTGAGTTAAATTTAAGTGAATCTCGCAGCTGGAAAGTATCTTCTAGATCTCCGATCCTCCCCCGTCACTTTACAGACCCTGAAACGGTGGCCAGCGGCCGAGTTACTAGACAGCAGAGCCGGGAAGCAGCGGCTCCTGGAAACGCCGCAGGCCTCGCCCCTCTGGCTCAGGGCGGCGCCGCAGGCCCAGCGGGCACCGGGCCGTGGTGTGGGCCCCCTACCTGCTGTTCAGCGGCCGCACTCGCACGCAGACGGCCACGGCTCCTTCCTCCGCCATCGTCTTAGGCTGAACAGGTCCCAGGAAAATGGCCAGGACCCTCCGCGGTCGATGCTTCAGGGCGCACGGGCCGCCCCGCCTTTAAATTTAAAATTTCCCAAACGCTGCATCTGATTGAGCCGTGGCCTCGTGACGTCACGGGCCATTCCACCTGCGGGGCAGCGCGGGGGACGCAAGGCGGGCGGCGGGACTACACCTAAACACGAGAGGGGATTTAAAGGGCCTGGCGGAGAGTCGCAGAAGAGGGTCGAAGGGAGGGGCGCCTGGGAGTTGGCGGAGAGCGGTAGTCTTGGAATACCAGAATACTGTAAGCTGCCAAAAGCCAGCGAACATCATCCTCCACCCCATCCTTAAAGAGTTTGGAACCCGTAGACGAAACCAGGTAGAGATACATGTATTTTTCACTATCCAAACAGAATTGTCCTTTAAAGAAACGACACCAACAGTTTAAAATAAACTTCAAACAGCAAGAGTTGAAACTCACTGTGCAGTCCAGAAACGTGACAAGCCTGTTGTGCGCCTTAGAAAATCTGAGTTTAGGCTTTTTTCCTGTTTCTTTCTCTCTTTCTGTAACTCGTTTCCATTAGCTGTGGCTTCCTAAGAGGTTGAATTAGGGAAAATAATTACTGAGGACTGAAAAACTGATTGAGTAATGGATTGATACTTTTTTCTGGAGACTGAGTCTCGCTCTGTCACGGCAGGCTGGAGTGCAGTGGTGCCATCTCGGCTCACTGCAACCTCCACCTCCTCTCTTTCAAGCGATTATCCTGCCTCAGCCTCGGGAGTAGCTGGAATTACTGGCACTTGCCACCACGCCCAGCTAATTTTTGTATTTTTAGTAGAGAGGGGGCTTTGCCATGTTGGCCAAGCTGGTCTCAAACTCCTGACCTCAGGTGATCCACCCGCCTCAGTGTCCCAAAATGCTGGGATTATAGGCGTGAGCCACCCCTCCTGGCCTGGGTTGTTAACTTTTATTAACTGAGAGGGAAATCAATTCTCAATACAGTAATTTTTTCCCCAAAAATAGTGCTTGTCTTCCTTTTGTCTCTCTCTCTCTCTTTTTTTAATAGACATGAGTTCTTGCTCTGTCACCTAGGCTAGAGTGCAGTGGCCTGTATACAGCTCACTGAAGGCTCAACTCCTGGCCTCAGCTCAAGAGGGGTTCCCGCCTCAACCTGAGTAGCTTGGATTACAGGCACATCACCAGCCCAGATAATTTTTAATTTTTTTGTAGAGACAGGGTGGGGTGGGGATTAGGGTAGGGAGTGGGGTCTCACAGTGTTGCCCAGGCATCTTGAACTTCTAGGCTCAAGCAATCCTCCTGCCTCGGCCTCCCAAAGTGCTGGGATTACAAGCATGAGCCACTGTGCCTGGCCTAGCTCTTTATGTGTACTTTAGAAACTTATCTAAGATGTTTCATTTATTAAGAGAAATTCAAGGTGCACAGTTATGTACACAGAATATGTCTGGATATACTTGCATAATTTCTGGAAAGATAGAATATGCCTAATTTCCTTGCAGAGTGAGGACTGAGTTAGATGGTAGACTGAGTTAGATGAAACTAGTTTCTTTCAATTTAAAGAAACTAGTTAATAGATAAGAAGAGTAAAGAAAACTGAGTCGATTCATTCAATATTTGTTTAAATATTGGTTATTTAAATATTGGTTAACCAGCTGTGAGGTAGTATAAACAACTCTTTTTTATTGCTAGACTGTAAAGATACTTGGCTATATCTAGTAAGAAAATACAGAGTTAAGGAAGGTATATTTTAACTGTAGTTTTTGTTTTTAATGGTGGGCAAATGCGCCACATAGCTGAAGGCAAGGAACCTATGAAGGAGAAGGGAGATGTGATTAATCAAAATTTCTAATGAGACAAGAGGAGATTGGTTCACGAGTAAAGAGAAGGCATCAGCCTTTCATAGTTGTGCTTATGACAGTTGCTATGACTGTCTTTTTGTTGTCATCATCACAGCAGGTGACATTTATTGAATATTTACTATATGCCAGTCTTTCTATTATATGCTCTATATCCAATTTCTCATCTGACTTTCCAAATTGTTCATCAAGAAATATTCATTGAACAACTATTATGTGCCAGATACAGTTCTAGGGTCAGGAAGCACAACAGTGAATAGAATAGACAAAGCACTTGTTGTAGAGTTGTTATTCTCTTAGGGGAGATGGATAATACTGAAAAATTTCAATCTCTGTCTCTCTCTTTCTACACACACACACATACACACACACACACACACACTGTAATGATTGGTAGAATCAGGAGACAGAGAGAGAGTGATAAGGTGGGATAAGAGTGCTAGTTTCTTATGAAACACATTCTTGTGGGAAGCAGCAGACAATACATAACAAATATATAGTAAAATAACATGTTGGAAGGAAGGTTTACTTTAGATGAGATGTTCAAGAAAGACCTGAGGAGGTGACCTTTGAAGTGAAACCTATGTGATAAGAATGAGCCAGACTTGGGAGGACAAGAGAAAGGGCATTCCAGACAGAGGAACAAGTAAGTCAAAGAAGCCAAGGCTTGATCGAGTTTGTCATCTGCCTGAGACACAAAGGGGAGGGCCCTGTGACTGAAGCATTTATGGCAATGGAGAGAGGTAGGCAGGTCCAGGTCCAGGTCCCGTGGTGCCTCGTGGACTGTGATAAAATGTTTGGATCTTATTCTCAAGGGTGAGGGGAAACCTATGGAGTGTTTTAAGCAAGGGAGTAAAAAGGGATTCATTAATTCCTTCAAACAAGACATTCTTCATTTCACTATGAAAATAGAAACTTCCAGAAAAGACTTTGCCCTAGCTCCTGTCAGCCTGACTACTCACTATGTGCATTTGTGATTGCATACTCACCTTCTAGACTGTAACTTGATAAACACCTGTGTGTTTTCCACTCTGGAAACTCTCCATGTGTGCACTGGATCCAGTTCTCTCCTTCTCACTCTCTGTCCTGCATTATCATTTTCTCCTGCTGTAGTAAACCAGTCTTAACAGTAAACATATGCCTTAATTTCTCCCATATTGAGTGTCTAACATATGTGGCAAACTTAAAATGTCTAATACCAAATTCATGTTCTTCCCCTCAAAATCTGCTTAATCAGCATTTTTCTGCTTCTCAGTTGATGCAAGTCCATCCTTCCGGTTATCCAGGTGTAAACTCTGGAGCCATGCTGCTCAGCTTCTCACCTGAAAATTCTGTCAGAGCCACCTTGAGAATATTTCAGAATATGACAGTTTGTCACAACTTATGTTTCAGCTACCTGGTCCAAAATACCATCATCTAGCGTTGAGCTCATCTCAGTGTTTCTACCCTTGCCAACCCCCACTGCCAGTCTGTTCTCAACACAGCAATTTGAGTGATTCTTTGAAAATGTGTCAGATCATGATACTCCTCTCTCAAGACCCCGAGTGCCACACCTTCATCCCCACCCTCTGATTTCTCTCAGAACAAAACCCAATGTCTTTCAGTTGTCTCCAAGCCTCACATGATCTTGCCCTTTATTTGCCCTCTGGCCTTACCTCCTACCACTGTCCCTCCCCTTTGCTCTCCCTACTCCAGCCACACCGGCCATGGGCAGTTTCCTGAATCCCAGACAAACCCCCTCTTAAGACCTTTGCACTGGCTGCTCTGTCTGGATGGAAGCCTCTCACTCCAGATATCCATGTTTCCCTCCTTCCCATTGATTCCAGCGTCTCCTCAAATGTCACCCTCTCATAGCTCTTTCTGTATAAAATAGCAACTCCATTGTATGTTACTTCTATTTCTTAAATCTTCTTCTTAGTTATAAGATTACTTGTAACTTTTAGACATAATATGTGTATGAGTATTAATTTATGTATATATGTCTCCTCTCACTAGAGTGACACAATTTTTGTTTACTCCTTATCCCCTGTGCATACAAAGGTGCTTGACATAGAGTAAACATTCAATTAAAAAATACTTATTACTTAAGTATTACTCAAATGCTTACTGGCATAATTTCTGGGAAGATACACACAATACACCTAGCTTTCTTTGGAGGGAAAGGACTGAGTTGGAAAATAGATTCATCTTTCATTTTATAATGTTATTTCATAGCTGTTAACATTTTAACCACATGAATATTAGTTTCTCTCAAGTTAAATAAATTAGTTGAGATAAATCAGTGAATAAAATAGAGTCTACTCATTCAGAATTTGTTTTGGTTATCTAGCTATGAGCTCATAGGGATTACCCTTTTTCATGACTAAAAATTGTGAAGAGGCAGGGCTGCTTCCAATAAGCTAATCCAGAGTATCATGATGTATACATACCATGGAATACTACTCAGCCATAAAAAGGAATTAAATAATGGGATTCACAGCAACCTGGATGGAATTGGAGACCGTTATTCTAAGTGAAGTAACTCAGGAATGGAAAACCAATGATCATATGTTCTCGTAAGTGGGAGCTAAGCTATGAGGACTCAAAGGCATAAGAATGATACAATGAACTTTGGGGACTTGAGGGAAATGGTGGGAGGGCGTGAGAGATGAAAGTACACATTACACATTGGGTACAGTGTACACTGCTTGGGTGATGGGTGCACCAGAATCTTAGAAATCACCACTAAAGAACTTATTCATGAAATAAATAAATTAAAAATAAATAAATAAAATAAAAGAATAATAACCAACATGCATGGAATTGGAGGCCATTGTCCCAAGTGAAATGACTGACAAACAGGAAGTCAAAAACTGCATGTTGTCACTTATAAGTGAGAGCTAATCAGTGGGTACACATGGACATTGTATTAGTCTGTTCTCATGGTGCTTATAAAGAAATACCTGAGACTGGGTAACTTATGAAGAGGTTTTAATTGATTTACAGTTCTGCATGGCTAGGGAGGCTTCAGGAAACACAATCATGGTGGAAGGCAAAGCAGAAGCAGGCACCTTCTTCACAAGGAGGCAGGAGAGTGAGTGGGAGCAGTGGAAATGCCAGACGCTTATAAAACCATCAGATCTCTTGAGAACTCACTCAGTAATAGAGAACAGCATGAGAGAAACCATCCCCATGATCCAATCACTTCCCACCAGGTCCTTCCCATGAGACATGGGGATTATGGGGATTAAAATTCAAGATGAGATGTGGTGGGGACACAGCCAAACCATATCAGACATATAGAGTGAAAAAGACACTGGCAACTCCAAAAGGTGGGAGAGTGCTAGGGGACTGAGGGATGGAATACTACCAGTTTGGTACGGTGTTCACTATTCGGGTTATGGGAACACTAAAAACCCAAATTTCATCACTACGCAATATATCCATGTAACACAACTGCATGACATGCACAGATGTAGCCCCTAAATCTAGAAAAATTTTCAAAAAGAGGAAAAAGAAATAAACATGTTCTAATAAAAAAGAGATGGACCAAGTAAATCCAACTAAAAAAATTTTTAAAATATAAAAATAAAAATAGATTGAGTGGTCAGGGAAAGCATACAGATTAAATAACCTATCTAAAGTGATAGAACTTCTGGACAGAGAGGCTTAACATTTGGATGCCTACCTTTTCTCTCATTGGCAATCAAAATTTTTTGTTAACTTTTTTTTTTTACCTAAAAGACTAATACCTGCATATGATCAAAAGAGTCAAATGAACAGAAGATTCACAGTGAAAAACAAATCTTTCTACATTGACTCCTAAGGTGTCATTTCACCTCCCTAGAGGCAACTGTGCCATTTCCTAAAGTATTCTCCTCAAAATAATTTACAGATATGCACACATATAGATCTTTTTCTGTATTGCCTGTCTTTTACATAAAAAGGTACCTGTCATACATGCTGTAGTGAACTGTGCTTAAATGTGATCTTTATGTAAGTATTTTCATTCAGTTTAAGAAGAAAAGTGAATTTCTGAGGCATATTAATTGCACACACTTTTATCTTGATGTTTCAATTACTCTTTTTTCCCCAACTGTGTTATTTATGCTGAAGCTGCAGAGGGCACTGTGATATTTCCCAAAGCATGGCATCGCCTTGAATGGTGTTTTGAAGAGTGTGAATATGGTGCAAACTGTAGGATCTGGAGAAGCTACTGATATTAAAAATATACATCAATTCAAATTACTCACCTCTTCTCACTTATTTTAATGCATTTCATATAAAAGTAATTGTAATATACTTATTACATACAATCGCCTTTAATGGGGTAATTTTTTATTTCAAATTTTATTTTAGGTACAGGAAGTACATGTGCAGATTTGTCACATGGGAATATTGTGTGATGTTGAAGTTTGGGATATGGGTGTTATCCATAGTGAGCATGGTGCCTGATAGGTAGTTATTCAACCCCCTCCCCGCTCCCTCCCTCTCCTTTCTAGTAGTCCACAATGTCTATTGTTCCCATATTTATGTCCATGTGTGGTCAATGTGTAGCTCCACTTATAAGTAAGAATATGCAGTATTTTATTTTCTGTTCCTGCATTAAGTTGCTTAGGATTATGGCCTAAATAGGAGTAATTTTTGTTTAATAGAGAGAATGCCTAATTTTCAAAGCACAATTCTTATTTTTAATTTGGAGATATCTATTTGTAATGATCACAGAAATAGTATCTCTTACCTTTTAATCACAGTAACAGGCTGTTTGTATTTGTATGGCATCATGGTAACTGCTCTGGCCTGGGTCAGTCCAAAGACTATTTCTAAGCTATGCCGTACTGGAAAATCATTTATCTCTGTGTGTCATCATTTTCTAATCCATACAATGAGAGAATTGGATGAGAAAATTTCTAAGGTTTTTCTTCAGCTTCAGTAATTCTATGTCTTCATTAAAAAAAAAATTGAATTGCTGGGAGAATAGATTCTAAGTTACACAAAAATATGTGAGGTAATGCATATATTAATTACCTTGATTTAGCCATTCCACAAGATATACATACTACCAAACATCATATTGTACCCCATAAATAGAAGTACTTTTTGTCAGTTAAAAAATAATAAAAAATTTTTAAAGGGAAACTTGTTCAAATTGAGTATGGATGAGTGTAAAATTGAATATAGATTTGTGAGGGAGTAGGAAAAGTGATCTATGTTACCGAGAAAATCTAAGGTAGTCACAATGTGGCAGAGGATGATGGCAGCCCACCAAAATCTATTCTCTTCTTTCTGGCCAGAAGGCAAGATTACATTCCCAGCCTGTCTTGCATTTAAGGGCCACTTCTAGGCCTATATAAAACTCCAAGGGTGCACTTTTCCTGCCTTATCCTTGGTGAACATCCTTTCTTCTTTTCTTCATTGATTCTTCCAAATGCTGACCACTCTTTTCAAGCCCAGGTTTCATCCTCATCTTTATTGAGAAACCAGGACCATCAGGCAAGATGTCTCAACTCCCAGGTTTCCCACCCTACCTCCTGCACCCCTACTGATCTATATCTCCCCCAACTCTTCCCTCTTTTCATGAACGTACAGAGTGAAGGGTCTATGGTGTCCGAGATGAGCCTTTCCATGTATGTCCTTGGCTCTTTTCTCTCCAGTCTCCTACACATCCTTGCTCCAGGAGTTATTTGCTCTCCTATTTCAGAAAAATACTAGAAAATAACAAAAAGAATCATCTGTAATTTCACCTTAAAAATTATCTAAATTGTATAGAGGAATGTTCCTTCTATTACCCAATCATCAAATTTCATCTTCCCTAAGGTAATCTATGTTAATTAAATTTATCTTTCTTGAATATATGCAATACATCTATGTGGATAATCAGACATTTTCATATTTTCAAGAATAAAATTATTCTGTAATTGATTGAAAATTTGCTTTTTATACTAACAAATCAATATATAATTCTGCCTTTTATATTGGCTGCATGATATTCAATTATATGGTAGCTTTAGAGTTTATTCAATCATTTCTTTCTTTTTTCTTTTCTTTTTTTTTTAAATGGAGTCTTGCTCTGTTACCCAGGCTAGAGTGTAGTGGTGCGGTATCAGCTCACTGCCACCTTTGCCTGCCAGGTTCGAGTGATTCTCCTGCCTCAGCCTCCCGAGTAGCGGGGATTACAGGCATCTGACACCATGCCCAGCTAATTTCTTTATTTTTAATAGAAACAGGGTTTCACCATGTTGGCCAGGCTAGTCTTGAACTCCTAAACTCAGGCAATCCACGTGCCTCGGCCTCCCAAAGTGCTGAGATTACAGGTGTGGGCCACCATGCCCGGCCTCAATCATTTCTTTATGTATATTTAGATTATTTCTAATTTTCAATATTGCTTATAATACAAAAATCCATCTGCATATGTCTTTCCATACTTATGCTTTTAGTTTCATAAATTAGATTGCTAGAAGCTAAAATGCTGACTCAAATGATATGCTTGTTTTTTTTTTTTAATTTTTTTTATTATTATACTTTAAGTTCTAAGGTACATGTGCATAACGTGCAGGTTTGTTACATATGTATACTTGTGCCATGTTGGTGTGCTGCACCCATCAACTCGTCAGCACCCATCAATTCGTCATTTATATCAGGTATAACTCCCAATGCAATCCCTCCCCCCTCCCCCCTCCCCATGATAGGCCCCGGTGTGTGATGTTCCCCTTCCCGAGTCCAGGTGATCTCATTGTTCAATTACCACCTATGAGTGAGAACATGCGGTGTTTGGTTTTCTGTTCTTGTCATAGTTTGCTAAGAATGATGGTTTCCAGCTGCATCCATGTCCCTACAAAGGAAGCAAACTCATCCTTTTTTATGGCTGCTTAGTATTCCATGGTGTATATGTGCCACATTTTCTTGATCCAGTCTGTCACTGATGGACATTTGGGTTGATTCCAAGTCTTTGCTATTGTGAATAGTGCCGCAATAAACATACGTGTGCATGTGTCTTTGTACTAGAATAATTTATAATCCTTTGGGTATATACCCAGTAGTGGGATGGCTGGGTCATATGGTACCTCTAGTTCTAGATCCTTGAGGAATTGTCATACTCTTTTCCATAATGGTTGAACTAGTTTACAATCCCACCAACGGTGTAATAGTGTACCTATTTCTCCACATCCTCTCCAGCACCTGTTGTTTCCTGACTTTTTAATGATTGCCATTCTAACTGGTGTGAGATGGTATCTCATTGTGGTTTTGATTTGCATTTCTCTGATGGCGAGTGATGATGAGCATTTTTTCATGTGTCTGTTGGCTGTATGAACGTCTTCTTTTGAGAAATGTCTGTTCATATCCTTTGCCCACTTTTTGATGGGGTTGTTTGTTTTTTTCTTGTAAATTTGTTTGAGTTCTTTGTAGATTCTGGATATTAGCCCTTTGTCAGATGAGTAGGTTGCAAAAATGTTCTCCCATTCTGTAGGTTGCCTGTTCACTCTGATGGTAGTTTCTTTTGCTGTGCAGAAGCTCTTTAGTTTAATGAGATCCCATTTGTCAATTTTGGCTTTTGTTGCCGTTGCTTTTGGTGTTTTAGACATGAAGTCCTTGCCCATGCCTATGTCCTGAATGGTACTACCTAGGTTTTCTTCTAGGGTTTTTATGGTATTAGGTCTAACATTTAAGTCTCTAATCCATCTTGAATTAATCTTCGTATAAGGAGTAAGGAAAGGATCCAGTTTCAGCTTTCTACTTATGGCTAGCCAATTTTCCCAGCACCATTTATTAATAGGGAATCCTTTCCCCATTTCTTGTTTCTCTCAGGTTTGTCAAAGATCAGATGGCTGTAGATGTGTGGTATTATTTCTGAGGACTCTGTTCTGTTCCATTGGTCTATATCTCTGTTTTGGTACCAGTACCATGCTGTTCTGGTTACTGTAGCCTTGTAGTATAGTTTGAAGTCAAGTAGCGTGATGCCTCCAGCTTTGTTCTTTTGACTTAGGATTGTCTTGGCAATGCGTGCTCTTTTTTGGTTCCATATGAACTTTAAAGCCGTTTTTTCCAATTCTGTGAAGAAAGTCATTGGTAGCTTGATGGGGATGGCATTGAATCTATAAATCACCTTGGGCAGTATGGCCATTTTCACGATATTGATTTTTCCTATCCATGAGCATGGTATGTTCTTCCATTTGTTTGTGTCCTCTTTGATTTCACTGAGCAGTGGTTTGTAGTTCTCCTTGAAGAGGTCCTTTACATCCCTTGTAAGTTGGATTCCTAGGTATTTTATTCTCTTTGAAGCAATTGTGAATGGAAGTTCATTCCTGATTTGGCTCTCTGTTTGTCTGTTACTGGTGTATAAGAATGCTTGTGATTTTTGCACATTAATTTTGTATCCTGAGACTTTGCTGAAGTTGCTTACCAGCTTAAGGAGATTTTGGGCTGAGACAATGGGGTTTTCTAAATATACAATCATGTCATCTGCAAACAGGGACAATTTGACTTCTTCTTTTCCTAACTGGATACCCTTGATTTCTTTCTCTTGCCTGATTGCCCTAGCCAGAACTTCCAACACTATGTTGAATAATAGCGGTGAGAGAGGGCATCTCTGTCTTGTGCCAGTTTTCAAAGGGAATTTTTCCAGTTTTTGCCCATTCAGTATGATATTAGCTGTGGGTTTGTCATGAATAGCTCTTATTATTTTGAGGTACTTTCCATCAATACCGAATTTATTGAGTGTTTTTAGCATGAAGGGCTGTTGAATTTTGTCAAAAGCCTTTTCTGCATCTATTGAGATAATCATGTTGTTCTTGTCTTTGGTTCTGTTTATATGCTGGATTATGTTTATTGATTTGCGAATGTTGAACCAGCCTTGCATCCCAGGGATGAAACCCACTTGATCATGGTGGATAAGCTTTTTGATGTGCTGCTGAATCTGGTTTGCCAGTATTTTATTGAGGATTTTTGCATCGATGTTCATCAGGGATATTGGTCTAAAATTCTCTTTTTTTGTTGTGTCTCTGCCACGCTTTGGTATCAGGATGATGTTGGCCTCATAAAATGAGTTAGGGAGGATTCCCTCTTTTTCTATTGATTGGAATAGTTTCAGAAGGAATGGTACCAGCTCCTCCTTGTACCTCTGGTAGAATTCAGCTGTGAATCCATCTGGTCCTGGAGTTTTTTTGGTTGGTAGGCTATTAATTATTGCCTCCATTTCAGAGCCTGCTATTGGTCTATTCAGGGATTCAACTTCTTCCTGATTTAGTCTTGGAAGAGTGTAAGTGTCCAGGAAATTATCCATTTCTTCTAGATTTTCTAGTTGATTTGTGTAGAGGTGTTTATAGTATTCTCTGATGGTAGTTTGTATTTCTGTGGGGTCGGTGGTGATATCCCCTGTATCATTTTTTATTGCATCTATTTGATTCTTCTCTCTTTTCTTCCTTATTAGTCTTGCTAGCGGTCTGTCAATTTTGTTGATCTTTTCAAAAAACCAACTCCTGGATTCATTGATTTTTTGGAGGGTTTTTTGTGTCTGTATCTCCTTCAGTTCTGCTCTGATCTTAGTTATTTCTTGCCTTCTGCTAGCTTTTGAATGTGTTTGCTCTTGCTTCTCTAGTTCTTTTAATTGTGATATTAGAGTGTCCATTTTAGATCTTTCCAGCTTTCTCTTGTGGGCATTTAGTGCTATAAATTTCCCTCTACATACCGCTTTAAATGTGTCCCAGAGATTCTGGTATGTTGTATCTTTGTTCTCATTGGTTTCAAAGAACATCTTTATTTCTGCCTTCATTTCGTTCTGTACCCAGTAGTCATTCAGGAGCAGGTTGTTGAGTTTCCATGTAGTTGAGCGGTTTTGATTGAGTTTCTTAGTCCTGAGTTCTAGTTTGATTGCACTGTGGTCTGAGAGACAGTTTGTTATAATTTCTGTTCTTTGACATTTGCTGAGGAGTGCTTTACTTCCAATTATGTGGTCAATTTTGGAATAAGTGTGATGTGGTGCTGAGAAGAATGTATATTCTTTTGATTTGCGGTGGAGGTTCTATAGATGTCTATTAGGTGCGCTTGATGCAGAGATGAGTTCAATTCCTGGATATCCTTGTTAACTTTCTGTCTCGTTGAATTGTCTAATGTTGACAGTGGAGTGTTGAAGTCTCCCATTATTATTGTATGGGAGTCTAAGTCTCTTTGTAAGTCTCTAAGAACTTGCTTTATGAATCTGTGTGCTCCTGTATTGGGTGCATATATATTTAGGGTAGTTAGCTCTTCCTGTTGAATTGATCCCTTTACCATTATGTAATGGCCTTCTTTGTCTCTTTTGATCTTTGATGGTTTAAATTCTGTTTTATCAGAGACTAGTATTGTGACCCCTGCTTTTTTTTGTTCTCCATTTGCTTGGTAGATCTTCCTCCATCCCTTTATTTTGAGCCTATGTATGTCTCTGCATGTGAGATGGGTCTCCTGAATACAGCAGACTGATGGGTCTTGACTCTTTATCCAGTTTGCCAGTCTGTGTCTTTTAATTGGAGCATTTAGTCCATTTACATTTAAGGTTAATATTGTTATTTGTGAACTTGATCCTGCCATTATGATATTAACTGGTTATTTTGCTCGTTAGTTGATGCAGTTTCTTCCTAGCCTGGATGGTCTTTACATTTTGGCATGTTTTTGCAATGGCTGGTACTGGTCGTTCCTTTCCATGTTTAGGGCTTCCTTCAGGGTCTCTTGTAAGGCAGGCCTGGTGGTGACAAAATCTCTAAGCATTTGCTTATCTGTAAAGGATTTTATTTCTCCTTCACTGATGAAACTTAGTTTGGCTGGATATGAAATTCTGGGTTGAAAATTCTTTTCTTTAAGAACGTTGAATATTGGCCCCCGCTCTCTTCTGGCTTGTAGAGTTTCTGCTGAGAGATCTGCTGTTAGTCTGATGGGCTTCCCTTTGTGGGTAACCCGACCTTTCTCTCTGGCTGCCCTGAAGATATTTTCCTTTATTTCAACTTTGGTGAATCTGGCAATTATGTGTCTTGGAGTTGCTCTTCTGGAGGAGTATCTCTATGGCGTTCTCTGTATTTCCTGAATTTGAATGTTGGCCTGCCCTACTAGGTTGGGGAAGTTCTCCTGGATGATATCCTGAAGAGTGTTTTCCTACTTGGTTCCATTTTCCCCCTCACTTTCAGGCACCCCAACCAGACGTAGATTTGGTCTTTTTACATAATCCCATACTTCTTGCAGGCTTTGTTCATTTCTTTTTCTTCTTTTTTCTTTTGGTTTCTCTTCTTGCTTCGTTTCATTCATTTGATCCTCAATCGCTGATACTCTTTCTTCCAATTGATCGAGTCGGTTACTGAAGCTTGTGCATTTGTCACGTATTTCTGGTGTCATGGTTTTCATCTCTGTCATTTCGTTTATGACCTTCTCTGCATTAATTAGTCTAGCTGTCAATTCTTCGACTCCTTTTTCAAGATTTTTAGTTTCTTTGCGCTGGGTACGTAATTCTTCCTTTAGCTCTGAGAAGTTTGATGGACTGAAGCCTTCTTCTCTCATCTCGTCAAAGTCATTCTCTCACCAGCTTCGATCCGTTGCTGGTGATGAGCTGCGCTCCTTTACAGGGGGAGATGCACTATTATTTTTTGAATTTCCAGCTTTTCTGCCCTGCTTTTTCCCCATCTTTGTGGTTTTATCTGCCTCTGGTCTTTGATGATGGTGACGTACTGATGGGGTTTTGGTATAGGTGTCCTTCCTGTTTGATAGTTTTCCTTCTAACAGTCAGGACCTTCAGCTGCAGGTCTGTTGGAGATTGCTTGAGGTCCACTCCAGACCCTGTTTGCCTGGGTATCAGCAGCAGAGGTTGCAGAAGATAGAATATTGCTGAACAGCGAGTGTACCTGTCTGATTCTTCCTTTGGAAGCTTCCTCTCAGGGGTGTACTCCACCCTGTGAGGTGTGGGGTGTCAGACTGCCCCTAGTGGGGGATGTCTCCCAGTTAGGCTACTCAGGGGTCAGGGACCCACTTGAGCACGCAGTCTGTCCCTTCTCAGATCTCAACCTCCATGTGGGGAGATCCACTGCTCTCTTCAAAGCTGTCAGACAGAGTCATTTGCGTCTGCAAAGGTTTCTGCTGCTTTTTTAATTGTTGTTGTTTAGCTGTGCCCTGTCCCTGAGGTGGAGTCTACAGAGACAGGCAGGTTTCCTTGAGCTGCTGTGAGCTCCACCCACTTCGAGCTTCCCAGTGACTTTGTTTACCTACTTAAGCCTCAGCAATGGCGGGCGCCCCTCCCCCAGCCTCGCTGCTGCCTTGCGGTTAGATTGCAGACTGCTGTGCTAGCAATGAGGGAGGCTCCGTGGCCATGGGACCCTCCCAGCCAGGTGTGGGATACAATCTCCTGGTGTGCCCGTTTGCTCAAAGCACAGTATTGGGGTGGGAGTCACCTGATTTTCCAGGTGTTGTGTGTCTCAGTTCCCCTGGCTAGGAAAAGGGACTCCCTTCCCCCTTGCACTTCCCAGGTGAGGCGGTGCCTCGCCCTGCTTCAGCTCTCACTGGTCGGGCTGCAGCAGCTGACCAGCATGGATTGTCCGGCACTCCCTAGTGAGATGACCCCAGTACCTCAGTTGAAAATGCAGAAATCACCGGTCTTCTGTGTCGCTCGCGCTGGGAGTTGGAGACTGGAGCTGTTCCTATTCGGCCATCTTGCTCCGCCCCTGAGATATTCAACATTCTTAAAGAAAAAAATCTTCAACCAAGAATGTCATATTCAGCCAAACTGACCTTCCTCAGCAAAGGAGAAATAAGGTCCTTTTCATATGAACAAATGCTGAGGGAGTTCATTACCATGGAGTTTTGTATTGTTAGTAGCCAATAAAAAACACACTTAAGTACACAGACCAGTGACACTATAAAGCAACCATACAAACAAGCCAGCATAATCAGCTAACAACACAATTACAATATCAAATCTATACATATTAATACTGACCTTGAATATAAATGGGCTAAATGCCCCATTTAAAAGGCACAGAATAGCAGTGTGGTTAAAAAGCCAGACCTGATAGTGTGCTGTTTTCAAGAGATCCATCTCACATGCAGTTACACCCATAGGCTCAAAATAAAGGCATGAAGGAAAATCTGCTAAGCAAATGGAAATCAGAAAAAAGCAAGGGCTGCAATCCTGTTTTTAGACAAAACAGACTTTAAACCATTAAAGATCAAAATAGACAAAGAAGGGCATTATGTTAATATAATGATAAAGAGTTCGAGAATACCTAACTATCCTAAATATATATGCACCCAACACAGGAGCACCAAAATTCATACAGCATGTTCTTAGAGACCTCCAAAAAGACATAGTCTTGTACACAATAAAAGTGGGAGACTTCAGCACTCCATTGACACTATTAGACCAATCATTGAGGCAGAAAGTTAACAAAGATATTCAAGAACTAAACTCAGCACTGGATCAATGGACCTGAAAGACATCTACAGAACTCTCCACCCCAAAACAACAGAATATACCTCCTTCTTATTGCTACATGGCACATACTCTGAAATCAACTACATAAACAGACATAAAAGAATCCTCATCAAATGCAAAAGGACTGAATTATAACAACCATTCAGCTGGACCACAGTACATTAAGATTAGAAATGAAGAGTAAGAAAATTACTCAAAACTACAAAATTACAAGGAAATTGAATAACCTGCTCCTGAATGACTTTTGGGTAAATCATGAAAACAGAAATCAAAATGTTATTTGAAACTAATGAGACCCACAATACAACATACCAGAATCTCTAGGACACAGCTATGGTAATGTTAAGAGGGAAATTTATTGCACTAAATGCTCACAACAGAAAGTAAGGAAGATATCAAATTAACAACCTAACATCACATTGAAAAGAACTAGTGAAGCAAGAGCAAACCAACCACAAAGGTAGCAGAAGGCAAGAAATAACCAAAATTGGAGCTGAACTGGAAACTGAGACAGAAAACCCATTCAAAGGGTCAATAAATCCAGGAGTTGGTTTTTTTTTTTTTTAAAAAAAGATAAATAGGCCACTATTTATCTTATTATTGTAATAAGACTAATAAAGAAGAAAAGGGAGATGAGCCAGATAAACACAATTGGAAATGACAAAGGGAATATTAACACTGACTCCACATAAATACAAATAACCATCAGCGATGGCTACAAACAGGTTTATGCACAGAAACTAGAAAACCCAGAGGAGAAGGATAAATTCCTGGGCATGTACACTCTCTCAAGACTGAACTAGAAGAAATTAAAACCCTGCACAGACCAATGATGAGATCCAAATTGAATCAGTAATGAATAGGCTATCAACCATAAAAAAACCCTGGACCAGATGAATTCACAGCCAAATTATACCAGATGTACAAAGAGGAGCTGGTACCATTCCTACTGAAATTATTCCAAAAAATTGAGGGGAGGGACTCCTCTATTCTTTCTATGAGGCCAGCATCATCCTGATACCAAAAATCTGTCAAAGACACCACAAAAAATAAAACTTCAGACCAATATCCTTGACAAACATTGATGCAAAAATCCTCAACAAAATACTGGCAAATCAAATGCAGAAGCACATCAAAAAGCTAATTCACCATGACCAAGTAGGCTTTATCCCTGGGATGCAATGTTGGTTCCACATATGCAAATCAAAAAATGTGATTCATCACATAAACAGAACTAAAGACAGAAATCACATGATTATCTCAATAGTTGCAGAAAAGGCTTTCTATAAAATTCAATATCTCTTCGTGTTAAAAACCCTCAACAAACTAGGCAGTAGAGGAACAGACCTCAACATAATAAGAGCTATTTATGACAAACCCACAGCCAAAACCATAGTGAATGAGCAAAAACTGGAAGCATTCCCTTTGAAAACCAGTGCTAGACAAGGATGCTCTCTTACTTTTCCTATTTTACATAGTATTGGAAGTCCTGGCCAGAACAATCAGGCAAGAGAAAGCAATAAAGGACATCCATATAGGAAGAGAGGAAGTAAATTATCATTGTTTGTAGACTACATGATTATATACCTAGAAAACCCAATAGTCTTGGCCCAAAAGCTTATTAAGATAATAAACAACTTCAGCAAAGTTTCAGGATACAAAATCAATATAGGGAAATCACTAACAGTCATATACATCAGTAGCAGCCAAGTGAAGAGCCAAGTCAAGAACACAATCCCATTCACAATAGCCACAAAAGGAATAAATAACCTGGGAATACACTATCCAGCGAGGTGAAAGATCTCTACAATGAGAAGTAAAAAACAATTCTGAGAGAAATCAGAGATGACACAAATGAAAACAATTCCATGTTCATAAATCAGAAGAATCGGTATAATTAAAATGACCATAGCACCCAAACACTTTACAGAATCAATGCTAATTGTACCCAACTTTTAAAGACATTCTTCATAGAACTAGAACAAATTATTTTAAAATTCATATGGAACCAAAAAGGAGTCCAAATAGCCAAGAGAATCCTAAGTAAAAAGAGCAAAAGGGAAGACTTCATGCTACCAGATTTCAAACTATGCTCCAAGGCTAGAGTAATCAAAACAGCATGGTACTGGTACAAAAACATACACATAGAGCTATAGAACAGAAAAGAGAATCCAAAAATAAGGCCAAACAGCTGCAACCCTTTAGGCAGCTTAGGCCTGCCCTGTGGAGCATCCCTGTGGGGGACTCTGGCCAGCTTGAGCAATGTAGATCCTGAGAGCGCTCCTGGGTAGGCATTTGCCTCACTGGAACACCTCATCAGAGAGGTGCATGGCAGGCCCCCACGGAGGATCAACGCAGTGACTGAACACTGGGAAAGAACTGGTACCTGGAGTCTGGACATCTGAAACTTGGTAAGACTGGGCTTTGGAACCTGTCCACTCCATCTGAGTGGAAGTGTGGCCTGATCACCCATGACGTGCCTGTACCAGTACTTTGGTTTTTGTTTTTGACTTGAATTGGATTGCTTGATGCTTTGGTTTTGGTTTTGACCTGGCTGAATTTCTTGATACTCTGATTTTGGTTTTGACTCTGGTTTGGTGTAAACTGTAAAGTGTGTGTGTGCCCTTTTTACCCATTGTTTGTTTTGTGGTGTGCGTGTGGTGTGAGCGTGGTGTTTTGTCTCGAGAAAGCATGGTTCAGGCACAAAGTAAGCCCCCCCACCAGAAACTATGTTGAAAATTTTGAAGAAAGGATTTAAGGGAGACTATGGAGTACTATGACACCAGGAAAACTTAAAACTTTGTGTAAGATAGACTGGCCAACATTAGAGGTGCATTGGTCATCAGAAGGAAGCCTGGACAGGTCCCTTGTTTCAAAGGTATGGCACAAGGTAACCCGTAAGCCAGGGTACCCAGACTAGTTCCCATAGATAGACACTTGGTTACAGCTGGTTTTAGATGCTCCCCCCGTCCATTCCCCTCCCCTCCCTATACACACAGTGGTTGAGAGAATAACAGCTGTCAGAGGCATGGAAAGACCAGCAGAGAGAGAGAGAGGAAAGAGAGAGAAAAAGAGGCAAGGAGAGAGAGGAAAAGACAGAGGAAGAGACAGAGAGACAAAGAGGGAGTCAAGAAGAGAGAGAGAAAGAGAGAGACAGAGAAAGAGGAAGAGACAGAGGCAAAAGGAAAGTCAAAGAGAGAGACAGAAAGTCAAAGAGAAAGAAAGAGAAAGAGAGAAATATACAAGTAGTTAAGAAAAAAACAGTGTACCCTATTCCTTTAAAAGCCAGGGTAAATTTAAAACCTATAATTGATAATTAAAGGTCTTCTCCATGACCCTACAACACTCCAATACCACCTTGTTGTAAGTGTAAACAAGGACGTAGCCTGAAAGCACTGAGGCCACTGACAACCTGTAGCCTCCCTATCAAAAATCCTTAACCCAGTAACCCGTGGATGGCCCAAATGCATTCAGTCTGTAGTGGCAACTGCTTTGCTAACAGAAGAAAGTAGAAAAATAACTTTTAGAGGAAACCTCGTTGTGAGCATATCTCACCAGTTAGAAGTATCCTAAGTTAAAAAAAAAAAAAAAAAGATGATTAACATTAACCACTGAAAATTCCCTTAACCCAGCAAGTTTCCTAACAGGAGATCTAAGTCTTAATCACCGTACAAAGGTCCGACCAGACCTAGAAAGAACTTCCTTCAGGACAAGAGGATAGATGGTTCCTCCCAGGTAATTGAAGGAAGAAAAAAAAAGCCATCTATACCAATTCTAAATTATTTTGGACTAAACAAGTTCTTATTAATAGCAAAGGACAATTGAAATCCCAAACTTACAAGGTTTTCAACAAAAGTAAAGTTTGCTAAAAGTTAACAGTGTAACATGTATTATAGTAACTTCTAATCTTGTGGCCTTAGACAGTCTAGTCCACAGACATAAAGGAAGTTCACTTTGGAAAAGAATGGTTATCATCTTTGAAAAAAAAAAGGGAAAAAAAGTGGGAGCAGAATTTATGTAAAAAGAATGTTATATGGTAAATTCTTGTCCTGAAATAAATTAACTGGTTGTTTAAAGAAAAAAATGTTTGTAATAAGTCAGAAAGTTGAGGCATGTCAAATAATTGTCTGTGAAAGTTGTGAAGAAAAAGTTATAAAAAAGAATTTATACCAGAAATATTATATAATTTAAAAATCATAAGGCCTCCTGAGTACTTCTGAAGAAACAGTTTATGTGCAAGCTGTATAAGGAAAGTAAAATATACCTTTGGTAAAAAGATTATAAGGTGGCATAAGAATGTAAATTTTTACCTACATTAAAAGGTTAAACAATTTTTGTTTTGAAGGTTTAAGCAAGTTTTAAAATGTTAATTGTAAAGAAAATTCTGTGTGTACACATATTAGCTGAAGTTAAAGGGGGATCATCCAGTTTTTCTGTGAAGTGGACATTGAAGTAAAAACACAATGGATTTTTCTTAAAGCACTAACCTGCTTTTTAACAAAGATTATAAAAGGTTAGAGTCTATAAAAATCTTACTTTATGGTCTGACATTAAAAATTAAATAAATATGTCTACAAATTTTATTAAAACTTGCTTTAACATTAATAGTACACTAATATAAAGGTAAAATTTAGCTTATCTGTTATAAAAATCATACAGAAAGCATTGTCAGATATAAAATGGTATTTGGCTTCTTTGGTCTAAAAACTAACAAGAATAGGTACTCAAGGAAATTTCTTAGTCTTTTAGCACATGTACCACCCCTAGAATTTCCAGTAAACCAGCACCAACCGGAAGATCACATTCTCATCAAAAGGTGAAAAGAAGGGAAACTCGAGCCAGTCTAGGAGGGACCCTACCTTATGCTGCTAACCACTGAGACTGCTACTTGTACAGCGAAGAAAGGATGGACTCATCACATCCTAGTCAAGAAAGCACCACCCCCTTCAGAGTCATGGGCCATAGTCCCAGGAGAAAACCCTACCAAACTAAAACTAAGAAAAATTTAACTCTTTTGTCTATTCTATTACTCTTTCTTCTTTCCTCACTCTATTGTTGACCATCTAGTTATTAACATAACCAAGTCAATTTTGCTTCAAACTATTGCATTTAATGCTTGCCTTGTTAGACCCTGTGGGGACTTGCCAAGTCAAAGACAGCTCTCTACTTCAGAAAAGTACCTCTGTCCCTCCTGACTCTCCTCAGACTGGGCATTAGTAAATTAGGACCATTTAATCTGGGGAAATTTCAATAAAAGACTTGAGTGTCAACCAGGAGTCTTGCCCCCCAGTGTAGAGCTTTTATGCTGTAGTTGGTCCAACATTCTGTGGACAACTAAAGAGCAAGGATGGATGGCCCCAACAGGTTTTTGTAATTTCCTAAAATCATACATTCATTTTACTAGAAGATCATAGAAGTTAAAGATTTAAAAGAAACTTTGGCAATGAAGACAGGATACCAAGATGCAAATGCCTGGTTGAAATGGATCAAATATTCCATCTTCATGTTAAACAAAAGCAATTGTGATGCTTGTGCACATGGCAGGCCAGAGGCCCAGATTGTCCCTTTTCCACTAAGGTGGTCCTCCAGTAAACCAGGTGTGGGCTGCATGGTAGCTTTTTTCCAGGATTCTTCAGCCTGGAGTAATAAGTTGTGCCAAGCTCTTTGTGCTATATCCCAAAGTCCGGCACCCTGCGGGTCAGCCCCTGAGGGCCATCCAGCTTCCATCTCCCAACACTAAGTTCACTTCCTGTCTCTCACAACAGGGAGGAAACTTAGCATTCCTTGGAGACCTGAAAGGATGCAGTGGAGCTTAAGAATTTTCCAGAGCTTATCAATCAGTCAGCCCTTGTTCATCCTGGAGTGGATGTGTGGTGGTATTGTGGTGGACCTTTACTGGGCACTCTGCCGAATAACTGGAGTGGCACTTGTGCTTTAGTCCAATTGGCTGTCCCTTTCACCCTGGCATTTCACTAACCAGAGGGAGGAAAAATAAGAGATCATAAAGCAAGAGAAGCCCCTTATGGGTCTTTCGACTTTCACACCTATTTAGACGCAATTGGAGTCCCGCGCGGAATACCAGATCAATTTAAAGCTTGAAATCAAATAGCTGCAGGATTTTAAGTCAATATTTTGGTGGGTGACAGTTAATACAAATGTAGATTGGATAAACTACATCTGTTATAACCAAGAGCAATGAGCTTTTCATGAGTTAAAAGAAAAACTCATGTCAGCCTCAGTCCTGGGGCTACTTGACCTGACAGAACCCTTTACACTCTATGTGTTAGAAAGAGAAAAAATGGCAGTTGGAGTTTTAACCCAGACTGTGGGGCCCTGGTCAAGGCCAGTGGCCTGTCTCTCAAAACAACTAGACAGGGTTTCCAAAGGCTGGCCTCCATGTCTAAGGGCCCTGGCAGCAGTGGCCCTGTTAGCACAAGAAGCAGATAAACTAACCCTTGGGCAAAACATGAATATAAAGGCCCCTCATGCTGTGGTAACTTTGATGAATACCAAAGGACATCATTGGCTAACAAATGCTAGATTAACCAACTACCAAAGCTAGCTATGTGAAAACCCCCCATAACCATTGAAGTTTGCAACACCCTAAACCCCGCCACCTTGTTCCCGGTATCAGAGAGCTCAGTTGAACATAACTGTATAGAGGCATTGTATCGGGGGAACCTGCCCCGATAGTTAACGTTGGTTCTTTTCTATTTCCTTAAGTGTCCCAGCTGGTCTGAGAAATAAAGGGAAAGAGTACAAAAGAGAGAAATTTTAAAGCTGGGTTTCTGGGGGAGACATCACATGTTGGCAGGTTCCATGATGCTCCCTGAGCCGTAAAACCAGCAAGTTTTTATTAGCGATTTTCAAAAGTGGAGGGAGTGCATGAATAGGGTGTGGGTCATAGAGATCACATGCTTCACAAGGTAATATAATATCACAAAGCAAGTGGAGGCAGGGTGAGATCACAGGACCACAGGATAGGGCGAAATTGCTAATGAAGTTTAGGGCATGCATTGTCATTGATAGCATCTTATCAGGAGACAGGGTTTGAGAGCAGACAACCTGTGTGATCAAAATTAGGCAGGAATTTCCTCATCTTAATAAGCCTGGGAGTGCTACAGGAGACCGGGGCTTATTTCATCCTTTTGGCTTCGACCATAAAAGACAGCCACCTCCAAGGGGGCCATTCATAGACCTACCCTCAGGGGCGCATTCTCTTTCTCAGGGATGTTCCTTGCTGAGTAAAAGAATTCAGCAATATTTCTCCTATTTGCTTTTCAAAGAAGAGAAATATGGCTCTGTTTTGTCCGACTCACCAGCAGTCAGTCTAAGGCCATCTCCCTTGTTCTTTGAACATTGCTGTTATCCTCTTCCTTTTTCAAGGTTCCTAGATTTCATATTGTTCAAACACACATGCTCTACAAACAGTTTGTGCAGTTAACACAATCATCACAGGGTCCTGAGGCGACATACATCCTCCTTAGCTTATGAAGATGATGGGATTAAGAGATTAAAGTAAAGACAGGCATAGGAAATCACAAAGGTATTGATTGGGGAAGTGATAAGTGTCCATGAAATCTTCACAATTTATGTTCAGAGATTGCAGTAAAGACAGGCGTAAGAAATTATAAAAGTATTAATTTGGGGAACTAATAAATGTCCATGAAATCTTCACAATTTATCTTCTTCTGCCATAGCTTCAGCTGGTCCCTCTGTTCGTGGTCCCTGACTTCCCACAACAGTATTGGACTCAGTTTATTCTACTGGGCCCAACCTCCAAGACCATCCTTGAGCATCAGTAAACTATGAGCTGTATATGGATGGGTGCAGCTTCACCAACCCCTGCAAAGTGACTCTGAAGAAGACAACAAGCCCTGCTCCAGTCACACCCAGAAGTTAGGAATAGGATGTCGTTCTCTTAATTAGAAAAGAGGATATATGGCTGAAAATAAGTACATTTGTCATGAATTAGGACTTTGTGGAAATGAATGTGCCTACTGGTCTTGTGTCATTTAGGCTACTTGGATAAAAAATGAAAAAAAATCCTGTCTACCTTCAGAAAGGGGAAGTGGCACTTTCTTTACCAGTGGTCAGTGTAACCCCTTAGAACTAGTAATAATCAATCCCCTTAATCTTCACTGGAAAATAAGGGAGTGTGTAACCCTAGGAATTGATTTGTCATATCTCTATGTCATATCTCTGAGGGCTGGACTGGATCCTCGAGTAAATATTGTGGTTTAAAGAGTTTATAAACACTCTCCTGAGACAGTATTTCAAACCTTCTATGATGAACTGAATGTGCCAGTACTAGAAATTCCAGGGAAAACAAGAAATTTGTTTTTGCAATTAGCCAAGCATGTAGCCCAGTCTCTCCATGTCACTTCACGTTATGTATGTGGAGAAACTGTAATAGGAGATCAATGGTCATGGGGAGCATGAGAATTAGTACCTACAGACCCAGTTCCTGATGAATTCCTGGCTCAAAAGAATCACCCTGATAACTTCTGGGTCCTAAAAGCCTCAATCATTAGACAATACTGTATAGCAAGAGTAGGGAAGGACTTCACCCTTCCTGTGGGAAAACTCAGCTGCCTTGGGGAAAAGCTGTATAATAGTACTACAAAAACAGCCACCTAGTGGAGTTCAAACCACACTAAATTCCCGAAGTAATTTAGTAAATTCTCAAAGTTGCAAACCGTGTGGACCCACCCGGAGTCCCACTGGGACTAGACAGCCCCCACTGCATTCTACTGGATATGTGGGCATAGAGCTTATGCCAGATTACCTGACCAGGGGGCAGGTAGTTGTGTTATTGGCACTGTTAAGCCATCTTTCTTTCTACTGTCCATAAAGACAGGCAAACTCCTGGGCTTCCCTGTCTATGCTTCCTGCAAAAAAAGAAGCATAGCTATAGGAAATTGGAAAGATGATGAATGGCCCCCTTAGAGAATCATACAATATTATGGGCCTCCTACTTAGGCACAAGATGGCTCATGGGGATATTGTACCCCCATTTATGTGCTCAACTGAATCATACGGTTATAAGCTGTCTTAATCACTAATTTTTAATCACTAATATTTAATCGCTAATAAAACCGGCAGAGCCTCGACTATTCTGGCCTGGCAAAAAACTCAGATGAAAAATGCTATCTATCAAAATAGATTGGCTCTCCACTACTTACTAGCAGCTGAAGGGGGGATCATGGGAAATTTAACCTTACTAATTGCTGTCTACACATAGATGATCAAGGGCAAGTAGTTGAAGACATAGTTAGAGATATGACAAAACTGGCACATTTGCCTGTTCAAGTGTGGTCTGGATTTGATCCTGGGGCCATGTTTGGAAAATGGTTCCTAGTGCTAGGAGGATTTAAAACTCTTATAATAGGAGTTATGATAATAGAAACCTGCTTACTGCTCCCTTGTTTGCTACCTGTACTTCTTCAAATGATAAAAACCTTCATCACTACCTTAGTTCACCAAAATGCTTCAGCACAAGTGTACTATATGAATCACTATCGATCTGTCTTGCAAGAAGACATGGGTAGTGAGAATAAAAGTGAGAACTCCCATTAATGAGTGAAATTCTCGAAGCGGGGGAGTAAGGGAGGAGATCACCTCTCATATTGTCTTATGCCCAATTTCTGCCTCCAAAAAAAGAAGAAGTAAAAAATAAAAGGCAAAAATTAAGTCCACAGGCAGACAGCCCAGTGCTGCACCGCTGCACCTTGAACCTGGTTAAAGATTGACTCCTGACCTAACTGGTTATCTATAGATTCCAGACATTGTATGAAAAAGCATTGTGAAAACCCCTGTCCTGTTCTGTTCCGTTCTGATTACCAGTGCATGCAGCCCCCAGTCACGTATCCCCTGCTTGCTCAATTGATCATGACCCTCTCATGTGGACCCCCTTAGAGTTGTAAGCCCTTAAAAGGGACAAGAATTGCTCACTTGGAGAGCTTGGTTTTTGGAGACGTGAGTCTTACCGAAGCTCCTGGCCGAATAAAACCTTTCCTTCTTTAACTCGTTGTCTGAGGGGTTTTGTCTGCAGCTTGTCTTGCTACAGACAAAAGCAAAAATTGACAAATGGGATCTAAGTAAGCTCATCACAGCAAAGGAAACTATCAACAGAGTAAACAACCTACAGAATGGGAAAAAATTTTTGCAAACTATCTGACAAAGGTCTAATATCTAACACCTATAAGAAACTTAAACAAATTTACAAGAAAAAAATCCATTAAAAAGTGGGCAAAAGACATGAACAGACACTTTTCAAAAGAAGACTTACATGGAAACAGAGCATAAAAGTTCAGAACATTTGCAGCCTGACAATGTCATAGAAAAGAAGATCCAATTTTCTGAGGTGAAATTCAAGCTGGCTGCAGGAATTTGCATAAACAATGAGGAGTTGAATGTTAATTCCCAAGACACCAGGGAAAATGTCTCCAGTGCATGTGGGAAGGTCATCACAGCAGGACTCCCATCACAGCCTGGAGGCCTAGGAGGAAAAAGTAGTTTCATGGGCCCAGGGTCCACATGCTGTGTGCAGCCTAGGGACTTGGTGCCCTGTGTCCCAGCTACTCCAGCCATGGCAGAAAGGGGCCAATGTAGAGCTTGGTCCATGACTTCAAACGATGTGAGCCCCAAGCTTTGGCACCTTCCATGTGGTACTGAGCTTGTGAGTGCACAGAAGGCAAGAATTGGGATTTGGGAACTTCCACCTAGACTTCAGAAGATGTATGGAAATGCCTGGAAGCCCAGGCAGAAGTTTGTTGCCGAGACAAGGCCCTCATGGAAAACTTCTGCAAGGGCAGTTTGGAAGGGAAATGTCAGAGCCCCCACATAGTGTCCCTATTGGGGCAGTGCCTAGTGGAGGTGTGAGAAGAGGGCCGCCATCCTCCAGACCTTAGAATGGTAGATCTACTGACAGCTTGCATTGTGCACCTGGAAAAACTGCAGACACTCAATGCCAGCCTGTGAAAGCAGCCAGGAGGGAGGCTGTATCCTGCAAAGCCACCGGGGTGGAGCTGCCCAAGACCATGGGAACCCACCTCTTGCATCAGCATGACCCAGATGTGAGACATGAAGTCAAAAGAGATCATTTTGGAGCTTTAAGATTTGACAGCCCTGCTGGATTTTGGACTTGTATGAGGCCTGTAGCCCTGTAGTTTTGGCCAATTTTTCCCATTTGGAATAGCTGTATTTACAGAATTCCTGCACCCCCACTGTATCTAGGAAGTAACTAACTTATATTTTATTTTACAGGCTCATAGGTGGAAGGGACTTGCCTTGTCTCAGATGAGACTTTGGACTGTAGCCTTTTGAATTAATTCTGAAATGAGTTTAGACTTTGGGTGACTGTTGGGAAGGCATAATTGCTTTTGAAATGTGAGGACATGAGATTTGGGAGGGGCCAGGGTTGAAATGATATGGTTTGGCTGTATCCCTACCCAAATCTAGTCTTGAATTTCCACGTGTTGTGAGAGGGACCTGGTAGGAGGTAATTGAATCATAGGGGCAGGCCTTTCCCATGCTGTTCTCATGATAGCAAATAAGTCTCACAAGATCTGATGGTTGTGAAAAAGGGAGTTACCCCTCACAAACTCCTCTTCTCTTGTCCACCACTATGTGAGACTTGCCTTCTGCCTTCCACCATGATTGTGAGCTGTCACCAGCCACATGGAACTGTAAGTCCATTACATCTCTTTCTTTTCTAAATTACCCTGTCTCCGGTATGTCTTTATCAGCTGTGTGAAAACAGATGAATACACTGGGTATATACCGAGAGGAATATAAATCATTCCACCATAAAGACACATGCATGTGAATGTTCACTGCAGCACTATTCACAATAGCAAAGACATGAAATCAACCTAAATAACCATCAATGGTAGTCTGGATAAAGAAAATGTGGTACCTTTACACCATGGAATATGATACATCCATTAAAAAAGAATGAGATCATATTCTTTGCAGGAACATGAATGGAGCTAGAGGCCATCATCCATGGCAAACTAACACAGGTAGAGAAAACCAAATACCACATGTTCTTGCTTATAAGTGGGAGCTAAATGATAGGAACACGTGGACACAAAGAGGAGAACAACCAACACCAGGTTATACTTAAGGGTGTAGGGTAGGAGATGGGAGAGGATCAGAAAAAATAATATATTGGGTCCAAGGCTTAGTATCTGGGTGATAGAATAATCTGTACAACAAACCACTGTGACACAAGTTTACCTATGTAACAAACATGCACATGTACCCCTGAACCTAAAATAAAAGTTAAAACAAAAGATTATAAAAATAACTCGGCTTTTAGAATATGTTTGTTTGTAAGAGATAACAAAACCCTAGCAAAAACAATAAGGAATACAAGATAGTAGTAATGTTCAAAGGATAGTTGAAGCATGTTAAAGATTTTGCTTGCTTTGGAGGAAACAAAATGTCTCCAATAATGCCCTCAGATTTTGTTAGAAAAACTTAGAGTTAACTATGCACCAATTAGGTTCTATAGATGAGCTATAATCTCCTTTATCATGATACCTAAATGTCTGTGTATGAATTCCACTTCCTGAATTCAGAAATATGCTTGGGTGAGGCTTTCATTGGTGAGGTTGAAGGTGACAAGTCAGGGCTGTGATTGTGTCTGAGTGTGCTGTGCTATTCTATACCCTGCCATATTACATAGTTCATGACTCCAGATTGTCACCCACCTGTACCTTGTCAACCCGCATCCACCTATCCTGAATGGCATATGAGCATATGGACCAGGATAGTGGTTTCTTTGGGGAAAGGGGCCTTAGGGGGACTTTTGGGGTACTGGTTATATTTTATTTCTTGAAATTCATGGAGGTTACAAAAGTATGTTCACTTTGTGAATGTTCATTGCATTCGTATATTATGTATTAGAGTATACATAGTTGGTATATTAATTATAATAGCTAGTTTATAGTTTGTGTATTATTTATATCGTACTTCAGTTACATACTTTCTTTTTATAAAGGTAAGTATTCTCATTTCTATTTCTTAATTGTGCAAATTAGCTTAGAAGATTGATTCATTTGGCATTGAATCAGCTGTGGAACACAGGTCTAGTGCTTCTGTACCACTGCTACAGCTTTCAAAAAGATTTTACTTAAATTAACATCCATTTAGATAATTAAACTTTTCCTAACATTCTTCACCTTTTACTTTCTCTTTAAAAGACCATATAGTAGATATTTTGGGCTTTAAGGGTCATATGGTCTCTGTTGTAACCACTCAACTTTGCCAGTATAGTGCAGAATCAGCCATAGATAATACATAAAAGAATGAATGTGATGGTGTTTCAACATAAATTTATAGGCAGTAAAACTTGAATTTTATATAATTTTTACATATATGAAATGGTATTCTTCTTTTGTTTTCTTTGCAACCATTCAAAAAAAATGAAACCAAAACCATTCTTAGTTATTGAGCCATACATAAATGGGTGGCAGACTGGATTTATCCATGAGCCTCAGTTTGCCAACCCCTGTTTAAGGAGGTTTATTCACAGAGTTGACATTAGTTATAATTTATATCAATAACTTATGTATTTCCTTATATGCATGGGCAAAGGAGCAGCACCCCACTCTCCATACTGTCAAGATCTTTAAATGGTAACATTTTCGGCTTATTTAGTGTATCACTAATTTCATGGCTCATAGGTTAAGCCAGAAAGTTCCCTGAAAAATATTTCTGTTTGCAAGTTCTCTCCTGTGTTTTCTTTCATTTCTTCCCTTTGCATTTAATGAGAATAAACAAAATGTTCTGGGATAAGAACAAGAAGATTCATCAAATGTCAACAGCTGTTGAACCAGCTGTTATTGAAAAAGTGTTTGATTAGCACCCTAGGGCAATCAAGCCACTTTAGCTGCGGGTGTACTAAGTGAAAGAAGAAATAGAAGGCACAGCTAACTAATGATGGGTTTCACTATTGATGAGAGCCCACCTCATTTGGAAAAAGATGCACGTAACAAAGGAGTAGTAACTAAAAGACTGCTAAAAAACGATCCTTCATAAGAACTCATGTTTATTTTGGTAAAAAATATTAAAGAAAGTCAAGGAATGTGAAAAGAAAGAGCTGAAAAAGTTACCTGTTAATACATAAAATCAAAATCTGATGGTCTATATGTCATTGATTCTCAGTTGATTTCCTGGGGCTTGAATGCTAGAGATTTCCCACAAATGTGGTACCAGATTTTGCTCATCGAGTTTTGGCTACAGCTGAGAATGAAAGCTATTTTAGAAATGTCTGGCAGACTGAACTCACAGCCCTGAGTGTCATAAGATGTGGTGTAGTTGATCCTACCTCCATAGAGCTGGAAAAAAGATGTGGTGAAGAGTGGAGCAAAAATTGCTGCAAGGAGCACAGAAGAGGTGGCATACATCCACAAACTTAGCACCTAGGAAAGACTTGGGTTTACTGAAACAAATGAGAATTTGGCCTGGGGAGATTATGGGATGGAATTCAAGGTAGTAAACACACTTCTATTCAAACAGCAAGACAGTGCTGAAGGTCATCCAAGGAAATGCAGTAATATATGGCTACAATTGCATTTCTTTGAATGTGTATCCAAAAATTCTAGTATTTTGTGTAAAGTGTGCCATGAACACAATCATGGTTTAAATAAGTGTTTCTCAACATGAACACTACTGGGACACTGGGCAGGGTAATTTTTTTTCTTGTAAAAATAGTCTCACATCCTTTGCAGGGTGTTTTTCATTCCTGGTGCCACCCACTAAATTACGACCATATCCCCCAGCTATTGTGACAACTAAAACATCTTTATATCTTCACACTCTTCCAAATGCCTGTTAGATATATAGTACCACCAGTCCTGGTTCAGAAACGCTGGTTTAAATAATACACTTGTTCTATGTTGTGAATCTTATTCACACTGGAACTTTGTCAGGCTATTTGATGGACAGGTATCTTATACACTACTAGAGTTTGCAAAAATAGACACCTTGGCAATAATACATAGAGATATGAAATGCTTCTTTCACCCTTCAGATGAACAAAATAAAAAGGACACATTAAATAAAAGATGTTCATCCCTAAAATTAAAGTATATTGTTCTTTATTCTCTCTATTATATATATACATAAGGGTGGCATATTAAAGTTTGTATATGGCCATTTCTAAAAAGCAGGACTTAAAAAAAATTCAATAGATTTAGGGATACAAGTTGTTTTTGGTTACATGACTTAATTTTATAGTAGTGAAGTCTGGGCTTTTAGTGTATTCATCACGCAAATAGTGTACATTTTACCCAATAGGTAGCTTTTCATCCCCTCCCCACTCCAACCCTCCCTGCTCCAGTGTTCATTATACCACTCTATTTGCCTTTGCATACACGTAGCTTAGCTCCCATTTATAAGGGAGAACATGCGGTATTTGGTTTTCCATTCTTGAGTTACTTCACTCAGGATAATGGCCTCCAGTTCTATCCAAGTTGCTGCAAGTGACATTATTTTGTTCTTTTTTATGGCTGAGTAATATTCCATGATATATATACATATATGTGTATATGCTTGTGTGTCTGTATATATAAAATATATAAAAAACAAAATCACTTTTAGTTACATGAACTAATGCCTCATATAAAATAAATTGTATATATGATATACATACATATATGTATATATATCATGGAATACTGGTTTGTATATATATGTGGTATGTATGTATATGTAGTATATAAGTGTGGTGCATATATATATGTGTGGGGTGTGTGTGTATATATGTGGTATATATACACACATGTGTGCACACACACACACCCACACCCCACATTTTTGTTATCCACTTATCAGTTGTTGGACACTTAGGTTGATTCCTTATTTTTGCAATTGTGCTGCAATCAACATACATGTGCAGGTGTCTTTTTGATATAGTTAATTCTTTTCTTTTGGGTAGATACCCAGTAGTGGGATGTTGAATGGAATGGTAGATCTAATTTTAGTTCTTTGAGAAATCTCCATACTGTTTTCCATAGAAAATAATTGCTGTTAATTTTTAAAAGAGTGATAATCTTTTAAATAAAAAGAATCCTTTTCTTTTAGACATATACTGAAATATTTAGGAATTAAATGGGATGTTTAGTATTTGCTCTTCATTGGAGAGTATCCTGTTCCATTGACCCTCCAGGATTGTTTAGAATTTGTGGTGATATCTGAACAGCTCAGGCAAGCTTTAGGGTAACATAGTTATAAAGATTGTACTTCTTGGAGAAAATGAAAATGAAATTGCTTAATAGATCCTTCAGCCATCTCTTTATCATCCATTAACATTTCATTATCTACCTGTAGCAGAGAAATAGGCATTGCTTGTTTATTGCTTCCCTGAAATTAGATAAAAATGTCCCACTTGTTTTCAGGTTTTCCACAATTTCAGCACGGTCTTGGCTTAAGTCTTTTGAGAGCTATCTTCAGACTTTATGTCACTTCTGTATAATTTCTGTTAAAAACTTTGAGATCATCGTATTTTTCTCTCCTTTCTCAACACATTTTAAATTTGTTGTTTGGCTATGTTTGACTATGTCTAGTATTTTTCTGCTATTATTTATTCCAAATTGAAGAGGTCATTTCCTATCTAAATTTCTGTCATGCTCATATTACAAACTAGTCCAAAATAACATGTTAAAATAGCAGTTAAATATGTTTCTTCAAGCTTGTGCAAGGGATATTATCAGAAAAGGAAGCATGAGGATATTATCAGAAAGGGAAGAAGTAATGACCAAAAAATAAAAATAAAAGAGGGAGAGAAGACTAGAATATATCTGAGGCAGTTTTTTAAAGCAAGATTTGGCTTCTAGTAGATATTCAGATAATCGAAAGTCCTCATCACTACCATCTCTTGCCTGTGCTGAATTTGTCACCTGTGTTAGGGATGATTCATTCCTGTTTTCTATGTAGAAATCTGTAATAACATTATTATTTCCCTTTCTTTCTTTCTCATCTGAATGCTGTCCACCAGATTGGCATAGTAAGGCTTATGAATCAGTAAGTTTTATTCTTGTATCATATCTATGTAGCCACTGTTGAGTTTTTATTTCCAAAATCATGATCTGTAATAGAAGCAGAAGGAGAAACACTACGTGTGCCCCCAAACCACCTAAGTTTCCTAAGTAGTGCTTCGAGGTTGCTCAAGTTAAATTCTGCCTATATTGTTTCTCACAGTGAATCAGCAGAAATGAGTCCACATCCAATATGGTTACATGTTTTGCCTGACTCACTTAAGAGCAGTTACTTCTCTATCAAAGTTTTGAAAGTAAGTTATCTCCATGATAAATCTTATTCAGTAATATCTCAATAACCTAACTAATGGGAGTCACTTAGTTTCTTGTGTCAAAATTTCAAGTTATTTAAAATAAGATTTTAATAATGCTTAATCCATATACTGCTATGTAGTGGTACCATACCTTAGTAGAAAGAACATCAGAATGGGTGTCAAAAATAAATCCTAACATAATGAGTGTAGAGTTTGTCAGCAGTATGACTTACTAGTATACCCTAAACTTTTCTAATGCTGTAAGGGAGAAATGACGATACCTGAGATTTTTGTAATATATGTAAAAGTACTTCACAAACATTTCATGTACAAATGCAACTATAAGTTAGTGTGATTGATATATCAACCCTTGAGTCCGTGTGTGTGTGTGTGTGTGTTTGATGTTCTTTTCTCTTGTTTCCTTCTGTATCTGATTAGATATCATCTCTGTTAGTTTCTTTCTATATCATACTTCTATCTTAGAGGCAGTGTACGGAGACAGAGTTTTAAAACCCCAGGTCTTCTTTTTTTTTCCCCCTGTAATTTACTGATTTGTTGCTTATTTGTAAAGTTAGGATAATAATACAATCTCATTAAATTGTTGTCAGGGTCAAATAGAAACATGATAGAAAAATCAAGAGTTCTTGTGTTGAATTCTTTCCCAAACCCAAATACCCAACTATGTAGTAGATAGTCCCTCATTGATTTTCACTATTTCTTCTAACTCGATTTTTTAAAGACTGAAGCAATTTTCTCATACAAATATCCTCCTGTGTTCTCTATCTTAATCAATAACTCTATGATGTGCCAACTAGCCCAAGTATCTGGGACTAATCTCTTTTATTCCATCAACAATGAAGCCTTACTGAATTGACCTTATATAATTTTAATTCTTGTGGCTCTCTATTCCAGTTTTCACTATGTTATTTCAGGCATTTGTGATTTTATACCTGGGTTATTGCAATGGCCTTCTAACTCTCCTTTTGGTCTATAGAATTCTCTGTCTTGTGTCCAACTCATTTTCCTCCTTGGTGTTGGTAGGTGCTTTTTAGAATGTGTATCTAATCACCTATCTAATTCCTTGAAATATTAAACAGCAGTGGTAATAGTAAGCAGATGACCTTATGTAAAAATTCATCCAATGTTCTTCCCTTAAGGATAAGATCATATTAAAAAAGCATCCAGTGAGTCCTGTTTTATTAACTATTTTCTTCTTTTTTAAAATCGACAATTGCTGCTAAACTATGCTAAATGCATTTTCTATACCTGTAGAGATAATTGTATGATTTTTCTCTCCTTTGAGCTATTAGGATTTCATGATATTGAACAATTTTTGCATTCCTGGAATAAACTTACTTGGTCATCCTGTGTTTTCCTTCTAGTGTGCTGCTGGATGACATTTGCCAATATATTATGTGTAATTTTTACATTGATAATCATAAGTGATATTAGTTTGTAGTTTTTATTCTTGTGTAAACCTTGTAACTTAAGGTATCAGTATTATCCCTGAATCTTTAAATTGAATTTGTTTTTTTCTCCCGTTTGTATATGCTCTGAAACAGTTTAAATAAAACTAGAATTGTGTGAACTAAAAATATTGAGTAGAACTCTCCCCAGAAACATTTGAGTCTGGTGCCCTTTAAGGAATAGCTCTTTTATCTTTTTTTTTCTATTTTTTTGATGGTAATTGGCTTGTTTACAGTTTTACATTTCTTCTTTCTTCTGTTAGTTATGTTACATTGTAGTCACTAGAAAATTTTCCATTTCACTCAAGTTTTAAAATGTATTTGATTATAGTTTCATAATACAGTTTTCAAAACAAAAAATTGATTTATATGGTTATTTGGCCTTTGTCGTTTCTTATTTTGTGTATTTATGCTCTTTTATTTTTATTGAATCATTTTCTATTTTAAAAATGTGTCCAAGTAGCAGATTTTAATTTATATATTGGTTTTACTGTTTTTCTGTTTCCTATTTCATCAACTTTGAATTGATCCTTAAAGTGCATATGCTAAATGACCATAGATGCATAGATTTGACTATATTAATGATATAACATGTGAAATGTATACATTTAATAAATACTTATTGAATGAAATTTTTCTCTTATATATTGGAGAATATTTGAATATATTACATATTTAGAACATACACTTGGGTTTTCTAGGTTTTGTTTTTTTTTTTTTTTTGAGATGGAGTCTTGCTTTATTGCTCAGGCTAGAGTGCACTGGCATGACCTCTGCTCACTGCAACCTCTGCCTCCTGGGTTCAAGTGATTCTCCTGTCTCAGCCTCCCGAGTAGCTGGGATTACAGGTGCATGCCACCATGCCCAGCTAATTTTTTGTATTTATAGTAGAGACAGGGTTTCACTGTGTTAGCCACGATGGTCTCAATCTCCTGACTTCATGATCCACCTGCCTTGGCCTCCTAAAGTGCTGGGATTACAGGCATGAGCCACTGCACCCTGCTGGGTTTTCTAGTATTTTATCAGTGTTGTCTTTTATGGTGAGTGGTTAATCAGTCCTTAGAATTTTCATCCTAATATTTTAGAAAAAAGCTTTATGGGCTAAGATTTCTGAAAGGACTGAAGTGGTGCAACAGTGAAAAGTGTGCTAAATTGTAGCTACAACTAATTTTGGACTATTAGGAAGAAAGAAACTAAAATTAAAGGCCATTTGCAAAACAAAAGTCTTTATCAATGGATAATGCAAGACATTTAATAGTTGCTATGAGTAAATTATTATCTGGGGATATTGTTGGTTTCTCTGTAGATATTTTTAATCTTTTGGTATAATATAAGAAGTGTCACTATAAAGTAATTAATATAGGAATGTTTTATTTGGCTTATAGCAAGTATGCCAGTACTCTCAGAAACGATATTAAGAATGAAGAAACCAGGATAAGAGTACACCAAGATGTGTACAGAGAGACACTGTAGCTGGTGGAAAGAGAATTGGAATAAGAGCAAGAAGAACCCCAACTCTGCCAACAGCTGGTCATGTGAGTGAGCCCAAATTACTTGACGTATTTTACCTGCAAAATCATTGGGTTGTCTCAATTCATGCTTAATACTCATTTTCTGATATCATGATTTTAGGTTTAAAATAATTTAAATGACCAATGAAAATGTTGAGATTATGCATAGCTAATTAGCTCAGAATGATTGATGCCTGAAAAATTAAATGTAGATTAAAGTTGTGTGTATATGTGTTTATGTATATGCGTGTGTATGTTAGAGAATGAGTTTAAAAGAAGAAAGCTTAAAGAGGATGATTATTTGTGTAAGATGCAATATGGAAGTAAAACTTGCAATACTTTAGTTTGCATTTTATATTTGGGTTATTTTGCTTATTTCGCTGAAATTGAAAAATATTCAGATCAAATCTAAACTGAGATAAGCATCTTCAAATGCTTTTTATTAGGTTACTTTATATTGGGTTAAATGTGGTTTCAGTTGAATGAAATGTAAAGAAGTGGGTGTGGAAAATCATGGGATGAAAACTGATGCTAGAGAATTTAGAAACACCATATTAATTTGTTGGTTTATCTCTACACCTCCGTATCTGACACAATGCCTGGCCCATAATAAATGCTCAATAAATCTCTGTTGGATAGAATTGTGGCAGTAAATAGCAAAAATAAAGTATATAGCAGGTCATTCACTGTTTTAATATAAAGTCTGTACTCATATATATATCTCTGTAGTACATATGGTTACATTTTGCTTTGCAGTAATAACATTTAAGGTTTTAATTGAATGAAGCAGGTTGTCTTGAATGGGTGGTTGGTATTTTAGTCTTATTCATCAGTACTTTACATGAAATACAAATTTTTCTATTTGTCTAAAATATTAATATAAAATACCATGGTAAGTAGCAAAATTAAAGAGTAAGGGAAATATTTCCTACAGTGTTTTTAATAGGACAAACTTCCATAACATTTGGCACTCTCCTCACTCACTTTTATTGCTATTTACTTATTTCCACCAAAATTTCCTTCATAGACTTAATTTGTATTTATTTAGCAGTACATTTAAAATACCTTACTTGAAGTTGGGAGCTCTTCTTGGATGTTTGCAGTACTCTGGTGTTTCAAGCCAGTCAGCTTATGATAATTGCTTTTGTGCCCCTTTCTGGTTACCCCCTGTGATTAATAATTGGCCCTGTGATTTTATTTTGTATTCTTTTGAAATAATTATTTGTGGTTTTCTACTTCCCAAGTTTTCAGAATTCTGCTTTCATCTTTCATACATCGTAATCCCAAATATAGTCTTCAGGTAATTCTCTGCTTTTCAAGAAGAGTGAAAACTAGAAACCTGTTTTGTTTTCTGACCTTTACTTAGAGTCACTAGCACAATATTTACATTTAACATAATTGCACTCTTATATTAGTCACTTGCTTTTATGTGGTTTGTTTTTATTTCTCTAAATTTTAAATTGAGCACAGAAATTATGTGTCATATTAGGTTTTGTGTTTTCACGGCACTTGTCACTGAGACTCACTCAATTTATATCTGGAATTTGTAACTGAAAATGGTTTCAGGTTTCTTTTACTCCTTTCTTCTTTTGTGAGTCTGTACAGCAACCTATAATGAATGTTATGATTCACTTTCAATACTGCTGCTCTGAAAGATTTAGAGATAGTACATAATCTTTCATCTAATATCTTTATGGCTACAAAAAAGAATGGATAAGCAAAATTTTTATTGACCTTAGTGACGCATTAAAATATTTTAAAAACATAATTCTAGAAATAATAAAATCACGAAAGCATGAGTTCAGCAATTATTTTGAAAAGTTTAGCAATTTTTCTGTACTTGACTCTGTCATAATATTATTCCAGGTAGAAAACTTATATGTCTTTCTTTGTGGTCTAAAAAGATTAAATCTTCTTGTCTACAATAAAAATGTCATTTTTTTTTTCTTGTTAGAGCCCTCTTACTGATAGAGAATGTCTGGTCCCCATTACTCATAAGGAAAAAATAAATGTTTTAGAAAATGTGTATTTTACTCAACGTGAATTCTACTTAATTTTCCATATATCAAATAGTTTACTCAAATATAACTTCTGGTTTAATATTTTATGTGATTTGTAGTATATGTTAGTCATGAAACTTTTTAAAAACTTTTTTTTTATTTCGATAAAACTTTTGGGGAACAAGTGGTGTTTGCTTACATGAATAAATTCTTTAGTGGTGATTTGTGAGATTTTTGTGCCTCCATCACCCGAGCAGTGTATGCTATACCCAATGTGTAGTCTTTTATCCCTTGCCACCCCCCAATCCTTTCCCCTGTGTCCCCAGAATCCAATGTATCATTCTTATGTCTTTGCATCCTCGTAGCTTAGCTCCCACACAGGAGTGAGAATGTATGATGTTTGGTTTTCCATTCCTGAGTTACTTCACTTAGAATCATAGTCTCCAATTCTATCCAGGTTGCTGTGAATGCCATTATCTTGTTCCTTCTTATGGCTGAGTAGTATTCCATGGTATACATATACCACATATTCTTTATCCAATAGTTGATTGATGGGCATTTTGGCTGGTTCCATATCTTAGCAATTGTAAATTGTGCTACTATAAAAGTGCATGTGCAAGTATCTTTTTCATATATTGACTTTTCCTCTGGGTAGATACCTAGAAGTGGGATTGTTGGATCAAACAGTAGATCTACTTTTAGTTCTTTAAGGAATCTCCACACTGTTTTCCATAATGGTTGTACTAGTTTGCATTTCCACCAACAGTGTAAAAATGTTCCCTTTTTGCTGCATTCATGCCAACATCCGTTATTTTTTTGTTATAGTCGTTCTTGCAGGAGTGAGGTGGTATTTGTATTTCCCTGATAATTAGTGATGTTGAGCATTTTTCCATATGCTTGTTCCATATGGTATTTGTATTTCCCTGATAATTAGTGATGTTGAGCATTTTTCCATATGCTTGTTGGCCATATGTATATCTTCCTTTGAGAACTGTATTCAACCCCATTTTTTGATGGGATTGTTTGTGTTTTTCTTGCTGCTTCGTTTGAGTTCATTGTAGATTCTGGATATTAGTCCTCTGTCAAATGTATAGATTGTGAAGATTTTCTCCCATGCTGTGGATTGTCCATTAACTCTGCTGGTTATTTCTTTTGTTGTGTAGAAGCTTTTTAGTTGAAATAAGTCCCATCTATTTATCTTTGATTTTGTTGCTTTTGCTTTTGGGTTCATGGTGATGAAGTATTTGCCTAAGCCAATGTCTAGAAGGGGTTTTCCGATGTTAACTTCTAGAGTCTTTATGGTTTCAGGTCTTAGATTTAAGTCTTTGATCTATCTAGCAATTAGTTGATTTTTGTATAAAGTGAAAGATGAGGATCCAGTTTTATTCTTCTACATGTGGCTTGCCTATTATCCCAGCACCATTTGTTAAATAGAGTGTCCTTTCCCCACTTTATGTTTTTGTGTGCTTTGTAGAAGATCAATTGACTGTAAGTATTTGGCTTTATTTCTTGGTTCTCTATTCTGTTCTGTTGGTCTATGTGCCTATTTTTCATACCAGTACCTTGCTGTTTTGGTAACTATGGCTTATAGTATAGTTTAAAGTTGGGTAATGTGATGTCTTCAGATTTATTCTCTTTGCTTAGTCTTGCTTTGGCTATGCAGGCTCTTTTTTGGTTCTATATGAATTTTAGAATTGTCTTTTCTAGTTCTGTGAAGAATGATGGTGGTATTTTGATGAAAATTGTATTGAATTTGTAGATTGCTTTTGGTAGTATGGTCATTTTCACAATATTGATTCTACTTATCCATGAGCATGCAATGGGTGGAATCAATACTGTGTTGTTTATGAATTATCTCAGCAGTATTTTGTAGTTTTCTTTGTAGAGGTTTTTCATGTCCTTGGTTAGGTATATTCCTAAGTATTTTATTTTATTTTTTGAAGTTGTGATGAAAGTGGTAGAGATCTTGATTTGATTTTCAGCTTCGTCACTGTTGGTGTATAGCAGTGCTACTGATTTGTGTACATTAATTTTGTATCCTGAAATTTTGCTGAATTCATTTATCATTTCTAGGAGCTTTTTGGTGAATCTTTAGAGTTTTCTAGGTATACAATCATATCATCAGCAAATAGTGACAGTTTGACT
Organism: Trachypithecus francoisi; assembly: GCF_009764315.1. NCBI lineage: Eukaryota > Metazoa > Chordata > Mammalia > Primates > Cercopithecidae > Trachypithecus > Trachypithecus francoisi. The sequence goes on from NW_022681454.1 coordinate 99,742,248, forward strand.
TCCTCTTTACCAATTTGGATGCCCTTTATTTCTTTCTTCTGTGTGATTTCTCTGGCTGGGACTTCTAGTACTATGTTGAATAGAAGTGGTGAAAGTGGGAATTATTGTCTTGTTCCAGTTCTCAGGGGGAATGCTTTCAACTTTTCTCCATTTAGTATAATGTTGGCTGTGGGTTTGTCATAGATGCTTTTATTGCCTTAAGGTATGTCCCCTCTATGCCTATCTTTCTGAGGGTTTTAATCATAAACAGTTGCTGAATTTCGTCAAATGTTTTTTCTGCATCTACTGAGATGATCACGTGATTTTTGTTTTAAATTCTGTTTATGTAGTGTATCATATTATCAACTTATGTATGTTAAGCCATGCCTGCATTCCTGGTTTGAAACCCACTTGAGCATGGTGGATTATTTTTTTGATATACTGTTGTATTCAGTTTGCTAGTATTTTGTTGAGGATTTTAGCATCCATGTTCATCCGGTATATTGGTCTGTAGTTTTCTTTTTTGTTGTGTCCTTCCCTGGTTTTGGTATTAGGGTGACACTGGCTTCATAGAATAATTTAGGGAGGACTCCCTCTTTCTCTATCTTGTGGAATAGTGTCAATAGAATTAGCACCAATTCTTCTTTGAATATCTGATAGAATTCAGCTGTGAATCCATCTGGTCCTGGACTTTTATTACCATTTCAGTCTCTCTGCTTGTTATTGGTTTGTTCAGAGATTCTGTATCTTACTGCTTTAATCTAGTAGGGTTGTATATTTCCAGGAATTTATCCATTTCCTGTAGGTTTTCTAGGTTATGTGCATAAAGATGTTCATGGTATCCTTGAATGAACTTTTGTATTTCTGTGGTATTGGTTGTAATCTCCTGTTTTGTTTCTAATTGAGCTTATTAGGATCTTCACTCTTCTTTTCTTGGTTAATCTTACTAATGGTCTATCAATTTTATTTATATTTTCAAAGAACCAGCTTCTTATTTCATTTATCTTTTGTATTACTTTTGTTTCAATTTCATTTAGTTCTGCTCTGATCTTCGTTATTTCTTTTCTTCTGCTGGGTTTAGGTTTGGATTGTTCTTGTTTCTCCAGTTATGTGAGGTATGACCTTAGATTATCTATTCTTCCATGTGCTGATGAATAGAATGTATATTCTGCGTTCTTGGGTGGACTGTTCTGTAAATATCTATTATGTTTGTTTATTATAGGGTATAGTTTAAGTCCACTGCTTCTTTGTTGATTTTCTGTCTTGATGACCTGTCTAGTGCTCTCAGTGGAGTATTGAAGTCCCCAACTATTATTGTGTTGCCATGTATCTCACTTGTTAGGTCTAGTAGTAATTGTTTTATAAATCTGGGAAGTCCAGAGTTAGGTGCATATATATTTAGAATTGTGATATGTTTCTGTTGAACTGGTGCTTTTATCATTATATGATGTCTCTGTCTTTTTAAACTGCTGTTGCTTAAAATTTTGTTTTATCTGATATAAGAGTAACTACTCCTGTTCACTATTCCAGTTGCATGGAATATCTTTTTCCACCTCTACTTTATGTACATCCTTATGTATTAGGTGAGTCTCCTGAAGACAGCAGAAATTTGGTTGGTGAATGCTTATTTATTTTTCCATTGTGTATATTTTAAATAGAGTGTTTAAGCACTTTATATTCAATGCTAGTATTGAGATGTGAGGTACTATTCTATTCATTGTGCTATTTGTTTCCTGAATACCTTGTTTTTTTATTATGCTGTTGTTATATAGGTTCTGTGAGATTTATGCTTTAAGGAGATTCTATTTTGGTGCATTTCAAGGATTTGTTTAAAGGTTTAGAGCTTCTTTTAGCAATTCTTGTAGTGCTGGCTTGGTAGTGGCAAATTCTCCCAGTATTTGTTTGTCTAGAAAAGACTGTATCTCTCCTTCATTTATGAAGTTCAGTTTCCTTGGATACAAAATTCTTGGCTGATAAAGGAGGCTAAAAATAGGACCCCAGGCCAGGCCCGGTGGCTCATGCCTATAATCCCAGCACTTTGGGAGGCCGAGGCGGGTGGATCACCTGAGGTCAGGAGTTCAAGACCAGCCTGGCCAACATGGTGAAACCCCGTCTCTACTAAAAATACAAAAATTAGCCGAGCGTGGTGGCAGGCACCTGTAATCCCAGTTACTCAGGAGGATGAGGCAGGAGAATTGCTTGAGGCCAGGAGGCGGAGGTTGCAGTGAGCTGAGATCATGCCACTGCACTCCAGCCTGGCCAACAGAGCAAGACTCTGTCTCAAAAACAAAACAAAACAAGAACAACAAAAAATAGGACCCCAATCCCTTCTAGCTTGTAGGGTTTCTGCTGAGATATCTGTTGTTAATCTGCCAGTTTTTCCTTTGTAGGTTACCTGATACTTTTGCCTCAGAGCTCTTAAGCTTCTTTCCTTCATCTTGACTTTAGATAACCTGATGACTATGTGCCTGTATGATGATCTCTTTGTGATGAATTTCCCAGATGTTCTTTGAGCTGCTTGTATTTGGATGTCTAGATCTCTAGCAAGGCTGGGGAAGTTTTCCTCAATTATTCCCTCAAATATATTTTCCAAACTTCTAGATATCTCTTCTTCCTTGGGAACACCAATTATTCTTAGGTTCAGATGTTTAACATAGCTCCAAACTTCTTGGAAGCTTTGTTCATTTTTAAAAATTCTTTTTTCTTTGTTTTTAGTGGATTGGGTTAATTAGAAAGCCTTGTCTTCCAGCTCTGAAGTTCTTTCTTCTGCTTTTTCAATTCTGTTGCTGAGACTTCCCAATGCATTTTACACTTCTGTGTGTCCTTGATTTCCAGAAATTGTGATTGTTATTTATGCTATCTATTTCACTGAAGAATTTATTCCTTTCATATCCTGTATCATGTTTTTTTATTTATTTAGTTGGCCTTCACCTTCCTTTGGTGCCTCCTTGATAGCTTAATAATTGACCTTCTGAATTCTTTTTCTGGCAATTCAGAGGTTTTGTCTTGGTTTGGATCCATTGCTGGTGACCTGGTGTGATCCTTTGGGGGCATTAAAGAACCTTGTTTTGTCATATTTCCAGAGTTGTTTTTCTGGTTCCTTCTTATTTGGGTAGACTATGTCAGAGGTAAGATCTGGGATTCAAAGGCTGCTGTTAAGATTCTTTTTTCCCACAGGGTGCTCTCTTGATATGGTATTCTCCCCATTCCCCTATGAATGGGGCTTCCTGAGAGCTGAACTGTAGTTCTTGGTCTAGCCACTCAGCAGAGCTACTAGGCTCTGGGCTGGTACTAGGGAGTGTCTGCAAAGAGCTCTGTGATGTGATCTGTCTTCAGGTTTTGCAGCTGTGGATACCAGCACGTGCTCTTGTGGAGGTAGCAGGGGAGTGAAGTGGACTCTGTGAGGGTCCTTGGTTGTGTTTTTGTTTGGTGTGCTGGTTTTGTGTTGGTTGGCCTCCAGCCAGGAGGTGGCACTTTCAAGAGCTCATCAGCTGTGGTTCTATAGGGAGGAGGCTAACTTGCTCTAGGGATACCTGGTTAGGTATTCAGGTGTCTCAGGCAGTGGACAGAGCTATAGAACTCCCCAGAGATTATGATCTTTGTCCTCAGTTACCAGGTTAGGTAGAGAAAGACCATGAGGTTGGGGCAGGGATAGGTGTGTCTGAGCTCAGCCTCTCCTTGGGTGGGGCTTGCTGCAGCTGCTGTAAGGGATGGGGATGTGGTTCCTAGTCCAATGGAGTTACATTCCCAGGGGGATTATGGCTGCCTCTGCTGAGTCATACAGGTCACTAAGGAAGTGGGAGAAAGCTGGTAGTCACAAGCCTCACCCAGCTTCCATGCATCCAAAAGGCCTATGTCATTCCCACTGTGCCCCCTGAATAGCACCGGGTCTATTTCCAGGCACTGGTGATCAGGACTGAGAACTTGCTCCAGAGCACAAGCCTCCCTGTTGAGAAAGAAAGCAGACTTATAGGTTTTCACCATCTCAGGGAGCCTGCAGCGGTGATCTAGTTCCTTCAAAGGGTCCATGGATTCTCTTGGCTTTCCTGGTGTTTTCCTATGGTAGTTCTTAGAGCAAAAGTTCATGACATGTCTCCACATGCTGCTGTGTTCATCTGAGCAGTAGCTGCAGGCTAGTCCTATGTCCTATTGGCCAGCTCCTACAACAGTTCTGGTCATGAAATTTTAAGCACAATAGAGCATATCATATCTATTAATTATGTATTTACTTGCTTCAATATTGCTATGAAAACTTTGAAAGTTAAGACTAGAGTACTAATATAACTATTTTAACATTTTTGCATGCCCGTTGCAAATACTGCCCAGTGCACAGAACAGCCCCTCCCAACAATTATTAGATCCAAAATGCTCGTAGCACTGAGGTTGAGAAACTCCGATTTAGATTGCTGATATGTGAAAGAAAATCTATTAGAGAGGCTCTGGAAATTATTTTCTTTCTGCCATTAAAAGATGTAGAGGATGACATTGCTTCTTTAATTTAATTAATTCATTTATTTATATTTTGAGACGAAGTTTTGCTCTGTCACCCAGGCTGGAAATGAGTGGCATGATCTTGCCTCACTGCAACCTCTGCCTCCTGGGTTCAAGTGATTCTCTTGCCTCAGCTCAGCTAATTTTTGTATTTTTAGTAGAGATGGGGTTTCACCATGTTGGCCAGGCTGGTTTCAAACTCCTGACCTCAAGTGATTCACCCGCCTTGGCCTCCCCAAGTGCTGGGATTACAGGCGTGAGCCACTGTGCCCAGTTCCGAGATTGCTTCAAGTTTTTTTTAATTTTTAATTTTGGGATTGCTTCTTGTACTGCTGGACGTTGTCTTGTATAAATGTGATACCTGGAACTCTGGTAGCCATCTTGTGACTCTGAGGGAAAGCGAGGTATATTAGTTATGGTTCTCCAGAGAAACCCTTAACAGGCTATACCTGTATCTATCATCTATATCTACAAAGAGATTGATTTTATTATAAAGTATTGGCTCATGTGATTATAAAGACTAAGAAGTCTCACAATCTTTCCTCTGAAACCCAGAAGGATTGATGGTGTAGTTTGAAGGCTTGAGACTTAGAGAGCTGATGGTGTAGATTTCCCTTCTCAGTCTGAAAGCCTGAGAACCAGAAGCATCGAAGGCAGAAGACTGATATTCCAGCTCAGCAGTCAGTCAAGGAAAGAAAGAGAAAGAGATAAAAAATTCCATTACTTCATCTTTTTCTTCTATTCAAACCCTCAATGGATTGGGTGATGCCCACCCACATTGGGGAAGATGAATTTCTTTGCTCATTCTCCTAATTCAAATGCTAATTTCCTTCTGATACATCCCTATAGACACTTAGAAGTAACGTAAGTAACATTTAACCAGATGACCAGGCATCCCCTGATCCAGAGAGGTTGACAAATACAACTAATTGTCACAAGTTCATCCTTTTTCAACTTGGCACCTATATGCATCTCCTTAAATTATATTTAATCTCCAGACAGAGACAATAGCAAAGCCATAGTTCTGCTGTGATATAATTACACTGCATACAACCAAAAATACACTCCCTCTTCTGTCTTAGTCTGCTCAGAATGCTATAACAAAATAATAGACTGGGTAATTTATAAGCAATAAAAATGTATTGCTCATAGTACTGGAAAAGGGGTGTCCAAGATCAAGGCACCAGCATATTCAATGTCTGGTGAGGGTGTGCTTTCTGCTTCAAAGCATCTACTTGCCCTCACATGGTGGGAGAGGGTCAGGGAATTCATTGGAGCTTTTTTTTATAAGGGCACTAACCCCTTCATGAAAATGGATCCCTATAACTTAATCACTTCCCAAAGGCCCCACCTCTTAATACTATCACATTTAGCATTATGTTCCAACACACAAATTTTGGGGGAACACCAACATTCTGATCATAGCACCTTTCCTAAAAAAAGAGGTAAATCTTTGAGTGTTGTTTACTCTTTTTATGAATATTCTGTAATTTAATAACTTTGTTGTAAAATAAAATTTATATTGTACTCACATAAAATCAGTACATCTTGTTATATGATAAGGGAATAAGAGAAGAAAACAAAGATATTTTCATTACACACACAAACAGACATGTTCATAACAAAGTACTCATGACAATTACAGTCTTCATTTTTATAACTGGTTACAAGATTCTTATAACTTGTCGTACGATTGTAGTTGATATAACTGGTACATGTAACTATCTTCTTCCATTACCCATTTTGTATGGTGGTGGTTCTATATCTGGTAGATTGACCCAAACGTTTTTTTCTGAAAAGTCTAAATCATTAGTGGTCTTATCTGAATTGAGTTGTGATAGTTTTCGATTGATCAAAATCACAGGGCATGCTAATACTAAGAGGCATCCTAAAAGGTCTACTGCATTCAAGACATTGTTTTTCTTACTTCTATTGTAGAGTAGTAGTTCAGTTTCCCCCTGGTCATTAGCATCAATCACCAACATAGTAACTTTGTTCTTTTCTTATTGATTCAGAGGCATGAGGATTTCAAAGTGGGCAGGTGGCAGCCTTAACTTCCAGTTCAGTGGAATCATTGCTGTGTCTCCTGGTAGAAGTATCTGCTCTTTGAGACTAGGACATTCAGGCCAGCAGAATATCAGGTTGCATGAATAGGAAGCAAATATTTTGTTAGTGGGTCACACGTAATAGCAGCATCACTCCTGTTTTCACTCCTTGATTTCTGAACCTGTAAATCCTGGCTATGGTAGAAACAGCATCATTTATCAGATGTTGATTCAGAGCATATCCTCAGAATCTTGCCCCAACCTTGCAAGTTCTTGCCACCCAGCTGGCACTTAACTGAGTCTTTGGAAGAACATCCCACCATTCTATCAAACCAGCTGTTTTAGGATGGTGGTGAACATAGAAAGACCAGTGAAATTCCAGAAGCATGGGCCTATTGTTGCACTTCTTTTGTTGCGAAAGGAACTCCTGGATCAGAAGCAATGCTGTGTGGAATACCATAATGCTGGATAAGACATTCTATAAGTCCACAAATGATAGTTTTGGCAGAGTATTGCATGCAGTGAAGGTAAATCCATATCTAGGGTAAATGTTGGTTTGAGTAAGAACAAAACACTGCTCTTCCATGATGGAAGTGGTCCAATGTTATGAACCTGCCACCAGGTAGCTGGCTGATCACCCTGGGGAGTGACACCATATCAGGGACTCATATGTCTTTTTTACTGCTGGCAGATTGATCACTCAATGGTGGCTGTAGCCAGGTTGACCTTGGTGAGTGGAAGTCCATGTTGCTGAGCCCATACCTAACCTTCATTTCTGCCACCATGACCACTTTGTTCATGAGCCCACTGGACAATGACGGATGTGGCTGGGGAAAGAGACAGATTGCTAGCCACAAAAACAATCATCCTATTCACTTGATTATTAAAATACTCCTCTGCTGAGGTCACCCTTTGGTGAGCATTCACATGAAACACAAGTGTCTTCATATTTTTTGCCCATTCTGAGATCTATCCAGATACTTCTTCCCCAAATTTCCTTGTCACCAATTTTCCAATCATGTTCCTTCCTAGTTCCTGACCACCCTTTGCCCAGCTCAGGAATTGATATACAATCACAAATTAAGCCATTTCTTCTTTTAAGAAAAGTGCATAACCAGGTGCACTCCCCTAAGTTCTGCTCACCAAGAGACATTTTCTTCACCAGGAAATTGTCCTTCAGCGATGTTCCAGAAAGTGGTTGTAGTGCTGCTGCTGTCTTTTTGGTGATGCTTATATATCACGCAAAACCATCTGTAAACCAGGTCTGAGTCTCCTCTTCCTCTGCCAACTGATTATAGAAAACAACTCATGAGACCGTAGATACAGACTCAGAAAGAGACAGCAGTGAAGCAATGGTGGGGACCAAAGGCATTTGGGCCAATTCTTCATGTTACTTGTTCCTTCTGGATGTCCTTAGCTCTGATCACATATGTACCACTTCCACTTGATGACAGAGAGCTGCTGTACATGCCCAACTTTATGGCATGGTAAGTCAGATGACATTCAGTAAATGATGAGCGGCTCAGTTTCCGTGGTTACTCAGTGGCCCATTGTCAAACATTCTGCCTCTACTAATGCCCAGTAGCAAGCCAAGAGCCGTTTCTCAAAAGGAGAGTATTATCTGTGGTAGATGGCAAACCTTTGCACTGAATTTCCAAAGGACTACCCTGCAATTTTCCAATAGGGTCTGCCAAAGACTCCAAATAGCATCCCATCTGCCATTTCTACCTTTCGACCACTATTGTATCTGCTCGATCATATGGCTCAAGTAGCAGAGCAGCTTGCACATCAGCCTGGACTTACTGGGGAGCTTTCTTTTGCTCTGACCCCACTCAAAACTACCAGCTTTTTAAGTCACTAGGTAAGGGGGCTGGAGTAACACACCCAAATGAAGAATACATTGCTTCCAAAATTGTAAGGGGCCCACTAGACATTGTGCCTTTTTCTTATTGTAGGAGGGGCCAGATCCATCAACTTGTTCTTCACATTAGAAGAAATATGTCAACATGTCCCATACCACTGATCCCTAGAAATTTCACTGGAGTAGAAGGCCCATGAATTTTAGTCAGATTTATTTTATTTCCTTTGACACGAAAATATATTACCTTTAAGTCTAGAGTAGTTGGTACTTCTTAATTATTGTGTCCAATCAACATATCATCAATGTAATGGACCAGTGTGGAATCTTGTGGAAGGGAACAATGATCAAGGTCCCTGTGAACTAAATTATGACATAGGGCTGGAGAGTTGATATGTATGTGAAATACAACTGTGATGTATTTCTGACTTTGCCAACTGAAAGCAAACTGCTTCTGGTGGGCCTTATGGACAGATATGGAGAAAAAGTATACTTCCTCCATAGCTACATGGTAGGTACTAGGAATGTGTTAATTTTTGCAAGTAATGAAACCACATTTGGTACAGGAGCTGCAATTCAAGTTACCATCTGGTTGATCTTACAGTAATCTATAGTCATTCTGTAAGATTCATTTGTCCTCTGAATAGCCCAAATGGAAGAGTTGAATGGGGATGTGTTGGGAACCCCTACCCTACCTTTTTCTTTTTTTCTGAAATTATACTTTAAGTTCTAGGGTACATGTGCACAACATGCAGGTTTGTTACATATGTATACATGTGCCATGTTGGTGTGCTGCACCCATTAACTCGTCATTTACATTAGGTATATCTCCTAATGCTATCCTAATGCCTCCCCGCTCCCCACAACAGGCCCCGGTGTGTGACGTTCCCCTTCCTGTGTCCAAGTGTTCTCATTGTTCAATTCCCACCTATGAGTGAGAACATGCGGTGTTTGGTTTTCTGTTCTTGTGATAGTTTGCTGAGAATGATGGTTTCCAGCTGCATCCATGTCCCTACAAAGGACATGAACTCATCTTTTTTTATGCCTGCATAGTATTCCATGGTGTATATGTGCCACATTTTCTTAATCCAGTCTGTCATTGATGGACATTTGGGTTGGTTCCAAGTCTTTGCTATTATGAATAGTGCTGCAATAAACATACATGTGCATGTGTCTTTATAGCAGCATGATTTATAATCCTTTGGGTATACCCAGTAATGGAATGGCTGAGTCAAATGGTATTTCTAGTTCTAGATCCTTGTGGAATCACCACACTGTTTTCGGCAATGGTTGAACTAGTTTACAGTCCCACCAACAGTGTAAAAGTGTTCCTATTTCTCCACATCCTCTTTACCCTGCCTCTTTCAAGTCCTTTATGGCTACACTAATCTCTACAGTCTCTATAGGAATACAGTGTTGTTTTTGGCTCACTGTTTTCCTAGGTAGAGGCAGTTCTAGTGGCTTTCACTTTTTCCCCCATAGTAGCCTTCATTCCATAGATTAGGAATCAATGTGGGGATTCTGTCAGTTGCTGAGTGTATTTATTCTATTATTTATTTATTTTCTGAGACAGAGCCTCACTCTGTTACCCAGGCTGGATTGCAATAGCACGATCTTAGCTCACTGCAACCTCCACCTCCTGGGTTCAAGCGATTCTCATGCCTCAGCCTCCTGAGTAGCTGGCACTACAGGCGGGAACTACAGGCGAGCACCACCATGCTTGGCTAATAATTTTTGGCATTTTTAGTAGAGACAGGGTTTCACCATGTTGGTCAGGCTGGTCTCAAACTCAAGTGATCCATTAGCTTTGACCTCCCAAAGCACTGGGACTACTGGCGTAGGCCACCTTGCTTGGCTGATTCTAACTATGCTTTTTCAGAACTAGAGAAATAACCACAGGATGGATTTGCAGACCTTCTGTGAGATGGACCCGAGCTCAAACTCCATTGATCATCTGACTCAATAAATTCCTACTGTGACTAGTAGGCCACAGTGATGTTTTGGGTCTCCAGGAATTAATGTCAGTTTAGAGCCAGTGCCCAGGAGCCCCTAAAAACTCTGATTATTTCCTTTTCCTCAATGAAATCCTGATAACTGTATGTCTCTTTGGGGAAGAGTGGGAGAAAGATTAGCTGTACAAATTTTTGGCAATGTACCCCGGCTTTTCCTCAAGGGGAATTGGCTACCCTTTCACCCAAGGTGTTCTGAGTCTGTAAACTGGCTAAAGTAGAAAAACAGATTAAGGGGCATATGTCTCTGTTTTTCTGATTCGGATTAGACTTTTGTTTACTTGACTTAGAACTTTTCTGCTTATACAGATCAAATGTATATTTCATGGTTTCTCATTCATTTCACTTCTAGGAACGTCGTGATCAACTAGCTAATGACACAGGCCTGCACAAATCATACCATTCTGCTTGCTGTTTTTGTTTTGTTATCCACCATAGTAATAATGCCCACCATGCTTTTGATATCTGAGTGCTTTCACTTGGCTCCTGCCACTCTAGCATCTAATTAGTCTCATTGTATTTATGTTTCTCAGTGTCGCATATGCCGTTTCCACTGTAAGTTTTGGCTTACTGAGAAGAGCAATCTTGAGCCCTTGAACCCAATGTTGAAGCTCTCCTCACAGATTTATTTCTCACAGTAATGGTGTAAGATATGTCTTCTGGGTCCTCCCAGCATGGGTGGGCAGATCTTCAATGACAAATCCACTCTAACATTCTAATCTCCTTAATCTCCTTAAGTGTTTGTATTTATTCCTCTACATTCAACAAAGGTAGGTTGGGCATTTCCAATTTCCTTACTATGGGCCACATTTTGGTCCGTTTCAGCCCACCAACCAAATGTACTGCTAGAGTTCATTCTAGCTCCCTGAGCTCAAGTTTAAATGCAAAATCTCTGCTTAGTGAACCGATATCAATATATTTAGCCTGATCCATATTTATGTTCCTTCTGTGGTTATTCCACACCTTTAGAATCCATTCCCTCACATGTTTCCTAGATTGTAATATGCATAAATTAGAAAACTCAGGTAGTTCTTTTGGAGTGTAATATACCTTCTAATGGGTCACATTTTGTACCTTTCATTAGGGACCTGCTGGAACTCAAGTCTATTTATAGGTCTAGAAACAAATAGGTGGGTCTTTGGTGGAGGTGGATCCCTAGGAGAATCAGCATTGTCTTGTAGGGCAACTGCTTCAGGGGAGGCCATTACAGTTTTCTCAGTCAATGCAAGGTTAATACTCAGCTAGGCATAGAAAGGCTGATAATAAAAGGTGTGGGAAGGTTGCTACTGCTGGGAGTGAGGAGATCTCTTTCACTGTCAAAGAAGACTCATCAGAATTTAGAAGCTTATTGTCTCCAGCATCATTAGGGTCTTCCCACATGTCCCCATCCCAACTTACAATATCTCATTCTTTCCATTCAACCTTCATTTTAACAGTAGACACTCTGCGAGGCTGATAGTTCATCTTGAATGGTAATTTAGCCAGTCATAGGAGAGGACCCATGTTTGATTTTCAGCAAGCTCAGCCCTGTAGCTGAAGGAGATAAGGGTTTTGTTCGAGCAAACATAGGAGATTTCTGGTCATTTTAAAAGCTCTTCACTGAGGAATTTGAATCCCTGAGCGCATCCTCTTTTTTTCCTTTTTGTTTTTTTGGTCCAGCAACATTAGGAGCAACCAGCTAGTCTTATTCTATTAGTTAGTTTTAAAAAATGTTCTAAAGTAGACAGCCAGCTTCTTTCTTTCTTTTTCTTTCTTTCTTTTTTTCGATAGGATCTTGCTTTGTTGCATGGGCTGGAGTGCAGTGCCATGCTCACCTCCTGGCTAATTTTAATTTTTTATAGATACAAGGTCTTCCTGTGTTGCTCAGGCTGATCCTGAACTCCTGGGCTCAAGCAATTCTCCTGCGTCAGCCTTCCAAGTACTGCGATTATAGATATGAGCCACCACACCTGGCCAGCTCTTTGCTTCTTATAAGTGGTAGTACCAAATTCAGATATTTTATGTATCTCTATTGCCATGTTATGCCATGATTGATCATTGCTCTCTTTATTACTGGACTTTAATTAGATTAGAAAGCCAATTCCAGAAATTCTAGAAAACCAATTCATAATATTCATGCTTAAAATTTGGTTCCCCTCTAGAACCACTGCTGGCACCAAAACCTTTATTAGTCAGGGTTTTATACAGAAATACAAGGAATAGAATATCTATAGTCTATAGTCTAGTTAGAGTAGAAATAGCTAAATATAATTTGGCCTGATAACTCAATAGACTTAAAAGGCTGGTTGTGCTCACAACTTCTTTTAAAACCAGGTATTTTGCACTGCATGTATTGTAATATTTATTACCACTGAATAATTTTCAATGCTGGCCTTACAGAGGCTATTTTTCCTAGGTATTATATTTGTAATTAAGAGATATTCAGCAGTAGGCAAACTCTAATTACACAATATTCAGTAAAAGTAAAATTTAATAAGTAAAAGTAATAAGTATATGATGGGAATTTGATTTTGGCTGTAGAGGACTATTTTTTCACTTTTTAAATAAAAATTTTAAGGAGGTCCCACTTAGGGGAGAATAGTGTAGATTTGATTTTACTTATTTCACCCTCTCAGTGCAACTAAAAACTCTGGACATTAAATAAAGACCAAATAAGGATGAGGTGGGAAGATCACTTGAGCCTGGGGGACAGAGGTTGCCGTGAGCCGAGAATGCACCACTGCACTCCAGCCAGCCATCACAGTCAGATCCTGTTTAACAACAACAACAAAAAACCCAAAACCAAAAACCAAACAAACAAAAGCAACAACAAAAAACAAATAAGAAGACTCTGAAAGGTGTGAAAGGAAGATTGAAGACGACGAACTGGCCAGGGAATCTGGAACACAGTGGTGATAACGGCCAATGAGAAAAAACACATTCCCTAAAGGGGAAAAAAACCATTCAAATGACAGCAGATTTCTCATCAGAAACCATAGATGCTAGAAGAAAGTTTAGGCATTACAACATTTTAAAGTGTTTAAAGAAAAGAATTAACCCAAAGTTTCCTATTGGGTGAAAATATTATTCATGAATGAAGAAAAAATTAAAATATTCTGAGATGAATGAAAACTAAGAGAATTTGTCAACAGCTACCCACCCTAAAAAATGGCTAAAGGAAGTTGTCTAAACAGAAAGTAAATTCTGAAAAAAGAAATCTTGGAACATTAGAAATGAAGAGAATAGTTGTCTTCCCAGGACTGTCCATCTTTTCCTGCCGTTCACTGGCCTTAGGAGGAGGGTCGGATGGAGTTCATGCCGCTCTCTGGAAATACCTGCTCAGAGACTAGTGAGGACTAGTGGTCGCGGACGTCCTTCCGGTCCTAAATCTTAAGGGGCAAAGGACATACTCTGGGACTGTTAACTAGGCTGAGGGCCTGGAGGTGGGAAGAGGATGTGTGGGTGGGGTCAGGGGTGAGAGGTCAGAGGGCCGCGAAGGGGCAGAGCGAACCGGAGGCGGATGGCGGCTAGGGCGGCTCATTATTTTCTGCGGCAGAGGTGCTGAAGCGGGGACGCGGGTGGAACGCGTCCTGCTGTGGAAGGAGAGCGGCAGCCGCTCACAACATGCACAGCCTGGCGACGGCTGCGTCTGTGCCTACTGCACTGGCACAAGTGGACAGAGAAAAGATCTATCAGTGGATCAATGAGCTGTCCAGTCCTGAGACAAGGGAAAATGCTTTGCTGGAGCTAAGAAGCTAGAATCTGTTCTTGACCTTGCACCCATGCAGTGGCATTCATTTGGTACTATTGCAGCACTTTTACAGGAAATTGTAAATATCCATCTCTCAACCCACCAACCTTGACAGCACACCAGTCTAACAGAGTTAGCAATGCTCTGGCATTACTGCAATGTGTAGCATCACATCCAGAAACCAGGTCAGCATTTCTTGCAGCACACATCCCACTTTTTTTGTACCCCTTTTTGCAAACTGTCAGCAAAACTTGTCCCTTTTAGTATCTTCGGCTCACCAGCCTTGGAGTTATTGGGGCCCTGGTGAAAACAGATGAACAAGAAGTAATCAACTTTTTATTGACAACAGAAATTATCCCTTTATGTTTGCGAATTATGGAATCTGGAAGTGAACTTTCTTTCTTTCTTTTTTTTTTTTTTTGAGACGGAGTCTCGCTCTGTCGCCCAGGCTGGAGTGCAGTGGCCGGATCTCAGCTCACTGCAAGCTCCGCCTCCCGGGTTTACGCCATTCTCTCGCCTCAGCCTCCCCGAGTAGCTGGGACTACAGGCGCCTGCCACCTCGCCCGGCTAATTTTTGGTATTTTTTTTTTAGTAGAGACGGGGTTTCACCGTGTTAGCCAGGATGGTCTTGATCTCCTGACCTCGTGATCCGCCCGTCTCGGCCTCCCAAAGTGCTGGGATTACAGGCTTGAGCCACCGCGCCCATCCTGGAAGTGAACTTTCTAAAACAGTTGCCACATTCATCCTCCAGAAGATCTTGTTAGATGATACTGTTTGGCTTATATATGTCAGACGTATGAGCGTTTCTCCCATGTTGCCATGATCTTGGGTAAGATGGTCCTGCAGCTATCCAAAGAGCCTTCTGCCCGTCTGCTGAAGCATGTAGTGAGATGTTACCTTCGACTTTCAGATAACCCCAGGGCACGTGAAGCACTCAGGCAGTGCCTCCCTGACCAGCTGAAAGACACAACCTTCGCCCAGGTGCTAAAAGATGACACCACCACAAAACGCTGGCTTGCACAACTGGTGAGGAACCTGCAAGAGGGCCAGGTCACCGATCCCAGGGGTATCCTCCTGCCCCTCAGTGATCCTTCCCTGTTCCCTCCCACTACTCCCCCAAACTGGGGAAAGGAGGGGGGAACCTACCAGAAAAACAGCTCAGATTTTATCACCAACTGGCAATAGACAACCTCAATGCTGAACCGCACTGGAGAAAAGGGGCAAGGTACCCCTGCTGAGGTGCATGGGCTGCCATCTCAGGCTGTCTTGAGGACCTGGGCTCCCTCTGCTACTTCCAGGAAATGGGCTCCTGACACAGCAGTTTGCCACCACAGCCCCAGGAGGGTGTCAACACCAGCTAATGCTGTATTTGCAGCATGTCCAAAATGACCCTTCTTCTCTACCTCTACGTAACCACTGGCAGGGAGGGGAGACAGTGGTGATAGCAACAGCACTCTAGGCATGGTGAACGCCAGGGACCAAGCCATGTGGCTTTTCTTTTTTTTTTGAGACGGAGTCTTGCTCTGTCCCCCGGGCTGGAGTGCAGTGGCTGGATCTCAGCTCACTGCAAGCTCCGCCTCCCAGGTTTACGCCATTCTCCTACCTCAGCATCCTGTGTAGCTGGGACTACAGGCGCCCGCCACCTCGCCCAGCTAGTTTTTTGTATTTTTTAGTAGAGACGGAGTTTCACCATGTTAGCCAGGATGGTCTCGATCTCCTGACCTCGTGATCCGCCCGTCTGGGCCTCCCAAAGTGCTGGGATTACAGGCTTGAGCCACCGCGCCCGGCCCATGTGGCATTTTTTTATTTTACCTTCCTGGAAGACTCAAGATGTGTCTCTTCATTCTTTCTCGGTGTTTGTTTACTTTGGTTTTTTTGTTTTTAATCTCAGAGAGAGGTGTGTTGAGTGGGTACAAGCTGTAATATTCAGCAAAACTTTGTCAATTGGCACTGTTTACAAGTCTGTTAGCTGCAAAAGCTCAATAAAAAGTTGGTCTGGGCATTACATGCCCTCTGGCAGGCCAATAGCTCCATCAAGCTGTTGGGAGAAATGGGAGGGCAGGGGAAAGATGTAAAACCAAAGGACAGCAGGAACCTACCACCTATTTTCCTTCTCCCATTCTACTCCCAGTCTGGAATGCCACAAGGACCTTAACCTAGTTTCTGGCTTTAGCTGCTAGTTTTCCCAAATCTCAGTGCTTTCCCTTTTTAAACTTCCCTTCTATTAAAATTAAAACAGATGTCTTAATTCATCAGGCTGTCTTGGAAGGGTATTGTATTGAGGGACAAGGGGCGGTGGTGGACCTCACCTTCAATCCAAGTTTTCAAAGATACTTTCTCAATAACTCTAAATGGGAGGTGCTTGGGATTAAGGTGACAGTCCACTTGATCCTATTCTTTGTTTTAGTGTGAATTTCAGCAGTTCCATCTGTCTTCATGATTGTACTTGAGCAGTATTAGCTGTATGAGTTAATTTTATTCAAATTGAAGATGGTTGAAGATGGAGGGCTGGATTCTGCTCACTCAGTCTTTTTTTTGTAACACATTCTCTTTTGGTCTATGGGAATTACAGGGTTGCCGCTAAAATATTCACTTGTTCTTACCGTGTCAGAGATTTCCTCTTCTCTGGAGCTTAGGTGGCTCTTCACAGTCCACAGGCTTGAATCTGCAACCAAGTGTAAACTGCCTTGCTTTTGCCAGTCCTTTCCCCTGCTGGCACCTGCTTTCTAATCCCCATCTCCAATCAAAGATGGGATTGCTTAATCCAACTCTGGAGAGGGACCAAGTCTTTTCGGCCCACATCTCACACAACTGAGGTGTCTGAACAAGTTTAGGGAGGGTCTATAAGGGGCAGGCTCAAAAAAAAAAAAAAAAAAAAAAACTTTGCAGAGGCAGTTTTGTCAACACAAGGGCTCTTTCAAGCCGACTTTCACCAAGAGAGCCGGACTTATTAGTTGGCTTCTGTCTTTTTAGAGCCAAGAAAATAGTAATTAAGTAGCCTAGATATAGGAAGGGCAGAATAAGCACTTACTCCCCCTGCCTTCCAAGATGAAGAGGAGAAGCAGGCAAACCCTTAATAATCGCAAGCCTGAAGAGAAGTGATCTTAAAGAAAGCAGAGAACAGGATGGACTGGATAGACATCTTAACTCTATTCAGCCCGTAGTCTATGATCTGGAGAGTGCAGTTAAGGTAACCCTGCTTTTTGACAACTGCCTTCCTGCTGAGCCAAAGTTTTCTCATTCCCCCTCCACTGGGGAAGCAGCTGAGGCCCAGGGCCTTGCTCCCTGGGAAATTCTCTTCTCTCCATCTTTGGGTGCATTGGCCATGTTACTGTGCCAAAGTGTCTTAATTCTTGTCCCATCTATTCTCAGCTGGCCTTGGAACCCCCATAGGAGTTGGTGGGGGAAGGGTGGAATGGGTATTATTCATTGTAGTTGATCCTGATGTGTGTATTATATAAACAGACCCCTCCTCTTATTTTGTGTTTTCCATCCCTCCCCCTCAACAGGATTGAAATAAAACATGCTTCTGTTTTGTTAAAAAAAAAAAAAAGAAGAAATGAAGAAAAAACATACAACAAAAATATGGATAAATACAATAGACTTATTTTCTCCTCTTCAGTTTTCTAATTTATACTTGACAGTTGAAAAAAAATTATAACACTGTGTAATGCAGTTGTCAATTTGTGTAGAGGAAATATTTAAGACAATTACAAGTTGGAGAGGATAAAGAAACATAGAGAATGTAAAGTTTGTACACTTCATTCAAACTGGTAAAATGTTAATACCAGTAGATTCTAATGTAATACTTAGGGTAACCACTAAAACTTTTATCAGAAGAAATACGCTCAAAAACACTAGACATGAATCAAAACGGAATTCTAAAATATGCTCAATTAACATACAGGAAGACTAAAAAAAAAAAAGAGATAAATAAAAAGACCAGAAAAATCAACAGAAAACAGAATAAATTGGCAGACAAGCCTTGATATTATCAATGATTACATTACAGTTTATATAGTATTCCTCTCTAACTTTCAGTTGGTGCATTTAGATCATTTACACTAATGCATCAATTAAAAGACAAAGATCAGCAGAATGGATAGAAAACAAGACCAACTACATGAGTTTTCTACAGAAAACTCACTTCAAATATATTTATACACATAAGTTAAAAGTAAAAGGATGAAAAATATGTGCAAGCATTCAGGAAAATAAAGGAGGAGTGGCTATATTAATATCAAGTAATTTAGAATTCAGAGCAAAGAAATTACAAGGAATGGAGAGTGACATTACACAATGACAAATGCATTGACCCACCAAACAATCTAAATGTGTGTGCACCACACAACAAAAGTGTAAAATATGTAAAGAAAAAGGAATAAAACAAAGTAATAATAGGCAAATTCACAATTATTGTTAGATACTTCAACATCCATTTCTCAACAACTGATGCAATAATTAGACATAAAGTCAGTAAGACTATAGAAGAACTCAACAGTATTGTGAACCAACAGGATCTAGTTAACATCTACAGAACACTCCACCCAACAGCAGAAGAAGACACTTTTTTTCAAGTACCCATAGCAAGAGACACACTATTCAGAGTTACTCAACAAATATCAACAAATTTAAAAATATTGATATCATACAGATTGTATTCTTTGAACACAATAGTATAAAACTTGAAATTGATGATGGAAAATTAACAGGAAAACCCCCAAACACTTTGAAACTAAACAATACATGCCTAAAAATTCCATGGGACTAAGAAGAAGTCTTGAAGGAAATAAAAACATGCACTGAACTGAACAAAAATGAAAATACAATATATAAAAATTTTTAGAATTTAGCTAAAGAAATTTCAAGAGGTAAATTTGTAGCACTAAATGATTACATTAGAAAAAGAGGAAAAAGTCTCAAATCAAAAATCTAAGCTTCCACTTCAGTATCCATAAAAGAGCAAAATAAATCCAAAGCGAGTAGAAAGAAGAAAGCAATAAAACAAGAGCCTGTATCAGTGAAATTAAAAACAGAAAAACAATATAAAAGATCAATGAAACAAAAAGCTGTTTCTTGAAAATATGAATAAAACTGACAAAGCTATAGCAAAGTAAAAAGAGAGAAGACACAAATAACAAATATCAGAAATGAAATGGGAGATCTCTCTGCAGATCTTGAAGACATCAAATGCCTAGTAAGGCAATACCTCAGACAACTCCAAAAACACTAATTTGACAACTTAGATGAAATGGACCCATTTTGTCTCAAAAAACCTAAATCCAATTTGCACAATATGAAATAGATAATTTGATAGCCCTTTAACAAGGAAATCAAGTTTATAATTAAACATTTCCCCTCAAAAAGAAAGCTGCAGGCCTAGGTGCTTTCAGTGGATAGTTCTACCAAATGTTTAAGAATTCACACTCATTCTATACAATCTGATCCAGAAAACAGGAGAGAGGAGAATACTTCCTTACTAATTCTGTGGTGCAAGTGTTATTCTGATACTAAAACCAAAAAGAGACAATGTAAAAAAGAAAACTAAAGACCAGTATCTCTCATGAATATAGGTAACAACTTCTTAACAAAAGACTAACAAATAGAATTCACAAATAGAAAAAGCTGGCTCAATATTTGAAAATAAATTTAATAACAAAATTAACAGACTAAAGAAAAAGACCATATGACTATATTGGTTTATTCAGGAAAAACATTTGACAAAATTAAACACCCATTCATGAGAAAAACTCTCAGAAGACTAGGAATAAGGGGAAACTTCCACAACTTTAAATATCTTTAAAAATCCCCAGCTAATGTCAAACTTAAAAAACTGAACACTTTCCCCTAAGACTGGGGCTAGACAAAAATGTTGACTCAACATTGCTATTCAACATAGTGTGTGAGAAATTTTAACTAGTGAAATAAGCAAGAAAGGAAACAAAAAGCATCAGAAAAAAAGAAATAAAACTGTTTATAGATTATATGATGCTTTACAATGATTCCAAGGATTATGGGACAAAAGGCCAGTTTCAAACTGGGAGAAAATATTTGCAAACCTGACACATTTGCTAAAGACAAATTTTAGAATATAAAGAACTCCAAAAGTTCACATTAAAAAGTAACTGAAGTAAGAAATGAGCAAAAGACATGAAGAGACATTTCACTGAAGATAATACAGTAGTTCTTCCTGGCCATGGTTTTGCTTTCCAAAACCAAAAATATTAAATGGAAAATTCCAGTAATAAACAATTCATCATTTTTAAATTGCATGCTGTCCTGAGTTGCATGATGCAAACTTGTACTGTCCTGCTCCACCCTACTAAGGACATGAGTTATATCTTTGTCCAGTGTATCCCATGCTGTATATACAACTTGCCTGTTAGTCGCTTAGTAGCTTGGTTATCATATAGGAAAAAAACATAGTATATATAGGGTTTGATACTATCAGTGGTTTCAGGCATTCACTGGGTATCCTAGAACATATGTACCCTAAGTAAATAAGGGGAGACTATTATATACAGATGATAAATAAGTGCATGAAACGATGGTAAGACAAAAGACAACAAGTGTTGCCAAGGATGTGGAGAAACTGGAATTTTTGCACACATTCGGTGGGGATGCAAAATGGTATATATGCTATAGAAAACAGTAGGAAGGTTTTTCACAAAATTAAAAATATAACTACCATATGATCCAGCAATCCCACTTCGGGGTATTTATCTGAAAGAATTCAAATCCTGATCTCAAAGATTCTAATAACTCAAAGAGTTATTAGAATTTCCATCTTCACTGCAGCACTATTAACAATAGCCAAGATATAGAAGCAACCTAAATGTCCACCAATAGATGAATGGATAAAGAAATTGTGGAATATACAATAGAATGTTATTTAATCTTAAAAAGAAGGAAATTTACAGAATATGACAACATGAATGAACTTTGAAGACACTTAACTAAGTGAAATAAGCCAGTCACAGAAAGACAAGTACTGCATGATTCCACTTATATAAAGTATCTATAATAGAAAAATTCATAGAATCAAATATGCAATGGTGGTTACCTAGGCTGGAAGGAGGGGGAAATGGTCCATTACTTATCAATGGACATTGGTTAGTAATGGACTAACCCATTACTAATCAATAGACTTAAAGTTTTAGTTAAGTAAGAAAAATAGTTTCTAAAGATCTAGTGTAGAACATTGTAGCTATTTTTAATAATAATATATTATATATTTAAAGATTTAAGAGGCTGATATTGTTTGGCTGTGTCCCCACCCAAATCTCATCTTGAATTCCCATGTATGGTGGGAGGGACTTGGTAGGAGGTAATCGAATCATGGGGGCAGGTCTTTCCCATGCTATCCTTGTGATAGTGAATAAGTCTCATGAGATCTGATGGTTTCAAAAAGAGGAGTTTCCCTGCACATCTCTTTACCTACTGCCATCTGTGTAAGATGTGACTTGCTCCTCCTTGACTTCCACCATGATTGTGAGGCCTCACCAGCCATGTGGAACTGTAAGCCTATTAAACCTCTTTCTTTTGTAAATTGCCCAGTCATGGGTACTTCTTTATCAGCAGCATGAAAATGGTACAGTAAATTGGTACCAGTAAAGTAGGGTGCTGCTGAAAAGATACACAAAAATGTGGAAGCGACTTTGGAACTGGGTAACAGGAAGAGTTTGGAACAGTATGGAGGGTGCAGAAGAAGATAGGAAAATGTGGGAAAGTTTGGAACTCCTTAGAGGCTTGTTGAATGGCTCTGACCAAAATGCTGATAATGATATGGACAATGAAATCCAGGCTGAGGTGGTCTCAGATTGAGATGAGGAACTTGTTGGGAACTGGAGCAAAGGTGACTCTTGTTACATTTTAGCAAAGAGACTGGTAGCATTTTGCCCCTGCCCTAGAGGTCTGTGGAACTTTGAACTTCAGAGAAATAATTTAGGGTATGTGGGATAATAAATTTCTAAGCAGCAAAACATTCAAGACGTGACTTTGGTGCTGTTAAAGGCATTCAGTTTTATAAGGAAAGCAGAGCATAGAAGTTTGAAAAATTTGCAACCTGACAATGTGATAGAAAAGAAAATCCCATTTTCTGAGGAGAAATTCAAGCTGGCTGTAGAAATTTGCATAAGTAACAAGGAACCAAATGTTAGTTTCCAAGAAAGTGGGGAAAATTTCTCCAGAGCATGACAGAGTTCTTCACAGTAGCCCCTCCTATCATAGGTCTGGAGGCCTAGAAGGAAAAAGTGGTTTCATGGGCCGAGTTCAGGGTCGCCATGCTCTGGGCAGTCTAGGGAGTTGGTGCTCTGCATCCCAGCTGCTCTAGCCATGGCTGAAAGGGGCTAAGGTAGAGCTCAGGCCATCACTTCAGATGGTGCAAGACTTAGGTCTTGGAAGTGTCCATGTGTTGTTGAGCCTGCGAGTGCATAGAAATCAAGAATTGAAGTTTGGGAACCTCTGCCTAGGTTTCAGAGGATGTATGGAAACACCTGGATGTCCAGGAAGAAGTTTGCTGCAGGGGTGGAGCACTCATGGAGAACCTATGCTAGGGCAGTGGGGAAGGGAAATGTGGTGTGGGAGAGCCCACACAGAGTCCTCAATGGGACGCTGCCTAGTGGAGTTGTGAGAAGAAGGCCCCAGAAGAGTAGATCCTCTGACAGCTTCCACTATGCACCTGGAAAAGCCACAGACACTCAACACCAGCCAGTGAAAACAGCCAGGAGGGAGGCTGTACCTTGCAAAGCCACAGAGCCAGACTGCCCAAGACCATGGGAACCCACCTCTTGCATCAGCATGACCCGGATGCGAGACATGGAGTCAAAGGAGATCATTTTGGAGTTTTAAGATTTTACAGCCCTGTAGGATTTTGGACTTGCATGGGGCCTGTAGCCCCTTTGTTTTGGCCAATTTCTCCCATTTAGAATGACTGTATTTACCCAGTGCCCTCACTGTATCTAGGAAGGAGCTAAATTGTTTTTTATTTTACAGGTTCATAGGCAAAAGGGACTTGCTTTGTCTCTAGTGAGATGTTGGACTGTAAGACTTTTGAGTTAATGCTGAAATGAGTTAAGACTTTGGGGGACTCTTGGGAAGGGATAATTGGTTTTGAAATTTGATGGCATGAGATTTGGGAGGGGCCAGGGGCAGAATGATCTGGTTTGTCTGTGTCCCCACCCAAATCTCATCTTGAATTCCCATGTATTGTGGGAGGGACCTGGTGGGAGATAATTGAATCACGGGGGCAGGTCTTTCCTGGGCTGTTCTTTTGATAGTGAATGAGTTTCATGAGATCTGATGGTTTTTAAAGAGGAGTTTACTGCATAAGCTCTCTCTCTTTGCCTGCTCCCATACATGTAAGACATGATTTGCTTCTCCTTGCCTTCTATCATGACTGTGAGGCCTCCCTAGCCATGTGGAACTGTAAGTCTATTAAACCTCTTTCTTTTGTAAATTGCCCAGTCTTGGGTATGTCTTTATCAGCGGTGTGAAAATGGACTAATACAGAGACTAAATCTCATGTTAGTGTTTTCATCATATGCTTTTTCTCTAAAAATATCTTTTTAAATAAAAAACTTTAAAAATATCTCTATTATAATAAAGTGACACACACATCACACATAGTAGAATTTGTAGAAATATAACTACCTATCTAATGATGTAAATCTTTGTCCCAATATTCTTACCTGTGACTTTAAATCTTGGTTTTCTATAGGAATCTTTAAAAACAATTTTTGATAGCTTTTCAGCATTTCTCAGAATACTACTGTATCATTCTTGCTTATTTTTCATGTGACACCTGTGGTATGAGGGCAGCCATTTTGAGTTTAAGTTTCCTAAGGCGATGGCCTCTTTCTAGCAGGGTCTGTTTACTCAGAGAATGAGGCAAACAGTCAGTTCTAAATAAGATATAGGTGACATATTACCATGGGAATAATTTCCTTTATTGAAGCAATTTTTAGGTTCTTAAATTCTGCTTTAGGATCTTTTCTCCAAGTTCATTTTTTTTTCTTAAAATATTCTTTCTGAACATATAAAAACATAACTGAACATGATTCAAAGGATGCATGTTACGAATAAGTGGATTTTAGTTCAACATAGCAGGAATTTTCTAATAGTCAAAGATATTCAAAGATGTGATGTATTGTTGTGGAAAGGAGCAATTAAGCTAGAGAAACTTTGAAATCACTTCCAACTTTAAGGTTATATCAGTAAAGAAAAGCTGGGCTGGGCGCTGTGGCTCATACCTGTTATCCCAGCACTTTGGGAGGCCAAGGCGGGGGATCACGAAGTCAGGTGTTCAAGACCAGCCTGGCCAACATGGTGAAACCCCGTCTCTACTATAAATACAAAAATTATCCAGACGTGGTGGTGCATGCCTGTAATGCCAGCTACTTGGGAGAATGAGGCAGGAAAATCGCTTGAATCTGGGAGGCGGAGGTTGCAGTGAACAGAGATCATACCACTGCACTCCAGCCTGGGCGACAGAGGGCAACTCCGTCTCAAAAAAAAAAAAAAAGAAAAGGAAAGAAAAAAGTAACGAAAGTTAACATTTATACAGTGGTTTTCTTTATAGAAAAACTTAAAAAGTGGAAAGTGTTCCTTTTCAAAGAGAAATGATGCTTGCTGAAATCACATAATCACATAGAGAAGTTGTTATAAATTATTAAAATTATACCCCTTATTAATGAACTTATTTATTCATTAATTCAACAAATATTTATTAGATTCTACTCAGTTCTAGGCATGATTCTAAGTTTAGGGCTAGGAGATCTAGAATAAAGCAAGTCTCTGCTTTCATGGAGCTTGTGTTTTAGTGGAGAGAGGGCGAAAAATATAAAGATACATGATAAGCATGTGGTAAATATTGTGTAGAGAAACAAATCAGGATAAAGGCAATGGGAAATAAGGGATGAGGTGTGTGCTTGTCATTTTATATAAATTAGCAAAGAAGGCCTCTTTGATTAGGTCATATTTGAACCTAAACTTAAAGAAAGTGAGAGAGTTATGAAGGTATTTTGGGTGGAATGGGGAGAGTGGGATTGAATTCCAAATAAAGACAGCTGCTGTAATGAACTGGGTATGTTGGCAGAACACCAAGTAGGACAATGTGGCTGGAGTGGAGTAAGAAAGACAGTAATAAAGGAAGAGCTTCATCGTTAATAACAATATATTGTATATTTCAAATTGCTAAAGGAATAGATTTTTAAAATCCTCTCCAAAGAAAAATAAGTTGGTGAGATGATGTATGTGTTAATTAGCTTGATTGAATCTTTTACAATGTATAGATAGATGAAAACATCACATTGTATCTCATAAATATACAGAATTATTATTTTTCAATTAAAACTAAATTTGTAAAAACAGAAAAGTTTAGAGGAGTGGTGATGGAGCAGAGTGGTTAAATTATAGGACATGGTAGGCTGTGATGAGTCTTTTAGTTTTACTATGAATGAGATGGGAAGCCCTTGAAAGTTATGAGTAGAGAGTAACTTCAACTTTCTCATGTTTTAAAAGGATTGTTTTTGCTGCTCTGTTAAGAACAAACTGAGCGTGTAAGAGTGGAAGCGGAGAGACTACTTAAGGAGGAGACCATTGCAATAATCTAAGTGAGAGATGAAAGTGGATTGGAACAGGCTTGGGGGTGGGTAGTGGTACAGGTGAGAAGTGGATTCAGCATATAATTTGAAAGTAGAAACTACAGGATTTGCTGGTGAATTGGATGTAGGATGTGAGAAAAAGAAATAAATAAAAATACTACATCCAAAATTTTTGGCTTGGGCAACTGGGAGAACATAATACTGAATTAGGTAAAATGCATGATTGAAAGTTTCCAGGTGTTGAGGAATATGTCTTTGAGCTTGATGAGCTTCAACACATGGCTGTTGATGCTCCTTGGTTCATATTTGTAGACTTGGTGAAAACATTTACTTTTTTTCTTCTTCTTGCCACTTGCTACCTCATATATGTCTGTGGTGCCTGATAATTCATGGAAGATGAGTATTAGCCAGTGCTTAAATACGATATACCAGTGACAGAACGTGAATTTAAATATTATGAGTACAACTCAAATCAATCAAGGCAGGGTGATTTAGAATGCCTGTCATTTTGTAATTAGGTTTTATATCATTATGTGAAAAATTTTATGTGACTGCTTAACTGAACCCATTATTTGGTTTGTCTTTTTGTCTTTAACTGCTGTATTCCTGCCTAGCTGTACCTCCAAGGCTAATCTAGGTTATCAAAGGTTTTCTTTCCTTAAAATACACCTTTCAAAGCAATAGAAAAAGTTGACAGCTTTCTTTTAAAACACTACTGCATGTCACCTTTCAACATATCCAATAAAATGTTATTTGTACAATACTGCCTAGGATGAATGATAGTATCCATTTTACTTGGAAGGACGTTAACTTTTTTCTGAGTGATGTTTTTGGGTTTCTTTATGGCATACTCTGAGTGAGTATTCTGGAAATTTTTATTTCAATTTACACAACAGCTTACTAGTTTTTGTATGCTTTTTATATCAGTTAATTTGACAAGAAAATCCATGTTGGAAAAATGTGTTTGAAGAACTTTGAAAAAATGTGAATATGAGTTCAGGGGAATAAGAGACAAAACTCAGAAATAATTAGATGGAACAAAGTTAAACATACAGTTTATATCAAGCCATAAAAATCTATAAGTAACTGTAGTGTTAGAATAGATTTTTAGATCAGTCCTCAAGACCATTGGGAATAGCAGGATAAAAACACAAGTAAAAGTTTCAATGATGAATGAAATAAGATCAAAATAGTTACTTTAAAAGGATGCTGTCAGGAATCATAATCTTGAGTATAAAATTAGTTGTTGTGCTCCAGCAACAGTAGGAACAGCTAATTGTTGCTGAATGGTGTCATGTAGATTGATAGTGAGGAGTGGGGAAGGCACTGAGAACTTCCCTGGGTGCCTCAAGAGTAGTTAGAGTTGCTTTTGTTTGACTTTGTGATGGCATCACCATAACCCATCAATGAATAATGGGCAGAGCAGTTTCTGGAATGTACTGACTGCAGGTGGTTGCCTGAGTGCCATCCTTCAAGGAGCCCATTGTAGCTCAGAGGACTTGAGGAAGGCTGAACAGATCGTACAGTTGACCCTAAAATATTGAGAATCTCATACTCTAAAATCATGTACTTTCTTCTGTATGGTACACATCTAGGCTGAATGTTGCTTATTTAGAACTACTTTTTCCCACTGAATGCTACTCTTTAGGGTTATTTAAAAACTCTAGAGTTCACCTGAATCTTCATTTTCTAAAAACAAAACAAACCCCAAGATCAGGGAGAATTAAGCAGAACACCATAGTAGGCATGGCATGTGCTTTGGAATTGGGGAGTGTTCTGGAAGAGGATTCTGGGTCCACCACTTAATTTGGTGTGCAATCCTGGGCAAATTACTTAATTCCTCTGTGCCCCAGTTCTTTTATCACTAAATTGGAGTTTCTACTAGTGTCTACTTCATAGAGTTGTTGTGAAGAATAAATATGGTAATGGATGATAATGGATATAAAGTGCATAGCACATTATCTGCCTCAAAAAATAGTAGCTCATATTAATAGGTCATTTAGTTGGCCCACTAAGAAGTATCTTTCCACTTCCAGAAAATAATAAAGAGGAAAAAATATCCCTGTGGAGTTTAGTGTGCACTGATAGATAATATTTAATCTCAAAATTTGCTATTTTTAAATAAAAAACTGCTTTTTAAATGCGGGGATTTGTCTAGTGATTAGGATTTAAAACTTTAGATCTAAAATATTCAAACTATTATAGATATTTTTTTTATAGGGAAAAATTTCATTTTCTTTAAGGAGGATACCTTCCGTCTCTTAACAGTTTGTAGTATATACGTTAAAATATTCTGGAATAAGCTATCATTCAAAGTGAAGCTTAAAACTAAAACTCAGCAATAAACATTTCATAGAAACTGGAAAAATTCAAGAACAACACGTCCTTTGGTGGTGCAGGTCTCCAGGCATGACCAGTTATGGATGTGGAAAGGAAAGCCAGTGTGGAAATGATTAGATGACTAGCCAAGGCCCAGGTATAGTTTTCTTTTTCACTGGCTAGAATTAATGCAGGTTTTTAGTTGCTTTCCTGGCTGGCTTCAGCTACAAGGCAGCAGGTTTGTTTCTTGATAGCAATCCAGCTTTTTATGCTCTCTCAGATTTAACCTTACACTGATTATGTTGTCCCTTCACTTTTGTGGTCAGCTGATAACAAAAGAAAGGAGCTCGAAGAATTCAGGTAGAAATTCACATCCAAAACAGCAGACTTTTCTTTGAATTCCACTATCAGTTTGTCTTTCTCTTATGACATGTATACTCTGTAGTGGCATTTTGTTTTGCATGTAAAATTTCCCCTACTACTGAAGTGTAGATATTGGAGAGCTTTCCACCTACCACTAGTATTTCTTTTCTCACACCTGTAACAACTGATTATCAGCCCCTGCTCCAAAACTTTCAGTCATCAGAGGTTTTATTTCATAACATATTTTTGGATAGATAAGTTCTCCCAACCCCAATTTTATTGAGCTGAAATTATTAATACTTTATTGGCAGAAATCATATAACATTTTAGTTCAAAAAGAATACCTTTTTTTTTTTTTGTCTCGTTACATTTCTTCTTGGATATTTCCCCTTGTTTTCTCTAGTCAGAATCTGCTTGCATAATTCTTATTAGCCTGCAACTCAAACACATTTTTTTTCAAACTGGTTCCTTCTACATGAGCCGTCTGGATCACTAAAGCAAGAATCAATCAGTCAGCAATATTTATCAAGCACACACTAGGCACAGAAAACTGTACAAAGAGTTCTAAAGTCTGCAATATTGATTGTACCTGTCAGCCAGGGTCAGATCATCCTGTAAAAGAATGCTGACATTTGCCTTGTACTGTAAAAGGAAGCAGAAATATAAAGGTATGACTTGGGTATTCTAAGCCCTGGCATGTAAAGGCCCTTATCACAAGAAGGAGGTCTTCTTAATATAAGTTTTTGGTTAGCAGGATGAGGGATCTGGACTGCAGTGAGAGACAGAGACATTGCAAAACTTCTCTGCTTAGGAAATAAACAGTAATTTCGGGGTGGTGGGGGAGGTTCGGGGGTGAATGAATAAGGAAGGAGATACGAGGCGTGGAAAGGGTATAGGCAGATAGGGACCTATAATCTGATAGGAGTCTAGAGCCTGGGAAGACACAACTGTTGAAGACACCTCTGAGGCAAAAATGGCAGAAAGGAGGGCTAATCCTTAATTGTAACTTGTTGGCAATGCTAAACAGTGATGTGAGCATCAGGTCCTCTCTCCAAATTTCAGTGGAGTCTCCTGTAAGCACAGCTTTGAGTCTTTGGTTGCTGAATGACAAAAGGAGAGGCCAGATAGAGTGGGGAAAGGGGGATAAGTATAATAAAATGAGCACATGAACCTACCTTGCCTAAGGGAGTAGTATTACTAATAATGTTGAGGCTGCCTTTGCAACATTGTGCCCAAGCAAGGAGCAGATTCTCCCAAATTTAGGAGCCTATTTTATTTTAATCACTGTATTCCTGAGCTTTTGCTTGGTCTTTGCAGGCTTCTTCTAGGACAGTGAGGATTAGAAGCCATCGGAGCATGTGGCGATGGTGGCAGCGGCAGGAACAACAGGGTGTGGGGTCATACTTAGGCACAGGTGAGAAAGATTTCTAATTTCTATAGATCCTGGCTGATTGAGAATCACTTATCTTTAGCCTGGTTCAACAGTGCAAAGTTAGGGGCTGTTTATCTTACTGAGGTGGCATATTTCACATCTGTCCCTCTGATTCTGAATATGCATACGCAATTGCTAATCGTGATGTGGGAAAGGACAAGGCTTTGCACAACTACTGATGTACCTGCTTATGTCCTTTGTCTAGACTCATCTCCTTCATGAGGTTTTAGATAGTCAGATTGGGGTCTTAAACCTCAAATATCTCATTCTTCAAAGGCAAAGACTTACCTTTTAGGGCTCGTTAAGAGTCTTCAGCTTAGAAATATGAATATGATACCCAGAAAGTCACTGTATGTGCCAGGTTCTTGCAAGGAAAGAGATGGCACACTCAAATTGGGTAACTGAGTGAGTTTTAACAAACAACAATCCATGAAGGCATAGGTAGGGTTTAGTGAAAACTATAAGAGACAATGCAGTGCCCTAGGGCTAGTATCAGGTAGGATCTAGTGGGCAAACAAAAGATATCAAGCTACTGCCACATTATTTTTCTGTATTTTGAGGGATTCAAGCGTGATTCAAATATAGGCTATCTGATAGCATGTATCTGGAGGCTACTCATTTCAGCCATGCTGAATACCATTTCCTCCAAGAAAGCTTTCTCATAAGCCCAGACAGAGCTTTGTTATCCTTTGAACATCTACAGTAACTGTATTTCTCATACTTATTGAACACAGCACGATATTGCTTTGAATTCAATGTACAGAAAAACCTCTCTATTAATTTTTTGGCTCCTAAGGCCAAATTGTTGTCTGGCTTATTTTTGCATCCTCCCAAATGCCTGGCACAATGCCTTGTACCCTTTTTTTTCCACTAAAAGTTCATTGTTGTTTTTTGTTTTTTTTGAAGTTACCAGCCACAGGGTAGCAGGGAGAAGATCGATGCCTACTCAAATGTAACAGATCCTTGCCTTGTGTTTTCACTTTTACTAAGATAATCCAGTCTCTGCCTGGATGCTACTGACAGCACTTTTAGCATGATTCATGCCATCCTCCTTCCATGCAATCTCTAAGACATGGAGCAGCAAGAATTATAAACTTGAAATGTTACTGGGATGATTGTTCCCTTGTTGTGAAGTCTCTCGCTGTTTACCTACTTCCTGCTTTAGCAGTTTCTTTTATACTATTCTCATCTGTTCCATTCTGAAGTCTGACTCCCTTTTCCTCATTACTCTTTATCCCAGGCTCCTTGCTCTAGGGTTAAGCAGTTACTTGTTGCTGTTTCCTCAGTATGAACAGCCTAATTTGCCTCAGGTTTTTCACATGCATGTTGGTAAGGGCCTACAAAATGACCTATTAATATGAGCTGCTATTTTTTGAGCCAGATAATGTGCTTTCGGCTTTATATTCATTATCATCCATTATCATATTTATTCTTCACACAACTCTATGAAGTAGACACTATTAGAAACTCCATTTTAGTGATATATGAACTGGAGCACAGAGGAATTAAGCAATTTGCCCAGGATTGCACACCAAATTAAGTGATAAGCCCAGAATCCTTTCCCAGAACATTCCCCAATTCCAAAGCACATGCTATACCTACTATGGTGTTCTGCTTAATTCTCCCTGATCTTGGGGTTTGTTTTGTTTTTAGAAAATGAAGATTCAGGTGAACTCTAGAGTTTTTGAATAACCCTAAAGAGTAGCATTCAGTGGGAAAAAGTAGTTCTAAATAAGCAACATTCAGCCTAGATGTGTACCATACAGAAGAAAGTACATGATTTTAGAGTATGAGATTCTCAATATTTTAGGGTCAACTGTACGATCTGTTCAGCCTTCCTCAAGTCCTCTGAGCTATAATGTGCTGGGATTACAGGCCCTTTCTTTTTAAAAAATTGAACTAATTTTTAGAAATTATTTTTAAAAACTTTTGTTTCAAGCAACTGGGAAAGAATTCCCTATTTAATAAATGATGCTGGGAAAACTGGCTAGCCCATATGTAGAAAGCTGAAACTGGATGCCTTCCTTACACCTTATACAAAAATTAATTCAAGATGGATTAAAGACTTTAATGTTAGACCTAAAACCATAAAAACCCTAGAAGAAAACCTAGGCAATACCATTCAGGACATAGACATGGGTAAGGACTTCATGACTAAAACACCGAAAGCAATGGCAACGAAAGCCAAAATTGACAAATGGGATCTAATTAAACTAAAGAGCTTCTGCACAGCAAAAGAAACTACCATCAGAGTGAACAGGCAACCTACAGAATGGGAGAAAATTTTTGCAATCTACCCATCTAACAAAGGACTAATTTTCAGAACTTACAAAGAACTCAAACAAATTTACAAGAAAGAAACAAACAACACCATCAAAAAGTGGGCAAAGGATATGAACAGACATTTCTCAAAAGAAGACACTTATGCATCCAAGAGACACATGAAAAAATACTCATCATCACTGGTCATCAGAGAAATGCAAATCAAAACCACAATGAGATACCATCTCAGACCAGTTAGAATGGCGATCATTAAAAAGTCAGGAAACAACAGGTGCTGGAGAGGATGTGGAGAAATAGGGACGCTTTTACACGTTAGTGGGAGTGTAAATTAGTTCAACCATTGTGGAAGACAGTGTGGTGATTCCTCAAGGATCCAGAACTAGAAATACCATTAGACCCAGCAATCCCATTACTGGGTATATACCCAAAGGATTATAAATGATGCCACTATAAAGACACATGCACACGTATGTTTATTGCAGCACTATTCACAATCGCAAAAACTTGAAACAGACCCAAATGTCCATCAGTAATAGACTGGATTAAGAAAATGTGGCACATATACACCATGGAATACTATAGAGCCATAAAAAAGGATGAGCTCATGTCCTTTGCAGGGACAGGGATGCAGCTGGAAACCATCGTTCTCAGCAAACTGTCACAAGGACAGAAAACCAAACACCACATATTTTCACTCATAGGTGGGAAATGAACAATGAGAACACATGGACACAGGGCGGGGAACATCACACTCTGGGACCTGTCGTGGGGTGGGGGATGGGGGAGGGAAAGCACTAGGAGAAATACCTAATGTAAATGATGAGTTAATGGGTGCAGCACACCAACATGGCACATGTATACCTATGTATCAAACCTGCACGTTGTGCACATGTACACCAGAACTTGTAAGTATAATAAAAAAAAAAATAGGAAAAAAGAAAAACCCCGAAAACCAAAAAACAAACAAAAAACTCCCTTTTGTTTTAAGTTCAGAGGTACATATACAGGTTTGTTACATAGGTAAACATGTCCCATGGGGTTTCGTTGTATAGATTATTTTGTCACAGAGGTATTAAGCCTAGTACCCATTAGTTATTTTCCCTGATCTTCTCCCTCCTCCCACCCTCCATCCACTTATGGGTCCCAGTGTGTGTTGTTGCCCTCTATGTGTCTATGTGTTCTCATCATTTAGCTCCCACTTATAAGTGAGAACATGTGCTCTTTAGTTTTATGTTCCTGCATTAGTTTGCTAAGGATAATGGACTCCAACTCCATCTATGTCCCTGTAAAGGACATAATCTCATTCTTTTTTATGGCTGCATACTATTGCATGGTATATATGCACCTTATTTTCTTTTCTTTTTGAGATGGAATCTCGCTCTGTTGCCCAAGCTGGAGTGCAGTGGCACGATCTCAGCTCACTGCAAGCTCTGCCTCCTGGGTTCACGTCATTCTCCTGCCTCAGCCTCCCGAGCAGCTGGGAGTACAGGCGCCCACCACCACGCCTGGCTAATTTTTTGTATTTTTTAGTAGAGACGGGGTTTCACCGTGTTAGCCAGAATGGTCTGGATCTCCTGACCTCGTGATCCGCCCGCCTCAGTCTCCCAAAGTGCTGTGATTACAGGCGTGAGCCACCACGCCCGGCCTCGCACCACACTTTCTTTATCCAGTCTATCATCGATGGGCATTTAGGTTGATTCCATGTCTTTGCTATTGTGAATAGTGCTGCAGTGTGTCTTTATAATAGAATGATTTATATTCCTGTGGGTATATGCTCAGTAATGGGATTGCTGTTCAAATGGTATTTCTGTCTTTAGGTCTTTGAAGAATCACCACCCTGTCTTCCACAATAGTTGAACTAATTTACACTCCCACCAATAGTGTATAAGTGTTCCTTTTTCTCCACAACCTCGCTGGCATCTGTTATTTTTCAGTTTTAATAATAGCTGTTCTGATTGGTGTGAGATGCTATCTCATTGTGGTTTTGATTTGCATTTCTCTAATGATCAGTGATGTTGAACTTTTTTCCATAGGATTATTGGTTGCATGTATGTCCTCTTTTGAGGAGTGTATGTTCATGTCCTTTGCCCCCTTTATTATCAGGTTGATTATTTTTTTCTTGTAAATTTATTTAAGTTCCTTATAGGGGTTGGATATGAGACCTTTGTCAGAAGCATAGTTTGCAAGTTTTTTCCCCCCATTTTGTAGGTTGTCTGTTGATAGTGTCTTCTGCTGTGCAGAAGCTCTTTAGTTTAATTAGATCCCATTTGTCAATTTTTGCTTTCATTACAACAGCTTTTGGTGTCTTCATCATGAAATCTTTGACTGTGCCTATGTCCTTAATGGTATTGCCTAGGTTGTCCTCCAGGGTTTTTATAGTTTTTGGGTTTTACATTTAATTATTTAATCCACCTTGAGTTAATTTTTGTGTATGGTATAAAGAAGGGGTCCAGTTTCAATCTTCTGCTTATGGCTAGCTGGTGATCACAGCACCATTTATTAAATAGGGAATCCTTTCCCTATTGCTTGTTTTTGTCAAGTTTGTCAAAGATCAGATAGTAGTAGGTGTGTGGTCTTATTTCTGGGTTCTCTATTCTGTTCCATTGGTCTATGTGTCTGCTTTTGTACCAGTACCATGCTGTTTTAATTACTGTAGCCCTATAGTGGAGTTTGAAGTTGGGTAGTGTGATGCCTCCAGTTTTGTTATTTTTGCTTATGATTGCCATGGCCATTGAGGCTCTTTTTTTGGTTCCATATGAATTTTAAAATAGTTTTCTCTAGTTCTTTGAAGAATATCATTGGTAGTTTGGTAGGAATTGTTTTGAATCTGTAAATTGATTTGGGCAATATGGCCATTTTCGTGAGTCTTCCTATTCATGAGCATGGAATGTTTTTCCATTTGTTTGTGTCCTCTCTCATTTCTTTGAGCAGTGGTTTGTAGTTCTCCTTATAAAGATCTTTCACATCCCTTGTTAGGTGTGATGCTAGTTATTTTATTTTTTGTGGCAATTGTGAAAGGGAATTCATACGTAATTTGGCTCTCGACTTGACTGTTGTTGGTGTATAGGAATACTGGCAACTTTTGCACACTGACTTTGCATCCGGAGACTTTGCTGCAGTCACTTATCAGCTTAAGACACTTTTGAGCTGAGACAATGGGGTTTTCTACATATAGGATCATGTCACCTGCAAACGGGGATAATTTGACTTCCTTTCTTCCTATTTGAATGTCCTTTATTTCTTTCTCTTGCCTGATTGCCCTGGCAAGAACTTGCAATATTGTGTTGAACAGAAGTGGTGAGAGATGGCATCCTTATCTTGTGCTGGTTTTCAAGGGGGAATACTTCCAGCTTTTGCCCATTCAGTATGTTGGTAGCTGTGGGTTTGTCATAGATGGCTCTTATTATTTTGATGCACGTTCCTTCAATACTTAGATTATCAAGCGTTTTTAACATGAAGGGATGTTGAATTTTCTTGGAAGCCTTTTCTACATCTATTGAGAACATCATATGGTTTTTGTCTTTAGTTGGCTGTTTATGTGATGAAACATATTTATTGATTTGTGTATATTGAACCAATCTTGCATCCTGGGGATGAAGCCTACTTGATCGTGGTGGACAAGCTTTTTGATGTGCAGCTCTTTCTTTTTACCTTCCTGGGTTACTAAGAAGTTGGTGTTGCCCTGAGGTTTTGGGCGCAGATCTCAGCAGAACTGGAAAAAAACTGCATAAATCATGTTTCTCAATTTGGTATTGTTGTGTCTGAAGTTTGGGGTCTACAGATAGTGTTTAAGGTTTTCCTTAAAAAATGTTTATCTTTCTAACTTGGGTTTATTAGTATAGGCTATTACATATTGCATCTTGATTTTTCTCTCAAACATCTGAATGATTTCTCCAAGTTCTATTCATCTGCACTTTTTAAGGCATATAGTAAATTTTTTTCATGCAAAATGTTGGTGAAAACATCAACATAATAATTTCTTATGATTAAATTTGATACATTAAGCAACACTCTCATTTCATGTAGGCATTAATTCACTCAGTTGTAAATTATCCAGATCATATTTCTGTATCTAATTAATAAGTACATCATTAAAAACTTCAAATGCCTTGCTACAACCCAAATATAATCTTTATGTCAACCTGGCTATCAGAAAATAATATTAGGGCTGGGTGTGATGTCTCATGCTTGTAATCCCAGCACTTTAGCACTTTGGGAGACCGAGACAGGTGGATCATCTGAGGTCAGGAGTTTGAGACCAGCCTGGCCAACATGGTGAAACCCTGTCTCTGCTAAAATACAAAATTTAGCTGGGCATGGTGGCTCATGCCTCTAATCCCAGCTACTGAGGCAGAAGAATGACTTGAACTCGGGAGGTGGAGGTTGCAGTGAGCCAAGATCACGCCACTGCACTCCAGGCTGGCAACACAGCGAGACACTGTCTCAAGAAAGATAAAATGATAGTAGGTTTTTGCATAATTTATTCTTTATAATGCAAGGTTGGCTGCTAGTGGTTAGTACTTATAAATGTTCACACACTCTGTTAATAATTTGTTCAAAATTTTTGCCAGTGATTGAAATATGCTTTGAAAGTTTGTAGTTTCTAGAATATATATTTGAAAAATGAAACATGTGTCTGCTAATCTTCAGTCTTCTGCCAACTCCTTTATTCACTACAATGTCTTAAATACTGATATTTGCCCTGCATTATGCTTGAAAATCCTTTTAATATTAGGGATAAAATTTGTCGTGGTCCCAAGTGGTGGGTTTGTGCTTCTTTGTTTTGTTCTGACTATATTGTTTATTACCCTTTCCCCAGAAACAAGCAAATTAACAAACAAACAAACAAACAAAAAACACAATAAACCAAGCCAAGATTAAAACCAAAAACCAAAACCTGACTAAAATAACCTCTTTTAATTGGAAGGTCTGGTCTCGGGTGGTGAAGGCCCAGAGAAGAGGATTGCTTCTAACCTGCCTTCTGAGGTTTCCGTGGTGTTCAGCTATTCTTGTAGTTTACTTTGCTTTTTAAATATTTTTGCAGCTTTTAAATGTATTTAGATAACTTTTCAGTATACTACCACGATTTTTTTTATGAGTTAGGAATGAAACAATAATTGCCAGAAGTGCCCAGAACTCTAGAGATAATAGCAAGAATTCACAGACAGATGTTCTCCTGAGTCTATTTGCCCAATATCAGTTTGATTTGATAATTTCACCACAGAATCTCTTACTCATCACAGTATTAGCTACTTCTTTTAAAACTTTACCCCTCAGCATTTGACTCTGTTTTTCTTCTCTCTGTTCAACACAACAAAATTCCAAGTCTTATTTATAAAGTCTCTTCACTAGAACACTAGAACACTTGGTAGCTGTGGGTTTGTATGCACACACGGGAAAAATGTGTGCATATAAAGTTTTTATTATGCTGTTTCATTTGTGTTGCTGTGGTGTATGTCTGTTCTAAGTATGGATCTTTGATCTGATAAATTGATTTTTGTGAGTAATTCCTTGATATTATAAGCCAGTAGAGGTGTGCATTAATTCAAGGTACTAAAACACAGTTGCTAAACAGAACTTGGTACTCCTTAAGGATTCTGCCTTGTGAGATATACAATTATTATAAAGTATATTTTTCTTATCAAACTAAAGACAATTTAATAAAGTTTTAACTATAAGAAAATCTTTTCATTGAAGAATGGTGTTTATTTATTATTCATTTTTTGCTGAAGAAAGACAAAACGAACTGATGTTGAACTGCACATAAGGGACTGAAATAAATTTTGAGAAACATTTCCTAATAACGAGAATAAAATA
Source organism: Trachypithecus francoisi (assembly GCF_009764315.1). NCBI lineage: Eukaryota > Metazoa > Chordata > Mammalia > Primates > Cercopithecidae > Trachypithecus > Trachypithecus francoisi. The sequence goes on from NW_022681454.1 coordinate 99,780,177, forward strand.
TTAGAAGAGAATTCTGTCTTCTTTTTTGGGAAGTGAGGTGGGAAGAAAGAAGGTAGAAATGAGGCCACTGAGACATCATGTTTGGGGTAGAAAATTATATTCTATGATTTTCAGATAGGCTTTCACAAGATGATAGATTAAAGAAAATTTAAATTAGAGTCTCTCTTGGCCAGGCACGGTGGCTCATGACTATAATCCCAGAGATTTGGGAGGCTGACGTGGGCAGATCATGAGGTCAGGAGATCGAGACCATCCTGCCTAACACATGAAACCCCTTCTCTACTAAAAATACAAATATGCCGGGCGCGGTGGCTCAAGCCTGTAATCCCAGCACTTTGGGAGGCCGAGACGGGCGGATCACGAGGCCAGGAGATCGAGACCATCCTGGCTAATACGGTGAAACCCCGTCTCTACTAAAAATACAAAAACTAGCCGGGCGAGGTGGCGGGCACCTGTAGTCCCAGCTACTCGGGAGGCTGAGGCAGGAGAATGGCGTAAACCCGGGAGGCGGAGCTTGCAGTGAGCTGAGATCGGGCCACTGCACTCCAGTCCGGGCAACAGAGCGAGACTCCGCCTCAAAAAAAAAAAAAAACAAACAAACAAATATTAGCCTGGCGTGGTGGTGTGCACCTGTAGTCTCAACTACTCAGGAGGCTGAGGCAGGAGAATCACTTGAACCTGGGAAGTGGAGGTTGCAGTGAGCCGAGATCATGCCACTGCACTCCAGCCTGGGATACAGAGGGAGACTCCATCTCAAAGAACAAAAAAAAAACAAAACAATCAGAGTCTCTCTCTGGGAGTACAAGGAGGATAATAGAGGGTGATTGTATAGCAAACAGTATTTTAAGATCTTGGTTAATATTACAGTTTTATGATTAGCCGTCTTTAACAATTCAGTTGCAAGTTTATTTTACATACATCACACTTTCTATAATTAAACCAAACAACACACATGTATTGAACATGGTCATATAGAGAGCTCTTCTAAGTTGGCTGCAATTTGTATTTTGCTAAGTGCAGGCATTAGTGCTTAGGGGTAGAGATGCTTACTGTGAATACTCAGGTTGGGTTTAGATGATTCATGAAACTTCTTCTACCCACCCAAACTCTCAAGTTCCTATGACTTCATTATTTTGTGGAAGTTTAAGGGTACTATGTGGGGGTGACTCTCCGTGTATAGTGTATTTGGCAGTCTCACATGAGGCCAATGATGCATGTTGATCATGTATTATCTGAAACTCTCCAGGTCACACAGTAACTACTAGGACCACCCTTAAATCCAGGTGAAGGAAGCCTCTTCTTTGGGTATTTTTATGAGCTGAATAGTGTCCTTCCCAAAGTTATATTGAAGTTCTAGCTCCCAGTACCTTAGAGACATGTTAAGACTTTTGACTGTAAGGCCAGGAATGGGGGCAGGAAGTAATCCAGAATTTACACCTGGGGAAGGGAGCGTTGTTTACATATGCAGATCTCTGGGGTCAGATAATCTTTGGTGAATCATAACTTTAGCATTTTTTGGACTGTGGCTGCATCAGTCCAGGTACTCTAAGAAGCAGATGCTAAGACAAATTTAAAAGTGTAAGAAATTTATTGGAAGTATACCCAGGGAAAGAAAAAAGGCAGGGCTAGCAGGAGCGAGCAGACTCCACATTCTATCCCAATGTACTGCCTGACTCTTATTCTGCTGGCATAGGCCTACTTTATGCACACCTCTGAATCCTCTTGTGTCTGTTATGCCTAAATATACTTTTAAAATCCACATTTCAAAGGCACTCCCTTTTATTTCTCTTTTCATTTATAAACTTCATTTAAAAGTTAATAAAATCCTCTCACCTTTTTCCTCACAATCAAACCTATCAATGGGAGAGATTGGAAAACATTGTCAGCACAAAAACTATAATTCACATGTATAGAAACAGCTAATCTTTTGCAGGTGTATAATTCCTCTGTGGAAACACAAGCATACTCCAGAGATATTGTGGGTTCAGTTTCAGACTACTATAATAAAATGAATATCACAATAAAGCAAGTTGCCCAAAGTTGTCAGTTTCCCAGTGCATGTAAAATTTATGTTTACATTATATTGTAGCCTATTAAGTGTGCAATGGCATTATGTTTAAGATACAATGTACTTAATTTAAAAATACCTTTTTGCTGAAAAATACCAACAGTCCCCTGAGCCTTCAATGAATCATAATCTTTTTGCTGGTGGAAGGTGTTACCTCAATGTTGATGGCTGCTAACTGATCAGAGTGATGGTTGCTGAAGGTTGAGGTGGCTTTGTGTGGGAATTTCTTAAAATAAGACAACAACGAAGGTTATGACGTTGCTTGACTCTTCCTTTCAAGAATGATTTCTCTGTAGCATGTAATGTTTGTTGACAGCATTTTACCCAAGGTAGAACTTCTTTCCAAATTTGAGCAAATCCTCCCAAACCCTGCCATTGCTTTATCAACTAAGTTTATGTAATATTCTAACTCCTTTGTTGTCATTTTAACAATGTTTACAGAATCTTCACCAGGAGTAGATTCCATCTCAAGAAACCACTTTGTTCATTTGTTGAAGCAACTCGTCTATTCAAGTTTCATCGTGAGATTGTAGCAATTCAGTCACATCCTCAGTCTCCATTTTAAAATTCGAATTCTCTGGGTTTTTTTTTGTTTCCCAACACATCCACAGTTACTTCCTCCACTGAAGTCTTGAACTCCTCAAAGTCATCCATGATGGTTGGAATCAACTTTCAAACTCTTTTTAATGTTGATATTTTGATCCCCTCCCCTGAATAATGACTCTTCTTAATGGTATCCAGAATGGTGAACACTTTCCGGAAGGCTTTCATTTTACTTTCCCTAGATCCATCAGAGGAATCACTATCTGTGGCAGCTATAACCTTATAAAATGTATTTCTTGAATAATAAGACTCAGAAGTCAAAATTACTCTGGTCAATGAGATGCAGCATTGATGTTGTTAGCAGGTAGGAAAACACTGATCTCTTTGTATACCTTCTTCAGAGCTCTTGGGTGACCAAATACATTGCCAGTGAGCAATAATATTTTGAAAAGAATCCTTTTTCTAGACAGTGGCTTAAACAGTGGGCTTAAAATATTCAGTTAACCATGCTGTAAACAGATGTGTTATCATCCAGGCTTTGTTCCATTTTTAGAGCACAGGCAGAGTAGATTTTGCATAATTTTCTAAAGGCCTTAGGATTTTCAGACTGGTAAATGAGCATTGGCTTCAAGTTAAAATTATCATCTGCATTAGCTACTAATAAGATAGTCTGTCCTTTGAAGCTTTGAAGCCAGGCATTGACTTCTCGTCTGTAGGTATGTAAGTCCTAGATGGCATCTTCTTCTAATAGAAGGCTGTTTTTTCTACATTGAAAATCTCTTGTTTAGTGTAGCCACCTTCATCAATGATCTTAGTTAGATCTTCTGGATACCTTGCTGAAGCTTATCCATCAACACTTGCTGTTTTATTTTGCACTTTTAGTTTCAGAAATGGTTTCTTTCATTAAACCTCATGTACCCACCTCTGCTAGATTCCAACTTTTGTTCTGCAGTTTCCTTACTTCTCTCAGCCTTTGTGGAGTTAAAGAAAGTTAGGGCCTTGCTCTGGATTAGGCTTTGGCTGAAGGGAATGTTGTAGTTGGTTGGGCCATCTATCCAGACCACTCAAACTTCCTCCATATCAGCAACAAGGTTGTTTTGCTTTCTTATCATTTGCATTTTCACTGGAGTAGTAGCACTTTTAATTTCCTTCATCTTCCTTTGTATTCAAAACTTGGCTGTTTGGTGCAAGAGGCCTGGAATTTGGCTTACCTTGACTTTAAACATATCTTCCTTTCTAAGCTTAATAGTTTCTAGCTTTTGATTAAAAGTGAGATATGTATGACTCTTTCACTTGAACACTTAGAGGCCACTGTGGCACTTTTAATTGGCCTAATTTCAATATTGTTGTGTCTTAGGGAATATGGGGACTCACAGAGAAGGGGAGATGTGAGAGAATGGCCAGTCAGTGGAGCAGTCCAAACACATACATATTTATCAATTAAGTTCACCATCTTATGTGGGCATGGTTTGTGGTCCACCAGAACAGTTATAATAGTAACATCAAAGATCACTAATCACAGATCATCATAACACATATAACAATAATGAAAAAGTTTGAAACATTTTAAGAATTACCAAAATGTGACACAGATACACAGAGTGAACATATGCAGTTGGAGAAATTGTGCCAACAGACTTGTTCAATTCAGAGTTCCCACAAACCTTTAATTTTTAAAAAAAAACCCACAGTCTGTAAAGCATAATAAATCAAAGTACAATAAAATAATCTTGCCTATAAATAGAATCTTCTATCAAGATTATCCATATTGTAGCACAAAAATGCAAAAAATGAAACTCCTCATAATCTGAAGGAATGACTGGCTTTAGAAAATACTCACATTTAATATTGCAAAGATAATTAGACCTATAAGAGATAACCTGTAGTTTCTATATTGTTTACTACACTGTTGTATCTTCTCAGTAAGAGGTGGTACTTTAGATTCATTGAATGCATTCATTGTTTGGAATTTCCTGAGTACTAATGTAAAAATACATCTGACATATATATTATAAAATACAATGAATACTATTATTTTCTAATTCACATAAATGGTAGAGCCTAGTTATTTTGTTTATGGTTTTACAAAGACTTCAACTTATTTAGAAATTGTCTCTCATAAAAAACTTGCAACTAAGTTTATTATCTTTCAGTGCAAAATATTCTCAAATAATTAAATAATTTATAATTTCAATGCTCTGTAAAATATAATGGTGACTGCAAGGAAACAGTCTTGGCATAACAAAAATATGTAGAATTTTGGGGGGGTATGGTCTTATTACTCCTTTCAGAATCAATTATATAACAATTTGGATAATTTAGATATTTTCAAACTTGATTTCTGAAACACTAGTTAATTGAAATAAAGTCATCTTTCCCATCAGTTTACCTTAACAGCTTTCATTCTATACCCAGGCTATGTCAGAGATACTTGTAATACTTATGTGTACACAGAGTAGGTATTCAATAAATATTTGTTGAAGTGATGAATCAATACCTGTGCTTGCCAAATATTTATAGGGTAAAAATGATAAGTGAACATAATGTCGTATTCCATTGTGTGAAATCAGCCCACACATCCTGTGGCCCAATGTTTGCTTTAAAAGGGAAGTCAAGGAATAATATTTATAATAAAAGTCTCCAGGTTAGAGTCCTATTAGTGCAACATTTGGAAGCTTAACCTCACATGTGTTTTACTTTCTGGTGGGAGGCTCTGATCTACAGGGTGGTCCAGGGATGCAAGTACCCCTATTTTGTTGCTTCATCAGCCCTGAAAACCATACTTCTCAAAAACTTCAAAGTGTGTACAAATACCCTGGAAATCTTGTTAAAATGCAAATTCTGTTATTTCTTAACAAACTCTAGGCCTAATGCTATCTCTTTGCTTTGTTGGGTACTTTATGTTTTGCTTTAATGCAGGATGAAAGCCTGCTGAAGTTTGTTAATTCAATTTATTTACTGAAAACATGAATAACCAATAAAGTACAAATAGCTACATTTATTCCTCCCAATGCATAGTTCAATCCTTGGGTTAATTATAAAGCATAAAATCGCCTTATTTGGATGCTGTGGGAATAATTGAATGCCATTAATGATTAGTGAATCTTGCTTGTTTGCTGTCCTTCTTCAAGGCTTGCTAAATAGACTTGTATACTATTTCAAATCCCCCTGTGTGATTCATTTATTAAACTGAATTGTTTTCTTCCATAGCTCAAGGCATGGTATTTTGTCGGTGTCTTTGAGTCCATAATAACCCCTTCTTGCATAGTCTGAACCGACTGCTAAATTCATTGTTATTCCATATCCTCTGACTTAAACTGTTAGCGTATGCTAAATTTTGTATCTTCTCAGAGCAGAAAGGGAAGTTAAACATGAATCATAGTGCACTTGAACAAAATACATGCTACTGTCATAAATTGAGTGAATAAATACATACTGAAACATCTCCCAGTGTAGTCTATTAAGAGTCTTTGGTTTATTTGACTCCACATACTTTTGTTATGCCAAATCAGATATTTTTAAAAAGGTAGAGCTTCCACCATCAAAGGCATTTTTAACCAGATAAATATGTTGTAGTGGAAGAGTGACCACTGCACAGAGGTTTTAATAGCTGGCCATCTAGATGACAAGGTGAAAATTGCCTTTAAGCAAATGATTGATTGTAATGCAATAGACTCATTTGTAAAGGTAAAAACTTGCAATTGGCTTCTATTGTAGGAACTCAATTATTGAATTTAGAGATGTCTTTTAGGCCTCTTTTACATTTCCTTATCTACAAAATGGGCTCCTTGTGAGTTTATTACCTGAATGTCCAACTAGAATTAAAATGGGCCCTGGGGTGGTGGCCCATGTCTGTAATCTCGACACTTTGGGAGACTGAGGCAGGTGGATTGCTTGAGCTCAGAGTTCAAAACCAGCCTGGGCAACATGGTGAAACCCTATCTCTGCCAAAAATACAAAAATTAGCTGGGCGTGGTAGTGTGTGCCTATGGTCCCAGCTACGTGGGAGGCTGAGGTGGGAGGGACGCTGTAACCAGGGAAGTCAAGGCTGCACTGAGTCATGATGGTGCCACTGCACTCCAGCCTGGGTGACAGAGTGAGACCCTGTCTCAAAAAATAAATAAATAAGAATAAAAATAAAAATAGATTAAATACATACATAAATCAAATTAGACCATTATGTGAATATGATGAAATTCATGGAACTTCTTCAAGAAAAATGCACACATGTAAATATGCTCAAGTTTTTTTTTTTTTTTTTTTGCTATATTTTATTTTAGATTCGGGGGGGTACATGTGCAGGTTTGACACATGGATATATTGTATAATGGTGACATTTTGGCTTCTAGTGTAACCATCACCCAAATAGTGAACATTGTTCCCAATAGGTAAGTTTTCAGTCTTCATTCCCCACCAGTCTCTCCCTTTTTCAAGATCCTCGTGTCTACTGTTTTGATCTTTATGTCCATGTGTACCCATTGTTTGGCTCCCACTTATGAGTGAGAACATGTGGTATTTGATTTTAAATTGATATTCTGATTCAGTAGATCTGAGATGGAACCCAAGAATTTTTATATCTAAGAAGCTCTTAGATTATACTGGTGCTGCTGCTGTTCTCAGTACAAGCGGAGCAGCAAGATTCTAGAGTGGTATCTACTGACAAGTGAAAAAAACATTGCTAATGTATTCCTATATAGAAAGACTATTGTAAAAGTTACATAAATTATCAACCATTTCTTTAAGATATATATAAAAGAAATATGTCATATTATATATTTACATATACAGGTATATAATATTTATATGCACAGTAAGTTGACACAAGCATAGTTTGTGTGCATGGCTATCTCCTCAAATCTATTCTTCCTCTCCAACTTGGTTTTCATTTTGTATTCCTGATGCAGTTGAGAAATCTAAGAGCCTTGGAAGAAGTTGTCAATGCTCTTTCCTCTACTTTTTCTGGTTTGGTAAATATACATTTGAATCTGTCTTTTCCCTCTGGTAGGCAAGATCAATCAGGTTTTGGTCTGGATTGAAATTCAACTTTAGCAAACATTACAAAAGTGAAAGGAAGGATATGCCTTAAAATACCGGCAGTGGCTGTGGTAAGGTGGTGTGGTTGGGAGTGTTTCCATTGAACTTGTATACACTTTTCCATTTTGGGGACAATATATCACTTCTATAACATAAAATATCTTATTATCTGTGTATGAAAATGGATTTTCTTATTGGAGGCAAATATTGCCTGATTTACTGAAAATTCTAAAAGGTGTGTAACCCTTGATTTGTTTCTGTATACGGTTACCTTTGTCTTTTTTGTGTACTACCTTCCTCAATTAAAAACATGCCAAAAAACAATACTTTTCCCTCTAGTTAATAGCACCCCATCAAATTTCCTCATTGTTAGGGGAGATGATGGGCAATGGGACCAGCTGGGTTACAGCTATGTACTGAATGAATGAGGGAATGATCACATCTTAGCTGACGGGTGGAGTACAGCTTGGCAGTCTGGAAGTGGATGACACTTGAATATACAGGCTGGGAGACATTTGGTGTCAAGAAGTAATTTGATACCATTGATTCTAATTTCTGGGCCAGAGGTCAGGATCAGAACTCTCATATGTGAGTAAGGCCCGAGAAAGAATAAGTTTCAGGGTTCCTGTTTTGAAGATGTTATATTCTGGGTATTTTTGGAATTGGGGATTCCCATTCACTTACTATGTAGACCTTCCAAACAAGGTGAATATTTTCAGTATCTAATTCCAGTGAAAATGCTGTTATGAAGCAGTTATAGGGGCCAAAAAAGAAACAAGGGAATACTCTAGTAATTCAAAACTTCGGTTGTAAGATTGGGGCTGGACCAGAGTGAGGGTGATGGATACTGAATCTTGAGTATTGGGTTGGTATTTCTTAAGTTCTACCTGCTGGAGGTTGGATTTGGTTTTAGAATTTCCTGCTTGGGGTGAGGATGGTGGTGTGAGGGTTGTGCTTGCAGAAAGGAGGAAGTGTGAAGATAGATGCAGGGACTGAAAACGAATTATGTTTGTGTTTTTCAGTATAGTTCTAAAACCACCTTCATTTGAATCATTTTGACTGCTTACTAAAAATGCAGATGTTCAGACTCTCCAAGTGATTAAGTGTATGTCAAGGAATCTGCATGGTTGTGAAGTACTTCAACTGTGTGAAGAACCACACATTTCACAGAGCAAAACCATGTCCTCAAGATGAGCCTCTGTCTGGAAATATCTTTTGCTTTCAACTCTGCTGATACTCCCATCCTTTGTTATTCAGCTCAAATGCTATCCCTTTTGCAAAGCTATTCTCAGTCTTCCTAGATGAAATACATCAAGTAGTCATTGATGCTTTCATGGTACTTTACTGTGTTTTGAATAAGTAAATATGCTTAAAATACAGTTATTTGTATGTATGGCTCTACTTGTATTGGGGCAGTGCAGTGTATCACAGTAGTCAGCCTGGATTTAAGGCTCAGATCCACCTTTCATCTACTGTATAACTTTCATCGGTTGCTTACTTTTAAAAAATGCTTTACTTTTTTATCTGTAAAACAGAAGTAGTTGTGAAAATTCAATGCATTAATGTAAGTAAAGCACTTAACAGTGTGTGGCACATTGTGTATGCTCAAGAAACTTTTGTTATTATCTTCTAGGGGAATATGGCACATTATATTATTTTTTGTCAAGCACCCTGTGCAAAAGTAGGCACTTAAGAAAATTGATTAAATTGAATGAAATTCGTCTCACAAGACATGTATAAGCCCAGAGAGGACAACATCCAAGGGGGAAAGACACACTTGTTTCTCTGGAAGAAATACATGAAAACGCAGAAAATTAATATTTATGGTTTTGAATTTGAGAGTGTGATGGTGAGGAGCTTTAATTTAAAGATACAAAGAGAAACCAGGGTGAGAGAATTGCCAGAGTTTTCAAAACACACCCTATAGTATATTTGATATACTGCCATGTATATCTTATAGAAAATAATTGCTGCTAGCTAAATGACCTATGCCCTTCCTGACTTTTTAAAAAGCAGAATGCTGGTTTAGAAGTGTACCATGAAAGTGAATTCAGAACTATCAGGCAATGTCTCACTTCCTATTTGGCTTTTAGGATTCTGGTACAGGGGAGCTCAATTTGCAAGTAACAGACATTTACTAATTAGTAATAAAAGTAGTAAGGAAAGTAAATATAGGATATATGGGCTGTGTTTGATAATGAGATTTGTTAGTATATAAATTCAAGGAAAATTTTAATTATGTTTTCTACTTAATTTCTTACATTTTTGCCTTTTTCCACAAAAGATTTATGGTCACTATTTAGCCATTTTGATAAAAAGCAGTTTTTTCCAATCTCTTAAAATTCAGAATCAAAAAATTTCTGTAAGTGGATTTGTTTATATCTTTCATAATCCTACTACTCATAGCTTAGCAAAACTCCTTACTTTAAAAAATTAGGTTTATTGCAACTTATCAAAGAGCTGAATATGAAATAAATCTCATATAATTTTATATTATATATCTAGACATATTTTTAATAAAAAGCAAAGGCTATTATTTTCTTTTTTTAAAACTTTTCAGTTCAAGGGTATATGTGCAGGTTTGTTATGTAGGTAAACTTATGTAATGGGGGTTTGCTGCACAGATTATTTCATTACCCAGTTATTAAGCCTAGTACCCACTAGTTATTTTTCCTGATCCTCTCCCTCCTCCCATCCTTCACCATCTGACAGGCCTAGTGTGTGTTGTTCCCCTCCATGTGTCCATGTGTTCTCATCATTTAGCTCCCACTTATAAGTGAGAATATGTGGTATTTGGTTTTCTGTGCCTGAGTTAGTTTGCTAAAGATAATGGCCTCCATCTCCATCCGTGTCCCAGTGAGGAACATGATCTCATTTTTTGACGGCTGCATAGTATTCCATGGTGTGTATGTACCACATTTTCTTTATCCAATCTATCACGGATGGGCATTTATCATGGGTGGGTATTCCACGTCTTTGCTATTGTGAATAGTGCTGCAATAAACATACCTGTGCATGTCTTTATAATAGAACAATTTATGGTCCTTTGTATATACTCATGAGATTGTTGGGTGGAATGGTATTTCTGTCTTTAGGTCATTGAGGAATCGCCACACTATCTTCTACAATGGCTGAACTAATTTACACTTCCACCAACAGTGTATAAATGTTTCTCTTTCTCTACAACCTTGCCAGCATCTGTTATTTTTTAACTTTTTAGTAATAGCCGTTCGGACTGGTGTGAGATGGTATCTCATTGTGGTTTTGATTTGCATTTCTCTGATGATCAGTGATGTTGAGCTTTTTTTCATACGATTGTTGGCCGCATGTGTGTCTTCTTTATTTTCAATGATAAAAATACGTATGACTTTATTGATCAAGAGTCAGTGAACAGTTTCAAGGAACCATTGAATAATACTGCTTTGTTGGTGTGTAGTGTAAGCTGGAGGAAATGATCATTTCAAAATTTGTAGATTTCTGTTATTTAAAATATTCTTTTTTTGTTGTTGTTGTTTTCTTTTTTTTTTTTTTTATTATACTTTAAGTTCTAGGGTACATGTGCATGACGTTTATATCATGTATAACTCCCCAATGCAATCCCTCCCTCCTCCCCCCTCCCCATGATAGGCCCCAGTGTGTGATGTTCCCCTTCCCGAGTCCAAGTGATCTCATTGTTCAGTTCCCACCTATGAGTGAGAACATGCGGTGTTTGGTTTTCTCTTCTTGTGATAGTTTGCTAAGAATGATGGTTTCCAGCTGCATCCATGTCCCTACAAAGGACGCAAACTCATCCTTTTTGATGGCTGCATAGTATTCCATGGTGTATATGTGCCACATTTTCTTAATCCAGTCTGTCACAGATGGACATTTGGGTTGATTCCAAGTCTTTGCTATTGTGAATAGTGCCGCAATAAACAACGTGTGCATGTGTCTTTGTAGTAGAGTAATTTATAATCCTTTGGGTATATACCCAGTAGTGGGATGGCTGGGTCATATGGTACATCTAGTTCTAGATCCTTGAGGAATCGCCATACTGTTTTCCATAATGGTTGAACTAGTTTACAATCCCACCAACAGTGTAAAAGTGTTCCTATTTCTCCACATCCTCTCCAACACCTGTTGTTTCCTGACTTCTTAATGATTGCCATTCTAACTGGTGTGAGATGGTATCTCATTGTGGTTTTGATTTGCATTTCTCTGATGGCCAGTGATGATGAGCATTTTTTCATGTGTCTGTTGGCTGTATGGATGTCTTCTTTTGAGAAATGTCTGTTCATATCCTTTCCCCACTTTTTGATGGGGTTGTTTGCTTTTTTCTTGTATATTTGTTTGAGTTCTTTGTAGATTCTGGATATTAGCCCTTTGTCAGATGAGTAGGTTGCAAAAATTTTTTCCCATTCTGTAGGTTGCCTGTTCACTCTGATGGTAGTTTCTTTTGCTGTGCAAAAGCTCTTTAGTTTAATTAGATCCCATGTGTCAATTTTGCTTTTGCTGCCGTTGCTTTTGGTGTTTTAGACATGAAGTCCTTGCCCATGCCTATGTCCTGAATGGTACTACCTAGATTTTCTTCTAGGGTTTTTATGGTATTAGGTCTAACATTTAAGTCTCTAATCCATCTTGAATTAATTTTCGTATAAGGGGTAAGGAAAGGATCCAGTTTCAGCTTTCTACTTATGGCTAGCCAATTTTCCCAGCACCATTTATTAAATAGGGAATCCTTTCCCCATTTCTTGTTTCTCTCAGGTTTGTCAAAGATCAGATGGCTGTAGATGTGTGGTATTATTTCTGAGGACTCTGTTCTGTTCCATTGGTCTATATCTCTGTTGTGGTACCAGTACCATGCTGTTTTGGTTACTGTAGCCTTGTAGTATAGTTTGAAGTCAGGTAGCGTGACGCCTCCAGCTTTGTCCTTTTGACTTAGGATTGTCTTGGCAATGCGGGCTCTTTTTTGGTTCCATATGAACTTTAAAGCCGTTTTTTCCAATTCTGTGAAGAAAGTCATTGGTAGCTTGATGGGGATGGCATTGAATCTATAAATCACCTTGGGCAGTATGGCCATTTTCACGATATTGATTTTTCCTATCCATGAGCATGGTATGTTCTTCCATTTGTTTGTGTCCTCTTTGATTTCACTGAGCAGTGGTTTGTAGTTCTCCTTGAAGAGGTCCTTTACATCCCTTGTAAGCTGGATTCCTAGGTATTTGATTCTCTTTGAAGCAATTGTGAATGGAAGTTGATTCCTGATTTGGCTCTCTGCTTGTCTGTTACTGGTGTATAAGAATGCTTGTGATTTTTGCACATTAATTTTGTATCCTGAGACTTTGCTGAAGTTGCTTATCAGCTTAAGCAGATTTTGGGCTGAGACAATGGGGTTTTCTAAATATACAATCATGTCATCTGCAAACAGGGACAATTTGACTTCTTCTTTTCCTAACTGGATACCCTTGATTTCTTTCTCTTGCCTGATTGCCCTAGCCAGAACTTCCAACACTATGTTGAATAGGAGTGGTGAGAGAGGGCATCCCTGTCTTGTGCCAGTTTTCAAAGGGAATTTTTCCAGTTTTTGCCCATTCAGTATGATATTAGCTGTGGGTTTGTCATAAATAGCTCTTATTATTTTGAGGTACGTTCCATCAATACCAAATTTATTGAGCGTTTTTAGCATAAAGGGCTGTTGAATTTTGTCAAAAGCCTTTTCTGCATCTATTGAGATAATCATGTGGTTCTTGTCTTTGGTTCTGTTTATATGCTGGATTACGTTTATTGATTTGCGAATGTTGAACCAGCCTTGCATCCCAGGGATGAAGCCCACTTGATCATGGTGGATAAGCTTTTTGATGTGCTGCTGAATCCGGTTTGCCAGTATTTTATTGAGGATTTTTGCATCGATGTTCATCAGGGATATTGGTCTAAAATTCTCTCTTTTTGTTGTGTCTCTGCCAGGCTTTGGTATCAGGATGATGTTGGCCTCATAAAAAGAGTTAGGGAGGATTCCCTCTTTTTCTATTGATTGAAATAGTTTCAGAAGGAATGGTACCAGCTCCACCTTGTACCTCTGGTAGAATTCAGCTGTGAATCCATCTGGTCCTGGACTTTTTTTGGTGGGTAGGCTATTAATTGTTGCCTCAATTTCAGAGCCTGCTATTGGTCTATTCAGGGATTCAACTTCTTCCTGGTTTAGTCTTGGGAGAGTGTAAGTGTCCAGGAAATTATCCATTTCTTCTAGATTTTCTAGTTGATTTGCGTAGAGGTGTTTATAGTATTCTCTGATGGTAGTTTGTATTTCTGTGGGGTCGGTGGTGATATCCCCTTTATCATTTTTTATTGCGTCTATTTGATTCCTCTCTCTTTTCTTCTTTATTAGTCTAGCTAGCGGTCTGTCAATTTTGTTGATCTTTTCAAAAAACCAACTCCTGGATTCATTGATTTTTTGGAGGGTTTTTTGTGTCTCTATCTCCTTCAGTTCTGCTCTGATCTTAGTTATTTCTTGCCTTCTGCTAGCTTTTGAATATGTTTGCTCTTGCCTCTCTAGTTCTTTTAATTGTGATGTTAGAGTGTCAATTTTAGATCTCTCCTGCTTTCTCTTGTGGGCATTTAGTGCTATAAATTTCCCTCTACACACTGCTTTAAATGTGTCCCAGAGATTCTGGTATGTTGTATCTTTGTTCTCATTGGTTTCAAAGAACATCTTTATTTCTGCTTTCATTTCGTTATGTACCCAGTAGTCATTCAGGAGCAGGTTGTTCAGTTTCCATGTAGTTGAGCGGTTTGGATTGAGTTTCTTAGTCCTGAGTTCTAGTTTGATTGCACTGTGGTCTGAGAGACAGTTTGTTATAATTTCTGTTCTTGTACATTTGCTGAGGAGTGCTTTACTTCCAATTATGTGGTCAATTTTGGAATAAGTGCGATGTGGTGCTGAGAAGAATGTATATTCTGTTGATTTGGGGTGGAGAGTTCTATAGATGTCTATTAGGTCCGCTTGGTGCAGAGATGAGTTCAATTCCTGGATATCCTTGTTAACTTTCTGTCTCGTTGATCTGTCTAATGTTGACAGTGGAGTGTTGAAATCTCCCATTATTATTGTATGGGAGTCTAAGTCTCTTTGTAGGTCTCTAAGGACTTGCTTTATGAATCTGGGTGCTCCTGTATTGGGTGCATATATATTTAGGAGAGTTAGCTCTTCCTGTTGAATTGATCCCTTTACCATGATGTAATGGCCTTCTTTGTCTCTTTTGATCTTTGATGGTTTAAAGTCTGTTTTATCAGAGACTAGGATTGCAACCCCTGCTTTTTTTTGTTCTCCATTTGCTTGGTAGATCTTCCTCCATCCCTTTATTTTGAGCCTATGTATGTCTCTGCATGTGAGATGGGTCTCCTGAATACAGCAGACTGATGGGTCTTGACTCTTGATCCAGTTTGCCAGTCTGTGTCTTTTAATTGGAGCATTTAGTCCATTGACATTTAAGGTTAATATTGTTATGTGTGAACTTGATCCTGTCATTATGATATTAACTGGTTATTTTGCTCGTTAGTTGATGCAGTTTCTTCCTAGCCTCGATGGTCTTTACATTTTGGCATGTTTTTGCAATGGCTGGTACCGCTTGTTCCTTTCCATGTTTAGGGCTTCCTTCAGGGTCTCTTGTAAGGCAGGCCTGGTGGTGACAAAATCTCTAAGCATTTGCTTATCTGTAAAGGATTTTATTTCTCCTTCACTGATGAAGCTTAGTTTGGCTGGATATGAAATTCTGGGTTGAAAATTCTTTTCTTTAAGAACGTTGAATATTGGCCCCCACTCTCTTCTGGCTTGTAGAGTTTCTGCCGAGAGGTCTGCTGTTATTCTGATGGGCTTCCCTTTGTGGGTAACCCGACCTTTCTCTCTGGCTGCCCTTAAGATTTTTTCCTTCATTTCAACTTTGGTGAATCTGGCAATTATGTGTCTTGGAGTTGCTCTTCTGGAGGAGTATCTTTGTGGCATTCTCTGTATTTCCTGAATTTGAATGTTGGCCTGCCCTACTAGGTTGGGGAAGTTCTCCTGGATGATATCCTGAAGAGTGTTTTCCAACTTGGTTCCATTTTCCCCCTCACTTTCAGGCACCCCAATCAGACGTAGATTTGGTCTTTTTACATAATCCCATACTTCTTGCAGGCTTTGTTCATTTCTTTTTCTTCTTTTTTCTTTTGGTTTCTCTTCTCGCTTCATTTCATTCATTTGATCCTCAATCGCTGATACTCTTTCTTCCAGTTGATCGAGTCGGTTACTGAAGCTTGTGCATTTGTCACGTATTTCTCGTGTCATGGTTTTCATCTCTGTCATTTCGTTTATGATCTTCTCTGCATTAATTAATCTAGCTGTCAATTCTTCCACTTTTTTTTCAAGATTTTTAGTTTCTTTGCGCTGGGTACGTAATTCCTCCTTTAGCCCTGAGAGGTTTGATGGAGTGAAGCCTTCTTCTCTCATCTCGTCAAAGTCATTCTCTGACCAGCTTTGATCCGTTGCTGGCGATGGGCTGCGCTCCTTTGCAGGGGGAGATGCGCTCTTATTTTTTGAATTTCCAGCTTTTCTGCCCTGCTTCTTCCCCATCTTTGTGGTTTTATCTGTCTCTGGACTTTGATGATGGTGACGTACGGATGGGGTTTTGGTATAGGTGTCCTTCCTGTTTGATAGTTTTCCGTCTGACAGTCAGAAGGACTGTCTGTTGGTCTGTTGGAGATTGCTTGAGGTCCACTCCAGACCCTGTTTGCCTGGGTATCAGCAGCAGAGGTTGCCGAAGATAGAATATTGCTGAACAGCGAGTGTACCTGTCTGATTCTTTCTTTGGAAGTTTCCTCTCAGGGGTGACGCCACCTTGTGAGGTGTGGGGTGTCAGACTGCCCCTAGTGGGGGATGTCTCCCAGCTAGGCTACTCAGGGGTCAGGGACCCACCTGAGCAGGCAGTCTGTCCGTTCTCGGATCTCAACCTCCGCGTTAGGAGATCCACTGCTCTCCCCAAAGCTGTCAGACAGAGTCGTTGGCGTCTGCACCGCCCCCGCTCTTTCCCCTAATGGGCTGCAGCTGTGGGCTGTCCGCAGAGGTAGAGTCTACAGAGACAGGCAAGCTTCCTTGAGCTGCTGTGAGCTCCACCCAGTTCGAGCTTCCCAGCGGCTTTGTTTACCTACTTAAGCCTCAGCAATGGCGGGCGCCCCTCCCCCAGCCTCGCTGCTGCCTTGCGGATAGATCGCCGCAGACGGCTGTGTTAGCAGTGAGGGAGGCTCCGTGGGCGTGGGACCCTCCCGGCCAGGTGTGGGATATATTCTCCTGGTGTGCCTGTTTCCTTAAAGCGCAGTATTGGGGTGGGAGTTACCCGATTTTCCAGGTGTTGTGTGTCTCAGTTCCCCTGGCTAGGAAAAAGGGATTCCTTCCCCCCTTGCGCTTCCAGGTGAGGCGATGCCTCGCCCTGCTTCAGCTCACGCTGGTCAGGCTGCAGCAGCTGACCAGCACCGATTGTCCGGCACTCCCTAGCGAGATGACCCCAGTACCTCAGTTGAAAACGCAGAAATCACCGGTCTTCTGTGTCGCTCGCGCTGGGAGTTGGAGACTGGAGCTGCTCCTATTCGGCCATCTTGCTCCGCCCCTTCCTAAAATATTCTTTTTGTGTCATTGCTGATACTCTGTGTTTAACAAACGTTGACAGTAAAAGCACTTGCATTCCTACAATAAAATATTATTTTCAGATTAAATGTTAAGACTTTAGGACACAAGTATAGTAAAATGGGCTAATAAAACCATATTGAAGTTTGAGCCTATGCAGCAGTATGCAGGCACAAGTGGCCCTGGCTGGTAGCAGAGGCTCCACATTGTATTTTCTAGGCCTGTTGCGTTTTCAGACAAATATCCCCAAAGGCAAAGGGTTTTCTTCAGAAAAATCTCAAAGCCATGTTTCAGTGTAAAACACCAGTATCCCTACTTCCAGTTTACAGTCATGATGGAGTAATAGGGACCAGGTTTACTTTCTTGCCTAAAACAATTTTAAAATAGACAAAAACAGAAGAACCATTTTCACCTTGGACAGTTGGTAATAAAAGACTTATCTCTAATGGAAGGGAAACAAATAAGATGAGCTTTTGATTCGCCAGTTTACTGCCTGGAGAGAGTTTACAGGCTGCAGAGCAGGAAAGGCAAGCTCATACTGAGCCTGGAGAGGTTTCTGAGTTGAGAAAACAGAGTTAAGAAGTTTCAGGATATCAAGGCAGCTAAAAGCCATGCAATAGAGTACTGGGGATGAGAGAGTTGCACAGAGGTATAATTCTAGCAGTCTGCCAAAGTTTCCTCCTTGAGTGTTCGGATGAGTACTGAACAGTGCTTATGCATGATGAAATTACCCACTACTGGAAAAGAATCACGGTGAAGAAGCCAGTAGAAGAATCCCTGATGGTTATAGAGTTGGGAATAGGTTGTATCTTATCAGCCACAGAAGAAAAATACATGGATATTAGTCATAATACTCAGAAGGGTAATGCTTTAGTAATGGGGCAAAATTAGCTGTACACCAGCGGCCAGAATCTTGACTAATAAAACCTAAAAGAAAACCTCAAAGGGATGAAACATTCCAACTAATTTAACAATGTTATAGAACAAAACTCAGGAATATCAAAATATCCAGCACCCAAAAGGTAAAACTCATAATGTCTGACTTGCAAATAATCAGAAAAATAGGACTTATCACAAAGAGAAAAATCAAACAATTCAAAGAGATCTGTAAATGGCACAGATGATGGGAGTAGTAGACAAGGACATTAAAACCCTATTACAACTCCACTCCATATGCTCAAGAAAGTAGAGGAAAGCATGAGTATGATGGTAAGGAAATTAAAAGATGTGAAAAAAGACCCCAATAAATTTGTAGAGATGAAAAATACAAGGTTTGAAATTATGCATTGCATATGAAATTATGCATGCATTGAATTAACAGTTGATTAGATACTGCGGAAGCAAAGACTAATGAGTTTGAAGAAATTGCAATAGAAGCAATGCAAAATGAAACACAGTGAGAAAAAGAGTGGGAAAAAAAATGAAAAGAGTATCAGTAAGCCTTAGAAAAACTTCAGGTGGCCTAATACATGGGAAATAAGAATCCTCAAAAGAGAAGTGAGAGAGACTAGGATGGAAAAAAATATTTGTAGAAATAATGGCTGAAAACTTCTTCAAAATTGATAAAAGCTAACCTACAGATCCAAGAAGCTTAACAAGTTCTACATGTAAGAAATATGAAGAATATTTACCCCAGGCACATCATAATCAAAATGCCTAATAGTAGTGATAAAGTAAAAATAAGAAAAATAGCTGGGTGGGACAGAATACATTACATATAGAGAAATGAAGTAAAAAATAATAGTGACTTTTCTTCAGAAACAATGAAGGGTAGAAGACAATGAGTGTAGGGAATGACATATTTAAAGTACTGAAAGAAAAAAAATTTAAAAACCTGTCAACTTAAATATATAACCCAGTAAAAAATATTTTAAAAACAAGGTAAAAATAGAGACATTTTTAGATGTATAAAAGCTGAAAAAATTTAACATCATCAGATTTACACTACATGAAATGTTGGAATGTTGCTTCAAAGGCAAAAGGAAAAAAGTACCACAAGTAACTCTGAATCGACACAAAGAAACGAAGAGCTACTGAAATGGTAAATATGTGGGTAAATATAAAGGATAGTAGCAAAACTCTCAAATGCTGCTATTGGAAATATAAAATAGTACAATAACTTTGGTAAAGAGTTTGGCGGTAATTTTGTTAAATTACACATCACTTACCATATATATAAACCATTCATTCTATTTCTGAATGTTTACTCAATAGAAAAGAAGTAAGACTTTTAAATTGTTATTTATAGTATTTTTATTCAAGATAACTGAAAACTAAAAATAACCCATACAACTATCAACAGATAAAGGAAGAAACAAATTTTGTGATGTGTCCATATAATGAAATTGAATAATACTACAGTATAAGTATCAATATGTATCAAACAATACAACAGTAATAAAAAGTAATGAATTATTGATAAATGCAATGAAATGGATGAATCTAAAAATTTGTTTCTGCCTAATATGGGCTAAATGGGATACATACTTTGTGATCCTATTTATATAAAATTCTATAAAATGCGAACTAATCTATAATGACAAGAAGCAGATTAGTGTTTGAGGATTTGGAATTAAGAGAAAGGGCTGAATTACAACAGAATGAGAAGAAACTTTTGGGGTTGATATATGTATTGTATATATTCATTATCTTGATTGTGCAGATGGTTTAATAGTTATGTAAACATCAAAATTTGTTAAAGTGTACACTTTATAGGAAGTTTTGTTGTGTAATAATCATACCTCAGAAAAGTTATAAAAATCTATATTAAATATATATCTACTTTTACCTTTTTCTGTCACACACAGGTTTATCACTCAGATAACAAGTACATGGTAGGATGACTAAAAGAGAGGTAATACCACTAACTATGATATGTGCAGTTCTGCTTCATCAAAGATCTCGGTATGCTTTTACATTCGTTACTAAATGTAGTACATGCCTTAGCCAGAATGTGATTCAGATGTGTGGTGGCCATATTTGGCCAGTTGGCATGGTGGGCCAATTATCATTGCATTCGCATGAAGATTGAGAAGGATGTTGCAAAGTTCGTCCTGAAGGAAGAAGGAACCAGACTTGATAAGCTTGATCTAGCAAGAAAATCGTAACGAGTCTCTGAGAGTCAGGCACAATGAAGAAAACATATGCCAGGGTGTCTCATTCATGCCTATATTATTCAGCACAGGCTGCTATAATAAAATATCAAATAATGTGTGGCTTAAACAACAGATATTTGTTTATTATGGTTCTAGAGGCTGGGAAGTTTAAGATCAAGGGGATAGCAAGGTAGATTTCATTCTGAAACCTCTTCTCTTGGCTTGTAAGATACTGCCATCTCACTGTATGCTCACGTGACTTCTTTCTTTCTTTCTTTCTTTCTTTCTTTCTTTTTCTTTTTTGAGGTGAAGTCTCACTCCATTGCTCAGGCTCGAGTGCAGTGGTGCGATCTCAGCTCACTGCAACCTCCACTTCCTGCATTCAAGTGATCCTCCTGCCTCAGCCTCCTGAGTAGCTGGGACTACAGGCGCTTGCCACCACATCCAGCTAATTTTTTTGTATTAGTAGAAGAGACAGGGTTTCACCATGTTGACCAGGCTGGTCTCGAACTCCTGACTCAAGTGATCTGCCCACCTCGGCCTCCCAAAGTGCGGGGATTACAGGCATGAGCCACTGCACCCAGTCTCACATGACCTTTTCTTTGTGTGTGGAAAGAAAGAGAGAGAGAGAGAGAGATCTCTAGTGTCTCTTCCTCTTCTTCTGAGGATATCAGTTCTATTGCATTGGGGCCCTACCCTATGACCTCATTTAATCTTAATGACCTCTTTGAAGGTCCCATCTCCAAATACAGTCACATTGGGAGTTAGAGCTTCAACATATGAATTTGTGAAGGTCATGGGGGACATAGTGCAGTCCATAACACCTTCTGTAATTGGACTGCTACACATAGAAGCAATTTGAATAGTATTCACATTCCTTCCTCCCTCCCTCCTTCCCTCCTTCCTTCCTTCCTCCTTCCTTCCTTCCTTCCTTCCTTCCTTCCTTCCTTCTTTCCATTCCTCCCTCCCTCCTTCCCTCCCTCCCTTCTCCTTCCCTTCCTTCCTGCCCTCCTTCCTTTTCTTCTGACTTAATCATCAACATTGAAGGAATAATATATGTGAGAAACTCTTCCAAATGCTAAAGATGAAGAAGTAAATAACTTAAAGTCCTTGATCTCACTAAGCTTACAATGAGGGAGGACAAGAAAGAATATTAAAAAACCAACTGGATGTGTAAAAGAAAGTCTTATAAGGATAAATGCCAGTAAGAAATGAAGCAGAGTGAAGGAATAGAGGGTGATGGGGCAGAGCAGTATAGATATATAAGACTGGAATAATCAGTAAATGTCTCTTAGCTAATCTTTGAGGAGAACCCTCATAAAGGGAGGGAAGGAGTCAGGCCAAAGGGTATGAGACTAGTAGGTACTAAGGTCCTGAGGGTGTTTTATTGATGTGTATGAAGAACAACAAAGGGGCCAGTGAAGAGAGCAAATTGGAAAATAGTTGGAGAAACATGTGAAGACATGATAAGGTTCAGGTGATATAGAAATTTTGAGAAACGTTAAGAATTTGGGATTTGGTTCCAATTATCATCAGAAATCATTAGCATTCTGCATAGAAAAAGGGCTCAAAGTGAGTCACATTTTAGAAAAATCATTCAGTCTTTTGTAGAGAACAAAGCAATGGCAGCAAAATTGGAAGTAATAAGACTAGTTAGAAGGCTATTAAAGTAATTTTAGACAAGACATAATGGCCAATTTTACTAGATGGGAGCCATGGGTATAGTGATAACTGCGATTTGGAATGTATTTTGATGGTAAACCCACCAGCCTTAATGATGGATAGGATGTGTGTTATGAGGTAAAAATAATAGCAAAGGCAACTTTTAATTTTTGTTCTGAGCTACTGAGTGAATTGTGGTGTCATTTACTAAGATGGGGGAACACTAAGAGAGAAGCAAACCTTACGAGAAAAACAAAGTAATGTTTGGAAGCTGTTAGGTTTTGGATAGGTAATCGATATTAAAGCAGTCAGTTGGATTTATGAGTCTGAAGCTCGGGGTGATGAAGAAATTGGAGATATAAATTTGGGAGTTACAATGAAGAGATAGTATTTAATGTGATGAAACTTGATGGTATCACTACAGTAAGGATCTAGTCAGGAAAACAGAAACAGGGTACTCAGCAGAGGATATTTAATTTAGGCAACTGGTTGTACAAGTGTTAAAGGCTAAAAGAATAAAATGGGAACATCAAGGTACTCTATAGGTGATCACTGCAAGAAGCAGTTGCCAACTGATAGGAATGAGAGAAGAAAAAGGGAGAAATAGGGTTTTGGAGGAGAGACCCTTCAGAGATAATGTTCAAACCACCAAGAATGGAGTCCAGCCTGGCTGCTGTTACTACAACTAAAGGGCACAACAAGGCTAGTTGAGGGGATCCTGAAATAATCCGACACTCCAACATTTAAAGGTTGGGAAGAGGTAAATCTGCAAGATGATTAAGGATAAATAGCCTATGAGGTAGAAGGAAAGTAGGAGAGGGTAAAATCCTAGAAGCTAAGTGGGGGGAAAAAGACTTTCAAAAAGGAAGAATTATCATGATGTCAGATACTGTGTAATGGTCACATAAAAGTTGGTCACATAAGTTGGAAACTGAAAATTCACCATTGGATTTGATAAAATGGAAGTTGTTGATTGCCTTGACAACAGTGGATGCATAAGGGTTATGGAGATAAAGTCTAGTTGAAGTGAATTCAAGTAAGAGTAGAAAATATGGCAGCATGTATGTGGAAATACATTTTTTCAGGGAATTTTGTAATAAGTTGGAGAAAGGAAGTAGGACAATAGTAAAAAAATATTTGAGAGTAAGGTTTTTTGTTTTTCTTTTAATGTCAGATACGACAAATTCATTTGTTGTTGAAAAAAAATTGAGAGGGCAAAGGTTGATTACAAGAGAGAGAAAGGGGTAACTGCAAGAGAAAAATGCTTGAGTAAGTAAGAGATAAAGGATATAGTATACACATTGAGGGATTGAGCATTCATTTACGTCAACAAGACAGAATTCAGGGACTATGGGTACAGACAATGGAGGGTTAGCTGATTTTGTAGTAGGATGATGAGGACGTTCTTTTGATTATTTCTGTTTTCTCAGGGCATTACAATGTACTGCAGTCTTCTAAAAGTTAAGAAGAGGGGGTGAATGAGGTTTAAGAAGGGAGAAAAACTGTAAAATAGTAATTTTGAGATAGAGCTCACTTGAAGTTAGTAGTCCTATCTGTGGAAAAAGTTGAGATAGTGGAAGCTGTATCATTCTTGGTACAGAAAATTAGGCATAAACTGTATGTTAAAGTTTAAAAATAATAAACTAATTAAAACTTGGTCTGTTTTTTACTATCACTATGTGTAAGCATTCTAAACAATGTCAATGATAAAGTACTCCTCCCTGAAAAGAATCTTTTATTGATCTAAATCCTAATATAAACAAGTGCTATGATTACTTTTGAGTTTTAATAGTACATATTTAAGTTCATTTTAGCACATGAAAATGTGCTGAATTGCTAGATGTATTTAATATTTAATAAATATTGTAGTTTATATGGAAGCTATTTTGGAAAACTCCTATTTTAAAAATTGGCCCCTGAGCTCCAACACAGGCAGACTTAGCTTCACTGATTCCTTTAGCATTCTAAAATGGTACAGAATCATTGGAGCTTGCTTCAGGCAAGTTCACATCTATATATATTCCTGTGTTTAGAAGATTGGAAATAAACAATAGCCCAGTGATTGTAAACACAACAGAACTTGAGTTATTTCAATTCTGTCACTCCCTGTGACCACTTGGAGTTTTTAGTAGTGCTTAAAATTTACAACAGTGGAACAGAGTTCAAATTGCAAGTTGTTTTAGTTTTGTTGAAGAATTCAATTTTTAGATCATCCATAAAATAGATTAATTCTCAGTCATAATTGTTACTGAACATAATTTTGTCATATGGAGGAAGAGAGTGTGGTAAAACGTGACCCGTTCCTGGTGTCGATATGCCACGTGCAACATTGGTTGTCATGAATCTTAAGATCAACTAGCATATTTATATGTCTACTCCACTCCACAAAATGTTTAGCTGTGGAGTCATCCCACATCCTACCCCCTACCATTCAGGGGCTTTGAGGTAGAGGACAACATGTAAAAGGCAGAGCGGAATATGAGAAATCAGTTCATAAACATATTTGAGACACTTTGAGGATTTAAAGGAAGTGGGGACCAAGATTCTATATAATGGATTTGGGAGAAGTGAGCAAATACGTTCTAAATTACTACTGTTAATTTGCTTTTGCTTGTAACCCCAGGCCAGTCAAGGTTGGAAAACTTGGGTTATATTTACTTGTGCCATATACTATTTGTGCCATTATCCTATTTTTCTTTGAGGTGTACAATGGAGTAGGTAAAATGTTTAAATATATCTGATTAGCAAATTTGATAAATGAGATTTTAACTCAGACTTACATATTTTCTATTTGGTGATTTATATATTAAAATAGGTCAAAATATATGGTATGCAGAAACTATGAAATAAACTTTTTTATTGTACTCAGTACTAATTAGATGCTCATTACTATCATCTGAATGTTCATATGCTTCCAAAATTCATGTTGAAACTTAGTCTTCAATGTAATAGTGTTAAGAGGCATGGCCTTGAGAGGTGAGTTTAGTTATTTTTACCACAAAATTAAAACAACTATTAGTACCCAGGATTAGTTTCCTAAATTGATAAAAACGTTATTAAGGTTAGGTAGGAAACCCAAAGTTTTACAGCAGTAGAAAAAAATAAAGGCAAAAATGGGATTCTATAGGTGAGCTAACAGACTTCAATAAGAATCAACTTTCCACTTTTGATGGGTTGGATGTGTAGACATTTTCTACTTTCTACTGTACTTCTAATCAAGGGCATTCATGGAGATAAGCCACGAGTTTGCCAGAGAGATCAGCCAGAAGCTACTCCAGGCAGCAACATGTAAGAAGATACCCTGTCAGAGATTTAGTGAGACTGGTTCCACCTATAGGTTCTGATTGTAGCCAGCCATGTTGGCTTACTTACCTTTTTGATTCTGCAGTAAAAATCCTATTTAAAATAATAGTCTTGCTTCTCCTATTCTCTAGGGAAACCTTGAGAGAAAGTTCTATGTTTAGGTTAGAGTGCTAATGGGAAGACAGTGACTGTTCCTCCTCCCTTCCAGCTGACCTCCCATTCTCCAGGAACACAGTCAAGGCAAGTTGGGTGGTAGTGCTAGTGGCCAGGGGAGCCCTATGAGCTGATACTACAGGAAGTGACAAGCACAGGAAAATTCAGTGGGAAGACACCATACTGGGTCCTCTCTGAAGGATACTACACCATAGAGGAAATCTCCAAAGGGGTGTGAGTAGCTAGCTCTTAAGGAGATAGGGAAGTGATTACAAACATATAATTCCCCAAGCATATCTCAGACTAAAAGAAAATTGCAGTGGTGGCATCATTTGGTTTGTGGGTGCAGCTATCATTTGCTAAATTGGAGACATTTGACTCTGGCTCTTAAGAATTGTACTGCTGTTTATAGAACAAATCTTACATTTAAAAGTTAAAATAAAACAGATCGTGATCTTCTTTACATAATCCAATTTTCAAAAAACAGCAAATAACAACTTTTTTCCAATTTGAAATGTGAAGCATGTGTGTTGGTGAACACCTGTTCTAGAAGCAGCATTTATCTACTTGACCTAATTTTATTCTGTATGTTGGCCTGCAATGCAATAGGAAGTCCATAGAGAGGATAAACAGAAAGCTTAGTGAGCAGTCTCCCTCTGCCACTAGGAAATAAATGACAGAAGAGTCAGTCAATCCTATAAGTTTCCACTGTTTTCCATTTTTTAGCTAGAAGGAAGGGGAGCAATGTAATCAGAGACCAGATAACAAAAATAAAAAATAAAAAGAATGATCAAATACCTCAAATATCCAAAGCAATCTTGAGCAAACACAACAAAACTAGAGGCAACATACTACCTATTCCTGAATATACTACAAAGCTGTAGTTATCAAAGCATCATGGTACTGGTGTTAAAAGCAGACACATAGACCAGTGTAACAGAATGGAGAACCCAAAAATGAATGTGCACATTTATGGTCAATTGATTTTCAACAAAGATACCAAGAATATAAAACAAGGAAAGGAAAGTCTCTTCAATTAATGATGCTGGGAAAACTGGATATCCATGTACATAAGAATAAAATTAGACCCTTATGCCACACCATATCATAAATCAGCTCAAAATGGATTAAAGACTTAAACATAAGACCTGAAACTGTACTATTAGAAGAAAACATATGAGAGAAGTTTCATGAGATTGGTCTGGGCAATGATTTTTTGTTTAATATGACACCCAAAGCACAAGCAACAAAAGCAAAAATAAATGAACAGAATTACATCAAACTAAAAAGCTTCTGCACAGAAGAGGAAGCAATCAATAAAGTGACAACCTATGAAATGGGAGAAAATATTTGCGAGCCATATATCTGATAAAGGATTAATATCCAAAATATATAATAAATGCATACAACTAAACAGCAAGAAAACAAATAACCATATATATATATATGTATATAACAAAAAAAGTCACCAAGGATAGGGAGGAAAAATGGATTACAAACAGAAAAAAATCAACATAACTATTTTGAATGAATAATATAGCAACACCAAAGTGCTGGGATGATGGGAAGAAATAACCTAAACAACTTTTATACGCAGTATTTTGATTCTGTATCTTCAGGTGAGAGTAACAGCTATTGCACTCAAGTTGGTAGATCTGTTCTTACCATATATGGATTAGCAGTTTCTAAGTTTGGGAAAGAAAATGTTTAGCAGCTGGTCTGTGATCAACTTATCTGTCATTACCAGGAAAGGAAAGAAAGAAAGAAAGAAAGAAAGGAAGGAAGGAAGGAAGGAAGGAAGGAAGGAAGAAGGAGGGAGGGAGGGAGGGAGGGAGGGAGGAAGGAAGGAAGGAAGGAAGGAAGAAAGGAAGGACTAATCTCTTCGCAAACATGTTGATAACAGATGTATGGTTTATCTATGGAAACTATGGAATGATTTAACAAGAAGTCCCAGTTAATGATTGCTTATGGGAAATAAATCTAGAATCTATAAATTTATGTGGCAGTGCTTCCTGAAAAATATTTAATCTATGTAAATATTTGAGTATAAAATCGCAATGTTTCATAACCAAAAATGCTCCCTGCTACGTAAGTTAGGAAACTATTCATAGTTACTAAATTATACTTTTTTCCAATAATGGATATTGAATTGATACATGTAATGAGAAAAATTCTTTGGATTCTCAATGTAATTAAAACATTGGGTCATAAATAGATTCCTCGCCATGACCTATGCGAAAACTTGAGAAGCACTGTTTTGCTGTCTTAAATTTAACAATGTTGATATGTTTTCTGTTTACCTTATAGCTGATTTTCTAGATAATATAACTTTGATATATAAGGCCCTGTAATTATAAAATTGTTAGCTAAAAATGTAATGGTGTCTAAGATGTGAGTTGCCAGCTCACAGTTAAGTATTCTAAAGGAGAACTAAAGTCACAAATCTCCAACCTGTTACACATTAGAATTGCCTGAAACATTTTGGAAGCTATACTGATAACATTTTGGAAGCTATACTAATAACCAAAATTTCATATTATCTATTTCTGTAATAAAAATTATTCCAACACTTAGTGGTTTAAAACAATGCCAATTTATATCTTACAATTTTACAGGTAAATAATCAAGCAAGAATTGGCTAGGTGATTCTTCTGCTACACCTGGCTAGGCTTGGCCGAAGCTCAGGGACAGCTCCTCCCATATGCCTGGTACCTTGAGGACATCTGGAAAACTGAATTAATCAAGGCCCCTTTCCCTCAGTATGTATTCTCAAACTTCTCTGTAGTGTCTCTCCAGCAGGCTAATTTAAGCCTCTTAAATGGAGGTTCAGGGCTGCAAATGCTAGTGTTTCAAAACTCTTAGAAAGTAGTAGAAGACTTCCTGTGACATAGCCACAGAAGTCCCAGATCATCACTCTGCCACCATCAAACAAATCACTAAGGCTGGCCCAGATTCAAGGGGAGGACAGTTACACTCTATGGCACAAAAGGAGTAGCAAAGAATTTGCAACATCTTTAATCTACTACATAGGCATCACCTGAGACCAATTAAATCAGAATCTCTAAGGATGGAGTTTTGCATCAGTATCATTTTAAAGCTCCTTGATTCTAATGTGCACCTAAGGCTGAGAATTACTGAATTAAAGTAAATGGCACTAGTAATTTCCAAGTCATTATTCCATTTGTTAATTCTTTTTTAATGAACTTCTAAAAATAGTTTACTTCCTATTTTTGCAAAGCAGTCACCCTGATGAAAACGAATAATGTGTGCAACACTTGAGCTACATTAATTTTTATACACACAAAAAATGTTGCTAATCTATCCTCAGGAGACAGGACTATTTAAGATAATTTTTCACATTTGTGAAAGATTTGCATTGATTTATGCCGTCTTTGCTTTCCAGGTGTTTCTTATAAGGGATCTGACTCATTAGCAGTTTTCTAATCAGTTAAGATGTTTACAAATATATTAATCTCATCTGTAACCACCCACCAACCAATCCATGTTGCCAAATTCTATAGCTTTTCAAAATCGCACCATTTACTTTTTCAATTGTATCCCCCTCGCTACTCGTTGAGCACTTTGCACTCCATTCACAATGAACTCTACACTATCTCTTTACAAGGTTCAAATATCTCTATATATGCTTGATATATCCAATATTCTGAATGTCCTCCACATCCAGCTTCTATAACCTCAACCTCTATACCAACCATCTTTTGATACATGCTTTAAAAGCCAATTCCAGTGTTCTGTCCTTTGTGAATCCTTTCCAATCCCCCCGCTCTTCGCAAACTGGCAGGAAGAATTGTTTCTTATGTTCCCACAAATAAGTATGAAGAATTACTCTGTTGTAATTCTTGTCTCATTATATTCTAATAATCTTTCTTTTTACATGTCTGTTTTTTTCATTCAGTGAACTCCAAAAGAGAAGAATTGAGCCACTAATTTCTATATTTTTATTACTTAGCAGAATGCATGATATATAACAGGTGCTCAATAAAGGTTTTGTTTCCTAGAACTTTAAAAAATATGTAAAAATGTTAAAGAACAGTGCAGTATAACTTGTAAACAATGATTAAATTTAATCAGTAGCTACTGTGAAGGAAAGTTGACCGGATGTTTTAACTACCTGTGCCTATGGGTATCCCACTCAGTATTTTCTTTCATCTAGTTTTTTCTGTGTTGTTCCAAAAAAGAATATAATACCGATATGATTTTGTACATATATATATATATTTTTGTTGTTGTTGTTGTGTTTTTTTTTTTTTTTTTGAGATGGGGTCTCACTCTGTCACCCAGACTGGAGTGCAGTGGTATGATCACAGCTTACTGAAGCCTCAACCTCCCACACTCAAGTGACCCTCCCACCTGAGCCTCATGAGTACCTTGGACTATAGGTGCATGCCACCACACCCAGCTAATTAAAACAATATTTTTTTGTAGGAGATGAGGTCTCACTATGTTTTCCAAGTTAGTCTCAAACTTCTTGGCTCAAGAGATCCTCCCACTTCAGCCTCCCAAAGTGCTGGGATTACACCCATGAGCCAATGCACCCAGCCTGTATGATTTCATCTAATTCTTTAAACTACTGTAGCCAAATCCCTTACAATGCAACATGGTTTAGAAATAGTTGTCACTACTCCATGCTCTGAGCATATCAGTAACAGTTTCAGGCAGATGATCATATGAAAGGCCTAGGGAGGTAGCCAGGTTATCAACTCTTATTTGCTTATTTTCTGATTCCGTAAGTGCCCAGTGATTCTCTTATCTTCCAAACCAGGACAGCAAGTTGGAACCAAACTTTGCCCTGTATTCCAGCAGCGCACCATATAGCGGAGTCTACTGTGTATATTATTTCTGTTAAGCCATGTATACATGGGGCTAGTCTCTGCCTGTGATCTAATTTGCCTGTTTTTCAGGTAGAATTTCTGAAATTATCTGGCATTAATTGATACAGATACTTTGTGCCATGTACTCAGCCCAGTTGTAATGCTCTTCCAGTCCCCACGCACCTGCCACTGTCTTTTGCCTCCTTACTCAACTGACATTCTCTTAGAACTCAGTTGCCTGGCCCAACTTTTCCCTCTTCAGTCCCATTCTCTGATTTCACTGCCCATGTTGCCCAGCCAATGAGCCCACTAGTTTACTAGTCATTGATTTCCACTGAGCCCTGATTATACTCAATGGCATAACTAGAGCCAAGTAGGGCACAAACAAATCCCTAGTCGGGGTTAGGATATGGAACATAAAACTTAATTCCTTCATCAAGGCATTGATCATTATTTTTGGTGTAAAAGAGTGTGCCACAGGAAGATGAAAACTGTGGCAAACTGAAGTGGAATCCTAATGCATAAAAATAAGAGAAGAGAACCATTCTATTTCTTGCCATCATGTTAGATGGCTATTTTGCACACAAGATCCTCCCTCTATGCCCTATCCCTGGTTGACTCCTACTAGCCTTTTAATAGTTAAGAGTCATTCTTCCCTGGAAGCCTTCCCAGATTTGTACACTATTATACAAATCACCTTCTTTCTTATCTCACAAAGTATTTTAGGTGGCCCTCTCTAGAACCTTCATAGTATGAGGCACCCAGTGATGAGTTGCCCCTATCATTGGTTGTATCATTTTATAGTGTTTGTGAGTCTTGTACCCACTACTCACACTTGACTTGGCATAAATCTAGTGTTAGTCATGCTTGTGTTGTCACTGTCATAATAGACAGCCAAAAATATAATGTCTTCTTGACATATTTGATGAACAAATGGATATATTAATGAATGCACTATATCCATTGTTCTGTTATTTTCATTTAACATCCTTGCATGAATTATTAATTTTAATTCCAGATATGGAATTGGAATGATTTAGTTCTGTCTCTCAAACAAATTTGCCAGAATAATTCCAAAACATCTGTTGTCACTAGATAGCAAAAGAAATTAATTTCTAAATTAAGATCAACATATTTTAAATGTGTGATGCAAAATACTACACTGTCCTAGAAGAAACCAAATTAGTTTTTGAAGTCAGAGAATACTTCCTAAGTAATTGGTATTTAAGGTGAGTTCTGAGAGACAAGTGGTGATTTACCAGTCTTACAGAAAAAGAAGAAAAGGCCAAAATATCAGCATCTTAAGACAAAAGTTTACTTCTCAGTCACATAGCAAACTAAGCATAAGCAATCCAAGACTGATCTGTTGGCTTCCTGAAACTTCATGAACACAGACTTCTTTTGCTTTTGCTGTGCTGTGTTCAACAAGTAGCTTTTTTTTTTTTTTTTTTTTTTATTATACTTTAAGTTCTAGGGTACATGTGCATGACGTTTATATCATGTATAACTCCCCAATGCAATCCCTCCCTCCTCCCCCCTCCCCATGATAGGCCCCAGTGTGTGATGTTCCCCTTCCCGAGTCCAAGTGATCTCATTGTTCAGTTCCCACCTATGAGTGAGAACATGCGGTGTTTGGTTTTCTCTTCTTGTGATAGTTTGCTAAGAATGATGGTTTCCAGCTGCATCCATGTCCCTACAAAGGACGCAAACTCATCCTTTTTGATGGCTGCATAGTATTCCATGGTGTATATGTGCCACATTTTCTTAATCCAGTCTGTCACAGATGGACATTTGGGTTGATTCCAAGTCTTTGCTATTGTGAATAGTGCCGCAATAAACATACGTGTGCATGTGTCTTTGTAGTAGAGTAATTTATAATCCTTGGGTATATACCCAGTAGTGGGATGGCTGGGTCATATGGTACATCTAGTTCTAGATCCTTGAGGAATCGCCATACTGTTTTCCATAATGGTTGAACTAGTTTACAATCCCACCAACAGTGTAAAAGTGTTCCTATTTCTCCACATCCTCTCCAACACCTGTTGTTTCCTGACTTCTTAATGATTGCCATTCTAACTGGTGTGAGATGGTATCTCATTGTGGTTTTGATTTGCATTTCTCTGATGGCGAGTGATGATGAGCATTTTTTCATGTGTCTGTTGGCTGTATGGATGTCTTCTTTTGAGAAATGTCTGTTCATATCCTTTCCCACTTTTTGATGGGGTTGTTTGTTTTTTTCTTGTATATTTGTTTGAGTTCTTTGTAGATTCTGGATATTAGCCCTTTGTCAGATGAGTAGGTTGCAAAAATTTTTTCCCATTCTGTAGGTTGCCTGTTCACTCTGATGGTAGTTTCTTTAGCTGTGCAAAAGCTCTTTAGTTTAATTAGATCCCATGTGTCAATTTTGCTTTTGCTGCCGTTGCTTTTGGTGTTTTAGACATGAAGTCCTTGCCCATGCCTATGTCCTGAATGGTACTACCTAGATTTTCTTCTAGGGTTTTTATGGTATTAGGTCTAACATTTAAGTCTCTAATCCATCTTGAATTAATTTTCGTATAAGGGGTAAGGAAAGGATCCAGTTTCAGCTTTCTACTTATGGCTAGCCAATTTTCCCAGCACCATTTATTAAATAGGGAATCCTTTCCCCATTTCTTGTTTCTCTCAGGTTTGTCAAAGATCAGATGGCTGTAGATGTGTGGTATTATTTCTGAGGACTCTGTTCTGTTCCATTGGTCTATATCTCTGTTGTGGTACCAGTACCATGCTGTTTTGGTTACTGTAGCCTTGTAGTATAGTTTGAAGTCAGGTAGCGTGACGCCTCCAGCTTTGTCCTTTTGACTTAGGATTGTCTTGGCAATGCGGGCTCTTTTTTGGTTCCATATGAACTTTAAAGCCGTTTTTTCCAATTCTGTGAAGAAAGTCATTGGTAGCTTGATGGGGATGGCATTGAATCTATAAATCACCTTGGGCAGTATGGCCATTTTCACGATATTGATTCTTCCTATCCATGAGCATGGTATGTTCTTCCATTTGTTTGTGTCCTCTTTGATTTCACTGAGCAGTGGTTTGTAGTTCTCCTTGAAGAGGTCCTTTACATCCCTTGTAAGCTGGATTCCTAGGTATTTTATTCTCTTTGAAGCAATTGTGAATGGAAGTTCATTCCTGATTGGCTCTCTGCTTGTCTGTTACTGGTGTATAAGAATGCTTGTGATTTTTGCACATTAATTTTGTATCCTGAGACTTTGCTGAAGTTGCTTATCAGCTTAAGGAGATTTTGGGCTGAGACAATGGGGTTTTCTAAATATACAATCATGTCATCTGCAAACAGGGACAATTTGACTTCTTCTTTTCCTAACTGGATACCCTTGATTTCTTTCTCTTGCCTGATTGCCCTAGCCAGAACTTCCAACACTATGTTGAATAGGAGTGGTGAGAGAGGGCATCCCTGTCTTGTGCCAGTTTTCAAAGGGAATTTTTCCAGTTTTTGCCCATTCAGTATGATATTAGCTGTGGGTTTGTCATAAATAGCTCTTATTATTTTGAGGTACGTTCCATCAATACCAAATTTATTGAGCGTTTTTAGCATAAAGGGCTGTTGAATTTTGTCAAAAGCCTTTTCTGCATCTATTGAGATAATCATGTGGTTCTTGTCTTTGGTTCTGTTTATATGCTGGATTACGTTTATTGATTTGCGAATGTTGAACCAGCCTTGCATCCCAGGGATGAAGCCCACTTGATCATGGTGGATAAGCTTTTTGATGTGCTGCTGAATCCGGTTTGCCAGTATTTTATTGAGGATTTTTGCATCGATGTTCATCAGGGATATTGGTCTAAAATTCTCTTTTTTTGTTGTGTCTCTGCCAGGCTTTGGTATCAGGATGATGTTGGCCTCATAAAAAGAGTTAGGGAGGATTCCCTCTTTTTCTATTGATTGAATAGTTTCAGAAGGAATGGTACCAGCTCCTCCTTGTACCTCTGGTAGAATTCAGCTGTGAATCCATCTGGTCCTGGACTTTTTTTGGTGGGTAGGCTATTAATTGTTGCCTCAATTTCAGAGCCTGCTATTGGTCTATTCAGGGATTCAACTTCTTCCTGGTTTAGTCTTGGAGAGTGTAAGTGTCCAGGAAATTATCCATTTCTTCTAGATTTTCTAGTTGATTTGCGTAGAGGCATTTATAGTATTCTCTGATGGTTGTTTGTATTTCTGTGGGGTCGGTGGTGATATCCCCTTTATCATTTTTTATTGCGTCTATTTGATTCTTCTCTCTTTTCTTCTTTATTAGTCTAGCTAGCGGTCTGTCAATTTTGTTGATCTTTTCAAAAAACCAACTCCTGGATTCATTGATTTTTTGGAGGGTTTTTTGTGTCTCTATCTCCTTCAGT
This sequence comes from Trachypithecus francoisi, assembly GCF_009764315.1. Lineage (NCBI taxonomy): Eukaryota > Metazoa > Chordata > Mammalia > Primates > Cercopithecidae > Trachypithecus > Trachypithecus francoisi. The sequence goes on from NW_022681454.1 coordinate 99,814,878, forward strand.
TCTGCTCTGATCTTAGTTATTTCTTGCCTTCTGCTAGCTTTTGAATGTGTTTGCTCTTGCCTCTCTAGTTCTTTTAATTGTGATGTTAGAGTGTCAATTTTAGATCTCTCCTGCTTTCTCTTGTGGGCATTTAGTGCTATAAATTTCCCTCTACACACTGCTTTAAATGTGTCCCAGAGATTCTGGTATGTTGTATCTTTGTTCTCATTGGTTTCAAAGAACATCTTTATTTCTGCTTTCATTTCGTTATGTACCCAGTAGTCATTCAGGAGCAGGTTGTTCAGTTTCCATGTAGTTGAGCGGTTTTGATTGAGTTTCTTAGTCCTGAGTTCTAGTTTGATTGCACTGTGGTCTGAGAGACAGTTTGTTATAATTTCTGTTCTTGTACATTTGCTGAGGAGTGCTTTACTTCCAATTATGTGGTCAATTTTGGAATAAGTGCGATGTGGTGCTGAGAAGAATGTATATTCTGTTGATTTGGGGTGGAGAGTTCTATAGATGTCTATTAGGTCCGCTTGGTGCAGAGATGAGTTCAATTCCTGGATATCCTTGTTAACTTTCTGTCTCGTTGATCTGTCTAATGTTGACAGTGGAGTGTTGAAGTCTCCCATTATTATTGTATGGGAGTCTAAGTCTCTTTGTAGGTCTCTAAGGACTTGCTTTATGAATCTGGGTGCTCCTGTATTGGGTGCATATATATTTAGGAGAGTTAGCTCTTCCTGTTGAATTGATCCCTTTACCATGATGTAATGGCCTTCTTTGTCTCTTTTGATCTTTGATGGTTTAAAGTCTGTTTTATCAGAGACTAGGATTGCAACCCCTGCTTTTTTTGTTCTCCATTTGCTTGGTAGATCTTCCTCCATCCCTTTATTTTGAGCCTATGTATGTCTCTGCATGTGAGATGGGTCTCCTGAATACAGCAGACTGATGGGTCTTGACTCTTGATCCAGTTTGCCAGTCTGTGTCTTTTAATTGGAGCATTTAGTCCATTGACATTTAAGGTTAATATTGTTATGTGTGAACTTGATCCTGTCATTATGATATTAACTGGTTATTTTGCTCGTTAGTTGATGCAGTTTCTTCCTAGCCTCGATGGTCTTTACATTTTGGCATGTTTTTGCAATGGCTGGTACCGGTTGTTCCTTTCCATGTTTAGGGCTTCCTTCAGGGTCTCTTGTAAGGCAGGCCTGGTGGTGACAAAATCTCTAAGCATTTGCTTATCTGTAAAGGATTTTATTTCTCCTTCACTGATGAAGCTTAGTTTGGCTGGATATGAAATTCTGGGTTGAAAATTCTTTTCTTTAAGAACGTTGAATATTGGCCCCCACTCTCTTCTGGCTTGTAGAGTTTCTGCCGAGAGGTCTGCTGTTATTCTGATGGGCTTCCCTTTGTGGGTAACCCGACCTTTCTCTCTGGCTGCCCTTAAGATTTTTTCCTTCATTTCAACTTTGGTGAATCTGGCAATTATGTGTCTTGGAGTTGCTCTTCTGGAGGAGTATCTTTGTGGCGTTCTCTGTATTTCCTGAATTTGAATGTTGGCCTGCCCTACTAGGTTGGGGAAGTTCTCCTGGATGATATCCTGAAGAGTGTTTTCCAACTTGGTTCCATTTTCCCCCTCACTTTCAGGCACCCCAATCAGACGTAGATTTGGTCTTTTTACATAATCCCATACTTCTTGCAGGCTTTGTTCATTTCTTTTTCTTCTTTTTTCTTTTGGTTTCTCTTCTCGCTTCATTTCATTCATTTGATCCTCAATCGCTGATACTCTTTCCTCCAGTTGATCGAGTCGGTTACTGAAGCTTGTGCATTTGTCACGTATTTCTCGTGTCATGGTTTTCATCTCTGTCATTTCGTTTATGATCTTCTCTGCATTAATTAGTCTAGCTGTCAATTCTTCCACTTTTTTTTCAAGATTTTTAGTTTCTTTGCGCTGGGTACGTAATTCCTCCTTTAGCTCTGAGAGGTTTGATGGACTGAAGCCTTCTTCTCTCATCTCGTCAAAGTCATTCTCTGACCAGCTTTGATCCGTTGCTGGCGATGGGCTGCGCTCCTTTGCAGGGGGAGATGCGCTCTTATTTTTTGAATTTCCAGCTTTTCTGCCCTGCTTCTTCCCCATCTTTGTGGTTTTATCTGTCTCTGGACTTTGATGATGGTGACGTACTGATGGGGTTTTGGTATAGGTGTCCTTCCTGTTTGATAGTTTTCCGTCTGACAGTCAGAAGGACTGTCTGTTGGTCTGTTGGAGATTGCTTGAGGTCCACTCCAGACCCTGTTTGCCTGGGTATCAGCAGCAGAGGTTGCCGAAGATAGAATATTGCTGAACAGCGAGTGTACCTGTCTGATTCTTTCTTTGGAAGTTTCCTCTCAGGGGTGACGCCACCCTGTGAGGTGTGGGGTGTCAGACTGCCCCTAGTGGGGGATGTCTCCCAGCTAGGCTACTCGGGGTCAGGGACCCACCTGAGCAGGCAGTCTGTCCGTTCTCAGATCTCAACCTCCGCGTTAGGAGATCCACGGCTCTCCCCAAAGCTGTCAGACAGAGTCGTTCGCGTCTGCAGCGGCCCCGCTCTTTCCCCTAATGGACTGCAGCTGTGCGCTGTCCGCAGAGGTAGAGTCTACAGAGACAGGCAGGCTTCCTTGAGCTGCTGTGAGCTCCACCCAGTTCGAGCTTCCCAGCGGCTTTGTTTACCTACTTAAGCCTCGGCAATGGCGGGCGCCCCTCCCCCAGCCTCGCTGCTGCCTTGCGGATAGATCGCCGCAGACGGCTGTGTTAGCAGTGAGGGAGGCTCCGTGGGCGTGGGACCCTCCCGGCCAGGTGTGGGATATATTCTCCTGGTGTGCCTGTTTCCTTAAAGCGCAGTATTGGGGTGGGAGTTACCCGATTTTCCAGGTGTTGTGTGTCTCAGTTCCCCTGGCTAGGAAAAGGGATTTCCTTCCCCCTTGCGCTTCCAGGTGAGGCGATGCCTCGCCCTGCTTCAGCTCACGCTGGTCAGGCTGCAGCAGCTGACCGCACCGATTGTCCGGCACTCCCTAGAGAGATGACCCCAGTACCTCAGTTGAAAATGCAGAAATCACCGGTCTTCTGTGTCGCTCGCGCTGGGAGTTGGAGACTGGAGCTGTTCCTATTCGGCCATCTTGCTCCGCCCACCAACAAGTAGCTTTTATCTCATTGTCTATGAGGACTCTTCCAGCTCCTAAGTCTTGTTTCAAGCCAGAGACAAGGAGAGAAGTCATACTCCTCTCCTTTTATGACTACCACCTGGAAATTGCACACCTTACTTCTACTTACATCCTATTGTCTAGAACCTAGTCACAAGGCCTTTTGTAGTTCCCATACAAAAGATACTGGGAAATAAAGTATTTAGCTGGGAGGCCAGGTGCCCAGATAAAGCTCTAGAGTTCTATTTAATAAAGGAAGAAGCAGAGGGGGACAACCAACAGAATGTGAGAAGTCTCTGACAAAAGAAAGAATATGGTGAATCATAGGAACTGAGAAAAATCCAGAAAGGGATCAATCACAGGGGTGATGACAATAGAGCAAGCAGCAACGGACAACAGAAGTCTCACAGAACTGATTCCAACTCTTGATTTCTAACTTGTAAGTTTTCTGGTTTGAAGTTTCAATTATCTTCCAGTCCTTAAGTCCAGGCTTGAATCCCAGTTACCTTCTCCATGATAAATGTCCTGCCTCAATCCCAATCTGGCAAGTAAGCTTCATTTTATTGATAAATCACCATTTATAACCCAATTGCGCCTCTGGCGTCCCTGGACATCATTATTCTTACCTGGCCTCCTGATGCCACCTAATCCACCTGATTAGGAAAATTTTCGGAGAAGGAGTTGTGGCCTAGGAGAATATACTGAAAGTTGCCATCTACATATTACTCCATTTGAGTTACACTGGTTATCCATAATTCAGGACAATGGATTTAGAGTTGTTAATAGACTAATTATCACCCACATTTTAACATCCCATTACATGAGATCAAGAATCAGCATAGAGAATTCCATCCCCCAGCTCGTGCCTCTCTCCTAAAAATGTGCTGTAGGTGGTGCTTGACTTTTAGAACTAAAGATGGGTAATTCTAAGAAAACAATAATTACAGAAAGATCTTCCAGGTGATCAGATTGAAAGAATCATAAATAACAACCAGGTTTGGTTATATTTTGAAGAAAATTATCCATGATTCCTCAACATAGAAATAACCAGTGTTTTGGTATATTTTCTTCTAACCTATTTAGGTTAGAAGACATGCTTTTTTTACATAAGTAAAATCATGCCTCATGTATATTTTTGTATACTGATTTTTTTCAAGCATTTTCTCATATCTTAAAAGATTCTGAGGATATCTTTGAGGTGTACATAGTAATCTTATCTTTTTAATGTATTTTAACTTATTAGTCTGTTTCCTGGTTATTGGACACTGATGCAGTTTCAGTGCTTTTATTGAAATTCATACTCTAATAATCATTCATCTTTGGATATAAATCTGTATGAAACAATGTTCCTAATTGTTTGCTGGAATTGTTGGGTTTAATGAATAATAAATTTCATTTTTAAAGGTTTTATCAGTTTGTACCCATATGAAAAGTATATAAACTGAATTTTTCATTATGATTTCATCACTATTACTTTTGAAAATAATTTCTAATTAGATGGGTAAAAAATAAATATCTCATTGTCTTAATGTGCATAATTTATGTTGGTATTGAGATTAGGCTTTTGGGGGTTTTAATATATTTAAGGGTTATATGTGTGTTTGATCTATGAGCTGTATATTTGATACCCATCTTTTAGGCTGGACCTTGCAGGTGGTAGGGTTCTTTGAGAGCTATTTATTTTGTCATCTTTTGTTGCAAATATGTCTGAGTTTCTAATTTCCTTTTGAATTGGGTTTATGGGGCTTTTAATATTAAGAAATTGTTAAGTACTGTGTGGCCAAGCCTAAGAATTTTGATCTTTGTGATTTTTTTTTCATTTCCTTTAGCAAATCTTTTTCCATTTGGAAATAAGTATTACTCATATATTATGTATAATTTCAAAAATTGTTTTCTTTTATTTTTAATTACTTTTTATTTATAATTGACACAAAATAATTGTACATATTTAGGGGGTATAGTGGGATGTTTCAATGCATGCATACATTAATGATCAAATCAGGGTAATTACCATATCTATCATTTTAAACATTTATCATTTCTTCCTGGTAACAACATTCAATATATATATATATTTGTATTTTTTAGTAGAGACGGGGTTTCGCCGTGTTAGCCAGGATGGTCTCGATCTCCTGACCTCGTGATCCGCCCGTCTCAGCCTCCCAAAGTGCTAGGATTACAGGCTTGAGCCACCGCGCCCGGCCTCAAAATATTTTAGCTATATTGAAATAAATACTACACTGTTATTTGCTGTAGTCACCCTCCTGTGTAATAGAACACCAGAACTTATTCTTCCTGTTTAATTGTGACTTTATACTCCTGTATACTCATTGACTAACCTCTCCCAGTCCCCCTTCCTCTCTACCTTCCCCAGTTTCTGGTAACCACCATTCTACTCTGTGCTTCTATGAAATCAACTTTTTTAGATTCCATATGACTGAGATCATGTGATGTTTGTCTTTCTGTGCCTGGCTTATTTCACTTAACATAATGTCTTCCAGGTTAATCCATGTTGCCACAAATGAGAGGATTTCATTCTGTTTTATGGCTGAACAGTATTTGATTGTTTGTGTATACACACATCTACAGATAAATGGATAATGAAATGTTATGCACATACAACACACACATACACACACACACACACGTATAACATTTCTTTACCTGTAGATAGTCATTTAAGTTGACTTCATATCTTGGCTATTGTGAATAGCACTGCAGTAAACAGAGTGTGGATATCTCTTGGACATATGATTTCTTTTCCTTTGGACATATATCCAGTACTGAGATTACCAGATCATATGATAGTTCTATTTTTAATTTTTTGAGGACCTTCCATGCTATTTTTCATAATGGCTGGAGTAATGTACAGTTTTACCAATAATGTATAAGAGTTCCCTTTTCTCCACATCCTCACCAGTATTTGTTATTTTTTTCTTTTTGATAATAAGCATTCTAATTTGGGTGATGTGGTATCTTATTGTGCTCTTGATTTGCATTTCCTTTTTAGCGTTTAACTCTGATACAGCTGCAATTTACTTTTGGTGAATGTGGAAGCTGATTTTTTGCATCAATTCAGTTTTCAATTTCAACTTTCCCTTTGGCTAATGTAGTTTTTAATGTACACAAGCAGTAAGAAAATATTATTGCCTCAAAATTATAGAACTGATAAGGTAGACTTGGAAAACAATGACACAAGCTAAGGCAGAGTCAAAGACCTTGAAGATCTCTCAGGAAGGCTTAGCCATGACCAATAAAAAGTATTGGTTGGGGCTGTTGTTTGGGAAGGTTTAAAGTCCAGGCCTGGAGCATATTATGCTAAGTAGGATAAACCAGACACAGAAGGATAGCTACTGCAAGATCTCAATTATTTGTAGCATCTAAAAAGGTCAAATTCATAGAAGTGGAGAGTAGAATGTAGTTACCACGGCTGGGAGTGGAGAAAATGAAATGTTGGTCAACGGTCACAAAGTTTTGTTATGTGGGATGAGTACGTTCAGAGATCTAATGTACAGCATGGTTGACTATAGTTAATAATACCATGCTATATACTTGAAATTTGCTAAGACAGCAGGTCTTTAGTATTCTTACCACACATACAAAAAGGTAACCAAGTAAGTAGATATGTTAATTAGCTTGACTATAGTAATCATTACATCATGTTTATGTATACCAAAACATCACATTGTACACTTTATATATACACAATTTTTATTTAAAAAAATAAAAATTAAATAAACGAATAAGTCCATCTATTCCCCAAGGGAATCACAAAACAGAGCTGCTTTATATGAAAACTACATGTTCTATTAATCTGAACTATTTTAGATGTAGGAGTCTGAACTACGTCACAAAGTTGCTTCAATTTTCTAATTCACTTAGTCTGTATAAATGCAGCTTCAGAACAGTCCCTGGCTATTAAGTGGCTTATGCTAGTGGCATGACAAGATAAAGATGATCTTTTATTGCTAGTACTTCCAGGCATGATTTCACAATAACAGCTATGAAAGGAATAAAAATCAAACAGAAATAATTATTTCTCTCCTTATGCCCTATAAAAATTGTACCTATTGCAAAATGGATGCCTGAAATACATTCAGGGAAGAAACCACATGAATTGTTCTTAACCCGGAAAGAAAGCTGTCTGTAAAGGGGAATATTCCCTTCTTTTTAACCTGTGTTACTTTGTGATAATAACCTCAAAATTCCAATTTTGTCTTTACTGGATTAAAAAACAAGTTTAAAAAAAGAGTCTCAAAAAGTATTCTTGTAAAAATAATTTATTGATGGAGGTCAAAAGGGGACTTGTGGAAGCCCTTAGCGGGCAGAAAAACTAAGCTAGGAGGTGGTCTCGGCTGGAGAGGAGCTACAGTCTGATTCCACCGGGAGCTCAGGGGCGTGAATTTCACAACAGAACTGCTGCCACCTTGAGGTAAGGGAGCTAGTGATTGGCTGTAGGTTACATAGCAGCCGTGAGCCCTTTAAACAGTCACCTACATGTGTAGGAGCCACAAAACGGGACTACAGCACCCCACTGCCACCACCATAGCCTCCTAGCCACACTCACTTTTCCCTGAGCCTGGAAAGTCCTCCCTTTCCTAACTCCCATGTTATCTACTAAGTGAAGTCTTTTCCACCCTCCCACAAACATCCCCAACTCCCTTGGTCTTTTTGTGTGTGATCTCACTATCCTCTCTCCTTTCTTGTAATATTTATGACATCATATTGGAGCAATCTGTCTACATGTCTTTCCTTTCCTCCTGAGAATGCCCGAAAGAAAGCAATTATGACATTTATTTTCATGTGCCCAGTGCTCGGGAGAGTGCCTAATACATGACCGATGTTCAATAAATCTTGGTAATTCAAAACTTCTAAATACAAAACCAAAAGTTAAATTATAATGTGGCATAGCTGGGTATCCAATGATAAAATTTAGGCAGCAGCAAATGCAGCAGAATAGCCGTTGGGTGTCTTGAGTACTTGAATGTTAATGGTGGTCGGACTCCAGTACTTACCCTAGCTTAGTTCTTTCTCTGTTGTTAGATCCATAACTCGGTTATCTGTAAGGATTCTTAATCATCTCCTTAAAGCAATGGAGCAGCCGCACTATATACCCCAAATAATGTCTTTCACTGACAAACTAGCAAGTATTAGAAATACCTGCTGCTGCTCCATACCCCATGGCCCAATTCCCTATGCTCTTCATCTAAAAGTTTCATGAGAAATTCAGGATACCAATTTATATCAGTTAGACATTACTGCAAAATAAATCATTTCAAGACTCAATGGCTTAAAACAAAAATTAGTAATTCTCATGAACACATTTATAGATAAGCTAAAAGTCAGCTGATCTGGGCCAATTTTGGCTGGGAGTCTTTGCTTCCAGCTGCTGGTGTACCTATCTCAACTCCTTATTATGGGTCAATTTCATTTTCTTCTCCACTTGTGTTCCTTCTCATTTACTTTGTAAGTTGTTCAGCCCCCACCAACCCCCCCTCCAAACCTGTAAGTGTGATAAGGTCTACAAAGCAGTAACATGTTCAAGAAAAATCTCTGCTAGTTGTGGAGTCAGAAAATACTTTCCTAAGGAATTGGTATTTATGCTGAGGCCTGAGAGAAACTCCTAGCAAGACCAAAAATGAGGAAAGGGATTACTAGGCAAGAGAAATCTTGTTTTAGTTGGGATATGGTTTAACCTCTGAAACAGAGACCAAAACAACCGTGGTTTACACAAGATTAAAGTTTATTTCTCAGTCATGTAACCATCTGGGTAAAGCAGATCAAGGCTGTTAGGATTGCTCCATGGTGCCAGGGGTTTAAGCTTTTCCCATCTTTTTGCTCAGTCGTCTTCAACATGTAGCTTCATTCCATGGGCTGAGATGATGGCTTTGGTTGTGTCCATATTCCTACAAGGCTACACGTATCCACATAAAGCTGGTAAATTCTGTGTCAGAGCTGATATCATACTTACAGGGAATCGTTTATCTTATTGCTTCATGTTTAATATAATTTGAATATTTGTCCACCAAATCTCATGTTGAATTGTAATTCCCAATGTTGGAGCTGGGGCCTGGTAGGATGTGTTTGAATCATGGGGGCAGATCCCTTAGGGCTTGGTGCTGTCTTCCTAATAGTGAGTTCTCATGAGATCTGGTCATTTAAAAGTGTGTGGCACCTCCCCCCACACTCTCTCTTGCTTGCTCCTGCTTTCACCATGTGACGGGCCTCGTCTCCCTTCACCTTCTGCTGTGAGTGAAAGCTTCCTTAGGTCTCCCTAGATTTCAAGCAGATACCAGCACCATGCTTCCTATAAAGCCTGTGGAACTATGAGCCAATTAAACCTCTTTTCTCTATAAACTACCCAGTCTCAGGTATTTCTTTATAGCAATACAAGAGTGGCCTAATACAGTGTTGCTCAATAATAAACTGCAAAGTACAAGTACAGAAACTTTCTGCTCCAACTACACACACTTAATGCAGAAATCTATTGCATATTTCCTCTGCTTCTGCTATATGTGCTCTTATTTATAATATCACAATGTGGAAAAGAGGGAATATTGAAAAAGCGTAGTTCCCCTGGAACATAAACATACTCCTAATTTCTAAATTCTGTCTATCATTCGAAATTCTTGGAGACTACATGGCTGCATATACCTCATGTCATCTCTAGTCCAACTTATAGTAGTAGATATATCCTAAATAACTTCTTTTTCCCCAGGCAATCTTTATGCCATTATTCTGGTTCACTGCCTTCACTGCACTTATCACTATTTGAAAATATCATGTTTATTTATTGTATTCATTTGCTGCAGGAATATAATTTCCATAAAACACAAATTTTGCTTACCTTGTATCACTGTATATCAAATGCCTTGGATTATGCCAGGCATAAAATGCACATTTGACATTATTTGTTCAATGGATGGTATCCAGGGTTTATGCATATGGGGTATAATTGTCAGAGAATGAGTTATGAACTGGCAAGGTGCTCTAAAATTATTGTTAGTATAGCTGAGTTATACAAAGTAGATTTTCAAAATACAGAGCAATTGACTTAGAATTGTAAAGAGGATGAATAATGACCAACTACATCTTGTATCCAATCTCTTAATATAAAAATAATTAAAGTTTCATCTCCACTCTTGCCTCTCTCTCCCAAAGATAAGTACTTGTTCCTTCCTAGCTTAGAACTAGAACTGGCTGACTCAGAGGAAACAAGAAATAATTACAAAAAGTAACTTCAGGGTGATCTATATTGGAAAATCAGAAATAACATTTAGGTTTTGAAAAAAACAGAAAATGTTCTATTTTCAATTTTTTTTTTTTTGCTTCAGACATTCAAAATATTTACAGGCCTCTAAATCTAGAATAAAGCTTAGCTACCTTGACTCATGTAGCAGCACTTTCAATGTGGGCTTTTTCATTTTTTAAAATATATTTTTATTTTGATTAAAAATTATTATGTAAATTAAAAAAAACTCATTTAAATTTTCAAAATGTTCGTTTTGAGATTATTAAACACTGAAAAAGCAAATGAAATCATCCACAACCACCAAAAAAAAGAGTTACCTGCTATTAACCTTAAGGCATATTTACTTCTAAGTCTTTCTCAAAATGTTACATAGAATCCTAACTTGATAGAATATTATTTACTAATTTTATAATTTTTCTCATGTCTTTAATTATTTTAAGAATGACTTCAAAGTCTATATAATATTTATCACTTGAGTTTATCATAATTTGCTGATTGTTGAATAACATTGTTTTGATGTTTTTGTATATAAATAACACTGCAACAATTACATTTGATATAAATTTCCCCCATATTGCTATAATTTTCTTTATAGAAATGAATTATTAGGTCAGTGATTATATAAATGGGTGTTTATATACTGATAAATATTTTTTCTTTAGCAGTTCATTAATTGCTCAATTTTATGTTGATACATAATGGTTGTACATATTTATGGAGTATATACAATATGTATGTAATATGTAATGATCATATCAGGGTAACTGAGATATCTATTACCTCAAACATTTATTATTTCTTTGTGCTGGGAAAATCTCAAACCTTGTCTTCTAGTTATTTGGAAAAATACTATAAATTATTGTTAATTATAGTTGCCCTACTGTATTATCAAACACTAGAACTTATTCCTTCTAACTGTATTTTTGTACCCATTAACCAGCCTTTCCTTATCTCCCACTCTGCTTACCCTTCCCAGCCTCTGGTAACCATCATTCGACTCTCTACCTCCAGCACATCAACTTTTTAGCTCCCAAATGAGTGAGGATGTTTGATATTTGTCTTTCTGTGCCTGACTTACTTGACATAAGTTCCTCCAGGTTTATCCATATTGCTGCAAATGACATGATTTCATTTTTTTAATGGCTGAATAATATTTCATTATGTGTATGTACCACATTTTCTTTCATCCATTAATGGGCACTTAGGTTGATTCCATATTTTGGCTATTGTGAATAGTGCTGCGATAACCATTGGAGAGAAAACATCTCTTTGACTTATTAATTTCCTTTTTTTATTATTATTATTATACTTTAAGGTCTAGGGTACATGTGCATAATGTGCAGGTTTGTTACATTTGTATACTTATGCCATGTTGGTGTGCTGCACCCATCAACTCGTCAGCACCCATCAACTCATCATTTACATCAGGTATAACTCCCAATGCAATCCCTCCTCCCCTGCCCCCTCCCCATGATAGGCCCCGGTGTGTGATGTTCCCCTTCCCGAGTCCAAGTGATGTCATTGTTCAATTCCCACCTATGAGTGAGAACATGCGGTGTTTGGTTTTCTATTCTTGTGATAGTTTGCTAAGAATGATGGTTTCCAGCTGCATCCATGTCCCTACAAAGGACACAACCTCATCCTTTTTTATGGCTGCATAGTATTCCATGGTGTATATGTGCCACATTTTCTTAATCCAGTCTGTCACTGATGGACATTTGGGTTGATTCCAAGTCTTTGCTATTGTGAATAGTGCCGCAATAAACATACGTGTGCATGTGTCTTTATAGCAGCATGATTTATGATCCTTTGGGTATATACCCAGTAATGGGATGGCTGGGTCATATGGTACATCCAGTTCTAGATCCTTGAGGAATTGCCATACTGTTTTCCATAATGGTTGAACTAGTTTACAATCCCACCAACAGTGCAAAAGTGTTCCTATTTCTCTACATCCTCTCCAGCAACTGTTGTTTTCTGACTTTTTAATGATTGCCATTCTAACTGGTGTGAGATGGTATCTCATTGTGGTTTTGATTTGCATTTCTCTGATGGAGAGTGATGATGAGCATTTTTTCATGTGTCTGTTGGCTGTATGAACGTCTTCTTTTGAGAAATGTCTGTTCATATCCTTTGCCCACTTTTTGATGGGTTGTTTTTTTTTCTTGTAATTTGTTTGAGTTCTTTGTAGATTCTGGATATTAGCCCTTTGTCAGATGAGTAGATTGCAAAAATTTCTCCCATTCTGTAGGTTGCCTGTTCACTCTGATGGTAGTTTCTTTTGCTGTGCAGAAGCTCTTTAGTTTAATGAGATCCCATTTGTCAATTTGGCTTTTGTTGCCGTTGCTTTTGGTGTTTTGGACATGAAGTCCTTGCCCATGCCTATGTCCTGAATGGTACTACCTAGGTTTTCTTCTAGGGTTTTTATGGTATTAGGTCTAACATTTAAGTCTCTAATCCATCTTGAATTAATTTTCATATAAGGAATAAGGAAAGGATCCAGTTTCAGCTTTCTACTTATGGCTAGCCAATTTTCCCAGCACCATTTATTAAATAGGGAATCCTTTCCCCATTTCTTGTTTCTCTCAGGTTTGTCAAAGATCAGATGGCTGTAGATGTGTGGTATTATTTCTGAGGACTCTGTTCTGTTCCATTGGTCTATATCTCTGTTGTGGTACCAGTACCATGCTGTTCTGGTTACTGTAGCCTTGTAGTATAGTTTGAAGTCATGTAGTGTGATGCCTCCAGCTTTGTTCTTTTGACTTAGGATTGTCTTGGCAATGCGTGCTCTTTTTTGGTTCCATATGAACTTTCAAGCAGTTTTTTCCAATTCTGTGAAGAAAGTCATTGGTAGTTTGATGGGGATGGCATTGAATCTATAAATCACCTTGGGCAGTATGGCCATTTTCACGATATTGATTTTTCCTATCCATGAGCATGGTATGTTCTTCCATTTGTTTGTGTCCTCTTTGATTTCACTGAGCATGGTTTGTAGTTCTCCTTGAAGAGGTCCTTGACATCCCTTGTAAGTTGGATTCCTAGGTATTTTTATTCTCTTTGAAGCAATTGTGAATGGAAGTTCATTCCTGATTTGGCTCTCTGTTTGTCTGTTACTGGTGTATAAGAATGCTTGTGATTTTTGCACATTAATTTGTATCCTGAGACTTTGCTGAAGTTTCTTATCAGCTTAAGGAGATTTTGGGCTGAGACAATGGGGTTTTCTAAATATACAATCATGTCATCTGCAAACAGGGACAATTTGACTTCTTCTTTTCCTAACTGGATACCCTTGATTTCTTTCTCTTGCCTGATTGCCCTAGCCAGAACTTCCAAGAGTATGTTGAATAGGAGTGGTAGAGAGGGCATCCCTGTCTTGTGCCAGATTTCAAAGGGAATTTTTCCAGTTTTTGCCATTCAGTATGATATTGGCTGTGGTTTGTCATAAATAGCTCTTATTATTTTGAGGTACGTTCCATCAATACCGAATTTATTGAGCATTTTTAGCATGAAGGGCTGTTGAATTTTGTCAAAGGCCTTTTCTGCATCTATTGAGGTAATCATGTGGTTCTTGTCTTTGGTTCTGTTTATATGCTGGATTACGTTTATTGATTTGCGAATGTTGAACCAGCCTTGCATCCCAGGGATGAAGCCCACTTGATCATGATCATGGTGGATAAGCTTTCTGATGTGCTGCTGAATCCGTTTTGCCAGTATTTTATTGAGGATTTTTGCATCGATGTTCATCAGGGATATTGGTCTAAAATTCTCTTTTTTTGTTGTGTCTCTGCCAGGCTTTGGTATCAGGATGATGTTGGCCTTATAAAATGAGTTAGGGAGGATTCCCTCTTTTTCTATTGATTGGAATAGTTTCAGAAGGAATGGTACCCGCTCCTCCTTGTACCTCTGGTAGAATTCAGTTGTGAATCCATCTGGTCCTGGACTTTTTTTCGTGGGTAGGCTATTAATTATTGCCTCAATTTCAGAGCCTGCTATTGGTCTATTTAGGGATTCAACTTCTTCCTGGTTTAGTCTTGGAAGAGTGTAAGTGTCCAGGAAATTATCCATTTCTTCTAGATTTTCTAGTTTATTTGCATAGAGGTGTTTATAATATTCTCTGATGGTAGTTTGTATTTCTGTGGGGTCGGTGGTGATATCTCCTTTATCATTTTTTATTGCGTCTATTTGATTCTTCTCTCTTTTCTTCTTTATTAGTCTTGCTAGCAGTCTGTCAATTTTGTTGATCTTTTCAAAAAACCAACTCCTGGATTCATTGATTTTTTGGAGGGTTTTTTGTGTCTGTATCTCCTTCAGTTCTGCTCTGATCTTAGTTATTTCTTCCCTTCTGCTAGCTTTTGAATGTGTTTGCTCTTGCTTCTCTAGTTCTTTTAATTGTGATATTAGAGTGTCCATTTTAGATCTTTCCAGCTTTCTCTTGTGGGCATTTAGTGCTATAAATTTCCCTCTACACACTGCTTTAAATGTGTCCCAGAGATTCTGGTATGTTGTATCTTTGTTCTCATTGGTTTCAAAGAACATCTTTATTTCTGCCTTCATTTCGTTCTGTACCCAGTAGTCATTCAGGAGCAGGTTGTTGAGTTTCCATGTAGTTGAGCAGTTTTGATTGAGTTTCTTAGTCCTGAGTTCTAGTTTGATTGCACTGTGGTCTGAGAGACAGTTTGTTATAATTTCTGTTCTTTGACATTTGCTGAGGAGTGCTTTACTTCCAATTATGTGGTCAATTTTGGAATAAGTGCGATGTGGTGCTGAGAAGAATGTATATTCTGTTGATTTGGGGTGGAGAGTTCTATAGATGTCTATTAGGTCTGCTTGGTGCAGAGATGAGTTCAATTCCTGGATATCCTTGTTAACTTTCTGTCTCGTTGATCTGTCTAATGTTGACAGTGGAGTATTGAAGTCTCCCATTATTATTGTATGGGAGTCTAAGTCTCTTTGTAAGTCTCTAAGGACTTGCTTTATGAATCTGGGTGCTCCTGTATTGGGTGCATATATATTGAGGATAGTTAGCTCTTCCTGTTGTATTGATCCCTTTACCATTATGTAATGGCCTTCTTTGTCTCTTTTGATCTTTGATAGTTTAAAGTCTGTTTTATCAGAGACTAGTATTGCAACCCCTGCTTTTTTTTGTTCTCCATTTGCTTGGTAGATCTTCCTCCATCCCTTTATTTTGAGCCTATGTATGTCTCTGCATGTGAGATGGGTCTCCTGAATACAGCAGACTGATGGGTCTTGACTCTTTATCCAGTTTGCCAGTCTGTGTCTTTTAATTGGAGCATTTAGTCCATTTACATTTAAGGTTAATATTGTTATTTGTGAACTTGATCCTGCCATTATGATATTAACTTGTTATTTTGCTCGTTATTTGATGCAGTTTCTTCCTAGCCTCGATGGTCTTTACATTTTGGCATGTTTTTGCAATGGCTGGTACTGGTCGTTCCTTTCCATGTTTAGGGCTTCCTTCAGGGTCTCTTGTAAGGCAGGCCTGGTGGTGACAAAATCTCTAAGCATTTGCTTATCTGTAAAGGATTTTATTTCTCCTTCACTTGTGAAACTTAGTTTGGCTGGATATGAAATTCTGGGTTTAAAATTCTTTTCTTTAAGAACGTTGAATATTGGCCCCCACTCTCTTCTGGCTTGTAGAGTTTCTGCCAAGAGATCTGCTGTTAGTCTGATGGGCTTCCCTTTGTGGGTAACCCGACGTTTCTCTCTGGCTGCCCTGAAGATTTTTTCCTTCATTTCAACTTTGGTGAATCTGGCAGTTATGTGTCTTGGAGTTGCTCTTCTCGAGGAGTATCTTTGTGGCGTTCTCTGTATTTCCTGAATTTGAATGTTGGCCTGCCCTACTAGGTTGGGGGAGTTCTCCTGGATGATATCCTGAAGAGTGTTTTCCTACTTGGTTCCATTTTCCCCCTCACTTTCAGGCACCCCAATCAGACATAGATTTCATCTTTTTACATAATCCCATACTTCTTGCAGGCTTTGTTCATTTCTTTTTCTTCTTTTTTCTTTTGGTTTCTCTTCTCACTTCATTTCATTCATGTGATCCTCAATCGCTGATACTCTTTCTTCCAGTTGATCAAGTCGGTTACTGAAGCTTGTGCATTTGTCACGTATTTCTGGTGTCATGGTTTTCATCTCTGTCATTTCGTTTATGACCTTCTCTGCATTAATTATTCTAGCTATCAGTTCTTCCAATCTTTTTTCAAGATTTTTAGTTTCTTTGCGCTGGGTACGTAATTCCTCCTTTAGCTCTGAGAAGTTTGATGGACTGAAGCCTTCTTCTCTCATCTCGTCAAAGTCGTTCTCTGACCAGGTTTGATCCCTTGCTGGCGATGAGCTGTGTTCCTTTGCAGGGGGAGATGCGCTCTTATTTTTTGAATTTCCAGCTTTTCTGCCCTGCTTTTTCCCCATCTTTGTGGTTTTATCTGCCTCTGGTCTTTGATGATGGTGATGTACTGATGGGGTTTTGGTGTAGGTGTGCTTCCTGTTTGTTAGTTTTCCTTCTTACAGTCAGGACCCTCAGCTGTAGGTCTGTTGGAGATTGCTTGAGGTCCACTCCAGACCCTGTTTTCCTGGGTATCAGCAGCAGAGGCTGCAGAAGATAGAATATTGCTGAACAGCGAGTGTACCTGCCTGATTCTTACTTTGGAAGCTTCCTCTCAGGAGTGTACTCCACCGTGTGAGTTGTGGGGTGTCAGTCTGCGTCTAGTGGGGGATGTCTCCCAGTTAGGCTACTCAGGGGTCAGGGACCCACTTGAGGAGGCAGTCTGTCCCTTCTCAGATCTCAACCTCCGTGTTGGGAGATCCACTGCTCTCTTCAAAGGTGTCAGACAGAGTCGTTTGCATCTGCAGAGGTTTCTGCTGCTTTTGTTGTTGTTGTTGTTGTTGTTGTTGTTGTTTAGCTGTGCCCTGTCCCCAGAGGTGGAGTGTACAGAGACAGGCAGGCTTCCTTGAGCTGCTGTGAGCTCCACCCAGTTCGAGCTTCCCAGCGGGTTTGTTTACCTACTTAAGCCCCAGCAATGGCGGGCGCCCCTCCCCCAGCCTTGCTGCTGCCTTGAGGTTAGATCACAGACTGCTGTGCTAGCAATGAGGGAGGGTCCGTGGGCGTGGGACCCTCCTGGCGAGGTGCGGGATATAATCTCCTGGTGTGGGCGTTTGCTTAAAGCGCAGTATTGGGGTGGGAGTTACCCGATTTTCCAGGTGTTGTGTGTCTTATTTCCCCTGGCTAGGAAAAGGGATTCCCTTCCCCCTTGTACTTCCATGGTGAGGCGATGCCTCGCCCTGCTTCAGCTCTCACTGGTCGGGCTGCAGCGGCTGACCAGCACTGATTGTCCGGCACTCCCTAGTGAGATGAAACCAGTACCTCAGTTGAAAATGCAGAAATCAGCGGTCTTCTGTGTTGCTCGCGCTGGGAGTTGGAGACTGGAGCTGTTCCTATTCAGTCATCTTGCTCCACCCCCCTTAATTTCCTTTCTTTTAGATATATATCCAGTGGTGGGATTGTTGGATCATATGGTACTTCCTTTTGTAGGTTTTTGAGGAATCGCCATATCATTTTCCATAGTGGCTGGGCTAATTTGCATTCCCACAAACAACATATGAGCGTTTCTCTTTCTCTGCACGCTTGCCAGTATCTATTTTCTGTCTTTTCAAACTTTTCATTTTTAATTATTGTGTGTATTTATTTAGGAGGTACTTGTAATGATTTGATACAGGCATGCAATGTGTAATAATCACATCAGGGTAACTGGGGTATCCATCGCATCAAGCGTTTCTCATTTCTGTGTGTTATTTTCTGTCTTTTTTGTAATAGCCATTTTAACTGGGGTGAGATGATATCTTATTCTGGGTTTGATTTCCATTTCCCTGACGATTAGTGATGATGAACAGTTTTTCATAAACCAGTAGTTATATGAGCAGTTTTCATATACTGGAATCAACAGGTATATGAAAAAAATGAAAAAAATGTGTTTCTTTTGAAAGAAAACTTAGAAATATTTATTCAGATCTTTTGTCCTTTTAAAAATCAGATTATTTGTTTCACTTTTGAGATGTTACATTTCCTTATATATTCTTGTTATTAATCTCTTGTTGAATCAATAGTTTGCAAAAATTTTCTCCCATTCTGTAGGCTGTCTTTTCACTTTGTTGATTTAATTTCCCATTTTTTACCAGCAGTTTATGAGTATTTAATAGCAAAGTAATTAGCATATTATTTTTCTTAAAATGTTTCCCAAACTGTTATGTGAAAATGACATTTCATTGTTTTAACTTGAAATGTTTACATAGATATTGAAGTTCAGTTTTTATATTTTTTTCACATATTTGTTAACATTATTTTTCTGTGAGTGGTACACATAGTGCTCATTTTAAGTTGTGTCTCAGAGGCTCTTTATATTGCATTTGTACATCTTTTTATTTAAAACTGAAATATAGATACACAAGAGAACCTACATGAAATGAAGGTAGAACTTAAATTATCATCAGGCAAAAACTCTTGCATAACTATGACCCAGGTGAAGAAACAGAACTCTCTAGTTCTTGTCACTCAGAAGTCACTCCGTGTCCTCCATCCCAGTCACAATCACCTTCTGTCAAAAAGTGACCAATATCCTGTGCATGCCCAGGATCTAACTCTGCCATGCCTAACAGAAATTGCATGCTCCCAGGCTAAAAGATAAATGATTATATCAAAAGCTGTACCATGCTGGGAGATGTTGCAGCATCAGTCCAGCTAGTATGGAGAGACCACACCAAGTGTCTTGGACATTTAGTTGAGATGACGAAAAGGCCACTGTGTGAAAGTCAAAATTATGCCCTGGCATAAGAGTCATGGGTTAAGATTAAATAAAAAAGTACCCTCTCACCCTAACAAAGAAAAAATACCAAGCCTGACAAGACCCAGAATATGTGAAAATTTAACCACCAGAAATAAGGTGAATACCCTTTAAAAGAGAATGCATAATTCATACTCACAGCAATGTATCATATACAATGAACATTGTACAATCAGGAATTACTAGGTATACCAAAAAAGATAAACACAGTGCATAAGGAAAACTGCCAGACAGTAAAGACATACCCCTTAAATTTATACAAATAAAGAAACAAAAAAGAAAGCACAAATATGACCTAAATATTGAAATTATTGGTAAAATAAATTAAAACACCTATTGCAAATATATTCTGATACCTAAAGGAAACTATGGTCATGCTGTAAACAGATAAATATTTTTAGCAAATAAAAGCAATTCATAAAAAAGAACTGAATGATAATTTTAGAACCAAGAGTATAATATCTGAAATAAAAATTTCCCAGGATGGGTTTAAAAGATTTAACATAGTATATAAAAGGAACAGAAAATTTGAAGACAGATCAACAAAAAGCATCCAATCTAAAGAACAGATAGAAAAAAAGGAACAGAGCATCAGTGACTATTTCATCAATATCAAGCTCTCTAACAGAATTAAATTTTCAGAAGAAGAAAAGATGCAGAAAGGTCCATGTGGGTAGCCACCAACAGCCAGTACAAACTTGCCTTCTATCTATTTGAGTGAGCCATCTTGAAAATGAATCTTCCAATCCTAGTCAAGCCACATAAACAGACATGGTGTGAGTAGAGACCAGCAGCCCCTGCTTGAGCCCTGCCAAAATTTCAGATTCTTGAGCAAAACAAATGATAGTTGTTTGTAAAGCCAAAGAAGAAGGAGGAAGAGGAGAGAATAGAACAAAAAATAATAATTTTAAAGAAATAATGGCCAAAAAATTTCAAAATTTTATAAATAACATAAATAGAGGCCAACATATCAGCTAACCGTAAGCAGAATAAGTACAAAGAAAACAATGTCTAGCTATCATAGTCAAACTTTTGAAAATCAGACATTAAGAGAACATTTTGACAGAGGATAGTCACATGTATATATGATTTAAATGATTACTGACTTCTAACTAGAAACAACAGGGACCAGAAGACAATGAGCCAACACTTTAAGGTAAGGAAAGAAAAAAAAGAATCAACCCAGAATTCTATGTCCAAGGAAAATAACCTTCGTAAAATAATAATGAAATGAAGATATCTTCATGTAAATTAAAACTCAGAATTTCTAGCAGAACTACACTACTCAACATGTAAAATAAAATTATTTATCCTGAAGAGAAATCTCCCTAGAGAGAAACTTAAATTTAAAGGAAAGAATAAATAGTATTGGAAATAGTAAATCTGTAGTAAACATAAGGATTATGTAATTTTTGTTACTTCTGTTAATATCTTTAAAATACATATGATTGCTTAAAACAGTAATTATAATATTGTACTTCAGGATGTATAACATGTATAGATGGGATGTAGACTAATATCATAGCCCAAAAGATAGAAGGCAAACAAAACTTTATTGTTGCAAGGTTTTTACATTTAACATAAAATAGTAAAAGTTAATTCTAAATAGATGTGACAAGGTATGTATATTGTAATCCCTAGAGCAACCTCTAAAAAATGCAAAGAAACCATAAACAGTCAACAAAAGAAAAAGAAACCAAAAAATATTTGACTAACCCAAAAGACATCAGGAAAGAAGGAACAGAGATTAAAACATATGGGATAAATACAAAACTAAAAGGAAATTGATAGACTTAAATTTAAGTAAACGTCAATAATTGTATTAAATTTTCACAGACTACACATACCAATTAAAAGACAGAGATTGCCAAACTGGGTAAACGAGCAAAATCCAACTATATGCAGTCTATAAAAGATGTTCTTTAAATATAAAGAAACCAATAAAGTAAAAGGATGAAAAATGATAGATCATGCATATAAGTTATATAAGCATAAAAAACTGAAATGAGGATATAAATAGCTGAAAAGATAGGCTTCACGACAAGAAGTATTATCAGAAGTAAGGAGGAACCTTTCATTAACTTAAAAGAACCTACTCATCAAGACAACAAAACAATCTTAAATGTGTAAACAACTAATAACAGAATTAGAAAATATGGGAAACAAAAATGTCAGAACTAAATAGTGAAAATGTAAATATCCGTAGCCATAATTGCAGTTTTCAATATTTTCTTACAGTAACTCATAGAATAACTAGACAAAAAATAAGAAGGGATATAGAAGATCTGAACACCACCATCAACCTTACTGACTTCTCTTAGCTCATTTTGTGGTGGTGTAACGGAATACCAGAATTCATTAAGAAAAATTTATTTCTCACAGGTTTGGAGGGTGAGAAGTGCAATATCAAGCTGCTGGCCTCAGGTGAGGGCCTTTCTACTTCATCATCTCATGGCAGAAGATGAAAGGATCAGCGAGGGAGAGAAAGCAAGAGAGCAAGAGCGGGCAAAACTCACTCTCACAATAACAAACCCATTCCCTCAAAAGTGACATTAATCGTTATAATCATGCCCTCATGGCCTAATTGCCTCTTAAAGATCCCACCTCTCAAAACTATTGCACTGGGGACTGAGTTCCCAACACACGAACTTTGGGCGACATGTTCAATCCATAGCAGGACCCTGCCCTCCAAAAATACAGAGGTATTTTCAAGTGCACATAGAAAATTTATGGAGGTAGACAACATGCTTCGCCATAAAACAGCAGCCTCTAGAAGCTGAGAAAGTCAAGAAAAAGGATTCTTCGTTAGGACTCCTAGTATGAACACAGCCCTGCCAAACTTTTAGCCCAATGAGACCCATTATCGACTTCCAACCACCAGAACTGTAAATAATAAATTTGAGTTGTTTTAAGCTACTAAGGTTTGGTACTTCGTTTTAGCAACAATAAACAACACATGCTTGACCTCTACAACGAATATTAAATATAAAAATAGAGTTCTCCTGGCTGTGGCAGGGAGTGGGGAGGCAAAGTTTTCTGTCCAATCACTGCAGTGGTTCGCTAAGAAGCATGGCAAAAGCCTGGAAAGGTTTTGTCAGTATGGTACCTCTAGGCTCACAGTACCATAATCAGCCTTCCGGAAAGATTCCCCAAGCATTGCAACAAGTAAGCAGAAACATATGAAATAAAAATAGTCAGGCTAACAAAAAAAATGAGAGTATCCTTTTCTACATCTGAGTTTTTAAATTGAAATTAAGTAGATATTTCCTGATTTTATACCATCAATATTTTCTTATCATATAGTGGATACACACAGAAAAATTACTGTAGGTAATTCCTTACAGTATAAATCAGTTTTTGAAATAAAATCACAATTTAAATGAATAAAAAAAAATTCCTTCACAAAATATCCCTAAATTGACTTTGGGATATAGACCACTAATTTTGCTTGAAACAAGATGCAATCATGCTTCCAATGATAAATCATTTTACAATTCTAGTTACATCTTGATTGTTTTCTCTAGATATTCCCAAATTCTGCACATCACACTAGCTGAGAAAATCAGAAATAAATGTTACTTTAATGAGTAATATATTTAATGAGTGTCTTAGTCCATTTAGGCTGCTATAACAACATACCTTTGACTGGTAATTTATAATCAGAATTTATTGCTTACACTTCTGGAGACTGGGAAGTCCAAGATCAAGGCACCAGCAGATGTGGTATCCTGTAAGGGCCTGTTCCTTATAGATATCACTTTCTTTCTGCATCCTCACATGGCAGAAGAGGGGAAGCTCCCGAAGGCCCTTTTTATAAGGCACTAATCCTATTACCTAAGTGGCTCCAGTGTTGTAACTGATCATCTTTTCTCACTTTCTGTCTCTAAAATAATAGACCTTTATTATTTTTATGGGTGTCAACAATATCGTTAAACATGGACTCTTTAAATTAAAACTTTAAACATAAGATTAAAATGTATTTTAATGTCTAATACTTAAATAAAACAAATTATGTTGTTATTTTTAAACACCTTTATTTGAGGTACAACATATATACCAAAATATTTAACAATTTCAAGTGTACAATTCAGTGAATTTTAGTAATGCCACAAAGCTATGCAACTATCCTCACAATTTTAGGATATTTTCATTTCTCCAAAAGGATCCTCATGTCTATTTTACTTGCCTTGGCATCCGTTTTGAAAATCACTTGAATGTAAATGTAAGGATTTATTTCTGAATTCCTGATTATAGTTCATTGATATATCTACCTTCAGGCAAATGCCACATGGTTTTAATTACAATAGCTTTGTAGTAAGCTTTGAAATCAGTGTGAGTTCTCCAACTGTGTTCTTCATTTCAAGATTGTTTTGGCTATTTTGTGTCCCTTTGCAATTCCATGTGAATTTTCAGATCAACTTGTCAATTTTTGCAAAAAAAAAAAAAGGAGCTGAGATTTTTGATGGGATTGTATTGAATTTGTAGATCAATAGATCAATTTGGGAGTATTATCATCTTAATATTAAGTCTTCCAATTCATGAACTATAAATAATTGTTAATTCATCCAGATCTTACTCCAAATTCCAATTCAAAAAATTTCTGTTCCCTGTCCCTGTGCCCCAGTTGTGTCCTTATGAGTATTTCCTGATAGCCACAAGAAACTAGTACTGGTTGTTGCTGCTAGGAAAACACCCAGGTGGCTTTGAGACAGATAGGGAAGAGGACTAATATAGTTTGAATTTGTGTCCCCACCCAAATCTCGTGTTGAATTGTAATCCCCAATGGAGGAGGGGCCTGGTGGGAGGTGATTGAATCATGGGGGTGGACTTCCCCCTTGCTGTTCTCATAATAGTGAGTTCTCATGAGATCTCACTTAAAAGTTTAAAAGTGTGTGGCACATACCTTTCCCTCCTCCTGCTCTGGCCATGTAAGATTTTCCTCCTTCCTCTTTGCCTTCTACCATAATTATAAGTTTCCTGAGGCCTCCCCAGCCAGGCTTCCTATAAAGTCTACAGAACGATGAGCCAATTATATCACTTTTCTTTATAAATTACACAGTTTCAGGTTTTTTTTCACTGCAGTGTGACAATGGATTAATACAGAAAATTGGTACCAGGAGTAAGGTATCACTATAAAGATACCTGAAAACATGGAAGCAGGTTTGGAACAGGCTAATAGGCAGAGGTTGGAACAGTTTGGAGGACTCAGAAAAAGACAGAAAGATGAAGTTTGGAACTTTCTAGAGACTTTTTGAATGATTGTGACCAAAATGCTGACAGTGATATGTATAGTGAAGTCCAGGCTGATGTGGTCTCCGAGATGAAGAACTTGTTGGGAGCTAGAGTAAAAGTCACTCTTGTTATGCTTTAGCAGAGAGACTGGCAGCAGTGTGCCTCTGCTCCAGGGACCTGTCAAACTTTGAACTTGAGAGTGATGATTTAGGGTATCTGACAGAAGAAATTTCTAAGCAGTAAAGTGTTCAAGATTTGGTCTGGCCGTTTCTAACAGCATATGGTCATATGCGTGTGAAGAGAGATGATCTGAATCTGGAACTTATATTTAAAAGGGAAGCAGAGCATAAAAGTTTAGAAAATTGCAGCCTCTTCTTCAGTGGAAGAAGAGAAAAATCCATTTTCTGGAGAGGAATTCAAACCAGTGGCAGAAATTTGCATAAGTAAAGAGGAGTGCAATGTTAATAGCCAAGACAATGGGGAAAATGTATCAAAGGCATTTCAGAGACCTTCACAGCAGCCCCTCCCATTCACAGGCCTGGAGGCATAGGAGGAAAGAATGGTTTCATGGGCCAGGCCCAGGCCCCTGCTCCCCTGTGCAACCTCAAGACACTGATCTCTGCATCCCAGACATGTCAGCTCCAGCTGTGGCTAAAAGGGCCCCAGATATGTCTCAGGCTGCTGCTTCAGATGGTGTAAGCCATAAACATTAGTGGCTTCCATATGGTATTAAGCCTGTGTGTGCCCAGTGGGCAATTGTTGAGGCTTTGGAACCTCTGCCTAAATTTCAGAGGATATGTGGAAATGCCTGGATATCCAGACAGAAGTCTGCTACAGGGGCAGAGTGCTCATGGAGAACCTCTACTAAGGCAGCATGGAGGGGAAGTGTGGCATTGGAACCCCCACACAGAGTCTCCAGTGGGGCACTGCCTAGTGGAGCTGTGAGCAGAAGGCCACTGTCCTCCAGACCCCAGAATGGTAGATCCTCTGATGGCTTGCATAGTGCACCTGGAAAAGCCACAGGCACTCACTACCAGTTGTGAAAGCAGCTTCAGGGGCGGTGCTCTGCAGAGCCACAAGGGTGTAGTTGTCCAGGGTTTTGGAAGCCCACCCCTTGCATCAATGTGGCCTGGAGGTGAGACATGAAGTCAAAGGAAATTATTTTGGACCTTTAAGATTTAATGACTGCCCTGCTGGGTTTTGGACTTGCATGGGGCCTGAAGCCCCTTTGTTTTGGCTAATTTTTCCCTTTTGAGACAGTAGTATTTAGGCAATGCCTGTATCCTCATTGTATCTTGGAAGTAACTAACTTGTTTTTTATTTTACAGGTTCATATGGAGAAGGGACTTGCCTTGTCTCAGATGAGACTTTGGATTGTGAACTTTTGAGTTAATGCTGGAATGAGTTAAGACTTAGGGGATCATTGAGAAAGGTTGATTGTGTTTTGCCATGTGAGAAGGACATGAGATTTGATAGGGGCCAGGGGCAGAATGATATGGTTTGAATCTGTGTGACTCCCCAAATCTCATGTCAAATTGTAATCCTCAGTGTTGGAGGAGGGGGCTGGTGGGAGGTTACTGGATCATGGGGGTGGACTTCCCCCTTGCTGTTCTTGTCATAGTGAGTTCTCATGAAATCTGGTTGTTTAAAAGTGTGTGGCACCTTCCGCACCCTCTTCCTCCTGTTTCAGCCATGTTTGAGAGATGCCTCCTTCCTCTTCTGCCATGATTGAAACTTTCCTGAGGCCTCCCCAGCCATGTTTCCTGTACAGCCTGTGGAACCATGAGCCAATTAAACCTCTTTTCTTTATAAAATGCCCAGTTTTAGGTATTTCTTGATGGCAAGGTGAGAATTGACTAATATAAGGACTTATATGTTACTTTCTACCCTTTTGCACCTTTTGGATTTTATACACTGTACATGTATAAATTATTTAAAAATGAAATTTACTAAAATTTGCTCCCAGTTTTATGAGGTGCAATAAGATGCACAGACATGAATGTGTTAGATGGGTCATATTTGTGTAATTAATTCCTGTTCTGCCTTTACACTTCTCTGAATATTGCCTCACGTTTTTAGTGAAAATCCCCAGTTCTTGTCAACTTGGGAGAAAGATTTCAGGCAAGAGATGATTTAAGGATAACAGAAAGCTTTATTGAAAGGAAATAGGGAGAAAAGGGCTTGTTGTGGGACAAAATAAGTATTCTCCCAGACAAGCGTGGGCTGATCCTGCAGGAAAACAACTTCGAGGGTCCTGCTCTGTGAGTTTTAACACGTAGGGCTCCCTTTCAAGTTCCCACTTCTGTCTTAAGTAAGTCTCCACTTTTTCCTTTGTCTACTTTTCCTTCTTCTGCTTTAAGTCTCCACTTTTTTTCCCGCCCATGCTGATGGGATTCTTCATTATGTTGGTTAATACCCATGCACAAATTGGTGATCAATATAAATCTTGCTTAATGGCATTCCTGCTCATTACTGTCACTCCAGGAAGGTTGTATAGCATCCAAATGTCTATCTGTTGCACCTGAATATTTCTTAGGAATGTCCTCCTTTGCTCTCATCTGTACTTGTGGCAACAGTGTACCTCTTAGGAATGTCCCCTTTTGCCCTCTTTCTGTCCTTATCAGCATGTACCTAGTGACATTCTGACATTTTCACTGCAGAGTGAATGATTACTGGGGCATCTTAAAAGGAATACCAGGGCATTTCTTTCTGCCTAGGTACTT
Organism: Trachypithecus francoisi; assembly: GCF_009764315.1. Classification (NCBI taxonomy): domain Eukaryota; kingdom Metazoa; phylum Chordata; class Mammalia; order Primates; family Cercopithecidae; genus Trachypithecus; species Trachypithecus francoisi. The sequence goes on from NW_022681454.1 coordinate 99,842,096, forward strand.
CATCTCCTTCTTGGCCACCCCCTCCAGCATTAGAGATGCTATTGCTATGAAAATTTTGGGTGGTCCTTTGGGTCTGAGACTTCTCAGACTTTTTTTTTCTCAAGTGGTCCCCCTCCTGCTCATGTCTGGCTGTCTGCACACTCTAACAACATCAGGCTATCTCATATCTATTTCTTACCACCTCTCCAATTTCTCTTCTTTATCCTGATACACAATTTAATCTGTTTTTGGCTCTCATTCTCCTCCATATTTTAGTCAGCTGTTGATCAGTTTGCTTTCTTCTGGATTAAACCAGGTACTTACAAGCAAGTATAGACTGCTCTCTCTTCCCTTTTCCTTTCCTGGCTACCTTCTACTTCCTGCTTCACCCTAATATAATCTATAGTACCACAATTTTATCTTTCTTTTGTAGGGTAAGATTTTTTTTTTTTTTACCTACTTTTGTAGGTATTTTACTTTTATCTTACTTTTGTACTCTTTCTTATCCTAGAAAGGCTGTATTTCAGACACTTTCTTACTCTCTTTGAACCATTAACTTAGATTTCCTAATTTCTTACCTATGTGTCTTGAATCTTGTACTTATTTTTGCTAATATATATTTTTAAGTAGGTAGTCATACAATATACTCTCTGTAAAGTGGATTTTATTTCAAAACTTGTAAGTATTAAAATACAAAATAAAATAACCCATGTATTAAATCAATATTTATTAACAAAATGATAGTGAGTTAAGATACAGTACCTATGAGAATAAAACACACAAAAATGCTTATTTTCAATTATAAAGATAATTTTTTAAAACTTGCATAGATTTAGAGGTACAAGTGGCTTTTAGTTTCATGGATGAATTTGATAGCAGTGAAGTCTAGGCTTTTAGTGTACCCATCACCTGAATAGTGTACATTGTATCCAAATACGTAATTCAGTTATATAGGTAATTTAAACAAAGTATTTCAAGCAACATACCAAAGATAATTAAACAAATATTTAAAGAATGACTCTAGTCATTCTTTTTAATAAAGTTATTATTTTTTATTACGATGTGATTTATATTTGTTGTGAACAAATCCTATCATTACAAAGCATATAAAAGTTAGTCTACTTGTTGTCTCAATCTCTACAGGTCACTTTACATTTTTTTTCCTACAGATGTGTTAAAATACATTAGTTAGAAGATGCTTCCTACTGTAAATGAATATATGACTAATGGTGACTTAATGATTTAAAACCTTTTATTATTTCACATAATCAAGAAGCCTGAAGATCATTGATCCCAGGGTTGGTGGGATGGCTGAGGGCTGTAGGACCCAGCTCCCTTTCCCCTGCTACTCTTTAGCTGTTGGCTGTTTTCCCAGAAAGTTTCTTGTCTTACGGTTATAAGATGGCTGCCACAACCCCAAGTGCCACATCCTCATACAAGGGTTTTGCAGGCAGTAGGAAATGACTGCATAAAGAAAAGATACTTCCTTTCATTAAGGAGAAAAATGATTCCACAATCTTCTCTACCCCTCCGTCAGACCTGACTCCTTTGGCAAATTTGTGCCAAGAAAGCTGAGAAAGTGAGTATGTGGCATATTGGAATGATGATGGAAATGACATGAATATAGTTGGCCAATTATGATTTTTTTCAGAGTTCTAGGGAAATTGTTTCTGCAAAATAATTGTGATTCTTTTTTATTATAAAATGAGGAGAAAGGATATTGAGTAGGCTGCTAGTAGCAACTGCCTACACACATTGTATCAGTGTGTGTGTATAAAGACTTAGGTTTGCCTTTAAGTAATTCAGACCCACAGTAGCACTCATTTAAACAGAAAGATTGGCCTCTCCCCTACAAAAGTTCAGAGCAGGTAGGACAAAGAATCAGTTTCCTTCTAGATTTCCCCTTTGCCACCTAGAAAATGGGCTTTTTCTCCTTGGTTCGAAACGGTGATCAGCACATGTAAATTCCAAGTGGTGGAATGAGAAAGGGACAAGGTCAAAAAGGTTCAAAAGGGCCTGCACTGGCTGTCATTTAAGTAAGGTTCCTTGAAGCTACTCTGAAACATTCTGCTTCTATTCCATTGTCTGGAATAGACATGTGGCCATACCCAGCTGTGAGGGAGCTTGAGAAATGATCCTTTTATGACCAATAGCTATATGTTTAGGTAAAAATTAGTGCCTGTGAGAACAGGAGCCCTAAAGAATGAAAGTAAAATGGATTACAGAGGATCGTTAGTAGTTTCTGCCATTTATGGGCATAAAGGATATTCAATGTTGCCATTATTGTAAAAAGAGCATCATTCTGAAAGTATTTATTTGTATCTTCTTTTTATTTAAAGGAATATTTTTAGGTTAAGGCATGTGCAAGTTGTGGGGAGCCACACCTTTCAGTTGTTTAATTTATCCCTACATTTTTTCCAATCTAGTATTTTTATCAGGACTAAAGCAAACGTTACTGAATGGCACTGAATTTTCCTATTGTAGACATTTTGAAAAACATTTTTGGTGGATGTCTTTTTGGGCATGACTTGAAATCTTAAACATTTCCAAAAAGATATGAAGAACTGAAAGATTTCTCAAGGGTCTTAGTCCACACTATTCAGGTCTTTTATTCTATGTGCAAGATATAAAGCTGTGTAAGAAATCCTGTCACCACAGGGTAAACCATCAAATAGATGGTTCTTTTTCTTTTCTGAACTTTTCTTTCTGTATTTTTTCTGAATGTTTACCAGATACTAGATATTAGGATTTTATTGAACAGATTTGTGTGTGAAAAGAAAAGCCATAGTAATCTCTTTTATGTGTACTTTTTGAAATTGCTTCTGCACAGATTAAATCTTATATCCAAGCTTAGAAGTAAAAAGCAAGCTAGTCATATAATTGTTCTTCATCTGGCCTGGTTATAGCCTGCTGCAGGAATCTCATTCAAATATGGACACTTCACTATTTCTAGCACAAAATAAAAATCTATCTTTTTTGTTCACCTAAATAATACCATGTCAGTGTATCTTTATTAGTTCTGGCTTTGTGAAATGAAGTTTCAAAATCTACTAAGTATTCTCTAATTCAAATAATTGCTCTAGTAGAAGGAAACAAGACAACTGTTTTCTTATTCAAAGATCGTATAATCTGTTTTCAATCTCTCTTTCATTGCTGCATTGGTGGAATGCTTGCATTTAAGAGATAAATGAGTCCACTTTTATAACTTCTGTCCGCCAGTCATTCCTCACAGTGGTGCTGGTGACCAGCTGTCTGAGAATCTACTATTAAGGGTTGCATTCTGCATGCCACATGATGTCTTCTTCCTAATACCGTGTAGCTCTACAATATTCTTTATGAAGTCCCTTAATCACTCCATTATTCCATGTTGCTAAGCAGTCAAGCACCTGCTAGCTACTGAAAGGAGAATTTGCTTCACATATTTTGTACCACATTTAAGTAGGCTTAGATTTTTGTAATGTCACAGATGGTGTAGCATAAATAAGAAGGTTACAGGGACTGTGGTAATATTTGGTCTCTGCTTACAACTGGGATTTTTGGAGCTCTTCTGTGTGGCATTGTTTGATTTTGTTTGTTATTTTGTATTGAAGTTCTTCTATATTAGAATATTAATCATTTATATTTTATTATATACAGAACATTGTTCTGGGTGCTTTGAGAGATATAATACAACAATAAGGTAGGATTTTTGCCCATTTATCCATGCAAACTCTTAAAGTAATTGTGTGGGGATATAGTAAACATTTCCCCTTTTTGCCTCACCCTAACCCCAATATTTGAAGCTTCTGGTAACTCAGGAGATTGCATCTACCTCTCACTAGAGAACCTCCCTTCTAAGCCTTCCTTGCGTCTGTGTAGGCATGACCCTTGACTTAGCTCTGAAAAGCAGATGAAGCAGATATATATCCTCAGATAAAGTAGGAACCATTCAAAATGCATTCTGGTGAAGCAAGGTGGTGGCCACTTCTGCATCCACTTTCCAGAAGCAACAGGCAACAGTAGTAAGGGGTGTAGCAGGAGCACCCCGTGGCTGGCATTGCAGCATCCGTGGAGGTTTTAAGGTGTCTGTATCCACAGGTGGTAGTCATGTTGTTTTCATGAGACCAGTTTTGTGATACAAAGCTGGGCATTTCTATGACTAATTGCTGGGCTCATCTGGAGATTCTGTGAGTTACTTAAAATTAATAGAGTGAGAATTTTTACTGCTTGTAACTAAGCATACTGATTGATACAAGAGGCTAAAAGCTATTATACCATTAACAAGTAACAAGGAAAGGTAAAATAAAAATTTGGGGTTAGACATATTAATGTGATCTGACGGAGATAGATAAGGGCTCAAAAGATAGGAAAGAGTTACACAAGATGTAGATGTGGAGCTCTGTAGCCTTAATTGATTCAACAAATACTATGAGCTGCTAATGGATACCAGAAATGGTATTACATGCTTAAGATAAAAAAAAAAAATGAGCAAGAATGACACAGTCCTGCTTTCATGAAGCTTACAGTACAATGGGGAAGAAATGAATCAAGTTATTATAACAGTTCTGTCAATCACTATGTTGGGAGAAGTAAGAGGATACAATGTAAACTTTTATCAGAGGTCCTTGTATCTAGAATAGTCAGGTGAGGCTTCCTTCCCAGAGTGACTTTAAGAAAAACTGACTCTGCATGGATCATGCCTGCAATCCCAGCAGTTTGGAAGGCTGAGGCAGGAGGATCAGTTGGACCCAGTAGTTTAAGACCAGCTTGGGTAACATAGTGAGATCCCATCTGTCAAAAAGGAAAAAAAAAAAAAAAAAAAAGAAAAGAAAAAGGAAAAGAAACATGAACAATGTGTAAATTAAGGGGAATTGGAGGAATTTGGTCTGGGCAAAGAATGTCCGGGGAAAGGCATCAGCATTTGAAAAAGACTTTGCAGTGAGAAAGAAAATGGCACATTTGAAAACTGAAAAATTTTCTATGTGGTTAAAATATAGAATGTGGAAATGGGGAGTGGCTAGGATGATCTGGAGAAGAGAACCAAATATATTTTCTTCTGTATTTAGTTGGTGGTTAGTGAGAGTTTATCGAGTTAGTGTTTATGAAAGATAATGCCAACCCTGCAAATAATACGCACCGTCATGGTGATAGTATTATGATTTGTAAATAAAGATTGCTCTGCTGGTCCTTAAATGCACTTTATTAAGTTTTAATATCCTGCGTAATCTTGAAATACAACTTGGTATGGGTTTACGCATGGGTAAAGAGTTGATATGATAATCTGAAGAAGACGAATCATTCTAAACAACTTTAATTGAGTCAGACTAGTACAGTGCTCTGCAATTATAGGATTTTTAATTCATGCTTTTAGAATTGATGGGAGACTGTAACAAAATTCGGGAAATGTTGGTTTTCTTACTTTGTAATGGTTGAGTATCTCTACCTCATTGTGTGATAGTATACTGAATGGGAATAGGAATAGTAGCAATGTTCAAATGGATAAAGAGAAATAGACATATTTAAGGTATATCTAGGATATTTGGTCATTGACTAAAAGGATAAGTGAAATGAAGGATGCGATGCAGTCAAGATGTTGATCCTTATTTGAAAGTCACAGACTTGTGGTTCCTAAGTGGTCTTTCTGTCTACCTGTGATTATTTAGTTAATATTAAATAAATCATATAAAATTTATATTTATACACCTTGTCATCTAATTTTGAAGGTGAAAATACCTTTAAAAAACATAATAGTAATGTACCTAAATCTACTCCTCTTCTCCTTTGACTAGCAAGACTTTAGGTGGAAGATCCAGGATGTATCTATTTCACTCTAGTGGCTGAGGCAAAATTTGACATTTGCTTTAGATAATAATGAATTTGAATGACACTCAGGCATATATTCGAAGAGTTGTATGCAATTTATAACATATAATTAATTATATAATTATAACTATAATAATTATTATGCAATAATTATAATTATGTGTTAAGTAAAATTATGCATATAATTATAACAAATAATAATTTTCCTTGACATTGCAAGTTGTATTTATTTTCAAACACATTTTCATTATTTTATTTTATATTCACCAAAGCTCTGTGAAAGGCAAAATTATCCCTATTGTACATATAAGCACATACTAGCTTGTAAAAATGTAATAGCTGTGAGTTTATCCAGACTGCAGGTAGCAGAACATGAACAGAAGCTTGGATTTTCAGCTCCTTGTTCAGAGACAGTGAAAAGAGTTAAGCATTTTTTTTTTTTTTTAACACTGGGTGATTGTTTTCCAAAGGTACAGGATGCATACTGCATTAAATGAAGACTTGAAGATTTGTTAAAAATAGGAGACATATGAACTTCTAATTAGATAACCAATCACTTAATTATAATTTGGAGTGATGTGATTATGGTGCTTTTCCTTAATAAAAACACAATCTATATTTATTCAATCAAAGTGAAATAGAGAGTTGATCAATTGTTTTTCAAATGTCACTCAGTAAAGAGCCATTAAATTCATCTAGTCATTATTTCATGTCTTATTCATTAGTGGGTTTTTTTGTGTGTTTGTTTTGTATTTTGGACTGCATTACTCCTTCAAGCTGGAATTAGTCCCTGTGCTTGAAAGTAAATACATTACTTTCTCCTATTTGCACATTTTCCCCAAAATCTTGTGCAACCTCCAGTTAATTGCACTCACAATTATTGATGCTTAGGAGCTCAAAAATGCCATTGCATTAAAAAAAGCCTTTCAAAACCCAGCTTGGCTTTAGAAGCTAACTTGCTGAAAAATGCTTATGGCAATGAAATATCATTATTCAGCTCTGTGAGGTGCTAGCTGGAAAGTTACAATGTCATTGTTTAAAGGGCTATATTTGTTTATCGATGGACAGTTACAAGTGACTCTGGTGGCTGAAGTTTTGTAAAATTATACACTTATGTAGGTCTCCTGTTGGTCCAGTTATGTATCTACAAATAGGTTTTCTTGGCACGAGGACCACATAACTGACGATAAAACTGTGCCTGTTAAACAGGATATAGAATTACCAATGACCATAGTCGGATTTGGTCAGGTTTTAATCGGCTTGCAGAATACATTAGTGGTGCTTGAAAATCTTGTGAAATACAATTCCTTACACAAAAGCCAATTAATTTATATTTTCTAAAGAACGAAATTAAATGATAGTCTATCAAACATAGAATTTAAATATTATATATTAAAAACACAACCACACACACATACACGAACATACCGTGTACATCTGTATATGTTTATTATAAAGTTTCCAAATGATCTCTAAGGAGCCAAAGCCCTTCTGCATATTACCAAACTAAGACCCCTAACTTGACAGTATTCTATTAGTAAGTTTGAAAATGGCAGTGGAGGGCTGAAGGAGGTGGAAAGAAAATTGAAGTGCCAGACTTGGGCGTTAGTAGGGATAATTTGCTGTATTATTTCTTAATTGGATTAGAATGTTGAAGGCTTTGAGAGAGAATTTATTTAGAAGACAGTCTTATTTTCCTGAATAGGAAAGTTTAGAAACAGTGTTTGTTACCACTATGTTAATAGAAGTGTCATAGTAAGTACTATAGGATTTTTGCATCACTGAGATTCAAGGAAAAATTCCATAACTAGTGAATCAGAGGTCTTGGCTTTTACTGAAAAACGAGGAAAAAGATTGCCATCTAATTGGTTGTGTGGACTTATGTGGACATTATCTTGAAAGGCCATGATAGGAAACCTGAACTGCATGGTCAGACCTCAGAACTGTTTTGATCTCAAACTAATTTCCTCAAGTGAATAGTAAGAAATTGCTTTCTTATAACAATTTCAAAAGGAATGAAATAGGGGAAAGAAGTGGGTCATCAAATAAATGGCAAATGGTCTTATTAAAAAAAAAGACCCACACACAAGACATTAGTCTCTCCAAACATGGTAAGAGAGGTTTGGGGAGGGGATAAGAAAGAGAAAAACTTTAGCGATCCTCATTTTTGTCTTTCAATATTTATTTTTACATTGCTCCTGAAAAAGAATATCCACATCCATTTTTAAATGGAACAAATTGCTATATGGTGGAGGATGAGCTATTTTACAAAACATTGTAGAATAACCACCAAATGAAAACATACTTCAGTTTGGATTCTTTTGTTTATTCATGAGGCATTTTTTCCTAATAAGCTTTGTTGCTTCACTCTAGAGGCTCTGATAAGATGCATCATCCAACCTAGGCTTAAAAAAATGCCTCAACTGAATATCTGATGAACAACATTAGATAACTCAAATAAGTTATAATGTCAGCATTCATTTACAATTGGTAGCCTTCATTACCATTTAGAGCATTTGTTGAGAAGATGAAGCTGTTATCCTTTGACAGCAAATTATCTGAGTGTCAAGTGCCTTCTGAATATTCTGTAGGACATCCTGTTTCCTCCCTATTTCCTCATTTCATGTCCTGCAATGGTGACAGCTGTACCTATATTTAGTACCCAGGATTTTGACTTTTGTATCCAGCCTCTTCAATCATCTCTTAATTGCTGCTGTGCTTGAGTACTCTGCCAAAATACAGGAGGGCAGCGTTAGGCTGGGAGAGGACAGTTCCCCATGGATTCTGCTCAGCTTGCCCAGGCTCATGAACTCTCAGGGTTGTTGCTTTTGCAGCTGCTTTCCCAGTGAGGTTCCATTTAAAGCAGTTTTGAAAATATTGAGAGACACCAGAGTAACGATGAGATTTTCTTCCTTTTTTTTTTTTTTTCCAATTTTACTTTAAGTTTTGGGATACAAGTGCAGAACTTGTAGATTTGTTATATACACCCTGTGCCATGGTGGTTTGCTGCACCTTTCAACCTACCATCTAGGTTTTAAGCCCCACATGTATTAGCTATTCGTCCTAATGCTCATAAAAATGGTGTTTTCTGAAAACAGATACTACTAGTCTGTGTGGGATACTATTTCAGCATCTTATTAAAGGCAAAATTTGTATAAGTCCCATTGCTTTTAATAGGTGACATTTTTCTATTAAATCTGGGAGTATTGTAATCCAAAACTAAAAATTAACAGCTCAGAATATTCTAAATATAGAAGATAAATATTTAAGATACTAGATATGGAAGGTATTACTGATCTTACTCTGAATGCATTTCTTATTTCTGTTCTATACCCAGGTGCTGTCATCTCTCACCTGGTTTCTCTAATTCTTATGTAAGTATTTTAGTGTGTGAATAGTTGTTCAAATGAATGATTCTGCAAGAGGATGTACACTGGAAGGTTCTATTTCATGATCTTGACATTGACACTGGAGCACCCTCCTGGATGCATTTCTGTAGTCTTCAAAAGACCTTGGTAAGGAATGCTGGTTAAAATGTTAATAAAGTCTCTGAGCAAAGTTGCCTATACATAAAATCCAAGCTACTTCAGAGGCTGTTGCTGCAGGATCCTTGGACCACAGGAGTTTGAGATTTCAGTGAGCTATGATCATGCCACTGCACTCCAACCTGGGTCACAAAGCGAGACTTCATCTCTAAAAAATAAATATAAAATGTCAATGAAATAATGATTAAATAATCTCTCTAATATGTGAATTTGAATGATGAGAAGGAACCAAGATGATATTCACATGCCAATGAGCTTTAGTTGCTGAATATTTAACAAACGTGGGGTGTCTGGAAATTATTATTCTTGGTGGTGTTAGAAACTTGGTAGATGTGTGCAGCAAGTCAGTATGTCAAAATGCCAGGTTGCAGCAGAGAAAGAGGTTTAATTGTGGGGCCACTGAACAAAGAGAAAAGAAGAAACCTCAAATTCATTTCTCAATGGAGTTTGTGACTAAGGCTTTTAAGAGTTTCTGAGTGGACCTAAATGTGGAGATCATTGACTGGCTGAAGAGGGCAGGGTGAAGTCATGGGGCAGGGAGATGAAAAAACTGTAGTCTCATGCTGACTCAGTTCTATTGTGGAGGGTCTTTGAACTGGTTGGTGTCAGTTGTGCCTCTGAAAGTCAGGATCTGCTTAAACAATGCTTAAACAAAGGTCTTATGATTCTAATGTGGAGATCCTATCTATCTTAAACAAAAACCTTATGACTAATGTCAGAAATTTTATCTATAGGAACAATAGGGATGCAAATGGTCAGTATCTAGAGCTACATGACTTTCGGTTACAAGGAAGTGAGTCAAAGTGCAGCCTGATTAATGCTTAAATATAACTCAATTTATGTCCAGAATTCTTGTTAACCCTGGGAGGATGGCTTCTTTAAGACCTGCTACCAAAATGTTTATTCTGGTCTCAGGCTGCAAAGAAGCAGAGGACTTAGGGAATTTGGCCTGCATATGCTCAAGGAGATGGCTCCTTTTTCAGATAGACTTAAAAACTCTTGCCCTGAAGAAGAAAGCCTCTGCTTTTATTCAGACGAGATACCCAAGTGAGGGCCTCAGTGAACCTCTGACAAAAGCTTCTGTTAGCACAATTCATCTGGCTGACCCTGGCTGATACTTCCAAATTTGACTTAAACATATTTCACTGAGTCTAAGACACCAGTGGTTCTAAGACAGATCATTATTTACTATGTGAGAGAAAAAATGATGACATAAAGGTAAGATTCTAGTGTCTATTATTCAGGGTTCTACAGAGAAATGGAACCAATAGGAGATAGAGAGATAGAAAGACAGATAGAAGGATGAGAGGGGATTTATTAGGATAATTGGCTTACATGATTAGGGAGACCCAGAATTCCCACGACATGCCATTTGCAAGCTGGAGACCCTGGGACGCTGGTTGCATGGCTTATTCCAAGTCCAAAGGCCTTAGAACTAGGGAAGCTGATGGTATATTTGATAATCAGAGGCAGAAGGTGTGACCACTCCAGGGGGCAGCTGGTATAAGTTCTTGATTCCAAAGGCTGGAGAGCCTGGAGTGCTGATGTCCAAGAGAAAGAGAAGAAGAGCATTCCAGCTGCAGGGGAAGAGGGGAGAGGGAGAGAGACAGAGGGAAAGAATTGTCTTTTCTCTGCCCTTTCTATTCTATTTGGGCCTCTAGTCGATTGGATGATGCTTGCCCACATGCAGTCGTCTGGGGGCCCAGATAGAATAGAAGGGCAGATCTTTCCCACTCAGTCCACATACTCACACACCAATCTCCTCTGCCAACACTCTCCAAGACATACCCAGAAATAATGTTTTACCAGCTTTCTAGGTATTCCTTAATCCAGACAAGTTTACACCTGAAATTAATCATCACAGACTCTAAGATGCACCTTAAGGGTCTGTGATGTGCATATTAAGATGCACAGATTCTAAGATGCAGAGAAAACATGCATCTTAAAATAGAATAAATAATCTTCTCTCCACCTGAATCCAAGTCTTTCCTAGTTGGGGATGCCTAAACTTCATCAAAAACTTAAATAAGCCATCAGCTTATTCGTTGTCATGTGCTTTACACAGGGGTTTTATCTTTCTCTTTCCACTTTGCCCCAGCCCTCTGTCATATACTGTAGAAATTGCATAAAATCAGGAGCTGTTACATTATGGGGGAGCCCCAGCTTTCTGTCTCTGGCCTTGATAGTATGTGGATGTATGGGTGCAGATTATGACAATCTTTTTTTCTCCCTTGAATATTTTTGTCTGATAATAAAAATTGTTTTGTTGGTAAGATGTAATTAATCTTGGCAATTCTTCCCTTAGTGCCTCTTTAAGCGTTCTGTCTGGGAAACAGTACCTACTTCTCTAGGTTTCCTGATTCAGTCTATGCTGAATGCTGAGTTGCAATCCTCCCGGGTGACATCTTCTGCTTATGAACAGTTAATAGAAAACTCCCTTCTTCCCTCTAAACAATATCATTCATAACAATTATGTTTTGAGCCCCTTCAATGTTTCAGGCACTATTATAGGCTCTATTGAATATAACATATTCGATAGCATTACTGACAGGAATGACAAGAGCCAACTGTATTTGAGCAAAGATATGAAGAATGTGAAGCAGTGGGCTACGTGGCTCTCTAAAGGAAGAAAGTCCCTGGGAGGGAGTAGCAAAGGAACAGTTTTGTTGTGCATAGTAGAATGTGCATAGTGTGTTTAAGAAACAGGGCAACAAGGAATACGCCAGTGTGGCTGAAGTAGAATAGGAGGACAGTAGTAGGAGATATGAGCAGAGAGATGTTGAGGAGAGGGCAGACAAATATAAAACACTTCGATTTTTACTCTGAATGAGATGGAAAGGCACTGAAGGATTTTATACAAAGGATTTTCTACTCTGACTTTATTTTAAATGCATATGTTAAGTCTATGTGAAGAGAGAACTTTAGCATGGAAGAGTGGAAACAATGAGACCAGACAGAAGGCTAGTACAATAACCAAAGATGGTAGCACCTGCAAGGGTTCCAGTTGAGGACTAAACTCTGATTTTTTTTTTTATCTTGCCCAAATTCTTATCTAAGAAGGGATCTGGGGAGTCATGTCCTACAAATGATACATTCTCATCAGATGCATTTTATTTAATCCTATATATCATGATTTACTTTCCAAACTGACTCTGGCATAACATTACGAGACAAAGAAGAAAATCCAAATATTTTACACCAAAACATGTTTCTTTGCCATATTTTGAAATGACCCTGTAAAGCTATTCTTTGTGGGGGAAAATTTGCATCTGTGAAGAATCTCTATTAACATAGCTAGATCTTTTTCTTCCAGACCCTCCCAATCCTAAACAGATTAACTAAGATCTGAATAGGAAACATTTGTCACCTATAGCATCTAAGGGCAGTCACTCTAAGACTAAGAATTTTGATCTCTACAATCTTTATCTTAATCTGAACATTCCATTGTTTCTATCTATCCCAGGTCTTTAGACAAACTCAACCAATTGTCAACCACAAAATGTTTAAATTCACCTATAGCCTAGAAGCCCCCACTTTGAGTTATTCCGCCTTTCTGGACCAAACCAGTGTGTTTCTTAAATGTATTTGATTGATGTCTCATGCCTCTCAAAATGTATAAAACCAAATTGCGTCTCGACCACCTTGGGCACATGTTCTCAGAACTTCCTGAGGGCTGTGTCACAGACCATGGTCACTCATATTTGGCTTAGAATAAATCTCTTCAAATATTTCACAGAGTTCGACTCTTTTCGTCGACACAGTGGTGGAGATGGTAGGAAGTAGTCAGTCAGTCCTGGATATGTTTTGTATGGAAATCTGCCAGGTTAGATTGACTAAAGGGTAGGGAATGGAGTCCAGGATGACTCAGGGTGTTCGGCCTGAGTAGCCTGAACATTGAAGTTGCCATTGACTGAGATGGACAATCATGTGGGAAAAACAGTTTGAGGGGAAGAATTAGGAGATCAGTTTTGGGCATTGTGATGGTTAATACTGAATGTCAACTTGACTGGATTGAAGGATGCAAAGTATTGTGCCTGGGTGTGTCTGTGAGGGTGTTGCCAAAGGTGATTAACATTTGAGTCAGTGGGCTGAGTGCCGTGGCTGATGCCTGTTTTCCCAGCACTTTGGGAGGCTGAGGTGGGAGGATCACTTGAGGTCAGGAGTTTGAGACCAGCCTGACCAACATGGTGAAACCCCGTCTCTACTAAAAATACAAAAATTAGCCAGCCATGATGGCAGGTGCCTATAATCCCAGCTACTCAGGAGGCTGAGGCAGGAGAATTGCTTGAACTTGGGAGGCAGAAGTTATAGTGAGCCGAGACTGAGCCACTGCACTCCAGCCTGGGCGACAAGAGCAAAACTCCATCTCAAAAAACAAAACAAAACAACAACAAAAAAAATTTGAGTCAGTGCACTGAGAGAGGCAGACCCACCCTCAATGTGGGTGAGCACAATCTAATCAGCTGCCAGCGTGGCTAGAATAAAGCAGGCAGAAAAATGTGGAAGAGGACTTGCTTAGTTTTCCAGCCTTCATCTTTCTCCCGTGCTAGATGCTTCCTGCTCTCAAACATCAGACTCCAAGTTCTTCAGCTTTTTGACTCTTACACCAGTAATTTGCCTGGGGCTCCCGGGCCTTCAGTCTCCGGCCACAGACTGAAAGCTGCACTGTTGACCTCCCTACTTTTGAGGTTTTGGAACTTGGACTGGCTTGCTTTCTTCTCAACTTGCAGATGGCCTATTGTGGGACTTCACCGCGTGACTGTGTGAGTCAGCTCTCCATAATGACACCCCTTCATATATACATCTATCTTATTAGTTCTGTCCCTCTAGAGAACCCTGACTAATAAAGGTGTGTTAAATTGGAGATGCCTGTTTAATATTCAAGTGGAGTTTTCTGCTGTTCAATACTATGTGAAAATCCTGCAGAATCACTACTATATAGAGTGAGGTTTATTACTCTTCTGTTTGTCATATGTCTTCCATTTGTCATATCGCCACATTTTTGGACTGCTCAAGAGGGCGAACATGATATTAGATACCTTCTATCGTGTACACAAGATTTAAGAGAGACTTCTCATGATGTCTTTGTGAACTGAAGTGAGTCATAAATACTGATTAGTTGTCTAACCTAATTATTAGTAATATGTATAATCTTGTCAATATACTTTTCTGGTATTGTTATTCTTTTCTATTTTTATCAATTATTCTAAATTATGATGATTGTTAGTTATTTAATTCTACTTAGATGTTTGTAAATCCCATTCATATTTAGATATGTCAGTGCATATTAATAACTAATATGTTTTATATTACTTGTACTGCTTTATTTTTTAGAAAAGATAATCATTAATTGAATCATATGCTGTGTTCCTCTGTTACTCAGGCCTAAAGAGAGTCTTGGAACATTAAGTTGTCTCCTGAGAGCTTGCTTAGTGGGAGAATCTGACTTGCAGATAATGCCAAGGGGACAATAAAAGTCTAGCCCAGACCTTTTAAGTAGAAGCAAATATTCTGCAGCAGACATAAAAATCATAAAATATTACTTTCATAATCAGGTAAAAATCTACATAAAAATATTAGCACTCATTCATATGTATGATTGCCACATACAAGAATAAGAAAGCAGAGAATATAATAATGATATAAAAATTCCTAAAGTCCTAATTATGAACCTGTAAACTTTTTAGGGTCACCTGTTAATCCTTAATTAAATTCTACTTTGACAACTGAGATTACTTACTTCATTAGCATTCTTGAATTTGCATATAATTTGCATTTTAAAATTTGTTGTTTTCTCAAGATTCTCTTTACTAGTTCTGTTTGTACTGAACGATGTCATTGCTGTTTATTTAATTCCCTTCTTAATATCTCTAACGATTCTCATTTGGTGAAGCGAAAATGTAAAAATTTAGGGAGCAAAATGACAAACATGAGTACATTAAATGTGGAATATTAAATGGTACTAATAGTTCAGGCAGGTTTGGTCTTTGGCAATAAGGGACTTTTTGTTGGAGTAGGAGTGGCAATTTCTTTTCTTTTTTTTTGAGACGGAGTCTGGCTCTGTCGCCCAGGCTGGAGTGCAGTGGCGCGATCTCGGCTCACTGCAAGCTCCGCCTCCAGGGTTCACGCCATTCTGCTGCCTCAGCCCCGACGCCTGGCTAATTTTTTTGTATTTTTAGTAGAGACAGGGTTTCACCGTGTTAGCCAGGATGGTCTCGGTCTCCTGACCTTGTGATCTGCCGCTTCAGCCTCCCAAAGTGCTGGGATTACAGGCCTGAGACACCACGCCCGGCCGGCAATTTCTTTTTTTAAAGGACCAGATAGTAAATATTTCATACTTTCAGGCCATGTGGTTTCTGTGGCAAATACTCAACTCTCCCTTTGTAGAACAAAAGAAGCCATAAAGAATCTGTAGACTAAT
This sequence comes from Trachypithecus francoisi, assembly GCF_009764315.1. NCBI lineage: Eukaryota > Metazoa > Chordata > Mammalia > Primates > Cercopithecidae > Trachypithecus > Trachypithecus francoisi. Next base: position 99,857,843 of record NW_022681454.1, read on the forward strand.
GGGCTACATTTCAATAAAACTTTATTTACAAAAACAGGCATTGAAGTAGATTTGGCCATGGGTAGTAGTCTACAAACCCCTGTTGGAGCCCAGATGCTTCATTTTGACTTTCAAGTATTTAGGATTCACTGAGAAAATCATCCTACTGTCAAATTTCCATCCATCTGCCTATTATCTATGCATTATGTATACTTTCTTCGAGTGACTTTTATTTTAATATGTATAACATCTTAGGGTAAAACATTCCATAATACATTCTTTCTGTGGAAGACTTTGGGACCTGTTTTTTTATTTTTTCTTTTTTAATTCACTTCAGATACCTATGGAGCATTTGAAATATGCCAGGCATGTAATACAAGCTAAATTATACAGCCATGAACATGCCAACCTGTGCCCTTATAGAGCCAACATTTTAGTGTTTCACACTAAAGTATTTACTATATAATGTAATGGTGTGATAATCGCCATGATGGAAGAAAAAGTGTTCACGGATTAAATGAGGGTGTCAGGGAGGGCTTTCTAAGTGTTATCTAAGAGGGAAGTGATATCTAAGTGACATCTAAGCTAAGAGCCAAACAGTAGATAAAATTTATCTACGTGAAGAAGTGTGGATAAGTATTTTGCAGAAGGAGCAGCTAACAGTTTGTTTTTTAAACAAGAAAAAATAATATGAAAGCATACATTTTTAAAGCAGTGGAAGAAACAGTATCTGAAGTTATAATTTTATCTTAAACAAAATTAAATGAATTAAAATATGTTCATGAAGAACATATAGGACATTTTAATTTATTTCAACTTTTATTTTAGATTCAGGGAGTAGACGTGCAGTTTATTACATGGGTAAATCATATGTCACTAGGGTTTGGTGTACAAATGATCTCATTACCCTGGTAGTGAGCATAGTACCTGAGAGCAATACAACAAGCACAAACCAAATAAACCCATTTAAAAAATGGTCAAAAGACATGAACAGATACTTCTCAAAATAAGACATATAGGTGGCCAACAAATATGTGAAAAATGCTGAACAACTTGCAGTTCTCTAAGTAAGAGGGAATATAGTGTTACCTGGGAGGTCCTTGCTCCCAGAGCTCCCAAGATGGTGGCAGGGCCCCTTCCAAAATGGCGACGGGCCACTTCGAAGATGGTGGCAAGCCTCGTGTTCTCTGACGTGGGGTTCTTGGCCTCACAGATTCCAAGGAATGGAATCTTGGGCCATGCGGTGAGTGTTATAGCTCTATTAGAAGCCATGGGTCATGGAAGAGAACTGTGGAACCCAGTGACTAGTGTTCAGCTCAATTAGGATGAACCCAGGCACTTAGCTGTGCAGGAACAAAGCCTTTAGCCAGATAGGGAGTGGCAATGGGCGCCTTGCTGGATCAGGAGCACAGTGGACACCCTGCTGGATCCACAGGGATGGAAGTCAGTGGTGGGTCTGCCACAGCAGCGAACAGCAGTAGTGGACTGCCAGCGAAAGCTCGAGCCGTAACAAAACACGGACCAGAAGAGTGCAGTTGCAAGATTTAATAGAGTGAAAACAGAGCTCCTATATTGGTGGGGCCGGGGTGCTGTTGCCGGCTCCAATGCCTGGGTTTATATCCTGATCCTTGTCCCTTCTGATGTGCTCTCAGGCAATAGATGATTGGCCATTTCTTTACCTCCTGTGTTTGCCTAATGAGCATTTTAGTGAGCTCTCTGATTGGTCGGGTGTGGGCTAAGTTACAAGTCCCATGTTTAAAGGTGGATGCAGTCACCTTCCCAGCTACCCTTAGGGGTTCTTAGTCTGCCTAGGAAATTCCAGCTAGTCCTGTCTCTCAATAGGAGTTGACAGAATCGAAGGAAGCTTGTGCTTTATAGCAGTGCCTATTAACTGGAATGATATGGCATACTGTGATATTCCAAACTCTTTGTAATTTTGATCTCTAAAGAAAAATTATTTTTTTCAGAAAAATTATAGAAGTGAATTTAAGAGGAAAGACTGAACTCAACAAGCTATGGGTGTAAAGCAAGCCACAACTTGCTTTAAGAGTGAAATGTGAAGCGTAATATAAATGGAGTCAAGGAAAGATTTTGACTTAAAGTAAGTGCTCAACATTACTAATCATCAGATAAATACGAATTAAAACCACAGTGAAACATCATCTTACACTAGTCAGAATGGATATCATTAAAAAGACAAAAAAGTAACATATTGAGGAGGATGTGGAGAAAATGGAACTCCTAGAAACTGCCAGTGGGATTGTAACTTAGTACAACCTCCATGGAAAACAATATGGAGATTTCTCAAAGAACTAAAAATAGAACTACCATTGACCCAGCAGCCCATTAATGTGTATCTATCCAAAGGAAAGAAATCATTACATCAAAAAGATACCTGTTTATCACAGCCTGTTTATCAGTTGTTGCCTGGTATTGGAAGAGAAGATGTTGACTTCTAAAAGTTATGAGATATCTTTTTGTTATGATGGTTACATAGATATATAATTTTGTCAAAACACATCAAACAGTATGTTTATAAGGGCATTTTATTGCATGCAAATATAGTGAATGTAAATATATATTATGATATTAATTAAAAGGAAGCATGAAGGGAGAAGGCCAAGCAAGATGACCAAATAGAACCTTCCAGTGGTCATCCTTCAGTAAGAACATCAAATTAAAAAACAATTCACACAAGAAAGCACCTTCATAAGAACTAAAACTCAGGTGCGCCATCACAGTACCTGGTGTTAACATCACAGCAAGGAAAGAGCCACTGAAGAGGGCAGAAAATGACAGTCTTGGATTGCTGACACCACCCCTCCCCCATTACCTGGCAGTGGTCACATGGTGCAGAGAGAGAATCGGTGTGCCTGGAGGAAGGAGAACACAGTGATTGTGGGACTTTGCATTGAAACTCAGTGCTGCCTGTCATAGCAGAAAGCAAAACAGGGCTGAATTTATCTGGTGCCCAAGTAGGCAGCTTTTAGATCAGCCCTTCCCAGAGGGGAATCACTCATCCCAGTGGTCACAATCTGAATTCCAGCTAACCCTCCGCCCCACCACAGGCTAAAGGGCTCTGGAGTTCTAAGTAAACCTGAAAGGCAGTCTACACCACAATGACTTAAATTCCTGGGCAAGTCCTAGTGCTACTGGGCTCACAGCCAATGAACTTGGGGTGCATGTGACCTAATGAGACACCAGCTGATGCAGATAAAGGAATGCTTGTGTCATCTCTCCCCTAACCCCAGCAAGCACAGCTTGAAGTTCCAGGAGACACTCCTACCTTCTGCTTGAGGAGAGGAGAGGAGAGAGTAAAGAGGACTTTGTCTTGCATTGTGGATGCTAGCTCAGTCACAGTAGAATAGGGCACTGGGAACTGTCCTGGGGTCCTGATTCCAGGCCCTACCTCCTGGTCAGCATTTGTAGACACACCCTGACCAAGAGGGGAAGCTTCTGCTTTGAAGGGAAGAACACAGTTCTGGCAGGATTCATTACCTGCTGACTCAAAAATGCTTGGGCCTTAAATAAACATCAGTGGTTTCCAGACAGTTCTCACAGCAGGCCTTAAGTGAGACCAAGGGATGTGTTGGTATCGAGTGTGACCCAGTGCATTCCCATTCCAGCTGTGCTGGCTATGGGGGGAGACTCCTGCTTGAAGAAAGAAGAGGGAAGAGTGAAGGAAACTTTGTCTTCTGGCTTGAGTACCAGCTCACCTTAGTGAGGTAGAGCACCAAGCAGGCTTCTAGGGTCCCCACTTCCAAGCCTTGGCTCTGGGATGGAATTTCTGGACTGCCTTGGGCCAGAGGAAAGCCCACTGCCCTGAATGGAGAGACCCAGGCCTTGCAGCATTTACCAAAAGTTGACTGATGAGCCCTTGGGCCTTGAGTGAACATTGGCAGTAGCCACACAGTACTCACTATGGGTCTGCGGCAATGGTGGCCACAGGGAGAAACTCCTGCTTGAGGAAAGGAAAGTGAAGAGTGGGAAGGACTTTGTCTCGTGGCTTGGTTACCAGCTCAGTTACGTGAAATAGAGCACCTAGGTAGATTTCTAATGTTTCTGCCTGGAGGCCCTGACTCCCAGATGGTGTTTCTGGACCTGTTGTAGGCCAGGGAGAGCTCACTATCCTGAAGGGAAGGACACAAGTCTTGTTGGATTGGTGGCCTGCTGACTGAAAAGCCCTTGGGCCTTGAGTTAACACATGGGCCTGGGTGAGACCAAGTGATGAGCTAGCTTCAGTTCTGACACAGCAGAGTCACAGAGGTGGTGGCCACAGGGGTGCTCGTGCCACCCCTCTCCCAGCTCCAGGCAGCTTAGCAGAGAGAGAAAGACAACATTTGTTTGGGAGACAATAAGGTAAGAGAACAAGAAACTCTGCTTGGTAATCCAGAGAATTATCTCAGATCTTAATCAAGACCACCAAGGTGGTTCTGCAAGAGTTCTAGTATTACTGGGCTTGCGGTGCCTTCTAATGCAGATACAGCTGCAGGGACCAAAGACTTAGATCACAACACTCAATTCCCTTTTTAATACTTGGAAAGCCTTCTCAAGGAGGATGGGCATAAACAAGCCCAGACTGTGAAGACTGCAATCAATATCTAACTCTTCAATGCCCAGACATCAACAAACATCCACAAGCAGCAAGACCATCTAGGAAAACATGACCTCACCAAATAAACTAAATAATTCACCAGTGACCAATCCCAGAATGACGGAGATATGTGACCTTTCAGACAGAGAATCCAAAATAGCTCTTTTGAGCAAGCTCAACAAAATTCAAGATAGCACAGTGAAGGAATTCAGACTCCTGTCACAGATTTGCAAGACAAAAAAAGAAAACAAAAAACATGAAAAGAAAAAAAATGAAACAAACAGAATCCTATCAGATAAATTTAACAAAGACATTGAAACAATTTTTAAAAATCAAGCAGATGTTCTGGAGCTGAAAACTTCCATTGACATACTGAAAATGTGTCGCAGTATTTCAAAAGCAGAGTTGATCAAACATAAGAAATAATTAGTGATCTTGAAGACACGTTTATTTTAAAATACACAGTCAGAAGAGACAAAATAAGAATAAAGCACACCTACAAAATAAAGGAAATAGATTCAAAAAGGCAAATCTAAGAGTCATTGGTCATATAGAAGGAGTAGAAAGGGAGAGAGATCAGGGTAGAAAGTGTATCCGAGTGGCTAATAACAGAGAACTTTCCAAATCTAGAGAAATATTATCAAGATTCAAGCATAAGAAGGTTATAGTACACAAAGCAGATTTAACCTAAGACTACACCAAGACATTTAATAATCAAACTTCCTAAGATCAAAGATAAATAAAGGATTTTAAAAGCAGCAAGAGAAAAAAACAAATAACATACAAAGGCGCTCCAATACAGCTGGCAGCAGGCTTCTCAGTGGAAACCTTAAAGGCCAGGAGAGAGTGGCATAATATATTTAAAATGCTGAAGAGAAAACAATCCTTTTATCCTAATTTAGTAGACCAGGCATGGTGGCTCATGTCTGAGATCTCAGCACTTTGGGAGGCCAAGGTGGGTGGATCATCTGAATTCAGGAGTTTGAGACCAGACTGGCCAATATGGTGAAACCCCATCTCTCCTAAAAATACAAAAAATAGTCGAGTGTGGTGATGGGCATCTGTAATTCCAGCTACTCAGGAGACTGAGGCAGGAGAATTGCTTGAACCCAGTAGGCAGAGGTTGCAGTGAGCCAAGACTGCACCACTGCACTGCAGTCTGGCTGACAGAGTGAGATCCCTTCACCGCTCCACCAAAAAAAGTACATCCAGCAAAAATATCCTTCAAACATGAAGGAGAAATAAAGCCTTACCCAGATAAACAAAAGCTGAGGGACTTCATCAACACCAGATCTCTCCTACAAGAAATGCTAAACAGAGTTCTTCAATCTGAAAGAAAAAACATGTTAATGAGCAATATGATATCTGAAGGTAAAAAGCCCGCTGGTAATAGTACACATACACTAAGAATATTATAACACTATAACTGTAGTGTGTAATTACTCTTAAGTAGAAAGACTAAAAGATGTATCAATAAAAAATAATAACTACAACAACTTTTCAAGACACAGAACAATAAAGATACAAATAGAAACAAGAAAAAGTTAAAAAGCAGGGAGGATAAGTTAAAGTGTAGATTTTTATTAGTTTTCTCTTTGCTGGTTTGTTAGTTGATTTGTTTGTTTATGCAATAAGTGTTAAACTGTTGTCAGTCTAACACAATTGATCATAAGATGTTAATTGTAAGCTTCATGGTACTCTCGAGTCAAAAAAATCCAAACACCTATAAGAGACACACACAAAATAAAAAGCAAGAAATTAAAACATATCACCTGAGAAAATAACCTTTACAAAAAGGAAGATAAGGAAGGAAAGAAGGAAAAAAACCACAAAACAACCAGGACACAACAAAATGGCAGCAGTAAGCCCTTGCTTATCCATAACTACATTGAATGTAAATGGACTAAACTCTCCAATCAAAAGACAGTGGCTGAATGGATAAAAACAATAAGACTTAATGATCTGTTGCCTACAAGAAATACACTTCACCTATAAAGTGATCTTGAAGTGATCAATCAAGATCACTTGCATCAATCAACATGCAAGACCAAAAATAAAAGGAAGAAAAAAGATATTCCATACAATGGAAACCAAAACCAGGCATGAGTAGCTATAGTTATGTCAGAAAAAATATATTTCAAGACAAAAACTATAAAAAGAGACAAAGGAGTAATACATGGGTTAATTCAGCAAGAGGACATAACAATTGTAAATACATATACACCCAATGCTAGATCACCCTGATATATAAAGGAAATATTATTAAAGTGAGAGAGACAGAGACAGAGAAAGAGAATGAGAGAGAGAGAGAGAGAGAGTTTGTTCATTACTAGCTGGAGACTTCAATACTCCACTTTCAATATTGGACAGAAAATCAACAAAGAAACATGTGATTTAAGCTGAACTATAGACCAAATGGACTTAAGAGATATTTACAGTTCATTTCATGCAACAGCTGCAGAATACACATTCTCCTCAATACATCAGTCATTCTCTAGGATAGACCATATGTTAGGCCAAAATCAAGTATTAAAACATTCATAAAATTGAAATCATATTAAGTACTTTCTCTGACCACAATGAAAAAAAAAACTGAAAATCAATAACAAGAGTAACTTTGGAAGTTTGAAAATTTAGGGATTTTGAAAACATATGAAAATCAAACAATATGCTTCTGAATGACCAGTGGGCCAATGAAGAAATTAAGAAAGAAATTAAAAAACTATTCTTGAAACAAATTAAAGTAGAAACATAATATACCAAAACCTATGGGATACAGCAAAAGCAATACTAAAAGCAATGTTTATAGCAATAAGCACCTACATCAAAGTAGAAAATCTTCAAATAAACAACCTAATGATGCATCTTAAAGAACTAGAAAAGCAAGAGCAAACTGAATCCAAAAATAGTAGAAGAAAAGAAATAAGAAATCAGAGAAGAAATACGTAAGTTTGACACAAAAAACAACACAAAAGTCAATGAAATGAAGAGCTGGCTATTTGAAATGGTAAACAAAATTGACAAACTTTTAGGCAGACTAAGAAGAAAACCAGAAGACTCAAAAAAAAAAATTATAGAGGAATTAAAGACACAACTGATATTGCAAAAATTAAATGGATCATTAGAGATTACTATGAGCAACTGTATGCCAATAAGCTTGAAAACCTAGAAAAAATGGATAAATCCCTAGACACATACAACTTACAAAGCTTGAACCATGAAGGAAATCTCAAACCTGAATAGACCAATAATAAGTAATGAGATTGAAGTCATGATAAAATGTCTCCAGGAAAGGAAAAACCTGGGACCCAATGGATTCACTGTTAAATTTTACCAGACACTTAAAGAAGAACTAGTGCCTATCATATTCAAACTATTCTGGAAAATAGAGGTGGAAGGAATACTTCCAAACTCATTCTACAAGGTCAATATTACCATGATACCAAAACCATATAAAGACACATTAAAAAAAGAAAACCATATGCCAATATCCTTGATGAAACTGATACAAAAATCCTCAACAAAATAGTAGCAAACTTAATTCAACAATACATTACAAAGATCATTCATCATGACCAAAGTGAGATATACCACAGAGATACCAGGATAGTTCAATTTACATGTATCAATCAACAAGATAGATCATACCAACAGAATGAAGGACAAAAACCATTGGCCATATCAAATGATGCTGAAAAAGCATTTGATAAAATTCAGCATCCCTTAATGATCAAAACCCTCAAGAAAGAGGGCATTGAAGGAACATACCTCAAAACAATAAAAGCTATATGTGAAAGACCAACAGCTAGTAGCATACTGAATATGGAAAAAACTGAAAGTATTTCCCATAAGTTCTGGAATGTAATAAGGATACCCACGTTTACCTCTATTATTTAACATAGTACTAGAAGTTCTGGCTAGAATAATCAGACAAGAGAAAGAAATAAAGAATATCCAAATTAGAAAAGAAAGAGTCAAATTATCTTTGTTTGCAAATAATATGATCTTATATTTGGAGAAACCTAAAGACTTCACTAAAAAGCTATTACAACTAATAAACAAATGCAGTAAAGTTGCAGCATAAAAAATATTAACATACAAAAAAATCTTGGGAGGCTGAGGCAAGCAGACCATGAGGTCAGGAGATTAAGACCATTCTGGCTAACATGGTGAACCCCATCTTTACTAAAAATACACACACACGCACACACACACACACACACACACACATAATTAGCCAGGCGAGGTGGCATGCTCCTGTAGTCCCAACTACTCAGGATACTGAGGCAGGAGAACTGTTTGAACCTAGGAGGCGAAGGTTAGCAAGCTGAGGTCATGCCACTGCACTCCAGCGTGGAAGACAGAGTGAGACTCTGTCACACACAAAAAGTAAATAAATAAAAATAAATAAAATAAAATTGGCAGCATTTATATATGCCAACAGCAAACAACCTGAAAAAGAAATCAAGAGATAGCTGGCAAGATGGCCAAATAGGAACAGCTCTGGTCTGTAGCTCCCAGTGAGGTCAATGCTGAAGGTGGGTGATTCCTACATTTCCAACTGAGGTACCCTGTTCATCTCACTTGGACTGATTAGACAGTGGGTGTAGCTCATGGAGGGTGAGCCGAAACAGGGTGTGGTGTTGCCTCACCCAGGAAGTGCAAGGGGTTGGGGAACTCCCTCCCCTAGTCAAGTGAAGCCCTGAGGGACTGTGCCATGAGGAATGACACACTCAGGCCCAGATACTATACTTTTCCCATGTCTTTGCAACCCACAGACCAGGAGATTCCCTCCGGTGCCTACGCCACCCAGGCCCTGGGTTTCAAGCACAAAACTGGGTGGCAATTTGGGCAGACATTGAGCTAGCTGCAGGAGTTTTTTTTTTCATACCTCAGGGGTGCTTGGAATGCCAGTGAGACAGAACCGTTCACACCCCTGGAAAAGGGGGCTGAAGCCAGGGAGCCAAGTGGTTTAGCTCAGAGGAGCCCACCCCCATGGAGCCCAGCAAGCTTAGATCTACTGGCTTGAAATTCTTTCTGCCAGCGCAGCAGTCTGAAGTCAACCTGGGATGCTAGAGTTTGGTGGGAAGAAGGACGTCCACTATTAATGAGGCCTGAGTAGGTGGTTTTCACCTCACAGTGTAAACAAAGCCGCCAGGAAGTTCAAACTGGGTGGAGCCCACCACAGCTCAGCAAAGCTGCTGTAGCCAGACTGCCTTTTTTAGTTTCCTCCTCTCTGGGTAGGGCATCTCTGAAAGAAAGTCAGCAGCCCCAGTCAGGGCCTTATAGATAAAGCCCCCGTCTCCCAAGAAGAGAGCACCTGGGGGAAGGGGCAGCTGTGGGCACAGCTTCAGCAGACATAAATGTCCCTGCCTGATGGCTCTGAAGAAAGCAACGACTCTCCCAGCACAATGTTCGAGCTCTGATAAGGGACAGACTGCCTCCTCAAGTGGGTCCCTGATCCCCATGTCTCCTGACTGGGAGACACCTCCAAGCAGGGACTGATAGACCCCACATACAGGAGAGCTCTGGCTGGCATCTGGTGGTGCCCCTCTGGTACGAAGCTTCCAGAGGAAGGAACAGGCAGCAATCTTTGCTGTTCTGCAGCCTCTGCTGGTGATACCCAGGCAAACAGGGTTTGGAGTGGACCTCCAGCAAACTCCAGCAGACTCGCAGCAGAGGGTCCTGGCTGTTAGAAGGAAAACTAACAAACAGAAAGGAATAGCATCGACATCAACAAAAAGGATGTCCAGATACAGAAACCCAATCCGTAGGTCACCAACATCAAACACCAAATGTAGATAAATCCATGAAGATGGGGGAGAAACCAGCACAAAAAGGCTGAAAATTCCAAAAACCAGAATGCCTCTTCTCCTCCAAAGGATTTCAACTCCTTGCCAGCAAGGGAACAAAACTGGAAGGAGAATGAGTTTCATGAATTAACAGAAGTAGGCTTTAGAAGGTGGGTAATAACGAACTCCTCCAATCTAAGGGAGCATGTTCTAACCCAATGAAAGGAAGCTAAGAACCTTGAAAAAGGGTTAGAGGAAATTGCTAACTAGAATAACCAGTTTAGAAAAGAACATAAATGACCTGATGGAGCTGAAAAACAAAGCATGAGAACTTCGTGAAGCATACACAAGTATCAACCACTGAATTGCAAGCAAAAGAAAGGATATAAGAGATTAAAGATCTACTTAATGAAATAAAGTGTGGAGACAAGATTAGAGAAAAAAGAATGGAAAGGAACAAACAAAGCCTCCAAGAAATATGGGACTATGTGAAAAGACCAAATCTATGTTTGTCTGGTGTACCTGAAAGTGACAGGGAGAATGGTACCATGTTGGAAAACACTCTTCAGGATATTACCTAGGAGAACTTCCCCAACCTAGCAAGACAGGCCAACATTCAAATTCAGCAAATACAGAGAATACCACAAAGATACTCCTTGAGAAGGGCAACCCCAAGACACATAGTCATCAGATTCACCAAGGTTGAAATGAAGGAAAAAATGTTAAGGACAGCCAGAGAGAAAGGTCTGGTTACCCACAAAGGGAAACCCATCAGCATATCTCTCTGCAGAAACCCTTCAAGCCAGAAGAGAGTGGGGGCCAATATTCAACATTCTAAAAAAAAAGAATTTTCAATCCAGAATTTCATATCCAGCCAAACTAATCTTCATAAGCAAAGGAGAAATAAAAACCTTTACAGACAAGCAAATGCTGAGAGATATTGTCACCACCAGACCTGCCTTATAAGAGCTCCTGAAGGAAGCACTAAATATGGAAAGGAACAACCAGTACCAGCCACTGCAAAAACATACCGAACTGTAAAGACCATCAATGCTATCAAGAAACTGCATCAACTAATGGGCAAAATAACCAGCTTGCATCATAATGACAGAATCAAATTCACATATAACAATATTAATTAACCCTTAATGTAAACAGGCTAAATGCCCCAATTAAAAGACACAGACTGGCAAATAGGATAAAGAGTAAAGACCATCGGTATGCTGTATTCAGGAGACCCATCTCATGTGCAAATACACACATAGGCTCAAAATAAAGGGATGGAAGAACATTTACCAAGCAAATAGAAAGAAAAAAAAAAAGCCTAGGTTGCAATCCTAGGCTCTGATAAAACAGACTTTAAGCCAACAAAGATCGAAAGAGACAAAGAAGGGCATTACATAATGGTAAAGGGATCAATGCAACAAGAAGAGCTAACTGTCCTAAATATATATGCACCCAACACAGAAGCACCCAGATTCATAAAGCAAGTTCTTAGAGACCTACAGAGAGATTTAGACTCCCACACTACAATAGTGGGAGATTTTATATACCCCGCTGTCAATATTAGACAGATCAACAAGATAAAAAATTAACAAGGATATTCAGGACTTGAACTCAGGTCTGGACCAAGTGGACCTAATAGAAGTCTACAGAACTCTCCATCCCAAATCAACAGAGTGTACATTCTTCTAAGCACCACATCGTGCTTATTCTAAAATTCACCACATAATTGGAAGTAAAACACTCCCCAACAAATGCAAAAGAACAGAAATCATAACAAACAGTCTCGGAACACAGTCCAATCAAATTAGGACTCAGGATTAAGAAACTCACTCAAATTTGCACAACTACATGGAAACTGAACAACCTGCTCCTGAATGACTACTGGGTAAATAAGGAAATTAAGGCAGAAATAAATAAGTTCTTTGAAACCAATGAGAACAAAGACACAACATACCAGAATCTCTGGAACACATTTAAAGCAGTGGTTAGAGGGAAATTTATAGCACTAAATGCCCACAAGAGAAAGCAGGGAAGATCTAAAATTGACACTGTAACATAACAATTAAAAGAACTAGAGAAGCAAGAACAAACAAATGCAAAACTAGTGCAAGGCAAGAAATAACTAAGATCAGACTGGAACTGAGCAAGATAGAGACTTGCCATTCTTCACAGAAACAGAAAAAATAACCTTAAAATTTATATGGAAGCATAAAAGACCCAGAGTAGCCAAAGCCATCCTGAGCATAAAGAACAAAACTGGAGGAATCACATTACCTGATTTCAAATTGTACTACAGAGATATTGCTTCAAAAAATCAAAGAATCCAGGAGCTGTTTTTTTGAAAAGATCAACAAAATAGGCCACTAGCCAGACAAATAAAGAAGAAAAGAGAGAAGAATCAAATAGATGCAATAAAAAATGATAAAGAGGATATCACCACTGATCCCACAGAAATACAAACTACCATCAAAGAATACTATAAAATCCTCTATGCAAACAAACTAGAAAATCTAGAAGAAATGGATAATTTCCTGGACACATAAACCCTCTCAAGTCTAAACCAGGAAGAAGTCAAATCCCTGAATAGACCAATAACAAGTTCTGAAACTGATGGAGTAATTAATAGTTTACCAACCAAAAAAAGTCCAGAACCACACAAATTCACAGCCTAATTCTACCAGAGGTACAAAGAGGAGCTGATACCATTCCTTCTAAAACTATTCCAATCAATAGAAAAAGAGGGAATCCTCCCTAACTCATTTTATGAGGCCAGCATCATCCTGATTAAAAAAAACCTGGCAGAGACACAAGAAAAAAAGAAAATTTGAGGCCAACATCCCTGATGAACATTGACACAAAAATCCTCAATAAAACACTGGCAAACCGAATGTAGCAGCACATCAAAAAGCTCATCCACCATGATCAGGTTATCTTCATCCCTGAGATGCAAGGCTGGTTCAACACATGCAAATCAATAAACATAATCCATCACATAAACAGAACCAATGACAAAAACCATATGATTATCTCAATGCAGAAAAGGCCTTTGACAAAATTCAACATCCCTTTATGCTAAAAACTCTCAATAGACTAGGTATTGATGGAACATATCTCAAAATAATAAGAGCTGTTTATGACAAACCCGCAGCCAATATCATACTGAATGGGCAAAAACTGGAAACATTCCCTTTGAAAACCGGCACAAGACAAGGATGCCCTCTCACCACTCCTATTCAACATAGTATTGGAAGTTCTGGGAGGGCAATCAGGCAAGGGAAAGAAATAAAGGGTATTCAAATAGGAAGAGAGGAAGTCAAATGGTCTCTGTTTGTAGATGACATGATTGTGTATTTAGAAAACCCCATCATCTCAGCCCAAAATCTCCTTAAGCTGATAAGCAACTTCAGCCAATTGTCAAGATTCAAAATCAATGTGCAAAAATCACAAGCATTCCTATACACCAATAATAGACAAACACAGAGCCAAATCATGAGTGAGCTCCCATTCACAACTGCTACAAAGAGAACTAAATACCTAGAAATACAACTTACAAGGGATGTGAAGGACCTCTGCAAGGAGAACTACAAACCATTGCTCAAGGAAATAAGAGAGGACACAAACAAATGGAAAAACATTCCATGCTCATGGATAGGAAGAAACAATATCAGGAAAATGACCACACTGCCCAAATTATTTTATAGATTCAATGCTATCCCCATTAAGCTACCATTGACTTTCTTCACAGAATTGGGAAAAACTACTTTAAATTTCATAGGGAACCAAAAAAGAGCTCACATAGCCAAGACAATCCTATGCAAAAAGAAAAAAGCTGGAGACATCACATTACCTGACTTCAAACTATATTACAAGGCTACAGTAACCAAAACAGCGTGATACTGGTACCAAAATAGATATATAGACCAATGGAATAGAACAGAGGCCTTAAAAATAACACCACACATCTGCAACCATCTGACCTTTGACAAACCTGACAAAAACAAGCAATGGGGAAAGGATTCCCTATTTAATAAATGGTGTTGGGAAAACAGTCCTATGCAGAAAACTGAAACTGGACCCCTTCCTTACACTTTATTCAAAAATTAACTCAAGGTGGATTAAAGACTTAGATGTAAGACTTAAAACCATAAAAACCCTAGAAGAAAATCTAGGCAATTCAGGACATAGGCATGGGCAAAGGCTTCATGACTAAAACACCAAAAGCAATGGCAACTAAAGCCAAAATTGATAAATAGGATCTAATTAAACCAAAGAGCTTCTCTACAGCTAAATAAACTATGGTCAGAGTGAACAGGCAGGCTACAGAATGGGAGAAAATTTTTGCAATCTATCCATCTGACGAAGGGCTAATATCCAGAATCTACAAGGAAATTAAACCAATTTACAAGAAAGAAACAAACAACCCCATCAAAAAGTGGGTGAAGGATATGAACAGACACCTCTCAAAAGAAGACATTTATGTGGCTAACAAACATGAAAAGCAGCTCATCATCACTAGTCATTAGAGAAATGCAAATCAAAACCACATGAGATACCGTCTCATGCCAGTGAGAATGGCGATCATTAAAAAGTTAGGAAACAACAGATAGTGGAGAGGATATGGAGAAATACGAATGCTTTTACGCTGTTAGTGGGAGTGTAAATTAGTTCAACCATTGTTTAAGACAGTGTAGCAATTCCTTAAGGATCTAGAACTAGAAATACCATTTGACCCAGCTATCCCATTACTGGCTATATACCCAAAGGATTATAAATCACTCTACTGATTTTCCTTTCTCCACATTCAGGTCGCCCGCGGTTTGTTGTGTCGGCTGGGCCCGCGTGAGCTGGAGACCTCCGCGCTGGCCCCCAGGAGCCTCCGGCCCTGGCCCAGCGCTGCGGCTCTGCAGCGGCGGCAGAATGGTTGGCCCCCGGGGAGCGGGCTGGGTGGCGGCGGGCCTGCTCCTCCGCGCGGGCGCCTGCTACTGCATTTACAGACTGACCCGGGGTCGGCAGCGGGACGACGGCGAGCTCGGGATGCGCCCTTCCAAGTCTGCAGAAGACTTAACTGATGGTTCATATGATGATGTTTTAAATGCTGCACAACTTCAGAAACTCCTTTACCTGCTGGAGTCGACTGAGGATCCCGTAATTATTGAAAGAGCTTTGATTACTTTGGGTAACAATGCAGCCTTTTCAGTTAACCAAGCTATTATTCGTGAATTGGGTGGTATTCCAATTGTTGGAAACAAAATCAACCATTCCAACCAGAGTATTAAAGAGAAAGCTTTAAATGCACTAAATAACCTGAGTGTGAATGTTGAAAATCAAATCAAGATAAAGATATACATCAATCAAGTCTGTGAGGATGTCTTCTCTGGTCCTCTGAACTCTGCTGTGCAGCTGGCCGGACTGAGATTGTTGACAAACATGACTGTTACCAATGACCACCAGCACATGCTTCACAGTTACATTACAGACCTCTTCCAGGTGTTACTTACTGGAAATGGAAACACGAAGGTGCAAGTTTTGAAACTGCTTTTGAATTTGTCTGAAAATCCAGCCATGACAGAAGGACTTCTTCATGCCCAAGTGGATTGGTCATTCCTTTCCCTTTATGACAGCCACCTAGCAAAGGAGATTCTTCTTCGAGTACTTACACTATTTCAGAATATAAATAACTGCCTCAAAATAGAAGGCCATTTAGCTGTGCAGCCTGTTTTCACTGAAGGTTCACTGTTTTTCCTGTTACATGGAGAAGAATGTGCCCAGAAAATAAAAGCTTTAGTTAACCACCATGATGCAGAGGTGAAGGAAAAGATTTTAACAATAATACCCAAAATCTGATTGGTCATATTTTTCCAAAGAGTAATGCAGTCTGGATGTAAACGTATTTGCTATCTTCCTTGTATGGGGATTCTTCCAGCTGCTGAATTTAAACAGTAAATATCACATTTCATCATCAACACAGCTATAACTTGCCGTGCTTCTAGATTTATTTTGGACTGTTTTGATACCAAGTGAGTATAAGAGCTTGTACTGAAACCATTTCTTTCTTTTTATTTTGCTATTTGCAAATACTTGTTATTTTCCCTACATGAAGTGGCAGTAACCTTTTTCACATTTAAGCTACCCTTCTACCTTTTGAAGTGATTTGCAGTTACTTATCTGAGACAGCATCAGTATTTGACTAAATCGTTGCTTCAGAACTGTCATAGCTTGTTCTTTTAGTAGCAATGAAATCCTAAGTTCTTGAGGCCACTCACCTGCCAACCTGACCATACTGCTTTCAAAAGTCTTTTCTTGTCAGTATAATCTATTTTGGTCACTTCTAGTCAGTGAAAAATGTAAACTTTTAGGAGAGAATGTTTCCTAGGACTCATCCACTCCCCTTCAATGTTCAATATGTAAAGAAAGTTACATATAAAGTAGTGGGATCAATCACAATGTCCATCTTTAGACAGTTGGTTAAATAAATTTTCTGGTCTTGGAAAAGAATGATGGAGGCCGAGCGCAGTGGCTTATGCCTGTAATCCCAGCACTTTGGGAGGCTGAGGTGGGCAGATAACCTGAGGTCAGGAGTTTGGAACTAGCCTGACCAATATGGAGAAACCCCGTCTCTATTAAGAATACAAAATTAGCTGGGCATGGTGGTGCATGCCTGTTAATCCCAGCTACTTGGGAGGCTGAGGGAGGAGAATCGCTTGAATCCAGGAGGCAGAGGTTGCAGTGGGCTGAGATCGAGCCATTGCACTCCAGCCTGGGCAACAAGAGCAAAACACTGTCTCAAAAAAAAAAAAAAAAAAAAAAAGAATGATGGCCAGGTGCGGTGGCTCACGCCTGTAATCCTAGCACTTTGGGAGGCCGAGGCGGGCAGATCACGAGGTCACGAGATCGAGACCATCCTGGCGAACATGGTGAAACCCCCTCTCCACTAAAAATACAAAAAAATAAACTGACAAATAGGAGACTAAAGAACAAGAAGTTCCCGCTGGGCGCGGTGGCTCAAGTCTTTAATCCCAGCACTTTGGGAGGCCGAGAAGGGCGGATCACGAGGTCAGGAGAGATCGAGACCATCCTGGCTAACACGGTGAAACCCAGTCTCTACTAAAAATACAAAAAACTAGCCGGGCGTGGTGGCGGGCGCCTGTAGTCCCAGCTTCTGGGGAGGCTGAGGCAGGAGAATGGTGTAAACCCGGGAGGCGGAGCTTGCAGTGAGCAGAGATCGTGCCACTGCACTCCAGCCTGGGCGACTGAGGGAGACTCCGTCTCAAAAAAAAAAAAAAAAAGAAAGAAAGAAAGAACAAGAAGTTCCATAATAAAGCATCTGACTATAAAATTAATTTAGGTATATGTTGGCCAAATCAGGCTTCTTGTATCTATAGTTATATGTAGTATAAATATCTCACCGTGAGACTGGAAACATATGACAGGTAACTCTTATCTTGACAGCAGTTTCACGACAGGGTGCCCATCTATTAACAAAATAATTCTACAGAGTATGACTACAATGCTGAGTATTTCAGCACACTCCATAGATACTTGTTTTACAGCTTTAGACTTTTTCGTTTTTTTTCTTTTTTTTTTTTCCCTGAGATGGGGTCTGGCTCTGCTGCCCAGGCTCACTGCAACTTCCACCTCCTGAATTCAATTCAAGTGATTCTCCTGCCTCAGCCTTCCTAGTAGCTGGGATTACAGGCACCCGCCACCACTCATGGCTAGTTTTTGTATTTTTAATAGAGACAGGGTTTCGACATGTTGGCCAGGCTGCTCTCAAACTCCTAATCTCTAGCAATGCACCAGCCTCGGCCTCCCAAAGTGCTGGGATTACAGGTTTAGGACACCGTGCCCAGCCTCACAGCTTTATAGTTTTTCATCAGCAATACAAAATGCTTTCAACACACACATTATATGTTTTCTCTTTGATTTGTATTACTGAAGCCTATGAATATGTTTTTGGATCAAGAACCTTTTTGAAAATCTAGTGAAAGACAATTCCTTCCCAGGAATAAGCATAGATTATTGTAGAAAATTTGTTGCAGACTCTACACCAAAAGTTCTTTCAATTCCTTCCCAGGAATAAGCATAGATTATTGTAGAAAATTTGTTGCAGACTGTACACCAAAAGTTCTTTTACAGACTCCAAGTTAGGAAACTCTACTCTCAATCGCCATTTTTTTTAATGCCTTGGGAAGAAACTAGAAGTTAGCAAAGTCTCAATCTTGGTTTACCTTGTCGCTTTTTGGAAGGTCTGGGGAAATCTAAAGCCTTCAGTGTTGCCTAAACTCTACTGAGGATATTCCTCTTTGTGCCATTTATAACAAACAATGTGATGATGGGAGAGAAGTACTGAATATGAGGCTGCATGTCTCTCTAGAGTAACAATAGAATATTATTTATATATTCATTCATTAAACAAACATGTAGTAGCCATTCATTAAGTAGAAAGTGCTTTTGTAGGCACTGGGGGATAACTGATATATAAGATAATCAAACCAGAAGAAGAAGCCCAGCAATGTTATTTATATTATTAATTTATGTAAAAACTAGAGATTCTAAATACTAAAAAGATAGAATTATATTATATTTATTTATATTGAATGGCATATTATATGCATAAATGCCTTATAAATTGTAAAGTATCCTTTCAATGCTATTTTTATTTTTTACCTTGAGGTTGGGAAACTAAAACCAATGAAGATCACAGTGAGCAAAGGAGTCATGAGATTTTCATACGGGAAATAGAATTTAAAAACTCACAGAGACTCCAAAACAAACCTGATCTGAAGCAGAAAAAGAAATTGTTTGTGGAACTGTTATCAATAAGACTTAACAGATACTTTCTGAATGGCAGTATGAATTGATATTTAGCAGACATCTTGTTTCAATATAGAGCTTGAAAAAGCCAGTTATAACAACATAGTTGAAAAATACAGTTTAGTAGCAACATACAGGTGGGTCCATGGTCTCACAGGGTAATGATTTAATAAAAAATAATAATCCAGGAAAAAATACGTCAAAACTCCCAGAAACTTTCACACATGGCAAAATGTATTATGGAAGGTTTTCTGAGAATATTGTTAAAACCTGACCTTGATAACCACCAGGAAACCAACAGAAAGAACATTCAAATTAACTACAGGAAATATACATTTCTATATCTATTAGTTTCCTAGGGTTGTCATAACAAATTACCACAAACTTGTTGGCTTAAAATGACAGAAATGTGTTCTCTCACAGTTCTGGAGGCTAGAAATCTGAAATCAAGGTGTTGGCAGGGCCGTGCTCCTCTGAAGACTTGAGGGAAGAATCGTTCCTTGCTTCTTCCTGGATTCTGGTGGCTCCCGGCAGTTCTTGACAGTCCTTGGTTTGCATCACTCCAGTCTCTGCTTCTGTCTTCACATGACCTTCTTCTTTCTGTCTCTGTCTTCTCTTTTTCTGTCTTTTATAAGTACACCTGTCACTGGGTGTAGGGTCCACCGTAATCCAGGATGATTTCGTCTCTACATCCTTACCTTAAAGCATCTGCAAAGACCCTTATTCCAAATAAGGTCACGTTGTGAGGTGCTGTGTGAAAATACCTTTTGTGGGCCAGTATTCAACACACTCGACTATTCCACTGATTTAAAATAACTTTTCTGGCCGGGCGCGGTGGCTCAAGCCTGTAATCCCAGCACTTTGGGAGGCCGAGGCGGGCGGATCACGAGGTCGGGAGATCGAGACCATCCTGGCTAACACGGTGAAACCCCGTCTCTACTAAAAAATACAAAAAACTAGCCGGGCGAGGTGGCGGGCGCCTGTAGTCCCAGCTACTCGGGAGGCTGAGGCAGGAGAATGGCGTGAACCTGGGAGGCGGAGCTTGCAGTGAGCTGAGATCCGGCCACTGCACTCCAGCCCCGGCGACAGAGCAAGACTCCGTCTCAAAAAAAAAAAATATATATATATATATATATATAACTTTTATAAACATTGTATTGTTTCACCTTTGGAAGAGAGGATATTTGTCTTACTATTTCAAAACTCAGAAATTATTCCTATAAGCCACCAAATTCAAGGAGTATGTGAAAGTGAAATCACGTTTTTCTCTTGTAACATTTCAGAATCTTGTCATATAATAATTCATGCAGAAAGGCAAGGGATGCTTGCTAGATCTGACAGTGGCAAAATGTATTTTATGATTATTGCAATAGAACTTTCCGATTGAACACTACTATGCTGTAAAGAGATTATCTAATTTATGTCATTAAGAATATCATATGACAATAGTGAATGAATCTTCAAAACAATCTTCAAGACTACAGTAAAAATATGAATTCTGTTTTTGCTTAAGTGGGCTAGATTGTATGATGAAGATATTGTTCTATTGCAAATGGCAGAAATGCAAATAAACCAGTTTTATAAAGAGAATTTATTGAATCAAGCACATAACTAAGAAGTTCAAGAGCATGGGAATGTCTTTAGAAGTCCATGGATTTAAAGAACGATGTTTTTTCTTGCTTTGTTTCTCCAGTTTATCTTTCCTCTTATATTTGGTTTCATTTCTACAGGTGTGTTTTCTTCCTACAACAGACAGGCTTTCTGTATGTAGTAAGGGAAATAGTAGCATAGCCACAGAAATATTCATGATTGTATCATCCCAGTTTTGTGATATATGCCTGAGAAAAGAAACAGTATTCATGAATACAGTTTCACAGAATGGTTCTGGATTGGGTCAGCTTCCAATTTGGGGGCGAACCATATAGTCAAGGGGTTGAGATGCTTTGTCAGAGTAGGCCTGCAGCATGTGCTACTGTGGTTGGGGTGTAGTGCGGGGTAGTCTGCAGTCATTGAACATAGTAAAGCTAATTTAGTCATGTTGGGATCAAACTCATGAAACTATTAGCTCCAGGTTCACACTAAATAACACTAAACATTTTATATGTTGAATTTTTGTGGTTATTCTCAGAATATTGATAACAAGCTTTCAAAATAGATGTTTAAATAACTGTGCTACCTCTTTTTGAGAGACCCTGAAGTAAAATCATTATGCTTCCTCTAGCTTATCCATGACTTTTGGAGGTCTTCCTTCTAGCACTTTTAAAAGCATTGCTCTTGAGAGTGGATTAACTGTGACATTTGGAAATGTCAGAGGTAACTTTGGCTATGAGAGCACTGGCCAATGAATCTTACCTATACAAAATCCTATTTATTGAGGGCTTCGGTGTTCATGACATTGCTAGGCATCTTTTCTTTGTCCTGTTTCAGCAAATAGGTTTAGCAGGGAAGCAGTTCACTCCTTACAAAGCAATTATCATTAGAAAATGTCACTGCATAAATTGTAGGATAAAAAAGCAGAGATATCTGATTCACGACTGATTTAGGAGAGAAGAGCTCATGCCAAGAGGAATAGAATACCAGGAATCAGGAACTCATACCCTGTTTTTAAAGTCTGTTGAGGTAACCTTATTAGAGGATTTCTTTAAATGGTGGAATGGTTGGTAAGATTTTCCCCAATTCAAAAAATAGTAGGAAGAAAAACACTTATAATCTTTGTTTAAAAGTAGTCAATAGCTGGTATGTTTTTATGCAATTGATGCATTTCTGAACATAGATAAATTGAATTAATTAGTTAATCATATTTATTAACTACTTCAAGAAACCAAATTCTGTGCTGACACCTTTACAAATGTAGTATTATTAAAATCCTGTTAATAGCCCTAAAATATATACAATACAATAATTCTAATTGTACAAATGTGAAACTCCAGGGAAACTTTTGTAAATTTTCCAAGGTCACCTTGCTGAAGTGAAAATGAGGTATGTAGCCAGATTTTCTGACTCAGTTTGTCATATATTAAACAAGCTTGCTAAATTTTATACATCTCTGTATGGGATTCTTTTGTAAGTCAGTCATGTTATCATTCATGTGCAGGTTTGATGGTCAATAAAATTAAATTGGACTGAAACTAATTGCTGATATAGGTCACATCTATAAATTTTGCCTCTGAATATAATGCAAGAGGTATAATAGTAGCCTCTTGCTACTATTATAGTAGCTCGAAGAAAGAGGCTCATCCCTGTTCTTTGACCCAAGCCTGCACATTTAAAAGAGAGGGGAGATGAGATTTTAATGCTGCTCTGGAGATGTATTAAAATCCCATTTCAGTTAAGGTTGCAGATTTAGCAAATAAAAATTAGTTACATTCGAAATGTTGTTTATCTGAAATTTAAATTTAATTGGGCATCTTTTATCTACAATGTTAATTTGAGTTCCTCCAACTTGAATCTCTGTGAGGTTTGCTTTTGTTCCTCTTGAATTCTCTTTTCTATTACTGGTATTTTTTTTTTTTTTCAGATCAGGTCTTCAATGAGATAGTCCTTTTTATTTGAGGTTTCAAGCTTCAATAGGTTGAGTTCATCATCAGCCAGCATCTCTTACCCTGATTTCTTATTTCAAGATTTATTCTCTGACTCATACTATGACTAAGTTTCTCATGTAATGCATTTACTGTTGCACTGGACTTTGACAATCATCCACAATATGGAAATTAAAGCAGAAAAAGGGAAGGCAGAACAGGAAAGAGTAAGGCACATTAGCAGGAATTAAGTCTAGAGCTTCTTACAAGAGTAAAAGTTTTGTTGGATAAAATGGGATCAGATATTAGGACTAGCAAATAAAGGTCAGGCAGTTAAGAAACCTGGAAACACTGGAAAAACTGAGAGGTGGATGATGCAGAAGATGAGCTGGTCATCCACAATGGCAGACAGATTCTCCTGGAGCAGAGGTTTGGATAATCAGAGATGGATCATGATTGGTCAGGACTTTCAGGAACTGCTTTGTCCAGAAACAGCCCCTCTTAGTCTTAAAGTTACAACATTCCCTAGAAAGACAAAGTGCTCTGCTAGAATACTGCACCGACAATTTAGAGAAGAGCTTTCCATTCCCACTCACAGATATATATTTGGCTAAATATGGCTCTTGCTAATGAAGAGCCTGAAAACATATTTGAAGAAATATCTACTGAAATTGCATTATGATATGATATGTAGACCATAATTTGGTTTGATGCACAAACACCTGCAAGCCCATCCAAGAAAGAAAGAAGCTCCAGAGAAAGTTAATGTAGCATGGCCTCACCTGTAGGAGATGCCTTAAAATGAACATATGACCAGCAAAATAGTGAGAATACAGGATTTGTATTCTCATTCTTACCTCTATGTCTTTGTGTGTTTTACACACACACACACATGTTCCACTTTTATCCATAAATATAAATCTTTTTTTTTTTTTTGAGACGGAGTCTCACTCTGTCGCCCAGGCTGGAGTGCAGTGGCTGGATCTCAGCTCACTGCAAGCTCTGCCTCCCGGGTTCACACCATTCTCCTGCCTCAGCCTCCTGAGTAGCTGGGACTACAGGCGCCCGCCACCTCGCCCGGCTAGTTTTTTGTATTTTTTAGTAGAGACGGGGTTTCACCGTGTTAGCCAGGATGGTCTCGATCTCCTGACCTCGTGATCCGCCCGTCTCGGCCTCCCAAAGTGCTGGGATTACAGGCGTGAGCCACCGCGCCCGGCCCATAAATATAAATCTTAAATACAAATTTAAATTTGAATTGTCCTGAATCTCCTCGTTTACTGTTGACCAATTTCTGTATTCATCTAGTTTCCACTTTGGTAAATGACTTTGTCCTCACATTTGAATTCCCATTCTGGCTTTTCTGGATAGGCATATGCATCTGGTTTCTCTGATTTTAGATTCAGCTTCTTCCACAAAGATTCCAAATACTGGATATTCATAAATCAAAATGTATAGAAAATTTAGGAGTATCATCTATAACAAGAAAGGTCATAAAATTAGAGTGTTGAAAGTCAAATTACCAGAGGATCAGCTACAATCCACCACTCCATAGGAACTCCGAGAATAAGAATTCCATAGTTGTCAGTGAATAAGATTATGATAACAACAAGGGATTATTTTCAAAAAGCATGAAATCACCAGAATTCTATCTGCCAACCAAACACATTGCTGGTTCCATAATCTTTGTTGATAGGTCTCTAATTTTCGTACATGAGCATTCTGCAAAATGCTTTAAGAATAAGTAAACATTATACAATGTACTTTGGGAGTCAACCAGTAGCAAATTAAATAGAATTTAGTTGGACTAAGTCACTGTGACAGAATTTAATGCTTTAATTTTCTTGTGAATTATGAGGAAATTTCATAGGGGGAATGTGATGGAATACAAATACTCATAACCCTGTTAACTGCAGCTAGAGCAGGTGGAATAGTGTCAAGTTGAGATCCCAGCGGTACAGAACAAATTGTAAATCATGGCTTCTTCCTATTAAACCTTGGATCTCCTTTAGGATAAAGCCCAAAATTCCTAACATGATCTTTAATGTCAGTCATAATGTGGTCCCCTGTATTCTTTGTATCATCTCTTGCCACTTTCTCCGCAACCATACTGATCTATTAATATACTTGCCATTTCCTGAATTTGAGGTATTCTTTCATCTTGGCTTTCATATAATCTATTTCTCTGATAAAACACCATTCCCCACTCTACTCAACACCTAGTTAACTTTCCGGATTCATTTTCTTTGTACTGCCTCTGTTCTTATCCCTGGATTAAGAATTATCTCACAATATGATGCTTGCTCTCTTACTTGCATATCTTCTATATTTATTTTTGAGTGTCTTTTGAAAGAGAGTGCCTCTTATGCTTCATTGTAAATCTAGGGCATAGAAAATTTCCCATTTGACAGCAGTCATTTAAAATATATTTTTTGAAATAATGAGGCAAGCAAACATGGACAAACTCAGCTGCTGCAGCTTGGAGGATGTCTAGTTGATAGAAAGACCATGGAATTCCAAGGGTACACAAATGTAATTCAAACATAATGGCTCCAATGGACAGCCTCTGATTTTTCTTTGTATAATCTTAAAAAAAGCTCCTAAGCAGCACCTTCTTATATTTTACACACACACACACACACACACACACACACACACACCCCTACCTCTCTTCTCTCTACCTACAACCTTTTTGTCTCCTGCAAGTAGTTAGGGAGAGGAGATCGCCTGACTGTGAAACAGGTGTGGGTGGAAACACAAATTTCGAATGGTCCCTCTGTAGGTATTTAGGGTCTGTTTTTCCACTCTGCTATTAACAGTTGCCTTTCATGTCTCTATTTTCCAGCTTACCAAATTTGGGTGACATATTTTTTCTGGTATGCGGTCCTCTCCCATTCTCTTTTTGCTTGTGGATTTAAAAAAAATAATTCCTTCATTATTTGTGGGAAACAATAGAAAAAATGTGATTTTATTTCACCAAGTTTAAATGGACCTTTTCTGCTTCAATATTTTACTAATTTTTACTTTGACAAACATAGCTTTGCCCACATATTTAAGAAGTTTTGAAATATGTGTGGCTGTCAATAAACTCTGTATCTGGTTGCCAGGGATGACCATATCATGTGTGATATGCAGAAGCTAGCTTGCAAAAGCTGATTATAATTAAATTGTTAATTTTTCTCAAGCTTTGTGAGCCAGTTGTATACATAGCCATTATTAAAATGTATATTACATAACCTTATTATTAAATGTATTTAAAGCAGAGTTAAGATATCCTTAAATCTCATTTCTTAATTGTTTTACTATTTTCTATGTTTTTGAAATTATTTACATATATTATATCTATAAACTAAAAATACCAAATAATTGTGTATTATCATGTATTTCTGCAAAGTGTTATCATGTTGTTGGCTTATAAATTGGCCATAATGAGAGGATTAATGCCACAGGAATCTGCAAATGCTAAAAATCAAGCTATTTTTTAATTCAGAAATCTTGTTGTTAAACATTTCCCAGTGTGCCATTGTTGTGTATCCTCCAAAGTTGAGGAGTCAAAGCACGCCTCACCTGCACCCATCACCTTTTATTTAGATCTTTCCCATAGTCTTGAGGTTTTTGTCTCAATTTCCTTCATTTTCTTCTTCCATTTCATTCCGTTTTCCTCAGTCCTACCTTTCTTCTGTCTTCCTGCTCTTCCTTTTCTTCCCTCCTTTCTTCAGAAGCTAACTCCATGTAATAGATTTAGCCAGTTCTTGGCCAAGGTATGGCTACGTTTGAAATGCTTGTTCCCTGGCGCCATAAAGAAATAGCACTTGAATACAAATTTAATTTCCTCAGCAAGGCCATTTTTATACTTTCTGCAGAAAGTGTATACTTGCTAGCAGTTTTGCCATGAGAGTAAACCGAACAAAGGAGACAGGGTCATTTACAACCTGACGCTTCCATACTACTGCTGTGTCCAGTTTCCATTGGCAGGAACAGGACCTCACATTCTGTATTTGTCCCGATTGGCTAGTAACTTAGAACTTTTTAAAAGAGTCAAAGGCAGAGGAGAACAAAGGAAGGAGGAAGTAACTTGTGGAACACTGAGAAAGGTAAAAACACCTTCAAATAAGGAAGAGGAACAGGCTATATGACCTAATGCTTGCTTGAACCAGTATAAGCATGCCAGGGCAAATATTTAGGCTAAGTTTTGGGAGCTAAGAACATAAAGTACATTGATTTCTTTATTATGGCTAGCAGATATTTAAGAATGTTAGCACAAGTGTTTGAATAAATTTTGCTTCTAAGAGATGTTACTATTTATTCCTAATTAGATGGGGAGGAAAGTCTTTGAAGAAGAACCTCTACTTTACTTTTCACAGCTAGAAATGGGCAGGTTTCTGGAATCAGAGCATCCCTAGGTCTTCCTCTACTGCTGCTTCCAACTTTTAGAACCAAGGAAGATCACCATAACCTTTGTACGCTCTGCCTTGGATGTCATGGTTTTATTCTTCAAGGCCTCTCAGTGTGTTTGTGTCAGTTTTCATATACTCTGGATTCTCACCCTTCCTCACTGGCTTATGTTGCTTGAGTCTGAACCTTCTCCCATCAAAACCCAGAAAAAAATGAATGAGCATTTCATATATTCTTAGAAAAATTCTGCTTGAATTGCAGGACAGGATGGAAATAATGCTACATGTCTTTTAAAAGAGCTTTCCTCTGCAAAGTTGCACCTGATTAATTTACAACTTTCATTTAATAAAACAACTGGATTGTTGTTCCACGTGATTTGTCCCAAAGGTTGATCTATTATTGATGTAATTAATAATAATTTTGTCTGGGTAAAAACATTTTTCTCTTATAAAGGGACACTGGTATAGGTGAATTACACCTTAGGCTTTACATTTAGATGAAGAGAAGTATCAATTATGCATTAGAGTTTCCAGAATTATAATTTTAAAGTATTTTTTCTTTCTAAAATGCAAATCAATTCTGTAACATATATAGACTTTTAAATAATTCATAAACTAATAATAATAATATCAGTGAGATTAATGGGAATATAAACCCTGAAAGTTGGAAGGTACCTTAGTCATTGTTAGTTGTAGTAGACATTTTTGTCATTTTTTTTTTTTTTTTTTGAGATGGAGTTTCGCTCCGTCACCCAGGCTGGAGTGCAATGGCGCGATCGCGGCTCCCTGCAAGCTCCGCCTCCCGTGTTCATGCCATTCTCCTGCCTCAGCCTCCTGAGTAGCTGGGACTACAGGTGCCCGCCACCGCGCCCGGCTAATTTTTTTTTTTTTTTTTTTTTTGTATTTTTTAGTAGAGACGGGGTTTCACCATGTTAGCCAGAATGGTCTCTATCTCCCGACCCAGTGATCCACCCACATTGGCCTCCCAAAGCATTTTTGTAATTTCTTACTAGTTCTTTCCCCACTTCCCATTTCCAAATAGCATAGTGAATTTCTCAGCCAAGAGGATTTGCTGTAAATAATGCCATTGCCACTTGCTGGCACCTAAATGGTCTAAACCAATCAACTTAATCCTATCTTCCTTAATCATTAGGAAAAGATAAGCTCACATATCCTCTGGAAGTTAGGATATACAGATGTGATTCCTGAAAGTCCATGAAACCATTTTTTGGCCATGATGGGGTGAAAGCTGACCCAGAGAAGAAGGCAGTACAAAGACAAGCAGAGCCAGGTCTGTGATCAAATTGCTCCTGAGGGCTGCCTCACATTTGGAATTTTCAGCTAAGGGAACAAATTCATTTCCATATTTTAATTTAAATTTAAACCAGTTTTTTTTTTTTTCAGTTTTATGTTACCTGAAGGTGAAAAAAAATCCTAAGAAATATCCTTTCCTAATACTCTATTTTCCCAAATGAAAATTTATTGATTCAGAACAATTTAGTATCTATTACTATCACATTCATGACTTCAACATTCTTTTGTTGAGCTCCTACTGTGTGCCAGATCCCGTGGCTGATTCTGTTTCTACAAAGATGCATAATATATGCTCCTGCCCTAGAGGAACTTATATCTCCTTAGGGGAACATACATCTATTAACTATATTATGGGGTGGAAAGTGCTTATAATAGACGCACAGGGTGATGTGGATGCAACAAGGACAATAGCAGTTGTGTTTGAGGTAGTGGGAGGAGCAGAGATATCCTGAAGAAGGGATGGGACCTTCCAGGAAGAGAGAGTTTGCTTTAAAAGAAGCTATAAAAATGCAGAGCATATGTGAGGGTTTTTTTGTGTGTGTGTGTGGTGTTTATATAGATCAAAATAAATCTACTCAAAGGAAGTGAGCTGTTCTCTATGCAGATGAAGAATCAATGCCATTCTCTCTTTTTAGCACTAAATTAAAAATACTTCTGAAGAAAAAATATAAAAAGAAAAAATTTTTACTTTTAGCTTGACATTTAAGATCCTGCAAATAAAATAATGGTGCTAGTAGATTAATATTACAATGAAACAAGCATCAAACCCAAATTGTGCATTCATTCCGTAGATCTACTGTACAAACTTCAAAAGGTATTTATTCACTCTATATATTCATTCCTTTATCTATAGAAATTGTCTTTTACTTTTGGAGATTCCATTTGTTTCTGAAAAGGTGTTGTTTTAATCTCATGCATTTTTTTAAACATCAAATGTGGTTCCTGTGTACTTGATTTGGATTTTACAAAAAAAAAAAAGTTTAACTCGCTTTTTGAATTATTTGTGTACTTGCTTAATTATAAATCATTAAGTAAGTGTTCAGGAAGGACTGTGTATAGAGTAAAGAAAGATGACTGATACGGTTTGGCTGTGTCCCCACCCAAATCGCATCTTGAATTTCCATGTGTTGTGGGAGGGACCTGGTGGGAGGTAATTGAATCATGGAGCCAGGTCTTTCTCGTTCTATTCGCATGATAGTGAATAAGTCTCATGAGATCTGATAGTTTTAAAAATGGGAGTCTCTCCGTAAAAGCTCTCTTTGCCTGCTGCCATCCATGCAAGATGTCACTTGCTCCTCCTTGCCTTCCACGATGATTGTGAGGCCTCCTCACCCAGATGTAACTGTGAGTCCAATCAAACCTCTTTCTTTTGTAAATCGCCCAGTCTTGGATATGTCTTTATTAGCAGCGTGAAAACGACTAGTACAGTAAACTGGCACCATTTGAGTGGGGCACTGCTGTAAAGATACCCGAAAATGTGAAAACAACTTTGGAACTGGGTAACAGGCAGAGGCTGGAACAATTTGGAGGGCTCAGAAGAAGACAGGAAAATGTGGGAAAGTTTGGAACTTCCTAGAGACTTGTTGAATGGCTTTGACAAAAATGCTGATAGTGATATGAACAATAAAGTCCAGGCTGAGGTGGTCTCAGATGCAGATGAGGCACTTGTTGGGAACTGGAGCAAAGGTGACTCTTGTTACCTGTCAGCAAAGAGACTGGTGGCATTTTGCCCCTGCTCTAGAGATTTGTGGAGCTTTGAACTTGAGAGAGATGATTTAGCGTATCTGGCAGAAGAAATTTCTAAACAGCAAAGCATTCGAGAGGTGATTGGGTGCTGTTAAAGCCATTCAGTTTAAAGAGGAAAACAAAGCATAAAACTTTGGAAAATTTGCAGCCTGACAATGCAATAGAAAAAAAAAAAAATCACATTTTCTGAGGAGGAATTCAAGGTGGCGAAAGAAATTTGCATAAGCAAGGAGTCGAATGTTAATCACCAAGACAGAGGAAAATGTCTCCAGGGCATGTCAGAGACCTTTGCCGGCAGCCCCTCCCATCACAGCCATAGAGGCCCCGGATGAAAAAGTGGTTTATGGGCTGGGCCCAGGGTCCCCATGCTGTGTGCAGTCTAGGGACTTGGTGCCCTGCATCCCACCAGCTCGAGTCATGGCTGAAAAAGGCCAATGTAGAACTTGGGATGTAGCTTCAGAGGGTGCGAGCCTCAAGCCTTGGCAGCTTCCACATGGTGTTGAGCCTGCAAGTGCACAAGCAGAAGTTTGCTGTAGGGGTGGTGCCCTCAGGGGGAGAACCTCTGCTAGGGCAGTGCGGAAGGGAAATGTGGGGTCAGAGCCCCCACAGAGTCCCTACTGGGGTACTGCCTAGTAGACCTGTGAGAAGAGGGCCACCATCCTCCAGACCCCAGAATGATAGATCCACTGACAGCTTGCACAATGCACCTGGAAAAGCTGCAGGCATTCAATGCCAGCTGGTGAAAGCAGCTGGGAGGGAGGCTGTACCCTGCAAAGCCACAGGGGTGGAGCTGCCCACCACCATGAGAACCCACCTCTTGTATTACCATGACCTGGGTGTGAGACATGGAGTTAAAGGAGATCATTTTGGAGTTTTAAGATTTGACTGCCCTGCTGGATTTCAGGCTTGCATGGTCCCTGTAGCCCCTTTGTTTTGGCCAATTTCTTCCATTTGGAATGACTGTATTTACCCAATGCCTGTACCACCATTGTATCTAGGAAGTAACTAACTTATTTTGGATTTTACAGGCTCATAGGCAAAAGGGTCTTGCCTGGTGTCAGATGACATTTTGGACTGTGGACTTTTGGGTTAATGCTGCAAAGAGTTAAGACTTTGGGGGACTCTTGGGAAGGCATGATTGGTTTTGAAATGTGAGGACATGAGATTTGGGAGGGGCCGGGGGTGGAATAATATGGTTTGGCTGTGTCCTTACCCAAATCTCATCTTGAATTTCCATGTATTGCGGGAGGAACTTGGTGGGAGGTAATTGAATCATGGGGGCATGATGTTCTGATGATAGTCAATAAGTTTTATGAGATCTTGCTGGTGGAAGGGTTTATGGGGTGCCAGTGTAGTCAGTCATCCCTGTGGAGGACACCTATGGAACACCATAGGGGGCATCTGAGGAGAAACATCTCATTATTGCCATTGTGCCCCCAAGCCATGTGCCCCCCATGACCTACTCTGTGGCTTTACACAGAATGATCTGGGCTGAAACACTCCCTTGAAGCATTGGAATGTGACCAGACATCCTGGCTCCTTGTAAAACCAACTCCCACCAACTGCAGCCTGATAAGTTAAAGATGATCATAGTAGTTAGACATACACTTTGAGCTTAAAGGAAATTCACCTAACCACCACTGCTATACGTCTTTCGAATGATGCACGCTCACCCACCTTCACCGTTTCACACCGTACCATCTGCTTCTTAGATCAAAAATATTGTACTCAATAAATTTTCAGGAAACCAGTGCTCTGGGCCTTCTGCAGTCTTCACTCTAGCAGATGGCCTCCTGGACCTGCTTTTACTCTTAACTTCTCTTTTCTCATTCCATTGTCACCACTGGACTTTGGGTACCCATGGCCGGTGGTTGGGACTGATCACCCCAACAGATCTGGTGGTTTTAAGAACAGAAATATCCCCACACAAATTCTCTCTTTGCCTGCCATCATCCATGTAAGATGTGACTTGCTCGTCCTTGCCTACCGTCATGATTGTGAAGCCTTCCCAGCCATGTGGAACTGTGAGTCTAATTAAACCTCTTTCTTTTGTAATTGCCCAGTCTCGGGCATGTCTTTATCAGCAGCATGAAAACAGACTAATACAATGACTTAGGTATTAGTAGGCCCTTGATCTATTGTTATTGTTAATATCCTTCCTTATATAAGAATGATGCTACTAACTTCTCAAATAAGGCATATACTTTGACATATTGTAGTGTTTGGTTTAAACTGAGTGTTTCATTGGCCCCTATTTCTTTTACATGGCAATAAAAGTCAGTGACCAGGGAACCAAATAAAAATAACTTATTGCTTTGCTCAGAATTGTTGTGGTGGAAAGACTTCTTCACTAGGGACAAACTCAACATCCATTCTTCTCTTCTTCTCTATCAAGAGACCTCTAATCCACTTTGGGAGACCAAGGCGGACGGATCACGAGGTCAGGAGATCGAGACCATCCTGGCTAACATGGTGAAACCTCATCTCTACTAAAAAATACAAAAAATTAGCTGGGCATGGTGGCGGGTGCCTGTAGTCCCGGCTACTTGGGAGGCTGAGGCAGGAGAATGGCGTGAACCCAGGAGGTGGAGCTTGCAGTGAGCCGAGATCATGCCACTGCACTCCAGCCTGGGTGACAAAGTGAGACTGCATCTCAAAAAAAAAAGAGAGCCCTTTAATCTTATTTGGAGCTACAATGAATTCAGTTAAAATTCAACATTTCCTAGGGTTTTTTTTTTTTCCCCAGCTAAATGTGGCCACATGATTAAATTTTAACTCATAAAATATAAGTAGAACTGATATATGGGATTTTCCCAAGTTTTCTTAAACAAGAGGTCACATACTTTTTCTTCTTTTTACCCTCCTGCTTGCTATGTGTAATGTGGCTTGAGCTCGAACTACCATCTTGGATGAAGAGTAATGAGATAAGCATATCAAAGGTTCAATAGAAGAAATCTAGATTTCTGTACTACCTATCTCCAGACTTAAATGAAATAGAAATTAACTTCTATTTTGTTTAAGCCATTTTGGTTTTCTGTTAAATGAACCAGAATCTAAATCTTAAGAAACACTGTGGGAGATCGGTGCCAAATTCTCTCAGGTTTTTATCCTGTATTTCTTAAATCTGTCCTTTTCTCCCTGCTTTCCACTCTCATCCTTGTCGTCATCACCACCACCATCATTACCTTTAGCCTGACACATTTACTGATCGCCTAGACTTTTGCAGTGGTATTCTAACTGGTCTACACAATTCAGTCTAGACCTCTCCAATCTGTTTTCCACTTTGCTGTCTAACTAATGTTTTCAAAATGTAAATTTTGAAAACATTTTGAAGATCAGATTACTACCCACTCTTCTTCTAGGGTGAAACTTCAGATGTTTTCCAATTAGAATTAGGATAGAGGCTACAAGTTTTAACATGACTGTGTTGGTTAGCTAGGGTTGTCATAACAAACTACCACAGATTATGGCACAAAAACAGTAGACATTAATTTTCCTACAATTATAGAGATTGGACGTCCAAGATCAAGGTGTCAGCAGGGTTGGTTTCTTTTGAGCCTTTCTCCTTGGTTTGTAGATCTTCATCTTTTCTATGTCTCTTTCCTTAGTTTGTATCTGTATCCTAATATCGTCGTCTAATAAGGACAACAGTCATATTGGACTAAGACTCTCTCTAATTAACTCATTTCAACTTACTTATCTCTTTAAAGAGTCCATCTCCAAATACAGTCATATTCTGAGGTACTAGGGGGTTAGAACTTCAACATACAAATTACAGGAAACACAGTTCAGCCATAACAATGGCCCATAATGTTTGATTCCTGATTCCATGAGTTTGTAAGCCTTTGGAGTTCCCATGCAACAGAACACTAGAAAAACTTGTTTATCCCATAAATTTCCTGGGCAAGGGAGAGCATCACCTTGGTAAAGTCTCAGTAGGAAGACTAAATTTTTCCTCAAAAGGGAGAAATTTGAAAAGAATACTTACAATGTGGTCTGGGCAGGGATTGGTTAACAAATTTATAAACTAGGCAAGTTGCTGGATCAGTGTTTCTATTGTTGAAACATATGAATCCAGTGTGAGTTTGTGTTAAAAGTGTTAAAGTGACCTTATGTCTTCTGTGTTGTATACTGTGGTTAGTCTTGTAATGATGTTTAGCTGTTTTGGGAGTCACAGTATAGTTTTACTATCTCTGTTTCCTGTACTTTCCTGTTTATTTTCCAGTGTCCCTCCCTCCTTAGCCTAAGCTAAGGGAAAAGCCATTATCTCTGGATATGTGATTGAACTAGATGTATATTGGTATTCAATGGGTTGTGAGTCATTTTGATATCTAATAGTGTCAGGGCCGGGTTTCTTGGTCTTTTTGTTAGAATGAGCATCTGTTATAATAGTGGTTGCACAACAGTGTTTAAGACACACTTGCATACTGCAACACCAAGATGAAGACAAGGATTACTATTAGAGTTTGCAAAGCAACTATGAAGCCCTGATTCTAGACTTAGAATATCATAAAATCATGTTCCTAGTTTATTTGTATTTTTCTTATATAAGCAAGTAGCTTTCCTTTTAATTTAGATACTGATTTTTCAATTTTGTCAGTGTCTGAAGATTTAGTCCCAGATTTGGTTATTGTCAAGGATAAGGGTCTTGGGAGTACCATGACTAAAGATGGAGGTATCTATTAACAATTTAGAATCTTTAAGTAGCAGAGAGGAAAGAAGATAGCAAAGAGGATAAGCCTAGCTTTGTCATTCACATGGATGTGTGCTAGGCAAATCACTGATTCTCTTTTATGGAGAAATGTCTGTTCTCACACTACTATAAAGATACTATCTGGGGGCCAGTTGTGGTGGCTCATGCTTGTAATCCCAGCACTGTGGGAGGCTGAGGCGGGTGAATCACCCGAGGTCAGGTGTTTGAGACCAGCATGACCTATGTGGTGAAACCCCATCTCTACTAAATACAAAAAATTAGCCAGGAGTGATGGTGTGTGCCTGTAATCCCAGCTACTTGGGAGGCTGAGGCCGGAGAATTGCTTGAACCCAGGAAGTGGAGGTTGCAGTGAGCCGAGGCTGCACCGTTGCACTCCAGCCTGGGTAACAAGAGCAAAACTCCATCTCAAAAAAAAAAAAAAAAAAAAGATACTACCAGGGACTGGATAATTTATGAAGGAAGGCGTTTAATTAACTGCATAGTTCTGCATAGATGAAGAGGCCTCAGGGAACTTACAATCATGGCGGAAGGGGAAGCAAGGCACATCTTACATGGCAGCAGGAGAGAGAGAGAGAGAGAGAGAGAGAGCGCAAGAGCGAGCAAGGATGGGGGAACTACCAAACTGTTTTAAACTATCAGAGCTTGTGAGAACTCTCTATTCTGAAAACAGCATGGGGGAAACCACCCCCATAATCCAGTCACCTCCCATAGGACCCTTCCTTAATATGTGGGGATTACAATTTGAAATGAGATTTGACTGAGGACATAGAATGTAACCATATCATTCTACCACTGGCCCCTACCAAATCTCATGTTCCTTTCACATTTCAAAACCAATCATGCCTTCTGAACAGTTCCCCAAAGTCTTAACTCATTTCAGCATTAACTCAGAAGTGCAAGTCGAAAGTTTTATCTGAGACAGGCAAGTCCCTTCCACCTATGAACCTGTAAAATAAAAAACAATTCAGTTACTTCCAAGATACAATGGCTGTATAGGCATTGGGTAAATGTTCTCATTCCAAATGGGAGAAATTGGCCAAAACAAAGGGGCCACTTGCCCCATGAAAGTCCAAATCCTGGCAAGGCACTCATTAAATCTTTTTTTTTTTTTTTTTTTTTGAGATGAATCTCACTCTGTCGCCCAGACTGGAGTGCAATGGCGTGATCTCGGCTCACTGCAACCTCCGCCTCCTGGGGCAAAACAATTCTCCTGCCTCAGGCTCCTGAGTAGCCAGGATTACAGGCATCTGCCACCCTGCCCAGCTAATTTTTGCATTTGTAGTAGAGACAGGGTTTCACCATGTTGGCCAGGCTGGTCTCGAACTCTTAACTTCAGGTGATCTGCCCACCTCAGCCTCCCAAAGTGCTGAGATGACAGGTGTGAGCCACTGTGCTGGGTCTCGTTAAATCTTAAAGCTCCAAAATCTCCTTTGACTCTATGTTTCACATCCAGGGCACATTGATGCAAGGGGTGGGCTCCCAAGGCCTTGGGCAGCTCTGCAGGGTCCTTGTGGCTCTGCAGGGTTCAGCCTGTACAGCTTCTTTCAAAGGCTGGCATTGAGTGTCTGCAGCTTTTCTAATTGCACAGTGCAAGTTGTCAGTAGATCTATCTTTCTGGGATCTGGAGGATCTCTCTTCTCATAGCTCCACTAGGCAGTACTCCAGTGGAGACTCTGTGTGGGGGTCCCAACCCACATTTCCCCTCTGCATTGCCCTAGTAGAGGTTCTCTGTGAGGGTTCCTCCCCTGAAGCAGATTTCTGCCTGGGAATCTGGGCATTTCCATACCTCCTCTCAACTCTAGGTGGAGGCTTCCAAAGCTCAACTTTTGTCTTCAGTGCACCTGCAGGCCCAACACCACATGGAAGCTGCCAAGGTTTGGGGCTTGCATCATCTGAAGCAACAGCCTGAGCTGTATCTTGGCCCCTTTTAGCCATGGCTGTAGCTGGAGTGGCTGGGATGCAGGGCACCAAGTTCTGAGGCTTCACAGAGTAACAGGGCCCTGGGTCCACAAAGCCATTTTTCCCTCCTAGGTCTCTGGGCCTGTGATGGGAGTGGCTGCTGTAAAAGTCTCTAACATGCCCTGGAGACATTTTTCCCATTGTCTTGACTATTAGCATTCAGCTCCTCACTGTTACCCCTCCATGTGAAGAGACCACCAAACAGGCTTTGTGTAAGAAACAAGACTGTTTATTTCACCTGGGTGCAGGCGGGCTAAGTCCAAAAAGAGTCAGTGAAGGAAGGTAGGGGTGGGGCCGTTTTATAGGATTTGGGTAGGTAGTGGAAAATTACAGTCAAAGGGGGTTGTTCTGTGAGGGGCAGGGGTGAGGGACCCAAGGTAGTCAGTGGGGTAGGTTTTGAACCAGGATGAGCCAGGAGAAGGAATTTCACAAGGTAATATCATCAGGTAAGGCAGGAACAGGCCATTTAAGTTTCACTTCTTTTGTGATTCTTCACTTACTTCAGGCCATCTGGATGTATACATGCAGGTCACAGGGGATATGATGGTTTAGCTTGGGCTCAGAGGCCTGACATTCCTGTCTTCTTATATTAATAAGAAAAATAAAACAAAATAGTATTGAAGTGTTGGGGCAGTGAAAATTTTTGGGGGTGATATGGAGAGATAATGGGCAGTGTTTCTCAGGGCTGTTTCGAGCGGGATTTGGGCAGCATGGGAACGTAGAGTAGGAGAGATTAAGCTGAAGGAAGATTTTGTGGTAAGGGGTGATATTGTGGGGTTGTTAGAAGAAACACTTGTCATATAGAATTATTGGTGATGGCCTGGATACGGTTTTGTATTAATTGAAAAAAGAACGGAATAAGACAAGGAGAAAAACAGGTATTAAAGGACTAAGAATTGGGAGGACCCAGGACATCCAATTAGAGAGTGCTTAAGGAGGTTCAGCATAGCCCTGCCAGCAAAGATTACTTATTTACTTTAAGAGGGAGTTAAGTGTGGTGATTTGGGGATAGCACCAGGAGATATCAGCTGTGATGACTTGGAGAAAGAGTATAAACTGGCTGTATAAACAAGAACAGGGCATTTATGAGTAGTTGAGAATGGTGAATAGCAGTATGACTAGACAGAAGATAGTAGGGATGACAAGTATTTTGGGGCACAGTCCAGGTTGGTCTGGTGTCTGGAATGAGACTGGGGCCTAATAAAAAGGAGCGTCTATACAGGAGCTTAAATGGTGGTACCCTGTAGCATTCTGAGGACAGGCCCGAATTCTGAGAAGGGCAAGTGGTAAAAGTATTGTCCAGTCCTTTTTAAGTTGGTGGCTGAGCTTGTGTTTTTAAAAGACCACTATTTCCCTGAATACCAAGAGCCTGAGAAACTGCTTGGGTGATTTGACTAATAAAAGCCAGTCTATTATCAGACTGTATAGAGGTGGGAAGGCCAAACCAAGGAATTATGTCTAACAGAAAGGAAGAAATGACCACGGTGGCCTTCTCAGACCCTGTGGGAAAGGCCTCTACCCATCCAGTGTTGGGTGTCTACCTAGACCAAGAGATAGTTTAGTTTTCTGACTCAAGGCATGTGAATAAAGTCAATTTGCCAGTCCTGGGCGGGGGCAAATCCCCGAGCTTGATGTGTAGGGAAGGGAGGGGGGCCTGTGAAATTCCTGAGGACTAGTAGAACAGCAGATGGAACACTGAGAAGTGATTTCCTTGAGGATAGATTTCCATGATGAAAAGGAAATAGGTTCTAAGAGGCAGACTAGTGGCTTGTAACCTACATGGAAGAGGTTATGAAATGACAACAGAATAGAATGGGTCTGTGAGACTGGAAGGAGATATTTTCTTTGATCTAAGAACATTTTGCCTTGTGTGGGAAGAGATAGGTGGAAGTTTCAGTGAGGGAGTAGGTGGGAGTGGCCAGATGAGAAGGAGAGAGAAACTGCCATGAGGGATAGAAGTTGGAACCCTAGCTGCTTTTTCAGCTACCTTATCAGCATAAGCATTGTCCTGAGTGATGGGATCTGATGCCTTTTGATGGCCCTTGCAGTGAATGACACCAGCTTCCTTTGGAAGTAAAGTGGCTTTGAGAAAAGTTTAAGAGGGATTAATAATGGAAGACCCTTGTGTAGTGAGGAAATTTCTTTCTCCCCATATAACAGCATG
Organism: Trachypithecus francoisi; assembly: GCF_009764315.1. NCBI lineage: Eukaryota > Metazoa > Chordata > Mammalia > Primates > Cercopithecidae > Trachypithecus > Trachypithecus francoisi. The sequence goes on from NW_022681454.1 coordinate 99,896,834, forward strand.
GTGGTGGAGGATATGGAAGGCATATTTAGAGTCAGTATAAATATTGATGTGTAGTCCCTTTGCAAGAGTGAGGGCCCAAGTTAAGGCAATGAGTTCAGCTTGCTGAGAGGTAGTGGAGGTAGCAGAGTGGTAGCCTCAACGATAGGTGTGGAAGATACTATAGCATAGCCTGCCTTTGCTGGTGAGTGGTGATTAGGCCTGGTGGAACTGCCATCAATAAACCAAGTGTGTTCAGGGTGAGGAACAGGAAAGAAGGAAATATGGGGAAATAGACTGAATATCAGGTGGATCAGAGAGATACAGTCAAGGGGGTCACGTGTGGTATCAGGAATAATGTGGGAGGTCGGATTGAAGTCTGGGCCAGGAACAATGGTAATTGTGGGAGACTCAACAAAGAGTGAGTATAGCTGAAGGAGCTGGGGAGCAGAAAGTATATGCATCAGGTGGGAGGAAGAAAATAGATTTTGGAAGTTATGAGAACTGTAGAGAGTGAGTTGAGCATAGTTTGTGATTTTTAGGGCCTCTAAAAGGAGTTGTTGTTTCATAGAAGGGATTGGGGTTTGGGAGGTTAGTCAGATATGATCGGCAGGCAGGGCACGTGTGTTTTTATGAGAATTATGCTGAGATAGGTAACAGATGAGAAAGAAATTTGAGCTTGACTGAAGTAATGGGGACTGTCTGTGAAGCTTTGTTGCAGTACAGCCCAGGTAATTTGCTGAGCCTGATGAGTGTTAGGGTCAGTCCAAGTGAAAGCAAAGAGAGACTGGGATGACGAGTGCAAAGGAATAGTGAAGAAAGCATGTTTGAGATCTAGAACAGAATAATGGGTTGTGGAGGGAGGTACTGAGGATAGGAGAGTATATGGGCTTGGCACCACGAGGTGCACAGGCAAAACAACTTGGTTGATAAGGCACAGATCCTGAACTAACCTCTAAGACTTGTCTGGTTTCTGTACAGGTAAAATGGGAAAATTGTAAGGAGAATTTATAGGTTTTAGAAACCCATGCTGTAGCAGGTGAGTGATAACAGGCTTTAATCCTTTTAAAGTGTGCTATGTGATGGGATATTGGTGTTGAGTCGGGTAAGGGTGATAAGGTTTTAATGGGATGGTAAGGGCGTATGATCGGTTGCCAGGGAGGGAGTAGAGGTATCCCATACTTGTGGGTTAAGGTGTGGGGATACGAGAAGAAGATGCAAAGGCGGATTTGGGTTGGGAAGGAGGGTGGCAACGAGATGTGGCTGTAGTCCAGGAATAGCCAGGGAAGCAGATAATTTAGTTAAAATGCAGATAATTTGGTTAAAATGTCTCAGCCTAATAAGGAAGCTGGGCAGGTGGGGATAACTAAAAAAGAGCGCATAAAAGAATGTTGTTCAAGTTGTCACCAGAGTGGGAGAGTTTTAAGGGGTTTTGAAGCTTGGCCATCATATCCACAACAGTTATGGAGGCAAGGGAAACAGGCCCTTGAAAAGAAGGTAATGTGGAGTGGGTAGCCTCCGTATTGATTAAGAAGCGGACAGACTTGCTCTCCACTGTAAGAGTTACCCAAAGCATCTGTGATGGTCCTGTAGGCTTCCAAGGTGATAGGGCAGTGTCAGTTTTCAGCCACTAAGCCGAGAAGATCTGAGAAGGAGGCAGTCAGAGAGCCTTGGGCCAGAGAGTTCCAGGGGCTCTGGGAGTGGCTGCTGGGTGAGTTGAACAGTCCGATTTTCCTTGGGGTCCCGCACAGATGGGACACAGCTTAGGAGGAATCCTAGGCTGTGGACATTCCTTGGCCCAGTGGCCAGATTTCCAGCACTTGAAGCAAGTTCCTAGGGGAGGTGGTCCTGGAGGAACACCTGGGTGCTACAGTTTAGGCGTTTGGAAGTTCCTGTGTGCTGGAGATGTGGCTGGAGTTTCTCTCACAGTGGAGGCAAGTAATTGTAACTTTTTCTATTATTGTACACCTTGAAGGCGAGGTTAAATCCTGTTGTGGGGTTTGAGGGCCAGAATTTAATTTTTGGAGCTTTATTTAATGTCGGGAGTGGACTGGGTAATAAAATAAAATATATATTGAGAATAATAAGGCCTTCTGACCTTTCAGGGTGTAGCGCTGTAAAGCGTCTCAGGGTTGCTGCCAAATGAGCCATGAACTGGGCTGGGTTTTTCATATTTGATGAAAAAGAGCCTAAACGCTAACTAATTTGGGAGAGGTGGGATAAAGAAAAAGGAGCATTAACCTTGATTATGCCTTTAGCTTCAGCCACCTTTTTAAGAGGAAATTGCTGGGCAGGTGGGGGAGGGCTAGTCACAGAACGAAACTGTAAGGCAGACCGGGTGTGAGGAGGGGAGGTGATAAAAGGATTATAGGATGGGGGAGCGAAGGCTGAGGAAAAATTACGACCTAGCTCGGCCTGGGGAGGAGGGGAGAGGTCAGAGGTGAGAGTATGTTAGCAGGACCTCTTCTTTTTTCACTGAGAGTTTTTTTAAAAAATAAGTTCTACTCTCCTCACCTTTCGATGTGTCTGCATGCCTAATCTTTCCTGGTCACATGACAAAAGCCTGATTTTAGCTGAACTAAGGAGCAAAAACTTCTGCATCAAAAGCTACCCCCCAGGTAACTAAAAATTGACATCATTTCCCTAGGGTTTATCAAGGAGAAGAAAAATTGACATAATTTCCCTAGGGTTTATCAGGGTTTACCTTTCTCTGATAAACCATTTTGCACCTCTACCTCATTCAGCCCACAAGACACAAGAAAATGTCTGTGGAGGAGAAAGGGAGGATGCTAGAATATGGACTTCAGTAGGGAGTGCAGTGCTTGAGGTGATAGGTTGTTCCCATTCCTTTTGAAAGCAAAGAGAGTGGGCTGTGGGTCCAAGAGAAATTGCTGATTGTAATTGGGAACGCTTGTAAGAAAATTAATCTGGTAAATAATCTCCTGGCTGGATCTGATATGCTTAGAGAGTGGCCTGGTTGATCTATTTTTGTAGCTATTGGATGAGCAAAAAGGAGTATTAGAGAGAGAAGGGAAGGGACAAAGGCAGATTGACAAAGATGTGTGAGTTTCTTAGAAATTTCATGGATAGTGCAGATGGTAGTTAGGTGCAAGTTCACTTACCAGAAGTACACCAAAGAGGGAAGACTGCCAGGGTATGGGTGGATGGTGGGTGCAGAGCTGAGATGATGAAAGAAAATGATCTTTCACTCTAGGAAGCTCTGTAGCAGGAAGTCCCTGCAGGGAGGGCTCTTTTGAAGTACTCATACGCAACTCATGTGAGAGAGAGTGGAAATATGCCATACAGGAGACACAAAAGCTGTCAGTGTCAGTCCAGAGCACTGATGAACTATAGGAAGAGTTACATGACCTCATGAAGCTAAGTCAAGATGTTTGAAATATTCCAGAATTCCTCTACCTACCCCAATAATGAGTCCATTTAAACCTAGAAATAAAAAAGAGAGTGAAGTGTTATACAAATAGGCTGCCCCTTCCTTTCTATATAGCACAGAAGGCCACAAGACCTATACTGGCAGAAGGAGAGAGGTAATTTGAATTTGGATATAAGTTTTAAGTTTTAAAATGTATTAGACTAAGTCTGGTTGACCAAAAGTACCTAGAGAGGTAGTTAATAGGAAATGTAGTTTAAAATCTAGTTAAAAATGAGGAAGAAAGCCTTGTCAAAGAATGTAAATCAGAAATTGGACAAAAAATAATTTCATTGTGATATTTTAGAGTTAAGGATCAATATATTAGTTGCATAAATCCCTTCTTGCTTTAGCTTGTGGGAGTCAGCATGCCCTTCCTTAGCTCAACACTGCTCTGCAGGCCTGTCTCACAGCAAAAGTTGCAAACTATCCATCCAACAAGAGATTAATAACCAGAATATATAAGAAACCAAATCAATAGCAAAAAATCAAATAATCCATTTTTAAAATGGGTAGATAATCTGAATAGGCATTTCTCAAAAGAAGACATACAAATGGCCAAAAGACATATGAAAAATGCTCAACATCACTAATCATCAGGGAAATACAACTCAAAACCACAATGAGATCTCATCTCACCCCAGTAAAAATGGCTATTATCAAAAAGAGAAAAATAAATGTTGGCAAGGATGTAGAGAAAAGGGAACTTTGTACGAATGTAAATTAATACAGTCACTATGGAAAACAGTATGGAGGTTCCTCAAAAAACTAAAAATAGAACTGTCATATGATCCAGCAATCCTGCTGCTGTGTATATATCCAAGGAAACTGAAATCACTATGTTGAAGAGTTACCTGCAGTTCTGTGTTTATTGCAGCACTGTTCGCAATAGCCAAAATATGGAACAAATTCATTAATGAATAAATGGATACAGCAAATGTGGTATAGATACACAATGGAATATTATTCCATTATAAAAAATGAAATCCTATCACTTGCAGCAACATAGGTGGAACTGAAGTAAATTTTGTTAAGTGATATAAGCCAAGCACAGAGAGAAAAATATTGTTTGTTCTCACTCATATGTGGGGGCTAAAAGGTTGATCTCATGGAGGTTGGGAAGGATGGGGGAAGGGAGCATGTAGAGAGGTTGGTTAATGGATATAAAAATATAGTTAGAAAGAAAGAATAAGTTCTAGCATTCAACAGCACTGTAGGGTGACTAATTAACAATAATTTATTGTATATTTCGAAAGAGCTAGAAAAGATTTGGAATACTCAACACAAAAAAATGATAAATATTTGATGTAATAGATATTACCCTGAGTTGATGATTATACATTATATGTGTCATGTGTGTCCGTGTGAAGAGACCACCAAACAGGCTTTGTGCGAGCAATAAAGCTTTTTAATCACCTGAGTGCAGGCGGGCTGAGTCCCAAAAGAGAGTCAGCAAAGGGAGATAAGGGTGGGGCCGTTTTATAGGATTTGAGTACGTAAAGGAAAATTACAGTCAAAGGAGGGTTGTTCTCTGGCAGGCAGGAGTGGGGGTCGCAAGGTGCTCAGTGGGGGAGCTTTTTGAGCCAGGATGAGCCAGGAAAAGGACTTTCACAAGGTAATGGCATTGCTTAAGGCAAGGACCGACCATTTTCACTTCTTTTGTGGTGGAATGTCATCAGTTAAGGTGGGGCAGGGCATTTTCACTTTTGTGATTCTTCACAGGTGTGTACGTGCAAGTCACAGGGGATGAGGACATGCAAGTCACGGAGGATGCGATGGCTTGGCTTGGGCTCAGAGGCCTGACATTTTGCATGTATTAAAATTTGACTTATGTCCATAAATACATTATTAGTATAAATCCCCAAAAAGTTGACATGGGGTTGAAATGCCTTTTCACACTTAATGGTCACAAGCCATCATATAGTTTCTCTCTGTGTGTGTTCTGAGTTTAGGAAGAATGCTATAGCTCTATTCCACCTTACCTCTTTCAGGAACCCAGTTCACCACTATCTCCTTCAGAGGAATAATGAGAAAAACTGGCAGATGTATTTTATCTGACAACTGATTGATTTACCATTATATTAGATGTTTCCATTCAATGTTTTTTTTTTTGTCTTGGCATCACAATAAATCTATGCTCAATCTGTTTCTCTTCAGTTGTATATAAGGTATGCTACATGACAAAAGAGCTAAGAGAGAGAAAGATTTCATGGTGTTGTGCCCGAAGTCGCGAGACTCCAGTAAGTGACCACCAGAGTCCAGAGTCAAAGCCAAATAGCCGGGGTCGCTTTATTACGAGTTCGAACCCGGACCTCTCAGCTTTATACAATGGCAGGTAAAGAGAGAGGCCCCGGCTGCTGTTTTAGGGTTTCTTTTATAGCGAGGTACAAACAAGTCACAGAGAAACAGTAGTTACAAGCTTATTATTGGTTAACATTTAAAGTTGAACATTCGGCAGTTTCTGGTTGGTTCTGCCTTTTTCGCAACCTCAAACGGCTGGGGGTTTTCCAGATAAGTTGTTTGTGTAAGCCCGGGGGGTGGTCACATGCATGTATGTTGCAACCTCAAACGGCTAGGGGTTTTCTAGATAAGTTGTTTGTGTAAGCCCGGGGGGTGGTCACATGCATGTATGTTTAGAATTTTTCCCTTAGGGGCTTTCTATCTCATTCCCCCCTTTTAGTTGTATCTTCAAGAGCCAATCTTGGGTCTTATATGTTTGTTTCAATTGTTTTATTGATGATGGGTTGATATTGTGTTCTAAGGACCATTAACTGGACAGTGTTGATTCTATCTTTGACAAAGTTTATTATTCTGTTTAGTATGCATGGCCCTATGGTGAGGAGGAGGAGTAGGCTTAGCAATGGTCCTGCTAGGGGCATTAAGAGGGAGTACATGGAGGAGCTCCACCAACTATCAGCTGCGGAATTGAATTTTTGTTTTTGTAGTTCTAGGCTGAGTTTGTGTAGCTGTTGGACCGCGTCTCTACTAACCCAGATTCATTTATGTAAAAACAGCAGTCTTCTTTGATAAAAAGGCAAGTTCCCCCTTTTTCGGCAGTAAGCAGGTCTAGGGCGCGCCGATTTTGCAAAGTAACTTGGGCGAGGGAGGTCAATTGCCTTTGTAATGAGGCTAGGGATTCGGTTGAAGCTTCCATTGCTATGGAGAATTGTTGGGAGAGCTTAGCGGTAGTAACGAGAGCGTGGCCTAGGGCTCCTCCTGCTAACCCTGCCGCTATTACGGATGTGGTGAGTGAGATACCGGCTACTAAGGGAAGAAATACAGCCCTTTTTGTCCTGAAGGAAAGCACGTAGTCTCCTTCTAGATATTCAGCAGGGGTTCGCAGGGTTAGTTGGGGAACTATTGTAACAGGGAGACATAGGAGGCTCTTAGTGGCCTGAACAGTGAGATTTTTATATAGAGTTCCATTACACCGGAAGAATGAACCATGAGGGGCGTACAGAGTGGAGTTGGGAGGAGAGGTTATGTTGCAAAGGGAGGTGCTAGCGTGGAGGGTGGTTTGGATCTGAACAAGTGAGCGCCATAGATAGAGGCGGCTGCTAGGCCACTTTGTCCCAGATGTCATGTACATGGCCCCCTTCTGTTGGGAGGTCCAACGGGAGTCCCAGGGATCCCAGATAACCCATGTGTAGCCTGTGGCAGTTTTAAAAAAAATTATGGGAATTCCACACTTGGCTCGAGAGGGTTTCTGAGGCCGTGAGAGTCTTGACAGTGTGGATTTTACATGAGCTATAGGGGCAACCGACGCTTTGTTCAACCCATGTGTTTTTACAATAGGGGATTTGTTGGTCAAAGAGAAAGCAAATAGCTGAGGTGACTTTTCCCAGTTGTGCCTGGAAATCAGTAAAATTAACATAGATAGGAGAGCTACAACCTTGAGGGGGGCAATCAGCTGTGGCCAGAAGATGGCCTTGTACCTGTGTCTGAGCGTAGTTGGTCCAATTCTCTGTCAGGAAAAAACGCCAGGCAAACGGGGATGAAGCCTGCTGTGCTTGGATTTTCCAGCTGAAGGCCCGCAAAAGCAAGAGCGTCACAAAGGAGATGGACACCATAATTACGGTTGTTGACGGCGCAGGGTGAGTTTTAAAGGATTGTCTTTAGTCCGGTCAATTGTCCAGGCTGCGGTTTTCTCTGTGGAGGGCCCGACGAAGTCTGAGAGGGGGTCCACTGGCTTGGCGTGGGTGTAGTGGATCCAGGCAGCGATTCCTTCTACCTTGAGTGCTGTTGGCATGGTTAGGATCACCTGGAACAGCCCTTTCCACCTTGGTTCTAAGGTTTCTTGTCGGTGTCGCTTGACAAGAACCCAGTCTCCTGGCCGGATCTGGTGTGGAATGGGTGGAGGTCCTGTTTTGTATAGTTCTCTTAGTCTAGGCCAGATTTCTTCATGAATTTTCTGTAAGGCTTGTAGGGAAAATAAGAGTTCAACACCATCATCGACATCAGATTTGATGAGATTGTTTTTTAGGTTAGGGACAATAGGGGGAGGTCTGCCATACATTATTTCATAAGGGGTGAGACCTAATCTGTAATGGGAGTTTCTTGCCCTGAACAGGGAGTAGGGGAGAAGGACTACCCAGTTAGCGCCAGTCTCCATGGTCAATTTAGTTAGGGTCTCCTTTAATGTTCTGTTCATTCTTTCTACCTGTCCTGAGCTTTGGGGGCGATATGCACAATGTAATTTCCAATTTGCCCCGAGAATGGAAGCCAGACCCTGACTTACCTTGGCAATGAAGGCCGGCCCGTTGTCCGACCCTATCATAGCTGGGAAGCCACGCCTGGGCAAGATTTCTTCTGGGATTTTCTTGGGTACGACTTGGGCAGTTTCCTTTTTGGTTGGGAAGGCTTCTGTCCATCCTGAAAAAGTATCTACAAAAACTAGTAGGTATTTGTATCCATATTTTCCTGGTTTTATTTCAGTGAAGTCAATTTCCCAATAAGCCCCAGGTCTATTTCCTCTTTGTCTTTTTCCAGTGGTTTGGGGTTGGTTTCCTGCATTATTCAGTTGGCATACTACACAATTTTTAGTCACTTGTTCAACTTTTTTAGAAGCATCTCTGATTTTTAGTTTTGAGTGTCTTATTAAGTCCAATATTCGCCTTGAGCCTAAATGGTTACTATGATGGATTCGTTCTAGTACCCGTTGTCCTAATTTGTCTGGGAGAATAATGTTGTTTTTACAGTCTTTCCACCACTTGTCGTGGATCTGAGCCATAGGGAGCTCGTTTATCCACTGGAGGTCGCTCTCTGAGTACTCCGGGTTAGAGGGTAGCTCTGGGGGCCCCGGGTCAGGCAGCTGAAGGGCTAGGAGCTGTGAAGGGGTTTGAGCCACATTTTTAGCAGTCTGATCAGCCAGGTTATTTCCCCGGGAGACCATGTCAGTTATTCTTTGGTGTCCTGGACAGTGGACAATCGCCAATTTTCTGGGTTCCCAGAGGGCAGCTAATAAGGCCAGGATTTCTTTTTTGTTTTTAATGTCTTTTCCTTCTGCCGTGAGGAGCCCTCTTTCCCTATATATTGCTCCATGTATGTGAGCAGTGGCAAAGGCATATCGGCTGTCAGTATATACCGTTAGTTTTTGGTCTTTTCCTAATTTTAAGGCCTGAGTCAACGCCACCAGTTCAGCCTTTTGGGCCGACGTTCCCGGGGGCAAGCGTTCTGCCCAAATGACTTTGGTTTCTGAGGTTACCGCCGCTCCCGCGTACCTTTGTCCTTGGTGGACGAAACTGCTTCCATCGGTGAACCAGACGAGGTCAGCGTCTGGTAGTGGCCGGTCCTGTAGGTCTTCTCTGACTCCGTCTACCTGGGCCAATATCTCGGAGCAGTCGTGGAGTGGGCTCTCCAAGTCCAGATTTGGCAGTAGGGATGCGGGGTTTAGGGCCGTTGGGGGCATGAAAGTTATTCTGAGGGGGTTTAGTGGCAGTCCCTGGTAGTGGGTGAGCCGGGCATTGCTAAGCCACCGATCAGGTGGCTGTCTGAGTACGCCTTCAATGGCATGTGGGGTAGTGACCTGCAATTCTTGGCCTATGGTCAGTTTATAAGCGTCTTTGACCATTAAGGCAGTGGCCGCGATTACCCGGAGGCAAGGAGGCCACCCAGCAGCCACTGAGTCCAGTTTCTTCGACAAACATGCAACCGGTCTCCGCCAAGGACCTAAATACTGAGTCAATACTGCTTTGGCTACACCCTGGCTTTCGTCCATGTATAGGTGGAATGGCTTGGAGACATCAGGGAGTCCCAATGCAGGGGCTGATAGCAGAGCAGTTTTGATTTGTTGGAAAGCCAGCTCAGCCTCTACTGTCCAATTAAAGGGCTGCTGCTCTTTTGTTGCCTGGTATAGTGGTTTAGCCAATGCAGCAAAGCCCGGTATCCAGAGTCTACAGAACCCTGCCGACCCCAAGAACTCTCTTACTTGTCATGTTGATTGGGGTCTAGGGATACGTAGAACAGTCTCTTTTCGGGCATCCGTCAACCAGCGTTGCCCCCCTTTTAACAGGTATCCTAGGTAGGTTACCTCTGATTTGCAGATCTGAGCCTTCTTTGCCGAGGCTCGGTAGCCTAGATCTCCCAAAGCCTTTAGGAGGCTTTCGGTTCCTTGTAGGCAGGCCTCTGGGGATTCAGCTGCTATTAAAAGACCATCAACATACTGTAAAAGAGTGATCTCAGGGTGCTGTCACCGGTACTCACCCAGATCTTCGTGGAGGGCCTCATCGAACAGAGTTGGGGAGTTTTTGAATCCCTGTGGTAGCCTGGTCCACGTTAGCTGGCCATTTATGCCCCTCTCGGGATCTGTCCATTCGAATGCAAAAAGTTCCTGACTCTTAGGGGCTAAAGGCAGGCTGAAAAAGGCATCTTTTAAATCCAGGACAGTGTACCACTGTTTTTCAGGGCTTAAGGTGCTTAAGAGGGTGTATAGGTTTGGCACAATGGGGGGTGAATGTCCATGACTCTTTTGTTGACTTCTCTTAGGTCTTGTACTGGCCTATAATCTTTATTGTTAGGTTTGCGTACCGGCAGCAACGGGGTGTTCCATGCTGAGTGGCAGGCGCGTAGAACTCCCTGATCTAGGAGCCGGCAGATGTGTGGTGTAATACCTTCTCTGGCTTCTAGGGGCATCGGGTACTGCCGTACCCGAACAGGATCCGTCCCAGGTTTAACTTCAACAAATATGGCAGGACGGTGTTTTGCCAGTCCCAAACCTCCTGTTTCTGCCCAGGCCTCTGGGAAGCACTGTAGCCAGGAGCCGATATTCTGGTCAGGAGGTGCCGGTTCCTGATGGAGTCTATACTCATTTTCTAGGGCAATTGTGAGGACAGATATTGGCTTGTCTTGAGAAACGGTTACTTTGGGGCTCCCTGGTTGGAAATGGATTTGGGCTCCCATTTTTGTCAGCAGATCTCTCCCTAATAGAGGACAAGGGCTCTCGGGAATAACCAGGAAGGAGTGGGTTACCTCTCCCGTTCCCAGATTTACAGTTCTTTGAGTTGTCCAAGGGTATCTTTTAACTCCTGTGGCCCCTTGTACCCAGGATAAGTTATTAGATAATTTCCCGTAAGGCTTGACCAAGACTGAATGCTGTGCCCCGGTATCGACCAGAAACTGAACCGGGGACCCCTCCACTTGTAGAGTTACCCTAGGTTCGGGGAGGGGGTCCGAACCCCGTCTTCCCTAGTCATCTTGGGTTACTAATATTGATGAGGCCTTGGGCTGCCATTGTTCTTGCCCCAGTTGGCGCTGTTTTTTCTTGGGGCAATCTTTTACCCAGTGACCCGTTTCCTTGCAGTATGCACATTGATCTCTTTAAGTTGTGTCTAGGAGTACGCTTGGGTTGGGTGCCCTCTGACTGTAACTGTTCTTTCTGAACTACTGCGGCTAAGACTTTGGTCATTTTTTCAGTGGCCCTAATCTGTCTCTCTTCTGGGAGATCTCTATTATTGTATACGTTTTGGGCGATTCGGAGGAGGTCCTGGACTTGTTTTCCCTCTAGATCTTCTAATTTTTGGAGTTTCTTTTTAATGGCCGGAGCTGTCTGATTTACAAAAGACATGACAACAGCTGCCTGGTTTTCGGGTTGCCTCCGGGTCCATGGGGGTAAACTGTCTAAAGGCTTCCATCAATCTTTCTAGATAGGTAGCTGGGCTTTCTGTTTTTCCCTGTGACACGGAATATACCTTGGCCAAATTGGTGGGCTTGCGAGCGGCAGCCCGGAGACCCGCCATTAGAGTCTGGCAATAAATGAGTAGCCTTCCCCTACCTTCTGCCGTGTTGTAGTCCCATGCAGGTCTGGTCAAGGGAAAGGCAGCATTAATGAGGTCAGAGTTGGCGGTAGGTTGGCCGTCATCTCCCGGAACCAGTTTTCTGGCCTCTACCTATATTCTTTCTCGTTCCTCTGTTGTGAACAAAATTCTGAGGAGTTGTTGACAATCATCCCAGGTTGATTGATGGGTAAACATAACACTGTCTAAAAGAGCTGTTAAATCTTTAGGGTTATCAGAAAACCGAGCATTCTGGGTTTTCCAGTTGTACAGGTCACTAGTGGAGAATGGCCAGTACTGGAGTCTAGGGTTGCCCGTGTCATCGGGGGGTCCTATTTCCCTCAGGGGGAGAGCCACAGTGGCATCAGGGGGGCGCGAGCTTATTTCCCATTGAGCGCGTCTGCCCCGCCAGCCCCCCCAGAGTTACTTTCACTTTCGACGGCCCCGGCTGCAGCAGCAGCTGCTGCTTCCCGCTCTTCGAGGTCCCCTGGGAGGGCTGGGGGCTGAGGGCCAGGAGGGGGATGATAAGGCAGGGGTTCTAAAAGCAGGGAATCCTGACTGTCTTCTAACACAGGGGGTGGGGAAGCAGACGGTGTTTTTGGCCTACGGGGGTGTTCTGTCGACTGTACGACCAGAGCCCTACATGGCTCTGGCATCAGCACAAAAGGAGTTAGCCAAGGGAGTGGGTTTTCTACAAGGTCTTGCCACACCAGGATGTAAGGGATCTGATCAGGATGTCCTGACTGCCCTGGCAGGAAAATTTTTGATTTTACCTTAATGATAATGGGGAGACAGAAGGTCCCCTCAGCTGGCCACCCTACACCGAAGGTGGGCCATTCTGAGCGGCAGAAAGTTACCGATTTCCCTTTTCTGAGTTCTATGCTAAGGTCATGGCCCCTTGCCTTAACATCTTTAAAGTTATTTATAAGAATGGAGAGTGGAGTACTCTGGCTATTACCCATGGTAGTAGAATCCTAGAGATAGAGAAAAGAGAGATATAGAAAAGAGAGATAGAGAAAAGAGTAAAACCAGAAGTATTGTACTCTTTTTTTTTTTTTTCCTTGCCAAGTAGGTCCTGAAAAATGAAAGTAAGTTAAGTAATTAACATAACAGTTGCCAGCGCGTCTTGGGTTTAGCTCCCAATCAGAACCAGATGGGCTAATAAATACAGAGCCCCAGACGGGTGCCGGGGGACGTCTCCCACCGGCCCCTGGTGGCTGTCTTATAGCGCGTCCGCCACTATGCCGACCACCGATACAGACCCCGCGGGATTTTTCCAGATGACACAGAGACTACAGACAACACAGAGACTCAAGCCGGCCGACTTACTGAATCTGCTCACAGTGACAACCCGTTGACCTGGGGTCTGGTGGGCTTAGGGGAATCCCAGACGAGCCCCCAAATGTTGTGCCCGAAGTCGCGAGACTCCAGTAAGTGACCACCAGAGTCCAGAGTCAAAGCCAAATAGCCGGGATCGCTTTATTACGAGTTCGAACCCGGACCTCTCAGCTTTATACAATGGCAGGTAAAGAGAGAGGCCCCGGCTGCTGTTTTAGGGTTTCTTTTATAGCGAGGTACAAACAAGTCACAGAGAAATAGTAGTTACAAGCTTATTATTGGTTAACATTTAAAGTTGAACATTCGGCAGTTTCTGGTTGGTTCCCGCCTTTTTCGCAACCTCAAACGGCTGGGGGTTTTCCAGATAAGTTGTTTGTGTAAGCCAGGGGGGTGGTCACATGCATGTATGTTTAGAATTTTTCCCTTAGGGGCTTTCTATCTCAATGGTATTGTTTTCAATTTCTCTAAGTCCTGAACTGTAATTTGCCTAACCAGGATCCTAGCACTTATTTTAGAGTGCTAAATGCTCTCTTGAATTTTTATTCTTGGCTTTGAGTTCTGCATGCTAGTAGGTTTTATACTGTCAGTTTTGTGATCTTATTGACAGAGAAAAAAAGGATAAAGCTGAGATGTTTTCCCACTGCCAACAAATGTCACGAGACCATTTGTTCTCAAAGCAGACCTATTCTTCCCTTGTTCTTTAGCCATTTCTAAGAATGTTAAAAAGCTTTGTTTTTGTGGTCTTGAGCTGTCTACCCAATTAGCTCATAATGGATTTTACCTTCCTATCACCATTTTTGCAGTGTGATATTGTGCTTTAATATATCTTTGGTATAAGTGCTTTTAAAAATCTAAATATATTAGAATTCTTCTTGTGTAGCAACATTGTTTTTGTTTTTCTACTATGCCTAGCAAGCCAGTTTTTTGGTCAAGATTTTTTATTTATATGTCTGACCTTCTTGGACTGAATTCACCTTTAGAGTTTCAGACTTTCAAATTTGCCCTCTTTTATCTGTTATGAACCTTAACAGTGACATTATTACTTTCTGACAAATTAGGATTTCTTATTGAAACAGGCTAGAGTATGGATTTTAACAAACAAGCATGCATAATGAAGTTTCACAAAATAGTTGGAACTCATCCAATTTATACAAATGTGTCACTGTCACCTTTTCCTGAGTCTTTTGGTCTTCCTCTCCTATGCTCTGCTTCTCTTGGCTAAGAGGACACTTACACATACCTCTTTGGGTAGCCATGGCTGCTACAAGCAAATCCATGCAGGAGACAAAAAAAGTTGTCAAAATTGAGGAATAGAGAATAGACTACAGATACTTAAGCCGGAAAACAATATTATAAAAATTATATTTGAGGCAGTTTATATCAGCAGTTTGGAACATGATCAATTGTGAGTGGGAAGTGGAAAGACAATGGAGGCAGAGAAAGCAGCCACCTTGAAGAGGCCTTGGCAGCCAGAGCTGTGTGAGTTGAAGGAAGCTTGGCTGGAGACCTGGCAAGGACCCTTGGATTAAGGAAAAGGAGAGAGTGAGGCCATCTGATACAGGGACAAAGCAGCAGACAGAAAAAAATGATTGTAGGAGACTAAGAGGAAAGAAAAGAAAATGCAATTACACAGTCTGGAAGGTCAGAAAGGTAAGGAAAATTGGGAAGGCATACTTATTTAAAGGAGATGATAAAGAGATAAGCAGAAATAATTTAGTTTCACAGGCCAATAAGATATGCTTCTGATGTATCTGTTAGTATATATTTCGCTGAAAGTGAAGAATTTTTATTCAATTCCTCTTCTTTTACTTAACCTGCTTTTGACTTTAGTAATACTAAATGTTAAAACATTTCATTCATTCTCCATCATGTGGAGAAAATTTTCTATTTTTTTAATTATGTGAAGTTCTTTACAGTCATAACTAAATAGTTCACTTTAGACTCAATGATAAAAACTCATCAAATCACATAAAGTAAATGAAAAGGAAGAAGAGTAACTAAATAAAAGAAGCAAAGACAAAATGATCTACCTATCATGCACGTCTGTGTGAAGAGACCACCAAACAGCTTTGTGTGAGCAATAAAGTTTTTAATCACTTGGGTGCAGGCGGGCTGAGTCCAAAAATAGAGTCAGCGAAGGGAGATAAGGGTGGGGCCGTTTTATAGCATATGGCTAGGTAAAGGAAAATTACAGTCAAAGGGGGGTTGTTCTCCGGCAGGCAGGAATGGAGGTCACAGGGTGCTCAGTGGGGGAGCTTTTTGAGCCAGAATGAGCCAGGAAAAGGACTTTCACAAGGTAATATCATTGCTTAAGGCAAGAACCGGCCATTTTCACTTCTTTTTTGGTGGAATGTCATCAGTTAAGGTGGGGCAGGGCATTTTCACTTCTTTTGTGATTCTTCAGTTACTTCAGGCCATCTGGGTGTATACATGCAAGTCACAGGGGATGTGATGGCTTGACTTGGACTTAGAGGCCTGACACTACCCTCAAAAATTCTACCACTTGGAGGAGCGTTGAAGAAGATTGTGATCCAATGCTGTCATGGCAATTCTAATGTGAATTTTGAACCACAAACTTATCCATGAAATAGTTTATGTGCGAATGAATACTAGAGAGACATGAATTAAATTATGATCTCGAATAGAAAGGATTAAAACATATTTTGCTTATTATAAAGTCAATTTAATATAACTAGCATTACAAACAAATATTGGTGAAGATCATAAATTTCAATAAGTATATAAGAATGTCATAAAATTTCTAAACTTTTTTATGACATTTATTATAGGTAACATCTTTCAAAAGTAGTAGGGTATGATAATAGAAACTGTGTGAAAACATCCTTATAGCAAAAAGAAACAAGCAAAGACTCTTTACACTTTATTATATACAGTCAACCCTTTATTTGTGGGTTCCACATCCATGAACTCAACCAACTGCAGGTTGAAACCATTTAAAAAAATTTGCATATATACTGAACATGAACAGACTTCTTTTTTATTATTATTCCCGAAACAATATAGTGTAACAGCTATTTACATAGCACTTACATTGTCTCGAGCATTACAAGTAATCTAGAGATGAGATAAAGTGTATGAGAGGATGTGCATAGGCTATATGCAAATATTCAGCCATTTTGTGTAAGAGACTTGAGTGCCTGTGAAATTTGGAATCCTCCAGAGGTCCTGGAGCCAATCTCCCATGGATACTGAGGGATGGCTGTACATCATATTTTCATTTATTTAAAATTATATGTATTAGGTTAGTTCAAAAGTAATTGCGGTGTTTGCCTTTTTTTTTTTAAAGCTATGCAAAAACTGCAATTACTTTTGCACCAACCTAATATAAATCCTACATCACTTTTCATCAGCAACTGGTAAACCAAGAATCAGAGATCATCCTAGGCAAAGAGAACTGGAAAGATTGTTTTGCTCTTCAGAACAGTTGTTCAAATGATATCCTGTTGATCTGATTCCATTATAATTTCTCAGGGTGCTTATTATATAAGCAGATTACTAGATTCTACCATATATTCACTGGATCAGAATTTAGAGACTGAGGCGAGAAACCTGCATCCTTAATAAGTGCCTTCGATGACTCCTATGGTTCCTGATGTTTTAGAACCTTTGTTCCAGAAATCCACACTATCTAACATGAGACAATGTAACATACATGAACAGGCCACAAAATAGTGAGCAAAATCATTTTACAGACTGTAAATCTTTTTTATTACATTTATGGCTTAGCCCAAGGATGAACACATAGTAGATGCTTAACATTTGCAAGTAATAATGAGATAGTCTATATACTAGAACAATTGAATCATCATGGTGACCTAAGTATTTGGAATTTTTAACATGACATCTTCAGTTATTTTTGGTTTCAAAGAAAAGACCTACTCCTTACTTTTTATTTTGAAATGTGGCATAAACCTGTTTGATTTTCACAATTTTAAAATGATGGGGGAAAAAAATCAAAAGGCTTTGTGGGAGAAGAAGTACAAATAGGTCCATAAAATATGTCTAAGATTGACATAAAAAATAAAGAGAATCCATAAGTGCCAAAAGTTTTTCTATGCTTACTGACATATCTTTAATCTCACAAAATGCTCTACCCAGTGGAAAAAAGAGGGCAGCAGATATAATAAATAATCTATTAATCATTTATTTGAAACTCTGTTGATCCTAGACTGACAAAATGAAATAAAGATTGATCCAATTTGTTAAGGACTATGCCTGTTAGGAATATATTCAGCTCGAAACAGAGGCTTAATAAAATGTAGTTTATTTTTTCTCACATAACAACTCTCTAGGCAGGTGAAGGTAGGTAGTGTTAGCCTCCCTTTAGTGTCATCCAGAATCCATATCCTTGCTGTATGTCTGCTCCACCATCCTCATGTTGTAATTTTTAGTTTTAAGTTTATCATTTCATAGGCTTAAGGTGGCTGCTGCAATTCCTGACTTTACGCACATGTTTAAGGCTGGAGGGAGCTAGTGATTTGCTTTATGCGACCACCAGAGCCGGCGCCAGAGAAAAAGGCAAGTAGGCAAGATAAAAAGGAAACTTTATTACGTAGCCAATGTAAAGAAAGAGGAGGCGAGGTTCACTGGTCTCTGGCGGCAGAGGCCGAGGAAGTCGCTACGGGGTTCTCGGGCGAGGTTCCAGGGTCCACATATGAGGACGGGGCCCAGGAAGTTTGCGCGGCAAGCCTGCCCAGAGCGGCTTTTATGTCTTGGGCCTGGGAGTGGGAGGGCGGTAGGCGGGATGCCGGTGGGTCCAGGGCCCTCTGGTGGGCGTGGCCAGGTAGCTTTTGGTTTCCTCGGGCGGACGTCATGCTGCGCCTGCGCAGTTGACCTGTGCCTTTCCCGGCGCGGGAAAGTTGGTGATGAAGAACCCGGAAGTATGCCATCTTAGTCACCTTTGTTCTTTGTTTCTCTCTCCCTCCGTCTAGACAGCTAGGAAATGTGCCATTTTCTGTTTTTTTTTTGTCAACAAATACATTTTTTCCTGGAAACTAGAAACTGGTATTTGCTTTTCAACCTATGGCTCTAAGGTTAGAACTCTGTCACGTGGCTACCCATGACTATGAGTCTGGGAAAGTGAGTATCCAGCTTTCTGAATTCTAAAGTGGGCAGCAATGGATAAGGCAGTTGGAAAAATGCCTTCTGAATTGGCTAAAGGACAATGTCTGCCACAATATTCTCTCATTACCAATGACCTGGGGCTTGGACTCTTTAAGAACAGGAGAGCTGAGAGCTGAATTACAGAAAGGGTAGCTTTACTGCTATGTTAGGCTTGCTTCCTCACCTGAAAGTTCTTTCAGAATCTTGGTTGTGTGTTACCTGCTGTGCATTCTAGCCCTGCACATGATATTTGTCTCCTAGACTGACTGCTTCTTATTCTTTTTCCCTTTCTGGGAAGCAGTATAGTTTAGTGGTGGGGAGCACAGGCTCTGGAAGCAGAAAGCCTGGGTGTAAATCCTGGCTGGCTTACTTATTAGCTGTGTGATCCTGAGCTAGTTATTTAACTTCTGTCAGTCTTTTTATCCTCATTTGTTAAGTATAAATAGCAGTGGTATCTATCCCATAGATTTGTTATAAAAATGCAATGGCATCACCTCATAAAAGTATATCATGACCATGCTAAGCATGTTAAGTGTTTGGAAAATGTTAGTAATTATTAATTTCTTATTGTTTAGACTTATATCTAGATCTATCGATGTATGTAATCACAATGCTTGGCACATGGAACTCAGCTCCCTTTTTTGTGCATAAAGATATGCACAAAAATGTGTGTATGTGTGTGTTATGTTTGTGTGATTTGTGAAGGTGTTATGCAGCTATAATCTTTTTACGGAAATGCCCAAGGCCCCTGGATTTCTGCCTTTTTGAGAAAGATTACTCAAGTGGACTATATTTGCAAAAACAATTTTCTAAGAAACCAGATTTTTAAAAATAAATTTCTAAAATCCCCATGTTGTCTTTTATTAAAATTATATATTTCTCTTGACATTTAGTATACTGTACATAGACTATGTTATTTTGTTAGATTTACCCTAGTTATTTCTTTTTGGGGGAGCAGATATTGGTAAAAGATAAAATGGAACCCAATAATATTTTTCAAGAGCAAAATACATGGCTTAAGGAAAAGAATAACCTGTCTGAGGAATGGTAGGAAGGACATTTGGAAATGAACATGCTTCAGAGGGGAGGAAGATGCTGACCAGAAATGTGGAAGCAATCTGGAGACAAACTGTTGTTTTCTTTATAATTTTACTCCTGTTCAGTTCTGGTTTCATCTTTCCATTAATAACATACTCACTTTATAATGTAGGGAACACTCTTTCTTACCTTTGGGATTTAAGTAATTGAAGTTAATCTCTTTGAAAGAGATCTCAGTTGGATTGATCTAAGATAGAAAAAGTCATTAAGAGGAAATTAATAAAAGGGAACTCTTTAACGTGGGTAACACAGGTATTATAGTCTTAGCCCCTGGAATATGACCCAGTAGGCAGAGTAAGCCCTGGCAAAGCAAGGCATACAGCCAAATGTTAGCTTTTCACATGCAAAAACAAGATTATGCAATAGTACAGATTTTGCTAGGCTATTATTTACAGAAGGAATTAAGCAACATTTGTTTACCTACTTCATTATTATACCAGCAATCCAGCCTGAAGGACTTAGCTCATAGATGTCTTCTGAAATGTGGAAGAAATACTTCTGTTTGTCATAAAAGCTCAGCTGGAGATTGGAGTCTAGAAGAGGGAGGGGAGAAGAGGAGGACTTCAGGGAAGCAAGTTAAACAGCCCAGCTATTGCATCTTAATTTCTTTCTCTGTGCTTTTGTCTTTCAAGGAGTGGTGCCGGGCACAGGTATTTTAGATAAATAAGTGGGATGGCAAGAGAAGGACCTTTTTCCTGCTCACCCATTTATTGGGTGACAATCCGATGTGCTATCCAGAATGCAGCATTTTTGAGAGTAAAAGAAATCATACTGGGCCAGATCATAAAACCCAGCATTTTTTAGACAAACTGGTATAGTGTATATGGTTAACTTACTTTGTACCAAGAAGGTATAACAAACTCACTTTAGAGGACAGTGGTACAGTCTGATAGAGTGAGTACCCAGTTAACTCTCTGTGTGTTGCTTCAGCTGGCTTTGTATCAGGAAGCTTCTGGTGAGTTTAAGTGACCCCATAGCAGAGGCAGATGGAAAATTCCAGGCTAGGAGGCTGGATGGAGTAGATGGTAAACACTTAAGGGTCAGTGGTCTATGATGAGGGCACCAGCCAAGAGCCAACCATGGGGATTCCAAGGGAAACCTGGGTTATCAAAGGCCATTAGAGCTGCAGTGACCAGGACATTGCCCTAAGAAACTGTGTCTGCATGAAATAAGGGATATCTTTGCTTGTTTGTGACCCAAGGATATGTAAGTCATACATTTTTGCCTGTTAGAAACAGAAAAGAAGGTGGCTATATGGGATATTAAATATTTGTATTAATAAAAATATTAATAGAAATTGCATGGCCTTTTAAGTTATGGTATGGGACTAAATTTAAACTACAAATGTAGTTGAGTTTCTGTTTTGTGGAGAGATTATTTATGAACAAAATAAAGGAATTACAACTCTTCATAAATAAGTCATACTATAAAATGTTGCGGCATTAGATAGTGAGATCTTTTCGCTCTGTATTTCTTTCCAAAAATCTTAACAATGTCACCATTTTATTAAATCATTTGATAGGATCAATACTTTATATGAACTATCTAATCTGAGCAGCCCCAAGAAACCTGAAAAACAGGCATTATTGTCCTATTTTATAGATAAATTAGCCTAGGATAAGATAAATCAAAGGGCTTGATCAATTCATCTAGATAAGAAGTGGTAGAGCTTGGATTTAGAACTAACCCAAAACGCTCACATGGCTTATGTATTACTTTTCATTCTAAGCTGCCTTATTTTATCACAAATAGATTGAGATCAATGCATTGAACCCTTGACATCTAAACCCTCTTCTATATGATTTTAAACTACTGTTTAAATTTAGTTAATTACTGAACATTTCATGTTCTTATATTTGTTCAACTAGATTCAAAATTCTTCAGTGCTTCCTTTTTTTCATCTCTGTGTTTATTGCATTATTGTTGCCTTTAGACATATTCATTGAAGAAGTATTTATTGAGTGCCTATTATTGCCAGGAACTGTCTCAAGTGTCTGAAATATATATATATATAATATATATATATATATATATAGATGTATATTCTATTGATGGAGGCAAAAATAAAATGAGTGAGTTAATTTTAAGATATAATAGAAGGTATTAAGTACAATGCACAAAAAAGTAAAGCAAAGTTAAGTGAAATTGAGAATAGGAATGGGTTACTGTTTTAAGAAATATGATAAGAGTAGGACCATCGAGAAAATTCCATCTGAAAAATGCCCAAGGGAGTGTCTGTGCACATGTTCAGAGGAAGAGCAGTTTATGCAGAGGGAAACAGGCAGCGCAAGAGGCTTGAGGTACATGTGGCCAGAATAGAATAAGTGAAATAAAGTCAGAACAATATTGGGTGTTGTCTGAACAGACCTTATAGGAACTTAAAAATCATTGCAAGAAATTTCACAAGATTTCAATGAGATAAATAACTTCCTATTTCTTATTAATATCCAGTATGGCTATAAGAATAGACGTTGCTATAAAAGTTTTTTATTGACACATGTTGACATCCAGACATATTATGCTGACATTTTTGTTGAGGAACCACAGTCTGTCATAGATTATTAACACATTATCTCTAAAATGCCCTCAATATTATGTCAGGCTAAGCATTACCTATGGCAAACAAAACTAGGATGATGAGCTTCAGGCTTGGAGAATGTCTCTTAAGCTATGAAATCCTCTGAGCTTCCCTTAGAGACCTCATCCCTTCTTAACACGAAGGGCATTCCAGACCCAGCAAAGAAGGGCTTCAGGAGCCATTCTTGACATCCCGGTCCTTTCTCTGTTGTCTGATCCTTTTATTTGAAATTACTTAGTAGATTGTGATACTAGTTAAAATCTCTGATTCACGTTAGTCTGATTTGACAATCTAATCCTGTGTTAGCCCAATGATAGAGGGAATCTTAAAACAATGTTACTTCTAAGAAAGGACCAAATTTGGCACAAGTTGATAGACTGTTGTTTGTAAATTCAAGGGCTTAGGCATCTTCTGAATAACAGTATTTTGGAAAAATTGCTGTCTAAATATTTGGAGTGGAGTCTGAAAATAAATGGTTCATCACTAAGAGGTAAGAAGATTAAATGTTAGCAGAGGAAAAAACCATACAGGTTGACCCTTCAAACTTTATAATTGGGAAGTATTAACTCATTTAAGTGATTTTGCCATTGTTTGAAACTTCTGAAATTCCTCTTCTAAGATTTGTTTTGGAAACTGTGTATTTTAAACACGTCTTCCAGTGTGGCATATCTTCACTCTTTGAAGGGGTATTTCATTTTTGAAACTACTTAGGAGCTACTCCAAAAAAAGGGTTATGATAACAGATATTTGAGAATAGCAGATAATTGAGGATTTTTTTAAGAAGTGTGAATATATAGTAATGTTACTTGTTGTCATGAACATTTTGTAAACTAAATTATAATTCCCAAAGTGACATACAAAACTATCTCATCAAAAATTACTTCATCAGAATGACTTATACTTTCCCAAAATGACTGCTTTGAAGGACAACATTCATTTGACTACATTTCTCCTGATCACCTACCCTGATCATCCTATTTAAAATATCTAGTTTTATCGCTCTATTTAAAATAGCTATTTCTTTTTTTTTTTTTTTTTTTTTGAGACGGAGTCTCGCTCTGTGGCCCGGGCTGGAGTGCAGTGGCCGGATCTCAGCTCACTGCAAGCTCCACCTCCCGGTTTCACGCCATTCTCCTGCCTCAGCCTCCCGAGTAGCTGGGACTACAGGCGCCCGCCACCTCGCCCAGCTAGTTTTTTGTATTTTTTAGTAGAGACGGGGTTTCACCGTGTTAGCCAGGATGGTCTCGATCTCCTGACCTCGTGATCCGCCCGTCTCGGCCTCCCAAAGTGCTCCGTGCCCGGCCAATAGCTATTTCTAATCAAGATCTCTGTTCAGTGCATAATTCTCCTGTGTCATTTTTAATAATTGCTATTTATGAAGAACAGAACTGTCTTAATATTGTATATTTCAGTTTTCCATAATAACAATGGCTATAGCTCAGAGCAAAAAGAACAATTTTCTCAGTAGGGACCTGTGGGAATAAATATTTTTTTTTTATTATGAACCTAATGAAAATCTACTGCATCGTATTTACCTACAAAAGTAAAAACAAAAACACAACAACAAAAACCTAAAAAATAGCTAGTGATTACAAGAAATAACACTCTGCAGACCTTCTTCTGTATAATGCAAGGTGTTTGCTTATTATGTTTCCTTTATCCAGATCTGAACACTATGATCTAGTTTCTGTTGAGGTGACATAATTTCTTTCCTAACAAAAGCGTCATAAATTTAGGAGTAACTTACATAAAGGTTGAGACGAGTTAGATAGCCCTAAAAACCAAAAAGTACTCATTTTGCTTCATGCTGTACATGAGATTATGTGTAAATATGTGTGTATAAAAATAAATATTATACACACATTTTTAACTCAAGTACTATAAGGTAAAATGTTAATTACTGGTGTGTGCATCAGTTGGGGTCCTCTGAAGGAGAAGATGCTGAGAGACAATTAGCAGTCCAAGATTATTGGAGGTAATGCCCATGAAAGACAAAGGGAGGAGGAAGTCAATCTTACACCTGCAAAGGAAACCGGAGGAAGGGGAGCGAGGTAGGGCAGGAAGAGCCTCAGGCTGTGATGCAGATGCAAGTCAGTATCCGACAAACCAACAGGAGGCTCTAGATCAAAGAAGCCTTCTGGGAGTCTGACATTGGGCAGAAATGAGTAGGTCCTGGTACCTGCAGCACACTCAATCACTGGCTGGGGTATGTGGGGGAAGAGCGTGGCCTCTGCTGGAAAGCTGAGGTAGACACTGAAGGCAGTAACATCTGGGAGCTGTATGTAACTGCATTTCTTAAAGCTGAAAAACAAGTTTTTTTCTTGAAGACAGATATGTGTAGCACATCTCCATGGCTGCCACAGCGTGTGTGCGTTTGTGTTTTGACACGACTATGATCAAAGTACAGTTGAAACAAAGTTCTCTATCATTGAAAGTCTACCCTCTTGTAAGGTATTCTGACATTACAACACATATAAACAGATTACATAAGCTTGCCTGATTTTCTTTGATAAAACTATTTGTGGTTGACTTGATTTGGGTAAGTTTAAAGAGACTGACATTACGAAAATATTCCATACGCCTGACCAGTGGCAACAATCTTACCATTAGAATTAGGTAAACTTGGACAACCAGGACAAGTGGGAATGGGCACCCTGGAATCAAATCCGCAACACAGAGCAACTACAATTATCACTACCACATTCATTTTCCTCTTCATATTTTGGGTAGAGGACATGAAGAAGGGAAAATGAGATGGAGTTTGCAGAGGAACTCTAGGAAAGTTTATCTTTGTTCAGAAGTAGGAAAATAAAAATAAAACCTCTGAAAGAAGAACTGGATTAAGATTTCCTTTATTTCCCTGGTTGTTGACTTACCCACAAAAGTATGTCTAATATGCAAATGGAATCAGATATTAACCCTGGAAGACACATTAGTAGCATATATTACTGAATTTTATTTTATTAGTATTTTTATGTTAATTTTCTTAATATTTTGTGAAAAGTTTAGTATGTTAAAGACTCTGTTGTACCAATAATAGAATAAAGGATGGGTTAGAATAACAGAAAGGCCAGTAGGGAATTTTGTAGGTCAGAAAATGCTTTTAACTTCTTTTTAAACACCTTGGCTGATTTTTGCCTATGGAAAGAAAGTGAAAAAACATATGTAACACATTTTGATACAGAACACAGAAATATATTGGATTTACAGATTCTTCATAAAATTTATCATTTGTACCTTCTAGTTCTCATCAAAAGTATGTTGATATAATTTTATACATCAGTTTTGAAATGTATAGCTAGTATATAGGTAAATAAATATTTCACATGGTTTATGGACCTACAATGTTTAGAACATCTTCTCAATGATCAGATATTTATTTGGCACCTACAATATGACTCAAAATTTGGAATTGCATTGTGTGGCATACACAGGAAAAATAAGTCTTTAACAACTATGAATCTCTAATCTATTTGAAGAGGTGAGAAAAATGCACAAAATACAAAGATACAAAGAGGGACTGATACAAGGCAATATATACTTAAGGACTTAAATAAGAATAATAGTGACTTTGAGATGGGTGAGTTGATTGGACTGGTTCTAGAAAATTTGTGGAGAAAATTAGATTTAAGCTGCACATTGAAAATGAGTAGGTTTTGAATAGACAAAGAAGCAATAGCAGAAATCATGTAAGTAAAATGAGAGACATCCATTGGCATTAGTCTGGTATACAGACATTACAAGAATGACTGGATTTGGTTGGATGACTTACGCTGAGAGAGGAGAGGGAAGTAATATAAAATAGTTGACCCTAGAGTCCTGATTATGGAGGCCTTGGGCTAGACAGGGCATAAGAGGCAATAAACAATTGTCGTAATAATAAAATGTAATTAGTGTAGGTTTTACTATTGTTAGCTCAAGCATAATTGTTTAGTATTTCTTTTCTATTCTACCCCTTCTCCAAGGACTCAACCCTTTGTTTTGGAAAGCTTATAAATGTTATAGACTGTTGAAAAATGTTAGTCTACACGGGAGAGTTTGAATGAAGCCCGGCAAATTCCTAGCTGTGGGAGGATATTTCCACCAACAGTTCTGTGGGAGACAGGCTGACTGCTGCTGATAGAAAGCCCCCACCAGGCAGCTACAAAGGCAGAGCTAGCAGGGCTCCTTATCATAGAGATGGCTGGACAGTCGGCTTGCCTGGCTCCCTCCTGCCTAACCCTGTTGCTGGTCTGACAATGCTTGGCAGGCTATAGATGTGACTCCACTGCCCTCCCTGGAGTCCCCACATCTTGTCTTTGGCATCTCATTCAAGCCCCACAGATATCCTACTTTCCCCTAAGTCCAGTTGATTCTCATATATCCTTGCCTGAGTAGGATAGTCGGAGTTTCCCTCTAGTCTTTTTAAAATCTACTTTTATGACATTGAACTCTGTGCTCTCATTCTTTCAAGATCTTCCTTTCTGATTCTCAGGAGTCTTTTCTTTCCTCAATAATCTTGGTTCCTGCACATTGAGAACATTGTTTTTGTTTTTTACATGGGTTCAAGAATCTATTTTATAATTATAATTTTATTTTTTATTTTTGTAGAGATGAAGTCTGTGTTGCCAGGGCTGGCCTAAAACTCCTGGGCACAAGTGATCCTCCTGCCTTGGCCTCCCAAAGTGCTGGGATTACAGACGTGAGCCACTGCACCTGGTCAAGAGTCTATTATTATTATTATTATTTTTTGAGATGGAGTCTGGCTCTGTTGCCCAGGCTGGAGTGCAGTGGCGCGATCTCGGCTCACTGCAAGCTCCACCTCCTGGGTTCACACCATTCTCCTGCCTCAGCCTCCCGAGTAGCTGGGACTACAGGCGCCCACCACCATGCCGGGCTAAATTTTTGTATTTTTAGTAGAGACGGGGTTTCACCATGTTAGCCAGGATGGTCTTGATCGCCTGACCTCTTGATCGCCTGCCTCAGCGTCCCAAAGTGCTGGGATTACAGACGTGAGCCACCACGCACGTGCAAGAGTTTATTTTAAGTCAAATAAACAGCAACGAAACAATAATTGATCACTAGCAGTTTCTTTTAATTTTTATTCCTGCTTTATAATTCTGATTTCACGAAGACAAAGCAGGTGCCTCTGACTGACTAGGGAATCACACATAAGGAATAAGAAAAAGAGCAAGCTATTGTATCCCTGCATAATAATAATAGCTTATATTTATTGACTACTTAGTCTGTGTCAGAACCTGGGGCAACACTCATAAATTATTTCATGTAATCAGCAGTGCAGTTTTAAGGGTTGTGCACCACTGCTATTTGCATTTTACAGGTGAAGAGAGTAAGAGTAGAACTCTGAGAGGTTAAATATCTTGCTATCTTTGTAGCACTAGCAAGTCAATGGTGAAACTAAGATTCAAACCTGGGAAATCTACCCCAAAGCCTGCACTCTTACTGGCTGTATTCTTAAATATTTTCTTTATCAAGGGATTAACATGATTATAGAAGTATTTTTGGAAGATTAGTCTGGCATCTACAAGAGAGCCTAGAGAGAGGATTATTAGTTTGGAGGTTATTTTGGTCTTTCAAAATGCCAGGAGCTTCAGGCATAAACTAAAGTGGAGGTCTTAGGTGTTCAGCCTAGTGAACCAGGGTAGTGTGAGCAACATGAAGAGGTAGAGAAATTAAAAATTAGCAATTTGAGAAATTAATAGAAAAATAGACAGTATACTCAAGAAGTATTTTTCAAACTTTTTTCATAATAAAATCACCTGGGACACTTGCTAAAAATGTAGAATCCTGATCCCAACCCAACCAGCCTGTCAGGAGATTTTCTAAGGGAATCTCTATTTTAAATAAGGGTCCTAGGTGATTCTTGTGATCAGGTAAAGTACAGAAGTCATCCTAGAATGTATCTTTTAATTTTTCCTCTACAGAAGAATTGCTTAATTACAGTGGCTTTTCTTAACTCACAGACACAATTTTCTTGTTTACAATTAGTAGCTGATATGTAGAGTGGTTAGCACATAAAGCCATGACTATTAAAAGCTTTTAGTCTAACTAGTAAATCATCCAGGTAATTTGAGGTTTTATTGCCATTGCATTGTTTATGGCAGCAAATCATGTTGATTTGCTGCTACCAGACACAGGGTGTAAAGTCATATGCCATAATTAAATGATATGTGACTTCTGACCCAGATATCTTTTGAAGATCCCATTTTATCAGCCAAGTCAGCCAGTTTTAAAGCAGAGTGGGTTAATCACTGAGACCATTTTGTCAGCTGCTTCTGTGGAGAGTCAGCCAAAATTTCTTATAGTTGGTGGGTTCAAGCTTAGCTTTAGAATTTAGAATTTAGAATTCAAATTTAGCTTTAGAATTCAATTGTAAAGCTGAGCTCAGATTTTAAATAATACGTCTTTTGGGCTGAAAATTCTCTTCAGTGTTTGTAATAGTCTGAGGAAATGAATGTAATAACCATTTTGACAGTAAATAGTAGCATATGCAATTTTTTTTTTACATACTAATTCTTTCATCAGTTTTGTATCTAATTACTAAGCACTTAGGAATAGAGGCTTCGAATTCAGAAATTGTCAAGTGAAGTATTAGGCATACTCAAGGCAGCTCACCAAAGGTGAGAAGTCCTCTTTTTTCACATATTTATAAACAAGGAAGTTAATCCTCTTTGTCTACTTCCCAGATACTCTTAGTAATATTTAAAGAATTTCAGGCTTGCAAGGATGTTCAAAGTCCAAAGTCCTTACCCTAAAAGAGCACACATTGCTCCTTAGGAGTCCTTAGTATTATCTCCAATGCAGCTGTATTCCAAATGACCAATGTCCAATTTCACGAGCCTCTTGGTTGAGGAGTTCTCTGGCTTTAGCAGTATTTCATCTATCGTTGAGAATGAGATGAGAATATGTCAACGATGGCAGGTAGGATTCTCCCTATTTTTCAGTTCTCTTGTAAAACAACATGAAGAAGCCAGAGGAGAGAAGAAATCCAGAAGTCTAGCATAGTTTGCATTTTAATTCTTGAATCAGGGCTGGGCTTTCTTCTTCTTAAGTTAAGTTACGTACCGATCTCTTTATCCTAGAGGACAAATAGATAGGGAAAATGGACCCGGGGTGATGTCAGAGGCCATCCTGAAAGTTTTAGAATCCATTAGTTTGCCCAGTTGTTGGTAATAGACTTTCATACCACTGATCCAATTCCAATCATTAGGGGACACCCAGGGATCTGTTTTTGCTTCATATATACCAATTGAATTATATTTTCCTTATTTATTTACTCATTTATATGTATGAGCATGGACACATGGATAAAATATTTTATACTTTGCAATATAATATTTTATATTACATTATTTTACTGCTATAATTGTTTTAGCTTTAGCCACTGGATGTTCTTGCAGTATAGCTTCTTTGTCTTTTTCACATGTCCCTTCCTTTACTTTCTGGTACCCCAAGATGCTCTAGACTCATCTTGTATATTTTCTCAAAAATGGGAAGTCATCAGCAAGTAGAGGTTTGTTGAGGCTATCATACTATGAGAGTGTGTGGAAGTGCAGATTACAAAAAGAAGTGTGCTGAGAATGAAATCTAATGCCAAGATTTCATTTTCAGCACCCTCCTTTTTATAATTCTTTTAAAAAATGGTCACAAGAAAGATATTCTTAGAGCAGATGGAGAAAAAAAACTAGTAGGAAAACAGAAATAATCAGAAGGAGATAGAAACAAATGTAGGATACTTCCAAGAGTAGGAGATGGAACTAATGTGAATTAGTTATTTGTTGATTGCTGCAAGAAGTCTTCATGAAATTCTGGGAAATACATGAGTCAGTGACACATAAATAAGCTTATTTTAGGTCATGAATTGTGGGCTCTCAAAACTCTGCAGTTCCCCTCAGAAGGCTGTAAAAGTTAAAGCAATTTGATTGGTTTTATATTCAAGGAGAAATATTAAAGAGTTAACTAGTGAAAAATTAAGCCTGAAAAACAGAAAATAATGCATTTTCTACAAAATAAACAATTGTATAAATCAATTCTTTGTATGATCAAAGGAGAGCATATCTGAAGGAAATGGACTGGGAAGAAGAATGTGCTTGACGGAGTATAGAAGTGGGGGTGTGGGGTCCTGATAGCTGGATCATGAAGCATAGAACCTGAATCTATGACTTACCTTCTCTTGGGATTTCTCATTGATTACTCACTAATTCTATCACTTTACTAACTACAAGGAGATCTGTTTCTACTTTAAAATATGTTCAAATATAGGTAAATGTCACTTGGAATATCCCGGAACACAATGATACTGAGGAATCCAGAGGATACTAGAGCTCTTAGTAATTTGGCTTTGAAGATGCTGCTACCTTTAGCTTCAAGTTCATAAGTTCTTGATTTCCCAGCCTCTTTCCCTAGGCCTGATGCCAATTTTAATACTCACTGCCCAAGACACTTCCCATATCCCTGTGTGCCAAGTGTCTAGAATAGTGCCTGAACTATATTAAGTAATCAAGAACTATTTGTTGAATGAATGAATGTGTGAATGAATTAATTATATCCTAAGTTACATTTCAATATTTTAGAAAGATGCCATCTTATAGCATCAGCATACTTGTCTTTGTTTACCATATTACAGCTCTTGGGGTTTTAGATGTTTGGTTTATTATTTTCCTGAACTTCACCCTGTCTTCTTTTTTCCTCCCTACTTACTTGTATGTCTCTCCTGCTCTTGATATTGCCCTAGATCTCCTTGTAAAATATTTTGCAAAATTGTTCAGGCTTCCTGCATAACTCTGACTTGAAACATTATGCTTTAAATTTTTGTATATTGCTTCTCAGTATCTTTTCTAAAATAGATCTGTGTGATAATTATTTTTGGAGGGGGTATGCTTTTCACCATAACAAGGAATAGGAAAATTTAAATGTGTTATAATTTTTTATCTCCACAGATTGTTTTGCTTATTGGTGTTTAATTTTAATTAAAAACCAAACAACTTTTCCTATTAACTTGATGCTACTTATTAATTCAAATGAGGAGACTGACTCTGGATATTGGGAAAATTTATGGTAAGTCTTTAATAATCTTTTCCCATGGTTTGTGGATTATTTACTGGAGAACATTTGTTACAGACTTGGGCTTCACATGGTTTTCCTTGAGTCTCACAAGTAGCTTCCTTTTGAATAGATTTAGATTCCCTAAACATTTGGTAAATGCCTAGCACATGCCAAACATGTAGGTAGATGTTAGGAACTTAATTTAATCAATGAGGAAATAGATGTAAAGTGACTCAGTGACTGTGATCCAGCAACTATCCAATAACGATGGTCCCATAGTCAGTGAGAGAGGTAGGGTTACAGTCTACCTCTTGGGACTCAAGTCCAGTACCTTTTCCCATTATATACTTGGTAAAAGCTGATTTTTAAAGATATATGTATATATATGAGATATATATTGGAGAGTGTTCACTTTCTTCTGGGGTTCTCATAGCTTAAATGATAAT
Organism: Trachypithecus francoisi; assembly: GCF_009764315.1. Taxonomy (NCBI): domain Eukaryota; kingdom Metazoa; phylum Chordata; class Mammalia; order Primates; family Cercopithecidae; genus Trachypithecus; species Trachypithecus francoisi. The sequence continues at coordinate 99,928,136 of NW_022681454.1, forward strand.
TCATGGTTTTTATTTTGTGTTCCTTTTCTCTTAGTCTGGAATCGCAAATTGACCTCAAAATATATATTTGATCAGGATGAATTCCAAACCTGAAATCAGTTGTTCTCTGAGCTCAGAGTTTTAGATTAAACATCTCTCTCTTGATATATATATATCTAGGGTAAGTTATTTAAAATTATCCTTAATATCTGGAATAAGTTAAAGTTAAGAAAAGTCCAATAATATTTGAAGTAAGCTTTAAATTGGACTTTGGTTATTTAGAAATGTTTTAATCATTAAACCACTGATTGAAATAAAGCATACATGATGGAGATAATATTAGACCATCAAAAGTCAGGGAACATGGCCTTGATGACAAACTTAAGAGAAGCATGGGAGGATTTGCTGCTACAGAAGATTTTAATTTTTTTAAAAAGAAAATAGACAGTGTGGTATTTGAATTAATTCCTAAATATAAGAAGCTATAGTTTTTGTAAATATTTGAATTCCAGAAAATAAAATTCACGGCTATGTATGAGAAAGGACATTAAAAAAAAATAAGATGTTTTTGACCAGTCGCAGTGGCTCAGGCCTGTAATCCTGTAATCCCAGCACTTTGTGAGGCTGAGGTAGGAGGATGGCTTGAGCCCAGGAGATCAAGACTAGCCTGGGCAACATAGTGGGACCCCCATTTCTACAAAAGATAAAAAAATTAGTCAGCACGGTGGCATGTGCCTGTAGTCCCAGCTATCTAGGAGGCTGAGGTGAGAGGATTGCTTGAGCCAGAGAGGGAGATCAGAGCCTGAGAGACTGAGGCTGCAGTGAGCCATCATCACCCTGCTGCACTCCAGCATGGATGACAGAGTGAGACCCTGTCTCAAAAAAAACAAAGAGCAAAAACAACCAAATGTATTTGCTAACTTGCTACAAATATAAAATGATACTTCTTTTGTAGATTATAAAAAATCAAGTGAAACCAAAACTTTGTGCTCTTTGATCATGATTTCCATTTTCTCTGTTCTTCCCACCTGCCTCCCCAGACCCTAGTAATCACCATTCCACTCTCTACTTCTATGAGTTTGACTAAGATTCCACATTTAAGTGACATCATATCATCATATGGTTTTATATATATATACATACATATATATATGTGTGTGTGTGTGTGTGTCACGTTTTCTTTTTCCATTCATCCATTGACACTTAGGTTTATTCCGTATCTTGACCCTCATAAATAATGCTGCTATGACCATGGAAGTACAGATATCTCTTCAACATACTGATTTCAATTCCTTTAGATGTATACCAAGAAGTAGGATTGCTGGGTTATATTAGATGATCCACTGCACAGCATGCAATAGTAATCTCCACAGCGTGGTCACTACATAGTTAATAATAATGTATTATGTATTTCATATTATTAAAAGAGTAAATTTTAAATGTTCTCACCATAAAAAATAAGTATGTGATGAATGTGGGATATGTTAATTACCGTGATTTAATCATTCCACAATGTGTGCATGTATCAAAACATCACATTGTACCCCATAAATATATGTATATATATAATTATTTTATCAGTTAAAAATAAAATACAAATAAAATCACTTTAAAATAAAAAAATCAATTGAAAGCATTTCTAAGTATTTGAACATGTAATTGTTGATAAAACACACAATGATTTCACTAATTCCAGCTGAGCATTTTTCCGCTGAGAGATAATATATTAAGAGAGTTTAGAAATATATTTTCAGAATTCTATATACCTACCTATCTCTATCTATCTGTATATCCATTTATCACATTTTGAAATTTTTTTAAAGTAAAAAATGTAATAAAATGTCTCTTGCGTACCAAATCAGCAAATTAAATTGATATAAAATTCTCTCACATATGCTTGACTTAATGTAATAAATATCATAACATATAACTTAAAACTTATCTTTCATCCCTTTCCCTTTCCTCTTTCTCCACAGGTGACCATTATTCTGAGTTTTTTAAACGCATTATTTTTTGTAATTGAAGAAATGAAAATAGTAGTCATTCAAAATCCTATCGTATTATCTTTTGATCATCATAATAAGCAAATGCAAATAACTCTCCCTTGCTGATCCAATTAAATGATTTAAAAATATCAGTGTCAAAGCTGTTCCTTCTAAAATGTAAGTGAAATCTAATAGATTCTAAACATAGATTACAAACTGAAACGCCGTCAGGTGCCAGGCTGGAGAGATTAGAGAGCCACCTGTCAGAATAGAGACGTTAGATTTAGTTTATCCCCAATTTGTAAAAGACGGATGCTGGTTATCTTTTCAGAATGGCAAGAAATCGATAGACAATATTATCAAGTAGTCAGAATCTTGAAAGAAGGCAGAAATTTTAGCATCTTTATTTCTAATTTCTAAATGTTGACAAAGATTTAAAATTTAAAAAATACTTTGTATTTTAAATTAACTCTGTTGGAAGTCCAGCATCAGCTGTTGGGACTGCTACTTTGCAATTACGGCAAAGTGGGACAGCTACAACTATCTTTCTGGTTGAGTGCACTGTCCTCTTTCCCCTTGCGAATTCACTTATTTATTAAACTACATTTGCTGCTCAAGTTTGAGCTTCCTGGATGTGATAAGTTCTTCATGATCTGGCATCACTCTGCCATCCTGCCTTCAACCCTGCTGCTCCCATCAAAGTGGCTTCCTTGCAGTCATCTGTCATATTCAACATTGTTTTGCCTCCACTGCTGAGCTCATGAAGTTGGTCTATGAATGTGTCATATAGTAGAAAGCAACTGGATTTGGACAAAATTCTATGCTGATAAAAAGGAGAATGAGGCCAATGCTGTGGATGTATTTATATATCTGCTGAATCTGTCATTTAGGAATTAGAAAATAGTTGCTGCATCCTTTGTTTTAAATACTGCATACTTGAAAAAAGATAAATATTTTTTCAACCTTTGGTTCTTCAATTGAAAAATTTCAGCTCACAGAATCTTTCCCAAGATAGAGAATTTCTAAACCTGTAATTATTTTTGTAACTTGCCTGTAAACTCTCTTTACATTTTTTATTCTTTTTGTTTCAAGTCTACAATATTTCTCATTGTTCAGAATGAAGTTGATAATATTTTAATATAAAGTACAGTTACTGCATTCATTGGTATGTTCTGATTCATTGTTTACAGTGATTGTTTTAACCATTTCTGAATCTGAGTTTTTGATTTGCAATGATTTTGTGAATTATTGTGACACATTGGCCGCTGTATTATACCATCAGATTGAAGAGATATTAAGTAATTATTAGTCCGTATTCCCATTTAAAGTGTTTAAATAGTATAAATGGCATACACTCTTCTTAATATCCTGGAATACTGAAAATGCTTTCAACCAAGCATATAAGAATTTTAGAAAGCTAGATTCTGACATGAGCAATAAAACACACTAGGTCATTCAGAATAGAGATTCACTTACTTTAAAAGTAGTTTTTATTGCTACATAATATTGTGAAGCAAACTATTCATCAGTAGCCTTAAGCATGTACTACCTGCCTGAAATACAGGGACATCTGAAAGACTGGAGGAATAGGTTGGATTTCTTAGCCTCTTGTGGTTTCCTTATACTTTTTTCTGATCTTCCCATTAATAATCCATAACACCTAGCACCGGCTATCAAATATACAGAAAAAGCTTGTTGAATAAATGAATCAGTGAAGAAATTTGTGATATCCTTTCAACAAATTCTTTATTTTTCTCTCCTGTCAATTCCCATTGTATACATAATGAATATCTATACATATTACTAATGTATGGAATGCTATGTTCTTCCTTTAAATGAACACATGCCCTAATTCCTTAGTCTATTGAGATGCTTGACAGAATGTGGCTTCTCTGGTCTAGACTTTTGTGGAAATATATATTAGCTAGATATGCAAAACATGACATGTTTTGAAGAGTGTGCTCAAAGTAATGTTTCAAATTCCCAAAGCACAACTTGAAGTATTGTTGTAATTGTGACTTGTTGGCAGAGGAAGGCAGAAGGAACAGTAGTTTGGCACCCAGAAAATAGAAATGCAATGGACCATTTTCAGCTGGAAAGTCAAAGAAAGATTGGAAATCAAAGTGATCAAGTGAGTGAACTTAGAGCAAAATTTTAGGAGCATAAAGCTAGGAAGCAAAACATCTGATTTTGTGTCTCTTTTATTACTTGCTATGGGAAAACTTCAGTTTTAAATTTTTAATCAATGTGGTAGTACTAATAGTACCTACTACTACCTAATAGTACCTAATAGCGTGCTTTTTTTGAGGATTAAAGAGGCACATTATAAAATACATAATATAGTACCTGATACATACTAAGGATAATAATACTGTTTTTATTGTTATAGAAGCTATAAATCAGAGAATTGTCACATTCTAAGATGTGTAAGTCTTTTCTGGGGAACTGACATATACAGAGCAAAATCCTTAGAAGCATCTTTGTACATAATGCTGTCAAATGAATATGTTTTTGATTATAGCTTTCAAGATAACATAGCTATTAAGCCTTAGATAAATTATTTGTTTTTTCCTCCCTTTACCTACTCCCTCCTTCATTTTCTCCCTTCTTACTTCCCTTCCTTCTTTCCTTCCTTCTCTCCCTCCCTCCCCCCTTCCTCCCTCCCTCCCTCTCCCCTTCCCCTCTTCCCCATTCTCCCCTTCCTTCCTACCTACCTATCTACCTACCTACCAACCTACCAGTATTTACCACCTCACAACTATGTTCTAGAGTATCCTGGGCACTGGGAATACTATAAGCATATCTATTAATATATCTCTTTCTATATCTCTATATCCAAGTATCTATGTAGCTATCTGTATTATTTAACTACCTAGCTATGTATCTATCTACTTATCTCCAGCTTGGGCTTTATAACAAAATATCATTGACTAGGTGGCTTAAAGAACAACAATAGCAACAAAAATTTCACTCAGTTCTAGAGGCTGGAAATCTAATATCAGGGTCCCAGCATGGTCAGGTTTTTATTGAGGGCCCTCTTCCTGGCTTGAAGTTGGCTACCTTCTTATACTGTATTCTCACATGACAGAGAGTAAGCTCTGATGCCTCCTCCTCATCTTATAAGAACACTCATCCCATTATTGGGGCCCTACCCTCATGACTTCATCTATACCTAATTACCTCCTAAAGACCCCACTTCCTAATATACTGGGAGTTAGGGCTTCAACATGTGAATTTCAGGGGAACACAATTCAGTTCAATACAATTGACAGTTCAATACTATGTCAATATATTTATGAAAAGGGAGTGGCTAATTCTAATTGAGTCATTGAAATTCTCATACAAGAAAAATGTTGAAACTCAGCCTTGAGTATGTTCTCCAGGTGGTTGGATAGAATGGGGAGTAGAGAAAGAGAGAAAGGGTAGAAGATGTGGAATTACAAAAGGGACAGAGATGGGAACTAACACAGTGGTATTTAGTGACATAGAAGAAAATAGCTTCACTAAAGATTCTGGACATTGCTGTGATGATCATTGTGTCTTCAGTGGGGGAGTGACACAATCAGGGTCACCTTCTGGCAGCAGCATGGAGAATGGATTAGAGATGGCATGAAGATTTTAGGAGACTACTCTGATAGTTCGAATGAAGTACACTGTGGGCAGAAGTAGTTTGGATGAAGAAGAGAGTAAATAAAGAAATGACAAGATTTTATCTCCCATAAACCTACAATAATTATATATAGTCATTACTGCATATAATATATACATAATGTATAAAGATGTTTTGTTCAAAGACAGACTGCATGTGTGACAGTGGTACTGTAATATTATAGTGGAGCTGAAAAATTCCTGTTGCCTAATGACATTGTAGTCGTGGTAACGTCCTAACATGAAGCATTACTCGTGTGTTTGTGATGATGCTGGTGTAAACAAGCCTACTGCACTGCCAGTTGTGTGAAAGTATAGCATATACAATTAAGTATAGTACATAATATGTGATAATGATAATAAAAAACAAGTATGTTAATGATTTATTTACTAAACTGTAATTTTTAATTGTTATTTTATAGTGCACTTACTCCTACTTATTTAAAAAAAAAAAGCTAACTTTAAAACGAACTCAGGCAGGCCAGGAGTGGTGGCTTACACCTATCATCCCAGCACTTTGGGAAGCCAAGGCAAGTGGATCACCTGAGGTCAGGAGTTCGAGACCAACCTGGCCAACATGGTGAAACCCTGTCTCTAAAAAAATAAAATAAAAATAAAAATAAAAAAAACACACACACAAAGCAGTCTCAGGGATGTACTTTAGGAGATATCCAGAAAAAGACATGGAAGAGGACAATGTTATCGCCCCTGAAGACCATCCAGTGGGACAAGATATGGAGATGGAAGACAGTGATATTGATGATCCTGACCTTGAGTAGGCCTAGTCTTTTGTGTGTGTGTATGTGTATGTGTGTGTGTGTGTATGTGTATGTGTATGTGTGCGTGTGTGTTTTGAGACAAGATCTTGTACTGTCACGCAGGCTGGAGTGCAGTGGCATGATCTAGGCTCACTGCAACCTCCCTCTCCCGGGCTCAAGCAATCCTTCCATCTAAGCCTCCCATGTGGCTGGGGCTGCAGGCACATACCACCACTCCCGGCTAATTTTTTTTTTTTTTCTTTTAGAGATGGGTTTCGCATGTTGCCCAGGCTGGTCTTCAACTCCTGGGCTCAAGCGATCTGCCCACCTCAACCTCCCAAAGTTCTGGGATTACAGGCATGAACCACCATGCCTGAGCTAATGTCTGTGCTTATGTCTAGTTTTCAACAAGAAAGTTTAAAAAGTAAAAAAATAAATACATAAGTAAAAATCTTATAGGAGTACAAAGAAAGAGTAACTTTGTACAGGTGTACAATGTGTTTGCATTCTAAGTGTTATTACAAAAGAGTCAAAAAGTTAAAAAATTTAAAATGTTTATAAAGTACAAAAGTTATAGCAAGCTAAGCTTATTTTATTATGGAAGAAATAATTTTTTTAAAAAATGAATTCAGTGTAGCTTGCATGTACAGTGTTTATAAAGTCTATAGTAGTGTTACCAAGCAAAAGGGGCTTGCTGCCTGATGCACTCGAAGCCAATAGTATGACACTGAGATTTTTATAAAAGAAAAGCTTTTTATTGCAAGTTAACTGACAGAGACAGGAGTCCAGTTCAAATATGTCTCCGTGTGCTGACTTTAAGATAGTACTTTTATTAGAAAAGGTTTAAGGAATGAATTCTGGGATTGGTAGATTGGTGGAAAGAAAGGAGGTCTAAAATGTCCTAAGGAATGCAGTTATCTTTCATGCTACGTCATGGGTCACATGTGCAAATTCAGGGGGAGTTAGGACTAAACATGCAGTGGAAACTCAGGCTATAATGTTAGCAAGCTTGTTCTGCGCAAACTCCTGTCAGCCATATTGGTTCCCATCCATTTCAGCTAGTTTTGTTATCTTCCAAGTGAAGGGAGTTTCAGCAGTTCAGCAAGTTGTTTTTTTGTTATCTGCCATCTTTCAAACTCGAAGACTTCTGTTAGCTATTTAACTCCTTGGGGCACGGTTTCAGTAGTAGATGATAATGTCCTAGGTATTCACATTCTCTGACCACTCACTCACCACAGAATAATTTCCAGTCCTGTGAGCTCTATTCATGGTAGGTGCCCTGTACAGGTGTACCATTTTTTGTCTTTGATATTTTATTACTGTGCCTTTTCTATGTTGAGATATGCTGAGATACACAAATATTTACCGTTGTGTTATAATTACCTGCAGTACTCAGTATAGTAATATGCTGTATAGGATTGTAGCCTAGGAGCCATAGGGTATACCATATAGCCTAGCTGTCTTGTAGGTTATACCATCTAAGCTTGTGTAAGTATATTCCACGACTGCACAACAGCAAAATAACCTAATGACACTTTTCTCAGGATATATCCCCACTGTTAAGTGGCACGTGACTCTTGTTTTTCAGGCTGCGTTTGCCAGTGGGATGCCAAGAGACGATTTCCGGGGGCATATGCTTGCCTCTTTTTGGCTTGGAGGTTATTCATGATCTCTGTCCTGCCTCCTGTACATGGTGCTGAGTACCTCCTTTCCACACTGTTGTTCCAATAAGTGTCACCAGTGCTGCTGGAATCTCATTTCTGGCTTTAGCTGCTCTTGCTCCTTCCCTTGGTTTCATTTTTGTGGCTATTTCTGCTGGTTCTAGTCCAACACCATCGTCACAGTCATTGTTTTTGCTGGTTCCACTAACATCACCATCATGGGCAGACCCAAGACTTTTCAGGATTGCTATCTCTATCATGTTGGAAGGCTCCTGCCAGTCTGCCGCTGCTGTTGTAGCACGCTTTGCTCTTGTTTTACTATGAGCATGAAACATAGCTTGTGATGGTATGGCTTTCACGCATTAAAGTTAAGATTTCATTCTTAACTCTGCCACTCACTAATTTTGTGACATTTTGGTTAAGTTACTCAAATTCTTTGAGTCTTAGTTTAGTTATCCTTAACATTAGGATAATGCTACCTACCATAAAGTGTTGTTCTATGGTTTCAATGACTTCGTGTAATTAAAACACCTAAGATGCTGATTCCACACCATGCAGCATAAAGTAAGTACTTATTATTGTCACTTTCAACCCCATCATGAGCCCACCTGAGTTCCATTGCCACTTTTACTCTCTTCTGCTTCCCAAAGCTTACTGCTGTCTTGCTTCTCAAAAACTCTTATGGATAACAGGTTACAAAGATCATTTACATAACCCCAAGTAGAAGAATATATGGAACGTAATAGTTGCTTGATACATGCTAACTTATTTTCCATCCTTGTTCTTGGAAACTCCCACAGGGTTATTTTTCTTAGGGCTATTTTCCACAGTTTCCTTTCTTTTGCGCTCTAATCCATCTACGTGCATTCTTTTGTGGAAGCCTAAATCTTAGTGTACAAATTTACCTGGCCATGTGACTCAAATGACCAAGTAGCCCAGGAGAGAGAGGGACAGAAGCCAGAAGAAGCAGAATTGGAGAAATTAAATGGGTTATATCTGCTGAACCTTGAAGCAGTTAAAAAATTGTCTATTATACTATCCAAAGAGATCAACAAGTTCAACTATGGTCTGGACATTTGTTTCAAGCAATAAAGTTACTATGCTGATTTTAGCCATAAGAAAAGTGCAGTAATGGCTGATGCTTTAAATAAAGCATTAAAGTTTTGAAGCAATATTATACTCACAGTAAAACTCTAACTTGTGATAGCCAGCAAAGGAGCTTCATAGGGTATATATTCCTCCCCATCTCAGGTGAGCGACACTTGTTCAGAGGAGATATGGCTTCTGACACCCAAATAGGCAAGAGTTCAGAGAAAAGTTCCATTTCTAATGGAGCATAGAGTAATGGTTAGAAGTATAGTCCCCCAGACCACATTCCCTGTCAGCTATACTGCTTACTAACTCTGTGACTTTGGGCAAGTTATTTAACCTCTTGGTGCCTCATGTCCCCATCTGTAAGATGGGGGATGATAATGACATCAACTTCATAGGTTGTTGTGATAATTTAATAGGTAAAGAAATGTAAAATTCTACAAAAAATGCCTAGCATGTAGTTGACATTGAACAAATATTAGCTATGTTATTATTATTACCTTCATTCGATAGGGAAATCAAGACGAAACAGAGTTCCAAGGGTGGAGCTGATAGATTCATAGGTTGGAGGAAGAAGAAACTTCAGGGAAAATTTACATCCTGAAAACAACTACTGGGGACTTATGTCTGGCACAATGACATCAGGTTGTGACTGCACTTCTATTCCTGAATCAAGACTGGCTGAGGAATAGGGTGGATCTGATCCAGCAGACAAATCCTCAGTGAAGCCCGCTGGAGAGGCTGGAGGAGGCAGGAATTTAAACAGTGCAGAATTCTTGCTGTCATCTTGCTGGCCTCCTAGGGGACCAAGAGAGCACTTTTGTACCTCCATCCTACTGTGACTCCACGACGCATCCAATCTCAGGCAAACTCCTGTAGTTGTACTCAAAGCTGTTCTGGATGATTAATCTGCTTGTATTGATTATTTCTAGCCTAAGCTCAAATGAAGAGCAAATATTTCTCTCAGATTTATAGTGCTTTGTTTCTTAGGAATATTTTTGGACACTTGAACAACAAGTGAATGACATGCTCTACATAAAATGGTAATGGTAAATATGCTAAATTAGGTGATACTAAGTAAACTTTTTTAGTGTAGTCTCAATACAGAGATAATAGGTAAGTTCAAAAATTTTAAATTATTATGAGTACATTTGAGATTCTGGTGCTTCTGAACTACCAGTGATGATGTCATTAAGGTACAGAATTACTTTCTCAGGTGGTTTGACTATTCAAAAAGTGTTTACATTAGATTGTAAGCTGGCAAATATTATCATACACATTGTTAAAATGTTTAATATTATCAAATGTCACAGGAGAACCTGGAACTGTGATGTCAAGCATTGTACCTTTTAGATTTAATTCTGTAGTTCTTCCTAACATTTGCCTTGCTAACCTTTGGTGTTTATTTCGTTTTTGAGGAGGGGGGTTGTTTTGCTCTGCTCTGGGTAAACCTTTTGAAATTATTTTATTTTGTATAAAATTTATGTTTGTCTTTGAAGTACAGAATTTCTATATTGGTTTCCCTATTTGACATGTGAATTAGATCACTGGGATTTTCAATCCTGAATTGTATGAATAATCATATCTGAAATAAATCCAATGGATTATGCTAACTGATAGGGTTCAATGTTGCGATTTATATTTCTATATACGTGTTACTATATTTTCAATTATCTTTTGAATATTTAAAAACGGTGCCCGATAGACTATCAGAAAAAATGTAGTGTTTTTTGAAAAATAATTTCATATTTTTGCACTGTGTGCCCACTTTTTAACACAAGTTGTGTATGTTTTTTCAGAGAAACTTAAAAAATAAACTGAATATTTTGGGCTGTGGATTTTAATGTCCCTAGGAAGTGCTGTCCTCAAGGCATCTCTACTATTTTGAAATTACTATAATTTCTCTACTATTTTGAATGACTATAATATTGGCTATAATTATGACTAAAATATTTAAACAATAATAAATATTTTCAAATATAGATGTTGGCCATTGAAAAAATTATTGCATTACATATTTTAAAAATTTTCTTACTTTTAAAATTCATAATATTATTTTACATTTGTATGTTACTCTGTTTAGAGCCACAGTGCCTAGCATAGAATTTGAACTCCACCACTGATGTGATCCATCTTGGAAATATTAACCTCTCCTGAACCTCAGTTTCATATTGTAAGGTTAGGATAAAAACAGTACCTGCCTCACAATTTTGTTATGAGAATTATATGATTTAGTTTAGGTAAGGTGATTAAAACAGTGTTTGGATCCCAGTAAGGGATATAGAATTATTTACTTTGTTATTTTTAAAACTCATTTGGGGAATATAGGAAAACGTGATATAGATCATAAACCTGCACAGGGGATTTTCTACACAGTAGTGTTATGATAATCTCCCCTTGAAAAAGGATACTAAGATTCTCACTGTCTATGCTTAGGTTTAACATCAATACAATATGAATCAGAGAAAACTTTTTATTGATCAGCATAAGATGGTTAGAAGAATGCTTTAATATCCAAGTAATAGCCATTATGTTGAACTCTGTTCTTTAAATAAGACAAAGTAGTTGAAACAGTTGTAATTCTCTGATACTCTCATCAGTAGGCTTAGGTAAAGTAAATCAATGAGAGCTAAGCTCCCGCTCTGTTGCAGCAGAGGTTGATGAATGGACTAGTAGGAAAGGGACTGCTCATGGAGGACATGGGCTGTGGTGTTAGAGAGCAAATAAGAAGTTGGGCTATGGTCGGGGCTGGGACTACTGCAGTACACAGTGCAATTGTGCTTTGAGACCTAACTTGCCCTTGATCACATCTATGAGAAATAGGCCCCGAAAGAGTTACTTATGGTCTAAAGGTAGTATTAACATTCTAAACACATCCAGTCATTTCCGTTCCAAAGAAGAATGCTCAGATAGATAGTTGTGAACATCTCTTATCTTGGGATCCATAATGGAAGGATAGAGGAGCGATTTGCTTCACTTCTCTTTTTTCTTTTTAAAATGCACTGTATCCAATGTGTCTGGCTTGAAGGCTATTAACTGGGTTGCATCATACTGGTGGGCTAGGGAGTTAGACAATACAGACTAGAAGTCATTGCTACAGGTTTTTTATTTTTTTAATTTTATAAAGCATATGCTAATGTGATACACATTTATCTCAAACATGTATCCCAAAACCTACTCATTATTTTATCTCCCAAGATTATTTCCTTTGTTCTTGATTAATATTATCACTATACACCTGCTTTTCAAGGTCATAAATCTCTGTATTCCATTCAACTTCATCCTTTTCTAACTCTTCACATAAAATTTATTAATTTAGACTACTATGTGCCAGACACTATTCTGGGAACTAGTTGTATTTTAGTGAAAAGAAATCAACAATAAAAACATTATCTATCCTCATGGTGTTGACAGGAGACAAGCTCACAAATAAACATGTGATTTAGTGGAGGGTTATGATTTGTTATGTTTTGTCATTATTTTTATATCTTTTTATATAAAATGTTATATCATTTATATCATAATTGTTTAGAAGTATCAGTAAAATATCTTGAATAGGAATGAAAAGATAACTTAAAATGAGTGGTATCATCAGAAAACATTATAGTGGACCAAGAAGGACCAAAAAAAAACAAAAACATAATGTTGTTATTCATAGAAAATACCTTGAGCCTAGGAATATTTAATTAAGCAAACATTTTTCAGACATGCACTATGTATATTTTCATTAACTCCACAAATATTTCTTGCAAATCTTTTGGGCACTGGGACAAAATAGTAAACACCCTATATAAAGTCTTATGGAATTTACATTCTAGTGGAGAAGACAGATGAATAAGAAGATGCCACACACCTACTTCCTAACTATTCTACTTCCTAGCTCTCCCAATCTGACCCCCATTCAATAAAACCTTTCTTACCAGTGCCCTGTTGTGGCCCTTTGCAACCACAGATTATTGTATCAACTGGTCTCCACTTCATCATCTGCATTGCCATAGTTATCCTTCTAAACCTAGAGTTCATCATTGGAGCCCTCTAATACTAGCCTTTTATGACTTCCTATCATCTTCCTTATGAGTTCATTTACATTCCAGCCCTGTGATTTTCCAATTCCATTTACTGCTTTATAACCTGAGCAATATATCCTCTTAGCGGCAATTTCAACTTTTAGCTTAAGAATTGCTCATACTTCATTGAGAAAATATAAGCAACCACATAAGAGTGTTTTCATCTTCTTACCTCCATATTGTAACCCTATTTCCATAAAATAGTATGTATCATATTCTTTTTTAGTCCTTTGCAGCCTGTCAATGGCAAATATTTCCACTTGTGCTTCCCTTAATTTTCAAGACCTTTGCACTTGAAGTAATTGTATCATAAGTTTCTTCTTTTCTAGTGGGTTATTTCCACCTGTATACAATGTGCTTGTTCATTTAAAACATCTATTCCCTGATTTTCCATTATTTTCCATTTCCCTAAAAATATTACTCCATTTTTCATAATATTGTTGTCTTAATCTGCTCTCTCCATTCTTCACCTACTACTTACTAATCAACCCACTCTAATCTGGCTTCCATTTCTGCTATTCATGGAAACCTCAGTCCATTTTCTCTCTTTTCTTTTCCTCTCTCCTGCCTCACTTCCTTTCTTTATTTAGCCAACGGCATCAATAATAACCACATTGCCAAATCTAATAAACCTTTCTGTACTCATCTTACCTTACTACTCAGGAGCATTCAGTATGACTCAGCCTGCATTCCTTGAAAACTTGACTGTCTAGACTACTTCTTCCTTTCCAGTCTCCTTGTTCTGGATGATCCTTTCCCTTTACCTGAAATCATAATTATCCACACCCTCTCCCTAGGTGATTGCACTTAGTCACTGTGATTTAAATGCTAACAATTGAAAAACTAAAGAGCTGCAGACTTATAAATCTACTGCTTATTGTAACTGTCCAGTTGAATGCCTAGTAGACATTTTAAGCTTGAATTTTACAAACCAGAACTTTTGGTTTTTTTTCCCACTCTCTACTTGTTCTTCAAACAGTCTTCCCCATCCCAATAAGTGGTACCACCAAGCACCCAATTATGCAAATCCCAATACCTAGAAGTTATCCATGATTTCTTTATTTTTTCCCTCACCCTCCACCCCACAGCATCCATGAGCATGTTCAAAAAATATTTTGAATCTCTCTGCTTCTTTCCACTTATACTGTTACTACCTTGTTTTAAGTCACACTCATACCTTTCCCAGACAATTGTGGCAGCTTCTTAACTGCTATCTTTGCTTCCTCTCTTATTCATGCCCACATAGCAGCCAGCGTAATCTTTATTAAAATATGCATCAGATCCTGTCACCTCCTTACTTAAAACTCTTCAATGGTTTCCCATTTTGTTGAAAATAAAGTCCAGAAACTTTTCTGCCAAGGCCCTGCATGATTTAGTTCCTGGATATCTCTTTGGAATTATTCCCTACTGTTCTTCCCTAACTGATTTCATTCTAACCACACCGTCTTCCTTTCTGTTCCTTGAATAAGTCAAACTCTTTTCTACTTCAGAACCTTCATTCGATTCTCCTAACACTTGGAATCCTCTTTCTCTGGCTTTTACATAGGAGTTTTTCTTTGACTCTCAGCTCAAATGTCATTTCCTTAGAGAAGGCTTCTTTACCTTTTATTCAAAACAGCATATTGGTCTTGTGAGAATCTCTATAACAAATGTTTTTTAGGGTCAAATACATTTTGATGGTTCTATATATATTACATTGCCTTTTTGGTATTCATATGCACAGTAGCACATTATAGCTTCATTAATTCATACATTCATTCATTTAGCTAACATTTATGAACACCTGCTATGTGCCCCAAATTATTCTAGGTGCTTGATATACATCAAATAGTAAAATAGACACAATTCCTAATTTGTAAAGTTTACATTCTAGTGAATGAGACAAATAATAAACAATTAACATAATTCCAAACAAATTATGTAGTATAAAGAAAAAGAAAAAGAGTTAGTTAAGTAGGATAAAGAGTGCCATGAGAGTTGGGGTATTCTGAGAATCATATTATGAAGAAACCAGCATTTGGCAAACTTATTAAACCATACAACACACATTATAACCTTGTGAAACTAATTTTGCAAGGAACACACTTTAGGAAATATGATAAGCCTTCCTTTCATTCTCTCCTCCCCTATATTCATGTTATAAGTAGAAGCCTGAGTTCTAGAGAAGCCATCTAATTATCACTAAGTCACAAATCCTTTCTAGGAATTTAAGATATGATGTATGCTTTACGAAGTCGATTGTGAGGATTATGATGGAAACAATCAGTTGCATATCCAGCATATTTGGCACTTGAAGCAAATTGTCTATATGACAAAATTACTTCCAGTAATAGTCATGAAATAGGACAAATAAAATAATGGTTAGAAAAATCAGCAGACTTTAAAATTTTTCTTCTGTTGAATTTTGTGTATGTAATAATACCAATAAGAAGAGTAAATAAATATTACAGTACAAAAATGAGAAAGATAATGGGTTAATACTTTTAAGTTACAATAATATTTTCTTTTTAAAAACATGCCCAAATAGGTGGTCTGTTACATATAATAATTATTAGGGATTGAATGTGTCCCCACCTGCCTCCCAGCCCCCAATTCATATGCTGAAACTCTAGCTCCCATGTCAATATATTTAGAGTGAGGAAGTAATTAAGGTCAAATGAAGTCATAAGGATGGTGTTCTGATCTGATAGAATTTGTGTCTTTATAAGAAGAGACATCTTTTTTTCCCTCTCTTTCCCCAAGGGCATATACAAAGGAAAGGCCATGTGGGGGCATAATGAGAGGACAGCCATCTGCAAGCCAAGAAGAGAATCATCACCAGAAACCAAATTGGCTGGAACCTTGATCTTGAATTTCTTGCTTCCAGAATTATGAGAAAATAAATTGTTGTTTAAGCCACACAGTCTATTATATTTAGTTAGAGCAGTCTGAGGAGACTAATACATTGATAAACTGGTCTGTTACAATAATGAATATATTGTTTATACATTATATAAACAATTATAGTTTCTGTATCAGCCTTAGATTTTGCAAATTTGTCAATAGCTTTGTCAAAGTTGATTGTCTTTATATATTCCTATTTCATAGACTATATTAGCTAGATTTGTCAGTCTATCCTACTCATAAAGACTGAAGAACACTTTTTAATTCAATTTAAAAGGTTTTTGTTACACAAAGCAACAAATATACAACTAGAAAAAATTATAAATATGAATATAAATTTGAGAGAAATTACTAAAAATCCTGTTGCACTATATATTCCAGAAATTTTAAACACTGATGAAAACTTCAACTTGTACCATGGAGTGAGAGAATTGAAGTAATTCAAGTGTTGTATTTCATCTTTTCCATCACTAGGTTGACATTTATTTCAAATCTTTTTTTTTTTTTTTTTGTAATTTAACTTCTAAGTTCAGGGGTACATGTGCAGGTTTGTTATATAGGTAGACTTGTGTCATAGGGGTTTGTTGTACAGATTACTTTATGACTCAGTTATTAAGTTCAGTACCCATTAGTTTTTTTTTTCTCATCCTCTCTTTCCTTGCACTCTCCACCTTCTGATAGGCCCAATTGTCTGTTGTTTCCCTCTGTGTGTCCATACGTACTCGTCATTTAGCACCCACTTGTAAGTGAAAGCATATGATATTTGGTTTTCTGTTCCTGAATTGGTTTTCTAAGGATGATGGCCTCCAGCTCCATGATGCTCCTGCAAACGGCATGATCTTATTCTTTCTTATGGCTGCATAGTATTCCATGGTGTATATGTACCACATTTTCTTTATTCAGTCTCTCATTGATGGGAATTTAGGTTGATTTCATGCCTTTGCATTGTGAATAGTGCTGCAATGAACATATACGTGCATGTGTCTTTATGACAGAATGATTTATATTCCTTTGGGTATATCCCAAGTATTGGGATTGTGGGGTCTAATGATATTTCCATTTTTAGGTCTTTGAGGAATTGTCACACTGTCTGTTTTCCACAGTGGTTGAACTAATTTACATCCCCCAAAACAGTGCATAGGCGTTCCTTTTTCTCTGTGACCTTGCTAGCACTTATTTATTCATTTTTGACTTTTTAATAATAGCTATTCTCAATGGTGAGAATCTTCTACTTAACTCAGGAATGTGTAGCTCCACAAGAGTAGTTCCCCAGCACCCAAAGAGAGCTTGAAGGATTCAAAACCATTATGAACTTCCTCTTAAGATGAACATATGTAGTTGTGTCTACATGCATCAGGGACTGACTGGATGACTGAGGATTCTTTGAATTAACTTTCATGAAAACTACAACATTTGTTAAAGAACAAGTAATTCAAATGTGCTGATTTGTAACTTAAATAATATGTTATTGAAAAATAAATAGTAACCTGTGCAATTATTTAGAACTTAGACTAATAGAAGCCTTTAGAGACAGGACTATTTATCAGTGACATTGCTTAGAATTACTGGCATACTTTGATAATACAAAGGAGATTAATTTTAAATTAGTTTTATCATTGCTTTTAAATTTTCCACAGGCAATGCACCTCCTTATCCTATTGCTCTGCCCTAGGTAAGTCCCTGGAAATTGTAATAGTAGTTAATATTTGTTGAGTCATTCAGAGTTAATGCATGTTTAATCATTGTCATGAATAAATCAGCTAATCCCAAATGCCTTTCCAACATGTTTTATGGTGGCTTTTGTCCAAGGTTTTTTGGTTTTTTTTTCTCTTGGTTTAGAAGACTTGGTGCTGATTGTTCAATTCCATTGAAAATATTAGATCAAAGCAAAAAGAACAAAGCCAGAGGCATCACATTACCAGGCTTCAAACTATACTACAAAGCTACAGTAACCAAAACAGCATGGTGCAAAACAGACATATAGACCAATGGAACAGAATAGATAACCCAGAATAAAGCCACACACTTACAGTCATTTTATATTTGACTAAGTTGACAAAAATAAGCAATGGAGAAAGAACTCCCTATTCAATAAATGGTGCTGGGATAACTGGCTAGCCACAAGCAGAATAAAGAAACTGAACACCTACCTTTTACCGTATACAAAAATTAACTCAAAATGGATTAAAGTTTTAAATGTAACGTCTCAAACTATAAGACTCTTAGGAGAAAACGTAGGAAACACAATTCTGGACAAAGACGTTGGGAATAATTTAGGGCTAAGTCCTAAAAAGTAATTGCCACAAAAACAAAATTGACACGTGGAACCTAATTAAACTAAAGAGCTTCTGCACAGCAAAAGAAACTAACAACAGAGTAAAAAGACAACCTACAGAATGGGTAAAATATTCACAAACTTTGTACCTGACAAAGGTCTAATATGCAAAATCTATAAGGAAGTTAAGCAATTGAAAAAGTGAAATCAAATAACCTCATTAAAAAGTAGCCAAAGAATATGAACAGACAGTTCTCAAAAGAAGACATACAAGCAGCCAACAAGCATATAATAAAATGCTCAACATTAGTAATCATCAGAAAAATGCAAATCAAAACTGCAATGAGATACCATCTCACGCCATTCAGAATGGCTATTAATAAAAAGTCAAAAAACACCAGAGAAAAGGGAATGTGTATACACTGTTGCTGGAAAAGTAAATTAGTTCAGTCACTGTGGAAAGCAGTCTGGAGATTTCTCAAAACGTTTAAAACAAAAGTACCTTTTGACCCAACAATCTCATTACTAGGTATATATCCAAAGGAAAACTAATCTTTCTACCAAAAAGACACACACACTCACATGTTCATTGCAGCACTATTCATAATATCAAAAACATGGAATCAACCTAGGTGCCCGTCAGTGGTAGATTGGACAAAGACAATGTAGTACATGTAATACCAAGGAATACTACACAGCCATAAAAAGGAATAAAGTCATGTTCTTTGCAGCAACATGGATGCAGTTGGAGACTACAATCCTAAGTGAATTAATGCAGGGACAGAAAACCAGCTACTTCATGTTCTTGCCTATAAGTGGGAGCTAAATGTGGGGTACTCATGGACATAAAGATGGCAACAAATAACAGTGGGGACTACTGGAAGGGAGGTTTTTCCCCTGGAGGGTGGCAAAAGTTGAAAAACTAACTGTTGAGTGCTATGCTCATTTCCTGGGTGATGGGTTCAATCATACCCCAAACCTCAGCATCACATACTATACCCAGGTAACAAACTCGCACATATACCCACCCTGAATCTAAAATAAAAGTTGAAATTATAAACTAACATAAAATATAAGAAAAGTAGATCAACAAGTTGAGTTGGGATTGTATGTGATGGAAGGGAAGAACACATGGGGTAAAGGCAAGTCTTCCGGGCCTATTTCCTATTTCTTTGAGCATGGGTACTTGCAGCTCCATTCCACTCTCTTCCTCCACTATTGAATGATAACATCAAAATATATAATACTGATAAAGGCAATCATATTGTTTTCCTATATTCTTTACATTATCATTATGGAAATACACTTGTCGTATACTTTTTGTTTATTTACAATCATTTGGGAGAATTTGCTGTGAAATAGAATGATAAAAATTGTTTTACTCTCATTACAGATGCTGGAGGAAATTCTTTCACTTTTCCTTTTCCAGCCTTATTTTTATCATGAAAAGAGAAGATATTTAATCTTTTTTCTATATTTTATGTTTTTTTAGTTGGTAAATATATAGATTTGGTAATTCAATTGTCCCTCATGTCATATTACTCGCAGAAACCCTGACTGCAAGCATGCCAAAATGCCAGTATCAGCCCATATTTTTCTAGCTTATTAACTGGTCTGTTCTACTCAGCTTCCTCTATCCTACAGGGCCCCATCTGCAGTTTTAACAGTATTGATGATTAATTTTACAAAGAGTAGTTTAAACTGCAAAGCAGAACCTGGAACTGAGCCCTAGAGGGCCCATATGCTCAGAGACATCTCTAAAGCAGAGAAAGAAATGTTTTCTTGAAAATGTTTCTACTATCTTGGTGAAAGATAGTCTGGAAGCTCCTGCTCTAAGGGTTTTGGAGGGCCATAGTAATAAGTTAGATGATGGTAAACTTGCAATAAAAATGACCCAGTTTAGGCTCTCATAGTAACTGTATGTCAGATATCAGAAAAGTGGAGTGTTTCTCACATTCCAAAAGGGAGACCATTTTGCCTTCCATATAATTCCATATCATTTATATTTTTCATCTGGAACTCCTTTTTGTGCTGAGTTTCCACTGTTACTATATCACTATGCATGGCAATATGATATCTGCAATATCTTAGCAATATAGAAGAGCTCTGGATTTGAAATTTTTATTTCTGACATTTATGAGCCATATGATCTCAGAAATAGCTTATTTTTAGAAATTGTATTGTCTTCATTTGTAAAATCGGCCTTCTCAGGATGATTGTGAAGATGAAATAAGACGACATGTGTTAATGTATCTGGTGCAAAGCATCAAATCAATGTAGAATCAGAAAGCCAATGTTAGGTAACAAGCATTCCCTAAGTCTGCAGTGTATCTGTATTCATAGCTGCCTGACTTATCATTCTTGAATTATTTAAAGGTCAAATGGGGAAAATGTACCTATATTTGATAAAAAAGAGGCATCCCAAGTGTAGATTAGCTTGTATAGTTTAAACTTTCAAACATGTTTACTTAAATTAGTTAAAAGAAGGTAATTATATTTTAGGTGTTTCTCAAACTAATATGGACAAAATTATTTAATGTTAAATTTATTAAACACATTTAGAAAGAATTTATGTCATTCTATTTGCCTAAATTGTCTATTATTTCTAATCAAATGCAACATAATTATTTTTAAGAATAGAAAAAAGTGAGATGAATTGATTATAGACAACTATTAAAAATAGGATATAATGTAAGCATTAGTGATTATATTCTCAATTCTCCCCCAAATAATTGTCTCTTATTATGCTATTGTTTTTATTTGTGACAACAGAGCATAAATAAAGAGGATATTACTACAAACTCCCACTGAATTCATTAATATGATTTTCATACTGTTTTAATTTAAAATATTTGTATATAAATTTGGAAGCAACCTAAGCGTCCATCAGCAGACAAATAGATAAAGGAAATATGGCACATATACGCAATGGAGTACTATTCAGCGATGAAAAAGAAGAATATCCTGTCATGTGTAACAACATGGATAGAACTGGAGGTCATTATGTTAAGTAAAATAAACCAGGCACAGAAAAACAAACTTCACCTGTTGTCACTTACTTGTGGGAGCTAGAAATTAAAACAATTGAACTCATGGAGATAGAGAGTATAATGATGGTTACTGAAGGCTGTGAAAGGTAGTGGTAATGGGGAAGGTGCATGATTAATGTGTACAAAAATATACAGAGTGAATAAGATCTAGTATTTGATAGCACAACAGGGTGGCTACAGTCAACAATAATTTATTGTACATTTAAAAATAACTAAAACGGTATAATTGGTATATTTGTAACACAAAGAAAGAATGAATGCTTGAGGTTATGGATATCCCATTTACCCTGATGTGGTTATTATGCACTGCATACCTGTATCAGAATATCTCATGTATCCCATAAACATATATATCTGTTGTGTATCTGCAAAAATTAATAATAAAAAATAATTTTTTAAAATTACAAATTTATAACAGTTACTGGTATTTGGTTATATTTAATAAACTATTTAATAAAATATTTTTAATTTCATGGTATTAAAACATTTTATTAGCTTCATGTTGGGAATAAAAAATTCACCAATATTCTCAAACCCTTATCATTGAATCATGCAGTTTTATTTATCATTCCTTCTAGACATTTCACAACTCTAATCCCACTGCCACCATCATTGTCTGGTCTTCTCATTGGTATCTGACTGCGATAATTTAAATTGTAGCTTACCGTTTTCCCTTACTACAGTCTTTTCTGCTCCATTCTTTGCTCCACAATATAGTCAGTCATTAAAAAAATGATATCATGCCGATTCTCCCTTTAATACCATTACATAGTTTTCTAGGGCCTAGAAGCAAAATCTAACACTTTTAATAATCACACCAACTTTTGTTGTTGACGTGCCCCCAGCACCTAGTGCTTATTACAGATAAGACATTCATTATTAATAAATGAATAAATAAACCTCGGATTTCAGGCTTCTTCTCCTGCCTACCTGCCCTCTGCCCCATTTTCACACTCACATCTTGCTTTGTTTTGAACATGCTATACTATCGCTTTCTGCAGTGCCAAGTGCATTTAAGCCTGTAGAGATGACTTAAATAGAAGAGAGTAAAGAGATTTTTATCTGTGAGACTCATAGGAAAGAGTTCAGGCTATAATCAAGAGTGGAAGATGGTTGACATAGTTACATATTACAAAACAAGGAACTCACATAGGCACCGATGAAAGTATTACAGTTTTTGTAACTAGAGCTTTATTTTAACCCCGTCCTTGTTGTTGATTAATTTTATGATTATAGAAGAGCAAACTTAGCAAATGAAGTAATACTGCTTCATAATAATGAACTTAAATTATATCTGTCATAGGAGGAATTCCACAATGCTTTGGAAGCAATTATTTGGGGGAAAAGAGGAATGTAAAGGTATGGAGCAGTTTAAGAGGCAAGGGAGTTTTAGAAAAGCTGTAAGAACTGAGTAATACCCTATTACCTTCTGGAATGAGCTAATCACAAATGCAGACCTGGGGAGAGCAGGGTAATGGGATGGTATGAAATGTGGGAAGAGACCATTGAGAGTGAAAATGGAAAAGCATGCACAGCAAAGAGGAAAGAAGGGAGGATTAAGAACAAGAATAACCACTCAGGGCAGTCAACTGTGTGCCTGGCATTTTCTTATGTAGTCTATGTTATGGGGTCAAAGCAATTAAAGGCAATGAATGTAGAGGAAAGATGAGAATAATTTAATGTAGCACAGTGCTGAAATGACACAGAGGCCCATCTGGTAGGCACACATAGTTATGAGTGTTTCTGATTATTAGAGATTGATTTGTCTAAAAACCATATGAAAGGTATGCTATTTTACTTTTATTTTTGCTCAAATTGATATTTAAAAAAACATGTAAGAATTCTCTTAAAACAAAACTTAAGGGAGCTCAATTTTGGATTGAATTTCAACTAGTTAGCTTTATGTGATAAAGTGTTTAGAAATGGTCAGTTCTGATTATTTTTCACCTTCTCTAATATATTTAATGACTACAGAAGAATTAAAGTAGTTGGTAAAAATCTGATGTGTTTAGATAAATGCATCACTAATAAAACATTTAGGGAAGCAAAATAATTTAAAAGTGCTTCTGTGTCTTTGTTGTGATAAGCAGATCTTTCTGCTGGTGGAGGTTCTTGCTCAAGTTGATGACTGCTGACTGATCAGGGTTGTGGTTGCAGAAGGTTGGGGTGGCTGTTACAATTTCTTAAAATAGGAAAACAATGAAGTTTGCTGCATTAATTGACTCTTTCACAAAGGATTTCTATTTAGCATATGATATTATTTGATAGCATTTTATTCACAGTAGAATTCTTTTCAAAACTGGAATCAATTTTCTCAACCTCCTGATGCTGCCTTATCACTAAGTTTATGTAACATTCCAAATTCCTTGTTGTCATTTCAACGATGTTCACAGCAACTTCACCAGGAATAGACTCTATCACAAGAAACTTTTGTTCATCCATAATAAGCAACTCCTCAGAAGTTCAAGTTTGAACATGAGATTGCAACAATTAAGTCCCATGTTCAGGCTCCACTTTTCATTTTTTTTTTTGCTATTTGCAGTACATCTGAAGTTACTTCCTCCATGGAAGACTCGAACCCCTCAAAGTCATCCATGAGGGCTGGAATTAACTTCTTCCAAACTTTTGTTAATATTGATATTTTGACCTTTTCTCATGAATCATGAATGTTCCTGATGGCATCTAGAATGGTGAATCCTTTCTAGGGCTTTTCAGTTTACTTTCCCCAAATACATCAGAGGAATTACTATCTATGTCAGTTATAGCCTTATAAAACATATCTCTTAAATAATACGACTTGAAAATTGAAATTAGGCTGAAAAATGCATGTTGTGTTAGCAGGCATAAAAACAACATGAACCTCCTTGTATATCTCTATCAGAGCTCTTGGGTGACTAGGTGCATTGTCAATGAGCAGTAATATTTGAAAAGGAATCTTATTTTCTGAGCAATAGGTCTCAACAGTGGGCTTATATTTTTCAGTAAACCAGTACTATTAGTAAACCAGTAATAGTATGGGATATGCTGTCACCCAGCCTTTGTCATTCTCTTTATAGAACACAGACAGAAAAGACTTAGCATGATTCTTAAGGACCCTAGGATTCTCAGAATGGCAAATTATTGCTGGCTTCAATTTAAGTCACCAGCTGGACTAGCCCCTAACAAGAGAGTCAACCTGTGCTTTGAAGCCAGGCATTCACTTCTCTCTAGCTATAAAAGTCCTAGACCAAGGACCCGCCAACATGGGCCGCGTTCGCACCAAAACCGTGAAGAAGGCGGCCCGGGTCATCATAGAGAAGTACTACAAGCGCCTGGGCAACGACTTCCACACGAACAAGCGCGTGTGCGAGGAGATCGCCATTATCCCCAGCAAGAAGCTCCGCAACAAGATAGCAGGCTATGTCACCCATCTGATGAAGCGGATTCAGAGAGGCCCTGTAAGAGGTATCTCCATCAAGCTGCAGGAGGAGGAGAGAGAAAGGAGAGACAATTACGTTCCTGAGGTCTCAGCCCTGGATCAGGAGATAATTGAAGTAGATCCTAACACTAAGGAAATGCTGAAGCTTTTGGACTTCGGCAGTCTGTCCAACCTGCAGGTCACGCAGCCTACAGTTGGGATGAATTTCAAAACGCCTCGGGGACCTGTTTGAATTTTTTCTGCAGTGCTATATTATTTTCAATAAATCTGGGACAACAGTCAAAAAACAAAGAAACAAACAAAAAAAATCCTATATAGCATCTTCTAATATAAAGCTGTTTTGTGTATTATATACATTAATGTATATATAATATATTAACAATAGATTGTTTAATGTAGTCACCTTCATTGATGATCTTAGATAGATCTTTTGGATAAATTGCTACAGCTTCTCCATCAGCACTTGCTGTTTCATTTTATTCTGTTTTTTTTGAGACCATGTCTCACTCTGTTGCTCAGGCTGGAGTGCAATGGTGTGATCTTGGCTCACTGCAACCTCTGCCTCCCGGGTTCAAGTGATTCTTCTGCCTTAGCCTCCTGAGTAGCTGGAATTACAGGCATGTGCAATCACGCCTGGGTAATTTTTTGAATTTTTAGTAGAGACGGGGTTTTGCCATGTTGGCCAGGCTGGTCTTGAACTCCTGACCTCAGGTGATCCACCCGCCTCAGCCTCCCAAAGTGCTGAGATTACAGACTTGAGCCACCATGCCCGATCCACTTTATTCTTTTATGTTATGGAGATGACCTCTTTCCTTAAATCTCATGAACCAACTTCTGCTAGTTTCCACTTTTTATTCTGAGGCTTCTTTACCTCTCTCCGCCTTCATAGAATTGAATACGGGGCTTTGTGCTGGATTAACTTTTCACTTTAGGGAGTGCTGTGGCTGCTTTGATCTTCTATTTAGATGACTCAAAAAGTTTTTCATATCAGCAATGAGGCTGTTTTGCTTTCTTATCATTTGTGTGTTCACTTGAGTAGCACTTTTAATTTTCTCCAAAAAATTTCCCTTTGCATTCACTACTTGGTTGTTTGGTGCAAGAGACCTAGCTATCAACCTATCTTGGCTTTCAACATGCCACTGCACTCCAGCCTGGGCGACAGAGTGAGACTCCGTCTCAAAAAAAAGAAAAAAGAAAAAAAAAAGATATTTGTAATATTAAAAAAATCCTTAGATAAATTTTCATGACTCCAGTTTTAAAATCCTAAAAATAAACTTGGAAGTTAAGAAGTAAAATTTTTATTAAAATTTATTTCCTTAGTATATAAGGTGTCAGAGGAAGTTACAGGTTTTCAGAGTTGTTTCAAAGTAATTTTCTTTTTACCTATTCCTTCCATTCCTCTTCATATTTTCAGAAATCCACATTTATTAAAAGGTACCCAATAAACTTAGAACTGGCCTTTTAACCTATGGACTAAGTATTAGTTGCATTGTTGATTTACTTTTCTTTGTAATCTATTTCAATAGCACATTTAAAGAAGAGTTTGATTCTTTTATTTTTAGAATTCTATGTTCAACCTATCATTAGTTTTAGATTGATGTTTTTCTACTTCACATTAGCACAAAGATCTTGTCAGAAAGCAATATGACCTTACATTATTATTTTCTTGCATTGTATTTCCAGATATCCATTTTATACTGAATTGGTCAAAGGCTGCTTTAAGTTTTCAACACTACAATTTCAGTTATAAACATTGTATGCATTGCTTCTCAGCCTTTTGTTTAAGATCAGTTGGAGAATCACTGTACATTTTCTTTACCTAAGCCTAAATAATTCTTAGGGATAGAAACTAATGTTTCCAGATGAAGGATTTCAGCCATTCTGCAAGTGCTCTAGAATGCATATTATCAAGATCTGTTGATAGGAAAATGCCTATCCTTTTAGCTATTCTGACTTTGGTCTTAGGTTTCATAAAAACTCCATATTCTGGTTATCTGATTGCAGTTGGCTTTTTATGAAAAACCCAAGATAAAATTATTTCTAAAGTCTATGACTTTTAGTGTTATTTATTATTAGCTCTTCCCTATGACTTCCCTATGACTTCCCTATGGTCCCTATGACCATATACTAGAAATGATATTCAGTTTTTTATTAAAAGAGAAAAATCAGAAATTGCTCTCAAAGAGTTTAGTGAGAGATGTTTATGAATGCAATGAGCAATAGCAGTTATTTGTCTTTGCCTATATTAAATTTTTAATAATAAGATATTTCCGCTGAAGAAATTAAAGCATTTTATTTTTAACATAATTCGATGTGCTATCAAAATTTACCCTTAGTAATAAACAGTATTTTAGTGAGACAATGATATAGCTAGCAAGAAAGTCTTGTGTTAGTTGGACAATTTTAAATAACAAATCATTCTGGAATAGATGTTGCATTAGAATCTAAACCATTATCAATTTTTAATATTCCACATTGCTATTCAAAAATAAAATAGCTAGAATGAATGAAAATTATTTCTTTTTAATTTTTATAATTGGCACATAATAATTATACATGCTTCTGGGTTACAGTGTGATGTTTCAGCATATACGTACATTGTATAATGATCAAATCAGGATAGTTAGCATTTCTATGACCTGAAAATTTTATTACTTCTCTGTGGTAATAACTTTCGAGATCATTTTTTTCTCTTTACCTTGAAATATATGTTATTATTAATTATAGTTACTGTATTATGTTATAGAATACCAGGACCAATTCTTCCTTTCTAACTATAATTTTGTATCCTGCAATCAACCTTTTCTCATCCATCACCCTGCTTCCCTCTCCTCCCCAGCTTCTACTAACCACAATTCTAATTCTCTACTTCTGTGAGATCAACCTTTTTAGATTCTACATATGTGTGAAATCATATGGTATTTGTTTTTCTGTGACTGGCTTATTTTACTTAACATAATGTGTTTTAGGCTCATTCGAATTTCCATAAGTAATAGGATTTCCTTTTTTTATGGCTAAATAGTATTTCATAGTGTGTATGTACCACATTTTCTTTATCCATTCATCTGTTGATGGACACGCAGGTTGATAACAACTCTTAACTATCGTGAATAGTGCTGCAATAACCATGGGGGTGCAGATACTGATTTTAATTTCTTTGGATATATATCCACTAGTGGAATTGATGGCTCATATGCTAGTTCTATCTTTAATTTTTTGAGGAATCTCCATACTGTTTTCCATAATGGCTGCACTGATTTACCTCCTCACTAATAGTGTTCAGGGTTCCTCTTCTCTACATTCTCATCAACATGTTATCTGCTGTCTTTTTGGCAACATCATTTCCTTTTGTTATTAGATCTAAGACTCTTTATTATATCACATTGAATTTTCAAAAATACTTAAAACTTCTGCACATTAATAAGCTTAATACCACTAAATTAATTTAGTTAGTATAGGTGACAAGATAACTCTCCATAATTAGTACTCAATGGTTTAGTAGAAAATTATCATAGTATATCCTGGGAGGGAGACCTATTTGTAATTTTTAATTGACTATGGATCAGTGTTTCTGTGAAAGTGTATGGTTTTAGTTATGAGACTTTTGGTTCAGTTACAAGGATTTTGCCCCATCCTGCTCTGACTTATTAGCTAGGTCTATACTGCTAAAGAAAAATAAGTTATTTGACAAATTTTTATCAATCAACTGTATGCTGGAAACAACTTATAATGGAGCTGGTTGTGCACATCTCTTGGCAACTCTGTATTTAGTGACATCGTATTGGTGACTTCAGATAAGCCATAATGGGAATATTTACCTAGAAATTGGTAAATGGCACAAATCATTTTTTTTTAATTTCCAAAAAGCAGTTTGTTAAATATTTACTAGCACGCAAGTAATATTAATTCACATATTATCTAATTTCACTTTCACAACAGGCTAACAGTGGAGGTTGTCATCACCACTTTATAAAAGAGAAAATTGGGATTTAGAGAGGATAAATACTTTTCTGAGGATTTCATGCATAGTAGATTCAGGATTCAAAGTCAGGTTTACCTGATTTCTTGGCTAATTAACTTAAAATTCTATCCTGTTTTCTTGTTGACATAGGTTATTTAGAGCATATAGACTTTTTAATCCCACATTGAAGTCCCACATTGAAGTAGTTACCAATTCCATATCATAGAACTGACTCTATACAGGATGTTGGGATGTTTAGAGTAGGCATGGAGAGATGGGGAAACTAGAAGAGAAATATACTATAAAGTTTGTTTTGTAAATATGTACAGAAAAAGATAGATGAAGATATGAACAGGAAAGCGTCAATCATATCTACAATATATTATAGAAAGCTGATCATTTGGACCACCATTATTGTTACTGTCAATATTTGGATAAATGATCTAGCAACCCATAATTAAATAAGTTAGTATTAATATTTCACTACAACTACAATAAGTGCTGGCATCATTATCATTGCTATTACTACTTCTACCGTGTTTTGTTATTATTATTATTGCTTTTATTATACTTTAAGTTCTGGGATATATGTGCAGAACATGCAGGTTTGTCACATAGTTATACACGTGCCATTATTTCTACCATGTTTTTAAAGCTTACTATGGCTCAGGATTTGTGCAAAATATCTTAAAGAGTAATATATTATTTGAATCAGTCATTTAGCATGTATTTAACAGCTGGCCTGTGCAAGGCATTGTTAAAATTGCAAAACCTTTACAAAGTAGGTATTGCTGTATTGTTGTAAAATGAGGATCCCTCCTAATACGTGAGAAAAACCAGCTTTAAAGAAGCTTCCTGATTTATGTAATATTGAAGTGCCCAAGCTTTCTTCTAATCTTATTTTGTTAATATATGATTTGCCAGACTTCTGGAATGTGCAGGCAATTTAAGTTCGGGAAGTAGTACCAGAGAGACAATCTTACCTACACTTAACTTTTGAGGGAAGAATTTTATGGTTTGTAAATGGCTGATCAAGGAGTGACATATAATAATGAAAAACCTACAACCTAGGGTATATAAAGCCAAGATGTCAATAAAAATTTATATGGACAAAACCCACAGTTTTAAAATCTTAATTTATCCAGAGAATGGGGGACCAAAAGCACTTGCAGAAGAGGACTAGGAATTAACACAGGAGAAAAGATTAAACAGGAACTGATCACTTCTATTTCTAAAATATGTGATTAAAAATCAATAGCATACACATTGAGGAGAACAATAAGCATTTTCATTCCTAATTTTGATAGGATTTTGAATTGGACTCTTGTCTTCCTTCCTTTGTCTAACACTTTAGAAAATGTATTTCATTCAGTGAGATTGCCCCCAATACTAGATTTTATTATTTTGATCTGATTTCTCATAATAGAATATCTGCATATATTTCAAAATGTCTGTTATAACCTTAGTCGATACATTATAAACTTGATATTTTTGAGCAATATGGTGATGAAAAACAAGGCAATTTAATGGTCTCATGATTCAGACTTGAAGGAGTTGAGAGTGAACATTGTATGATACAATATTCTTAAACTAAAGACCATAATTAAATTGTCAATTGTAGATATATTTTCTTCCTCCAGGTATATATCTCAGAAAAAATGTAACTTTGACTTTTATAGGATATTTTATTGCTCTATATCTATCTGAAAGCATGTAATTCTTTAGCATTACACAGCTCCATTGGAGATAAGGAGGAGCATGCAAGGCAGCAATTTGAGAAAAATAGACATAACACAATAGGCTTGGTAGTACAATGTGCTTCAATTTGGATCATGAAAAGCATTGTAGAGATTATTGAGTTTAACCTCTACCTCCACCTTTTAAAGTTCTTTTCAATGTTTATAACAGACCTGCAGACGCAAACTAGAATGATCAGAAAGAAAAAAACTGATAATTTTAACTCCCTTTTTGTCTCTTTGTAGTTAGTCAAAATATTAGGGCATTTGAAACTGAAAATATACCTTGATAACATCCCAGTTTTCAAATGTTATTTTTCTTCATGATTAATGATGGTAATCAGAATGATCCTTATTTTCCATATGCTTCTTTAAGCACACTATGTGAAGTTTCTGTTGTTATTAAGCAGAACATGCCATAGATATTTCTGTAAGAATATTAATACTATGATCAAATCAATAACATCTGAGTTGTCCCCACATACTAGATATTTTAAGTAAACATTTATTTATTCAACAAATACTTACTGAGTCTCAGCTATGTAGCATGTGCTGTCTAAATGCTAGATAAATAAGAGAAACTAAATCTCTGTCCTCATGTCCATATATGCTTAAAGGTGTGGAAGGAAATAAGTATAGACTATAGTAGATAGCTATAAATGCTGTTTAACAGAAAATCAAATAGAATGAGAGGACAGTGAGTGATGGAAGATGTTATTTCAGATCAATTAATGAGGGAAGTTCTTTCTGAGATGCACCTTTTGAGTAGAGGTGTAAAGTAGAGAAGCAAGTCATGTGACTATTTGGGATAAAAGTATTCAGAGAAGAAGGCACAGCAGGTCCAAAGACTCAGAGATTGAAAAGTGCAAGGGAACCAGAATGGCAGGAGAGGTGTGGACAGGGAGACAGTGGTAGAAAATGAGGTCAGAGAGGCAGCCAAGTGTCAACTGATCAAATGCTTGTGGGTCAGGATCACAAGACACATACCGCTTAAACTGCCTTGGCCTCTTTAGTTTCTTGTAAACTGTTTAGAAAAACACATTCTAGTTAAATTCAAATCTTTCCTACTCAAAACCTGAACTGCATTAGCTTAAACTTGTAAGAATATGGAAATTTTATTTTTACTAATCTCACTTTAAATTCATAACAAGTCTCAGGTGAATGGAATGAAGAATTTTGTCATAGATCTGTAAATATGAGACACATTACAAATCCAGGTAAAGATGTAGAACTAGATAAAATGTAAGGAATGTGGGGTGGGAAATGTGGGCTGAAGGTAAGAATTAGGGATTCATTAATGTACAAATAGTATGTGAAGGAATAAGCATGGGTAGAAAGCAGTCCAAAAACTGAGCCATTGGGGATATCAACATTTACAGTGTGGACAGAAGGAAAGGATGCAGCGAAGGGGGCTAATAAAGAATGATGGGTGAGGTATGAAGAAAATCAGCGGGTCTGGGTATCCCAGAAGTCAAATGAAGACTTTTTCAAATAGAGTGGAGTGATTAACAATGCCAAATACTGCTGAGGGTTGAGTAAGAAGGAATTAATTATTACGTTCAGCAAAGTGAAGGTGTTCAGTGGGGAAAGTCTAATTGGGATAGGTTCAAATAGATATGGGGAGTAAAAAGGTGAACTTTGCAAATTTGAACAACTTTTTAAAGGAGTGTTATAAAAGTAATCAGAAATAGAGTGTTAGTTAGAATATATGGAATCTAGAGAGGTGTTATTTTTAACAGAAAATATTACAGCATGATTGTATCAGAATAGTAAAATCCAGTAGAGAGTGAGGGAAAAAACTGATAATGAGAGAAAGGGTATAATTTCAAAAGTAAGTTCTTTGAGTAGGTGAGAGGAGGTGAAATTCAGTGCCCAAACTGAGAAGCTGGCAGTAGGTAGGATCTCAAATAAATTACCTTTACAATTGGAGAGAAAAATAGAATACAAATGAGTACAATGGGAGTGAGTAAGTAGAAAAGATAATAGAAGTTCATGGAAGTTCTGTTTGGATTGCTTCTCTTTTCTTTATGAAATATGTTGATGAAAAGAGTCAAACTCTGTAAAATATTTTAAGAGATTTATTCTGAGCCAAATATGAGTGACCAATGGCCAGTGACACAGTCCCAGGAGATCCTGTAAACATGTGCCCAAGGTGGTTGGGTTCCAGATTGCTTTTATATATTTTAGGGAGACATAGGACATCAGTTAATACACGTAAGATATACATTAGTTTGGTCTGGTAATGGGGCACAACTGGAAACAGGGGCTTCCAGATCATAGGTGAATTCAAAGATTTTCTGATTGGCAATTGGTTGAAAGAGTTATCATCTAAAGAACTGGAATCAGTAGAAAGGAATTTTGGGGTTAAGAAAAGGGCTTGCAGAGACCATGGTTTTACCATACAGATGAAGCCTCCAGGTAACAGACTTCAGAGCCCGTATCAGACCAAAAGAGGTGCCAGGCTCTTAGTTAATTCTCTCCTGGATCAGAGAAAAGACCTGGAAAGGAATAGGTATTCTCTATATAATATAAATCTTTTTCTCCATAAAAGACAGTTTTGCAGAGCCATTTCAAAATATGTCAAAGAAATATGTTTTAGGGTAAAATGTTTCAATGTCTTTCAGAGCTTTCTATCTGTCATGTAGTAATGTTCCACTAGAGTCAGCCTGGAATTTGGTATCTTATTGCTACAGAAAGTCTGTTTTCTTCAGTCTTAATATCTCTGTTTTAATGTTTGTGCTGGTCAGCTGTGCCTGAATTCCAAAGAAAGGAGTATATAATGATGCATATCCTACCCCTGCTTCCATCATGACCTGAACTAGTTTTTTGGTTAATTTTGGAATGCCCTTGGCTGAGGGAAGCATCCATCAGCTGGTTGGAGGGCTTAGAATTTTATTTTTGGTTTACAAATAAGAGAAAATATGTTAAGTACCTGAGAGAAAGGAGAAAGGAAGGTATGTTGGAGGTTTGAGCAGAAAGAAGGTATGAATAATCATCTGGCATCATGGGAAAATAAATGAAATAAGGAAATGCAGCGTGTTTGCCAGAGTTGTTTTGACTTAAATTCATAACTTTAAAGTCAGGGTGTGAAAGGATTTGGAAGTGTGCATAATTAAGACGCGAAACAGGAAGAATGATTCAACCAGATATTTGATAGCTGGTATTTTTTGGAAAAGCAAAATAAACAGTGGTCTACAAGTGGTGATGTGGAGTAAGGAGGTAATCTACATCACCTCTAAGATCAGAAGCTTATGTGTTTTAGGAAACAAAATAGTCTACTCATGACAGGGCTGGAGAAGAACAAGTGAGAATGTATTTTATAATTAAGATATGAATATCAGGCTATCACAAATGAGGATATCCCACATTAGAACAAATTTAAAAATTGTATATGCATATCAAAATTTTTGCCTCATTAACCTAGAGTACAGGTGTCAAATGATAACAAAGTGTTTAGTTTTATTTTTCATCCTGTTATTCTATCACTGACATTAAGATGGCAGCTTGATTTCCTATAATAGACATTTTTCTATCAAGAGATGAGACAGTGTTTTAATTTACTTGATCTTAAGGTTTTCTTATTGAATTATTCCTCCCATCTCATGGAGTGTTGAAATCAATATAATAGAGATTTATTCAGGTGGCTAAATAGAACTCTCCAGCGATTGCCTTTTCTTCACCCTAGGAACACCAAATTGAACAACTCAACTGTCTATGCAAGAAAGCACCTTTGTAAGAACCCCAAAATCTACTGTTTCTTTCATTTTCAGTGGTCAATGTAAGCTTCACAAATGTCAGAAACATACAGGGCATGCTCTTTTCTATAGTCTTTGCATCTTCCAAAATGTTTGACTGATAGGAATTGCTATTATTTGCTAAATTAATGAATCAAGTTTGTATTATTCCCTATTACTTCATGGTCTTTCTTTAATGAGATTGTAAGGTTCTTAAGGAGACAGAGATGCTTTTATAATGTATATATATGTGTAAAATACATTATATATATATGTGACTAAATAAATTAATGAGTTCTGGTGTCACTTTCCATGTCAAGTCATAAAAATATTATCAAACAGAAGCACTAAGAATATTCCACAATTTTTGCTTGTTTTCCTTTAATCTGATATTACTAGTCACCCTTTCCTTTTAGGCATGACATATTTGTGCATGATGATGATGTTTTAAAAATAACAAACAAATAAAATATTTTATTGATCTGCTCTTGCCTTAAGTCATTACCATAGTCTCTCTCCCTCTTCACTGACATTTTGAAAGAGCAAACTACATGACTGTCTCTACTGTCTTAACTTCATTCTTCAATGCATAATAATCCACATCAGTACTTACTGTTCTGAAATTGTTTTTGCTGAAAGCACTAATATCTTCTTAATTGCAAGTCCAAAGTTCATTCTCAGTGTTACATATGTTTGCTTTCTCATCAGCCTCTGACACAGTAGAGCACTGCCTATAGACTTCTTTCTTTCTAGACCAGGATATTTTCTGGACCTCATTTGGCTTTAAAAACTTTCAAGCTGTTATTTCATCAAATTCTTCTCTATTTCTTTTAATTTGCTCATGTAATTCTAGGTGGTTTCCATGACTAAATTAATCCACTTTCTTTTCAACTACCACCTTGCATTCTGAAGATTTATACCTATCACCTCCAGCTCCATATGTCCAAATATTGCTATTGAATAAGTGCATTAGATACACTACATGAACCTTCAACTTGGCATGTCAGAATGAGAAGTTACTATCACCACACAGATATCTATCTTGGCTGCTGGAGAGGGTATATATCTAGTTGCACTATCTAGAAGCCTTCTCTCTCTCACACCCAACAATCAATGTACTGTCAGGTGATGCTAATTTTACCTTAGAGGTATCTATAAATACAGGATTTCTTTTTCCACCTTTACTTCTGTTCTGTTGTCCACATTATCTCTTGCAATAATCTTCTAAATGATCTCCATCCCAGTAATTTCTGCCCACTCCAGTTCATCCTTTATTGTATCACCAGAATTACAATGCCAAAACCCAAGACAGAGTTGGTTGCTTCCCTGATTTAAACCTCTGTTCATCTCCATTATATAAGATATGAGCAGAACTGATTCTGGAACACTAAGCCTTTTAATAATAGCATGTTTTCAAGCTATTCCTTTAGTCCTGTCTCTTGTTATTCTGTATTGACTTTCCAGTAGAACCCTATACTCCACTTGCATTGAATGTCTATTATATCCCAGACTGAGGCTCTTTTGAGAGTCTGAAATTGTTCATGCTTCCTTCTCCCCAAAGTAGGCATGTTATTTTCCTCATTTATTCATTGGTTGATTCAACACAAATATTATTGAATGATACTATGCAGTTTTTATTCGTTGAAACGAATTTATGACATAGAAGGTGGGGGAGGAAGATATTGAACCATCACTGTAATGAATGCAAAATTTAAAACAGAGATAAGTACTTTGAAATAAAATAATATGACACCATAAGAAAGTCTGTAAAAGGTTTTTGATCAATCTTAGGAAGAGGAGATGGTAGTCAGAAAGGATTAAAACAGGAGAAATAAATGGAAATTAACTAGGTAAGAAATGGAGGAATGGGCATTCCTGAAAAAGGGAACAGAGGGAAAACTGTGTGGATGGAACACAGAGATAAAGTGGGGAAGGTGGAGGGTACTGAAGTTGAACTTGTAGGCATAGGACAGGCATAGATACAGAGTACAGGTGTCCAGGTTAAAAATATTGATATTAATCCTAACATCAGTGGATGCCCTCAAAGGGGATTAAGCATGGACAGGGAGGCCGGGCGCGGTGGCTCAAGCCTGTAATCCCAGCACTTTGGGAGGCCGAGACGGGCGGATCACGAGGTCAGGAGATCGAGACCATCCTGGCTAACACGGTGAAACCCCGTCTCTACTAAAAATACAAAAACTAGCCGGGCGAGGTGGCGGGCGCCTGTAGTCCCAGCTACTCAGGAGGCTGAGGCAGGAGAATGGCGTAAACCCAGGAGGCGGAGCTTGCAGTGAGCTGAGATCCGGCCACTGCACTCCAGTCCGGGCGACAGAGCGAGACTCCGCCTCAAAAAAAAAAAAAAAAAAAAAAAAAAAAAAAAAAAGCATGGACAGGGGTACACATTACATAATCGGATTTGACTGTATTCTGGAGAATAGTTTAGAGAGGGATGAGTGAATTAATGCACTGAGAAACAGTAGTGTGCTGTTGCATTGGTCTGGTAGAGAGATAATGGTAACCTGAATGACAGTGGTCAGATTGGAGATGGTGAGAAGTGGAAGATTCCAAAAACGTGTAGGAGGTAAAAATCAAGGAGACTTCCTGATAGATTGGATATGAAAAACAAGGGAGAAGGAGAAAAATTCCTTCTTCCTTGTGTATCAAACTAGTTCTTATCTTTTAAGACTGTTCAGATATCACCTGTGCAAGTTAGCATTTTCTAACTATCCCAGTAGCAATAAGAAGGGAGCTCATGTCTTTCAGGTTCCTTTGGCACAATATTCAGCTCTCTGCACTTAAAGTAACTTCCCTGCTAAAATAACTGTCTGCTCAATGGAGAATGAGTTTCATGAAAGCAATGACCATGTTTCATTCTTTTTTTTAAATATTCTAATATCTGATATCATACCAGTCATATAATAGATGTTCAATGAAATTGTTTATTGACTGGCAGAATAAATTTAAATGCCATAGATAATTAAAGCCAGCATTCATTAAGAATGCACTATTTTCAATAAAATAAAATTTCAACAGAAAGTTAAGAGCTAATACAGAAACACTTTTTTTGTAGACATATCTGTGGAGATAGGTTTGCTCCATTCAAGGAACCATTAAATCTGAATTCTTAGAAAAACCATTTTTGTATCATGTGTACTTTTGAAAATTAAGGAAGAGTCAGTACACTCTATTTAACATTGAAATTGTGAAGAGGCAGAAGGATTCGAAATCATATTAAGAAAAATTTTCACTCACAATTTTTAGTTTTTATTCATTATCTCATATTTTTTCCAGTTCTCTTCTAAGAGCTTTTTTGTTAACTGCGCAAATGACATATTAGCAATTATTCTAAAATAAATTAGAACTGTAACAGTATTCATTCCACTAAAAATGATACATTTAAAAGTATTTCAAGAATGCTTTTTGGAATACTATTAAAACATAAAAATGAAATAAATGAATGAAAGAATATTTTTAAGAGGCCTAATTTTTCAACAATGCTGCCTACTTCCTACAAGACAATGCCCTCTTTTCCCAGCCATTCAAATTTTCTCATCCCTCAATGAATCTCCAGGGGTGCTGCCTCTAACAGTTTTTATATTCCTTTCCAAAATCAGGGAAGTGCTGGGATGTGTGTTGTTTTATTGAAATGAAAATTTCAATTATATGTCACATAAGGATGTTTCAGACAATAACAGACCATGTTTACCACAGCAGGTTCATGAGATTATAATACTGTATTTTTACTGAACCTTTTCTGTGTTTAGATATGTTTTGTTACACAGATACTACTCTGTTACAATTTTGCCGATGGTATTCAGGACAGTAACATGCTGTACAGGTTTGTAGCCTAGGAGAAATAAGCTATACTATCTAGCTTTATATATAGTCTAGGTGTGTAGTAGGCTATACTATCTAGGTTTGTGTAAGTACACGATGATGTTCACCCAGTGATGAAATCACCTAACAATGCATTTCCAGAATATGTCCTCATTGATAGGCAATACATGACTGTATCCAGATATTGGCTGAAACAAATCAGGAATATGAATAGGAATGAAACATTTATGCAATAACTTTTATGCTTTCAACTATTTGAAATATAAATGCATATGGGCAAGACCAAGATTATATCTGGGGAAAAAGGAAGTCATTAAGTTAGATATAATGTTTTTACTTTCCACAAATAATTTTTATTTTATTATTTTATTTTTTTACTTTTTTTTTTAACAATAAAACAAACAATACTATGATGGTTGCATAGGTCAGCAGATTGAATCATGAAGAAATGTACCATGTGTCTGATGTGTCTGGGGTGGTTGCGGTTTGCTGTTAGTAGTTAAGCAGTGTACCACCAATCTACCATTAAAATATTCTTTACTGACAATTTTGTATTAAAATTATAGAAAAAAAAAACAAGAATAGCTGAAAGATAAATAAGGAAACTAAAGTATAAATAAATTCGTTTTTTATAGGAAAAAATCACCTATATAAAATTCACTTGTATAAGTGAGAAGACAGAAAGGCAACTGAATATTTCTCAATAAAATGTGATGCCTGTTTGTCATGAACTGTAAGAGCATAAATATGAAAAATCAAAAGGTTGTCTTAATACGTCATAGCTTCTTACAGGAATATTTAGAAAAATAAATATTTTGGAATGTATGCTTGTGGAGTTCAATTTTATTTTGTAGTATTGTTTAGACTCAGAGTACATAGTATATAAATTTTGATTTCCAAAATGAGTTGCTATAGTAATATGTAAGAATCTTAAAAACAGTCTGTATAAGAGAAATACATTTGAGTTTTCTTTTAAAACATGTAAGCATTTTAATCAACAATGAATGAGAATTCTGTCACTCTGCCTCTTCACCAGCAAGGAGTACCACAGTCCCCCATTAAAGTCTTGGGGGATATGTTCCAAGGCCCCAGTGGATGCCTGCAGCCTCAGATAGTATTGAACCCTTTTTATGTTTTTTCCTATACATACATACCTATGACAAAGTTTAATTTATAAATTCGGCACAGTAAGAGATTATAACAATAATACTAAAACAATTATATCAATATACTATAATTGAAGTTATGTGACTGCTGTCTCTCAAAATATCTTACTGTACTCTAGATCTTAGCAAATTCAGCACACAATATTTTCCTTTCTTATTAAGCCAAGTACTTAATATTTTCATTTCAACAAAGCACATTATGGCTTCTCTTTGGCATATCTGAATTGCCAGTATCACTACTTTTGTGCCTTGGGGCCATTATTGAGTAAAATGAGGTTACTTGATCACATAAGCACTGTGATACTGTGACAGTCAATCTGCAAATCAAGATGGCAACTAAGTGACTAAGAGGCAGATGGTATATCCAGTGTGGATACAGTGGACAAAAGGATGATTAAGGTCACAGGAGGGCAGGTGCGGAATTTTATCATGCTACTCAGAATGGGATGCAATTTAAAACTTATAGTTTATTTCGCGAATTTTTACCTTTAATATTTTCTGATCTCTGAAACAGTGAGAAGTGAAATGGTGGATAAGGAGGAACTACTGTATTGTCAATGTTTTCAATCATAGTTATTCTTTGAGGTGTGTAGTGGTATCTCATTGTTTTAATTTGGATTTCCTACAGAAAAGTGATAGTGAGCATTTAAAAATCTGCTTATCTATCATACGCCTATCTTCTTGATGTCTGTGTTAAAATATTTTGCCTCTTTTTAAATTCAATTGTTTCCTTATTGTTCAATTTTGTCTCTTTTTTGTATATTTTGGATATGAGAGTCATTTGTATATTTTGGATAGATGTCCTTTATTAGATACGTATTTTAAAAATATTTCCTCTCAGTCTGTTGTTTTATTATTCTCCTAACTGTCTTCTGCAGAGCAGACTTTTTAAATTTAAAAGTCTAACATCAAGTTTTTCTTTCATGCTTTTGGTGTATGTAAAAACTCATCACCATGCCTAAGGTCATGTGGGTTTTCTCTTACGTTTTCCTCTCAAAGCTCTACAGTTTTGCATTTTATATTTAAATCTGTTATCCATTTTGAGTTAATTTTTGTTTGAAGTGTAGACTTGTAAGTTTTTTACTTGAGTAACAACACAGAATAATAACATTTACTAAGATGGGAAAAAAACAGTTTGGGGATTGGAGGTAGGAATACAGTTTAGATATGGACATGTTAATATTTGAAGACCCTACTTGACAAACATATGGTTAAGTAGGAAATTGGATACAAAGAGTTTAATTCTCATATTTCCACATACCAACACTATCAGGAAGTCCAGGAGTCTGATTTATAACTTCACCAGCACCGTGAACTCTCTATTTCCCCACCTCCCTTTCCTTCCCCTACAAGTTTTCAATCCCCATTTTATGTTTTCAGGAGTTTGTTATTACTTACAATACTCTTCAAAGTATGTGTAGGGTTGGAGTTCATCATGACTAAGTCCTATTTTGGTGCTTAGTCTGTGACAGAGATGCTTTGGCTGATGAAATTTGACGTTGGTGTGTCCTATTCAAAGTATAAAATAAGGCTGGGCAGTAGTTCACATCTGTAATTCTAGCACGTTGGGAGGCCGAGGTGGGAGGATTGTTTGATGCCAGGAGTTGGAGGCTGCAGTGAGCTAAAATTGTACCACTGCATTTGCCAGGTGACTTGGAACTAAAATTTGTTCAACTCCAGTGAGACTTGCTGACATAAAAGGAGATAATATGCTTCAAGTACCTAGTGCTATGCATGGCACACAGTAGACACTCACTAAATGACTGGTTATTTCTCTTTCCCCATAGACGGGACACTGTGCACTAAACATCTGAAGACCAGTTGCTCAAGTGAAAAAGAATGACCTGATGTATTTCAGATCAATATTATGCATATAATAAAAACTATGAAATGCTAAAAGCTTAGCTGCAAAGATAAAAGGCAAGAAGCTTGTTGGTGAGGTTGTGGTAGCAACTGAATATATGAGAATAGATTGGTACAATCACTGGATTCCTATAACTCAATTAAGAGTTGGAAGTAAAGCGTAATTCTATTGCTGTTTATGTTTTAAAGTAGAAGGATAATATGTTAAATTAATAAATTAATAATAGATATTGGTATACTTATAGAAATGGATTGTCACAGTGTCTATCTTTGAGGGATTAATTGGAACAAAAAGGTATTTCATGAATTACGTAGCTCCAGAGATATCTATTAGTAGAAAAAGATTGAACATGAGAACATAAATTTCTATTTACTACACAGTGAAATAAATGTTTTATGTTAAGAGTTCATCTCATGCATCCCTGTGACATCAGTTTTCTTCCGTATCTGCCACTCTCAGTTTTATTTCCAGCTGGAATCTCTTTTCTGAGCTCCACAACTAAATAACTGTACCAACTAGACATCTCTTTTTGAATTATTCACTGGCAACTTAAATTCAGTCTGTGTAAAATTGAACTGGTGAAATTGCTCTTTAGACCTGCTCCTCCAGTGTTTCCCATCTTAGCAAATTGCACTATCATTTCCATGCAATTGCTCCAGCTGGGAACACACAAGATATCATTGACTTTTCCCTCTTTTTTATTTCGATCAGTTACTTCAAATTCTTATTATCGTCTCCAAGGCTCTGCATAAAATTCCTCACTTTTACGATTACAGTAGACTGAACCATTATAACAAAGAAATCTCCCAAAAAGTAAGGGTTCAAATAGTAGAAAATTATTTCTTTATCTTATAAAAGTTCAGGGTAGATGTTTCAGATAAACAAGTACTTGGCTCCACACTGGGATACAAACTGATGAGATCTGCAATCTCTAATACTTAGTTTCCAAGGTCATTCTGAGCATGGCCCAACAATCATCCTGAAAGAGAAAGAGCATAAATAAGCATGCATGGATATGCTTCATGAGTGAAGCAAGGAAGTGGAACATATTTCTATTCTCACTACAATGGAAAGAACTTAGTTATAAGGCACACTTCATTGCAAGGAAGACTGGGAAATGTAATGCATTTGGACGGCCGTATTTCTAGCAACTATTAAGAGGTGACAACCTGCTAGCCGCCCTCGCTTGCTCTTGGTGCATCCTCGGCCTGGCAGTCCACTCTGCCGTGCTTGAGGAGCCCTTCAGCCCACCGCTGCACTATGGAAGCCCCTCCCTTGGCTGGCCAAGGCCAGAGCCGGCTCCCTCTGCTTGCGTGGAGCTGTGGAGAGGCTGGAGCAGGAACAGGGGCTGCGTGTGGCGCTTGCAGGCCAGCGGGAGTTCCAAGTGGGTGCAGGGTGCGCGGAGTCCGCGGGCCGCCTCTTGGACCTGCCAGCCAGCACTGCCGGCC
The DNA here is from genome assembly GCF_009764315.1 of Trachypithecus francoisi. Taxonomy (NCBI): domain Eukaryota; kingdom Metazoa; phylum Chordata; class Mammalia; order Primates; family Cercopithecidae; genus Trachypithecus; species Trachypithecus francoisi. The sequence continues at coordinate 99,970,698 of NW_022681454.1, forward strand.
CTGGGCAGTAAGGGACTGAGCACCTTAGCAGGGCTCGGGACCTGCAACCTGCCATGCCCAAGGCCTGCCCCCCACAGCCCGCAGAGGGCTCCCACACAGTCCGAGCCTCCCCAACAGGCACCGCCCCCTGCCCCAGCGCACCCCATGGCATCCACCACGCAATGGTTGAGGAGTGCGGGTGCTGGCGTGGGACTGGTGGGCAGCTCTGCCCGCGGCCCCAGCCCCAGCGCTGGAGCCACTAGGCAAAGCCAGCTGGGCTCCTGAGTGGGGTGGGGACTTGGAGAACGTTTATGTCTCACTGGAGGATTGTAAATGCACCAGTCAGCACTCTGTCTAGCTCTGGGTTCGTGGATGCACCAATCAGCACTCTGTATCTAGCTAATCTAGTGGGGACTTGGAGAACTTTTATGTCTAGCTAAAGGATTGTAAATGCACCAGTCAGTGCTCTGTGTCCAGTTCAAGGTTTGTAAATGCACCAATCAGCACCCTGTCAAAACGGACCAATCAGCTCTCTGTAAAATGAACCAATCAGCTCTCTGTAAAATGGACCAATCAGCAGAATGTGGGTGGGGTCAGATAAGGGAATAAAAGCAGACTGAGAGCCAGTAGTGACAAGCTGTTGGGGTCTGCGTCCATGCTGTGAAGATTTGTTCTTTTGTGGAATAAATTTTGCTGCTGCTCTCTTTGCGTCCACACTGCGTTTATGAGCTGTAACACTGACCGCAAAGGTCTGCAGCTTCACACCTGAAGCCAGCGAGACCAGTAACCCACCAGAAGGAGTTTCCATGAACCCACCAAAAAGAATAAACTCTGAACACATGCGAACTTCAGAAGGAACCAACTCCGGACACACCATTTTTAAGAACTGTAACACAGTGAGTGTGCATGGCTTCATTCTTGATGTCAGCGAGACCAAGAACCCACCAATTCTTGACACACTGTGGAAGATGAGGAAAAGAACTTTGGTTAATCATTGGTAGTCTCAGCAACATTTGTTGTTTCCTTGTTTATTCTTTGTGATTCAGATACATGGGGTTTTAGTCTTTGATTGCTCATTACATCCCTAAGGACTTTGTACATGTCATTTTCTTGGTTCATATGCACTTCATCTCCACCTTGATTCAGCTGACAGTTATTATTCAGAACTAAGAATGTTTTATATTCCTGTGGAAAGTTGTTTTCCATGTAAAGAGAGAGGATTGTGCTGTGAGAATTATATTTTCAAATTTCGGATGAGAAAATGAATTTTCGAAGAGGACCAGGCCTGGAATATAGACCTTAAAAGTGTTTTGTTCGAGGGGAGTGGGACGGAAGTTTCTCAGATGGCTGCCCACATGAACACTGTCTTTCAGAGTAGTGACAGGAATTGGTGGAAGGAAAGATTACAATCCAGATACCACAGCCCTCACTAAATGTGGCATAAAGGAATAGAGGTGAGCTGACGACAGTGATGAAGATGAGCACAGAGTATAGTTCAATTTTTAGGGACTTAAATATGGAGGACTTTTTGGATGAGTATCAAGTATAATGACAATGAAACTGCAGTGGGTAAACATGAGAAAGATGAACATACCTCCTCACTTAAAAATACAGAGAATTAAAGCTTCTTTTGAGGGCTGTTTGAGCAAAATGGTATTATTAGAGGAGAAAAATGTTGTAGTTAGCGTGAAGAAGTGAAGGGGAATAGTAAAGATGTTGCATATTGTAAAGAAGTTTCTTTGAAATAGGATGGGTTTCTATGTAGTTACAGTAAAGAGGTAGAAGTAGAATTAGATACAGAATGATAAGTCTGAGAAGGAGAAGATATAAATTAGATGAAAGAGTTTGCAATGTGGGTTTTAGATCAAGAGCACTAGAAAGTCAAGGAATACAGAGAAAGATGGGAAGTACTTGAAAGAAACTAGCCTCAAGGTTCCAGCTGGGGCTTTGATGGCAAGTTGTTTTGTTGCTGCTGCAAACTCAGATCAAAACATTCTGGGGAAACTTAAGAATAAGAGGTGAATTGCCAATTAATATCTAGGGCTGCAAGAGTGAGAAGAAGTGACTAAAAATACAAATTGAAGCTCACGTAAGTGGAACAAATTTTAAAGAGGAATGGGAATTTTGAGAAAAAAGTGAGAAAAATATATAACTCTTTATTTATAAATACATATTTTGTGTTATGCACTGGCTTTGTAGCAACCAAGACAGTCTTAACATGTCCCTTAGCTTGATTAAACTTCAGACAGTCTTCGTTTGGCCTTTAAGTTTTGATCTCCCTCTGACTCCCTCCCACTAAAGAATCTAGATGGCCCAATCACAGAGGTTCCTCTCCTCCCTTTTTAAGGAGTATTTATTTCAGATATTTCACATATTCAGATATTTCAGATATAATTGCAAATTCTTCTTGTCTGTCACTTGAGATGTAAATTTTTAAACATGTCTTATCAGTTTTACTACCCTCCAGGAGTATCTTTCTCAAGGACCTAGAGCCATTCCTTTGAAATGTTATCATTAGGGAAAATAGCGACCCTATCTCTCAGTCTCTGTGGGAGAGTAAGTGCTTAATTTCAATGGGCACCGGGCTCTAAGTTGTAAAAGTGTCTCCTGTCATGAAGATAAGAGACGTTTTGCTGTTTATTTGTGAGGGCAATTAGCAGACACAGGTAGCCTATGTTCCCCCTTTCACCCCAATGCTTAAAAATCCTCCCACTCTAAAAATAAAATAAAAAAAAAAAAAATAAAAAAAAATTAAAAAAAAATTAAAAAAAAATTAAAAAAAAAAAAAATAAAATAAAATAAATAAAAAAATCCTCCCACTCTGTATTTCAGTAGAGTTGAGCACAGAGTGATTTCTGGCTCTCCCTCTTGTTGCAATAGACTTGAGTAAAGTCTTCCTTTCCTGTTTGACTTTGATGCAGCTTTTGCTTTGACAGTAGCTTATAACGAGTTTATTTTTCATTTCCCTGAAGACAAATATTTCATCCTGACCTCCAGGGCACTATTTGGTGCTGGCTGATGGTGATGTGGCAGCTGGAGATGTAGCATAATGATCCAAAATCGGGCCCTTTTAAAAAACCAAAAGCACATACTTCTAAAATGGAATCAATTACATATTTACTTATGTCTGCTTATTATACCCTAGATATAAACCCCAAGGAGGCAGCAGTATATCATGAATTAGAGCATAAGTTTTTCATCAAAGATCAAAACTGAGTTTTCATCTTTCTCTTGCTATTTATGTAACTTAGGTGGGTTATAGACCTCTTTAAGCTTCATTTTACTCGTTTGCAAAATATGAATATAATACACTATGATGTTACATATAACGCATAACTTAAGCACCTGGTTATTGCACAAATTAAATATGTGTAAAGCACTTAGCACAGCATAACAGATAGTTATAGTTTTTCTTTTTATAGGTAATATTGTTGTTATTACTATTATTTCTTTAAGGACAGGGTTCAAATCTATCTAATAGTATCCACTCACATGCTCACAAATATTTAATGATTAAATTATTTTTCAAATAATACCTAGTACATATATACAATATATAAGTGGAAGCAAACATATGGGATGGAAATTAATGTCTGTTGAAGATTGTCTGAGTAGCAGTTATAGTCTATCAAATATCTAAATCACAGCTTCAAGCATGTGTTCTGAGACAAAAATTCCAAGCAGAAGCTTCCTAATGACCACCTTAGTCCCCACTGAGCACACCTTTAATATATTTTATAATGTATGTTATGCCAACTTTTGCCTTTGTGAACACAGTAAAGACAGTCACAGTCAAGAATTGGCTAAAAGACTGATTTGTCATTTATGGAAAAATACAAAGGTGAGGGTGACTTTCAGAGGAAATACGCATCATTAGTAGTGCCCTCTGGCAAATACAAGAGAATTTCTCAGAGACCCACTTGGAAGAAAGTTCAATCATGGCATTGGATGACTCAGTGAAAGGTGGAAGGCCAATATTCGTAGTTCAAATGAAAACATCTACTGCTCTTAACTTTGGAAATATTCTGTTTCATTCTTAAAAGCCTAGGGAAATAATAATTCTATACCTACTTTTCCTATTTTTCTGTGAAAATAGTTTCTATAAATTTTAATGGGCTTAGAAACTTTTCTCTGAATGATCAAATGTCCTAAGCTATTTCAAATCATTTTTACCCTGCCCTTGGACAGGCAACAGGTTACTTTGGAAAAATCAAGTCTTTAGGGAATTGACAGAAAAAATGTTTTTTTCTTTTGTGGGGGTAGATCCTGAGGCTTCTGAGCATCTATAATTCCTTATGATAAATATCCTATTATTTCTATTTCTCTAGAGAACTCAGACTGATACATATTCTAAGTATAAATCTTGGTTGATGATCTGTTCATTTCACTAGTCATGTATTTCTTTATTGCTCTGCTTGAAGCCGGCTTAAACAACTAGTTTTTTCAAAAGTAATTTGTTATAATACGTATTTGCACAGAAAGAAAATGTTTGAAAAATTATCAAGGGAGAGCTAAATCATTTCAGGAGCCACACTTATGATGACATGTGATATAATTACAGAAAATAAAATACTTGATTGAAGTACTTGATGTGGGGGTAGTATATTATCAACAATATCAAACTTTTCTTCACTTCTGATGAAAATTAACCATATCTTGCTATATTTCTTGGTATTAGCTCTGAAATGAAAAGTCATTTGAAAAGGTATTGCAAATTCAAGTTAATGAAAAAGATATTGAAAATATAATTTATGTGTGCATGAGCTGCTGATAATTAGATAAAATAACACCTTCGTACCAAACACATTCTTTTTTCCCTTCTTACCAAACACATTCTTTTTTCCACTAGCAGAAATTAAATGTAAAAATAAGTGCTTTCTTCTACTTTTATTTACTAAACTACTTCACAGTCTTCTGCCATGCCAATGTCACCTTGCCTGATGCTATTTCCCCTATATTATTACATTTGTCTTCTCCCAAGTGTGGCATCAGTACTGATTTGCTACCCAACAGCCACTCCCTGTCCTATTCTAATTACTCATTTATATCAATATATTGAATATATTGCAGCCTCTTTTGAAGTTACCAGTGCTCAGGTGACCAGTTGGAGCCAACGGATATAAGAAAAACTCTGCTATTGAACATCTGGCCAAGATTTTTTTTTCTTCCCGATAAAGGAAAAGAAATAGAAACCAAATTTTCTCATTATACTTTGAGCTAACTCCATAATATAGCAACCAAAGGCGATGTGCCTAAGGATGAAAACCAACAGCTAGGGATAGAACCATAAAAAAAAAAAAAAAAGAAAAGAAAAGAAACTGGACTCTTGATGACAATGTTGAACCTTCAAACCAACCTTAGGACCAGATACATATGGGTTTTCTTTATCTTGAAGCCGAATGCACTGAATCACAAGCACTTCTGTTTTTCCTTTCTGAGAGATCTGGGCATTATATAAAAATCTCTTATTCAAGAGATGCCTCTCTAGTGTTTGAAACATTGCTGCCCTCTCTGGATTCTCAGGACATGCTCTGATGAGGGCCAGCCATCCTCCTGACTCTGCATCCCAAGCATTTGGCAAGTGCTGCTCAGAAAGTACCCATGAGTGATGGTTCAATGAAAGGATGTTTGAATGTTGACAACCAGCAGGATCCACTGGGCTCTTCCACCGGATGAAATAATAAATAACCCAAAGTGAGCAGCTCAGATGAGCTAGAACACTGCCTAAAATTATCCTGAAAACCCCTGAACTAGAAAGTGAAAAAAAATTAGCTAGTGAAGAGAGCACGGGAGAGTCAAGTGAGCCCATGCACGTTGGGTCTGAGGACAAGGGGCGACAGAACAGCACACAGGGTGGAGAACACACACAGCCAAAAGACATGGGGAGGCTCTAAATTCTTAGGAAGCACGTTGCTTCTAAAGTCTCAGGATGGCCAGTGGCTCTTGGTGATTTTAGTGTCATGGTGACCATGACACCACAGCTCAGTGCTGTGTGGGAGTCATGCCCTATGTGCCTAGTGTCTCCTTTATGCTATTGCATCCACACATTGGAGCTCCTCAGGGCTGAGGTGCTCCCTCTGACACCAAAATCACTGCCCAGAACAGCATCTGTTGTGGTAGTGAGAAGTGCATACTCGACAAATGGGGAAAGATTTCTATTTGTTAAAAATTTCTCTTTGTTAAAAAAGATTTCTCTGGAATGAACATGAGAAATTAACATTGGTGCTCATTTTCTTGGGCAGGGGAGGAAAACAGGGAACAGGGTTGAGGACAGACCACTGTGCACCTTTTCAAACTGCAAAATTTTACAATATGAATATGATGCCCATTCATAGTAAGTGAGTTTGAAGTAACTGAAGTGGAAGCAACACTGAGTGCCTGGGCAGGCAGTGCTGGTGTCTGGTGAGGAAGAAGGAGAGTACAGAGAGGTGAGCCCTCAGAGTCCCATGCAGTCTGCTGTAGACCAAGCTCAGAAGCAGATCTGACCTGACCCACAGCTCACAGGGGAGCAGAATGGCCATGACCAACAACTGAGACTGGGGGAATACTCAGAATAAGCAAAAGGGAAAATGTGGAGGATGTACCATGCCAGGTCCAAAACTGACATACAGAATGTTTTCAACTGTGAAATGAATTAATGCCAGAATATTTTGTTTCCTGATAACTCTCATTCTATTATTTGACTCACAATCAAACTTGGTAGTGCTTTAAATGTAGATTTGTTAGTAACAATGAAAAAAGAGATAAGCAGCATGTGGTACTAAGAAAGATTATTTGGGTGTATCCAGATAACAGAGGAATTCAAAATAAATAACATAATCAGAGACTTCATCATTTCTAAGGAAACAGAGCTTTGATTTTTAAAATTACTTCTTTTGTTTTAATCATTTGAATAGAAAAATATAGTGCTTGAAATTTCTAAAAATTTTAAATGTTCAATTAGTTACACTGAAACAATATTTCTCTCATGCAATCTGTGAATGCTGAAAATCATCAAGCTAAAAAGCTTATAAATACTTATTCCTAAGAGGGCTTTGTATATTAATCCTCATCCTTGGAAAACAACCAGGGAAGGACCAGGCTCAGTAGAAAAGCAGGGGCCAGCACACCACCGCCCTCCTGCAGGGAGCACACAGAGAGAGCCTCCTGCAAGCTGGAGCTTGAGGTCTAGAGAGAGGCGGTGGCCAGCGTGACACACGCTGCCCACCATGGGGACAGGGGCCATGCAAGCACTAAAGGTGGTGGGCCTGGAGCAGCTGAGTCCAACAGGGCACCTGGAGGCCTGGGGAAGGGTTCGGGCTTGCTCAGGTTATGAGATCAAGACCTTTTTCAATCCCTATGTCCTTCATTGGGAAGAGACCTGTGGAAGCATCTGGACCTGGCCCTACAGGGATGTGGGTGGCACAGTTAGACTATCATACTAGCTCTGGCCAAAAACACTAGAAACAAGTGAATCAGCACAGGCAGAGACGTGGCAGAAGACCACGCAGGGGACCTGGTCACCACTTCCTTTTTTTTTTTTTTTTTTTGAGACAGAGTCTCACTGTTGCCCAGCCTGGAGTGCAGTGGCGCGATCTCAGCTCACTGCAAGCTCTGCCTCCTGGGTTCATGCCATTCTCCTGCCTCAGCCTCCCGAGTAGCTGGGACTACAGGCGCCTACCACCATGCCTGGCTAATTTTTTGTATTTTTAGTAGAGATGGGATTTCACCGTGTTAGCCAGGATGGTCTCGGTCTCCTGACCTCGTGATCCGCCTGCCTCGGCCTCCCAAAGTGCTGGGATTACAGGCGTGAACCACTTTCAAACTCTCCCAAATGATCAAGAGATCACTTATTAGGATCTCACTGTTAAGAGTAAAAAGAGCTAATTTTATGAGAATAATTAGAAAAATCAGAAGTAAATAATGCTTAAACAGAACCTAAAACTGTAACAAGACCACTGGGCTTTTAGTGTGGCTTTTAGTCTTGACACAAATTAAGGGAACGTTATTGCTTAGAGAACTCACAGGGGCCTCACTTGGCCTTCTGCAAGCAAATTCTTCTTGGACAAAGTAGGCTTTTCCACAAATCTGTCTTTTAGCAATATTCTAACAAACTGCAGTAAAATTGCCTTGCACAAACTATCACAACTCCACAACAATGCAGCCTTACAATGGGTCAGGCACTGCACATCAGTGCTTCAAAGATGTGTGTCCTTTTGATACGGCAATTATGTCTAGAAATTTATCTGAGGAAGTAACCAGGGAAGCGAAAATATGTAGGTTCACAGATGCTCATCACAGTGTCACTTTGAGTACCAAAGTGGAAACTTAAAACTGTAGGATAATTCAAGAGATGTTGCTTTAACCTCTCTACCTTACTTCCTCCCCTGGATTCCTTAAGAAACAGAAAAAGAGCAATTTCTCATAAGAAAAATATATACACATACAAAAAACTTACTGATATGGGAAGATGTCCCCTTCATGTGAGGTGTGCACCACAGTCTACCACAGTGTGCCATTATAGCTCCTTCTTTTGTTATGAGCAAAATTAGTGTGGCTGGTCACAGTAAACATCTGGAAGAGCCCATAGAGTTGGTGATGTGTTTATTATCTTTTGGTGGAAGGAAAACAAATCATCTTTATATTCTTTACATTTTCTATATTTTCAGAACTTATGCAAATAGTGTATATAACCCAGAAATGAAAATAAACAAAATAAAACACAACAAGGTATGTATGTGCAAATGTGTTCTAAATGTTATGAGGTCCCAATTCCACTGATGAGGATTCCTAGTGTAAGAAAGCTCCTAGGGAGGGAGGGCTAGCAAGATGGCTGAATAGGAAGAGCTCCAGTCTGCAGCTCCCAGCGAGATCAATGCAGAATGTGGGTGATTTATGCATTTCCAATTGAGGTACCCAGCTCATCTCACTGGGACTGGTTATACAGTGGGTGCAGCCCACAGAGAGTGAGGCAAAGCAGGGTGGGGCATCACCTCACATGGGAAGCACAAGGGGTTGGAGAACTCCTCCCCTAGCCAAGGGAAGCCATGAAGGACTGTGCAGTGAGGAATGGTGCATTCCGTCCCAGATACTATGCTTTTCCCATGGTCTTCGCAACCCGTAGACCAGGAGATTCCCTGAGGTGCCTACACCACCAGGGCCCTGGGTTTCAAGTCTAAAACTAGGCGTCCATTTGAGCAGACACCAAACTAGCTGCAGGAGGTTTTTTTTTTTAATACCCCCATGGCTCCTAGAACACCAGCGAGACAGAACCATTTTCTCCCCTGGAAAGGGGGCTTAAGCCAGGAAGCCAAGTGTTCTAGCTCAGCAGATCCCACCCTATTGGAGCCCAGCAAGCTAAGATCTACTGGCTGGAAATTCTCACTGCCAGCACAGCAGTAAGAAGTTGACCTGGGATGCTAGAGCTTGTTGATGGTGGTGGGGTGAGGGGCGGGGGGGTGGTCTTCCACCATTACTGAGGCTTGAGTAGGCAGTTTTCCTCTCACAGTGTAAACAAAACCCTTGGGAAGTTTGAACTGGGGGGGAGCCCAACGCAGCTCGGCAAAGATGCTATAGCCAGTCTTCCTCTCTAGATTCCTCCTCTATGGGCAGGGCATGTCTGAAAGAAAGGCAGCAGCCCCAGTCAGGGGCTTATAGATAAAACCCCCATCTCCCTGGAACAGGGGACCTGGGGGAAGGGGCAGCTGTGGGCACAGCTTCAGCGGACTTAAACATTCCTGCCTGCCAGCTCTGAAGAGGGCAGCGGATCTCCCAGAACAGCACTCGAGCTCTGCTAAAAACAGACTGCCTCCTCAAGTGGGTCCCTGACCCGCGTGCCACCTGACTGGGAGACATCTCCCAGCAGGGGTCGACAGACACCTCATACAGGAGAACTCTGGCTGGCACATGGCAGGTGCCCCTCTGGGATGAAGCTTCCAGCGGAGGGAACAGGCAGCAATCCTTGCTGTTCTGTAGCCTCTGCTGGTGTTACCCAGGAAAACAGGGTCTGGAGTGGACCTCCAGCAAACTCCAGCAGACCTGCAGCAGAGGGGTGTGACTGTTAGAAGGAAAACTAACAAACAGAAAGGAATAGCACCAACATCAACAAAAACGACATCCACCCAAAAAAAAAACATCTGAAGGTCACCAACATCAAAGAAGAAAGTTAGATAAATCCACGAAGATAGGGAAAAAACCAGCTCAAAAAAGCTGAAAATTCCAGAAACCAGAATTCCTCTTCTTCCCTCAAAGGATCACAACTCCTCAACAGCAAGGGAACAAAACTGGACAAAAAATGAGTTTGATGAACTGATAGAAGTAGGCGTCAGAAGGTGGGTAATAACAAACTCCTTTGAGCTAAAGGAACATGTTCTAACTCAATGGAAGGAAGCTAAGAAACTTGAAAAAATTGAGAGGAATTACTAACTAAAATAACCAGTTTGGAGAAGAACATAAATGACCTGATGGAGCTGAAAAACACAGCACGAGAACTTCATGAAGCATACACAAGTATCAGTAGCCAAATCGATCAAGCAGAAGAAAGGATATCTGAAATTGAAGATCAACTTAATGAAATAAAGAGTGTAAACAAGATTAGAGAGCAAAAGAATGAAAAGGAACAAACAAAGTCTTCAATAAATATGGGGCTATGTGAAAAGACCAAAGCTAGGTTTGATTAGTGTACCTGAAAGTGACGGGGAGAATGAAACCAAGTTGGACCACACTCTTCAGGATATCATCCAGGAAAACTTCCCCAACATAGCAAGACAGACCAACATTCAAATTCAGGAAATACAGAGAACACCACAAAGTTACTTCTCAAGAACAGCAACCCCAAAACACATAATCATCAGATTCATCAAGGTTGAAATGAAGGAAAAAATGTTAAGGGCAGCCAGAGAGAAAGGTCGGGCTACTAACAAAGGGAAGTTCATCAGACTAACAGTGGATCTATCTACAGAAACCCTACAATTCACAAGAGAGTGGAGGCCATTATTCAACATTCTTAAAGAAAAGAATTTTCAACCCAGAATTTCATAACCAGCCAAACTAATCTTCATAAGAGGAGGAGAAATAAAATCCTTTACAAACAAACAAATGCTGAGAGGTTTTGTCACCACCAGGCCTGCCTTACAAGAGCACCTGAAGGAAACACTAAATATGGAAAGGAAAAACTGGTAGCAGCTATGCACAAACATACCAAATTTTAAAGACCACTGACACTATGAAGAAACTGCATCAACTAATGGGAAAAATAACCAGCTTAGCGTCATAATGACAGGATCAAATTTACACATAACAATATTAACCTTAAATGTAAATGGGCTAAATGCCCCAATTAAAAGACACAGACTGGTAAATTGGGTAAAGAGTCAAGACCATCAGTGTATTGTATTCAAGAGACACATCTCATGTGCAGAGATACACATAGGCTCAATAAAAAGAGATGGAGGAATATTTACCAAGTAAATAGAAAGAAAAAAAAAAAAAAAAGCAGGGGTTGCAATCCTAGTCTCTGATAAAACAGACAACAAAGATCCAAAAAGACAAAGAAGACTGTTACATAATGGTAAAAGAATCAATGCAACAAGAAGAGCTAACTATCCTAAATATATATGCACCCAATACAGGAGCACCCAGATTCATAAAGCAAGTTCTTAGAGACCTTGAAAGAGACTTAAAGTCTCCTACTATTATTGTGTGGGAGTCAAACACCCCACTGTCAATGTTAGATAGATCAATGAGACAGAAAATTAACAAGGATATTCAGGACTTGAACTCAACTCTGGACCAAATGCACCTAATAAGACATCTACAGAACTCTCCATGCCAAATCAACAGAATATACATTCTTTTCAGCACTATATTACACTTATTTTTAAATTGACCACCTAATTGAAAGTGAAACACTGTTCAGCAATTGAGAAAGAATGGAAATCATAACAGTCTCTCAGATCACAGTGCAATCAAAGTAGAACTCAGGATTAAGACACTCACTCAAAACCACATGATTATATGGAAACTGAACAATCTGCTCCTGAATGACTACTGGGTAAATAACGAAATTAAGACAGAAATAAATAAGTTACTTGAAACCAATGAGCAAAAACACATAGTGTACCAGAATCTCTGGGACATAGCTATAATGGTATTTAGAGGAAAATTTATAGCACCAAATGTCCACAGGAGCAAGAGGGAAAGATCTAAAATTGACACGCTAACGTAACAATTAAAAGAACTAGAGAAGCAAGAGCAGATGAAATCGAAAGCTAGCAGAAAACAAGAAATAACTAAGATCAGAACAGAACTAAAGGAGAGAGACATGAAAAACTCTTCAAAAAATCAATGAATCCAGGAACTGATTTTTTGAGATTAACACAATAGATAGACCACTAGCCACACTAATAAAAAAAAGAGAGAAGAATCAAATAGACACAATAAAAAATGTTAAAGGGGATATCACCTCTGATCTCACAGAAATACAAACTACCATCAGAGAATACTGTAAACACCTCTATGCAAATAAACTAGAAAATCTAGAAGAAATGAATAAATTCCTGGACACATACACCCTCCCAAGACTAACCCAGGAAGAAGTCAAATCCCTGAATAGACGAATAACAAGTTCTGAAATGGAGGCGTTAATTAATAGCCTACCAACCAAAAAAAGCCCAACACCCGATGGATTCACAGCTGAATTCCACCAGAGGTACAAAGAGGAGCTGGTACAATTCCTTCTGAAACTATTCCAAACAATAGGAAAAGAGGGAATCCCCCCTAACTCATTTTATGAGGCCATCATCATCCTAATATCAAAACCTAGTGGAGACACAACAAAAGAAGAAAATTTGAGGCCAATATCCCTGATGAACATCAATATGAAAATCCTCAATAAAATACTGGCAAACCAAATCCAACAGCACATCAAAAAGCTTATCCACCACGATCAAGTTGGCTTCATCCCTGGGATGCAAGGCTGGTTCAGCATAGACAAATCAATAAATATAATTCATCACATAAACAGAACCAGTGACAAAAACCACATGATTATCTCAATAGATGCAGAAAAGGCCATCGATAAAATTCAACATCCCTTCATGCTAAAAACTCTCAGTAAATTAGATATTGACGAAACGTATCTCAAAATAATAAGATAACATTTGTCATGTTATTTATGACAAACCTATAGCCAATATCATACTGAATGGGCAAAAGCTGGAAGCATTCCCTTTGAAAACCAGCACAAGTAAAGGATGCCCTCTGTCTTCACTCCTATTCAACATAGTATTGGAAGTTCTAGCCAGGGTAATCAGGCAAGAGAAAGAAATAAAAGGTATTCAAATAGGAAGTCAAATTATCTCTGTTTGCAGACAACATGATTTTATATTTAGAAAACCCCATGGTCTCTGCCCAAAATCTCCTTAAACTGATAACCAACTTCAGCGAAGTCTCAGGATACAAACTCAATGCACAAAAACCACAAACATTCCCAATTATAGACAAACAGAGAGCAAAATCATGAGTGAACTCCCACTTACAATTGCTACAAAGAAGATGAAATACCTAGGAATACAACTTACAAGGGATGAGAACGACCTCTTCAAGGAGAACTACAAACCGCTGCTCAAGGAAATAAGAGAGGACACAAACAGAAAAAAATTCCATGCTCATGGATAGGAACAATCAATATCATGAAAATAGCCATACTACACAAGTAATTTATAGATTCAATGCTATCCCCATCAAGCTACCTTTGACTTTCTTCACCAAATTAGAAAAAACAACTTTAAATTCATATGGAACCAAAAAGAGCCCATATAGCCAAGGCAATCCTAAGCAAAAGGAACAAAGCTGGAGACATCACACTACCTGACTTCAAATTATACTACAAGACTACACTAGCCAAAACAGCATGGCACTGGTACCAAAACAGATATATAGACCAATGGAACAGAACAGAGGCCTCAGAAATAGCGCCACACATGTACAACCACATGATCTTTGACAAAACTGACAAAAACAAGCAATGGAGAAAGGATTCCCTATTTAATAAATGGTATTGGGAAAACTGGCTAGCCATATGCAGGAAACAGAAGCTGGACCTTCTCCTTACACCTTATAGAGAAATTAACTCAAGATGGATTAAAGACTTAAATGTAAGACCTAAAACCATAAAAAACCTAGAAGAAAACCTAGGCAATACCATTCAGGACATAGGCATGGGCAAAGACTTCATGACTAAAACACCAAAAGTGGTGGCAATGAAAGCAAAAAACGACAAATGCGATCTAGTTAAACTAAAGAGCTTCTGCACAGCAAAAGAAACTATCATCAGAGTGAACAGGTAACCTACAGAATGGGAGAAAATTTTTGCAATCTATCCATCTGACAAAGGGCTAATATTGAGAATTAAACCAATTTACAAGAAAGAAACAAACAACCCCACCAAAAAGTGGGCAAGGGATATGAACAGACACTTCACAAAAGAAGATATTTATGTGGCCAGCAAACATATGAAAAAAAGCTCATCATCACTGGTAATTAGAGAAATGCAAATCAAAACCACAATGAGATACCATCTCACGCCAGTTAGAATGGCGATCATTAAAAAGTCAGGAAACAACAGATGCTGGATAGGATGTGGAGACATAGGAATGGTTTTAAACTGTTGGTGGGAATGTAAATTAGTTCAACTATTGTGGAAGACAGTGTAGTTATTGCTCAAGGATCTAGAACCAGAAATACCTTTTTTTTTTTTTTTTTTTTGAGACAGAGTCTTGCTCTGTCGCCCAAGCTGGAGTGCAGTGGCCGGATCTCAGCTCACTGCAAGCTCCGCCTCCTGGGTTCATGCCATTCTCCTGCCTCAGCCTCCCCAGTAGCTGGGACTACAGGCGCCCGCCACCTCGCCCGGCTAGTTTTTTGTACTTTTTAGTAGAGACGGGGTTTCACCGTGTTAGCCAGGATGGTCTTGATCTCCTGACCTCGTGATCCGCCCGCCTCGGCCTCCCAAAGTGCTGGGATTACAGGCTTGAGCCACCGCGCCTGGCCCAGAAATACCATTTGACTCAGCAATCCCATTACTGAGTACATACCCAAAAGGTTACACATTATTCTATAAAGACACGTGCACAGGTATGTTTATTGCAGCACTATTCACAACAGCAAAGACTTGGAACCAACCCAAACGTCCATCAGTGATAGACTGGATTAAGAAAATGTGGCACATATACACATGGAATACCATGCAGCCATAAGAAAGGATGAGTTCATGTCCTTTGCAGAGACATGGATGAAGCTGGAACGTGTGACAAGAAGGGTGTGAAGGCACCTTCATAATCACCATTTAGGCCACCTGTTACACAGAGCAAAGGCCAGCCAGCATGCCAGGCCATGGAGGAAAGCAAGGTGCTTGCATGAGGGCCCTGCAGTTTTCAGGTTTGGGCCTTGAGAGATCAGGTCTAGGTGCTTCCTAGGAAGTCTCTATCACACTGGCCTCAGCAGAGTTATAGGAACACAGGCTCTGCAATGTCCAGGAGCCTGTCATTGCACACTTGGGCCACACTTGGAAGGCACTCTTAATGTCACCACACCTGATGTAGAACCAGCATGGAGAGCTGATAAAAGTATGCTTTCGGCCAGGTGAAGTGACTCATGCCTGTAATCCCAGCACTTTAGGAGGCTGAGGCGGGCAGATCATGAGGTCAGCAGATCGAGACCATCCTGGCTAACATGGTTAAAATACAAAAAATTGTATTTTCATTTTTTTCGTCTCTACTGAAAATACAAAAAAATTCGCTGGGCGTGATAGTGGGCGCCTGTAGTCCCAGCTACACCGGAGGCTGAGGCAGGGGAATGGTGTGAACCTGGGAGGCAGAGCTTGCAGTGAACCAAGATTGTGCCACTGCACTCCAGCCTGGGCGACAGAATGAGATTCTGTCTCAAAAAAAAAAAAAAAAAAAAAAAAAAAAAGAAAAGAAAAGTATGCGTTGGTGCAAAGATAACCATGGTGAGAACCTGTGTGACCAGTCACCAGCCATGGCCCAGAGGCCAAGAAGTAAAACTCTGTACTAGGACCCATTAGTGTGTTCCACATATGATGAGATCCAAGAGTTATTCATTACCAGAAGAGGATGCAAGATCCAAGCCAGTTGGGTAAGGCCAGGGAGGTGAGGCCTGATGGGTAAGGCCAGGGAAGATGAGGCCAGAAGGAAGGTGAGATGGACAAGGAAAAGTGAGTAGGACCAAGTGAGTAAGGTCAGTTGGGTAAGGCCAAGAGGTTAGGTCATGTGGTCAAAAGCAGGTGAACAAGGGCAGGTAGATAAGGCTAGGTGGGTGAGGGAGGTGTGTAAATCTTGGTGGGTGTGGCCATAAGGGCAATGCTGGGTGGAAGATAATGCCATCAGAATAAGGACAAAGGGAGAAGGCAAATAAGTTAACTACAATAAGTTAGGTTCAGTAAGGAAAGCCAGGAGGGAAAGGCCAGGAAGTTAGAGCTAGGTAGGTAAGGTGATTGAGTAATGCCAGGAGGCCCAGTTGGTAAAGGCAAGTAGTTAACATTAGATAGGTATGACCAAGTGAATAAGCCAGGTATGTAAAGCCTCACAGATAGGACCAGGTTCCTGAATAAGGCCAGGAGATTACAGATAGGAAGTGAAGGGCAGATGGTTAAGGTCAAGGGGAATTGCAAAGGGAGGTAAGGCCAGAAGGCAAAAAAAAAAAAAAAAAAAAGTGGGTAAGAGCAGCACCTAACAACAATAAGTTAGCTTAAGCATACCCTGGGAATGACCCTGTGGTATAAGAAGAATGTGTGTCCAGCTTTTCAAGCTAAGGAATCTGGGAGTGGCCAACCTGCAGATTCATTCCTTCTCTATGAGGAATATTGAAATCCCTGGCCTATTCCATGGAATGCAGGCCTTACAGAGGACTGAGGTCCTTTGTTCTGGGTTAAACGAAAGTTGCCAGAAAATTATATATAAACCATGTGCTTTTTAAAATGGTGATGGTTCTCCTGTTCAGCCCACCACAACTAGATTGTCCTGTATGTAAGTCCTTTCAGTAAACCCTATGTCTCATTCACTGGCTGCAGGTCTTTTCTTTGGCCTTTGAAACATGATGCCATTCCTTTTAAGGTCAATATGGGTCCAGCATGATGAGTGGGCAAACTTGTCTGCCAGGATAGGTGGGGAAAGTCTAGAGGTTAAGCCCAGGATGTGATATTTAGAAGTTAGAGGCATGAGATTACATACGACAGAGGATAAAAATCTCAGAGGTGAGGCCAGGTGCTGGGACCCATGGAATATGGCCAGGAGTGTACAGTTAGGAGGCACAGTCTCAGAGGTAAGTCAGGTGGGAGGTTGAGGCTAGAAGGCCCAGACAGCTGAATGAAGCTAAGTGGTCAACACCAGGTGGATGAGGGCACATGATTAAGGCCATTAGATAAGATCATGATTATGTCCTTCCAACGTGGACATAATCTCACATAGGCCAGGTTGATAAAGCTCAGGAGGTTAATTGCACATGGGTAAGACCAGTGGGGTAGGGCCATGTGGGTGAGGCCAGGAGGTGAAGTCTAGGGGATTAAGACAAAGGAGAGCAAGGCCAGCTGAATAAAGCAGGTGGTTTACATTAAGTAATTTAGGCCAAAATGCTAGGTGGGTATGACCAGGTAGGTTACCCAGTGGCTAAGGATAGTGGCTAATGTTGGGAAGTTAAAGCCAGGTTGATAACACCATTAATTATGGTCATAAGTTTAAGGCCAGGTTTTTAATGGCTTGCAGTAAGAGCCAGGGGAATAACGCTGGGGTGGTACAACCAGAGATGTTAGGGCAAGATGAGTATGATCAAGGGGTTATGACAAGGTGGGGAGGGTTACGGAGGAATGGCCAAGGGGATAAGGTCAGGTGATGAGTACAAGAGATTAAGGCCAGGAGTTTAGGACTATGTGGTCAAGGCCAGATGAATAAAGCTAAGTGGTCAACACCAGCTTGGTAAAGCCAGGAGGCTAAATCTAGAAGGATATGGCCAGGTGGGTGATGCCGGAAGGTTAATATCATGTGGGTAAGGCCATGAGTTAAAGCATATGAAGTTAAGGCAATATGATTAAGTCCACATGGGTAAGGTCGGGGTGAGTTCAGGTGAATAAGTTCAGAAAGTGAAGCCCAGGTGGCTAACCTGGAAAATAAGGCCAAGTGAGTAAACCAGGTAATTAAGTTCAGAATGCCCAGACAAGGATTTAAAGTGAGGAATTTAAGGCTATAACTTTAAGGCCAGGTATGTATGACCATGTGGATAAGACAGGTATAACTAAGCCCAAGAGTTTATGAGCAGTGGGTAAATGCTAGTCTACTAGCATTTGGCCTTACCCTGTACACTTTAGCCTTCTGAACTTAACCTTAAATACTAGTCTAAGTCTACTGAAAGCTTAATGGTTAACATCAGATGGGTCAGGGGAGTAAACCAGGTGGGTAAGTATAAGAGGTTAACACTGGGAGGTTATGGCCAGAAGGTCGAGGCCAGGTGAATGAAGCCAGGTGATTAATATTAGATAGGTAAGAGCATGGCATTAAAGCCAGGTAGTAAGGTAAAGAAGTTAATTGTAGATAGTATTAAAGCTAGTTTAGTAAGGTAAAGATATTAATTGTAGATAGATAAGACCAGGTGAGTAAGGTCAGATGGGTGAGGTCAAGATGTTAAAGAGAGGAGGTCAAGGTTAGATGAATCAGGCTAGGTTGTTAACACCAGATTGGTAACAGCAGAAGTTAAAGCCAGGCAGGTAAGGCCAATTGCCTGAGGTCAGGTGGGTAAGAGCAGGAAGTTAAATTGGGTGTTTGAGGCCTGGTGGTTAATAAAACCATTAAATAAGGCAGAAGGATAGGTCCAGCAGTTAAGTGCCAATTTGGTAAGACCAGCAGGGTAAGGATCAGTGTGTAAGGCCAGGTAGATATTCCTAGTTGAATAAAGTTAGGTGGTTAACACCAAGTTGGTAAGTCCAAGAGGTTAAGGCCGGGATGGTGATATGGTATGGCTCTGTGTCCCCACCCAAATTTCACCTTGAATTGTAATAATCCCCACGTGCTGTGGGAGAAACACTGTGGGAGGTAATTGAATCATGGGGGTGGGTTTTTCCCATGCTGTTCTCCTGATAGTGAATAAGTCTCATGAGATTTGCTGATTATATAAAAGGGAGTTCCCCTGCACATACTCTCTTGCCCGCCGTCATGTAAGATGTGACTTTGCTCTTCCTTCACCTTCTGCCATGATTGTGAGGCTTCCCCAGCCATGTGGAACTGTGAGTATATTAAACCTCTTTCCTTTATAAATTACCCAGTCTCGGGTATGTCTTTATTAGCAGCATGTGCAGGGGCCATTGAAAATAATATGCTAAGAATAGATAAGGCTTAAAGACAGTATCTCTAGCTAGTTGCACTTTCAATGAACTCCAGTAGTCAAGGACAGTATCTCTAGTTGAACTTTTAATGAACTCTAATAGGCGCCAAGAAGGCAGACAAAATAAGAAAGAACTTAGAGACAAGGGACTAAGCAGAAGGTTATATCTGGGTGCAGAAAGTTTGTTTTGCATTGTGTTATTGTTGCTGACGTGGGATTTATGGAGTATAAACAAAGTGAGGCGGAGGCTCTAGGCGCGGCCGCCATGTTCTCTGTTTGTCTTTGTCTCTTGTGTCTGTTCCTTCTCCACCACCCCCGGCACGGGCCCCAAGAGCATGAGAACAGACTAATACATATGGTAAGACCAAGTAGGTAACCTGGTGGGCAAATACAGGTTAAGGCTTGTATGGCAAGACCAGTAGGTAACCTGGCATTAATATCACAGTCATAACCTTGGAGATTAAGGATAGAATGTTCAGACTGCTGGTTATGAGTGTGATATTAATGCCAGGTGGGTGACTTGGTATTTAAGGACAAGCAGGTATGGCTAAGAGATTACAAAGAGAGATTACAGCCATAAGATTAAGACAGGTGGGAAGGCCAGGTGGTGAGGTTTTGTGGGTAAGGCAAGCGGGCTGGGATGAGGGGTATAAGGTTGGGGGGCACAGTCAGGAGTATAATCCTCTTATGTAAGCCAGGTTAGTAAGGCTAAAAGGTTAATGGCAGATGTGTAAGGCCAGGTGGGTATAGCCAGGGGTGAAGGCCTGGGGGTTACAGCTAGGAGCATAATGTCAGCATGGTATAGACAGGGGTATGTGGCATGGAAAGTGTGATTAAAGGGGTACTTCCAGTGGGGTGTGGCCAGGACAGAATGGCCAACGGAGTGTCCTGGGCAAGGGAGTATAGCCAGGTGGGTGGGTACAAGAGGTTAAGCCTAAGAGTTTAAAACCTGGAAGTCCAGGCCAACTGAATAGTGCTAGGTGGTTTACACCTGGTGGGAGAGGCCAGGAGGTTATGTTCAGAAGGCTAAAGCTTACAGGGTAAGGCCAAGTGGGTGAGGCCAGGAGCTTAAGACTAAGAGAGGCCACAAGGTTAATAAGATCATGTGAATAAATCTAGGCTCCTACCTCTAGATCAATGCCAGTTATGTAATGCTATTTGAGTTAGGACAGGTGGGTAAGGCCAGGAAGTTAAGACTGTGTGATATGGCCAGGTGGTTAATGTGGCCAAGTGGGTAAGGTAACGGTCTACCAAATAAAGCTATGGATTCATACAAGGTGGGCAGGGTCACATGGGTAGGGCCAGGAGATTGAGGCCAGGTGGGTAAAACCAGGTAAGTATGATTCCCAGGTTAAGGCTGGGTAGGGGGGACCCAGAGGCTAAGTTTAGGAGGGTAGTACCAGGAAGTTAAGGTCAGATGGATAGACCTGGGGCTAAAGACCTTGGCCAGGTTCTGGCTGAGCCTAAGTCCCAGTTTTAGCAGTTACACCTGTGAGAATATAATGTTCCTCATTCATCGCTTTCTTCACAGGAGATGATAATAATCTTTGGGTTGTTGGTCTTGGGAAGCACTATGTGAAGTACAGGCGAAGCATGGCATATACCACTACTTCAAGTTAGTTCCTCTCTTGTGTCATCACCATCATGATTTAATGGACTAAATGGGACAAACTCATCCTCACACTGGACAAACACCCACTGGAGGATGGCCACCTTCTCACTTGCTCATTTGCCCCATGTCAAGTCTATGCCAGCTCCTAGGGCCCCTTCAGATCATCCATTGCACCCCATTCTTCCCTATGGCAAATCCCGTTTATTAACTTCATAGAAGGGTCACTCACAGAAGTTATTTTGCTACTGGCTTCCCCATTTATTAATCCTTCTTCACTACTACAACTAAGAAATGAAGAGATGTGTAAAATGTACAGGGTCAAGGACTGAAGGCAGGAAGTGGTGGCATTTGCTGCCTTTGGTAGGGAAATGGATTTCTGTTGATGGGTGCAGCCAGCTGGGACTGTTTCACTCCTGGCAGCAGTACAGCATATATAAGACACCACAAGAATGACGTCTGTTTACTGCCCACTGAGGAGTCCTGCCTTGATGGCAAGTCAGGCTCCATCATAAAGGGAAAACACCTGGGGATGCGGCACTCTCAAACACAGCCTACTGCAGTGACGGTGGCGATGCCAACTATTGTGCTTGTGTTCATAAATCACGTTATGCCTCTGCTCATAAAGATCCATTTCTAATATACAGCAACACAGGCACTGCAAGGGGAATGCAAATCCCCTCCTGCCTGGTGGGAATCTCTGGCAGCAGTGCAGAGGCTGCAGCCTTTCCTTATCCCTAAAACTCATGCTTGCTCTGTCTAGCTACAGCCTCATCTGTGATACCCACACCTACTGCAGCCTTTCCTTATCCTCAATGCCTGTGGTAGCACTGTCCAGCTGTAGGGCCAGGTTGCCTGAGATGCAGCTCTGCCCCTAGGTCTCAGTAGTCTGCCCCAACTATGACATGAACCCTGTAATCCCACAGCAATCCACTCCTAGGGAAACCAAAGTCCTAGAGAACAACCCCCACAACCTCCTCCCCCACCGCAAATCGTTGTAGGAGGGGAGACATACAGATGTACTACTTGACTCATGGTGGTAGTACATGACTCATTTTGGGACACCAGGCTTGTTCCCAGGTACAACCCCTTCTGAAAAGTGCTTCTTTCTCCTTATTTCAGCCATGTTGCTCTAGAGCAGCTGCTCTCTTGTGGCAGAGAGTTAGCTGGCCAAAAGAGGACCAGCAAGACCCTTACTAGAAGGGTAAGGTAAGACCATGACATTGAGGCCAGGTAGGTAAGTCAGTTTAGTAAGGCAAGGAAGTTATTAACAATTGTATTAAATAGATAAGGCCTACCTGAGATAGGATGAAGGGGTCAGGCTTTCTCCACAAGCCTCAAATTTATGACATAAAGCTAGAGTAACTGGAAGGTACATAGACCAAGAAATAAGGGTAGCCAGTTCTGGTAGCAAGAGAAGAGAATGATGCAAACCCATAATGTGCCAAACTATTGAAAGAAGTTTTAACATATATGGTTCCAGCTACAGCTGCAAACAATCATTTTGTTACAGAAAAATGCTTAAAATAAATTCCTTTATTTGTGCTCACTAAAATTGTTTTTGTCTCTTGCACTCCAAAAAGAAGCTAAGAAAGAAAAGTTTCTGGCATTTTTAAAACCTATAGCCTTGATCTGCCAGTTCCATTGACCATATGTCCAGCAGTTAGGCTGGTTACCTGATAAGCACTTGTACCTCATGTGCCCTCATCCTTCCTTTAGCTTTCTCCAGGGAGAACCAGCGAGGGAATGGGTGACAGAAGAGAGGGTAAAATCAGCATCCAGAGCAGGCTCTCTGGGCCACAGCACCGCTGACCTTTGGGCCAGAATAACTCTTTGTTGGGGATCCTTCCTTTACTGCAGAGTGCTTAGCAGCATCCTTGGCCTCCACCCACTAAAGGCCAGTAGCACTCTCCAGTCCTGCAACCAACACCAACATTACAAAATCACCCTCAGTTGAGAAACACTGACTTAAATGCATGATATCTGGGGCTACGCTGACTCTAAAACAGATCTCTTCAAAGATGATACTTAAATAAATATACAGTTGGCTATATTTTCAACTCTAATTTTCAGTTAAAGGAGCATCACACCTAGAAGACAGGAAATCTGACATAAAAAGAGCCTAGCAGTGGGTTCCTGTGGCTGCTTGTAAACACCCATCATGGCAGTACTAGTACTAGCTTACCCTGTAGTGAGTTTTACAAGCACAGAAAATAACTGTTATATAACACATTGTATGTCAAAATCTCAAAAGAAATGCAAGTTCTTTACTATAAAGGAAACTGGAAAACAAAAATACCACTTATAATTTTGTTCATCAATAATGTGAAGAACAATAATACAAAATTTTCTATAAACCAACACTGGAGCTTGGTGACTTTCTGAGATATAACCTTGAATGGTAGACTTCTGTTATACCTGGACCGACACACACACACTTGACAGCTGAAAATGTGGCCGACAGGGTTGCCAGTCTCCAGGAGGGCAATTTGATGGTCTGAATGTTTTTGTGCCCCCTCAAATTTACATGTTGAAATCCTAATCCCCAATATTATGGTATCAGGAAATGGGGCCTCAGGAGGTGTTTAGGGCCTGAGGGTAGAGCTCTCATAAATGAGTTTAGTGCCAGATAAAAGGAACCCCAGAGACCTTTTTGCCCCTTCCTCCACATAAGGGCACAGTAAGAAGGTGCTATCTATGATCCAGAAAGGAGGCCCTTACCAGATGCTGAATCTACAAGTGCTTTGATCTTGAACCTCCCGCCTCCAGAAATGGGAGAAATGAACTTCTGTTGTCTATAAGTCACCCAGTTTGTGTCATTTTTGTTATAGCAGCCTGAATGCTAAGACAGGGTGCCACCTTTTGATATTTGTGCCTATGTCATCCTCTTCTCACAGAATTTGCTTCTATAACCTATAGGAGATTGGAAATGACAGAATGTAACTTCTGAAGCTAGATGATTTCCTGTTCTCTTGGATCACTTGCTTTGGCGAAAGCTGGTGGCCATCTTGTGAAGATACTCAAGCAGCCCTCTGCAGAGTCTCTCTTGGTGATAAGCCAAAACCTCCTACCCATAGTTGTGAGGGTGAGACGTCTTGCGAGCAGTCTCTCTAGTCCCTGACAAGCCTTCCCATGGCTGTAGATAAGGGCGACATCTCAACTTCAACAATGTGAGAGACCTCAGAACAGAAGTGCCCAACCAAGCCACTTACAAATTTCTGATCCACAGAAACGGTGAGGGATAATTGTTTATTTCCATTTGAAGTCAATGAATTTGGGGGTTATTTGACAGCAATCAATACCTAATACAGTGGTGAAAGAGTTTTCTCTAGAACGTAAAAAAATGTGTCTCTTTTCATCAACTGGGTAAGTCATTGAATATATTTTTGAAGGGATCTTGAACCCTCCATAAACTTAGTTCCATATGAAAAGGTCATTGGGATAGTCACCTACAAGAACTAGATTCCACCCTCCACACTCCAAACGGTGTAGCATAAGCCTTCTCATCACTGTGCTTGATTTCCTGAAACTCTGCGTCCTTTTTGGAAACTGGTCCTGAAGGAAAACTGAGTAACCTAATAAAGACCTCGTTGACAATGGTGAAGTACAGCAAGAACCAACTAAGTATAGCATGGAATTATTTTAGTCTTCCCTGCAAAAGAAAATCACAGTGTTGCTGGTTCAATTTTAATTTGTGATCAATGACAACACCACAATGAAGTTGCAAAGTTGAAATGCAGGTGATATTCAAGTGCAGAAGTAAGAAAACATGAAGTTAAAGGACCAAATAAAAGGATGAAAGAGTAGAGATTTAAAAATGACACAAAAACTTGAAAATGATGCCACAGAGCAAGAATGCTTACACCAATCTCGCTTGTAGGTGTTTACAAGGCACACTGAAAGAGTCCACAATGACCAACTGGAGACAAAGCCACAAATATAAGCATAAGGAATCTGCATATATTATTGACTTCACTGCCTGATATGATTTGGCTGTGTCCTCATTCAAATCTCAATTTCAGTTGTGTCTCCCAGAATTCCCATGTATTGTGGGAGGGACCCAGGAGGAGGTAACCGAATCATGGGATCCGGTCTTTTCATGCTATTCTCATGATAGTGAATAAGTCTCACAAGACCTGATGGGTTTATTAGCGATTTCCACTTTTGCTTCCTCCTCATTTTTCTTTTGCCACCATCATGTAAGAAGTGCCTTTCACCTTCCACCATGATTTGGAGGCCTCCCCAGCCATGTGGAACTGTAAGTCCAATTAAACCTCTTTTTCTTCCCAGTCTCAGGTATGTCTTTATCAGCAGCATGAAAACGGACTAGGAATCAGTAGAGTGGGTTGTTGCTGAAAAGATACCTGAAAATGTGGAAGCAACTTTGGAACTGGCAGAGGCTGGAACAGTTTGGAGGGCTCAGAAGAAGACAGGAAAATGTGGGAAAGTTGGAAACTTCCTAGAGATTAGTTGAATGGCCTTGCCCAAAATGCTGATAGCCACATGGACAATAAGATCTAGGCTGAGGTGGTCTCAGGTGGAGATGAGGGACTTGTTGGGAACTGGAGCAAAGCTGACTCTTGTTATGTTTTAGTAAAGAGACTGGTGGCATTTTACCCCTGCCCTCGAGATTTGTGGAACTTTGAACCTGAGAAAGATGACTTAGGTTATCTGGTGGAAGAAATTTCTAAGCAGTAAAGCATTCAAGAGGTGACGAGTATTGTTAAAAGCATTCAGTTTTAAAAGGGAAACAGAGCATAAGAGTTCAGAAAATTTTCAGCCTGACAATGCCACAGAAAGGAAAAACCAATTTTCTGGAGAGAAATTCAAGCCAGCTGCAGAAATTTGCATAAGTAGCAAGGAGCCTAATGTTAATCCCCAAGACCACATGGAAAATGTCTCCAGGGCATGTCAGAGATCTTCACAGCAGCCCCTTCCATCACAGGCCCAGAGGCCAAGGAGAAAAAAGTGGTTTCGTGGGCCATGCCCTGGTCTCTGTGCTGTGTGCAGCCTAGGGACTTGGTGCCCTGTGTCCCAGCTGCTCCAGCCATGGCTGAAAGGGACCAATGTAGAGCTTGGGCTCTGGCTTCAGAGGGTGAAAGTCCAAAACCTTGGCAGCTTTAACCTGGTGTTGAGTCTGCTGGTGCACAGAAGTCAAGAATTGAGGTTTGGGAACCTCTGCCTAGATTTCCGAAGATGTATGGAAACGCCTGGATGCCCAGGCAAAAGTTTGCTGCCAGGGTGGGGCTCTCATGGAGAACCTCTGCTAGGGCAGTGGAGAAGGGAAATGTGGCATCAGAGCCCCCACACAGAGTCCCTACTGGGGCACTGCCAGGTGGAGCTGTGAGAAGAGGGCCACCATCCTCCAGACCCCAGAATGGTAGATCCATCAACAGCTTGCACCGTGTGCCTGGAAAAGCCACAGACACTCAACACCAGCCTGTGAAAGCCACTGGGAGGGAGGCTGTATCCTGCAAAGCCGCAGGGGCAGAGCTGCCCAAGACCTTGGGAGCTCACCTCTTGGCATCAGCGTGACTTGGATGTGAGACCTGGAGTCAAAGGGGATCATTCTGGAGCTTTAAAATTTGACTGCCCTGTTGCATTTCATACTTGCATGGGCCCTGTAACCCCTTTGTTTTGGTCAATTTCTCCCATTTGGAACAGTTATATTTACCCAACACCTGTACTCCCATTGTATCGAGGAAGTAACTGGCTTGCTTTTGATTTCACAGGCTCCTAAGCAGAAGGGACTTGCCTTATTTCAAATAAAACTTTGGACTGTGGACTTTTGGGTTAATGTTGAAATGAGTTTGGGGGAGTGTTGGGAAGGCATGATTAGTTTTGAAATATGAGGACATGATATGTGGAGGGGTCAGGGATGGAATGATATGGTTTGGCTATGGCCCCATTCAAATCTCATATTGAATTGTATCTCCCAGAATTCCCACGTGTTGTGGGAGGGACCCAGGGGGAGATAAATGAATCATGGAGGCTGATCTTTCCCGTGATATTCTCCTGATAGTGAATAAGTCTCATGATATCTGATGGGTTTATAAGGGGTTTTCACTTTTGCTTCCTCCTCATTTTTCTCTTGCCGCTGCTTTCTGAGAAGTACCTTTCACCTCCTGCCATGATTCTGAGGCCTCCGCAGTCATGTGGCACTGTAAGTCCAATTAAACCTCTTTTTCTTCCCAGTCTCAGGTATGTCTTTATCAGCAGTGTGAAAATGGATGAATACACTGCCTTAGGAACACACATAATATGGTCAATGTCCATTTTGACTGAACAAAGTTTACACATGGTACACCTCAACTCCCCAGCCAGCATCATGATTACTAGTTAAAGGTCAGAAGCACTCCTGTCTTATCCTACGTGTTTCCTGATGGTGCCTGCACCAATTAGAAAAGGTAAAAAATTATCATTATTTGCCTTCATGAAAATCATTAAAAGAACTACTATTATAACAATAGCTTTCCTTTATATTAGCAATAAACTAGTAGAAAATATAAAAATTAAGCTTCTTTCGCAGTAGCCATGTTGGTGCAAAAGACATTACACTTTTTTATGGTTGTATAGTATTCCATAGTGTATATGTACCACACTTTTGTATCCAATCCAACATTGATGGGCACCTAGGTTGATTTCATATGACATTGTAACTCTTTTATTTAAACAACAACAACAACAACATGTTTTCCAGCCATGTATGAAATGTGTGAAAATATCTTAATTCCTTGGTGATTAACTACTAACATTTCATTTCAAAAATGCTTCTCTCTCTTTAGCTATAGTCATGTCAGAGTACATTTAAAACTCTAGCAGGATACTAGGAATGTCCTTCTTGTCACAGATTGAGTGGGGAGATGGATGAAAGGGATGGAAGAGGAGACAGAGGAGGAGAAAAAACTTGAAGCAGCCTGTAGAACCCTTTTGGTGCAGCCCTAGCCGGGAAAGTACAGATGGGAGAGATTCAGTCCCTGGCCCCTGCAATCAGAGCTTGGTTTTTACCTTTAAAATTCATTTATTTGAATTAAATTGGTAAATAATCAAGTTAAAAAAATTCAAATGGAACACTTCTATTCATATACTGTGTGGACAGAAAGCAGAGAACAGGCATGAGTCACCATGCCCAGCCTTCTTTATTCTTTTCTGACTGAGTTGATTCAAAGAACTGGTCTTCAAGCACTGAGAATCTCTCAGCTTGGTCTATTCTGGTGTTAATACTTCTGGTTATATTATGAAATTCTTGTAGTGAGTTTTTCAGCTCTAGAAGGTCAGTTTGGTTCTCAAAATGGCTATTTCATCTTTCAACTCTTGTATCATTTTGTTGGATTCTGTAGATTCCTTGTATTGGGTTTCAACTTTCTCCTGAATCTTGATAATCTTTGTTGCTATCTGGATTCTTAGTTGTATATCATTTTAGACCAGTTAAGAACTGTTGGTGGGGAGCTAATGCAGTCATTTGGAGTTAAGAAGACTTCCTGGCTTTTAGAGTTGCTAGAGTGCTTTTGCTGGTTCTTTCTCATGTGTGTGGCCTGATGTTCTTTAAATCTTTAAAATCTCTGTCCTTTGGATGGCGCTTTTTGCTTTCACATTCTTTGATGACCTTGAGGGGTTTGTTTGTGTTATGAGTTGGATTTTATTGATTGGATTCATTTCTGGATTATTTCAAGGGGCTTCGGTTCAGCTCAGCACTCCTGGGATTTGTGCTTTAACCCTGGGGCATAGGGGGGCTGGGACCAGGCCCATGGCTTTTTTTTTTCCTGGCCCCTTGAAATTAAGCACCTGCTGTACTAGAAGGGCAGAGGTGTTCCCGGTTAGCAGGCAACAAAATTCCAATAAGAAGTGCTAGCAAAATTGTTTCACCAGGGAGATGGTGGGCTGCAGCAGTTCCCACATATGTGCTTGCACCAGTGGTGGTGGGCAGTTGTGAGTCCTGCATTTACACATGAGCCATCAAAGCAGTGGAAGGAGGCTATGGGTGAGTGCAGACTGGAAGGGGAAGGCTGTGGGCGGGTGCATGCCCAAAGGGGCCTACATGCAGAAGCTCTCCAACTGTTAGGTAGGTTTTGCTGGCAAAAGACCTGTGGCATTAGTTGCTGGCAAACCCCGCAGCTAGGCAGCTGAGGCTGCACTGTAAGAGCTGGCAGCCAGGCTAGGATCCTGGGATAGGCCAGCAGGCAGGGGGGACACCCAGATCATACTATCCCTGACTCATGGGCAAGATAGCCCTACTCTGTCCTGGTCTGGCAGATAACAAAGGCTAAAGCCACCTAGAGGAGTACAGAGAACTTTGGGGCATGGGCACCCTTTACTGTGCCCCACCGCAGCCATTCCCATACCAAAATCTTTTGGGTCCATGAAGGCTTAAATTCTGTCATTGTCAACTCTCTGGGACATTCCCCCTGCCAAGTCAAAAGTCCATGATGGTCATGGGGTCTCCTGCAACTAGGATTCTGGAGGTCTGTTCTGACAGTGGGCCACTCTATGCCTATTTCACTCATCCCTCTCCCAAGATCCCCTTGGGGCCAGGAATGAGTCCTGGTGCTAGGCAACCATGTGCATGGGGTCCCAGCTTTCTCCCTTTTCAGGCCAAGTTTGAATCTTCCCTTTGTCCACTCTTGGTGCCTTGTTTTCAAAAATCTGTTTGGACTATCCCAGACTACTTGATGATCTGCCCTCTCTTGGTGGGAGAAGTCCTTCCTGGCTGTGTCTAGTTGCCCACCTTGGCTCCAATAAATGCTTAACATTATTTTTTGAGGGCGAATACCTGAAAGTTTTGGGAAGATTGGGACGATCTCAACTTCAGGAAAAGTAACATCATACTAATAGAATTTTGTCAAGTGGCCTTTGTTATCCAGATTAAAAAACAAATCTGGATGATGGGATAGAAATATAATGCCAGGATATATAGTAATACATTGTTTCTGAAGACCTTATGGCAAAATGCTTAATTTTAAGATTTCTTTGCATTATTTAATTTTATTTTGATCATTTTTCAAATATAGATTTCTCAAAAATAAGTATTGCTGAGTAATTTCATTTGACGTAAAGTCTAAATGATGAAGGAATATTCACTATAGTTTTTAAATTTTACTGTATGGATGCTATCATGACATCTGTAACAATGAAAGAATACAATTTATGAGATAATCTTATTTCCAATATTCTCTATACAAGATAAATTAATGTTTCTAAACAATGTGTTTGGTCATTTTGATCAAACTTGGTCAACCTGGCAACTTTTCCTACATCAGTAACTGAAATGATATCTCTGAGCATTAGTGTTTTCATTTTATGAATCTCTTTATTGAGTGGTACTTTCAGAAAGTGATGTTTAAATATTTTTGCAGAAAAATCCTGCCACTAGATGGTATTATTTTCTTGAGAGGTCACTTTGATTTAGCAAGATATTAAAAATCTCAAGAAATTTGTCATCTCAGCCTTTTGGCTAAGATTAAGTGAATAAATTTGTATATTATTTTATTTTGTAAAAGGAAGACATACTCTCTATTCAAATGTCAATGTGTTGTAAGCATCAATAGAATATAATAAAACCAATGTAAAGAAAGACTTTTATATAATTTTCCCTTTAGAGGCTGGGTACGGTGGCTCACACCTGTAACCCCCGCACTTTGGAGAATAAATTTAACAGTTAGCCTAGAACAGTTATAAATAACATGGACACTGCTGTCAAACAAACCTGGATTCTATGTGGTGCTTTTATTTATTTCCTGCCTTTACTTCAGCAAGGTATTCTAAACTATCACATACTCGGACATGCCGTTATTCAATAATGAAGGGCTACTATTGTAGCCCCTTCTTTCCCATTAATTTTTATGCCCTTTCCATCCTCCATCCTTAATTTTTTTTTATGAGGTGGATTTATTTCTACATGACATTTGGTGAATATATGTATATATGTGTATATCTTTATACCCACACACATATATGTATGCTTACACATAAACATACACACACACACAAACAATATGCCCAGAATATGTAACAATGCCTGACACATAATATGTAATCAATAAATATTTGTTCAATCATTACATTGTAAATTTAATTTAATTCACTCATAAATTATATTCTATTTCATACCTTTGTACTACAGCATATTTGATAAAGAATATTGTAAATTATTGGCCACAATTCTGGTCCCAGAGGTTATGGGTAGCATCAACACCCACATATTGGGACCCTAGAGAAAGGATGGCCAAAGCAGGATCCTACCAACAAAAATTATCTAACAAGTCCACTCTCTAAGTATACCTTCACTATTCTTTTTCTCTATGCTTCTGCTTGATTATATGGTGTTTGTTTTTTAAGTTATTACAGAATGCTTATTATAGATAATTAGGAGAAGTATAAGAATAAAATTAAAAACACACTCAAAATCCCATCACTAGACACCTGCTTTTATAATTCAGTGTGGACTGTATTTCCTTCTAATTTTTTTTTTTCTTTAATATGGAGTCTCGCTCTGTCACCCAGGCTGGAGAGCATTGGCGTGATCTCGGCTCACTGCAACCTCCGCTTCCTGGGTTCAAGCAATTCTCCCCCCTAAGCCACCCGAGTAGCTGGGATTGCAGCCATGTGCCACCACACCAGCTCATTTTTGCATTTTTAGTAGATAAAGGGTTTTACCACGTTGGCCAGACTGGTCTTGAACTCCTGACCTCAGGTGATCCATCCACCTCAGCCTCCCAAAGTTCTGGAATTACAGGTGTGAGCCACCATGCCCAGCCTCTTTCTAATATTTTAAATACACATTTCCTGCCTCCCTCCCTTCCCCTTCCCTTTCCTCTTCCCCTTCCCCTTTCCCTTTTCCCCTTCCCCTTCCCCTTCCCCTTTCCCTTTACCCTTCCCCTTTCCCTTTCCCTCCCCTCCCCTCCCTTCCTCCCCCTAACCTCCTTCCCTCCTCTCCTGCTTTCTCTGGTTTTGCTTCTTTATGCTTTCCATAATTGATATCATGTTATATACTTTTATATTGTGTATATGTACTTTTACCTTTAAAATAAATTTCCAGAAAAGTTTTCTCTTCTTTATTTCCATCAAAAGATTCCCATTTATCCAATCTCTATCTTACAGCAATATCACTTAAAAATGGTTGTTAATTCTTGCTACTGTGATAGATGAAAATAGAATATTAATATTGTGTTACTCAAAAACATATTTAAGCATTTCAAAAATCTGTGAAATTATTGTTTAGTTTTTTTTCTGTTTTTACAGTTTTTAAGTTTTTACAGCTTTCTGCTGTAGATTCTTTAGAGTATTTTTTCTATGAACACCCATGACTTCTGCAAGTAATAATAATTATATTCTTTCTAATCTTTATAACTATTTGTGTCCTATTGCACTGACTAGGACCTTCAGAATAATGTCAAATTGAAGGTGACAAAGCAGATATTATTGCCTTACTCCCACCATAGAGAGAAAGTGCTATCAACATCGAGCAGGATTCTAGCTGTAGGTTTTTTATGGGTCACCTTATCATGTTGAAGAAGCTTCTTTCTATTTCTGCTTACTGAGAGTTGTTATTGCCAATTGTTGTTGAACTTTATAAAAGCAATTAATGCTCCTATTAAAATTATCATATAGCTCTTTTTCTGTATTTAATAATATAATAAAATGTGTTACTTGATATATGGATGCTAACAATCTTCATTTCCAGGTAAACTGCACTTAGTCATTATGTATTATCCCTTATATATATTGTTGGGTTTGATTTACTAAAATTCTTTTCAAGATTTTAGATATATGTTTATGAGAGATACTTATCTGCTGTTCTCTGCTTTTATGATATCTTTGTATGATTTTGATAGCAAGGTAATGCTGACCACATAAAATAAAATGGAAACTTCCTCTTCTATTTACTGTAAGGTTTTTGTATGAAATTCGTGGTATTTCTTCCGAAAAGTTTTGATAGAATTTGAAGTGAAGCCATCTGGACCTGAAGTTTTCTTTGTTGGAATATTTTAAGTGATAAAATCAATTTTTAAGATTGATATAAGACTATTCATTCTTTTTTTCTTCTTGAATTAGTTTTGGTTCAGCTATGTCTTTCAAGAAATATGTATATTTTATCCAGGCTGCAAAATTTATTTGCATTAAGTTGGTAAAAGTATTACCTTATTATACTTTTTGTGTGTGAAGAGTCTGCAATTATGTCCCCTCCTTTGTTTCTAATATTATTAATTTGTATCTTCTCTTTTTTATTCCTGATTATTCTGGGTAGAGATATATCAGTTTTATCAATATCTTCAATGAACCAGTTTTAGCTTTATTGATGTTTCACTGTTGCTCATTTGTATTTCATTGATTTTTATTCTTGTCACTGTTTCCTTTATTTTAGTGAATATGGATTTATTTCGCCCTTCTTGACAACTTTCTTGGTGCTCAGATTATTGGTTTCATTTCTTAGCTTTTTTTTTAGTATTAGCATTTAGTGCTGTTAATTTCCCTCTAGGAACTGCTTTAGTTGCATTTTTTAAAATTTTGGTATGTTAGATTTTATTACATTTAGTTAAAAATAATTTTTATTTCCATTGTGATTTCTTCTTTTATTTGCGAATTGTTTAAATATGTGTTGTTTAATTTGCAAGTATTTGGTGGTTTCCTAATTGTGTTACTGCTATTGAGTTCTAATTTAATTCCAATGTAGTTAAATCTTTTTAATTTTTTAATGCCTGTTTTATGTTTTATCCTAGTAATGTACCATGTACATTTGAAAGAAATGTGAACTCTACTGTTGTTGGGTATACTTTTTGTAATTATCATCAGGATAGTTGATAATACTGTTCAATTTTTCTACATATTTGCTAATTTGTATATCTAGTTGTTCTAATAATTGCTGAGAAAGAGGTGTCAGCATGTTCAACTATGACCCTTGAGTTATCTGTCTCTCCCTATAATTACATCAATTTTTGGTCTGTTTTTAGATGCATACACATTATTGATTTTTATTCCTCATAAGTTAACATTTTATTATAATGAAATATTCCTCTTTCTGCTTATACATTTGCCTTATATTTTTTGTGATATAAATATAGCTACTTCAGCCCTTTTATGCTTATTGTTTGCATGTCATATTCTTTTTCATCCATTTACTTTTAGCATACCTGTCTTTAAAGTATACTTTTTTTTACAGCATGTAATTGTCTTTTTAAAAAATTCATTCCAACAATTTCACTCTTTTTTAGTTATTAATTTTTGTTTGATTAGTCTATAGTATTTAACGTAGTTATGTATATAACTGGATTTTGTCTATGTCTTCATTATTGTTTTTTCTACTTTCCTCTTCTGAATTTTTTCTGCTGGTTCTACATTCTTGACTTTTTTTGATTATTTAAGTGTGTTAAAAATTTTTTAAATTGTTTTGGTTATTTTAGATTGTATTTTATTTTAGTTAATTATTTTTTAAAAGTGTTTGCTCTAGAGGTTATAATAAACATTGTTAACATTTTATAGCCCAGTCAATGTTAAACTTGTACAAATCCATGTAAAATACAGGAATCTTACAAATGAACTGATTGTGTATATTATAGTTGTTACATGTACTACATGTCCATAATTTATATGGTAATATGGTTATTCAATAGTCATTTGGTCATTATTTCTTAAAATATTTTTTCTGTCTCATTCTTCCTCACCCTTCTTCTGAAATTGTCATTACCTATATGTTAGGCTATTTGATATCTAACAGATCCCCAAGACTCTGTTTCCTTCTTTCAACATTCTTTAATCTGTATTTTAGTGTTGGATAATTTCTGTTGAACCATCTTCATGTTTACCTCTTTTTTATTGTGCTCTCTATAGGTTGTTCAAACCACAGCCACAGAAATTTTTAAGGCCAGATCTAACATTTTTTAGAACTATCTTTTTCTGTTCTAGAGTTTACATTTGTTCTTTTTTATTAGTTCTAGTCTGTTGAAATTTCCCATTTTCCATCTGTGAAACCATATTGCATTTCCTGAGGATAATCACAATAGCCATTTAAAAATCGTTGCCTGTTAGTTTTCGTACTGACTTTAGATAATCCACAATAGCCGTTTAAAAATCCTTGCCTATTAGTTTTAGTACTGACTTCATCTTATGTTTGGATTCAGCTAATTTTCTTTCTCTTAAGAAGTTGCTTATTTTCTTGATTCTTCATATATAAGATCATATTGGATTAAATTCTAGACAATATAAATATTAATTGTGGAAATTCTGTATTCTTTTATTTTTGTACAGTGGGTGATGTTTTGTTTGTTTTAGAAAGTAATTATCTTGGTTGAGGTTGGATTACGAACTTTTTTTGGGGGGATGGCATCTCTAGTCTAACTTTAGGCACTTTGTCTTTGACTTAGTTGTTCTGAGTTTATTCAGGACATGCATGGCTCAGAAGTCAGCAAAGTTGTAACTAATAGAATTTGTGGCACCCCATTCTAATTTTTTCTTTTCTTAATTCTTCCATTCTCTTTTGAAACTATGGTTTCACTATCTAAAGAGACTGGATTTTTTTCTAGCATTGCTTTTGACACCAGTGTGCACTTAAAAAAATAAAAAAGGATAAAAGTTATGAAAATGGGGAAAGTATATTGTACAGCTCTCCTCCTCCTCTCTTTAAGCCTAAATTTTCACCAGAATCTGTTTGCTTTTCTTCACTCTCTAGTTCTTTCAGGGAGTTGCTTTTTGAATTCTTATTTTCTGTGATACAGTCATCTAGAATGATCTTATTCTGTTGTAACTGAAATGGAAACAAATTGTATTATTTTAAAACTTCATTGTCTATTTGTGTTTTATTTTTTCCTGATATATACATGTAGAGAGAGAGAGACACAGAAAGTAGAATGGCGGTTGTTAGAGTGTGGGGCAGTTATATATGTGTTATAAACATACATGTATATATATAAGTATATATTGGTCTTTGTAAATCCTCTTATTGATTTCTATATATATCATTTCATTATACATATAATTTTCATTAGATATATATTTACTGAATATGTATACTGAAATTACACATATAAATGCATGCTGATCTTCGTAAATCCTCTTATTGATTTTGGGAGTTTTCTCGTAGTTTTTTTTAGAGTTTATATTTTACACTATCTCTAATACAATGTTGACTAGAGTTGGTGATAGTGAGCATTCTTGATCTATTCTCAGTGTCAGAGCAAAAATATGCAATAACTGACCATTTAATATTTATTTTGAAATACTTTTTATCAGATAAGGAGGTTTCTTTCTATTTATTGTTTGCAAAGTATTTTATTATAAATAGGTATTGAATTTTTATCATATTCCTTTCTGCATTTATTGAGGTGACTGAAAAATCATATAATTTTTCTTTTTTCTGTAAATATAATGAATTACATTGATTTTTGTAAAAAAATTACATTTGCATTCTTAGATAAAGCCTAATGATTGCAATATACTATCCTTTTTATAAATTACTGCCTTCAAATTACTAACATTTTCTTTAGGAGGTTTGTATCTATGTTCATAAGTTGGATAGATATTTAATATTTTTCTTTTCATATTATCATCCAGTGTTAGAATCAAATTTATTTTTGTTCTCATAAAAATAAGGTGTAGAGAAATATTTTCCTTTCACTATTCTCTGGAAGTTGGCATAAGATTCATTTTATATAGATCTTAATAATTTAGAGTAATTTATTGGTTAAATCTCCTAGGCATCGAGTTTTTCTTACAGAATAGTTTAAATAATGAATCCAGTTAAAAATACATATAGGAGTGTAATATTCAAATACTTCTTTCTTGTGGGGGGACAGTTTTTCTCCCATTTTAATCATTTGTAAATGTACAGTTCAGTGGCATTAAGTACATTCACATTGTCATTCAACCATCAACATCACACATCCATAGAATGTTTTTCATTTTGCAAAACTGAAACTTTGTATCTGTTAAACAATAACTCTCCTTTTCTGCTGTCCCATACTCTAACAACCACCATTCTACTTTCTGTCTATCAATTTGACTACTGTAAGGGTACCTCATGTAAACCTTATGTGGAATCAAACTATTTGTCCTTTGGGAACTGGCTTATTCACTTAGCATTATGACTTCAGATTCATTCATGTCATATGTCTGAATTTTCTTCCTTTTTAAGGCTGAATAATATTTTGGTGTGTGTGTGTGTATATATATATGTTTTGTTCCTCCTTTTACCTGTCAGTGAACACATAGGTTGGAATTCTTCCAACTTTTGGCAATTACAAATAATGTTGCTTTGAATATAGGTGCACAAAAATCTGTTCAAGTCCGTGCTTTCAATTCTTTTGGTATATACTCAGAAGTAGAATTACTTAATCACATGGTAATTCTAATTTTAGTTATTTTTAGGAGTTGCCATACTTTTTCCCATGGTGGCTGCACCATTTTACCTTCCCACCAACAGTGTGTAAAAGTTACAGTTTCTCCACATCCTCAACAACACTTAATTTTCTTTCTTTCCTTCCTTCTTTTCTTTTCTTTTTCCTCTCCTCTCCTCTCCTTTCCTCTCCTCTCCTCTCCTCTCTTCTTTCTTCCTTCCTTCCTTTCTCCCTTTCTTTCCCTTCCTTCCTTCCTTCCTTCCTTCCTTCCTTCCTTCCTTTCTTTCTTTCTTCCTTCCTTCCTTCCTTCCTTTCTTTCTTTCTTTCTTCTTTCTTTCTTCTTTCTTTTCTTTCTTTCTTTCTTTCTTTCTTTCTTTCTTTCTTTCTCCTTCCTTCCTCCCTCCCTTTCTCTCTTCTTTCTCTCTCCTTCCTTCCTTCCTCCCTCCCTTCCTTCCTTCCTTCCTTCCTTCCTTCTTCCTTCCTTCCTTCTGTCCATCCATACTTCCTTCCGTCCTTCCTGTTGGTCTTGCTTTGATTGTTTTTCTCTCTCCCTTTCTCTTTTTCTTTCTTTTTAAATAGACATGATAATGGATGTGAGGTGGCATCTTACTGTGGTTTTGATTGTGCGTTTAAGTGGTATCTTATTTTACATTTCCTTAATGACTAGTGATGTGGAGCATCCTTTTATGTTCTCATTGGCATTTGCATATCTTCTCTGGAGATATGTCTATTCAAGTCTTTTGCCCGTTTTAAAGTCAGGTTTTGTTGTTGTTGCTGAGCTATAGGAATTCTTTAATATTTTGAATATTAATTCCTATCAGATATGTGATTTGTAAATATTTTCTCTCATTTTGTGAGTTGCCTTCTTATTCTGTTGATAATGTCATTTGATGCACAAGTTTTTAATTTTGATGCAGTTCAATTTTTTTTACTTTTTCTGTTGTTGCCTGTGTCTTCAGTGTTTTAGCCAATAAATCATTGCCAGTTCCAATCTTATGAAGCTTTTCCTTTATGTTTTTTTCTAAGAGTTTTGTAGTTTTAACCCTTATGTGTAGATCTCTGATTCATTTTAAGTTAATTTTTGTATATGGTATAAGGGCTTAATTTCATTCTTTTGCACAGATATCCAGTTTTCCTAACTTCATTTGTTGAAAAGATAGTTTTTTTCCCATTAAGTGGTCTTTACACCCTTGCGAAAAATCATTTGTCCCTTTAAGTCAGAATTTATTTGCGGGCTATCTCTTTTATTCTACTGGTCTATCTGTTTATCCTTATGCCAGTACTACATTTTGACAAGTTGTGGTTCTAAGAATTTTCTATATTATGTAAATTGTCAATGTTAATGGCATAATATCCTATTATTTTTAAATGTCTAATAGATCTGTGATTATTACCCATTTTTACTTTTTATTATTGATACTTTGAGTTTTTACTGTTTTTCATTAGTCTTTTTGGAACTTATCAAATTCATTAACTTTTGAAAAATCATCTTTTGTTTTTATTAAAGTTCACTTTTGTATGTTTGCTTTCTATTTCAGTGATTTCTATTTTTAATTGCTCTCATGTCTTCTCGATTCACTGTTACAAAATATTCTTCTATTTTACGTGGAAAGTTATTTTATAAGGTAACTACAGTTTTCAAATTTCATTATTTGTAATTTTGGTCCTTGAATTTCTAAAATAAGTATGTAATTCTTAGAGAAACATGTGTGTTCGTGAAAAATAAATGTATAATAATTGACTTGAGTTGTGTAAATTATAAAGCAGTAAAGTATGTATTAATGACTAACACTAATTACACCAGGTCTATTTTCTACATATTTTTCATGCTTCAAATTTCTTCATCAGCACTCAGTGCAGAACCATCGTTTGTTTAGTGATTGCACATTCAGAGCTGTGACTGTGTTGAAAATATAAGAAAGAAAATTCAAAAAAGACCCATTAACCATAATCAAAGGCACATTTATGCCATACAATAGATTAGGTACTTAACTAGGTTAAATGTTGAATTTCAAAGGTGAGAAATGTCTTCTGCTTCTTACTGTCCTTTTCAAAAAGGTGGCTAGGCCATTACACAGAAGGAGTAATTTCTTCTGAGATAGTGGAATTCTATTTACATTCTATTAAAATATAAATTTTACATCAGTCCAATGCTTGTATCCAGAAATTAAATTACTAGCCATTGTGCTCTGGGAAGTAATTAATTACTTGAAAATCTGATTAATTCTGAATTAATTTTTAATGCAGGTAGAATATTAAATGATCTATAAAGAGCAAAAAAATTCTCAGGACAACCATAAACTGTCTTAGTATAGATGCAAGACACTCTTTACTTTCTACAAAGTATTTGGGAGGGAAAAATAAATAACCCTGGCATTTATTTCATTATTTGATTTTATCAGTGACTCCAGGCATTCAACTCAGCTAAGATAAAATTCTAATCTAAAGATGTGTTTAGTTCTTTTCTCCTTGAAAGTTGCTTAATAGGAACTAAAGAAGAATTTAGGCAAGTGAATGTCCTATAATTTGTCACCTTCTTAAAAAATGCTTCTATTATGGAAAATATAATGTATGATTTCAAACCTAGGATTATAAAAAAGGTAAAATCATTGATAGAAAATTCCAAAACTATTTATTTATTTTTGAGATGGAGTCTCACTCTGTTGCCCAGGCTGGAGTGCAGTGGCACGATCTTGGCTCACTGCAAGTTCCGCCCCCCAGGTTCATGCCATTCTCCTGCCTCAGCCTCCCAAGTAGCTGGGACTACAGGCGCCTGCCACCACACCCGGCTAATTTTTTTGTACTTTTAGTAGAGACAGGGTTTCACAGTGTTTGCCAGGATGGTCTCGATCTCCTGACCTCATCATCTGCCCACCTCGGCCTCCCAAAGTGCTGGGATTACAGGAGTGAGCCACCGCGCCCAGCCTCCAAAACTATTTAATTTTTAATGTATAATGTCAAGTTTAAGGAACTTCAGAAATGTATATCATGTCAGGCTGTATCAGTCCATTTGTATTGTTAAGAAGGAATACCTAAGACTGGGTAATTTATAAAGAAAAGAGGTTTATTTTGGCTCAAGCTTCTTCAGGCCATATTGGAAATGTGGTGCCAGCATTTGCTTCTGGTGCAGGCCTCAAGAAGCTTACAATCATGGGCAGCTGGTATGGGGGAGAAGGCATATCACATAGCGAGAAAGAATAAGAGAAAGTGGGGGGGGTGCCACACCTTTAAACAACCAGCTCTTGTCAACTGCCAGAATGAGAACTTATCATGGAGATGACATCAAACCATTCATGAAGGATCTCACCCACGGTCCAAACATCTCTTACGAGACCCCACCTTTGATATTGGGAATTACATTTCAACATGAGATTTGGAGGGGACACACATCCAAATTATATTTTGGGCACTGTTGCCTTTTATTATTTTTTAATTTAGCAAATTCAGATTCATACTTTTTTGATGCTCATAATTTGATGGTCATAATTTTCCTTCAAAATGTCCCATCCTAAAGTTTTCTGTTACGACTTTTAGTTGTAAACTTTCTAAAAATAACCCCATTCTTTCAAATGGATTTACCCTGGTAACCAAATAATCCATACACTTTATCATTGCATGAGCATGCAGATGCATTGATAGGCAGACTCATATACTACTGTTAATGACAATCTTTTGTCTTGGTTGTCCAAAGTTGCCAAATTACTATTTGAGCAACAGTTTTGCTCTTAGCAAAGAATGTTACTCTTGGGAAAAAAAGAGTGAGGTTAAAATTTTTCCTACTGTTTCATTTAATATAACTTTTATGTAACATTTATCTTTCCTTGAACCTTTATTGGCCATTGACCTTTTCTATGGGCTGACCTTTTCCTGAGTTGTTCAAGCTTCTACCTTAGTTCTCCACATATACTTGTCTTTATCAAGGAAAACTGAGGTCCTCAATTTTTCTGCTTTTCTAACCATGAAAATACTAACTTAAACTGTGTTCCATCATTTTAGATTCCTTTTGGGGACACTGATAATCTGCACTAACAGCTGTATTAAATTTATACTTCTCCAAAGGGGATAAATTTTTAGTCCAAGTCTTAGATGTTTTTTAGTTCATTCTAGGATCATTATTTCACCTCTTATTGAGGTGACTAATAGCACTTAATTTGAATACTACAAGTAATATTTAGATTTATGTATTGGGTCAAAAAGTGAGAAATATGAGTCATCCATTTAAAATTAATATTGTGTGTTCATGTGTGTATATACAGACATACAATAATACATAATATGCATGAATATATGTACATATATGACAATATGCATTGTTTGAATTTATATTTTCCAGTTATATTTTCTAGTTAGAACAAACACAGAAAATGTACTAATTTCAGTAATATTTTTTAAAAATCATAGTAAATTCATATTTTTATGGGATTTTGTACTTTTTGTGTCATATAAAAGTTTTTCACTTGTTTGATGTAATGTGCTATGCAGCAATTCTGTAGACCCAGTCTGGTTGTGAGAGGGCTGGTGAGGAAACTTTAGTGGAAAAAAAAAGTTCTTTGGAAATCAAACATTTGTTTTGCATGGATTGCTGCCACCATTTAGACAACATTATTCTAGTTGCTGGTTTATATATAATCTGAGATTTTGTTCACTACAGTTAAGAAACTGAGGTGCAGACACAAAGAAATCAGCTGATTGACCTTTGGTTATTATAGTCATTTGTTTATTCATTTTAATGTTCTTAAACTAACAGTTACAATCTAATGGGAAAAATAATCTAGCAGCATACGCAACTGAAAGTCCTGTCATGAATTTGTACCGTAGCAAGAGCATGAAAACTGCTTTTTATTTTGAAGTACTTAAAATATTAGAATCAATGAAAACATTTTAGCAACTACTTCTAATTCCTCAAAATATCAGCATCTGTTAAGTTTTGCATCTAGCTTACTTAAATTATTTATGCAAATTAGTATCCAATTATAATTATCAATATTCCAGTAATTGAATATAGTGATGGTATGCATAGCAGAACTAACATTTTAATCCTTTATGTAGTTTCTTGAGTCTGTTGAACAGCACACATATAAAATGTCTTTACCCTACCTGGTGTTGAGCATACTGTGCTGCCCATAGCAGTTCATAGTAACCACAACCCCTGACTTAAAAATATGGAGAAAACGCTCTTGACAGACCTCTGTTGTACTTTGTCAATGTAGTTTGTGATAGTCTGGGCTAGTGTGTTACACCTTGATTTACTTCCTATCCTATTAAATTATTCATATCATGCCACATATGAACATGCCAATCCTTAATAAAATGAGCTGAAAATTAGCAGTTACAGAAAAACAAGTTCAAGAATAAATACTCCCTGGAAACATAGTCTTGAAACAGTCAAATGACATCCATTATTTTCCTTTTCATTAAAGGTAAAAATGTGGGTTGTGGTTGTTCATATGATAATGCCCCTCACACACATATGAGATCTATGGATTTCTATACCACTAGGTTTCCTGGGAGGCCTACATTAGCCCTGAGGCAGCTGGCCAGCGTGAGGAGTACCTGCATCGTGAGAAGACGATCTTTATTATGTGTTTACAGTTGCCTGACTCAGAGTCTGTTCCTAAGCAGACAGTGGACTGCCCACTTGTAGGGTCACGTAACTAAAGTTGTCTCTTATATATCTGGCTATGGAAAATTTAAATGATGATGTCCCTTACACGGCCTAAAGCATGTGAGATACCTAAAGCGTATATGATGTGTAGAAGATGCCTAAAGCACATGCCTAACATGCTTGGGTGAAAATCCAAGCTGTTACAACTTACTTAGAAAAGAGGTTTACTCATTTCTGTGATCAATTAAGCCAATCACAATAGAAATATTAAATACTTATTATATGCTGAACATGACAGTCATTGCTAGTATGAATTTAGCCAGTATTGACTTCTCTGATAATCTCAAAACAAGGTTAAAATATGTATAAACAATGATTTGTTCTCTTAGATGAAAAATATTTATAATAAGCAGAAAAAAGCACCATTCTTGAACTATGATTTGTTTAATTTGTTACCCATTATATGCAGTGTTTTTCTTTTTTAATAGAAGCACTTTAGCTCCATTGCTTGCAAGTAGTGCATATTATTGCTTATACTTTTGTTGTTAACTTACAGTTTTGAAATTAATTAAATTAATTTAACCACAGAGTGATATTAAGATAAGATGACCTATAAATGTTCTAATTTTGACAAATTATTGAAATTTTATTTGTGGTATTTTTATGATTGTGATGAATATTTATAACTGAGAAGATGATATGGTTTATATTTGAAGGGCATACATTTTTACATATATATGAATTTATTTAACTCAGTCTCATTATTTAAAGTAATCTATGTCTTGTTAATTGGCCATTTCACATGTCATAGATAGATAGAGATATGGGAAAATTTCGTACTCTGATTGTTGCTATCAATTTCTTATTTTTTTTCTAAAAGACTTTGCTTATGTATGTGTTGCCCTTTCATTTGATGCACAAAGTTAATACTGGTATCAACTTTTATACCTACATTATGGACTAGAATTTTGA
This sequence comes from Trachypithecus francoisi, assembly GCF_009764315.1. NCBI lineage: Eukaryota > Metazoa > Chordata > Mammalia > Primates > Cercopithecidae > Trachypithecus > Trachypithecus francoisi. The sequence continues at coordinate 100,014,553 of NW_022681454.1, forward strand.
ATTAACCCAATAATTGAGTCTACACTGATATTTTTTAAACATTAAAATTAAATTAAAATTAGGATGTTAACATTGCAAACTCATTTTTACCATCTTTCTTGCACAACTCACTCTAGAAGAAACTAACATTAACTTCACACTCACCCCTTACCCCTTACTCTATTCTCAATGTCCTCCTTGGACCCTATGGCTCTTTCCCAAGGTCAGAACTGAATAAACACTAGTGCTACTGAGAGTTTAGCTGAGAGGTAGACTGATTTCTTATTTGCTATGTACTTTGAACAGAAAGGTGGTGCAAAGCTGGAGCTTAAGTGACTATGTTTGAATTTTGCGTGGGTGAAGCAAGAAAATATGGTATTCAGAGAGAATGAAGATTGGAGTAGACATGCAGAGAGAAGCAGGGACCAAAGACCATACAATCCACATAGCATGGAGGGCAGTGTTTCCCTGGTGCTAAAAATGCTTTGGTTGTTGGTTCCAGTCTTTGTAGATACTCAGCTGTTCTTTCTCTTCAGTTTATTTCCTATTAATTCTTTTGAGCATCTTAAGTAGCTTCTATTCTTTCAACTAAATGATTATTAGGATACTCATCCTTGCTTTATTTGGTTAGCATTTGCCAAATGTATCTACTCCTATTCTTTAACTTTTAACGCTCATCTCTCAAGATTTTGCTGGATTCTAAACAAACTCGTTTAGAGAATTTATTAGGTGTTTCTGAGTAGGATGTGAGTTTCAATAGTCATACAAGATAAAGAATAACAAATCTGGTTAAAGTAGAAGAAAGTAAAAGATAGAAATTGTTATAGATTTTGCCCATACCTCATACAGATTTAAAAAATTAGATGAAGACATCATGAACCATTAACTAACAAGTGTGAAGTATTGAGCAGATAACCTACCATTTTTGAATCTCTCTCTCTCACTTTTTAATTTGTAATAGAGGAATCACATTAGCTGTCTAAGCTATTTCACAGGGAACTTGTGAGGATCAAATGAAATAATATATGTGAATGTGCTTTTCAATGAATAAAGATGTTTACTGTTTTGTAACGCGAAAGGGTGTAAACCTACAGATACTTCAGATTCAAAAAGGACTAAGCACTTAAAGATCTTTAGTCTGTACAGGTTTCAGATTTGCTGGCTGTGCCACCACTTCAGTATATCTGGATAATTCCGAGTAAGGTTCCTCCAGGCAGAAGTTAGGGTATGGGGTAAACTTTCTAAAACACTCAGCAACCTAAGCACTTGGTGTAATTTCATGCAGCATATATCATGGAATGGGAAATTTTAAAGTGGAGCAGATTCTTTTTGAATCATGAATTGCTCTAGAATCTCTAAAGTCACTTTAAAATACCAAGGTTTGGCGATAGAAGCATTTGGCTGCCCTAAACACGGTTGCTAGGCAAATAGCTATCCTGTGGGAATCCCCTGGGAAGTGCATTGCCCTTGAGCCATGAGATTGGTGTACTTCTTCAGTGGCTCTTGCATTGTCGATTTCAACACTATCTGTCTCTTCCAATTTTGTGAAATGTTGACACTGGCACAAAGATTTTGATGGTTTTGTGATTCTTTACCATGACAAACATTTTTATCCATTTATAATGCATTTTAATTAGAAGTATAAAATTAGAGTTAAGCAGATTTTTGAAGAAATTAGTAGTTTCCTAAGCCCAACTTTATGAATAAGTTTCTAAGGGAAATCAAGGACAGGATTATTTTCAAGATTTTAGTCTTAAAAAAATGTGCAGAGAATTTCAATTCTAATTTATATAAGTCAGTCAGATAAATCAATTTATTACCTGGATTTTAGCCTGTCATTTTCTATTTGTAGTCTAAAATCACCATAATAATTAATAAATATTTCAGGGAAGTATGAATACAATAGTTAAACAATACTTTGGGAGAGATATGTAAATATTAATTTTTCCTAAGAATTTCTTCCACTAATCTCAGCATTTGTCAGAGGATTTTGCTTGCAGCAATTATTGTGGTGTTCTAATGGTAATATTCCTTCATTTCTCCACATTTATTATTTGAAATTGCTTTGTAAAGAAGAGTAATCCATTTCCCCAGTTGTTTGCTTATTTATTTATGAAATTATTTATATATATCAGTATGAGCTCATGAATGATTATTTCAATCTTTGGACTATAATATAATACCGTCATTATTTTGTTGCTCAAAGTGTTTCATCTTTGGCAATTGGGAGTTCTTTTAGATTAGCTCCTGTATCTTTTCTGGAATGACAGTTCCTCCAGGCTCATCTTGAATTTTCCCTGCCCTCATCCCTACAATTAACCATTTCTCCGAGGGTACTTGGTTCACTTCATTAAAGCGTGGTATTTGGGAAAGAGTATCTGGGCCCAGAGCATGCTTACTGCTATGGGAGTGTCACTGGCTCTAAAGCCTCTAATCCTGTCTGATAGGCCAATTTAGTCAGGAAATATTTGTATGTAAAAAATCCATGTACATAGACATATCTATATTTGTTTGTCTATTTATTAAAATGTTTGAGTATATACTGATATATCCAACTGAAAGCACCACAGAGATTATTCTAGCCTTCTTTATTTTTTTATTGTAATTTCTTTTTCTGACAGTAGAAACTCTGATTCTCACCATCTACAATTCATTTACTTAATGAATCATTTATTTATTTATATGCATACCCTAGTATACATCCAAAATGGTTTCTGAATAACTAAACTGTACTCTTATGACAATCAAATTTGCCATTGAGTACAGTGTTTGTGTCCTGTAATTTTAAAAAGAAAACTTTTGTCTTAAAATACCCAGTTAATACACTGTTTCCCAAAGTTACATAGATCAGATTATTTTCCCCCACCCTCTTCAGTGAAGGTTTACACAATACATTTGTAATACAGTTAGATTCATTTTTTCATAGTCTGCTTTCAAAACTAGAAACAAATGGGTTTGGATCCCCCAAATCTAGTTAACTGTTAAAAGTTGGAATGTAGTAAAATTTACTCTATGTGGTATACAGTTCTTTGAGTTTTGACAGATGCATAAAGAAATGTATCCACCACCACAGTAACATGCAGAACAATTCCGTCACCCTAAAATTTCCCTCATACAGTCTTTTTGTGGTAGGAATCTTCCCCTAAGTCATGACAATCACTCATCTGTTTCCCATTCCTATAGGTTTTGTGCCTTTTCCAAAATGTTATATAAATCAAATTGTATAATATATAAGGTTTGGGTATGGTTTCTTCTATTTGAAAGATGTATTTAAAATTTATCCATGTTGTTGCATGAATTCATAGCTCATTCTGTTTTATTGCTGAGAAGTGAATTCCATTGCACAGATGTATCACAGGGTTTTTACTCAGTCACCTGTTAAAAGGACATCTTGGTTATTTCCAGTTTGGGACAATTATGAATAAAACTGCTACAAATATTTACGTACAGGTTTTCGTGTCAATATAAATTTTCAATTCATTTGGGTAACTGTTTAGTAATGAAATTGTAAGTTGTGTGATAATGGTTTATGTACCTCTCTAAGAAACTGTCAAATGGTTTTCCAGTGTGGTCAAATCAGTTTGCATTCCCATCAGGAATGAATGAGAATTTTTGTTGCTCCATAACTTTGTCAGCATTTGATATATTGGTCTTTAAGTGGTCCTAAATTTCTTTTATCTTAAAATGTCAATAGTCTCAAAATGACACTGAAGCATAGCTGGTATAGTATTACTTGAAAATATTCTGTTGCATGATATTACATAATATATAGCAAGGTAAATTATTAGTATGTTTAAAGTTAAGGGAAAGGTAACTTTCATATTGTTGTATATCATTTACAGTTTTGCCCAGCTTTAAAATTTTTTTGGAGTGCATTCCTCACTTTTGATGTCAATGAATTTTTCATGAGAAAAAAATATAAGATCCTATTTGCAATTTTTTTACTTTTGTTGCAATTGCTTTCGGTGTTTTTGTCATGAAATCTTTGCCCGTGCCTATGTCCTGAATGGTATTGTCTAGATTTTCTTCTAGGGTTTTTATAGTTTTGGGTTTTACATTTAAGTCTTTAATCCATCTTGAGTTAATTTTTATATGTGGTGTAAGGAAGGGGTCCAGTTTCAATTTTCTACATATGGGTAGCCACTTCTCCCAGCACCATTTATTAAATAGGGAATCCATTCCTCATTGCTTCTTTTTGTCAGGTTTATGAAAGATCAGATGGTTCTAGGGGTAGGGTCTTACTTCTGAGTTCTCTATTCTGTTCCACTGATCTATGTGTCTATTTTTGTACCAGTACCATGCTGTTTTGGTTACTGTAGCCTTGTAGTATAGTTTGAAGGTGGGTAGCATGATGTCTCCAGCTTTGTTCCTTTTGCTTAGAATTGTCTTGGATATACGGGCTCTTTTCTTGTTTCATATAAATTTTAAAATAGTTTTTTTCTAATTCTGTCAAGACTGTCAATGATAGTTTTATGGGAATAGCATTGAATCTATAAATTACTTCGGGCAGTTTGGCCATTTTCACAATATTTATTCTTCATATCTATAAGCATGTAATATTTTTCCATTTCTTTGTGTCCTTTCTGATTTCCTTGAGCAGCAGTTTGTAGTTCTCCTCGAAGAGGTCCTTCACTTCCCTTGTTAGCTGTATTCCTAGATATTTTATTCTTTTGTAGCATTGTAAATGGGAGTTCATTCATGATTTGGCTTTCTATGTGCCTGTTGGTGTATAGGAAAGTTAGTGATTTTTGCACATTGATTTTTTTTTTTAATGCTGAGACTTTGCTGAAGTTGCTTATCAGCTTAAGAAGGTTTTGGGCTGAGATGATGGGGTTTTCTAGATATAGGATCAAGTCATCTGCAAACAAAGATAATTTGTCTTCCTGTTTGAATACACTTTTTTCTTTCTCTTGCCTGATTGCCCTAGCCAGAACTTCCGATACTATGTTGAATAGGAGTGGTGAGAGAGGGCATCATGGTCTTGGGCTTGTATTCAAGAGGAATGCTTCCAGCTTTTGCACATTCAGTATGATATTGACTATGGGTTTGTCATAAATAGCTCCTATTATTTTGAGGTATGTTCCTTCAATACATGGTTTATTGAGAGTTTTTAACATGAAGGGATGTTGAATTTTATTGATGGTCTTTTCTGGATCTGTTGAGATTATCATGCAGTTTTTGTCTTTAGTTCTGTTTATGTGATGAATTACATGTATTGATTTGCATATGTTGAACCAACCTTGCATCCTGGGGATGAACTGAACTTGATCGTGGTGGGCAAGCTTTTTGATGTGCTTCTGGATTTGGTTTGCCAGTATATTATGGACAATTTTCACATTCATTTTCATCAGAGATATTGGCCTGAAGGGTTTTTAGTTGTTGTTGTATCAGAGTGAACAGAAAACCTACAGAATGGGAGAATATTTTTGCAATCTATCCATCTGACAAAGGTCTAATATCCAGTGAATAGTACTGTCCTCTGAGAGGAGTTGGGGGATGGGTGGCAGGTAGCTGAAAGAACTCTTGAGAGATGGCAGGAAGCTGGGACATGGCTTTATTCTCTCTCTCCTACAGAGTCAGCAGTGCAGTTATATTATTCACAGGCAATGGTAGCTCAAAGCCAGGTAAGAGCTCACACAAATAGGTTACATTAAATGGCTACATAATGCATGGGGTTGTGCACCTGTGCTCCAAACCTGCTGTGTCATATTGTACTTGTCTACCTCAGCCCACTCCTGACTGAAGCACAGCCATTTTTTTACACTCCACCCCCTAGGCTGAGGGAGTTCTAGCGGGGAGACATGCCCATAGGGCAGAATCCTGGACCCAGAGGCCACAGCAGCAATACCGGAAGCAACACCCATGACTAATATTCCCGCTGTGCTGCTCATTATTATTAGGGTCCTGCATAGGCCAGAGCCCAGAGACACCCACCATGTCTGTAGGGATTCATGGGTAAGGCTCTCAACTGCCTTGATTTCCTGGGAAACTCCGTGGAAAGCTGCTGTTATGCTTTGTTGATTGTCAGGGATGAAGGTACAACACTGTGGTCCCAAAAGAGCAAAAGTGCCACCTTGGGCAAAAGTTAATATGTCTAGGGCCATACGGTTCTGCAGTATAACCTTCCTGGTTTGATCAACCTAATCTGTTAACAGAATGAGGGCAACTCAGGTGTTATTCAAGCAGTGTGCTCCGCAAGGGCCATGACTGACACTTCTACAGTTGTAACACCCGCTCCAGGGATAGTTAATGCTAAGGGGTAGAACCACCAGGGGGCTCGTTGCATTGGCAAAAACCAGAAACATTTTGCCTTCCAGTTATGTGGGTGTCTAGGCAATGTGGGGATAACAGTGGCAGGCACATAATGTCACTATGTAATGCATGGGGTTGTGCTCCTGGGCTCCAAACCCGCTGTGTCATACTGTACTGGATGTCTGCCTCGGCCTACTGACTGAAGCACAGTCATTTTCCTTACAGACCTCTTTCACAGGGAAATTATGAGTATTAAAAAAGTTAATTCAAGTAATTAATTCATGTAACTGCTTAAAATTATGACGATATGAAAAAAAGATTTAATATTGTTAGTGGTGGCAGAGATCTAAGTTACCCCAAGTTGCCAGTAGCAAATCTACATGCGTCTACAAGCAACTTTAGCCCTTGCCTACTCAGAAGAAAGAATTTGACTGAGGGACATGAAGCAGAAAACAAGACTGAGGCAAGTTTCAAAGCATGAGTGCAAGTTTATTTAAAACGGCCTTAGAACAGGAAAGAAAGGAAGGTGCAGTTGGAAGAGACCCAAATGGACACATGAAGGTTTAAGAGAGAAGGTCAAATGTCCTGTTCAACCATGATCCTTGGACTTTTATAGTTTCACTCTTTCCCAAGATTCTTCCCTTATGATGGGCAGCCCACATGTGCAGAGCCCTCCGTACCCTTGGGAAGTGAGCATGCGCAGCGTGTTTAGGAAGTGTACATATGCCCATCTGAAGCTTTCTTCGTTTTTCCAGTTGAGGGTATGTGGAAGATCATACTTTGCCATTTTTATCTCTTAATGTGCATGCCCAGGAAGTTTCTTCTCTCTGGTGTCTGCCTTTAATAACATTTTAATGTTAACAGGTGTAGACCATAGAAGATTGTCTCTCCCTGGCTGCTGAATTATCATTTTTAGAGAAGCAGTGTGACAATTTTTGAAACATCACTGGACATTCCTAGTGCATGGAGGGAGAGCCCTCTCCTGTCCCACTCATGCCTATCTATCTACCTATAACAATAAAATTTATTGAGAGCCTACCATAGTTTAGGGTCTGTGATAGACACTAGGTATATAGCTATAAAGATACTATATGCTTAAGAACTGAGTTTAGAAGGAGAGGTACACATTGAAACAAATATAGCTGTCCCTTGGTTTCCATGGGCAATTGGTTTCAGCACCCTTCATTGATACCAAAATCTGTGATGTTCAAGTGCTTTATATAAAAGGGCACAGTATCTGCATATAACCTACACACATCTTTCCATATACTTAAATCATCTTTAATTACTTATAATGCCAATATAATGTAAATACTATGTAAATAGTTGTTATACTGTATTGTTCAGGGAATAGTGACAAGAAAAAAGTCTACATGTTCAGTACAGACACAAACGTTAATTTTTTCCCCAAATATTTTCATTTTACTCTGGGTTGAATCCATGTATGTGGAACCCACAGATAAGGAGGGCTGACTGTAAGTAAAATAGAACATAATATGCATTGTACTAATATTATACAGGTTATAGAGGTGGCATAAATCTGGAGGTTCTGCAAAGTCTTCTCAGAGGTGAAGCTGGGACTTCAGATCAAGCTGATCTGGAACTCCTGCTGGATAATGGAGAGGAGCAATCTGGGCAGTGTTGCCACTGGGCAGATGAGTTCTGTAATGATGTTCCTGGAGTCATTTCTCCAGGCCTGCCCAGGCACTAGTTCTCAAGGCATTTCAATAATTTGGAAAACTCAATTTTTTAGATTACTTTTTGCTTAATCTATCTAGAGTAGTTTTATATCTTTGCAATGAAACCCTCTATTATCTTTCTTTCCCATAAGACTTACAAAACTCAGACCCTTGCTTGACGACTGTTTGCTTCTAATCTTAGAAAACTGTCCACTCCTAATATACATGTGAGATAGATACCATGCCTATATTTCTTAAATGCCAACTATTTTTCTGGGTCATATTCTTAAAAATGTATTTTAAATATTCACTACTATGCATTTGTACATTTGAAATAATTCAACCTTATGAACTCCAACTTGCTTACATGTAAAATATACAAATTAATATCTATGATATATAGTTGCTGTAAATAAACAAAATACTTTTTACAAAAATGTTTTGAAAACTGTAATATACTACGTAAAGTTAGACACTAAAAGTTATTCTATGATCAAATCATAGGGACTTATTTTTCAATAAATGAAGCCCATAAATGAGTGTTCTGAGGTCACATAATTAGCATTTAGAAACAGATGCAAATGCATGTGTATTAACCTGTAGTAAGGCTAATAAATGTCTGGTGACCTAAATAGGAATTAAATGTACATCTCTATTATAGTTTCATTTTTCTCCGTATGCTAATTTGAGAATGCATATTAAGAAAAGCATCATGGTGCAGTGTTTTTATTAATGATGTGATTTTAGGTTAAATGCCATCTTAACTCTACCAAGTGAAGTGATGAGGAAATTATACAGCCATTTAAAGTCATTAAAATATTTTGCATTTGTTTTTTGGTCACATTTAACATTTTATTTTGAATTACTGAAGTAATTGCCTTGAATTACTTCAGTGACTTTTTTGCTTTTGTTTCTGATGTGTCAATTAGCTATTTTGTGAAGTGAGTTTTAAGAACATTTTTATGGCCTGAGTGATATCTTAAACCTATTTGGGTAGTTCCTTTAAGGTGCCTAATTGTTTTTGGCATTTTGTGATAGTCTAATCAGGACTGTATTTAAGTCCCTTGCTATTGAATATTGCAAATAATTTTAGGGCTGCAAGTACCTTAAAGAACTTTCTTAGTAAATCTAGGCCGGGCGCGGTGGCTCAAGCCTGTAATCCCAGCACTTTGGGAGGCCGAGACGGGCGGATCACGAGGTCAGGAGATCGAGACCATCCTGGCTAACACGGTGAAACCCCGTCTCTACTAAAAAAATACAAAAAACTAGCCGGGCGAGGTGGCGGGCGCCTGTAGTCCCAGCTACTCCGGAGGCTGAGGCAGGAGAATGGCGTAAACCCGGGAGGCAGAGCTTGCAGTGAGCTGAGATCCGGCCACTGCACTCCAGCCCGGGCGAGAGCGAGACTCCGTCTCAAAAAAAAAAAAAAAAAAAGAACTTTCTTAGTAAATCTAATAAGCAGTAAATACAACTAATAGTTGAGTTCAGTCTTAGATGCAGAAACATCAGTGAGATCAATATCTTTTTATCTCATTTCCAACATTTTTATTTTTTTCTCTTCCTTTCTCTAATCTAGGTAAACACGTATGCATCATTATCATCTGTGTTCATTATAATAGAAAACATACATGCACCAAGAATCAACTTTTAGTGAAACTACTATTGTTTCACCTCCCTGTCAAAACTCTCGTATTTAATCCCAAACTAACTCCAAATACTTAATTGGTTAAATGATGAGTTATATTGAGGAAAAGAGTCAAACTACATAAAATATTTTAAGATATTTATTCTGAGTCAAATATGAGTGACCATGGCCTATGACAGCCTTCAGGAGATCCTCAGAAGATGTACCCAAGTAGTGAGAGCACAGTTTGGTTTTATACATTTTAGGGAGACATGAGACATCAATCAAGTACATTTAAGATATATCTTGGTTCTGTCAAAAAAGGCGAAACAATTTGAGGTGCTGCAGGATGGGGGTTGTGCTGCAAATTTAAGGAGGCAGCTTTAGGCTAAACTTGATTTAACATGACAAAGACCAGATATTTCCTTTTAGCAGAAATGATTTCTTTAAAACATCAATAAAACAAAGATAAAGAATCACCACTTTATCTGTTAGTAAATGTTTGCTGCACAAAAATACACTTCCAAATAGCTCTAAAACTAGCTTAAGGTAACAATTTATTTAGTTGTTGCTGCTGCTGAGCAGTTCTATTCTAGGCTGGTCTTGTCTGGTCTCAGTTAGGCTTACTCATGCATCTGTGATCAGGTTGTGTGTGGGCTAGGGCTGGCTGATCCTGAATGGCCTCAGTCCCCTGTCTGGTTATTGCCCGAGATGAAAGAGGAGCAACTGGGCCACACATGTCTCCACGTGAGTTCTAAATGCAGAAATATGGCACGCCATTCTTCTTCTAAGCATTAGAACCAAAACAAATTCTTGGCAAGCCTCTGCTTGCATTACGCTTATTAATGTTACATTTGGTGAAGCAAGTCACATGAATAATCAAGATTCAAAGGCTAGATAAACAGACTCTGTCCTTTGCTGGGAAGGGAAGAATTGATAGTCATGTATGCAATCTATCCTAACATTATTCAAAACTCTTTTTGAAAAGCATAATTGCTCTTCAAATTTCTATAAAGTGGCATGCCCAAAGCTCCATGATCAAAGTATCAGTAATCAAGTAGATGACCTTAGTGGTAGGAAGTGTTTTCCCACAAGGTTAAGTCAGGAGACTTGTAGAGAGGCTGCTGTTAAAATAAGTACATTAACATGCACATCCTGAGTCATAATCTAAAACTTCTTTCCAGAATTTTGTTCAAAAGTTGAGTTTTTGAAAGTTAGTGTAAGCTAGCCCACCCAACCCACTGAAAAAGAAATCATGAATTTGCCTCTTGAATTGCATTTTCTTCTAGGAGAGAGGTATACCTAAATCACATGTTACATTGGAATATAGAGCTCTTTCTCTAATACATAATGTAATTAAATTATAGAGCTCTTTCTCATATATATTTATTCAGTCTTTCTGTAACAATTCTTGAGATATTACCTTACAGGTTTAAGTTGAAAATCAATACCATTCCCAATTGTTCCAGTGTATGTTTGAACAAAGTGTTGACAAAAGCTTCAACAGCTGATTATTTTATCTGCTTTCTGTCTTCCAACTGCCTCTGTTACTACCACAAAGGCAAGTTTTTTATACATATGTTATCTGTGATCTGGTACTAGTCACAGTTGTAAAATGAATCATTCTGCCCTCTCAAACTTGGCAATATCTTTTAAAAAATATTAAATAAAATGACTTTTTGGGATGGGCATGGTGGCTTATGCCTGTAATCCCAGCACACTGGGAGGCTGAGGTGGGCAGATTTCCTGAGGTCAAGAGTTTGTGACCAGCCTGGCTAACATGGTGAAACCCTGTCTCTACAAAAATACAAAAAATAGCTGGGCGTGATGGCGCATGCCTGTATTCCCAGCTACTCGGGAGGCTGAGGCAGGAGAATTGCTGGAACCCAGGAGGTGGAGGTTGCGGGAAGCCAAGTTCACACCACTGCCCTCCACTCCAGCTTGGGTTACAGAGCAAGACTGTCTCAAAAAAACAAACAAACAAGGCCAGGCGCGGTGGCTCAAGCCTGTAATCCCAGCACTTTGGGAGGTCGAGACGGGCGGATCACGAGGTCAGGAGATCGAGACCATCCTGGCTAACGTGGTGAAACCCCGTCTCTACTAAAAAAAAATACAAAAAACCAGCCGGGCGGGGTGGTGGGCACCTGTAGTCCCAGCTACTTGGGAGGCTGAGGCAGGAGAATGGCATAAACCCGGGAGGCGGAGCTTGCAGTGAGCTGAGATCAGGCCACTGCACTCCAGCCCGGGTGACAGAGCGAGACTCCATCTCCAAAACAAACAAACAAACAAACAAACAAAAAACAAACAAACAAACAAACAAACAAAAAAACAAGACTTTGTGCTGTATGATGAAGTTGCTGCCCATGTCAATATTTCTCTGTAGTTAAAAACTTTCCTAGTTGCCCAGAACTAATAAAATCCCATTTCTTGGGATGATAATCATCTGTTCACCATTCATCTATTAATTAATTAATCAATAATAAGCTGTGATTGTTTCCTCTAAGCTAAGTGCAGTCATGGATAGCAAAATTAAATGGTATCTTCACTGGACTCAAGCTGCTTATAATCCTATTGTATATAGAAGGTGTAAATATAAAAGGTAAGCAAAAAACCAAAAATAGACAAAATAGACAATATATAGAAGGCGACTGCTCTTTACCCCATCACCTTCTTTGTTTTACTCTGTCCCTCTCTGGAATGACATGGCGGCCATGCCCTCTTCATAATCTCTTGTTGTGATCTATCACTGGGACAGAAGGAAGGTAACCAATACTTTCTTTGTAAATAATATATCATTGAATTCTCACAACACCTTTGTGAGGTAGATGTGTGTTACAACATTTACCTCACAAGTAAGGAAAAATAAACCTGGAGTCATTAAGTAGACTTCTATAGATTATATGAATTTAAATACAAATCTTTTAGGATCTCAGGCCTACAACTTTTACAGATTATGAAGTCTTCCTAAAATTTTATATCAAAATAATCCAGAGGGCAATAACTTATTTTTTTGAGAGATTACGGAAGTATAGCCCAAAGCAGTCAACCATGAGCCTTTTGTTATTCTAAATTTACATCTGAATTTTGTTGTCAGCATTACTGTTTCCCCTGTTCACAGGGAATTTCTGCACTTGTTCGTGGGAAATGTCTGTTCAGAAAGAAAACAACTTAGCTGGAGATGCTTCCAGTAGTGTATTATATACTTAAAAATTGCTAAAAGAGTAGATTTTATATCTACTCACCACAAATAAATAAGTGAGGTATTTCATATGTTAATTAGCTCAATATAGCTATTAAAGTATACATATTTCAAAATATCATGTACACTCTTACGATATACAAACATTCCTTTACTTAAGATGGCTTGACCTACATTTTTCAACTTTGCAATGATGTGAAAGCAATAGACATTAAGTAGAAATCATACTTTGGTTTTTGAATAAAAATCCTTTCTAATAACTTTATTAGAAAATGGGCTGTGTATTAGACGATTTTGCCTAACTGTAGACTATTGTAAGTGTTCCAAGAACGTTTAACATAGGCTAGGTTAAGCTATGATGTTTGGTAAGATAGGTTTATTAACTGCATTTTTGACTTACATTATTTTCAACCTACAATAGGTTTCTTGAGATGTATCCTCATTATAAATCAGGAAGCATATGTGTATAAAATTTTTATTTGTTGATTTAAAACACAAATAATTTTTTTAAAAACACACAAAACAACCCAAAACCTTGTACTTCAAGTCAGGCAGGTCAGACTCTGATTCTGTTTTCATCATAAATATCTGCATGACAGTGAAAACAACAAGAAAAACAACAACAAAAAAGAAATACCATGCATGACCACAATAGCACAAAAGCAGGAGTGGGATACATGTCCATTTGTGTGTATGTATGTGTGTGTGTGTGTGTTTTAAAATATAAGGCTTTATTAAGGGTTTAAACTGTCAATTTGAGACAAGATAGAAATTTTACTGTGAAGGTCTTCGGGTGGCTTGTGCAAGGCCACAGAGCAAAAAAAAAAAAAAAAACACGTACATCATATAAAACATCTGAATGGGGCATCACGAAAGTCACAGTTCAGAGTGTTAGTGATCTGTAACTCCTGGGTGCAGAGCAGTGTACTTAAGGGCCCCAATCCCTGTCCTTTGCAGGTGTTCAAGTCAGAGAGGAGTTCAGGTTCCTTGCAATCAGATTTCTGCCTTTGTGGTTGCATCTGCTTCAGCAATCGTCTGTGACTGTCAAGTTGAAATTTTGCTCTTCCCCAGCCATCAGAAGTGCCTAGGTTTCATCACCAAATTCAGCTTTGGGGTAAATGAAATTAAGATAAGATCTCCGTGTTCTCTAGAAATACTACATTAATAAGTCAAGGATGAATATTGTAATTTTTAGGCTAACCATTAAAAGAACTGATGATAACCATATATATTACAAGTTAATGGACAATTAACTTAGTGGGTGAAATGTAATTGCAAAGGTCCTATATAGTATGTTCAATGATGACTATAACCCTGTCTTCTGAAATAGGAGCAAAACAATCATTCATTATCATTATAGTAGACTCTTGAACAATGTGGAGGTTAGGGCACTAACCCCTTGGACAGTTAAAAATTCATATATGACTTTTGACTCTCCGAAAACATAAACACTAATAGCCTACTGTTGACCACAAGCTTTATTGGTAACATAAACAAGCAATTAACACATATTTTGTATGTTGTATGTACTGTAGTTCTATTCAGTATTTTGCTAGAATTTTTAGTGAAAAATAGCAAAAAAATTGTTTGTTCTGAAAGGTTTTTTAGGTGGAGTTTTTAGGGTTTTCTGTATGTAAGATTATGTCATCTGCAAACAGGGCAATTTAACTTCTTCCTTTCCAATTTGGTCACCTTTTGTTTCTTTTTCTTGTCTAATTGCTCTAGGTAGGTCCTTCAGCATTGTGCTGAGTAGAAATGGTGAGAGTGGGAACCCTTGTTTTGTTCTCGATCTTAGAGGAAAAGCTTTTCGCTTTTCATCACTGAGTATGGTATTAGCTGAGGGCTTGTCAAAAATGGCATTTATTATTTTGTGACCCATTCCTTCTGTACCTAATTTATTGAGAGTTTTTTAAAATCGTAAAATAATGTTGAAGTTTGTCAAATAACTTTTCTGCATTTATCGAGATGATCGTAGGTTTTTTGTCTTTCATTCTGTCAATTGGTTTACCACACTTATTAATTTGTGATGCTGAACCATCCTTGCATATCACTTAATCATGGTGTGTGATCATTTAAGTATGCCGTTGAATTTGCTTTGATAATATTTTGTTGAGGGTCTTTTGCATTTATGTTCATTAGGGATTTTGACCTGTAATTTCTTTTATTGTAGCATCTTAATCTGGTTTTGATATTCAGGATACAAAATTAATATAAAAAATCAGTTGCATAGCTACACACTAACAGTGAACTATTTGAAAAGGAAGTTAAGAAAATGATCTCATTTACAAACACATGAAAAAGAGTAAAATACTTAAGAGTAAATTTAGTGAAGGAGCTGAAAGGTCTGTATACTGAAAGCTATAAGATATTGATACAAGAAATTGAAGAAGACACAAATAAATGGAAATATATTTAATCTTCATGAATAAGAAGAGTTAATATTATTAAAATGTCCATATTACCCAAGGTGATCTACAAATCAATGCAATTTTTATCAATATTCAAATGGCATTTTTCATAGAAATAAATACAATCCTTAAATCCACATGGAACCACAAAAGATTCCAAATAGCCAAATAAATTTTATGAAAGCCCAATAGTGGTCTTGCAAAGCCTGCAAAGCTGCAAGCATTACATCCCCAAATTTCAAGCTACATTACTAAGCTATAGTAATCAAAACAGTGTTGTTCTGGCTTAAAAGCAGGCACATAAACTAACAGAACAGAAAGGAGAGCTCAGAAATAACCCTATGCTTATATGATCTACTAATCTTTAACAAGGCTGCCAAAAATCCACAACAAAGAAAGGAAACTCTCTTAAATAAAGGACACAGAAAAATCTGAATATCAACATGCAAAAAAAAAAAAATTGAGCCTTTATCTTATAGCATATACAAAAATCAACTCAAAATGGATAAAAGATCTAAATGTAAGACCTGAAAGCAAAAAACTCCTAGAAGAAAATATGGAAAAAAGCCTTCTGGCGTTGGTCTTATTAATGATTTTTTATATATAATATCCAAAATACAGATATCAAAAGCAAAAGTAAACTAGTGAGACTACATCAAAATAACAAGCTTCTGCATGACAAAGAAAAAAATAAAATAAAAAGGAAACTTATAGAATGGGAGAATATATTGCAAACCATGTATCTTATAAGGGATTAATCTCCAAAATGTATAAGGAACTCACACAACTCAAGAAAACAAACAACCTTATAAAAAATCATCATAGGATAAATGAACAGATATTTTTCCAAAGCATACAAATGGCCAACAGGTATACAAAAAGATGCTCAACATATTAATCATTAGAAAAATTAAAATGAGAAACACAATTAGATATCATCTTACACCTATTGGATGGCTAATATAAAAATGTCAGGAGATAACAAGTGTTGGCAAAGGTGTGCAGAAAAGGGAACCTTCATATATTTGTGGTGGGAATGCAAATTAGTACAGCTATTATGGAAAGCACTATGGAGGTTCCTTAAAAAATTAAAAATAGAACTACTATATGATTTAGAAATCCCACTTCTGAGTTTATATTGAAAATAAATTAAATCAGTATCTTGAAGATATATCTACACCCTCATGTTTATTACAGCCTTATGTACAATAGCTGATGTATGGAAACAACCAGAGTGTTCATCATCGAATGTATGGATAAATGTGGTATATACTATGGGATATTATTCAGCCTTGAAAAGGAAGAAAATTCTGCTATTTGTGACAACATAGATGAACCTGCAAGACATTGTGTTAAGTGAAATTAGCCAGGTAGAGAAAGGCCAATTTTGAATGATTTCACTTATACGTGGAATCTATGAAATTCTAACTTGTAGAAACAGAGAGTGGCATGTAGTTGTGTGGGGCTGGCAAGTGGGGAAAAGGGGGAGAAGTTTATCAAAGGTACAAGCTTTTCATTATAAGATAATTAAGTTTGAGGGATCTCTTGTACAACATGAGTACTGGTGGATGCATTAATTTGATTGGGACAATGCATAATATATATGTATATGAAATCATGTTGTACAACTTCAATATATACAATGTTTATTTGTCAATTGGATATTTTAAGATAAATAAATAAGACATGGAGAAAGAAAAAACACAAGAGAAAAATGAAATGTTACAGAATTGGAAAGAAAGAAATGAAATGGTCACAATTTGCAGATGACTGATGCTGTTTGTGGAATACCCTAAAGAATCTATGGACATATTTTCAGAACATATGAATGATGAAGCAAGTCATCCAGATTCAAGATCAACATACACATATCAATTGTGTTTCTATATACCAAAGGAGATAGGATAAAATTTAAAATTAATATCATCAATATAGCATCTGAAATGGAGTATTATGAATAATTTAATTACTTCTACACAGAAAAAGTATCAGTCATTATTGTGGAAAATAGGAGAAAACCTAAGTAAATGGACACATATATAGTGTTTGTGAATTAAAAACTCAATATTGTTCAGATGTCAATTTTGCGCAAATTTATTCTTGCATTCAATGCAATCTCGTTCAAAGTTGATCAGATTTTCTTGTTGCAAATGCAAAGCTAATTCAAAACTTTGTAGAATTTAGAATAGTCAAGACCGTCTTTACGAGGGAAAATAAAATAGTTGGAAGAGTTTCACTAACACATTAGTACTTTACTATACAATTACAGTAATCAAGACATTGTGATAATGAAACACAGACAAACAGACCAATGTAATAAAACAGCATCTGGAAAAACACCTGCACATCTTCATACTGCCACCTGATTTAAAACAAAAATGTCACTTCAATTCAGTGGGAGAAAAGCTGGTCTTTTAAATAAATGATGTTCAAGCAATTAAATATGTGCAAAAAGTGAATCTTGATACCTATCTCGCATTATACACAGAGATTATTTTGTACACAATGTAGATCTACATGTCAAAAGTAAAACAATGAATATTCTAAAAGAAATCCAAGGAGAATATCTTCATGGGTTTTGGGTAGGCAATTGTTTATTTAGAGGACACAGTACTAACCATAAAGGAAAAGACCGGTAAATTATAGTATATTAAAATTGAGAACTATTGTTCATGAAAAGATATCACTCAATGTCAGAAAATTCAGGTGACATAGTAGGAAACTATACTTAAATTTAACTGATAAAGCATTCATACTTAAAATATATAGAAAATATTCTACATATCATTTAGAAGAAACAAATAATCCAATTTAAAAAATGAGCAAAAATCCTAAGTGCTCATAAAATAATAGCTCCAAATGTCTAATAAATATTTAAAAGGTGCTCAACTTTGATCATCAAATGCAATAGGTGTAATAAGTGTTTTAAAAGTGAGTAACCTGGTACAATAAGTGTTTTAAAAGGTGATCAACCTTAAGGTACAATACTTATTTTAAAAGGTGAGCATCTCTACAAAGGTGCTCAGCTTTGGTCATCAGTAAAATACAAATTTAAACAAATATATAAATTTTTACACACTGATAAGATGGCTAAAATGGAAAATTACAGTATTTTTCAAATACAAAAGTATTGAAGATGTGGAGCCACTGGAATTTCATATGGTATTAGTGGAAGTGTAAATTATTGCAACCACTTTTGAAAACTGGCAATACCTACTAAAGCTGAACATGCATATTTCCTACAACTCTATGATCTATGCTTCTAAAACCTAGTATAAGACTATTTCGTGGCATCACTGCTGGTAATAGTCCACATTAAAAACACCTCAATTCCCATCAGCCATAGATAAAAGTATGGCATATACACACAGTGGAGTACTATATAGCATTAAACTAACATAAAAAATTTCAAATCTCACACAGAAAAGAAAGTTCAAAGCAGTTACTTTTAAATGCTACTTAGAGTCTTGAGTCCAATGTTGAATTTTATTTTTGATGATAAGTTGTTGGACTTGACATACTCTTATAACCTAAAATCATTGAGCACTTTCTATTGTCATATATTATATGTTATACATTTTGGGGATAGTGTAAAGGGGAATAATTGTGGAGAAAATGCTCATTACCTACTTTTGATAAATGTTTTGTTTAAGTGTTATACACAAGTCCATGGAGAATATCATGTTTCATAATAAAATTAATCTTCTTGTTAACAAAAGTTTATTAGATACATGTTACTGAATGTAAATGGGCTAAATGCCACAATTAAAAAGCACAGAGTAGCAAGCTGGATAAAGAACCAATACCCAATTGTATGCTGTCTTCAAAAGATCCATCTCACATGCAATGACACCCATAGGCTTAAAATAAAGAGATGAAGGAAAATGTCCAGACAAATGGAAAACAGAAAAAAACAGGAGTCACAATCCTAATTTCAGAAAAAACAGGCTTTAAGCCAACAGAGATCAAAAAGGATAAAAAAGGGCATTACATAACAGTAACGGGTTCAACTGAACAAAAAGATCTAACTATCCTAAATATACGTGCACCCAACATAAGAGCATCCATATTCATACAGCAAATTCTTAGAGACCTTCAAAGAGACTCAGACTCCCACGCAGTACTAGTGAGAGACTTCAACACTTCACTGACTAGACGGATCATCAAGGCAGAAAACTAACAAAGACATTCAGGATCTTAACTCAGCACTGGATCAAATGGACCTGATAGACACCTATAGAACTCTCCACTCCAAAACAACAGAATATACATTCTTCATTCATCAATACACATTCATCACCACATGGCACATACTCTAAAACTGACCACACAACCAGACACAGAACAATCCTCAGCAAATAAAAAAGAACTAATATCATACCAACCATTCTTTTGGACCACAGTGCAATAATAGAAATCAAGACTAAGAAAATTGCTCAAAACCATACAACTACATGGAAATTAAAAACCTGCTCCTGAATGACTTTCGGATAAATAATGAAATTAAGACAGAAATCAAGAAGTTCCTTGAAACTAATGAGAACAAAGATAAAACGTACCAGAATCTCTGAGACACAGCTAAGACAGTGGTAAGAGGGAAATTTATAGGACTAAATGCCCACACCTAAAAGTTAGAAAGATCTCAATTTAGCAACTTAACATCACAAATAAAAGAACTAGAGAACCAAGAGTAAACCAATCCCAAAGCTAGCAGGAGACAAGAAATAACCAAAATCAGAGCTGAACTGAAGGAGACTGAGACACGAAAAACCATTCAAAAGATCAATAAATTTAGGAGTTGGTTTTTTGAAAAAAATAATAAAATAGGCCACTAGCTAGACTGATAAAGAAGAAAAGAGATAAAATCCAAATAAACACAATTAGAAATGACAAAGGGGATATTATCACTGACCACACAGAAATACAACTAACAATCAGAGACTATTATTTTCCAATAATGTAAAATGTATAGCATTTGTATAACAGCTCAAAAGTGTAAGGCAAATTGAATTCTGTTTCAGCTTTTTAAAATTGCTTATTAAGTTACTTCACTGCAATTCCAAGCACCTTGACATGAGAAATGGTACTATGACTTTTGTATATTCTACACACTTGTAGTGAGCCTTAAGCCTAGTTTGAGAGATACACTTTTAAAAAGCCAGTAAGATTACAACTTAGTCAAATAAATTGTGAAGACTTTATCTCTTACATGCTTCTTATATATAGATTTTTTTTGGTATTGTTTAGCAAATAGATGACTAGAAGCTGAAAAGGGAGTTATACAATTTCTGTTCAATCTTTGATTTTTAAAAAGACTATCTAGGAATTAAGTGATCTGAGTGAATTGGAGTTTATGATTCTAATTTTGCTTTTCTCTTTTGTGTTGTCTCCCGATTCTTTTGAGAAGCCAACTGAATTGTTTGATAGTAGTTTATATTATTATGTAGGTAGTATATTCTAGGAGAGGTTTAGAAATGTAAAACTCATTATATCTAGTTTAATTCCTAATATCTCCATGAAATAGTTATTATTCCCATTAGACAAAAGAAAATTAAGATTCAGAGAGATCACATAGCTAATGGGATTTGAATAATGGCCTGTATAAATCATAAATTTATGCTTTAATAATTGTATTACTTCGTTTAATTCATTCATTTTTTTCTTTTAACCATTATATATTAATTTCCCATTATGTGTCTAGCATGGCTGTAGATACTGAGATTGCAGTGATGAATAAGCCAGTCAAGGCACTGACTCTCTCCAGTTTCCAGCCTGGTAGTGGGCACAAATATCAAGTAAATGAGTAAGTAAATAAACAGATAACAGATGGCAATAAATGTATGAAGAAGATTAAAAGGTGATATGATATAGATAAGGACATATAGCTAAGAGGAGCTCTCGTTTTAACTGAGATCTGAATGATAATAATTAACTAGCCATAACAAGATAAGAAGAAGGCTCTTTTCAGGCAGAAAACACAGCTAGTGTAAAAAGCCAAAGACGAGAATCAGTTTATCCTGTTCTAGGGAAATGAGAAGTTGAATATGCTTGAAATGAGTGGGTGATGTGAAGCACAAGGCAAGATAAGTTAAGGAGGCAGGCAGAATTAAATCATTTAAGACTTTATAAGCCAGGAAAATAATTCTTCTCTTAAGTGTAATGGAAAACTGCTAGAGTTTTTAAAAATGTCTTTTATGTAAACAGTGAATTGTTCTTGGTAAAAGTAAAAGCTGAGAGTTCAGCAAGGGTATCCCTGTAGTGATACTGATGAGAGATAACATTAGGTAAACATAGAAGGTAATGCAGATGGAGAGAAGCAGATAGTTTGGGATTATGTTTTTGAAGCAGAGTTGACAAGGCTTTCAGATTGATTAGATGTGGGTAAGAAAGAAAGATAAGCATCAAAGAATTTATCTGCTTAAACAGCTTATTGAAAGATAGCACCATGTATTAAGATGAAGATCTGAGGAAAAGTTAGTTTTGGGGGTGTTATGACCACTTCCTATTTATCCAATTGGTGAAGGAAGAATTTTGTGCCTAAAATTGTAGGAGATGTTGAAACATACAACACCTGACACTGGACAGATGAGTTCATCCAGTCACAACACACTGCATGCTGTGAAGGGCCACACAGGTGTTGCACTCAGGAACTGAGTAAACCAGGCTGTGGGAGGCAGGCTTTGTTAGTAACGGGAGGGTGAGATGTCCCCTGGTTCCTGCAGAAGGATTGGATTGCCTTGTTTGAGTAATTGTATGGGTTGGCAGGAAGATAAAACCTGTTAGGTTGAGGACAGGGTAGAATGCAACAGCTGACAGAAGAACTAGCTGGGCAGAGAACCTTTCTTACTGAGTAAGGGTGTATCTGGCAACAGCAAGAGAACTCACAGATAGGTCTTTCAGGCCCTGTGAAGTTAAAAAATGTCAAGGTAGCACTTGAAATTTTAGGTCTTACCCTACATTGGGGAAATTAAGGTCGCTTTGGCCATGTTACATTTGAGATGACTGTGTAAAGACTGCATCCAAGTGGAGACATCATGTTGTATATGTAAGTCTGAAACTGTGAGAGGTCAGAACTGAAGGTAAAGATTTAGGAGATGAGGACATTTAACATCATGGGACTGAGTAGAAGAATGTGTAGATAGAGAAAAGGGTTGAACTTTAGATGCATTTCAACATCGAGAGATGGAGCAGAGGAAAGGGAGCATCAAGGAGACTTGGAAGAGTAGCTATTGAGGTAGGAAGAAAACCAGGAAGGCAAAGTGTTATGAGCTGAGAGAAGCATTTCAAGAAGTAAGTGATTATCTCTGACAAATGCTGCTGAGTTGTCATAGAAGATAAGTAATCATCAGACTTACAACATGATAACCTTGACAAGAGAGTCTCTGTAGAGTTGTGGGAAATTGGAGGTTCTTGGTAGGTACTTATTTATAGTTAGTTGAAACTAGTGGTGTCTGCTGGTCTGTAGCCTCTAGTTACTGTTTTCTGTTAATCGCACTATGTAAAAAATAATCTCCTATGGAATCAAAGGCAAATTGATAAGCATGGAATTCCGTAGAAAATTGGCCTCATCTCCACTTCACAGGGCAATGTAAGATTTTGTGAGCTGTTTTCTATCCAGTAGTGCAATTGCTTATGGTCGTAGGCAGAAGTATAACAGGCATCCCGTGACCTGCCTTTCTGTCATGGCACACTGTATGATTGGTCATACAGGGGCCTTGCTAACCTTCTTCTAGTTTCACAAACAAGACAAGCTCCCACCTTAGAGCACTGGCATGTACTTTTCTCCCTGTCTAAAAACATAATCTCTTTTCTTCTGGATAATCTCAACCTTAGCTCACCTTAGGTTTCTTCTTAAATGTCACTTTCTCAGGAAAGTCTCCTGGTCTCATAAATTGGCTTATGCTTCCCTACAATGCACTCATACTCTGATTTTTCCCTTTACAACTCTTCAATGCATCTTCATTCCATGTTCATGTAATTATCTGTGTACTATCTCCTTTACTCAACTATAAATACTATGAAGTCCTCTTCTCAGTATATTTTATTCTTCATGGTATTTCCGGTGCTTGGCACAAGCCTTAGTGTAAAGGGAGTGGACAATAAATAGTAAAAATAAAATAATAATAAATACCAGAGGTTTATTTTTGAGGGAGGTGGCAGATAATTTATTAATTCTTTTTTCTTTTTTTATTTTTATTTTTGTTACAGATGAAAAAATTTACTTTAGAATGTTTACTATTGTTCTATTCTATTTTTCCTTTGATTTTCTCTTTTCAGTCATAAGTGGAAATTGAAGGGATTCATTCAAAGGTAGGGATAAGGACAAAATCCATTTCAATTAAAAAAATTACATTATGTATAGGATAAGACTATTGAAATGGAAATTATTCTGTTTAAGGTATTAGTATTGCTTAACTCGCTTCTGTGCTCAACTTCACTGTTTAAAAAACCTCATCGAACATCAAACTATAATATCTACATAAAAATATTTTATTTCAGGAAAGCTACACCAGTTTATATACAGTTTCACAGCAAAATTTTACCTACTTTTGTTGTTACTTTTGCACTGCATATACTTTAAAAATATTAATGACTAACAAACATGAGAAGATATTTTGTTAATAGAATAACGCTTCAAAGTTCTTTTTGTCATTCTGTGGTCTTGAGTATCAGTAATTACTTACTAACCCTAGACAATGTTTTGAGATAGGGGATTGTCTATATTCCATACACAATCTTCATTTCAACTGCGCAGCTCACTCTGAACTTGGTGTCACTCAGTTCTTGATCTTTACATCTTCCCTCCCTGTACCTCAAGCCCTTTATCTCTCCGCTCACACTTGACCCTTATTGTTTCCCACATTTCCCTCTCTGAACTGAGAGTAAGATTTACCATGCCTGGTAAGTCTCAGGCGTGAAGTGAGCACATTACTTTAAAAATTGTGGTAATAAAACAAAGCTGAATATTTCATCAAAAGCCTTCCTGAAATAAAAATGACTGCATTAGTATTGCTGGGTCAAAATGTTATGTACCCAGTAGCTCCAATAACTTGTGTATATAGTGGAAATTTAAAGAAAATTTTTTTCGTTGCTAATAATGATTCAGGAAACACACTGCACACCAAGTTTGATCTGATGTGTTACAGTTAGGAAAAGTTTTGATCATTTGTAATCAGGTTAGTGTCCAGTCATATGACTTTGATGGCTGACTGAGAGAACCTGAGAAGAATGCAAGGAAGACATGAGAATGTCTTCATTTGTGCAAATCTAAATTAATATTATAAAAGGTAACTGGCTCTGCCTTGCAGAAGAAATTTATCCGTTGGCATTGTCAAATCTCAAGATAATTTTATTGGTGCCTAATGATATACCATTAGCTTTCTTAACTTCGAAAGTAATTTAGCAGTTAGTGGAAAAAAATTGTGTATTGCTTAGGCTTCCTTTTTCCTGCATACTCTGTTCTCTGTGCTTGCCTTTTTTCTCCTCTTCTGAGAGTTTGTATTTATTCCCTAGGATTCAGCTCAAGCATCTCTTTGTGAAAATTATTCCCCGTTTATCTCTTCTTTCCTCCCAATTCTTTGAGATAGGCAGAAGTCTTCTCCCCAACCTGCTCTCATGGCACTATATATACACACATACACACACACACACACACATATATATATGTATATATGCTCACACATATATATATATATTCTTTGATAATTTATTATATTGTAGTGAAATTATTTGTTCACAAATGTAACTGGAGGTTAATTTGCATTTTGATGGTTCAACAAGATAGATCATCAAGGATAGATGCAATATTAATCAAGTCTCTCAGGCATAGATTAGAATTTTTATCTAAGGAACAATATATAAAATAAATAAAAGAAAATGACTATATAATAATACTTATTCTTTCATATGTTCTCAAATTTGTCTTTCCATGTAGGAAGACAATATACTAGTTAGTCAGTATTCTGATATTTTCTCCAGTTTCTTGGGAACTTTGTTAATATTACTTAACTATCTTAATTTGGAATCAATACTGGGACACCCTAAGGCTTAGAATAAGAACCAGAACTGGGGTTAATTCATCATGGTAACCAGGCTTCATACAATGTCTAAGCATTGATCTGATAAGCCTCTTCTTTGAAAACACTATGTGCTTTAAAAATACTTAGAGGTGGGCCAGGTGGTGGCTCACGGTTGTAATCCCAGCACTTTGGGAGGCCAAGGCAGGTGGATCATGAGGTCAGGAGATCAAGACTATCCTGGTTAACATGGTGAAACCGCATCTCTACTAAAAATACAAAAAAAATTAGCCAGGCATGGTGGTGGGTACCTGTAGTCCCAGCTACTCAGGAGGCTAAGGCAGGAGAATGGCATGAACCTGGAAGGCAGAGCTTGCAATGAGCCGAGATCGTGCCACTGCACTCCAGCCTGGGCGACAGAGTGAGACTCCATCTTAAACAAAACAAAACAAAACACTTGTAGGTAGTAGTTCATTACTTCAAAACTACTACACGAAATGCATAACATCTACGCTTTAAAGAGTAAAACATCAGAACGCGAAATAATTGTTTGTTTCCTACGGTTGTTATGAGAGTCATAGATGGATAAACATAGCATTTACTTCAAGTTCATGTGGCTGGATCTCAGAAACTACTAGTTAAAGCCATGGGTAAGCTCTAGAGTCAAACTACCTGGATGCAAAGCTTAGTTTCATGAGTAGCAAACTGTAGTTTGGGCAAGATGCTTAAAATTTCTAATTTATTCATTTATAAGATTGAGATAATACTCTAATTCATTAAGTTGTGTTCAAGAAGCCATGTATGACTTTCAAAATACTGACTAAATGCTTAAGTTGGTAACATGAGGTGTGAGGCTGATTAAAGATAATAAATTATATTTGACAAAATAAATGTTAACTTTTAACAACTCTTACTA
This sequence comes from Trachypithecus francoisi, assembly GCF_009764315.1. NCBI lineage: Eukaryota > Metazoa > Chordata > Mammalia > Primates > Cercopithecidae > Trachypithecus > Trachypithecus francoisi. Next base: position 100,040,623 of record NW_022681454.1, read on the forward strand.
AACTCAACATAGATTTTTTGCCTTCTTACACATATTTTCTGTTTAAGATAGATAAAATAGAGCCACAGTTCTTTCGTGAGAGGGCCTTCATGGTGAAACAAACATATTAGCTCAGCATCGGAAGACTCCTGGATACTCTTCAGGGATGAGTCATGTGGTGATGGAAAATACGCTTTGGCTGGAGCAGCAGTTTTCTGACCTAGATCTGGGCTCTTCAGATAATCAGAGTGGGGGAAGTACAGCTAGGAAAGGGCACTATATCCTTCTTTGTTAAGGAACAGAGCAGGTACTAAAGGATTCCACCATAAAGACAGTTTAGGGTGGTGTTCTAGCAAAGATAAGGATACATAGAGCAGTTCTGAATCTCCTAATGATTCAAGTGCTAATTCTAGCTTCTTCTGTGATCATGAAAGTGGAACAAGGAGAAGGTTTGATAATCGTGGATGGAGTGATTATGATGGCACTGACAGCTATGGTGACAGAATTGGTTTTGGCAATTTAGAACATGGTGGGAACAGTCACTGGTGTGACAAATAAGATGAAGATGATTGGTCAAAACCACTCCCCCCAAGTGAACGCTTGGAACAAGAACTCTTTTCTGGAGGCAACACTGGGATTAATTTTGAGAAATACGATGACATTCTAGTTGAGGCAACAGGCAGCAATTGTCTTCCACATATTGAAAGTTTCAGTAATATTGAGATGGGAGAAACTATCATGGGAAACATGGAGGTTACTCATTATACTCGCCTGACTCCAGTGCAAAATCATGCTCTTACTATTATAAAAGAGGAAAGAGACTTGACAGCTTGTGCCCAAAGAGGTCTGGAAAACTGCAGCATTTCTCTTGCCCATCTTGGGTCAGATGTATTCAGATGGTCCAAAGGAGGCTTTGGGGGCCATGAGGGAAAATTAAAGGTGGGGGCACAGCAAACAATACCCAATCTTCTTGGTATTAGCACCAAGAAGAGAATTGGCAGTACAGATCAATGAGAAAGCAGGAAAATTTTCATACTGATCTGGAGTTCCTCCTTGCATGATTTATAGTGGTGCCGATATTGTTCAGCAGATTTGAGTCTTAGAAGGTGGATGGCACTTGTTAGTAGCCTCTCCAGGATATTTAGTGGATATGATGGAAACAGGAAAGATTGGATTAAACTTTTGCAAATACTTGGTGTTAGAAGAAGCTGATCAGATGTTGGATATGGGGTTTGAGCCTCACATACATAGAAAAGTTGAACAAGATACTATGCCTCCAAAGGGTGTCCACCACACTATGATGTTTAGTGCTACTTTACCTAAGGAAATACAGATGATGCATATTAGTATCTTCTTGTCTCTATGGAGGAGTTGGCTGTACCTCTGAGAACATCACAAAGAAAGTAGTTTGGGTGGAAGAATCAGACAAGAAGTTGTTTCTGCTTGACCTCCTAAGACATCCACTTGATCCTAGGCAAGTATGCACTAACCTTAGTGTTTGTGGAGACCAAAAAGAGTTTTTATTCTTTAGAGAATATCTTATACCATGAAGGATAGTCACGTACCAGTATCTATGGACACCATTCTCAGAGGGATAGGGAAGAGGCCCTTCACCATTTACCCTCAGGAAAAAGCCCAATGCTAGTGGCTACAGCAGTAGCAGCAAGAGGACTGGACATTTCAAATGTGAAACATGTTATCAATTTTGATTTGCCAAGTGATATTGAAGAATATGTATATGGCAGTGGCCATACAAGACGTGTAGGAAACCTTGGCCTGGCCACCTCATTCTTGAATGAGAGGAACATAAATATCACTAAGGATTTGTTGCATCTTCTTCTTGTTGAAACTAAACAAGAAGTGCCATCATGGTTAGAAAACATGGTTTATGAACACCATTACCAGGGTAGTAATTGTGGACGTTCTAAGAGTAGCAGATTTAGTGGAGGATTTGGTGCCAGAGACTACTGACAAAGTAGTGGTGCCAGCAGTTCCAGCTTCAGCAGCAGCCACACAAGCAGCAGAAGATTTGGTGGAGGTGGCTATGGAGGCTTTTGCAACACTAATAGATATGGAGGAAATTATAACTCCCAGGGGGTTGACTGGTAGGTAACTGAGCCTGCTTTGCAGTAGGTCACCCTGCCAAACAAGTTACTATGGAAACCATATGTAATTTAGCCAGATGATACCTTGTATAGCTTGAAGAACTCATACTATATTACCAGCTGTGATTCTCCACTATTTTTTTTAAGGGAGCTCAAGGTTCTACAAGAAGGAATGAAAAGAACAATTAACAACCTTGTTCAGAAGGTGGTTTGAAGACTTAATTGCCATTGTTCGGATTAATTCCCCTCCTGCTTACCTCCATCCCAAACTGCATTTATAATTTTGTGACTGAGGATTATTTGTTTGTTAATGTTAACTTTAGATAACTTTTTATTGTGATGTCCTGTTGGCTCAATATATCAATTGTTTTGACAAAATTACTGAACTTGGGCTAAAGTCAAACCTTGGGACACAGGTGTGATACAACTTAACCAGAACCATCGATTCATCCAAAAATACTTTAAGGATAAACCTATTTGGTAGCCTGTATTAGGACTTTTTGATACTTGAAAATTGGAGGAAAACAAACAACAAATGTTGTAAAGCATATTGATGAAATTAGTTTCCAGTGTGGCAAACTGCAGTAAGTTAAAGTTCTGATTTGCTCACTCTATCCTGGATAGGTATTTGTAACCTCACAGCCTTTAAACAAGCCATTCCAGTCATGATGAGGTGAGGTATGAATACGTGCATGCATTCAAACACTGTCTTCAAAGTTAATACAAGTAAATACAGCAACTCCTCTTTCAGTGTTTAGGCAGATTATTAACTATGAGCTAGCCAAATGTGGGCATACTATTACAGGGAATGCTTAAAGGTCTGGCAACTTGAAATAAGGTTTTAGGAGAACTCATCTACTTAGACTTTTTAAATGCCTGCCATAAATGAAACTGAAATGGTAGATGGGGACCACAGCGGTGACCAACCCTTGTTAAGGTCCTGGATGATTTTTGGTCTAGTAACAGATGCTAGCGTTGATGTTTTTTGGTCAAGAGAGTAGGAACAGGAAGAACTACACAGCAGGCTTTACTTTAAATGCTGATTCACATGACTGTTCAAGCTGAGTTGAGATGCTAAACTGGCTTACTATAGACTTTGTAAAAATGGCTCCAGAAGAGTAACTAACTGAAATTTTTAAGTTCACACAGGTTGGAAATATGTACATAACTGCACAAGGTGTTAATTCTGTTCTACAGCGCAGTTTTAGTTGCATAGGTTTTCATTGTATTTATAGTCTGTTTAAGTTAAATCTGGCCAAAGATGAACATTGTTCACCACTAAAATGCCTCTGTCACTTTGAATTCAGTTCTAATTTTGTGGCCAGAATGCGGTGATTAAAGCACTCAATCTTTTTGCAGTGGCATAGGAAGATGGCAAAAATTTCCTAAAGTGCAATAGATTTTCGAGTGTATTGTGCCTTGTTCTAAAACTTTTATTAAGTAGGTACACTTAACAGTATTGAGGTCATTTGTCATGTTGTTACTTCAGTTAGTCTAAGTTTAGGCTCTTGTACATATTGCCCATAATTTGTACAATGTGCTTATTTTATTGCACATTCAGATATACATATATGCACACAAACATATATATGTATACACAAACATATATATACACACACACACAAACATATATATACACACACACACAAACATATATATATATATATATGTCTTGTCTTGTGTGCATGTCCTTAAACTACCAACCTTATTTTGTCTCTTGGAGATTGTTGAACACAGCTTGTCTGGGAAGGGGATGGGACTAGATTCTAAAATTTATTTGGGAGCATTGGGAAGAAAAGTATTTGCACACGACAAATTTGTAGATACTTTTTGCTGTTAGTTTTATATAATATTTATTGAAAATTTTGACAAATATTTATTTGTAAGCCTAAAAGTGATTCTTTGAAAGTTTAAAGAAACTTGACTAAAGACAGTACAAACACGATGACACTTGAATGTTGAATGTCACCATATTCATGAAATTATGTATTTCGGAGTAGTGTGAGCTTTTAACGTTAAGTCATATTAAACTCTTAAGTCAAATTAAGCAGACCTGGCATGGCACGATAGCTATAACTTTCTGATGTTAGTAAAAACAGAATTGGCGACTTGAAATTAAATCATGCCAAGATTTTGATACACTTGTCTAAAGATATTAATGAAATGCTTCACAACACTGATATGAAGTGTCCAGATTCTCAGATGTTTGTTGTGTGAGTTTTGTTTAGTTTTGTGTATTTTTTTCAGTGGATGTCTGGCACACTGCAATCCTCAAACATGTGGTTGTCTTTAGTTGGCAATTTAGTTGGCATAATCAGTGACCTGTACATTCAGTGATAGCGTTTGAGCAAGTTTTATCAGCAGGCAATATTTTCAGTTAATAAGATTTCAAAATCACGTAAGGTTTTAAACTTGCTGAGTATAAAGATTGCACCTCAAGTCACTGTAGCTTTAGTAATTGCTTATTGTATTAGTTCAGATACTAACAATGCATGTGCTGTGAATATTCTGATTTTATTAAAATAAAATTGAAGTACAAAAAATAGATAAGATGCATAAATTGAACAATCTCTAAGACTGCATGGAAAGGAAACTCTTTTGTTCTTGGTATAATATTATGGACCACTGTGAATGTTCTATGGACTCTGTATTCTATATATACTCTTGTTTTCTGAGAATGATCATAGTGGTAGACTGAAATATCGCAATGATCTCAACCCCATTCTTAGCAATGCAATTTCATGTGATAATTTAAGAGTATTCGCAATGCAATTATACGGTGCTTAGATATTTTTAGTTGCTTTCACTCTTATCTATAAGGGATTGTCTTTAATAACCATAGTTTACAAAAGATTATGTGAGGTAGGTTACTATCATACAAGGTAGATGAACTATATTGTGTATTGGACCATGAATTCCATGGATTTTGACAGGCATAAAATAGAAATGGCTGATTTGTGTTTGTAGAAGTTCATTCAATTCCTGAGAGAAATCAGGAGGTGAAATCTAAGAAATGTTAAGCCATTGAGAGGAGGCAGCTATCTTCTTGAACTTAAGATGGGATGACAGATCTTTCAGCCTGAGAACAGCTAACGTGTATTTTAGTTGTCATACTCAGGGTCAAAAGAACTTTCAAAGTAGTTGCTTGATTGTATTTATTTATTTATTTATTTTTGAGACAGAGTTTCACTCTTGTTGCACAGGCTGGGGTGCAGTGGCATGATCTCGACTCATGACAACCTCCGCCTCCTGGGTTCAAGTGATTCTCCTGCCTCAGCCTCCCAAGTAGCTGGGATTACAGGTATGCACCACCACACCCAGCTAATTTTGTGCTTTTACTACAGATGGGATTTCTTCATGTTGGTCAGGCTGGTCTTGCACTCCTGACCTGGGGTGATCCCCCCGCCTCGGCCTCCCAAAGTGCTGGGATTACAGGGCTGAGCCACTGCACCCAGTCTGATTATATTTCACTACGAATTTGGAGCTCTAAGCCTAAAAGAAGGTTTCTCATAATTCATAGAAAAAAGAGGAAACTTTCTCTAAAATTTTAATTTCTTGTGTGCATATTTACAGAACCTAAACACAGATTTTTTCAGAAATATTTGAACATTCTATTTTAAAGAGTTTCATTTTCCATGTTTATATAAGGCATGTTAAAATATTCGTACACCTAAGATAATAGAGCAGCTTTCAACATTTAAGTATAAGTGATTGAATGTTGAATTATGAACATTACAGACCAGAAGATTAAGAAAAATTTTGCATAGTGAAAAATAATTAGGATTTGACATCATTTTTCTGCTTATGTCCATATAAGGAACATTTTCACTTATTTTATGTTTAAATATCCATTATCAGTAAGGGAAGCTAATGATATACATTTTTACATCTTCATATATCTTTGTGATGCATGTGTTTACAGATATGACAGCCATTTAAAATCAGATATTGAAATACACCACTGCCAGGAGAGGAAGTGCACACAATGCTTAACCCCTAGAACTTTGTCATTGCTATAGACCAGTGCCTGCTGTGTGTTTTCCATTGTTCCCTTTTCTGAATTTGAGTTTGTAATTATGTTTATGTTATCCTTTCTCCTCTATTGTATATTAGAGGTAGAGCAGGACAGATGCCTTGGCATTTTAGATAATAGATTGTAGAACTATGAGTAGCCCCGTTAAGGTCAGATGGAGAAGACCACACACCAGCTGGATATCTGAACTTTGAATAGGATGAAGTAACTGGAAGCTATTTGGGAATATCAACAGCAGGATGCATCAGAGTATGTTCTGTCTTGGGCACTAATGGTGCTCATAGATATGTGGTAGCCAGGTAGGTAATCTGTAGCATAAGGCTATATTTTCACCAGTTATGCTGCCTCCCCCATAGTGCTAAGTTGTTGCTGGGAAGTAGCTGCCTAGTCAGGGTCTATATTTCTCTGGATCCCTTGCAATTAGGTGGTATCATATATCCAGTATTGTCAGTGGAATGCAGTTAGGAATTAGATGTATCTTTTGTAAGACTTTCTTTTTTTCATACCTTGATGCAAGAAAACACATTGACTGTTGGATTTTGGCAGTACCAAAACCACAGGAGGGATAGAGTTCAATTCGTTGACTCATAGCTTGGAGGAGAACCACATCCTCCAAAAGCAAAAATCTTATTTTGAAGCTTAGTGTGAAAAATAAACCATTTAAGGTGTTATACATTTTTAGTATCATATATTTAAATGATTATTACTATAACTATTGAAAAATATGTTTGGCATTTAAAAGTCAATTTCTTAAAATTAACTTTCATTTTTTGGTGGGTTTCAATTGGCACTGCAGTTTTTGTCTTTAAATAGATGGCATATTTGATTTTTAAAATTATTTTTCATTTTTCATTGAGGTACTTAAACTGTCGACTTTAGTAGTTTCCTCACAGATCTGTGTTTTCTGTGCTATCACCTTGATCTTTAAATTGCAGAGGACTAAGAAATTATTTGTCCCTTGTGTTCTTTTTAAAGCCTTTAATGAGCTTGCAGACAACTATCTCTTTGCTGTTCCTACTATTAATATTGCAGACGCAACCCTGGGATAGGGTAAAGGTAGGGTAAAAGCAGAGCACTCACTTGACAAGGGGTGGCGTGGGATGGATAGGATGGGATGGATTAGATGCAACACAGAGTAATGATGTAAGGTGACATGGAATAACTGTGTAGTAGTAACTCAAAAGTATCAGAAATTTTTGGACCACGTTAGCTGGATGACTATTCTTTTTTTTTTTTTGAGACGGAGTCTCGCTCTGTCACTCAGGCTGGAGTGCAGTGGCCGGATCTCAGCTCACAGCAAGCTCCGCCTCCCGGGTTTACGCCATTCTCCTGCCTCAGCCTCCGGAGTAGCTGGGACTACAGGCGCCCGCCACCTCGCCTGGCTAGTTTTTTGTATTTTTAGTAGAGACGGGGTTTCACCGTGTTAGTCAGGATGGTCTCGATCTCCTGACCTCGTGATCCTCCCGTCTCGGCCTCCCAAAGTGCTGGGCTTACAGGCTTGAGCCACCGCGCCCGGCCTGGATGACTATTCTTAAGTAAATAAACAATGCTGGGAGGCCGAGGCAGGCGAATCATGAGGTCAGGAGATTGAGACCATCCTGGCTAACATGGTGAAATCCTGTCTCTACTAAAAATACAAAAAAAATTAGCCAGGCGTGGTGGCGGGCCCCTGTAGTCCCAGCTACTCAGGAGGCTGAGACAGGAGAATGGTGTGAACCCAGGAGGTGGAGCTTGCAGTGAGCCGAGATTGCGCCATTGCACTCCAGCCTAGGCAACAGAGGGACACTCCCTCTCGTCAAAAAAAAAAAAAAAAAAAAAAAAGAAACAATGTTATTCTGGCCTGGCTTTGGATTAAAAGGCTGAAGTGTTGGCTAGGGAATTTACATTCTTTGTTTTCTCTCTTGTCTTTATTGTATAGGCAGAGAGGCAGAGAGAGTTTAATTTTAGCCATATCCTTTTATTCTTTAATAATGAGCCATATTAGTCAAGATTTGCATTCTACACCCCTTCTTTCAATATGTAAACAACTTTTAAGTATGCAAAATTTTCTTTGAGACGCCTGGGTTCTGCCACTAGTACCCAACATTTTGAGTTAGCTTTTCTTGCCTAAAGCCTACATACTACTCTTCACTGATCCAGCGTCCCCACTTAACCACCATTGGGCTGTTCTCCTTCCCTAGTTCAGGTTCTCAGTTACTTCTTGGGTGCTCAGAATTTGTTGTTACCATGATTGCGTATGCTGAAATCAATGAATTCTTTGATTTCTTCCAATTCTCTCCGCATCCTTCCAATTCTCTCCGCTCATTACACTTGCATATCCAAGAATTCATGGTGCTCTGCTAAATAAAGGATTATGTTTGGGGGTCACTGCCTTTTAAGAGCACAAAACCGAAGCTTTAAGCGTTTTAGTGATTTCCATAGCTTAGTGTTTAAACACGTGCTCAGAGATGAATTCATTAAAATGCACTCGTCCTCTCAGGCCACTTAGGGTTGCCCACATACATCCACTCTCAGGCTGTTTGAAAATAGGAGGAAGAGGGCACTCAACAATGGATACTTCTAGTACAGAAAGGATTTATGATTTAGAACGTATAACAATATTCTGGTGACTTTGCATTCATGCACTAGTATCCTTTTCTATAGCCTTTCCAGTACATTTTAGAATAAACTATGGGCTTCTTGCTGCAAACTGAGAACAAATCAATGAAAATAAAAGATGTAGGTAATCAAAAGAGGTCTTCACTTTGTCCTCCTGAAAACTCAGGCAAGGTGGAGGCTCAAGTCAGTTAGGGAAAGATTGGGCTGTTCATAATTGCCTATGTGACTTGTCAGTTCCTTTTTAACTCATACAAAACCTTTGTGAGTGTGACATTATATCTAGACAATAGTTATGTTAATTTCCCTAATTGCGATATTATCTGCCTATCAATAGCCACCTATTCTAAACTTTAAAACATGTAGCAATTATTTTTCATGCTCAAAACTCAAAGTGACAATAACATTGGAAAAAAAGAGACATTTCCTGTGAATTCAGTTAAAATAGAATGCTCACTTTTTCCTCAGAATGATGCTTTTTAAAATTTTTATTATGCAGTACATGCTTATTAGGGAAAATATGGTTAACACAGAAAAATAAAAGGAAAATTGTAAACTGTAATTTTACTAAACAAAGACATCTACATAACATTTAGGTATATTTTCTTTTCTCAAGGCATCTATTACAGATATTTGCCATTCTTGTTGAATTCTCAGCATGTGTGTGTGGGGAATTTCCAGCTTATGAAGCAGATCTTGCCTCCCATTTTAGAAGCAGAAAACCCAAGGCTTATGTTCAGTTGGTCTCATAGCTAAGTGCAAGCATATTAACTTCGGCTATCCCAATTTGATATGCACACTCTGAGCTTTGGATTGAGAATTCCTGAGGCAAAGCAGCAGAGACACAGGAGAATGTATTCCTATGGGGTGGAGAGGCAGTAGCACCAATATCCCATTTCCCAAGGGAGAAGAAGCAACAGTTTCAGCGTCAGCATCATTTACATGGTTTTGGTGATAAAACATTTTTGGGTGACAGTGACTATGCCCAGCAGTTCTTGTGGCAATGTAGCTACTTTAATGGTTCTGAGGTGTGATTTGTGTGTTGCCAGTGACTGCCAGGCCCCACCCTTGTTCTTCTAGCTCTCAAAGTTTGCAAGTTTCCTAATATAGTCATCATGCCTATAATCTTAGAACTCTGGGAGGCTGAGGCAGGAGGATCACTTGAGGCTAGGAGTTTGAGACTAGCCTGGGAAACATAACAAGACCCTGTCTCTACAAAAAAAAAAAAAAAAAAAAAAAAAAGCCAGGTGTGCTGGCGTATGCTTGTAGTCCCAGCTATTTGGGAGGCTGAGGTGGAAGGATCACTCAAGCCCAGGAGTTTGAGACTGCAGTGAGCTATGATCTCATCACTACACTCAAGCCTGGGCAAGAGAGTGAACCATCTTATAAACGAACAAACAAATAAATAAATTAAAATTTATTTTTACTAAGATTATCTGAGTTAGTTTATACTGCTCACAACTAAAAATACCGAATCAGTGAATTATTTTTTATTGTGTGGTTGGAATCCTATTTTACCATGTTTCTTAGTCTGGGGTAAATTCTACCTATGGACTGGAATTTTCTGAAGGAAATTTTTATGTATGATTTCAGAGTTATGTTCATAATTAAAGGAAATATTAATGAAAAATTCCAGTTTCATTTGCAAAGACAGAAACTGATTCTTTCACTATTTTGTAAGTTATTTTTTAAGGTTTCTTCAACTGTTTTGCTTGGTGATTTGTTAATTTTCTTCCTTAGGGTTCCTTTAAAAGACATAGGTCATTGACTTTTGCTTAATAAAACTCCTATTTTTTAAATAGGTTTATTGATATATAATTTACACATGTTTAAATGTTCAATCCAGTAGTTTTCAGTATATTTACAGAGTTGTGCAGCCAACCCAATAATCTAATTTTAAAACATTCTCATCATTCCAAAAAGAAATTGTGTGCCTCTTCACAATGATTATCCTTTTATACTCCTTCCTCTCCCCTTCAGCACTAGGCAACCAGGCAACTACAGAAGTAATTTCTTTCTCGTTAGATTTACCTATTCTGTTTATTTCATAGAATTGGAATTATGCAGTATACTGTCTTTTGTGGCTGGCTTCTTTCGCTTAGCATAATGGTTTTGAGATTAGTCTATGTCATAATACAAATACACAAATCAGTATTTAATTTCTTATTATGGATTGCCAAATAAAATTTCATTTTATTGAAATTCCATGTTTTATTTATCCATTCATCAGTTGATAGGTAGTTAGGTTGCTTTCACTTTTTTTGCTGTTATAAATAATGTTGCTATGAACATCTATGTATAAGTTGTGTGTGAATTTATGCTTTCATTTATCTTGGGTAGATACCTAGAAGTAGAATATCTGGGGTCCAATGGTAACTCTGTGTTTAACATATTGAGAAACTGATGAAGTGTTTGCTGTGGTGGCTGCACCATTTTACACTCATTTCTATTTCAATGTATCCACATTCAATGCATTCAGTTTCTCCACATTCTTGCCACAGTATGTTATTGTCTGTCTTTTTGATTATGGTTATCCTAGTAGGTGTGAAGTGGTATTTCATTGTGGTTTTGACTTCCAATTCCCTAATTGCTCAAACAATTATGGAGGCTGAAGAGTCTCATGATCTGCTATCCACAAGCTGGGGAACCAGAAAAGACCGTGGTGTACACTAGTCCCTCCTTATTTGTGGTTTCACTTTCCATGATTTCTATATGTGTATGTTATGACTAGTTGGTTCATAGTATTGTGTATATTCTCTATTTTCTTATTAACTATCTCTCTAGATGTATGTTATGACTAGTTGGTTCATAGTATTGTGTATGTTCTTTATTTTCTTATTAACTATCTTTCTAGATGTTCTGTCCATTATTGAAAGGAGAGGGTATTGGAGTCTTCAAGCATTATATTACTGTAGAACTGTTGTTCTCTTTATTTCTTATTTCTGTCAATGTATGTTTTATACATTTTGGAGCTCTGTTGTTAGGTGCTTATATATTTACAATTATTATATCTTCTTGATGAGTTGAGCCTTTTAGAGATATGTAATATCCTTCTTTGTCCCTTAAAATAGTTTTTCACTTGAGGGCTATTTTGTCTGTTGGTATAGCTAACTCAGCTCTTGTTTAGTTACTGTATTACATGAAATATATTTTATCCTATTTGTAGCTCTAGATCTAAAGTGAGTTTCTTGCAGAAAGCATGTAGTTGGATCACATTTTTTTTTTTTTATTCATTATGCCAGTTTTTGCCTTTTGGTTGGATAGTTTTAATCTGTTTACATTTACAGCAGTTACTGAGAAGAAGGGGTCATTTCAATCACTTTGCAATTGTTTTCTGTATGCCTTAGGCCATTTTTGTTTCTAATTTCCTCTTTTATTGACTCCTTTTGTATTCAATCTATTTTTTGTAGTTAAACCATTTTTATGGGCCCTTTCATTTCCTTTTTTGTATTACTTTTTAAGGATATTTTATTTGCAGTTGCATGGAAATACTTTACCATCTTAAGTTTATGACAATCTAGTTTTAATTGATATCAATTTATCTTCGATAGCATAGAAAATTCTCTGCTCTAGGACAATTCTGTTCCCACTTCTATGTTGTTATCATCAATTATATATTTATACATCATGTTCTTAACAACAGATCATAATTATTTTTATGCATTTGTCTTTCAAATTGTGCTGTAAATGAGAAGTGAAATTATGAATAAAAAATGCAGCTACAATACAATAACACTGGATTTTATATTTGCACACGTAGTCACCAGAGAGCTTTATTACTTCAATGACATTGAGTTACTGCCTAGTGTGCTTCAATATCAACCTTAAAAATATCCTTTAGCATTTTGTGTAGGGCAGGCCTATTGATAAGGGACTCTCTTGGTTTTTGTTTATTTGAAACATCTTAATTTTTTCCTCATTTTTTGAAGGGTAGTTGTGATGGATTAGAATTTTTTTTCCAGCACCTTAAATATGTCATCACATTGCCTTCTGGCCTTCATAATTTCTGATAAGAAATCAATTATTTTAAAATTTATTTTCAGATTATTTTATTATTTTTTAAAAATTCATTCATTCAATAACTATTAATGAGTCCAGACCCTAATAGAGCTTACATTTTAATTGAGGAGATATACAATAAATATAATGAATTAGTAAATTATATAGTATTCTGGAAGGTGATAAATTCTATGAAACAATAAGCATCAAGATGGAGGATAGGGAAAAATTGTGTGTGTTATTGAGGGTGAGGAGATATGGAATTTTAAATAAGGTAATCAGGATTGGCCTTATTGGGAAAAGATTTGATGAAATGAAGAAGTTTGTCATGCTACTATCTTGGTGGCCAGCATTCTACAGAGAAGGAATAGTCAGTATGGGTCCTGAGGTTGTAGCATGCTTGGCAAAGTTACAGAACAATAAGGAAGCCAATGTAGATGGATCCTTGAATCCTAATAAGCACAGGAAAGAACAGGTGAATACGGAGGAAGGGTAGAAAAGGCGACATCATAAAAGTGCTTCTAGGCCATTGTAAAAATTTTGGTTTTCTTTTGAGTTAAATGGGAAGGCAGTAGAGGGTTTTGAGTAGAGGGACAAGATGATGTGATGCTGTTTTAAAATAATCATTCTGGTTACTTTATTGAGAATCAACTGTATAAAGGAAATGGGGTAGAGACTATTGTAATAATGTTTTTGAACATTTGTTTTTTTGTTTGGCTTTGCTCTATTTATGCATTAGCTCATTTAATTCTCATATCAGTACTTTGAAGAAATTATTATTTTTTCCTTCTTCGTTGATGAATTAAGTGAAGCTCAGAGCAGAGAACCCCTTGCTTGAAGTCCTCCAGTAAACTGTTAGTGAAGATCAGATGTAACCCATGTCTGTTGATTGGACTGTCCTGGTTGTCACAACTCTAAAATTCTATGCTTCATTACCTAGCTACATGCACTTTTGGCCCTCCCTTCCGATGCACTGGCTCTCTAAGCAGAATTTCTTTTTATCTTTTGAGAATTTTGTCCCCATAATTTTTTTTTCTGAATCAATAACTTAGGAAAATTAGACATTTATATGAGGAAAAATCAACAAGGAAGCACAATGTAGTTTTTGAGGAATGGTTAGGTGAGTGTGTTTAGAAAAGAGAGGACCCTCCATAACATATATTTTACTAGCCAAAAGGAAAACAGTAAGACTTCTTTTAGTTTTAATATTAGTTTTAATGGTTTTAAAGAAAAAATAGAAATTAAATCTGTCACATTATCACATATGCAAAGGGTGTAAATATGTTAAACATATTCAGTATAATTATCACAACTTGAAAATAATTTATGCACTACAAATTTTATGTACATTTACTTCTTATATAAACAGATTTTTCACCTATATATATATATGTATTAAAACACAAAACTAATGACCTTGTGCAGCCCTACTGAACTTTATTCTTTATTCTTGCTTGGCCTTAAGGGAAATTATTCCAAACTTATTATTCTACATGGTCCCTGTCATTCTGGATTTCCTTAGCTTTTGACACATTATCAATGACAAGTAGGAAATTGTTACTGTTAGAAGTGTGAGAAATGTTTGTAATTCTCCTGCTTTTCTATTTGATGAAATAGTTTACCAGGTACTAATCAGAAAATTTTAGAGGAAAGTTTTGCATATGCAAAAACTAAATTCATATGTTCAGTTGGCCAGCATTTATTTTTCACATTCATTTTGTATTTCATAGGCTTGATACCAAGCTTCTAGGTATTCTTGATGTGCTTTGTAAGGGTGGCGTTCACTCTGAAATTGCTCAGTTCGCTGTTTCTAAGACATTGGCATGATCTGGAAAAGGACATGAATTCGGCTGTTGGGTCAGTAATATCACCATCATAAAGTTAGAAGCCTGAATAATGCAACAGTATACTATACTTGGTAAAAAATAAAAAAGTGTGAGAGTGGATTCTGTAATAATTATGTCTGCTTTAATATTTTCCCATACAGGTAATTTCAATATCTTGTACTTTGTCTAGATGCAAAATAGTAAGCAATGTTTATTTTTGATTTAATGTGTTTTGTTTAAAAGAGAATCCTTACAGTGATGTAAACCTTTTTGATTCTTTCACATTTCTTTAAAAAATATTTTGAAATTTTCTGATACTGATCTAAATAAAAAATCCTGGGCTGTTTTAACCATCTGCCTAGTAGTCTGAGCCAGTGTTTGCCTTCAAACAATGGAAAGATTCACACTGAACTTTAGAAACAGAGGGTAGAGTAAATTTTGAAGGCAGATTCTTTCAAAGCTTAGCAAATATGAAAACACTGGCATGACTTTATTTAAAAATGAATCCCACTGAATTTGATTTTGTGCGTTATTCTGTAATTCTTACCGTCAAAATTCAGACAGAAGGGTGAACATCTTCTCTTTTGTATTTCACTCTCGTTTTATTATTGTTGTTTAAATTTTTGAACTTAAAAAATTCTGCCTATAGGGCTCAGTTTAAGGGCCATGAGCAGTGAGTGAATGATGCCAGCTTTTTTTCTGGAGAGCATTGAAAAAATACTGTCCGAACCTTGGGTATTTCTGTCACACTAGAAGCGAGGTGCTCAGTAAGCAACACAGCAATAAATATGTTCACAGAAGCCAAGCCAAACCAACAATCCAACTGACAAGGCCAATATTTTTCCTTAGAAATAAATGTCTTAGACAATTCTACTGAATTTCTCTAATATGTGAGGGCCAGGAATTACATTTTTCAAATGTATGATACTCGGGTAGTGGCTGATGGCATTAAATTTGAGAGCTAAACTTCACATTCTTATTTTACAGCTGAATATGGTTCCATATGTCTAAAACACTAATTAATGTTAGTACCATGTCATTCACAAATTTAAGAAAATGATAACTGTTTTTACATATTAGGCTTTTTCTTGACACTTTTACATTGTATGGTAAACATTCATATGTTTTAAGAATGAACATTCAAAAACATTATATTCAAACAATTAGATACTAAATAATAATAAATTTGCTTATTTAAAACATGCACACAAGCTTCACAGACTTTATTGAGCATATGGGAATGCTGTAATGACCACTTATTATTTCAGTATTCGATTTTAATTCTTTGAAGTTGTTGCATTCATTAAATGATTGAATGTGTAGGCACATTTGAATGTGTATGTGTCTCTTTGTTTATTGGTATCATCAGAAGAAATTCAGCTGGAACACATATGTTTAGCTTGGTTAGACTTTGAACACTTTGTAACAATTGAACATTTCTGCTTTTGGCTTCAAAATAGGGAAGAGGTTTGAGAAATAGACCATGATTTGCCGTTGCATATTTGCTTTTATTCTGTTCTTCAAAAATATTTTGTTTTAATATTGGTGGAGGCACAACAATAAAGTGTTAGAGAGTATTATTTTAGACAAATATCTGTAAAAATCGAACTGAATAGTTTAAAGGAGAAGTTTGTATACACATTCACATTCTCAAAAAGTTTCTGCTTCCTTGAGCAGGATTCAAGGAAAGATGATCTATAAGCATTGAGGTCTGGATGTTACTTTTTACACTTAAAAGTATTTCTTGTTATGTTATGAGTCTTAGAAATGTGCTAGTATATATCTTCTTGTAGTAAAATTGATGCTTTCTTAGGACTATTATCTCATTTCTTGCTGGTAAGACTTCTGAATAACAAAATGAAAGAAAAGTTCTCTCTGTGGAAGGAGGTGTGTTAGACTCATCCTCTTGCTCAGCTGGTATTAGTTCACACATATCCAAACTATTGTGCAGGTTTGTTTTCCAAGAGGTAACTCACCTTTCCACACCTTGCCTGGTTTGCTCATATGTACCATATATTGGTATTTTTCAACCATATTTTCTTTTGTCACACTTACGAATTTTTTTCCCTAAGGAGTTACCTTTGAAGATATTTTCTGATAATTTCTCCTAGTCCTTATTCTATTTCCAGTGAGGGGAGAGGAAGAGAACACAAATAGTATTCTTCCCCTATTTATTGGAATGTACCTTTACTGTTTTATAATCTAACCATTTAAAAAATCTGTGAAAAATAAAGAGAATGATAGGAATTTTCTTTATATTTTTTAAGGTCCTAACTTTGACTACTTTTTAGCTTGGCATTCAAAAATAAGTAATGGTCAAAAAGTATATAATTTTTAAAAATTTCACTCTCTCACAAAAAAAAAAAAAATCAAGAGAATGAAATATACATTTGCCTAATGATTTAACTAGATTTCCTTTTCAGTTAAATGCCACGGAAGAAATCTTTAACTCTTTAAACCTTTACATTCTACAAAATGAGTTTTCTTGAGCAAAGATTTTCAGTTCCTATTTCTTGACGTTAATTTTCTGTTACTCTAGTGGGAAAATGAATCATTTAACTTTTTTTCCCATTTTATTTCTCTAGGCAAAAAAAAAGTCCATTTTATATAGATTTTGTTTCCCTTAGCTTATGATATTATGTTTTAAAGATTCTTTAATCTCTTAGAAAAATTATATGTCATTTTAATGTCACAAATGTATATTGCAATTTGTAAATGAGATAGTATTTTTCTGACATATTTTTGTTTGTTGCATATAATAATTTAGAGTTTTCAAAGAATAAATTTAAAGCCCATTTTATTTTGGGTGGAGGCTAACATTTTATTAGTGTCTTTGTCACATTTATATGCTACCTTTCTCGAGTTAACCATATCTGCCTAAAAATTGCTTTCTGTTTCTAGAAAGTATATAGGACAGGACTGATAAATAGGAGAATGGGGGCCTAGACTGGCGCCATGATGGACCCACACTAATCTTTTACCTCAGGAAATGAAATTAAG
This sequence comes from Trachypithecus francoisi, assembly GCF_009764315.1. Taxonomy (NCBI): domain Eukaryota; kingdom Metazoa; phylum Chordata; class Mammalia; order Primates; family Cercopithecidae; genus Trachypithecus; species Trachypithecus francoisi. The sequence goes on from NW_022681454.1 coordinate 100,058,160, forward strand.
GCTATTCATCCACAGAGGTATAGGGTGAGCTTATGAAACTTGAAGTGGTGGAGGCAGATTTGGAATTCCTGCGGGAGCAGCCATTGAAACTTGGGTCTCTTGGCGTTGCTCTTTTCTTCCGACTGGACCTGGTGGTATCTGCATTGCTGGGGTCAAACACGACTGTCATGGACTCCATCCTGGTCACCGTGTACATACTGCTTTGCCGGGTTGGATAAAACCTGGTGGTCTTGAGCTCTAGCTCATCATAGCTGGAAACTTTGATGAAAGGACACCAGCGAAATGCTCTCTTGAAGCCAGCTCGAAATCTGAGGAAAAGCAGGCCACGGAAAGAAAAAGTTGTTTTTTTCAAGCAGGTATGTCTTTCAGCTGCCACAGAAAATTCTACTTAAGGTAGTTATAACAACTCAGTTTTTGAGTTTGGTTTTTAGCCAAACTTAGAATTTGTGTCACAGTATTGTTGTTAGTCTTTTAGTTCTTGTTTGAATTGAATTGAATGGAAATTAATTTCCCATTAATGAGAAGCATTGATTCCCAGCAATGAAAAGCATCTCATTCCCACCAGTGAGAAGTCATCAATAGCAAACGCATAGCGTCAGGTAACCAATATAGTAAAGAAACAGCATATTTTTCTAAAATAATTTTATACATTTACATAAATATAATTGAATTAGGCTTGCTAATTAAGGCACTTAAAAATGATATATTTCAAAATAGCTCCTTTCAGAAATGATTACACGTTTATAAAGTCTCATTTAATGTTAGAATTAATTGCTAATCTTGATGGTTTTTATCTAATCATGTATGAAAGTACAAAATCCTTATCTTTGTAAACCTTTAAATGAAGTTGATTAAAAGTGGGATGTAATGCTTGTGGGGTGGCGGGAATTGAGATATGGCTTATGCAATTAGTGAAAAAAAAAGGCAAGAATTAATTAAGTATTTAACAAACTTAAGGCACAGTGTGGGAGAGCCCCAACTGGAGAGAGAGAGCTTAGGATTTAATTCATGCAGTTACTTACATAAAGTCCCAATTCTACTTGCAAAAAAAAAAACACATTAACTTATTGCAGGACTTACCAACCCTGTGAAATTTAACCTTACCCCTTCATGTGCTGACCAATAAAACCAAGGTGGTTTTATCTGGAAAGCAGATTTTATCATTTTTTTCTAGTTTTACATTTGACTATAAATATTCTCACTTTTCATTTTTTAACTTTATAAACATCTTTCCCTTGACCACCGTGATTTCTTCACAAGCCATCTCCATGGAGGCTGCACACTCTCTTACTCACCCCACCTCACCATGCAGGAAGGAGGATTGGAGCTCCCCTTGTTTTTACAAAACCTGCTACTTCAAAGTTTATTTATTTACAACATATCCTTTTTAATAAAGTCTGCTCACATATGCCATCATCTCTCCATCTTATAGAAATTATTCAAGAATTTCTAGGAAGTATCTTTATTTCTTTGAAGATTTGAGCATATTTTCAATTCTCCTTCAATCATGAGGGTACTTCTTTTTCTTTGGCAGGTAAAATTCTGAGCTTTTGGAGGAAGAAGTTGGCCCATAAAAGAATCATCCAGTTAGAACCCCAAGAACATTGTTTGGGGCATCTAATTATTAATGTGGGATGCTTTATAAAGTGTGTATGGGGGGTCTTAAAAGATAAAGCCTGTGCCTCTCTCAGTGAATTCTTAAAGTTTCCCTTCCTTCTGCACGTTGAATTTGCACCAAGAAAATGGAACAACATTGTATGTTTCCAGTGAAGGTGGGTGTGACAAGCAACTTGCATTTCGTTTTGTTTTTACCTTTTATTCAGACAGCAGTAGATGATGGGATTGTACATGGTTGAGCTCATTGCCAGCCAAAAGCTAGCCAGGTAGACCTGCTGGATGTATTTCCATCTATTTAGTTGTTGATAGATTGCAGTGAGAATGAAGTAAATATGATAGGGCAGCCAGCAGATAGCAAATGTCATGACAACAATAATCATCATTTTGACAACCTATAAATAAAAAAAGTCATTTTTGACAAACATAATACTCATTGAATATAATAGTTCCAACAGCTTATTGCAAATCATGCTTTTCTGATAATACACATCATGCCTAGGGAATAGTCAATATATTAAAAAATGGTGAAGCAATATAAGGACATTTGCCTAAGGTAAGTCTCAAGAAAGTATGCTATGTCACTATTCATTTCTATCTATCTAAGTGAATGGGTAGTGCTAACTCAAACACAGACAAGTATATTTTGATTGGCCTGAAGAAAATAAGTGTTTACAAAAACCCAGAGAGCCTAGAACAGAGAGAGAGTGTTGGGGTCTCCGTGTTTCCTAAACAAAGGAATGAACACACAAGACAACACAAGACAAGACAAACATGGCGGCCACCCTGAATCGCGTGCTCTGCTTTATTTTATACAGTCGTTTGTGGAATGTTGCCAAGTCACAAGACACATTGTTGTTTTTCTGACCTTTCCCTGACTTTCTGCATTTTCAAGATGTTTACACATAAACAAGCCGCCAGGGTCTGCTGTTTGCAGCTGGCTCCTTTGTCCTCCCTGTTTGCAGGGAAGGAATGCCCTGCTTCGTTTGCAAGAGCAGGACTAATCGGGAACATCTGGTTTGCGAGCACGTAGTCCTCTACAAGATAGGAACTAGGATGTGGCTGTGTAGCCTGCATTGTACAATAGTGGAGACATTATCTCCAGGAAATCAAGTAAGTCACTATGGAGGTTTACTAGGCTGCTAGGGCTGGGCTTGTTCAAGTCAGTACTCTTTTATAGCCTGACTATAGCTTAAGACTATTCAGATTTCTTTAATAGACTGCTCACTATGCAACCTTATGAATATTAATTTGGTTTCTCTTATAATCTGATATTGGGGAAGATTTCCCCAAATAGTGATTATATGTAAATATTCACATTAGTGTGAGGAAAATACTAACTTCAGATTTGCAAATAGGTTATTGGTTTATGCAACTGTTTTTTACATTAGCTTTTATGACTTTGGTAAGCATAGGCCATTTCCTTTGATAGTATACTTGTGAATGATAATATCCTGGACAGCTCTAATCAAAGTAGAATGTCAGCTATTATTTCTCTTCCACTAGGCCTAAAATTCCTGAAGACAGAATGTCTTAACTATCTTTTTACTCCCAGCATCTACCACAGTCCTTGGTATATAGCTGAGATAAATAGATATAGAATGAATGAGTAATAAATAGCAATGTACAGTTTGTAGCAGGAGGTTGAAATGAAGGATGTTTTGTGTGTCTCTAAATAAAATAAAATCTATTCCATTGTCTGTGTTTATAAGAAAGGTAGAATCAAAGGTATTAAACACTGAGCAGCTTGACTTTTCATTTAAAATAATATTCTCTGAGTATCTCATTTGATATTTCTCAGAATCAATCTATCTGCTAAATATGTTCATGTCTCTTTTGGAAATTTGGAAATAGTAAAAAGTTTAAAATAAGATACTTTAAGCTAAATAATTTTGAAGCTTACCTGCGGTCAGATTAAAACAAATCAGAGAAAGCTCTGATATAAAGGACCTATGAGGCACCTCGGAACTAGGAAGATACAGTAGTTATGAAATGGACTTGTCATTTGACTGCAAATTAGGGATTCAGATGAAGGTTGGCAAGGTTTAGTCAGGAGAGACATGATTTTAGAAACAGACAAAGCATGAAATGGATCAATGTGGAAGGTAACTCTTCCCTAAGGGCCAAACCACTGTACCATCCAGGTGACCAGCGCTGAGCAGATGGAAATTGGCCATCAGAGATGAAAATCCAGGTCAACAACTCACGAAATGTCATCACTGGTCACACCATATAACATCTTTTGATTTTCCCAGTGTTCTTCAAATTACATTGCTTTCTTCTGAGGAACTGCTTTTGTATTTCTGTATTTTATTTCTCAGGTTTCCTATTCATAATTCATATATTTGTGAAAAACAAGTGATATAATTTAATTTACATTTATGCAATATTTTACATATTTAATGATTAATTAATTGTCTTTCAATTGCACATTAGCAAATTGAGGCAAAAACCCAAAGCTCTGACCACTGTGATTCGTGTAACTAAGAAAGATCTTTCTTTTCTTTTTACCCTCTATTTACAGATAAAAACATCTGTCGAATATCTTGAGTCTAGAAAATAACATTGAGAAAAATAGTGGTTGAGGACCAATTCCTTGTCCAGAAGTTTACAATATAATGAAAAAAAATAAAATGTACAATTTTAATAAAAATGCATGCATTGAAATGTTGAGTATGAACATGTGCAGATAAAATTTAAACTAATATTTATGAGAATCTACTAGCTTATTGTAACAAAGACTGACTCAATACATGCCTACTAACTGTAGGTTCAGAGGATATTAGACTAAATGAAATGGGTCTATTGATGTTTTCATTGTTGAATTTGTGAGCATTCTAGTATTCCTTGAACAGGGTAGTTAAGCTCCAGCCATAGATTATTTTCCCTGGCTCCTCTCTCTACCTAGAACACTCTTCTAACCATGATTCCCAGGGTTTAAGTACCTCACCTCCTTCAAGTCATTGCACAATTGTCATTTTTTCTTTGAGTGCTATTCTGACCAACTGATTTAAAATCACAATCTGCCCTTTCAGCCCTCCCAGAACCTCTTAGCTTGCTCTTTCTCTTCAGTTTGTTATGTTTTTTCTTTATTTTGTGTCTCCTGATGCTGGACTGTAAAAGAGCAAGGATTTTCTGTTTGTTTTGTTCATTTGTATTTCAGGCACCTAGACTGGACTTCATACATAAAGGGTACTCAGAAATTTTTTAAATGAACAAGTGAAAGTGACTATAAAACAAAAGAAACTGAAAGACACAGACAGTTAAGTAATGTCTAAGATTTTACTCAGTCATCAATTACTAGTATCATTTGTTTTTCATTTAAGATGATCATGTGTATGTAAAATGAGCATGGAATTTACTGCTATTTCTGCTTTCAAGGCAAACAAATTTAAAAAGAGAATGAGTCCAAAAATAATATAACTTTTTATTTTCTTTCTTTTTTTTTTTTTTGAAATGGAGTTACTCTGTCACCCAGGATGGAGTGCAGTGGCGCGATCTTGGCTCACTGCAACCTCCGCCTTCCGGGGTCAAATAATTCTTCTGCCTCAGCCTCCCTAGTAGCTGGGATTACAGGAGTGCATCACCATGCCTGGCTAATTTTTGTATTTTTAGTAGAGAAGGGGTGTCACCATAGTGGCCAGGCTGATCTCAAACTCCTGGCCTTGTGACCCACCCACCTCGGCCTCCCAAAGTTCTGGGATTACAGGTGTGGGCCACCATACCCGGCCTAATATAATTATTTTTATGGGGCACATGAAAGCATTAGATTTCATTCTAAGCAAATGTTAAGAGCAAGTAAAATATCTTTGAGAATGTTAACATAAATTGTATTTGAATCATTTTATACAGACTGACTACAAACTCCCTATGCACAAAATTGTTTTCCGACAATTGCTGAAAACCTGCCAAGGCTATCAGAGTCCTTTTAGATAAATTTCCATTTTCAAAGTGCAAAAAGTTCAGAAAAACATGCAAAAATTAAAATGCATGTGGAAAATGGAACAGAGACTTCAGATAGCTTCTAACTCACATACAGAGGGCCTTTAGGACTTGTGAAAGATTTATAAACATATTTTAAAAATTTTAAGAAAAGTTTAAAATACCCTACAACATTTTTTAAAAGTGAAACAGTGGCTATAATATATTTTCTGTACTTATTTCCATATAATACCGTTACCTTGGCTCTCTGCTTACAAAATCTTGTAGTGTTATTTCAGATGATGAACTCTCTGGACCCTAGTTTTGATGTGAATGCAAACGTAGGCTCTTGGGTGGGAGAAATTATCTGCTTTGTGAAATGCTGAAAGCACAAAATTGAAATCACCCTCCTGATAAAATGCCAAAGAAAAGAACTCTTTGAAGCATGAAGCTTGAGCAATGATAGATGTGCAGGTACTATAAGCAGTTACCACTGTATTGCATGGCTGAACAATGGTAACAGGGCGGACAGGCTATGAACTGTTAAAGAGAAAAAAGAATCAGGTGGTGAACTTTCAGAATCTTGAGATTTTTAGGCAAGATCAAGATGACAATCTGGGACAGAGAAGGTTCAAATCTCTCATCATGTCTTAATAATGTTATTAAGTGGGTAGCCACCCATTATCCTTGGACACTTGCAAGCAGGATGAAGGAGGAAAGTGGGGACATGTAATGTAGCCCTTACAAAGTTATAGTGCCTATTTTTAGCAGTTAAGAATCGAACTACATAGGCAGGATGGAATTGCATGTCTTCATATATTAGTGAGAATAAACTTTGGATACCTCTCCTTCACGTATCGAAGGGGAAAGATCTTAGATTTTTGTATACCATACAGATTAGACTGAAATGCCTACAGCTGTTCTTATCTATCACATTAAATTAGTGTAGGAAGGATGTTTTTGAGGTTTGGGTTGTAAAAGCAAAAATTAGTTTAGGAAATTAACTAAAATGCTGACAACTATTTAGAAAACTCTAGGGGTCATATTCTTTGGTACAAGATTGATTCTTTCTAAATGCTTAGAATAAAAATAATCAGCTTGGTGTGACAAAAAACAAAACAAAACAAAACTTCTTGTTTTGATTAGAATCTCCTTAGAGCATATGTTTTGAAGAATCATCCCATGGACCACACCCTGCCACTTGCTCATATCTGTCCTCTGCACAAGTGTTCTCAAATGGATCATTATTTTCCTTTAAGTAAAAATTTCAGGCCATTTTTTTCTAATCACAAATTAGCAGACTAAAATAATATACTAAAGGGTAAGATGTTTTAAAAATTAATAAAAAGCATCAAAATTGAAAGTATTACTTCATAGGCTATTTAGGTTTGGCTTTTGGTGCTTCACTTTCAAAGACAAAAGAATTTCAGTATCACATGATATTTTGCAGAGTGCAGGATGACTCGGAAGATAAATTTGGCCAGTAATTTCAGGACTGGGTGAGAATATAGGCATTTTATGTGAGTGTCATCTAAGAAATTGGGCACTGTTGCCAAATCCAACTAACATGCACATTCAGTTAACATTAGCCTAGAGCAATGCCTATAAGAAATTATGTCAAGCCCAAGCAAATGAAAAAACCTGTGTGCATGTATATGCAATTATGGAAAATATGTGTGTGTGTGTGTATGTTGTATTGTGTTGTGTTGTGCTTGCACTCTATTTCTTTGCATTTCATCGGTCATGTTTCCTTTTTAAAGTAATTTTACGTTTTCATTGTAAACTTGATCTTTGAGAGCACTATAAGATTTCAGGCCTATAGTGGTGTGAAACCAAAGGAAAAGATGCAACCACAAAAAGGAAGACAAGATTGATGGCATTAGAAAAGTAAGTACATTAAATCAGAAAAAATAAAGATGGATTTTATGGCATCATGGTTAGGGATAAAAACTTACAGAGGCTTTTAATGGCCTGAATTGTGGCCCCCATAAAATTCATAAGTCAATGTTCTAATTCTTGATACCTCAGAGTGTGTCTATACTTAGAGATAGTGTCTTTAAAAAGGAAATTCAGTTAAAATTAGGCCATTAGGGTGAACCCTAATTTGATATGACTGGTGTCCTTCTAAGAAGAAGACATCAGGAAATAGACACAGAAAGGTAAAGACAGGGAGAAAGACAGGCATCTGTATGCTAAGGAGAGATGTGTTTGAAGAAACAAACCCCTGTCACTTTGATCTTGGACTTGTACCTTCCAGAATTGTGAGAAAGTAAACTTCTGTTCTTAAAGCCATCCAGTTTGTGGTATTTTCTTATGGAAGTCATGGAAAACTAATACAGAATTTGGTAATGAGAGGCGAGGTGCTGCTGTAACAAATGCCTAAACATGGGAAAGAGGCTCTAAGACTGAGTAACTGGTACAGGCTGGAAAAATTCTGAGATGTAAGAAAAAGCCTAGATTGCTTTGAAGAGAATGCTGGTAGAAAGATGAACACTAAAGGCAATTCTAATGAGGTTTCAGAAGAAAAAGACGAGAGCAATAGAGAAAGATTTTTATAGTCTCAGAGATATACAGATATCATCATGAATAGAATGTTGACAGAAATATGAACATTAAAAGTGCTTTTTGTGAAGTCTCAGATGGAAATGAGAAACCTGTTATTGGACCCTGAAAAAAAAGGCAGTTATTGTTATAAAGCAACAAAGAACTTGGCCAAATTATGCTTTAATATTTTGCAGAAAGTAGAATTTTTAAGTGATGAACTTGGATATTTAGCTGAGAACTTTTCTAAGCAAAGTGTTGGAGGTATGTCCTGGTTTCTACTTGTAGCAAATTGTTAGAGGAAAGAAAGAAGTTGAAAAGACATTTGTAAGCAAAAAGGAACCAGAACTTAAAGATCTGGAAAATTTTCAGCCAATCCACATTGTAAAAAATGAGAAAGCATGTTCTGGAGCAAACACTAAAGGTATGGGTGGATATGCATTTGATAAAGAGATTATAGGAATATGACCTATGGATCTAATCAGGTATCTCTGCAGAAGACAGGAAAAATTACGGGGTTATACTAGTAGAAATGCTGCCAGATTTTGACTGAAGGGGACAGATACAGGGTGAAATTAAGGAAGGCAGCCAGACTTCTGTGATTCTATAGGACAGGTCAGTAGAGCTACCCAGCTACAAACATGTATTATCCTTTAAGAAAAAAGGACAATGACCCTAAAGGTGAATCAGAGGTTGGCAGGGCTGCTGCTGCCACCACGGGCCCAGAGCACACAGGCTGTGAGGTAGGGCTGTCTCCTCTTTCAGGTCCAGAGTGGTTGGAGTGCTGCCCAGGACCAAGAGAGTAGGCTATCGTTCTCAAGGTCCTGGAGGACATAACATTGAGCCAGCAAAGATTATTCTTTAGCATTAAAATGTAATGGAATTTGTCCTGCCAGATTTCAGATTTGCTTAGAATCCATCACCCCTTTCCTCTTTCTGGTTTTTCTCTTTTGTAATAGAAAAGTCTATTCTATGACTTTCCCATCTTTCCATTTTGGAAGCAAGTAACTTTTCTGGTTTCACAGGTTCACAGCTGGAGATAAATTTTGCTTCAGGATGAATCATACCTTGAGTCTCACCCATATCTCAATTAGATGATAATATAAATAAGACTTGAATTTAGCTTTGATATTGGAATGGGTGAAGACTTTTGGGGCTTTTGGGAATGAGGTGAATATATTTTGCACATAAGAAGGACAGAAATGTTAGGGGGTGAGTGGACAGAATGTTGTAGGCTGCATTGCAGCCTCCCCAAATTCCTATGTTGATGTCCCAATTCCCAGTAACTGAGAATGTGACTATATTTTGACACAGGATCTTTGAAGAGGTACTTAAGATGAGGTTATTATGGTGGGCACTAAACCAATATGACAGGTATGTTTAAAAGAAGTGATTAGTACAGGCACACAGAAGGAAGAGCAAGGGAAGACATGGGGTTGCAGACATCTGCAAAACAAGGAAAGAGGTCTCAGAACAAGCCAATTCTGTTGACACCTTGAGCTCACACTTCTAGCCTTTGGAATTGTGAATATGTTTTTGTTGTTTAAGCCACTTAGTCTATGATATTTTGTTATGGCAACCTGAACAGACATCTCAAATACAATGTTTGAGATGCCGAGGTCAGTACACAACAGGACTTCATTCCAGCACAGTAGGAAGCATAATACTGTACAGAGTCCCAGTAAAAATGAAGATTTCCAGAACGGTTTGGATTGCCTGGAATTGCTTTCAGTGATGTAAGGGATAGATCAAGATTAGTATTTCCTTTATTTGAGCCTTTCTTACATTATATATGGTCTTCCTCACAAGCACTGTTTTTCATGCTAATTCCTTTGCAGTAGAAAAGAATGACAAGCTCACAGAAAGTGTGCTTGCTGAGTGAAGTAATAGATTTGTCTTGGTTTTATACAGCTCAATAATCCAATTGAATCTGTCACTTGGACTTACATTGAAGAGTAGTCCCTTTGATTAAAGCCAAAGCCTTCTCAGTTATCACACTTAGGTATTCACCTCTAAAGGAGCAGAGCTGATTACACTTGTTTACAGAAGAGAACTAAAACAGAAAATAGCCAGAAAATAACTTCTATGCTTTGGAAAAATAATAGATTATTTGGATACCCAAAATATCGGTTAAAAAAAAGATTTATTTACCAGTATTTCAGGCATCCAAATAATCAAGACCAATTTCAAAATGAAATTTTTTAAAGAAATTAAAAGTGGTTTACTTTAAAGGTATACATCTAGCAAATTAACACAAAAATGTAATAAAAGTATACTATTCATAACATATAGACAAATATGTAGGAGTGCTAATTCATAATGAACTACAAGAAAGTAGTAACGTAGTCTTTTAATAGGAATGGAATTTGGAATTTTGTACCCTTGATCTTAGCCAAAAGGTTGAGAAAGGATGAGTCTGAAATTTTTTATTCAATGTCTTCTGCTGTTACACATGGAGGTGGGCTGGATTGTTACATTGTAACTTGGCAACAATAGAGACATTGTTGTCAATGCTCTAGCCTCTGTATTTTAAGTTTCTGTCTTATAAATTCTACAAGGTATAACAATGTTTTCAAATTTTCCCTCCTGTACATTATTTAAAATTTTTTCTCACCCAACTTTTCAAACATCAATTTCTATATCTTTTTCTTTACTACCTTCCTGTCACCAATTTCTGTTGATACTGATTCTATATTACAGAATACAATGTTCAGCACTTTGGAGTTCTTCACTCTATGCATTGGCCAGGTGGTTCTAATATCCATTTTGAGAATCATCAAACGAAAATCACGTGGATAGTTACATTATTCTTTGAGAGAGGTAAAGTCAAAGGCATATTTGAGGGTAAGCACTGATAGATGAGTCAGTGGAGTCATGTCTATCATTGCTTTCAGTAAAAGTCTTGTGATATTTTTATATTCATTTAAAAACTTTAAAATACATGAGCTTATTTAATCTTTAAAACAAACTTTAGACTATATTAATATATTAATACTTTCTCCATTTTACGGATGAGGAACTTAACACTAAGGAGGTGCAGTGATTTCTCAAGATCCCGAAGGCAAGTTCAGTGCTAGGATGAGCAGGTTTCTTAATTTCTGATTAGCTGAAACTCATTTTGTGTCCACTGTGCTTCTAAAGACTCTTAGAAATAGTCCCTTCTTCTTTCTTCATTTTATACTTATGGGATATTTAAGTGAAAGGGCAGTCACAGAATCTTATTTCTCTAAGGAACAGCTTTGAAGGTTTATGTGAGAAGAGATGTTTTCCTACAGCAGGAAGGTGAAAGAATAAGAAAAGAAGTTGAAATGGTGGTGTGAGCATGGCAGCTTAAGGTTGAAGAGTCACTTATCTAATTCTACATGAATACCGAGAGATTTATCTGAACTGAAAACTGTGAAATAGGGACATGACACTTTTAATATTTTATGTGTCCATATGGTACAATCAACTTCCACATTCTTCACTTACGTGAAATACATTTAAAGACAAATGGATAATTAGTATAAATCATTGACAACCTCACATATTCATTAGATTATACTAGACTACACCAGAGGACATGAAAAGAGGGGAGGAAGGGAAGGTGGCAGGAGGGAGAAAATTAACCACAAACACCCCCTGCAAGAAGAAAACAACTTTTTTTCCAGTAAGTAGGTAACGGTGTCACTCCTCCAACCCTTACAATCTTAATAAAACTGATCTCCCTGCATGCAGTAATAAAGAACAGTCAAACAAAGCCACCCCGGAATGAAGCAGTTCTGCTGAAATGACTATGTTAGTCCCAACTCAGTAGCTAATTAATTTAAGATGCTTTGACATCCATGGAAAGGGAGAAAGTCAGGAGGACTTCTGCCTCAATTACCTTTTCTGGAGAAGAGGGTACAAATGAGAAAACAGTTGCAAACTGCTGCCAGCCTGCTGGCCACATGGCATAGGGTCACCTCATCCCTCTTATTCCTTTCTGCCCAGGAGTTGCAGGGAGAGATCTTGTATTTTGAAAGTATGGCTGGCCTGGTAGAAAAGGCCAGGCTGACACCCTTTGTCAGACCAACAGATATGTTTAATATATGTTGACATAACTCATATTTTTATAACTCATATCATAACTGTTTATTTATTTATTTACTTTTTGAGATGGAGTTTCGTTCTTGTTGCTTAGGCTGGAGTGCAATGGAGCAATCCGGCTCACTGCAACCTTCGCCTCTCGGGTTCAAGCGATTCTCCTGCCTCAGCCTGCTGAGTAGCTGGGATTACAGGCATGCACCACCACACCTGGCTAATTTTGTATTTTTAGTAGAGATGGGGTTTCACCATGTTGGTCAGGCTGGTCTTGAACTCCTGACCTCAGGTGATCTGCCCACCTTGGCCTCCCAAAGTGCTAGGATTACAGGCATGAGCCACCGCACCAGCCAACTCATCCTTTTAAAAATTCGGTGGTATTTATGTACTGTAGTATGAAATGTTGAATCTACCGGTGTCTTAAGATTCCTTTGCATTTTTTTTTAAAGAAACCTTAAATGCGTAAATACTTTATTTGCTCTTTGAGATAGCATAAATCTAGAATATCTGAAATTATACTTTTCTGTACTTACCTAGTAGCAAATTAGATAAATCACTAAGCATAGATATATTCTCTACAATATCTAGAAAACTAAGACAGCATGATGTATAAGTAATGTCCTCATTTGTAGTTACAATGAAGTAAATCTATATGATTTGAATATACTTATCCCTTTACCTGGAATGTCCTGATACTTTTTTTTTTGCTTACAAAATACTCTATCCCTTCTTTGGGACGTCAACTCAGGTTCACCTCTCTAAATAAATTCCTGAGGAGAGCAAAGATCACCTGGTGACCGGCCATCAAGCAGACTATGTGGAGGCAAAACTCCATCTGAGGAATTCCTTATTATCTAAAGCTGGCATCTGGTGCAACGGTTCATTCCCCACAATTTTTAAGTACTTAGAATTTCCATTCATCTCCAGAATGCATGCATGTTGAAACTCACTATGCAACCCTTACTGACATCAAGGCACCAAAATATCTGCAAATGTAATTATTTACCATGAATTATGTGACTATTGTGGTCCAAATGACCCGTAAGTTCTCTCTTTAAGGTTCATTAATACCCCTAAGGAAAATCCACCACTGTGTGCCCAGTCCTTTCTTGCTGAAGTGCTCCTCTGCACTGTGCTGCAGCATTATATTCCATTTAATAAAACTTTCCTTTTCTAACCTATACAGTTGGTAAATTCTTCTTATTACCTGGGAGGCAACCAGTTTCTGTTGCCAGGGCTCTGACATCACAACTGGCACTTCCCTTCATTTCTTCAGACAGGAAGTGTTAGATAATAATTCTTTTAATTATATATACTCTAAGTTCTGGGATACATGTGCAGAATGTGCAGGTGTTACATAGTTATACACATGCCATGGTGGTTTGCTGCACACATCAACCTGTTATCTAGTCCTCCCCTAACCCCCCACCCACTGACAGGTCCCGGTGTGTGATGTTCCCCTCCCTTTGTCCATGAGTTCTCATTGTTCAACTCCCACTTATGAGTGAGAACACGTGGTGTTTGGTTTTCTGCTCCTATGTTAGTTTGCTGAGAATGATGGTTTCCAGCTTCATCAGTCTCCCCACAAACATCGTGAACTCATCCCTTTATATGGCTGCATAGCATTCCATGGTGTATATGTGCCACATTTTCTTTATCCAGTCTATCGTTTTTGGGCATTTGGGTTGGTTCCAAGAGTTTGCTATTGTGAACAGTGGTGCAATAAACATGTGTGTGCATGTCTTTATAGTAGAATGATTTATAATCCTTTGGGTATATACCCAGTAATGGGATTGCTGGGTCAAATGGAATTTCTGGTTCTAGATCTTTGAGGAATTGCCACACTGTCTTCCACAATGGTTGGACTAATTTACACTCCCACCAACAGTGTAAAAGCATTCCTATTTCTCCATGTCTTCTCCAGCATCTGTTGTTTCCTGACTTTTTAATGATCATCGAATTACAAACCACTGCTTAAGGAAATAAGAGAGGACACAAACAGAAGAACATTCCATGCTCATGGATAGGAAGAATCAATATCTTGAAAATGGCCATACTGCCCAAAGTAATTTATAGATTCAGTGCTATCCCCATCAAACTACCATTGACTTTCTTCACAGAATTGGAAAAACTACTTTAAATTTCATATGGAACCAAAAAGGAGCCCATATCTCCAAGATAATCCTAAGGAAAAAGAACAAAGCTGGAGGCATCAGGCTACCTGACTTCAAACTATATTACAAGGCTATATTAACCAAAACACCATGGTACTGGTACCAAAACAGATATATAAACCAATGCAACAGAACAGAGGCCTCAGAAATAACACCACACATCTACAACTGTTTGATCTTTGACAAACCTGACAAAACAAGCAATGGGGAAAGGATTCCCTATTTAATAAATGGTGTTGGGAAAACTGGGTAGCCATATGCAGAAAACTGAAACTGGATCCCTTCTTTACACTTTATACACAAATTAATTCAAGATGGATTAAATAATGAAACATAAGACCTAAAACCATAAAAACCCCAGAAGAAAACCTAGGCAACACCATTCAGGATGTAGACATGGGCAAAGACTTCATGATTAAAACACCAAAAGCAACGGCAACAAAAGCCAAGATGGCAAATGTGATCTAATTAAACTAAAGAGCTTCTGCACAGCAAAAGAAACTATTATCAGAGTGAACAGGCAACTTACAGAATGGAAGAATTTTTTTGCAATTTATCCATCTGACAAGGGCTAATATCCAGAATCTACAAAGAATTTAAACAAATTTACAAGAAAAAGACAACCCCATCAGTAAGTGGGCAAATGATGTGCACAGACACTTCTCAAAAGAGACATTTATGTGGCCAAAAAACATATGAAAAAAAGCTCATCATCACTGGTCATTAGAGAGATAATAATTCTTAATTAGAGTTAGCAAGTCATATCTATCTTTTGTAACACAGATATGTGGTATTGTTAAACATGTTTCTGTTTCCTTTAGTCCATATCATGGCCTATGCATTATTTATCTTTGTGCCCCCAGAAATTAGCATAGATCTTGATATTTGAATTTTGAAGGTATCTTTTGACTTTTGAAGGTATCTGATTTTCAGACCCAGTTTATGAACATTTTAATTGCAGGGAGCACTATGTATTTATTTTTATCTTACCAGTGTTTAGTGTTATTATGTTCATAATAAAAATTCAAAAATACTATTTAAAACAAATAAAACAAAAATACTTTTAAATATTTTACATTTAAATTAAAATAATCTTTATTGCTCTTAGTTTTTGTCTCTAGCAGGATGGATGTTTGGAAACAATAGCTATTTGAGCCATGTGATAATAAAGGCTTAAGAAAGAAATACAATTGTTTTTGTTTACTTAATCTATTGTATACTTAGATTGTACAATAGAGAATATTGGCTTGAAACATACATTTTGGATGATATTTAATGCCACGGGAATGAATGAAATTACTCGGAGAATAAAGAGTGAGAAGTAGTCTAGATTAAGCCCCAAATAACTCAGACATTTTGAAGTCAGATAGAGACAAAGAGCTGGAAAGGATATGAGGAACAAGCAGTTAAAGATTTGGCAAGAAAACTACTACAACGTGGTCAAAAACATCACTAAAGGGTTTTCCTCTCCTTTAGGAGGGAGGATTGCCAGTCCTGTAGAATGTTGCTCAAAGTTTTAGTAAGATAAGAAATGACGATTTTCATGGACACTAGTGTTGAACTGAACCAGAGCACCTCTGGTGGAATTGTGGAGTCAAAATCTAAATGGAAAGGTTTAAAGTGTGAATGGAATATTATTGGATGCATACCTAAAAGAAAATAAATCATTCTATCAAAATGACACATGCACTCATATCTTCATTACCACCATGCTATTCACAATAGCAAAGGCATGGGATTAACCTAGGTGCCCATCAGTGATAGACTGAATCAAGAAAATGTGGTTCATGTACACCATGGGAAACTACATAGCCATGAAAGAATAAAATCATGTCCTTTGCAGCAGCATGGATGCAGCTGGAGGCCACAATCCTAAATGAATTAAAACCGAAATAGAAAACCAGATACCACTCATTCTCACTTATAAGTGGAAGCTAAACATTAAATACACATGGATGTAAAAATAGGAACAATAGATACTGCAGACTACTACAGGCAGGAGAAAGGGGAGCATAGGTGGGAAAACTACCTGTTGGGTCCTGTGCTCACTACCTGGGTGATAGAATCCAGACCCCAAATCTCAGCATCACCCAAGATACCCATGGAACAAATTTGCACAGGTACCCCGTGAATCTAAAACAAAAGTTGAAATAAAAAAATAAATAAGAATGTTTTTGTTGATTGTAATGGAGGGACATAGATTGGACGCTGGGTGTAGGATCAAAAGATAATTTTCTAAAATGTCCATTCTAACTGGGATGAGATTATATCTCATTGTAATTCTAATTTGTGTTTCTAGAATAATTAGTGATGTTGAGCATTTTTTTTTCATATACCTGTTGGCCCTTTGTATGTCTTCTTTTGAGAAATGTCTATTCAGATCCTTTGCCCATTTTAAAATTTTATTATTAGTATTATTTTTGCTATTGAGTTGTTGGAGTTCCTTATATACTCTGGATATTAACTACTTGTCAGAGGCATAGTTTGCAAATATTTTCACCGATTCTATAGATTGTCCCTTCACTCCGTTGATTATTTCCTTTGCTGTACAGAAGCTTTTTAGTTTGACATCATCTTATTTGCCTGTTTTTGCTTTTATTTCTCTTGCTTTTGAGGTCTTATTCAAAATACCCTCGCCCAGATCAATGTCATAAAGCATTTTCCCATATATTTTTCTAGTAGTTTCATAGTTTTGGGTCTTACATTCATATCTTTAGTCCATTTTGAGTTGATTTTTGTAAGTGTTGTAAAACAGAGGTCTAGTTTCATTTGTTTTCATATGCATAACCTGTTTTCCTAGCCCCATTTATTAATGAGATTGTCCTTTCCCCAGTGTGCGTTCTTGGTGCATTTGTTAAAAATCAGTCGGGTGTAAAGTGTGGATTTACTTCTGGGTTCTCTAATCTGTTCCATCGGTATATGTGTGTTTTTATGCTAGCATCATGCTGATTTCACTACCTTTGTCTTTAGTATATTTTAAGGTCGGGTAGTGTAATGCCTCCAGCTTTGTTCTTTTTGTTCAAGCTTGCTTTAGCTATTCAGGGTCTTTTATAGTTTCATGAAAATTTTAGGATTGTTTTTCCTATTTCTGTGAAAATTTTCATTGGTATTTTGATAGGTATTGAATTGAATTTGTAAATTGTTTTCAGTAGTATGGATATTTTAAATATTAATTCTTTCAATCCAAGAACATGGGATATTTTTCCACTTATTAGTGTCCTCTTTAATTGCTTTTATTAATGTTTCATAGTTTTTATTGTAGAGATCTTCCATCTCCTTAGTTAAGTTTAGTCCTAGTTACTTTATTTTTTTGTAGCTATTATAAGTGGGATTGATTTCTTAATTTCTTTTTTAGAGAGTTTGCTGTTGGTGATAATTGATAACTAAATAACACCTTAAAGAGCAAAAGTAAGGTACACACAGTTGCCTCCTAAGGCAGAGGGGGAGTAAAATTTGTCGGAGACCTTTTATGTGCAAGGCTCTGTGCCACATGCATTACCTCTTTTGAACTAATGCAATCTGTACATATTGGAGGTGCCAGCTGATTATGTTCCAATTACAGTTAAACTGTCTAGTAGACAAGCATTTCCTTTTTTAACACGAATGTGTCGTCAAGAAGTAGAGAATGATACTGGAGCAAAAGGCTAATAAAAATGTTTATTTTTTCACCCCTCTAAAAGCTATATTCTTCTTGTGAACATCCACACCTCAGTAAGTGGCATCATCATCTATCTGACTGCCAGAGACAGACACTTACAAGTCATGGTTGTTTCTTTGCTTTTCCTCATTTTCACTGCCCCATTCAATCACTTGGCAAATCCTATTGACCAAGACGTCAAAATAAGTCTTATGTCTTTTAGTAGCTTGTCATCTCTCCTACTATAGCCTCTGAGAAAGCATTGTTCTCCCTCTCCTAAACAAATGCGATAACCATCTCATTGGTCTTTGCCTCCAAATAGCAGATAAAGTAACTTTTTAAAAAACATAAAATAGATTGCCCTCTACTTAAAGTTATTTTCTTATTGTATCTGAAAAAAAAACTGAACATTCAAAGCTTCTGTTATATTTTGCTGCCGTGTTGTCCAGTCTTACCCATTATATTCTCCCATTGGTTCTTTATGTCCCAGCATCCTGACTTTTTTCTGATCCTTTAAAACATCAATCCTTTTCCTACTTCAGGCATTGCTTATGTTGTTTTTCTTGCCTGGAGTGGTTTTCTCCTAATTCTTTGTGTGCCTTATTTGTTCTCATTGATAAGAACTCAGCTAGAATATCACTCCAACAGCCATTTCCTACCACCCTAGTTGAAGACAACTCCGATTGCAATTATTCTCTTTCATGGCTTATTTCCTTCAGCTTTTCCAGTATACTTTGTTGTTCTCTTGTTTATTTAGGGAGTATCTTTGCCCTGCTTAAATGCAAATCCCATGAAGTTCTTTTTTTTTTTTTTCTTGCTGCTGTTTTTTGAGACAGTCTCACTCTGTCACCCAGGCTAGAGTGCAGTGGCTCGCTCTTGGCTCACTGCAACCTCCTCCTGGTTCAAGTGATCCTGCGCCTCAGCCTTCTGAGTATCTAGGACTACAGGTGTGCCCCACCACACCAGCTAATTTTTGCGTTTTTAGTAGAGATTGGGATCTCACCATGTTGGCCAGGTTGGTCTCAAACTCCTGACCTCAGGTGATCCGCCCACCTTGGCCTCCCGAAGTGCTAGGATTACAGGCATGAGCCACAGAGCCCGGCCTGGGAAGTTGTGTTTTGCATCTCTCTCTCTCTCTCTAATGCTTAGAAGAATACTCAGAGCACATGATAACCCTCTTTTGAATAAATGAATATATAAATACATGAATGGTCTAAAGTGAAGGACTGGTTTTCTCATATATAGTTTGGAGTTGTGATGCCCTAGATAAAAAACAGCTTTAACATCACATGGGCTTCTGAGGAAGTGTTATAAAGTTTCCCTTTAGAGTCTCTTTCTATATTGCAAATCTAATTAATAATACATGGATAGTTTTGCATTGTGCAAAAATGGTCAATATACTAGTTATATTTTAGCAGTGATAGATAGTGCTGGTGAAAATGAGTCTTCATATAGGCAAAATGCTTACTTTTTTGTATAATAACATAGGCGTTGTGATTAAAAAGAAGGACTAAGAGCCAGGTGATAAGAATTCTAGTCCCAACCTTGCTAGTAAATATCTGTGTGATAAAGCCTCAGCTTTCTCACATACATATAAAATGAGGCTAACCTCATAAGGTTGTGTGAAAATTATTTAAAACAATGCTTTTAAGTATCACTTAGGGAAACCTGCCATCTCAGCTCACTGCAACCTCTGCCTCCCAGGTTCAAGTGATTCTCCTGCCTCAACCTCCCAAGTAGCTGGGATTACAGGCGAGCGTTACCATGCCTGGCTAATTTTTTTTTGTATTATTGGTAGAGTCGGGGTTTCGCTATATTGGCCAGGTTGGTTTTGAACTCCTGACCTTGTGATCCACCTGCCTTGGCCTCCCAAAGTGCTGAGATTATAGATGTGAGCCACTATGCAAGACTAATATTGTATTTTAATAACCGGTAATAAAATGAAAATTGTCTTAGCTTAGACTGTCTAACAAAATATAGATTGGGTGGCTTAAACAACAGACATTTATTTTCTCACAGTTCTTTAGGCTGCGAGTCTAAGATCAGGGTGCCAGCATGGTCACGTTCTGGTGAAGGTATTCTTCTTGGCTGGTAGGTGGCAACCACCTCACTATGTGCTCACATTACCTCCTTTTTTATTTTTTTGGTACAGGAGGAGAGGGAGGGGAGAAAGGGAAGGAGAAAGAGAGAAAGACAGAGAGAAAGAGAGTGAGACAGAGAGAGAGAGAGAGAGACAGAGAGAATGAATGAGTGAGCACTCTGGCATCTCCTCTTACAAGGATACTCATTCTATTGTATAAGGATCCCATTTTTATGTCCTTATTTAACTTTAATTACCTCTTTATAGACCTCATTTACACACACAGTTATATTGGGTATTATGGCTTTAACATACGAATTTTGGTGATGTACAATTTAGTCTTTAGCAAAAATAAATTTAAGATATATTCTCAAATGTTCATTTATGAATGTGTTTAGTTCTATTACTTTCTAGACTTGCCCTTTGAGTTAATAATTATCTATTGATGTTTATCAGAAAGTAAAATTTTTCTTTCAATATTAGTTTTAATATATATGTTAAAACACCACAATCCAATCTTTGGCCTGGGATATTGGGAGAAAGACAAAATATACAACTTATTTAAGGTGGTGCTGACAGAATTTTTTTCCTTGATATTCTAAGGTCTGAGTTTTATTAACTTGGTTCCATTTAGTGTTGAGACAAAGGCTTTAAACGAATCATTAAATGGTTGAGCAGTGGTATATGTTTAAGCTCCTGCTCTTCATGGAATGGTTACTGTCAAACCTTGCCATCTTCATTGCACAGTAGTGTACTGCAGTGCTAAGAGCATTAAAGTTACACAATTTGATTTAAATCTAGACTCTGTTAGTATATTGGATATAGTAAGAATATTGATGTTCATTCAGAAAGATTAAGCAATTTGCCCAAGGACACAACAGTCTTATTAGCGAAGAAGAGATGAGAACACCCGCCACTCAGGGGATTATGAAGATTAAATGAAAATGTGAATGCCAAACTCATAATATAATCAGGGCTTGATATTCATTCAATATTCAATATTCAGTAAGATATTCATTTTTACTTCATTTTCATGATCTTGCTAATTTATAAGCATATTTTAAATTATTAGCACTGTAACATAAGTTGATTATGAATGTATTTATAAAGGCAAGAGAAGACCATGATGGTGAGCTGAGGGACCATGGGTAACATGAAGACTGAGAACTGGAGAGCCAAATACTTCTGTCAAATTTCATAATAGCAAGTATATGCAGTTAGTAGGAGTGAAAGCAGTTAAAACAACTCTTCCTTTTACCATACTTCCTGCTATCGTGTGTGTGTGTGTGTGTGTGTGTGTGTGAGAGAGAGAGAGAGAGAGAGAGAGAAAGGAAAAGAGAAAGGGAAAAAAGGTAGAGAGAGAGGGAAAGGTTGAGTTGGTTTTGGGAGTGGCATCAAATTCATGTTTCTCATTGCAACTTAAGAAATAGCGAGCCTAGTTGGTGGATAGTGATAATGGCTTTATTACTTCTCTAACATAGCACACTTCCACAAAATAACAAGATGATAGATATTCCTTGAATAGCTTTCCTATTAACAAACTATTATGATGATTACCAGAGAAAGAAAAAAACTAAATGTCTTGTTCTTGATATTTGTCTCAGTTGTACTGGAAAATTAGAAAAATAAAACAATAAAATATGTTTCACAATGAAAAGACAATACATGTTCTTAAACAGTAAAAAAGTACACAGACTCTAATGGCAATTTAATTCTTAACTGTAATATGTAGAGCACAAAATTAACCAAGGCATGAAATCTCAGTATATTTTTCTGTTTGTATTTAAGATTTCAATTTGTACTGGCTCATAAATTTCATCTGAGATAAAGGAAAACAACTTGTCTCTATATGTACTCCTTTAGATCATAAATATTTTCTGAGAAAGAGTAATATCTTCTGCTTTGACAATTCCAGAAATACATTTTGAAACTGCATTCAAGTGTTCCCCATAATATGTCAGAAAAACTGCAGGTGTTGTGGAAAATTAAATGTTATGGATTCATACAGGTCAGTAATGTCAGAAATTGATGACTTGTGCTAGAGGACAGAGAGAGACAGAGAGAGAGAGAGAGAGAGAGAGAGACACACACACAATATCCTAGACAGGAGAGTGAAGAATGCAAAGTTATAAGTGAAACATTAATACAAGTTTGTGGGTTACTACACAGCACAAAAGAGACAACCAAAGGAAAAAAAAAGACAGGACATATTATAAAGATGTTTCCAATATAAGACTTTTAGGGATTCTGGCTTCCAATAATGGCAGAGTACGTGTGTGTGTGTGTGCGTGCACGTGTGTGTGTGTGCATGTGTGTGTGTATCTACATATGTATATATAGAGTATATACATATATACTATATGGAGTATATAGTATATATGGTATTGTACATATGTAAAGAGTAGCTTGTATATTTATCTCTCTGTAGACACATACATATACATTATACTTGTGTATATATGTATGTACTTGTATGTATACATTTGAGTCCCACCAAACTAGAGAAAAATCCTCAGTAAAAACTCAGTTTTCAGTAAAAACCCTGATTTCCCCAGGTGTATGCTTAAATGCTATGCCTAAGATTAAAAGATTAATCCTAAAACCAAAGGCAAAACTAAGATAGATTTCCCTAACAAAATATAAAACCAAATCTCAGCCGGGCTCAGTGGCTCACGGCTGTAATCCCAGACCTTCTGGAGGTCAAGGCAGATAGATCGCTTGAGCCTAGGAGTTTGAGACCAGCCTGGCAACATGGTACAACCCTGTCTCTATCAAAAAATACAAAAATTAGTCGAGCATGGTGGCATATGCTTGTAGTTCCGGCTACTCGGGAGGCTGAGTTGGGCGTGTTGATTAAGCCCAGGAGGTCCAGGTTGCAGTGAGCCATGATCGGACCACTTTACTCCTGCCTGGTAAACAGAGCAAGACTTTATTTCCAAATAATATTAAATTAAAAAGAATTAAAAACCCAAACCTCCACAAATCAGAGATGACCCACCCACTTTTAACTGACTTACAGGAGAAAGCATAGAATTTTTCAGATGAAGATAATATTATCCAGACTCTTAACGTGCTATTTCACAGTGTCCACTAAGCAACAAAAAATTATGAGACATGTGAATAAATAGAAAAATGTAATCCATAGTCAAGAAACTAAATGAGCAAATATATTTCACAATTAGCAGGGAAGACCTTTAAATAAGTATGACAAACATATTAAGGTATCTATAGAAAAAGTTAGTTAAAACGAGTTAAAAAAACAGAGAATTTTAGGAGAGATATAAAAAGTATTTAAAGAAAGAGAAGCAAATGGAAATCTTCGAATAATATCTTAAATCAATACAAAATATTTCATTTTAATACTGATTATGTAAATACTTGATAAAAAGTACTTGATAATACTTGATTCATTTTGTTACTATCTCAAATCTTTTTCCAAGACTATAGCTCTAGAATAAAACGTTTCTTTTGTTTTCATCATTACTAGAGAAAAATTAATTTTGGGGGACTTCTAAGCAAAATCATTCAAGTGTTAAGTTCCCATTAACTGCTGCTGTTTCTGGTCACAGCCTATTCTTTTTAGCAACTCATAAGCATGAGAATTGGTATATGCTGCCTTATCAGAAGTGAAAACCAGACTTGGTATATCAAAATAATTCATTATCATTTATTGTTTATTTGAGTCATAAATATTAGAAGATCATAATTCATTTGGGTCATGGATTGAGAAAAACAAGCAAGAACATGTATAGCAAACTGATTTATTTTGAAATATTCTACCCTCCATATTAAATGTAAACTTTCATATATAATAATTATTTTTAAAATAATGACTCAAATAGAGGAATGAACTTAACTAATATCCTTTTGAAAGAATATGTGTTTATCAGGCACCCAGGGGAAGGTAATTAGGAGAGAGAAAAATATCCCCAGATGTCATGATGCTTGTAGACAGAGAAAATAAAATTGATGGGAGAAAAATCATAAAATATCCTAAAAAGTCAGTGTCTATGAGTTTAGGAAAAATAATTTTTCACTGTCTTTTAGTCATCCTTTGAGGGCACTTGCCATCAGAAAAAAAATTCTATTTTTGTTTTTGCTGCAATTGCTTTTGGGAACTTAGCCATAAATTCTTTGCCAAGGTCGATGTTGAGAAGAGTATTTCCTAGATTGTCTTCCACGATGTTTATAATTTGAGGTCCTACATTGAAAGCTTTAATCCATTTTGAGTTGATTTTTGTATATGGTGAAAGGTAGGGATTCAGTCTTCCGCATATGGCTGGCTAGTTATTCCAGGACCATTTGTTGAATAGGGAATCCTTTCTCCATGGCTTGTTTTTGTCAGTCTTGACAAAGTTCAGATGGTTGGTTGTAGGTGTGTGGCTTTATTTCTGAGTTTTCTATTCTGTTCCATTGATCTAGGTGTCTGCTTTTGTACCAGTACCAAGCTGTTTTGGTTATTGTGGCTTTATAGAATAGTTTGAAGTAGGGTAGTCTGGATATTTTCTTTTTGCTTAGGATTGCTTTGGTGACTTGGGCTTTTTTTTTTTTTTTTTTTTTTGGTTCCATATGAATTTTAGAGTAGTTTTTCTAGTTCAGTGAAGAATGACATGGGTAGTTTGATAGGAATACCACTGAGTCTGTAAATTACTTTGGGAAATCTGGCCATTTTTACGATATTGATTCCTCCAATCCATGAGCATGAGATGCTTTTTATTTGTGTCCTCTCTGATTTCTTTCAGCAGTGTTTTGTAGTTCTCCTTGTAGAGATCTTTCACCTTCTTGGTCAGTTGTATTTGTAAGCATTTTATTTTTTTGTGGCTATTGTAAGCGAGATGGTGCTTTTGATTTCTCTCTCAGCCTGGGTGTTGCTGGCATATAGAAATACTATTGATTTTTGTACATTGATTTTGTATCCTGAGATTTTAACTAAAGTTGTTTATCAATTCTAGGAGTCTTTTGGCAGAGTCTTTAGGATATTTCGCGTATAGAATAATATCATCTGCAGAGAGAGATAGTTTGACTTCTTTTCCTATTTGGATGCTTTTCATTTCTTTCTCTGAAAGTTGCTGAAAGTGTTTATCAATTTTAGGAGACTTTGAGCAGAGACTCTAGGGTTTTCCAAGTATACAATCATACCATCTGTGAAGAGAGATAGCATGACTTCCTCTCTTCCTATTTAGGTGCCCCCTCCTTTTTTTTTTCCCCCAGAGTCTCACTCTGTCGCCCAGGCTGGAGTTCAGTGGCGCGATCTCGACTCACTGCAAGCTCCACCTCCAGGGTTCAAGTAATTCTCCTGCCCCAGCCTCCCGAGTAGCTGGGATTGCAGGCACCTGCCACAACGCCTGGCTAATTTTTGTATTTTTAGTAGAGACAGCGTTTCACCATGTTGGCCAGGCTGGTCTTGAACGCCTGACCTCAAATGATCTGCCCACCTCGGCCTCCCAAATTGCTGGGATTACAGGTATGAGCCACCGCACCTGGCCACTATTTAAATGCCTTTTATTTCCTTCTTTTGCCTGACTGCTCTGGCTGAGACTTCCAGTACTATATTGAATACGAGTGATGACAGTGGGCATCCTTGTCTTGTTTCAGTTCTCAAGGGGAATGGTTTGAGCTTTTTCCCATTCAGTGTGATGTTGGTTGTGGGTCTCTTATAGATGGCTCTTATTATTTTGAGGTGTATTCGTTTGGTGCCTAGTATGTTGAGGGTTTTTATCATGAAGAAATTTTGGATTTTTATGAAAAGCTTTTTCTGCATTTATTGACATGACCATATGATTTGTGCTATTGATTCTGATTGTGTGGTAAATCACATTTATCAACTTGCAGATATTGAAACAGCCTTATATTCCAGGAATGTTTCCAAAAGTAACAAAAACAAAAGTTGACAAGTGGGACCTAATTAAAATATAGAGTTTCTTCACAGCAAACAAAAATAAAACCTATCAACAGAGCAAACAGACAACCTACAGAATGGAGGATATTCACAAATGTCTGATATCTAGAATCTATAGGGAACTTAAATCAACAAGCAAAAAAAAAAAAAAAAACTTATTTAAAAAATGGGCAAAGGACATGAACAGACATTTTTCAAAAAAAGACATACAAGTGGCCAAAAAACATATAAAAAATACTGAGTATCACTAGTTGTCAGGGAAATGCAAATCAAAGCCACAATGAGATATCCTTTTAAACCAGTCAGAATGACTTTTATTAAACAGTCAAAAAACAGCAGATGCTGGTGAGGTGGTGGAGAAAAGGGAACACTGTTGGTGGGCTTAAACACTATTGGTGGGAACATAAATTTGTGTGACCACTGTGGGAATCAGTCCGGAGATTTCTCAAAGAACTTAAAATAGAGCTACCATTCAACCCAGCATTCCCATTACTGGGTATATACACCAAAGAAAATACATCATTCTACCTAAAAGACACATATGTTCATCACTGCGCTATTCACAATAGCAAACACATGTAATCAACCCAGGTACCCATCAATGATAGAGTAATTTAAAAAATGCCCATATACACCTCGAAATACCACGCAGCCATAAAAAAGAGGGAAATCATGTCCTTTGCAGGGAAGTGGATGATCCCGGAGGTCGTTATCCTAAACAAACTAATACAGGAACAGAAAACCAAATACCATGTGTTCTTGAGTATAAGTAGGAGCTAAACATTGAGCACACATGGATGTAAATATGGGAACAAGACACACTGTGGTCTACTGGAGGGTGGGGGATGGATTTTTAAAAGCTACCCATTGAGTACTATGCTCATACCTGGGGTTTGGGGACTCATACTCCAAACTTCAACATCACACAATATTCCCATACAACAAATCTACACATGTACTCCTGTCTCTAAAATAAAAGTTAAGCTTAAAAAAAAAAAAAGATTCCAAGGAAACAGATTCATTCATTAATCTTGTAAGCATTTATACCATTCCTGAATTATGTTAGATACCTTGTGAGCTGTTGAATATCTAATGCTAAGGCATAGACCCTGCTCTTCAGTTTGGTAAAGTTTCTTGGAACAGATAGCTAAGCAAATGAACATTACTTATAAAATGTTGCACGCCACATGCTAGAGTTTTCCATGTGGTATTGTGGAAGCTCAATGTGAAACACTGAGGAAGTGGAGGTATTGAAGAGTCCTTCTAGAGGAATAGCTGTCTGTGAGGAGAGCAATTGAAAAGCGATGGGGTAAAGCAGGGACAAGTCTCCTGATCACAGAAAATAAGGTAACCAAAACTCATGCCTCCTTCTAGTACTATGAACAGTTTCACTGAGTGGGATGTACCATGATGAAGAAGCTGGAAGATACAGATGGAGGTGAGAATAGAGAGGGCCAATATGTGTTTACAGGTCAGAGAAATCATTAAAGAATTTTAATAAGGGTGTTAATAAATTCAGATTTTAGAGAGATACTTTGAAGACAGTTTAGAATGGATGTCATTTGAGTAGAATATAAGAGAGGCAGAAGACTTTTTATAAATCCAGACAAAGAATTATGTAGTTCTAAACAAGAATGGAGAAAAGGCTTAGGAAAGAAGAAAGTAACTATTTGAGTACATTTAGAGTTAATTTGAAAGTCCTTGTCGTTGATTGAACATTGACTAAGGAAAGGCAGAAGTAATAGATTATTTCCAGATTATTTGTCTGGACCACTGTATGGATATTAAGAATATTCCATAAAATGGAAACAAGCATTTCAGAGCAAAAATTATTATTCAGTTTTTACCAGCTTATTTTGAAGTGTCTACTACACATAGATTTGGAGTGAGAGGTGGTTAATAAAATTTTAATCTCAAGCTCAGAGCCTAAACCTAGAGAAATCTAGATATGGGCATAATACAAATGTAGATTTGAAAGCAAATTTTAAGGGTGTTGATATCCTGGGAGATGAGATTATCCAAATGAGATCTTAAATGAAAGTATAAAAATATAAAGAATGGGACTTTGGGTAAAGAGTAGCAGTTAAGTGGTTGTTAGAAGAAGAAAAGCCAAAAACGTTGACTGAAGAGGAATGGTCTGCAGAGAGAAAAGACACCAATGCCATGGACGGGGAGACTTCTCAAATGGGAAGTGATCAAAGGGTGTCTGTTCCTTCAATCTAGCCAATGACTGAATACATCCAATGAATTTAGGAACAAAGAAGTCAAAGGTAACTTTGGCAAGGGTAGTTTCAGTGGAATGGTGTGTTGGAAGTCACAGAGAATTAATCAGAGGAGTAAAAGATTGATAAGAGAAGCAGCAAAGGGATGTGAGCATATTTCCATTTTGAGAGAGAACATAGTGAAGTGAAACAGGTCATGGTTCAGAAGGTAGATGGTTTCATTGATGGAGGACTACTCTTGAGAAGGAAGTGCCAAGGATACAGAATATTGGTAATGAATGGATGAAGAACGTGAAAAGATAGAAACCAGCGAAAGATGGCAGAGGCTTGATGAGGGGTTCAAAGTGAGTCTAGTCAAAAATATGTGGCCAGTTGAACCTCCAACCCCCACATAAAAAATAATCGAAAATTCAATACTAGGAATTATTCAGGTACCAGAGAAGAACTGCATTGCTGTGGAGTTATGGAGCTCAGTAACAAGCAGCTATCAGACCCAGAGGAGACCAATGTCAAGGTGGTTGGAGAAGGGCATTCACTTAATTTTAAGAAACTACACTTCCAAAAATAAAATGAAATGCATGTTAAAGTTCTACTCAAAATGATTCAGAGGGCAAAATTTAAAAGATGAAAATGCCACAAGGTCATTTCCTGGATCTACCTGTCCTCCAACTGGAGTACACCTACCTAATGTATTTAAAATAATGTATCAATTTAAATAATAAAATATTTAAAATATGTATTTATTTTAAGTCCTCCTCCTCCAAGGAGGACTTAAATAATACAATATTTAAAATAATGTATTTATCTTATCCTCCTGTGAAGAAGATTTAAAATAAATACATAAATCCTTTATACTTATGTTTAAAATTTATACAATAAAACTATAAACTTTTTTCCCACTCAACTATTGTAATCTGGTACTTTAGTTGGATCAAATATATTTGCAAAGCTATACATTTCAGAGAGATGAGAATCTGATTTATGCTGTTAGATTATGCAAAGACAGATACCCTGGGATTTTCCTCTAATTTTTTTTTAATTAACAAATTCATGTGCTGGAAAATAGTTTTCTTCTTATTTTATGGCAAAATTTATTTTGGCTTGTAATCATAGACTATAACAGTCATGTTTGTGCCTTATAAAAATTTGATAAGATGACTATAGCAAAATACATCTGAACTATGTGACCCATTTTAGGTTATGGGACTTAAGGAGGGTGTGGGTTAAATCCTTTATTTTTGCATCACTTGCCCAAGACTGCCTAAATCCTAGGCAGTCTTATAGGAAGACCAGAGAGCAATAGAAACTGAATTTTAAGGCATAGCATTTCCCATTTAATGTATTACAGGTGATGCCTAAATAAATATAAGTTGATTTATTTATTGCCTCATACTACTGGATTCAGAGGTCTCTATGCATAGTCCTTCTTGCAAAAATTTCTTGCTTGGCAATGAAATTTCCTAGGAGATGCTCCATGAAATCTCACAGCTAGAAGGTAGACTCGTGTTGGGATGATGGAGACCTGGCTTATATTCTGAATAATGTGAATAAAACAGTGACTTCTAGTTTTCCAGGATTTCTTGTTTTAAAATAAAACACACTACGTTCTTCAAGCTAGGTTAACTGTGACATATCAACTTGTGACCATCACTCATCAGTTTTTAATTTCTAATGAGAAACTTTATATGAAGAGAATTATTTCATACTTGATCTTCTGCCTTTTAATCCGCATGGGTAACATTTGAAGGACCCGTTGCTTATTCTAATTAATATTTGAGTTCCTATTCCCTTTAGGTATGCAATTACTGTTTTCTATGTTGTTCTCATTTATGATGCTGTTTTTCTTGGCAGATTTAGTATATAAAGCATGTATGTTCCTTTAGGGTGTTAGCAAAGATGATTTTCCTCGTCTGGGCTTAGACGGTACAGCAAGAGGCTTTAGAAATTCCTATTTTAGAGATTTATATAAGGCTCCCACATCTTTCTGGAGAATGATGAAATAATGAGGCAGAAATAATCTGAAGATAATACCTGAGAATCAAAAGGGATAAAGTAATCACAATGCATTATTCCACTAGTTCTAAGTGTTTTCAAATAAAAGAAAAGATTAAACACAGGTCTTAGAGGCATACAAATGATTTCAACAAAGCCATGAATTTGGAAATATGCCAAGTAAAGTATATAGGTATATAGAGAATCATAGCACTTTGGAAGTTGCAACTTAAGCAAAGTAGTAGAAGAAAGTCTTCCCGAAATCTTTCTTGAAATGAAATAAAAATGAAAATAGTATTAGCAAGAAATCTGAAAAGATTTACAGCATGTAATTGGAATTACAGAAGTAAAGCATTTGTATAACACAGTTTGTAAGACAAAACATTGTTTTTCTATTTGTAATTCCCTTTTGACTTGAAGGAGAGTGAAATGTGGGTACATGGAGGATATTTTGTTTTCTGAGTAGGGTAACGGATGTGGGTAGGTATTTGGAAGTTTGGAATTGTTTGAGTTATAGGAACAAGGCTACAGTTTGAATTGTCAGAAAAATTCTAAATTTGTCTTTAAAAATTGTGGGTGAATGGTCTTTCTGGATCAGAGAAATGGATCAAGGGGGAGCAGCAAGACAGGGAAAGGTAGAGAGGGAGAAGCGAAGAGAGAAGGTTATTAAAAAAGAGAAAAACACGCAATTGCCTCAGAACTGACTTCAGAAGAAATGTTGAAAGGAATTTTATGCTGCGAGAGACAAATTCTCCGTTTGGACTAATCTACAAAATCCTCAGTAAATTTACACTTTTCATTAAGGACATATGAGAAAATTTAAAAAGTTATATACATGGAGGCTGCTAAATCTGGTTTACATAGATAATGATAAATGAAAACAGAATATTACTAGGAATTGAACAGTATAAAACGTGTAAGGACTATGAAACATTTACAGAGTGCTCCCTTGGTGGGAGGTAGGTGTCGTGCTAAGCACATTAAAAACTTGGTCCCTTGTTACAAAGATTATGTACAAATGAAGAAGTGAAATAATTTGGTAATGAACTGTTTCCTCTAAGGCAAGGATAGACAAAGAGAAATAGAAATGCAAGGAAAAGTGGAAAACAAACTGCCAAGTGGGGATGAACAAAAGGAGTAAAATATTAAAGTCAGGCCAGCAGAAAAATACTTTCCTCAATTTTCTTTCAGCTAAAGAATAAACCTGTTAGAATGATGTGGGAGTTGGGGGCAGGGGTTGTAATTCTACCTGCATTTAGAAGCACTCTCACTTGCCATGAAACCTGTATCTTCATATTAGAGCAGAATTCCTCCTAAGTGCCAGGAAGCTACCAGAATCTATGAGTTGACTTAGATCAAACAGATCAATATCTAAAGACTTTAAATAACCTCTGTCTTACCTGCTGAACTGCATCCTCCTAAAAATTTTTTGTTGAAGTCCTAACTCCCAGTACCTTACACTGTGACTGAATTTGAAGATACGGTCTTTAAAGACGCAATTCAGGTAAAATGAGATCACATACCTGAGCTCTAATCCAAAAATAACTGTGCTTTATTAGAAGACATTAGGACACAGACCCGAAGGGAAGGCCACATGAAGATCCCAGAGGAATAGAGCCTTTTACAAGCCAAGGAGAGAGGCCTTGGGAAAAATCAACCCAGTCTACACTTTGATCTTGGACTTCTAGCCTCCAAGACAGTGGAAAAATAAATTTCTATAGTTTAAGCCACCCAGTCTGTGATACTTTGTTATGGCAGCTCTAACAAACTCTCTTTTTTGCCTTTCCCTCCCTATCACCTCATCACCCTCAAAATCATATGGGACAGATATGAACTGACGTTTGTATTGTTATTCAACCTAGGTAGATCCATGTTGAGTCATATACATGTGTAATTTACGTAGGTGCTTCTGTGGTTGAAAGAACTAATTTAATCTGGTATCTTTTACCAATTACCTCCATCAGAGAGAGCCTTGTCATATGTTACCCCTGGATCTTAGCTGTCAACCAAAAAGGACACTAAGACAAAAAAGCCTGTTCTTTATGTGGACTTTTATTATTTTTTTAAAAAGAATTTTTGTGTTTAGGAAAAAGACACATAGCTGGTGTAACCAGCTAAGGGCCTGAGCGGAATGGGAGGCTTGTGGGAATATGTGTAGGCTAGCAAATAAGCCATGGAGATATGCAACACTTAAACCTGCGTATACCCCTTGCTACTCATC
Source organism: Trachypithecus francoisi (assembly GCF_009764315.1). Taxonomy (NCBI): domain Eukaryota; kingdom Metazoa; phylum Chordata; class Mammalia; order Primates; family Cercopithecidae; genus Trachypithecus; species Trachypithecus francoisi. The sequence goes on from NW_022681454.1 coordinate 100,090,523, forward strand.
GTTCTGTTAACTGTACCTCTTTAGTAATTATTTTACATGGCCAGGTAATTTATATTTGATGTTGATAAATATAGTACTACAAAACATTGAAGTAGTTTTCTCCAGTATGAAAGAAAGCAGGCATTGTGTTTGTTGTTGTTTTCAGTATAGTCTAAGGTTAAGGGAATTTGTAACTTTATAATGAGTAATAAATGCATGGTATAATTTCTTTTTACTGAGTAGAATTTTTAGTTTACTGCATACTACATCAATAATCTATATAATAAAAAGTTTCCAAAGGTTTCTATGTATTATTTTACTTGTGGCGGGGCTGGGCGCGGTAGCTCACGCCTGTTATCCCAGCACTTTGGAAGACTGAGGTGGGCGGATCACGAGGTCAGGAGTTCGAGACCAGCCTGGCCAACATAGCAGAACCCCATCTCTACTAAAAATCCAAAAAAATAAAAAATAAAATAAAATAAAATTAGCTGGGCGTGGTGGCGGGTGACTGTAGTCCCAGCTCCTTGGGAGGCTGAGGCAGGAGAATCACTTGAACCCGGGAGGTGGAGGTTGCAATCAGCCGAGATCAGGCCATCGTACTCCAGCTCAAGTGACAGTGCAAGACGCCATCTCAAAAAAGCAAAAAACAGAACAAAAGCAACAACAACAACAACAACACACCGTCTAGGTATTTCAGTTGTGCTAATCCTTCCTTGGTGCTTCACACCTGTACTCCCAGCACTTTGAGAGGCCAAGGTTGTTGATCACCTGAAGTCAGGAGTTCGAGACCAGTCTGGCCAACATGGCAAAACCCTGTCTCCACTAAAAACACAAAACAAAAACAAAACAAAAAACAACAAAAAACCCAACAACAACAACATTAGCTGGGTGTGGTGGTGCACGCCTGTAATTCTAGCTACGCAGCAGGCTGAGGCATGAGAATCACTTGAACCTGGGCGGTGGAGGTTGTAGTGAGCCGAGATCATGCCACAGCACTCCAGTCTGAGCGATAGAGCGAGACTCGGTCTAAAAAAAAAATAAATAAATAAATAAATAAATAATTTTTAAAAAAATGTTTTGGTAAAGGGATAAATTCACCAAGAAGAGCTGACTATGCTAAATACATATGCACCCAATACAGGAGCAGCCAGATTCATAAAGCAAGTCTTTAGAGACCTATAAAGAGACTTAGACTCCCACACAATAATAATGGGAGACTTTAACACCACACTGTCAATATTAGATGGATCAATGAGACAGAAGATTAACAAAGATATCCAGGACTTGAACTCAGCTCTGTACCAAGCAGCCTAATAGACATCTACAGAACTCTCCACCCCAAATCAACAGAATACACATTCTTCTCAGCACCACATCGCACTTATTCTAAAATTGAACCACATAATTGGATGTAAAGCACTCCTCAGCAAATGTAAAAGAACAGAAATCACATTAACTGTTTCTCAGACGACAGTGCAATCAAACTAGAACTCAAGATTAAGAAAATTACTCAAAACCACACAACTACACGGAAACTGAACTTGTTCCTGAATGACTACTGGGTAAATAACGAAATGAAGGCAGAAAGAAAGATGTCTTTGAAACCAATGAGAACAAAGACACAAGGTACCAGAATCTCTGGGACACATTTGAAGCAGTGTGCAAAGGGAAGTTTATAGCACTAAATGCCCACAAGAGAAAGCAGGAAAGATCTAAAATCGACACCGTAACATCACAATTAAAAGAACTAGAGAAGCAAGAGCAAACACATTCAAAAGCTAGCAGAAGGCAAGAAATAACTAAGATCAGAGCAGAACTGAAGGAGACAGAGACACAAAAAACCCTTCAGAAAATCAATGAATCCAGGAACTGATTTTTTGAAAAGATCAACAAAATTGACAGACTGCTAGCAAGACTGCTAAAGAAGAAAAGAGAGAAGAATCAAATAGACACAATAAAAAATGATAAAAGGGATATCACTACCAATCCCACAGAAATACAAACTACCATTAGATATACTATAAACACCTCTATGCAAATAAAGTAGAAAATCTAGAAGAAATGGATAAATTCCTGGACACATGCACCCTCCCAAGACTAAACCAGGAAGAAGCTGAATCTCTGAATAGACCAATAACAGGCTCTGAAATTGAGGCAGTAGTTAATAGTCTACCAACCAAAAGAAGTCCAGGGACCAGATGGATTCATAGCCAAATTCTACCAGAGGTACAAAGAGGAACTGGTACCATTCCTTCCGAAACTATTCCAATGAATAGAAAAAGAGGGAATCCTCCCTTAACTCATTTCATGAAGCCAGCGTCATCTTTTTTTTTTTTTTTTTTTCTTTTTTTTGAGACGGAGTCTTGCTCTGTCACCCAGGCTGGAGTGCAGCGGCCAGATCTCAGCTCACAGCAAGCTCTGCCTCCCGGGTTTACGCCATTCTCCTGCCTCAGCTTCCCGAGTAGCTGGCACTACAGGCGCCCGCCACCGTGCCCGGCTAGTTTTTTGTATTTTTTAGTAGAGACGGGGTTTCACCATGTTAGCCAGGATGGTCTCAATCTCCTGACCTCGTGATCTGCCGGTCTTGGCCTCCCAAAGTGCTGGGATTACAGGCTTGAGCCACCGCGCCCGGCCACCAGCATCATCTTGATACCAAAGCCTGGCAGAGACACAACAAAAAAAGAGAATTTTAGGCCAATATCCTTGATGAACATGGATGTGAAAATCCTCAATAAAATACTGGCAAACCGAATCCAGCAGCACATCAAAAAGCTTATCCAGCACAATCAAGTCAGCTTCATCCCTGGGGTGCAAGGCTGGTTCAACATACAGAAATCAATAAATGTAATCCATCACATACACAGAACCAATGACAAAAACCACATGATTATCTTAATAGATGCAGAAAAGACCTTTGACAAAATTCAACAGCCCTTCAGGCTAAAAACTCTCAATAAACTAGGTATTGATGGAATGTATCTCAAAATAATAAGAGCTATTTATGACAAACCCATAGCCAATATCATACTGAATGGGCAAAAACTGGAAGCATTCCCTTTTAAAACCAGCACAAGACAAGGATGCCCTCTCTCACCACTCCTATTCAAAATAGTATTAGAAGTTCTGGCCAGGGCAATCAGGCAGGAGAAAGAAACAAAGGGTATTCAATTAGGAAAAGAGGAAGTCAGATTTTCCCTGTTTGCAGACGACATGATTGTATATTCAGAAAACTCCATTGTCTCAGCCCCAAATCTCCTTAAGCTAATAAACAACTTCAGCAAAGTCTCAGGATACAAAATCAATGTGCAAAAATCACAAGCATTCTTATACACCAATAACAGACAGAGAGACAAATCATAAGTGAACTCCCATTCACTATTGCTACAAAGAGAATAAAATACCTAGGAATCCAACTTACAAGGGATGTGAAGGACCTCTTTAAGGAGAACTACAAACCACTGCTCAACGAAATAAAACAGGACACAAACAAATGGAAGAACATTCCATGCTCATGGATAGGAAGAATCAATATCATGAAAATGGCCATGCTGCCCAAGTAATTTATAGAATCAATGCCATCCCCATCAAGCTACCAATGACTTTCTTCACATAATTGGAAAAAAGTACTTTAAAGTTCATATGGAACCAAAAAAGAGCCTGCATTGCCAAGACAACCCTAAACAAAAAGAACGAAGCTGAAGGCATCATGCTACCTGACTTCAAACTATACTACACGGCTACAGTAACCAAAACAGCATGGTACTGGTACCAAAACAGGTATATAGACCAATGGAACAGAACGGAGGCCTCAGAAATAATACCACGAATCTACAACCATTTGATCTTTGATAAACCTGGCGAAAACAAGAAATGGAGAAAGGATTCCCTATTTAATAAATGATGCTGGGAAAACTGGCTAGCCATATGTAGAAAACTGAAACTGGATCCCTTCTTTACACCTTATAGAAAAATTAATTCAAGATGGATTAAGGACTTAAATGTTAGACCTAAAACCATAAAATCCCTAGAAGAAAACCTAGGCAACACCATTGAGGTCATAGGCATGGGAAAGGACTTCATGACTAAAACACCAAAAGCAATGGCAATAAAAGCCAAAAGAGACAAATTGGATCTACTTAAACGAAAGAGCTTCTGCACAGCAGAAAAAACTACCATCAGAGTTAGCAGCCTACAGAGTGGGAAAAAATTTTTGCAATCTACTCATCTAACAAAGGGCTATTATCCAGAATCTACAAAGAACTCAAATTTACAAGAAAAAAAAAACAACTCCATCAAAAAGGGGGCAAAGGATATGAACAGACACTTCTCAAAAGAAGACATTTACACAGCCAACAGACACAAGAAAAAATGCTCATCATCACTGGTCATCAGAGAAACGCAAATCATAATGACAATGAGATACCATCTCATGCCAGTTAGAATGGTGATCATTAAAAAGTCAGGAAACAACAGATGCTAGAGAAGATGTGGAGAAATAGGAACGTTTTTACACTGTTGGTGGGAGTGTAAATTAGTTCAACCACTGTAGAAGACAGTATGGCACTTCCTCAAGAATCTAGAACCAGAAACACCATTTGACCCAGGAATCCCATTACTGGGTATATACTCAAAGGATTATAAATCATGCTACTATAAAGACACATGCACATGTATGTTTATTGTGGCACTATTCACAATAGCAAAGACTTGGAACCAACCCAAATGTCCATCAATGATAGACTGGATTAAGAAAATGTGGCACATATACACATGGAATACTATGCAGCCATAAAAAGGATGAGTTCATGTCCTTTGCATGGACATGGATGAAGCTGTAAACTGGTATTCTCAGCAAACTATCACAAGGCAGAAAACCAAAAACAGCATATTCTCACTCATAGGTGGGAATTGAATAAGGAGAACACTGGGACACAGGGTGGGGAACATCACACACCCGGCCCTGTCGGGGGCTTGGGAGGCTGGGGGAAGGATAGCATTAGGAGAAATACCTAATGTAAATGATGAGTTGATGTGTGCAGCAAACCAACATGATACATGTATACCTATGTATCAAACCTGCACGTTGTGCACATGTACCCGAGAACTTAAAGTATAACAACAACAACAAAAAAGAATAATAAATGCATGGTATAATTCCTTTATACTCATTAGAATTTTTAGTTTACTGCATATGATATCAATAATCTATATAATAAAAATCTTACTATGTATTATTTTACTTGTGGCAGAGCAAATAAATATTTAATAAAATATTTAGTGAACTATGGAAACTTTCCAGAAAAGTTTAATTCATTTAGCAGTAAGATAAATAGACCTTACTTTCAGTCCTGAGGGAATTAATGGAGTCCTGAAGACATTAACTTTGTCTGGAAGATTCAGATTATAATCTTTCCTTTGTGTGCTGGGACGAAGAGCTGAGTACCATGTTGGAACTTAGGAAGTCTAGAATCCAGAATTGGCTCTTTCTGTTTATAACAATTCTGATCTTAAGCAAATCACATCACATGGCTGTACATTATATCATCTGTAAAATGAGAAGCTGGTTGATTCACAAAACTCCATCCATCCGGCATTATGCTAGGCACTGAGAAGACAATGGTGAGTAAAGCACAGCTCTTGTTCAGTGTTCTACAGTAGATCCTAGAATTTGCTTGTGATAAAATACTTTCCTTTTTTTTAAACCAAGTATCATTTCAATTCAGCCTATTTTTGGCATATTGTATTCTTTCCTCTATTTTTTAAGTCTATTATAATAGCTATGCCAACTTATTCTTACATGGGCTCTAATTGTAAACTAAAGAATCATAAATGGTTATTAGATAATATGGTATCATTTGCTAAAGTGAATACTGCAAATATTCACAAATAGCCTAGTTAAAACTATTTAACTATATATTAAAAATAATCAAGATAAAATAGGGAAACATGGACTACATTTAGAAATGTGAATTAGTCTTAGGAGAGGGAAAAGACAATAATGTTTGTGTGAATTTAGCTTATCAGATGAAACAGAAAACACTGAAACAAATTCTGATAGAAATCTTGTCATTTTACATGGAACCTGGCCAAATGCCCATCAATGACAGGCTGGATAAAGAAAATGTGGTACATATACACGCTGGAATACTATGCAGCCACAAAAAGAAATGAGATCATGTCCTCTGCAGGGACATGGATGAAGCCGGAAGCCATTATCCTCAGCAAACTAACACAGGAACAGAAAACCAAACACCATATGTTCTCTCTCACTTATAAGGGACAGCTGGACATTGAGAACATATGGACACAGGAAGGAGAACAACACACAGCAGGGTCTGTTGGTGGGTGGGAGGTGAGGGGAGGGAACTTAGAGGATGGGTCAACAGGTGCAGCAAACCACCATGGCACACATATACCTAGGTAACAAACCTGCACATTCTGCACATGTATTCTGTTTTTTTTTTTTTTTTTTAGATGAAGTAAAGAAAAAAAAAAGAGAAATCTTGTCATTTTAAAAAGTGCACTGAAAGTTGGATGAAAGCTTATGCAGAAAGAATAAATCAATACATTGAAGAGCAAGGATCAATGTATTTCCAGAAAAGAGAATCTGTACAGAAAGGCAGAAGATCATTTTAGCATTAAATATAAAATCTAACAGTGCCCTGTAAATGTAACCACAATATTCATAATCAAAGGCGGCAAGATAACTCTAAGTGACATGGACAACAGAACTAGAGGGATATAATTTATAGAAGGAAGAATAAATTTGTTCTCTTAAAACTTACGTATTGAGTACACATTGTAAAAAAGATTAGAAAGTGCTAGTATGATGATATTATTATATTATTAATTATTTTCCTGACATCTTTTTATCCCTCTTTTACTGACATTAACTACAATGCAGTTCCTAGACCTTAGTGTTAGACTGGATTCCAAACTAGATTCCTCTGCTTTCTGGACACACCCTCTAAGCCTTAGTTATATCTTCAGATAGCTGAGTATAATAATATCTTTTAGTGTTGATGACACTACTAAATTAGATAATGTATTTGGCTAACAATGCTTAAATATGTGGTCTTATTATAATTAAAAGTAATTTACTAAATAAAGAAACATTGAGCATCTGACAGAAATGCATGTAGATTTTGTAATCTTAAGGGCTAAATGAATAAAGTAAGAGTCCCGTGGGGTAGCTTATTTACTGCAAATTAATTTTTTTATTTTATTATTTTAAATTTTATTTTTCTATAAGTTATTGGGGTACAGTTGGTGTTCGGTTGCATGAGTAAGTTCTTTAGTGGAGATTTGTGAGACCCTGGTGCACCCATCACCCAAGCAGTATACACTTCACCCTATTTATTGTCTCTTATCCCTCAACCCTCCCACTCTTCCCCACAAGTCCCCAAACTCCACTGTATCATTCTTAGGCCTTTGTGTCCTTATAGCTTAGCTCCCACATATCAGTGAGAACATACAATGTTTGGTTTTCCATTCATGAATTATTTCACTTAGAATGATAGTCTCTAACCTTATCCAGGTCATTGCAATTTAAATGAGCTGATTTCTATTTTCAGTTGAATCGTTTAAAAAATAGCCAGGTGTTTTCCTAAGCCTGTTGTCTTGGGGTTTAATTCCTCCATAGGTTTGTTGCCTTTGTTCTGTTTTATGACCACAAATATTCCCAACTTTAGTTAGTTCTTTTTTTTTAAAAAAAAGCAAGTCTTTCAAAATAGAAGCTGAAGAAAGTACATAAACATGAGTCAGAACCAATCGATCTATCACCATGTGAAATAAGCACCTAGAAATTCATCTTCTGCTCACAAAAGATCAGAAGCTTAGAGATTACACATAGTTACAAATACAAGCTGCTTATACATATAATGCAAAACTAAATAGGACTAAAAGGCAGGTGGCATTTACCCTTTTACTTTTGAGAGCACAAAAGCTACTGCGTAAGCTATTAGTCATTAATTTGTTTTTTTCCCAAAGGATATTTTATTAATCTGTTATTAACTAGTAACCTCTAATGAAGAGGAACAATGACATCAATGGAATTTTCTGCATTGCTCAAAAATCTTTCTTTTACTGAATTAGAAATAAAAACTTCAAATGAGATAAATGTAAATAGAAGCCAATAGTTCTGGCAAAATGATTTTTCTCTGCTCCTCTGACTTGGCCTCCAGGAGGTTGGGAGAATGAGATTGGGAGGAAGAAACATAAACAGTGAGAAGAAAAATGTGTGCTCACAATACCCAGTAGGTGGTGCAGCTATACTAGCTATTATTTTGCCATTTAAAGGGTGTAATAGAATGCTGTTCTCTTCATGAACATTTATAATCAGAGTACAGAATGCATTGATATGAATCTCTGTTTATAAATGGCCATCAGTTGTCATCTTCATCAGCATAAACTGTAAAGTACCTCTTGCTGCAATTAAGCTATTTCACCTTGTTGGATTTTCCTAAAGTGAATTCACCTTCTTCAACAATTGCTGGATGTTTGCACAGAAATTGCTTTCTATTTTCTGTCAATAGTGTCCTCATTTTCTTAGCAATTCATCTTAAAACAGAACTTTTTCACTTCCAGTCTCTCAATATCCATAGCTAATAGTAACCCAACTCTGGTGATTATTTTAAAAGGTTTTCACATTTATCCCTTTCCATTTCACCTTTAGTTTCTCCAGCTTCATCTTCCTTATTTGCTTATGCATCTCTCAAGTAAGATAACACCTTTTCTATCTAATCCAGAGCATTGTTGGGAGTGTAAAATAAAATAATGTGTAGGCTGTGCTACAAAAGGTTTTAGAGTTGGGAATTTTTTAAATCGAAGATTCTGAGCTAGTTTCATTCTCCATTGTGACTTGCTTGCTTCACCATGTGATGTGCTGGGTCTGCGCATACAAATATATTACATACATTATATGTGCACATATATATGCATATTTGTATGAGTAATGGAGACAAAACTACTACATATAAACATGACATTGTACTATAAGTATGATTTAATACTCTCAGTATCAATGATTTATCTCCCACTAAAAGATTTGCCTAAATGTAGATCAAAGCACATATATATTTTTTTTCTGACAACTAGATAGGGCTAAGGGTGGAAGAGGAAGGAATGAGGTGGAGCAATGACTGAGATTGAAGAGAAAGAAGTATAGGGACTGGAGTCTTATCAACTGAAAGAAGAACTTCCATTTTTGAGGGGAGAGGTCTCCATGCTAAACTGAACTTAGGTGTGCATCTTCCCACTCCTACCCCTGCGCAAAACATAACTTGCAGACAACTCAGAGCCTGATCATGAAGGATTCTTCTAAGCCTTCCCGTGCTTAATATAAAGTGGGTGGCTTTGGTGACTTGCTTAACATAAACGGTGTGACAGAAAACTTTGGCTCTAACCAAAATCAAGTGCACGGAACCCACTAAGAATTTTTTGTGAGCTGAGCCAACTAATATTTATGGCTTGAAATATAAACCCTTTTGTAAGATTTAAATAAAATCACTTGTGCACAATGCCTGGTACACATTAGATGTTGAGTAAATATTTGATGAATCTCAATCATTGATGTCTATAATTGGAAGAGAACTTAGAAGTAGTTCTGTCTTATTATTTTATGAATAAGTTAATGAGCCTAGAGAAAAATGATGATCTTACCAACATATTACTGAATCAGTACAAGTCTAGCACCCAGCAGTCCTGAATTTCAATTCTCTTTCTATTATACTATAAACTTTTCCTTTCTCTTGCTTTGTATCATCACTCTCCTTCCTAACACAGTCTCTCTCTTTCTCCCCCTCCCTCATCCTTCTTCCTCTCTCATATGCACACATAAAACTTTGTGCTCATTTGGCTTAAGAATCCAGATTTTCTCAAAAAATAAACAGTTAAATTTATGTGTGTTTACTAAGATTTAACAACAACAATGTATTTACTGTAGAGTTGTTTTCATTGCAATACAACCATTAATTACTCTCAGTATGATTTAGGTTAATTAAGGAGAATTTGCTAAGGGGGTTTATGTATTGTTTTAATTTAGTATGTAGCAAAAGACCTGTTGAATGTTAGAAAACAAACCCATCTGAACTAAAAAACACAAACTACTATGTATTGAGCTGATTTACAATTTTTAATCCATCAAAACACAGATTTTACCTTAGTGCATCTCACTTTGGTAGGTATGTGCAGACCCAGCTTACTCATGAGCTTATTTCTGAGAATGAAGTTTTAAGTTGATGCTGGTACTTAGACAAATTTTCATTGCTGATATTGGAAAATATTTTCTCTTTAGAAATGATGTTATACATTTTGGTTAGTTTACCATACAAAAACCTTTTTTCTCAGAATATGTAAATAATACAATAATATAATTCAATGGTACCGGTAATTAAATACATAAAGAAATACTTTATCTTATTTTTTGTTTCCTTCATGAGTAAAGTACAGAAATAATCAGTGTAATATGGAGATAAAGAACACATTCTCTAGAATCAGACTTTCTGGGTTCAAATCCTGACTCTATTGTTAAATAAAACAGGCAAGTTACTCAACCATTCTAATTATTTCTTTATCTGTAAAATGAAAATAACAGTGATGTCTTCCTTATGCAGTTATAAGGATTCAATGTCTAATCTATCTAAACCTAAATAAGGTGTATGGCACATAATAAGTACCAATCAATGCTAGCTGTGTTTCTAGACCTATCATAAGCATTATTTTTTATTAATAATCATAATTAGGTTTATATTTGTTTCATGAATAAGGCAAAGTAAGTGCAGATTGGATTTGCATATTTATGGACATTAGGAACCAGACACTTTGACATATATATTATCTAGATTAACCCTCATCAAAACATTGCAAGAAAAATATTATTTTAGTATTTTATAAATAAGAAAATGGAGAGTGAGATATTAAGATGTAGTAAACCAGTAACTGACAATGCAAGAATCAAACTATGCTGTCTGACCCTGTGGTTTATGTTTTTCCCCGTTATAAAATATTACAAAGATATGTATGTATATATGCTGTGTTATGTACAATGTCAGAAACGCAAGAAACTTAAAAAGGCTTTTTTTGGCAAAGGAAATCTTACTTGTGGCAAAATTCAGTTGAAATACTCCTAACCTTGTAATAAGAACAGAGAACAATATGCACTTCCCTAATGATTAGTGATGTAGAGTGGCTTTTTTTCACATATTTGTTGGCCATTTGCATACTTTGAGAATGTCTGTTCTTTTGCCCATTTTAAAATCAAGTTACTTGTTTTCTTGCTCTTTAGTTGTTTGAATTCCTTATGTATTTTGGATACTAACCTCTTATAAGATGTATGGTTTACAAATTTTTTCTCCTAATCCATTTGTTGTATCTTTACTCTATTGCAAGCTCGTCCAACTCGTGGCCCACAGCCACCATGTTGCCCAGGATGGCTTTGAATGTGGCCCAACACAAATTCATAAATTTTTGTAAAATGTTATGAGATTTTTTTTTTGCAATTTTTTTTTCTTTTAGCTTATTAGCTATCATTAGTGTTGGTATATTTTATGTGTGGCCCAAGACAATTCTTTTTTTTTCTAATGTGGCACAGGGAATACAAAAGATTGGACACCCCTGCTCTATTGATTGTTTTCGTTGCTGTGCAGAAGCTTTTTAGTCTGATGAAATCTTGTTTGTCTGTTTTTGCTTTTGTTGCCAGTGCTTTGAGGCTAAACCCCCAAAAAATCATTACTCAGACAAATGTCATAAAGCTTTTCCCCTATTTTTTCTTCTAGTAGTTTTATAGTTTCAAGGCTTACATTTAAGTCTTTAATCCATTTTAAGTTGATTTTTATATACTATGAGATAAGGGTTCAATTTTATTCTTCTGCATGTGTCCCCCAACACCATTTATTGAAGAAACTGTTCTTTTTCAATTACATGTTCTTGGTAACTTTGTTAAAATCAATTGATTGTAAATGTGTGAGTTCATTTCTGGGCTCACTGTTCTGTTTCATTGGTCTATGTGTGTTTTTATTAAAATTCCAGTACCATACCATTTTGATTACTATAGTTTTGTAATATATTTTAAAATAAGATAGTGTGATGCCTTTAGATTATTCTTTTGATACATGAAAAAATGTTCAACATTACTAATCATGAGGGAAATTCAAATTAAAACCTCAATGATATATTACCTCACACCTGTTAGAATGGCTATTTAAAAAATGGAAGGTAAGTACTGGGGAGAATGTGGAGAAAAGGGAACCCTTCTTTGTACACTGTTGTTGGGAATGTAAATTAGTACAGCCATTGTGTAAAGCAGTATGAAGTTTACTCAGAAAGCTGAAAATTAAACAAGTGTTATATGATTCATCAATCTCACCTCTGTATACATACCCGAAGGAACTGAGATCAGTATATCAAAAGATATCTGTAATTCCCAGTTTATTGCAACACTGTTCACAATAGTCAAGGTATGTAATCAACCAATGTATACATCAGTGGATGAATGGATAAAAAACGTGGCATATATACATAATGAAATACTATTCAGCCTTTAAAAAGAAGGAAATTCTGCCATTTGCAATAACATGGATGAAACTGAAGGACATTATGCTAAGTTACATAAGCCAGGCACAGAAGGACAAATACTTCATAATCTCACTTACATGTGTAATCTAAAAATGTCAAACTAGTAGAAGCAGAGAGTAGAATGGTGGTTACCAGAGGTGATGCTGGGAGGGAATGGGAGATGATGACTGAAGGGCACAAAATTTCAGTTAGATAGGTGATACAATAAGTTTTCAAGGTCTACTGAACAGCATGATGACTATATTATGTATTTTGAAATTGCTAAAAGAATAAATTTCAAATGTTCTCACAACAAAAAATGATAAATATGTGAGGTGATGGATATGTTAATTAGCTTGATTCAATCATCCTAAAATCTGGATATACATATTTATATACATAAATACATATATAATCACATTGTCCTCATAAGTGTATAAAATTATTATTTGTCTATTTTAAAAAGGAATAGAGAATACAATTATTATTTGTCAATTAAAAATGAATAAAAATAGAAAAAATGTTGCTTTTTAAACAAAATATTATTGTCAATTATAAAAAGGAAATATCAAATACTAAATAAAATGTGGTATATCTACAAGAGAATATTGTTCAGCCATAAAAAAGAATGAAATCCTGCCATTTGCAGCAACATGGATGGAACTGGAGGACATTATGCTAAGAGAAATAAGCCAGGCACAGAAAGACAAATATTGCATGTACTCACCCATATGTGGGAGCTATGTGAAAATTGATCTCATGGAAGTACAGAGTAGAATGGTGATTACCAGAGGCTGGGAAGGGTAGGATGGAGGGGGGTTAAGGAGAGGTTGATTAATGGATACATACATACAGGTAGATATAAGGAATACATTCCAGTGTTTAATAACAGTAGGGTGACTAGGGAAAAATATGCAACAGTAATTTATTGCAAATTTTAGAATAGCTGTAAGAAAGATTTGGAATGCTCCCAACACAAAGGTATAACTTTTGAGCTGATGGATATACTGATTAGATTACCATGCATTTTGTTCATGTATCAAAATATCACATGTACCCCAAAAATATATACAATAATTGTGTATCAACACAAAATTTCAAAAAGGCAAGTGAGTTTCTATGTTTGTTAAAATTAATGGCACTTTCTGATTGTATTCATGTCGTACTACATTATCACAATAAATGAGAGTAAACACTGGTTTTGTAATAACTACTGGATTTGTTTTATTGTTTTTATGCCTTTTTAGAGCAGTGCTGACCAATATGATAGCCACTTCTACATGTGGCTATTTAAATTTAACCTTACATAACTGGAATAAAATAAAGTAAAATAAAATAAACTTAGTCCTTTGTGGTAGCCATACTTCAAGTGTTAAATAGCTATATGCAGCTAGTGGCTACTGTGTTGGATAGTTCAGATATGGAACGTTTCTATCACTGAAAAACTTTTTATTGGACAGCACTTTTCTAGAGTAAATCAGGATGTCGAATGGAATGATAAACAGGAAATTTCAGTAGGGGAGAGATTGCCAGTCTGGCGTCAGAGTGAGACATCGTGAGGGAGGGAGGGAGAGAGAGAGAGAGAGAGGAGAGAGAGAGAGAGAGAGAGAGAGAGAGATTGCCTAAGGGTAGCTACCAATTATTTGCAGTTCAAAGTAGTAGAGATAACAGTTGTTTTGCATTCTGTAGGAATGAACTCTACTTGCACTGTCAGTTTGGGCAACATTCACTTCCCAGAGCTTCAGTTTCTTGATTTGTTAAATGAGGGATAACAATTTCTACCAGGCCTCACTCCCAGGAGTTTTGTGAGGATGAGTACAACAATATGTGTCAAAGCTCTATATAATGGTTGTATAAAATCTGTAATTGACATAATTCTCAATTGTGTGTGTGCCTCTGTGTATGTTTCATGAAGTATTGATAATGATGGCAATTGTTATAGATTTCATATGCTGAGTTTCATTTTCCTGCTAGAAATTCATGATGCTTGAACCTGATTCCATCTCTCCCGAACTTGTACTTGCAGAATGAATAGTATTAACAGATAATCCATAGAGAAACTTTTTCAAATGATTGCCAAGCACTGAAATGCTTTAGATATTTCATCCTAAATGTGTGTATTTTCTTATCTTTTTGAAAAGGAATAACCATCTCCACTTCTTCAGTACTACTAGAAAACTACAAAAAAAAAATTTAGAAAACGGGTGCAGCACACCAACATGGCACAAGTATACATATGTAACAAACCTACATGTTATGCACGTGTACCCTAGAACTTAAAGTATAATAATAAAAAAAATTAAAAAAAAAACTTTTCTAGGCTTTTCAAAATGTTTCACATTTACTGCCACACATAGAGAGCAGGAGGAATATTTAATCAAAGGGTTTAAAGCATGTGGTATTGGCAATCAATGTACAACTCAGATGTAGAAGGCTCTCCTGATTGCAAGTTGTACCGTGAGATGGGGTAAAGTTACTAGAATTAGCAAAGAGCTATTAGTTTTCTTTAAGCTTCATTGTTTCAGTTAGAAACACTAGTTGAATTGTATATATGGTAATATTATACAAGCCCATCAGAAGCTTCAGATGTTTTCTGACTTTGTTTTGTTTTTGGCTATTTTTCTTTTAAACAAAAGCTTTTAAAGAACCAGTTGCATACATTTTCATCATGCACTGCTGGGTTAAAATATTTATATACTTTCAGAATGATATGAGATAGATATATTCTAATGATATTCATTGATTCATTAGTCAAAATAAAAACTTTTCTCAAAATATCTGAATGAAAAATAATTGGTAAATAATCATGGATTTCTATATACAATTCTTACAATATTTTTCTCTTTTGGGAAGATATTTCATAATACATAACAGAAATTTAAAATGTTTTTCTAGTTCTTGACTTTCATTTCCCTAGAAAACTTACTATTAAAATGTTAGTTTTATACCAATATGATAACATGTCTTTTTAAAAGAAAGAATACATTAGTTTTTAAATGGAGATATTATGGTTTTATGATTAATAATAATAAGAATAACAATCATTATTATGACAAATTATGAAGGAAAGATGTATGGAAATAAGTGGAAATGTGTCCCGAAAATGTAGAAATGAGAGAGGGACATAAAAATAGGTAAATCACAAGTATATTATATATGAGCTTGAACACCTCCATGATGTATTAACATTGGAAGTCTAAGTCATATGGGTAATTTCAAGTTTTTTTTATTACAACAAAGTACATAAAGATAAATAAATTGGTATGGAAAAAGAGTCAGACAAAAGTTCCAGTCTTTTCACAAAGCCAGCATTTTAGCAGTTTTTCAATTACCCTGAACATTTACTGCTGATACTGCACAGCCAGCTGTCTCTTAGAAAAATGTGAAATGTGTACACATTGTGTTATATTGATCACTAAGCAGGGTAGTTAAGGAAGACAACTGTTAAGCAGAAGTTCAGATTAATAGCATAAAATATGATGTAAATACTAAAACACAGAGAAGGAAATGTGCTATCAAATTCTTGGTTCAACTTGCTATAATGGATATTCTCCAAGAGTAAGAGATTTAGTTTACAGGCTTAATCTGAGAAGGAAAAATGGAAAATGACTCCATTTCCTCTGTGGCTGTTGCTGTTGTTGTCACTGTGGTGAATATAGCCACAGGAAATTTGACATTTATATTTCTTGTTATAATTAATGCACAGAAAACCAGAGAAAACCTTAGGACACTTAGAAACTGATTTTATCTTTAATGTAATTATCTTGACTATAAATCTTGACAAAATCTATAGCCATCTGAACAAATTCTTAATTAAAAGAAAAAAAGGAGAATCAGACATTAATGTCTGGAAATGAGTTCTGCATCCGATTTGAGATTCTTTATATTGGAAAAGATACAAAATGATAGGAGAAAAGGCAAACATCCACATGAACTAAATGCCTCTTGTGTGAAAGATACAGTGCTAGGCACTAGAACCACAATTTTAATTCCAAAAGTTCCCTACACACAACCTTATTTAAACCTCCACAATTTTCAGCAAACAGGGCATAATAAAGTTAAATACGTGTGATCAAGATTATTCCTAGACAGGGCAAAAACACGAATACAAGGATCTTTCACATCCAAGACCCTGTTCTTTCTAGTTAGCTGTGGGGCCGAGGCACTGCATGCACAGCCTGTCATGCACATGGCACGGAGCTCTTGGCTTTGCTAGTTCCTAATTCAGTTATTTAATAGTCTGTCTGTATCTACAGAATTACTTTCATGACCAAGAATTGATATTTTTGTTATTGATCAAATTTGAACATACTAGTACTGAGGGCAAAGCTTTGCAGCATGTTCTTAGAAACTTTCCTTCAGGTGGAGATAATTCTCTTTATCAACACATGCAGAGGTTTGGCATTGAACCAATACTAATGCAACTTGAAACCAGTTCATTTTTCTTTACCTGATTCACAATGCTAACAGAAGACTAGAAAACATCTTTTCTGAATTCAGATGAACTTTGTCTATTCCATTTCCACAGTAGGAATTTGTAATAAATTATCTTTGATGAATGAAGGTGGATCTGATATAGTATAACTATTCACATTGTTTCCATTCCCTATATAGACACCACTTCTTTTTTCTTATTGATGCATTTTATAATTGTAATCATTTAAATATTATGTTTTATGTCCAATTCATATAACTCTTGATTAGTATAATTTATTCTCTTTCCATCTTGCTAATTAACCATTGGTCTTGTAGCATTTATGTTGTATAAGGCCAATGTTATAGATAGTTACTCAAAGATGCCAATAGGGATTCATTTGTTTCCCTCACACATATATTTTGGGATGTATTTTGTCATTGCCAAGGATTTTAAAATTATTTATAGGAGAATGTGACTACATTTTCTTCCAACCTGAGATGGAAAGACGTAAGTAGTCTTTATTTATGAAAATACTATGTAGAAGAGATGGATAGCAAATATTTTCTGTTTCCAAAGTGAATGAGTTCAAATTGTAGTCATATGAATTTAGTGAGCTATAAATAAGATGCTAACTCTAAGAAGCATTACAAATGACTTTGAGAAGATATCTATAGTTTTCTTATTTAGGAAACAGTATGATATTGGCAAGACTAAGACAATTAAATAGTATATTTAATTTCTTTTACCAAATGTCCTAAATATGAAACCTGTTAGCTCCTCTACTCATTTCCTCCTTACACAGTCTTTGATTTTAGTACAGAATAAGAGCAAGGCAAGGGATTCATTAAATTTTAGATTCTTATCAGATCTATCAATCTGGAAGTTTTTTAAAGCTATAAGTGTATTTTAAGTCAGTTTGTGAGTTGAACACTAGATATTTAAAATTCAACTTTTCATATACCAATGTATGGTGTATTAAGTAAAGACATAAAGTTTCAAATTTTGTTGTATAATTGTTATAATTTTAAACAGGTAGTTTCAATAATGATTTTCATACATGGCATTTTAGCCAATGTTTTAAAAGGTAGTCAAAATCTTTGACTACCTACTAATAAGTAGAATAAAGTTGACAAGGATCAGTTTCCTTTTCTAGATACTAAATTATTCTCAAATTGGAATGTAAGCATTAATATAACTTTCTCAGCAAACAGGATAATGTTAAGAAAGCATTCTCTCTTACAATTTATAGAAGTATTGTAATTTCAATTTCCAACTTGAATATCATAGTAATGTATTGACTAGTACACATTTCTTGAAGGAGAGCTTTGACAAGATTAGTAACCAATTATCATTGAAAAAATTGAACTAAACAGCCTAGGCTTTCAAAATATGCTATATTTTGAAATTAGTTGAATATACTTTTCTTTAAAGTATAGGGATTCTTAAGTTAAATGCTCAGCTACATTTAAGAGGTTCAACACTCTAATTTCAATGGTGAGGAAATATTTTTAAAAGTATTAACTTATTTCTCAAGGGTAATATTTAATCTTTTTACCTAGTGCTAGTTAAAACCAGTGTCGTTATTTTTAAACTGTTGCTAGTTAGGCAGGGCATAATAAAAATTGAGTGGGAGTAGTTAATCCAAAATTATCTAAAAGTTTTATATTACTTCAAAGTTTAAATATGCTAGGTTCTATATAACATAAAAAAGTGAAATATTTCAACTGGCTATACTTCAAGGAATATAATTCACAAGGTTTGAAATTGACCACAATTCCTAAAAATAGTGGGAGAAAGAAAAATGGAAGCAATGCTCTTCAATATTTATAAAGGTCTGCTCGTGACTAGCCTAAAATTTTTTCGGCTCTTATGTATTCTTGTACGTGAGTAATTGGGAGTTCAATCAGCATCTGCTAGTCTTTCATTGTTTTTTATTTATTTGTGTGGGTACATAGTAGATGTATGCATTTATGAGTTACATGAGATATTTTGATACAGGCATGCAACGTATAATAATCACATCAGGATGGGGTATCCATCACTTCAAGCAGTTATCCTTTATATTACAATTGAATGATACTCTTTTAGTAATTTTAAATATATGATTAAATTATTGATGACTATAGTCATTCTATTGTGCTATATAATATGGGAACTTATTCATTCTTTGAACTATATTTTTGTACCCAATAACACTCCTCACTTCACTCCTACTTTCCCACTATGCTTCCAACCTCTGGAACCTTCCTTCTACTCTCTAGCTCCATGAGCTCAATTATTTTCATTTCTAGCTCCCACACATAAGTGAGACCATACAAATTTCATCTTTCTGTGCCTGGTTTATTTCACTTAACATAATGATCTCCAGTTCCATCCACGTTGTTACAAGTGAAAGAATCTCATTCTTTTATGGCTGAAAAGTACTCCATTGTGTATATGTACCACATTTTGTTTATCCATTCGTCTGTTGATGGACATTTAGGTTGCTTCTAAGTCTTGGCTATTGTGAATAATGTTGCAATAAACATGGCAATGGATATGTCTCTTTGACATGCTGATTTCCTTCCTTTTGGTTATGTACCTAGGAGTGGGATTGCTGGATCATATGATAGTGCTATTTCTATTTTTATTTGAGAAACCTCCAAACTGTTCTCCATAGTGTTTGTGTTAATTTACATTCTCATCAACAGTAAAAGAGTTCCCTTTTCTTCACATCCTTGCCAGGATTTGTGATTGCCTGACTTTTGAATAAAGCCATTTTAGTTGGGGTAAAACGATGTCTCATTGTAGTTTGGAACTGCATTTCTTTGATGATCAGTGACGCTGAGCATCTTTTCTATGCTTGTTTGCCATTTGTATGTCTTCTTTTGAGAAATGTCTATTCAGATCCTTTGCCCAATTTTAATTGGAATATTAGATTTTTTTTCCTACAGAGTTGTTTGAGTTGCTGATATATTCTGGTTATTAACTCTGTTAGATGGAGAGATTGCAAATATCTTCTCCCATTCTGTGGGTTATCTCTTCACTTTGCTGATTGCTTCCTTTGCTGCACAGAAGCTTTTTAACTTGATGTGATCTCCTTTTGTCTATTTTGGTTTTGGTTGCCTGTGCTTGTGGGGTGTTACTCAAGAACTTTTTGCCTTGCTCAATGTCCTGGATCATTTACCCAATGTTTTTATGTAGTAGTTTCATAGTTTAGATTTGATTTTTGTATAAATTACATAGCCCCTTTGAGGCTATTTTCTAGAAGCTGTGGGTATGCTTCATTATTTTCTTTCTTTCTTTCTTTCTTTCTTTCTTTCTTTCTTTCTTTCTTTCTTTCTTTTCTTTCTTTCTTTCTTTCTTTCTTTCTTTTCTTTCTTTCTTTTTCTTTTTTCTTTTGAGACAGAGTCTTGCTCTGTCACCCAGGCTAGAGTGCAGTGGGGCCATCTCTGCTCACTGCTAGCTCCGCCTCCTGGGTTCATGCCATTCTCCTGCCTCAGCCTCCTGAGTAGCTGGGACTACAGGCACCCGCCACCACTCCCAGCTAATTTTTTGTATTTTTAGTAGAGATGGGGTTTCACCATGTTAGCCAGGATGGTCTCAATCTCCTGACCTCATGATCTGCCCACCTTGGCCTCCCAAAGTTCTCGGATTACAGGCTTGAGCCACTGTGCCAGGCCTTGTTTTTCTTTTGTTTTCTCTTACTGTACATTTTCAAATAGCCTGCCTTCAAGGTCACTAATTCTTTCTTCTGTTTGATCAATTCTGCTATTAAAAGACTAATGCATTCCTTAGTATATAAATTCTATTTTTCAACTCCAGCAACTTTTCTTGATTCTTTTTAATTATTTCAATCTCTTTGTTAAATTTATTTGATAGAATTCTGAATTCCTTCTTTGTGCTCTCTTGAATTTCTTTGAGTTTCCTTAAAACTGCAGTTTGGAATTCTCTGTCTGAAAGGTCATATATCTTTGTTTCTCCAGAAATGGTCGTTGGTGCCTTGTTTAGTTCATTGCATGAGGTCATGTTTCCTGGATGGTCTTGATGGTCATGTATGTTTGTCTGTGTCTGGGCATTGAAGAGTTTGTAATTTATTGTAGTCTTTGCAGTCTAGCCCCATTTGGACTCATCTTTCTTGGGAAGGATTTCTAGATATTCAAAAAGACTTGGGTGTTGTGATCTAGGTCATATCTGCATTAGGGTGTACCACATACCTAGTAGGGCTGTGGTTCTTGCAGACTCACAGAGATACTGCCTTGTTGGTCTTGGATAAGATCCAGAGGAATTCTCTGGATTTCTAGACAGAGACTCTTGTTCTCTTCCTTCACTGGAGCTCGTTGGGGTGACACAAGCAGCCTGTGGTCACCACCACTGGAACTGCACTGGGTCACACATTAAGCAAACACAGCACTGGGGTTCACCCAAAGCCTGTTTTAATCACCACCTGGCTACCATCTATGCTTGTAGGCTGGCATACTACAATGAGCAGGTGTCGAAGCCAGCCAGGCTTGTGTCTTTCCCTTCAGGGTGGTAAGTTCTCCCAGGTAGATCCAGAGGTGTTCTGGTGGGTCCAGAGTTCCTCCTAGGTGGGTCTAGAGGTGCTAGCTGGGAGTCAGGGACTAGAGTAAAAAATCTGAGAAGTTTATATTGTGTTCTATTGTACTGTGGGTGAGCTGACATTCAAACCACAAGAATCAGTTGTTTCCCTTCTTCCCTCTTCATTTCAAAGGCAGAGGACCCTTCCTGTGGCCACGACTGCCACAGGCCCAAGGGAGTACTGCCAGACTACCACCTATGTTCACTTAAGGCCCAGGGTGTTTTAAGTCAGCTTGTGGTGAATGCTGTCTGGCCTGGGATTCACCCTTCAGGGCAGTGGGCTGCCGTCTGGTCCAGGTAGGTCCAAAAATGTTGTCCAAGTGTCAAGGTCTGTAATCGGAGACCCTAAGAGCCCACTTTGTGCTCTACCTCCTTGTGGCTGAGCTGTTACTTAACATGGAAGACAAAGTCCCCTTTACTTTTCCCTTAGCTTTTCTCAAGCAGAGGGTGTTTTTCACTGTAGCCACCACAGCTAGGAATGTGCTGAGTCTCACTTGAAGCTAGCAATTCTCAGGCTCACACAAGGCCCATGGTGTACTACCTGGGTATTGCCACTGGTTATTCAAGCTCCCAAAGGCTTTTTAGTCAGTCAGTGATGGGTCTTGCTGTGACTGGGTCCTTCCCTTGACGGCAGTGAGTTCCCTTCTAGTCCAGGTTGTGTCTAGAAATGTCATGCTGGACCTAGAATCTGGAAAGGGATCCTCATAACTCTGACTGGTGCCCTATCTTATTGTGGCTGAGCTAGTATCCAAGATGCAAAACGAAGTCTTCTTTACTCTTTCATCTCCTTTCCCAAGTGGAAGGAGCCAGTCCCTTTTGAACCCATGAGCCCTGCTGCCTGGGATTGTGGGGAGGTGGTACGTGCACTCCCTTAGTCAGCCCCACTGATGTCTCAGTAGGTTGTGCACCACCCAAGTCCACTGGTTGTGAGTCCAGCACAGCACTATGACTCACGTAGGAGTTGCAGTCTTGGTGGCCTATACTGCATTTAAAGTTTATTTGGAGCCCCAGAGGACTTTAGCCCACATTGGTGACGCGTGGAGGAACTCAACTTCTGACCCATGGGATGGGTGACTCCTGTCTGGCTAGGGCTGGATTAAATATTCCCTCTATGCACAGGCATCAGCTAGATTCAGATCAGTTTTGCTTTCTCCTGTGACATGGCAGCACTGAATTCCAAGCAATGTCTAACAATTGTTGTGTGCTCTCTCTCCCAAGGGCACAGATTCTCTCTCCATGCCACATGGCTGCTGCTGGGGATGGGATGGGGGTGTCACTGGCAATTCAAGACTGTCTTTACTACACTCTTCAGTGTCTCTTTCAGCTATATGACGTTAAAATCAGATACTGTGAGAGCTCTCATGATTTTTGGTTCTTATGAAATGATTATTTTTTGTGTGTGTAGATAGTTGTTACATTGGTGTCCTTCTGGAGTG
This sequence comes from Trachypithecus francoisi, assembly GCF_009764315.1. Classification (NCBI taxonomy): domain Eukaryota; kingdom Metazoa; phylum Chordata; class Mammalia; order Primates; family Cercopithecidae; genus Trachypithecus; species Trachypithecus francoisi. The sequence goes on from NW_022681454.1 coordinate 100,113,485, forward strand.
ATGATCAGTGGAGGCTTCTATTTGACCATCCTACTCCACCCTGTGTAGTCTTTTATAATTAAGAGTCTGGCTCAGAGTAGTGTATAGAATGGTTTTTCCCAATAGTCATGATTAGTTTGCACTCATGTAGCCATGAGCCTTTTTTTTAATGTCTCATGTCCAATCTGTAATATCAAAGGTGTATTATCTAGGAGACTACATATGAATAAACGGCCCATCCAGGGTAAAACTTCTGTGTTTTAAGTAATCATATGAATCCAAAATAAGTAATAGCTGTATTCTAAACAATTCCAGACCAATATTTTGATTTTAGATAAAAAGAAAAAAATTAAGAGAAGAGCCAGCTATATTTTAAAATTTTATTATTTTCAGCAATATGCGTATTAGTGCCTAGATATCAATGGTCATACCAATACTGATGTAAAAGAAATCCAAGGACAAAGAGATTTATTTGAGAAGTCCATGACATAAAGGGCCATTTCGTATTATTTTAACCTAGAATACAAACCAAGAGGAAGACATATATACTGGAACTTTAAAATGTCTTACTTTTTTGAAATATTCTAGAAGAGTTACACTCCCAGTCTGAATTAGTATTTCTACTTTGAAATTGTGGAGTAATGAAATCAAAAGGAAATGTTTTGCCTTACTCTCACCATTTATATAGAGACAAAATTTTTTAAAAAATCCATCTTCCTTTGTGTTCCCTCTGGGACACTGAATTCAAAAATAAAAGAAACACTCAGATTAAATTTTTATCTCTTTCTAGAAAAACATTACATGCATATGAAAAAAAACTATAATCTACAATTACTGGGTTTATTTTAATTTGTTTAGGAGTGCATAGTGAAATGTTTAAAAAAATCTGAACTAATATGAAAGAAATAAAAGACAGAAACTAAGCAGGCACTATAGAGAAATTATTCTGAAATACCCAGAACATAACACCAGTTATTCACTGTGATGATACCTAAGATATAGCTCTAAGAAATTATACCAAGAAGAGAGTATCTTTCAATGTGAGCAAGATGTTATATAAGGCAGGTTGAAATTACAAAGGGGAAAGAGATACTGTTCATGTAAGAGGGCCATGTTTTTGAAACTCTCCTCACTTTAGGATTCCTTTGTAGGTGCCAGAGGCCATTTGGTTGTTCATGCACATTATTTTTAAGAAAAGCTTTTTGAAAGAAAAATAAAATTGTATTACATACATAGTAGATACATTTTTGTACAACCTGAAATGAGTAAATTGATCTAGAAAAGCTCATTCGTACTTTTTGTTTTCAAATACTAGAAATCATTGTAAATGTTAACCAAACATAAATATGGTCTAGTATTATTTGTCAATATCAGAGAAAACGCACTATTAAAATGCAATCCATTTTGTACATTGCATTTTTAAAACCTGATTGATCATTGTTAAGTGAGTTTTTGTAGCTAAGTGTTTTTAAGATTGTTGAGTGTTTTTTAAAGGAAATGTTCATGTGTTGCTAGTAGTACTATGTAAATAAATTAGTCATAAATGGAACAAATAATAATGATTGGCATAATTAGTAGGACTCATTTATCTTTGATAAAACCTCTCCAAGATGCATTAGGTACACACCAACTGTGGAGAAAAGGATGGAATGTGTTTCCTTTTAACTCCACAAATTTATGAAAAATCTAACTTATTTAGTTGCATAATGGTAGTAGAAAAAATCTTAATAAAAATAATCATAGTAAAATATAGACATAATATTTTTAGAGATGTTTTTGTTTCATGTAAATTAGAAACAACCTTTTTCATGTCACTCAATAAATTGTAGAATAGTATTAATACAATCCTTATCCTTTAATCATACATATATATAAAATGTCTTATCAGGAGAAAGAACACACAGAGAAAGCGAGAGAAATAAAGAGAGACAAGAGGGGATGGAGGAAAATTAGATATCTATTAGAAAATTATTGGACTTTCTAGAAGAGATGTCATTCCTGGAATAAAAGAAGCTTTGAGTAGATTATAGAATACATCAGAGGCATTCTTTTCAATAAATGACAAAGAAAGACAGAGTTGCAAAAATACAATCAACTGGAATAGTGAAATTTGGTAAAATTTTAGCAATTTCAGCAGAGTAAGAATACTTTACAAAAGATACTTTTTAAGAAGTATTTCTGTAATGAAGTAACTATTATATAGCAAACTGATGTAGTATGTAGACAGTGACTTATACAAAACCAAAAGAAAAAAAGAAAAGAAAAAAATCAAAACAAAGACATTAAAAATAGGAATAGAGCATCAGATCATATTGTATTAACATGCCATGACTAGATTGTTTTTCTTTCTGATGTACCATATCCTATGCAAATGCTAGGTAAACAACATGGACCAGTACCTTTCTTTTGGCCTTTAGCTGCTCATGATACTTGTCACAGGTATCTCCTGGGATTTCTCCTCCCCAGAGAGTAATTCCAACAATGGTGTATGTGATGCCCATGATGAGCAATGGGAAACAGTACACCAGTATAATGACGATAATGTGGTAACTACAAAAAATAAGAAACACACACGCTGAAAACTTATTGGAATGAAATAGTGGGGACTGCATTTGCTTAGTTTTAAATCATAATTAAAACTACCAAGAGTTATTTCTACATTATTTCTATACAGTCATCTCAAAATTCCATCAAAATATCATGCTATTGTCACTTATATTTATGTTTCAAATGCTGCCAGTTGATGTTTGTCAATCTTTACTTGGTATATGAAAACTATAGCTGGGTTGAAGGGCTCAGTTAAACACATGTTCTCCTTGCCTAGAGGTTGAGGATGAACGACTTTCACTGCTTTGTATTCTGCTTGGTAATTGTTTAGCTAAACTAATTAAATGTGTCATTGGAGGAAAAGGGAAGGGATAGAATAAACAAATCAACTGGCATATATTTTCTCCTATATAGGACTATCTTCTATATTGCTGCAACATCAGACATACGTAAATTGTTTTTCATTCAAATGGGAGGAAAAAATTAAGTGATACTCTGAGCCATAATGAATCCACAAGTTACTACAATTTTTAAAAATCAGGTAAAGACATTTACATGCAATTTTCCAGAGCCACGGTCCATTTGATTGCATTATTAACTTGGTAAAAACAAAACAAAACAAAACAAAACATGTTGACATAGTAGTCAAGCCAGAAGTATGCTGCTGTAAATTATCAAATTAAATTCTGGTATTTAGTAGCTTTCAATCAAAATTATAAGAATTCAATTAGAGATGAAAAGGAGAGTAAGCCATATTACAATAGCCCAAATATAATTTTACAATCTTTTGTGTGGATTTCACTGTCTTGGAAAGCTTTAAAGTAATTTAGAAGTTTGTTATAACAGTCTTCTCCATACCAGTGGATTTTCTTTGTAAAGTGATTCTTAAATATCCTTGTCTTTCCGTTTCTCAGTAGATTACTAAGTATTGATTTAAAGTCAATGAGGAAGTAATTCAGTCAACAAATAATTTGCAGATGATAACATTATCATACAATTAAGATGTATTAATAATAATGAGTAGCATATAGTACTCAGTTTAATATGCACTGCCTGATTTTCCTTAAATAAGTGCTTCTTAATATTTTTGTTCAAAAATCTGAACTTTGGGTAGAGCAAAGGTAGATAAAATGACTGCTTTAAAAGACAACCATTATTTGCACCATTTGCTATTTTTAAAGGGACAAATTGATGAGTAAAATAGAAAAATAAGCATTTTATTGAAATAAAATTTAAATGACTATAATTTAAAAATAAAATGCAAACAATTACACAATTACATTATTATTCCTTTTTGCTTGATTTGAGGTGGGTATAAAATATGAACCAAATTTTACCATATATTATAATATTAATATTTCCTTTTCAATCTAGTGTTGAGGGTTTTTAACGCTTTTTGCTTGCAAGCAAAAGAACATAAACCAAATCAAACCAAAATAAAATTAGATAACTTACTAGAGTGCTTCTTCCATACAACTAAGCTCCCTAAAAGAGCAATCAACACATCTGGGCTTTGATTTCTTTCTTCTCACTCATTTCTCAATCAATAACACAATGCTTTTCTTTGCACATTGCTTTTATCTTTTATCACTTCCATCAGGAAACTCTCCAGTACCATCCCACATAGACATTCTCATATTTCCAATGAAAAACCTTAGTAACTTACACAAACTTATTGACCACATACAAATAATACTATATTACAGTATTTTTATATATTTCCTTTTCCAAAAAATGTATGAACCCTGGGGGAAATGTCTGTCTTATTTGTTTAATTGTTGCTCCTAATCTGTAATTTCCTAAGTGATTGATAAACTGAATTGAAAATCATAATAGAGAATTAACTTACGTGAAATGTTGTTTGGGACCTTCTGGCCATTGCACAAAGCAGAGAGTACGGCCGGGCATGACTTTGGTTTTGGAATAAAGACATTGAGGGAAGGCAAGCAGAAATGCTAGAATCCAAATACTTCCAATGACAATCTTGGTTGCTGTGGCAGACAGTCTGGGTTTCAGGGGATCAATAATAGCCATATACCTATATAAAAACAAACAAAACCATTTTGTTGGTTTTCTTTGTAACAGTTTGAAACGGAGTTTCAAAGGTATTTCAAAGGTGTTTCAATAGTTACAGTCATTGCTCTTTTGGGAAACCAGTTGATAAGGACTGCTTGAGTAGAGGCAGCATAGAATGGTAATCATGGCATAGTCTAGGAATCAGGCAGATCTAGGTTCAATTTCTATTCTGACACTTGTTTAAACTTTTTGAACCTCAGCTTTATTATTTTTAAAATCGAAATAAGAAGACCCATCTCTTGAGGTAAAGTGAGGATCAAGAGATACAAGTCAGTGGTGCCCAGCCTTTTTGGTACCAAGGATTGGTTTTATGGAACATAGTTTTTTCCATGAACTGGCAGTGGGTGAAGGAGCGATGGTTTGGGGATGATTCAAGGGCATTACATTTATTGCACACTTTATTTCTGTTGTGATTCCATTATAATATATAATAAAATAATTATACAACTCACCATAATGTAGAATCAGTGGGAGCCCTGAGCTTGTTTTCTTGCAACTAGACGGTCCCATCTGTTGTTGATGGGAGACAGTGACAGGTCATCAGACATTAAGTTCTCATAAGGAACACTCAATTTAGATCCTTTGCACATACAGTTCATAATAGGGCTCGCTTTCTATGAGAATCTAGTGCCGCTGACCTGACAGGAGGCAGAGCTCAGGCAGTAAGGCGAACACTGGGGAATGGCAGTAAATATAGATGAAGCTCCCTAGCTCACCAGCCACCACTCACCTCCTGCTGTGCAGCCTGGTTCCTAATGGGCCAGGAACTGGTACTGGTCCCTGAACCAGGGAACTGGGGACCTCTGATGTAAGTGAAAGATATTAATGATTTGGTGTTGTGCCTAACACATTAGAATTCATAAATGTCTGTTGAATGGAATTGGAAAGGCACTTAACAAGGGCTTACAAATACTGGTTTCACAGCTCAAAACTTTCATGTCTCCTCTGTATGTTTAACTTTAAAAAATATAATTCTGGGCCGGGCGCGGTGGCTCAAGCCTGTAATCCCAGCACTTTGGGAGGCCGAGACGGGCGGATCACGAGGTCAGGAGATCGAGACCATCCTGGCTAACACGGTGAAACCCCGTCTCTACTAAAAAATACAAAAAAATTAGCCGGGCGAGGTGGCGGGCGCCTGTAGTCCCAGCTACTCGGGAGGCTGAGGCAGGAGAATGGCGTGAACCCGGGAGGCGGAACTTGAAGTGAGCTGAGATCCGGCCACTGCACTCCAGCCTGGGCGGCAGAGACAGACTCCGTCTCAAAAAAAAAAAAAAAAAAAAAAAAAAAAAAAAATTATATATATATATAATTCTGGAGAAATAATATGGATTATACCACATACTTGACAAAGATGAGAAACTCCTATAAAAGATATGATCCACAAACCCATTTAAGAGCAGCAAGAGACAAGTTCAGAATTTCTGTGATTAATAAATCAAGTTTGATTGACGTTATGCCTTCCTGTTATACCTCATAATGAATTCATACTGCATCATGAACGTCTTCATGGTGCCAATCTGTGTAACTACATATAATACTGTTGTAACGGAAAAATATATTTGAGTCTCTAAAAAGTATACTTAAAGCACACTTAAACATGACTTTTGGAGGGCAACTTCTTGGGGAAGTTAGGAATTCTGTAAATATGGCAAGTAAAGTCATGCTTTATTAACTTAGTACAGGTAGTAACAATATAGCTGAAAGAAGCAACTTCCAATTTTGAACTGGAGATAGCATGGCTAATTGCCAAATTCTAGCTAATGTTCAGAGGCAAAAATAATATGTGCCAAACAAATTAGATTTCTGTATTTTAATAAAACACAATCTTTATATTGTTTCAATTCTACTTGTGGTCATTTTATGTTTATAAAATATATTTTGATTTATGAAAAATTTTCAGAAGTAATACTTTCATCAGAGAATGAATATCACATAGGCCAAAAAATGTTAACCTTAAGAATAAATATTTTAAAATAAGGATATTTCATCAATATGTTTGTAACTCTTTGCTGTTGTAACTACTGGGCAGAATTAAATCTTCAGAAGATTTTGTGAAAATTATCTATATAATATTCTTAATACTAACTATAGTCATTATTTACATAAAGAAAATAGTCTTAATTCATTATGTATAACAACTATTAGGTAAACATGAAACTTAGATTTAAAAAATAATCATATTTGTCCTTTTGTGACTGGCTTAATTCACTGCATGATTCCAAATATATGTAGTACCTAAAAGAGTGAAACTTATGAAAGTGTAGAACAGATGATGATTGCTGGGGGCTCAATGGGTATAAAATTTTAATAATGCAAGATAAAGAAGTTCTAGATGTCTGCTGTATAACATAGTATCTATAGTTAACAATAAAATATAATGAACTTGATTATGTTAAAAGTATAGATCTCATGTTAAGCGTTCTTAACACACACACACACAAAACAAATACACACACATAAGAATACAAGGACAGTTTTCGAGGTGATTGATATGTTTAGTGCCTTGATTGTGGTGATATCACGTTTGTCCAAACTCATCAAAATGTATACATTAAATATGTGCATTTTTTGTATATCAAGTATACCTCAATAAAGCTTACAGAAAGAGAAAAGAAAAAATAGTGATAAAAAAGTATCTAAGTTTAGGAAAACAATGTGAACTCTACAAAGAAAAAAATGCATATGTTTCAAATAGGAGACTTTAAAATTCATCTCTCATGCTTATGTTGGTGAAGATAATAATAAAAAAATTATTGATTGTTAACCATAACTAGGGTACAGATTTGCTGATGGATTGGATATGTATGAAAGATGAGATGAGCCAAGGATAGTTTCCTGGAGTTTTGACCTGAGGCTCATATTTTGACCTCAGAAGATGGCAGTAGGAGTAAATTTTAGAGGAACATCAGGAACTCTGTTTCGGATGTGTAAATCTGAGATGACCCTCAGACACTCAGATGGAGATGCTGAGTAGGTTGTTGTATTAAAAATTCTGGATTACAGACAAGGGTTTTAAACTAGAGGTATTAACTATTATATAAAATTTCATGGAATTATGAGCCATGTCTACTTTGTTTATTTCAGTGTGCCCCATACCTATACAACATCTAGTACTTACAAGGTACTTGAGAAATATCTGTTGAATGAGTGAGTACACAAACAGTGAGTCATGTGCTATAAATGTTTTTAACCACAGGTACTCCTGGATAAACAACAAAAAGCACAACTCCTGATTTGTAGCATTTCCAGATTTCTGTGGTGTAAATACTTCTCCCATGACTTCAAGCTATCATAGTAGTATCATTGAATACTACTTTGTATTCCAGTTGAGAAGAAATGTGCACAACTGGTTCCTTCTAGCTGATTTAAACAGGCTCTAGAACACAACTGGGCCCACTGTTGCTTAGTGATATAATTATAGACATATTTTCCCTTACATATAGGAGTGCATACCAGATAATTTTAAGTAGTCTTGATACTTGGACAGGTGTGAAGGAAAAACATCTTATAGATGATAATACAAGCTCAAAATAGTGAACTTAAGCAAATATTAAAATCCTGCATCACATAGCACACTAAACACTACAAACACTATGCTGATTTATCCCCGTAGCCTCCAGGGAGGCTTCTATTACTCCAAACAGGTGATGTCTCCTTATACAATTTTGGGGAAAATTATTTTACTGCTTACAACATATTATGATGTTACCAGGACTCTCTTGCCAGAACTGTCTTTACAATTTATGTCAGACATCAAATGTGTTTTTAAAATGTTGCTGTAAAACATATACCTCAAAAGTATTTAAAGTTTAATCAATTTGTCCTATTTTGGAGTCCAAATTGTTTTGCATGTATCTGAGTCATGATATTTTAAAAGTGTTCATTTTAATTAATTAATATTGTTTTTAAAATTTATTGTGGTAAAATATATATAACATAAAGTTTGCCATTTTAACCATTTTAAGTATACAGTTCAATGGCAGTAAGTACATTTACACTATTGTACAACCACACCACCACTCATCTCAGAATTTAATAAATAATTATTTGACGTTATTTTGTTTTGTGTAAAAGAGCATTTTTGTTGTAGATGATTAAGAAAAGAAAACTATACAAGAAAATAAAGTTACCCAAAGTCTCAACATTCAGAGAAAATTCAATCCATATCCACCTTATGGCATATATAAAATTATATCGGACTGTTAAATCCATGGTCTAAAAATTTCTCACGTGTTAAAAATCCTGCTGAGTCTAGAATTAGATTAAGAATCTGACTGTGTCTAATGAAGTGGTGGAGCTGCAAACCCCAGTTGTCCATTCTACAGCATTTATTTAATATATCAATGAGGAAACCTTAATAAAAATGATTTATGCACAGAGTGATGAGGCATAGGGAAGAAAGTGTATGCACAATTTCTCATATTGGACATTTGATTTAGAACTGAACCCTATGAAGAGAGAATTGCAAGTAGAAGATGAAGGAACTTTGGGTATTAAGAAATTGCTAATACATGGCCAGGCGTGGTGGCTCATGCCTGTAATCCCAGCACTTTGGGAGGCCAAGGTGGGCGGATCACGAGGTCAGGAGATGAGACCATGCCGGCTAACACGGTGAAACCCTGTGTAGAATGGGCCGAGATCACGCCACTGCACTCCTGCCTGGGCGACTGAGCGAGATTCTGTCTCAAAAAAAAAAAAAAAAGAAAGGAGATTGGTGATACATTTAGCAAAATGTAGGGATGAGATATTTTTCCACATTCTATTTGGAATAAAACAGGCTTCACAAAAATGTCATGCTGAGGGCAAAGTTTGTAACCTGTGAATCTTGCAGATTTGGAAGCAGTGTGTTAAAAATAGCAATATGGAAAAGGAGATGGCTTCCTACTCCAGTGAAATGGTCATACTCTTTATGGAAGTGTTGACATTGCTGTAGAAGTGCTGTACTAGTTTGTTTACACAAGGCTACAAAGATACTACCTGAGACTGGGTAATTTATAAACAAAGAAGGTTTAATTGACTCACAGTTCTGCATGGCTGGGGAGACCTCAGGAAACTTAGGATGGAAGAGGAAACAGGCACATCTTACATGGTTGCAGGTGAGACAGAGCAAGCAAGAGCAGGGAAAACTGTTTTATAAAATCATTAGATCCCATGAAAACTCACTCACTATCATAAAAACAGCATGGGAGAAACCAGCCCCATAATCCAATCACCTCATACCTGGTTCCTCTCTTGACACATGGGGATTATGGGGGTTACAATTCAAAATGAGATTTGGGTGGGGAAACAGAGTCAAACCATATCAAGTGCTAAAGAAGACTACTGATAAACTCTTATCATTATCCTCTGCCTGACTATCCTCACTAGGGACTCTGAAATAATTAGGACACTATAGCAAGAAATGGTTTATAAGTAAAAGTTATGATTCAAAGAAATTTAAATATTCATGTTAATGTTACCATATTTATACACAAGGGCACAGAGACTTGGGAGAATTGTGGTTATATTCAAATATGTAATTTTTTATTTCTACATAAAATTTCATTTTTGGATGCTCTATAATTTGTTAGATCATTTTCTTGGGAATTTTAGTTGTTTTCAGTTCTTTGCATTTTGGTTTGAAAACTGTCTTTAAATATGAGTTTTTATTAAAAATCTATTATTATTTCCTAAAAATGAAATCCTGAGTAGAACCAATGACTCAAAGGATGTATGAATTGACAATTACCCTCCTAAGAGATTTTTACCGATTTATACCCAAATGTTAGGATAAACTATATAAAATAGTAATTGATAATTGTAAACTGTTAAAATTGCAATTTCATAAAAATATGTGTAAAAATGCCCATTTCATTGCATGCTTACCAATCTCTTATCATTTTGGTTACATAAAAAGTGGTATTTCATTGCCTTTTCATTCATTTATTTACTTTTATAATTCATTTATTAACCAATCCAGAGTGCATGACAGGCATAAGAATGCAAAGGGGACTAAGAACATCGAGCCTGCCTTTATGGTACTTACAAGTCTCTTGGAGTAAATTATCAATCAAATAGTTTTAAAAAGAAACATAAAATTTATATTTCATAAATAAATATAAATATGAAAATGTTATGATTGTCATGTGCAATGGGAATCTATAAGGAATCAGCTAATTTATATTGGGAGGATCATGGAAGGTGTCTCTGTAAAACTGACATTTGAACAGTTATCTAAAAGAGGAGTACGTTTAGCTAATGAGGAATTGGAAGAAGAGAATTTGAGGGAGAAGGAAAACTGTGTATATGGCAAAAAGATAAGATCATACATTTACGAACTTGAAAGAGGATCTGAGTGGTTGAAACAGAGATTTAGGCCAGTTGAATTATCTAATGAAATTGTACTGGATTAAGAATATTATTCTTCTCATAAGTGCAATGGAAACATTGTAGGATTCTAAATAGGCGTGTGGAAAATATTTTCTCATGTATGTTTTGAAAACATAATTCTGTGTTGCCATATGAACACATTAGGGTAGGTTAAGCCTGGATGTGGGGAGACCAATTAGGCTATTTTAGTAGACCAGAAAAGAGATGAGGATGGCTTGGAGTAGGGAAGTGGGAGTAAAGGCAGAAAAAATGTAATAGATTTGTGAGTTATTTGAACTGGATGAATGCTTGCACTTTTTATTGAAACACTGAAAGAGGAAAATATCTGGAGGTAAGATGATGGGCTTTGTGGAATTTAAAGGGCCTTTCAGACATCCAAGTAGAAATGTCAAGGAGGTTATTGAGTGTACATGACCACACATCAAAGAAGTGTTACCAATGGAATTTTATATTTGTGAATTATTTGCTTCTTTGAGTTTTAAGCCAAATACATGACTTATCTATTAAAAAATTGAACTAAATTTTATAGAATAAAACAAATCTCTACATCTTGATGCCAAAGTATATCTAAGATCTATAATTTGTCAAATAAATGTTTAATAACAGCGTGTTAATTTATATGACATAATAATGTTATATTGTTTTAATAATTAAAGAAAATATATCTGTATGTGTATGTGTGTATATATATATGCATATATATAACGTACTACACATGAGTGCATAGAGAGAGAAAGAAAGTATATATAATAAAAAGCTGGGGTAAGCATTGCAATGTGAATGTGACGGTCATAAGTTGGTGATATTTAGGGGGTAGGATAAATATGAGTAAGAGTTAAATTTAACTTTCTAATACTTATATATTTTTGTTTTTTCACTGTGAATGTGTGGCTCTTACAGTGAATAAGAAAAAATATGTTTAAGTATAAGACTGGGAAGGAGGATGAATCAGGATCAGTGACTGGCGACTGGGATAAAATTGATTCCAAGAACTTTTGCCATATATTACAACTTTGAGTTATCTGCTTCCCAAGCTATATCCAAATTTCAAATGAGAAAAAAAGATACTTCAGTAGAAAATATGTTTTATCCTTTCTTGCAGTTTTATCCTTGTATCAAACCAGACCATCTGGAAACTTTGCTCCGATACATGTTTAGTACCTGAAAATGTCATTCACTGAGTTCTGCTTCATGCCTTTGGCCCACTCGGTGGAATGCTAAATAAAAATCCACAGGAAACCTGCTTTTGCATTTATGCCAGTGTGCTTGAGGATATTGTTTTCTTTTCACTCATACAAATAATTCCTTGAAACTCAAGTATCAGAAATTCTTTAGCACTTAAGGAATGTATATGTACTGTCCTTACAGACAGTGTAAACCATATTAAAAATTTTATTTCCTTTTTTTTGTATAATTATCAAGAGACTCAGAGACATATTTGAAGTTTAACTTTTATAAGAAATTAAGATTGTTTGACCAGAATGTCTACTTTACAAATTTACTCTGGCATGACTTCATATATATAACAACCTGGTCTTATTTTATATTTAGGTATTTTTTCTCCAATCTTAATTTTTTATTCATTTATATTTGTCTGTTCATTGTATAGATCCTCATGTGTCTGTAATCCAGAAGAAAATCAATTAGATAGAAAAAAAAATGGGAGCTCTCCAATCACAGTGGAAAATAAAATGGTTCTGAATGAGATTGCTTGGGGAAACAGGAAGTAAAGAAGAAGAAAAACAGGCCAGAATTTAGCATAAAGGAACTTCTGCATTTAATCATTATGTACAGGCAGAGATTCAGAAATACAGTCATAGAAGAGAGGCTGAGGAGGAAGGATATCAGAAAAGTTGGAAGCCAAGAGGTGAGATTTCCAGGCAGTAGCCACCTGTGAGGAATATTACTCACGGGTCAAAGAAGTCAAGGACTGAAATGTCCACTGGATTTCTCAGAGTGGCTCTTTGGATAGGGTTGGGAAAAGTAATGAGATTTGAGTGGCTTGAAGAGCAAATAGCACATAAGGAAATGAAAATATGGGATGTAAGCAAATGATAGTTTCATGCTTGTTAGATTTTTTTTATGGGGATTTTGTTTATGTCTTTTGTTATTTTTACTTTGGGGATGTACTTTTTCCTTAATAAATAAGAATATGTTATATATTAAGGATGCTTATGCCTGTTAAATATGCTATAAATTTTTGTTTGACATACACTTTTCTGTTGTGGTTAATGTAACCTTGATATCAGCCGGAGTTCAGCTAGTTATAAAAGAACGACCTCTGATTACGTATGATTCTGTGATAATCTTATTACCCATTCAATTAATATATATTTATTGCTATCACTATTTGCTCACAATTTTACAAGATTTGGCATTATAATTTTAACTGAACTTTGACGACTCACTAGAGCAGTAATTTTAGTGGATGCAAATGGGATATTTTTAAATTCTTGAATGAGAATTACAAATTTTAGAAAAAGTCAAACAGTTATGATAAGTTTCCTGAAAGTTACTTTTATCATAGTTATAGTTACTATTTTGTAAACAATTCAAAAATATGTAACAATTGATCTTAGGTTAAAAAGTTCATCATTTGAGGTAACTAGTGATAGTGAGTCAAGTATAACTATAACACTAATAAAGAGTATTAACTGCATGGACAGTGACTTTTCCTAGGGTGCAGAGGAAGGATATTGCACTGGGAAGTCAAATTAAAGACTGAAAAATTATTTTTTAAAGATTTAGCAAAGAGTTTATATCAATAATGTTGATAATGATGCAAAATTTACCACAATACATTTAGATAACCTATTATTAGATTAAGGCCGCAGTATTTCTCATGACTGTATATTTGTATTTGTTCAGAATAAATTTCAAAAGCTCTTCCCAGGGGATCTTTGAGTACTTTGCATAAATTAGGTTTATGAAAAAGTGAGATAGAAGATTACCAAATAAATTAAAAACAACAAAGGGTAGCAGAGAAGGCCATTTGTATCTACTTGGCCATTACTATTCTTAAGCAGTTTTCTTGAACACTCCTTTTTTGGTGTGTTTGTTTTTTAGACGGAGTCTCTCTCTGTCGCCCAGGCTGGAGTGCAGTGGCGCCATCTCGGCTCGCTGCAAGCTCTGCCTGCCGGTGAACACTCCTTTTAATAATTATTCATGTAAGGTATGCCCCTGGATTTCAATAACATCTTTTTTGCTATCTTTCTTAAAGCTTTTGAACAATTAGATAAAACAGTAATTACTCCTTGATATGGTTTGGATCTGTGTCCCCACCCAAATCTCATGTCCAGTTGTAATCCCCAATGTTGGAAGTGGGGCCTGGAGGGAGGTGATTGGATCACGGGTTGGATCCTTCATGAATGGTGAAGCACCATCCTCTTGGCACTGTCTCCTGATAGAGTTCTTGTGGGAGCTGGTTGTACAAATGTGTGTGGCACATTCCCCCTCTCACTCTTGGTCCTATTCCTGCCTGGGTGTACGACTACTGCTCCTGCTTTGTCTTCTGCCATGGTTGTAAGTTTCCTGAGGCCTCCCCAGAAGCAGAAGCCACAATGCTTCCTGTATAGCTGTGGGCCAATTAAACCTCTTTTCTTTATAAATTACCCAGTCTCGGGTATATCTTTATAGCAATGTGAGAACAGACTAACACATTCCCTTAAGGTTTACAAGAAACAGTGTTTGTGATTAAAAAAAAAAAACTTAATTAAATACTCAGAAAAATACTGGATCATATGTGCTGAAATTTTCATTTCTATATGTTATAATAAAACTTCCTATAATTTCTAACCTAATTTCAAAGCATGTGCTTAGAAAATGAAAGAAAATATGTAACTATTTTCCAATATGACCATACATCAAGTACTATATGCTGTAAATGAATAGAAATCACAATATTGTATTATAATAACTATTCTATTAATGATTTTCTAGCTTATACTTTCTCAGGTAAAACATAGGATATATATATATTGTAAGTTATGTTATATATACATGTAAGATATACAGTTTAAACAAGTACTAAATTCTAATTTGATTAAAGATAATGACTTTGTCTAATCAAACCCTGCAGTCATCACAACTTGTTAGGTGTCATAATAGTGTAGAGGTGAAGAGAATCACTGGCCCTGGAGCAAACTGCATTGATTTGAATCTTGGCTCTACTGCATAATCTTGGAAAAGCTTATCATCTTTGAGGCAAATGTTATATTTAAATGTTATTTTCCAAAATGGCAAATTGGGGGATGATGGTGGACAGAAAATCAACTCTTCACTGACAAATAATTTCATCTTGTGTGTGTGTGTGTGTGTGCGTGTGTTGGAGGTATAGGGGTGAGGAGACAGGTACTGGTAGTGGTAAAGTAGACTTCCGGGGAAGAAGGAAATGTGTAGAACTGGAAGATGGATTGCTGGCTAATTAGAAAACAGTTTTGCAGGACTTTGTAGCAAATCAGAAGTTAATGTGCTTCAGAATAAGACCAGAACTGGTGATCTCACACTCAAATCTAGTAAACTTACTAATATTATTTAAATCATGAAAACAGAAAGTAAGTTATTTTTCCAGTACAAAATGAGTGCTGAATGCTTCAAGGAAAACTCAATGCCTTTTATTATAACAATTGTGTGATCATTAGCTTAAGGTTCTCCATTTGTAAGGTACGGGCGTTCACTGAGGGAATATCTGTCATTCTTTTCAGGTCTAATATTTCTCAGAGTAATAAGAGGCTGCAACCATTTTGCTACAGCTGAACAAAAGCCATATGTGCCCAAGTCAAAGTTGCAATTATTTTCAAGATCATGGATCTTTTGATTTTAGGCAGAGGAACAAAGTGAACTGAATATATTTTCCATTTAGGCTAGGTTGATATAATTCAGTTTATATTAAGTGGGGATAGAAAACACTCAAAATTAATTAATTGAAGTTTTCACACTTCAATTGTAGTCTAAATTGGGAAATATATACTGTTTAGTATATTCTAAGCTAAATGAGGCAGTAAGTCCATGAAGAAGGCAGCATGATTCAGTGTCAACCTCAGAAAGGTTTTCTTTAATTTATAAAATATATCCTATAAAATGATTGAAAATACCACGTCATTCAGGTGTCAACCTCAGAAGGGTTTTCTTTAACCTATAAAATGACTGGGAACAGCACAGGGTCAATTTTTACAGTTCATATTTGATAAGACACCCATGCAGAAAGATTGGTAAACTATTGGACTGGCAAACTATTGAGAGTTTTAATAATTGTTATATTTTGTATATTTTTGATTTTAGAAACTATTTTAAACCAGCTTTTCTCTATTTCTGTATTTTTTTATCAACTACTCAAATAAGAACGTTCTTTTAAATAATAGTTTTAAAAGAGATTTTCAGTACAAGAACTGAGTATGCTTCAGATTTTATAGCATATTGTATACTCTAAATTTGTTAATAGTTTTAATGATTGTTTTACATAAAGAAATAGTAAAGATTAACAGTAAAGTATTCATTAATTCAAACCAATGACTGTAATAAGATAGCACTAAGTGGTTATTTAAAATAACTCCAAGACCATCCCATAAATGTTGGCAGGAAGAAATTGGAAAGAGAAAAATATAACCTTTTTTTCCCCTTCACAATTGAAATACAGATTTCACATGCACTTACATTTTCTTCAAAGTTTATATTGCATTATTAACCTTTCAAGAAGATTGTAAGAATTTTATAACATTATATGCTAATACCTCTCCCCCAATCAAAACATCAAAAAACATATACTATAAGAAATAAAAAGAAAACAAACAAACAAACAAAAAAACAAAGCAAAACAAGCAAGGAAGCTGCTCAAACAAAAGGAATACTTATTTCTATCTTGGTGTAATAAGATTAGAGGCAATTTCACTTATTTCCCAATTGGAGTCTGATTTTTTTTCATTCTTTGCACTCCTATACATAGTAGAAATGAAGGGGTGCATATGTGTGGATGATCAGGGATAAAGGAGAAAGGGAAGATTGACAATTTTAGAGGCTTTTTAAAAAGTGTGATTTTGTGTTTATTCTAGTT
Source organism: Trachypithecus francoisi (assembly GCF_009764315.1). Lineage (NCBI taxonomy): Eukaryota > Metazoa > Chordata > Mammalia > Primates > Cercopithecidae > Trachypithecus > Trachypithecus francoisi. The sequence goes on from NW_022681454.1 coordinate 100,130,505, forward strand.
AGTGGCTACTAACCTCTACTCCTTCAATTTAATCCTTTGGGCCTGGCACAAGAAAATATTTTCTAGATACGTATGTTACTAATACCTCAGTGCTCAGTATTTCAAAAGAGTAAACACAGAGGATGAACTTAGATGAACTTATGGAGATAACCTGTTTTTTTTTTCTTATTTTTTAAATTACAATGGCAGCTGAAATGTCATAAGAATTAATATCTATCTCCATTTTATTTTGATATAGGTTTGTTAATGTTTGAAAATAATCTTTGCATGAATAAGAGCATTGAGACTTCAAGTTAAAGTGAGATCACCCTCATGTATCCTCCATGCAACTGCCTTTCACAAAGCTGAGACTGAAATGAACTGCTGTGGTTCATTTTCACCACATAGTTGAATTAATGTGCAGCCAGCCTTCAGTAACAGGTAGGGATTCACCATTGTATTTCCACAAATACCTATACTTCATAATGTTCAATATGATAAGGCAAGTGCACACAGTTTCTAAAAATTTGGTTACACACTTGCAGACACAGGGTTTACTCAGTTCATAGCCTCTGCAGATTACTGGAAATCAAATCTAATCTGAGATGTGGTGGAAACTGCTAGTTTACAGTAGTTTTTGGAGAGTGTGTGTGGCCTTTGCTAGTTCTCGGTGATTGGGAGACCAAACCAGTGCTGGCCTTGGGGCAAGACTAGGGAACAGGAAAGGATGAGGATGAGGAACAGACAGAAGAAGGAAGGGTGGAGGGGCGACTCATTTACCGTTTCTCTGCCCAGAATAGTGACCCACAGAGAGAAGGAAGGCCAAAAAGTGCACTTTACAGATGACATAAATTTTGTTCAAAAGTCATTTGAGAAAGTTTGCTGGTACTTAAAGTTTTCTGGCTAAGTTTGCCCTACTTGGAATGGCATTTTAACCTCTCCCTCATTCACCTTCTTCAGTCCCTCTAGATATCCTTAGTAAGGCTCAACGATTTAGGGCTTGAGTGTTGGAGGCCACGGAAGCAGAAACTTGTTCAGTCACTCCAGGGCTACAAATGGGTTAGTGTCCTCCTTTCAGCAAAAATTCTTGGTCTCTTTACTTTTGTAGACCCCGTTACGTTACCATTTCCTTTGTAATCTTATCCCACCACCCAACTCTTTTCTTTCCCTTCTCCCTCTTTCCTTTCTGTCTGTCCTCTCCTCACCTGTCCACCGCAATGGCCGTCATGGAGTAGATGCTGGCGAAGACAGCTGTGATAGGAAAGAAGTTCTGGAAGCGGCAGTAGTTGGCGCCAAAGTACCACTCGCTGTGAAGCGCGTAGATGAAATTGACCAACGTGTTGAAGGCGGCCATGGAGGCGTCGGAGAAAGCCAGGTTCACAAGGAAGTAGTTGGTGACAGTCCTCATGCGCTTGTGGGCCAGGATGATCCAGATGACAATGAGATTTCCAAAAACTGCCACTGCCACCACCACACCATACGCCAGGGACCAGAGCGCGATGCGCCAGGACGGCTGCACGAACTGGTTGGTGAGGTTGGCCCGGGGCTGGGAGGGCGCGGGGGAAGCCACAGGCAGTCCCAGCGCGAAGGGGGAGGAGGAGAGGTTGCTAGCTTGGTCCAGCAATTGCAGCCACCCAGTCTCAACTGCCCCCGTAGCAGCCCCGGCAGCTAGCGAGGAAGTCAGGTTCACGGCGTCTGCACCCACGCCTCCACCCCCGTCTATCCAGGTTTCTGCTGCTGGGAGAGTGGCCATCGCCACCGATCTGCAGTCCCGGACCTTCCCACTCACCCACGAGCAGCCCAAGACAAGACTCCTCTGAAGTTCTTCTCTGCCTCCTGGTCACTTTGGTGCCGGGGTGTTCAGATAAGACTGGAAGCTGAAAGATACTGCAATTTCTGCTGGTTAGAGGATGCAGTCATTAGGTGCTAGGGGGCAAGAGTCGCACTTTCTCAGAGGAACTTGCGACTCTGGCAGGCAGAGAGAATGAGATCCTCCCGAGATTAAGGGTTATCGCGACACACCACAACTAGCGAGGGCGCCAGCTGCCCGGCACAGACTGGAGAACTGAGCATCCTGCGCTGCAGGCGCGCTTTATGCTCTCATGGAGTCCCACGCTGCGGTGACGTTGTGGGGTCCGCGAAGCTGACTATCCCCTTCGCTGGCTGTGATTGCACTCCCTCCCTCCATCCCGCCCTTTGCATTTCATTCATTCGCTACAAGCAGCTGGAGCTTGGCAAGCTGACCCGCGCAAGGGAGGGCTGCACTCCCTCAGCTGCAATCAAAATCTTTCCAAGATTGTTTTGCCTTCTTTTAACTTCAGGATATTTTGCTGAGGTCCCTGTTCTCAAACACGTATTGGGAGCTGTTCCTTCCTGCACAAATTAACCATTCACCCATGAGGCAAGGACAAGATCCTGCTGATTTTTCGGAGAGTGTGCATGAGTGTAGACTGCTACAAGCTGTGGGCACAGTCAGCCGCAAACGTTATTAGGTGTCCCTGAGTTTTGAATTTCATTCAACTTTCTGCTCTGGTGTTCATATTCTCTCGTCTCAGATCCCTTTTCATCTCGCTCCCACTTTCCATATCCACCCATTTTCCCTCTTCCTGTATCTCTATCACTAGAAATCTGTCCCTTTGACCCCGTTCCCAGCAGGCAGTTGGAGACTCCGGATTCTCCTGGAGGATTCTGCTCAGGTTGGAATGTCATAGCACACTGAGGGTAAATCACAAATCCCAAGGAGTACATTTTCTTGAAACACGACAAAGAGACAGATCTCTACATCTCCCTGGGTTGCACGTATCCAATAAGCACTGTGAATACACGCTCTTGGTTACAGGGTTCTGGACACATGATGCTAAGCTTAGTTTTCAGGGCTTGACCATGAGAACACACTGATGAGAATACCGTAACTGAACAAATACCTGGGTTTTCCGGAAAGATGGGCAGGACCTGATTTCTGAGCTTTGCTTCAGAATAAGTGAGCTAAAGTGCTCGGTGGAGTGCAAGCTGAAGGACATAGTCTGTGCTTTGACCAGTCTCAGGAAATTTATCAAGAGGTTGCAGAATCGAAACTCCTTTTTTAGCATCCTGGGGGCTTGCGTGTAAATTTAGGGTTAAACATACATTTAGCAACCTACTGAATATACTTAAACTGTTTGAACCTCTCTCTTGTCGTTTAAAAATGAGTTTTTTTCTTTTCTTTTATTTTATTATTATACTTTAAGTTCTAGGGTACATGTCCATAACGTGCAGGTTTGTTACATATGTATACATGTGCCATGTTGGTGTGCTGCACCCATCAACTCGTCAGCACCCATCAATTCGTCATTCATATCAGGTATGACTCCCAATGCAATCCCTCCCCGCCTCCCCTCCCCATGATAGGCCCTGGTGTGTGATGTTCCCCTTCCCGAGTCCAAGTGATCTCATTGTTCAATTCCTACCTATGAGTGAGAATATGCGGTGTTTGGTTTTCTGTTGTTGTGATAGTTTGCTGAGAATGATGGTTTCCAGCTGCATCCATGTCCCTACAAAGGATGCAAACTCATCCTTTTTTATGGCTGCATAGTATTCCATGGTGTATATGTGCCACATTTTCTTAATCCAGTCTGTCACTGATGAACATTTGGGTTGATTCAAGTCTTTGCTGTTGTGAATAGTGCTGCAATAAACATACGTGTGCATGTGTCTTTATAGCAGCATGATTTATAATCCTTTGGGTATATACCCAGTAGTGGGATGGCTGGGTCATATGGTACATCTAGTTCTAGATCCTTGAGGAATTGCCATACTGTTTTCCATAATGGTTGAACTAGTTTACAATCCCACCAACAGTGTAAAAGTGTTCCTATTTGTCCACATCCTCTCCAGCACCTGTTGTTTCCTGACTTTTTAATGATTGCCATTCTAACTGGTGTGAGATGGTATCTCATTGTGGTTTTGATTTGCATTTCTCTGATGGCGAATGATGATGAGCATTTTTTCATGTGTCTGTTGGCTGTATGAATGTCTTCTTTTGAGAAATGTCTGTTCATATCCTTTGCCCACTTTTTGATGGGGTTGTTTTTTTCTTGTAAATTTGTTTGAGTTCTTTGTAGATTCTGGATATTAGCCCTTTGTCAGATGAGTAGATTGCAAAAATGTTCTCCCATTCTGTAGGTTGCCTGTTCACTCTGATGGTAGTTTCTTTTGCTGTGCAGAAGCTCTTTAGTTTAATGAGATCCCATTTGTCAATTTTGGCTTTTGCTGCCATTGCTTTTGGTGTTTTAGACATGAAGTCCTTGCCCATGCCTATGTCCTGAATGGTATTGCCTAGGTTTTCTTCTAGGGTTTTTATGGTTTTAGGTCTAACATTTAAGTCTCTAATCCATCTTGAATTGATTTTCGTATAAGGAGTAAGGAAAGGATCCAGTTTCAGCTTTCTACTTATGGCTAGCCAATTTTCCCAGCACCATTTATTAAATAGGGAATCCTTTCCCCATTTCTTGTTTCTCTCAGGTTTGTCAAAGATCAGATGGCTGTAGATGTGTGGTATTATTTCTGAGGACTCTGTTCTGTTCCATTGGTCTATATCTCTGTTTTGGTACCAGTACCATGCTGTTTTGGTTACTGTAGACTTTTAGTATAGTTTGAAGTCAGGTAGCGTGATGCCTCCAGCTTTGTTCTTTTGACTTAGGATTGTCTTGGCAATGTGGGCTCTTTTTTGGTTCCATATGAACTTTAAAGCAGTTTTTTTCCAATTCTGTGAAGAAAGTCATTGGTAGCTTGATGGGGATGGCATTGAATCTATAAATAACCTTGGGCAGTATGGCCATTTTCACAATATTGATTCTTCCTATCCATGAGCATGGTATGTTCTTCCATTTGTTTGTGTCCTCTTTGATTTCACTGAGCAGTGGTTTATAGTTCTCCTTGAAGAGGTCCTTGACATCCCTTGTAAGTTGGATTCCTAGGTATTTTATTCTCTTTGAAGCAATTGTGAATGGAAGTTCATTCATGATTTGGCTCTCTGTTTGTCTGTTACTGGTGTATAAGAATGCTTATAAATTCTTTTTTTTTTTTGCACATTAATTTTATATCCTGAGACTTTGCTGAAGTTGCTTATCAGCTTAAGGAGATTTTGGGCTGAGATGATGGGGTTTTCTAAATATACCATCATGTCATCTGGAAACAGGGACAATTTGACTTCTTCTTTTCCTAACTGAATACACTTGATTTCTTTCTCTTGCCTGATTGCCCTAGCCAGAAATTCCAACACTATGTCGAATAGGCGTGGTGAGAGAGGGCATCTCTGTCTTGTGCCAGTTTTCAAAGGGAATTTTTCCAGTTTTTGCTCATTCAGTATGATATTGGCTGTGGGTTTGTCATAAATAGCTCTTATTATTTTGAGGTACGTTCCATCAATACCGAATTTATTGAGCATTTTTAGCATGAAGGGCTGTTTAATTTTGTCAAAAGCCTTTTCTGCATCTATTGAGATAATCATGTGGTTCTTGTCTTTGGTTCTGTTTATATGCTGGATTACGTTTATTGATTTGCAAATGTTGAACCAGCCTTGCATCCCAGGGATGAAGCCCACTTGATCATGGTGGATAAGCTTTTTGATGTGCTGCTGAATCCGGTTTGCCAGTATTTTATTGAGGATATTTGCATCGATATTCATCAGGGATATTAGTCTAAAATTTTCTTTTTTTGTTGTGTCTCTGCCAGGCTTTGGTATCAGGATGATGTTGGCCTCATAAAATGAGTTAGGGAGGATTCTCTCTTTTTCTATTGATTGGAATAGTTTCAGAAGGAATGGTACCAGCTCCTCCTTGTACCTCGGGTAGAATTCGGCTGTGAATCCATCTGGTCCTGGACTTTTTTTGGTGGGTAGGCTATTAATTATTGCCTCAATTTCAGAGCCTGCTATTGGTCTATACAGGGATTCAACTTCTTCCTGGTTTAGTCTTGGAAGAGTGTAAGTGTCCAGGAAATTATCCATTTCTTCTAGATTTTCTAGTTGATTTGTGTAGAGGTGTTTATAGTATTCTCTGATGGTAGTTTGTATTTCTGTGGGGTCGGTGGTGATATCGCCTTTATCATTTTTATTGCGTCTATTTGATTCTTCTCTCTTTTCTTCTTTATTAGTCTTGCTAGTGGCCTGTCAATTTTGTTGATCTTTTCAGAAAACCAACTCCTGGATTCATGGATTTTTTGGAGGGTTTTTTGTGTCTCTATCTCCTTCAGTTCTGCTCTGATCTTAGTTATTTCTTGCCTTCTGCTAGCTTTTGAATGTGTTTGCTCTTGCCTCTCTAGATCTTTTAATTGTGATGTCAGAGTGTCAATTTTAGATCTTTCCAGCTTTCTCTTGTGGGCATTTAGTGCTATAAATTTCCCTCTACACACTGCTTTAAATGTGTCCCAGAGATTCTGGTATGTTGTATCTTTGTTCTCATTCGTTTCAAAGAACATCTTTATTTCTGCTTTCATTTCGTTATGTACCCGGTAATCATTCAGGAGCGGGTTGTTGAGTTTCCATGTAGTTGAGCAGTTTTGATTGAGTTTCTTAGTCCTGAGTTCTAGTTTGATTGCACTGTGGTCTGAGAGACAGTTTGTTATAATTTCTGTTCTTTGACATTTGCTGAGGAGTGCTTTACTTCCAATTATGTGGTCAATTTTGGAATAAGTGCGATGTGGTGCTGAGAAGAATGTATATTCTGTTGATTTGGGGTGGAGAGTTCTATAGATGTCTATTAGGTCCACTTGGTGCAGAGATGAGTTCAATTCCTGGATATCCTTGTTAACTTTCTGTCTCGATGATCTGTCTAATGTTGACAGTGGAGTGTTGAAGTCTCCCATTATTGTTGTATGGGAGTCTAAGTCTCTTCGTAAGTCTCTAAGGACTTGCTTTATGAATCTGGGTGCTCCTGTATTGGGTGCATATATATTGAGGATAGTTAGCTCTTCCTGTTGAATTGATCCCTTTACCATTATGTAATGGCCTTCTTTGTGTCTTTTGATCTTGGATGGTTTAAAGTCTATTTTATCAGAGACTAGTATTGCAACCCCTGCTTTTTTTTGTTCTCCATTTGCTTGGTAGATCTTCCTCCATCCCTTTATTTTGAGCCTATGTGTGTCTCTCCATGTGAGATGGGTCTCCTGAATACAGCAGACTGATGGGTCTTAACTCTTTATCCAGTTTGCCAGTCTGTGTCTTTTAATTGGAGCATTTAGTCCATTTACATTTAAGGTCAATATTGTTATGTGTGAACTTGTTCCTGCCATTATGATATTAACTGGTTATTTTGCTCGTTAGTTGATGCAGTTTCTTCCTAGCCTCGATGGTCTTTACATTTTGGCATGTTTTTGCAGTGGCTGGTACTGGTTGTTCCTTTCCATGTTTAGTGCTTCCTTCAGGGTCTCTTGTAAGGCAGGCCTGGTGGTGACAAAATCTCTAAGCATTTGCTTATCTGTAAAGGATTTTATTTCTCCTTCACTGATGAAACTTAGTTTGGCTGGATATGAAATTCTGGGTTGAAAATTCTTTTCTTTAAGAATGTTGAATATTGGCCCCCACTCTCTTCTGGCTTGTAGAGTTTCTGCCGAGAGGTCTGCTGTTAGTCTGATGGGCTTCCCTTTGTGGGTAACCCGACCTTTCTCTCTGGCTGCCCTGAAGATATTTTCCTTCATTTCAACTTTGGTGAATCTGGCAATGATGTGTCTTGGAGTTGCTCTTCTCGAGGAGTATCTTTGTGGTGTTCTCTATATTTCCTGAATTTGAATGTTGGCCTGCCCTACTAGGTTGGGGAAGTTCTCCTGGATGATATCCTGAAGAGTGTTTTCCAACTTGGTTCCATTTTCCCCCTCACTTTCAGGCACCCCAATCAGACATAGATTTGGTCTTTTTACATCATCCCATACTTCTTGCAGGCTTTGTTCATTTCTTTTTCTTGTTTTTTCTTTTGGTTTCTCTTCTCACTTCATTTCATTCATTTGATCCTCAATTGCTGATACTCTTTCTTCCAGTTGATTGAGTCGGTTACTGAAGCTTGTGCATTTGTCACGTATTTCTCATGTCATGGTTTTCATCTCTGTCATTTCATTTATGACTTTCTCTGCATTAATTATTCTAGCTATCAATTCTTCCACTCTGTTTTCAAGATTTTTAGTTTATGTGCACTGGGTACATAATTCCTCCTTTAGCTCTGAGAAGTTTGATGGACTGAAGCCTTCTTCTCTCATGTCGTCAAAGTCATTCTCTGACCAGCTTTGATCCGTTGCTGGCAATGAGCTGCGTTCCTTTGCAGGGGGAGATGCGCTCTTATTTTTTGAATTTCCAGCTTTTCTGCCCTGCTTCTTCCCCATCTTTGTGGTTTTATCTGCCTCTGGTCTTTGATGATGGTGACGTACTGATGGGGTTTTGGTATAGGTGTCCTTCCTGTTTGATAGTTTTCCTTCTAACAGTCAGGACCCTCAGCTGTAGGTCTGTTGGAGATTGCTTGAGGTCCACTCCAGACCCTGTTTGCCTGGGTATCAGCAGCAGAGGTTGCAGAAGATAGAATATTGCTGAACAGTGAGTGTACCTGTCTGATTCTTCCTTTGGAAGCTTCCTCTCGGGGGTGTACTCCACCCTGTGAGGTGTGGGGTGTCAGACTGCCCCTAGTGGGGGATGTCTCCCAGTTAGGCTACTCAGGGGTCAGGGACCCACTTGAGCAGGCAGTCTGTCCGTTCTCAGATCTCAACCTCCGTGTTGGGAGATCCACTGCTCTCTTCAAAGGTGTCAGACAGAGTCGTTTGCGTCTGCAGAGGTTTCTGCTGCTTTTTTTGTTGTTGTTGTTTAGCTGTGCCCTGTCCCCAGAGGTGGAGTCTACAGAGACAGGCAGGTTTCCTTGAGGTGCTGTGAGCTCCACCCAGTTCGAGCTTCCCGGCGGCTTTGTTTACCCACTTAAGCCTCAGCAATGGCGGGCGCCCCTCCCCCAGCCTCGCTGCTGCCTTGCGGTTAGATTGCAGACTCCTGTGCTAGCAATGAGGGAGGCTCGTGGGTTTGGGACCCTCCTGGCCAGGTGTGGGATATAATCTCCTGGTGTGCCCGTTTGCTTAAAGCACAGTATTGGGGTGGGAGTTACCCGATTTTCCAGGTGTGGTGTGTCTCAGTTCCCCTGGCTAGGAAAAGGGATTCCCTTCCCCCTTGCACTTCCCAGGTGAGGCGATGCCTCGCCCTGCTTCAGCTCAGGCTGGTCGGGCTGCAGCAGCTGACCAGCACGGATTGTCTGGCACTCCCTAGTGAGATGACCCCAGTACCTCAGTTGAAAATGCAGAAATCACCGGTCTTCTGTGTCGCGCGCGCTGGGAGTTGGAGACTGGAGCTGTTCCTATTCGGCCATCTTGCTCCGCCGTACCTAAAAATGGGTTTTTAAAGAAATCTCACTTACAGTATAATTACAGGATAGTTTCTACAGACTTCCCTCAACAACAGCAGGCCAGAGGAAAACCCCTTCCCTCTAGTTATCATTGTGTATTACATCTAAACATGTTTAGGTGAAAGGGATTTGATCAACAAGTTTAACAAGAGAGGGTAACTTGTGATTTGTACATTTTCTGTTTTTTTCTTTTCTTTTCTTTTCTTTTTTTCCCCCAGTTCTGTCACCCAGGCTGGAATGCAGTGGTGCATTCAAGGCTCACTGCAGCCTTCAACTCCTGGCTCAAGCGATCCTTCCCCTCCTCAGCTTCCTGAGTAGCTAGGTATCTAGGACTACAGGCATGTGCCACCAGTGCCACCACACCCAGCTAATTTAAATTTTTTGTTTTTGTTGTTGTGACATGGTCTCTCCATATTGCTTAGCCTGGTCTCCAACTCCTGGCCTTAAGCAATCTTCCCAGCTCAGCCTCCCAAAGGGCTGGACCTCCAAAAATGCTGGGATTACAGGCATGAGCCACTGTACCTGGCCCTTCTGCATTCTTTAGTTTTCTAGTTTAAAATATACTCTTCAAAGAACCTGCTGTGATGATTGGACAAATGGACTTAAGGTGCCTAGTGATGAATAGGGTTTTCCTTCTTACAGTTATTATGGCTAAGTGTCTAGCGTATAAAAATAATTTTAAGCAACCTGATAATTATTATCACAGCCTCGACACAATCCTGCTTCAAAATAAATGCATGCTGACCGTGATGATTATCAAATGTTATTTCCCTTTTCTTCTGAGAGGCCTGTGAAAATATGTGATAAATCATAGGCAAAGTCAATAAGATTAGCAGTTTCTGCTTACTCATTCCAGTTGTTTAACCATTTTCTTTTGAAAGATTATTTCTTTGTTCTAATTTATCATCTAGAAATTACTTGAGTTACAAATGAAAGCCTCTTCCTTTCCCAATGCAATTAAAAAGACATTAAAAAATATATCTCTGTATGACACACCTGCTTACTCAAGATTACAAAATAGGTTATGTGGTGATTTGGTAATTAAGCATGTTTTGATCAGATTTTTAAAGTTGAAAAATTACTTAGTTGTGTAGAAATACACTCATTTTACTATTGCTTTCCTTATAATACTTACAACTAACATTTTAATTTTTCAGTTTTGCCTTCATTGGGTTTGTACAAAGTAAACAGGATATTACAAGAAAAAAAAGGATAATGATGGAATTAGAAATAGATATAATGAAAGAAGTTTAAAAATTTATTCCTTTCAGAGGAAGGGAGGGATTCAGGGCATGGCTTTCCTTCTCAGTCTGCCTTACCTACCGAGAATCTTCCTTGACCCCAAGAGGGATCAGTGATTATTCATTGTCTATCATTTCTTAGCTATGTATTAGTATACTTCTGTCCAGGTGCTATGCCAGGTACTGGGAGTATAGCAATGAAGCAGTTATATATGAATTCTATTCTCATGAAGCCTAGAGTCTAGCAGTTATTTTTTCACATTAAGGTAGGTACAGAAACAGAAATAGGAAGGTACAAAGAAAAATGGGAGTGTTTAACTGTATAAGAGAATGTGGTGCCCACTGGATTCTGGATTGTGCCAACTTCTCTTGTAAATGTTTGAGATGGACATGCTAATTACCCTTATCTGATCACTATACATTGTATGTATCAAACTATGTACATAGCAAAATATGTGCCCTATGAATATGTATAATTGTTATTTGTTAATAAAAAATAAAAATTTGAAAATATTTTAAATAAATAAAAAGTAAAAGTACAGTCATCCCCAGTATCCAATTTTTTAAAATTGTGTGTGAAAATGGAATGAAATTTCAAAAAGAAAGACTTAGCAAAAGTGTACGCCTTAGAGAATGAGAAGGTTGAGGAGATCATACCTGAAGATGAGATTTTCTGACTAAGACAATTTGATGGAATATCTGCTTGTTGTAGCCTAGGTTCTGAATCCTGCTTTTATCTGAACCTATTCAGTTGATTTCCTAATTATTCCTCATGCTTTTTCTCTTACTATAAGATATCCAAAATCTTAGCCTTAGAGTACTGAGGGAAGGAGCAGAGAGGGCAAAAGAAATGGTAGAACATCAGAAAATGACTGTTAGAGTAGTACCCTACATTCTGGCATTTAAAACTTAGTAGTGGGTATGAGCATGCACTTATGCAAATGTATGAGGATGTATGAGTCAAGCATGATATATAACTTGATAGAAGATGTTAACAGGTTTTAGATAACTACATAAGTATAATACAAATTATGATCATTTGTATGCTTACTATTACTATTTATTCCTAATGCTGACTATTGCTTACTATTTATTCCTAATGATCAATAAGTTTGTCTATTTCATTATGAAGTATTATATTTAGAAAATATATATTTCTTCTAAACCTTATTTCTTCCCCATATTTTGCTTAGAATACCTACTGGCAATATGCCTTAGTTATTTGTTAACTATTATAAAGAGAATGGATACCTGTCATGTGTTGATTATTTTTTTCTCTCTCCAGGGCACTTAGTGTGGTATATTTCATACTTGAATTTTTATTATAACAGGCCTCCCAAAGATAAGCATAATAGGGTAAAATTTCAGTTGTGTTGCTGGCCAGTGGAGGAGTTATTCTGGGGAAGAAGAGCTTGTCAAAATTCCAGATTTCTGTCTCTGACAGCAATCTTCTACTTGACAGTTCTCTCACATTTTTAGTGTTAGTATGTTCCTTGTTTCCTACCATGTTGTGATACTTTTTTCTTCCTTGCCGATTTCAGATCATCATAGTCTAGCCCTTTTATCCTTGTATTATACTTCTTTCCTTTGTTATTTCATCAGTTTAGTTTTGCAATTTTATTCAGTCAGTTCACTCTTTGAGTTTTGAGGTCCTACAATCAAGCTACTGAGCATTGCTGGCAACCAACCACACAATGTACCTCCACTTAATTATGCTGACAGGTCCTCCTTAAAAATTCTTGTACTTCACCAGACACTCTTTGCATGTGGAGTTGAAATCACTTCCTATTTTCAATATTCCCATCATGTCCTCAAATCTTTTTCTTCTACACCTTCCTTCTCATACTCAGCAAATGATGTTGTCTCCAATGTATCTGCAAAATTAGAAATCATCAGCCAAGAATTTTGATGTTTCTGTGCATTTTAGCTGTCTTTTCATTGTTTGTTATTGTCTCAATTACAGTGGGTTTTCTCATCCTAAAACCTGTTCTTTGATCTGTGTTACTTTTTCTTTCAGTCATTCCTCTTTTTCCCTCTCTTCAACATCTCATTCTTTTTTCTCTTTTTCTTTAGAAATGAAACATATCTAAGAATCTACATTAAAAGAGCCTTTCTTGACAACATTCCCTTATAATTACCACTTTTACCTCCTATTACTTTCCTAGATGAGCTACTTTAATGACATATGTAAATTCAATATTTTCTTTCCTTTACTCAAAATGAAATTTTTAGGTATTAAATGTTATACTTTTCAGTTAATGTACTCTCCTATCAATTACCTGCATGCTAAACCAGATAGTCACTTCCCCTCCTTAACTTTCTTGATCTTTCTGTAGCAGTATAGTTTGACATTTGCCTTACTTTCCCAGATGTATCATAACAAAATACTACAAACCAAGTGTTTTAAAACAACAGGAATTTATTTGTCACCGTTTGTGAGGCTAGAAGTCTGAAATCAAGTCATGGGCAAGGTTAGTCCTTGTGGAGTCTCTGAGGGAGGAAATGTTCTATTCCCTTCTCCTAGCTTCTGTTGGTTACTGGCAATCTTTGGGGTTCCTTAGTTTATAGATGCATCACTCCAATCTCTACCTCTGTTATTTGCATGGTGTTTTCCCTGTGTCCTTCACATTATCATTCCTGTATGTTTCTCTGTGTGTACATTTCTTCTTCTTTTAAGGACAGCAGACATGTGATTAGGGACAACTCCAAATCTAATTTCAACTTGATTTCTTGTTCAAAATCCTATTTCCAAATATGGTCACATTCACAGATACTGGGTGCTAGTATTAGAACCTAGTTTTGGGGGTAGGGGGAACACAATTCTTCCCACAACTGTCCACCCTCTGGCTCCTCAAAATTCATGTCTTTCCCATGTGCAAAGTATATTCACACCATCCAACATCCCCCAAAATCTTAACCCATTCTCCACTACAAACTCTAGGTCCAAACTTTTATTTAAATATCCACTCAAAAATTCCCCAGTCTCATCATCTAAATGAGATATGCATGAGACTCTGGGTGTTGTCCATCCTTGGGCAAAATTGCTCTTTATGCACAGGCCTCTGAAACTAGGAAACAAGTTATCTTTTGCCAAAATAAGTGATGGAGCAGGCACAAGATAGACATTCCTATTCCAAAAGGGAGATAATGAAAGGAATTAAGGAATCACTGGTCTAAAGCAAGTTTGCAACCCATGAGGAAAAAATTATTAATAGCAGGGCCTGAGAATTATCATTGGTGGCTTGATGCTTTGTCCTCTGGGTCTGTGGAGGTTTCACCCTGGCCTCAATTGCATAACAAATAAATTACTCTTATGTTTACAGACAGAAAACATAATTTAAAGATATTTAACTCCATTGATATATATAAGTGTTACCACTGTGTTCATGACTTTATTTTTTATCTGTACATATTTCTGTGTTTCTACATTTATATTGTTTATAAATCTTTTAAAGTGAAATACAAAAAAAAAAAAATTGTAAAAAGAAAAATGACCTGGCTTAGAAACTCCTTGGTGGTGAAAAAGAAGGGGACAAATGGAAAATGTTTTTTGAATCTGAATGGCTAATTGAAAGAAATATCCTTTTTACTATGGTTGAGAAGATGTGCTCTACTAAACAAAAATCACACATGAAGATTTATAATGCTTTGGTATTGTTTACTAACTGATTATTAGTCAGCTAGTAAACTGACTAGCTAATTGAATCTGATGACATATAAATGATATGACTGTAATAGCTCCAAAAATATCAAAAGACATTTTAACAAAATCAGATATTACATACTAATTATCAAATTAGTGTTCTACAGTTTAATAAGTTGTGGCTTTGAGGAAGTGAATCAACCAATAAACATCTCATCTTTTATTATTTATTTTTGACTGTTCCTGGGAAACAGTGAAGAGCACAAGCTTTGGAAACTGATTGATTAAGGTTTACTGGAAACTCTCACTCTTTTTAATTTACTGATCCTATCTTCTCTTAGGCTCCATTTCATCCTCAGTAAAATTGTGATATTTATATTTAACCACATATCTTTTGTATAAAATGTTTACTAAATGGGAACTGAATTTATAATTTCTATATTAGTTTTAGTCCCTAAGTATAGAAAATGATTTTATAAAAATAATAGTTAACATTCATAAAGCAACTTGTATGTTCTAGACTTCCAAGCATGTTCTTTACATTAATTAACCTATTTATATGTCCTAAGTGTCCTAAACAAATGATATTATTATTATTCTCATTTTTGGATTAGGAAATGAGGCAAAAGAGATTAAAGAAGTTATCTGAAGTCACACGTAATATCTAGGAAATAGTGGAAGGCACAGTTGTACCCAGAATCTGGTACCAGAGTCTAGGATCTTAGTCACACTATCAAACAATCTTTCTAAGAAAACAAGCAAACAAACCATGTAAAGTTGGCAAACAAATCACATAAAAAGTTAGAACTACAACTAAATACAACTTAATACATTCTTTTCACAAATAGCTCTACCCCTAATCAGCTCATCTTCAAGAGAAAAACAAAACAAAACAAAACAAATGGAGCAAACAAAAAAACTGTCAAATAATAAAGCATGAACATTGTCTAGTTAAAATTGATGGTTCAAAGATGTCATCATTCTGCTTTTCTGTCTGAAACAAACAAATAAACACAAAACAATAAAAATATGTACAAATACAAAAGAAAACTTCAGTGGAACCTGTGGGTAATTTCAACTCCAGATTACAATAAACAGAGCAGCATTGGCTCGTCCAATCAAATTGAATTAATGCCAAGGGGGATAGCTGCCAAGTGGGAATAAATTGGTAGAGCTCATAGTTTTCCTAATAAATGGGATACTCAAAGGAGTTGAATCAATCATTTTCTGCTAAGTGTCTTAGTCTATTTTATGTTGCCCTAACAGAATGCCCTAGACTAATTTATAAAGAAAAGAGATTTATTTAGCTCACAATTCTCCAGGCTAAAACTTCAAGGGCATAGCCCTGGTTTCTGGCAAGTTTGTGCTGTGTCATAACATGGCAGAGAAGGTAAAAGGGGAAGTGGAAACATGCAGAGAAAGAAAATCCTAGGGGCTAAAGCCCTGACTGTAGAATAACCACTCTTTGCAGGAACACTCCTATGAGAACTAATCCAGTTTTGGACAGCAAGAACCAACTCACTACCAAACCATTTATAAGATACCCACCCCCCTCACCCAAACACCTCCCACTAGGTACTATCTCCCAATATCACTGCATTTGGGATCAAATTTCAATCTGAGTTTTGGTAAAGACAAACTCAAACCATAGCACTTAGACTCTAATTATATGATTGTTCCAAAGGACTGTGTGAACATTCGTGAGTCCTACGTAACAGCAAAAGGTGGCAAGAGAAGTAAAATTAAATGAAGACATTGGAATTGAAGCCATTTCACCAGAATAGATTCTGTGATGATTTAGAGTAAAGGTAAAATTTAGTTGTCAGTTTTGCAGTTGCTGATCTAGAGAGCCAAAGAAATTTGAGAGACAACTTATTACATAAAAATTAAAAGGTGGGAGCTTCATTATAAGGCATGAGAAGTTCACACGCCAGAGGAGACATTCATCAGAAAGTGGTCAGTGGTAACAGAACAACAGAACTATACCCAGACTCCTATCACCAAGACCAAAACTTAGGCTTTTGTTTTGGGAAATAGCTGGCCAGAAAGAACAACTTGCATCCACACACATTCAAAGATAAACAAAAATCAATTTAAAAAATCACTAAAACCTATGTAAAGATTTTATACAAAAGAAAAATGAAAAGAGACATGATAAAGAAATGTCAGAAAAATAATAAGTACTTTAAAATGCCAATAAAATTAGTGAATGAAAACTAAAGAAATTTAAAGAAATAGTCAATTACATGAAACCCAAAGAATAAAAAATATTATAAAAATAAAACCATATTAGATGCAGAAATAAAAAATTTCTATTACATGAAACAGAACATGAAGGATAAGTCTGAAAGAATCAAACAAAAAATGAAATAACTTAACAAGATTATAAAGGAAATTATAGCCATAGAATAAGTGATCTAACACATTCATAGAGTTTCTAAAAAGAATCAAATAAATGGGATGAGAAAAATTACACAAAAATACAATATAAGAGAGTCATGTCATCAAAAATGGAGTAGGGAATTCCAAAATTCTATACCTTCACAAAAGCAATAAACTGACAAAAATTATCAGAATCAGCTTTTAGAATTCTGGAAACTAAGAAAAAGCTTACAGCAACCAGAACAATACTTAATTAAAAACACAGCTGACTTTCAATGTATTAAAATACCATGGCCCTATCTCCTACTCCCCAGCTAAATGGTGATATATGGCATTTTAATACATTAAAATACCATGGCCCTATCCCCTACTCCCCAGCTCAATGGCGATATATGAATGAAAAGAAACTGTTTCTGTAAAAGAAAAACTAAATCTAGATTCAGAAAGATTAATAATGTCACAATCAAAATTTACTCAAAAGAATAAAGTCAATATATATTCAAACAAGATTAGTAGGTATTTGGATAAGGAAATAATTTTATAAGTAACAGATTAAAAATATCAAATTACTCATAAGTTTAATAAATCAATATGACCTTGGTTTTGTAAAACAACAATATCCGTTGGAAGACAGTTGAGAAATTCTTCAAACTTCTTAGGGAAATAACGTGTTGCAAGGAATTTTT
Organism: Trachypithecus francoisi; assembly: GCF_009764315.1. Lineage (NCBI taxonomy): Eukaryota > Metazoa > Chordata > Mammalia > Primates > Cercopithecidae > Trachypithecus > Trachypithecus francoisi. The sequence goes on from NW_022681454.1 coordinate 100,147,840, forward strand.
ATCCATTGATTAAACTTGTGTTCAAATATAAAGATAACAGAAAGACATCTTCAAATATGCAAGGAATCAGGTCTTATAGCAGTGATGAATGTTTCCTAGAAGACAATAAAAAAATACTCCAACAAGCAAACAAACAAACGTCAGATAATTTCTTTGGAATTAAAACCCAGCCAACAAAGGGAGGACTGGAGAAGCTGTAATTTAAAGATGGAGCCCATGAGCCAGAGCTAGGTATGAGCCACTGTGCTGACTCCAAGGTGATTGATTGACATCCTGACCACATTGTTCTAAACACCAACACACAACATAGTCACAGATTACATGGGGAGTATTTCGTATAGCCTCTGTGCAAGAGCATATCATATCACAAAAGTTTCCCTTGAAAGTCCTTTATATCCACCACAAAATATAGTTTGTGCACATGGCATATTTCCTAAAGAATGAAATAGCTGGTCTTAAAACTTTGGAATATATTGCTGCTTCTGCAACTCAACTCAAGATAAAGATTATATTGTATTTTGAGTTCAGCTTGTATAATAATGCACATTTAAAACACTAGAATCATGCTTATTTATGAAAAGTCTTTACACTACAAGAATGTAAAGATCTTTACACTATGAATGACCAATTGAGAGTTTTGTCTCCAATTTCCTCCTCTCTAGGACAAATCAAGGTAATGAGAAGGGAAATGAGAAGGGTATTATCTGTACAATGTAATTTATTTATCTCCCTCCTGTCTTCCTTTTCTTTCGATCTCTCAACTCTTTTCTTTCCTTGTTTCTCAAGTATATTCACTGAAATTTAAGAAAATTAAGTATGTGTGTGATGTAGAATCGTAGAGTGAGGTTGATGATTATTTTGCCATCTGCATTTTTACCTTCAAAATAATTCAGAGATAGTTTTGCAAAGAAATAAAAACATATTTATATGAATTAGCCAAAAAAGAAGATAATTCCAGTAACTAGGAATTTTTTTTTCTTTTTTCATGAGACACAATTCGGTTCAAGTAACTATAGAGTGGTAGGAAAGGTATCTGTTGATTATATGCAAACAATAGGATTTTCCTTATTGATTCAATAGGTACAGATGATGTAATTGAAAGAAAAATTAATTTTTCAAAACTCATTAAAGTATATAATACCAAATGTAAGAACTGCTGGTTTATGTAGGGGGAGGTTGGGGAATGGTGGAATTATTCAGTTTGTTTTCATTCCTTGAAATAAGAGCTCCTCAGATGCTAATTAAATCAAGTTAATCCCTAAAACTGTAGGATTCTATGATTGGTATATACTTTCTGTGCTACGTATTAATTTGCTACCATTTGAAACAATAATTAGAAATTAGTGTGCACTGAAGGTGCTGATATCTTTACTTACATATGACTCATTTGTGGTTGGTATATTTTTTCATTTAAATATTATGGTCATTGCATAAGTTCTAGAAGAGTAACATTATGTTAAATAGAAAATAGATAAAATTTAAGCTGGGCGCAATAGCTCACACCTGTAATCCCAACACTTTGGGAGGCTGAGGTGGGTGAGTTCAAGACCAACGTGGCCAACATGGTGAAACTCCATCTCTACTAAAAATAAAATTAAAAGGTGTGTGTATATATATATATATATATTAGCTGGGCTTGGTGGCTTGCGCCTGTAATCCCAGTTACTCAAGAGGCTGAGGTGGGAGAATTGCTTGAGCCCAGGAGTTGGAGGTTGCGGTGAGCCAAGATTGCACCACTGCACTCTAGCCTGGGCGACAGCGCAAGACTCCGTCTCAAAAACAGAAAGAAAAGAAAAGGAAAGAAAGAAAGAAAGAAAATAGGTAAAATTTGCTAATAATGATACACGAAATTTTCTGGGTATACATTTATTCCAAAATGTTCTTAGTATCGAAGAGCATTTCTAAGACCATAATCTATAATCAACCTCCATTTTGATTATAGATTGCCAACATGGTTTGGATTAGAAATTCAAATATAGCTAACTCTCCAAAGTATTGATTGCATTTTAATCTTTGTACTATTTTACACTGGCTAGTGTAGTATTCTACAAAGTTATTGATTGAGAACTAAAATAGCATACACTGTCAATATGTACCTTTATATAGAAGTTATATACATGTATGATTGCAGTAATATATTATGTATATTTACAATATTCAAACATAGAAGGTAAAGATGAGACCATAGAAAATATTTTTAAAGCACATGTAAGATTTTAGCATGTAATCTTCATTTACATAAAATAGCTTTGAAAATGAATATGAAAGTTCTTCTTACTTCCATTATTCAAAATTTAATTTAAAATTATATTAATGATATTGCATAAACATTTCTGTCACACAATCTCTATAAGCAAGTTATTAGCAACTTCTGTATTTCCATGGCTGCCTATACAGCTGAGAGTCATAAGGTGTGTTGAAATGGCTGCACTAATATTTATGGTATTGATACATTTCTCAACTGATTGAAAAGTTTCTGTTTCTTTCTTTTGAAGTCCCATCCTCTTCCCTGGGAAACTTTGGAGCTTCTCAGTGTCACAACAACTAAAAAGATAACATCTGATACTGAAGCACCTATAGGTGCTAGTGCGCCTGTGATTGGAAATTAGGGAATGATGACCTTTTTACTGGGAAGTTGGTGCATTTTTATTATCTGCTGAGGCTGTCTGCAATCATGCTAAACATCTCCCCAAGTACTAATCATAATTATTGTCAGTGCTTTTATCACTAAGTTGCATACATTTTGAGAGGTGTCCTTAATCCTATTTTCCCTATATGCCCCATTTTTTAAAATGTAATTTCTTTTCTGGGATGGAAGTCTTTCAGAAAAATTTATAATGACATATTAGAAATGCCTGTGCATAATTATTACTAATATTTCTTTTGTGTGAATGAGAAAACTGAATAACACAGAAGTAATTTGAACCTTAATTGGCAGAGCCAGGATTAAAATTTAGGTATTTCAACAGCAGGGGCCATAGTCTTAAACACCATGCTCACTGGCCTCAGTTTAATTGAGAATTCACTGGAAGAGATCAATGTGGTTTTTCTATGTTGAATCATCACACAGGGTAAAACAGGATGAAACAAACAAAAAAAACACCAACAGTTTCTAAAATGTCAACAAAATGGAAAATAAAAGATAATACTTTAAAAAATTATTTCTATTTCAATGTATATTTAATTTATATTCCATACTAATTAGGTATTTTGAATATCATCACTGATTGTGAGGAAATGGGTTCTTATGTTCCACATTATAAACAAAACACCTATGAGGGTATTTCCTTTGATGGCTTCCTTAGTAACCCGAAAATCAGATTTCTAATAGGAATCAAATTGCTTAACAGAAAAAGATGAAAGATTTCTGGTAAACTATAGCCAAATATCTAACGGTAATATAGTCTAGGGTTTACATAATTATGTGATCAAGGGCAAGAAATCTCTTTCTCTTTTTTCTCCCTTCTCCTCCATCTCCCTCTCAACAGAAATTGCAGTCTTAATTTAATAGGTTTATTTTAAGAAAAATCTGTTTTCCAATCTATAGAGTAAATTGGTTTTCATTTAGTAATGAGGTATGAGAAAATTGTATTAATTTTGAAACAGCCCTCATGACCTCATTATTTTTGAGGTTTTCTATGGAAAAACTAAATTTCCAGGTTAGTTGAATCTCTAGATTTAAAATTATTGTAGGGCTTCAAAAATGGTTTATGTAAAATAAAACCATATGAAAATTTGAAAATGATGAAAAAATAAAATGTTAAAAGTCTACATGGATAGTTACATTTATAAAGCTTTTAAAAGCTGGGAATTATTTCATCTAATTGAATATAAGTGAGTCTAACCTTAGCCTCTCCTCTTTATAACGCTGGTCTCCAGTGACGTACATTTACTCCATGTAGTGCTGGAGAGGAGTCACTAGGATGTGGAAGAACATATTGGAACTCTTTCATTATTTTTATTATCTTCTACATGTTCTATATTACTGGCGCATATCTTAAAAATTTACATGATATATTAGTAAAGTAGAACAAATGTATAATTTATACCGTAATAACCATATATGCATGTATGTGTGTACATACATTGATATTTGCACTGGCAAACTGTTATAAAAGATCTTTACGCTGTGCTTCACTGCCCCGTTTCCTTTCTGCTACTGCTACCACCATTTCCCAACCACAGAGAAGGTGGGCATGTTGCTTTCTGTCCCTAGCAGATTTTCCCCTGTTGGCATCAATTACCAGGACTACAAGGATGCTGGGGTGACACAAAACTGCATCTACTCTTGTTTGTACCATCTTTCTGAGTTCCAGTGGTGGTGGCACAAGTGAGGTTTCATTTTGTATATACTAACTATATATTACCTTGGACAATCATGCCTACAATTTCCACTTTACATGGTAGACTCTTCATCCAAGTTCAGTGTCTTTTACTCCACCTAGCAGGTATTAATCCTTTATTCAGAGGTTTAAAATTATTCCGCTGGAAGTACTAGACTAATAGACTTATTGATTTTTTATTGCTATGTTAGGGGAGGGCAAGTAAAACTATTTTGGAGAAAAAAATCTTGAATAAATCATTATTAAAATAAAAATTTCTGATCCTAGTCTTTCCAGTGTTTACCACTGGCTCTTTCTTGGTTGCTACATTTTGTTACCTGACCATTAAAAAATATCATCTGCTGTCCTGTAAACAAGACTGTCTTTCTGAAATCTTAGAGAGAAAACTGATAAAAAGATGCAGTTTATTTATAGAGCTAATGCTTCAGACAATGGTTTATAGACTCTATTGGTCTCCCTGAGCTTAGAAGAAACTAATTGCTTCATCTGCATAAATCATTTCTTTGGATGGCTGAAGAAATAAAATTAATGGAGAGAAAAAGTTAGCTCAAAGTATGCAGAAGTCTCCTTTTTGGAGAAACTGTTAAGATCACTTAATCCATATTTCTCAGAGACAGAGCAATAGAGTCATTAAGAACTGACATGGAGTCATTTGCATTTGTATAGGTAAAATGGCCTGGGATTAGTGAAGACACTTAAATAGCACTGCTGGACACAGGTGCTCAATGTACTGTCATACCCAAAATCGCTAAGAAAAAGTTAAAAAGTTATGTAATAGAATCAGCAGGCTGTGGCAATTTGATTGTATTACGGCTTTCAGGTAAATGTATGGCTCAAGGTAGAAATTTATGAATGAAAGTTATGGTCATTGCCTCATGCTTACTAGAATATATTATTGAAATAAATGTGATATCCAAATGGAAAAAAGCTTCCCTTGCCCAAAGTTTTGGAAAAAGAATGTGCACATCTTTTTTTCATCCTGTTTTAATTGGGCATGCTAGATTGAAATCTTTACAATTACCTAAGCCCACTCAGTGGTTTAAAACAATATAGAATACATGGAGGGCATACAGCAATTTCATTTTAATTGAAGGTCTGTCTATTTGATGCAGATATCAGTACTCACTAATTCCTTGTTCAATATGAATGGTAAGAAAAGTTGATGGATTCTGGAGTTTATAGAAAACTGTAGTGATGTTTCACATAGCATTAGCTGTGCACAATAGGATATCAACAATTCATGTTTGTGCAGCAAGGTACAGAAAATTGGTATTTGATTATTGATACAGGTAATGCTTTCCTTTCCATCTACATTTTAAAAAGAAGGCAAATTCAATTTTTATTCATGTGGAATGGCCTCTAGTGCAAATTTATTGTGCTCCACAATATATTGTGCTCCACAAGAATATACAAATTCTTCTACTTATACCAAAATCTGTAAAGAAGAGACTTAGATTTGATTCAGTTGAAATAAAAAAACCCTGTTATCCATTATGTTGATGCCATGTTGCTATCTCAATTTGAGACCAAGCTAGGAAGGAATTACAAATGTTTGATAATCATATGACCACCAGAGGATGATCAACCTGACTAAAGTACAATGCTTATAGCAAATAGAAGATATCCTAGGCCCCACTTGCGCAGGAACAACTGGAGATGTTCTTCAGACAAAAAATAAGTTATTGTCTCTGACAGATGCCAAAATAAAACAAAAGGCAGAGAGAGTGATTTTGTTTTTTAGTTTCTGGAGAAAACACATCACATCTGGGAATGTTACTAGCCTGTATTTATAAAGTTACCAGGAAAAGCAATAATTTTGAATGGAGCTTTGAGCAGAACAGGCTTCCTTTGTGCTTCAAAACGCCAGACTGCAATCAAGCTTGTTATGGCCTCACAACCAGCAGAGTTAAATGATTTTGAAAGTGCCTGCATTGTGTATCCACATTGACTGGAGTCTGCAAAAAGTCTGTTACTGACAACCAGCAGCAACTACTGGGATTTTGGACTAGAAAATAATGTGATATATCTTCAAGGTACACATCATTTGAAAGGTTAGCTGATTATTGGGTTTTAATTTAAAGTGTTTCTGTTGCTGAATGGCATACAGTTATTTTGAGGCCTGAAATGCTCATCATGGCCCGGGTTATATTATACTATCATTGCAACTGGGAGAGAAGTACTACGCACCGGCTTTCCTCATTAAATGGAAATGGTATATTCAAGAATGTGCAACAATTCCTACCAATAAAGGTAGCAATAACAAGTGAACATGTAGTTGCTATGTCTTTGGGTCTTTCTTTGAGTCTTCCTGAGGATTTACCTAACAATCTGGCTAAACGGGATCCTTCCAATAATTAATTATTTGGGGACACTAAAAATACAACATCATTTACAGATGTTGTCTCAAGAGTGTAGCAGTGCTACTCAATCTCAAAAATATCAGTCCTGTGACTAGTTGATGATTATATGTTAAAAAAAAAAAAGGGAAATGATCAACTCACTTAATAGGCAAAAGTAAGGGGCATTCCTTATGGCATCAGATAAAACATAATTATAGAAATAATGTTATGGTATGAGTTTTTACTATTTAAAGGCAACAGCCAATAAACTAGTAATATATTTAGAAAATAAGCTGGAGACAATTGGAAGATAAAAGGAACCTCAGTGTCAGGTGCTAGATTACAGACAAATTTAAGGATTTAAGAAAACAATATGAGGCATATTGATGCCCATCAAGAGAATCAAGACAACCCCATCCAAATGCAAAAGAGGGACTGAAACCAAGAAGTGAATGCTCATGTTGGCTCTTTGAAAGTGGTCTTTTGGATACACGAGATGAATGGCCATGGAGGCATGAAGCAATAAACTATTGACAGAAAAAAAAATTGTTTCATACTGTCTCTCTCAGAAGCTCATGATATTACTAACAATTGCCTTGTTTGTCAACAGCACCATCAGAGATTGAGAAGTCTGGAGCAGATCCAGGTTGACCCACAGCTTGTAGGGGGATTACATTGACCCATTACTCATGATGCTAGGTGGACACCAAAGGGCCTCGATCAGGTTCAACACTCAATCTAGATTTGGATTTATGAACCCATGAACTGAAAAAGAAATGCCTCTAAAAAACCGTTAAATGCCTAGAGCAGAAAATAGTTCAAAATGAACCTTCAGCTTACATAGCATTTGATCAAGGAACTCATTTTATTGCAGATGCAATGGGAATGGACTGAGAAACATCAGACTTTATTACCCACAAAATAAAGGGAAAATAAAAAATTGAAATGGACAATTGAAGCAGCTGCTTCCTATATTGAGAGGTGATAAAGGACTAAAGGAATGGCTTGTGCAATTGAATAATGTGTTAAACCTTAATATATGTGAACATAAAGGGAGTTCATAATTGGTCAGATTGTTGAGACACAGTGGGGAAAATAGAAAACAGAGTGTGAGGGATGGTGTAGAAACATACATGATTTTTCCCCCTATTTCTAACATTTCTTTTTCCTTTTTGTCCCTGATTCTTCATTATGGGAACTGGATCACATTTATCAGTTTCAAAGGGAGGAGTTATTGTGAAATATTACCCATGATAATATCTCTGAATGAAAATGAAGTTAAAAGTGATCAAAGAAAGAAATCTTCAAGAGAAAATTAGAAAAAGCAGACAGGCAAAGATGATCCAATACAATATGATTGCCCTCCCTGAAGTAAAAAACAATTAGATGAAATAGAACAAAGATTAACAATTACAATTTAAAGAAACTATTTCTGAAGCAAAATGTTACTTAAACCTATGTATTGAAAGAGTACAATGTTATAAGGGAATTTTGACTAATACTGAGCAATGCTAAGGTATAAACCATTGAAACTACTCTAGTCAAAGATTTTTAAAAAGACATCCAGGGAAAACATTAAGTTACTTATAAAGGGAAAAAGCAAATAGGTACAAGGTTTCTTGAAAATAACATTTTATAATGGAATACAGTGGAGCAATTTATTTAAGATATTCAAGGAAGCAAAGATTTTATATCCCATCAAAGTATAAAGGCCACAGACAATTATGAACATAAATGATATTAAATAATATTATTCCTGTCATCTATGCATAATCTTAATAATGACTTTGGACACTTGAGCAATTATAAAAAACTGTTATTAGGTGTGGTTGTAAGCAAAAAGTATATTAAATTGTGCAAACAAGCTAAATGTTTAAGATGACAATGAGAAAATTGTTCATGATTATTGTGGAACCCAGATTGCAAGTATGAGATCCAAAGGAAGCAATTGTTAAACATGATCCAAAGGAACTCTGAATATGATAAAGAAAAATGTGTTTTTAATGCTAACGTTCCAGAACTTAATACATACCAAATTACTTGAGTTCTCAAACAAAGGAGTGCAATAAAAAGAGATGATTGAGGGAGAGGGATGAGGAGACTAATAGAGAATAATAAAAATTTTAGAATCATAACAACTATGTGCAATGTGTGGGCTTTTCTAAATATTTAGATAAATTAAGTTATATTTGAGACAATTGATTTGAATATGGGCTCTATAGTAGGCAATATTAAAGACTTATACATTTTACTAGGTATGACAGTGGCATGGTTGTGATCTATAAAAAAGATTTATATCAGAAATATACACTGAAGAATCTACTAGTTAAATGACATAGTTTGTGATTTTGTGAATACTCCAGAGAAATTAGAGGGTTGGTAAATATTAAAACTGGTCTATGGGAATTTGTGATACAATTATCTCTATTTTTGTATATATGAAACCATTTCCACAATAAAATGTTAATGAATAATTCTCGTGTGTATTTATAAACCAGATCTAAAAACCTAACATGTTTATTTTATCCAGTTAATTAGAATTTCAAATTTTGCAGCAATAATGCTTAAAAATGAAAATGCTATCTACATTTAGGAAAATAAACAATAAATTGTTTTAAATGATTACATAAAACAATTACATAAATACTTAAATGTCCATGAAAGTTATTGAATGATATTAGAAAAATTAACAGACTTGTTTTGGCAGGGCTTTTCCTTTTTTTTTTTTTTTTATTATACTTTAAGTTCTAGGGTACATGTGCATAACGTGCAGGTTTGTTACATATGTATACTTGTGCCATGTTGGTGTGCTGCACCCATCAACTCATCAGCACCTATCAACTCGTCATTCACATCCGGTATAACTCCCAATGCAATCCCTCCCCCCCCACAAGGATAGGCCCCGATATGTGATGTTCCCCTTCCCGAGTCCAAGTGATCTCATCGTTCAGTTCCCATCTATGAGTGAGAACATGTGGTGTTTGGTTTTCTGTTCTTGTGATAGTTTGCTAAGAATGATGGTTTCCAGCTGCATCCATGTCCCTACAAAAGATGCAAACTCATCCTTTTTTATGGCTGCATAATATTCCATGGTGTATATGTGCCACATTTTCTTAATCCAGTCTGTCACTGATGGACATTTGGGTTGATTCCAAGTCTTTGCTATTGTGAATAGTGCTGCAATAAACATACGTGTGCATGTGTTCTTATAGCAGCATGATTTATAATCCTTTAGGTACATACTCAGTAGTGGGATGGCTGGGTCATATGGTACATCTAGTTCTAGATCCTTGAGGAATTGCCATACTGTTTTCCATAATGGTTGAACTAGTTTACAATCCCACCAACAGTGTGAAAGTGTTCCTCTTTCTCCACATCCTCTCCAGCACCTGTTGTTTCCTGACTTTTTAATGATTGCCATTCTAACTCGTGTGAGATGGTATCTCATTGTGGTTTTGATTTGCATTTCTCTGATGGCGAGTGATGATGAGCATTTTTTCATGTGTCTGTTGGCTGTATGAATGTCTTCTTTTGAGAAATGTCTGTTCATATCCTTTGCCCACTTTTTGATGGGGTTGTTTGGTTTTTTCTTGTAAATTTGTTTGAGTTCTTTGTAGGTTCTGGATATTAGCCTTTTGTCAGATGAGTAGATTGCAAAAATTTTCTCCCATTCTGTAGGTTGCCTGTTCACTCTGATGGTAGTTTCTTTTGCTGTGCAGAAGCTCTTTAGTTTAATGAGATCCCATTTGTCAATTTTGACTTTTGTTGCCGTTGCTTTTGATGTTTTAGACATGAAGTCCTTGCCCATGCCTATGTCCTGAATGGTATTGCCTAGGTTTTCTTCTAGGGTTTTTATGGTATTAGGTCTAACATTTAAGTCTCTAATCCATCTTGAATTGATTTTCGTATAAGGAGTAAGGAAAGGATCCAGTTTCAGCTTTCTACTTATGGCTAGCCAATTTTCCCAGCACCATTTATTGAATAGGGAATCCTTTCCCCATTTCTTGTTTCTCTCAGGTTTGTCAAAGATCAGATGGCTGTAGATGTGTGGTATTATTTCTGGTTACTCTGTTCTGTTCCATTGGTCTATATCTCTGTTTTGGTACCAGTACCATGCTGTTTTGGTTACTGTAGACTTTTAGTATAGTTTGAAGTCAGGTAGCGTGATGCCTCCAGCTTTGTTCTTTTGACTTAGGATTGTCTTGGCAATGCGGGCTCTTTTTTGGTTCCATATGAACTTTAAAGTAGTTTTTCCAATTCTGTGAAGAAACACATTGGTAGCTTGATGGGGATGGCATTGAATCTATAAATAACCTTGGGCAGTATGGCCATTTTCACAATATTGATTCTTCCTATCCATGAGCATGGTATGTTCTTCCATTTGTTTGTGTCCTCTTTGATTTCACTGAGCAGTGGTTTGTAGTTCTCCTTGAAGAGGTCCTTGACATCCCTTGTAAGTTGGATTCCTAGGTATTTTATTCTCTTTGAAGCAATTGTGAACGGAAGTTCATTCATGATTTGGCTCTCTGTTTGTCTGTTACTGGTGTATAAGAATGCTTGTGATTTTTGCACATTAATTGTGTATCTTGAGACTTTGCTGAAGCTGCTTATCAGCTTAAGAAGATTTTGAGCTGAGACAATGGGGTTTTCTAAATATACAATCATGTCATCTGGAAACAGGGACAATTTGGCTTCTTCTTTTCCTAACTGGATACCCTTTATTTTTTTCTCTTGCCTGATTGCCCTAGCCAGAACTTCCAACACTATGTTGAATAGGAGCAGTGAGAGAGGGCATCCCTGTCTTGTGCCAGTTTTCAAAGGGAATTTTTCCAGTTTTTGCCCATTCAGTATGATATTGGCTGTGGGTTTGTCATAAACAGCTCTTATTATTTTGAGGTACGTTCCATCAATACCGAATTTATTGAGCGTTTTTAGCGTGAAGGGCTGTTGAATTTTGTCAAAAGCCTTTTCTGCATCTATTGAGATAATCATGTGGTTCTTGTCTTTGGTTCTGTTTATATGCTGGATTACGTTTATTGATTTGCAAATGTTGAACCAGCCTTGCATCCCAGGAATGAAGCCCACTTGATCATGGTGGATAAGCTTTTTGATGTGCTGCTGAATCTGGTTTGCCAGTATTTTATTGAGGATTTTTGCATCGGTGTTCATCAGGGATATTGGTCTAAAATTCTCTTTTTTTGTTGTGTCTCTGCCAGGCTTTGGTATCAGGATGATGTTGGCCTCATAAAATGAGTTAGGGAGGATTCTCTCTTTTTCTATTGATTGGAATAGTTTCAGAAGGAATGGTACCAGCTCCTCCTTGTACCTCGGGTAGAATTCGGCTGTGAATCCATCTGGTCCTGGACTTTTTTTGGTGGGTAGGCTATTAATTATTGCCTCAATTTCAGAGCCTGCTATTGGTCTATTCAGGGATTCAACTTCTTCCTGGTTTAGTCTTGGGAGAGTGTAAGTGTCCAGGAAATTATCCATTACTTCTAGATTTTCTAGTTGATTTGCATAGAGATGTTTATAGTATTCTCTCATGGTAGTTTGTATTTCTGTGGGGTTGGTGGTGATATCCCCTTTATCATTTTTTATTGCATCTATTTGATTCTTCTCTCTTTTCTTCTTTATTAGTCTTGCTAGCGGTCTGTCAATTTTGTTGATTTTTTCAAAAAACCAACTCCTGGATTCATTGATTTTTTGGAGGGTTTTTTGTGTCTCTATCTCCTTCAGTTCTGCTCTGATCTTAGTTACTTCTTGCCTTCTGCTAGCTTTTGAATGTGTTTGCTCTTGCTTCTGCAGTTCTTTTAATTGTGATGTTAGAGTGTCCATTTTAGATCTTTCCTGCTTTCTCTTGTGGGCATTTAGTGCTTTAAATTTCCCTCTACACACTACTTTAAATGTGTCCCAGAGATTCTGGTATGTTGTATCTTTGTTCTCATTGGTTTCAAAGAACATCTTTATTTCTGCTTTCATTTCGTTATGTACCCAGTAGTCATTCAGGAGCAGGTTGTTGAGTTTCCATGTAGTTGAGCGGTTTTGATTGAGTTTCTTAGTCCTGAGTTCTAGTTTGATTGCACTGTGGTCTGAGAGACAGTTTGTTATAATATCTGTTCTTTGACATTTGCTGAGGAGTGCTTTACTTCCAATTATGTGGTCAATTTTGGAATAAGTGCGATGTGGTGCTGAGAAGAATGTATATTCTGTTGATTTGGGGTGGAGAGTTCTATAGATGTCTATTAGGTCTGCTTGGTGCAGAGATGAGTTCAATTCCTGGATATCCTTGTTGACTTTCTGTCTCGTTGATCTGTCTAATGTTGACAGTGGAGTGTTGAAGTCTCCCATTATTATTGTATGGGAGTCTAAGTCTCTTTGTAAATCTCTAAGGACTTGCTTTATGAATCTGCGTGCTCCTGTATTGGGTGCATATATATTGAGGATAGTTAGCTCTTCCTGTTGAATTGATCCCTTTACCATTATGTAATGGCCTTCTTTATCTCTTTTGATCTTTGATGGTTTAAAGTCTGTTTTATCAGAGACTAGTATTGCAACCCCTGCTTTTTTTTTGTTCTCCATTTGCTTGGTAGATCTTCCTCCATCCCTTTATTTTGAGCCTATGTATGTCTCTGCATGTGAGATGGGTCTCCTGAATATAGCAGACTGATGGGTCTTGACTCTTTATCCAGTTTGCCAGTCTGTGTCTTTTAATTGGAGCATTTAGTCCATTAACATTTAAGGTTAATATTGTTATGTGTGAACTTGATCCAGCCATTATGATATTAACTGGTTATTTTGCTCGTTAGTTGATGCAGTTTCTTCCTAGCCTCGATGGTCTTTACATTTTGGCATGTTTTTGCAATGGCTGGTACTGGTTGTTCCTTTCCATGTTTAGGGCTTCCTTCAGGGTCTCTTGTAAGGCAGGCCTGGTGGTGACAAAATCTCTAAGCATTTGCTTATCTGTAAAGGATTTTATTTCTCCTTCACTGATGAAACTTAGTTTGGCTGGATATGAAATTCTGGGTTTAAAATTCTTTTCTTTAAGAATGTTGAATACTGGCCCCCACTCTCTTCTGGCTTGTAGAGTTTCTGCCGAGAGGTCTGCTGTTAGTCTGATGGGCTTCCCTTTGTGGGTAACCCGACCTTTCTCTCTGGCTGCCCTGAAGATTTTTTCCTTCATTTCAACTTTGGTGAATCTGGCAATGATGTGTCTTGGAGTTGCTCTTCTCGAGGAGTATCTTTGTGGTGTTCTCTGTATTTCCTGAATTTGAATGTTGGCCTGCCCTACCAGGTTGGGGAAGTTCTCCTGGATGATATCCTGAAGAGTGTTTTCCAACTTGGTTCCATTTTCCCCCTCACTTTCAGGCACCCCAATCAGACGTATATTTGGTCTTTTTACATAATCCCATACTTCTTGCAGGCTTTGTTCATGGCAGGGCTTTTCTTTAAACATCCTACAATTATATCTCTCTTTCTCTCTCTTTTTGATTTTAGAGATGGTTCTTGCTCTGTGACCCAGGCTGGAGTACAGTGGCATGATCATAGCTCACTGTAGCCTTGAACTCTGGCCTCAAGTGATCTTCCCACCTCAGCCTGTCAAGTAGCTAGGACTGCAGGCAGGCACCATCACACCTGGCTAATTAAAACAAAACAAAACAAAACAACCCTTTTAAAATATATAAATACATACAAACCTTTTTTGTTTTGTTTTTTTTTTTAAGACAACATTTCAGTGTGTTGCCCAGGCTGGTCTGGAACTCCTGGCTTCAAATGATTCATCTCCCTCAGGTTCCCTAGTTGCTGGGACTATAGGTATGATCCAATATGCCCTGCAGCAGTTCTCTTTTAAAAAAGAGTTACAATTCCCCCTGGTTTTCATATGTATAGCTTCTTTCTGCTTAAATACTCTCCAGAAAAAATATTTTGGAAGATTACTGAGCACAAATAGGCAATAACAAATGTTTTCTGCTACGTTCGTGAAAGTAATATAAATGTTTGTATTGTAGAGCATAACATTTATGATTTTATTGTACCTGTTCTTGTTAAATATAAAACTCGTCTCTCCACATCACTTCACTAAAAGGTGGCTAAAATAGCTCAATAGTAGCTAACAGAAAAAAAAATAGTCATTTAAAGGAACTTCCTCTTGACAGTTTTTAAAGCTATATATGTATATATATAATCTCACATTGCCTATATTGTTGCTGAAGCTAATTCTTTACTCCTCTATATTATTGATTATATTAATACATTTCTTTGACTTTCTGATTTGCCAAATAATTTTTAAAAAATTTATCATCATTTCAAATGTTCAGTTGGCTTAAGTAGACATGCATTTAGGAATATACATAAAACTACTTCAATGAACTGTATCCTACTGAAGAAGGATAATAGGAAAAATAAAACATTTTATTAAACTTAGTGCCAAGTATATTATCACTTTTATGTATTCTATTTTTTTCTCTATTGTTTAATAGTTCCTTTAAATTTGTCAGAGGAAATCATATCCGTAGTATTCCTGTCCCCCCATCTTGCCCATCTCACCATCTGTGAGATAATTTCACATCTTTCTGTATGTTCTTGCAATGAATGAATTACAAATATATATTCGCTTATATAGTCTTCCCCATACATTTTAATTTTTCTGAAAAATGGGATCTATGCTGTGTATTTTACACTGCGATTTGCTGTTTTTCAATTAGAGAGCCACTATTTTTTAGTTTCTCACAAAAATTTAATATTCTTCTATTTATTGTGTGTAGAAATTTCCACAGTGCTATAGCTATATCATATGTATTTATTCTCCCATTGGTGGATGATATACTTACTCAAATTTATACTATTTCTACTACTTATATATTTTTCAATAAAAAAATTTAATTTTCAGGAAAAGATTCTTAGAATTGAACTAAAACAGATCCACTTATTTAAATGAATGTAAGTTGCCAAGAAGTTTTCTACTTCTTCCCAAAAAGTTGAGTAAATATTTGTAAATATTGCTTTGCTTATGCTGTGCCAGAAACAATAGAGAGAAACAATATTAATACCTTCTTTCTAAGAGATACTTCCTTTGCCATCACTGTTTAGCTTGCAGATACTTACACAAGGAAAAACAGTGAGTACGTGCTTGATTATAAAACCTTAAATATAATCATTTGGGTATATACCCAGTAATGGGATTGCTGAGTCAAATGGTATTTCTGGTTCTAGATCCTTGAGGAATCGCCACACTGTCTTCCATAATGGTTGAACTAATTTATACTCCCACCGACATGTAAAAATGTTCCTATTTCTTCACATCCTCTCCAGCATCTGTTGTTTCCTCACTTTTTAATGAGTGCCATTCTAACTGACATGAGATGGTATCTCATTGTGTTTTTGATTTGCATTTATTTAATGGCCAGTGATGATGAGCATTTTTTCATATGTTTGCCGGCCGCATAAATGTCTTCTTTTGAGAAGTGTCTGTTCATAAATTGAATAAAGAAACTGTGGCACATATACACCATGGAATACTATGTAGCCATCAAAAAGGGTGAGTTCATGTCCTTTGCAGGACATGGATGAAGCTGGAAACCATTGTTCTCAGCAAGCTAACACAGGAACAGAAAACCAAACACTGTCTATTCTCACTCATAAGTGGGAGTTAAACAATGAGAACACAAGGACACAGGGAAGGGAACATCACACACTGGGTCCTGTCAGGGGCTGGGGGGCTAGGAGAGGGATAGCATTAGTAGAAATACCTAATGTAGATGATGGGTTGATTGGTGCAGCAAACCACAATGGCATGCGTATACCTATGTAACAAACCTGCACATTCTGCACATGTATCCCAGAACTTAAAATATAATTAAAAAAATAAACCTAGGCCGGGCGCGGTGGCTCAAGCCTGTAATCCCAGCACTTTGGGAGGCCGAGAAGGGCGGATCACAAGGTCAGGAGATCGAGACCATCCTGGCTAATATGGTGAAACCCCGTCTCTACTAAAAAATACAAAAAAACTAGCCGGGCGAGGTGGCGGGCGCCTGTAGTCCCAGCTACTCGGGAGGCTGAGGCGGGAGAATGGCCTAAACCCGGGAGGCGGAGCTTGCAGTGAGCTGAGATCCGGCCACTGCACTCCAGCCTGGGCGACAGAGCCAGACTCCGTCTCAAAAAAAAAAAAAAAAAAACCTTAAATATTAAATTAACATGGTCTCACAAAGGGAAATTTTGTCATCATCATTCATTCTTTTGTAACACTGGGCATTAGGTAGGAAAATAAGATTTAAAAAAAATTATCCTTTAAGTTACAAAGTCAAGTTTACTTTAAAATGTGCAATGAAGTTACTATTGACTCTAGTAACCTTGTTGTGCTATAAAATAGTATGTCTTGTTCATTCTAACTTTTTTGTACCCATTAACCATCTTCACCTCCCCCCAGCCTCAGCTCCCCACTATGCTTCCCAGCCTCTAGAAACCATCCTTCTATTCTCTATGTCCATGAGCTCAATAGTTCTGATTTTTGCATCCCACAAATAAGTGAGAATGTGTGGTTTTTGTCATTCTTATTTCACTTACTTCACTTAACATAGTCTCTAGTTCCATCCATGTTGTTGCAAATGACTGGATCTCATTCCTTTTTATGACTGAATAGTACTCCATTGTATGTATGTACCACATTTTCTTTACCCAGTCATCTGTTGCTGGACACTTAGGCATTCCTATGTGTGTTGCAGCACTGTTTACAATAGCTCTGTTTTAAGAAACATAATTTAGCAATTTTAGTGCACACTATTTATCTTTGAATACTTTGATCTAGCTTTATAAATATTGCAAAATTCTTTCACCACAATTTTATTTTCTCTCCATCTCCTCCATCTTATCTCATGTTTGCATTCTACATTCATAACAATCTATAGATGGTAGTCAGTTATCTATTTTAGCTGTCACTATGACAAGTAAAGAATCCAAATGTCAATTTGATATTTTTTTCTTTTGGTTAATTTTTTTGTAGATAAGATTTTATTTCTAATAAATGGTGCTGGGAAAATTGGCTAGCCATAAGTAGAAAGCTGAAACTGGATCCTTTCCTTATTCCTTATACGAAAATCAATTCAAGATGGATTAGAGACTTAAATGTTAGACCTAATACCATAAAAATCCTAGAAGAAAACCTAGGTAATACCATTCAGGACACAGGCATGGGCAAGGACTTCATGTCTAAAACATCAAAAGCAACGGCAACAAAAGCCAAAATTGACAAATGGGATCTCATTAAACTAAAGAGCTTCTGCACAGCAAAAGAAACTACCATCAGAGTGAACAGGCAAACCACAGAATGGGAGAAAATTTTTGCAATCTACTCATCTGACAAAGGGCTAATATCCAGAATCTACAAAGAACTCAAACAAATTTACAAGAAAAAAAAAAACCCATCAAAAAGTGGGCAAAGGATATGAACAGACATTTCTCAAAAGAAGACGTTCATACAGCCAACAGACACATGAAAAAATGCTCATCATCACTCGCCATCAGAGAAATGCAAATCAAAACCACAATGAGATACCATCTCACACGAGTTAGAATGGCAATCATTAAAAAGTCAGGAAACAACAGGTACTGGAGAGGATGTGGAGAAACAGGAACACTTTCACACTGTTGGTGGGATTGTAAACTAGTTCAACCATTATGGAAAACAGTATGGCGATTCCTCAAGGATCTAGAACTAGAAGTACCATATGACCCAGCCATCCCATTACTGGGTATATACCCAAAGGATTATAAATCATGCTGCTCTAAAGACACATGCACACGTATGTTTATTGCAGCACTATTCACAATAGCAAAGACTTGGAATCAACCCAAATGTCCATCAGTGACAGACTGGATTAAGAAAATGTGGCACATATACACCATGGAGCACTATGCAGGCATAAAAAAGGATGAGTTCATGTCCTTTGTAGGGATATGGATGCAGCTGGAAACCATCATTCTCAGCAAACTATCGCAAGAACAGAAAACCAAACACCGCATGTTCTCACTCATAGGTGGGAACTGAACAATGAGATCACTTGGACTTGGGAAGGGGAACATCACATATCGGGGCCTATCCTTGTGGGGGGGGAGGGATTGCATTGGGAGTTATACCTGATGTAAATGACAAGTTGATGGGAGCTGACGAGTTGATGGGGCCAGCACACCAACATGGCACAAGTATACATATGTAACAAACCTGCACGTTATGCACATGTACCCTAGAACTTAAAGTATAATAATAATAAAATAAAATTAAATTAAATTAAAAAAACAAAAAAAAACCACAATGAGATACCATCTCACACCAGTTAGAATGGTGATCATTAAAAAGTCAGGAAACAACAGGTGCTGGAGAGGATGTGGAGAAATAGGAACACTTTTACACTTTTGGTGGGAATGTAAATGAGTTCAACCATTGTGGAAGACAGTGTGGCGATTCCTCAAGAATCTAGAATTAGAAATACCATTTGACCCAGCCATCCCATTACTGGGTATATACCCAAAAGATTATAAATTATGCTGCTATAAAGACACATGCACACGTATGTTTATTGCGGCACTATTCACAATAGCAAAGACTTGGAACCAACCCAATTGTCCATCAATGACAGACTGGATTAAGAAAATGTGGCACATATACAGCATGGAATACTATGCGGTCATAAAAAAGGATGAGTTCATGTCCTTTGTAGGGACATGGATGCAGCTGGAAACCATCATTCTCAGCAAACTATCGCAAGAACAGAAAACCAAATATTGTGTATTCTCACTCATAGGTGCAAAGTGAACAATGAGAACACCTGGACACAGGAAGGGGAACATCGCACACCGAGTCCTGTCGTGGGGTAGGGGGAGGGGAGGGATAGCACTAGGAGATATACCTAATGTAAATGACGAGTTAATGGGTGCAGCACACCAACATGGTACATGTATACATATGTAACAAACCTGCACGTTGTGCACATGTACCCTAGAACTTAAAGTATAATAAAAAAGAAAAATAAATAAAATAATATACATAAATGTTAAAAAAGATTTTATTTCTGTTAACTTTTTTTACAGTCAAATAAATTTTATATCTAGAAATGACATAACTGGATATGACTTTCCTCATGAATTTAGTCCAAGTATTTTCAATCTGCAAGTCTATTTTCTCTATCTCAAGGAAATTTTTTTATTCTTAATTTAATTTTCACCTCTCTGTATGTGTACCTCTTATTTTTATTAATATTTATCTACTATTTGTACTTTAGATGTCATTAATGTATTATCCAAACTCTCAATTTTTTGTGTCTATTTCTTCATACTTTTGTTTTATGATACTGATATTTCTTCATCTTGATTTTCCAAGCTGCTAATTCAACTTTATCTTTCCCAACTTCTAGATTAACTTGTGCACTGAATTAACAGTTAAATTATGTCTTTTGGGTTTTTTATTTTGGATGGATTGACTTTTTTCAATCCATAGATTTTTCTTAAATCTTTTTAAGTACACATATTTGCCTCTTACATCAGATCTATTTTGCTGAATATTCTTGTTTTTACTTACCTTTTTCTCCCTGTGGCAACTGGATTTCTCTGAGGCACTAGGAAAAAGATTATTTCCTGTTTTTCCATTCTGAGGAGCGGGAACATCACAGTAACTCCTTCCAATTGCTAATTGCTTCTTAGGGCTAGACTAGGCATAGCTGAGCTTCCTGATATGATTCTATTCCCAAGGACACCTGCAGATCTCAGACCATATTCATGTTCAGATAGCGAACTGTGGCTTTGCCATGTATTTCTCTCCCAAAGTGGTCTCCAAATACAACCACCCCTTCCCATAGATCAGTATTGTACTTATTCTCAGTAGAAACTCCGAGAGACCCTAGCCTACCTGAACGAAGCACTCTGAAGGCCTCAGAAAGTGTGTGGTTCAGGAAAGAAAGACGACATGGAGAGCGCACAGAGAAGGAAGACCTACTTGTTATGATAGTTTCGCTCTCAGAATACCTTAACATCTACCTCAATAGTACATTTATAAATGAAGCATAAAATACAAGTTTAAGAATATGCTTATAATCTTTCTGAGGGTAGACAGTGAGCTCTATAACTTAATTTCTTCAGCATTAGGAATATAGGAGATACAGTATACAATATAAAAGCTAAATTAACCAGCACTTCAAAACAAAATCCTTGAACATTATTCTATGTTTTATTTTTTTAATTGCTTATTAAGTCTCTGCTATCAGAACTTGAATTTCTTCCTCATATCATGTTTATCCCTTTTAATGTTGCCTTTCTTCTCTATGAGAGGTTGAACAAGTTCAAAGGAACCTATACATATAAATTATTTATACATTTATACATAGTTTATATTCTGATATTTTCCTTCAAAGCACAACAGAAAATATGTGGAAAAAGTGTGATTTAAATATATTTTGTGTGTTTAAATTGATACCTGAATGTGAATAAAAAGGAAGTCTTCAATATACTCTTCAATGAATTGAATATATAAAAATTTTATTCATTTGAATAATTTTTAAACTCTAATTTTAAAATATTCTTTGATCCATAAAATTGGAACTAAATAGTATATTAAACAAAATCATATACATACTAACTTGCTAGAATAGCTATACTGGAGGGACCCATCTGTCAAATTGTGAAGAAAAGAAATAACAATAAGTGTTATTAAAATTAGAATCTATGATCTCAGAATGCACATTATCCTTAGCATTAGTTATTGCCAACCTTATCTCTTCAATTTGCACGGTATTTTAAAAGATATTTTTGTGTTATAGCTCTTATTGTAGTTAGCACCTAGCAAAGAACCTGAATATAGCTTGTTAAAAATAGAGTATGAAAAATGTGTAGCAATGCCTTGTGAACTCCTTCTATTTCTAATTCCTTCTATTTATAGAAATAGAAAGAATTTCTGAATAAACATAACATGAAACATAAATAACTCTTATACTTTTACTTATATTTAGTTACATACTATATGCTTACATCAAATTACACTGTATTGACCAGGAAATGATTTTTGAATCGCATGTACCTACAACTGCTATTGGAGGATTTTGAGTAACGGGGAGATGCTCATTGTGTGTGAGTTTCTAAGGTTAATTCAGGATTTGAGTATGGTGATATTTTTAATTGCTCTAAGCTGTTGGTTTTCTCACTGTACTCACCACCATTGAGATCCCATATAGAATATCTCTGAAGCCCCAGAGGAAAAAAGAATGAGAAAGTAAATTGCAACCCTGTTTCCCCCCTTAAATAAAATCAGATTTTATCTTTAAAAACTGTGTTTGGAGAAAAAAAAAAAAATCATTCAAAAATGTAGAAACAAGTTCTTGAAGCCCTGGTAGCCTAAAGTAATTGTCATATAAATTATTTATACATTTATACATAGTTTATATTCTATGGAAGGAGACTGAATTGGGCTACATAAGTAACAGAAACCACTGGTTAGAAGTATACATTATTTTTTTCTGAATATATTAGAAAAACAAGTTATTAATTTTCATTTTTGAGAGTCGAAATAACTTAAATTGGATAAAATTTATTTTTCCTGGGAATTGATTAGAAGATAATGTCAACTAATTCTTCCAGGAGAATACTTAATAGTATTATTTAGAAATGCTTTCTAAGATTATTACAAAATTGGGCCAGTATTTTTTGCAGTAAATATTGAAATTATTTATTTCTAAAACCCATAAATAAAATAACAATTAAATTAGAGACCCCAGCATCCACTGAAGAAGAGCACAGAGGTAAGATGGAACCTTCAGCTACAGAAAGAACTTCAGCAAAATGAAACTGACTTCATTAACTGCAAAACAGCTGACTGTCTTGAATCAGACATAAAACTTTAGTAGATATTAATAGGCAGAACATACAGTAAACAGTACTTAAAGGCTTTATTTTGAGCAAGAACATAAGTAAATATTAAGATACTAGTATGCACTGTCCAGCACAGTACCACTAGTCACAGGTGGCCTGCGGCCACATTGAAATATGGTCAGTTCGAACTGAGATGTGCATTAAATTTAAAATACATACTCAACTTTAAACATTTAATATGGAAAAAGTATCTCAATTTTATATTGATTACACTTAGAAATAATAGTTTTGGACATTTGGTAAAGGGTATTTTTTTGTGTGTGAGACTAGAAAATTAAGACCCCACTGATAATTTTACATTTTCAAATAAACTGTATATAACTCGAACACTAGAATTTGGTTCAGACATTTTCAGATATGGTAATTTTAGTCCCCTTCATGAAATAAGTCTTTCCGATATTGAACTGAATGAAACTTATTTGAGTATTAGAGTCAACATTTTTAAGCCTAGAATAGACTAAATAACATGAACAATTTACCCCCAGTTTTTGGCCCAAATGAGGCCCTTTTCTTTTTGCAAGTAGTCAAAGTTTTAATATCTAAAGCCAAGGCAATATGTAGGCATTTTTGTCCCTCAGTTGTTAATTACATTTAACAACTTTTATTAAAAACAGTTATGCATATTGCACAGAATCTGTCCTTAAGGGAAATTAAATACTCTCAATGAATGCACAATGAATTCATCTTTACAATACAATGTAGATGATCCAAAATATGTGGATGGCACTACATTAGGATTTAGAAAATATATTAAAGGTGAAAATGTATTATATGCCAAGTAAGGTCACAAAAGAAATCAGGAAGGGAAGATCACATGCATTTTGGTTGATTACAATGCTCTTTGTGACATTCATTAAGTAACTTCTATGTGTCAGGGACTATTATAAGGCTTTACATTTATTAACTTATTACAATAGGACTTTGAGTTAGGTACTTTTATCATTTTAAAGATAAGAAAATTCAGACTAAAAGAGGTTTAGTGTTATAACTGTTATTTCAGTGGGTAAAGAAGTATCCAAACACAGCAGTTTGACAATAACAAAGTCATGGAATCAATCTAAGTATCCGTCAATGAATGATTGGATAAAGAAAATGTATACGTATACATGTATACACATAATATACATGTGTATGCACACACATCCATGGAATACTATGCAGCCATTAAAAAGGAAATCATGTCTTGTGTAGCAACGTGAATGAAACCGGAGGCCATAATCATAAGTGAAATAACTCAAAGTTAGATACCACATTCTTGCTTATAAATGGGAGCTAAACAATAGGAACACTTGGACATACAGAGGGAAATAAGTCAATGGAGACTCCAAAAGATGAGAGGTAATGAATGGGAGGTGAGGATTGAAAAACTACCTATTGGGTACAATGTCCACTGTTCAGGGGATGGATGCACTAAAAGCCCAGACTTCACCACTATGCAATATATGTAACAAAACTGCACTACCAGCCTCTAAATCTATAAAAATAATCTTAAAAAGCATACTTATATTTGCCTTTTATAGCTAGATAGGTAAGCCCATGTAATATGATTCAATGGGGAAGGAAACATATTATATTAATGTATTCTCAATATTGTTCACAAAGGTGTTTCTCAAACTCTTGCATTCACTGAAATCAAACAGTTTATGATGCATCTTAAAGGATCTTTCAAAAAATTTTAATACAAGTATTTTCACTGCATTTTTAAATTCTATGTTAAGAGGCCTGCGGTGAGTGGGGAGGGGTGTAACAAGATGAAGCAATTTTTCACGATAGTTTAGAGGTTCAATGCAAAGTCTGTAAGATTCCTTAGTTATATATTGATTTTCTTTACTACTACTTGTTTTCTTGTGGGTAGATCACTTAATCTTTTGCTTCAATTTCTTAATCTGTATAAGGGAGACATTACTATTATTTGCACTTTAGAACTGTTATGTTAAAGAAGACATATCATACCCCATACCCTTTCTTGATTTAATAGAGCTAATAAATATGGGTTTCTGTTCTGCATCCTTGCTAGCAATTGGTATTCTAATATGTATGTGGTTGTTTATTTCAGAGAGTGAGGTCTGGAATCTGCGTAGCTGGGATAAATCTCTTGGGTGCTGTATACCTGCTTGATTGACTTTCAGTAAAAACCTGAAAAGACAACAAGGCTCAGATGAGATTCTTTGATGGGTCATACGTGTGTGTTCTCATATATATTTGCTAGGATAATTAAAAGCATCCCTATGTGACTCTGCAGGGGGAGATCACCTGGAAGCATGTGCCTGTTTTCTTCTGGACTTCACCCCATGTGCCTTTTCATTTGTTGATTTCAATCTGTATTCAGTCACTGTAATAAACCTTAGTGTTGAGTATTAACACCTTTTGCTGCATTAATACAGAAGTGGCTAGTTGGCCACCGACTCATTTGTGGCCAAGCCATGTGGCAAGACCTCTGGAGAATGGGCCATTAGAAAGAGGTAATTATTTATCATGTGTCAGGCCATATGCTTTTTTACAATCCCAACAAAGTTAAGGCAAATGCCTTTGCCAAGTTCTGATGGCTACAGTCAGCACCAAGCTGCGTCCCATGAGTCCTTGTAGGGAATCATTGAGCCTGAGGGTAATTTTGGGAACTCTATCACAAGTCCTTAATATATTAATCATAATTATTTCATATCCTTGTCCTGATAATTCCAACATATTTGTCATATCTGAGCCTAATTCAGATGGTTATCTTTTTAGTTTTTTCTTGCCTTTTTGCACAACTTATACTTTTTTATTGAGAGCAGCACATGTTGTATTGAGTAATAGGAAATAAAGTAAAAGGAAATAAAGTAAATACACTTTAGTGTGAAGATTTATGTAAATCTGTCTTAGTTGGGCTGGATTTAATGTTTGTTGTAGCCATAGTTACTAGAGAGTTTAAATTCCACCAGTGTCCTTATTTTTGTCTTTTCTATTGTTTGAGTGGCTTCTCTATGTATTACTCCTCAGAGATATTCTGTGCTTTGCATCTCTGTAAGCTGTAATCACTGCTACTACATTGAAGATCTTTTGCTCTGATGATAAGGTATGGGGGAGAGAGACTTTCTGCAATCTTTTGATGAATCTCAGTTTTTTAGAAGGGCTATGACTCAGGCTGTAGCCTTTACAAGTATTTCTTACCCTTTTCCAGTCTTCTAGCAGTTTTCTAACCTTATTTCCTACTCCTTTTCCTGGATGCAGCATTTCCAATTTATTAAAGTTCTGTCTTCTATTAACAATATTTTTCACCTCAGGTGAGACTAGAAGGTAGGAGGAGATTGCAGTAGATAGGAATCCCTTTCTCCCAGCTGAGACAGGGTTTCAGAATTGTGATCTGGCATATTTTTTTCTCTTAAAAAGTAGGATTTTGTCTAGAGGAGACTTTGGAAATATTTCATGAGAAGGTTACTCTTTTCTCTCATTCTGCCAGAAATGCAAAGAGATCTTTTTGGCTCCTCATAATGAAAACCTGGAAGGGTTCTTGGAAGGAGAGTCCATCAAAATATAGGTTCTTCTAAGACTACAGCCCCTTTACCGTTGTAGTCCATACTCAGCCTCTATCAGTTATCAAAATTACTATGTTTCTTCAAGTTTTTGTTTCCATGGGTTTCTGCTCCAGGTAAGTAACTTTCAGTTGCTTTGTCTCTTTGGATGCCCCTCTCTCTCCAGATTTTGGAGTGGCATTTGGCCCATGACGTTAGTTTTTTGAAGGGCCTACACAAAGTCATCAGCTTTTTTATTGTAAGGATAGAAGTAAAGAATTCTAAGATCTTTACATGTTGGAGCTGAAACTAGAACAGCTCTAATAAATTTTTAGAATATGCTTCATATATTTCTGCCATGTTTTTGTGTACTGTCAAAGTAATGCTGCTTGTTATGTATTGATTTTTAAGGAATGCCTATATACATGTACACATGTGCCTTAATATTGAATAACAAAACATTGTAATATGCTAAAATGATTAAGTGAAATATGTAACATATTTCAGGTAAGATTATTAAAATCAAGACAATTTTTTTTAAGAAAGTATATATTTAACTGTGTATGCTTGAAATGGAAATAGAAAAGCCATGGTGTGTTTAAAACACTTTGTTATACCTTCCAGGCAAGGAAGGGAATAAGACAGAGTTGCTAAGTTAGAAATATGTGGACAATTTGCAGATGAGAGTACTCCAGAGGAAGCAAATGGAATTCTATAATTTGGATGACATTTTGACAAAAGACTGTGCTATTTGGAAGAGTGTAAGACATAATTGCATAAAGGAACAAAGAGGGTTAAGAGCAAAGCAAGGCCACATAAACAAAGATTGCAAGGGTCAGGAAAAATAATATCAAGTAGTGGTCGATGAACCCCAGCCCATTGAGGAGGCAATGTTTCTAAAATGGTCCATTGTCTAAACTCTTTTATCTGTAGATCAGTGTGCTTCATATCCTTTGATGTGTGCAGCAAGCAGACATACCTGTTCAATACTAAAATTATCAATTTATGATGCAAGGTATTTTTATGTCTTAAATGTCATGTAATATCAGGTATTTTATAAGTGAAACATATTACTACTGATTTACTAATTAATATCCTCTAGCCATTAGATTTAGTATATTCATATTTGTTCAGATAAGAGTTTTAACTATTTTATTATAAATTGTTTTTTTGATAGTAAATTAATTTTTTCTAGTTTTTCAGGGAAAGAGCAAAGGAAACAATGAGACAAGATCTAAAACAATATTAAAAATAACCAATGAATTGAGACCTGTATTCCTAATGCAAGATAAGGCCATGGGGCCTGAGGCACCCCTAGACCCTGAGCCTTCACCATTTGAGGAAGGGAATCTCCCCATTCCCAATGGAGCATGGTACACAGATGGGTCTACCTCAGTGCTACTGCTGCCTGGACCACTGGTGCAGTCCAACCTACTACTGACACCATATGGTTTGAAACTGGGTGTGGACAAGTAGCCAATGGGCTGAACTTAGAGTAGTATGGATGGTGATCACAAAGGAGGTGACACCTTTGGTAATCTTTACTGATAGCTGGGCAGTCTGTCGAGGCTTAACCTTGTGGTTAATTACCTGGAAAATACAGAAGTGGCTATTTGGCCACCAACTCATTTGTGGCCAAGCCATGTGGCAAGACCTCTGGAGAATGGGCCATCAGAAAGAGGTAATTATTTATCATGTGTCAGGCCATATACTTTTTTACAATCCCAACAAAGTTAAGGCAAATGCCTTCACCAAGGTCCGATGGCTAGAGTCAGCGCCAACACGAGATGTGGCCTTGTGGCTACACCAGAAACTGGGACATATGGAAATTCAACATATACAACAGGTCAATAAGTGTTGGGGTCTGTCCCTGCCCAAGCAAGACATTTGGGAGGTTTGTCATAAATGCCCAGCATATGCTCAGGCATACCCTAAATGGAGGCAGTGGCCCGGTGTTACACAACAAGTAACAATACGGTGAGTGCCCTTGACCAGGTGGCAAGTAGACTACATCGGGCCACTGCTGAAGTCACAAGGGTATATACATGTGTTAACAGCTGTAGACATGGCCACAGGCTTGCTTACCTACCCCTGCAGGGTGGCTGACCAACATCATACCATCCAGGTCCTACAACACTTATGTGTCCTGTATGGTTGCCCTCTGTCCATTGATAGCGATAGTGGAACACATTTCACTGGACAACTGATACAACAATGGGCACAACAAGTGGACATAAAATGCCATACAACCCACAAGCTGCAGGTATGAATGGGCGATATTACAGGCTGTTGAAGAATGGGTTATACTTGCATATCACTCCCCATCTTGGTGGGGCTGGAGTTCCAGGCTGCACCTGCTGCTCCAAACTTTGAATGAACAGCCACAGAAAGATGGGCCAGCCCCAGTGAAGGCTTTGTTACACTAGGCCACCACCCCCATTAATTTGCAGATACAAACCAAGGATGACCTCCTCCACCCAGGTATGGGGACAAATGGTAACCTGTTGTTGCCTGCCGCAACATCCCTGATGGCATGGCAACAGAAAACCTGGCTGTGGCCATGGACCCTCCAGGCACCCCACTGCTCTTGTTTGGCTATTGTAGCTCCCTGTGAGGAGGGCCTACAGTATGACTCACATGTCACTCCTTGGGTGTTCAATATATGGCCCCCACAGTTGACTGTTCATAGGGAAATGGGCCAGGGAAGAAACCCTCCTCTAAGGAACAAGTGTACTGTCTGTGTGGCCTATTATGAGCTCCCCTGTGACTTTGGCACAGATACATGACTCAAAGGAACCATGGGGAGCTGAAAAGGTATGGTACTATTGCCCAAGGCAAAAGCCTTTGGTGGCTGCATTGTTATCCAGAGATGAGAGGTGATATGGTTTGGCTGTGTCCCCACCCAAATCACAACTTGGAATGTATCTCCCAGAATTCCCACGTGTTGTGAGAGGGACACAGCGGGAGGTAATTAAATCATGGGGTCCAGTCTTTCTTGTGCTATCCTTACGATAGTAAATAAGTCTCATGAGATCTGATGGGTTTATCACGGGTTTCCACTTTTGCTTCTTCCTCATTTTCTCTTGCCACTGCCATGTAAGAAGTGCCTTTCACCTCCAGTCATGATTCTGAGACCTCCCCAGCCATGTGGAACTGTAAGTCCAATTAAACCTCTTTTTCTTTCCAGTCTCAGGTATGTCTTTATCAGCAGCATGAAAAGGGACTAATACAAAAGGTTAGCCTTTATTTCGCCTAAAGGATGTGATTTACCTCTGTTAGTACCTGTGCTTGCTCTGTCATTTTGACCGTAGGTTAACATGCTCCAGCTGCATTTGGACTGGGCCCACAACTATGCTGAGGTGATCAATGTTCCCATCTGTTAGATCTGCCCTGCCTTTCCAGTACCAGCTGCAGAAGGCTTGCCTTGGCACATATATTCATCTGCAGAGGACTGGACATGGCTGGAGACTGGGGTCCCATGGCCAATGCCTGGATGAGCTTTGGACAAAGGATGCTGCAAAACCCACGGTGTGCCTGCCCCATGGCTGGCCCATAGCATTTATGATGGGTGGGTCTGGCTAGTGGGGGAACATGTAATACCCTCAGCTGATGCACTGCGGTGCATAGAGCTACACTGGGGTAACACCCCTGTGCGATAGGTGTCTGTCACAGCCTGTGTAAACATAACACATGTCATCACACTGAAGGTATGGTGGAACAAGAGGTCCCACCAAGGTCAGGCCCCAATGGATTTTGTGCCCCTGGGAGTTTATGGGTCTCTGAGGACACAGGGTGGCTTTACCTACCAGTGAACTGAACTGGACATTGTCCCTGGGGATGGCCTTATGTATCTGCCACTGTTCTCCCCACATTGCCCAGACACCTGCATAACTGGGAGGAGCTGTGCTTTTGGTTTTGCTGGATGCAGTGACCCCCTGGTGGTTCTACCCCTTGGCAATGACTATCCCTGGAGCGGGTGTCATAACTATAGAAGCACGAGTTACTACTCTTGCAGAGCACATTGCTTGGGTTCTGAATTACACTCAAGTGGCCCTTGTCCTGTTAACAGATGAGGTTGATCAGATCAGAAATGTTGTGTTGCAAAATCGAATGGCCTTAGGCATAATAACTGCTGCCGAAGGAGGCACCTGTGCCCTTGTAGGAACACAATGTTATACCTTTATCCTTGACAATGGGCAGAACATAAAAGCAGCCCTACAAGGGATCTCATGGGAAATTAAGGTGGTTGAGAGCCTTACTGACAACTCCCTCCAGAGATTGTGGGCATCCCTAGGCTCCAGACTATGCTGGGCTCTAATAATAGCATAGCTGGGATCCTAGTAGTGAGCTGTTGCTCTCTTTATTATTGCTGTGGGTTATGGATTCAGGGCTTCACCCTATGGGCATGTGTCCCAGCCTGGAGAATGCCCTTGGCCTAGGGAGTGGAGTGGAAGGGAAATGACTGCAGTTTAGCCAGGAGTAGGCCAAGGGGGCCTTCTGGCATAGCATGACTCAGTGGGTTTGGAGCACAGGTGCACAACCTGCACATTATGTAACCATGTGAGGCACATTAGGTGATCATACACGTGAGCTCATGATTGGCTTGGAGTCACTATTGTCTGTGAGAGGTATAATTACCCTGCTAACACTATATATATAGCTTGCGCCCAGGCTTACACCCAGAGAGAGAGAGTAAAGCCATGTCAAAACTGTCTACAATTCCTCAAGTATTTTTCCAGCTACCTGTCATCCCACCAGCTCCCCTTATACCTCAGTTAGAACCTGACAGTTCTATTTTCTTTTCTGCCTGCTTTAAATCTGTTTTCATTTGTTTTTATTACAATAAAAACCACTGTTTAGATTCAACAAGTTTTTTGTGCAAGCCAGTAAATTTGTAATTATCTCATAGTCGACAGTCCCGAAGTAAAAGCTACAGAGTCTTTGTGTGTGTAAATTTAAAAGCCTGTTATAATTTCTATAATTTTATGTTTAATTGTCAATTAGATTCATTTTAATTTCCTTTTAGCACCCCAAACTTTTTCTCTCTACACCTTATAATTAAATTTTGCTACTTGATTTTCACCTGAGTTGTTTCCTTTAATGTACAAATTTAAGGATATTTAGCTGAAAACCTCCTAGGGTTGTAAAACAAGTTATCAATAATCTGAAAGTCTAAGAAAAAAAAGGGAGGGTCTTTATAAATCTATAAAATTTACTTCTATTGGCATGTCTGTCTTTGTATTTACTTACGTGTTGGGTACAAAATGTTTCAGTACTGAAAATAGGCTGAGAGTGGTAGCTAACACCTGTAATCCCAGCACTTTGGGAGGACAGGGTGGGTGGATCACCTGAGGTCAGGAGTTCAAGACCAGCCTGGCTAACATGGTGAAACCCTGTCGCTACGAAAAATACAAAAATTAGCTGGGCATGGTTGCAAATGCCTCTAATCTCAACTACTCAGGAGACTGAGGGAGGAGATCTGCTTGAACCCAGGAGGCTGCAGTGAGCCGAGATTGCACCACTGCACTCAGCGTAGGTGACAGAGTGAGACTTCATCTCAAATATATATATGTATATATATATACTTATGTTATATATATTTATACATATTTATTTTATATAATCAAGTTGTCATATTATTATTTTTATATTTTTATACATAAAATATATATAAAGAGCTATAATTGGCTTATATAAAATAAAAGTGCTTAAATCAGATAGTAGAAAAGGAAAGACTAGTCAAATCCTTTTTCAAATTTATGTAACTTAAGTAAAATATTTAATAAATAAGCTAGCTTTAAAATTATCAGTAAAGTAATATTAGAAATGTCTTATGAATCGCCAGCATACATTTTTGTCTGCATTTATTAATCAACCAAATTTCATACTTATCCCTGGTAAATACTATAAGGTATCAAAATTTGGCATAGGGATTACAAAACTATAAACCTAGCTCACAACAGAATAATCTTTGCTTATGTAATTTTTAATAAATAAAACATTGATATAGATTTAATGAAAATAGCTGCATCTTGAATTTAGTAAGATTAACATAACTCCAAATCCTGTGACTTTAAGGCAGTTTGATCTACAGACAATAAGGAGATTTGTTTAGGGAAAGGACTGTTGTCATTGTTTGAAAGCTAAAGTTCCTCCCAAAGTTAGTTCAGCATATGCCCAGAAATGAACAAGGGCAGTCTGGAGATTAACAGCAAGATGGAGTCAGTTATGTCAAATCTTTTTTCACTGTCTCAGTTATAATTTTGCAATGGTGGTTTCATAACTTTAAATCATAGCCATCAAAATTTTCATAAATAATCTAGGTAAACAAAATAAAATAATTAGGTAAATGTAATGGGATAAATACTGTAGACAAACTGGTTATAATTTAGAATATAAAGTTGTATTAAATTAAATAATAGATATTTCATGATTTGGATACTTTCCAGTAAATATATATTGTAGGAAAACATTCTTGCTAAAACAAAAAATACCTTTTAAAAAAATGGTAAAAAAGTTTTGTCTAATTTAAAGCTTATTTAAAAGTTACATATAAAATGAGGTAAAAGGAACTAGGAATAAAAAAAGATGTAAAGAAAGTATAAAAATATAGCAGTTTTCTTTTGAGGTGAAAAAAACATAAACAATTTTATATAGAAAAGAATCTTGTATGGCAAATTTAGTCCTTAAATAAAATAACTGGTTGTTTAAAAGGAGGGGATGTTCAGGGCAAACCAGAATGTCTGAGCATGTCATGAAAAGTATGTGGAAATCACAATAAGAAACTTTATACATTAAAAAATCCCAGGCTGGGAGCAGTGGTTCACGTCTATAATTCCAGCACTTTGAAAGGCCGAGGTGGTTGAAAGATCTGAGATTAGGAGTTTGAGACCAGCCTGGTCAAAATGGTAAAACCCCATCTCTACTAAAAACACACAAAATTTAGCTGGGTGTGGTGATGGACACCTGTAATTCCAGCTACTCGGGAGGCTGAGGCAGGAGAATCGCTTACATATGGGAAGCGGAGGTTGCAGTGAGCCAAGAATGTGCCAATGCACTCCAGCCTGGGCTAAAAGAGCAAGACTCCATCTCAGGCCAAAAAAAAAAAAAAAAAGAAAACTTTTTTATAAACAAGTTGTCATATTATTATTGTTTTAGTTTGCCTAGAAAAAACAACTGAGATAAAATTTTTTGTTTACTTTAGTTTACCACATCCATATATCTTCCTGTATGTGGTTTTAAAGTCCTTGTAACACTGAGTTACATGGCTTTTACTCAGGGTCTAAAAAGGACACCAAGTCCTGCTAATGTTCATTGACAGTAATTAAAGGCTCATCTTCAGGCCCCGTAGAAGATGCCAATCAAAATAAACTGCATTCCTCAGACACAGGGCAAGAAATTGAAGCTGTTTAACTCCGTAAGGCCCCAGGTGCATAAGAATGTAAGGGCCAATTCTGAAAGACAAAGTTCAGTTCAGTTTCTCTCTAAATTAATCATTAATTTCAAAGGCACACTAATGCAAAACCAGTATATGGACTCCTGTGTCAGATTAACAAGGTTGTCTTGAAGCACTAACCAACTCCTTAATAAAGGTTATAAAGGCTTATAGAAGTTAAAATCAAGATTAAATTTAATACATTGTACAACATTTTAAAAAATAAATGTAATTGATTTCATGCTGTTTTTGTTAGGGCTTCTTGTTTAGAAAACTAAGTCTCCTCTCTCAAAGAATGAAGGTTTTCACTTTTTTTTGAAATCTTTGAATTATCACTTTGGTTAAATAAATGACTTGACAATGACCTGTAATCCTATTTTGTAATATCAAGGGTTTTAAACCTTTTATATTTGATAAATTTTCTGAAATCAAAGTGTAAAATTATGTTTTTTTAAACCTAATTAGTCCTTAAAAGTATTAGAGTCTCTAAAGTCTTAAAAAGTCTAAAGTTAAAAAAAATGGTGTTTGGTTTTCTTTGGGCTGTATTTGTATAAATATGTTATTGGTATGTGTTCCAAAATTATGAGAAACTCCTGTAATTCTTATGTAACCTACTATACATTATCAGTAATAATCATAATTGCTAAGTTAAAATTATTGTGTGCCACAGAGGTAACAAATTTCTTTGTCAATTGTGTCCTTTGACTATGGTTGCCTTACTACATCTTTTTATTTCATCCATGGACAATTGTCTTGTTTTGATCCTCTTTAGATGGTGGTTTTATGATCAGCTACAAAACTCCAACAGGTGCTCTTAAATGTGGATTTCTGATAACTTTGGAGACTGTGACATCAGAATAGAGGAAAAACTTTCAGGACTCATAGGGAGCTAAAATGTTGATGAATATCAAGCAGAACAGGAATTAATGCATGGACTGAACCAATCTTTTGGACTTTCTGCCTAAAATGTTTGCTGATCTTTTTTTTTTTTTTTCAGAGTCTTAAGACTTTTCTTTTGAGCTCTTGGCAGCTTTAACAATTTAGTATACTCCTATGAATAAAGACAGAGTATATTTGTTTCTCTCTACCTGATTTCTCCAGAATCTGAAAGCTGTTTGTGGGTATTCTTAACTTATGGCAATACACTTATTTGCATAAGTGCAATAAGAATCTGTTTTCATTTGTAACAGGACACAATTGGAGAAATTGGTTATTTTACCAAGGTTTTGACTGGAATGGTGTGCTTTCCTTTAAGGAATCAAACTGGACTTATGGAGCCATGGGAGCCCTTGGAAAAAAATGGCCTTATATTTTGTGTACACAGTCCCTGTACAGGGTTTCTGACCTGTGTTAAGTAAAGAATATCAGTTTTTGATAGCTACAGAAGCCCCAGATTTAACTTGGAACCTCAAGAGGAGAGGAAATTTACCCAGCTCATTGGTATTTGATGGCACAAATCTTTGGTTGGGCTTGGCTGTAAGAAAGTCTTATCTGAGATTCCTCCTATGGAACAAAGTTCCATAAAGGCCAATTGAAAAGCCGAAGTAAAAAATAATTATTCTTGCTGCACTGTATACAAATAATTAGGCCAAGTATAATAAAG
Source organism: Trachypithecus francoisi (assembly GCF_009764315.1). NCBI lineage: Eukaryota > Metazoa > Chordata > Mammalia > Primates > Cercopithecidae > Trachypithecus > Trachypithecus francoisi. Next base: position 100,182,957 of record NW_022681454.1, read on the forward strand.
CAAACAAGTCCTATCATGATTTGTCTTTAGTAAAAATGGCAAACTGGAGAGAAAAAAATATGTTTTGAAACTATAGTACACCAGTTGTTAGATTATAATCTTGCCTAATTTTTTTCAATTTTTATTATTTTCTATAGTCTGAACCAAATTCTAAGTTTTCTTTGCTACAAGTCTTCAAAATAATGTTTTCAATTTGTTTCGTGCTTTTTTTCCCGTTTTTCCTAATTTGGAGTCACTAGTCATGGAAAACTCAGCTGTGCTTTCTTAGAATTCTGTGAACTAGAGCCAGACAACTTAAATTTCAGAAGAAAATTACAGTAACTTATTTATATACATAAACACACCTGCTTACTAATGTATGGACTCCAGAGTAATCTGGCCTGTATCAACGTTTCCTGGATTGGATTGCTGTTTTGTTTATTGTTGTTTCTCTCTCTTCCTCCCCTCTGTTTCCTCTTCTTAGGACATGAGATTTCACAATCTACTACCAATGAGCTTTTGGGACCTACACATCTAGGAATAAACTGTTCTAGCCGTAAGAGATCAGATGAAACCTGAGACCAGAGACTCAGTTTCTCATAAAATGCTTTCTCCAAAATATTTTTAAAAAAAAAAGGGGGAAAATGTGAAAAGAAAATATCTTGGGCCCCTTTAAGCTGGGAATTGCTTAGGGCAAATCATTCTCCCATTCTATTCAAAGTCATCTTTCTACTCACAGAGGTAGATGCATATTCTGATCCCCTCCTTTGGAAAGACTTAGCAGAAACTCAAAAGAATGCAACTTTCTGTCTCTCACCTGCCTGTGACTTGGAACCCCAGAACAGCGGGGGTGGTTGTTTTCAGTTGTCTCCACTTTTCTGGACAGAGATAATGTACTTCTTATATTGATTGATGTCTCATATCTCCCTAAAATGTATAAAGGCAAGGTGTACCCCAACCACCTTGGGCACATGTCACCAGCACTTCCTGAGACTGTGTCCTGGGCTTGGCCTCAACCTTGGCAAAATAAACTTTCTAAATTAACTGAGACCTGTCTCAGATTTTCTGGGTACACACATATATCGTCCTTTCATGGAACATGTGCCTTTTCCCTATTTTGTTGGAATGAGAATTAAAGAGTATGCTTCAACATATTGTATATTTTTTGGACAATGGAAACAGATTATATAAAACTTGGCAAAATAGATGAGTGTAGGCCAAAAGCAGACTATTAGTGGAGTGTGAGCCCCAGATGATATACCTGACTGGTCTTCGTTTTGTTTTAGTCTACAAAGGGATAGCCCTCAAGTAGCTGAATTCCCATTTAGGACAGAGAAGATAAGAGTTAAGTAAGGGCAGAAACTATCAGATGCAGAAAACTGCATGATTCTAGTTGAGAAATTGGTGATAACTTGTTCAAGGTCTACACTGAAATTATTACATGCTCATTTGGAGCAAAAAAAGTAGCTAAAACACCTGTAAAATGTTGCCTTCTCCCCTAATTCACTTTATTTTGTTTAGTTTTAGTAATTACACTTATTTATGGGGTACAGTACGATGTTTCAATGCATGTATACACTGTATAATGATCAAAATGGTAATTTTAACAACTAATTTAAACATTTATCACTTTTTTTGTGGTGACAACATTCAAGATCTTTTAGCTATTTTGAAATATATACTACATTGATATTTGCTCTAGTCACCCTACTGTGTAATACAATATGAGAAGTTATTCTTTCTGTCTTATTGCAATTTTGACCAACCTCTCCCAGTATCCCCTCTCTCCACTTCTCCTCAACCTCTGGTAACCGCAATTTTCTTTACTTCTATGAAATCAGCTTTTATAGGTTCCTCATATGAATGACATAATGTGGTGTTTGTCTTTCTGTGCCTAGTTTATTTCACTTAATGTAATGTCCTCCAGGTTCATCCCTGTTGCTGCAAGTGACAATATTTTATTCTGTTTTATGGCTGAATAGTATTCCTCTATATATGTATATATACACATACCCCACACAAATTTTCTTTTCATCCATCCAATCTAAATGTAGATGGGCATTTAGGTTGATTCTTATCTTAGCTATTGTAAATAACATTGTCAAAAATATAGGAGTGCAGATGTCTCTTCAACATGGTATTGATTTTATTCCCTTTGCATATATACCTATTAATGGTATTGCTGTATCATTTGGTTGACCTATTTTTAAATTTTTGAGGAACCTCTTTACAGTTTTTCATAATGGCTGTGCTAATTTATGTTCCCACTGACAGTATATAAGAGTTACTTTACAGGGTGTCTTTCTGCTTAATTATTTCTTATACACACACATGCACATCTCCTAAATGAACAAAAATAGTTACACTTTACAATTGTTCTAAAAATGTATTAAAAGATAGCTAGAATACTCCAGATTCTTGTACAAACAGTTCTAGCAATTACAGCAATTGTGTAATGAGAATTCACATCCACATTACTCATTCTAGTAACGCAAAAACCATTTTAATGTGTATTATTTATTTATTTATTTATTTTTTTTTTTTTTGAGGCGGAGTCTCGCTCTGTCGCCCGGACTGGAGTGCAGTGGCAGGATCTCAGCTCACTGCAAGCTCCGCCTCCCGGGTTTACGCCATTCTCCTGCCTCAGCCTCCCGAGTAGCTGGGACTACAGGCGCCCGCCGCCTCGCCCGGCTAGTTTTTTTGTATTTTTAGTAGAGACGGGGTTTCACCGTGTTCGCCAGGATGGTCTCGATCTCCTGACCTCGTGATCCGCCCGTCTCAGCCTCCCAAAGTGCTGGGATTACAGGCTTGAGCCACCGCGCCCGGCCTAATGTGTATTATTTATCTAGTATTTGCTGGACATTGTACTTAATAGTGATTCAAAAAAATGTTATGGCTTTCTAATTAATGCTTACAGATATTGCACTGGTTGCTACAGAGAATGAATTCAGTTTGTGTTTTGTTTTCTTTAGGGAATGGTTTTTATTATGTTTCCTTTTCATCGCCCCCAGAAGTCATTTAGTTGAAACAAAGGCAATATCTTCATGAGTAATTTACTATATTCATTTTTTATTTCTGGTAGAAACAAAGTTTGGTGGTAACAAATAACTAGAAAAGAACAAACCTGGAGGAATAAAAATTTTCTTAAACCTTTCTTATGAACACAAAACTATATTTTTATTAATCTTGATGGTATGCTGCAAGTTAAATAATACCAATTTATATCGAAGAAAGAAATACAACATAGGCAACACCTGATTCTTATGTGCCTCATAAAAATTCCAGAGTAAATAACTCTCAATGATTAACATTTGAGGAAATAATTCTTAATAAAATTAGGCCAGCAAAATTTAAAAAGCAAAGCAAAGAAACATTGATAATCATAGAAAACTAAAGACAACACTGATACACACAAATACTATATAATATCCTTCCATGAAGTTACAACTATTTAAAACATTCTATGTCTATAAAATTTTCTGGTAGAAACCTGAGCAAGAGATCTCAGGAAACTCTCTTAGTAGATTGATTTTAGCATAAAAATACCAAAGTCTATTTCATTTAGTATATTACTGTTAAATGGTTCTTAGTTTTATGTAACAGAGTAAAGATTTTAGAATTATCTTTATGACACAAATCTGCTTTTCTGTTTTGAATCATTTTTTAGCTCATTAAGATCATAGTCCTTGTCAAACATTTTTATATTTGTTTCATGGACTATTCTAAATTTAACACTTGAACAGAGTTGTTGTCAAATTTGGGGGATGGAGAAACCCAAATTATTTTAATTCTAACAAAATCCATTAACACAGTTCTAGACTTGATAAAAAATTAAATGTTCTATTTATTGCAGTTAGTCATTAGTCATTTAAATATATATCCATTCAACGCCCATCTGTGCCTGGCATTTCTCTAGGGGCTAGAGATGTAAACATTATGAAGACCAGTGAGATTCCTGCTCACTTTGGAGCTTACAATAGTAAGAAATTACACACTGCAATATGTGTAACATAGGAAACAGACAGTAGACCTATGTGGCAGAATGATGGAGGTGCTGGGAATGGTGGTGGTAAGGCAGAGCTGACCTTTTACCAGATAGGGTCATCAGAGAATGGTTCTTTGAAGGACTAGCATTTATATTAGTGCCCTGTTTCTTCTGCAACAACCACAAATTTGGTGGCTTAAAACAATACATATTTTCTCACATTTGTGTAGTTCAGAAGTCCAAAAACATCTCAGTGAGCATAAAAGTGTCACCAAGGCTGTTTATCTGGTTGCCTTAGGTAAGAATCCATTTCCTCATATTTTCTAGCTCCTAGAGACTGCCCACATTCCTTGATTCATGGCTGCCTTCTTCCACTTTCAACAACATTGAATATAGGTTGAGTTTTCACATTGAATCATTCTGACCTCTTATAATCAAATTCATCTCTATCTCCCTTTTCATCTGTAAACATTCTTGTGGTTACATCAGGCTCATATAATACTCCAGGATAATTCCCTATATCAAAATCTTTAACTTAATTACATCTCCTAAGTCCCCTTTGCCATATAAAGTAACATATTTACAGCTTCTTAAGGTTGAGATGTGAACATTTGGGAGACCATTACTTTGTCTATCATAACATTTAAGTTAAATCTCATGAAAATAATCAAGCTTGTAAAAAATGGGAGAAAATTCATTGTGTTTACTGGCTCTGAGTCTGGAAAGCACTTGAAATATTACAGGAATTGAAATTATACTAGTGTGAATGTCTCATAGTGAACAACAGGGTGTCATGTGATGAAATTTTGTACCACAAAAATTTAGTTTACAAGCTGTGTTAGGCTATTCTTACATTGGTATAAAGAAATACCTGATATGATAATTTACAAGAAAAGAGGTTTAATTGGCTCACAGTTCTTCAGGTTATACAGGAAGCATAGTACCAGCATCAGCCTCTGGGGAGGCCTTAGAAAGCTTCCAATCATGTCAGAAGGCAAAGTGGGAGCAGGAACGAGAGAGAGAGAGTTGGGGGTTAGCAAACACATGCTTAAACAACCAGATCTTGTGAGAATGCACTGTCTCTAGGACAGCACCAAGCCATGAGGGATCTGTCCCCATGACTGAAACACTTCCCACCAGGTCCCATCTCCAACTTTGGGATTACAATTCAACATGAGATTTGGCAGGAACCTATATTCAAACTACATCACAAACCATCAAATATAGAATGTGGTGAAACCTGATCTGGAAATGATGTTGGCTCTGTGTATTAACCACCTCTGTTCTACTTTCTATTTCACTTTTTCTTATGTTCTGAAGATTTTTCTTGTGTCTTCACCTAGAAAGTAAAGCCTGTCTTAGTTTGGATTGTCATAAAAACAGACCCAGAGATAAGGCTTTGAGTGTAAGCAGTTAATTGGAAAGTATGAGGATCCCTGACAGGAGCTGAGAAGGTAATATAAGGAGAGGAAGGCCATATGCTATCCAGTAGATGATTGAAGCTTACTCTTATGGGGAAAATCTGGGAAAATGTCCAAATGTCCCAAAGCCCAAGAAAATTGCTGTATAATGCACCAATTCTCAAGAGTTGTAGTTTGAGGGATGCCCCTGGAGAATGTTTTCTCAGTATTTCATGCTTTTTGTATAGGAAGAACAGGCAAAGAATACCAGTTTCTAAAATCCCAGGAGAAAGAGTCATCAGCCAGAGGCATTTGAAGGTCTGGAAAGTGTACTAGAAGTCTTTCAGATATGGTGATGTCCACTATAAGGCCCTTAAAAACATGATTGTCTTGTTCTTCTAAATCCCAATTGTCTAAGGTAATGTAGAAAAGATGCAAAAAGTTGCCAGTAGTGGTTATTGACATTCTCAGTACTGCCAGTTTGGTTCCAAAGGGTACAGAGCACACTGTATATGGCAGAATTTGCTTTAGCATACCCACACTTATGATTCATTGTCCTTGGCTTGGGATAGACCAGCTAATAAAGAATGCTGTCACCCTGAAAAAGATGAAATTCCTTCCTTGTAATATTCTCAGGACTAATCCTATTAACTTGTCAACACGACAAGGCATTATATAATAAAATGCAGGCAGTCTGTATTTACTTTGAATTCTGAATGGAATGTACAAATCCCTGATATACAAGAGATGTGGGGAAAAATAAATGGGATGTGCAACACTTTCCAATGATTTAATGCTGATTTTTTCTGTTTAAGAAAAAAAATCCTTTCACTGTCTTGTTTTCTGTGTGATATGGGCATTTTATCTTAATAGAATTTTGTAAAATACTGACACTTTATCAAGAGGCGACATTTACTGCTCTACTATGGTTTTTCATGGAGAACTGTCAAAATATGTTTTATCATTCTTTATTTTTCTTTTCATACTTCTTTCTCAGTAATGTTCTCTTAGAAACTTGGCCGAAATTGAATTTTACCTTCCTTTGTACTTAGCGAGCACAGCCCAAAATGGTTCTGACATGTCTCTATTTCTGGTAACTGTAACTTTATGGCACAGTTATGTAATAAAGCTTTTCTCAAGGGAAAATGTGCGAAATATTTTTATTGGGAACTAATATAGACTATCACATGGGAGCAACAAGGGAATATGATGTTTAAACCTCCCATCTCTGCTCCTGTTAAATGTAGTAATGAATGATTAATTTAGCAGACTAAAATGCTTCTAGTCAGTGCTATTTCCTACAATTAGTATGTTATCTGCACATCATTCAACAAAGTAATCATTCTTTGTCAAAAAGTCCTATTTGAATATCAGATTCTATTATACTGTATAGTAACCCTTTTGCTCCAAGACAACATTTTTGTATAAGAAAAAAATAGTAATTTCTATTTTTAAGGATGTTATTCTCGACTTAGTTTCATTAACTCTGAAATAATCTATCAAGTCATTTGGATCAAGTCATGAAACTTAAAGAGATGAACAGACAATAAAATGTATCCCACACTGTAATGTACAGAACAGTGGTCCTAAAAGTATGTTTATGTACCAATCTCTAGAACCTGTAAATATAACTTTACATGGTATAAAAGCGAATATTACTCTATATGGCAAAATATGACTGTGTTTAAGATCATTGTGTATCCTTAAAGAGACAAAGTGACAGATACACAAGATGATGTGAAGACTAAGATAGACATTGGCATAATGTGGCCACAAACTTCCAAGGAATTGCAACAGTCACCAGAAGCTAAACAAGGCAAGACACAGTGTCCCCTGAGGCTGCAGAGGAAATGGTATCTTGCCAACACCTTAACTTTGGACTTTTGGCCTCCAGAGTTGTGAGAATAAATTTTTGCTGTTTTAAGTGACCAAGTTTGTGGTAATTTGTTACAGTAGCCACAGGAAACCACCACACCCTCTTTCCACTGGTAGAGGATAATAATGGAAATCATGTTGTAGACTTCACAAGTTTGAGGCCGATTAAAAGAAAATATGTATATGCTATGCCTTTTGTTTGTTTTGGAACTTTCTATTTAATGTTGAGTAGATACAAAATAATTCTTATAAAATACATAAAAGGAAAAAGATTCACAATACAACAAACAACTATGTACTCATCAGTCAATTAGGAAATGAACATCATCATTTACTTGGTACCCCTTACCAGTCCCATCCATAGCTCTTCCTTTTCAGACTAATCATTTATCTAATTTTTCTGTTTATCACTATAATATTTTAAAAATAATTTTATTTGTATTTTTAAACAAGATAGTGATTATTGTTGGATATTTTTGAATTTTATATAGATGAAATAATCATATACTTCTGAAAGTTGTATATTTCTACTCAACATAAAATTCTGGAAATTCACTTATGTTCCTCCACAGAATGTATTCATTTTTTTCTACTGTATGATATTGCAGTGTCTCATTATTAGACTAATTATATGGTTTGGCTGTGTCCCCACCCAAATCTCATCTTGAATTGTAGTTCCCATAATCTCCACATGTCATGGGAGGGATGTGGTGGGAGGTAATAGAATCATAAAAATGCCTCATGATTCTCTCCTGCCACTATGTAAAGAAGGACATGGTTGCTTCCCCTTCCACCATGACTGTAAGTTTCCTGAGACTTCCCCAGCCATGCTGAGCTGTGGTCAATTAAACCTCTTTCCGTTATAAATTACCCAGTCTCAAGTATGTCTTTGTTAGCAGCATTAGAATGGACTAATACAACCCTAATTTATTTCTGCATTATATTGTTGATGGATTTGTGGTTTGTTTCTTGTATTTTGATATTTAAAAAATATTTGCTTCCCTATCTTGGTGAATTTGTAGAAGAATTTGCTACCATATATATCTACAAGTAGAATTACTTGACTCATTGAGTACAAATATTTCCAGATAATTAGCATTTTTTTAAAAGGTTGAATCAAACTTCCATAGAAGTAAACAATAGATACAATTTCTCCAAATATTTCTCAATAGTTTATATTATGAGACTTTTTAATGTGTGCCAAACGCTTGGTTGTGAAATGATATCACAATTTAGTTTGTTAATGCTTACATGCTATTATACATTTATTGGCCATTTGGGCATTATTCATCTTTGATAGTTTTATTAAAATCTCTTTATTAGTTTTTGTATTTGTGTTTGTTTGTATTGATTTACAGGGACTCTTTATATTTTCTTAATTCTAATCCTTATTAGTTGCCTGTATTACAGATAACATCTCTCACCTGCTGTGTTCAGTTTTTACTTATTTTATAGTGTCTTTGTTTTAAAAGGTCTTATTTTAATGTGTAGAATAGTCTAACTGGTCATTTGTAATTGTTCTTGGGTCTTCTTTATGAAATTCTTTTTAAAAATGAGGTCTTGATTTCATCTTACAAATTTAGGTCTTTACTATATCAGGAATTTATTTTTATGTACTGTATATGGTAAGATATCTAATTTCATTTGTATTCCATATATGATGACAACGATCCTGGGGGCATTTATTAATAGCTAAATAAGTAAGTAATTACTTTTATTTGTGATCTGATGTAACAGCTCTACAATAAATCAAAATGCAACAAATGTTGCATGGCTTAGTCATTAAACATCAAGAAACCATACAGGCCATTAATTCAGCCCATATATAGTTAGTGCTTAGGTTTCTTTGGTTCAAGCTAATATTTGAAGGTAGTATTTTAAATTCATTTTTTCCCCTCTGGGATTTCAGAAAAATAACACATTCATCTATTCTATATGTGTGCTTCAAGAAAATAGTCGTTTGTTTCTAGTAACTTGTGGTTTACTCTTTCATTCAAATTCAAGCATTTATTTACCACCATCTATATCAAACACTATACTATACAGTTCAGATATTACAGTAAATAATATTCCTGATCCTGGATATCATTAGCCTTTGATTTAACAGGAAAAATGGCCACTGAATGAGTTAATATAATGACAATGAAAATAGTGAAAAAGAGATGTACACAGTGCTACCAAAGTATATATCAAAGTGGCATCAGTATTTTATATACTCATAAGTGTGGGAAATTTGAGAAAACCTATCTTCACCCTTTTAGAAAACCTTCCCAGTTGCCTGAATAACATGACAATGTTGTACCAGACTGTGATTTCTCCTATAAGAAAAATATTACTGCTATAAATATACGTGCTAATTGTCCCCCTTACCATAAAGCCATATTGTGAGGAAGTTGAGGCCTCATGCGGATGTCACATGTGAAAAATCTCAGCCGGCCGTGTGAAACCCAACAACAGCCAGCATAAATTGCCAGACATGTGAGTGAGTAGACCTCCAGTTGATTCCAGTTCCAGGTTGTCAAGTCAGTGTAGGCTTTTTGGTCTTTCTAGCCATATCTGCTAGGTCTTGTCCAAATTCTTTATTCTCAAAATCCATGATAATAAAATAATTGTTTTAAACTACTAAATTTTGAAGTGTTTTGTTATAGAGCAATTGTAATTTGAGTGATTCTAAATTATATAATGAGCTTTGGAGAGAAGGGGATATATATTGTAATTCTTTTATTCTTACATAGTCCACTAAAGCAAATAAGGGAGAAAAACTGCACTGTAATCTCATTAGTCCCTCTCTCAACCAAAGCTCCAATGATTTACAACCATTGCCCAGATGGAGTCTTTAAATATGAGCAATCTGTAGTAACTCCTGCTTGATGGGAATAAAAAATTATAAACATCCCATCTTACTTTATCATCTACCCTCTTCAAAGTTGTTAGCCAAATTAATTTTCAAGATTCAAGTCAAGACCTAGAAAGGGGAGAAGTTCCTTAAATCCTCTAACTTAAGTCAATAGTCTAACCCATTTCCACATTATTTCTAAAATTTGAGTTTGATGCTCAAATCCAATTATACTGGAGTGTGCTTTGGTTTTATTTGGCACTCATTACCCTGTGCTTTCAATTCTCTTGAGGCCTCCTTTGAGGGAAGGAGGGTGAGTATCAGTTAAATGGGTTCTCATAGGTCCGTTAGTCAAATGCGACTTACTATTTCTAACTTCACCACTATTTCAGAGTAAACAGAGAGGACCCATTAACTTCTAATTGTAGACTTCATATAATACTAGTTAATTGCTCATCAACTACCAAAGTTTATTATTTGGAAAAAGCTGGTAACTATAATTATGGTAAAGACAATAGCATCTAGAATTTATTGAGAACTTTCCATGTACCAGCCTTTTTCAAAACCACCTTACATATGTTCTGTCTTCTGATAGCTCCATCACAACTATGAGGTAAGCATGAGATAATACTTTAAAGAGCACATTTTTATTTGGGGGCATGAGAAAACTAAGAAACAGTACTTTGTTTTAGGACACACAGCTTGTGAGCAGCAGTACCAGAATAAATCTAAGCTATCTGATTAGAAGTAATTACTTCCTCATCTACATTCTCCTGAAACTAGAAGTAGATTGGGAATTATTGATTTTGTTGTTGTTGTTCAAAGATTATTTCCATGTTCAAAACATTCATGGTGACCAGTTTCTTACCCTGTTGGAGGATTAAATCTGGGTGTAAAAACTATTTTCATTTAGCAAGTACTTTTATTATTGAAAACTCAGCTTTAAGGTTTTCAGTACAAAGCATACATAGGGTTTGCTGAGGTCACATAAAGGATTTTGCTTGGCCAAATATAAAATCAATTTGTTTACTGTAAGCTCTATTTTTTAATTCTTTGGTTGATTATCTCTTGCAATGGATCAGCTGATATTTCACTTCACAGATGTTTGGACTTTTGATTGATCCAGAAAAAAAGATTTAACCTCAGAATGAACATCATATTTATTCATAGAATAGAGTTGATGGAATTTAGTCACAGAACACAAAATGAAGTGAATTACATGAGGCAGGAGATAACTATATCAAATACATTGCCATTTCCTGCAATAATACTGTTAGTTCTATAGTGACAAAAAAACACATTGGATGATCATTTTTTTTTTTCAACTGTAAATATTGCTGCATACTGTTGACCACTGGTTAGACACACTGCTTTATGACATGTAGTTATTTTTTCTGTCTCACAGTTAATTTAAAGTTGTCTTTGGGAATTAAATAATGTTGTGTCAGAGACCTTGAGAAAGGTTAGCATTTTCCCCTGCTACATAGAAATATTTATAAGTTTTTCTGTCTTTTTGACTATTTGTATTTATAATAAACTTATTTGTTAATACATAATATGAATTCCAGAAAAATTTGAGAAGTGATTATTCCATATACAATTAAATGAAGAGCAACTGTTGGTGGAATGTTTTCATTACAAATCATATAAATTTAAGGGCTTTGTAGATACTTCAAGAAACAAAATTTTAAAATTATGTAAAAATGTTCAAGTACAAAGTTTCAAAATAATATTGATATCTATTCTCATAACAGAAAGAAAGATTGCACAATTATATGTCTCTTAGATAGTGAGGAATTGGCTTGTATTATCTTCATTTTGAAGGCTACAACAATGGAAAAAGTTAGAATTCATAAATAGAATGATATTACTAATTTAAATACTACCAGAGATGCAATAAATGGAGATATTGAATGTTAATAATTGTGAGGTTTCAGCAAAAACTTTTGATTAAATAACCAATTTTAACTAGGCTCCTCTGTTCCTATCTTCTCTTGAACTGATAATAAGGCTAGTATATGATGCTGAGTTCAAGCTGGGAGTAAGAGACAGAAATGATTGCATTCTTTGGCATATATGTAAAATTTGTCTTGGTTTTTAAATGGAAAGTTTTATTTTACTTCTATTTGGAAAGTTAAAACAGACAAGTGTCTTCCATCAGTCTTTTCCATTTTCTTCTGACTCCAATGCAACTATTTAAAAAATTTTCTCTGACCTATCTTTTTTTATCCACTTGCATTATTTCATGCCTTTCTTTTTTTTTTTTTTTTTTTTTGAGGCGGAGTCTTGCTCTGTCGCCGGGGCTGGAGTGCAGTGGCCGGATCTCAGCTCACTGCAAGCTCCGCCTCCCGGGTTCACGCCATTCTCCTGGCTCAGCCTCCCGAGTAGCTGGGACTACAGACGCCCGCCACCTCGCCCGGCTAGTTTTTTGTATTTTTTAGTAGAGACGGGGTTTCACAGTGTTCGCCAGGATGGTCTCGATCTCCTGACCTCGTGATCCGCCCGTCTCGGCCTCCCAAAGTGCTGGGATTACAGGCTTGAGCCACCGCGCCCGGCCTATTTCATGCCTTTCTTCTCTCACCCCACTTGTCTTCATAATGCACAACTTTGTTTACTTTTGAAAGTAGTGCATTGTAATAACGTATTTCAAGTACTTTTTATATATGCTACGATAAAAACGAGAGAGAATAATTATTTTTAGTATTGAATGTGGACCAATAGACTGAACACAAAAAATAACTTTCAATCATTATAGATAACTGGTGGGGAAAAAAAGATTTCAGGGCAGTGAAAGGATTCTGAATTGTAGACTGGGTAATGTGTTTCTGGCCCTCTGGTATAAAAATATTGCTTTATAGTGAGTAAGAAAAATAATATATTGTTATTATAATGAATCATAAGTTAAAGAACTTAAAGTTTTAATGATGGTCTGGTTAATTCTTCATTATAAATGGCTAAATTAGAAACTTTATCATTATTTCCAACTAATATGAAGTTACTGGCAAAATTACTCCCCTTTTACAGGTAGTGAAAACAATTTAAATAACTACAATGCTCTGACAGTGGTAGTTCTTCAAATTATAGATTTTGTGATTGTCGAAACAAATAGCAAGATTTTATTTTTTTCAGAAGAGTCAAAATTCCAAATGACAATAATGGAGAAGTTAGCTTTGTGCAATTGGATCAGTCCAATTTGAGTCTCACATGCATTCGTTCATTGAAGAATTGCATTCATTCAGCTGATATTCATTAAATATCTCGTGTGTCATATAGTGAAGATACAATGATGCACAAAACATAGCAATGTCTACACTTCTAAAATAATGAAGACCAGCACAAGCAGGTTATCACAACTTTAGGATTATCACAATTATGCATGCAAAATCGAATGAGAGGGTAGTCTGACATCCACAGCACTTTAAAAAGAAGTTACGTAGTATCGCAACTCTTGGCAAAGATTCTAGGGAATTATTCTAAAGCTTCTTTAAGAAAAGTACAGAATATTTGAAATTTTATGCTATTAAAGTGTTATAAGGAGTGTCAGAAATATACATAAAACATGAATTGACATTATCATAAACTTGTTAATACGTACCGGCAAAAATTATTTCTAAAAGATACTTCATAAAATGTATTAGCAATTTTCAGTTGATTTCAAAATCATTCTGTTCATCCTAAAGAGGCTCTTGGATGCTAGAAAAGTTTCCATTTGTATTTTATTCCAAGGGTTTTACTTTGCTTCTATGCAATGGAGTTTATAAATTATGCCTTATAATATTTCACATTTGATAATTTGAGAGAGTTTATGTGGCAGATGGTAGTACACAGAGTTAGCCACTAATTTGTTTTTAAAAGTACCATTATCTTAGGAGTTGAAAAGTCTAATAGATTAGTACTGTTCAAATTATGATGCACCATGTATTAATATCCCTGACATTTGTTAGAAAATGCTTTTTCGATAAAGGAAGTCACTAATAGCTGCCCACCCAACGTCAAGTAAACCAACCTTTTTTAGTAACAGAAGAATATATTTTATTGCAGCAATAATATGATTAGCCAAAACTCATTTTCCGGCCTCACATAACCTAGAATAAGTTGTCAGTTCTGATCTGGTCAATAAAACCTTAGGGGAAGTCTTATGACTTCAGAAAAAGGCATTTCCTTATTCTTTTTGCTTGGAATTCAGATAGGAGAGGCTGACTAGCCAGTTTTTAAAATTATTTGTATAAATTTAAGAAGTGCAAATGCACTTTTTGTTACATGGAGTGTAGTGGCTAAGTCTGGGCTTTTAATGTAACTGTCATCTAAATAATGTACATTGTACCCATTATAAGTAAAGATGATTCTAAGAGCAGTGAAGCAGAATTTAGAATGAATCTAGGAAATTGATAATTTGTGAACCTATGCAGGTCACTATAGATGGGACCTTTTGTTTCCAAACAATATTTACTAAGCCACTGTATTTGGGTATCTGTTGAAATCAGCGGAACTCAAGCAATGACCAAATGAAGAGTTTTGTTACTATAATAACCTAAAATATGTTAACCTTTAGTGGTTCTCAAAGAGACTTTTGGCCAAATAATCATTTTTTTTAAGAATAATGATTAACATATTAATACATGACAATAAAACCAATTTCTAAAAAAGTACGACATTATCATGATTTTGTTTGATTCCAATGCTTATGTTCTTCCTTCTTCGAAGGCTTTGTTAAAGAATAATTCAAATTTTAAAAATTGCACATATTTAATGTGTACTGTTTGATGACTTTGGACATACCTGTGATACCATCACCACAACCAAGGTAATAGACATGTGCAACATCTCTCAAAGTTTCCTTGTGTCCATTTATTTATTTAGTTGTTTGTTTTGGATGTGTATGTGTGGGTGTACATATGTAGTAAGAATACCTAAGATCTACCCTCTTAAATTTTGAAGTGGCTGATACTATGTTGTTAACTATAGGCAGAATGTTATACAGGTCTTCAGAAATTACTCATCTAGCACAACTGAACTTTATGCCTATTGAACAACCCCCTATTTCCTCCACTCTTAAACTATTGTTGACCACTGTTATATTTTTTGCTTCTGTAAGTTTGACTACTATAGATGTCACATATAAGTGGAATCATGCAGTATCTGTCCTTTTGTGACTGGTTTATTTCACTTATTATAATGTCCCTCAGGTCTGTTCATGTTGTCACAGATGGTAGAATTTTCTACCTTTTTGAAGCTGAATATTACTTCATTGTGTGTGTATACCACATTATCTTTATCCATTCACCTGTTGATAGACACTGGATTGTGTTCATGTCTTGACCATTGTGAATAATGTTGCAATTAACAAGGGAGTGTGAACTCTCTTGGACATTTTTATTTCAATTATTTTGGATATATACCAAGAAGTAGGACTGCTGGATATTATGGTAGTTCTATTTTTAATTTTATGAGGAGCCTCCATACTCTTTTCTAAAGCTGCTGGAAGAGATTTTATTCCCATCAACAGGTTACAAGAGTTCCAATTTCTCCACATCCTCACTGGCACTGATTTTTTTGGTCTGTTAGTAGCTATCTTGACAGGTGTGAGGTGATATCTCATTGTAGTTTTGATTTGCATTTCCTTGATAATTAATGATGTTGGGCATGTTTTCATATATACAGATCTCTCTCTCTTAGGTAGATAGGTAGATAGATAGATAGATATAGATATCTGTTGGCTATTTGTACATCGTCTTTGAAGGAAAGTCTGCTCAAGTCCTTCATCCATTGTTTAATGTTTTTTCTGTTATGTTATAGGTGTTCCTTATATATTTGGGGAGTTAACTCCTTATAAGTGGTTTGCTTTAAGTTGATTTTCCATATGATAAGAGATAGAGAACCAGTTTCATTCTTCACATGGCAGTTCAATTCTCCCAGCATCATTTATTGAATAGTAGGTCTTTACTCCAGTGTATGTTTTTGTCAACTTTGTCAAAGATTATTTGGCTGTAGATATGTTGCTTGATTTCTGGGTTCTCTATTCTGTTCCATTAATCTCTATGTCTACTTTAATACCAATATTATGCTGTTTTGGTTACTATACCATTATAGTATATTTTGGATTCAGGTAATGTTATGCTTCCAGTTTTGATATTTTTGCTTGAGATTGATTTGTTTATGTGTGGCCTTTTTTGGTTCCATATGAATTTTAGGCTTTTTTTTTCCAGTCTTTGAAAAATTGTTTGTATTTTTTATAAATTGCATTAAATCTGTAGATATGATGATCAGTTTGGTCACTTTAACAATATTGATTCTTCCAATCCATGAGCATGGGATATTTTTCCGTCGGGTTGTGTCATCTGCAATTTCTTCTGTGTTTTGTAGTTTTCCTTATAGAGATCTTTCACCTCCTTGATTCTATGTATTACTAGTACTTTATTTTTTGTAACAATTTTAAATGGAATTGAATTCTTGATTTGGTTCTCAGCTTGATTGTTATTGGTGTATAGAAATGTTAAATTTTGTAAATCAAGTAAACTTGAAAGTTTACTGAATTCATTTATCAAATATAGGAGTTTTTTGGAGGATTCATTATGGTTTTCTAGGTATAAGATCATATCATCCTTGAACAGAGATAATTTTACTCTTTCTTTTCCAATATGGATATCTTTTATTTGTTTATCTTGCCTGATTGCTCTGGTTGGGGCTTTCAGTACTATGTTGAATAGGAATGGTGAAGCTGAGCATTCTTGTCTTGTTCCAATTCTTAGCGGCAATTTCTTCAATTATTCCTTATTCCCTATTGGCTGTGAGTTTATTGTATATGACTTTTGTTATTTTGAGGTGTTTTCCTTCAATGCCTAGTTTGTTGAGGACTTTTATCATGAGCAGATGCTAAATGTTATCATTGACTTTTTCCATATCAATATGATCAATATGGTTTTTGTTTTTAATTATGTTATGAATCACATTTATTAATTTCCATGTGTTAAGCTGTCTTTGCATGCCTGGAATAAAACCCACTGGTTTGTGGTGTATCTTTTTGATGTACTGTTGCGTTTGGTTTGCTAGTATTTCTTTGAGGATTTTTGCATCTGTGTTAATGGGGAATAATGGTCTATAGTTTATAAATTTGTTTTGTCCTTGTCTAGCTTTAGTATCAGGGTGATACGGGCTTTGTAGATTAAGTTAGAGAGGGTTCTTTCCTCCTCAATTTTTTGGAATGATTGGTATCAATTCTTTCTTGTACGTTGGTAGAATTTAACTGTGACTCCATCTAACCCTGTTTCGTCATTGTTGTTGTTGGGAGGTTTTTTAAAATTATTGAGTCAATCATGCTACTCAATACTGATCTGTTCAGAATTTCTATTTCTTCCTGGTTCAATCTTGGGATGTTATATGTTTCCATGAATATCCATATCCTCTAGGTTTTCTGGTTTGTGAGTGTATAGTTGTTTTAGTAGTCTTTGATCTTTCTGTATTTTTGTGGTATCATTTGTAATGTCTCTTTTGTCATTTCTAATTGTGGTTTTTTGTGTCTTCCCTCTTTTCTTGGTTAGTCTAGTTAGCAGTTCATCAATTTTGCTTTTATTTTTAAAGAACGAACTTTTTATTTCATTGATACTTTGTATTATTCTTTTGTTCTCAATTTCATTTAGTTCTGCTCTGATCATTGTTATTATCTTTTTACAGATTTGAGTTTGGTCTGTTCTTGTTTTTCTAGTTGAGGTGTAACATTAGGTTGCTAATTTGTGATCTTTCTATTCTTTTGATGTAGGCATTTAACATTATAAACTTCCCTCTTAGCACTGCTTTTGCTGTATCCCAGTGATTTGGGTATGTTGTGTTTCCATTCTCATTCATTTCAAAAAATGTTTTAATTTCTATCTTAATTTCTTAATTGATCATTCTATGATCACTCAGTAGCATGTTGTTAATTTCCATGTATTTGTATAGTTTCTGAAGTCCTCTTGGACTTGATTTCTAATTTTATTCTACTGGATTTGATTTATTATTATTATTATACTTTATGTTCTGGGGTACATGTGCACAACGTGCAGGTTTGTTACATATGTATACATGTGACATGTTGGTGTGCTGCACCCATTAACTCATCATTTACATTAGGCATATCTCCTAATGCTATCCCTCCTCCCTCATCCAACCCCACAACAGGCCCCGGTGTGTGATGTTCCCCTTCCTGTGTCCAAGTGTTCTCATTGTTCAGTTCCCACCTATGAGTGAGAACATGCGGTGTTTGGTTTTCTGTTCTTGTGATAGTTTGCTGAGAATGATGGTTTCCAGCTGCATCCATGTCCCTACAAAGGACATGAACTCATCTTTTTTTATGCCTGCATAGTATTCCATGGTGTATATGTGCCACATTTTCTTAATCCAGTCTGTCATTGATGGACATTTGGGTTGGTTCCAAGTCTTTGCTATTATGAATAGTGCTGCAATAAACATACATGTGCATGTGTCTTTATAGCAGCATGATTTATAATCCTTTGGGTATATCCCCAGTAATGGAATGGCTGAGTCAAATGGTATTTCTAGTTCTAGATCCTTGTGGAATCACCACACTGTTTTCGGCAATGGTTGAACTAGTTTACAGTCCCACCAACAGTGTAAAAGTGTTCCTATTTCTCCACATCCTCTCTAGAACCTGCTGCTTCCTGACTTTTTAATGATTGCCATTCTAACTGGTGTGAGATGGTATCTCATTTTGGTTTTGTTTTGCATTTCTCTGATGGCTAGTGATGATGAGCATTTTTTCATGTGTCTGTTGTCTGCATGAATGTCTTCTTTTGAGAAATGTCTGTTCATATCCTTTGCCCACTTTTTGATGGAGTTGTTTGTTTTTTTCTTGTAAATTTGTTCGAGTTCTTTGTAGGTTCTGGATATTAACCCTTTATCAGATGAGTAGATTGCAAAAATATTCTCCCATTCTGTAGGTTGCCTGTTCACTCTGAAGGTGGTTTCTTTTGCTGTGCAGAAGCTCTTTAGTTTAATTAGATCCCATTGGTCAATTTTGGCTTTTGTTGCCATTGCTTTTGGTGTTTTAGACATGACGTCTTTGCCAATGCCTATGTCCTGAATGGTATTGCCTAGGTTTTCTTCTAGGGTTTTTATGGTTTTAGGTCTAACATTTAAGTCTTAATCCATCTTGAATTAATTTTTGTTTAAGGTGTAAGGAAGGGATCCAGTTTCAGCTTTCTACTTATGGCTAGCCAGTTTTCCCAGCACCATTTATTAAATAGGGAATCCTTTCCTCATTTCTTGTTTTTGCCAGGTTTGTCAAAAATCAGATGGTTGTAAATGTGTGGTATTATTTCTGAGGGCTCATTGGTCTATATCTCTGTTTTGATACCAATACCATGCTGTTTTGGTTACTGTAGCCTTGTAGTATAGTTTGAAGTCAGGTAGCGTGATGCCTCCAGCTTTGTTCTTTTGGCTTTGGATTGTCTTGGCAATGCGGGGTCTTTTTTGGTTCCATATGAACTTTAAAGTAGTTTTTTCCAATTCTGTGAAGAAAGTCTTTGGTAGCTTAATGGGGATGGCATTGAATCTATAAAATTACCTTGGGCAGTATGGCCATTTTCACGATATTGATTCTTCCTATCCATGAGCATGGAATGTTTTCCATTTGTTTCTGTCCTCTTTTATTCCATTGAGTAGTGGTTTGTATTTCTCCTTGAAGAGGTCCTTCACATCTTTTTAAAAATTTGTTGAGACTTGTTTTGTGACCTTACGTATGGTCTATCTAACACATGAATGTTTCATGTGCTGATGGACAAAAACGTAAAATCTGTGTTTCCTGGGTGTGGTAGGTGCTTATATTAGGGATATGCATAAAGAAACATTAAATAAGATAATTTAAATTAGAGTTGGAAGGGGAAATTCTTCCTAAAGAATGTGACATTGGAAGGATGAATAGTATTAATTAAGAGATGAGTTAGTGGAAAAGGTATTCCAGGGAAAGGAAACACTACATATGAAGTTATGAACTTCTTAGAAGGCTGAATATGAAAGGTAAAAGCCAGAAAATGTAGGAAAGAATCAGATCATCTTATGTCTTGTGTGCTGAACTAAGGAGTTCAGAGCAATATACATCACTGAAGACTTAAGAAAAAGAGTATTAAGATAGATGTTTAGTGACTGAATGCAGGATAGCTGGAAAAGAATGAGCTTGAAGGAAGTTCCTGCTTAGTAGGCTAGTGCAGTGACTCATGTGAGAAGCTTTAAAGAACTGGTCCCAAGTCCTTAGTGCTTAATATTCTTTGGCCATGATGTCCTTTAAGAATCTAATAAATGATGTGTACTCTGGCACTGTATATCAGCATATATTTGTAATAAGATGAAAAATAATATTCCCCAGATTTCAGGGGTTACTCTTATGAGAAAAGATAAAATGCCAGTAATGAAAAACACATGCATGTCTTTGCAGATTGCAGGCTAGTGAGGTATGTGTATAATGCAGTGTGTAGGAAGCTTATGGGTGCTAAGCAGTATGAAAATGGCACGACAAAAGGGACTATGTAGAGAGTAAAATTCCTCCTACTGAAATAAACTTAAGGATTGAATTTAACAGAGAAAATGTCACAGGATTTAAAATGACCTACCTTAACCCAGAAAATAAAAGAATAAACATATCAATTACCAATTACTTAAAACATTTTAAAATGTAAAAAATATCGTATTGAATATATATCCACCCTTCCCTACTTCTCTTAAAATAAGAATACCCAGAAAGCTTCACAGGGAAGTTTTATAAAACTATTAAAAACTGATAAGTAAAATGTAAATAAAATCCTTATAAAGCATAGCAAAAGAAAAAGAAAACTTTCACATTATTTTCAATAGGAAGCATTATATCAATACAGAAGACTGACAACGTTAAAAAGTGACTACATATTAGTGTCAATATGAACACTAATACAAAGATCCTAATGATGTCTTAGCAACATAATTCAATGTAATATAACTGGAACAAGAGATTTATTCTAGAAATGGTGATTTCATAAGTCATAATAAAATATATCTAAAGAGAAAAATTATACAATCATGTTCACATATGCCAAAAATTCATTTGATTGAATATCCATTTCAAAATAAACCTTTTCATTAAAATACTTGCTTTAATATATAAAAGGTATATATTTCAATTTAAATTCCCAAATTATGCTTAATCTGAAAAATATACATCATATTAATGTCAGAAAAGGCAAAGATATTCATACTTGCCACAATTTTTTCTTAATTTTAATAATCATTTAAATTTTCAACATGTCCCATATTTTTAACAGCATTGAACATTATTGATTTATAAAGAAAATTAAACATAGAGGAATTAATATGCCCTGATGTAGAATATTCATTCATTTATTTTATTTATTTTGGGGATATAACTTCCCTAGCAATGCAGCTTGCAATAATGAAAACAGCAAGCATTTCTATAGTGCTTACTATATGTGTGTCAAACACCTCAAATGCTTTACCAATATTAACTCAGTTAATATTCACAACAATCTTGAGTTAGGTAAAATTTAGATACAGAGGAGTGCAGTAATTTGCCCAAGATCAGTTAAGGAGCAAGTTGGAAGCCAGGATTCTGCGTGCTCTTCAACTATACGTTTGTCTTCCTTGTAGTAGCAGATTCATGTTTACTTCTGGGAAGATACTCACTTAGTCTTATATTAAACTATTGCTAGTATTACTTTTTTTCTCAGTTAATGCAATTATTTCTGGAAATCCTTTTGAAACAGTATGTTCATTTTGTACTAATATGCGGCTATTTTCTTTTAAAAACACTTTCAAAATGAGGTTATCTTTGATGATCCAAAAATGTGAACTTATTTTTCTTCTGAGTTGGAAAGAAACTACTTTCTTAATTGGTTGAATTCTTAGATCCCGCTACTTATTGTCCCAGTTAAAAACAAACTTGAATCGAAATTTAACAAAGATATAAACATATTATGACTCAATATATACACCATGAGATTCTTGAACTGCAATATTGCCAATATATTGAACCCCATTTTATGGGCCTTCTATATGGTTAGAATTTGTGTCCCTGCCCAAATCTCATGTTGAATTGTAATCCCCAGTGTTGGAGGGGCCTGGTGGGAGATGATTGGATCATAGGGACAGATTATCCCTTTGCTGTTCTCATGACAGTGAGTTCCCATGAGATCTGGTTGTTTAAGTGTGTGGCTTCTCCCCCTTCTCTCTTTTCTCTCTTTTCCTCCTTCTCTGGACACGTAACACATGCCTGCTGCCCCTTTGCCATCTGCCCTGATTGTAAGTGTCCTGAGTCCTCCAAGCCATTTTTCCTGTACAGACTGTAGAATTGTGAGTCAATTAAACTTATTTTCTTTATAAATTACCCAGTCTTCGATACGTCATTATAGCAATAAGAGTTTATTATAGCAATGAGAGTTCACATTGCTCTAATGAACTACCTAAGACTGGGTAATTTAGTGTGCTCATTCTCACAAAATGAACACTTTTTTTGTTTGTTTACTCCACATCCTCACCAAATACTTGGTAATGAGACTTAAAATATGGTTCCAAATGTATTTTAACTGGTATTAAATTTCTAGATTGACAGATATTTTTTCTTTAAAGATGATTTTTCCCTTATTTAATCTTCATTGTTTCTGAGAAGACAGCCATCATGTTTACTGCTACTGTTGTTTCATAAAATGATATCCATCTTCTTTTTTCTGACCATTTTGAGATATTCTCTTTATTTTTGACTTTTAGTACTGCAATCATGATGTGAATGTGTGCTTCCTGGTTTGGGTTTGCTGATCTTAAAGCTGTGGGTTGCAGTGACTCATCAACTTTGGAAAATTGTAATTGACTACTTCTTTATTATTTCTTCTCTCCCATTCCTTTACTGGCATGTTAAGGCCTTTATCTGTTAATTTCATTATATGGGTTAGCTATAGGTTGGCTTCTATTTCTTTTTCCTAAACTATGAATTACATTTTTCTATTTCTTCATGTGTGTCATAATTATTGATTTTATGCTAAACATTTTAAAGAATAGTAGAAAGTGAAGTAGGTAATATTACTCTTAGAAAAGGGCACCCCTCCTACTCCTTCATCTATCTGATGATAGCACAGTGGGCTGAGTCAATTTAATCCATAGTTGAAATGAGTGATTTTTGTTGCAGTTTAATTATAAACAGTTCATGACTGGCTTTTCAGGGTTAGAAGGTAGAGTTGGGACTTTCCGTTAAGAGGGTTTGGATGCTGATCACAGGCAGTCTTTGGAGATCTCTTAAGGCTTTAATTTCCAGTTTCTAGATTCACAAATGAAAGATTTCCCTCTGCTTACATACCAACTGCTGACATTTTGGGTCACCCTTTGTTCTCCAGGTTTGCATCCAGACTTCCACATCTCAGGAGATTTTTCTCCACACTAATGCCTTCTCCACAGAGTTTGGCAAGGTTCTTCCTGGCCCTTTGCTTCCTCTCCCAATGCTTCCAAGGAGAAGCTCTCTTATTCTTCCTTCTATGTCTGCAGACTTCAGTGTGCTTCCACCTTGTAATCAGTGAAGGCTCTATGCTAAACAATTAATGGGAGTTTATAAACTCACTCAGTAACTGAAAGTCCAATGAATGAAAATAGTCATGTGTCTTCATGGGAAGGGTTTATACTTTTATGGAGTTCAATAAATTTAGATTTCTTTACACTCTCAGCCCTCTGATGGTGATAAAAGGAAAACTTCAGCCAAATTAAATGTAAAAGACATTAATTGAGCAATGAATGATTCGCGAATTGGGCAGTCTTCTGAGGCAGGGTAGGCTCAGAGACTCCAGTGCAGCTATGTCATGGAAGAACATTCATGGACAGAAAAAGGAAACTGAGGTACAGAAAACAGAAGTGAGATACAGAAACAGCTGTATTGGTTACAGCTTGGTGTTTGCCTTATTTAAACACAGTTCAAACAGATGACTACATTTGATTGGCCAAAACTCAATGATTGACTCAAGTGTTGTCTACAGTCTGTTTATACCTCCACTTGTTATAGTTCATGTCACAAAGAGTACCAAAAACTTCCAGGTACAGCCCCTAGAGTCCTTTCTTTACAGCAAAGACTGTACTTCATCTTTAGATTATAATCCACCAAGGTATGTTTGAGGTGTATTTGTTTCTGGGATCCACATAAATGTTTATTGTGGGGTTTTTCATATATTGTTGGCAATGTCACTAAATCCAGGGTTTGTAACTGTTCACACTAGGTAAAAATAATCTAGTTATACATTTCCAAATAATATCAATAAGCTAGTACAAGGTAGCTCTCAGAGGGTTCTGAATTTTAAGCACCACAGTATGAATCACTAAGCAGCACATAATATCTTTATTTTGGCTAAGGGTCAGTTCCAGATTTCCAGTTATTCCTGGAGACAAGCATATAGCTACCCCAGTCTAAATGCAAGTTCACTCTATCCTTACATAGTCTATCCTCCTGCCTCTTGATCAAGTCTTTTTAATTTCAAGTCACTGATTATCATTATATTTTATACTCCTTTCA
The DNA here is from genome assembly GCF_009764315.1 of Trachypithecus francoisi. Taxonomy (NCBI): domain Eukaryota; kingdom Metazoa; phylum Chordata; class Mammalia; order Primates; family Cercopithecidae; genus Trachypithecus; species Trachypithecus francoisi. The sequence goes on from NW_022681454.1 coordinate 100,207,556, forward strand.
AAACATTTCTAATTCAAAAAGTGCAAAAGAAGAAACACCAAATCATTAGTTATTTTTATCATCTAGTAACATCTAGGTGTTGCTTTAAATAAACATTTTAGTTTACCACATACCCTGCCAAACCTTATTTATAATCGTGCACAAACTTGACATCTTCTTGACTTCTTTGTAACACCAAATTTTAAATTTTATAAAATTTAGTGACTGATTCAAAGTATCAACTGGTTGATGACAAACTAAATCTAGTTCTTCCTCTGGTGTTTGCTTCTATCAGAATAACATCATGTAAGGGTTTTAATTCCATCTTCCAAAAACATTTAATCATAAATTATATTGTGACATTTATAGAGTTAATAATTTACTGAGTTGGTGAGAATCTGGAACAACAGATATCATCATCATACAGGCAGGTGTAAAAATTGGTACAATTTCTATAGAGGAAAGTTTGACAATATTTTTAGAAAAACTTTCAAAGTTTAAAGTGGACAAATGGACATTTTAGCTCTCAATGCAGTGATTCTACTTTTAGCTTTGAATCCTACAGATACACTTTCATTTACATGGAATAAAGTTAGGCAGCATGGTTTCTAACAGCAAAGTATTGGGAACCTCCAAAATATCTAAATAAAATTGGTTATATATTAAGTAAGAGCTCTACATAGTAACATTTTTTACAGCCATTAAAAAAATTTAGATATAAATATACAACAATCCTCAAATAGATTGTTTTGAAAAGAAGCAGAATATGGCAAAACACATTAATATTAGTGAAAGAAAACTATATAGATAGAAGTTCTGAATATGTATACATACATACTAAGTGTATGTACTATTTTTGGAAGTTAATACACTGAACATGTATACAAACAGCACATTTTGTCACGGCAAGTGACCTGTAGTATAAATGCCGCTGTTCAAGTCCTGGGTGAGCCACTTATTCATTGAATGACTTTGGTTGAGCTACTTAAATCTGGTCTTCACTTTCCTCATCTGTAAAATGGGGATAATTATAGTACCTATCACATAGTTTGTTGTGAGTGTTAAGAGTTAATACATGTCAATCATTAAGAATAGTTACCAGAACAAAGTAAGTATATTTGTTTAAAAAGTATATAAAATGTATATCAAAACTACTTGAAAGCAAACCAGGTAGTTAAATACTTTGCAAATAGTATGTGATAATTTACTGAAAGCATCATGTATATTCAACTGTGCTTGTGGTTATTTTGAAACTAGAAATTGACATTTTAAAAAGCTATCTATTTTTTTGAATTTCTGCTACAACATATGATTAAGAGAATATTCTTAAAAAACAGGACGTATCATTTCTATCCATGTATAAATTTCCACAGAAGACTAATGCTAAGTTTAGAAATTTCAAACTACTTGAGGCGATTTTTACTTTTCTTCTGGTAGATTACATGATAAAGTATATGTGTGTAAATAATCTGCAATATGAAGATACTTAAAAATACAGTGGCTTCTAAAATCTGCTAATTAATTGGATTTAAATGATGAATTTGTCACAGTTCCATTGGATGATGAGATAGTGTGTAACAGGAAATGGATTTTCAGCCTACGCCATGACTAATTTTTTGTAGTTTTGACAGTGCTTATTATTTTTATTTTATTGGATTGCTGAGAGGATATCAACTTGTCAAAATCAATGCAATGGAATGCCTATCCAAATCTTCATAACTTCAACATTATTGCTGTACTATATACTAATATAAATTAAACAGGAAAAACAAAGTAACAAGTGCTATTTGGTATTTCTAACTTTAAAAAATAAGTACAATTTCTTTGCAATGTATAGTTTGCCCGCAAATAACTATCAAAATCATATTTTAGGGTCAATGTTTTTCTATTCTTAACATATTCTAAGTTGGGTTTGCATTTATTTAATATACTTAAAGTTGGGCCTTTGGTATTCTGGCAGTCACTTAAAGTTTCACATAAATGGGTGCCTACTCCTGGATCAAGGGATATAAAATGTCATCAAATTCTAGGCACAGAAAATTACAAGGCATAGGAGGCTACGCTTAGAGTCTGTCAGGTGAGTCGTAGACACCAACGTGTCTCAGCATATCTCAGTTTTTACTGTAGGGAATTACTTTGATTTATAGTATTTTTTTAAAAGTATTTATTTCTTTAGGTCAATTTTAGTTTCACCAGGAAATTGAGAAGGAGGCAGAGAAATGTTTCACATATCCTCTGCCCTCACACATGCATAGACTCCATCATTATCAACATCCTTACTAGAGTGGTACATTTGTTATAATTTGATTAAACCTACATTGAAGCATTATCATCACCTAAAGTCCATAGCTTACATTAAGGGTCATTCTGGGTGTGTGCATTCTATGGGTTTGAACAAATGTATAATGGCATGTATCCACAATTATGATATCATATAGAGTATGTTCAATGCCCTAAATCTTCTGTGTTCCAAATACTTACCTATCTTTCCCCTCTGATGCCTGGAAACCATTAATTTTTAATTATAGCAATGGTTTTGCCTTTTTCAGAAAGTCATATACAGTTTTGTTTTTGTTTTGTTTTCTTTTGTTTTGTTTTTGTAGACGAAGTCTTTCTCTGTCACCCAGGCTGGAGTGCAGTGGCGTGATCTCGGCTCACCGCAACCTCCTCCTCTTGCGTTCAAGCAATTCCTTGCCTCAGCCTCCTGCGAGGCTGGGATTACAGGTACACGTTGCCATACCCAGCTAATTTTTGTATTTTTAGTAGAGATGGGGTTTCACCATCCTGGCCAGGCTGGTCTTGAACTCCTGACCTCGTGATCCACCCACCTCGGCCTCCCAAAGTGCTGGGATTACAGGCATGAGCCATCATACCCAGCCTGTCATATACAGTTTTACTGTATATTCTGTCTAGGTATTACACTTTAATAAATTAAAAAAGAAAAAGGCCAGGCCCAGATAAGAAATGCCAATAGATTTATCTACAGTGTTTTCATTCACCCAGCCAAAGGCTCAAAGATGTTGGTTATTTGCAGCAGAAAAGAGGCCTGCCATCCTTTCACCTCATTCCATTCAGCTTCCCTTATTAGCTTGCTAATAGGGCCCAAGGAGATAGAGTCATGAAAAGAGACAAAATTTGCATAATAGAGGCAGTTACACTAGGTGTTTAGGTGAAGAGGGACAATTGGTGACCCCTTCTGGGTGAAGAGGGACAATTGGTGACCCCTTCACTTTAGGGGACTTGTGTTGGCTCTGTGGAGGCTCCCTTAGGTGGAACTCTTCCATTGTGATTCCTGGTGATATGGAAAATGCATATCTTCTATCAGTAACGTTCCCTGATTTTCCCATTGTCTGCTTTATAGCGTACTCTAATGGAATATCTCAGCCCCATAAACACTCTCCTTAGGCAAAAATTAAAGTAGCTTTTAGCTACTTCTTGACCAAGTGCTTCACAATGGGTCTATGGGTTACAAGTTACTCAGCCTTTGTCATCAGATTGGAGTGCAGTTACTTTTTGGGTGTTGCCTACACCCAGCTGCCACAGACATGACACCCTCATTCGTTGACCCAAGAAATGTTGTGAGTGCAGGTCAATACCAGTCAGAGGCAAACTCTCCCTTGCCATCTCAGCCACGGTCTTGCATGTTTAGATGATTTAGTATACCAGACTAATCATCTCCTCAAATCAAATGCTGCTTGGTTCTTTTGAGGCTTCCTCATCTAACTTGAAGTAGATCAAGTGACATCATCCACCCAGGTCCCTTGGCAAAAGGCTTGGCATTCATATATGGCAGCAGCTCTCCAAAGGAATTTTGTCATTCAGACAGTGATAGGTTCAGTGTCATATTCTCTGTGGCTTAATACAATGTATGTAATTTTTTCTACCACATCTGATGCAAAGCAGATAGTTCTTTTTGGCTCTACTCTGATGACCCCGAATCCAGGCCTTTTCCATGATACCAGAATCATGTAGTCTTCAAAATTATGGTAGAAGACAGGATCACACTGTTTGTTTGTAAAGCCAGTGTCTACAAGTAGCTTAAATACCCTCCACCTCCATTAAATTAATTTTGTTAGCCAATACTCAGTCTTATGCCCCCTAACCTAATTTGGGAGGTTATACCTTACTCATATTCCTGGGGAAAGGCATTATGCAGTGAATATACAGCATTGCTTCTGCCACAGAAACGCCTTCACTCTTCATATTGCCTTATACCTTTTCAATAGAAGTTCTTAAAAGAGTAAATACCTCCTATGATGCTGGTTTTTGGATACATCCTTTGAAAATATGCTTTTTAGTCTAGCTCCTTGCTTTGATATCTGATATCCATTATCACCTTGGAGTCTCAGACAAAATAGAAACAGGATTAGTCTTATTTTTAGTATTTCATTTAGGTATCTTAGGTGTTTTAACAAATATTGAGCACAAAACTGCTTCAGAGCTGGAGAATACGTATCTCCCAATTTATAAGACAATTCTGTCTGATAAATTTTGCTACATAAATGTTAATAGTGTAGAAATCATCAATATATAAAAGCACCTCAAAGGTACCTGAGTCATCTGTTCTCTATGTTTATTGTGTAGATTAAATATATCAGAGACTTCAATTTCAGTACAAAAAATATATAGAGGCATACCTCAGAAACATTGTAGGTTCAGTTCCAGACCACCACGATAAAGTAAATATTGTGATAAAGTAATTCACACAAACGTTTGGTTTCCTAGTACATATAAAAATTATGTTTATGCTATAGTATAAATACAGTATTGTTTGTATTTACACTATAATAAATGTATGAATAATATATACAATACATTTCATGTCATTCTTATAATATTCTTTGTAATGTCTATACAAAATACATTTAAAATTACTCTATTGCAAAAAAATTCTAATCATCTGAGCTTTCAGTGAGTTGCAATCTTTTTGCTGGTGGGGGGTCTTGTCTCAGTGCTGATGGTTGCTGACTAATCAGGGTTGTGGTTGTTGACAGTTGGGGTGGCTGTAGCAATTTCTTAAAATAACACAGTAATGAAATTTGCCACATTTATTGACTCTTCCTTTCATGAAAGGTTTTCTGGAGCATGTGAGGTTGTGTGATAGCATTTTACCCACAGTAGAACTTTCCAAATTGGAGTCAGTCCTCTCAAATCTTGCCACTACTTTAAAACTAAGTTTGTGTAATGTGCTGAGTCCTTTATTGTCATTTCAATAATGTTCACAGCATTTTCACCAGGAGTAGATCCCATCTTAAGAAATAACTTTCTTTGTTCATCCTTTAGAAGCAACTCCTTATCGTTAAAGTTTTATCATGAGTTGTGGCACTTGGGTCACATTGTCAGACTCTATTTCTCATTTTTGTTCTCTATTTCCACCACATCTACAGTTACTTTCCCCACAGCAGTCTTGAACCCCTTGTAATTATCCATGAGAGGTGGAATCAACTTCTTTCAAACTCTTGTTAATGTTGATGTTTTGACTTTCTCCCATGCACTATGAATGTTAATAGCATCAAGAATGGTGAATTCTTTCTAGAAAGTTTCCAATTTACTTTGCCCAGATCTATCAGAAGAATCAGTAGTTGTGGCAGCTATAGGCTTATGAAATGTATTTTTTTAATAATAAGACTTGAAAGTCAAAATTACTCCTTGATCCATGGACTGCAGAACGGATGTGTTAAAGGGCACAAAAACACTGTGAAGCTTTTTTTATATCTCCATCAGAGCTGTTGTGTCATTTAGGTGCATTGTCAGTGAGCAGTAATATTTTGAAAGCTATCTTCTCTCTAATCAGTAGTTCTCAACAGTGGCCTTAATATATTCATTAAATCATGGTGTAAACAGATGTGCTATCATCCAGGCTTTGTTGTTCCCGTTATAGAGCATAGGCAGAGTAGATTTAGGAATGTTCTGAAGGCCTGGGATTTTTGGAATGGTAAATGAGCACTGGCTTCAAGTAAAAGTCATAAGCTGCATTAGCCCCTAACAAGAGAGTTCCTCTGTCTTGAAGTCAGGCATTAATTTTTCCTGTCTAGCTATGAAAGTCTTAGATGGTATCATCTTAATATGTAAGGTTGTTTTGTCTACATCAAAAATCTGTTGTTAATTTAGCTAATTTCTTCAATTATCTGAGGTATATTTGCTAAGCAAGTTGCTGAAGTTTCGTATCAGGACTTGCTGCTTCATCTTGCACTTTTATGTTAATAGAGATAGCTTTTTTTATTCTTAAATCTCATAAACTAACCTCTCTTAGCTTCAAACTTGATGGGAGTTAGGTTCATGCTCTAAATTAGGTTTTGGCTTAAGAGAATGTCATAGCTGGTTTGATCTTTTATCCAGTCTATTCAAACTTTCTCCGTATCAGCAAAAGGGCTGTTCACATTCTTATCATTAGTGTGTTAACTAAAGTAGCATCTGGAATTTTCTCCAAAAACTTCCTTTGCTTCACAACTTGGGTAAGTGTTTGGTGCAAGAGGCCTAGCTTTTGGCCTATCTCAGCTTTCAACATGTTCTCATTAGACTTAATCTTTTCTAGCTTTTAATTTAAAGTAAGAGATATGCAACAGTTACTTTCACTTGAACATGTAGAAGCCATTGTAGGGTTATTAATTGTCCTAATTTCAACATTGCTATGCCTCAGGGAATAGGGAGGCCTAATGAGAGAAAGATAGATGGGGAAATTACCTGTCACTGGAGTAGTCGGGACATTCACATTAACAGAATACGTTTACTGTCTCACATGGGCATGACCCATGGTGCCTCTAAACAATTACAACAGTGACATTCAAAATCACTCATCACCATAACATAGAATAATAATAAAAATGTTTGAAATATTGCAAGAATTACTCAAATGTGACACAGGGATACAAATTGAGCACATATTGGAAAAAATGGTACCAACAGAAGAGCAGTGCAAGGTTACCACAAAGCTTCAATTTGTTAAAAGAAAGAAAGAAAGAAAGAAAGAAAAACATTATCTGTGAAATACATTAAAGCAAAGCAAAATAAAATGGGGGTATTCCTGTAAATAGTTAGATTTTACTGATAAAAAATTAAGACATTTGAAAATGCTGTTGGAAAATTTTTCAATCTTTCCTGAAAATGTAAAGTGAAAGAAAATATTACTCTAGAAATGTTTTTCAAATTATTAAAGCAGATAAAGGCAGAATGGAGCAGTTGAAAGGCATATGTGTGGCTGTCTTGAGCCTACCCTGATATTTTTCTTGGTTCTGAAGTAATTTGAGCAAACTTAGAGCTCCAACAAAGCAGTTTGAGATATCCTGTTATTGTTGGTTTTGAATACATTAGTGTGATGAACTGGAAAATAAGAGTTAAGATGTGTTTAGTGCTAATTATATGTACTAATTTTTAATTTTATTTTATTTTTATTTTTTTGAGACGAAGTCTTGCTCTGTCGCCCAGGCAGGAGTGCAGTGGCACAATCTCAGCTCACTGCAACCTCCGCCTCCCGGTTTCAAGTGATTCTCCTTCCTCAGCCTCCTGAGTAGCTGAGACTATAGGCGTGTATCACCACACCTGGCTAAATTTTTGTATTTTTATGGAGACTGGGTTTCACCGTATTAGCGTGGATGGTCTCGATCTCCTGACCTATTGATCCTCCCACCTTGACCTCCCAAAGTGCTAGGATTACAAGCCTGAGCCACCGTGCCTGGCCATGTACTAAATTTTTACACATGGTATCTTATTTAATCTACACCTCCATTAATTAAGTACTATACTTATATCATTGAAAATTTAATAAACTGAAGATGTGAGTAAATAAATTATTAGCATTAGATGTGAACCCAGGCAATCCAACTCCAAAGCCTACTTTTTAGCCATTTTGTTATGTGATGTTTCTCTTAATTCATTTGACATTGATAATACTATAAATCTCAGAAAAATAAATATCTAAATAAAAATTTCATAGCCTCAAAGGGGAGAATCTTTATGTAATACTCTGTGGTTTGTATTCTGCTTTTACATGCACATATCTTAGCTAATTTGAACCTCACAAGAATCCCCTGAGATTGAATTTTTATTTTCACCAGACCAACAAGATCTGATGGAAACACCAGAGCTTATCTAAAAGTAAGTTACTCTTACTTTGTGATTCTGCCTCCACAAACATTCACTCACCTGATAAAAAATAGAAGCCGAAAATATAATGTTATTCTCACTGCTAAAACATACGCTTAGAAGATGGAATTGCATAGCAGATTGATATAAATGGGATTCCAAATAGGTTTTTTAATTTGAACCTTATGAGTGCTGAGAGTCTGAGTTTCCCACATCTTTTATATTTTTTCTACTCCAAAAGGCTGCTAATTTCCCAAAGTTAGAACTTTCTGCAATTCATTTATAAGGCCAGACTTTGATTATGGAAGACTGCTCTAGCCTTAGGTATATTGGCTGGCTGCTTCAGGAAAGTAGAAGTGCACAGGGTTATTCTGGAGATAAGAAGCCTTCTCATTACTGTAAACTTGTACAGAACAGAAAACAAAAGCTTATCTACCATCCAAATCATATACACCTAGTGAAATGCCAAGGCAAAACTTCACACTGAGCCTGATTACATCAAAGTTCCTGGTCAATCAAGTCCCTACTCTTTCCCCAGTTCACTAATCCGTACTAGCAATCAGAAAGCAAGGAATTGCACTCAGGAATTAATCTTTACTGGCACATAACTTTCAGTGAATGCTTGCCATTTTAAACATCACCTTGTTTATTTGTGAAATGGAAGTAATTATCTTTACATCACAATGTTTCAGTCATCAATTTATGTATCATCTAATACCTTAAATATATTTAATACTTATACAATATTACGTGATTACATAATCTCTCTCTCTGTGTGTACACACACATATCCTGCAATCACTGGATTTGATATATGCACCAATTATCTCAATAAATTAGATACATTGCAGTAATTCTATTTCTGGAAAAAAGCTTACTTAACATGATCTTTCTACACCATATTTCTATTATTCTAGAATAAACACAACCTTATTAGAATGTTAGAGTCTCCTGTGGAGCTTCAACCAAGACTTAATAAATCAACATTTTCACAGATAAAGTTCAGGTTTATATATTTTTATAAAGACTTATAGATAATTCATACATCCCAAAAGGAATGAGTACATCACCATTGTGCCAATGAGTGACATAGCTCTGGGTTCTGAGACAGGCTTCTCCACTTCACAAAGCAAGTAAAAATTTCTGGGTTCAGTGTCTTTAGTTTTATTTTTTGTAGGTACATGGTAGGTTTATATATTTATGAGGTAGGTGAAATATTTTGATTTAGGGATGCAATGTGTAATAATCACATCATGGGAAATGGGATAGCCATCCTTTCAAGCATTTATCCTTTGCAATAATCACTTTTAGTGATTTTAAAATGTACAATTAAATTATTATTGACTGTAGACACCTGTTGTGCTATCAAATACTAGGTTTTATTTATTCTTTCTAATAATTTTTTTGTAGTCATTAATCACCTCAACGATACAGGAGTTAAGAAGAAATCACTTAGGCAGACAGTAAGGGTATAGGAACCCTTGGTAAGGCTTTTCTTTTTCATAAAAAGCAGCCCCAAATCATTTTCTAACAAAGAGCAGCCTTTAAAGTCAATCTTCAGACATACACAAACAAGCTTGCATGTGTGAATGCTGGCAGGAACTAGGGATTAGACATGTTCAAGAAGGTGGCTCCATCTTCCCTTCTCTTTGTCAGCCATATGTACTGTAAGGAGCAGACAAGATGGCACCAATCAACTGGAAAGTCCATTTGCATAATATTAGGATGGGGCAACCAGCCTTCCCTGTGCACTATGTAAACATCATACCTGATCCAATCAACTGTGAGCATACACATACATAGGGTAAATCAGACACCACTTCCTCAAACTGGACTATAAAATCCGAAGCATTTGCCACCAGCTGGTCCTTGAGCGAGCTGTTTCTCTTTTTCTTCTCTTCTGCCTTTTAAATCTCTATTCCTAAACTCCTCTTGTGTGTCTGTGTCTTAAATTTTCCTGGTGCATGACAATGAACCCCAGGTATATACCCCAGACAACACAACTGCTTCATAATGGGGACCTCGTTTGGGATACCAAGGTACAACATTCATCAAAACAGTGAATAAAGGAGCAAACTCAAACTCTGTCCTTTCATTCTGAGGCTCTTGGCCTCCATTTTAGAACCAAATCAAACCAAATACTGGGTTCCCTTTAGCCATTTAAAAACGATTAGCATGGCTGCCAGCCTTACAAGACTTGGGGGATAGACTTGCTGGGGAGAACATGGAGAATCCCCCAGCACCCATGGGTGGCTGGCCATATTGGCCATGTTTAAATGAGCTTCCTTGCACAAGGGACTTAGCTGTCATGTGGGGCTGGAAGAAGTCCTGGGACAACCGAGGATTTCTGGCTGGGGCTACCTCCCACTGTTATCCAAGGGCTTCTGGACTGACCCCAGCCTCTGACTGCCCTGATGGAATGTTGGCCACAGGATCTCCAACTTCCCTGTTGTAATTTCCTTCTTTCCTGTCTGTGACCATCCATATCTTTTAACCTCTATGTTTATGCAATGTGTGGGAAATTTTACAGGAAAATAATCTTGTTTGGCAAGATCAGGTAATATGGTAGTAACTGGGGATATAGCTCAAGGGAACGTGGCTGTGATTTTCTAGGAACAGAGACCTCCCCACCCAACAGTGAGTGTCTCCCTCTGCCCTGGAGATCACATGGCACTTTCAGGTCAATCTCTGCCCTTGGTGTGGAGATCACATGGGACTTCTAAGTCACTCTCTGCCCTTGGTCTAGAGAGCACATGGCATTTCCAGGTCTCTCTCTGCCCTTGGCCTGGAGAGCACATGGCATATCAAGGTCACTCTTCCCTTGCTATGGTGAGTATATGGCATTTCAAGGTCAACAGTGCCACCTAGTGGAATAGGAATCCTCTCCGTGAGGCACATTGTCGGTCCTTCACTGAAACACCATAGTTTCCCAATTCTCTCCTCTTTTTGCACCTCTCTACTAGAAACCAGGCTTCACGCTGCTTGTGTAAATGGGAAAATTTTGACTTCAACAATTAGGGGTAAAATATCCTCCAAAGCCAAATTTTAGTCTTGATACTGTCCCATCAGCAGGAAAATGGCCATTGGGTCCCTATGTTCTTTTAAGGCATCTATTATGCCTTCAGTTAGAATGGTACTTAATTAGTAGGGGAATTTTGGGTTCTGAAGTTAACCAGAACCATTCTCTAAGGATAAATGTTTTAGCATGGGCTATAATAACAGATATAGAGCTCAAACCAGCACACTCCCTCCATTTAGGAGGGAAGTGCAACATTTGCCCTAATGTAACTGTCACATGGTGTCTCCCAAGATCCATTCTTAGGGGAGCCAGGCAGGTCACACAAGTCTAGAAAATTAGTGGGAAATCACAAGCAGAGGACTAGAGCCACTTGGGTGAGTGTGACTAATCCCGATCACATAGTTTCTCTGGTTCCATGGCTGGGATCACACCTGCTACCATGAGCGTTCAACAAGGTGCTGGGACCCAGGAACCACAGAGGGAAAACAGCAGGGGGTACGCCCCCACTGTATTCCTTTCCATCATGGGTCACACCAAAAGGAAGGAGACTAAAGGGACTCGGTTTTCTCACTTCTCTTTATCATCTTTGGCCAGTATTCCTCTGGAGTGCATTCTGAAGCACAAAGACTCCTTTGACCGTGAAACTTTAATTTTAAAAGTGGCTCATTTTCTTTTGCTAAAGGGCATAGGCTTCTCACCGTCTTGAACCATCTAGGCCTGTGGAAGGGACCTATAATTTTAATATTATCCAACAATTAGATCTTTTCTGCAGACGGGTGGGTAAATGTTCTGAGGTACCTTATGTACAGGCTTCCGTTGCTCTGCGAGGCAACCCAGACCTTTCCAAGCATTGCACAATCAACCCCCTTTCCAAGCATTGCACAATCAACCCAGTCCTTTTAGCAATCATATCGGGCAGGCACAAAGGGAATGATTCCCCAAGACTAGAAAAGCAACTTCTGGGGGGAACTATCTGAGGCAGCTTTTGAGTGTCCCAACCCTTCCAGTTCTTCTTATCTGGGGCCACCTCCAACCACGCCTCCAGCTATTCCACCCCTACTATCTCCAAAATATCCCACTCCCCCACCTTTGCTCTTACCCCTACAGGAAATGCCCAATGAAGTTGATGCCACTAGGGTTCGAGTTTCCTTCTCATTGCAGGACCTTAGGCAAATAAAGGGAGACCTCTGCCAATTTTCTAATGTCCCTGATAGGTGTACAAAAGCTTTCTGAAATTTAACTCTGGTATTTGACCTCTCGTGGAGGGCTGTTATACTGCTCCTAAGCCAGGCCATAACTGCCACTGAAAAACAGGAACTCTGCAGGCAGCAGAGAATTTCAGAGATGAGCACCGTGTCTCCTATTGTAGGCCAAAAGGTAAGAGAGATAATAGGGAAGGCAAAGAAATATGGGAAACACCATTTTCGATAGGAAAAGAGGCAGTACCTCTTGACACCCTTAACTGGAACACCCAGTATGTTCTATGGTGTTTTTCCTTTTTTCACAGTTTAAAATGGCACTTTTATAATCTTCTTCCTACCTGGGAAAAGTTAATTTCCCTGAAACTTAAAATGCTTGGCTTTGGTGGGACGTGGTGGCTCATGCTTATAATCCTAGTATTTTGGGAGGCTGATACTGGTGGATTGCTCGAGGCCAGAAGTTCAAAACCAGCCTGGCCAACATGGTGAAACTCTTTTCCAAAAAATATAAAAAAATTAGCTGGGCATGGTGGCGGGTGCCTGTAATCCCAGCTACTCGGAGACTGAGGCAGGAGTATCCCTTGAACTCGGGAGGCAAAGGTTGTAGTGAGCTGAGACCGTGCCACTGCACTCCAGCCTGGGCAACAAGAGCGAAACTCTGTCTCAAAAAATAAAAATAAAAAAATAAAATACTTGGCTTACAGTTGATTTAGGGGTAAGGGAACCTAGAATCCTGACATGAGATCAAAAGACTAAATTTTTTTTTTTAACCAGTCAAGCTTTTGACTTCTCTCTCCCGAACCTAGAAGCCTGACATGCCAGCAAAAGAGTGAAATATATATATTTTTTTAACCAGTCAAGCTTTTGGCTTCTCTCTCCCTATGCAAAATGGCAAAAGGGATAATAAGGATAATTGTTTATATTCCCCGTAAAGTTTTAATTAACAAAAAAGATTGGTGAGGTTGGTCTTAAGCTGTAGCCAATGTGGCATGCTTTGTGTGTTTTTCTGTATGATTTTGTCAAAAGAAAGGGTAACTAAGTTTGGAATGCAGGCTCAAGACCCCATAAGCCTGCTGTTCAAGCCAGTGCAACAAAATGGTCAGTACTAACATGGCTACAGGACTGCATCTTGTTTCAGGTCCTTGCCAACATGACCTGTAACCCCCTGGCGATACTTTGTTTCAGTCTCTGCCCTTTTACAATGGTGGCTGTCTCCTTGTGCTAAGTCAGTTCCTGGGTGGGGACCACAAAATCAGATGAGCCGGTTTATCAATCTGGGTGGTGCCAGCTGATCCATCAAGGGCAGGGTTTACAAAATATCTTAAGCACTGATCTTGAGAGCAGTTTAGTTAGGGTCAAAATCTTGTAGCTTCCAGCTGTGTGACTCCTAGACCGTGGCTTCTAATCTTGTGGCTAATTTCTTGGTCTGGTGCCCAGGCAAGAGGGAAGCATCTACTAAGAGGGGCTGCTACTATCTTTGTTTTAGACTATTAACTGTAAACCAGGCTCCTCCCAAAGTTGGTTCGGCCTTCACCCATGGATAAGCAAGGACAGCTTCCGGGCTGGAAACGAAGCGGAGTTGTTTGGGTTAGATCCCTTTCACTTTCTCAGTCACAATTTTCCAATGACAGTTTCAAAAGCTGCTGATCATTCCTTTGAAAATACCTCATACACTCGCAGGTAAGTCATAACCTAACTAAGGCTTGGTGGTTTAACCTGTGAGGTTACTTTCTGTAGCGTTCAAAAGCTGAGAATCTTAACTGCTTGGCATGGCTAACATCAAGTAACAAGGGATGTAAAAGGATTTTCTTAAAGAGTGCTCAGCTTAATTCGAAGTGGATATTCAAATTATAGGTGTATTTAAAAAGCCTTTATGTTTTTCTCTTCTTGGATCTTGATTTTCCAAAAAAACATTTTTTTCTTCTCAGTCAACTGAATTATTGTCTTGCCACTCTTAATGCACACACGAGAGGCCCTAAGATCTAAGATAACTTCTGGTAGCTTGGGATTCCTTGGGAAAAACAGAGGAGGCACCACAGACATTGTTTTGGGGAAAAAAACCCTCCGTTTTCCTCATGAAACCCCAAGAATTAAAAGCAAGATAATTTCCTCTTAAAATCAAAGGCTCTGTTCTGTTTTACATTGTGTTATCTGACAGTTTTGAGTTTTGCGGGTATCAAATTCACATTAGGAGAGAGCTTGATGTGTAATAACTAGGTAGAAAATACACTTTAAGGGATGGCTAATAGTAATTGTAAATCAGAGATGTACGCTCTTAGTCACCTGAAAGACATGAAAACATTCCCCACCCCCCACTGAGAGATAACACTCCCATGGCAGATGGACTGATTACAAAATAAGGTGATTGGCTATGGTTTCCTTGCAATGAAATGTGTGATACAAACAGTGTGCTGTCTTCTTCCATAGTATTGCCCTCCCTTTGAGGATCCAAAATTCAGTATAAAATGGCGCCCTTAATTTTAGGGATCTGTCTTTGCCTTCAGCTGTGTCTGCTTATCAGGCCCTAAAAATGCATTCTACTGGCGCTGCTCCTCCAGAGGCTCCACCCTGAAGCCAATAATCCAATCAACAAACTGGCAAATAAAAAATCTTATGAGTGATGAACCTTCTGTCTGTGTTGCTATGTATGTGTTTTGTGTAATGTCTACGAAAGATCTCTAATTGATTGGCTTAAAGAAAAATAAGCACTTAAATAAAATGTGTTTTAGTACATGTAATTTTAATCTTTAAGGAATAAAAATAGCCTTAAGGATTACTGGTAAAATGCAATAAAAGTAAAGTGTCATCAAGATGCAAACAGATGGTCTAAATCATACAACTTAGATACTAGATTTGCTAAATGTTCCAAGGTTGTATATTGCCTGCTTTACAGATAGGTGTGGCCTGGGACACATGGAGTTAGAAGCTGGGAAAAGTCAGACTTTATCTGCACTTCTGTCTGGTTCCTAGGCGCTACATCTGGTACATAATTAAAATTGCTTACTAACCAGGTTTTTCACCAAAAGTAAAAGTTGCTGAGTTAACAGTGCAACATGTATTTGAGATCACTAAACAGTTTTACATGCAAGGCTTATAAAAACAGTAAAATGTGTTTTTTAGTCAAAGATTATAAGAAAGCATGGAAATGTAAATTTTTCACAGGGATAAGGAATTATCTTAAATTTAACAAGATAAAGCTAAACATTTAAGTTAGTTCTGGAAAGACTGTAAAAATTAATCTTGCAAAAATACATAACATTAAATTCAAAAGGGTATTGTATGGTCTTTTCATAAATTGAGCATTGAAATAAAAGCACAGCAAGGTTGTCTTAAGATGCTAATCTGCCCTTTAGCAAAAGAGTTATAAAAGGGTTGCAAAGATTTTACCTCATGGTGAAACTGGTTAAGATTAGATGGAATCTTCTATAAGGTTTCATTTAAACAAATTGGGGTTAACATTAATAAACCAATGCAAAGGTAAATTTGACTTTGAACAGGATTTTCATGTAATAGTAAAGGCTAATAAAAGGTGTTTGCCTTTTGAGTCATTTTTGGCAAAATAAATAATTTATGGCAATTTGAAATTCTATTTCATAACATCAAGTATTTTAAACCTCTAATATTTAACAGGTGTCCCAAATTCAAGCGTCAAGTTTCAAAATTGTCTTTCCTAATGCTGGTTTTCTAGATGCTTCACAGGACCCCTGAAATGTTCAGAAAAGAGGTGAACCAGATTATCTGACGTTTTTGGTGGCACAAGATTGCCAAAATGATGTCTAATATTCTTTAAGTTATATTTTGGTGAATAATACTAATTTATGTTCCAAAACTGTATGAGATTTCTAAAATGTTAATGTCTGAATATATGCTATCAATCATAATTAAGGGTAAAGTTACTGTAAACCACAGAGATAACTAAACTTTGTCAGTTGTGGAAATGTTGTCACTAGACAATTGTTGTCTTCCTTTGTTCCTTCTCAACAGATGGGTTATAATCAAGCTAGAAGACTTTAATACGTGTTCTCAAATGCAGGTTTCCAATAGCTTCCAAGATTGTAAATTGGAATAGAGAAAAAACACACAGGACTCATGAATAACTGAAATGTTCATAAATGTCAAGGAAAACAAGATTTAACTAAATGGACAGCACTCAGAAAGTTAAAGCAAACTTTTTGACTTTTGCTTGGAATATTTCTGATCCTTGTTTTGTTTTTCAGGGTCAAGGAAACCTATTTTGAACTTTTTACAGCCTTTAATAGTTGAGTAAGGTATACTCCTGTGAACAAAATTTGGAGCATGCTTGTTTCTCTCTGCCTGGATCCTCTAGAATTTGGAAACTATCTGTGAGTACTCTTAACTTATGGCAATATGTTTGCATCAGTGCAATAAGAATCCATTTCACTTTTTCAACAGGATACAATTGGAAAAACTGTTATTTTATCAAGGCTTTGACTGGAAGGGTATATACTTCCTTCTAAGGAGTCAATCTTGACTTGAAGAGCCAAGAAAAACCTATCAGGAGAACTGACCTCATACCTTGTCTACACAGTCCCTGCACAGGGTTCCTAACCTGTGATCAGTAAAGAATGTCACTTTCTAACAGGTCCAGGAGCTCCAGATTCATCTTGGTACATTAAGAGAAAAGGATCACCCAACTCTCATGTATTTGAGGATATAAACCCATGGATGGGCTTGTCTTTAAAAGATTTTTGTCCGAGATTCTTTGAGGAACAGAATTCCATCAAAGACAATCCAAAAGACCTATGTGGAAATAATTATACTTGCTGCACAGCAAAATAAACTATCATCAGAGTGAACAGAAAACCTACAGAATGGGAGAATTTTTTTGCAATCTATCCATCTGACAAAGGGCTAATATCCACAATCTACAATGAACTTAAACAGATTTTTCAAGAAAAAAACAACCCCATTCAAAAAGTGGGCAAAGGATATAAACAGACACTTCTCAAAAGAAGACATTTATGTGGTCAACAAACATATGAAAAAAAGCTCATCATCACTGGTCATTAGAGAAATGCAAATCAAAACCACAGTGAGATACCATCTCATGCTAGATAGAATGGCGATCATTAAAAGTCAGGAAGCAACAGATGCTGGAGAGGATATGGAGAAATAGAAATGTTTTTATACTATTGGTGGGAGTATAAATTAGTTTAACCATTGTGGAAGACTGTGGCAATTCCTCAAGGGTCTAGAACCAGAAATATCATTTGATGCAGCCATCCCATTACGGGGTATATACCCAAAAGATTATAAATAATTCTACTGTAAAGACACATTCACACGTAGGTTTATTGCAGGACAGTTCGTAATAGCAAAGACTTGGAACCAATCCAAATCCCCATCAGTGATGGACTGGATAAAGCAAATGTGGCACATATA
This sequence comes from Trachypithecus francoisi, assembly GCF_009764315.1. NCBI lineage: Eukaryota > Metazoa > Chordata > Mammalia > Primates > Cercopithecidae > Trachypithecus > Trachypithecus francoisi. The sequence goes on from NW_022681454.1 coordinate 100,225,238, forward strand.
CACCATGGAATACTATGCAGCCATAAAAATGGATGAGTTTGTGTCCTTTGCAGGGATATGGATGAAGGTGGAAACCATCATTCTCAGCAAACTAACACGGGAACAGAAAACCAAACACCACATGTTCTCACTCATAAGTGGGAGCTGAACAATGAGAACACATGGACACAAGAGGAGAATATCACACACTAGGGCCTGTCAGGTTTGGGGGACCAGTGGAGGGATAGCATTAGGAGAAATACCTAATGTAGATGATGAGTTGGTGGGTGCAGCAAACCACCATGGCACGTGTATAACTATGTAACAAACCTGCGCATTCTGCACATGTATCCCAGAACTTAAAGTATAATTTGAAAAAACTGTGCAAATGACATGAATAAACTTTTTTCAAAAGCCGATATATATACAGCCAACAAACATGAAAAAATGTTCAATATCACTAAACATCAGGGAAATGCAAATTAAAACCGCAATGAGATACCACCTTACTCCTGCAAGAATGGCCCTAATAATAATAATTTAAAAAAGATAGATGTTGGCTTGGATTTGGTGAACAGAGAACACTTTTATACTGCTGGTGGGAATGTAAACTAGCACAACCACTATAGAAATCTGTCTGGAGATCCCTTAAAGAACTAAAAATAGAACTACCATTCGACCCAGCAATTCCACTACTAGGTATCTACCCAAAGAAAAATAAGTCATAATATGAAAAATTCACATGCACATACATGTTTAGAGCAGCAGAATTTGCACTTGAGAAGATATGGATACAATTTAAGTGTCCATCAATCAATGAGTGGATAAAGAAAATGTGTTATATATACACCATGGAATACTATTCAGCCATAAAAGGAACTAAAAAATGTCTCTTGTAGCAACTTGGATAAAGCTGGAGGCCATTACTATAAGTGAAGCAACTCAGGAATGGAAAACCAAATATCATAGGTTCTCACTTATAACTGAGAGCTAAGCTATGAGGGTGTTAAGGGACAGGAATGATATAGTGGACTTAGAGGACTCCTGGGGGAAGTTTAAGAGGTAGGTGAAGGATAAAATACTATATATCGGATAAAGTGTACATTTCTTGAGTAACAGTTGCACCAAAATCCCAGAAATCACCACTAAAGAACTTATCCATGTAACCAAAAACCACATGTATCCCCAAAAGTATTGAGAACAAAAATTCAAGTTTTGTTACAAAGAAGTTACCAGAATCTTTGTTCCAAAATATTTCTACACTGAAGATTTAGTTTGGTTGTTCCCATTCAAAAATTTGTTAAATTTGTTAATAATGTTTTCTTACACGTTTTCACACATACACGTATGTTTTTTGTATAATCCTATCTAGTTTATCTCATTCCCTTGTTTTATTCTTTTCATTACCAACTTAGTTAAAATTGAATACTTATTTTGCAGCTACTGAATGCTTACTTCTTCTATTGTAAATTATTTTGAGATGAATATATTTATATATAAACCCTTGTCTTTTTTCTTGTTCTTTCCTTAGATTGAACTATTATACATAGAATTCTGAGTCAGAGTTCTGAGGACTTCTGAGAATCTTGGTAAGAATTTTTAAATTGCTTTCCAGAAAGCTTAATGATTTGTGTGCCTAACAGCCATGTGTTATAATGCCTGTTTCACTTTATTCTCAGCCATATATTTTATTAAATGTAACTTATTATTCATTCTTTGTTTAAGACCTCATGAGATTGTTACATGAAGTATGGAATATTTTTATGAACTCTCATGCAAACAAGTCAGGAACATGGTAGGAAACAGTAGAAATGTAAGTTGCATATTGGCATTCTTACTCTCCCCATAGCTGATAAATTTAGGGTCAAGATAAATGTGATTGGGTTAACCAAACTTCTAGAACCCCTGATATATCATGAATTAAGCTGCTGTTTGGTGTTCAGAATGACTAATTTAAAAATGAATATTTAGGCAACATAACCATTAGTTTATTATTTCTTCTGCTGCTACTGGGTACAAATTCTGGCAGTGATTTCCAATAAATCGGAAGCAGAATAAGCAGAAAGTGGAAAATATTTAATGACAGATAAACATATCAATAAACTGAGGGTGATAGTAGAAGCCTTTCCTGTAGCTTTTGTTTAAATGGTCTTTAGAGTTTTGTAGTAGAAAGTAAGTAGCTCCCTGGGGTGAGCAGTTTCCAGTTCTCAGTTCAGTCATAAACTTGCTCTGCAATTTTAGGCAAAAATGAAAGTATTGTCAGGTCTCAATTTCTTCTCTCTATAGATTTCTGAAATTTATGTCAGTTTTAAAATATTGTGATCATGTAATTCTTATAGATAAGTATGCTATGCAGTCAGACTTAATAAAAAGTGAAGATTCAGTCTAACCATATTCATTGCTTGATATTTATACAATTTGTACTTTTTCATGATTACAAGTAATGCTAAGTACTCTTGTATACAGAATTGTATGGTAGATTGTATATATGTATATCTAATATATGTGTCTATTATACGTATATCTAATATATGTGTCTATTATATATGTATATATTATATGTATATATAATACATGTGTATATATTATATATACTATGTTGATTTGATGGGTCAGATATAATGCATAATTCGTAGGAATATTTTCAGTGAAACTTCCATCTAGAAAGGCTGCTATTTTATACTGTCAACAATAGTGCATTGGGGTACCCATTTTTTGCAATTAAACATTGGATATTATTGAACTTTAAATTTTTTCACCAATTTGATAAGTGAATAGTATTATCACCTTGCTTTTTAATATTTGTATCATTACTATTTGTAAATGTAAAGTTGAACTTCTTATTTTTGGGACCCATTTGTATTTCTTTTTACAGTACATTACCTGCTTTATAACCTTTATGCATTTATCTACTGATCTTTATGCAGTTAAGCAGTTGTCTTATAATGTATATTTGTAGGAGTTTTTCATAGGTTGTAAAAATATATATCACACATCTTTTTCCATGTGTTTATTTGCATATTAACTTTGTACTTTGTTACAAAAAAATTTAATGCTCAAAAAATTTAAACTTTACTATCTTTTGATGACTTTGAATTTTATTTTAGGAAGGAATGTTCTGCCTTAAGCTATTTGCTTGAGTATTGTTACAGTTGTGTCTATATATATGAGTGTGTATGTGGGGGAGTGGTGGTTGTAGTCAGTCTAGAATGCAATAAATGCTTTCAGATAGAGATAAAATTTGTTCACCAAAAGGAGAGCCCTTTGTTCCATAATCATTTGTAAAATAGTCTGTTTTTACCCACATTATAAAAATAAATACCACTTATTTTAAATACACTTTTATTCTGTATTAAATTTATCCTCTGCCTTATTACTATTCACTTTCTAAATACACTATTCTTGAGCATTTTTTTTCCAAACTAACAGTAGAATTATTTTTTAAGTCCCCATAGGAATTCTTTGAGATTTGATTTGGAATTATCTTGAATGCATAGACTGTATTTGTGGGACATAAAATATTTACAACATCAAATTTGATGACTGAGTGTGGTGGCTCACACCTGTAATCCTAACACTTTGGGTGGCCTAGGTGGGAGGATCATATGTGCCCAGGTGTTCAAGGCTATAGTGAGCTATGATCACACCACTGCACTTAGCCCAGGCAACAGAATAAGACTCTGTCACACACACACACACACACACACACACACACACACAGAGAGAGAGAGAGAAACAGAGACAGATAGATAATCCATAAACGTAAAAAAAATTTACATTTATATGTGACTTGTTTTATTTAAGTAAAATAAAGAGTTTTGTTAATTTTATTTTTTGGATAGTTGTTTGACCTTAACATTTTTAGTAAACTTATTATGTTTAAGTGCTTTCGTGACTTTCTTTTTATAAAAATGAATATAATTTCACAATATTTTCAAGTTGGTCACTGCTGATTATTAGGAAATCTATTTATTTTTTATTTCTTTGTATGTAGGGTTCTTAGTAAACTTTCTCTTAGTTCTAACTTCCCCAAAATTTTTTAAGAGAGATTATTAGATTTACCTGTTATTTATTTTTGCTTAGATTTACCTTTCATTAAAATTATTTACCATTTTTATGGACATATAATAGTTGTACATATTTATGGAGTACATGTGATGTTTTGATACAAGAATACAATATGTTATAATAAAATCAGGGTAGTTGGGATAGCCGTCACTTCAAATATTTATTGTTTCTTCGTGTTGGGAACATTCCAAATTCAGTCCTCTAGATTTTGAAAAATAATATCAATTGTTCACTACAGTCACCATATTGTGCTGCTAAACACTCAAACTTATTTGTACTATCTAACAATTTAACTATATTTTGTTACTCATAAAACAACCCCTCTTTATCCCTTCCTTCCTAGTACCCTTCCCAGCCTCTTGTAACCATCATTCTACTACCTCCATGAGATCATTTTTTTTTTTTTTAATAGCTCCCACATATGAGTGAGCAAATGCGATATACTTCTTTCTGTGTGTGGCTTATTTCACTCAAGATAATGTCCTCTAGTTCTATCTGTGTTGTTGAAAGTGACATGGTTGTATAATATTCTATTGTGTATATGTGCCACATATACTTAATCCATGAATCTGTTGATGAATACTTATGTTGATTCCATAGCTTGGCTATTGTGAAGAGTGCTACAACAAACATGGGAATGCAGATATTTCTTTAATTTACTAATTTTTTTTGGATACATACTTAGCAGTGAGGTTACTGGATCATACGGTTGTTTTATTTACAGGTTTTTGAGGAACCTCCATACTGTTCTCCATAGCATCTGTACTAATTTTCTTTTCTTTTCATTTTTTTTTTTTTTTGAGACAGGGTCTTGCTCTGTTGCCCAGGCTGGAGTGCAGTGGTTGCGATCTGAGCTCACCGCAACCTCCACCTCCTGGGTTCAAGCGATTCTCCTACCTCAGCCTCATTAGTAGCTGGGATTACAGGCACATGCAACCATACCCAGCTAATTTTTGTATTTTTAGTAGAGATGGGGTTTCACCATGTTGGTCAAGCTGGTCTTGAACTCCTGACCTCATGATCCACCCGCCTCGGCCTCCCAAAGTGCTGGGATTACAAGCGTGAGCCACCGCACCCGGCCATCCGTACTAGTTTTCATTCCTGCCAACAGAGTACAAGGGTTCTTTCTCCTTTCTCCACATCCTCATCAGCATCCATTATTATTTGTCTTTTTGACAAAATTAATTTTAACTGGAGTGAGGTGATATCTCATTGTGGTTTTTATTTGCATTTCTCTCGTGATTAGTGATGCTGAGCATTGTTTTATATACTCGTTAGCCATTTGTATGCCTTTTGCTGAAAAATGTCTATTCAGATAGTTTAACCATTTTATAATTGTGTTATAGGTTTTTGTTGTTGTTTGCTATGGCATCGTTGGCATTTCCTATATCTCCTGGTTATTGATTACATGTCAGTTGCATAGTTTACATAAGTTCTCCCATTCTGTAGGTTGTATATTTATTTTTTGATTGTTTCTTGTGCTGTTCTGTAGGTTTTTAGATTGATGATCCCATTTGTCAATTTTTGTTTTGGTTGCCTGTGTTATTGAGAAATCTTTGTCCACACCAATGTCCTGAAGCATTCACTAAATGCTTCCTTCTAATAATTTCATACTTTCAAGTCTTGCATGTAGGAGTTAATACATTTTGATTTTATATTTGTATATAAGAGAAGTCTGGTTTTATTCTTCTGCATATGGATATCCAGTTTTTTCAGCATTATTTGTTGAAAAGACTATGCTTTCCCTGATGTATGCACTTGGCATTTTTGTCAAACATGAGTTGACTGTAAATGAATAAATTTATTTTTGGATTCTCTATTCTGTTCCATTGTTCTATCCACCTGTGTTTATGCTAGCACCATGCTGTTTTGATCACTGTAGCTTTGTAGTATAATTTGAAATCAAGTAATGTGATGATTCTAGCTTTGCTCTTTTTGCTCAGAATTACTTTGACTATTGGAGTCTTTGTTGTTTCATATAGATTTTAGGATTATTTTTTCTATTTATGTGAAGAATATCATTGATATTTTGATAGAGATTACTTTGGATATGTAGATTTCTTTGGATAGTATGGACTTTTTAATGATAGTGAGTCTTATAATTCATGAGCATGCAATATCTTTCCATTTTTGTGTCCTCCTCAATGTTTTTCATTAATATTTTATAGTTTTAATTGTAGAGATCTTTCATTTCTTTGGTTAAACTTATTTTTAGGTATTTTATTTTTTGTCATAGCTATGATAAATGGGATTGCTTTCTTGGGTTCTTTTTAGATTGTTTACTGTCAGCATATATAAATGCTACTGATTTTTGTAAGTTGATTTTACTTCCGGCAACATTACTGAATTCATTTGTCAGTTCTAATAGGTTTTTGATGGACTTTTAAAGGATTTTCTAGATGTAAGATTATATTGTCTGCAAATAAGAATAATTTAACTTTTTTCTTTCCCATTTAAATGCCCTTATTTCTTCTTTTCATCTAATTGTTCTGAGTAGGACTTCCAGTACTATGTTGAATTAGAGCGGTGAAAAGTGAGAATCTTTGTTTTGTTCCATAGCTTAGAGGAAAGGTTAACAGTCTTCCTTCATTCAGTCTTATACTAGCTGTGAATTAGTCATATATGGCCTTTATTGTATTGAGTTATCTTCCTTCTATTTCCAGTTTATTGAGAGTTTTTAATTATGAAAATATGTTGAGTTTTATCAAGTGATTTTTTGGTGTTTATTGAACTGGTCCTATGGTTTTTGTCTTTTATTCTGTTGATGTGGTGTATTATGTGTATTGATTTGCATATGTTGAATCATCCTTGTGTCCCTGGGATGAATACCACTTGATCATGATGAATGGTCTTGTTGACATTTTGTTGAATTCAGTTTGCTAGTATTTTGTTAAGGATATTTGCATTTTTGTTCATCTGAGATATTGACCTGTGACTTTCCGTGTGTATGTGTGTGTGTGTGTGTCGTGTGTGTGTCTGTCTCGTATTGGTATCAGGGTAATGCTGGCCTTGTAGAATTAATTTGAAATTTCCTTCTCCTTACTTTTTTGGTAAAGTTTGAGAAGGGTGCATATATATTTATATTTCTTATTTTTCTCTTACTGAATAGATCCCTTTATCATTATAATATGACTTCCTTTGTATCTTTTTTCAGTTTTTAATCTTAAATTCTATTTTACCTGTGGTAAGTATAGCTACTCTTGCTCCTTTGGTTTTCATTAGAATAGAATATATTTTTTCCATTCCTGTCATTTTTAGTCTATGTATATTTTTATAGGTAAAGTGAGTTCCACTTTTTTAGGTAGCATATAGTTGCATCTTGTTTTTATTTATTCTAGCACTCTATGTCTTTTGTTTGGAGAATTTAGTTTATTTATATTTAATGTTATTGTTGATCGGTCAGAACTTACTATTGCCATTAAAAATTGTTTTCTGGTTGTTTTGTTAGTTCTCTCTTCCTTTATTTCTTTTTTTTCTTCATTTGTGTATAAGTTATCTTCTTTGATAGAATGTTTAAATTACCCTGTGGCTTGCAAAAAGCATCTTATAATCAATCATTTTTTAAGATGATAACAACTCTGATCACAAAGAAAGAAAAAAAGAAACAAGCAAAGAGAAAACTAAAAATCTCCCTGTTTGAACTCCATCCCCTTCAGTTTTTGAATTTTTGTTGTCTCTATATTATTTATGTTATATCTCTCTTAACAAATTGTTATAGTTATTATTTTTGATAGGTTTGTCATTCAGTATTCATATTAAAGATATGAATGGTGTACATATGGTGATTAGAGTATTCGAGTGTGTGTATTTGTTGATTTACTTACTTTTACATGAGTTATATGCCACCAAATGATTTCTTGTTTTACATTGACATCCGTTCTTTCAGACTGAAGTACTCTGTTTAGCATTTCTTGTATGACAGGTCTGGTGTTGATGAAAGTTCTCACGTCTGAAAGTTTTAATATAGACTTTATCCCCTGCATGATGGAAGGAACAAGCTTTGAATTATGCTTGAATCAGAAATAAGCTAGAACTACCTCATTCTAAGGATCTTTGGCTAATGGGGAGAAAGCAGATAAAATTTTCTTCCTTTTTCTTATTCAGAAATGATAGGGAGGTTGTAGATACATACAATGTAGCTATAGACAAAGGTGGAGATGTATTGTTTAGAAAAACAATGTAACTTAAAAATAATATATATTCATTTTGATTCTATTTAAATGTTATAGTTTGCTAGGGCCCCCATATCAAAGGATACTGAGTGGTTTAAATAATAGACATTTATTATCTCACAGGTCTGAAGACTTGAAGTCTAAGGTTGTTAAGGTGTTGGCAGGGACATAGCTACTGTGAAAGTAATAGAAAAAGTTCTGTTTAAGGTCTTTCTCCTAGCTTCTGGTTGTTTCTTGCCTTAGGGTAGCATAACTCCAATCTTCATATGGTATTCTCCGTGTTCATGTGTTTGTCATGTCGCATGGTGCCTTTTTTATAGGAGCACCAGTTACACTGTACTAAAGATCCACCCTACTCCAATATGATTGAATTTTAACTCAACTATTACCTATGCAGCAACTTTATCCCCAAATAACATCATATTTTGAGTTACTGAAGGCTAGAACATCAAAATACAAGCTGTAAGGAACACAATTAAATCCACAATAGTGAAGAATAACACAAATTTCATAAACTGGTACTATTTCCATTAAAATACTATATTTAATGGGAAAACAAAGGAGAATTCGTAAGTCTAAGCAATTCTCTCATGTGGAGAATGCAAATGTTATATTGCAGTAATTTAACACTTTTTATTTTAGAAACACAAAACTAAAGCTTGTCAAATGAGAGATTTTAATATCTTTACATTGAATTGACAAAAAGTATCATAAATGCAAGTTTGCCCTTTAGAGTTTTAAGGAAGACATTTTCATATTTGTTGAGAAATTGCATGAACCTTATTTATCAACCAAACAAAGCTGTCTATGTAAATATGTTTTCCTTTTCTCAAAGTAAGATTGTAAATAGCACACAATCTATATAAGCAAAGTATTGGTGGATCCATAAAGACAACTTTCTCTCTGGCAAAATTTATATCAAAGTTGGTAAAAGTAGATTATATATAGTTTTAAAAAATATTTTCTCATACAAATGAAGATAAATTTTAAATCCAGCACATATTAAAAATTGTATATATTGTTTTTCTCAATCTGCATTTTTTTGGCTTAGAAATTACGAAGGGTATTCAGAAAGAATAGCAATGATAGCAGGCATAATGGGCTAAATAATGACCCACCAAAGGTGTTCATATTTTAATCTCCAGAATCTGTGAACATATGACTTGGCAAAAAAAAAAAAAAGTGCCAAAAAATCAAGGACACCTCCAGCAGTACCTGTGTACTTTGTCAGGGAAGTAATAGCCTTCCCACTGAAATTCCTCCTTGTGCAAAACTATGTCACACAGACAACCTTACATTTGAAAATGCTAAAACATCAGTTTTAGCTTTTTTAGCATTAGGATAGAGACAGGTCAAGAATAAAGGGGTTTTATAATAATTGCTGGGCCAACTGGTATATATTTGCAGCCAAATAAATCTGAGAGAAAATAAAAAAAAGAAGATGTTCATTGATTTGTGATTCATGATCACAAATGACATTTATTTTCATTACTTTAACTGTACACATACTTTTAGTAGGTCAAATGACTACACAGAGAGAGTTTTATGACATTTTTTGAGGAATCACAAATAAATAAATAACCTTTTTTAAAAAAGTGGAAGTAACATGGGCCATGATGAATAACTATTAGTATGTAATTTCCACAATTTGTTCTTCTCTAGATTATGATTCATAATTGAGGCTGGAAAATATTTATACCTATTAAAAGTAAACTGAATTATATGAGGGATAAAATAAAAGCTCATATATAAATAATTTCAAAGGATAGTTAGGAGAATATTCTAATACAGAGTAATAATCAAAGCCCACAGAAATTAGAACAAATATTCAGGGTGTTTACTGTTTGAGAGGTAGTGTCTTAGGTACAGTGGATACAATTTTTAGCAGTACAGCTATGACTTCTACTGTTCCTTAGCTTCTTGTTCAGTGGAACAATTAGAGCAATAGCACCATTTTAGAAAGTTATACAAAAAAATTGTAATGTAGGCATTATTTGTTTCATTTTTTTTAAAGAGAAAAAGTGACTTAGAAAATGGCATGGAGTTTAAAAACAATCAAATATGAGTTAAATATGCCTAAACAACCATCTACTACATTGTTCTATACCACCAGCCAGCATTAAACTTATAGTAAAGTGTAGTTACATAAATTTTACCCCGTTAAGAGGTTTTCCTCCCCTAGCATAGTACTGCACGTATCAGCCAAATGGTCTAAAACTTATTTATTAACCTCCATGAATCTTGATTTTGTCATTTATAAAATAGGCAATCATGACTTTCTTGTGAAATTACTAGAAGGTCTGGATAAGAAAATACATGTAATGAACTTTATTATATCCCTAGCAGAAATGCATTTGTGTTATAGTCCTGGATGTCAAAAGTCCAAAATGAATCTCAAATCAAGGTGTCGGCAGGGCTGAGATTCCTCTGGAAGTTCATTAATTATAGCTAGTTTTTGATTAACATTGAGATTATAAACTTTATGAAGGCAGGGGCTTGTTGTTAGTTTTCTTTAACATGAACATAGAGTCATGAATGCAACAAGGACTCTACACAAATGAGACTGGCCATTTTCTGTTTAAGAAAAGTAAACAAACATTTACATGAATATAAACAAATCACAGTTTTCATTTTATGTTAAGATTCTAGCCGGGCGCGGTGGCTCAAGCCTGTAATCCCAGCACTTTGGGAGGCCGAGACGGGCGGATCACGAGGTCAGGAGATCGAGACCATCCTGGCTAACATGGTGAAACCCCGTCTCTACTAAAAATACAAAAAACTAGCCGGGCGAGGTGGCGGCGCCTGTAGTCCCAGCTACTCGGGAGGCTGAGGCAGGAGAATGGCGTGAACCCGGGAGGCGGAGCTTGCAGTGAGCTGAGATCCGGCCACTGCACTCCAGCCTGGGCGACAGAGTGAGACTCCGTCTCAAAAAAAAAAAAAAGATTCTATTATTAATAATCCAATACATATAGAATAAAGCCGTGATTACCAATTGTTTACTGATTATACAATTGGCCAAAAAGGAAAAAAAGAAAAACAGCTATTTTTATAAAGAATACATAAATGTTGGCACTCTTACTCTGATCATAGTATTGTTAATATGGGCATGATGTGAAAAACTTTAAAAGGCGTATTTCTTTTTTGAGCTCAACCATTAACAGTTTTAGGCATTTGCTCTAAGAAAATTATCAGAACTTCCATATCATAGTTTACATGTAAGAATGTTCTTTATAATAATATATAAATACTGATGTATTGGGAACTGCCTAAATACTCTGAACTATACTATTAAACAGTGATTTTTTAATTGTAAATAGATTGCCTTCTTGATTTGACTCTCAGCTTTACTGATAGAAAATGCAATCAATAAATAGTGATGATTATTCCATACAAAATACTACTATGCAGCTATGAAGAGAAATTATCTCAATAAATAATTACAGGAACGTTTTTCAAATAAGTGAAAAAGAGCACTTGTATTCAGCTACACAGACACTATGGAAATCATGGCTGTATTTGTAAAAGTCAAGAACTTTATCAACAAAAATCTGTAATGTTGAGAACCTGTATTAGTTTCTTATTGCTGCCATTACAAACTCCCATAAACAGAGTGGCTTAAAACAATACAAATTTATTTGTGTTGTAGTTCTGGAGGTCAAAAGCCCAAAATGAGTCTTAAATCACAGTGTCAACAAGGACTGAATTTATTCTGGAAATTCTAGGAGAGAATCTATTGCCTTCCCTTTTCCAGTTTCTAAAGACGACCCCTGCTCCTTGGTTCATGGCTCTATTCTTTCATCTTCAAATCTAGTAACATCAGGTTGAATCATTTTGCCTCCCTCTTTCACTATTAATGACCCTTGAACTTATGTTGGGCCCATCCAGATAATCCAAGATGATCTCTTCACTTTAAGGTCATCTGAATTACATTTTAATTATATGTGCAACCCTAATTCTCCTTTGCCATGCAAGTTAACATGTTTGCAGTTTCTGTGGATAAAAACATAATCAGCTTTGTGGAGGTCATTATTTTGCGTACCACAGACCCCTAGATGACTTTAGCGTGATTACATGTGGAGCTAAATAAAACTCATGGAGGTCATGAGAGTGACGGCTAGAGGCTAAGGATGGTGAGGCATAACATTGTGAGGCTTATATCGTAAGACAGAACTTGGTACAGAAGGGCCAAACTGCTTGGTATCAATGACATTGGTGTACCATGTTTATTGCAGTGCTTGTTGCTGGAGGTGTATAGTGTCTGCCACTAGATGGCTGGACTCCGGGGTTTGAGAGGCCAACCTATACTTAAAAGTACTGGAATAAAGTGACGTCTCTGTATTACACTGTTGAACTTCTAGTTTTCCAAAACATAATAGCCAGAGCAGCAAAAATTTTAGAAAATAAGACCCTTACAATCTTTTAGTTTCCTTTGCTGATGATGTAATGAAAATAATAGATTATTCTAGAACATTTGCAATGTTCCTGGTAGTATTCCAAATACTTTAAATAAACAAAACTGTTTAAGTTTCTCAAGAACCACTGGAGGCAGAATAGTTAGAAACAGTAAGTTTGAATAACTTGTGTGATACTCTATTACAATAGTTTAAATCTATATGTTTTTAAGAGTGTGAGTTCTCATCTCTACCCTTTCTCTCTTCAGGAGTTCTTCCTTTACTATATGTGCTTTTTCAGAGTTTTGAATTGCTATAAGTAGATAACTTCCAGAAGGAAGAAATGGTACTTTCTGCCAATATTGGCATTTACAGTTGTTAATATGTGTTGAGTAAACCATTATAGTAACATTGCTTATACAACAAACTGCTGAAATGAGATACAACAATTACAGTTAGGTATCATATCATCTGGAAAGATGCACTCTGCCGTACATAATCTGGACATTTGTATTTAGTATTTTCTCCCAGAGTGCTGTGGACAGTGAATTTCTAAGCATTTATAACAGTGTTATATTTACCTATTTACTTGGCTTTTTATAGTCTGTGATTCTCAATCAAATCATATAATTTACAGTGCATTACCTCTTGTATATCTAGCATGTTCTATAGTGCCTGGAGTATAGTTGATACTAAAAGAAACTTCTTAGTGAAAGAATGTAAATGAGTAATTGATGGGTCCCAGGAAGTGTTTTTTATATAAGAATAATTTTTGGCCTCACAGGAGAAGATTGTGGCAGTATTCACTTCTCTTCTGTTTTTTGAAAGATTTTGTATAGATTTGATGCTAATTCTTCCATATATTTTTGGTATAATTCAACAGTGAAGCAAACCGGGCATGTGGTTTTCTTACTTGGAAGCTTTCAAACATTGTATTCCATTTTATTTTATTGATATAGAACTATGCCTATTTCTTACTGAGTGATATTTGTGTCTTTTAAGGAATTTGTCTATTTTATTTATCTTAAAATTTATTGGCATGAACTTATTGACAAGATTATCAAATATTTTACAGCATTGTCAAATTAAAATGTATGTATCACACAATTTGGTTATTTTTATTTTATTTATAAATTTATACAACTGTTAGCGAAATCAATTTTAAAATATTTTCGTCATTCTCAAAAGAAAACCTGTACCCCCTAACAGTTATTCTCCATTCCCCTCCAAACCCCTCAGCCCTAGACAGCTATAAATTTATTTTCTGTTTTATAGATTTACCTATTCCAGACATATGGTAAAGACGGAATCACAGTATGTCATTTTCTGTGACTGCTTCTTTGAATGCTTCTAGCATAATGTTTTCCAGATCCACCTATATCGTAGTATGTATCAATGCTTTACTCCATTTTATAGCTTGGATGATAGTCCATCAATGGATATATCAGTTCTCTTTTGACATTTGAGGTGTTTCCATGATTTGCTATTATACATGGTGCTGTTATGAAATTATGTGTATAAGTTTTGTGTGGACATATGTTTTTATTTCTTTGGGGTATGCACTGCGGAGTGAAATTGATGTATCATATGCTAAGTCTATATTTAACCATTTGAGGAACATCCAGAATGTTTTCCAAAGCAGCCTCACCATTTTACATTCCCACTGCCAGTGTCTGAGGATTGCAATTTCTCCTCATTCTTGCTAATACTTATTATCTGTCTTTTTTATTTTAGTCATCATAATAAAAGTGAAATAGTATCTCGTGTGGTTTTCATTTTCATTTTACTGTTGCTGACATTGGGTATCTTTTCCTGTTTGTAATGGACTTTTGTAGTAATATACTTCATAGATAAATGTTTACAGATCCTCTGCCTACTTTCTAAATTGTTTGTATTTGTATGATTGAATTATAAGAGTTCTTTGCATATTCTAGATATAATTCTCTCATCAAATATGTTATTTGCAAATATTTCTCCTTTCCTGAGATTGTCTTTTAGCTTTCCTTATGATATATGTCTTGTTTCTAATGGTAAAAACTTCTGAGGCAAAAATTGTTAATTTTAGTGAAGTCTAATTAATCTATTATTTGTTAGTTGGTTGTACTTTTTGTGTCTTAGCCTTTACTCAAGCTAAGGTCATGAAGATTTATTCTCATATTTTCTTCTAAGAGTTTTAATTCTTATAGTTAGTTCTATGATCTATTTTTATTTAATTTGGTGTGTGGGATGATTCCCAACTTCATTCTTTTGCATGAGACTATCTGATTGCCTCAGAATAGTTAGTTGAAAAGAATAGTATTTTATTCTATCGAATTTTCCTGGCGCCTAATCAAGAAGTAATGGGCTACGAATGTTAAGCATTGTTTCTGAACTCCTAGTTCTTTTCCATTGATCTTTATAACTATCCTTGTGCCAATACCATTCTGTCTTAATTACCGTAACTTTGTGGTGAATTTTGAAATTGGCAATTGTGACTTCTTCAACTTTTTTCTTTTACAGGTTGGCTTGGCTATTCTGTGTCCCCTGAATTTCCATATAAGTTATAGGATCAGCTTGATAAATTCTGCAAGGAAAGTATTTGGGATTTTGATGGAAAATGCATTGACACTACATCAATTTCAGGATTTTTGCCATTTTAATAATAATGTCTTGCAGCCCATTAATGTGATTAACATAAGATGGCTTTTGATTTACTTAGGTCTTCTTTATTTCAATTATTTCACACCCAAGTGTGCATGTGTGTGTATGTGTATTTGTTTTCAGTGCCTTGTACTTCTTTTGTTAATTTCTAAATTTATTTTTATTCCAAATGTTATCCTTTTTCATTGTGTTGCTAATGCGATTATTTTTAAAAATATCACTTTTAGATTATTCATTGCTATTGTGTGGGATATAATTGATTTTTAGATACTGATTTTGTATCTTGCAGTCTTGTTGAACTCATTTATTAATTGTATGGTTTTTAAAGTAAACTCTCTTTTTTATGCCTAAGATTATGTCATTTGGAATATTGACAGCTTTATTTCTTTCTTTCCAATCTGGGTGCTTTTAATTTATTTTTCTGCCCTAATTGATCTGCCTAGAGCTTCTCAGGACAATATTAAACAGAACTGTGAAGAACATAGATCTATATATTTTTCCTGATCCTAATGAGAAAGTATTTTGCATTTCATGGTTAGGTAGAATGTTACCTGTGGAGTTTTCATACATATCCTTTATAAGGTTGAGAAAAATCTCTTTATATTCCAAGTTCACTTAGTGTTTTGGATTTTTTTTTTTTTTTTTTTTTTTTTTTTTTTTTTTTTACACAATGTCTCATACTGTCACCCAGGCTGGAATGTAGTGGCACAATCATAGTTCACTGTAACCTCAAATTCCTGTGTGCTGAAGTTATCCTACTGCCTCAGCCTCCCAGATAGCTAGGACTAGAAGAGCATACCACCATACCTAGTTAGTTTTTAACATTTTTTGCAGAGAAGAGGTCTCATCATGTTGCCAAGCTGGTCTCAAATTCCTGGACTCAAGTGATCCTCCCACTTTGGCCTCCAAAGCACTTGGATTACATGTATAAGCCACCATGCCAAGCCGGATTTTTTTTCAAATTATTTTTCTGCATTTAATAATATGACTGCAGTTTCTAACCTTTATTCTATTGATATAATGTGTTATATTAATATATATTTACATGTTGAACCAATTCTACATTTCTGGGATGAATCTCAGTAGTCATAGTTTATAATCTTCTTTTACGTTTGTTGGAATTGATTTGCTTATGTTTTCTTGAGGATTTTTGTATGTATATTCATAGGAGATGTCTTCTGTACTTTCCTGTTATATTTTTGTCCAGTTTCCACATCAGGGTATTACTTGCTTCATAGAATGAGTTGGTTGTGTATTCTCTTCTATTTTTGAAAGAGTTTATCAATAATTGACATTAATTCTTAATTAAATGTTAAGTAGAATTTTCTAGTGAAGCCATTACACTACTTTATGGGATGGCTTTTAAATTCAATCTCTCTATTTTCACAGGTCTGTTCAGATTTTAAATTCTCCTTGAGACAATTTCAGAAGTTCATTTCTTTTAAGGACATGGCTTATTTAATCTAGGTTACCTAATTTTATGACTACATACTTGTTCATAGTTTTCCCTAGTAATCCTTTCTATTCCTTAAGGTGGTAGTGATGTCCCATCTTTCATTTTTGGTTTTAGAAAGTTAAGACTTCTCTTTCTTCTTAGTAAATGTAGCTAATAGATTATCAATTCTATTGACCTTTTTAAATAACTAACTTTGAGTTTCATTGGTTTTCTGTATTGATTTTCTATTCTGTTTTATTATTTTCTTAACTTTAATTAAATACTTAACTTAGTATTTCTTTCCTTTGAATGTTTTATGTTTTGTTTGCTCTTTTTGTCCAGTGTTTTAAGGTGCAAGATGAAGTTATTGATTTGAGATTTTTTTTCATTAGTTTAGATATTTACAGCTACAAATTTTTGTTTATGCACTGATTAAGCCACATAAATAAATTTTGGTTTGTTACAATTTTCATTTTAATTCATCATAATATTGTTTCTCTAGCAATTTTCTATTTGATTTATTATTTGAACTGTTCATTAAGACTATATTGTTTAATTTTTACATACGTATGAACTTCTAAATTTCTTTGTTATTGATTTCTAAGTTCATACCACTGTGATTGACAAACATGCTTCATCCCAATCCTCTTAAATTTATTCAGGCTTGTCTTATGGTCTATCCTAGATATGGTCTATTCTAGAAAATGTTCAGCATACACTGGGAAAGAACGTATATACTGTTGCTGTGTAGTAGATTGTTTTATAGATATCTCTCATGGCTATTTGGTTTACAGTGTCTTCTTGGTCTTCACTTCTCCTATTGATTAGTTGCCTACTTGCGACTTGCTCTATCCGTTATTAAAAGTGAAGTGTTAGTATCTCCTACTAATGATTTTGAATTGCGTATTTCTAACTTCAGTGGCCAGTTTTTGTTTCATGAACTTAGAGATTTTCTTGTTAGGTGCATGTAGACTCATGATTTTGAAATATTTCATATGGGTTAACTATTTTATAAATATAAAATGTCCCTTTTAACTGTAGTAACATTTTTTGCTTTATTTATTATTTCTTTATTATACTTTAAGTTCTAGGGTACATGTGCACAACTTGCTGGTTTGATACATAGGTATACATGTGCCATGCTGGTTTGCTGCACCCATCAACTCATCGTTTACGTTAGGTATTTCTCCTAATGCTATCCCTCCCTCAGCACCCTACCTCCCGACATGTCCCAGAGTGCGATGTTCCACGCCCTGTCTCTAAGTGATCTCATTTTTCAGTTCCCACCTATGAATGAGAACGTGCGGTGTTTGCTTTTCTGTCCTTGTGATAGTTTGCTGAGAATGATGGTTTCCAGCTTCATTCATGTCCCTGCAAAGGACATGAACTCATCCTTTTTTATGGCTGCATAGTATTCCATGGTATGTATATGCCACATTTTCTTAATCCAGTCTATCATTGATGGACATTTCGGTTGGTTCCAAGTCTTTGCTATTGTAAATAGTGCTGCAATAAATGTGTGCATGTGTCTTTATAGTAGAATGATTTGTAATCCTTTGGGTATATACCCAGTAATGAGATTGCTGGGTCAAATGGTATTTCTAGTTCTAGATCCTTGAGGAATCGCCATACTGTCTTCCACAATGGTTGAACTAATTTACACTCCCACAAACAGTGTAAAGGCATTCCTATTTCTCCACATCCTCTCCAGCATCTGTTGTTCCCTGATTTTTTAATGATTGCCATTCTAACTGGCATGAGATGGTATGTCATTGTGGTTTTGATTTGCATTTCTCTAATGACCAGTGATAATGAGCATTTTTTCATGTGTCTGTTGGCTGCATATATGTCTTCTTTTGAGAAGTGTCTGTTCATATATTTTGCCCACTTTTTGATTTTTTTTTTTTTTTTTTGGTAAATTTGTTTGAGTTCTTTGTAGATTCTGGATATTAGTCCTTTGTCAGATGGATAGATTGCAAAAATGTTCTCTCACTTTGTAAGTTGTCTGTTCACTCTGATGGTAGTTTCTTTTGCTGTGCAGAAGCTTAATTAGTTTAATTAGATTCCATTTGTCAATTTTGGCTTTTGTTGCCATTGCTTTTGGTGTTTTAGTCATGAAGTCCTTGCCCATTCCATTGCCTAGATTTTCTTCTAGGGCTTTTATGGTTTTAGGTCTAACATTTAAGTCTTTAATCCATCTTGAATTAATTTTTGTATAAGGTGTAAGGAAGGGATCCAGTTTCAGCTTTCTACATATGGCTAGCCAGTTTCCCCAGTACTGCTTATTAAATAGGGAATCCTTTCCCCCTTTCTTGTTTTTGTCAAGTTTGTCAAAAATCAGATGGTTCTAGATGTGTGGTGTTATTTCTGAGGACTCTATTCTGTTCCATTGGTCTATATCTCTGTTTTGGTACCAGTACCATGCTGTTTTGGTTACTGTAGCCTTGTAGTATAGTTTGAAGTCAGGTAGCATGATGCCTCCAGCTTTGTTCTTTTTGCTTAGGACTGTCTTAGTAATGCAGACTCCTTTTTGGTTCCATATGAACTTTAAAGTACTTTTTTTTCAATTCTGTGAAGAAAGTTATTGGTAGCTTGAGGGGGATGGCATTGAATCTATAAATTACTTTGTACAATGTGGCCATTTTCACGGTATTGATTCTTCCTATCCATGAGCATGGAATATTCTTCCATTTGTTTGTGTCCCCTTTTATTTCATTGAGCAGTGGTTTGTAGTTCTCCTTGAAGAGGTCCTTCACATCCCTTGTACTTTGGATTTGTAGGTATTTTATTCTCTTTGTAGCAGTTGTGAATGGGAGTTACTCATGATTTGGCTGTCTGTTTGTCTGTTAATGGTGTATAGGAATGCTTGTGACTTTTGCACATTGATTTCGTATCCTGAGACTTGGCTGAAATTGCTTATCAGCTTAAGGAGATTTTGGGCTGAGACGATGGGGTTTTCTAAATATACAATTATGTCATTTGCAAACAGCGACAATTTGACTCCCCGTTTCCTAATTGAATACCCTTTATTTGTTTCTCTTCCCTGATTTCCCTGGCTAGGACTTCCAACACTATATTGAATAGGCATGGTGAGAGAGGGCATCCCTGTCTTGTACCAGTTTTCAAAGGGAATGCCCATTCAATATAATATTGTCTGTGGGTTTGTCATAAATAGCTCTTATTATTTTGAGATACGTTCCATCATACCTAGTTTATTGAGAGGTTTTAGTATGAAGGGCTGTTGAATTTTGTCAAAGGCCTTTTCTGCATCTATTGAGATAATCATGTGGTTTTCATCATTGGTTCTGTTTATGTGATGGATTACATGTATTGATTTACATATGTTGAACCAGCCTTGCATCTCAGGGATGAAGCCGACTTGACCATGGTGGATAAGCTTTTTGATGTGCTGCTGGATTCGGTTTGCCAGTATTTTATTGAGGATTTTCTCATTGATATTCATCAGGGATATTGGTATAAAATTCTCCTTTATTATTGTGCCTCTGCCAGGCTTTGGTATCAGGATGATGTTGGCCTCATAAAATGAGTTAGGGAGGATTCCCTCTTTTTCAATTGATTGGAATAGTTTCAGAAGGAATGGTACCAACTCTTCTTTGTACCTCTGGTAGAATTCGGCTGTGAATCCATCTAGTCCTGGACTTCTTTTGGTTGGTACGCTATTAATTATTGCCTCAATTTCAGAGCCTGTTATTGGTCTATTCATAGATTCAACTTCTTCCTAGTTTAGTCTTGGTAGGGTGTATGTGTCCAGGAATTTATCAATTTCTTCTAGATTTCCTAGCTTATTTGCATAGAGGTGTTTATAGTATTCTCTGATGGTAGTTTGTATTTCTGTGGGGTCAGTGGTGATATCCCCTTTATCATTTTTTATTGCATCTATTGATTCTTCTGTTTTTTCTTCTGTATTAGTCTTGCTAGTGGTCTATCAATTTTGTTGATCTTTTCAAAAAACTAGCTCCTAGATTCATTGATTTTTTGAAGGGTTTTTTTGTGTCTCTATCTCTTTCAGTTCTGCTCTGATCTTTGTTATTTCTTGTCTTCTGCTAGCTTTTGAATGTGTTTGCACTTGCTGCTTTATATTTTTTACTTGTAATGTCAGAGTGTCAATTTTAGATCTTTCCTGCTTTCTCTTGTGGGCATTTAGTGCTATACATTTCCCTCTACACACTGCTTTAAATGTGTCCCATACATGGTATGTTGTGTCTTTGTTCTCATTGGTTTCAAAGAACATCTTTATTTCTGCCTTCATTTTGTTATTTACCCAGTAGTCATTCAGGAACAAATTGTTCAGTTTCCATGTACTTGTGTGGTTTTGAGTGAGTTTCTTTTTTTTTTTTTTTTTTTTTTTTTTTTGAGGCAGAGTCTCGCTCTGTCGCCCGGACTGGAGTGCAGTGGCCAGATCTCAGCTCACTGCAAGCTCCGCCTCCCGGGTTTACGCCATTCTCCTGCCTCAGCCTCCCGAGTAGCTGGGACTACAGGCGCCCGCCACCTCGCCCGGCTAGTTTTTTTGTATTTTTAGTAGAGACGGGGTTTCACCGTGTTAGCCAGGATGGTCTCGATCTCCTGACCTCGTGATCCGCCCGTCTCGGCCTCCCAAAGTGCTGGGATTACAGGCTTGAGCCACCGCGCCCGGCCTTGAGTGAGTTTCTTAATCCTGAGTTCTAATTTGATTGCACTGTGGTCTTAGAGACAGTGTGTTGTGATTTCTCTTCTTTCACATTTGCTGAGGAGTGCTTTACTTCCAATTATGTGGTCAATGTTAGAATAAGTGTGATGTGGTGCTGAGAAGAATGTATATTCTGTTGATTTGGGGTGGAGAGTTCTGTAGATGTCTATTAGATCTGCTTGTTGCAGAGCTGTGTTCAGGTCCTGGATATCCTTGTTAACTTTCTGTCTCGTTGATCTGTCTAATATTGACAGTGTGGTGTTAAAGTCTCCCATTATTATCGTGTGGGAGTCTAAGTCTCTTCGTAGGTCTCTAAGGACTTGCTTTATGAATCTGTGTGCTCCTCTATTGGGTGCATATATATTAAGGTTAGTTAGCTCTTCTTGTTGAATTATTCCCTTTACCATTATGTAATGGACTTCTTTGTCTCTTTTGATCTTTGTTGGTTTAAAGTCTGTTTTATCAGAGACTAGGATTGTAACCCCTGCATTTTTTTGCTTTCCATTTGCTTGGTAGATCTTCCTCCATCCCTTTATTTTGAGCCTATGTGCATCTTTGCATGTGAGATGGATCTCCTGAATATAGCACACTGATAGGTCTTGACTCTTTATCCAATTTGCCAGTCTGTGTCTTTTAATGGGGGCAATTAGCCCATTTACATTTAAGGTTAATATTGTTATGTGTGAATTTGATCCTGTCGTTATGATGTTGTCTGGTTTTTTTGTCCGTTAATTGATACAGTTTCTTCATAGCATCAATGGACTTTACAATTTGGCATGTTTTTGCAGTGGCTGGTACTGGTTGTTTCCATGTTTAGTGCTTCCTTCAGGAGTTCTTGTAAGCCAGCCCTGGTTGTGACAAAATCTCTCAGCATTTACTTGTCTGTAAAGGATTTTATTTCTCCTTCACTTATGAAGCTTAGTTTGGCTGGATATGAAATTCTGGGTTGAAAATTCTTTTCTTTAAGAATGCTGAATATTGACTCCCACTTTCTTCTGGCTTGGAAGGTTTCTGCTGAGAGATCTGCTGTTAGTCTGATGAGCTTCCCTTTGTGGGTAACTTGACCCTTCTCTCTGGCTGCCCTTAACACTTTTTCCTTCATTTTAACCTCTGTAAATCTGACAATTACATGTCTTGGGATTGCTCTTTGCGAGGAGTATCTTTGTGGTGTTCTCTGTATTTACTGAATTTGAATGTTGGCCTGCCTTGCTATGTTGGGGAGGTTCTCCTGGATAATATTCTGAATAGTGTTTTCCAACTTGATTCCAGTCTCCCTAACACTTTCAGGTACACCAATAAAATGTAGATTTGATCATTTCACATAGTCCCATATGTCTTGGAGACTTTATTCATTTCTTTTTACTCTTTTTTCTCTAACACTCTTTTCTTGTTTTATTTCATTAATTTGATCTTCAATCACTGATACCCTTTCTTCCACTTGATAGAATCGGCTATTGAGTCTTGTGCATGGGTCACAAAGTTCTTGTGCCATGGTTTTTCAGTTCCATCAGGTCATTTAAGGTCTTCTCTACACTGTTTATTCTAGTCAGCCATTCATCTAATCTTTTTTCAAGGTTTTTAGCTTGCTTGCGATGAGTTTGAACATCCTCCTTTAGCTCAGAGAAGTTTGTTATTATCGACCTTCTGAAGCCTACTTCTGTCAACTCCTCAAAGTCACTTCTCCAGTTTTGTTCTGTTGCTATTGAGGAGCTGCAATCTTTTGGAGGAGAAGAGGCGCTCCAATTTTTAGAATTTTCAGCTTTTCTGCTCTGGTTTCTCCCTATCTTTGTGGTTTTATCTACCTTTGGTTTTTGATGTTGTTGCCCTACAGATGGGGTTTTGGCATAGATGAGCTTTGTGTTGATGTTGATGCTATTCCTTTCTGTTTGTTAGTTTTCCTTCTAACAGTCAGGTCCCTCAGCTGCAGGTCTCTTGGAGTTTGCTGGAGTTCCACTCCAGACCCTGTTTTCCTCAGTGTCACCAGCGGAGGCTGCAGAACAGCAAATATTACTGCCTGATCCTTCCTCTGGAAGCTTTGTCCCAGAGAGGCAGCTGCCTATATGAGGTGTCTGTTGGCTCCTACTGGGAGGTGTCTCCCAGTTAGGCTACTCGGGAGTCAGGGACCTACTTGAGGAGGCAGTCTGTCCGTTCTCAGAGCTCAAATGCCATGCTGGGAGAACAACTGCTTTCTTCAGAGCTGTCAGACAGGGACGTTTAAGTCTGCAGAAGTCGTCTGTTGCCTGTTGTTAAGCTATGCCCTGCCCACAGAGGTGGAGTCTAGAGTCTATAGGCCTTGTTGAGCTGTGGTGAGCTCTGCCGGGTTCGAACTTCCCAGTGACTTTGTTTTCCTACTCAAGCCTCAGCAACGGCGGATGCCCCTCCCCCAGCCAGGTTGTCCTCTGGCAGATTGATTTCAGACTGCTGCACTAGCAGTGAGCAAGGCTCCATGTGCGTGGGAAACGCTGAGCCAGGCACAGGAGAGAATCACTTTGCCTGCCAGTTGCTAAGACCTCAGTTAGAAATGCAGAAATCACCTGTCTTCTGCATTGATCATGCTGGGAACTGCAGACCAGAGCTGCCCCTATTTGGCCGTCTTTACATATTTTGCTTTGAAGCATGTTTTGTTTGATAATAGTATATCCACTCCAGTGTTCTTGATGTTGCTTGTATAAAATATATTTTACCATACTTTAATGTTCAAACTGTTTGTTTCTTTAAAGTGTATCTCTGATTTTATTCATATTGTCAGCAATGACAGAATTTCTTTCTTTTAAAGACTGTGTAGTATTCAATTGTGCATATTTACCACCTTTTCCTTATCCATTCATTTAGTGATGGACACTTAGTATGCTTCCGTGGGTTGTCTATTGTGAATAATGCTGAAATGAACATGGGAATGCTGGTATATTTTTGAAAGAACAATTTCAATTCCTTTGGCTATACCCATAAGTGGGATTGTTGGATTATATGGTAATTCTATTTTTATTTTTTGAGGAACCTCCATACTATTTTTCAAAATGACTGTACTAATTTATTTTCTCACCAATAATATAACAGGATTTATTTTTCTCTACATCCTCACCAACACTTGCTATCACTTGTCTTGTAGTTAATAACAATTCTAACAAATGTGAGATGAAATTTCATTGTATTTTAATGTGTATTTTCCTGATGATTAAAGATGTTGAGCATTTTCTCATATATCTGTGAGGCACAGAAAGATAAATAATGTAAGATCTCAATTATATGTAGAATCTAAAAATGTTAACATCATAGAAACAGAGAGTAGAAAATTAGTTACCAGGGGCTGGGGGAGAGGAAGAGAGGTAAGGAAAAGGTAAGATATTGATCAAAGGGTACAAAGTCTCAGTTAGACTACAGGAATAGATTTCAGTGATCTATTGTACCTCACACTGGTCACAGTAAATAATAATGTCCTTTATATTTCAAAATTGCTAAAGAAATTGATGTTTAATGTTCTCACCACATATACAAAAAATAAGTTGAGGCAATAGATATATTGATTAGCATGACTTAGTTTTCCTAGAATGTGCACATAAATCAGAACATTTCATTGTGCACCATAAATACACACAATTATTATTTGTCAACTGAAAATAAATAAATAAAATTTCTGGCATCAAAAATGAGGGGTTGGCAAACTGTGGCCCACAAGCCGAATCTGACCCACTGCTTGATTATATATTTTTTAATTACTGAAAAAAAAATAAAAGAAGAATTGATAAAAATTATGTGAAATTAAAACTTCAGTGATGTAGAGTTTTACTAAAACACATAAAAATAAAGATGTGTTCTGCAGAGACACTGTAGCATATAGTTGAATCTTGAATTTTTAATAAACATAGTCAAGATTAGCAGTAGTCACCTGTTAATCTTGTGGCTACTTTGTACATAATACATTATTTTCTTTTGATTTAAAGAATTAAGATTTTCTTTTTAACAGTCTCTGATATTTAAATGGATTTCTCCATCCATTCGTATTTAATGTTATTAATATTGTTGAATTTACGTCTGCCATTTTAGTGTTGTTTTCCATATATCTTCATCTTTTTATTCTTTTTATCTTCCTTTACTACTTTCTTATGCATTACTTGGATATTTTCTAGTATAAGATTTTAATTACTTTAATGTAATTTAATTTAATTTACTTTAATGACTTTTGGAGTCGTTGTCATAGTGCTTTTTAGAGTGCTTAAAATGTGCATTTTAACTTATCAGAATCTAGTTTAGATTTATACTAAATTCCACTGAAATATAGAAATATTACTCATATATAGCTCTATTCCTATTTTTAATTTTGTGCTATTATTGCTATACATATTATATCTATATCTTACATGCCACAGAATGTACTTATATAAATTTTCAAAAATAGTAATAAATGTATCAAAAGTAAAAAAGCCTTTTAAAGAAGTGTAGCAAAGAAAAGAATGTATTTATAGTGTTTACTATATTTCCATTCTTGTTTACTATTTCTGTTACTTTTCACATTGTGCTGGAGATTCAGATTGCCATTTCTTGACCAGTATAACTTAATATAGCTTTGTTTGCACCTGCCTCCGTTGTTCTTTTATTGTCAAATAGATTATATCACATTAGTATGCATAATAGAACAGAGCATTCTTTCTCTTTCCTGTATGTGTATATAGGGGTGCTTTTCAGTCAATTAAAAGAAGAAAAACAAACATGCAATTATATTATGTTTATAATTACCTACATAATTATCTTTACCAGTTTTTGTTTTCATGTAGATTCAAATACTTGCCCTGAGCCTGAAGAACATTCTTTAATATTTCTTGTAAAGCAGGTTATCTTGTAACAAGTAATCTCAGTTTTGGTTTACCTCAAGATAGCTTCATTTTGCCTTCATTTTGGAAGTTAGTTTTGTTTGTTACAAAATTCTTGGTTGTTTCTTTCAGCATTCTGAATATGTTTCCCTTTGTCTTGTCATCTTTGAGAAGTCACCTGTTAATCTTGTTGTGGCGATTTTGAACATAACATATGATTTTCTTTTGATTTAAAGATTTAAGATTTTCCTTTTAATTTTGACTTTCAACTTTTATATATGGCATATGGTGGAGAATGATCTCTTTCTATTTTTCCTATCTGGAGTTTATACCCATTATTTCGACATCTCGATTAAGTTTGGGTATTAGTCAAGGTTTCCACACAGAACCAAAAAGGTAGATAGACAGACAGATAGACATAGATATGTGACAGCATGCTTATCAGTGGGATTTGCTCATGTGATTATGGACACTGGGAAGTCCCATGACAAGCTATCTACTAGCTGGAGACACCAGGGTGTTAGTAGCTTCAGTCCAAGCCTGAAGATCTCAGAACCAGAGAAGCTAATAATATAACTGTCAGTCTAAAGCCAAAGGCCTGAGAACTTGGGATGCTGCTAGTTTAAGTCTTGAAGTCCAAAGACTGAGGAGCCTGGAATTATTGTCCAAGGACAGAATAGGAAAAGTGAATCCCAGCTCCAGTAGATAAATTGGCATATTTGCTTCTTTGTTTTTGTTCTCTCTGGGTCCCCAGCAGACTGGATGGTCATAGACATATACATGTGGATCTCAATTAAGTATTT
Source organism: Trachypithecus francoisi (assembly GCF_009764315.1). NCBI lineage: Eukaryota > Metazoa > Chordata > Mammalia > Primates > Cercopithecidae > Trachypithecus > Trachypithecus francoisi. Next base: position 100,252,221 of record NW_022681454.1, read on the forward strand.
GAATATAAGAGTCAAATTAAAGGAGAGACTTCGAGGTTGGAGCTATACATTAGAGGGTCTTCAGCATATATAGACAGTGTTTAAGACTTTGGGGCTGATTATAAACAAGAAAGTAATTATAAATAAACTATTTAAGGACTACCCTCTGAAATGCTCTACCATTAATAAGTCAAAAAGGAAAGAGAAATTATCAAGCAGAACTGAGGGGAAGCAGTAAAAAGGCACATACAATTTTCTGGAAGCCATGTGATGTGTATAAAGAAGGGGAAAAATCATCCAGGTCATATTTTGTTGACAGGTCATGAACAAGAAATACAATAAACAGAGAAACACGAGGAAAAAATTGAATACTGACCATTAGATTTAGCAATGTGAAGTGAGGTGATCTTACTATATAATTATGTATTCAGAGATAAGCAGATGTATACATAAATCATATAAATATTGATAGATGTATAAATATATATACAGCTTTACTTTGACTCTTATATTCAAATGCTTACTTGAGATCTACATTTATATTTCTATCAAGCATTTCAAAAGCAATCCCTTTAAACTTACATAAATATAGATATATGTATAAATATGCCATATATTAATATATCAGTATAAATATAGACAGGTATACCTTTGATATATAAATATATTACATGTAAAAATACATTTGTTATAAGAATCTATTCTTATGCCACTGTAGTAGATAAGTGGGTAGGGTAGACAGTTGGAAGAAGATGAATATGAAGTGGAGGAAGATAGTTCAGACCAACATCTTGCAAAGATCAGTTGAACTCAGTTGGATCAACTAAAATCCACAATGCCTTTCATGCTTCTAGCCTCTAACTTCAATGCTATGGATATTCTTCAAGAAAAGCGGGCACCTCACAAAACTAAGCAAGTACCTGGCTAAGGAGTCAGAGAAAATGAAGGAGCATTCAGAGAGAGCTGGAGTTGTTGCAGGAATGCTAACAAGGTGAACAACCAGTGATTGACAATGTGTACAGGTTCCAAGGGTACCTCACGCCTTGCTCTGACCTGTCTACCTTTCTAGTACGTAAAATAAATATAGCCACTATTTCTTTTCTGTTTCCCAGATATTGCCTAAAATGTTTATTGTAACGAATAACTCATAACCATGCAGGTAAGTATTTTTAGCTTAAGTAATTTGACACCGTATAAATATGTCAAAATTCTCAAAAAATCAATGGAATGGTGTGAACGAACGACTCAAAAAAAGAAAACACTTACATTTATGTGGTGAAAAGTGAGATTGATGAGATTGGTGATGGAGTATAGGCAATTCTCTGAAATTGCCTACTTTAAAATTTTTAATTTCCTGTAGTTTACTCTGCTAAAAGGATCAGAGAAGTGGAGCAATGGCTGAAGGGAAAGTGATGCAGGAAAAACAAAACAAAACATGTTTTAAAACTATGGGTGAAATAGGAGCACATTTATATGTCAATTATATTATCCAATAAAGAGGGCAAAGACAGAGGCTAGAAATGCTGGGTAAACTGGGGAAATCCCTTTGAATTGGGAGGTAGGGATAAGATTTAGTCACAAGTAAGTGGCTGGGCTTTCATAGATCTATAATAACAGAAGGGAAGCCAAAGTATATCTTGGCAGGTGGATATGGTGAAGGTTCTCTTCTGATTGCTTTAATTTTCTCATGAAAATAACAAACCAACCATTGGATCAGAGAGGACTGAAGTAGTTGTTTTACTCTTCTCTCTGAGAGAATGAAATACTTCAGAACAGTAGGAGAGTAGGTGAATTTGAAAAATATATTCTCATGATCAAGAAATATTGAAGGCCCTCTTGAGAATTAAGATCAATAATTTAAAATGAAACCAGTCAGCATGATTGTATTGTCTCTTAGCCATGTGCTATTGCTCAACAGCAGACATAGTGAGGCCTGGATTCTACCCAACATGTTCATAAGAAAAAAGAATGATGATTCCTGTTACATGGGATATGAGTGACTTTAAATGAGGCAATATATATTACGATAAACATATTGTTTTTATTATTGTAGTAGTAAAAAAATCACACCCTTTAAAATATAGTATCATGTGCTAATGGAAAGTACATGAAACTTAGAATTTGATCTTGATTTGAATTTAAATTTTGTCAGTTGCCTTTGTGACCTTGGAGAATATGTTTATGTTCTCTAAATCTTAGGAATAAAAATACAACTTTGAAAGAAAACTAGCCTTAAATGAGATAACCTTTGGTCTGGCGTCTATGAGAAATTCAATAAACATTTTTTTCCTTCCTGGAGAAAATAGAAATTTAATGAATACCTATTACAAAGTGAATAAGTATATATTAACAATAAAAGTTGGAGAGAGAAGGCAATATTTTTTCTGATCGGCTAAATTTAATTTAATAAGGTTATATCAGACTTCAGAATTTCTGTCAAATGAATCAATAATTTCACAGGAAATTATACTTTTCCGGATATCTTAGAATTCAAGTTTGTAATAATATTAAATATTGTGCAGGAGAATTTAAGGAAAGTACCAATGCCAAAACGATCTAAAATGTTCCTTGAAGAGGCAGACATGTATGTTTTATGAATCTTCTTACATTGTCAATAACACTAAAAAAATGAAATGTGTATCTAATGCATGACACTGACTTTTCTTTCTGCACTGAAAGAAGTATACAAAGGAATAAACTTAATTAAAATGTTTTCTTCTGAATTTGTATGTGTTATTCTTTCTACAATTCAGAGATAGCTTTTCACCACTTGGAGAAGGAAACTTTCATCAAAATCATTACAAACAATACATGGTGTAGAGTTTGAGAGCTGCTATTCCCATGCGCCAAGGAAAAGGAGATGCTGAAGAAACTGATATTTAATTGGGGGACTCCTGCAGAGAGAAAAAACTCTTCTGGAAAGAGGGCCAACAAAGTCAAAGAAGAGTTTTTAATATTATAAGAAATACAGATACTTGTCTTTTCATCACAAAAATAACTAATTAAATAAAAGGGGTATTAAAGATTGGCCAAGCTCAAACTATAGTTACCAATTTTGTTAACTTCTTTTAAAGTTAAATGTAATTATATTGTTGAGGTTATGTCTCTTTTTCCAGTATTCTTCTTGAAAGTAAAATATTTTCATAACTGTCTATTATTGTCCACCAAGAAACATATGAAGAAGCAAAATGAATTTTAATAATAGCATAAAGACTGAGAAAGACACATGTAAATATAGTATTTTAAGGTTCTTATATGAATAAAGTGATGTGTTCTTATTTAAACATGTATATATAATACCTATATCAACCAACATAAAAGTTAAAAATAAATAATTACACTGCCCACTCAGTTTTAAAAGGGGGTAAGAATACAAGTTAAATAGTATAAAGATTAGTTAAAAATAAAACGGTGACATGACAAACTTAGACAATTTCAATAATTATGTTAAATATAGACTAAGATACAAACTGTCAGATGAGATAAAAAAAGACCCCACTCTATGCCATCTACAAATCATTTTCAATTAAAAGATACAAATTAAAAGTAAAATGATGGAGAAAGATACACTATGCTAAAATAGCTAGAGAAACAATATTGACATGATCTATTTAATACACAAAAGACACTTGGCAACATCCTGCATTCATTTTATAAAAAATAATAAATTCACCCACTTTCTCAACTTGATAAAGGATGTCTACAATATCCAGTACTTATTGCTTCAAGCCTCAGTGCTCTTCTCTTGATGTTAGAATCAAGGCAAGTATGTATATTCTCACCATTTCTATTCAACATTTTACTAGAGACCTGGCCTGTACACTAAGGCAAGAAAAAGAAATAAAAGGTTTTTTGGAAGCCAAAAGTCATGATTGCCTATGCAGAAAATTTAGTGAAAAATACCCACAAAATATTCTGCTAGAATTAATCAGCAAGTTTTGCCAGGAAATAATATACAAGATCAATATATAAAACTCAATTACACTTTTTATGCAAATAACGAAACATCAGAAACTGAGATAAAAATAACGTTAAAATATCATCAAGTATAAAAAGCACCTCTAGAGCGTTTGAGTAAGGACTTCTAAAAGTGTATTCCTCAATAGAAGCAATGATAATAGGGCAAAACTTACCAAAATCAACTTTTTCAGAATTCTGGAATAATTGAGAAGGTCTGCAAAAAGTTAAGGGGCATTTATTCAAGAGAAATAGCTAAATCCTGGGGGAAAATTTCCTGTTTTCGTTGGAAATGGCAGGGAGGGGGCAGGGAATGTTAGGATATTTTGTTATGCTGCTAATGACTCTGGGATCACAAAATATATAACAGGGGCATTGGCAAATAATGGTATCTTTTGATATATCAAGTAGTACATTACATTTTCATCTAATAGAAAACATTTCTAAAACATAATTTCATATTTTAGCTTCATCTTTTATAGGTTAGAAATACACAAACCCAAATGTAACTTATGTTTACTAATGCTAAATTATATTTACATAGATATAAAAACAATTGTTTAAATTTTTAAAATCATTAACAAGCTCAATTGTTTTGTTAATGTAAAACTACAGCCCTTGTTATTGTGAATTGTTGTTTTACATAGCTAAGGTATTTAAATACCTATTTATGAATTCATTTATATTAACTAAACTACTTTTTTATCATCAAGCAAGATAAACATTTACTGAAAATTATATATTTTATAGAACAGGTGAAACTTTTACCAATATGTTGCTGTTTTACCACTTAATAAATTTTATTTTTGCTCTATGGTTGGTTTAGTTTGGAAGTTAAAAATTAAGTGGAATTATCAGATATCGTAAGAATCTGCCTGATTTAGACTTTATGAATCTAAATGTTCTTATTTTATTTTAAAATAGCTTCCTATGGGTTTGTAATTCAGACAAATTGTTTGAATTTCTGAAACAAATAAGCAAAATAGAGTCTTGATACTGTTTGCTCTCTGAATTTATTATTGCTAAGATCAAAAAAGCTGAGGAAGGATGGTCTTATGATATTGAATTTGTAACACATTACATTCTAGAAGATACAGACTTGGAATTAAAATTCAACTTGACATTTTAAAATGTTATTAAATTTACTATCAGTCAGAACATTCTTTAGAACAGAACATTTTCATTGAATCTATGGCAAACTATTTTGGTTTGGCATTTAGGACTCAATTACTTTGGAAGGACATTTGCCCATAGAAGCTGATTGATTCATTCATATTCTGTACCCAAAGATATCATAGTTTAAAAAGTGAACTGCATCCCCGTTCCTTAATGTGTTGCTTATTAAATAGTCATCATTAAGTTTATGTTTCTGAAATAATAATTACCTTTGAGATTATTTTACCTTAAAAATATAGCAAATTTTAACATAATCAACAAAATATAAAATAGTGGTATCATGGGAGATTTCTTTTAGTGCTCACCAATACTTGGGTAGTATTCAACCATTTTTATTAAAATTATCCTGTTGCTTCTATGTGTTCTATCAGTAATTAGATTAGTTAATACACAGTGATTTCCATGGCAAGAATTTAGACTGATAAAAGCAAGAATTAGAGAGGCCAAAACACTAAATGCCTAGAGTATGTGATTAGTAACGTTTTTCTTTAGCTCAGTACTTTTTGAACAAGTCACTGACTTTCCTGAGCAGTATAACCTTTTAATTTTAATTTTCTTCAATGGAAGTCTAAAATTTTTGTGGTGACTCTTCTTCAAAAATAAATAACACTATTACAGAAATCAAACTTGGTGAAGAAAATGTGTTGATGTCAATACATATGTATGTATATACCTATATACACATATATACACATGCACACATTTATACACATATATACTCTTTCTTGCTATGTGGAATGTCCAATCCTGTTCATCACCAACCTTTCTTAGATCACTTTCTTTTCCAGCTCTATCTAATATGCCACATATTCGAATGATCTCTTATCTGTGTTATTGTCTTACATAAAGTTCTATGCTGGCTCCTTGGAGTACTGCAAATCAAATTTGTTTTATCTCTTTAGGTTTGTGTCTCCAGTGTATCTCCTGGCTAATCTTTATATTCTCATTACTTTTCACATTAGTGCTCATGAAACAATTTTTTTTCTTTATTTCTTATCAAGAAAGTCCTCTTTTGGTGACATACACATCTCTGTATCAGATTTTTAACCTTTTCTTGTGCTATGGACAACTTTTGCAGGCTGGGAAGCCTGAGTCATTTCCCCAAGAATAATGTTCACTTTGGATTACAAGAGAAACTAATTATATTGAGATCCAATTGTTTAAATAATAAAGAATAACTTTATCATATAGTAATTTGTGTGCCTCTTTAAAATTATTAATATATTACAGCATGTCTAAGAATTATGATTTTGAAATGGTGATGAGAGTAAACAAGATTTTGTGGTATCTATAATGATACCACATTATCATTATATGAAAATATATGTGTAATATGAAAATTTGCATAGTTTTTATTGGTGACAATGTCACAGACACTGGTAATACCTACTGCAGGTTTTTGCCTACGTTTGTAATGGGATCACAAGACCCAAGAATGAGGATCCTGCTTTATGTAATTTTCTCTGCTGGTCTAGAACATTTCTCTCACCTGCAAAAGAAAATTCCTGCCCATAGCAGTCATTTCCCATCCTTACCACCAACCTTAGAGAACTACTGATCTGGCTTTTGTTTCTGTAGATTTGTTTTTTGTTTTTTGGGGGTTTTTTTTTGAATGCTTCATATAAATGAAACCATATGATATGTGGACTTTTGTGTCTAGCTGTTTTCATTTAGCATAACATTTTGTCTGTTCGTTCATTTTGCAGCATGCAGCAGTAATTTGTTCCTCTTTATTACTGAAGAGTATTCCATTATATGGACATACTTTTGAGTAATGCCACTATGAGCTTTTGTGCAAACATTTTGTATAACCAAATATTTTCATTTATTTTGGGTAGAGACCTAGGAGTAGAATTTATCAGTCTTACAAACTTTAACAAATGTTACAGTTTTAAGAAATTGTTAAAATCTTTTCCAAAATAGGTGCACCATTTTACATTCCCTCATCAATGAGGATTTCATCTTCTCTACACCTTCATTAACGTGTGTGCATGTCTGACTTTTGATCTCAGCTATTCTTGTGTGTGTAAAGCATGATCTTATTGTGATTTTATTTCATATTCCCTTGATGTCTAATGTTGTTAGCATCTTTTCATGTGCTCATTTGCCATTTGTATGTCTCCTTTGGTAAAATATCTATCCAAGATTTTTGCTCAGTTTTTAATTGGGTTATTTGTCATCATCTTATTAAATTGAAAGAGTTACATATTCTCTAGCTAAAGTCTCTTATCAGATATATTGCTTGCAAATATTTTCTTCTAGCCTGTAGCTTGTATTTAGACTTTCCTAAGGGTATATTCTGAAACACAAAGTTTTAAATTTTGATGACAAACTTTGCCTAAAACAAGATCATGAGAATTTACTCCTGCTTTATTTTTTAAGTTTTATTTTTGCTTCTTATATTAGGTCTAATTTTATATTAGGTCATATATTAAGTCTAATTAGGTACTAATTTATAAGGTCGATTTTGAGTGCACTCTGAGGTATGGGTCTAATTCATTTTTTAATTATGAAGAATTGAAATTATTTAAGAAGAAATTTAAATTTCTTCTTTTGCCCTTTAATACATCAAAAGTCAGGCTTAGTAGTGTTGGTAAATAATATTGCAGGGATATCTATATAGAAAAATGAATGAAGAAACTATTAATTTATTCTTTAGTCCCTAAGGGAAGTGTGGAAACAAAAATAGAAAAGAGACAAAAATTTCTGAATTACGCTCTGATTCTCTTTTCTATGGGCCTTGTCTTACTAAGGAGTACATTATATTAATGATCATAATTGAAGCTAGGAGCAGACACATGTTACTCATAATCACTGTTGGGAGTGTACGTGCAGACTCATCATTGGCTGCTCTGTACCAACTGGCATGCAGCTACATCAGAGTAAATTTGGCAGGACAGTATGAGTTGGGCAGCTTGAAAGAGATGGCTAGATTGAGTCTTCTTGAGCCATGTTAGTTCCACAAAACATAGACACAGCACCACAGGTGATTTTTTTTTAGCAGCATTCTTCATACACAGGGTAAGGCGGTAGTATAAGAGAAGAGCCTTGCAGAATAACCTGGCTGAGCCAGCATTTAATAGGAGACATAGCCATATTTGATTGGTCTCTGTCCAACTGACCTCAGAGAGATTAAGCAAAGAGATGCTACTAGTTCTTTTTATTTTTTCTTTTTTTAATGAGATGGTGTCTCATTCATTGCCCAGGCTGGAGTGTAATGGCGCGATCTTGGCTCCCCACAACCTCTGCCTCCCAGGTTCAAGCAATTCTCCTGCCTCAGCCTCCTGAGTAGCTGGGATTACAGGCATGCACCACCATGCCCAGGTAATTTTGTATTTTTAGTAGAGATGGGGTTTCACCACATTGACCAAGCTGGTCTTGAACTCCTGACCTCAGGTGATCCACCCATCTTGACCTCCCAAAGTGCTGGGATTACAGGGGTTAGCCACCACGCCCAGCACTAGTAGTTCTTGTCTAAGTCAAAAGAGACAAGGTTATCAGTCACATCAGCTACAATATTCAGCTGAAAGGGCAGCAACACCTTAATGGACAAGAGACATCACTTCAAAGGGAGGTAAAAGCATCTACACCTGATAACTTAGACATTTTTTAACTGCCCTGAGTTTACTCAGGTCGTGTGCACTTCTCAACTAAACCACACCCCAGTCCTCCCACTTGAAAAATGTCAGAGAAAAATGAGCAAGGGAATGGGCAGGCCACAGAAGGATCTGAACATTTTGGTATCAGCCTGAACACTACCTAACCACGCTGACAAAATGATGAGAAAATAAATATTTAAATTGGATTGATCATTAAAAGAATTTTCCCAGTAAGTAGCAGGGAGTTAAGAATGATCAATTCAGTTATATACAAAATAAGTTTGGCAGGCAGCTCTGAAGAAACTCCCAATAATCTCCACTTCATCATATCCATGCTCCTGCATAATTCCCTTGCTTTGCATGTGGAAAGAACCTAATAGCTTGCTTTTAAGAAATAGAACATGGCTAAAGTGATGGGATGTCACTTTCATGATTCTTTTCTACAGAAGACTTTGACTTCCATCACCCTTTCTCTCACTGACACCCTTGCGCTGGTTCCGATGAAGCCAATTAACATATTGTGAGATGTTCTGGGAAAGGACCACATGGCAAGGAAACAAGGGAAGCTTCTGACCAACAGCTTGTGAAGAATTGAAACCTTAGTTACAAGTCAGCTGGAACAGAATCTTACCAACCACTATATTAGTGAGTTAGGAAGTGGATCCTTCCAGTAAAGTTCTGAGATGAGGGCAGCATTGTGAAAATCTCAGGCCTGGAGGAGCCACCTAAACCACAACAGAAACTGTAAGATAACATTGCTGTTTTATGCTACTAAATTCTGGAGTAATTTACAATGCAGCAATAGAAAACTAATAATTTACATTATATATATATACACACACACACACAGGCACCTCCCCCCAAATTTATTTCAATCATTGCATACTAAAGATACTGTGGGGAGTAGGAAATCATGAAATTTAATTAAAACTTGAAAAGCATGACGTTTATTATGGAATATAAGGGGCTGACAAAATATACTTAAGATTGTTTAACTGTTGGTTTTGAATTAACATAGTCCAACAAGGTTTTTTGACAGGTGAATAACATTTATTTTTTTTTCCTGGAAGAAAAGGGCATTCTTGAAAAATGATGGAAAGATTTAATTACCAACTTTCCATGACTAAACCTCAGTACAAACCCAGAAGCTAAGAGTAGGATGGAGAAGGCAATACCAAGTTAATTATTAAATACAAAAATGGAAATTTACAAGAGCTTAGAGAAGTGGAGCTGAATCTAGTAGCAAAATCAGAATTATGCATAGGAGCCAAGATCAGGAAGGCACTCTGAAAAGATTAGGTAGCATGGAACTGAGGTGCTAACAAGGAATAACTTAATTTTGCAAACAGTGTGATGCTCAAAGAGGCTTCATTTCAATGATGCTAGAGAGAACAAGTAAATTGTACCTTCCCAAATTCACATGCAACTACATGAAAAGGAAAACATTTTTAGATCCTTTGTAAGCTCTAGTCACCGTTATATTTTGTAGACCAAAAAACATTTATTTATTATCACCCTTTTCCAGATCTTTTTTTAAATTTTAAAATTAATTTCTTCCCTCACTCAGGTCTCAAATATACTATTTAGACCTTTAGAAAGCTTGTAAAAACTGAAAGCTCTTGTCAACTCTGAAAACATTGTATAAGATAAAATATTTGCTAACTACACAAATTTCAACTCTGACTGGCTATATTAGAACCATATTCCTGCCACTTATCAGATGTGTGACCTTGAACATATCATTGAACTTATCTGAACCTGTCTCCTCATCTGAAAAATGGATATGATAATATTAGTTACCAATATAGGATAATTGTGAAGTTTAAATGTATACGTGTATAAAGTATACATGTATAAAGTAAACATGTATGTAAAAAAACATGAGTAAACATGTATAAAGAGCTCATAATAATATCTGGCACCAAATAAGTTAAAGATAATTATGAATAGTATTAATCATATTATTTTTATAAAATTGCCCTGCTCATAGGTACCACCTTAAATCTATAAACAAATTATGTTTTTTTGTTTTGTTTCGTTTTATTTTCTTGAGATGGAGTCTTGCTCTGTCACCAGGCTGGAGTGCAGTGCCGTGATCTGGGCTCACTGAAACCTCTACCTGCTGGGTTCAAGCAATTCTCCTGCCTCAGCCTCCCACGTAGCTGGGACTACAGTTGTGCACCACCGGGCCCAGTTAATTTTTGTATTTTTTATAGAGATGGGGTTTCACCATGTTTGCCAGGATAGTCTCAATCTCTTGACCTCGTGATCTGCCCGCCTCGGCCTCCCGAAGTGCCCAGATTACAGGCGTGAGCCACTTTGCCCAGTCACAAATTGCGATTTTTATGATTTTTATGTATTTTATTTTGTTTCTTTTATGTTCCAGTGTACCTGTGCAGGATGTACTGATTTGTTACATAGGTAAATGTGTGTCATGGTAGTTTGCTGCACAGATCAAACCATCACCTTGGTGATGCATTCATTAGCTATTCTTCCTGATACTTTCCCTCCCTGCATCCCTACCCCTAACAGGCCCAGTGTGTGTTGTCCACGCCTCCACGTATCCATGTGTTCTCATCGTTTGGCTCCCACTTACAAGTGAGAACATGAAGTGTTTAGTTTTCTGTTTCTGCATTAGTTTGCTGAGGATAACAGCTTCCAGCTCCATCCATGTACCTGGAAAGGACATGATCTTATTCCCTTTTATGGCTCCATAGTATTCCATGGTGTATATGTGTATCACATTTTCTTTATCCAGTCTATTACTGATGGGAATTTGGGTTGATTCCATGTCTTTGCTATTGTGAATAGTGCTACAGTGAACATATGCATGCATGTATCTTTACAATAGAATGATTTATATTCCTTTGGGTATATACCCAGTAATGGGATTGCTGGGTTAAATAGTATTTCTGCCTCTAGATGTTTGAGGAATCACCACATTGCCTTACACAATGGTTGAACTTATGTGCATTCCCACCAACAGTATAAAGGCATTCCTTTTTCTGTGAAACTTCTCCAGCATTTGTTGCTTTGTGGCTTTTTAATAATTGCCATTCTGACTGGCATAAGATGGTGTCTCACTGTGGTTTTGATTTGCATCTCTCTAACGATCACTGATGTTGAGCTTCTTTAAAAAAAATGTGTCTATTGTCCACATAAATTTCTTCTTTTGCGAAATGTCTGTTTGTGTTCTTTGCCCCCTGTTTAATGGGGTTGTTTTTTTCTTGTAAATTTGTTTAAGTTCCTTGTAGACTCTAGATGTTAGACCTTTGTCAAATGGACAGATTGCAATTTTTTTCTCTCATTTTGTAGGTTATCTGTTCACTCTGATGATAGTTTCTCTTTCTGTGAAGAAGTTCTTTAGTTTAATTAGATCCCATTTGTCAATTTTTGCTTTTATTGCAATTTCTTTTGGCATTTTAGTCATGAAATCTTTGCCTGTGCTTATGTCCTGAATTGTATTGCCTAGATTTTCTTCTAGGGTTTTTATAGTTTTGGGTTTACATTTAAGTTTTTTATTCATTTTGAGTTAATTTTTGTATAGGGTATAACAAAGGATTCAGTTTCGATTATCTGCATATGGCTAGCCAGTTCTCCCAGCACCATTTATTAAATAGGGAATTCTTTTCCTATTGCTTGTTTTTGTCAGTTTTGTCAAAGATCAGTTGGTTGTAGGTATGCAGTCTCGTCCTTGAGTTCTCTTTTCTGTCCCATTGGTCTATGTGGGTGTTTTTGTACCAGTACCATGCTATTTTGGTTACTGTAGCCTTGTAGTATAGTTTGAAGTTGGGTAGCATGATGCCTCCAGTTTTGTTCAAAAAGTTATGATTTTAGGATCATTGTGGCCAAATGCTTGGCTAAAAATCTTGCTTATGCCTTACAGCATTGGCTTTTTAGAGTGGATATATAATATTCCATTTCTATTTACTTTGGAAATCTACTCATATTTTGTTTTTGGATCTGTACAGATTTTCTATGACTAATTCTAGTATTTTAAACTGTTATTGGTAGTTCCAAGAAATAGTTTACCTCCCAGTAAATGACTTTGTTTCAGTAGACATCAACTGGAAATCCTACACCATCAGCAGTTTCCTACTTAAAAGCCCTCTTTTGGCACCTCACCATCTCCCTGGAATGGTGACTACCATTCCAGGAATGGTAGGAAAACTTTCACCCCCTGCTTCCCTACTAACTATAACAGAAATACGATAAAATTTGAGACCTATCTTAACTAGTTAGCTATCTCACAAACTACATTATTGTGCTAAAGTAGAAATTTCTATTTAAATTTTAAAAGGTGGACTGGGCCGGGCGCGATGGCTCACATCTGTAATCCCAGCACTTGGGAGGCTGAGGTGCGTGGATCACTTGAGGCCAGGAGTTCAAAACCAGCCTGGCCAACATGGTGAAACTCTCTCTACTAAAAATACAAAAATTAGCCAGGTAGGGTGGCATGTGCCTGCCTCAGCCTCAGGAGGCTGAGGCAGGAGAATCGCTTGAACCCAGGAGGCAGAGGCTGCAGTGAGCCGAGATTCTGCCACTGAACTCCAACCTGGGCAACAGCGTGACACTCCGTTTCCAAAAAAAAAAAAGTGTGCCTGAACCTTTCACGTCTTGAAGGAAATGTGTGGTTGAGTATCATTTCTGTATTACAGTAACAAAACTGAAACTGATCCAATGACAAATTCATATATCTCCCTGACATCTTTGTTTTCTTCCACCTACTATGCTCCTTACCTTCTGGCATGTTTTTTTTTTTTTAAAGAAATGAACACAGTATCTAGACAGGTGTTTCCAGAAAGATGAACCCAAATGTTGATTATCTATTTCTGTCAGTCTACACCCAGCCTTTTCACAATCAATCTTCTGTAGTTATCTTGGCCTCCTTTCTACTTAATGATTTCAGGCTTATTGATCACCCATGTGTAAATGTACTCATTTAGGGATAAACTCAGCCACGGCTTGGACTACAGAAACTGTTTGAAATCTGAAACTGGAGGACCCATGAAATCCTAGAAAAATAGCACCTCTTTATTATCAAATTATTTTCTTCTTTTTGTCTTTCTCCAAAATACAAGAACCATGTCCTAAAACAAATTCTTTATATAACTTTTTTCTTTTTACTTTTTTTTTTTTTTTTACCACTTTTTGTGTTGAACACTGTGTCAAATACCTTGAATGGATCACTCGATTTAATTCTCATAGTTACCCTATGAGATATGTTGTCTTATTTTGGTCATAATTTCTGTTTCACATGTATTTGAAATATATACAGATTTTCTCTGCAGAAGTGTAGGAAGAATTTTAATTTAACCTGTTATGTGTTCATTTTAGTTCCCAGTATGTTCCTGTATCCATAAAATGTATCCTCTGCCTTCAGAAAAAGGACTGTTTAATTATCCCATGTATTTTTACCAGTTGGTTCCAGTTTGTCACATAGTTGATGGAGAGACTTAAATTTAATCTTGCTGAAAGCAAAGAAAGATGATTTAAAAATTTTCAGAAAGAAGAAACATTTTTGGAAAAAAGTTATTAATAGCAGTTTATACATTGTAGAATACAGCAGAGTTGCATATAACTATTGCACAATTCATTTGTAGAAAAGATTTTATGGTTCAGTATATCATTTTAGCTTGTGGAAAAGTGATTTATATAATAGTTTAGTTTCTAATTTCTAACATTAAATTTGCCATTTCAGATGATTTTTAAGAAATGAATTTACAAAATTTAGTATGTGTGAGGTGTTTATTCTCTCTACATCAGTTGCTTTGTGGCCTCAGGAAAGTTAGTACATCTTCATATGCCTCAGTTTCCCACTATGAAATGGATGAAATAATAATAACTTCTCAAAAAATCGTAAACTTTACTATCCATAAATTATTAGAAGAATAATGTAAGAAGTACCACATATATTTTTACAGATTCATTGCTTTCAGAATACCTAATATGCATTATTTTAGAAACTGAGTTAAATTTATGAACCCTATGCTTTTAAAATCATTTTCCACTTGAAGTAAAACACATTCAGAAAAGTTCCTAAAGTATGTATGATTTTTACTTCAATGAATTATCACAAATATCTATATTTCCTAGAACTCTTTTGCCCATCCCCATCATGATCGCATCTCTTTTCCCAAAAGTAATGTCTATACTGACATGTAAAACTACATATTTATAGAGATATTCTATCTCTCTCTAGAAACTCTAACAATAAACTTGAATTTTATAAGGGAGTTTCAGTTTCCACAAAGCTTAAAATATTGTGTGTGTGTGTATGTGTGTGTGTCTACTTAAATGTTTTATTCTGGAAAATTTTGACTAATCAAAAAGTAGAGAAAATATTGCCATGAATTTTCATGTACCATTACCTAGCTACATAAATCATTCACATATGGCCAATCTTTCTTAGCAAACTATCACAAGAACAGAATACCAAACACCGCATGTTCTCACTCATAGGTGGGAACTGAACAATGAGATCACCTGGACTAGGGAAGGGGAACATCACACACTGGGGCCTATCATGGGGAGGGGGGAGGAGGGAGGGATTGCATTGGGGAGTTATACATGATATAAATGATGAATTGATAGGTGCTGACGAGTTGATGGGTGCAGCACACCAACATGGCATAAGTATACATATGTAACAAACCTGCACGTTATGCACATGTAGCCTAGAACTTAAAGTATAATAAAAAAAAAGAAAAAAAAATTATATCCCCACTTCACTGCTTCTATAATTTTTGAATCAAATCCAATACATCATATTATTTCATCATTAAACATATTCAATGTATCTTTAAAAGATGAGGGATTTTTAATAAGTAAAACCAAATACTATATTATATCAAAAATGTGATGTATTTTTAAATATCATATATATACAATCATACATTAATTTTTCCCACATGTACAGTGCGTTGTGGGGGGTGGTCTGTGATGCTGAGGTTTTTGTCATAAATTTGGAAACCAAGTCTATCCACTGCATTTGGATGACAGGTTTCCTATGTCATTTTTAATCTATAGATTCTTCCTTCTGTGATTAACTTTCCCCTGCAATTAATTTGTTGAAATAACTGCGTTACTTATACTGTAACTTTTCACATTCTCATTTTTATTGATTGCATTCCTGCAGTGAGAATCACATTTCTTACTATCATATGTGTCAAAATCCTCATGTAAAGTAAGAAAGAAACAATGCTGTAATATCTTCAATTAATTGCATAAGACCTGCTTACAGAGAAATAAGCTCCACTGTGTTATAGCTCAAAAGGGTCACATTCTCTTGTGGATACATAGAAGTTTTGTTTGCACATAGATAATGTATGGAAGTGTAGATTGTTTGAAAAGACAAATGTGGAAATTAATAGTGCTTTGATTTCTGCCTACACAGAATGAGTTTATTTGAAATACTATTATGTTTACAAAATATTTATACTCTTTACTGACATCAGTTGCTCTGGTGTTCAAAGGGCAATTCAGTTTCTGCTTTAGAAAATATTGATGTTGAATTTAAATGATTCTATACTGTTTTATGTCATTTAGGCCATACGTACAATAGGATTTTAATTTGTTCTTATAAAATTCTCATAGAATCAGATCAAGATTTTTTTAAAAAACTTCTCTCTCCGCAGATTTAAGTCTTCATTCATATCCCCCATTCTTGGTCCGTAACTTAGTCTCTTGATTTAGTGAGAAGACTGACTTTTCTTTACTTGAACTCTTTGTATGTGAGACGACAGATAAATTTCAGAGAGGTATGGAGCACAGTATTAGTGATTAAGTGCCTGGGAAATGTAGGTCAATGATCTGGGCTTGGAGGAAAGCTATACCACTTGCAAGCTATATGACTTTAGATATATTACTAACACGGATTTATTTCCTTTTCTATGAAGTGGGTTTAAAATTGTATTTCATGTCATAAGGTTAATGTGAATATTAGCTGAGATATGTTTGCAAGGTGCCTGACCCCTTCTGGGAAAAGGTCTCACTAAATGTTAACAGTATGATGCTATGATGATAATAATCACAATTTTGTAAGTAATGTGATCATCTATTTTTCGGTTCATCCAACACACCACTTGCAGATTAATTTCCTGGAGGTACATGTCTTATCACCAATTCGTTCCTTCACAAATGTTTTATCTCACAGGTACTTTACATGAGGCTTTGCTTTAGGAGCTGGAAACACAGAGATGAATAAGATAGATTTCCTTTATTGAGTGGTTTATGTGAGAAACAAACTTATGCATCCAAACACAAAGAATAGATTCAGAGACTTGGAGAATAGCGAAAGTGAGACTTTTAATGACGGTCCTGAGATTAGGTGTTTTTAAATGAGATTTTAATGAGATTAGGTGTTTGATAGGCAAACACACCCAGCGCAGTTTTAACAAGCAATTTAATCCCTAGTGTGCAGGTCCCTCCACCAGTTCCTCACAGGCTGAGTACTGTGGGGTCACAATCTTCCTGGACATCACCTACTGATTGTTAGGTAGAGGATTTATGTGGTCGTTTTAGGGTTGTCCTGCTGCATTTTGTTTCCACCCGCAATGCATTGCAATTCTGGTTAGCTTAGGGGCTTTTCAAGTATTTGACTTATGACCTAAGTAGCCAGGCAGGCTGATAAGAACAGATAAAACGAGCTATTTTGCAGGCTAGTTAATGTTTATCTTAGACTAAAGTTTTTTGGTTCGGGTGAGGGCAACTAAGGAGCAGGGAGTGGGGAGAGGGAGACTGAAAAACAGGCCTTGACTATCCAAGCAGGGGCCTAGTACGTTCTGTTTCTTATGTGGTTTGCTGACCTAAGCCGATTCAAGGCACTTTTTCTTGGAAATGGACCACCATATACATTATTTCCTTCAGTTTACAACCTACCTTTCATTTTATGAACTTTTCACTAACCCCTAATTGACTTAAGAATTGATTATAAAGCTCTTGTGTTTAAGGTTGGCACAATATGCTTAATACCAGCAAATTGACTTCATTTCTTACCACTACTTTCATGAGGCACATGGACTTCTTATTAACCAAATGATCTTAATTCTCTCATCCTTATGTGTAGGTACACGTGTTATGCTTGTTCTGTCATCACTGCCTTAATTTCTACAGCTCATTCTTCAAGTGCTGTTTTACCCTTTACTGAATCCTATAACTAAATTTGAACTTTTTTCTCTGAACCCCCTTAGCCTCAGGGCACATTTTTTAACAGCACTTATTCAGCCTTCTGACTTGCTTATGTAAACATTTGTGTTTATTTTCTGCCTCCCAACACAACTTAGCCATTATTATAAACTCCTTGAGTGTCATAACTATAACGTATATGAAAGCATTTTAGCACCTAGCAACATGCTTGTACATAGTAATAGAGCAGTACTTTTTAAATTGAATACAGGAAAATACATTCCATTACCATAGTAACATCATACTGATGTTATTCTCTATTTTAATATAATCCTATGAAGAAAAGGGTTAATTTTCCTCCTACATAGTTAACATATTTTGTTCCTGATGGATGGCAGAATAAACACTACTGCCTGCCCACTGATGTTCATTCTGGTCTTTTTTCTTAATGAAGTTCCTAGCTGAGTTACGTGACTGTGCAAATAAAGGCTAGACTTTTCCATTTCCCTTGCTGCCAGGTGTGTCAACGTAATAGTGTTTGGGCCAATGAGATGGAAACAAAAGTGATATGTATAACTTCCAGGTCATGCCCTTCAGGAGAACATATGCACCCTCCCTTCCCTCGGCTTCTTTTCCACTGGCTGGAATGTAGATGTGAGGATGAGCTTTCTTGGAATGTGCACATGGGGGCAATACCTAGGGGACGGTTCAAATGGGAACAAGGGAAAAAGAGCCTGGGTTTTTGATCTCAGGGAGTCAGCGAACCAGCCTGGACTTCTTATGCCTTAACTGTTAAGTGAAATTAAAATTATCTCTTATTTTGATTTTTTGTTGTGGTTTTCAGTTATAGTAACCTAGCCCCCATCTGAAATAAAATTAGTTGTTTATAAACTAATTTTTAAATTTACATAGTTGATGTATATTGTTTTAGAGTAGTGATAACTTTAGATAAACACATACATCAGCATCCTAATGCAGAAACTTGAGAATAAATGAGCAGGTGTTTTCATATATATATATATATATATATATATATGAAAGCACTTTAATTACAAAAAAATTAGAATATATTCTTGTAGATAACTGTATTTTAAGTGTAAGTGAAAATATATTAATGATATGGTTTGGCTGTGTCCCCACCCAAACTCTCATCTTGAATTGTAATCCCCATAATCCCCACGTTTCAAGCGTCAGACCAGGTGGAGGTAACTGAATCGTGG
The DNA here is from genome assembly GCF_009764315.1 of Trachypithecus francoisi. Lineage (NCBI taxonomy): Eukaryota > Metazoa > Chordata > Mammalia > Primates > Cercopithecidae > Trachypithecus > Trachypithecus francoisi. Next base: position 100,271,278 of record NW_022681454.1, read on the forward strand.
AGGACATTTCCCCCATGCTTTTCTCATTATAGTGAATTCCTCATGAGATCTGATGGTTTTATAAGTGTTTGGTAGTTCCTCCTACTCTCATTCTCCTTCCTGCTGCCTTGTGAAGAATGTGTCTTGCTTCTCCTTTGCCTTCTGCCATGATTGTAAGTTTCCTGGAGCCTCCCCATCTGTGCTGAACTGTGAGTCAATTAAACCTCTTTCATTTATAAATTACCCAGTCTTGGGTATTTCTTATAGCAACCTGAGAACAGAGTAATACAGTTAACATGCTGATGATATCCAAGATAGATGTTTCATTTTTCCTAGTTATATTTACTTAATGTGGAATGATATAAATTATTACTAATGACACTAACATGAAGTTAAGGTCATTAATAGTGAAAATGTTTCGATTTTAAACCATGTCAAATTATGTCAATTTACAAATAGCAAATATCAATGCATTATGCTTGATATGAAAATAAAAAGGCAGCAGGGTGTGTGGCCCTTTAGTTCTATGGCTGATAGAATCATTGGAGGAGCTTCTGATACATCTTCCTAGGATAACCTGAAGACTGGTTTATTTAAAATCTCTCAGGATGTCTTTGGGCTCCTCAGTCTTATTTGTATTTTAAAAATTCCAGGGGTTTCTGATGAACAGTAATTTAAGCACTATTGCTATGAAGTAGTTTTAGTGCTCCGGTCTAAATGTTAAAAATAAAAGTAGAAGGGAAGCTTGAAGAACTTTTTGAGTTAATGTGAAGAAATGTTTTTATTGATACATAATTGTTGTACATATGGAGTATTTGTGATATTTATACATGCATACAATATGTAATGATCAAATCAGAGTAATAGTGATATTCATCACCTCTATTATTTCTTTGTTTTGGTAATACTTCAAATCTTCTCTTCTAGCTATTTTGAAACATGCAATAAATTCTCATTAATTGTAGTCATCATACAGTAATGCTATCAAACACTAGAATGTAGGACAAAGGCAAGGAAGTAATTGAAAACAATAAACGATTAATCTTCAGAACAGTGTTCTGTACAGAAATTTCAATAGTAAAATAGTCTATGTTTGAAGAACTTTATAGGCACCATGCTTGTTTGGAATTTTTTTGATTTCTCAGTGCTTATGAAGATTTGTTTTCTGTATTGCTTTGATTACTAACTTCTTTACTGGAAGTTTCTTTGATGTTTCATTTAAAAATGTGTGTAGCAGATGTATACAAATATCTGTAAGATAAAAGAATACACTTATTATAGCTGTTTTCAACAATCAGGTCTAATATATTGATAATGTTTCAGTGAAAATGTGCCCACATATATATCTATTAATTATGCAGCTTTGTAAATATGAATGATATGAAAAACTACTTATTAAAATAGGTGCTACAGAAACATTTTTACCTTTAAAGCTACCAGTTTTAACAGTGTAATTTGTTTATTGTATATTTGTGGGGAAAACTCAATAATCAATATCCTTATTATTAAAATAATTAACGATGAATTAAATAAAAAATCTTGCTGCCTTACACCATTTTAGGAAGTGAGAAATTACAAATTGATAAAATTTAAAGATATCAATTATTTTCTTTTGCCTATGATAGAATAGGGCACATAATGAATGCTCAGTATTTGCTTACAATATATTTTAGACGAATCAAAGCAGACCAAATATTAAATTTCTGAGGGAAAAATGTTATATTACCAAATGTGTTTACCCCATTAGATTTATAAGTTTGCTAGGAGCGAAGATAATAACTGTTTAGATTTCTGCTGTGACCCCAGTGTCTAGCAATGTGGCTGGTCAAACAACACCCACAGATAAGGTTGCTTGCTATTTTTATAATCCATAATTTAACTGGCGGAGAAGTCACATGCAAGACTGAAGATGAGGACTTTGACTATTTATTACAACTACCTAAACTTATCAAACTATACTTCAACATACATTGAAGTAGTAATTATAAAGTAAAATGTCCCAAGCTATCTGGTCAAGTGTATTTTATTCTAAGTATTCAATTGCTTCCTCTGATTAATAATGTTTTCTTCTTTCTTCAAGACCATTCTTTGGGGTGTATTTTACATCTCCCCCAAATTTTTTTTCCATTTATTTCAAATACAAATGACTTATATACAGTAGAAATGAGATTCAACTAAACATCCAAGGCCACCGGTATCTAATTACCTATCACCAAGGTACGTCTTTGCGCCTATACTCACTGTAAAGACCAAGATTGAATAGTATGACAAAAGTAAACACATTTTTCTTTATTAACAATTTGGAATTTAACTTCTTTGGAGTCTTCTAGTAAAATTTCAAAATCTATCATTGCAAAAAGCTTTCCAACTTTACTCTAGTTGTACTAAACTAGTAACTGATTACATTTTCCTAGTACTTGATGACATTTTCTTCTACTTGGAGTAGTTTGAATTGCAAATACACCTAGGAAGAAACTCCTAAAATGTTGAGACTTGTGGTTTACTCAGTGTATTTCTATATGCAAGCAAATATATACTTGATGTTAGCACATATCCTGACCAACATTACCTGAGAATATTCATTTTAATAAATTCCTTTGTACTGAAAAGCACGTTGTTAAACCAGGAGTGTGCTGGGACCTGTTAACATTTTCCATTTTATGTTTATAGCCTCTACTCAGGAAATCGTTTTTCCTTCTGACCCAAGAAAGGCACAGGAGGTTTTTTTGTAAATCCATTTCATCTCCATTTGCTAGTTTTAATAATGAAGAAATGTCTTCCTGGCAGATCGGTAGTTTCCCTTTACTAGAAGTTTTCTCTTATCAGGAAGGTTTTCCTTACCAGAAAGGAAACAAAGACTAAGAAACGATTGAGAAAAGGTGGTGCTTCAAATCTCAGTTTACCCAGCAGACCTCGTTATACCTACAGAGAATCAGATAAATTGCTGTTTCAAAGCCGTTTGATCTCTAGAGCTGAAAACAGATCATTTTTTGATACTGGTTTTTTAAGAGCCTGGCCATTTTCAAAGTGTGTTCAATTATTATTTTTCCTGAAAAAGTATTCCTTTTTTTCTGAAAAGTTATTCAATTGGCACTTGAATTATATATGATTATTATAACTTGAGCTCATATAAAAACCACAAAGCACAGGCTATCAGAAAAAATATTTATTTGATGCATTAATGTAGGCTATATCTAAGACAAGTGGAAAAAAAAGAATCTATAAACAAGTTGAATTTCAACTTGAAGTGAATTATTGGTTAGAGGAGGAGGACAAATCATTAAAGGCATGGGAGAAGGTTGTGATATCTTTTGTACTGTCCAAGAAGGAAAGAGTTGAAAACCACACATGTGCCAGCACCATGCCTGGTACCACAAGTTAGAATAGAAGGAAGTAATTGAATGTGGTTGAACTAATACCAGCAGCAGGAGGAAAAAGCTAGAGTTGATGAACTGAAATATTATCTAAGGATGTACTGTACAGTTTTATGTTCTTAAAGTCCTTCCTCGCTGGTTTCATCTGTCTTACCGAGTGAGAAATTCAAAAGTGGAGCAAAACAATTGTTTGTCTTAATGAGCATGCAGATAATATAGTGGAGAATATATTGTAATTCATGACTGTGAGTGAACATATTTTATTTTATAGAAGCACAATTGAGGATGGACATAATTTCATTATTTAAAAAACCTGAAACACATGCTAATATATTTTCAAATAATATTTTAAAATGGATTTAGGGTCTCTCCATTCTAGGGAAACAATTTTTATTTTTTTCTCTCCAGACTTAGTTATTTCAGAGACTTACCATAAGCATGAATTTCTGATGTAATACATTTAATTTCCTAAAAATGTTGCACAGAGAAAATTGATAGCAGTCAACCTTTATCTGATATTTTGTCATCATTACCAACACATTTTCTAATATTGAATTAAAACTCTAGGTAAAGGAATGTTGATATAAAATTTTAGTTAACATATAGAAAAGTAAGAATGAACACAACAATAAAATAGAACATTTTATGTGGTACTTAAGAAAATGCCCTATTACTTGGCTATGATAAAGTTTTGAATTTAGTAGCAATAGAATAAGTAAATTCTTCTTCTATATAGTGATACATATTAGTAATACTGGTGATTATATGATATCTGCCCTGAAATAAGCAGATGTGAGTAAACTGGATATCTAAAAGTTTTCAAATAATGCCTATATAATTCACAATAATTCTTATTAGTAAAGTTGATCTCATGATACTAAATTTTAGAACCCTCAACTTTGTGGAGGTCCTGCTGCAGAGGCATCATTGCCAATGAATGTTTCATAATGACAGCATTTCCTAATTTCAGCGCTAAATTTGATATGGTCTCTTCTCAGAAAATTGGTTATTTTGACATCAAGTTAAACTAATAATTCATTCTGCTCTTTTATTAATAAAGATGTATTCATTGAAAAATTGCCATCTGCTAAGTACTGAGGTAGGCTCTGGAATTTATAGATGAACTCACCACATTTTTTTACTCTCAGGTAAACTGAAATTTTATGGGGGAGAGAGGATGATCAACTTACAAGGACAGTGATTTCACAGGTTACTATGTACTTACTATACACAATCATGGATATCAGGAAATTCCTCCTGAATGAGGACTACCTGAGTACAAAAGTATAAGGAATTATCCCAGAGTTGGGAGAGGGTGGACATAGCAGTGGAATGTAGGAAGACAATAATAAGAGTGAGAGTGGATATGTTGGATTGTGTCATCTCATGTTGCAAATAACAATTCTCAAATTCATGTTCACGCCAGCATTTATAAGAATTTCCATTATTCTACATTCATGCAAGTGATAATATCACTATTTTATTTACTTTTTAAATAATTTCAACTTTATTCAGGCGATACATGTGCAGGTTTGTTACATGGGTGTATCATGTGATGCTGAGGTTTGGGTTATTAATGACCCCATCATCTAGACAGACAGAAATTTGGAAAAGAGTTTGGCATTACATATTAAAGTTAAACATACACAGAACCTGTGACATGACAATCCACTTATAAAGGCATATGCCAGTGGTGTTGTATTCATAGGAGAATGATTCAAAATAGCCAAATTAGAAAACAAATGTTCACCCACAGAAGATTGGATAAATGAGTTGTGCTATATGCATTGAATGAAATAACATACACCAGTAAAATGACCTATTAACAATTAGATGAAATAATGTGGATAATCCTCACAAATACAAAGAACAGCAAAAGAAGACAGATACAAAATTACACACTGTGTAAATCAATTGTGTAAAGTTCAAAAGGAAGAAAAACTATACTGTACTATTAAAGGAAGTAGAGAAGGGAAACAGGACACAGGAAAAGGACTTCCGTGCAGACAAAAATCTCCTTCTTAACCTAAGCACTGGTTACACAGGTGTCCGCTTTGCAATGATTCACTGAACCTGCACATATATTTTTGCCCCCCTTAAGTGCGTTTACTTCCCATAAAAAGTTCAAATTTCATAATATCCTTAAAATAGATTTATCTTTGAAAGAAATTTTACTTCTGGGAATTTTATTCTTTAGATATAATGCATCAGTATGTTAAAAATTAGGTTCAAGCATTTTTGGTGAAAGCAAAAGACTCAAAGCAACTTAAATACCTATCAGTAGATGACAGGTTCAGTATATTATAGCACATTCAGGAATACTACGGCAACTTTCACAAGAATGAGGCATCTCTATATGTGCTAATATGGGACAATCTCCAACATATTTGTAAGCAATCGGTGGGACGGTGGGTGTGATGGTTAATATTAGTTGTCAATCTGGATTGAAGGATGACTAGATAGTTGGTAAAGTATTGTTTTGGGGTGTGTCTGTGAGGGTGTTACAAGAGGAGATGGACATTTGCGTCGGTGGACTGGGAGAGGAAGACCCGCCCTCAATGTGGGTGGGCACCATCCAACTGGCTGCCAGCCAAGCTAGAGCAAAGCAGCCAGCACATCAGACTCCAGGTTTTTCAGCCTTTGAACTCTTAGACTTACACCAGTAGTTCGCCCGGGACTCTTGGGCCTTTGGCCACAGACTGAAGGCTGCATTTTCAGATTCCTTGCTTTTGAGGCTTTTGGACTCAGACTGAGCCACTACTGGATTCTTTTTTCCCCAGCATGCAGGTGGCCTATCGTGGGACTTCACCTTGTGATCATGTGAGCAAATTCTTTCTAATAAACTCTCTCTCACATATGCATATATCTTATTAGTTCTGTCCCTCTAGAAAACCCTAATACAGTGGGAGATATAAAACAGTGCAGGATATGCAAATGTGTGGTTTATCTTCTGGAAGGATAGGTGAAAAATAAAACTCAGTAATGGTGGCTGTCCCTGAAGTGGGAAACTGGAACCCTAGAGGTCCTCAATGGAAGGGAAGCTATTTTTTTTTTTTTTTTTTTTAAATACTGTTCTTGTTGACATCATATTAACTTAATCATGTATATATTATTTTTTCAAAATAAATAAAAAGGTGATATATATTTTAAAAAAGAATTATGTCAGCGTTGGCTTTATTCACTGCAGTGAGCCATTTAAAAAATCTATATGGAATTATAAGCTTTAATTATTTTTGTTTTAAGTTGACCAATTTGACCAGAGTATGTCTTAATACTTTGATTCATGTCTACGTATTTTAACTTCTACAATTATAGTTTTTTGCACTGTATTCTCCAGAGATCCTTTTTTGATCTTTCAAGGCACTAATTCAATTTTCATCTCTCTTCATTCTTCTAATCTTTCATCTCTCTTCATCTTCTAATTAATATTTAAGCAAATGTTTTGCAATCGTATTTTATTGTCCATAAATTCATGTTTCTCCATAAATTCAATCCTGTTTGCGAGGCTTGGCTAACATAAACTGGTCAATTACAACCCAGAAATTGTATATGAAGTGTCAAGCTATGTTTATATTTTGTGTGGATTTATATACTAATACTGTTATGAATTTCATGTGTTGTATGAAACAATTTTTTCCTTTTCTCAATGTTTTATCAGTATAATTTGTTAGTGCAAGATTTGGTTGAATACTAATGACAAAATAAAAGAGTTAAGATACTGCTGATGTATGGTAGTAAAGGTACTGTTGCATACTGTTGTCTTTGCCAGTTGAAAATAGTCCATGTCTATATATTTTGTCAAATGAAGACAGATCGTCATCACTTTAATGGCTATATATTCTTTGCCGTGAGATGCTTGATTTGTTTCAGAAGAAAAACCACATGTAGAGCAGCAGCTGCAATTGCAGACACTGCTTGATTACAATGGATCAGGTAGTACAGGAAAGTGAAACTAATTTTAATTTCTATATTTCGTTGACATTCTACATAGTCCAAACTGCCCAGTGAAAGATAAATATAATTTTAAAACCTTGGGTCTATCTGTTCTTAGGTGGGGTCACCAATCTTTCTGAAATCCCATAGTTAAGGTGAGGTTTTATAATTACTGTCATAATTTTGGTTGGGAGTGGGGGATTATATGATTTACAGCTGAACCTCTTTACCACTATATATATTTTTTCCATAAGTGAAGAAGTCAGCAAAAAGTTGCTGTAATTATAAGAGTTAATTATTTAAGTATAGCCTCTATAACTTGAAGTGACACCTTGTAGGATTCAAAATTTCACAATCAGACATATCATGGTCCAATCGTTTTTTGTCATCTGACACTTATTACTATGTATTGTGACTGTTGGACTGGAGTTGCATTGTGGATTCAAGAAACTAGAGTCATTATCAAATAAGCTGTAAAATATTTATGTAGTTCTCTTTCCTCTTATCTGGTTATCTGAATAAATGACATGGATAAAGTTAAGAAGCCTGGGTGACAGAGTGAGACTCTGTTAAAAAAATAATAATAATAAACACTGAGAAGGCAGGGTGCAGTGGCTCATGCGTGTAATCCCAGCACTTTGGGAGGCTGAGGCGGGTGAATCATGAAGTCAGGAGTTTAAGACCAGCCTGATCAATATGGTGAAACCCCATCTCTACTAAAAATACAAAAATTAGCCGGGTGCAGTGACAGTTTGTGACAGTTTGACCGATACCCTTGAAGAAGAATCTTTCTATAGTACATACTGTCACACAATAATACAACAGTTTTTCAATTGATGGGCTGCATTACATTACCTAACCTCAAATTATACTACAAATCTATAGTAAAACAGCATGGTACTGGTATTAAAATAGACACATAGATAAATGAAACAGAAGAGAATACCCCCAAAATAAAGCCACATATCTACAGCCAAATGATATTTGGCAAAGTAGAAAAAAATACACTGGGAAGGCTGGGCGTGGTGGCTTATGCCTGTAATCCCAGCACTGTGGGAGGACGAGATGGGTGGATCATGAGGTCAGGAGTTCAAGACCAGCCTGAGCAATATGGCGAAACCCCATCTCTACTAAAAATACAAAAATTAGCCAGGCCCAGTGGCAGGTGCCTGTAATCCCAGCTACTCAGTAGGCTGAGGCAGGAGAAGCACTTGAACCTGGGCGGCACAGGTTACGGTGAGCTGAGACTGCACCACTGCACTCCAGCCTGGGTGACAGAGTGAGACTCTGTTAAAAAAATAATAATGGCCGGGCGCGGTGGCTCAAGCCTGTAATCCCAGCACTTTGGGAGGCTGAGACGGGCGGATCACGAGGTCAGGAGATCGAGACCATCCCGGCTAACACGGTGAAACCCCGTCTCTACTAAAAATACAAAAACTAGCTGGGCGAGGTGGCCGGCGCCTGTAGTCCCAGCTACTCGGGAGGCTGAGGCAGGAGAATGGCGTAAACCTGGGAGGCGGAGCTTGCAGTGAGCTGAGATCTGGCCACTGCACTCCAGTCCGGGCGACAGAGCGAGACTCTGCCTCAAAAAAATAAATAAATAAATAAATAAATAAATAATAATAATAATAAACACTGAGAAGGCCGGGTGCAGTGGCTTATGCCTGTAATCCCAGCACTTTGGGAGGCTGAGGCGGCTGGATCATGAAGTCAGGAGTTTAAGACCAGCCTGACCAATATGGTGAAACCCCATCTCTACTAAAAATACAAAAATTAGCCGGGTGCAGTGGCAGGTGCTAGTAATGCCAGCTACTCAGGAGGCTGAGGCAGGAAAATCGCTTGAATCTGGGCAGCAGAGGTTTCAGTGAGCTGAGACTGAGCCACTGTACTCCAGCCTGGGTGACAGAGTGAGACTCTGTCTCAGAAAACAAAACAAAACAAACTTTTAAAAAGCACTGGGAAAAAGACACCCTTTTTCTGGACCCCCTATCTTTTTCCATTCACAAAAATCAACTCAAGATGGAATAAAGACTTAAGTGTAAGACTTGGAACTGTGAAAGTCCTAGAAGAAAACTGAGGCAAAACTCTTCTGAACATTGGTCTAGGAAAAGAATTTATGACCAAGTCCTCAAAAATAAACACAATAAAAACAAAAGTAGGCAAATGAGACTTAATTAAACTACAAAGCTTCTGTGCAGTGAAAGAAACAGTAAACAGGCAACATAAAGAATGGGAAATGTATTTGCAAACTGCATCTGACAAAGGGTTAATATTTGCAATCTATAAGAAACTCAAAAAACTCAAACAAAAAACAACCCCATTAAAAAGTGGGAAAATGATATGAGCAGACAGTTTTCAAAAGAAGACATAGAAGCGCCCAATAAACATGAAAAACTGCTCAACATCAGCAGTCATCAGAGAAATGCAAATTAAAACTGCAATGAGAGGTCATGAGACTTTCTGTTTCTGAGTTGTTCACTAAAGATTTAGCCTCCAGTTCCATACATGTTACTGAAAGACATTATTTCATTCTTTTTGCTTGTTTGTTTTGAGATGGAGTTTCGCTCTTGTTGCCCAGGCTGGAGTGCAACCTCCGCCTCCCAGAATCAAGCAATTCTCCTGCCTCAGCCTCCTGAGTAACTGGGATTACAGGCACCTACCACCACACCCGGCTAATTTTTTGTATTTTTAGTAGAGACAGGATTTAACCATGTTGGCCAGGCTGGTCTCGAACTTTTGACCTCAGGTGATCCACCCACCTCGGCCTCCCAAAGTGCTGGGAATACAGGCATGAGCCACCATGCCTGGCCTGGCTAAAGAGTATTCCATCGTGTGTGTGTGTGTTTACTGTTGAGAGATTATTTCTTTCTTTGTATATACATACACAAACCCAAACACATATATGTACACACATCACCATATATATGTGCACATACCACCACCACAATATGTATACAAACCAAATATATATGCACACATATATGTATAGTGTATATATAGTGCATATATATGTACACACACCATATATATACACACAGACTTCACCTCTACTCAATATATCCTTGTATACAAAACTGCACTTGTATCCCTTAAATATATGCTAGTAAAAATAAATCAGGTCTGAGAAATGAATGCGGAGTAGTTTTATGGCTAAGTCTGTCTTCTCTCAATAGTACTGTTTTTTGTTTTTTGTTTTTTTGGTTTTAATTTCATTTTATTTTACTTTCAACTGTGGTATTACTTACAGTAGACTCAGCAAGATGATAAACACTACAAGATATCATTTCAAAGTTTACTTTGTCTATCATTCTATTTAATTGTAGGGATTTATGAATTATTAACCATAAGTAGAGGTCCATATTATTTTATTTTGTTTTCTTTTTCTTTTATAATTCAAGTATAAATTTAATGGGCTTTATTTCTATCAACCTTATAATTTTTTAACTATAGATGAAGGTTCATATTTAGGTCATATGCTTATTAGAATGCTAACTGCAAATGAATCCAGTTGGTTATTATGATACCCATTCCACTGTGTGCCTGGAGGCTACATACATACTTGTACTTGATGCATTCCCACTGAAATCAGGATGTTAACATGTATTTGTAGTCACTTTCACCAATATCCCTGCTGAAGACAAAATAAGAAAGTTGTTTAAAAACATTTAGTTGCTACCTTCCCCAATTTATTCCTCAAAATCTGGTGTTTTGAGCTTTCTTGGGAACTGTTTTTTTTTTTTTTTTTTTTTCTTTGAGATGGAGTCTTGCTCTGTCACCCAGGCTGGAGTGCAGTGGCATGATCTTGGCTCACTGCAACCTCCGCCTCCTGGGTTCAAGCAATTCTCCTGCTTCAGCCTCCCGAGTAGCTGAGATTACAGGTGTCTGCCACCATGCCTGGCTAGTGTTTGTATTTTTAGTAGAGACAGGGTTTCTCTATGTTGGCCAGGCTAGTCTCGAACTTCTGACCCCAGGTGATCTGCCTGCCTTGGCCTCCCTTACTAGAATGCACTTAAAATTCTAGTGGTTAGTGTAGTCATCTTCAGGTCAACATAATAGTTTGAATGGTGCTATGGTTTGAAATTTTGTGTCCCCCCAAAGTTAATATGTTGAAGCCTAATTCCCAATAAGGGTATTACAAGGTGGGGCCTTTAGGTGGTGATTAGTTCATATAGGTGGAGCCTTCATTAATGGGTTTAGCACCCTGGTAAGGGGTTGAAGAGCTCAGAGATTTTCCCGTCTACCATATGCAAACATAGCAAGAAGGTATTATCTATGAACCAGAGTGACCCCACGGCAGCCACCTAATTTGCTGGCACTTTGATCCCAAGATCAAGACTTTCCAGTCTCCACAACTGTGAGAAATGCATTTCTGTTGTTTATAAGCTGTCCAGTTTATGGTATTTTGTTGTAACAGCACTTACATTGGTCAGAGGCAGTAGGCATTCTTTTGTTATCTGCCAATTTTAATATTCTCAATATCATTCCAGATATTTTATCCTATGGTAAAGCATGATCACTAATTTGGAAGAAAAAAGAAAGAAAACTTTTTTTTTGTCTGTCAGACTTGGTACTAAGAAGGTTAGGTAGAAGAATTCAAAGGAACAACAATGAGAGGTCTCTCTCCTTCTTTGAGACGGCTTCCCTGATATGGTTTGGCTCTGTGCCCCCACCAAAATCTCATCTTGTACTTCCCATAATTCCCACATGTTGTGAGAGGGAGATGATTGAATCACAGGGGCAGGTCCTTCTTGTGCTGTTCTCGTGATAGTGAATGGGTCTCATGAGATCTGTTGGTTTTTAAAATGGGAGTTTCTCTGCACAACCTTTCTTTTTGCCTGCTGACATCCATGTGAGTTATGATTTGCTCCTCTTTGCCTTCTGCCATGATTTTGAGGCCTCTCCAGCCATGTGGAACTGTGAGTTCAATTAATCCTCTTTCTTTTGCAAATTGTCTGGTCTCGGGTATGCCTTTATCAGCAGTGTGGAAACTGACTAATACACCTGCCCTGAAACACCCTCCTCTGTAGTGATGTTGAGGAAATGGTAGACTATGAGATGGAGAACATGGAACAGCAGACTATTCTGCAAGGCTAAAGGGAAAAGAAGGGAATAAAAGAAAGAATGCCTAATGTCTAAGAGTGGTTTCCATAATTATGTGTCAAGCAATGACTTCTGTTTGCAATATACATTCACAGGAGAAGGACACAATACATGTAAAAAGTTTCATATTCACATGAGAAGAACACAAATACATGTCTGAGTTTGAGACTGGCTAGAGTTCAGCAATGTCTAATAGGACTTTTTCTGATGATGAGAATGTTCTATATCTGTGATGTCTAGTACAATAGCCATTAGCCACATGAGGGTGTTTAACATGAAGTATGGATAATATGACTAGATTTTTAATTTTATTTCATTTTGATTACTTTTATTCATAATTGACATTAATAATTATATATATTTACAGAGCACAATGTGATGTTTCAAGGCAAATAGCTCTATGTGATGACTGGTTGATGTATAACACAAGTGACTGCTTTTTTTTTTTATACTTTAAGTTCTAGGGTACATGTGTACAACATGCAGGTTTGTTACATATGTATACATGTGCCATGTTGGTGTGCTGCACACATTAACTCGTCATTTACATTAGATATATCTCCTAATGCTATCCCCCCCAGCCCCACAATAGGACCCGCTGTGTGATGATCCCCTTCCTGTGTCCAAATGATCTCATTGTTCAGTTCCCACCTATGAGTGAGAACATGTGATATTTGGTTTTCTGTTCTTGCGATAGTTTATTGAGAATGATGGTTTCCAGCTGCATCCATGAGCCTACAAGGGACAGGAACTCATCCTTTTGTATGGCTGCATAGTATTCCGTGGTATGTATGTGCCACATTTTCTTAATCCAGTCTGTCACTGATGGACATTTGGGTTGATTCCAAGTCTTTGCTATTGTGAATAGTGCCGCAATAAACATACTTGTGCTTGTGTCTTTATAGCAGCATGACTTATAATCCTTTGGGTATATCCCCAGTAATGGGATGGCTGGGTCAAATGGTATTTCTAGTTCTAGATCCTTGAGGAATCGCCATACTGTTTTCCACAATGGTTGAATGAGTTTACAGTCCCACCAACAGTGTAAAAGTGTTCCTACTTCTCCACATCCTCTCCAGCACCTGTTGTTTCCTGACTTTTTAATGATTGCCATTCTAACTGGTGTGAGATGGTATCTCATTGTGGTTTTGATTTGCATTTCTCTGATGGCAAGTGATGATGAGCATTTTTTCATGTGTCTGTTGGCTGTATGAATGTCTTCTTTTGAGAAGTGTCTGTTCATATCCTTTGCCCACTTTTTGATGGGGTTGTCTGTTTTTTTCTTGTAAATTTGATTGAGTTCTTTATAGGTTTTGGATATTAGCCCTTTGTCAGATGAGTAGATTGCAAAAATTTTCTCCCACTCTGTAGGTTGCCTGTTCACTCTGATGGTAGTTTCTTTTGCTGTGCAGAAGCTTAATTAGTTTAATTAGATCCCATTTATCAATTTTGGCTTTTGTTGCCATTGCTTTTGGTGTTTTAGACATGAAGTCCTTGCCCATGTCTATGTCCTGAATGGTATTACCTAGGTTTTCTTCTAGGGTTTTTATGGTTTTAGGTCTAATATTGAAGTCTCTAATTCATCTTGAATTAATTTTCAAAACAGCTATTGGAAAGCAGAAAGGTCATAATAGGAAAACTATAGTGGAGGCAGAGCAGAGATGACAATCACTGTAGTGTGGCATAGAGGTTTAATAATAATAAATTTCACTTTTGGGTACAGGACTGTGTAAAGCAGTTATACTGACTTATTTTAATTGCCTAGATAGTCTTTTATTTTTATTTGGTGCTTATGCCCAGGCAAATAATAAAATGGATTGAGAATCGGCGATATGAGAGAAGACTGTAGCTTTGAATGTGTCCTTTAAAAAATATCAACTAAGGTGATATAAAGGACAGTATTTAAGCTTTTTGCTTTGTCTCTAATTGGTCTTCCTATCTGGTTTATGGCAGTTCTGTATGGCAAGAGGTCAGGACCAAAGACTCAAAGCAAAACAAGGGAAAAATAATGGTCCTGGCATTGAAGACACTTAATAATTAGAATTGTAAGTTGGGGATCAAGAAGGAGCCACAGCAGTTAGAAACCAACAGTCTGGATTCAAGGAGGAAACAAACAGGCAAAAATCAAAGTCAAGTTAATGGTTGAGAAAGCAGTTAGGGAAAATAGTACTTGCAGCCTCAGACACAAGACCTTATCCTCAAGTGACTCACATCTGAGAGGACAAACACCATGATTTCTGCCTACCAAATATCAATAATATGAAGGCCACCTCAGGGCCCATGAATAAAATTGTGTGAACCTTAGAAACATGATATTAAGTGGTATGCAGTCTTGTTTTGAAAGACGTGTGTAATCAGAGTAAAGCATATTCTGTATATGCTTTATATAGTAATTATTTTTGGCATACTTATGAAGGTGTGAAGAAAAATGTTCATCTATTTATCTGGTAATATATAAAAATCTAAGCAAAGTCAAGATGTTCTATTAGATCTTCAAATATTATTATATCACAATTAAGAAAAATTATTTGACTAAGCCTTGGTTTAAGTTTGGTTATATGAAGTAAATTTATATAACCAAGGAAGCTTATATTATAGTATCAAATTGTGTAATCACTTGCAAGCTTTGATTTCTTTCTGCAAAATATGTGGACATGATGACAATCACTTGAAAAAATGATGAAAAACAATTCTTCAAGGACAGTGACAAAGAAGAGTCAACTCTAGGCCACAAGGTCTGGTTTGATATAAATGTTTTCTGTAAATGTTTCCTTAAAGAAGCAAATAAAAAACATTCTAAAAGAACATTACAGTTATCTAGTCCTTAATCTTAATGGCATAAAATTACCATGCTTGATGCTCACAGATGCTGTGGTTAAAGATTTTAATAGGACACAGCCTGGATGGCTTGTCTCTAATCCATATCTGGGCAATAAGTATTCTCTCAACCTCTCCCAAAAAAGATTAGGAGGCTGGAGATGACTTATCAGTTGGGAAGTGCAAGATCTGAAGGCTTCCTCACTCATATGTTCACGACTGAGTTCCACTATAGGATGAACTCTCATATAGTGCCTCTCCATGTGGCTGCTTTGTCTTTCCCAAAGCATGCTGTTTGGGTTCTAGTAACAAGCATCTGAAGTGAGCCACTAGAAGTTGTATCACTTTTTATGACCTAACATCAAAAGTCATCTGGGGTCACTTCACTATGGGCAAAAGGAGAATGTACATAGATCCCAAATCCCCATGAAAGGGATAACAATGTCAAAATGCAAAAAAAAAAAAAAAAAAATCATGTGATATGGAATGTATTGTTGTGTCCATTTTTGGAAAATACAGTCTGGCACAAAGATATAAAACACATTTGACCACAAAATGATTTGACTGCATACAAATCAATATAAGCAGAAATAAATAAGACAGAAAACACTATAAAATATTTAAAAAGGTAATTTATGTGCCATTAAAATGCATTCTGGGAATACAGAAGTTGCATATGTTTGTAAAGAAAGAAAAAAATAAATAAAGCATCCCCATGCGTGATCTTTAGCTTTATCCCAGAGATGGCATTCTTTAAAACTCCTAGGTTTTCTCATCATGGGAGAAATGTTCACTTTTGTACCTGAGTGTTAGAAGTAGTCTGTTTTCTGAAGATTAATAACAGGATGATTTGTGAAAATCCTATTGAAAGTATACAGGAAACATGTCAATATTACTGTTATCAATCATTAAGGATTAATTTGTCTAAAAATCTAGGCTTATTTCATGCAGAGAGCCTGAAGAAATTATGAACAAATTGGTGAATGCTCAGAAGGTACCAAAAAGGTGGAGAGAAAATCATATATGTTGAAAATTATCTAAAAACATATATGTTGGTTTAGTTGATTTTTTAACCCTCCGAAGAGGCAAAAAAAGTGTGCCAAAAATGTATGTATTGATTTTCATCAGATTTTATACTAAATCTGTCAACATCAATATTTATCAACTAGATGCAAAGGGAATAAATATCTTGTCCACAACACACATTTGTTTAATATCAAAGATGAGATAAGAATGCATCTCTTGATTTAATTCCAGTAAATTAGAAAACTTCTACCATTTTGGATCATTAAAAAACTGGAACCTAACTAAATATTCCTAAATATTTTTGGACCACCTTTAGACTGTCAAATGTTTGGATGTTATTGTCTGTAAATAGATAGTTTTCACTTATCAAAAATGGTGGTGACTCCTGTCAGGTAAAAACATCTCCATTCTGTTAAAATTCAACATGTTACCTTAGGTGCTTTTGTACTGTCTTGTACAAAAAATTAAGGAGATTTTATTAATAAATAGAATTTATGGTATAAAACCGAATGTAGGTAAAGTTTTTATCAATATCTACCTCTAGAGACTTTCTCAAATCCTATACCTTAATTAATGTGGAATTATTCATGAAAATGTTTAAAACAACATTTTGGTGGAAAATAAACTATCTCATATATTCTCAAACCCAAAGTTTGGGGTTCCAACTTTCAGTAAAATTTTATCCCTGACATAAAATGACTTTAAACTAACAAAAATCAAAAAAGACAAAGAAGGGCATTACATAATGGTAAAGGGAACAATGCAACAAGAAGAGCTAACTAGCCTAAATATCTATGGACCCAATACAGGAATACCCAGATTCATAAAACAAGTTATTAGAGACGTACAAAGAGACTTAGACTACCACACAATAATAGTGGGAGATTTTAACACCCCACTGTCAATGTTAGACTGATCAACAAGACAAAAAATTAACAAGAATATTCAGGATTTGAATTCAGTTCTGGACCAAGAGAACCTAATAGATATCTATAGAACTGTCCACCCCAAACCAATAGAATATATATTCTTCTCAGCACCACATAGCACTTACTCTAAAATTGACCACATAATTGGAAGTAAAACACTCCTCTTCAAATGAAAAAGAATGAAAATCATAACAGTCTCTCAGACCACAGTGCAATCAAATTAGAAATCAAGACTAAGAAACTCACTCAAAACCACACAACTACAAGGAAACTGAAAAATCTGTTCCTGAATGACTCCCAGGTAAATAATGAAATTAAGGTGGAAACAACGAAGTTCTTTGAAACCAATGAGAACAAAGACACAACATAGCAGAATCTCTGGGACACAGCTAAAGCGGTGTTTAGAGGGAAATTTGTAGCACTAAATGCCCAAATCAGAAAGCAAGAAAGATCTAAAATTGAAACCCTAACATCATAATTAAAATAACTAGAGAAGCAAGAGCAAATTCAAAAGTTAGCAGCAGACAAGAAATAACTAAGATCAGAGTAGAAGTGAAGGAGATAGAGACAGGAAAAACCCTTCAAAAAAATTAATGAATCCAGGAGGTTGTTTTTGGAAAAGATTAACAAAATAGACCACTAGCCAGATGAATAAAAAGGAAAAAGAAGAAAATCAAAAGACACAATAACAAATGATAAATGGGAGATCACCACTGATCCCACAGAAATACAAACCACCATCAGATAATACTATAAATACCTCTATGTGAATAAACTAGAAAGTCTAGAAGAAATGGATAAATTCTTGGACACATACACCCTCCCAAGACTAAAACAGGAAGAAGTTGAATCCCTGAATAGACAAATAACAAGTTCTGAAATTGAGTCAGTAATTAATAGCCTACCAACCAATAAAAGTCCAGGATGAGACGGATTCATAGCCGAAATCTACCAGAGGTAAAAAAAGGAGCTGGTACTATTCCTTCTAAACTATTCCAAGCAATACAAAAAGAGGGACTCCACCTTAACTCATTTTATGAGGCCAGCATCATCCTGATTCCACAACCTGGCAGAGACTGAACAAGAAAAGAAAATTTCAGGCCAATATCTCTGATGAACAGTAATGAGAAAATCTTCAATAAAATACTGACAAACCGAATCCAGCAGCACATCAAAAAGCTTATCCACCACAATCAAGTCGGCTTCATCCCTGTGATGCAAGGATGGTTCAACATATGCAAATCAATAAGCGTAATCCATAACATAAACAGAACCAATGACAAAAACCACATGATTATTTCAATAGATGCAAAAAGTCCTTTGATAAAAGGACTTTTTTTTTTAACCCTTCATGTTAAAAACTCTCAATAAACTAGGTATTAATTGAACCTATTTCAAAATAATAAGAGCTATTTATGACAAACCCATAGCCAGTATCATACTGAATGGGCAAAAGCTGGAAGCATTCCCTTTGAAAACCAGCACAAGACAAGGATACCCTCTCTCACCACTCCTATTCAACATAGTATTGGAGGTTCTGACTGGAGCAATCAAGCAAAAGAAAGAGATAAAAGGTATTCAACAAATAGAAAGAGAGGAAGTCAAATTGTCTTTTTTTGCAGACAACATGATTGCATATTTAGAAAACCCCATCGTCTCAACCAAAAAACTCTTTAAGCTGATAAGCAACTTCAGCAAAATCTCAAGATACAAAATCAGTGTGCAAAACTCACAATCATGCCTGTACACGAATAATAGACAAGTAGAGAGCCAAATCATGAGTGAATGCCCATTCACAATTGCTCCAAAGAGAAAAAATTACCTAGGAATACAACTTACAAGGGATGTGAAGGACTGCTTCAAGGAGAACTACAAACCTCTGCTCAAGGAAATAAGAGAGGACACAAACAAATGGAAAACATTCCATGCTTATGGATAGGAAGAATCAATATTGTGAAAATGGCCATACTGCCCAAAGTAATTTACAGATTCAATGTTATTCCCATCAAGCTACCACTGACTTTCTTCACATAACTAGAAAAACCTACTTTAAATTTCATATTGAAGGAAACAAGAGCCTGTACAGCCAAGACAATCCTAAGCAAAAAGAACAAAGCTGGAGACATCATGCTATCTGGCTTCGAATTGTACTACAAGGCTACAGTAACCAAAAGAGCATGGTACTGGTATCAAAACAGACATATAAATCAATGGAACATAACAGAAGCCTCAGAAATAACACCACATATCTACAACCATTTGATCTTTGATAAATCTGACAAAAACAAGCAATGGGGAAAAGATTCCCTATTTAATAAATGGTGCTGGGAGAACTGGCTAGTCATATACAGAAAACTGAAACTGGACAACTTCCTTAAACGTTATACAAAAATTAAGTCAAGAGGGGTTAAAGACATAAAAGTGAAACCTAAAACCATAAAAACCCTAGAAGAACACCTAGGCAATATCATTCAGGACATAGTCATGGGCAAAGACTTCATGACTAAAACACCAAAAGCAATTGCAACAAAAGCCAAACTTGACAAACAGGATCTAATTAAACTGAAGAGTTTCTGCCCAGCAAAAGAAACTATTATCAGAGTGAACAGGTAACCTACAAAACATCAGAAAAGTTTTGCAATCTATCAATCTGACAAAGGGCTAATATCCAGAACCTACAAGGAACTTATACAAATTTACAAGAATAAAACAAACAATCCCATCAAAAAGTGAGCAAAAGATATGAACAGATGCCTCTCAAAAGAAGACATTTATGCAGCCAACAAACATATGAAAAAAAGCTCATTATCCCTGGTCAGTAGAGAAATGCAAATCAAAACCACAGTGAGATGTCATCTCACGCCAGTTAAAATGGAGATCATAAAGTGTCTGGAAACAACAGATGCTGATGAGGATGTGGAAAAATAGGAACATTTTTACAGTTGGTTGGAGTGTAAATTAGTTCAAACATTCTAGAAGACAGAAAACCGAAAATACCATTTGACCCAGTAATCCCATTACTGGATATATACCCAAAGGATTATAAATCATTCTACTATAAAGACACATGCACACGTATGTTTATTGCAGCACTATTTACAATAGCAGAGACTTGGAACCAACGCAAATGTCCATCATTGATAGACTGGATAAAGAAAATGTGGCACATGTACACAATTGAATACTATACATCCATACAAAAGAATGAGTTCATGCCTTATGCAGGGACATGGATGAAGCTGGAAATCATCATCCTCAGCAAACTAACACAGGAATGGAAAACCAAACACCACAAGTTCTTACTGATAAGTCAGAGTTGAACAAAGCAAACACATGGACACAGGGAGGGGAAAATCACACACCAGGGCTTGTTGGGGGGTGGGGGACAAGGGGAGGTAGAGCATTAGAACAAATACCTAATGCATGAAGGGCTTAAAACCTAGATGACGGGTTGATAGGTGCAGCAAACAACCATGGCAAATGTATGCCTGTGTAATGAACTTGCACGTTCAGCACATGTGTCAAGGTGGAAAGAATTAACATATTGACAATATTGAATCTTCATATCTATATACATGTTGGGGTTCTCAATTTGTTTAGATATTTGAAATTTTTCATCTGAGTTTTTTTTCATATAGATCTTGTATTAATATATTTTGGTAAACTAATACTTAAGTATTTGATTTTGGGGGGTGCTAATATCAATGGTATCATGATTATTTTTAAATTTCAAACTTGACTTGTTCATTACTGGTGTATAGAAAAACTATTCATTTTTGAATATCAATCTTGTATCCTGCGTCTATGCTATAATCACTTATTAATTAGTCCTAGGAGTTTTTGTGTTTTGATTGGTAATTATTTAGGATTTCCTATAGAAACAACTATGTCACTTGTAAATACAGACAATCTTATTTATTCTTTCCCAATTTGTATATATTTCTTTTTTAAGAGTATTTTTTTTAAAAGTATATTTTAAAAGTATCTTTTAACTTTTAAGTTCAAGGATACAAGCTCAGGTTTGTTACATGGGTAAACTTGTGTCATGGGGGTTTGTTGTACAGATTATCTCATCAACTAGGTATTAAGCCTAGTATCCATTAATTATTTTTGCTGATCCTCTCCCTCCTCCTAACTTCCACCCTCCAAAAGGCCCCAGTGTGTGTTGTCCCCCTCTATGTGTCCATGTGTTCTCATCCTTTAGGTCCCACTTACAAGACAGAACATACAGTATTTGGTTTTCTGTTCCTGTGTTAATTTGCTATGGATAATCGACTCAGCTCCATCCATGTTCCTGCAAAGGACATAATCTCATTTGTTTATGGCTTCCTAGTATTCCATGGTGTATATGTACCACATTTTCTTTATCCAGTCTATCATTGATGGGCATTTAGGTTGACTCCATGTCTTTGCTATTGTGAATAGTGCTGCAATGAATATTTGCATGCATGTGTCCTTTTGGCAGAATAATTTATATTCTTTGGATATATGCCCAGTAATGGGGTTGCTGGGTCAAATGGTATTTCTGTCTGTAGGTCTTTGAGGAACTGACACACAGTCTTCCACAATGGTTGAACTAATTTATACTTCCACTAACAGTGTATAAACATTCCTTTTTCTCCAAAACCATGCCAGCATCCATTATTTTTGACTTTTTAATAATAGACATTCTAACTGCTATGAGATGGTATCTCATTGTGGTTTTAATTTGCATTTCTCTAAGAATGAGGGATGCTGAGCTTTTTTTCATATGATTGTTAGCTGCATGTATGTCTTCTTTTGAAAGTTTCTGCTCATGTCCTTTGCCCACTTTTTTATGGGGTTGTTTGGGTTTTATTCTTGTAAATTTGTTTAAATTTCTTATCGACGCTAGATATTAGACTTCTGTCAGATGCATAATTTGCAAAATTTTCTTCCATTCTGTAGGTTGTCTGTTTACTCTGTTGATAGTTTCTTTTGCTGTGTAAAATATCTTTAATTAGATCCCATTTGTCCATTTTTACTTTTGCTGCAATCGCTTTTGGCATCTTTGTTATGAAATCTTTGCCCATGCCTATGTTCTGAATGGTATTGCCTAGGTTGTCCTCTGGGGTTTTTATAGTTTTGGAGTTTACATTTAAGTCTTTAATCCATTCTGAATTAATTTTTTGTGGTGTAAGGAAGGGGTTCAGTTTCCATCTTCTGCATATGGCTAGCCAGTTATCCCAGTACCATTTATTGAATAGGGAATCCATTCCCCATTGCTTGTTTCTTGTCATTTTTGTCAAAGATCAGATAGTCATAAGTGTGTGGTCTTATTTCTGGGTTCTCTATTCTGTTCCATTGGTCTATGTCTGTTCTTGTTCCAGTACCATGCTGTTTTGGTTACTGTAGCCCTGTAGTGTAGTTTGAAGTCAGGTAGCATGACATCCCCAGTTCTTTTTGCTTAGGATTGCCTCGGCTATTCTCTTTTGGTTCCATATACATTTTTGGTTCCATATACATTTTAAAATAGTTTTCTCTAGTTTTGTGAAGAATGTCAATGGTAGTTTAATAGGCATAGCATTGAATCTATAAATTCCTTTGGGCAGTATGGCCATTTTCACAATATTGATTCTTCCTATCCATGAGCATGGAATACTTTGCCATTTGTTTGTTTCTTCTCTAATTTTCTTGAGCAGAGGTTTATAGTTCTCCCTGTAGAGACCTGTCACCTGCCTAGCTAGTGTACTCCTAGGTATTTTTATCTTTTATATGGCAATTGTCAATAGGAGTTCGTCCTGATTTGGCTCAGCTTGACTGTTATTGGTATATAGGAATGCTAGTGATTTTTGCACATTAATTTTGCATCCTAGATTTTGTTGAAGCTGTTTATTAGCTGAAGAAGCTTTTGGGCTGAGACGATAGGGTTTTCTGGATATAGGATCGTGTCATCTGTAAACTGGGATAGTTTGACTTACTCTCTTTCTTTTTGGATGTGCTTTATTTCTCTCTCTTGCTAGATTGCCCTGGCCAGAACTTACAATATTATGTTTAATAGGAGTGGTGCGGGAGAGCCTCCTTTTCTTGTGCTGGTTTTCAACGGGAATGCTTCCAGCTTTTGCCCATTTAGTATGATGCTGGCTGTGAGTTTGTCATATGTGACTCTTATTTTGAGGTATATTTCTTCAATACCTAGTTTATTTAGAGTTTTTAACATAAATTGATGTTGAATTTTATCAAAAGCCCCTTCTGCATCTATTGAGCTATTAGGTGTTTCTGTCTTTATTTCTATTTATGTGATGCATCACATTTATTGATTTGCATATGTTGAGCCAATCTTGCATCTGGGAATGAAGCCTCCTTGATCATGGTTGATAAGCTTTTTAAAGTGCAGCTGGATTTGGTTTGCCAGAATTTTGTTGAGGATTTTTGCATCGATGTTCATCAAGGAGATTGGCCTGAAACGTTCTTTTTCAGTTGTACCTCTGCCAGGTTTTGGTATCAAGATGATGTTAGCCTCATAGAATGAGTTAGGAAAGAGCCTCTTCTCCTCAATTTTTTGGAATAGTTTCAGTAGGAATGCTACCAGCTCTTCTTTGTACATCTGGTAGAATTCAGTTGTGAATTCATCTGGTCCTGGGTTTTTTAGATTGATGGGCTATTTGTTACTGACTCAATTTCAGAACACATTATTATTGTGTTCAGTGATTCAGTTTCTTTCTGGCTCAGTCTTGGAAGGGTGAATGTGTCTAGGAATTCATCCATTTCTCCTAGATTTTCTAGTTTATGTGCATAGAAGTGTTCATACTATTCTCTGATGGTTGTTTGTGTTTCTATGGGGTCAGTGGTAATATCCCTCTTGTCATTTCTAATTGTGTTTATTTTAATCTTCTCTCTTTTCCTCTTTTTTATTTGAGCATGTAGTCTACCTATTTTTTTTTTCCATCTTCTAGATGAGTTGATCTTTTGAATGGGTTTTTGTGTCTCAATCTCCTTCCGTTCAGCTCTGATTTTGGTCATTTCTGCTAGCTTTTGCACTTATTTGCTTTTGGTTCTCTAGTTCTTTCACTTGTGATGTTAGGTTGTTAACTCGAAATCTTTCTAACTTTTTGATATGGGCTTTTAGTGCTATAATTCCCTCTTAACACTACCTTAGCTGTGTCCCAGAGATTTATTATATTGTATCTTCATCCTCATTAGTTTCAAAGAACTACTTGATTTCTGCCTTAATTTCATTATTTACCCAAAAGTCATTCAGGAGCAGGTTATTCAATTTCTATGTCATGGTTTTAAGTGAATTTCTTAGTCTTAATTTCTAATTTAATTACACTGTGTTCTGAGAGAGACTGTTATGATTTCAATTATTTTGCATTTGCTGAGGAGTGTTTTACTTCCAATTATGTGATCAATTTTAAAGTAAGTGCTATGTGCCAATGAGAAGAATGTATATTCTATTGTTTTTTTTTTTTTTTTTGGGTGGAGAGTTCTGTAGATACCTATCAGGTTCATTTGATCCAGTGCTGAGTTCAGGACCTGAATATCTTTGTTAATTTTTCTGTCTCAATGATTCATCTAATATTTTCAGTGGGGTGTTAAAGTCTCCCACTATTATTGTGTGGGAGTCTAAGTCTGTTTGAAGGTCTCTAGGAATTTGCTTTATGAATTTGGGTACTCCTGTGTTGGGTTTATATATATTTAGGATAGTTAGATCTTCTTCTTGAATTGAAACCTTTAGCATTATGTAATGCCCTTCTTTGTCTTTTATAATTTTTGTTGGTTTAAAATCTGTTTTGTCAGAAACTAGGATTGCAACCACTGTTTTTTTGTTTTTGTTTTCTGTTTTCCATTTGCTTGGTAGATTTTTCCTCCATCCCTTTATTTTGAGCCTAAGGTTGGAACTGCTAAGTCATTCAAACAGCAAAGATTGAGGCCTGCCCCTCCCTCTGGGAGGTCTGTGCATGAGACTTCTCCAACCTCTGTAGGCCAGAGAACACTGGTGGTGGTGGCTGGAGGCCCCCCTTGGGAGGTCTTGCCCAGGGCAGAATGGGATTGGGAACCTGCTTAAAGAAGCAGCCGGGCCACACTTTCGTAGAGCAGCTGTGCCGTGCTGGGGTACTGCTTCTGCTTGGTTGACTTGGGCTTTTCAAAGTCCGCAGGCTGGAATGGCTAAATTGCCCAAACAGCAAAGATGGTAGCTTGCCCCTCCCACAAGGAGCTCCATCCCAGGAAGGTGCAGCACTGCTACTGCTACTGATGGCTGGCTGGAATTCCAAGCCAGGGTATCTTACCCTGTGAGGTGCCATGGAAGTGGAACCCACAGACTGCCACTGCTCAGCTCTCAGAATTTAGCAACTTTCCTAGGGGTACACACAGGGGTCTAACCTTTTGCTTTGTTTAGGTTGCAGTTACTTTTGCTGGGATGCCCAGAAATCCAGAGTATCTGAAGTTCCTGGGTCTCTGTGAGCATCTAAGCAGCTGCTTAGCGGAGACTCTACATAGCTTTGTGTGTCAAACTGAAGGCCCTGGTGGAGTGCATTCATGAGTGGGATCTCCTGATCCGAGGGTTGCAAAGATCCATGGGAGAAGCATGGTTTCCTGGGGTCATGCATTCACTCACCACTTCCCTGGGTGGGAGAGGTTCCCTGGCTCCGTGTGAGCCATTATCCTGCCTTGCTTTCCTCAGTTCTCCATGGGTGGAGTTGTTTCCTTCATTAGTACCAATGTGAGTACCTGGATGTTTCTTTTGAAGGTGCTGTAGATACTCACCCTTTTGCTTCCTCTCCATGAGAACCATGCACCTAAGGTGCTCCTAGTCAGCCATCTTGGCCATTCCCCACTTTGTAAGAATGCCAGATAACATATATGAATAATTTTAGAGGCTCTGGATGGTGTTGGCTTCACCCAGTGTTTACTCACCTTATCTTCTGATGGACAGGAGGCTTGATTAAGTATATGGAGTCAGAAAGTTATCAGACAAAAGGCTAGTTTGAAGTTTTCAACAGGGATGGCCTTCTTGTGTTTGCCCTCACTCCTATGACCCTCCAGGACTTCCAGTGTAAATGATCAGGTACCTTCTAAGATCCCTCATATTTGCAAGATCTTGAACCTTAATTTTTGTTTCCTCAATACCAAGAAGTGATATTAAATGCCATTTTTAAAAGATTCTTTCTGTGTACCTTCTTAGTTTCTTACTATGAGCAGTTTAAGAATTTGGCACATACTTGGAGAGAAAAATTCTCTGAGTCTCTTCCCTTAATCTCGCTTTTCTTGGAGATTGTATCTCTACCAGTTTTGCTACCCTTAGGAACTCTGATTTTTAATTTATATTTTTCAGGCCCATGAATTTGACAAAATCTCTGCTAGGTGTCTTGCCTTTATCAGCTTGCAGTCTTCATCTCTGCCTGACTTGGGCAATTTTCTGATTATTACTTTTATCTTACTAAACATTCTCTATATACTCAAGTTCTGGCTACTTCAGAAGTTCTTGAATTGTTTAAATCTTTTTTAAAAAAATCTTGTTTTCGAGTTCGTGAAGGAGTTTTGGTATGCTACAAGCTATTCTGTCAGAACTGCAAATGGAAGTCACCTCAATTTTTTAAAAGGAAAATGAGACAGTAGTGATTAACTTCAATTCAATGCATTTTTTTGTGCATCATATTTCACAATTGCTTTACATTGCATAATTGGGGATATTTGGGGGTACAGGTAGAGATAATTTGAATTAAGTGACAACCAAAAAGACATTTAGCTATGTCTTTAAGTACCTGTCCTTTCTGCTGTATAATTAATTGACTTATCTACTTTCTAGATCACATTTTTGCTTTAAAATTTTGTTTATTTAAGGGAGATAGAAAGGGTGTAACTGTTGAATGGAATATTGTGACAATCGAATTATTATTGAAGTGCATGTTTTTAAAATCTGTCATTCGAGTGACAGATTTGGTCAATATAAAAGATAAAAACAGCGCATGTCAGTCTTTTCTGTAACAACTCCTGGCTTTATGCTTTGATAGTTATTGTTTCCAAAAGTAGTATTTGTGAATATAATTATAATCAAAAGAGTTAAATCAGGAAGTTTGGAAAAATTTCTAGGTAATTTACTAATTACCTAAGTTTCCCTGGGAAGTAGGGATGGAAAAAGAGAAATTAAATCATTTCCCTCTAGATAACAAACAATATCAAGTATATATTGATTATTTAAAATTCAATTTTTCAGTTTTCTTTTTTTCTTTTTAAATTTCAGTTCCCTACTTTCAGGTCAATTCACATTTTACTTAAATCGATAATGGAAATTAAGGAAGCAGGAGTAACTAACTACAAAAACCCAAAGGAGCTCTTTTTTTCAGGTGATTTTTAAAAGTTCTTGTAAAGCTTAGAATAAAAGATTGTGAATAACATAGGTGAGGATAATCATTTATGTTTTATTTCAGTTTAGCATTAATCTGTGTATATCTTTTAAAATTCTCTCTTCTGAAGGTGACAATTATTTTCAACTTGCATTCAATATGTGTAAATATAAATAATGTAATAAATGTATCTGCTTCAAGAAGGAAGTATTATATGTGAATGTGTATATCTATTTATCTCTTTATATATAAATATATATAGATACATACATAGGTATAGATATAAAGAGAGACCGACAGAAGAGAGAGTGAGAGAACTCTAGAAATATGTATTATTCAAAATAATGAACTTTAACTAGTATTTAATATAGACTGTTACCAAATTACTAAATTTTGATATATTTAAAAATATATATTTCCCTATATTTTTAAAACTACGTGTTTTGAGTTCATATGGGGATTTTTATTGAATAGACAAATCTTTGGCTTATTACTCAAAAGAGCTCTACAACTTCCCAACTTTGTAATTTTAGGATAGCAAAAGTCACTGTTGCTGTCATGGTTGCAAATTATCTTATTTTTAATTCAGTAAATGAACCCTTGAGTTTTATTTTACTGTGTTTTCATCTACTGACTGAAAAAAAAGTGTATTCTGTGTTTTGTTGAAACCCATCTGGGAAGTAACATGTTCATTACTTCATCAGAGACATTTGCTCTGAAAGTATATGTTCTATTATTTGAAGAAAATTAAGTTTTGAAAGGTTTTGCTAATCAAAATACAAGTGAATTATCTGTGCCCCCCGCCCCCCACCCTGAAACAGATGTACTTTTTGGCAACTCTGCTTTCAAATATCTGTTCTTATTTGTTTTATTTTGACCCAGTAGGCAAATATTAAAAATAGATGTTTTAAATAGCAAATATAATCTATTAGAAAAAGGTAGCCAAATTTACCATTGTGATAAGGTAATATTGCGTGATGTATTTTTAAAATATTTTAAATTTATAATGGCTACTGAAAATAGTTTCTTAATAGGATATAGCCCTTGAAAATCGTATGTAAAAATGTAATTAATATACATATTATCGAAATGATTTCACTTAAATTATGCTAGAAATTGTCTTTTATAAAATCAATTCCTAAAAAAAGTTTGTTAATTTATTGCTTATAAATTAGAAATAGAAATTTTTCATATGATGCAAATAGTAAACAATAAAGTGCCTACATGCAGAGATTTTAAATTCTAGTTGATAAATAATAAATAAACATAATACACAGAAAATTATATTAAAAATTCAGCAAATGATCTACAGTATGAGGTGTATATTAGGCCCTCAGAAGAGGAAAGTTAATCAGGATCGTGAAATAAAGAAAGAAGGAAACCATGAAGATATCTAGAGAAGAGAGTGCCAGGTAGAGAAAATAGCACATGAAATGGTAATGTGACAGAAATGGCTGACAGAAGATGAAGAAATCCCAGGGTGGAAAGAAAACTATTCCAGAGTATGTACTGTCTTTGATTATACTGTAAGAAGTTTGGATTTTATTCTCAGAGAGAGGAGAATCCATTCGAAGCATGAGCTTCATATAATCCATTTCTATATTAAGTATAGCCCCTAGGCTTTTGGATGAAAAAGTAGAGTGCATGACAAACATGAGACAAACAGGTTTGGGGGTAATTAAATTATATCTGTGTCAGTAGCTGTGTTATTCTATTTATTTATAAAATTTCTCAGAGCTTTTTAAATTATAGATTCAGGGATTACATGTGCAAATTTGTGGCATGGATGTATTTTGTAATGGTGGGGCTTAGGCTTCGAATGTATCCATCACTTAGATAGTGAACATTGTACCCAATAGGTAATTTTCAACCTTCACTCCCCTCCCTTCTTTCCTCTCTCCTTCCCTTTCTGTTTTTGGAGTCCCTAGTGTCTATTATTTTTATCTTTTTATCCATGTGTACCCATTGTTTAGCTCCTGCTTATTTTAAAACTCCTATTAGATCTCCAGGTGGAGAAGTTGAAAAGCAGTTGGAGAGTTGGAGAGAGTGTCTCTGCTTCAAAGAAAAAAAAAAAAGGAAAGAAAGGAAGAAAAAAAAGAATGGAATGCAAAAGAGGGCTCAGGGTGAAGGTATGGATGGACCAGATGAATGAGACTAGATAAGATTATTTAAAGAGTGAGGGTAGCATAGAGTCAAAGAAGTCTGATGACTAAGCCATGGGGACACTGCAATATTTTAAAATATTTATGTTAAATTGATGCTAAAATGTAAGTATCTAACTGATATTATTAATACATTTGAAAATGAGAAGTGAGACTAAAATTTAATAAAGTAGAAAATAAAGATGGTTCAACTTTCAGCCCCTCACCACACAAAGAGTATTTAAAAAGAGCTATTTATGTAATGAAATTTCCATCATTCACGAACCTAGGGAAAGGATTTTAAAGAGAATCTTTGGTATACACCACATGCATTTGGGGGACACAATGAACTACCAAATTTAGCTGCTCTTAGAGCCCAGCAAAGGAAAGGTAAGCTGCAAATAATGTTTTAACTTTGATTCCAGAGTTGGTTGAACAAGGGATATGCATGTGTTACATGCATCAGACATGACCTCAGAGAGTAATAGTGTTAGTAGATGGTCTGCAATATCTGTTTAAGAGGACAGCTCTCAGGATTACTGAACCTCAGCAAAAGGAAGCTGTAGGTACTCTTGCTGGGTAGCTTGAGAGTGAGGATGAAGTGAATGAAAACCTTGGCCAGACTGAGGTTGACTCTTGCAGGTGAGAGATCCTTGATAAAAAAGAACCCATAGGAGAAAAGTCAACATTACAAATCTTCAAGGCCAGAGAACTTGTCATTGGACAAGAGATAGCACACATCTGAACTTCTTTCTTTAATTCCTCAGTGCTTCAGCTCTGCAGTCAAAAACAGCAGGTGGCAAGATGAGAGAGGAAGAGTAGAATAGCAAGTTGTAAAGTGCAGAAGTCAACCAGAATTTTCCTCTCTAACTGCAAGTTTCTAGCTTTTGCCAATCCTACAAGGAGGGAGAAAGAAGCCTTCACTGTTAATCAAGATTAAAGTTTCAATCTTTTAAGGCTTGTCAAATAAAAACATATTTCCTAGAACAGTAGGCATTCTGTACACAGTAAAACAACAAGCCAATGACTGCTTCACCAAAATAGATTTCTAGGTTCAGACAAACATAATGTATTATCTTCTAGAATTCCTCTAATTCACTAGTTTCTATTTCCAGTTTTGATAAAATTTAGACATGATTTGTAGCTGTGTTTAACTCTTTAAAGTGATGTTATATCTCTGACATCCATGTCAGTCCAGGAACCAAACACTATTTCAGAATTTGTGTCAGCGTCTGTGATTTTATGCTTTTGGAAATCCATCCAAAGATATGTTGAAACTTTCAATATAATTTGATCACCATGGATCTAGTTTAGTAGTGACCCCTGTGTAAGTAAGGACAATAAAACTAAGACAGATTGTCCAGGCACAGTGGCTCACGCCTGTAATCCCAGCATTTTGGGAGGCCGAGTTGGGCGGATCACGAGGTCAAGAGATCGAGACCATCTTGGCCAACATGGTGAAACCCCATCTCTACTAAATATACAAAAATTAGCCAGGTGTGGTGGCACCCACCTAGTCCCAGCTACTAGGGAGGCCGAGACAGGAGAATTGCTTGAACCTGGTAGGCAGAGGTTGCAGTGAGCAGAGATCACGCAACTGCACTCCAGTCTGGTGACAGAGCGAGACTCCGTCTCAAACAGCAACAACAACAACAACAACAACAAACTAAGACAGATTAGTAAAAGCTTGGAAATCAACTAATTGAAGAACTGATCCCTCATATGGCTGAACAACAAATAAGTAAACAAATCCAGGGGATGGTCACATATATCATCAGGCAATAGTGACAGAAAAAGGACCTTGGTTCAAAGAGGCCAATAACCATAACAGCTTAAACACCTTCCTGCAAGTATAGAGATTTTCTGTTGTAAATGTATATTTTTTATGCTTCTGATATTTTTCCTGCTTTTAGTTTAGGTTCAAGGGGTACATGTGCAGGTTTGTTACATGGGTGAATCGTATTGCTGATGTTTGGCATACAAATGATCCCATCACCAAGGTGGTAAGCATAGTCTAATAAATATAATGCATCCTCTTTTGAGGACAAAGAGTATTTTGTATTCTGAACAGTGAAAGGGACCTCAAGTCTACTCCAAAAGAGAAAATAAATATGTTGAATAGTAAACTCTCACATTACTTTTCCATTTATCATTTAATTCACTTTCTTAATATAACTGCAAACCTGGAAAATGTATGCCAAACCATGATAGGTACTTGGTGCTTGTTCTTTGAATTTAGAGAAATTCATAAAATTGATTGACGTACAAATAAGGCTTTCACTTGAAATGTTGATCCAAATGTATTGGCTGATATTTTCCAATTGAATAACAGTGTATATTTACCCTGAACTGTCAAATCAGGAGCTCAATCACATAAGGAGTTGAAAGAATAATAACGAAAGTGACTATATTGACGTATATAGTTATATTTATAGTAAAGGGAACTCAATATCTATATATATGGAAGAGCAAATCATATATATATTGGAATGATAGCATTCACATGAAGTGCTCTGTGCAGTATGGTGGGCAATAGCCACATGCAACTTTCAAAATTAAATGTATCCATCTGCTTGGGCTGCCATCACATGATATTATATATTGGGTGTCTTAAACAATAGAAATTTATTTTCTTATAGTTCTGGAGACTAAAAGTCCAAGATCAAGGTTTTGGCTGATTTGGTTCTGGTGAGACTCCTCTCCTGGGTTGCAGATGGCCACCTTCTTGCTGTATTCTCCCATGGCCTTTCTTTGATGCGCGCAGGGGATATCTCTCTTTTCCTCTTCTTGGAAGGCTACTAATCCTATTGGATTAGGGTTTTTATCCCCATTAACCAGCCTCTGATATTTTTGTCCCCATTAACCAGTCTCTGGTACACCTTTATTTCTCCATTTTCTTTTTACTGCAATTGCATTTAAAATGCAATTATTGTAGATAGCTTATAGACAGTTATTGTTTTTTTAAACCATTCTTGAATCTGTGGATTTTGATTGGAGTGTTTAGTTTATTCATGATTTTTAAAAATTTATTTTTAATTTGCATGAGTAGAGAGTGAGTGTATATATTTGCATTATATATATACACACATAGAGAGTATGTAGATATTTTGACAAAGGCATACAATGTATAATAATCACATCAGGATAAACGGGGTATCCGTAAGTTCAAGCATTTATCATTTCTTTGTGTTACAACATTCCAATTATACTCCTTTAGTTATTTTAAATAGTACTGTAAGTTATCATTGACTTTAATCACCCTGTTGGGCTATCAAATAGAATATGTTATTCATCTGATCTAACTACATTTTTGTACCCATTAACCACTGCAACTTCCCCCACTCCCTGACTACCCATCCCAGCCACTGGTAACCATCATTCTACTCTCTATCTCCATGAGTTCAGTTGTTACAATTTTGAGGCCCCACAAATGAATGAGAACATGTGATGTTTGTCTTTCTGTGCCTGGCTTCAATAATGTACTGCAGTGAAAGAGTAATGTTTTCTAAGAAAGTAATTATTATATTGATGACTCAATGAGGATGAGATAATCATGCCTGCACTGAAAGAGAAAGAATTAAATATAGAGGGATTAAGTGTGTTTTGGTGAAGCTAAACTCTTTCTGCTACTTTATTACTTGCTAATCATGGAGCTACATTTCCCTTTTGCCTTTATTGCCAAATTTCTAGGAAGGTATTCACTCTCTTATTTGTCTACTATTTGTTATACAAGCTAATGAAATTTGACTTCTATCATTATCAATACTTTCATTGACCTTCTTCTTGTCAGATTCAGGTCACTATCTGATTTTATCTTTGTGGGGCATTTGGCATATCCTCCTACTGTGGCTTCTTCTTGCTCCTTAGCCATGTTTGGTGTTCTTTGTGGTCTTTTTTATTTTCCCCTTTCACAAAATATTGGTGTCCCTTTGTCCTATCTTTGAGCCCTTACATTTTGACGTTCCCAATAGCTTCTATTATTTAAGTGTATTTCTTTCCATCTTCTTGCTATTTTATGACTCAGCAACCTAAAATCCTGGTCCCAAACTTATTGCTAACTCCCAGACAAATTTCTTCAGTTATTTACATATGAGTGTGAAAATGAACCCATGTTTCTAAAGGAACCGCATCTTGAATTTTCCATCTCCATGAATGGTGTGCCCACATTTACCTGGTTCACTGGATGTAATGTGGGGTTCCTTGGGCTTCACATTAAATCAATCAAGAATCCCTATGTTTAAATTTTCTAAATATCCTTCATTGTCACACCTATCTGAATGGTTCCAGTAGCCTCCATGCCATTCTCCTTGAAATAAACTTACTTTTCACAAAAATATCCATTGCCCTATAGGCAGATGCTTTTCTATTGTTAGAAATTGTGTTTCTTGTTTGAAATTCTACATACTATTAAGATTAACTCACTCAAAGTAGGTTTTTTACAACTTTTATACAGCTCTTATATTTTGTGATGAACAATATTATTTAGAATGTGTTTCTGGGTGCAAATCTGGGTAATTTCCATGGAGATGAAGAAATATAGTTGATTATTTATCTTGCGAAAATCCATGCTAAATTCATGCTTTCTATTACAGTTCTACTCTCCATAGCAAAGAGATCATAAAAATGCAATAAGATTGCATCAACAACTGCCAGAGATGTCCAAAGTCTTTCCTTTGTATGCAGACTAAAATACAAACTTCTTGCCACAGTGGGGAAGTTCCTAGCCTGCCTGTCTTTCTACCTTTCTGACATTTTTCTCAACCCATTTTACCATCAATTTACTACAACTAAACTGGGCTGCTTTTTCTCCTACTCTTGGGGATCAGGCAATATTTCAATAGCACCTTTTGTTTATTTCCATTATGGTATCTGTAATATTAAGTTGTAATTTGTTTTATTTATGTCTTCTAGAAATGTGACCAGTGGAACAGAACAGAGGCCTCAGAAATAACACCACACATCTACAATCATCAGATCTTTGACAAACCTGACAAAAAAAAGCAATGGGGAAAAGTTTTCCTATTTAATAGTGTTGGGAAAACTGGATGGCCATATGCAGAAAGCTGAAACTAGATCCCTTCCTTACACCTTATACTAAAATTAACTCAACATGGATTAAAGACTTAAAATGTAAGACCTAAAACGATAAAAACCCTAGAAGAAAACCCAGGTAATACTATTCAGGGCATAGGCATGGGAAAAGACTTCATGTCTAAAACACCAAAAGCAATGGCAACAAAAACCAAAATAGAAAAATGGGATCTAATTAAACTAAAGAGTTCTGCACAGCAAAAGAAATTATCATCAGAGTGAACAGGCAACCTACAGAATGGGAGAAAATCTTTGCAATCTACCCATCTGATGAAGGGCTAATATCCAGAATCTACAAAGAACTCAAACAAATTTACAAGAAAAAAAAAATCAAAAAGTGAGTGAAGGATATGAACAGACACTTCTCAAAAGAAGACATGTATTCAGTCAAAAAACATACGAAATAAAGCTCATCATCACTGGTTATCAGAGAAATGCAAATCAAAACCACAGTGAGATATCATCTCACACCAGTTAGAATGGCAATCATTAAAAAGTCAGGAAACAACAGAGCTGGGGAGGAAGTGGAAAAATAAGAATGCTTTTACACTGTTGGTGGGATTGTAAATTAGTTTAACCATTGTGGAAGACAGTGTGGTGATTTCTCAAGGATCTAGAACTAGACATACTATTTGACCCAGCAATCCCATTGCTGGATATATGCCCAGTATATACCCAGTATAAACCCAAAGGATTATAAATCATTCTACTATAAAGACACCTGTACACATGTTTATTGTGGCACTATCCACAATAGCAAAGACTTGGAACCAACCCAAATACCCATCAGTGATACACTGGATAAAGAAAATGTGGCACATATATACCATAGAATACTATGCAACCATAAAAAGGATGAGTTCATGTCCTTTGCAGGGACATAGATGATGCTGGAAACCATCATTCTCAGTAAACTAACACAAGAACAGAAAACCAAACACCACATGTTCTCACTCATAAGTGGGAGTTGAACAATGAGAACACATGGATACAGGGAAGGGAACATCACACAATGGGGCCTGTCGGGGGACAGGGGGCTAGGGGAGGAATAGCATTAGAAGAAATACCTAATGTAGATGATGGTTGGGTGGGTGCAACAATCCAACGTGGTACGTGTTTACCTATGTAACAAACCTGCACGTCCTGCACATGTATCCCAGAACTTAAAGTACAATTAAAAAAAAAGAAAGAAAGAAATGTGAAGCTAAATAATAGCAGGCGCTCCATAATAATTAACAAATATGTTGTAAATAGATGTAAAGTTGAGTAGATATAATAGATAGAAGAAAGTAAATAGGCTTATCAAACGTAAAGGGGAGACGGATGCTTTATGCATTTTCAATGATGTAGGATTTTGAGGAGTGTGATACATATATTACAGAAGGAATGTTGTAATGAAAACATTGAAATTGTTGATTTTAGTGCCTCCAACTCATATTTGAAGGTATGTAAAATTTAGATATTTAAATTTAGCAAAAGTTTTATAAATTGCTTTTTGTTCCTATGTTAAATGACTCTATTTGGAATTAAGGTAGCAGAATACATGTTGGTTTACAAATGTCTTTCTTGAGGGTTAAAATTTTTACATCCAATGGAAACAAGTATTTTTAATGTGAATTATTTTATACATAAACATTTATTTTGCACTTGTAAAGCTGAGTGCTAAATATTCAATCATGAAAGAAACTCAGTTTCTGCTCTGGGAGAAATTACTGTCTCATGGAGAAAACAAAACATGTAAACAAATCAATTATGATGTATACAGTGTGCGATAGTACAGGAATGTTGAAAGTGCAGCAGAGGACACAAAGACTAACAAGATGAACAAATCATTATAGTATCACCAAGAAAAGAAAATGATGCCTTCAATTTCCAATCTTATTTGGGCTCATTAACTGAATTTTCCCTACCCTACTCATGTGTATGTTTTGACACTAAATATTTCTTTGTTTTTTCTTATTTGAGATGGAGTCTTGTTCTGTTGCCCAGTCTGTAGTTCAGTGGCACACTATCAGCTCACTGCAACCTCCGCCTCCTGGATTCAAGAGATTCTGGTGCCTCAGTCTCCCAAGCACCTGAGACTACAGGCGTGTGCCACCACACCCAGCTATTTTTTGTATTTTTAGTAAAGACAGTGTTTTGCCATGTTGGCCAGGCTGGTCTCAAACTCCTGGCCTCAAGTGAGCCGCCTGCCTTGGCCTCTCAAAGTGCTGGGATTACAGGAGTGAGTTACCGCGCCAGGCCAACAGTTAATATTTCTATGGAAACAAACATGTTTACAAATCTTTCTTCTCCCTAAAGTAATGTTCTATTTCTATTTTTCCCCTAGTAGATCACAGAGAGTATCACAGAATATTTAAGTAATCTTTTCCAAAATCAGAGTCCCCTGAATCCATATGTGACACTTATTAGCTTAATCTCTTTATGTTTTTTGCTTCCCCATTCCTTAAAATGGGAGTGAGATTAATACTTAGAACACATCCTTGGTATAGAAAAACAAGGCCGGGCGCGGTGGCTCAAGCCTGTAATCCCAGCACTTTGGGAAGCCGAGATGGGCGGATCA
Source organism: Trachypithecus francoisi (assembly GCF_009764315.1). NCBI lineage: Eukaryota > Metazoa > Chordata > Mammalia > Primates > Cercopithecidae > Trachypithecus > Trachypithecus francoisi. The sequence goes on from NW_022681454.1 coordinate 100,308,538, forward strand.
TGAGGTCAGGAGATCGAGACCATCCTGGCTAACACGGTGAAACCCCATCTCTACTAAAAATACAAAAACGAGCCGGGCGAGGTGGCGGGCGCCTGTAGTCCCAGCTACTCGGGAGGCTGAGGCAGGAGAATGGCATAAACCCGGGAGGCGGAGCTTGCAGTGAGCTGAGATCTGGCCACTGCACTCCAGTCCCGGCGACAGAGCGAGACTCTGCCTCAAAAAAAAAAAAAAAAACAAAAAAAAAAAGAAGAAAAACAAATGAATTATTGCAGGGCAAGTTAAGAACAAGCATTCAGTGACTACTAATGGTCTTATTTTCATTGTTAGAATGAGAGTTGCTTGAGGGAGGAAGCAGTGTCATCTTTTTGGTATATCCCTGGTGTGAATTTTCATGCCTATTCCCTACTAAAATGAATATCCTGAAATGTACCTACTTTAGATGATCTCAGGTTTTAGATAAACTGAAAAAAAGTGTTTGCGTGTATATGTGTGTGTGTATATGTGTGTGTGTGCATATATACGTGTGTGTGTGTGTGTAAACATCTTACCTTAAAATATCCTGGCATTTCCAACGTTCAGTAATAAAGTTAAGTACCAATAGCTAGCTGTCTTCCTAAAAACAGTTTGAAAAAAAATAATAGGGCACAGGAGACAATGATGGAAGAGATGATGCTAAATGCCCTTTTCATGATGCAGACATCATTGTCCCTCAGGCAGAATACTTTAACTGTGTGGGTGACCGTCCTCAAGGTGGATGTGACTGAAAACAATTATATTGGTCGTAACATGTTTGGCTTGTATCTTGGCTGCTATTGAGCCCTAGGCTTTACTTCTTTATTCCAGGGAAGTAGCTAAAGCATCTAATTTCAAAATAGCATCCTGGTAAGCAGGATATGAATCACAGAAGCCTATATTTAGCTATTTATTACAATGATTGTTCTTATTATTCTCTTTAGATATACTTCTCTGAGTCATGTGGGGGTCAGGAAGCATTTTTCAGGGCTCTCTGTCATTCAAGATTGTGCAAGGTAGTGCACATTTGTTGTTTAGAAGGCTAAAATCCACTTCTTAATATTTTGGCAGTAATATTTTAATTTTGTGGGTGAAAGTATCCTGAGAGCTTCCAGTGAAACCTGTTCGATTCCTAAATTTACACACACACGTGCACACACACACACACATCTTGTTGGTTCTATTTCTCTGGAGGACCCCTACTAATATACTAGATTTCTTTCATTTTTAAAATTCATTGGTTTTCAATGCTAAATTTGGTTGATTCATGAAGCAGAATTAAAGGATGATATAAGTCTTTTCTTGTTTTTCAAATTTGCTCTGATAAGTCATCCAGACTACACTAGTGAGATTTTGTATGCAAATCTCTAATCTAAACTTTTAATTCAAAGGTCTAACATCTCCTCTCTATAAATAAATTATTGATTGGCTATTAGAAATAATCAATCAAAAATATAATAGTGTCTTGTATTATGCCTTAATAAAATATATTAAGTTTGATACTATAGCTAGAAATTTAAGAATTTTATTAGAGTTAACATAAACTAGATACAAGAAGTAAAAATAACTATGTATTTTAAGCTTATTTTCTTCTAATTAGACTGTTGTACATTTTATCATTCTATATAATATAAAATTGTTATTAATAAATGGAATTATGATTATCATTACCAAGTTCTAAAAAATGTGATTGTCATGTGATCTTATTTATAATCAATATTTTCCAAAAAAATACATTGTTCTGAACCTTTGAATATATTAGAAACATAACATACTTTAAAACTCATTTACTTTAAGAATTCTCTCAAGGCTTATACTTATTACTATAAATATTAACATTCAAAATCTCTGCTTTCATTCAAACTATGAAAATGAGATTCAGTACTCAGGAATAAAAATTTTTATATTAATTGACATTTTTTCATATAAAATCAGACCAAACTATATTTCTACAATTTGATTTTTTAAATTTTGTGGGTACATAGCAGGTGTATAATATATGGGGCACACAAAATGTTTTGACATAGGTGTACAATATGTAATATTAATAATTACATCATGGAAAATAGGGTATCCATTCCCGCAATCATTTATCTTTTGTGTTATAAACAATCCAGTTATACTCTTTAAAAAGTTACTTTAAATGTACAATTAAATTATTATTGATTGCAGGCATCATGCTGTGCTGTAAAATATCATGCCTTATTCACTAATTCTAACTACTTTTTGTACCATCCCTACCTCCCTCTCCCACATTAACCTTCCCAGCCTCTGGTAATCATCCTTCTACTCTCTATCTCCAGGGACTCGATTGTTTTGAGTTTTAGATCCCACAAATAAGTATGAAAAGATAAATGCAAATCAAAGCTACAATGAGATATCATCTTATTCCAGGTAAAATGGCTTTTATCCAAAAGACAGGCAACAGCAGATGTTGGCAAGGATGTGGAGAAAAGGGAATCCTTGTCAACTGTTGGTGGGGATGTAAATGAGAACAACCACTACGGAGAACAGTTTGAAAGTTTCTCAAAAAACTGAAAATAGAGCTACCATACAATCCAGCAATTCCACTGCTGGGTATATACTCAAAAGAAAAGAAATCAGTATATCAGAGTAATATTTGCACTCTCATATTTGTTGCAGCTCTGTTCACAATAGCCAAGATTTGGAAGTAACCTAAGTGTCCATGAACGGATGAATGCATAAAGAAAATGTGGTACTTACACACAATTTTGTTCTATTCAGCCATAAAATAGAATCAGATTTGGTCATTTGCGGTAACATATATGGAACTGGAGATCATTATGTTAAGTGAAATAAGTCAGGCACAGAAAGACAAACGATAACTTTTAATGGCACATTTATTTTTATAAAAAATGTATGACAATGCTTTATTTCTGGACCATTTATTACCATGCTCATTAAGACTTGCTAAGTTACTGGAGCTCCATCTCAATCAAATACTGTGGTGATTCTGCCTATCGAATGACCTATATTTCCCTTTTTCTCAACATCTCCAATAGCTTCTAAATATGAATTTTAGGACACATTGTTTCAATTGTTTTGTTTTTAAGGATTGCTAGAGTAAGAGGTCACTTAGAAAAATCGGTGTTTGAAACAAAAAAGGAAGGAACACAAACAAAAATCACTATAAAGATATCAAAGAAATTCATTAAAAAATCAAAAGTGAGTTCACATGGCTGACATTTCTGTTATTCTTGAAATCTGTGAGAAGTTTACTAGATATTTTGTTTGGTTTTGTAGATGAAAATAAAATATAATAATGTTATACTCACATAGTTTGCATTTTTCAATATAGTAGTTTCACCTTCTCTATAGACTAGCATTTACTGTGTTTTGCTTCCTAATGGGAGAAGTATGTATGCCTTGGTGTATGTGTTTATGTGTGTGTGTGTATGTGTTTTGGGAAGTTTGATATGTTGATATAAGAGAAGATTTTCTTCTTCATTGATTCAATTAAGTCCTAGGATTGCCAAGGGTTGTTTCATTGCCATGAATACAACACTTACTTTGCAACAACAACTATCTTCACTTTTTTGAAGAGCTTTGATCCTGGGGAGTCTAGCGTCAGGGTGTTCTAGTCTATCCTAAGAAATAATATGAGCTCTTTAATAAATTTATTTTATGTGCCTTTATTTACCTGTGGCTTTCAAATTATGAAAGTGTTTTATCCTGTGCTGTTGTAGCCAAGCATGGGCCGAAACCAGCAAGGCAAGAAAATGAGTCCTTACATAGTTCTGTGGAGAAAGCTAACCGTCTAGAACCAAATCTTACAAAAATCTCTCACTATAAAATTTACCATATTTCAGGATGCATTTTATTTTATATAACGAAGAATTAAAACAGGATTGAGAAATTAATGTAATTATTTAATAAGAGAAATGCGTGCATTAAAAATAAAACAAAATGAAATAAAAGCAACTGATTTATTAAAGGAATTTAATAAATTCCAAAGTAAGCCAAGAATAGTCCAATGAGCATCTAGGAGAAAGCAGTAGGATGTTCTAAACATAATCTGCATAAATTAAAGAGGCTTAATAAAGATGACGAGAATAAGATAATTTGGAAGAAACTATATACTGGAACTTTTTGGAAAGCTGAATTCAAATTTTTAGGCCTTTTTCCAATAATTGATTCAACACCTTTCATTTATAATAATTGTTTTGTTTTTTCTTGCAAATATTATTTTAATAAGAAATCAGAGAGGTTTGAAATAGGCATTTGACCTGATAGGAAATATTAATTTGCTATTGTAAGAATTCTTGTATTTGTACTATATGGTATAGAGATTTGATTAGCTAATTAATTGGCCTGTCTCTTTTCTTTTGGTACCTGTTGATGTATCATAGTTGTACATATTTTTAGAGTACATGTGATATTTTGATATATGTATAGGATGTATAATAATCAAAGTAGGGTATTTGGAATATCCATAACCTCAAACATCTATCTTTTCTCTGTATTGAAAACATAATATTTCTTCTAGCTATTTTGAAATATCAAATAAATTATTGTTAACTACAATTTTACTACTGTATTTTAAAATTCTAGAATGTATTATTTCTATCTAACAATATTTGTTTCTTAAAAATCTGTTTTTAAAGTGAGTGTATCTTGATTTTGATTCCCTATTTATTTATTGTGGAATTCGTATGAAAATTTCTTCTAGAGTCAGGTTTTTAACCCAAATTTCTATTAGTAAACTCTAGCTCCCTTAGAAAAGTGATGCTAAGCTTTCTGGTAATATTTTGAAAGACTACTTGGTGAAGTCTACAACTTTGAACAACAACAAAACTAGAATCAAACATTCGAGTTTTTTCTTTTCAGACAAGTCTTATCTTCATGAACTAGTTATCTGTTTTTCAACATATTTTATCCACAATATTTATCACATAAAGCATTGCATTTCTTATCCAAGTCATAATGTAAATTCCAATTTCTGCTACAATGACATAGTTTCATTTCTTAGAATTACTATTTTCAGCAAAACTACAAAGAAAGCCAGTAAATTTTTTGGTCAAAATAGGGTTAGGTACAGACTACTTCAAACCTAAACAACTCTATATAACCAGAGCACTAAAAATAATGTTAATAATAGTACTAATAAAAATAATAAAATGAACTCTAATATAAAAAAAGGACTTTAGGTGATTATGATGTGTCAATTCAGGTTTATCAATTGTAAAAAATGTACTACCCTGGTGGTGGATGTTTACTAAAGGGGAACCCATGCATATGTGAGGGCAAGGGATACATGTGAAATATTTGTAGTCTCTTCTCAATTTTTCTGTGAGCCTAAAACTGCCTTAAAAAATCTATTTTTTAAATGTTAGCTTGGTTTAAAAGATATTTTAAATCACCAATAAGTAAATACTAACAATTATTTATTTTCCCTTTAAAGAAGGCAATGGAAGGTTGTGTGAAAAAGGAGTTAAGGCTGCCCAACATAGACATAAAGGGAAATGCGCAAATAAATGCAGAGAACCAGGCAATGAACACTTCCAATACAGTGGCCAAGCAGAACTGAAGAAAGATTGTAGATTATTGTAGTCTCCCAGGTCTTACTTTATTTATCTCTGTGAATGACAGCACTTCCTATTCAGCTATAGTCAGCATGTGACATAAAACCTAACATGGAGAATATTGATGTCACTTCCTTATTCTGTTGATACTGTTTCCCTCCAACTGCCTGTTAGCCAGATCACATTACAGAAACATCTTTACCATAATAGATTATATACACTTACGCTCCCAATTATCATATTACTATAGAAGTGCAACATAATTTAACTTTCTGACCTGTTCCTCTCCCTTTTCTCATGGAAGAATTCCAGGACTTACACATTTACTGAAAAGAAAAGACATTCATAATATTTGTTTATTATGATTTATTATGGTTTATATTGTGCAATTTCTCAGTTGGTATTGTTCATTTGTAGGTACATGTCTCAGCTTGTATGCCCATTTTCCCCATGCCATGGCTATGAGAGACCACTTACTTGGCTACTGAGGCCTAGTTGCTTAGTGTCCATCACTGATAGACACTCCAATCAAATCCTTTCATCATAAAGTTGCTGAGGAATTTTGTGTTCAGCCCGAGTAGGCATCCAAATCCACTTTGCTTCTTACATCTTTCTATGTGGAGATGTTGCTTTCATGACCTTGGGTCTTCAATACAATGTTTACTACTTTGCATTCTTCCTTCCCTAGCTAAGTGGACCCCAAAAATCTGAATTCAAAGCTCTCCTTCTTCAAACTTTTATTGTACCTCAGCTACTCTATTATACCTCTTCCTTTGAAATCTTAGATTTTGGACAGCCATCTAGCTTTGTATTTGTGTTCAGGACCATCCATTTTTGCATGCCTGTATCTTCACACACACACACACACACACACATATATGTTTTTCACAGTATGTATCACATAGTGGTCATGAACAAAGCCATCTTATAAAAGTAAGGCTATGATATGCTTTGACTGTGTTCCCACTCAAATCTCAAGGTGAAATGCAAAAAGAAAAAAGAAATAGATGTGTAAGGCAGGGGGAGAGTTTTACCTAAAGAAAAAATGGAATTATTCAGCCATGACCAGAAATTGCTAGGCGTTGAATGGTAGGGATTGGGCAAAAGTACAAGGGTAAGAATTTTGTTTTGTTTGTTTTATAGACTTAATGGGGTGCATGTTCCTGTTTGTTTCATGGATATATTCCACAGTGGTCAGGTCTAGGCTTCTAGTGTGTCCCCATCACCTGAAAAGTGAATATTGTACCCAACAAGTAATTTTTCAGCCCTGACTCCCTTCCCCTGACCCCTTTTGGGGAAGTCTCCAATACATGCAATATTTTAAGACATGTGTACCATGTGCAATGATCAAATCAGTGTAATTGGGATAGCCATGATCTCAAACATTAAACTTTTCTTTGTTTCTAAAGCAATACGTTCTTCTAGTTATTTTAAAATATACAATAAATTATGGTTAACTATAATTTCACAACTCTTTTATCAAGTACTAGAATTTATTGTATGTATCTAACAATATTTGTTTCTCCCATGTGGATATGCTGCCTCTATTATTCCTAGTGGCAACTATTCCCCTCTGCGTGTCCATGTATACCCACTCTTTAGCTCCCATTTAAAAGTGACATGTGGTATTTGATTTTCTGTGTCTGAGAAATTTCACTCAGGATAACAGCTTCCAGCTGTTATATATCCCATGGATATACATAATATCCCATGGTGACACAAAGGACTACCAGTTTATGACACAAAAGAAAGGTAAATTGGTATGGACAACCTGAAATGCTATAGCAGAAAATTTAACTCTTAAATTAGTATGTAATTCATTTTTAAGGTTTTTTGTTTGTTTGTTTGTTTACTGTTAGATTCAGGAAGCTGCAGTTTTGAATATAGTTAATATGTTGATCCCAGGGCTCAAGTTTTCAAAATTTAAAATAAAATGAAAAACTGGGTGTTACTTATGTGTCTCTTTCAGCTCAAAATTTTATGAAATCATGAGAACCCATCTTTCACTACCGGGGGTGGGGGTGCTATTTCTAACAAGTGACAGATTTGAATTCAAAACATTATGTCGTAGGTAACTGGTCTAAGAATACTTAAGTTGAGGAAAAACCTTTTTTATCAAAATAAAAGATGCTTAAAATGACACTTTTTAGTTTATATAGTATATGCATTGCTGGAGGAAGTTTTCCCTTTCTGCCAATATTATACTCTGATGGTGTTAAAATTCTCTAAAATGATCTTTCACAATATGTATCACATAGTGGTCATGAACAAAGCCATTTTATAAAAGTAAGGCTATGTTATGGTTTGGCTGTGTTCCCACCCAAATCTCATCTTGAACTGTAGTTCCCATAATCCCCAATCCTGTTGTTGTGATAGTGAATTTGTTCTCACAAGATCTGATGGTTTTATAACGGGCTTCCCCCTTCACTGGGCATCTATTCTTTGGACTAACACAGGCTGTTTCTTAGGATTTGATAGTCTTGCTCAAGTTTTCAACTTGGTAAATGTAAAAATTAAAGGTAATAATTTATGTGAAACATAGTGAGTGCAACACATAGTAATTCTACCAAATATTAGCCAGTGATATTTTGACTAGATATGAATTCATTGCACTTTTAAAGAAAGAAACTAAAATTGGAGTGAATTAGGTATTGCTCCTAAGGTCTTGAATTGGCTAGTTTTAAAATCTATTACTGAGAAAAGCGAGTATATAAAGCATTACTCAGATACTAAAACCAGACAAATACATTACATGAAAAGAAAAAAAAATGGGAGTGATATAGACATTATTTCTCATGGATATAGATATAAAAAAACCATAACAAAATGAAAGTAAGTTGAATTCAATGGTATATAGAATCAATAGTGCAATTTGAATAAGTGGCATTTATCCCAGGAATGCAAAGTAGGTTCTTCATTTGAAAACTAATTAACAGAATTTACAGATTAACAGCCAAAAAAGAAAAAAATATAAAATATATACACACACATATTTTCAATAGATAGAGAAAAAGCACTTGACAAAATGCAATGTAGATTTATTTTAAAAATCTCTCAGAGAAATAAGAATAAAATAGATCTTGCTCAATCTGATAAAGTGTGTCTAATGAAATGCATAATAATAAAATGCTGAATGCTTTCCTCTCTTCCAATTTTTGATGAAGCTTTAATTCTCACTGGAAGTAGTAAGTGTTGAGCTTTAGAAATGGGCTGTGGAATCAGATTTACCAGGGTATGAAGCCAGGTTCTACTGCTTTTTACTTTTTGTTATTCTTTGACAAATCATTGAGTCTAAGTTTCAGAGTTTTTGTGCATAAAACATAAATAATAAATACTTCATTTATTTGTGTTTTTAAAATAAAATATATTATACACTAGTCAAGTCCCTGGTATGTCATTAGTGTTTGACATGTTACATAAAAAACAAAAAAACAAACAAGGGATTTTTACAGAGTATTATGTAGATTTGGGGAAAAAAGGGAAAGGAAGTCAAAGAAATCAATGTGTATAACCAAGCAAGTATCGAGGAGGTTTTACAATTATTTTTGGTTTGTTTATCAAAGAGTTAAATTATTAATAGTACATTTGCAGTCATATTGCTTAACTGCAAAACTCCATTTAGAATTTTTTTTTTTTTTTTCTTGAGACGGAGTCTCTCTCTGTCGCCCAGGCTGGAGTGCAGTGGCCGGATCTCAGCTCACTGCAAGCTCCGCCTCCCGGGTTCACGCCATTCTCCTGCCTCAGCCTCCCGAGCAGCTGGGACTACAGGCGCCCACCACCACGCCCGGCTAGTTTTTTGTATTTTTTAGTAGAGACGGGGTTTCGCTGTGTTAGCCAGGATGGTCTCGATCTCCTGACCTCGTGATCCGCCCGTCTCGGCCTCCCAAAGTGCTGGGATTACAGGCTTGAGCCACCGCGCCCGGCCTCCATTTAGAATTTCTACATATAGCAAGGCAGCCTCCATGCTAGTGAATGAGATGTGTCTTGGTAAGTAAGCTATTTACTACCCCTCATAAGCCCACATAGGTTGCAAGTTATAATTCAGACAACTGTATGGGAAACTAAGTGTTGTCAGTAATGATATAACACATAGCATGAATATTCTGATTTGAAAAAGCCATTTAGTCAGATGTGCATACATTCTGTATAATGAATTGTCATCCATAAGTAACCTCCCATATGTTGTCTATCCAAGTCACAGTCCAAATGAATGAAATCACTATTTTTTTGCTTGTGCCTAAACATAATTGTAAATAAAAATATTTTACAGTAAAAGTAGTTTACCTGAAAGTTTCGTTATTTTAAGAAACATTTTCTTGAACTTGTTTATTGAATAACTACATTACGTATCAGAACATTTCAAATTTCTTCATATTATTAAAGTGAAAGTCTCATCATTTTTTATGCCTCAGTGATACATCTTGTGGCGTTAGAAATACAGTTTGTTTACCTGCTTTATAAACTCAATGAGAATAAACACTGGTATTCTTTAATACTAGGTGTTTAACAAAATTTTATCCAAAACTGGAAAGTCATTTGCTTCATGTAGTCTGAGGAATTAATATCAAATCTGAATAAGGATTTCTTTAATTTTAGTCCAATTCAGTATCTCACTATAAAAATGGCTAAGGAAAATCAATGCAATAATTTTTATTTATCAAAAACAGATACTATGATAAGAAATAACAGTGAAAATAACATTTTAAAGATCAATGCAAGTCTTAGTGTTGCTAGCTGATTTATTTTTACTGGAAGAAGGAAACTAGTTAAAACAGCAAGCAGTAGCCTCTTATTTCTAATAATTCACCTTTGGAATAAATTAAAACAGTTCTCTAACATGAGGTAGAATCTTGGGAGAGTTGTACAAGTAAACAAAAGCCATCTTTTGATGGCAAGATAGAATGAGCACGATAGAAAAGAAAGAAATATAAAATGTCAAAACTCTGAGGTCAGAACCCTGTTCCTGTTGTGTGTGAATGTTTTGAAACCAGACCTATTCTGTTGGCTTTTATGTTTGAAGAAACTAACTAAAGACAGAACCAAAAGTAGTCAAGCCTTGTTCCAAGAGGTGCTATTAATACACACCCTTTACTATACACAGCCATCTCTACATGTAATGTGCCATGACAATGAGAATATTCTGTTTCCTTGGAACTGAGAAAAATAAAAAAGTGATAAGTAGGCCAGGCACGGTGGCTCAAGTCTGTAATCCCAGCACTTTGGAGGCCAAGGCAGGTGGATCATTTGAGGTCAGGAGTTGGAGACCAGACTGGCCAACATGGCAAAACCCTGTCTCTACTAAAAGTACAAAAATTAGCCAGGTGTGGTGGCACTCACCTGTAATCCCAGCTATTTGGGAGGCTAAGTCAGGAGAATCACTTGAATGCGGGAGGCGGAGGTTGCAGTGAGTCAAGATGGTGCCATTGCACTCCAGCCTGAGCAACAGAGAGAGACTCTGTCTAAACACACACACACACACACCACACACACACACACACACACAAAACAGTGATAAGTTAAATTTGCCCATTGAGCATGCACATTAAAAAATGTCTGATGGGCCGGGGATGTGGTGGCTCACAGCTATAATCCTAGCACTTTGAAAGGCCAAGGAGGGAAGGTTGCTTGAACACTGGAGCTGGAGACCAGCCTGGGCAACATAATGAGACCTCATCTCTACAAAAAATTTAAAAAATTAGCCAACCATGATGGCATGTATCTGTAGTCCCAGCTACTCTGGTGGCTGAGGTGGGAAGATCACTTAAGCTCAGCAGGTCAAGGCTGCAGTGAGCCATCATCATGTCACTGCACTCCAGCATAGATAACAGAGTGAGACCATGTCTCAAAAAAAGAAATATAAAATAAATTTTTAAAAATACAAAAAAAAAGTTTGATGAATGTGGCGAGTGCATGAGGATGGATTAGAAAACATTACAGTGTTTTTTTTTCCTTTGCCCCCAGTTATTTTTAGCTAATTCGGGGGCCACGTGGAACAGCATCTATTATAAATGATGTAATTTTAGAAGTAGTCATTTCAAATGCCATAGACATTTGAATTAACCTTTTCCCCAATTTCATAATTATTTAATTATTATCAATTAAGAGCATGGCATGAGCATCTGGTGACTTCCCATCTGCTCATCTCTTCCTCTCAATTTATTATTGCCATTAGTTTAGTTGATGGTGACAGCATTTAACCAAATCAAACTAATTAATAACAATCCAGTGAGTCACGGCCTTTCTTTTTGCATCTCATGCTCATTCATCAGCAGCTGACTTCCATAATATGATCGCTCAGGTAGCATGCAACATTTTGGAGACACACAATTTTGGTGAAAGATGTATTTGAAGGTTTTAAAATGTATGTTATTCCTAGTTCCTGAAAGTCACATTATTTTGATTATGCCAAATATTTGCATATTCTTTACCTTGATGTTTTTTGGGTTTTATTTTATGCAAATAAAAATTATCTATTCCTCTGTGTGTATATGTTACTTTTTTTGTCTTAAAAAGGACATAAATATTTTTATAGCGTATTATACACTTGAGAAGAAATATTATTTTGAGTACTAGCTCTTCCCTGGTGAAAATCACTGCTTACTTTTTTCTTTAATAATGTGATGCTTCTTCTGAAAAAAAAAAAAAACAAAAAAAAAAACTCCTGTTAGACTATCTGCCGTGCATCAGTTATCAGTTTAGGTGGAGGTAAGTGGGTAGAGATACACACACACACACACACCACACACACACACACTATCATACATGTACTGAAGAACTATTTTATTATTTTTAATAAATGTTTAATTAAAGTAATCATGAAAATTAAAGTACTGATATTAGTTCTATCTATACACCAGTTCCTTACATTTAGAAAACTGAAACTTAAAAGTCAACTTCAAATGACTAGATGGATAATTGGACTAAGAAACTCCAATCTTGTCTCCCAAGTTTTACCTTTCCTCAGGGTTCTCTTACACCAAATTTCTGGTATGTACATATATGTGCATATGTATAATATGTCAACAGAGCTGTACCTGAATAAAGCCCTAAAAAATACAAGTTAATAATGCTTAATGAAATATGCTAACATTATTGACTATGAGCAATACTAAAGACATAGTTCCCATTCTCAAGTAGCTGATGATTTAAAAAAGAAAAAAATAGAGACATAGATATCACAGTAGCCATGGTGTTCAGATAAACTCTGTGACACTGGCCTAAAACTAATGAAAACAGATGTAATTACTCATTGTTATTTTATTTGCAACATTGTGTTGTTAAATTGGTCAAACAATATTATCTTAGAAAAAAAACAGTGTGCAAAGTCACTAGCACATTACAATTAAGTGATTTTAAAAGAATGTTGGTGATATATAGATTGAAAAATGAGGACCACAGGCCCAAGATTACATGCATCTCTGGAATGTGGAAATAACATGCCAAATGCACTTTTAATGTTGAAATATATCAAAACAAGCAAACATAAAGTGATATGATTGTGTGATTTTTAAAATGAATTGTAATGCTAGATAGGACAAGGCATTTCTCTTTATTCCATATTTGCTCAAATATTTTAAAAAATATTATCAGAAAAGTATAAATAGTATAGGTTTATCTATGCCAATTTTTGAATACTTATGTTATAGTTAACCTATTAATGTATTGACAGAAGCCATTGATAATAAATGAGGCCTTTTTGAAAGAGATGACTGAATAGTGAAGAAATGGCCATACTTTATCATAGAAAGTGTGATCTTGTAAATGGCACAGAAGCATTTCAATGTCAGTAACAATGAGGAGTGATGCTTAAATGAATTATTCAGGTTTTATCACAGTCTGAAAGCCAAGTCCAAAGAGAAAATCCTATTCATTCTTCATGATTTTGATTCAAAACCCATCTTACGAAGATGTTACATCTTCAGTACTTACATCTTCAGTAGTAGATGTAACTATTCTAGTCCTTAATAAGCTTTAGTCTGTATTACACTTTAACATAATGGCTTTACAGTTTCTGAGTCTTTTCTAACTAACCTTTTCTATACTAGACTTTTTATTTTAGTTTTGCTGTAGAGTTTCTGCTTAGGTTTCATTGTTTCCATTTTTAGACTTCTGTCCCATTCAGCTAGCAACTATATTTTTCATTTGACATTTCTGAAATCTGCTCTTTATTTTTAAAAAATTAATTTAAAAATTTTAAATGTTTTCCAAAAATAGTTGAGATTTAGAGCAACATATCTTAGAAAAAATCAATTGAATTTCTATCCTAGATTTTGGCATAAACTCTAGCCCTTAGTTTAGATGTTCGACCAGGAAATATTTTATCACTGATAGAAAACAAATTTAACGGTATAGTGATATAGATTTGCCTTGAAAATATTCATTTTTGTAGGTGTGCATAGGTGTGGAAGAGGAGATAATTATAGGTGTGCAGTTTTATTTCTGGATTCTCTATTGGATCACTGGTCTTGAAACTTGTTTTTGTGTCAGTGCCATGCTATTTTGATTACTGTAGCCCTTTGGTATAGTTTGAAGTCTGGTAATGTGATGCCTCCAGTGTTGTGCTTTTGTTCAGGATTGCCTTGGATATTCAGGCTCACTTTTGGTTCCATATCAATTTCAAAATAGTTTTTTCTAGTTACATGAAGAATGTCATTGATAGTTTAATAAGAATAACATTGAATCTGTAAATTGCTCTGGGCAATATGGCCATTTTAATGATATTGATTCTTCCTATCCCTGAGCATCAGCCATCTGATCTTTGACAAATCTGACAAAAACAAGCAATGAGGAAAAGACTCCCTACTCAATAGATGGTGCTGGGATAACTGGCTAGCCATATAAAGATGATTGAAACTGGACCTCTTTCTTACACTATCTACAAAAGTCAACTCAAGATGGATTACAGATTTAATGTAAAACCCAAAACTATAAAAACCCTGGAAGATAACCTAGGCAATACCATCTTGGATATAGGAAAAAGCAAAGATTTTATGACAAAGATGCTAAAAGCAATTGAAACGAAAGCAAAAATGGACAAATTGGATCTATTTAAACTAAAGAGCTTCTGCATAGCAAAAAAAAAAAAAAATACTAGTAATGGAGTAAACAGACAATCTACAGAATGAGAGAAAATATTTGACAACTATGCATCTGACAAAGGTCTAATATCCAGTATCTATAAGGAACTTAAATTAACAAGAGTAAGATAACCCCGTAAAAAGTGGACAAAGGACATGAACATACACTTCTTAAAAAAAGACATATATGCAGCCAACATGCATATCGAAAAAAAGCTCAACATCACTGATCATTAGAGTAATGCAAATCAAAAGCACAATGAGATACCATCTCACATTAGTCAGAATGGCCATTATTAAAAGGTCAAAAAATAACAGATACTGACAAGGTTGCAGAGAAATGGAAACACTTACACACTATTGGTGGGAGTGTAAATTAGTCCAACCATGGTGGAAAGCAGTGTAATGATTCCTCAAACAGCTGAAAATAGAACTACCATTTGAACCAGCAATCCCATTACTGGGTATATCAAGAGGAATATAAATTATTTTACCATGAAGATTCATACATACAAATGTTCGTTGCAGCACTATTCACAGTAGCAAAGACATGGACTCAACTAAATGTCCGTCAGTGACAAACTGGATAAAGGAAATGTGATACATATACACCATGGAATACTATAAAACCATAAAAAATGAGATTATAACTTTTGAGGGAACATGGATGGAGCTGGAGGTTTTCAACTTTAGCAAACTGACACATGAACAGAAAACCAAATATCTCATGTTCTCACTTATAAATGGAAACTAAATGAAGAGAACTCATGACCATAAAGAAAAGAATAACAGACAGTGGGGTATCTATTTGAGGGTGGAAGGTGGATGGAGGAAGAGGTGTAGGAAAAATAACTATGGGGTACTAGGATTAGTACCTGGGTGATAAAATAATCTATACAACAATCTCTTGTCACATGAATTTACCTATATAACAAACCTTCATGTGTACCCCTGAACCTAAAATAAAAGTTAAAAATAAGTAAATAATTAAGACTATTCCAAAAGAAAAAAAAACATTTTCTTCTCATTTATAAGATGATAAAGTTGAACAATGTTAACATGTCTCTATTTTACTAGAACAGAATATAAATTTTAATGAACTCAAATTCAATAAATTTCACTGATTACAGAAAATTATTTAATTTCTAATTTCAGATCCAGATTTTTCCACAGAAATTTAATTGATATAAATATTTTCTTATTAGTCATTTATGTTTTATAGACAAGGTCTCACTATAGTGCTTAGGCTGGTCTGCAACTCCTGAGCTCAAGGGATCCTCCCACCTTAACTTCCTGAGTACCTGGGACTAAATGCAACCACCACTGCACCTGGCTTAATTTCTATATTAATACATATATAATAATACTTCACAGCATGGTTCACTGTGGTGCATCTTGCATTTGAGAATATTTTGCAAAATTTCAAGTTCTTTTCATATGCACATTGTATTTTATTCTTTCTATTCATAATGACAGTAGTAAGGCACTCAAAGACTTTGATTGTGTGAAATCACACTGGGTGCTCTTCATACTGTGGACTCTGTGCCTGGATTCACAGAACTGCAACCCTACATCCTGATCTGACTGCATTATGTGGAAATGTTGCCCAGTGACCCGGGACTAATAGCACCTTCCCACAGAAGTCTTAATTTGCTTATTTTCTTTCAAACATAATCAGAATGTGGATTAGATAAAGATGGGAACTAGTTTGACGCCATTCAAAAGCCTAGAATACCCTGGACATATTAAAGGGAAATAATTTAATTTGAACATTGCCATACAGAAATGATTGCTGTTTTGTTGTTTTGTTTTATTTTGTTTGTTTTTCCAAGGTGGCAAATTGGAGGCATTTTTAGTATGCCTCTTCCACTTGGAAAGATAAAATCGTGTGTAAGAGATTCATGATGTATACTTTTTACCAAGAAGCAACGCAGGAACTTAGCAGGAATCCTGAAAGAAACCATAGACCTTTTGAAAGAGGTGGCAGGCTGCAGCCTGCACTATGAGCCAAGTGGAAAACTGTAAGACCCCAGAGTGTGAGAGAGGGTAAACTGCCTCTGCGATGTACACTCCCATTGGGGAACCTAGCAATCCAGGCCATGGGGGAAGCCCTTAACCCTAGCTAGTGCTCAAGCTGATTTAGTCAGTGGCGGGGAATATATAAGACCAGCATGGAGAGGCCCTTTGTGAGTGTTCCCAGTCTCCAGTGGGGTCAAGGGAATCCATTCCTTTTTTTTTTTTTAACTTTTATTTTAAGTTCAAGAGTAGAAGTGCAGGTTTGTTATATAGGTAAACTTGTGTTATGGGGGTTTGTTGTACAGACTGTCTCATCACCCAGGTATTAAGACTAATACCTATTAGTCATTTTTCCTGATCCTCTCCCTCCTTCCACTCTCCACCCTCTGATAGACCCCAGTGCATGTTGTTCCTCTGTATGTGTCCATGTGTTCTCATCCTTTAGCTCCCACTTATAAGTGAAAACATGCAGTATTTGGTTTCTCTGTTCCTGTGTTAGTTCACTGTAGATAATGGACTCTAGCTCCATCTATGTCCCTGCAAAGGACATGGTCTCATTCTTTTTTATGGCTGCGTAGTATTCCATGGTGTATATGCACCACATTTTCTTTATCTGGTCTGTCATTAATGGGCATTGAAGTTGATTCCATGTCTTTGCTATTGTGAAGAGTGCTGGAAGACAAGTGTGGCAATTCCTTAAAGACAGAAAAACCATTTGATCCAGCAATCCCATTACTAAGTATATACCCAAAGGAATATAAATCATTCTATTATAAAGGGAAATCATTCTTGATGCTAGCTCATAGGGGACCTCCCAGAAGTCTGCCACCCTACTGAGGCAGTGGTCACAGGTTGAGAGAAGCTCCAAACTGAGATTCACAATATAATCTCGAATGGGAGTGAACTCACTTGGCCAGAACTGAGGGGCAAGTGGGAAGTGTGCTGCAGCCAAGAGCACAGGAGCTGGGTGCGGCTGCTTCATGGGTAGACCAGGAGGGGCATGGCTTGAAAGCCTGGTTTCTGTTTCCTTGGGGAAGCCTTATGGCCTAAGGCAGTTTTCAGTTTTGAGTGCAGACTGCCTGGAACCTAGCTACCTGTTGCTAGTGGAACACTCTGGGTGTGAGACCTGACTTTCCAAGTGCATGGGGGCTGGATTGGACTTACGGCCACCTGCTTCTTTCCGCTCCCTGTGTGGACTCTTCTGTACAGCAAAGGCAGCTGTGCTCCTCCCTGGAACATTACTCTAGTGGCCAGAGAATAGCCCTCAGATTCCCCACTGGGACTGCTACTTGTCCTGCACGTGGAGATCCAAAGTGCAGACTTGCCTGACCCGGCCCACACCTGGCATTACTCCTTCACTCACCCTGGTAGCTTAACACAAAGGACAGAAACTTTTGGGAGCTCTATGGCTCTGCACATTGCCTGAGACACCAGAGCACTTCTTCAGGGTGACATAAGGCAGGCATAAATCCCATTGGCATCCCGCAGCCACCACTCTTTTGCAAGTACCACGTCCTGGCTAGAGGGCAGCCAACACAGTCCATTACAGCATGTGCAGGAACACAGTCCATAATACCATCTGCAGATAGAATAACATAGTGCACAGTAAAGAGAAAATCTGTGCCTGACCTCTGTTATCACCACTGCCCACATTACCCTGGCTAACCAGGAGGTCCTGGACCTGCCCATGTGACCAGTTCATTACTACTACAACCAGAATTTGAGAAAGCCAACACACTAAGGCTATTCATAACTAAGGAATCTCATAGAGCCTGCTTCCCTCCCCTGACACTCCCATCAGAGCTGGTTCTGGTACCCTCTGCTGGGAGACTTGAGGACAGGTCACATCACTGATCCCTTGCAGACATTCCCCAATACTAGCCTGTTGTGTTGCAGTCTAGCTGGGTGGATAGACTCAGAGGAGCATCAGCATTCACAGTAGTCTGGCTCTGAGGGACTCCTACTCCTAGGGGAGGGAGAAGTGTACCACATCAAGGGAGCAGCATGTGGGACAAGAGCATCCAGATGGTAGGCCTTGAGTCCCAGAACTTTCCACTTGTGGGAAGTTTCTTTCAGCGGAGGCACCAGTGTAGTGCTGGGATCAGCGGGGAAAGTCTTAAATTCTACCCAAACAATCAGGCAACCCTGGTGCTCATGGGGAGTCCTGGAGAAGGGGAGGGAACTTCTTTTCCCCCTTGTCCACCACTGCAGACATAGCTGGGGCTTCTCCCATGGGAGCTTGGAGTGGGTATACCTGCAGCTGGCCATTCTGGAACACTTCAGGGTGACTATATCCCTGCAGAAGGTATGCCTTTCAGGATCAGGCTTGCACAAGGGGTAGAGTCACAATCCATCTCAATATGAAACATTAACATTCCTGAAGATGAAAAGCAGTACCTGTTTGATCTGAATAGCCAGAACACTGGGTCAGGAGTGTGACTGGGAGGTGGATCACTTTCCTGCTGGACTAGCAAAGGAGCTAATATGGCTCTCTCTCTCTCTCTCTCTCTCTCTCTCTCTCTCTCTCTCTCTCTCTCTCTCTCTCTCTCTCTCTCTCTCTCTTCTGCCCCAAAAGACCTCAGTGTGTTTCACTGGCAGTTCCCCAGCTGCTGCTGTTAAGGCTGGGACCTCTGCCCAACATTGGCTATTACATTAACCCACCTGCTTTAGCCACAACCAGTATTTGCAGATAGACACCTCCCCTACTGGCCTGAAGCCTGAACCACTCAACCCAGTAAATAAAATACTGTGGAAAATATAAATAAATAAAAAGTGCACACCATTGGGAGAATGACATAAGCTTCAAGAGGCCTCTGGCATTCCAACCCCATAGGACACGGTAAACCTGTTCACACACCAAACACATTCCTGTTATTAAAACATCCAGCATCTGAGAAAGCCACCATACAAAGACCCACGATAACCAAGTAACTCCTCCAGAGTTTTCATCCCTGACAGAATCAAGTATCAAATTAGGCTATGATAAACTATCAACATTAAAAATCACAACCTCAAGGGGGAAAAAAGAAAATAAAGAAGAATATAGTCAAATCAAAAATAAATTCAAAAATAATTAGAAGAAATAATCTATGAGAAGAAACCATAAAATAATTCTGTCAATATGACAAAATAGCATTTTATTACACCCCCAAAATATCACACTAGCCCAAAAGAGCACACTAGCAATGGATCCAAACCAAGATGAAATCTTGGAATTACCACACAAAAAATTCAAAAGGGTGATTATTAAGCTACCCAAGGAGATAATAGAGAAAGGTGAATACCAACATAAAAAAAAATTGTAAATCAGAATACAAATCAGAAATTTTCTAAGACATAGATATTTTAAAGAAAAATTAATCTGAACTTCTGGAAATGAAAGACAGACTTAGGGAATTACAAAAATGCAGCACAATGTTTTAACAATAGACAAGATCAAGTAAAAGAAAGAATTGCAGAGCTTGAAGATGAGGCTTTTGCATTAACACAATCAAACGAAATTTTAACAAAAAGAATTAAAAGAAATCAACAAGATTTCCAAGAAATATGGAATTATGTGAAACTGACAAACCTAAGAATCATTGGTGTTTCTGAGGGAGAAAAGAAAGCAAAAAGCTTTGAAATTATTTGAGGGAATAATTGAAGAAAAGTTGCCTGGCCTTAAATATCCAAATGTAAGAAGCTCAAAGAATACCTAGTAGTTCACTGTAGAAAGGACGTCACCAAGGTATACAGTCATCAGACTATCTAAAGTCAACATGAAGGAGAGAATTCTAAAAGTAGTGAGACAAAATCATCAGGTAACCTGTAAAGAAAAACCGCTTAGACAAACAGGAGATTTCTCAGCAGAAACTTTACAAGCCAGAATGGATCAGGGTCCTAACTTTAGCGTCCTTAAACAAAATAGCAGTCAGCCAAGAACTTTGTATCCAGCGAAACTAAGTTTTATAAATGAAGGAGAAATAATGCCTTTTTTACACAAGCAAATGCTGAGGGAATTTGTTACTACCAGACTAGCCATACAAGAAATGCTAAAATGAGTTATAAACCTTGAAACAAAAGCTTGATATGCACCAGAACAGAATATCTTGAAAGTATAAAACTCACAGAGCCTATACAGCAAAAACAAAAAAAAAAAAAAAAAAAAGAAAAAATATAATTATACAAGTAATGAAAAATTTTAAGAAGAAAAACAACAAAAGTTATTTATAGAATTCAAAAACATGATTTTCAAATTAAAACATACAGCTTTTTTTATTTTTTACTTTTTGAGACAGAGTCTCGCTCTTCTCCTAGGCTGGAGTGCGGAGGCGAGATCCGGACCCGCTGCAAGCTCCGCCTCCCGGGTTCATATCATTCTCCTGCCTCAGCCTCCCGAGTAGCTGGGACTACAGACGCTCGCCGCCACCAAGTCAGGCTAGTTTTTTTTGTTTTTGCATTTTTTAGTAGAGACGGGGTTTAACTGTGTTAGCCAGGATGGTCTCCATCTCCTGACTTCATGATCCACCCGCCTCGGCCTCCCAAAGTGGTGGGATTACAGGCGTGAGCCACCGCGCCGGCCACAACTGACATTTTTTGAAGATATATCATTGCCAATAACCAAGTTAATGTTCTAGCACATTCATATGGGAAAATGTATCAACAAATATTAAAAAAAATTCACACAAAATATGAACAATAATATGAGAGAAAGAGAGAAAGATTAACACCTCTTCACCGAGAACAGTGTAATTGAAAGGTATCAGTTGCAGGAAAGTTCCTAAAGAAATTTCTGAATCTCAATGATGCAGAATTAGTGGGTTACTTGTTATAATAAAAAAATCAGACTAGTATTGAACCTTACATCTGGAAATTAGGGATATAGAAAATAATAAAAACAGTTTTACAGGGGCTTCAAAATAGAAGATCTGTGATTGAAATATCTAATACCTAACAAGATATTATTATCATAGGAGATGAGGAAGAAAAAACACCCTGTTCTTTCTTATATGATTGTTCATGTTTAAATTTGTATTATTCAAAAAGAAAATTTGAAGATTTAATGTGGATATTGAGAAGCAGCAACAGACAGTGCAAAAATCAAAAACAATTATTTAAATTTCTTAAAAATAAGAATTAAAGCTGGAATTAATGATAAAGCAAATAAAATGATATTAATAATAAAGAAACCAAGTAACCAAAACAAAAGTTGATTCATTGGAATGAAGAATACGTGATCAAAACTGACAATCCCTTTGTTGGTTATTTAATATTTATCTTTTTAAATTGTATTATTTTATCCCAAATGTATAGACAGGTGCTGTCAATCAAAGACAGGCTTTTTCTTACTTGCTTGATAGTAAATTATGAGCATATAGGCGTCCCTTACCCCACACCTATCTGTGGGTCAACACAATAAAAGCCAGATAGAAAAATCTCCTACCTCTTAAGCAGCCGACGCGTCATATGTGAGGGACAGAGAACAATGAATTTTCCCCATTTATATACAGTAGATAGACAGTCATACTCCTGGCCTCTGGTTGAAGCTTGTGTGGGTTGTTCAAATCAAAGTTTAGTTCTCAGAGGCTTTCTTAGGTTTGATTTTGGTCCCACACTTGTGTGGTTTGGGAATTAGGCTGTGACACATGGGTACATTTGCAAAATAAGGGATCCCCTTTCCTGGCTTTCTCTACTTCTGGATTTCCTGCTCACACTCCAGTCTGCCTGGGCTTCTTTCAGTGTTTTTATTTGTTTGTTTTTCTGACCATGAACAGGGCAGTGAGTCTACCATGTTCTACCAACTGACATCACTGTGATTCGAGCCCAAGACTGAAGTCCAACCACAGCTAGGAAAGAACAAAATCCAAACCAGAAAGCAGAAAAGGAAACCTGGTGAGAGTTGCTTCTCAAAGTTTCACTCTCTTCCACAATTCACTTTCTTTAATTTTCAGATTTTTCAGATAGCTTTTAATAAACATTTATTTAGCCAAATTTTAGTTGTGATTAGTGGAAGAGATGTGCTCCAAGGGCTTACACCGCTGTAGTGAAACCTGAACCCCTCCTATCTACTAAGCTTTAAATTGGTATGATTTTAAGTTTCTGTTATTGAGGTTTTATTTTCAGAAACACTAACTGGTACTTTCTTTTTTTTTTTTTTTTTTTTTTTTTTTGAGACGGAGTCTTGCTCTGTCGCCGGGGCTGGAGTGCAGTGGCCGGATCTCAGCTCACTGCAAGCTCCGCCTCCCGGGTTCACGCCATTCTCCTGCCTCAGCCTCCCGAGTAGCTGGGACTACAGACGCCCGCCACCTCGCCCGGCTAGTTTTTTTTTGTATTTTTTAGTAGAGACGGGGTTTCACAGTGTTCGCCAGGATGGTCTCGATCTCCTGACCTCGTGATCCGCCCGCCTCGGCCTCCCAAAGTGCTGGGATTACAGGCTTGAGCCACCGCGCCCGGCCAACTGGTACTTTCTAAAATCTTCAGTGATACTTTCTGTAATTTCTTTCAGAAATGTTCAAACTTTTCCTTTATTTTACATGCAGTTACTATGGTTTTATTTTTTTAAATAATATACATTCATTCATTTCAGTATTTGAAGTGTTCACATATATATTTCTCCTGACTGGCATTTCAGTTTCTACACAGGCGTTATTCCTTGTTTTCTGGTGTTCCATATATCATTGAGCCTGTATTAGTCATTTCAAAATCTATTTGTAGAGGGTTTGCCAAACCACCTCTGCTGTACTCACAAAGGCGTTTGCAGTCTAGAACTGCTTTAAAGCAATGTGATGGCTTGAGCTTCCTTGAGTTTTTGAGAACATACAAACACAGGCTGTAAATCTGCATGATAACTGTCTTAATTCTGGTTCTTGCTTCCACTGAGGTGTATAATTTTGGATTTCTCCCTCGTCGTGTGATGAGTTGAATCCTCAGCATGGACTCTGGAATTTGATTTACATCCCGTTCATCTTAGGCGCTCATCAGAACCAGAGTTCCAACTTGCTGAGATTTGCAAATGCCTCTTAGAAAAAAAACGAAAAGGAGGAGAGTTTCAGTGTTCAGTTGGGTTCCATTTCCTTTTTAGTTGACGTTAGCATAGTCTGATCTCAGTATTTATTTTAGTCTTTTGGTGCTAAGATATTTTAATAGTTTATCCAGCATGTTTAATTTTTTTCATTACTAAAATTGTTCTAATAATTGTGACACCCATTAGCAGACGTAAGAAGCCTAAGTAGCTTTAAACTTAGATTTTTAACCTTTCTGGGATTTATTCTTTCTATTTTATGAAGTCTGTTTATGATACATTTTCTAAAATAAATAGCTAGTTATCTCAATATTATTCTTTTGTTTTTCCATTTTTTTTTTTTACACAACATATGCCTATGTATACAAAAGTCTTTTTCTGAACTTCTACTCTCTGAAATTGCTGTATTTTAGGTTTCTATATCAGGACTGTTCTCTTTAAATTACTACCACTTTATAGTATTTTAATATGTATTTAGTCAAGATCCTCTCCTAATTTTTATCTATTAAACTTTACTTGGCCTTAATTCTTCTTAATAAATTTTAGAAGTAAGTTTTAGAGCTTCCTAAATATAGAGTTGAATTTAAATTAGACTTTTAGATTTAGAGAGACATACTATCTTTGCAATATCGAGTGTTTCATATATAAATATATCAGCATTATCTAGCTTTATTTTAGTTTTTACATGGTTGTTGTTCCATCACCTTAAGGTTATTAAAAGTAATAAATGCTATCAGCAATTTTGTTCATGTCTTTGGGGAAATGTATTTATGAATATAAATTTTTCTTGTGTATAAATAGACATGGACTTGCTGAATTACTTGTTACATATAAAACTTTAGCAGATACTACCAAACTGTTTTCCAAAGAGGTTAAATAAATGTACACCACATCAGTTTATTTTAAGTTTCAATTGTGTCACATTTCACTGACACTGGTATTGTCTGCCTTTTCCATTGTAGCTGTTCTGGTGGGTGTGTAGTTGTTTGTATTTTCATTTGTATTTCTATGTTGACTAATAATGTTGAGCACCTTTTCACATGCCCACTTACCATTTGAGTATCATTTTGTGTGAAATGTCTGGTAAAGATGTTTATCCATTGGGGTAAGGAGGTTACATCTTTTCTTTACCAACTTTTACGCATTTTGGGAGAAAAGTCAGATGTGTATATCTTACTCTTTGGAAATTTTTCACACCGTTTATACTGTCACTTCTAAAAATAAAATTTATTACTATATCTAATTTTCATTTTACTTTTACTAAAGGAGATTTTGGTGTAATGTTTAAGAATGTTTTACCTACCTCAAGATAATTATTACCCTCTTGTTTCTTCTAGAAGCATTAATTAATTTACCTGTCACGTATGTATAATCCATTAGAAGTTTATTATTTTCCATATAAATAACCAACTTACCTGGCACCATTTATGGAATAGATGCTAGGTTTCTACAGTCCTAAATCAGATGCAGGTAGATGTGTGTGTGTTTCTTTCTTTGCTTTCTATTATGTTCCATCGATATGCCTTGTGCCTTGTTTTCTCTTGATAAGTTTTATATTGATAATTTTTACAATCTAAACACTTATGCTTCCCAGAAACTTTAGTGAATTTATCAACGGCTATGGTCTAAGTATGTCCCCCAAAATTCATGTGATGGAAACTCCATTCCCAATGTAACAGTCTTGGAAGTCAGGGCCTTTGAAAATTGTTTAGATCATAAGGTCCCGACCCCCATGGGTGGATTAATGCCATGATAAAAGGGCTTGATGGAGAAAGTTAGGTCCTTTTGAACCCCTTCTGTCTCCTCCATCATGTGAGGACACAGCATTCTTTCCTTCCAGAGGATGCAGCAATAAGGTGTCAACTTGGAAGCAATTAATAGCCCTCTCCAGACAACCAACCTGCTGACACCTTGATCTTGGATTTTCTACCCTTCAGAACAGTGAGAACATAAATTTCTGTTGTTTATAAGTTACTCAGTTTCCAGTATGTTGTTATAGCAGTACAAATGGACTACGACATCACTCAATTTGAGAAAATAAACATTTTTATGATATTGAGACTTTCTATCCATGAAAGGACATCACTTTATCACTTTAAATTTATTTAAGTATCTAATTGTACTAAATATTATTTTATAGGTTTTAGTGTAAATGTTTTGAAGATGTTTTGTTAGATTTATAATTAACTTTTTTTTTTTTTGAAACAGAGTTTAACTCTGTTGCCCAGGTGGGAGTGCAGTGGTTCTCTTGCAGCTCACTGCAACCTCCACCTCCCAGGCTCAAGTGAGTCTCCTGCCTCAGCCTCCCAAGTAGCTGGGATTACAGGCGCCCAACACCACACCTGGCTAGTTTTTGTATTTTCAGTAGAGACAGGGTTTCAGCATGTTGGCCAGGCTGGGCTGGAACTCCTGACCTCAAGTTATCCACCCACCTTGGCCTCCCAAAGTGCTAGTATTAGAGGTGTGAGCCACAACCATGCCTGGCCCAACATTTTTTATGTGTGAGATAAATACTACCTGTTTTCTCTGTTTAGAGTTTTCCATTTGTTGCTTCTATATAGAACCATAATTTATTTTTGCATTCAGTTGTATCATTTAATCTGTATCATCTGTATCTATATCATCTATACTTATATCTATACTATTCTCTTTTTCAAATACCATTCTATTCATTATCTATCTATATCTGTATCCTCATTCATTCATTCAGTTCTTTATTTTGGCTTTTTGCACTAAAACCTCTACTAAAGTGCTGAATAGAAATGATTTCAGGCATCATCTTCCTATTTCTTATCTCTGGAGGACACATTTCAGTACTTCATCATTAATGATGATGTTCATTAAAGATATGGCAAATACTTTTTTCACGTGAGAAATCATGTATCAGAATGTTATAGTTATTCAGAATCTTCAGAATGTTATAGTTATTTGAAATGTCTTATCTTGTTAATACTAGCCAGGGTATTTTCTTATCTTAGACATTGAAGGTTTTGAACATATAGAATACAGTTATTTAATATTGCCTGTTAATTATGAATCCATGTAAGCCTAGTTAGTTCAAAACTGTTGATTTTTCATCTCGTTTTGGGTTATGTCTCTGAATCTTCATAAACCTTGTAATTATTTTTCTTTCTTTTTTTTTTTTTTGAGACAGAGTTTTGCTCTTCTTGCCCAGGCTGGAGTGCAATGGCAGATCTCAGCTCACCGTAACCTCCGCCTCCTGGGTCAAGCGATTCTCCTGCCTCAGCCTCCTGAGTACCTGGGATTACAGGCATGAGCCATTACACCCGGCTAATTTTGTATTTTTAGTAGAGACGGGTTTCACCATGTTGGTCAGGCTGGTCTCAAACTCCTGACCTCAGGTGATCCACCCACCTCAGCCTCCCAAAGTGCTGGGATTACAAGCGTGAGCCACTGTGCCTGGCCTACCTTGTAATTTTTTACTGGATGTCAGACATTGTTAATTTTACCTTATTTAATGGAAAGTGTGTGTGTGTGTGTGTGTGTGTGTGTTTCAGCCTTGTTCTGAGATCCAGTTATTTGAAAACACTTTATTCCTTCAAGACTTGCTTTTGAGATTTGTTAGATAAGACAATCACAGTGTTCAATGTGTTCGATCCAGGAATACTTTCATTCTCCACAATTTAAGTAAGATCCTTCTTAGCACTTTACAGGGTCCCTCTTGAATTATGAGATTTTCACTCCAGCTGATGGGAACAGGCACTATCTCCCAGCTCTAGCTGAGTGCTGGGCACAGTTTCCTCTAAGTATTTTGTGTAGTTTCTGCCCCAGCTTAGGTTAGTTTCCTCATACACATAGTGAGTGGTACCCTGAAGAATACTCGTGGGGAATCTTTGGAATGTCTTTGGAGTTCCCTCTGTATGGATCTCTGTCCTCCCTGATACTGCATCTCCTTAGTTTCCCAGGACTCTTAGCTCCATCCTAAACTCAGAGAACTCCCTATGCCCCACCTGAAATCCTCTTTATACAATACAGATTGGAACTCCTCTTCATGCAGTAAGCCTGTCAATCTTAGGGCTCACTTCATTTCTTTTTCCTTTTCTTCAGCGACCCTGTCATTCATGTGCTGATGTTCATTCTTGAAAATTGTTATTTTGTAAATATTGTCTAGTTTTTTTGGATTGTTACAGGTGCAGTATTAAATATGGTCTCTGTTACTCTGTCTTGGTCAAAGGTTTAATTCTTCGTCTCTTACTATCTTTTGTTATTTTCATTTATAGCTTATTTCAACCATTGCAGTGAATAATTGCATGCAGGGATGTAATTCTTTTGAAGCTATGTTTACGCCACCATATTATAAGTTTGGGTAAATGCTTCAACTGCACTTGAAAATTGTGCATTCTGTCAAAATTGGGTAAATTGATATTTAAATATTGGTTGGTTCAAGTTTATTAAACGTTTTTAGCTTTGCCATATCCTACTAATTTTTGTTGATTTTTCTATTTGCTATTGAAAAGAGGTATGTTAAAGTATGTCACCATGATTGTCAATTTTCTATTTCATCTTTATTCCTTCAGTTTTTAAATTCTCATTAACCTATGCTATTAGCTGTACATTTAAGATATATAATTGTGGGATCTTCCTGATGGAAATCCCCTTAAACTTTATGAAATATACCTTTTATCTTTAATAAAGCATATTGCCTAGATGTCTGCTTTTTCTAATGTTAATGTTAGAAAACTACATTAGCTTGCTTTTGGCTATTTTTGCATGGTTTTTGGGTTTTACTCTCATTAAGGATAGATGACATGGGCGTTTCTGCAATAGAACTGGAAGTCAGAAGTGAACACAAGTGACATGTGCCCTCTAGTGGACAGGAGACGGTAAAAACCAAACCAAACCAAACCAAACCAAACCAAAACAAAACTACAGTTTGCCCTCCATAACTGTGAGTTCCTCATCTGGAGATTCAACTAACTGTGAATCAAAAATATTTTAAAAAGTAAAAAATAAAAAAAACACAATGCAATAATAAAAATAATGCAAATAAAAAATACAGAATAACAACTATTTACATAGTATTTACGGTGTCTTCGGTTTTTGCTTTGAAGACAGGTTCTCACTCTGTAGCCCAAGTTGGAGTGCAGTGTTGCAGTCACGGCTCACTGTATCCTCCATCTCCCAGGCTCAAGCGATCCTCCCACTTAGCCTACTGAGTAGCTGAGATTACAGACAGAAAACACTGTGCCTGGCTATTTTTGTTTTTTAATTTTTGTAGAGATGAGATGTTGCTATGTTGCTTAGACCGTTCTTGAACTCCTGGGCTCAAGCGATCCTCCTGCCTTCAGCCTCACAAAGTGCTGGGATTATAGGCATAAGCCACTGCACCCGGCCTGTATTAATTATAAGTAATCTAGAGATGATTTAAACTATATGTGAGGATGTGCATAGATTATGTGCAAATATTACACCATTTTATATAAGGGAATTGAGCATGCAGGGGATCTTGGAACCAGTCCCACTCATGGATACCAAGGGAAACGGATATTTAAATAAAAGCTTATGTGAATAGTAATTAAGCCCACACCTAATTATTTTCTCACCAAATTGCAATTTGCATTCAGAGACTGGTTTGTCATATGTGTATGTCTCCCAGAAGAGATGTTATAGTAATTAAATAGGATAATTATAAACCCACTACTCTAGGCCTTTTAGGTTTTTGATACTGTCACATTAACAGTCACTCACATTTTACTTTTCTTATTTCCTTTTCCCTATTCTCCTCTATAATTAACTTGTTTGAAAGTTTTTAATGAAACCCCAGAGGCTCTTCCTGTGCATTTACAAACAAGTCTGATCCTTCTATGAGTGTCACCATGCCATTTCTAGAGTAACTGTCCACCATTTCTCACCAAGATTCATGACTTTTGCCAATAACCAGACACCATAACTGATTTATCAGATTTTATCAGATTTCACAGTGACATCAGAACTTCAATAAGTGAAAATAATGCATATCTCCATATTGCATGCCATATATTGTCTCTAAATAAAGGGTAATTGAACCTGTACCTAACATAACACTTATGCTTCTGATTCCAGTCTCTCTCTACTGGGATCCATCAATAGGCTCAGCCAGAGACCAGCTTCTTGTTTCTATGGCTTGTAATCTTTGTCTTCTCCCCCAAACCAATCATCTAGGTACTAAACTTTCTCTTTATCTCAAAGCAAAAGTATACATGAAATATACCTCTCTTTGAAATAACTTATGATCTTACCAGGTATATTTAAGTTGGTCTGGGCAAAGAGAAGGATTCCTATAATACCATCTATGTAAAGTATCTACCACAATGTGTGAAAAAAATAATGCTAATTGCATCTGTATTAATTTTTTAGGACTGCTGTTGACAAATGATTACAAACATGGTGGCTGAAAATAGCAGAAATTTATTTTCTCACAGTTCTAAGGCCAGAAGTTCAAAATCAAGGTGTCAGCACTCCCTAAGAAGGCTCTAGAGGAAAACCCTCTTCCAGCTTCTGGTGGTTCCAGGCTTTGCTTGATTTGTGGCTGCTTAACTCCAGTCCAACTTGATCTTCCCATGACCTTCTCTTTTCCTCCTGTGAATCACCTCTGTATATCTCTTATAAAGACATTTGTCATTGTATTTAGGGCTCATCTCAATATTTCATGATGATCTCATCTTGAGACCCTTAACTTAATTATGTCTGCAAAGACCTTTTTTTCAAATAAAGCTACATTCACAGGTTCTGGTCATTAGGTCTTGGACATAAACATATCTTTTTGGAGGCCATGATTCAACTCACTATCCCATTCATTCTCTCTCTCTCTCTCTTTCTCAATCATCTATCATATCATCATCTACCTATCTAATATCTGTTTATTTCTATCTCTCTCCTCCCTGCATATCCTTTCTGCTAGCAATTGTCGTCATATGCTAAAATGTTAAATGCATTTACCTCTGGTTGCTGGAATTGTGAGTGATTTCTTCTCCAGTTTCTCTATAGTGCTATCTCCATTTTGTAAAACAAATATGCACTACGTTCACAATAAAGAAAAGAAATTCAATAAATACAAAGTACCATAATCTTTTAAGCAGTAAGACATATCTTCAAAAGCTTCAATATAAACAGTATTAGCTGTTTAACCCAGGAAAGTTTCACAAGTTTTGCTTGTTTGTGATAGCAAATACAAAAGCGAATAGTTTAGGGTTTGTGGTCTCACTCTAATGATCCACAGGCAAAGTGTTTCTTTATTTATTCTCTCAATAAAGAAAGCAAAGCATCTGGTCATAATTTCAGCTTCAGATGACTAAATATTAATTATTTTGCTCATCCAAAACAGATAGTACTCATTTTATTTTCTTAAATACTATAATTATTAGATTTTAGAGAACAGATGTCTAAAGAAAATAATCATAATTTATGATTTAAAAAATCTATGGTATTGGACAATGGTAGAATATTTATGCATTTTCTTTGCTGGAGATAATGTTCACTGGGTCTCTCTTTTGATCTAGCCACAATGTATTTTTTCTTATACTGTCTGAGTATAGGTATAAGTAAGGTTAATATTACTATAGGGACTTTAGTAAGCTATTGAAATACCATTTGTTTAAAACTTAAATATGTACACTTACAGTTTAAAAACACACAAAAAGCTGAAATTTGATTCAAAAGTAAATTTATTCAATAGAACTATCAATTGTGACTGGGTATTAGAAACAAACAATTTTCTGCTGGCATCTGACCAGCCCATTCTTCTTTTATGTCTTCCACGCATTCAGCTTGAAAGATTCAAGAGCTGTGTTTTCACTAAATAATTCTCCTCTGAGACATATTTGATTGGAGAAGGACCAGACAATCACATTAAGCCATTTTGTAACTATCTTTGGCAAGTGTTTAGATTCATGGTACAAGGATGATAGTCAGTATTTACTGTTCACTTACAGTAATATGAAAATTTGAAAGCTATAGGGTCACAATTTTCTGCCCTGTAAATAGAAAAAAATATAATATCTATGCGTTGGAGAACATTTCAGTCACTTTCAATGTATATTGATATTTAATTTGATGCCTGCCGTTTAGTCTTTCATGTAACCTGGCTGCCACTGTTATCTTTTGTACTGTGTTTGCAGTTTAGATTATTTTTACCATGTATATGCATTAGTTCTGCAAAATAAATATGTAATATTGTTAAATTTTTTTAATACAACATTTTTATCTTCATTTGATTCTCTTTCCATGATTTACTTTGGTTAGTTAATTCGCTATCTTTTAAAATATTTTAAATATTTATGCCTAAAAGTTCACTCACAATTCCAGCAATCAGAGGTAAATATTTAAATATTTACTAAGAACCAAGTACTATAGGTTGGTGCAAAAGTAATTGAGGTTTTTGCCGTTACTTTTAAAACCTCAATTACTAGTATTTTAGGCCTGCAGAGTCCAACTGTGAACAACTAAGCTCCTTGGTCTAGTGAAGTTTATTTTCTAGAGAAAAACAAAGACAACATAATTTTGAAAATTGACATCATACTGAGTGCTAGGAAGAAAATAAATCAGAGTCAGGTGGATGCCTCTCAAAGTAACAAGTGAGCAGACACTTAGTGAGAAAATGAGCCACATGTATATTATTGAACCTCATGGGGCAAGATAAATCATGTAGGTTTTACTCTAAGTGAGAAAGTAGACCAGTGCAAAAGTAAGCAATATAGTCTGAAATATATTATAAAACCATCACGCTTTACATACTGAGGGACAGTAGACTATAGAAGGCAAAAGTAGAAGTAGCAAGGTTGAGAGACCTGTCAAGAGATTCTTGCAGAAGTCCAGATGAGAAAAGGTGGCTTGAACTGTGAGGGTAGAAGTGGAATAGTGGGAGTTGCTTGTGTTTGGTATTTATCTTGAAAATAAGTTACATAATTTTTAAATTTAGTATGCAGTGTTCTATAGACTAAATGTGCCCATTCCAAATTCATATGCTGAAACCTAATCCCCTGTGTGAGGGTATCTGGAGGCAGGTCATTTTGAAGGTCATTAGGTCATGTGGGCCATCCCCTCATGAATGGAATAGTTATCTTATGAAAGAGGCCCCAAAGAGATCTTTTCCTCTCTGCCTTGTGAAGACAGAACAAAAACATGACCATCTATGAACCAGGAAACAGGCTCTCACCAGATGTTAAATCTGCTGGTACTTTGATCTTGGACTTCCCCAACCATAGAAGTGTGAAAAATAAATTTCTGTTATTTATAAGCTATTCAGCCTATGGAGTTTGTTATAGCAGCCCAGACAAAGACACGGTGTGAAAGAAATTGAGGAGTCAGAGTTGACACCAGAGTTGATGTTGAAGGTGGAGGAGATTTCAAGATGAGGAAACATATGAGGAACATATAAATATCTTACTTTCTGGTATTGTCATATATTTGTGACTTACAAGTACCACAATCAGACCTCTTCCACATTGCAGGATTAGATTCTTATATGATTTATCATATATTGATATGGCAATTTAAAAAGATGCACCAGAAGACCATTGCTCCATTCTTGAAGCTAGGTGCCCAAGAGTCCCATTTGTACTTTGTAATTCACATTTTCCCAGTCCCACTTTATGTGTTTATTCACTGCCTTATATTATTTTTGTGTGATTTCCTTATCAACAATACCTATCTCTATCTTCTATTAATATATAAAGGTTAGAGCACATTATTGGAGTCAGTTCATATTGCTTAAATAAATTAATTAATATATTTTCAATTAAATTCCTGATACATTAATATTGTTTTAAAATTTCCATTTGGTTGGACAGATTATCATTTAGTTTTTGCTATTTTTTTCTCAGTGTAACAAGAAAACTTGTTGCGTTTGCCTTTTAATATTTAATGAGTGTAATTGAGTTTTGTAATTGATACGTATGTTCTTGTAAATGAAATATATACTCTTGTGTCTATTATTTGATTTTCTTTAGATATTTTCCAAGTTTACTATATTTATTACTTTATTGAGCCAAGGGATATTTTATTAATGTGGGTATATAGTAGGCATATATATTTATGGGTTACATTAGATATTTTGACACAGGCACGCAATGCGCAATAATCACATTAGGGTAAATGGGATATCTATTCCCCTCAAATATTTAGCCTTTGTGTTATAAACAATCTTGTTATACTCTTTTAGTTATTTTTAAATGTACAATTAAATTATTTTTTGACTATAATCACCCTATTGTGCTAGGAAATACTGAGTATTATTCATTCTTTCTAACTATTTTTTGTACTCATTATCCTTACCCACTTTCCTCCACACCCAACCACTATACTTTCTAGCCATTGGTAATCATACTTCTACTCTCTATATCCATTACTTCTATTATTTTAATTTTAGCTCCCACAAATAATTGAAAACATGTTATGTTTGTCTTTTTGTACCTGGCTTATTTCACTTAATATGATTGCCTCAAGTATCACCCATCTCTTGTTGCAAATGACGGGATCCCATTCTTTCTTGTGGCTGAACAAGTACT
The DNA here is from genome assembly GCF_009764315.1 of Trachypithecus francoisi. Classification (NCBI taxonomy): domain Eukaryota; kingdom Metazoa; phylum Chordata; class Mammalia; order Primates; family Cercopithecidae; genus Trachypithecus; species Trachypithecus francoisi. The sequence continues at coordinate 100,342,691 of NW_022681454.1, forward strand.
CCATTGTTTATATGTCCCACATTTTCTTTATTCACTCATCCATTGATGAACACTTAAGTTGCTTACAAATCTTGCCTATTGTGAATAGTGCTGCAGTAAACATGGGAGTACAGATCTCTCTTCGATATACTGGTTTCCTTTCTTTTGGGTATATACCTAGTAGTGAGATTGCTGAATTGTATGGTAGCTCTATTTTTAGGTTTTTGAGGAATGTCCAAACTGTTTTCCATAGTGGTTGTACTAATTTGCATTCCCAAGAACAGTACACAAGGGTTCTCTTTTCTCCACATCCTCGCCAGCATTTGTTACTGCCTGACTTTTGGATAAAAGCCATTTTGACTGGAGTGAGATGATATCTCATTGTAGATTCGATTTGCATTTCTCTAATGATCAATAATGTCGAGCAGCTTCTTAAAAAAAAAGAAAAAATTGTTTCAACTAAAGTAACTTTTATTATGAAAAAATTTCAAACAGATACAAATGAAGAAAATGGTATAATCACCAGCTCACCTCTCCCAGGTACCAACGACCTAGATTAAACAGCTATCCACATTTGCCTTTCAGATTTCATCTCCCCTATCCTCTCTTTTTTGTTGTTGTTGGAATATTTAAAACCACATCCCAGGTATCACTGTATCTTATCTGAAAACACTTCAGTATAAAACTCTAGGCCAGCCGCCGTGGCTCACGCCTGTAATCCCACAACTTTGGGATACCAATGCGGGTAGATCACTTGAGGTCAGGAGTTCAAGACCAGCCTGACCAACGTGGTGAAGCCCCCTCTCTACCAAAAATTAGCTGGGTATGGTGGTGGGCGCCTGTAATCTCAGTTACTCAGGAGGCCGAGGCAGGAGAATCTCTTGAACCTGGGAGGTAGAGGTTGTGGTGAGCTGAGACCATGCCACTGCACTTCAGCTTGGGCAAAAAAGTGAGACTTCATCTCAAAACAAACAAACAAACAAACACCTCTGAGAGATACGACTTAAAAGGAATAAATAATACTGTTATCACTTTCAGTACGTTTAAAATAATTTCTCAGTACTATCTAGCATTCAGCTCATGTTCAGTTTTCTTCATTTGCCTCGAAAATGTCTTTTTACTTTTGGTCCATTTGAATCAAGATCAAAACAAAGTTTTCAATTGATTGGTATGTCTTTAAATTCTTCTTGAAGGTGTAACCTAAATATAACTTTAAAAATGTATCTTACTTAAAATTATACTCTGCCTATTTTAAAAAATATCTCTGTTAAGATATAATTCACATACTGTTTCAGGCTGAAAAATGATCCTTCTTCTCCCCAAGATATCAGATCCAAATCCCTGAGACAAGTACAAAAATGCAAGAAATCTAAGCAGTAAAAGATGAAGCTTGAAGATGTTTACCAAGTGTCTAATCTAGATTGAATCAAAGTCTTTTGCAATCATTGCTTAAAAATACTTTTTCTTCTCATTGCATATCACATTTATTGCAAGTAGACAATATGTTATTTTGAAAATCCATCTTTTCTGAGGCAAAAGATTTCGAGATTGAGAATCTTTACTTAATGGCCTGTTAAAATATAGATTATTTAGTGTCCAATCTTCATGACATTAAAATATTCTTAAAGTTTTTATAACAATAAATAGTATTTTTGTTCTGCAATGTAAAAACTATGCCTGAATGTGCTAATTTAGTTTTACAGATTTTTTAAGTTAATTTTAGCTTGGGAAAGTCATTTAAATATCTCCACCTTGGTTTTCGTATCCTTTCTTTGGACCACTCTGATGAATTTAGAGCCCCTTGACCATTGGTTGTTTTTAAATGCGTAAGTCTCAGATGTTTCGGTTGCAACAACAACAACAACAAAATGGAAAATTATGCCAGAAGACAGTTATTGGCAAACTACTACATGACTTTATGGTTTAAAACTGATAAATGGACACATGAGAACATTGAATAAGAATACCTATAACTAATAAGAAACATGGATTACAAGGCCCTGGAGGTGTTACTAAAATGAAAATCTTTTAAATTCTTAACTAAGTTGCTATGGTAGCTTCTTTTAGTCATAGTGTATTTGGTTTAACCATTTTAACATCTCTATTCAGCAGTTTTAATCAATATTTTAGTTAAATATGTAAACACAAATTTCTGTAAAATGTGTATAGTTTTTTTTTTTCTGTCAAGAGTACATAAAATTTTTTTATAAATATGACTTTATAAAATGTAGGTAGGATATACTTATAACTAGCTGTTAGGAAATAGCATAGTAGAAAAGATGGAGGAATATAACTTTTAAACTAAAACTATGATTAATTGAAAATCTAGCAGGGAAAACCAGTCTTGATTATGCTATCACATAATTTTACTTCTCAACTTGTCTATAAATTGGAACTCTAAATAATGTAGTGCAAAATGAAAACTGAAAATAATAATTCCTAAATTATTTAGAACAGTAATTTTGGCCGGGCGCGGTGGCTCAAGCCTGTAATCCCAGCACTTTGGGAGGCCGAGACGGGCGGATCACGAGGTCAGGAGATCGAGACCATCCTGGCTAACAGGGTGAAACCCCGTCTCTACTAAAAAAATACAAAAAACTAGCCGGGCGAGGTGGCGGGCGCCTGTAGTCCCAGCTACTCAGGAGACTGAGGCAGGAGAATGGCGTAAACCCGGGAGGCGGAGCTTGCAGTGAGCCGAGATCCGGCCACTGCACTCTAGCCTGGGCGGCGGAGCGAGACTCCGTCTCAAAAAAAAAAAAAAAAAAAAAAAACAGTAATTTTGTCTTCATTCTCTACATTGCTTATATGATTTTGTTTCCAAATAAACTCTGAAGCTAAAAGTTAGCCTGTTGAAATTCCTTGTGACAATGAATCATTCTCAATTGGTAGCAAAGAGATAATTTTGGAACATTTGTGTTTAGCACATGCATTAAAGACAAAAATCATAATGAGTGATAGCCAAAAATGAGAACCAAGAAATAACTGTTTCCTTTTCTGCTTACCTTACTTTATTTCCCTACGTCCTATACATTTTATACATATTTTAATTGTTTGCCACTAAAATATAACTTCTCTGGAGACTGGGTATTTGCTGTGTTCCCTTTTTTATTCCAAGTGACAAAACAGTGCCTAGAATATGATTTTAAAAATCACACATATCTGAAACACTAGGTATCAAGTTGTGAGTTTAAAATAATATTTCCTCCCTAAACAATTAAATCATTTCCTATAAATGTGGATTCACACTTTTGTCCAGCATTTTAAAACTGATATTTCTAAATTTTGTATAAACTTGGCTTGAGAAAAAAGAAAATGTCCAGCACTTTAAAATGGATTTTTCTAAATTCTGTATAAACTTGGCTTGAGGAAAAGATGAAAGAGTTACGTATTGGGAGACAACCTGCTTAGTGTTTCTTAAACCAAATTACAATATCTTCCTCTATCCCCTTATATTTTTTTACTTCCATCTCAAAATCTATCCTATTTTATACCTGCCAACATTGAAGCTAGGGTGCCTTTTTGGTTCTGGCTGACACACCTTCTCCTTCCTACAGCGTTTTTTTTTTTTGTTTTTTTTTGTTTTTTCTTTCTCTGTCTCTTCTGTATTCCCACGTCTCTTAATCTGTTTGCTCCATTCACAGGTTTCTGATCTCATTTCTATTTCACAGAAATAGAAGTGGTTCTTCCATCAATGGCAAACTCCAGGTCATATAATCATTACCCATTACTTGTTTGTTTTAACCCATCCTTTAACTTGGGAATCCAAAAAACATAACAGTGTTCACTTTGGAATCACATAGACTAAAACTGAAGTGGTACAGTGAAGATTAGAATATCTATCCCCTGTGCAAGAATGACAAATTTGTAAGACACTTTCTATTTTTCAAATAAGCATATAAAAAGATGTTAAACACCATACATCATTAAAGAATTGCAGATTAAAGCAATGTGATATCACTGCACACTCATTAGAATAACTAACAACCAAAACACTAACAGCACTAAATGTTGGCAAACATGTGGAACAACAGACGCTCTCTTTAGTTGCTGGTGGGAATCTAAATGGTACAGCACCTTTGGAAGACAATTTGACAATTTCTTATAACACTAAACATACTCTTACTATACGATCCAGCAATGGTACGCTTTGATATTTGCCCAACTGGATTGAAAATTACATCCACAAAAAAATCTGCACACATATGCTTATGGAAGTTTTATTCATAATTGTCAAAATTTGGATGCAAGCAAGATGCTCTTTAATAGGTGAATGGATACATAAACTCTGGTATATTCTATAATGGAATATATTCAACACTAAAAAGAAATGAGCAACCAAGCCATAAAAAGATATAAACAAAATTTAAATGCATATTACTATGTGAAAGAAGCCAATCTGGAAAAGCTACATACTATATAACTACATCAATATGACATTCTAAAAAAGACAAAAGTATAGAGACTAAAAGGATCAGTGGTTGCCTGGAGAGGGAGCAGGGAGGAATGAATAGGTGGAGCCCAGTGGACTTTAAAGGTAGTGAAACTCTTCTGTATGATACTATAATGGGGGATACCTGTCATTATATATTTCTCAACACCCATGAAATACACAACAAGAGTGCATCCTAATGTAAACTATGGAGTTTGAGCGATAATGCCATGTCAGTGTTGGTTCAATTCTTGTAACTAATGTAGTACCCTGGTGTGAGGTATTGATGGCAGAGGAAGCTGTGTGTGTCAGGGAGAGAATATAGGAGAACTCTCTGTACTTTCCATTCAGTTTTGCTGTGAAGATAAAACTTTAAAAAATCTATTTTTTAGAAGAAAAGACAGAGAAGGTACTTTTCTCTATTGACATTTTGAACTAGACACAATTTGATGACAGGACTTTAAATCATTGTTTAAAAGAATCCTCTCTCCTTCTAACTTAAATCTATGATTAAAGTAGTTGAACTATTTTTTTTTTAATTATACTTTAAGTTTTAAGGTACTTGCGTACAACGTACAGGTTTGTTACATATGCTGTGTTGGTGCGCGAACTATGTTTTTTAAAGGAATAATTTGTGTATTAATTATAACCAGACAGACAACGTGGACTGAACAAATGTGCAATTTCAAATCAACCTGTGCATGACATGGAAGATTTTTTGGCTGTCACAAATAAACTATGCTAAAGTTTTAGGATACCACAACCTCTGCACTTAAAATGAGAAAGTCATTATAAGTGAGGAATATTAAAATGTTACAAATGATATCTAAACTACAAAAAAATCATTGAAAAATTTTATCACACATTAACCATGCTCTATGCCAAAAATGGTGATTCACAGACAAAATTCAGTTTACATATTTATTAATTTATGTATTTATTTATAATTTACACTGGATGTAGTATTTCTAACTGGATTTGAAATTCTTTACAATGAAAGTATTCTGAAGCTCATCAATGATCTTCTCACTTCCTATTTTCTCCCTCCTTTCATCCTGCCTCGCACATTAACAAATCACCTGGTACGTGAAAGCACCTGAATGACAACTATCCCCTGATCTAATCTTCCTTATAACAATTGCATTCTAAACTATTGAAAAGTTAATGTTCTAACAAATCATTGGCAACCAAAATCAACTAAAAATAAAAGCAATGAAAACTTTTGTAAGTGACATCAGTAAAAGTGATAGAGTAGGAAACTCCAAAATCTTGTTACTCCACAAAATGAGTAAAGAAACTGGGAAAAGCTTTCAGAATTGACTGTACCAGAACTCTTCAGATTCATAGAAGTTTCCAACAACGAGGTGAATGCTTAATCAAGGTAGAGAAAATAATCTGAATAAGAGAGTTTTTTTTTGTTTTTTTTTTGTTTTTCTTTCCAGTGTCTCTATTTGTTTATTTATTTATTTATTTAATTATACTTTAAGTTCTAGGGTACATGTGCATAACGTGCAGGTTTGTTACATATGTATACTTATGCCATGTTGGTGTGCTGCACCCATCAACTCGTCAGCACCCATCAATTCATCATTTATATCATGTATAAACTCCCCAATGCAATCTCTCCCTCCTCCCCCCTCCCCATGATAGGCCCCAGTGTGTGATGTTCCCCTTCCCGAGTCCAAGTGATCTCATTGTTCAGTTCCCACCTATGAGTGAGAACATGCAGTGTTTGGTTTTCTGTTCTTGTGATAGTTTGCTAAGAATGATGGTTTCCAGCTGCATCCATGTCCCTACAAAGGACGCAAACTCACCCTTTTTTATGGCTCCATAGTATTCCATGGTGTATATGTGCCACATTTTCTTAATCCAATCTGTCACAGATGGGCATTTGGGTTGATTCCAAGTCTTTGCTATTGTGAATAGTGCCGCAATAAACATACGTGTGCATGTGTCTTTGTAGTAGAATAATTTATAATCCTTTGGGTATATACCCAGTAGTGGGATGGCTGGGTCATATGGTACATTTAGTTCTAGATCCTTGAGAGTTTTATAATAATGTTATCTTACTCTGATCCAAAACTAGTCTTGAGTTCAGAAGTAGTTTTGCAGACAACAACCCACTTCTACTATACTTTTCTAACGCCAAATAAAGCAAAACAGACTATATTCTTAAAGAATGGTAATTGTTTCTCTTGATCTGTCTGGGAACCCTTCAAAGGACCTGTATTTATCCCACTTGGAACTCTACTAGTGATGAAGCAGCTAGTGAGACAGTATTTGTCAAACATATGTAAAAGAAAGTGTATTAGCTACTGCTGCCTGTGGAAAGGAATAAAAGTTGAAGAAAAAATAGACAAACCAAAAGCTTAGAATGAAAGACTTGAGAATGAATGATTTGAGGTAAAATATATATGTATTTTCTATATATATTTATCTATATAATATATGGGTATGTATATATACACACATATTAATTTATATACACATATATACATATATTTATATATATGTATACATATATGCAAATGATCTTCCATATATCCCAAGAATCAAAAAGGCCATGACATGCCAAGGACTGGGTGCATGCTCAAAAAAACTTAAAAAGCCTTGAAAAAACTTAAAAAGATCTCTCCTCTGTTAAATCTTCAGATTCTGCACAAGCAAGAAGAGAAGGCTAAAACAAAATTAGAGACTGCTTGTCTGAGAGTCGAAAGCATACCTCAACTTACCCACAGAGCCAATATACAATGACGGGAAGATTTTGTGTGGTTTTGAGTATTTTAGAAAACCTCTGTTGAATCACTTGTTGATCACTAAGCCAATGGAACATAGATTTTAGTGGCTGCATACAACAAATAATACAAACTATAGAAACTAAGTTCAAAAAAGTCACCAATGGCCAGGCATGGTGGCTTACACCTGTAATCCCAGTATTTTGGGAGGCCGAGGCAGGCAGATCACTTGAGGTCAGGAGTTCTAGACCAACCTAGCCAACATAGTGAAACTCCGGCTCTACTGAAAATACAAAAATTAGCCAGGTGTGGTAACATGTGCCTGACTCAGGAGGCTTAGGCAAGAGAATTGCTTGACCTGGGAGGCTGAGGTTACAGTGAGTTGAGATTGTGCCGCTGCACTCCAACCATCCAGCCTGGGGAACAGAGAAGACTCCATCTCAAAAAAAGAAAAAAAGTCACCAATGAACAAGAACACAAGAAGCAGCAACCACAAACCCTGAAGAGGGGGAAGAATCTGATTTCCAAAGCTTCCAAATTATAATATTTAAAAGGTCCAGTTATTAAGACAAAATACAAGGTATAGAAATAAACAAAAACGTACTGCCCACACATAGGATAAAAAGAGTTTAAATGAACTACATTAAATCTGCTCAATAAGCTCAAGGAGCATGTACAAAGAACTAAATAAAACCATTAGAATGATGTTTAACCAAGTAGAATGCCAGTTTAGCTCTGTTCCCAGCCAAATCTCATTTTGAATTATACTCCCCATAATCCTCATGTGTTTTGGAGGGACGCAGTAGGAGGGAATTGGATCATGGGGGTGGTTTCCCCCTACTGTTCTTGTGATAGTGAGTTCTCACGAGATCTGATGGTTTTTTGTGTTTGGCATTTCCCCTGCAGGCACTCTTCTCTCCTGCCACCATGTGAAGAAGGATGTGTTTGCTTCTCCTTCTGCCATTACTGTAAGTTTCCTGAGGACCCTCCAGTCATGCAGTACTGAGTCAAGTAAACTTCTTTCCTTTATAAATTACCCAATCTCAGGCAGTTCTCTATAGCAGTATGAGAATGGACTAATACATAGAGAGTTTTAATAAAGATTTTGTTAGTAGAAATTATAGAAAGAAACCTAATAAATGTAGAACCAAATGGAAATTGTAATTAAAAGTAAAATAGTTAAAATGAAGAATTTAATCAAGGGATTCAACAACATATTTGAGGAAGTGAAAGTATGAATCAGTGAGTGTGGAAATAAGTTAATTGTGACCATCTGCCTGCAGAACAGAAACAAACAAAAATAGAAAAATAAACAGAGACTAAGAGACCTGTGAGACACCCCATCATGTGTACCAAAATGCACATAATTGAAGTAGCACAGGAGGAGAGACAGAGAAAAAATAAAGCAGAAAGAATATTTGAAGAAATAATGCCTGAAAACTTTCCTTGTGAAGACATGAATCTGAAAAGCTAAATGCATCTTTAGTAGAATAAACACAAAATGATCTACACCAAGACACATTATAGTCAAACTGTTGAAAGTCAAAAACAAAGATAGAATCCAGGAAGAATTAAAGAGAAGCAACTCTCCAAGTATAAGTAATCCTGGATAAAATTCACAGCTCATATCTCATCAAAAGCAGTGAACACCAGAAGGTTGTGGGATGATATACCTACCAGGTTGAATCCCAGCACAGACCAATAAGGAGTTCCAAAATTGAATCAATAATGAAAAGCCTACCAACCAGAAATAGCCCAGGACCAGATGGATTCACAAATTCTACCAGATGTATAAGGAAGAGCTGGTATCATTCCTACTGAAAGTACTCCAAAAAATTGAGGAGGAAGGATTCGTTCTTAATTCATTTTATGAGTCCAGGATCATCCAGAATCCAAAACCTGGCAGAGACACAACAAAAAACAAAAACTTCCGGACAATATCCTTGATTAACATAGATGCAAAAATTCTCAGCAAAATACGAGCAAATTAAATCCAGCAGCACATCAAAAAGCTAATCCACTACAACCAAGTATGTTTTATCCCTTGGATGCAAGGTTGGTTCAGCACACATGCAAATCAGTAAATGTTATTCACCACATAGACAGAACTAAAAACAAAAGCCACAAGATCATTTCAATAGATTCAGAAAAGGCTTTCAACAAAACTCAACATCCCTTCATGTTAAAAACCCTCAACAATCTAGGTATTAAAGAAATATACCTCAAAATAGTAAGAGCCATATATGAAGAACTCACAGCCGACATCATACTGAATGGACAATAGAATAAATTTGGAAGGGTTCTCTCCTTCAACTTTTCAAAAGAGTTTGAGAATAATTGGTATTAATACCTTTATAAAAAATGTTTGATAGAATACACCTATGAAATCATCTGGATCTGAGCTTTTCATTGATAGAATTGTTTTCACTGACAAATCTTACTAGTTATTGGTCTATCTAGATTTTCTATTTCTTTTTCTTTTTTTTATTTGCTATTTATTTATTTATTTATTTATTTATTTGTTGTTGGAGTCTTGCTCTGTCACCCAGGCTGGAGCACAGTGGCGTGATCTCGGCTCACTGCAACCTCCCCCTCCCTGGTTTAAGCAATTCCCCTGCCTCAGCCTCCTGAGTGGCTGGGATTACAGGTGCACACCACCATACCTGGCTAATTTTTTTTGTATTTTTAGTAGAGATGGGGTTTCTTCATGTTGGCCAGACTGGTCTCGAACTCCTGACCTCAGGCAATCCACCCGCCTCGGCCTCCCAAAGTGCTAGGATTACAGGCATGAGCCACCGTGCCCAGCCATTAGATTTTCTATTTCATCATGATTCAGTCTTTTCAGTTGTATATGTTTCTAGGAATTTATCCATTTTTTCTAGGTTATCCAATTTCTTAGTGTATAATTGCTCATAGTAATCTCTTGTAATGCTTTGTATTTTGCAGTATCATAATGTCCATTTTATCACTTCTTATTTATTTGACTAATCTTATCTTTTCATTAGTTTAACTAAAGATTCCTTATTTTTATCTTTTTAAGAAACCACTTTTAGTTTGGTTGATCTTTTCCATCATTATTCTGTCTTTATTTATTTTTATTCTTATCTCTGTTATTTTTCTCCTTTTGCTAACCTTGGACTTACTTTATTCTTCTTTAACTAGTCCCATGAGGTATAAAGTTAGATTGTTTGAGATATGTATCTTTTCCTTCTTGTAGGCATTTATACCATTAACTTCCCTCTTAGGAATGCTTCCCATAAGCAGTATCCCGTAAGTTTTGGTATGATGTTTTCATTTTCATTTATCTCGAGATACATTTCAATTGCTCCTTTGACATCTACTTGAGACCCATTGATCACTTTCCAGTATTGGGTGGGATGTGGTGGCTCTTATTCTGGGGGAGGCCCCAGCAGTGTAGTCTCCATGCAGCTCTGTTAGCGGAGGTCAGCATCAATAAAGATTCCATGGGTCCTCAAGGGCCATGGCCATGATTGTCCATAGCAGTGACGAAGAGTTTTGGGATTTTTAATGGTCAGGGCTGCTATGGACATCCTGGTGTCTTTTTTTTCCCCCCTCACAGAAGAAAATGTGGCACCAGGTCTGGCTCATGGGCATCCTCATTGTGGTGGTGGCACTGTTATCTAATGTACAAAATGCTACTGGAGTTCTTTACATAGCAGGTCACTGGGGCCTGTGATGGCACTCACCACATGACTAATACAGATAGGCTTTGTCCTTCTTTGCTCCCAGCCATCTCCACATCTCCCTGCTAAGCCAACCTCCCTAGTGATCCTTTCTATGCAGCTATTCTCTCTCTCATTTTCTTCCCCACTGTGTTGTTGTAGGTCCTAATTGAACTTTGAGCTTAGTTAATAGCTTTGTTCCAGTATTTTTATATTTTACTAATTTTTATCTAATTATTATATCAATTATTGAGAAAGAGATGTTGAAAACTCTGAATATTACTTTTGCGTTAATTGATTTATCCTGTTATTGCTTCATATCAGTCTTTTCTTCATGCACTTTGAATCTCTGTTACTGGTACATCAAAGTATAATGTTATGTTTTCTTGATGAATTGTTATGTTTCCTTGATGAATTGTTGTTATGTTTCCTTGTAAAATGATCCATTTTCTCTCAAACATTTTTTTCCTAAAATTTACTTTGCTTGATGTCTATATAGCCACTGCAGACTTCTTTTTGCTGCATTCCTACTGAATGAATTCTAACTAGTATGGGATCCAGGCTTTCACTTGTGGTCTTTTGACAGTGCTTTACTACAAAGGAAACCCTTGAAATACCAAATAGAGATCCTTTCTATCTCTATTCTGTGATGCATTGAGGCAATTTTCAGGGAGCAAAAAGAATATGCATGCTTTCAGAAAGACAAACCAAACATTGTCTAAACATTAGGACAATATATTTGAATCTGAGTCCTAAATTTTCTGCTAAGAAAAATGAAATAACTTTGAATTAGTTAGATATGCAATTTTCATCAGATGCCAAGAAGTGCATATATCCATCTTGAATTAAATGCCAAGAAAGTTATTGCACACAGTCTGCTTCTTTCTTCTTTGCTTGGGCTAAACGGATTGTTATTCACATTAAAATGGAACCACTGTTTTCCCTAATTTCAACTCCCAAGTACCAATATTTAAAACGAAGTGTTGCTTTTAACTTTGTCAGCCATTCATTGAAATCTGCTTATTTATTTTCATTTTTATGAGAATTATGTCTCAAACAAACAGAAAACCAATGATTTTTAAAATAAAATGCATTCAAAGTTGACTGTTTTACTCATCTATAAAAAGCTTAATAATATCCTCAGATTTGGCTTCATTTAGGGGACATTAAAATAAGCCTTTTGTCTTTGAAAAAATTCAGAAAGAGACCTCCAGGAACATATGAGTAAAGGGTACTTCAGCCACCAGCAGTCTAGAATAGGGCCCCTCTGCCTGTCTAGAAGCTCATTCCAGTCTGGAAACCCAAAAATCTTCTGTGATCACCTACTAAGGGAAACTGAAACTACCAGGTCTTTCTGTGTGGTTCATAGGTTAGTCTAGATTCCAAGCAGTGTGAGTTTCATATATTCCAAACTCTCCGAATTGTAGGAATGTGGCCCAGTGTACTTGACTTGCTCTTATATCATCTTGCTGTTCCTTCTGTAAACCAGTAAGTATGGCTGGACTGAGCCATGTCCTCAATCTGATGTTTGTCATAAGAAAGCCTAGAGAGCTCAGTTTGGTTTCAAATGCACCCCAGACGATTGGATTCATCACCACTATGGCCACTGCTCATATCCATGGCTGGATGTACTTACAGAGCTTTTACTCTCTTTCTGTCATCAGAAACACAGGACTATTTCACATGACTTTTTGACTTCTAGGTGGAGAGCAACATGTCTGCTTAGCACAACTTCTTCTTTTGGAATCAAAACATTATGTATGTAAAATATTTGATATGTGTAACTTATTCCATTTTATCTCTAGTTAAGATTATTTTTAAAAACTCTATATACTGTGTCCATGTATCATTAAAACTCTTTGAGGAGTCAAGTATTGTCAATTTTTGTACACTCAGGTCCTAGCAGCATGTTTATTATATAATTCATAAATATAACAGATTAATTAATTTATCTTGTGAGCATAAAAATATAAAGATAGGACTTTAATAATAAATTGAATAACATCTACCCAATAGTTCAAGAGTCACTAAGGGCTTTAAATTAGATTATTTAAAACTGTGTGCCTAATTAGATTACTTAAAAATTGTTGCCTATAGAAAACCTGAGAGGAGGTATTACCAACTCTAGCATCAAGAAAACAAATTCTGCCACTTACACAATATGCCACTTGCATGTTGGTCTCCAATACACCACAGCCTAGATCTTCATGTTTCATAAGGGTAAATGATTAAGAATATCCTCAGCCTCAATTTCAGCTCTAAATTGGAAATAATTGCAGCATCTATGTCATAGGAGTAAAATTAGTATTAAGCTACACTTACAGTGCTAGCCATATGGGAAAGATTCATAAATATTAGCTAATGAGAAATGGACAAATAAAATTGAAAAGCAAATATTAAACAGATATTATCATTAACTGTCTCCAGGAATAAATTCTAATTTAAAAGTGCATTTAAAAAAAGATCAGCTGTTACACTATTTTCAGTTCAGCTTGTATTATTAAAATCATATATAAGCACAACAATTTCCCAGCAATAAACAAAGTATAAACTTAGTAAATAATAGGTTTAAAGTGGGAGAAATAGACAATATAGTAGAGCTGGGGCAGGATTTGTAGAACAACACAGGAGGTCCTAAGTGGTTAGTGGTCAGTAACAGGCACATTGTCATTTAAGCTCTTAAGAAGAGAGACTATATCACATTTATATTTCTATCATCTCTATCTCTATCATCTCTATATCTATCTCTATCATCTCTCTATTGATCTGAAAACCTCTAAGTATAGAGCTAATAGTGATGACTTGAAGCATTATTTCTTGATTAAACATAAATGAATGTCAGGTCTAGGAGTACCAACTCAGAGAATGCAGCCGATTTTGAAAAGAGGAGGCTTTTAAGGCTGCCTAAACAAAATAATGATCTCATAGGGATTTCATGGGAAGCAGATCTTTGGATCACTAAAAGTTATAGGCATCACACAAAACCACAAAGGCAAATGGAGAATTAAGTAAGATCAGAGGTGAACTTGTTATTTACTGATAGGATAACTGTATGGGAACTGTTGGTCAAATATCTGTTTTGTCTATAAGGAATTATAACTTTTAATCACTAGTCAAACCCTGCCCTCTAGTGGCAGATCTTCACTTTAGCATTGCAAATAGTGAACATTTGATCTGCTAGATCTCACTTTGCACACCACAATTTGTTTTAATTTTTTCTTAGGTAGAAACTCTATGTAGACATAGTATATATGTATTTCCTTATGTCTATGCATGTATGTCTAACTATTCTTCATAAGATATTTCATTTTACTTCTGTGATATCTGGAGAAAATATTGAAAATGAAGAATGACATGTAGCAGAAACCATAATTAAGAATTTTGACTAATTATCAGTTTTTTAATACCAAATATATTTTTTATTTTAAAAGATTTAATTTGCCTTATTAAGCAGATTTATATAATTTAAGTATTCTACTTTCCAATATAAATGTAAAGACAGAAATAAATATACTTCTTTTCTCTCTTGTTCACCAGCCAGAGGCTAAGGAGGTTAGTGGAGGTAGGGAGGGAGTACCAGGAGAGGTTGGTCATCTGGTACAAAGTTACAGTTAAACAGAAACAATAAGTTTTCGTGTTTTATAACACAACGGGGTGGCTATAGCAAATAACAATGTAGTGTATATTTTAAGACAGCTAGAAGAGATTTTGAATATTGTCACCACAAAGCACTGGTAAATCTTTAAAGTAATGGGGGATAATTACCCCAGTTTGATTATTGTACTATTTATACATGCATTGAAAGGTCACAATGTACTCCATAAATACATACAATTCTGTGTCAATTATAAATTTTGAAACTAAGTTAACCAAAGAAATCTCACCATTTGACATCCAGGGAAGAAAAATAAGTCCCAATTTTTCTATGACTTTAGCCAGAGTAAGGAAAAAAAAAAAACAGAACACGTTCCTTTTCCCTTTGCAAAGATGTGAGATCTTTGTGAGGTTCAAAAGTGAGCTTGAGCTGATTTGAGAGTCTAGGTTTCCTGGTGGTGGAACCAGCTCTTAAGAAAACATAGAGCTTGCTCCACCTGTGATGGAGACCCCCACTAGCAGGTAGCCTTGGGTAGGAGTCTTTTTCTAGTTCTACCATTAAACAATCTCCAGGCATTAAATAACCTCCAGGCATAAACAGTATGATGATCCAGTCTTACTCAACATTAATATTTTTTTACTATTAGAGGCTTGAAATATATGTTACCCCAATACAGTTATATTATAACACACAATATATCAAGTTTTAAGAAAGTTCTAAAGAGAGAATGAGAAGAAGGAGCAAGAGAAAGAGTGAAAGCGAGAGAGAGAGAGAGAAAGTGTGCACACACTAACAAAGACACAACACATTACAGAAAAACAACATTTCCAAAACCTCAAATAAATTTGGTATTATTGTATTTCAAAATTTTATGCTAATGAGTAAATAGATGAATTAAACTGAAATACACTTAAAAAGCAAAAACACTGGGGTTGGTTTGTTCTTTTTTTCTGGTAACTTTAGGTGCAGAGTTAAATTATTAATTTGAGATCCTTCTAACTTTCTGATGAAGACATTTAGAGATACAAACTTTCTTCTTAATACTATTTTAGCTGCATACAAGAGATTTCAGTAATTTTTGTCCTTATTTTCATTAATTTTGATAACTTTTTGATTTCTGCCTTAATTTTGATGTTTATCCAGAAGTGACTCTGGAGCAAGTTGTTTAATTTATATATATTTGTGTAGTTTTGAGAGATCCTCTTGATACTTATTTCTATTTTTGTTGCATGGTGGTCTGAGAGTGTGCTTGGTATTACTTCAACTTAAAGAATGCAACAAACAAAAACCAAATAATCTCACTAAAAAAATGGGCAAAGGACATGGACAAACACTTCTCGAAAGAAGACATACATATGAAACAACAAAAACAACAAACACATGAAAAATGTTCATCAATAATCATCAGAGAAATACAAATCAGAACCACAATGAGATGTCATCACATACCACTCAGAATGGCTCTTACTGAAAAGTCAGGAGAGGGTGGAGCAAGATGGCGAATAAGAAGCTCCACCAATCAACCCCCATACAAAGTTAACAACTATCTACACAGCAAAACACCTTTATAAGAACCAAAAGTCAGGTGAGCACTCATAGTAAGTGGTTTTATCTTTATACTGTTGAAAAAGGTACTGAAGATATTTTCTTAAAAAGCCCTGAATCTCTGCCACCACCTCTCCCTCAACCCCAGGAACAGCAGCATGACTCAGAGAGCATCTCTGGGTGCTGGGGGAATGAGAAGACAGCAGTTGTGAGGCAATGACCTCAGTGCTGCCCTATAATATCAGAAAGAAGAACAGGACCACACTCGGCTGATGCTGCTCATGAAGGGAACATTTAAACCAACCCTAGCCAGAGGCAAATCACCAATTCCAGTGGTCCTAACTTGAACACCTGCAAACCTGTCACTAAGGGCTATAGCAGTGTGTGTCTCCAAGTAAACTTGAAAGGCACTATAGGCTGTAAGGACTGCAATTCTTACATGTGTCCTAGTGCTGAGTTAGGCCCAGAGACAGTTATCTCTGTGAGGGGTGGGGAGCAGGTGATATACTGAGACACCAGCTGGACAGCCAAGGGAGTGCTGGCATCACCCCTCTCCGAAGCCCAGACTGCTCTCCTAAAGAGATCCCTTCCTTTTGCTTGAGGGGAGGACAGAAGAGGAGAGGAGAGGAGAGCAGAAGAGAGGAGAAGAGAGGAGAAGAGAGGAGAGGAGAGGAGAGGAGAGGAGAGGAGAGGAGAGGGAAGAGTGGGGAGGACTGTGTCATATATCATGGATACCGTCCCAGCCACAGCAAAATAGGGCATCTTTCAGAGACATGAGGTCACCATTCTAGGTCCTAGCTCCCATATGACATTTCTAGACACATCCTGGGCCAGAAGGGAAATAATTGCCTTGAAGGAAAGGACCCCATCCTGCCAACATTCATCATCTGCTAACTGAATAGCCCTAGGGCCTTGAATAACCAGCAGCAATACCCAGGTACTATATCGAGGGCCTTGGGTGAGTCTCTGAGACTTGGTGGCTTCAGGTGAGACTCAGCATATTACCAGGTATGGTAAATACAGAGCAAAACTCTTTCAGCTTGAGAAAAGCAGAGGGAAAAGTAAAGGGGACTTTGTCTTGCAGCTTAGATATGAGCACATCTACAGAGGGATAGAGCACCAAGTCTGGACTTGGGGTTCCCAGTTTTAGCATTTGACTCTTGGGTGGCATTTCTGTCAGTGCCCTTGGCTAGAGGGGAGTCCACTCCCTTGAAAGAGGAATCCCAGGCCAGAAAGCATTCACCACAAGTCGAGTTAAGAGCCCTTAACGCTTAAGGGAACACTAGTGGTTGTCTGGCAGCACTACTCATGGTGTGGCATGGCAGTGGCTAGTGGGTGAGGCTTCTCTGCCTTTGGAAAGAGGAAGGAAGAGTGGGAAGAACTGCATCATGTGGTTTGAGTGCCAGCTCAACTGTAATACAATCGAATACCAGGTAGACTTCTAAGGTTTTTGACTCTAGACCCTCACTTCCAGATGGCACTTCTGGACCCACCCAGGGCTTCAGAGACCTTGCCGACCTAAAGGGAAAGAAACAGTCCTGACTGGCTTTGCCACTTTCTGATTGTAGAGCCCCAGGGCCTTGAGAAAACATAAATGGTAGCCAAGGTGTTGTTACAGCAGGTTTTGGGTGAGACCCATTGCTGGGCTGGCGTCAGGTCTGATTCAATGCAGTCATGGTGGTGGTGGCCACAGGGATGCTTGTGTCATTCCATCCCCAGCTTTATAAGTGGCTCAGAATGGAGAGAGGAGAGAGATAGAGCCTGTGTTTGTGAGAAAGCAAGAGAAGGGAACAAGAGTCTCTGCCTGGTAATCTGGAGAATTCTCCACGATCTTGTCCAAGACCATCAACGTGGTACCTCTATGAGTCTGCAAGACCATAGTGTTACTGGGTTTGGGGTGTCCCCCAAAAACAGATGCAGCCTACAGCACAATGCCCAAATCCTTTCAAATATCTAAAAAGCCTCCCCAAAAGGATGGCTACAAATAAGCCCAGACAGTGAATGCTACAATAAATATCTAACCTTTCAATGTTCGGACACTGAAGAATATCTGCTAGCATCAACATCATCCAGGTAAACATGCCCTCATCAAATGAACTAACTAAGACATGGGGAACACA
Source organism: Trachypithecus francoisi (assembly GCF_009764315.1). Lineage (NCBI taxonomy): Eukaryota > Metazoa > Chordata > Mammalia > Primates > Cercopithecidae > Trachypithecus > Trachypithecus francoisi. Next base: position 100,360,777 of record NW_022681454.1, read on the forward strand.
TTCTGGAGAAACAAAGTTGTGTGACCTTTCAGAAAGAGGAATAATTCAAAATAGCTGTTGTCATGTGCGTCCGTGTGAAGAGACCACCAAAGAGGCTTTGTGTGAGCAATAAAGCTTTTTAGTCACCTGGGTGCAGGTGGTCTGAGTCCGAAAAGAGAGTCAGCGAGGTCTCCTTTTGTGAGTTTGTATAATGGTTTTGTTAGGATGGCAAAACCAGGTTTCCAAAGGTGAAACTATCCAACCATGCCCAGGAAGGAAAGGAGTTGTTGTTTTGTAGAAGGGGTTCGGGTTACTTGGCTGTAAGGCACAGATCCTGAACTAATCTGTAAGACTTGTCTAGTTTTTGGACAGGTAAAATGGGGGAATTGTAAGGAGAGTTTATAGGTTTTATAAGGCCATGCTGTAGCAGGCGAGTGATAACAGGCTTTAATCCTTTTAAAGTGTGCTGCGGGATGGGATATTGACATTGAGTGGGGTAAGGGTGATTAGATTTTAATGGGATGGTAAGGGGTGCATGATCAGTCACCAAAGAGGGAGTAGAGGTATCCTGTACTTGTGGGTTAAGGTCAGGAGATATGAGAGGAGGATGCAAAGGAGGCTTTGAACTGGGGGAAAGGGTGACAAAGATGTGTGGCTGTAGCCTGGGAATAGTCAGGGAAGCAGCTAATTTAGTTAAAATGTCTCGACCTAATCAGGGATCTGGGCAGGTGAGGATAACTAAAAAGGAGTGCATAAAAGAATGTTGTCCAAGTTGGCACCAGAGTTGGGGAGTTTTAAGAGGTTTAGCAGCCTGGCCGTCAATACCCACAACCCCTTATTTCTGTGCCCTGACCTCTTACAGTTATGGAGGCAAGGGAAACAGGCCTTTGAAAAAAAGGGAATGTGGAGTGGGTAGCCTCCATATTGATTAAGAAGGGGACGGACTTACCCTCCACTGTAAGAGTTACCCAAAGCCTCTGTGATGGTCCAGGAGGTTTCCGAGGTGATCAGGCAGTGTTAGTCTTCAGCTGCTAAGATGAGAAAGTCTGGGAAGGAGTCTGTCAGAGAGCCTTGGGCCTCTGAGCCCAAGCCAAGCCATCACATGTCCTGTAACTTGCACCTATACACCCAGATTGCCTGAAGTAACTGAAGAATTGCAAAAGAAGTGAAAATGCCCTGCCCCACCTTAATTGATGACATTCCACCACAAAAGAAGTGAAAATGGCTGGTCCTAGCCTTCAGTGATGACATTACCTTGTGAAAGTCCCTTTCCTGGCTCATCCTGGCTCAAAAAGCTTCCCCACTGAGCACCTTGCAGCTCCTACTCCTGCCCACCAGAGAACAACCCTACTTTGACTGTAATTTTCCTTTACCTACCCAAATCACATAAAACAGCCCCACCCTTATCTCCCCTCACTGACTCTCTTTTCGGACTCAGCCCGCCTGCACCCAGGTGATTAAAAAGCTTTATTGCTCACACAAAGCCTGTTTGGTGGTCTCTTCACATGGACGCACGTGAAAATTTGGTGCCGTGACTTGGCTTGGGGGACCTCCCTTGGGAGATCAATCCCCTGTCCTCCTGCTCTTTGCTCCATGAGAAAGATCCACCTATGACCTCGGGTCCTCAGAGCTACCAGCCCAAGGAACATCTCACCAATTTTAAATCGGGTAAGCGGCCTGTTTTTACTCTCTTCTCCAACCTCTCTCACTATTCCTTAACCTCTTTCTCCTTTCAATCTTGGTGCCACCCTTCAATCTCTCCCTTCTCTTAATTTCAATTCCTTTCATTACCTGGTAGAGACAAAGGAGATACGTTTTTATCCGTGGACCCAAAACTCCGGCGCTGGTCATAGACTCGGCAAGGCAGCCTTCCCTGTGGTTTAATCATTGCAGGGACCCATGTTTCAGAGGTATCTGATCACGCTGGGATGCCTGCCTTGGACCTTCACCCTTAGCGGCAAGTCCCGCTTTCCTGGAGGAGGGGCAAGAAGCCCAATCCCTTCTCTCTCTGTCTCTACCCCTTCTCTGCTTTTCTGGGGGACAAGAACCGCCTAACCCCTTATTTCCATGCCCTGACCTCTTATCTCTGTACCCCAACCCCTTATTTCTGTGCCCTGACCTCTTATCTCTGTGCCCCAACCCCTTATTTCCATGCCCCGACCCCTTTCCCACTTTTCTGGAGGGTAAGAACCCCCAAACCCCTTCTCTCCATGTCGCTACTCTCTCTTTTCTCAGGGCTTGCCTCCTTCACTATGGGCACCCTTCCACCCTCCATTCCTCCTTCTTCTCCCTTAGCCTGTGTTCTCAAGAACTTAAAACCTCTTCAACTCATACCTGACCTAAAACCTAAATACCTTATTTTCTTCTACAATGCCTCTTGACCCCAATACAAACTCGACAGTAGTTCCAAATAGCCAGAAAATGGCACTTTTGATTTTTCCATCCTATAAGATCTAAATAATTCTTGTCATAAAATAGGCAAATGGTCTGAGGTGCCTGACATCCAGGCATTCTTTTACACATCAGTCCCTCCCTAGTCTCTGTTGCCAATGCAACTCATCCCAAATCTTCCTTCTTTCCCTCCTGCCTATCTCCTCAGTCCCAACCCCAAGCGTCGCTGAGTCTGTCTAATCTTCCTTTCTACAGACCCATCTGACCTCTCCCCTCCTTGCCAGACCAAGCTAGGTCCCAGGTTTTCCTCAGTCTCCGCTCACCTACCCTATAATCCTTTTATCACCTCCTCTCCTCACACCCGGTCTGCCTTACAGTTTCGTTTGGCGACTAGCCCTCTCCCACCTGCCCAGCAATTTCCTCTTAAAAAGGTGGCTGGAGCTAAAGGCATAGTCAAGGTTAATACTCCTTTTTCTTTAACCGACCTCTCCCAAATCAGTCAGCGTTTAGGCTCTTTTTCATCAAATATGAAAAATCCAGCCCAGTTCATGGCCCATTTGGCAGTAACCCTGAGAGGCTTTACAGCCCTGGACCCTAAAAGGTCAAAAGGCCGTCTTATTCTCAATATGCATTTTATTACCCAATCCACTCCCAACATTAAATAAAACCCCCAAAATTAAATTCTGGCCCTCAAACCCCAAAACAGGACTTAATTAACCTCACCTTCAAGGTGTACAATAATAAAATAGAGGCAGCCAAGCAGCAACTTATTTCTGAGTTGCAATTCCTTGCCTCCACTGTGAGATAAACTCAGCCACATCTCCAGTGCACAAGATCTTCCAAATGCCTGAACCGCAGCTGCCAGGGGTTCCTTCAGAACCTCCTCCCCCAGGAGCTTGCTACAAGTGCTAGAAATTTGGGCACTGGGCCAAGGAATGCCCGCAGCCCGGGATTCCTCCTAAGCCACGTCCCATCTGTGTGGGACCACACTGGAAATCAGACTGTCCAACTTGCCCACTCCCAGAGCCCCTGGAACTCTGGCCCAAGGCTCTCTGACTGACTCCTTCTCAGAACTTCTTGGCTTAGAGGTTGAAGACTGATGCTGCCCCATCTCCGGAAGCCTCCTGGACCATCACAGATGCCTTGGGTAACTCTTACAGTGGAGGGTAAGTCTGTCCCCTTCTTAATCAATACGGAGGCTACCAACCCCACATTACCTTCTTTTCAAGGGCCTGTTTCCCTTGTCTCCATAACTGTTGTGGGTATTGATGGCCAGGCTGCTGAACCTCTTAAAACTCCCCAACTCTGGTGCCAACTTGGACAACATTCTTTTATGCACTCCTTTTTAGTTATCCTCACCTGCCCAGATCCCGTATTAGGTCAAGACATTTTAACTAAATTAGCTGCTTCCCTGACTATTCCCGGGCTACAGCCACACATCTTTGTCACCCTTTTCCCCAGTTCAAAGCCTCCTTTGCATCCTCCTCTCATATTCCCCCACCTTAACCCACAAGCATAGGATACCTCTACTCCCTCCTTGGTGACTGATCATGTACCCCTTACCATCCCATTAAAACCTAATCACCCTTACCCCACTCAATGTCAATATCCTATCCCACAGCACACTTTAAAAGGATTAAAGCCTGTTATCACTCGCCTGCTACAGCATGGTCTTTTAAAGCCTGTAAACTCCCCTTTTGATTCCCTCATTTTACCTGTCCTAAAACCAGACAAGGCTTACAGGTTCAAGAGCTGCACCTTATCACCCAAATTGTTTTTGCCTCTCCACCCTGTAGTGCCAAAGCCATATACTCTCCTATCCTCAATGCCTCCCTCCACAACCCATTATTCTTTTCTGGATCTCAAGCATAATTTCTTTACTATTCCTTTACATGCTTCATCCCACCCTCTCTTTGTTTTCACCTGGACTGACCCTGACCCCCATCAGTCCCAGCAGCTTACCTGGGCTGTGCTGCCACAAGGTTTCAGGGACAGCTCTCATTACTTCAGCCAAGCTCTTTCTCATGATTTACTTTCTTTCCACCCCTCTGCTTCTCACCTTGTTCAATATATTGATGACATTTTTCTCTGTAGCCCCTCCTTTTAATCTTCTCAAGAAGACACACTTCTGCTCCTTCAGCATTTATTCTCCAAAGGATATCGGGTATCTCCCTCCAAAACTCAAATTTCTTCTCCATCCGTTACCTACCTCGGCATAATTCTTCATGAAAACACCCTTGCTCTTCCTGCCGATGATGTCCGACTGATCTCTCAAACCCCAATCCCTTCTACAAAACAACAACTTCTTTCCTTCTGAGGCATGGTTAGTGGGTTCAGAATTACAACACAAGAGCCAGGACCATGTCCTGTAGTCTTTCTGTCCAAACAACTTGACCTTACTGTTTTAGCCTACCCCTCATGTCTACGTGCAGCGGTTGCTGCTGCTTTAATACATTCAGAGGCCCTAAAAATCACAAACTATGCTCAACTCACTCTCTAGAGTTCTCATAACTTCCAAAATCTGTTTTCTTCCTCTCATCTGATGCATATACTTTCTGCTCCCCAGCTCCTTCAGCTATACTCACTCTTTATTGAGTCTCCCACAGTTACCATTGTTCCTGGTCTGGACTTCAATCCGACCTCCCACATTATTCCTGATACCACACCTGACCCCCATTACTGTATCTCTCTGATCCACCTGACATTCACCCCATTTCCCCATATTTCCTTCTTCCCTGTTCCTCACCCTGATCACATTTAGTTTATTGATGGCAGTTCCACCAGGCCTAATCGCCACTCACCAGCAAAGGCAGGCAATGCAATAGTATCTTCCACATCTATCATTGAGGCTACTGCTCTGCCACCCTCCACTATCTCTCAGCAAGCCAAACTAGTTGCCTTAACTCAGACCCTCACTCTTTCAAAATGACTACACGTCAATATTTATACTGACTCTAAATATGCCTTCCATATTCTGCACCACTATGCTGTTATATAGGCTGAAAGAGATTTCCACACTATGCAAAAGTCCTCCGTCATTAATGCCTCTTTAATAAAAATGCTTCTCAAAGCCGCTTTACTTCCAAAGGAAGCTGGAGTCATTCACTGCAAGCAGCCATCAAAAGGCATCAGATCCCATCGCTCAGGACAATGCTTATGCTGATAAGTTAACCTAAAAAAGCAGCTAGTATTCCAACTTCTGTCCCACAAGGCAGTTTTCCTCCTTCACATCGACCATTCCCACCTACTCCCCCGCTGAAACTTCCACCTATCAATCTCTTCCTACACAAGGTAAATGGTTCTTAGACCAAGGAAAATATCTCCTTCCAGCCTCACAGGCCCATTTCTATTCTGTCGTCATTTCATAACCTCTTCCATCTAGGTTACAAGCCTCTAGCCTGTCTCTTAGAACCGCTCATTTCCTTTCCATCCTAGAAATCTGTTCCCAAGGAAATCACTTCTCAGTGTTCTGTCTGCTATTCTACTACTCCTCAGGAATTTCTCAGGCCCCCTCCCTTCTCTCCCTACACATCAAGCTCAGGGATTTGCCCCCGCCCAGGACTGGCAAATTGACTTTACTCACATGCCTCCAGTCAGAAAACTAAAATACCTCTTTGTCTAGGTAGACACTTTCACTGGATGGGTAGAGGTCTTTCCCACAGGGTCTGAGAAGGCCACTGCAGTCATTTCTTCCCTTCTGTCAGACATAATTCCTCCGTTTGGCCTTCCCACCTCTGTACAGTCCAATAACAGACAAGCCTTTATTAGTCAAATCACCCAAGCAGTTTGTCAGACTCTTGATATTCAGTGAAACCTTTATATCCTTTACCATCCTCAATCTTCAGGAAAGATAGAATGGATTAATGGTCTTTTAAAAACACACCTCACCAAGCTCATTCACCAACTTAAAAAGGACTAGACAATACTTTTACTACTTTTCCTTCTCAGAATTCAGGCCTGTCCTCAGAATGCTAGAGGGTACAGCCCATTTGAACTCCTATGTGGACACTCCTTTTTATTAGGTCTCAGTATCATTTCAGACACCAGACCAACTTGAACTGCATCCCAAAATCTTAGATAAACCTAAAAACTCAGCAACCAAGCAAGTAATGACACTGAACTCCCTTAGGCTCTCTAATTAGATGTTCTAGGTCCTCCCAATTCTTAGTCCTTTAATACCTGTTTTTTCTCCTTCTCTTATACAAACTTTTTGTCTTCCGTTTAGTTTTTCAATTCATACAAAACTGCATCCAGGCCATCATCAATCATTCTATACGACAACTGCTCCTTCTAACAACCCCACAATATTGCCTCTTACCACAAAATCTTTCTTCAGCTCAATCTCTCCCACTCTAGGTTCCCATGCCGCCTCTAATCCCACTTGAAGCAGCCCTGAGAAACATCCCCCATTATCTCTCCATACCACCCCGCAAAAATTTTCGCAGCCCCAACACTTCAATACTATTTTATTTTGTTTTTCTTATTAATATAAGAAGGCAGGAATGTCAGGCCTCTGAGCCCAACCCAAGCCATTGCATCCCCTGTGACCTGCACCTATATGCCCAGATGGCCTGAAGTAACTGAAGCATCACAAAATAAGTGAAAATGCCCTGCCCTGCCTTAATTGATGACATTACTGATTTGTTTTTCTAAAGACCACCAGAGCGAGCACAAAAGAACCAGCGAGTAGGCAAAGGCCAGGAGCAAAACTGCAAGTTCATTTTTGGTCACCTAGCTTCAGGGAAGTAGGTGGGTAGGGAGAGGTCTGTTGGCCTCTGGCAAAGGAGGCCCACAGAGTCCCCCGGTGGGGCTCTCCGACGGAGTTCCTAATACAGTCCTAATACAGTACCGACGGGAGTGAGGGACTGAGGAAGGCCGCGCGTGGCGTCCGTCCGGAGCGGCTTTTCTAGGAGTGAGAGGGCAATAGGCAGGGCAATAGGCGGGGCACGGGCGTGTCAGGGGGCGTTCCGCAGGTGCGACCAGGTAAATCTTGGTCTCTTCGGATTGAGTCACCTGGCGCATGCCCAGTTGGTCTGCACCTTCCCGGGCGCCGGCTGCATTTTCACACACGCGGGTAAAGTTGGGTGGGGAGAAGAACCCGGAAGTGCACCATCTTGCCTCCGTTCGTCCAAACAATTACCTTGTGAAAGTCCTTTTCCTGGCTCATGCTGGCTCAAAAAGCTCCCCCACTGAGCACCTTGCGACCCCCACTCCTGCCCGCCAGAGAACAACCCTCCTTTGATTGTAATTTTCCTTTACCTACCCAAATCCTATGAAACGGCCCCACTCTTTTCTCCTTTCACTGACTCTCTTTTCGGACTCAGCCCACCTGCACCCAGGTGATTAAAAAGCTTTATTGCTCACACAAAGCCTGTTAGTAGTCTCTTCACAGGGACGCGCATGACAGCTGTGTTTAGGAAACTCAAAGAAATCCAAGATAACACAGAAAAGGAATTTACAATTCTATCAGATACATTTAACAAAGAGATTGAAATAATTAAAAAGAATCAAGCAGAAATTTTGTAGCTGAAAAATGCAATTGGCATACTGAATAATGAGTCCTTTAAAGGTAGAATAGACCAAGCAGAAGAAAGAATGAGTTGGCTTGAAGACAAGCTATTTGAAAATACAGTCAGAGAAGATAAAGAAAAAAGAAGAGGAAAAAAACATTCCTAAAGTATCTCAAAAATAGCCCCAAGATGGCAAATTCAAGAGTTATTGGTCTTAAAGAGGAGTTAGAGAAAGAGATAGGGGTAGAAAGTTCATTCAAAGGGATAATAACAGAGAACTTCCCAAACCTAGAGAAAGGTATGAATATGCAAGCACAAGAAGGTTATAGAACACCAAGCAGATTTAACTCAAATAAGACTACCTCAAGGCATGTAATAATCAAACTCCCAAACATTAAGAATAAAGAAATGAATATAAAAGCAGCAAGAGAAAAGAAACAACTAACAAAATTGAGGTGTAATAATAGTTTGGCAGTAGACTTACCAGTGGAAATCTTACATGTAGGGAGAGAGTGGCATGACATACTTAAAGTGCTGAAGCATAACAACTTTTTCCCTAGAATACTATATTCAGTGAAAATGTGCTTCAGACATGAAGGATAAGTAAAGACTTTCTGAGGCAAACGAAAGCTAAGGGATTTCATCAATACCAGACCTATCCTGCAAGAAATACTAAAAGGGTACCTCAATTAGAAAGAAAATGACGTTAATAATCAATGAATAATCGACTTAAGGTACAAAACTCTCTGGTAATAGTAAGTACACAGAAAAACAGTATAATATAACACTGTGTGAAAGAAAAATACCTTCGGTCCCCACAAGGAAAACTCAAGCTGGAAACTGCTTAGGGCAAACCTGCCTCCCATTCTATTCAAAGTTACCCCTCAGCTCACTGAGATAGAGGCATATATGATTGCCTCCTTTGCAAATACTCATCAGAAACTCGAAAGAATGTAACCCTTTGTATATCACCTAACTGTGACCTGGAAACTCCCTCCCCACTTCCAGTCTTCCTGACTTTCCTTCAAGTTGTCCCACCTTTCCAGATCAAACCAATGTACTGCTTACATACATTGACTGATGGCTCATGTCTCCTTAAAATGTATAAAACCAAGCTGTGCCCTGACCACCTTGGACACATGTTGGCAGGACTTCCTGAGGCTGTGTCACGGGTGCGTCCTCAACCTTGGCAAAATAAACTTTCTAAATTAACTGAGACCTGTCTCAGATTTTCTGCGTTCACATTTTGGTAACTACTGGAGGATTCTGAGTGGAGGTGCCCCTGACCTTTAACAAATCTCCTCTTGGTGTTTTGTACCAGCATGAACTAACCTTATGGCTCAAACCAACAGGACAATTTGCTGAGGTCTGGAGGGAGCAACCCCTCCAGAAATCACTGATCTTCCAAAATTTGGTTGAGATATAAAGTTTATTTTTCTTTTCAACTCATCCTTTTTTTTTTTTTTTTTTTGAGTTTTAATCATTTCTAACAGGAAGGTAAGTTTCCTGCTTCCATGAGAACAGAAAGCAGGTAACTCTGAGCTCACTTCCAACAGAGAAAATGAGATTTTGTTTGTTTGTTTGTTTGTTTTTTTCCTGCTTCTAGGATGGTAGTGAGCAGTCTAGAGCCTGAGACTCATCACTAGGTGAAGAAACTGGTTTGAGATTCTTGTCCTGCAAATTCCTTTTAAAAGACTCAAGTTAGCATTTAACAATCAACGGGTGTTAATTTCTGCTTACACTTAGAGCATGCAGAAATCATATAACTTGTGTGATCATTGTTAGTTTAGCAACATTTTGTCTTAGCTGAAATATGGTAATAAAATTTAAAAAAATTTAAAGGAACTATATGGTTAAAAGTCAGCTAAATTAAAAGGCTAAGATTCAAGATATGTGTGTATAGGTGTGCATGTGTGCTTGTATTCAAAAGGCCTTCATGTTTTTGGTGTTTTTTTTTCCTCCACTAAGACCTTGTCTTTTTTTGAGCAAGCATTTTTGTTTGTTTGTTTTTCTATTTCTTCTCACTTGACTGAATTCTGTTTTCACTTGATTTTTTTTTTTTCTAAAATAGTTATTGCAACAGAGACTACTCTTGGGGTTTTAAGGAGTAGCGTAGTTTGATTTGACTCAAAGAAAAATAAAAGTGTCTCCCTCCAGCACCACCAGACCTTTTCTCGCTGTATTTTATGATGTAAATTTTGCTATTTGATTTTCATCTGAGTTGTTTCCTTTAATGTGCAAATTTAAGGCTATTTAGCTGACAATTGTCTAGGGTTGTGAAACAGGTTATCAAGCATCTGAAAGTCAAAGTGGAAAAAAAGGAGGGGGAGGGTCTTTAGAAATCTATGAAATGTACTGTGACTGCTCAATAGGTTCACTTTGCCAGCTACCTAGACAGACGGATTTATCAAGACAGAGGAAATGCAAAGGAGAAAATGTAACTCATGAAGAGCAGGCTATACAGGAGACTGGAGATTTATTTTTACTCAAATTGGTCTCTCCTAGCATTCCAAATTCAGAGTTTTTAAAGATAATTTGGTGGGTAGGGGTTTGGGAAGTGGGGAGTGCTGATTGGTTAGGTTGGAGATGGAATCATAGCGGGGCAAAGTGAGATCTTTTTGTTGTCTTCCTTTCCTGGGTGCAATGGCAGAACTGGTTGGGCCAGATTACTGGCCTGGGTGGTGTCAGCAGATCCATCAAGTACAGGGTATGCAACATATCTCAAGCAGTGATTTTAGGTTTTACAGAAGTGATGTTACCACTAGGAGAAATTTGGGAAAATTTGAACTTTTGTTGCCAAAGGCTGCATGACCCCTACACTGTAATTTCTTTTTTTTTTTTTTTTTTTTTTTTTTGAGACAGAGTCTCGCTGTGTCGCCCAGGCTGGAGTGCAGTGGCCGGACCTCAGCTCACTGCAAGCTCCGCCTCCCGGGTTCACGCCATTCTCCTGCCTCAGCCTCCCGAGTAGCTGGGACTACAGGCGCCCGCCACCATGCCCGGCTAGTTTTTTGTATTTTTTAGTAGAGACGGGGTTTCACTGTGTTAGCCAGGATGGTCTCGATCTCCTGACCTCGTGATCCGCCCGTCTCGGCCTCCCAAAGTGCTGGGATTACAGGCTTGAGCCACCGCGCCCGGCCCCCTACACTGTAATTTCTAATTTTGTAGCTAATTTGTTAATCCTGCAAAGGCAGACTGGTACCCAGGCAAGAAGGGGGTCTTTTCAGGAAAGGGCGATAATCAATTTTGTTTCAGAGTCAAACCATGAACTGAATTCCCTTCCAAAGTTAGTTCAACCTATACCCAGGAATGAACAAGGACAGCTTAAAGGTTATGAGGAAGATGGTGTCAGTTAGGTCAAATTGATTTTTCACTGTCTTAGTTATACTTTTGCAATGGTGGTTTCATAACTTTAAATCATGACTACCACAGGTTTAATAAATAATCTAGGTAAACAAAATAAAATAATTAAGTAAATGTAATGGGATAAGTACTCGTATACAAACTGGTCATAATTAAGAATATAAAGTTATATTAAATGAAATAATAGATATTTCATTATTTGGGTATTTTCTAATAAATGCCTATTTTAGAAAAACATTCTTGCTACCAATAAGTGTTTTTTTGTTTGTTTGTTTGTTTGTTTTTTGAGACGGAGTTTCGCTCTGTCACCCTGGCTGGAGTGCAGTGGTGCAATCTTGGCTCACTGCAAGCTCCACCTCCCAGGTTCACGCATTCTCCTGCCTCAGCCTCCTGAGTAGCTGGGACTACAGGCGTCTGTCACTATGCCTGGCTAATTGCTTGTATTTTTTTTAGTAGAGATGGAGTTTAATCATATTAGCCAGGATGGTCTCCATCTCCTGACCTCGTGATCCACCCACCTTGGCCTCCCAAAGTGGTGGGATTACAGGCATGAGCCACTGTGTCTGGCCAAATAAGTGTCTCTTTTAAAAAAGAAGGTGAAGAAATTTTGTCTAATTCAAAACTTATTTAAAGGTTATTTATAAAACAAGGTAAAAGGAACCAGGAAATTTTAAAAAGATGCAAAGAAAGTTATAAAAATGAAGAGGTTTACTTTTTGAGGTAAAAACTTTAAAGAGAAATAACATCATATGAGAAAGAATCTTGTGTGGTAAGTTTAGTTCTAAAATAAAATAGCCAGTTGTTTAAAATGGAGGGATATTCAGAACAAATCAGAAAGTCTGACCCTGACATGAATAGTCAATGTAAGTCAAAGTAAGAGGATTCACGTATTTACAAATTCCAAAAACTTTGATATAATCAAGTTGCCATATTATTATTTTCAGTTTGCTTAGGAAAAATAAACTGAGATTTTTTTTTTAAATTAAGGTTATAACATCCATGTATCTTCCTGTATATACTTTTAAAATCCTTGTTACATTGAGTTTCAGGGCTTTTAACTCCTGGGTCTAAAAAGGACACCAAATCCTGCTAAATCTTAAACACTGACAGCAATTAAAGCCTCATCTTCAGGTCCTGTAGAAGATGCCAATCAAAATAAACTGCATTCCTGAGACACAAGGGAAGAAATTAAAGCTATTCAGTTCCTCAAAGTCCAGAGACTATCATGGAAGAGGTGGGCATTTTAGATTTTAAGGGCCAAATTTGAAGGATAAAGTAAGTTCAGTTTTTCTATAAATTAATTATTAATGTCAAAGGCACACTAATCCAAAACCAGCATATGGACCCCTGTGTCAGATTAACAAGGCTTTCTTGAGGCATTAGCCAACTCCTTAATAGAAGTTATAAAGGTTTTAAAAGTCTTATGGAAATTATATTTTATAAACAAGATTAAATTTTATAGATTGTGTACAAAATTTTGAAAAAAATATAATTGGCTTCATGCTGTTTTTATTAGGGCTACTCATTTAGAAAATTAAGTCTCCTCTCTCAAAGAATAGAAGTTTTCACTTTTTGAAATCCTTGAATTATCACTCCATCAGCAGACAAATGAATAAAGAAAATGTGGTACATATACACAATGAAGTACTATTCAGCCATTAAAAGAAATTAGATCCAGTCATTTACAACAACATGGTTGAAAATGGAGGTCATCATGTTAAGCGAAATAAGCCAGGCACAGAAAGACAAACATCCCATGTTCTCACGTATCTGTGGGATCTAAAAATCAAAACAATTCAACTCATGGGTGTAGAGAGTAGAAGGATGGTTACCAGAGGCTGGGAAGGGTAGTGAGGTGTTGGGGTTGTGGGATGGTTAATGTGTACTAAAAACAGAATAAATAAGACCTACTATTTGATAGCACAATAGGGTGACTATAGTTAATAATAACTTAATGGTATATTTTAAAATCAAATAATGTAATTGAATAGTTTGTAACTCAAATGATAAATGCTTGACAGGATGGCTACCCCATTCTTTATCATGTGCTTATTTCACATTAAAAAGATCAGTGGTTGTCAATAGTTACATCAGAGAGAATGGTGAATAGGCAAGCATGGAGGGTTTTTAGGGCACTGAAACTATTCTGTACAACATTGTAGTATTAGGTGTTGGAGACATGTCATTATATATCTTTCAAAACCCATAGAAAATACAACAAGTGTGAACCCTACGTAAAGCATGGGCTTTGGGTGATTATGATATGTCAATATACGTTCATTGATTGTAACAAATGTACCACTGTGGTAGGGGTTGTTGATAATGGAGGAGGCTATGTGTGTGCGTGGGAAGGGTATGTGGGAAATCTCTCTACCTTCCTCTTAATTTTGCTGTGAACCTAAAACTGCTCTAAAAATAAAGCATATTTTTGGAAAGGAAAAAAATTAAAAAAATCAAAACAGCAGATGCTGGTGAGGCAGTGGAGAAAAGGGAATGCTTACACACAGTCGGTGGGAATGTAAATTAGTTCAGCCACTGTAGAAAGCAGTTTGGAGATTTCTCAAAGAGCTTAAAACAGAGCTTCCATTTGAGTCAGTAATCCCGTTATTGGGTATGTGCATAAAGGAAACTAGATCATTATGCCAAAAAGACATATGCACATGTATGTTCATTGCCACACTGTTCACAATAGCAAAAACATGGAATCAACATAGATGCCCATCAATGGTGGATTGGATTTAAAAAATGTGGTACATATACACCATGGAATACTATATAGCCATGAAAATAAATGAAATCAAGCTCTTTGCAGCAACCTAAATGGAGTTAGAGGCAAAAATCCTAAGCAAATTAATGAAGGAAGAGGAAACCAAATACTGTATGTTCTTACTTATAAGTGGGAACTGTTCATTGCACACACATGGGCATAAACATGGGAACAATAGACACTACAGACTACTAGGGGTGAGGAAGGATGGGAATGTGGGTTGAAAAACTACCTGTTGGGCACTATGTTCACTATCTATGTGCGATACACTCAAGTAATATCTAAAATAAAAACTGAAAAAAAAGTAATCAGGGTGAGGTAGATGGGGAGTTGGTGGAGGTGATATGTTCTCGAATTCTTTCCGAACATTTTCCAAAAGTAAGAATAAATGCACTGAAATGCTTGTGAAAAGATTCAGTCTTATTATATTTTTATAATATATTCTCCAATGGATGTGGCAGATTCAGTCAATTGGACCCTAAAATCATCAAACACTAACGTCACATTATTTACTTGTCTTTGGCTAGTTTCTGGCTTATCAAATGATCTAATAATTTGGTTTTCACGGTTTCTCTTAAATAAGAAACTTAAAAACTTAAAATGTGTTAGCTATTATTAAAATAACTAACACATTTGATGATTATATTTCTTTACAAATTAACAAATTAAGATTCTGATTAATATGTCAATACGTGTTAGGTCTAACTAGACTCATTCAGTATTCCTGAGGCTGATCAAGCCAAAATATCTGTCCTCCAAAATTAAGAGCACAAAGATAGAGCAAGTAAACGTTAGTTACCTAAAGTCACCCTATGAAATTGGTTGACTGGCAGTGAGCAACCTCTTTCATGCTGATGGCAGTATTCATGGGGCACCATTATCACCTGCCCTCCCTTGCAAAAAATATAATAACTAAAATCTTAATGTCTACATTTTATGTTTTATTTCTATTCTGTACAATTTAGAACAAAATTAGCTAAGTGCATTCATTTATAATTAAAGGACGTTCTACTCAGAGGTTTAAATATTTGTATGGAACAAGATGATGAATCTGAAAACTAAATAAAATATGTCCCCAAAGAAGTTATCATTTAACTTACAAGAAATACAGTTTTCTTCATGCCCATCCTTTTTTCTAATTAACTGGGAAATGTACTATACAAAATAAGGACAATTTTGTTGCATATAGTTGCATATAACCTTTAAGAGAAAGTTACTCGTAGAGGCAAGGTACTATCAGCAAATGATATACAGAGTCAGTAAAATTTTTTCAATATGGATTTTAATGCTTCAAAATACTTTCTAAAACTTAGTAAAATATTGTCTTGTAAGTCATTCAGTCTATAGATGTATCAATTGTGTGATCAAGGGAAATCTGAATTCCTAAAACTCTCATAATGTGATACAATTGAAGTCTTCAATTTGAGACATTGATATTCATAAACATGAAGAAAACACCAGATGTTTCAATAATGAGTCTCTTAGTTTACCATATTGGATTGAGCCTAATGTATCACTTGTTTTATAAAATTCAGCATGTTATATATAAAGATGATAAAAAATGTGATGTAGCACTCTCAGAAAATGCATACTTTATTTGCAGACCTTTTAGAGTCAATGTTTTAATCTTTTCAAATTAAAAGGATTATGTATGCAGTTGATTATTTTAAATAATAAGCTTTACTTTGAGCGAGCAGTTTTAGCTTTATAGTAAAATTGAGTGGAAAGTACAGAGAATTGCCATATATACTGTCCCTACCCACCCACAACCTCTCTCACTATGACACCTCACCACACTGGTACATTTGTTACAATCTACAAACCTACATTGACACATCATAATCTTCCCAAGTCCACAGTTTACATTAAGGAAGACTCTTGAGGTTGTATACTCTATGGATTGTACAAATGTATAATGACAGGTATTCACCATTGTAGTATTATACAGAATAGATTCACTGCCTTAAAAAGTCCCTGGATCCTGCTTATTCATCACTTTCTCCCATCTAACTTCTTGTAACCATTCTTCCTTTCTCTGTTTTCCCAGTTTTGACTTTTTCAGAATGTTACCTAGTTGAAATCATGCAATATGTAGCTTTCTCGACTTTGCTTCTTTCACTTAGTAATATATATTTAAGTTTCCTCCATGCCTTCTTTTATGGCTTGATAGCACCTTTTTTTTTTTTTTATGGTAACTTTCCATTGTCTGAATATACCACAGTTTATTTATCCATTTACCTACTGAAGGACATTCTGGTTGCTTCCAGGTTTGGGCAGTTATGTAAAAAGTCGCTTTAAATATTGTGTGCGGGGTTTCTTTTTTTGTGGATATAAGTTTTAAACTCATTCGGGTAAATCTTAAGGAGCATAATTCCTGGATCATATGGTAAGAGCATGTTTAGTTTTGTAAGAAACTGTCAAACTGTCTTAAAAAGATAGCTGTACCATTTTGCATTTCTACCAGCAATGAATGAGAGTTCCTGTGCTCTGCATCCTCACCAGCATGTTGTGTTGGCAGTGTTCTAGACTTTGGTAGTAGTAAAAGATGTCTCTTACTATTGTCTAAATGCTCTCTCATTATTGTTTTAATTTGAAACTTCCTAATGATGTACGATGGTGACCATCTTTTCATATGCTTATTTGCCACCTATATTTCTTCTTTAGTGACGTGTGTTCAGGACTTTTGCTTATTTTTAATCAGATTGTTTATTTTCCTATTGTAGAGTTTTGAGTTCTTTGTGTAGATAACAGTTCTTTATCAGTTGTATGTTTTGGAAACATTTTGTTCCAATCCATGACTTGTTTTCTCATTCTCTTGACAGTGTCATTCCCAGAGCAAAAGGTTTTAATTTTAACAAAACCAAGCTTATTGTTTCTTTCATGATTTGTACCTTTGATATTTTATCTAAGAAGTCATTGCCATATCTGAGGTCATCTTGTCCTATTATCTTCTAGGAATTTTATAATTTTGTATACCACATTTAGGTCTAGAATTCATTTTGAGATTTTTTTGTGAGTGGTGTCATGTCTGTGTCATGTCTATTTTTTTGAATGTGATTTTCCAGTTTTCCCTGTACTCTTTATTGAAGGCTATCTTCTCTTCATTGTATTACCTTTGCTCTTTTGTCAAAGATCAGTTTACTATATTTATGTGGGTCAATTTCTGAGTTCTGTATTCTGTTCCATCGATCAATTTGTCTATATATATATTTTTCACCAGAACCACACTGTCTTGATTAATGTAGCTTTATAATAAGTCATGAAGTTGGATAGTGTCAGTCCTTTGTCTTTTCTTCTCCAGTATTTATTGTATATTCTGGGTCTTTTGCCTTTTCATATAAACTTTAGAATCAGTTTGCTAATACACACAAGAAAACTTTCTGAGACTTTACTGGAATTGTACTGAATCTACAGATCAATTTGGAAAGAACTAACATTTTAGCAATACTGCATCTTCCTACTCATGAACATGAACCATGGCTCAATTTATTTATTTTTTCTTTGCTATCTTTCAATCAAATGTTGCAGTTTTCCTAACGTATATCTTGCAGATATTTTGTTAGATTTATACCGAAATATTTCATATATGGGGTGCAAATATAAATGGCAATGTGTTTTTAGTTTTAAATTCCACTTGTTAATTGTTGTTATATACACAAAAGATTGACTTTTGCATGTTGACACTGTATGCTGTACCATTGCTACTATTGCTTATTAGTTCCAGGAGTTTTTGTTTTTGTTTGGTCAGTTCTTTCAGATTTTCTATATAGATTATCATGGTATCTACAAACAAGACAGTTTTAATTCTTCCTTCCCAATCTGTATCACTTTTCTTGTCTTATTGCATTACCTAGGCCATCTAGTACAATGTTGAAAAGCAGTGGCAAGAGAACATTCTTGCCTTGTTTCTGATCTTAGCAGGATAGCTTTGACTTTCTCACTATTTAAGTATAATGTTAGGTGTAGGTTTTTTGTTTATTTGTTTTTGTAGATATTCTTTATCAAGTTGAGGGAATTCCCCTTTATTTCTAGTTTTTAAAGTGCTTTTAACATGAGTAGGTGTTGGATTTTGGCCAAATACTTTTTCTGCATTTATTTACACAATCGTGTGATATTTTCATTAGGTTTCTAGGTGTGATAAATTACACTGATTGAATTTCAAATGCTGGACCAACCTTGCATACATGAAATAAATTCCACTTAGCCAAGGTGTATAGATTTTTTACACATTATTAGATTGTATATGATATATTTAGTGAAGATTTCTGCACCTATGATTATACAATATATTGGTCTGTAGTTTTCTTGTAATGTCTTTGACTTTGGTATAGGGTGATGCTGGCCTCATAGTATGAATTAGGAAGTATTTCCTCTGCTTCTATTTTGTGAAAGACAATTGGTAGGTATATATACATATATTCTGTGCTTTCTGCTTTGAAAGATTATTTTTTGAAATAATTTCAACTTTTATTTTAGATTCAGATAGTACATATGCAAGTTTGTCACATGAGTATATTGCATGATGTGAGGTTTGGGGTACAATAAATCCTGTTACCAAGGTAGTGAGCACAGTACCCAATAGTTATTTTCTAAACTCTTGCATTCCCTTTTCCTCTAGTAGTCACTAGTATTGATTGTTGCCATTTTTATGCCAATAAATACCCAATGTTTAGTTTTTACTTACAAATGAGAACATGTGGTATTTGGTTTTCTGCTCCTGTGTTTATTCACTTAGGTTAATGGCTGCAGCTACATCCATTTTGCTGCAAAAGACATAATTTCATTCTTTTGGCTGCGTAGTAGTCCATGGTGTATATGTATCAAGTTTTCTTTATGTAGTTCAGTATTGATGGGCACCTAGGTTAATTCCATGTCTTTGCTACTGTGAATAATGCTGTGATTAACATACAAGTGCAAGTTTCTTTTCAGAAGAATTATTTATTTTATTTTAGATATATAATTATTGTTTCAATTCATTTAATAGATATAGGTTAATTCACATTGTTTATTTCCTTTTGTGTGAAACTTGGCATACTGGCTTTCAAGGAATTGGTCCATTTTATATGTTATCAAATTTATGAGCATATAGTTGTTCATTATAATCCTTTATAATATTTTAAATGTCAGTGGGATCTGTAGGAATATCCCTTCTTTTCTTTTTGATATCAGTAATTTGTGTCTTTTTGTTTTTTGTTGACTAGACTGGTTAGAGGCTTATCAATTCTATTGATTGTTTTGAAGAATGAGCTTTGGTTTTGATTTTCCTCAACTAATTTCTTGCTTTCAGTTTCACTGATTTCTGCTCTATTTGTTTTTGTTATTTCCCTTTTTTTCTGCTTTGCATTTACTTTGTTCTTTATTTTCTAGTTTCTTAAGGTGAAAGCTTAGACTATTGATTTTAGAGCTTTCTTCTATCCTAATATATGCATTCAATGCTATGATTTCCTTCTAAGTATTTCTTTTAATGCATCCCACAGGTTTTGATAAGTTGTATTTTTATATTAATTTAATTTAAAATATTTTTAACAGTTTCTTGAGATTTCCTCTTGATCTCTGTGTTTTTTAGAATAATGTTGCTTAATATCAAATATTTTGGGATTTTCCAGTTATCTTCCTGTAATTGATTTCTAGTTTGATTCTATTGTTTTGAAAGCATACACTGTTTAATTTTTATTCTTTTAAATGTATTATGACATGTTTTATGACCCAGATTTTTGTTTATCTTGGTGAATGTTCTATGTGAGCTTGAGATGAAAGTACAGTCTGCTGTTTTTTGATGAGGTAGTCCATAGATGCCAATTATATCCAATTGATTGATGGTGATGCTAAATTCAATGATGTCCTTACTGATTTTCTGTCAGCTAGATTAGTCCATTTTAATATAGGTGTGTTAAAGTCTCCCACTATAATAAGGGGTTCATCTATTTGGCCTTGCAATACTATCAGGTTTTGCCTCATGTATTTTGATGCTGTATTGTTAGGTACATACATTATTTATCAGTACTTAATGCTTTCACCTATTCCTCAAAACCTTCCTCACTCTGAAGTCTTCTCTGCCTGAAATTAGTATACGTACTCTTGCTGTCTTTTGATTGTTAGTATCATATCTTTTTTCTATATCTTTACTTTTAATATATGTGTTTTTATACTTAAAATGGGTTTGTTGTAACAACATATGGTTTTGTCTTTTTTTTAAAATAAACTCTGGCACTTTCCTTTAATTAGCTCATTTTGACAATTAATGTTTAAACTGATGTATTAATATAGTTAGATGAATATCCAGTATATTTGTTACTATTTTCTATTTGTTGCTCTTGTTCTTTGTTTCTATTTTTGTCTCTACGTTTTCTGCTTATTGTGGTCTAATTAAGCATTTTATATATTCAATTTTTGCTCATTTTCAAGAATATTAGTTTTTCTTCTCTTTTTAAATTTGCTAGTGGTTGTCCCAGAGTTTGCAATATACATTTACAACAAATCCAAGTGCACTTTCACCTAACACTATGCTGCTTAAGGGGTGGCACAAGTACATTATAAAAATAAAATATTCCTAATTAATTCCTCCTATTTCTTCTATTGTTGCTGTCATTCACTATACATAAGCATTCATAAGCATTATGCATGTATATATATTATACATGTATAATCAAATACATTATTGCTATTACTATTTTGAACTGTTATCTGTTAGATTAATTAAGAATAAGAAATAGAAGTTTTTGTTTTATCTTCATTTACTTCTTCTCTAAGCTGTTGGTTTATTTACATCTGAATTTCTGAGCTGTATCGTTTTCCTTTTCTCTGAGGAACTTTTTTTAAAAAATATTTCCTGCAAGGCAGGTCTTCTGGCAACAAATTTCAGCAATTTCTGTTTAAGAATGTCTTTGTTTTGCCTTCACTACTTCCCCTTCTTCTTTTCCTTCTTCTTCTATTCCTCCTTCTCTTCTTCTTCTTCCTTTTATTATTATTATTTTTTGGACAAGGTCTCACTCTGTCACTCAGGCTGGAGTGCAGTGGCATGATAATGGCTCAATGCAGCCTCAACCACCCAGGCTAAAGTGATTCTCTTACCTAGGCCTCCTGAGTAGCTAGGACTACATGTGCACACCACCAAGCCTGGGTGATTTTTTGTAGAGATGGAGTTTCACCATGTTGTCCAGGCTGGTCTCGACTTCCTAGGTTCAAGCGATCTACTTGCGTTTGTGTCTGGAATTGGTGGGTTCCTGGTCTCGCTGACTTCAAGAATGAAACCATGGACCCTCGCAGTGGGTGTTATAATTCTTAAAGATGGTGTGTCCGGAGTTCGTTCATCCCTCCTGGTCGGTTTGTGCTCTCGCTGGCTTCAGGAGTGAAGCTGCAGACCTTCAGTGAGTGTTACAGCTCATAAAAGCAACGTGGACCCAAAGAGTGAGCAGCAGCAAGATTTATTGCCAACAGCAAAGGAACAAAGCTTCCACAGCCTGGAAGGGGACCCCAGTGGGTTGCCACTGCTGGTTCAGGCAACCTACTTTTATTCCCTTATCTAACCCCACCCACATCCTGCTGATTCATACATTTTTACAGAGAACTGATTGGTCGGTTTTACAGAGAGCTGATTGGTTCATTTTACAGAGAGCTGATTGGTCCATTTTGACAGGGTGCTGATTGGTGCATTTACAATCCCTGAGCTAGACACAGAGTGCTGATTGGTGTATATACAATCCTTTAGCTAGACATAAAGATTCTCCAAGTTCCTATTAGATTAACTAGACACAGAGCACTGATTGTTGCATTTACAAACCTTGAGTTAGACACAGCGTGCTGATTGGTGCATTTATGAACCTTGAGCTAGACACAGAGTACTGATTGGTGTGTTTACAAACTTGAGCTAGAGTGCTGACTGGTGCATTTGCAATCCTCTGGCTAGACATAAAAGTTCTCCAAGTCCCCACCTGACTCAGGAGCCCAGCTGGCTTCGCCTAGTGGATCTCGTGCCAGGTCGCGGGCGGAGCTGCCCACCAGTCCTGTGCCACATGCCCACACTCCTCAGCCCTTGGGTGTTCGATGGGACCAGGTACTGCGGAGCAGGGGTCAGTGCCCATGGGGGAGGCTGAGCCCTGTCTTGCAGGGAGGTGGCTGAGGCCCAGTGAGAATTCGGGTGTGGTGGGTGGGCCTGCAGTGCTGGGGGACCCAGAGCCCACTCTGCAGCTGCTGGCCTGGGTGCTAAGCCCCTCACTGCCTGGGGCCAGTGGCGCCGGCCAGCCACTCCAAGTGCAGGGCCACGGAGCCCATGCCCACCTGGAACTCACGCTGGCCCGTGAGCACCACACACAGCCCCAGTTCCCACCCCTGCCTCTCCCTCCACACCTCCCTGCAAGGAGAGGGAGCAGGCTCCAGCCTTGGGCAGCCCAGAGAAGGGCTCCCACAGTGCAGTGGCAGGCTGAAGTGCTCCTCAAGCATGGTCAGAGCAGACGCTGAGGCCAAGGAGGTGCTGAGAGTGAGCGAGGGCTGCTAGCATGTTGTCACCTCTCATATTGACCTTCCAAAGTGCTAGAATTACAGGCATGAGGCTCCATGCCTGGCCGTCTCTTTCACTTAAAAAATTTTGTAGCATTTCTTTCTGTCTTCTCCTGTTATTATCACTAAACATGTTATATCTTTTGTGGTTGTCCCACAGTTCTTGACCATTCTGTTACCTTTTTTTTTTTATTTTAAGTCTTCTTTCTCTCCCTCTCTCTTTTTTTTTTTTTTTTCACATTTGGAAGCTTCTACTATCATATTGTCAAGCTTTGAGACTCTTTCTTCAGCTGCATCCAGTCTACTCAATGAGCAGATCAAACATATTCTTTATTTCTGTTACAGTGCTTTTGATCTCTAGTATCTGTTTGTAATTGTTTCTTAGAATTTTTATCTCTCTGCTTACATTATTCATTGTTTTTACATGAGTTCTAATTTTCCTATTAATACCATTAACATATTAATAGTAGTTATTTTTATTTTATGATCTGATAATTCCAACATTCCTGTCACTTTTAACTGACTCTGACACTTGTTCAGCTTCTTCAAACTCATTTTTTTTCTTTTGTTATGCTTTATAATTTTGTATTGCAAGATAGACATGATGTACTGGGTAAAAGGAACTCTGGTAAATAGGCCTTTAGTGATTTGAAGGCCAGGTGTAGGGGAGGGGAATCATTATGTAGTTGCATGATTTGGCCTTGGTCTTTTGGTAAGCATGTACCTCTAGGTTGTGAACTTTACCTGTGTTTCTCGATCTCAACTCTCATTCCACTCCTGGCCATTAGGTGGGAAATAGAAATATCTGAAGTAATAATGAGTGAGGATTTTCTCCAAATTAATTTCAGACACCAATCCACATATCCAGGAAGTTGAGAGAAAAACAAGCAGTGTAAATCACACATACGCACACACACACACACACAACTCTGAATCTAGGCATATTCAAATTTCAGAAAGTCAAAGATAAGGTGGGATCCAATGGTCAAAAGGGGCTAGAGTTTGGGTATTTTCCTTCCCCCAGGTAAGTTAGTCTCTGACAAAACCTCAACACTTCGGTCTCTGGTAAAATAGTTTCTACTGAGAGTAGACCTTGTTAAGTAGAACAGAATGTTCTGACATATTCCAAAATATCCCCACCACCTTTGTTTTTGGTGCTGAAGGCATGAGAGGATTTTTCGTTGATATTCCTTGTGAGGACCTGGTAGAGCTCCTAGAGGTAAAACTCACCAAGTGTGAGGGCCCCTATATGACTGGGTTTCTGTATAGTTTTTGACTATCAGAATTGTCCACAGTAAAAATTCATCAATTACCAGTCACGTTTTTCTACCTTGGGACTGGCTCCTCCATGGAGCCACACTCTATGGTTTCTGCTTTGGTAAATTGGAATCCTCTTAACTTATCAAAAGTATTTATATGTCTGTCTTTCACATTTGGGAAGTAATATTTTGTCCTGTGACCTCACTGCTCTGCCAGATCTAAGAAGAGCTGTTGATTTTTCAGTTTTTTCAGCTTTTACTTTTTGTTTTGTTTTTACTTGTTGTTAAGAAAGAATGGTGACTTCCAAGCTCTTTAAATGCTGAACTAGAAACCAAAAACTTTAATTTGTAAATATATACAACATTGGAAACTTTACACTCTTCCATCTGAATTCCAATTATATTTTTGCTATATACAACTGTATTTACATATAAATAATGGTTTTAATTCAGTTGTCTCTTTATATGGATCACAATTAAGAAAATCTGTGGTTACTATAGTTTAATTACTATCTATAATGTAAATTTATTATTATTGAAATATTCTAGAATTTCTGATGGAATTTCATAGAGAAATGAAAAACCTTTCAAAAATAATGTGTCAGAAAAGGTGATAATAAACCTCAAAAACTGAAAATAAAAAAGGTGGAGGTGATACTGGGAACGGAGTTGTGGAACATAGATAAACTATTTGGTTACAGACTAAGAATAGTGCAGAGATTCCAGAGAAAAGAGAAAAAATAATGAGTGTTGTTCTGAGATGTTTTTATTACTGTAAATAGAAAATATGAAAGAAAATTGATAAGAGAAGTAGACAGAAAATATTAGGATTACAAAAATAATCAGTGTGGCTTTTTCTCCCTTCCTTCCTTCCTTTCCCTTCCTCCCTTCCTCCCTTCCTTCCTTCATTCCTTCCTCTCTCCCTCTCTCTCTTCCTTCCTTCCTTTTATTTTGGAGACAGAGTCTCACTCTGTCACCCAGCTGGAGTGCAATGGTACGAGCTTGGCTCACTGCAACCTCCACCTCTTGGGTTCAAGTGATTCTCCTTCCTTAGCCTCCCAAGTAGCTGGGACTACAGGTGCCCACCACCATGCTCAGCTATTTTTTTATTATTATTTTTATTAGAGACAGGATTTTGCCATGTTGGCTAGGCTGGTCTCAAACTCCTAATCTCTGGTGATCCACCTCCCTCAGTCTCCTAAACTACTGGGATTACAGGCGTGAGCCACTGCACCCAGCCAGTGTGACTTTTTCATTGTGTGAAGACTTTTAAAATATAAGGTCGACTCTAACTTCAAGACCCAAGATTTGATTAAGTCTTTGGGCAGTATTTAAAAGTGCCAAGTTCTCCCATTCTGAGTAGGACATCTCCCAGGGTGCCCAGAGAACAGTTGGTTTCATCCCATATATTTGTCAGTCCATCTAGGCAAGACGGTATGTTCTTACATCTCTCTAGCTCTGAAGCCCTTCCTTCTATAGTTAAGATTTTTTTTGTTAGTAACTGAGAAGTGTTTTTGTACATATGTTGCAGGAAAGGCTTCATTTTTATTTTAGTACACATTTATTTATTCTCTGCACAGGATTTTTTTGGTGGTATAAGACTATCCTAAGTGGTAGCCTTCTAAGTAACAGTAGGAGTTGACATTCAACAGCTTTTAACTATCCAGGATACCTTTTATACTAGACCTTGAAAGCTGTAGTCTAAAGTAATACACCCCAAAAAGGTAATTTGATATTTTATACTCTTTATGTACTATATCAGAAAAAGTATGTTGGAGTTTGTTAGTTTGTTATGGGCATCTCTTCACTTCATAATAGAATGCCTAGTCTCTCTGACCTCTTGTTGAAAAATTATATTCATGTGACTTAAAAATTTATATTTTTATGTTCTCTCAAATGTATTTCTTATATAATATACTCCAAAAATGAAATTGTCATTAAAATGAAAAATGAAATCTTAATTAAATGAAAATCTTAAATTAAAATGAAAAATGAAAAATGTCACTAAAAATGAAATCCTCATTAGCAAGAAATTTGTCTGTTCCAGTATACTCCCACTTTGACCAAGTCATTTACCTGTCAAATTTACCTTTTCTGCCTTAAGAATGAATGTCCTGTGCAAAATATTGGATGCAGACAAAGTTATTCAAGTCAGTGACTTCAGCTTCAGACTCACACACACACACACACACACGCACATACACATGTACAAATATATACATATATATGTGTGTGTATGTATATATAGTTAGTTTTGAAGTTATTACATTTATGTAAATTTTTAGATTGGATTGTTTGCTATTGCTCTGTATGAAACACATATCTTTCAGTAAACTATATTTTTAACTTTTCCAAACAATATATTCTAAGTTCTAGAGTTGCACACCAAATGTGGATGCATAAGAAGTGAGTGAAGATTTTTTTTTTTTTAGAAAGACAAATAGCAAATGCTAATAGGAAGTAAATGAGTAATAAATATTGCAAAAGCCTGTTTACAAGTACCAGGAGGAAAGAAATGAACTTGCTATGATGACTACAGAGGGGAAAATAACTTGGTATAATATTACAGAAACAAAGTAAGGTGAATTATATCCTAACATACAGTCAACTTGTTAATATTGATCAGTTTACTTGTTATGACAGAGACAGATAAAATACAAGACAAAGCGAGGCAGGAGAATAGGGTCTAAAGGCAGGGAACCTAAGGTCAATTCACACTGACTTCCTAGAGCTAAATCAAAAGGAAAACCCCAACTTTCCATGCCCAAGTAGCATAAGAACAGAGGTTGTTCCCTTTGCAACTGCCCCCTCCCCCTTTTCTGTGTTGCAGATGAAAAATGAAAGTACCTTTGAATGGTCCCCTCCTGCAACCAGGACTGATGGCAGGCCAAGTCTTCATGTGTAACTTTGTAACTTCAATTTAGCTTCCGATTGAGTTGTGGGAGACAATCAGACTTGTTGTGGGCCACTACTTCATTTACATAGGGTGTAAACCAAGTAACCAATGGGAAACCTCTAGAGGGTATTTAAACCTTAAAAAATTCTGTAACCAGTGCTCTTGAGCCACTTGCTCAAGCCCACTTCCATTCTGTGAAGTGCACTGTCATTTCAGTACATCTGTGCTTTACTTGCTTCATTTGTTCATTGCTTTGTTTGTGCATTTTGCCATATCTTTGTTTAAAATGCCAAGAACCTGGGCAACTTGTAGTCAAGACTATGCACCAGTAACATATTTTGGTGAGCCAGCCAGGAGGTAAGCTCCAAGTTTGGGATTATTTTTTTTCTCTCTCTCTGCATTTTTTTTTTCCTTTTCTTCTTTGCTCTATAGAAAGAAACCCTGTTCTCTCTCTCTCTCTCTCTCTCTCTCTCTCTCTCTCTCGCTCTCGCTCTCGCTCTCGCTCTCGCTCTCGCTCTCGCTTTCCCTTTCCCTTTCCTTTTCCCTTTCCAACTCAGGATCCTTGGCAGACAGCACCTAAGCGTGGAGGCAGCTGCAGGTATCTGGCAGAGGCCGCTCTCTGGTGAAACTGAAAGTTTTCCATGTGTTAACACCTAACCACCACTGCCTGGTTTGGGTGAGAGACTTGAGTCCTGGTAATTGAGGATGACGGTCCTGGGCCACTCTCTGGTGTTACCTGAAGACTAAGGAGTGAATGGGGATGCCTGCCCTGCCCATAAGGGGAAGGACTCTCTTTTGTATTTTCTGGTTATAGTCCCTGATCTCTACATGTAATGAAATTGGTAGCGGCAGCTCGTCTGGGGCAAACTCACACGTTTCAGGTGATTTGCAAAATTTTCCTGTAGAGTTAACCTGTAAGGGCAAAATATAATGTCCCTTAGGCGTTTTGACCTCCCTTCTCCTAATGAATCTATTTGACTGGCTGAGGACCTTTGGAACCCATAAACTTTAGAATACTTCTATATCTTGGATCTCCAGTAAGGGGACTCCATAGCTTGATGGGCATTGCTTACACATCCATTTGCTTACCTCGAACCCCATAGAAATTCCCAATCACAGTCTTCAATTTACCCCTGGACCCTTCCTTAGAACACCCCACCAACCTTGGTACTGTTAACACTGCAAAGTTTGGAAATCCCCTTAGTCCTATGAGGAATACAGGAAGATATGGCCCATCTAAATTGGTGGTATGCTAAAAGTTGGGGATTACACACCCATAAACAAAAGGAAAGCTCATAGTAGGCCACTGCCTCTGGAGGAAGAGCATACAAAGTGGCACCAGTGCCCACCTAAGGTCAGAGGCATCTGATACTCTAAGATTGGACCCTAAAGGGGGATCCCTTAGGGGATCCAACTCCAGACCTTAACCTCTCCAAATAGGATGTACTAGGCAGAGATTCTGAGGTCCAGTACTAAGCTCTGGACTTTTCTCTCTTTCAGATGATTATGGGAAACACACCATCTATTCCATCTGACTTCCCACTTGGCTGCATCCTCAACCATGAGAATCAATTTGACCCTGATAATCCAATTTGATCCTGATATTCAAAGGAGGAAATGCTTGATATTCTTTTGCAATACTGTTTGGCCTCACTATTGTTTGGAATCTGAAGTTTGCTACTGAATGGGAAAGTGGAAGGGAGTTGCATGTATCCAAGCTTTTGTGCTTCTGTTCTACGCTGGGTTTGACCTGGTTAAGATGTGATGCTCTCTTTTGGTGCTGTATGGCCCCAGTGTTCTTCAGAATTTAAAAATCAAACTGCCATGGAAACTACTTTACCTAAAATTTTGGTTCACAGCTTTCATTGGATTACCTACTGGGGCAAACACAACGTAACCACGTAAAACCAATGAGCTTGTATTGCTATCTCATGGCTAGAGTTCCAAGGTAAAAGCTATTGGATTGTTATTTGTGTGTGTATACATTTCTAGGTGTGTTTATGTGTATGTACATTTATTATGTTATATGCTGTGTCTACCAAATTGATTTATAAATAAAGGAGCACTCATAAATTAAGTAAATACGTCCCAGCAATTTTCAAGGTAATGTGACTTAAGTAAATCTTTATTAAGCAAGCTGACTTTAAAATTATTGGTGAAATAAAAATAGAAATGTCTTTTAATTGTCAGCATACAATTTTGTCTGGGTTTTATATTTGTCTTTACTGGATGTTTTGGGTGTCAGTGTTTGGCATAGAAGGTTATAAAGGTATTAACCCAGCCAAAACAAAATGGTCTTGGTTCATGTGTCTTCTTTGACAAATGAGACTAATTTAAGGTTGTTAGCTGAATCTTCTGAGTTATTGGCAAAAATGCTTATGTATTTAACTTTGAGGCTGTTGTTTGGATAAGCGTGTGATGTTCGCTGGCTAATAAAAAAATGGTTAATAAAGAAATAACTAACTTTAAATTATGGTGTCTAATATCTCAGTTTTCAAAAGTCCTAAGTTTAGAGAGTTAAAGGGTTGAAGTGAGATAGGAAAAATCTAACGGTTTGAACACATTGTGGAAGGTTTATGAAAAATTAATTGTAAAAGGGATTTTGTGTGTGAACATATTGGCTAAAGTTAAAGGGGAAGACCGGCAATTAGACTTCACCCATATGCCAGCTTGTAAAGGATACAAGTTTTTACTAGTATCAATTGACACCTTTACTGGCTGGGTTGAACTTTACCCTACCAGAACAGAGAAGGTTAATGAAGTTATATAGGTTCTTTTAAAGGAAATAATCCCCTGATTTGGTTTACCCCAAAGCATCCAAACTGATAATGACCAAATTTTTGTCTCCCAAATAATTCAAGGGGTTGCTAAGGCTTTTGGAATCAAATACTATTTGCACTCAGTATGAAGATCTCAATCCTCTGGGAAAGTAGAAAGTGCTAATCAAACTATAAAAAAGGCATTGGTTGAGCTACGTCAGGAAACATCAGAAACTTGGCTTAGCTTACTGCCCATAGTCCTCTTAAGGATCTGTAATTTCCCTAGAGCAAAAATTAATATGAGCCCATACAAAATGTTTTACAGAAGGACATTTTTAGCTAATGATCTAATTCCTGATCCAGAAACTGCCAGTTTAGCAAAACACCTAGTTGACCTGGGACAATTTCAGCCGGCTATACAAAAGTTTGGAATGCAAAGCCTCCACAAACCAAGAACTAACTAGCAACCTAAAATCAGGCTAAGGAAAGGCACATGGAAGGAGGGATTACCTGCTCAGCAATTACAATCCAAATGGAAGGAACCATATTCAATGGTACTGGCCATGCCTTTTGCAGTCAAAGTACTAGGATTAGATAGTTGGGTACATCTTTCCAGGGTCAAGCCTGTGATACCCGAAGCCCTGGACCTGGGACCTGGGACCTGAAGCTCCCATCAGCCACCACACCTGTGAACCTGACCTGAAGTACTTGTTCAAAAGAGAGCCAAACGATAAATGCCTGCCAACTTTCCTTGGGGTCTTTGTTACATAGTTACTGTAAGCTAGATAATAGCAGTCATTTTTTATTTTTACAATTTGATTGCCTTTTTCCAAACAGATGGAATCACTTCCTTCATAATAATTAAGCAAAATGTTTTACTTCATTTTTGTAACAAGCATTCCTGACAGCCTAAGTATCCACCCCCTGAAATTCCCACTCTATAGAACAAAATAACAAATAAGTAAATTTTTTCGTTCCATAAGATCACCCACAGCCTGTGTATACTGGGACCATGCATAGTGGGAATCAGGTTAATTTTACAACAGACTTTCACTTTACCCCTCAGGCAATTAATGGTTTCTGAATATTTATTAAGAACTTTAAATTTAATGCAAAGTTGTTAAATACCACCAGCTCAGCTCTGGCAAAGGACTGTTGGCTTTGTTTATCTCCATCATCATCCAAATACATTGCCATCCCAATCCAAATCTGATTTTGGTCCCTTGAAATAAATGACCTACAATGACAGGGTGAGCAGTAAACTTTCTCCAGTCCTACCAGAGCAACCTTTTTGGGGTTGCATCCCCAAAGAAACCCATTTTGGGCCCAATATCAACATAAACAGAGCTAAAATTCCAGGTGCTACTTTGTATTAAGATAAGCCAAAATTCTGTTTATGTCTTGGGAACCTTGAAAAGTCATCAATGTATCTACACCTTAGAGATTTAAAATGTATAGGTTTTCTTTGGGTAACTGTATAGCTTAAATCTCTAAGCTTAATCTCTAAGCTATGCAGTTACCCAAAGAAAACCTATACATTTTTCATGGAAATCATCTGTAGATAAGGGCACTTTGAAGGATACATAGTCTAAGTACTGCCAAGGTAGGCCCACTAGCTGTGTTCACATTTTCCCTTGGCCACCTGATATGGTTTGGCTCTGTGTCCACCCCCAAATCCCATCTTGAACTGTACTTCCATAATTCCTACATATTGTGGGAGGGATCCAGTGGGAGATAATTTGAATCATGGGGGCAGTTATCCCCATACTGTTCTCATGGTAGTGAATAATTTCATGAGATTTGATGGGTTTATCAGGAGTTTCCACTATTGCATCTTCTCATTTTCCCTTGCCTCTGCCATGTAAGAAGTTCCTTTCATCTCCTGCCATGATTCTAAGGCCACCCCAACCATGTGGAACTATAAGTCCATTACACCTCTTTTTCTTCCCAGTCTCAGGTATGTCTTTATCAGCAGCATGAAAATAGACTAATGCAGTAAATCAGTACCAGTAGAATGGGGTGTTGCTGAAAAGATAACCAAAAATGTAGAAGCAACAGGCAGAGGTTGAAACAGTTTGGAGGGCTCAGAAGAGGACAGGAAAATGTGGGAAAGTTTGGAACTTCTTAGAGATTTGTTGAATGGCTTTGACAAAAATGCTGATAGTGATATGAACAATAAGGTCCAGGCTGAGGTCATTTCAGATGGAGATGAGGAACTTGTTGGGAACTGGAGCAAAGGTGACTCTTGCTATGTTTTAGCAAAGAGACTGGCAGGATTTTGCCCCTGCCCTAGAGATTTGTGGAACTTTGAACTTGAGAGAGATGAATTAGGGTAACTGGCAGAAGAAATTTCTAAGCAGCAAAACGTTCAAGGAGTGACTCAAATGCTGTTAAAAGCATTCAATTTTAAAAGGGAAACAGAACATAAAATTTCAGAAAATTTGCAGCCTGATGGTGCAGTAGAAAATAAAAACTCATTTTTTTTTTTTTTTAGAAGAAATTCAGGCTGGCTGCAGACATTTGCATAGTAACAAGGAGCTGAATGTTAATCCCCAAAACAATGGAGAAAATGTCTCCAGGGTATGTCACAGTTCTTCAAAGCAGCCCCTCTCATCATAGATCCAGAAGTCTAGGAGGAAAAAATGGTTTCCTGGGCTGGGCCCAGAGTCCCCATGCTATGTGAAGCCTAGGAACTTGCTGCCCAGTGTCCAAGCTGCTCCAGCTATTGCTAAAAGGGGCCAAGATACAGCTTGGCCTATGGTTTCAGATAATGCAAGCCCCAAACCTCGGCAGCTTCCACTTGATGTTGAGCCCGCAGGTGCACAGAAGTCAAGAATTGAGGTTTGGGAACCTCTACCTAGATTTTTAGAAGATGTGTGGAAATGCCTGGATGCCCAGGCAAAAGTTTGCAGCAGGGGCAAGGCTCTCATGGATGACCTCTGTTAGAGCAGTGCAGAAGGGAAATGTGGGGTCAGAACACAGAGTCCCTACTGGGGCATCACCTAGTATAGGTGTGAGAACAGGTCCACTGTGCTCCAGACCCCAGAATGATAGACGCACCAACAGCTTGCACCGTGCACCTGGAAAAGCTGAAGATACTCAATGTCAGCCTGTGGAAGCAGTCAAGAGGGGGTTATACCCCGCAAAGCCACAGGAGTGGAACCGCCCAAGACCATGGGAACCTATCTCTTGCATCAGTGTGACCTGGATGTGAGACACAGAGTCAAAGGAGATCATTTTGGAGTTTTAAAATTTGACTGCCCTGCTGCATTTCGGACTTGCATGGGCCCTGTAACCCCTTTGTTTTGGCCAATTTCTCCCATTTGGAATAGCTGCATTATCCAATACCTGAACCTCCACTGTTATCTAGGAAATAACTAGCTTGATTTTGATCTTACAGGCTTATAGATGGAAGGGATCTGTCTTATCTCAGATGATACTTTTGACTGTGGACTTTTGGGTTAATGCTGAAATGAATTAAGACTTTGGGAGATTGTTGGGAAAGCATGATTGGTTTTGAAATATGAGGACATGAGATTTGGAGGGGTTAGGGGTGGAAGGGTGGAATGATACGATTTGGCTCAGTATCCCCATCCAAATTCCATCTTGAATTGTATTCCCATTGGGAGGCACCTGGTGGGAGATAATTTGAATCATGGCAGTGGTTCCCCCATACTCTTCTCGTGGTAGTGAATAAGTCTTACAAGATCAGATGGTTTTATCAGGGGTTTCCACTTTTGCATCTTACTCATTTTCTTTTGTCTCTGCCATGTAAGAAGTGACTTTTCACCTCCTGCCATGATTCTGAGGCCTCCCCAACCATGTGGAACATGTGGAACTTTAAGTCCAATTAAATCTCTTTTTCTTCCCAGTCTCCGATGTGTCTTTATCAACAGCATGAAAATACACCACCTTAGCAGGGACTTTAACCACTTGGAAAAGTGCAAACAACATTCTAACCCATATGTTCACCATAGAGAAATATTTTTGGCTTGAAAAATAAGTAGCCTTTTTCCTGTGTGGAACTAGTTCCTACCTTGTTTTACAGCCAATTGGACTGGAACCTGTACACTTGTTTATTTAGCCCTCGAAATCAATATAGCTGCCAATAACCAATCTCTCATTATACCTTTAACTTCAACCACCAGACACAAATGAGCCATCCAACTCATACTGCTTTTGGTAGGGTTAGGAATAACAGCAGGAGTAGGAATGGGAGTTAGTGGGCTTGCAACTTCCCTATCCTATTAACAGTGCATGTCCAAGGATTTTTATGGAAAGCTAGGATGACATTGCCCAACTATTGTTACTTAAAAAAATCAGATAGACTCCTTGGCAGCAGTCACTTTGATAAATAGAGGAGGACTGGATCTCCTAACTGCTCAAAAAGTTGGTTTATGTCTTTTTCTAGAGGAATAGTGCTGTTTTTGTGTCAACCAATCAGGATGAGCAAGAGATGCCACCCAAAAACTAGCCGATTGAGTCTCTAAGATATGACAACAGCTGTCCAAGTCATGGGACTCACGGTCAAAAATGCTAACTTGGGGTTCATGGCTCCTTCCATTGGCCAGCCCATCATTAATTATTGCACTTGCCTTGGTTTTGGACCATGTTTGTTAACTCTTTTAACCAAATTCATTTCCTTTCACCTAGAGACAATCAAATTTCAGATAATCACGCAACAAGGTTTCTAGCCAGTTCCAGGTGGAGACACCACTCCCGGCCATCAAGAAACTACCCTGTTTCTACTAGACAGAGCAGGGCAAGCGTTCTGTGATCCTCAATAGGTATGGACTGTGCCCCAAGTGAGCATAAAGTAGTTACAGAAGAAAGACTCTTGGTCCCTCTGCCTCCCATAAAGATTTATGGGAATCGCATCTCTCAAGGGGAAATGAGGCAGGAGAATAGGGTATGGAGGCAGGGAACCTAAGGCCAATTCACAATGACTTCCTAGAACTAAATAAAAATAAAACCTCAATTTTCCATGCCCAAGTAACAAAAGAACAGAAGCTGCTCCCTTTGCAACTAACCCTGCTGATCCCCCATTTCTGCATTGCAGATAAAAACTGAAAGTACCTCTAATTGGTCCCCTCCCACAACCAATCAGACTGGTGACAGGCCAAGTCTTCATGTGTAACTTTGTAATTTCCATTCAGCCTCTGATTTGTTGCCTCTCACAGCCAATCAGACTGGTTTCAAGCTACTACTTCATTTACATATGGTGTAAACCACCTAACCAATGGGAAACCTCTAGTGGGTATTTAAACCCCAGAAAATTCTGTAACCAGGGCTCTTGAGCCATTTGCTCAAGCCTGCTTCCACTCTGTGTGCACTTTTGTTTCAATACATCTGTGCTTTCCTTGCTTCATTCTTTAATGCTTTGTTTATGCATTTTGCCAGTTTTTTGTTCAAAACACCAAAAACATGGACAACTTATAGTCAAAACCCTCCGTGGTAACAGAGGTACCATTATGTATCAACAACTTTAGTACAAATCAGAAATCTACATAGCCCAAACTATCAACAATCACACTTCTAAGTGGACAGTTAATATAGATTTTATGGTTATATATGCTCTAGTCATGAAAGTTACATTGATAAATTTCAGATGACAGTCAGATTTACAGCTCAGTATTCAAAGAACTTATCAGCACTATTTTTTATTTATTTACCATCTTAGGGCATAAAATATAAAATAAGCATGAAATAAGAGGCATTTGTTGAAAAGTGACAATTGTTTTAATCCCAGAATTTAAGAATAAGAAAACATGTAAACACTAAAAAATATGTCTGGAAAATATGCAAAATATATTATAGAGTAAATACAGGTTGGCAAATTAACTTCATGTTTTTAATACTCACCAAAAATATTGTCCCCTTGTTTTTACTCAGAGAAATGTAATTATTGAATACCTCCTGAGGAAGGGGTGTTTATTCTCTGAATGTGTTTTACTGAAATATACTAAAACTGCATTACTTTTCTAAACAGGTGTGTATTAATATATGTGTCTGTGGGTGCATACTACTTTTATATATAACCCATGATTCGCTTTTACATAAATCTTAGAGAGCTAAGAAATCGATAGAGCTTTTTCTGAGACTAGATTTGCATAAATAGTCCCCTTGCCAATGATTATAGTGCTCAAACTATCTGGATTTTATGGATTAGTTCAAATAAATTGTGATCCTATTTTAGTAAAAATAGTTTAAAGTATATGACTAGGTGAGGTTTGAACATGTACACTCACACACACAAAAGTTTTATGTATTTACTTGATAGGATCATAGATCATTACAATCTGTATAGAGACTTAATTGGTTTATGAAGTCTCAGATCTCAGATCCCTAGAAATACAAGTAGTCTGTAATAGAGATTTAAAATGATCTTCCAGAAAAAAAATGATGGGTTATTTTTCAACATGACAGTTGTTACACACCAACACAATGTAGACGACTATATTCATGGCCACTTTGTAAATTACACCAAGATGAATTGTTTATTTGTTAGTTGTATAGTCATTCATTAAACTAACAGCTTTTAAATCCTACCTATGAGATAAGCCCTCTTTTAGGTGATGTTATTACACAGGTGAAGACACAGTTCTCACTGTAGGATGTTCTCTCCCTTCTAGAGATGTATGTATAAATATACTTGCAATTCTTTTTGGTGAGTGCTGTAATAGAGGGATCTGAAGGATACAACACTGCACAAGGTAGAATATGCTTAATGTTGCTTGAAGGACAAGAGAATATGAGTCTATCACAGAAAAGGAACGCTTCATCTAAATGTGTAAAGAAAACATCGAATGCTTATCAGGGACTAAAAGGATGGAGATGTTGGGGAGGACTTTCATGACAAAACGAGCACAATATCTCCATGTCTATGCAGCTCCATTGTGGCATGAAAGATGAGAGACCCAAATGTACTTTGGGTTACTTTTATTGATTTACCAAATTTGGAGAAAGAGTGTAAGATCTGAGATACATATGGGTACCAGATTACCAAGAATCTCATGTATTTATTTTAAAGAGTTTAGACGATATCCATTAGATGTTGGGATGTGAACACAATGTTTTAGTTATGTAAATGTTAGGGGACTCAAGGGTTTTACCACAAACACAACATCATAGCTACATTTTAGAAAAGCTATTCCTGCCACAATTTGCAAGATTTGATAGAAGGGATGAAATGTAGGCAAGAAGACAAATTAGGATACCATTATAATAAGTCAAGTAATTTGAACAGGGCACTAATAGTGGAAGTCAATACGGGAGTAAAGTCTAGACATATTTAAGTGGTAGCACCTATAGATCTTGGTGTTCAGTTCAAGCCCTGGCTTCTTAATTATTTTTACTCTCTCATTCTTCTCAGTTTAACTTGTAGACTGGGAAGATGATGGGACACTAACTAGTAGGGAGAAGGAGAGAAAAGGGCATTTGAAGGGCATATGGACATTTTAAGATTGAACTACCCACAACATATTTCAATGTCCAATTTGCAGGTTAACATTCTGGCTAGTATTTGAGGTGAATACACTGTGGACAAAAAATTTTAAGAAATTGGCATGTTCTACACATTGTTCCAGAAGCAGGGGGACCATAGAAATTCCGAGTTGTATTTTCAATTTTTTTTATATCTCTCTCACTATACCTTTTTTCTATTACTTCCACATACAATCATTTAACTTAGTCCTTTTGATTTCACCTTCCAAACATTTCTCAAATCTACCCTCTCATGTCTGACTATGTTAATACCCTTGTTCAGATTCTTAAAATAGCTAGGTTTAACTTTTATAATTATCTGATTACAGTAGTTTATCCTCATTAAGATTTTCTGCTCTAATCTATTGTTCATAATAACTTTTGACCACATGATCTGTTTAAAAGGAAAATAACAATAGTAGTCACAGCTTAGAAATCTTATGTGTTACACAACACCCTTCAAAGGTCTAGAATCACCAAAAATACCAGCTGCATTTTAAGTCTTTCTCAGCCTTATACTTTACACTGGTTATACAAATGCTTGGCCTTCTCTTATACCTTACTGCTTCACATTTTCATGTCTTTGTATCTGCTGTTTGTTCTATTTTAAAAACATTTCACACCCTGACTGACAAAATCTATCCAACCTTAAAGAATTGGCTTAGACAATATCTCTCACAAAAAGTATGTCCTCATGTTTCCACTATCCAAAGGCTATGTATCACAGCTTATAAAAACACCTTAGACATACTTCTATCACACTGCTCAATTATATACCTCCCTCACCACAGTTTATTTCTTATTCCATGGGGTTATGTATTATGTATATTTTTATCACCCTAGGACCAATAAATGTTTGCTGACTGATTTTTTTGTAGGCAGTAACATTTATGAGACAGGCTGATGAGTACAGAATTAGAGAATCTGACACACGAGACTGAAAATGATAAGTCAGAAATGTACAAGACTGCTACAAAAACATGATAAAGTGAAGATGAAAATAATTGTCTTATATACCTCATAAAATGTAGAATTATAAGATAGATGCATTTCTTGAGTGTATAAAATACACAGCATATGTCATACTGAATAGCATTAGCTGATCACTCTCCTGGGCATGGAAGTTGTCTGACTTCCTACCTCAATCCTCAAGCTTTCTTCAGCTGACATTGTACTCAGCCAGAGGGAAAACTAATGGTACAGGCCCAGCCATAAGAAGTTCAAATTCTTGTGGAGGAATCTATGCCATGTTCTAGCCCCTTTGGCACTGCCCAAGGCACTACTTCATGGGCTTTGGCCCCAGTGGAACAACATAATTTTAACTGGGTTAAAATACATATCGAAATTCACGTAATTTGTATTTTGTTTGTTTACATATCCATAAGGGCATATGTAGTTAATAACAACCATGTCAGTATTTTATACTACTCTACTGAACAGCAAAGCCACAAAGGCCACGATAATGGGGCTAATAACACAGTAAGTCAAAGAGAAAAATGAAAATAAAGTATCTTAAAATAGAAAAGGGCAAATCCCAAGTTTATTACATTTTATCAAATTAAAATTCTAGTTTATAGTAGAAATATTGTTTTTTAAATCTAGATTCTCAATAATTTTCTCAAAAAATAGTATTACAGTTTTGTTAGTAAGGTTACAAAAAAAGGTCAGTTGATTAAAATTGTCAACAATTTTTATAATTTTAGTCTTAATAATACTATAGTCTCCAAAAGTATAGTTATTATCTTGTAAAACACTATTAGCATCTTGACAAGGATAATTAGCCCTATCACTGTAAGTTCATTGCATTGAAACATAAATGAAAATATAGGCAAAGTGAGTTAGCATTATGTATCTGAATGTAATTGTACATAATCTTTCACTAGCTGTCCTGTCTCTGATAATTTACATGGAGAAAAATGGTCAAACATTTAAAAATATTTATTGTTGTGATGATATTTATTTTTATAATGATAAAATATAGAAACAATTGAAATGCTCATCATTAGGAATGATCATTTTAGTTAGTTTACATAATGAAATATTATTTGTGACTAAAGCAAATGAATCAAATCTTTATCAATTGTGCTAAAAGATGTCTATAACTCATATTGTTAGATGCATTGGTGTTCTCCCCAAATCCCCTTTATCTATGGTGCACCTTCCCCACTGTGGTCACTTGAAAACATGATGGTGGTACTTGTAAGCTAATCCAGAATTTCCTCTCATCTCTTGACCTCTCCACCTTTCCAATGACATGGAGCCTAAGGTAGCAAATAATAAAGGCTGATATATTTGAATCTTCAGGTATACATATATCTCTTGATCTCCAGGTGGAATAAGAATAATTCTGAGCCCTGTGTCTTACTATTTTATTTGTTTTTTGGTAGTCATTCTATATAAGATTGCACAAAGTTTCACATTATGGTATCTGAAGAGGGTGGTGAAATCCAAATTATCTAGTCATTTATTTTCATGAGGTAAGTCATCATAAGACTAGAATTTGCTTAGGAGAAACCTGCATTTAGTACCTGGAATTCATAAAAAATGAAAACCAAAACCAAAAACAAACCTGTATGACCATGGCATTTATCTCCAATTCAATTGTAATTATTAGCACTAAACTTTGCAGAGAAAAGAGTGATGGTAGTTTACATGATTGGAGATGGATGGGGAAGAGGGTCAGGAACATAACCCAGACTTTGAGTGATGAGTTTTGCTTCAGAGTGTAGGTGATGGTGGGGTATAAACGAAAGAAGAGATAATTCTCCCCATTTCTGTAAACTGATGAATGCCATTTCAGTTGGTCATTTGGTATCTCACACACCTGCAGCCTTGGGGAACATCAGAAAGCAAAACCTAAGCAAAGAATTCACACTCTCATTTATGACTTTGGGAAGTACATGAGATGAGTGATGGTGAAATCATGTGGAGTTGACTAAATTTTCCAAAAACATTTGAGGGAGATCTAGAGGTCTGCCAGAACACAAAAGAAAGAATGAATTGGAGGGATCCAATATGTTCCAGTTAATGAGACTTCTACTTGCACCGTAGATACAAGGTTTGGGGAAAGTCAGTTAAAGGTTGTCTATGTGCCTTTACTTTATGGACAATTAAAGATCTTTTGTTAAATCCTCAGGACTTAGCACCATACCTACCATGGAATATGTGTGCTGCAAATTTTCACTGAATTGGATTGTGAGCATTGGTGCATTAGAGGTCAAGATTATTGTAACTCAGAATATTTATGTTTAGATCTCTGTCAGGGTGGGAGATACATGGATGATGAGAGGTAGGTAAAATAAATGAACTGCTTTTTTCTCCATGATTATTCATTGTTCTTTTTATCCTCTCTATTCCTTTTTTCTTCTCCTCTTCCTTCTTTCTCTTCTTTTTCTCTGCTGAAAATGCTTCCCTTGCCTAGACTTTCTAGCTATTGCCTACATTATCTGCCCTTTCCTACCAAATGAAGACATATCTTTGACTAGATTATGAGATCTCTGTAAAATCAGAGACCTAGACATGGAAAATCAGAGGAGAGTGTGAAGGCCTGATTTCGAATGTAAAAATAAACTGTTTTTTTTGTATAATCTTTGTCAATCCTAGGTCACCTGTGCAAGTCAGGTTGGCCAGTAGGTAACAGATGTGCTCTAACACTCTTTCAGAACAGCAGTATTTTTGTGTTAGGTGTTTGTCAGACTACATAAAGTTATCCCAAATGTTGATCAAAGGAGGGTTCAGTGTTACTGTGGAATATCAGAATACGGATCCAGAATTTTAAATAAGACTACTGTATACTAAAATTTTCAGGAGGGAACCGGTCAATAAACAAAAACTTGGTGTGTCTCACACTCAATTATTTAATGCTTAAACCTTTTAGATTTTCTTTTTACAAAGACAGAAGTGAAGACTCTCTTTGAGAGCTGCTTTGGTATCGGCAAGGAAAGAGAGTTCCCTTGACACTCATAGGTGAGGGAAGACATAATGATAGGTAGCAAGGGAGAGGAGGGCACTCTGTAGATAAGAGTTGGTAAACTTTAGAAGGCTATTTGAAAATGACAACTGACATCATATAGTTTTCAAAGATATCAGTGTTTGTCCATTTAAATACAATGGAGCTAACAATGTGTTGAGCTTTTAACTTTCTCAAATTATTGAAATGTGGTGCTGTTTTATTATGTAAGGATTAATTTCTTCATCAGTACTCAAATAACTCAGATAACATTTTCTTAAATGACGTTAAAACAGCTTTTTGAGTACAGGTTCTCATATGGGTTCTTGGTATTGTTGATCACTAAGAAACATCTAGAACATATAGGATTTATCAATTTTGTTGAAACGCCAAACATGTTTAAAGAGACATGTCTATAAATGTATCCTAAGACTAGTATTTTGCTGAACATGGTTAGAAAAATGTAGATTTAGACAGCTTTTGATTAGGACACTTTAGTTTCTTTGAACTTTGGAAATAATTTTTCAGACTTTAATAAATCTTTGAGATGTAGAATCTATGTTGAGGATAGATTTTAGTGAGGTTAGACAGCAAAGACATTGTGTAAGTCTGAACTGACCACATAACATTTTGCTAATAACCCTAAAGTGTGACTCACTTAACATATAAATGACCTGTTTCTCCTCAATATGTGCATTTTAAGTCAGGCAGTGTAGTCATAGTGTGGGCTATAGAGTTGCTATCAATTAAAATGTAATTGATAACTATGTCAGAACAAAATGCAATAGTTCGTG
The DNA here is from genome assembly GCF_009764315.1 of Trachypithecus francoisi. Taxonomy (NCBI): domain Eukaryota; kingdom Metazoa; phylum Chordata; class Mammalia; order Primates; family Cercopithecidae; genus Trachypithecus; species Trachypithecus francoisi. The sequence goes on from NW_022681454.1 coordinate 100,402,419, forward strand.
AAGGTCTCAAATTGATAATTGAATATTCTGACCCAGAAGTGCCAGCATCCCTTTCACTCTCAACTCAGAGATGAGAGTTAGATTCAGAATGCCAATCAACTGCTAGTGGGCAGAAAGTACAATCATTTTATTGTGTGTGGGCAAGAGACAATATTTGTTTTGTCAGAAATTAAGATTATCACACTCAGCTTATCTGGTCAGCAAATATTTATTTCTTCTTTTCTACATTGAAATATACTCATTTCTTCCTCAAATAATAGATACCTGAAAGTTACATTTGAAATGAAATTCTGAAATCTATGGGTGATTTTAAATAATCTCTACCTCAGAGGTGATGTGGCTCCTTTTGACCCAGAGCTTCATTATCAAAACTGTAAATTATCGGCCCCCTAAGCAACTGATGTAGGCAATTTACTAGCCTGCTTTTTTTCCATAAAATATTGGGAATTCATGAGTATTTTAAAACCCAGAGAAGCCAAAAACTGTTTTAGATGGGCACAATAGTTTCTTTGGCAGCTGTAACTCTACAGAAAGTTAGTTGGTTTCTCATTATTTGAGTCGAGTCTCCTACAAGTGCCACTTCAAGCCATAGCCACAGTTTTCATAGTTTCTGTCTTTCTTTCTCTCTCATTTCACAGGTGATAAACTGAGGGCAGATAGATTAAATGATTTGCCTAGTTTCATGGAGCTTACTCTATCAAGGAGATTGAGATGATGACAAGGAAGGCTGGTGGAACTGAGTTTGAAAGGGATGCTATAGCAATGACGCACAATTCTAACATACAGGATGACCTTACAGTAAGTTTGAGAGAGACATTAAGATATTTGTTCTGAATTCTTTTTTAAAAAATTATTTTCTTTGAAATAAGCACGTAGATTATTCAGGTTGTTGTTTAAATCATATCTCTGCCCCTTACTAGTTTAAAGCTTATTGTTTAATGGTGGGGTTTGAAGAATCTCCCACTTCCCTTTCCAAGTTTAAATCCAACTGGGAATAAGTGATGTAGCTGATGTTGAAGAACATTATTTCACAGATGGGTGATGATTTGACTCTTAATATTGCCTCCTTGAAATAGATATATTTATCTAGTTGCTCACTGTCGTTGGTCTCCCATGGGATGATGCCTTGTAAAATTTAAGGCAAGAAGGAGAAGCAGAACAAAAGTGTGTACTGTCTTCAGTGAGGACTCTGGCAAGAATGGTTAATTTATCTGCCTTTATCTATCTTTCAAGAAAGATTCCAATTCTTTTTCAAAATTATACCCTCTTGAGAAGTTATTGATCTCCCTTGAAAGAATTTGAAAGTGAGCGGGTAAGTCAAGAAGAGTTTTTAAGGAAATTTCCTCCTAATAGAAAACAGAAGAGTAGGGGATAACCATCTGTCTCTAATGCTTTGGCAAGATTTTGGTCCTTCAGTTTAATAACGATGTCATAAGTCATTGTTTGTGTTCTAAGTTATGTTCCATGATCTACTATCTGCGAACTGGAGACCCAAGAAAGATGGTGTAATTCAGTCTGGTTCAGAAGGCTTGAGAACAAGGGAAGCCAATGGTAGAAATCCCAGCATGAGGAAAGAAAATGAGATGAGATGTCTAGGCTTAAGCAGTAAAACAGAGAAAAAAGGGAGTAAATTCCCCCTTCCTATGCCTTTTGTTCTTTTCAGACCCTCAGCAAATTGGATGATGCCTTTCCTCATTAGAGAAGGCAATCTACTTCCTTTAGTCCACTGATTCAAGTCCTAATGTCATCCAGAAAAACACTCACCAACTCTCTCAGAATTAATATTTAATCTTGACATTGCACGACCCATGAGATTGTTCCATCAAATTCACCATCACAGTAAAAAAAAAAAAAAAAAAAAAAAAAAAGAGAGAGAACTTCAAAAGTCTTAACAGATTCCAGCCTCAATTTAAAAATCTAAATCCAATATCTCCTTTAGATATCATATATCATATCATATACCATGGATGAGTTTCAATGTATAATTCATTCCAAGGCAAATGACTCTCCAGATGTGAACCTGTTACATCAAACATATTCTGTGCTTCTAAAATACAATGAAGGGACAAGCATAGGATAGATATTCCTATTCCAAAAAGAAATAGGAAAGAAGAAAGCAGTAAGAGATCCTGAGCAAGTCCAAACCCATAGGATTTGAGAATAATCTGCTTGGACTTGATGCTCTGTCTTCCATGCTCACTGGGACAAAGGTCCTTCCTTCAGGACCCAGTGAGGCATTGGTCCCACCTGTGAAGTGTTGCCTGGCACCTGTCTTTGGGAAGCCCAACCCCTATAGCTTTGCTGGGTGCAGCTTATGCCACAGTTTTCATGGAGTCACATGCTGGTGGCTCTTCTGGTCTGAGTTTTCAGGGTCACCCCTGTCCCTATGGCCCTGTTGGGCATTGTTTTCGTGGATATTTTTGTGGTGGCATTTCCCTTGTGGTGATTCCCAGTCTGGGCCCCACAGCTCCCCAGTGCATCCTTTGAAATGTAGTGGAGGCAGCCATGTTCCCACAGTTTTGCTGAATGCAGTGCACACCACATGAAGTCCTGCCAGAACCGCACTTGGGGCAGCCAAGCAGAATGGTGCCAGAGTGCAGGATATGGATCCTATAATACAAGGCAGTTCTGGGCAGCAGTGTCTCTTTTGAAATCATCTACCTTGTAGGCTATAGCATTCTGGGGCTCTGATAGGAGGGACAGTCCTGATGATCTCCAAAATGTTTTTGGGTCATTCTTCCATTGTCTTGAACATTAGATCCTTGTTTCTATTTAGATGCTGACAAGTCTTCCCATATCTGGATGAATAACACCTGGCTTCCATTGAGATGGTCAATCCATACTAAATTGATTATCATAATGTCACTTGGCCTCACCCCCATTGTTTCCCAAACAGGCTTTCTTATTTTTTTCCAGCAGGTAGAGGTTGAGCATTTTTCTCAGTTTTTAAGTTCTGCTTCTCTTCGGATAAACGATTTGATCTTTAACTCGTTTCTCTCTTGAATTTTACTATAAGCAGTCAAGAGGAACAGAGCCTCACCTTCAGTGAAGTAAATCTTTGATTCTGTGAAGGAACACAGAATATGATGTATTGATTGTCCGGGAATCTTCTTCTTACTCCTCAGAGCTGTGAACCTTATAGGACTATAGGGTTATAGGACTCTGTGGGGGTAATAAACTTGTTCTTCTGAAATGTCTGCCTGCAAATTCCATTTTAAATGGAAGTCTTCCATTCGTTGGGAGAACATCCAATATAATGCACCATTCAGTAGAAGAAGAAGGAAACTTCTTCTTACTACTCAGGACTGTTTACCTTTAATGGTATATGGGATCCCACGAAGGTAAGAAATTTCTTTTGCCAGCTTCTTCTCAATGTTTGTATAAAAGCCTGTTATTTTTTTCTGCTAAAATCTTTCCTTCTGTGAGAGAACCAAGAGTATGATAAACCATTCACCTAGAAAGCTTCTTCTTACTACTCAGGGCTGTTTATCTTGAATGACCAATAGGAGCATATCTATTTGCTTAGACAATTCCTCAATCATGTATCCAATTTTATCACTCACAATTTCTAGCTTCTACAAAACACTAGGACATGAATAAAATTCAGCCAAGTTCTTTGCTATTTTATAATAAGGATGCCATTTCGTCCATTGTATGATAACGTCCTGATTTCCACCTGAGACCTCATCAGAATGGACTTTTCTATCCAAATTTCTATCTATATTCCGTTATGACCACTTTGGTGTACTCTGAAAAGAATAAGACTTTCTCTACATCCACGTGTTTTCTTCTGTGACTTCAACAGAATTTCCTTTAATGTGCTGTTAACATCAATGTAGGCTTCTTCCTAGTAAAATTCTCCAGTTTATATCCATTGCTACCCAGTTTGAAAGCATGTAAGAAATTCCTATAACTCAATGGCAAAAACAAAACAAGACAAATAACTGATTAAAAATGGGCAAAGAATTGGAACAGACATTTCTCCAAAAAAAAAAACCAACACATGGCCAAGATGAGTATGAAAATATATTCAACAACACTAAGCATCAGGGAAATGAAAATCAAAACTAAAGCCATAATTAGATGTCACCTCCCATCTGTTAGGATGACTATTAAGAGCAAAAAAAGATAAGTGTTGGTGAGAATTTGGAAAAACTGAAACACTTGTACACTGTTTTTGTGAATGTAAAATGGTAAATGCAATAAGGAAATTCAATAAAAAGTTACAAGTAAAACTATACAATACAATCTAGAAATCTCATTTCTGGGTATTTATCAAAAAATTGGAAATCAATATTTCAAAAAAATTTGCACTTTTACACTTGTTGCAGCATATTCACAGTATCCAAGATATGGAAACACCCTAATTGTCAATGGATGAATTAATGGATAAGGAAAATAATTGCTACTATAATAGGTCCATTGCCCAATGTGCACCTCAAGTTGATACCCCAAGACACTGGATTGCAGCAAAGAAAGAGATTTAATTACAACCAAAATAAGAAAATCAGAGGAAACCTCAAATCTGTCTTCCTGCAGAGTTTGGGATAAGGGTAGTTAAGAGTTTTAGAGTGGACCAAAGTGTGGAGGTTGTTCATTGGCACGAGAGCACAGAGCGAAGTCTTGGAACAAAGAGCTCAAAAAGCTTTATTCTCATACTGATTTTCTTCCTCTGTAGAAGTCTTCAAACTGTTTTATGTCAGCTGTTTTGCTGGAACTGGGGATCTGAAAAACATCTTAAGTAATTTTTAAATAAAAGCCTTATGATTCTACAGTCAGAGATCCTATCTTTAAAAAAAAAAGCCATATGATTCTAAGGTCAGAAATCCTATTTGTAGGAAAAATGGAGATATAAATGGTCAATATCTAGTGCCACATGCCTAGAACAAAGAGCATTAAAGTACAGCCTGGTTAATGCTTAATTATAATTATATTTACATCCATAACTTGTTAACCCCATGAAAATTGGTTTGCAGTGGTTGTCAGGGCCTAGAGGGTGGAGAAAATGAGAGTTGCTATTTAATGAATATAAAATTTTAGTTACACAAAATGAGTAAGTTCTAGAGATCTAATGTATAACATAATGCTTATAGATAACAACACTATATTGTACACTTAAGATTTTGTTAATAATGGAGATATAATGTTAAGTGTTCTTACCACTATTTAGAAAAACTATAGATCTCAATTTTGTAGTTAATGAAATTATCTTTCAAAAATCAAGAGATTATAAAGTGCTCAAAAATAAAAGTTGAAGATTTTTTTGGCAGCAGAGATGAAATCAGAGAAATGAATAAGGGCATTCATCAAGCTAAAGAGCAATATTATCATATGGAATACTGATGTGCAAGAAAAATAGAATAAAAATATTAAATGTCTTAGTAAACATAAGAGATTATATTTTCTCATTAATTTCTTTATGATAATATGGAATACATTGTGTGTTTGTCTTTATTTTTAATCTTTATGGATATATGGTATGTGTATAACTTTATGGGGTACATGAGATGTTTTAATACAGTCATACAATGTATAGTAATCACATCATGGTAAATGAGGGATTCATTTCCTCAAACATTTATCTTTTCTTTATGTTACAAACATTTTAACTATACTTTTTTAGTTATTTAAAAACATAAAATAAATTATTGGTGCCTGGAATCACCCTGTTGTGCTATCAAATGCTAGACCTTATTCTACCTAATTATATTTTTGTAATCAGTAACCATTCCCACTTCCCTCACTACTCTTCCAAGTTCCTGGTAACCGTCAGTCTACTTATCTCCATGAGTTCAATTGTTTTAATTTTTAACTCTCACAAATGAGTGAGAAGACGGAAAGTTTGTCTTTGTCTGCCTGGCTTTTTTCACACAGTGTTATGTCCCCCAGTTTCATCCATGTTGTTGAAAATGACAGAATCTCATTCTTTTTCATGCATGAATAGTACTCTGGTTCATATATGTACCAAATGTTTTTTATCCATTCTTCTGAGAATGGACACATAGGTTGCTTCCAAATCTTGGCTATTGTGAGTAGTAGTGCAATAAACATGGAAGCACAGATATCTATTTGATTTACTGATTTTTTTTTTTTTTTTGTAGCATATACCTAGCAGTGGGATTGCTGGATCATATTTTAGCTCTATTTTTAGCTTTTTAAAGAAAATTCACAATGTTCTCCATAGTGGTTGTCCTCATCTATGTTGCTACCAACAGTATACAAGAGATCCCTTTTCTCTGCATCTTCATTGGTGTTTGTTATTGCTTGTCTTTGGACAGAAGCTGTTTTAAGTGGGGTGAGATGATACCTCATTGCACTTTGGGTTTGCATTTCTCTGATAATCAGTGATGTTGAGGAATATGCCTGCTTGCCATTTGTATGTCTTCTTATAATAAATGTCTATGCAGATCTTTTGCCCATTTTTAAATTGGATTATTAGAAAATTTCCTGTTGAGTTGTTTGAGATCTTTATGTATTCTGGTTATTAACATCTTGTCAGATGGGTAGTTAGAAATTTTTTTTCTGTTCCATGGGTTGTCTCGTCACTTTATTGATGGTTTCCTTTGCTGGGCAGAAGCTTTTTAATCTTGTTTGTCCATTTTTGCTTTGGTTGTCTGTGCTTTTGGGTTTCGCTCAAGAAATCTTTGCTAGGTCCAATGTCCCAGAGAGGTTTTCTAATTTTTTTTTTTTTTTTTTTTTGCAGTTTCATGGTTTAGTTATTATATTTAAGTCCTTAACCCATTTTGATTTTATTTTTTAGATAGAGTGAGACAGGGGTCTAGTTTTATTCTTTTGCATATGGATATACAGTTTTCCCAGCACCATTCATTGAAGAGACTGTCTTATCTCCAGTGCATATTGCTGGAAAATTTGTCAAAAATGAGTTCACTGTAGGTGTGTGGATTTGTTTCTTGGCTCTCTATTCTGTTCCACTCATTTATTGTCTGTTTTTATGCCAGTATCATGCTGTTTTGGTTACAATAACTCTCTAGTATAATATGAAGTTAGGTAATGTGATTCCTCCAATTTTGGTTTTTGCTCGGGATGGCTTTGGCTATTCTGGATCTTTTGTAACTCCAAATTTGTGAATTTTTTTTTTTCTATATCCCTGAAGAATGTCGTTAGCATTTTGATAGGGAGGGATTACATTGAATCTGTCAATTGCTTTGGGTAGTAGGGATATTTAATAATATTGATTCTTTCAGTAAAGTAACATGGAATATCTTTCAGCTTTGTGTTCTCTTCAATTTGTTACAACAATGTTTTATAGTTTTCAATTTAGAGATCTTTCACTCTTTTGGTTAAATTTATTCCTAGGTATCTTATTTCATTTGTAGGTATTGTAGATGGGATTGTTTTCTTGATAACTTTTTCAGATAGTTTGCTATTGGTGTATAGAAATGCTACTGAGTTTTATATGTATATTTTGTATCCTGCAATTTTACTGAATTTGTTTATCAGTTCTAATAGATTTTTGGTGGAGTTACATTTGGTGTTTCCAAATGTAAGATCGTATCATTTGCAGACAAAAATGATTTGACTTATTCCTTTCTAATTTGAATGCCATTTTTTTTCTTCCCTTTTTTGATTGCTCTGGCCAGGACTTCCAATTCTATGTTGAAAACAGAGGTGAACGTGAGCACTCTTCCCTTTTTCCAGATCTCAGATGAAAGGCTTTCAGTTTTTCTCCATTCAGTATAGTAGCTGTGGGTCAGTTATATGTGGCTTTTATTGTGTTAAGGTATATTCATTCTATACCCAGTCCCAGTTTTTTGAGAATTTTTATCATAAAGGGATGTTGAATTTTGTCACACACTTTTTTGCCATTGATTGAAATGATCAGATAGTTTTTGTTCATCATTTCACTGAAATTACTTATCACATTGATTGATTTGCATTCGTTGAACCATCCTTGCATTCCTGAGATAAGCCCCTCTTGGTCATGATGAATGACCAAGAATGAATTTAGTTTGCTAGCATTTTGTTGAGGATTTTTGCATCAATATTCATCAGGGATATTGGTCTGTAGTTTCCTTTTTTATTTTTTTAAGTGTTCATGTGGTTTTGGTAGCAAGGTAATACTGGCCTCTGGCCAGTTGAATGAGTTTGGAAGTATTCCCTCCTCTAAAGTTTTGGAATAGTTTGGGTAGGACTGATAGTAGTTCTTTAAATGTTTGGTAAAATTTAGCAGTGAAGCCAGTAGATCCTGGGCTTTTCTTTGCCAAGAGACATTTTGTTATGAATTCAATTTCATTACTTGTTATTGGTCTGCTCAGATATTGGATTTGTTTATCATTCAAACTTGATAGGTTGTATGTGTCTAGGAATTTGTTCATTTCTTCTAGGATTTCCAATTTATTGGCAGACAGTTGCTCATGGGGGTCTCTAATGATCTTTTGAATTTCTGTGGTATCAGTTGTAATTTCTCTTTTTACATCTCTGAGTTCATTTATTTGGGTCTTCTCTGTTTTTCTCTTAGTCTGGCTAGAGGCTTGCTGATTTCATTAATCTTTTAGAAAAACAACTTTTCATTTTGTTGATCTTTTGTATTGTTTTTCCATTTCAATTTTATTTATTTATGCTCTGATTTTTTATTATTTCTTTTCTTCTATAAACTTTGGGGTTTGCTCTTGCTTTTCTAGTTCTTTAGGATGCATCATTAGGTTGTTCATTTTAAGTTTTTTGACTTTTTTGATGTAGTCACATATTTCTATAAACTTTCCTCTTAATACTGCTTTTGCTGTCTTTCATAGGATTTGGAACATTGTTTTACTTTTTTGTTTGTTTCAATAAATTTTTCAATTTTCTTCTTAATTTATTGACGCACTTGTTATTCAGGAGCATGTTCTTTAATTTCTGTGTTTGTATAGTTTCCAAAGTTCCTCTTGTTATTGATTTCTAGGGGACTTAGATCTTATATAATTGTAAATTATGCAAAAATTACAGTGCAAATGATAGAAGTGTCTTATACTCTTTGTTGCAGAATTATGACATTTTTGTCAATGTGGTGTATTAATTCTTATTATACTGTTATATGTTAAGGATGCATATTGTAATCCTTAGAACAACCAGAAAAATGTACACAAAAGTGTATATATATATTTAAACAGATAATTAAAACACCAGAGAAATATTTTATTTAATTAGTCCAACATAAGGTCAAAGAGATAAAAAAAGAAAATAGACAAGACAAATAGAAAACAAATAGCAAAATGCTATGCTTAGCATATAACCATATAATTTACTAAATATTCAACATAAAAGGCAGAGATTAACAGACTGGGTAAAATATCAAGACCCTTTTTCATGTGTCTGTTGGCTGTATGAATGTCTTCTTTTGAGAAATGTCTGTTCATATCCTTTGCCCACTTTTTGATGGGGTTGTTTGTTTTTTTCTTGTAAATTTGTTTGAGTTCTTTGTAGATTCTGGATATTAGCCCTTTGTCAGATGAGTAGATTGCAAAAATTTTCTCCCATTCTGTAGGTTGCCTGTTCACTCTGATGGTAGTTTCTTTTGCTGTGCAGAAGCGCTTTAGTTTAGTGAGATTCCATTTGTCCATTCATACAGCCAACAGACACATGAAAAAATGTTCATCATCACTGGCCATCAGAGAAATGCAAATCAAAACAACAATGAGATACCATCTCACACCAGTTAGAATGGCAATCATTAAAAAGTCAGGAAACAACAAGTGCTGAGAGGATGTGGAGAAATAGGAACACTTTTACACTGTTGGTGGGACTGTAAACTAGTTCAACCATTAGGGAAAACAGTGTGGCGATTCCTCAAGGATCTAGAACTAGATGTACCATATGACCCAGCCATCCCACTACTGGGTATATACCCAAAGGATTATAAATCATGCTGCTCTAAAGACACATGCACACGTATGTTTATTGCGGCACTATTCACAATAGCAAAGACTTGGAATCAACCCAAATGTCCATCTGTGACAGACTGGATTAAGAAAATGTGGCACATATACACCATGGAGTATTATGCAGCCATTAAAAAGGATGAGTTTGCATCCTTTGTTGGGACATGGATGCAGCTGGAAACCATCATTCTTAGCAAACTATTACAAGAACAGAAAACCAAACACCGCATATTCTCACTTATAGGTGGGAACTGAACAATGACATCACTTGGACTCAGGAAGGGGAACATCACACATCGGGGCCTATCATGGGGAGGGGGGGAGGGGGGAGGGATTGCATTGGGAGTTATACCTGATATAAATGACGAATTGATGGGTGCTGACGAGTTGATGGGTGCAGCACACCAACATGGCACAAGTATACATATGTAACAAACCTGCACGTTGTGCACATGTACCCTAGAACTTAAAGTATAATAAAAAAATTAAAAATAAAAAAATATCAAGACCCATATATAGATATATCCATTTGTATATGGGTCTTGATTTATGTATGCATATATCTATATATCTTCTATATCTGTCTATATCTGTATCTAACCACTATCAAGAGAGAGGCAGAGAGAGAGAATTCCTTAGAGAATGTCCTAAAGACTTTCTTCAGTCAAACTGTGTATTGTAGTAGTTAATCTTAGAACCCAGAATTCGGACAGAAAATTTTCTGGATATGAAGAAAGTTTCACAAGAATTAAAAAAGCAATTTAAATGGAAGACAAAATAATATTAAATATTAATGCACCAAACATAAGAGCTTCAAAATACATGATGTGATTATGAAAGAAAGGGAAACAGAGGCAATTCAACACCATCCTTGTATTAGATGAGAAGACAACAGGAAAAGATAAAACCACTATCACCAAAGTTGACTTAATTTTTATTAATAGATTCCTATACCAAACAGCTGAAGAATATGCAACTTTTCTTTCATTTCTCAAGGTTTTGGATAACTTTAGATGATAATTAACTTAATGCTCAGATCACATATGTGTATATATATGCATATTTATACAGACATATTTATATATTCATATATCTGTATATATAATTTTTATCTGTATCTCTATTAATCTCAAGAGAGAGACACAGAGACAGAGAATTCCCTGGAAAATATCCTAAACACTTTCTTGGGCAACTGTTTACTGTGGTAGTTAGTTTTGGAACCTAGCCATAGCTTTTCTTTTGTTCTTAATCAGATAAGAAACACAAATAAATTCAGGTAAATTACGTCATTCTCAAATCCTTATTTCAATATGAAACCATGGAAAGGGATAGTAATATTTTAAAAAATAAAGCAACTTAATGTCTTGAGCTACCACTGAAGTAATACAAAAGTAGTATATATTTTCAGTATTTATTTGATATTATAAAACATCATCAATTATACATTTATCATGAAGTATGCTAGAAGGCTCTATAATGAATGATACACTATAATCCTTTGTTTTTATTTATTTGAAGAAATATCCAATTGCTTGGTCTAGTTAGCTATCTTTTGCAGGAGATGAGTGCCCTCTTCTGGTTCTGTAATAAAACTGAAAATAATGCTATCTCCAACGGATTGATTTACCTGTTATTTTCTAACAAATTTTCCTTTGCAGTCAGAAATATTCAATACAACTATGTCCATTTTGCTGCTTTATCCTTTGCCACCAGAACATGGCAGATAGCCATTACTTCTAAGCAATTTTCACATCTTGTTCTTAGTCTTGATAATCTTTCTCTAAGCCACAGTGTGAAAGGTTGTCTCTTTAATGTTTTTATTCCTTAAAATAGAAAAATATATTTCAAGTATCATATTCTGAGCAAGAATGTAATATTTTCTAATTATTGTGAAAGAAAAAAGGAAGGATGACGAAGGAGGGAAGATTGCAAAACTTAACAGCTTAAGGTGGTTTTAATTATTTGTATGATATAATTGGGAAGATACTTACAATATGACTTTTGCCCCGTATTACACACACACCTATCAGGTGCTTGAAAAAATAATTATTTTTGACTAATGATTTGTTCATTTATTTTGCCCTGTAAGACCATAGTTTCTATTCCTCAGTGTGCTCCCCTCAGTTGGCACTTAGTAAAAAACAACCAAACTTACACATACACAAGCAAAAAGCAAACAAACAAAAAAATAGCCTGTGAGATAATAATTCACAAGAAAATAAGGAGGTCTTTCACTTCTCTCATCATTTTTAGAATAACCATTATTTTTTGCAGTCGATCAACAGTCACGAATCACAGCCAGTTTTTTTTCTTTTTTTTAAATTTTTTTTTGAGACGGAGTCTCGCTTTGTTGATTGTCGCCCAGGCTGGAGGGCAGTGGAGTGATCCCCACTCACTGCAAGCTCCGCCACCCCGGTTCATGCCATTCTCCTGCTTCAGCCTCCCGAGTAGCTGGGACTGTAGGAGCCCGCCGCCATGCCAGGCTAATTTTTTTGTATTTTTAGTAGAGACGGGGTTTCCCCGTGTTAGCCAGGATGGTCTCGATCTCCTGACCTCGTGATCCGCCCACCTCAGCCTCCCAAAGTGCTCGAATTACAGGTGTGGACCACTGTGCCTGGCCAATCACAGACAGTTTTGACGTGATGCGAATATCCTGTCAAAACATTGCCAAGTGGGAGTCAAGAATGACAACTTTAGCAAAATATCTTTTTAACACATGCATTTAACATGGGAGGCACCTTTGTTTTAATGTTTAACTGACAGGATAAGCCAGAATTTCCATGACCTGTTAGAAGCTAGAATTTAGATTATTTAATCAGTGTTACCTTTGTCTATGTAAATAAAATTACCTTTATAATTCAGAATAGAAAATATTGTCAGATTAAGGTGGGGTGGAATTTCTTGTCCAGCAGAATTATTACCAATAGCAATCAAAGACATCAGATAGTTATTCATTTCCACTTTTCCCTTTGCTCATATAAATGAAATATTAGTACTAACAAACTCTTTTTTGCAGACAAGAAGGGAGAGAGAATAATTTGGAATAGAAGTTTAGATACTATGAGATAAAATTACATTTTTACTGAAAAATAAGAAATTACAACTTCTATATTTTTCCCCACCAATATTCTTAGATGCTTGGACAGATCTAATGTTGATGACACCATTAAATATTGATGGAGTCACTCAGATTAAATAATTGAGATAATTATCTTGATAACTCAGACTTAAAAGGAGGGTTTTAAAGAAAACAAAACAAACCAAAAGAGAACTGAAATGACTTAGCCTTAGTTCCAGTACAAACTTAGATTATATATGTGCATTTTCCTTCATTTTATTTAGCAGAAAAATATTACTAAAAGTCACCCCATATGAGATGAGAATTTAATTGGCTCTGTGTTTACTTTAATCAACCATTTAAGACTTAAAAAATAGTCCTGAATTGCTGAACCTTTAATGAAAACTTGGCCGTGGAAGTTAGAAATAAAAGCAGCAATAGATGGCACCAGAAGATCATAAGTCTCAGATGAAAATCCCATTTCTTCATCTAATCCCCATAAAACATCGGACAGAGGGATAGCCAGGGAGTTGGAGGAGAGGGATAGAGAGGCAACCCCTGTTAAACGGGCAGATACTAATTCCTTTGTCTACTTGTCCTGAAAGGCATCCCAGAATGTATTGGGGGATTGTGTAGCCAATTTACTACAAAGATCCTGCTCAAGGCACAACACTAACTGTCCCATTTACTTAGAATACAAAATAGATAAAGGGAGTTCTACCCTGACTTTAATCAGGCATTTCTGCTGTTTCATTTGCTGCTACTGATAATTGAGGTCTTGCTTCTTAGAAAAAACTCGATGAATTTATTTGCCATTAAAATAATCACTATGTTTCCTTTCCCCATTGGCAATAACCCAAATTATTTAGAAATACAGATTTTTCTGTTTGTTTCTAACAAAGCAGACACAAAGACATTAAAGCATTTTAAAATTTAAGCCTTCAATGGCCTGCATTTCATAGCAACAGACTTATTTTATTTATTTTTTATTGTGTAAATCCTTCAAGGCTGAGCGCTGCCTGCACAACAGTCCTCTTGTCTCAGCTTGACTGGCCCCACAGCCATGACTCATCTTTTACAGTTGCAGCTTTTGAAGCACATTCCAGACCTGCTTGTTCCCACAGCTCTCCTAATCCTCTTTCACATGACCATGAAGACAGCCTTTAAATTCAACAGAAGATGTTTCTGACATTTTTTCAAGCTATAAAAACTATTTCTAGGTCCAGGTTGGGGAATGATACGTGGATGTTTGGAGAAAATCATCCAAATGTTTGGTTACCATTTTTCCTCCCTGCTAGCCACTAAGAAGGGTCTTAAAAATTGACTCAGCATTCTATAAAAATTTATCCAAACAAGTATTGTCTTTGCAGTGCTATATTCTCAATAGTAAGAAATTATTTTAAAATCCGCAGTTTCTGAAGACAAATTTTTATTAAACCTGCAATCAGAGACATTTTAAAAAATGTTTAATGGCTCATAGAAATAGTGCAGAAAATTTTAGCTTCATTTCCTCACTAATAGGACTGATTTGTTTCTCTTATTTTATCATTTTTCTCTTTCTTTATTGGCAAATAAAATAAAACTGGCCTACCTAAATATAAAATTTATTCATATGTGTTATGTTAAATAATTTCTACTATTAGGCATCATCATGGGTCTACTACAGAAATCATATATATATATAAATTGAAAATATATTTCTTTCTCTCTTTTCTTCTTCCTTTCCTCCTCCCTCCCTTCCTTCTTTATCCCCCATCCCTTCCCCGTCATCCTTTTTTTTTTGCTTTTATCTTCTTTCTCCTTTTCTTCCATTCTTATATACATTCCATAAGCATTTTTGAATTCTTGTTTTGCTATTAAATTTTATACACACATTGTTTTTGTTTTTCTAAATTAGCTAGCAAATTGTAGGTATTCATTGACTTTAAAAAAAGAAAAGTTGTATACACACACACACACACATACATACATGGAGAGAGAAAGCAGGGAAATGAGAAAATTTTCTATTTTCCAAATTGGTTAGTTCAAGGCCAAGTATATATGGACAGTATTATGTAAAACATTATCAATGAGATGAATATATTCTCCACTGCACAAAGAATGAAATTAATTACGAACCAATCTATTAAGAAATTAAGTGAAACTAAAAAGTTGATTTAAGCCATTATTCCTACAGCAATTCTAGTAGTCTGGAATTTTATTGTGCATTTCAGCATTATCTGAGATTTTCTCCACAAATGGATGCAGGGACGAGATATTCTGTTGAGAATTTTTCTAGTCTGATGACTATGGAATTTAATGTACTTACTAGTCTTTTTTCCACACAATTCAAAATTCAAAACTGTTTGTAAAGAATACTAGTAAGAACTGAACTAGTAGCTATTGTAAAAGTGAGCCGTCCAAAAGGAGTGTAGAGATCACTCCTTATGGAATGGAGAAAGGTGGGTATGATAATCCCTTTCCTTGTCTATAATAAAATTCTTACATTTTCCCTCCTAGGTTACCTCAAGAAAATAACTTTTTAAAATAGCAGTAGCAAGAGGCTTCTTACTGTAATTTAGTAGGCCTGAAAGACAACTTCTCCTTGCATTCAATTCTATCATAGCTTCCACTAAAAATACCTCCAGCATTAGAAGAAATTTTAGTTGAATCTTAGCCCATGGCTTGAAGAAGTTAGAAAGATTACTAATAAGATTTATAGGCTCAGGTCCTAAAAATTTTTAAAACACTATAATAAAAATCTATCCCAGGACAGACTTAGTGGTTTATATCCATGATTGTCAAGATTTGTACCCCTTTCTTATAAAAACTTATTTTCGAGATTGTACAATGTACTTTATCTTACTCATCCTGAATACATATTATAGGCAAGTATAATTATGGGCACCTTCCTGTCACTTAAACAATTTTAATGTATCTATCAAGAAAAATCTATCAAACCTCAATTCTAATTCTGCCCCTCTCTACCTATAAAACACACTCTTTCACATATATGACTCAGAAAAATACAAAGACAAAATGTTTACCTGGTTCTAGGTATGAATCCTTGAAGTGGAAAGGAAGCGGCATGAATTTTGGAAGCAGGGAAGAAGAAGAAATGACAGCAACTAGATGTCATAATTTGCAGCAGCAAATGTGAAGCAAGTTTTTGAATTATTATCAGTGGAAAGAAAGCATGCCAGAGAGCTAATGCAAGGCAAGAGTAGTGTGAGATGTGGATGGACTGGAGGGCAGGTGATAGATTATGCAGGTCCTCATAAAGCATGCGTAGGAGTTCTATATTTATGTCAAGACTGATGAGAATCTACCAAGGGATTTTAATCATGGGATTGCAATAATTTCACTGAGATTTAAATTATTATTTTTGGATTATAACATGGTAATTGTAAAGGGACAAAGTAATTTCATGGAGGGCAGTTGGGGTTATTGTAGAAATCCAGGTAAAAGTATCTGTGATTGGACTTGATTAGTGGTTGCAAAGATTGAAACAGGAAAGTCATTGAAAAATATAAAATCCATGAGACATTGTGGAGTGAAGGAGATCATGACATGGAACAAACTGTGATGTGGTATATGTTCAGTGTTGAGCTAAATTTAAAGCATCTAGGTAAAGAAGTTGAATTAGTTACTGGATATCTTGGCTCATACATTAGCAGAGAAGACTGAACTCAGAATAAAAACTTTAAAGACAATGGACAAAGTAATGTGGTAATTTAAGTCACTAGCATTTATGACAATATTGACTGAAATAATTATGTTCAAGGCCATGTGGTAAGAAAAGACAATAAGGATTTTGGTATACAATTTACCTGAAGAGTTTAATGACGCAAGATCAATGGATTAACATTTCAACAGAGGGTAAAATGTGAAGCAGATGACACCAGAATATGCTTTAATGTAGCCATGCTTGCAGTGGATTTATATTGAGACCTATGGAAGTGAACTGAAAAAGATGTGTCACTCAAGAACTGTAATTTCAAAAGCCTACAGGCGTGAGACACCATACACGGCCAAGTTAGCTCCTATTCTCATGAGTTAAACATTTTACAGGAAGACCGACAATATACCAATAAATAAATAAACAACAACTTGACAAGTGTCAATTCTTAAAAATTACAGAAAACAATAGGATATCAGGTAACTAGGTGGCTTTTTAAAATTATAGCAATCATAGATGGTAAGGCTTCAAATATGATAGAAATTCACCTATGAGAGGATCTGGGAAAGAGCTTTCTGGTCAAAGCAACAGCAGTCTGAAGGTCTTGACATGGAATAATCTTAGTATATTCAAAAAACAGCAAGAAGGTTGGAGAGCCATAGAAGAGAAGAAAGGTGGAAAATAATGTTGAGCACTTGGGGGTGGGTTTATGTAGGGCTTTTGTAGGCTATAGTAAGAGTCCCAGTTTGATAAATATTATTTTACTCCTATCTGTCCAGAAAACCTTTCTATTCTCTTCTAGTGTCAGAATGCTTCTTCCGCATGAAGCTGACTTCTCTCCCCAGGTTAAAAACAATATGCACCTGACTCAGACCTGTACAAGCCTTATCTTATTCCCTAGCCATAGCCATTAGTGGAGGATGGATATGTTTTCTAAACCAAGTTAATCTCAGGCATTTTTAAGATTTATATTAAAGAGTTATTATGAGAAAAACACTTCCTTTATTCTACATGAAGAACAAAACCACCAGAGACATTTAAATTTGATAATATTCAAGACTTAGGGTCCAATCACATTGTATATCAGAGAGCCACAGACAGTTACATACATGAATGCATTCCATGTTTTGATTAACTTGCTTGATTTAAGTTTGTGAACTTGCAACTGAAAATGTCTTGGCTAATATCCCTATGAACACTTATCCAGCACAAGGATCTTACTTACTCTTACCTGGACGTTTAGGCAGAGTTATCTGGGAATTCCTGAGAAATTTTCCATTTGCCACAGTTGTTAACTTACCAAAATTCAATTTAACATTGGATTGAGAGCAGCTTTTAATGCTCTGAGATTTAGGTGATGATTTTACGGACTCCGTAGCATGCAGAGAAGATGCCATCTATTAAATATAATGCACGTCCATGTGAAATAAAGGCCAAAGTTGGGGGTAAAGGAGAGGGAGAGTATTAGGACAAATATCTAATTAACGCAGATCTTAAAACCTAGACGATGAGTTGAAAGATGCAGAAAACCACCATGGCACTTGTATACCTGTGTAACAAAGCTATTTGTTCAGCACATGTATCCCAGACCTTAAAAGTAAAATAAAATAAAATGTAATAATTAATTCACAGAAATGGAAGTAGAAAGGTTGTTTCCAGAGGATAGGAGGTGGGTAGGAGAAATGGAGATACGGTGGTCATTGGGTACACATTTTCAGTTATAAGATGAATAATTTCTGGAAAGGTAATATAAAACATTTGAACTATAATTAATTATATGGTATTGTGTTAAAAGAAAAAAGAAAATGACTTGTTTAGACTTCATAATGAAAATGCCACATAGTTTACTCTACATAACTTGCAAGTAGAGTAAAATCTCAAACCCATTATCATTGTTGGCATTTATTTATAACATCAGCTTCCAGTCCCTCCTCGCTAATGAAGTGTTGATAGCTTTCACTGGAGATAAAGTCATTGATGTGGTCACTGATTTTCTTTCTATATCCCTCTTGGTATGTTTTATTTCATTCTTGCCCCATCCAAATATATGTATGTTTGTCTACTCTAGCTTTAGGGACCTAACTCTTTTAGCACTGATTTTATTTTATAAACAGCTTTACCATATTTTGTATCTTTCTATCCAAGTATACATGACATATGACATCCATCGTCTTATACGCATGGTGATGGTGGCAGTGATGGCAAACCTTCTGGCCTAGTGATATACACTATGAACCCTGAAAAGGGCAGGAATTTCAAAACCTATTTTCTCAGAGAATGTCTTTTCTAATTTGTAGCATAGTTAAAATAGATTACCCCTTTGCATATAAATCCATTAAATTTTCCTCATGAAATGACATTTTAAATTTTTACAGTTTTATCATTTAATGCCCAACATTGGGTAAATTATAGTTGCATCTCCCATTGTCCCTTTCTACCATTTTATCAATAGACATCCAGATGTTCTGTTCATAGTGTTTGGTATTATTTTTATTTTTGATGATACAGTTAGTTTTTCCTTTTCAAATATCCCTATCAAACTAAGATACATATTTGTGATTTGTAATTTAGTATCACTCCTCTACAGACTTCTCATAACCAGTTTCATAATAGATAAGCGAAGTCTAATTAATAGAGAAGCATGGTTGCATATAAGGGTGGTGAGGATGGCAGTGACAGGCTATTATTGAAATTCATGTCTTCTCAAACTGTCACCCAACACTGCTTATCATTTTGCAAATATCAAAATTATCATTGTTTAATATTATTTGATGATTATCCATATTAAATACAAGTGAATACTTTATGGGCAGTTCTTTTCTGTTTTCTTCTTCTCTTGAAGAAGATATAGGATTCATTCCCTATGACTTTCTTTTTATATCTATGAATTAGTTAACATATTTTGGTTAACAATAAATAAACCATGGTATTTCTGCTGAACAACACTGATGTCAGATGTGTATACCTTTAAATCAATTTACTTTTGTGGTACCTTCTTCCTCTCCAACTGGAATGACAGCCAATCTTCAAAAATCAACTGGGTCATTGAACAGTCAATATGGTTTAATTGTTAAGACAACAGAAATAAGCGACCACGTCTGCCTCAATGAATAAATCAAATAAAAACTATAGCAATTTGATTAATATTTGGAATTCAGCAACTGTAGGAAGAGTGAGAAAAATCACTTCAAAAATAATTAACCAGAAAAAGGATTGCTTGTATATATTGGAAATTCTGGTTATCTGAAAGACCAGGTAATGGTAACTTCCCCAAACTCAGTCCAATGAAGCACATTATCTAGTTGGCAATATGGCCCACACAATAAACAATATGTGTTTCTGCCATGTATTAAAGTTTTCCAAAATTAAATTTTTTTGTCAAGTATATTAAGGTACCACTTGTACAAGGTAAAATTAAATTTTTTATTATGTAATATCATTTTTATAAGAATATGGTTATTTAACAATTACTGCAAGCAAGATTTCAACAACCTCAAAGAATTTCATAGTACCTTTTTTTTTTTTTTTTTACTGATAATACCTTCCCCTATGCTCAGCTTCTGCAATAACTGTTCTGTTTTCTGTCTTTATAATTAAGCCTTTTTAAAATTTCCTTATAAACAATTTCTTTAATATAGCTGTTATTCATCTATTTTGTTGCATGTAGCAATAGTTTGTTCCTTTTTAATACTAAATAATAGTCAATGGTATGGCTGTATGTACCACATAGCTTGTTTATGGATTTTGGGGAATATTTTTTTCACATGGGTATCCAGGTTTTCTGGCTTCGCTTGGTGAAAAGACTTTTTTTTCTCCATTTTATTGCCTAAGAACTATTGCTGAAATTCAGTTGACCATATAAGTGAAGATCAATTTCTTTTCACTCTATTCTGTTATTTGTATTCATCTAAATATCTTCTTTAGCCAGTTGCACAATGTCATGATGACTGAAAATTTATAGTGAGTCTAGAAATCAGGCAGTGTACATTCTCTTTCATGTTGTTTTTCAGGATCTGTATAAGTATTCTAAGCATTTCCATATACATTTTAGAATAAACTCATCACTTTCTACACAAAAGCCTGTTGGAGTTTTTACTGGGATTTCTTTTTACATATAGATCAGTTTTTGGAAAATGGACAGCTTTACAATATTGTGTCTTCTAATCATTAAACATAGTTTATGGATAACTTAAAATATCTTTAATTTCCCTTGAAACTATCTGTACTTTTCTACTAGAACTTTGCACATATTGTGATAAAGTATCTCCAAATATTTTAAGTTTTTCTCAGGATTGTAAGTGGTGTTAGTATTATAATTAACTAGTTACTGGCAATGTAAAAAGTGTATAGACATTTTGAAGGGTTATGTCTTCTTGATCAAATGACCTTTCATATTTATGACATGTTTCTCATCTCTGTAAGACTGTGAGGCTCTTTTTCTGATAGTATATAGTTCATCTGAAACTAATACAGCTATTTCAGCTTTCTTGAGTGTTTGCATTACATATTTTTCCCATACTTTTACTTTCATAAATAAATACAAGTCTCATGTATAACATACAGCTGTGATTTGCTTTTTTATGAAGCGGGATAATCTCTGTATTCAATTTGGAAAAATAAGTTCATTCAAATTTGATATGAGTGATTTGATACCTATTATTTCATGATTTTTTTCTATTTTTCTTTTTCCTTTTTTTTCCAACTTTCTTCTTTCTTGTGTACTTTGAAGAAGGGTATTACGTTGTTATTATATTTGCTTTAAACAGCCAATTGTATATTTATAAATTTAAAAATAGAGAAAAATTGTATATATTTATGTATAGATTTTCAATTTTAGTGTTCTTTATTTCTTTGATAATTTTATTTACTTCTTTTGTTTTTTTAATATGGTGTCATTTCTTTCTCCAGCACGAAGAACATCTTTTAACATTTCCTAGAGTGCAAATCTTCTGGCATATATTCTTTTAGCTTTGTTTATTTGAGAATGTACATATTTTGTATTCCTTTGTAAATATTTCACTGAATATATAATTTTTTATCGACTTTTTTCTTTCAACAGTTTATACATGCCTTTTAATTTTTATCTCACTTGAATTTTCTCTGATGAAAAGTTAGTGGTTATTTTTATTATTGTTCCCTCATATATGTGTGCCATTTTTCTTTGTATTCTTTTAATATTGTTTCCTCTTGCTTTGATTGTAGTAATTTAACTATCATTTGTCTTCATCTGGGTTTGTTTAGGTTTAACATACTGTCTAGTTGATGTCTGATTAACTAGATGTCTAGTTTGATTTTTTTAAATATTTGGAAAATTCTCAGCCATTAGTTCTTCAAATACTATTTATTCTACTCTGCTTACTTCTGAGATTACACACACATACACACATAAGACAACACAGTTAGGAAAGTGTTAACAGTTTCATATTGTTGATGAGAAGATTGCTAGTATGAGAACAGTGCCAGATAAGATTTAGACAGTGACAGAGGACAGAATCATGGAACTTGTTATATGTCAGAAAAAGGATCCTGAATTTCATTCTATTAAAATGGGAACCATTAAAGTTGTTAAGATGGAAACTAGCATGGTCAATTTGTTTCTTGTAAAACTGAAAAGAATGAATTGGAGGTAGAAGTGACTGGAGAAGAAGAAATCAATGAGGTCCTGAAAATAACTCAGTAGCGGCAGGGTGAGAAGGTAGCATGAATAAGAGAAGCTAATTATGCTAACAAGTGTAAGTAACTACCTGAAACTATGAAGTGGGGAGTGGGAAGAAGCTGGGATAGTGTCAGGGTTTTTGCCAAGGTTATATTATAGCACAGAAGTTAAAAGCACCTTTGTTTCTCCTTGTAAATGCTTATGTACTTCAGTAATATACTTTTCACAAGGAAAGTTTATTATCTTGTCTCTGAACAAGACAAAGCTCAAAAATCTATCAGTATCAATATTGGCATGGTATGATAAGTGGACCAAGCATGTATTTGCAGGTTCAAATTTTAATATCTAGTCTCCGCACTACATTTGGCCTCTTAGGTGATTCTGGGACAATCTATCATTTCATTAACAGAAGTCTGTAGTTCTTTACTTGTAAAATGAGAAAGCTAAGATTAAAATATTGTCTTTATGTTCTTTTTTAGTGAAGCCGTTACTACAAGTTCAAATACAAGATTTAGAACTTGAGGTTATTGGATCTAATGAATGTTTGTGAATCACTATGTATCTGTATTCTCAGTGTATGTGTTTATAACTGAAAATTTTATTTAGGGAAATATTTAGGAACATGGCTTGTAGTGGCAGATGTTCCAACTCCCAGGATATTTGATGCCTTCCTAGTAGCATGCATTAGTTTGCTAGGGCTTCCATAATAAAATATTATGGACTTGTGGCTTAAACAACAGAAATTAGCTTTCTAATTCTGGAGGGTAGAAGACCAAGGTCAAAGTGTCAGCAGGGCTCTCTTTCTTTGGCTGGTAGATGGCTGTCTTCCCTCTGTCATAGTCTTTTCTCTGTGCCTGTCTGTGTCTTAATCTCCACTTCCCATACGGAAACCAGTTATACTGAATCTAGGGTGAACCCTGATGACCTCATTTAACCTTAATTACCTGTTTAAAAACCCTATCTCTAAATATAGACATATTCTGAGGTAGAGGGCATTGTGACTTCAACATATAAATTTTGGGTATTACAATTCAGCCCATTGCATAGCGAACCACAGACTAAGGTCTCAGATCAAATGTAACCTCCTCAGAAAGGCATCTTCATGTGATTTTTTTAATCAAAGCATCCTGTTTTAGTTTTCTCACAGCACTAAAATTTATCTGGTTTATTTCTATTTTGCTTATTTATTGTGCCTCCTCTTCAAGAGGACAGAGGCCCTGGTCGACTGGTCCATTCCTGTACTTCCAGCACCTGTGTTTACAATGATGGCATATAGTAGGCATTCAATAAATAATTGTCAAAATAGATTGTTGTAAGACAAGGATTCAAAACATTTATATTGAATGTAATAAAAATTCTTGCAACTTTGAACAGATATTTTGACAAATATTATTTCTGTTCAAAATTGCAAGAAATTTTATTACATTCAATATAAATGTACAACATACATTAAAAACAAGTATTTGTTTAAATGTTTATTCATGATATGAAAGTCTTTAAAATGTTCTATACAAATTCTGAAATATAGATGGAAAGAAAGCCATATTTTAAAAGTAGTAAAGTATGAAGTAATTCATTTAATTTTAGTATACATGGATTAGTAAATAACTGCTATAGGAAGCTTGCATCTGATTTCACAGCAGGCCAGGGCTTAATTAAAATTTATAACAAGACTCATTTTTCTTAGTAATTACACAAAGGTAATTTAATCATCACTATATATCTCTATTTTACAAATTGTCTTTTTAAGCATTGCATGAATTTTACTCACATGAACTTTACAACCATATGAAAGAAGAAACATTTTCTGAAAATGGACATCCATCAAAGAATCGTTTAAGAACAGGTAGAAGGCATGACTTCTCAGCAATACTGTGCCTTTCGTTTTCATTATTATAGATTTGAAATGTCAAGTAGTGCAAATTCAAGAGGTTGGCCCATAGTAACCTAAACGGCAGTGGTAGCATTAGAAGTAGTATCCAGATTTCTAGATTTCAGCTGAAGCTATCGTTATTCAATCACCTTGTATCAAGTATTTTGTGCCTGTAACGTTTGAATGCTGCTGCCTAGGTAGCACTCTGAACTAACAGATAAAATATTTTACCTTGGTTTGGCCAATATATGGTTTCTAGAATTCAAATTTTGTGTTGTTTAGGGGTTGAAAATAGTGTGAGTAGCTTCACTTCTCTTTCTCTCTCTCTGTCTACATATATATATATTTTTTTTTTTTCTTTTGCTTTTTGAGATGGGGTCTTACTCTGTTGCCCAGGCTGGAGTTCAGTGGCACAATCATGGCTCACTGTAGCCTCAACCTTGAGGGCTCAGGTGATCCTTCCATCTCAGCCTCCCAAGTAGCTGAGACCACAGTCAAACACCAGCATGCCTGGCTTATTTTTAATTTTTTTTCTGTAGAGGTGAGGTCTGTCTATGTTGCTGAGGCTTTTCTCGAACTCCTGGGCTCAAGCTATTATCTCACCTAGGCTTTTCAAAATAACGGGATTATAGGTGTGAGCCACTGCACTTTTCATATTTCTTCCTCTCTAGCCCATTCTACCCCTTAAACAACCTCAAGAGGTTGGTCTTTGTCAGGAATCCTTTGGCCACAAGTGGGAGACACCCAACTCAAAATAGCTAAAGCAAAGGAGAATATAATTAGATTATTTATCTGGCAGGGACAAGAACAACTGAAACCAGAAGCTCAAATGATGCAAATGGTAACTGCTCTTGATCTCTCTCTCAGCTCTGCTTTTTACTGTTGGTAAACATTCCAAGGCTCTAAATGGCAACTCCCAGAAGCTCCAGATTTATGTCATCACACTGCTTGTACTTTTAGTGAGAAGAGGTTCTCTTCCCAATATTTCTACACAATTTCTATGGTCGAGGAACCCTTAACATTTCTATAGCTCTTACTATTTCCTGAATCTCTCTTATTCTAGAAGGTATATCCTTTCTATCCATATGTCTCAGGGTGGGGAAATCATCGAAAATGAAGAGGAAATATTTACCTTTCCTATCTCATCATTCTTCAACATTCCGAAGATATAGGACAAGGTAATGGTTGTACTATCTTGGCTTTCCCTTGCAGAGAAATAATACTTGCTTTTATCAAAATATTGATTACCTCTTCATATATATAACATATATGTTACATATATATCTATAACAGATATATGTCATATATATTTTTTTGAGACAGTCTCGCTCTGTCACACAGGCTGGAGTGCAGTGGCATGATCTTGGCTCACTGCAACCTCTGCCTCTAGCATTCAAACAATTCTCGTGTCTCAGCCTCCCATGTAGATGGGACCTACATGTGTGGGCCACCATGCCCAGCTAATTTTTGTATTTTTAGTAGAGATGGGGTTTCATCATGTTGGCCAAACTGGTCTCGAACTCCTGGCCTCAAGTGATCTGCTAGCCTCTGCTCACACAGTGCTGGGATTATAGGCGTGAGCCACCACGCCTGGCAGTTACCTCTTCTAAATATAACATGCCTACTTTTCTGTGGAGATCATTCCATTCTCTGTTGGATGTAATCTTAATGAGACATTCAACTAAGAACTTTTTTTTTTCCCCTGAGGAAAGAGTGGGCACCTGACCCAAACTAGTCTAACAATGTGCGATTTCTGAAAGTGATTCAAGGTTTGAAAATAACCAAAGGTAATTTATTTTAATGAGAAAATAGCCTATTTATAATTTCCTTGTATTTATGTGTTAGGAAATGCTCTGGTCCATGTCCTTTCAGAAACTTGATGTCTCAACTTCTGTGCCTCCCCCACATCAATCATAAATAAAATTATTGAGAAATATTTTCCAATCACTGCCAATTTTTCACCCATTCTACTTATTATTCCTTTTCTTCTTTATCTCATACTTTAAAGCTTAGTGCAAAAGATGAATTGTAAGAAAACTTCCTAACTCTGGTTTTATCCAGAAGAATATATTACTTCCTAAATCTCTGCCCTTGTGTCATTTAAAAATATATTTCCTTTGTAGTTCCCATGATATTTAATTGTGGCTAATTGAGCATATGACTCTTGCTGGATGACGAGTTTCTTTTAGGGTAGTTAGTGGATTCTTGTAATTTTTGTATCCTCCCTAAATGTCGTTGAGCTGTGAATATAGGAAAACACACAAGGATTCTGTATTTTTTGTGTGGAATGAATACGTGAATAGTATATCTCCAGTGGCTATTTTCTCAGACTGTTCCTTCAACTGAAATCAGAAATTAATCTGAAGTAAACATATCATAGTTTTATCACCATTATAGAAGACATTTCATTTGGCTTTCACAAAGCTGCATGTATTATCTGAATAAACACAATCATAACATCTGAAAAATAAATAAGCATTCACTCAGGAAAGACTGGAAGATGCTTAAATTATTTAGCTTCATGTGTGGGTAGCTGCTATTTTTCCAAGTTCTACAGATGCCAAAGAGTCAAAGGTATGAGCCTTCAGTTTGCCTCATTCTATCTTGTGATAACTTCTTTATAACATATACTCTGTCTACTTCCAGAAAATGAATTTTGAGGTTCATTAAAATAAAGGCACATCCAAGAGAACTGAATTAAACCTGAAAGTAAAATCACAAACTGCTAGAAAAGGGGAAATAGTTTTTCTAATAATTTAACTTCAAACTTCTTACTGAACAAAAAATGGAAATATGATGATTTATAAAATTTAATTTAATTAAAAAAATATATAGCTTTTAATTAACTTATGAATGTTTGGCCCTGCTGTAGTGCATTTAATGTTGCCTTAAAAGAACACCTGAGGCTAGGTAATTTATAAAGAAAAGAGGTTTATTTGGCTCACAGTTCTGGTGACTGGAAAGTTGAAGTTTGGGCAGCTTTATCTGGTGAGGCTCTCATGCTGCTTCAACTCATGACAGAAAGAAGGAAGAGTGTGAGCATATTTAAAGACATCACATAGTGAGAGAGGATGCAAGGGAGAAAAACTGAGGATGTGACTGTTTTCTACAATGCACTTTCCTGGAACATAATCCATACAGAACCCACTCACCCGATGGGAGGGCATTAATCTATTCATAAATAATCCAAACACCATAACTCAAACACCTCCTAGTAGGTGCTACCTTTCAAAGCTACCACATTGGGTATCAAATTTCCATATGAGGTTTAGCAGGGAAAAACCACATACAAACCATAAAAGGACCTCAATTCTTCAGAGATCATTGCTAAAGGATCTTTTAATAATGAGGTCTAGAGTGAAACAAAAGATATATTTGTGGCTTCTAATTATGCAATTTAAAATTTAGCTACAAGTATAGTGAACCAAACCCAAACACAGCAGAGTAAAAGAAAAAACAAAGATCACAGCAGAACTAAATGAACATAGATGAACAAAACACTAGCTAACTGAATCAAACAGCATATCAAAAAATAATCCACCATGATCAAGTGGGTTTCATACCAGCAATAAAGGGATGGTTTAACATACACAAGTAAAAAAAAATACAAAAATAAATAAAACTAGAAGCTGTTTTTTTTTTTTTTAAAGATAAATAAAATTGATAGATCATGAGTGAGATTTACCAAGAAAAGAAGAGGGACAATTCAAATAAGCTCAATTAGAAATGAAACAGGTAATATTACAACCGATACCACAAGAATACAAAAGATCATTCAAGGCTACTATAATCACCTTTACAGATATCATCTAGAAAACCTGGAGGAGATGGATAAATTTCTGGAAATTTAGATTAAATTTAGATTAAACCAGAAGGAAATAGAGACTCTGAACAGACCAATAAAAAACAATGAGATTGAAATGATAATGAAAATATTGCCAAACAAAAAAGTCCAGGACCAGATGGATTCACAGATGAATTCTATCAGACATTCAAGAATTGGTCCCAGTCCTATTCACTGAATCCCAAAGGACAGAGGAAGATGGACCTCTCCCTAAATCATTCTATGAAACCACTATCACCTTAATACCAAAACCTGAAAAGGGCATAACAACAACAAATAACTATGGACCAATATCCCTGATGAACGTAGATGAAAAAATCCTCACAAACTACTAGCTAACTGAATCCAATAGCATATCAAAAAAATAATCCACTGTGATCAAGTGGGTTTCATACCAGGGATGCAGGGTTGGTTTAACACAAACAAGTCAATACACGTGATACACCACATAGACAGAATTAAAAACAAAAAAACACGTGATCATCTCAATAGAAGCAGAAAAAGCATTTAACAAAATCAAGCATCTCCTTATGATTAAAATCCTCAGCACAATTGGCATAGAAGGAACAACATATAAGTTGAAAAATGGCTTTTCAACATAAATGTCAAAAGCCATTTATAACAAACCTGCCGCCAACATTATACTGAACAGGGAAATGATGAAAGCATTCCCCATGAGAACTAGAACAAGGCAAGGATTCCCACTTTCACCACTTCTATTCAACATAGTACTGAGAGTCCCAGTCAGAGCAATCAGGCAAGAGAAAGAAACAAAGGGCATCCAGATTGGTAAAGAGGAAGACAAACTCTTGCTATTTGCTGATGATATGATCGCATACCTAGAAAACCATAAAGACTCATACAAAAAAGCTCCTGGAACTGATAAATGAATTCAGCAAAGTTTCAGGATACAAAATTAATGCACACAAATCAGTAGCAGTGGTATATACCAACAGCAACCAAGTTGAGAATCAAATCGAGAAATCAACCCCTTTTACAATAGCTGTAAAAATAAATAAATAAATAAATAAAAGATTTAGGGATGTGCCTAATGAAGGAGGTAAATGACCACTACAAGGAAAACTATAAAACATTGCTGAAATAAATCATAGACAACACATACAAACGGAAACATATCCCATGCTGATGGATGGGTAGAATCAATATTGTGAAAATGAACATACAGCCAAAAGCAATCTACAATTTCAATGCAATTCCCATCAAAATACCACCATCATTCTTCATATAACAAAAAAGAGTCCTAAAATTCACATGGCACCCAGAAAGAGCTCAAATAGCCAAAGAAAGACTAAGCAAAAAGAACAAATCTGGAGGTATTACACTACAAAATTCCAAATTATACTATAAGACCATAGTCACCAAAACAGCATGGTACTGATATAAAAATAGGCACATTGACCAATGGAACAGAATAGAGAACTCAGAAATAAAGCCAAATAATTTCAGTCAACCACTCTTCAACAAACCAGACAAAAACATAAATTGGGGAAAGGACACTGTATTTAACAAATGGTGCTGGGGTAACTGGCAAGCCACATGTAGAAGAATGAAACCAGATCCTCCTCTCTCATCTTATACAAAAATCAACTCAAGATGGATAAAAGTCTTAAATCTAAGACCTGAAACCATAAAAATTCTAGAAGATAACATCAGAAAACCCTTCTAGACATTGGCTTAGGCAAAGACTCCATGACAAACCAAGAACCCAAAAGCAAATGCAACAAAAGCAAAGACAAATAGGAATTAATTAAACTTAAAAGCTTCCACACAGCAAAAGAAACAATCAGCAGGGTAAACAGATCACCCACATAATGGGAGAAAATCTTCACAATCTCTCTATATAATAAAGGATTAATATCCATAATCTACAAGGAATTCAAACAAATCAACAAGAAAAGGCCAACAGTCCCACCAAAAAGTCGACTAATAGCATGAATAGAAAATTCTCAAAAGAAGATATACAAATGGCCAAAAACCACATGAAAAAATGCTCAACATCACTAATGATCAGGAGAATGCAAATCAAAACCACAATGTGGTACCACCTTACTCCTAAAAGAATTGCCATAAGCAAAAAATAAAACAGTAATAGATGTTGGCATGGATGTGGTGAAAAGGGAACATATTTTACACCTTTTGGGAATGTAAACTAGTACAACCACTGTGGAAAACAGCGTGGAGAATTCTTAAATAACTAAAAGTAGATACACTTTTGATCCAGCAATCCCACTACTGGGTATCTACTCAGAGGAAAAGAAGTCATTATATGGAAAAGAAGTCATTATACAAAAAAGAAACTTGTTTATAAACGCATGTTTATAGCAGCACAATTAACAATTGCAAAAACATGGAACCAGTCAAATGCCCATAAATCAACTAGTGGATAAAGAAAATGTGTTTTGTATGAGTGTATACACACACACACACACACACACACACACACCACACACACCAGGGAATACACACATATACACACCAGGGAATACTACTCAGCCATAAAAAGGAACAAAATCATGGCATTGTTAGCAACCTGGATAGAATTGGAGACCATCATTATAAGTGAAATAACTCTGGAATGGAAAACCAAATATCATATGTTCTCACTTGTAAGTGGGAGCTAAGCTATGAGAATGCAAAGGCAGGAGAATGATACAACAGACTTTGGGGGAAAGGGTGGAAGAGGTATGAGAGATAAAAGACTGTCTATTGGGTAGTGTACACTGCTTGGGTGATGGGTGCACCACAATCTCAGAAATCACCACTAAAGGGACTTATTCATTTAACTAGACACCACCTATTCCCCCAACACTTATTGAAATAAAAATAAATAAACAGAATAGTAGCAAAATTGAATCATGTTCTAAGGTTTTTATCTTGTCTTGTTTTCTCTTTTTCACAAGTATCCCCACAGAACAGAATGAAAAGAAATGTATAAATCTAGCCAACAAATACAACAATCCTAATTTAATAAGGATTAATAATTTTGTTAAAGTGAAAGCCAGGTGATAAAATTAATTTTAAAGACAAAAACTGCAATTACATTTGCACCAATCTAATGTTACAACATAATGTAAACAGTGGAAATTCCCGCTAAACCGCTTATATACACATCAGGCATTTGCTGTGTTTATATTGTGAATAAATTAAAATAAAATTATAAGGTTAACTACATAGAGTTTAATGTTAATATATTCAAAATGTGTAATTCCATAAAGTATGTGTGCATACATTCCTTTGTGCTAGTAGGTGCTTTAGAGAGCTCGAGCCAGATTCTTTTCACTGGGCCACTGCCTTCATCCCACAGGTACTTTGAATATGCTTCAAAGGGATTATGTCTCCAGAGAAATGCCGTTGGGCTGACTATGCTTGGGAGATTACATCTCTCCACCCATAACAACAATGACTGACACATGGGCCACAGGTAGCAGAAAAGCCCCGCTCCTTTCTCTCAAAGCAGGGTATCATTGCTGGGCAAATCACAATGTGTACTTCAGGGCTCTCTATCCCTGAAATGGATCAGGACAAATGTAAACTTTATGTGGGACCACATCATTGCTCAGCCCTTTCCCTGTCCCTCTGTAATTCTTCATGGGTTTTTCCTCCAGAGTCCTTCTATAAGCTATAATGCACCTGAGTCTCTGTCTTAGGCTCTGCCTCTAAAGAACCTGTTTGAGGACTCTTTTGGATAATATGCTACTATCATGTGTTTTTATGTTGAGAATTTCGCTGAAATCCAAAAGCTCCAAAGCCAGTGCTTCAGTCACCATCTGTTTGCAGTCCAGGTGGACTGAAAGCAGAAAAATTTCATCAGACTTGATATCAGGTATATACTGACTGCTGTGTAATGGTACCATCTAAGAAAGAATGTAAGGAAAACAATCTAGGGTAGTTGACGCATAGTCATCAAAATCACATCTAACTGTAAAATCACATCACGCTCTCCTATATCAAGTATTTCTTTGCTAATAAAACGAAAATTTTGCTCTTCAATCTGAAAGGCCATTATTTTTTTAAAAGAACCTATATACATTATGAGTAAATGACACATGGTTTTGCCAAACTCTTAACTAGCACTACCTATCTAAAATTGCTACATGCATACCAAGATGAGCACTGTTTGACTACAAATATCCTTTCATCCAGATCTGATGAAATATTTTAACTGTGGATATTTAGAAGCTTAGTCTTAGCCTAAGTAGTCATTATTTCCCTGATGATCCTTAGAATAAATCTAAATACAAAAGTAATTTTTCAGTTTCAGATTCAGATTCAAATGTGCTAAATATTCTAAAGTTCTAATTTTTGCTATTGTTATTCTAAGAAGTCGTTTACTTTTGTAAATTTCAGACATTGCTTTGTTGCATCTCTTTCCCTCTTTGCACAGCCTGGTATTTCTGTACATTCTGCTCTTACTGCACTGAAAATACTTATCTGATTCTGTTTGCAGAAATAAATGGTGGCTTTGTCTTTTGTACTCCCTTATTAAGCTGCGCCCCAGTGTTTGCTTCTCAAAACCGTACCCTAGCAGACCACCTGACTGTGGCATCCTTGTTTCTTAATGGATTCTACCTTAGAAACACAATTACCATATCGGTAGCTTCACTGATCCTTTCTAGTCTTCTTGACCATTTCTTTTAGTTTAACCAATAGCCCGAGTCCAATGTTAACCACCCTAACCATGACAAATCATCCATCTCCCTTGTCCCTTAGGCTTAAATAATCCCTCTATGCATAACAGGAAGCACTACTTATTCTTTTATCACAAGAGTTTTGAGGGGGAGACTATGTACTTGGCAGCCAAAAACATTTTTCCCCATAGTCTTTTTTAATCTCTGCTTTCCCACAACTGTACAAAAAGAAGAGAAAATGTAAACTTGAGTCTCATTCAAACTGATGAACTGCTAGAACATTTAACTTACATTTAAGAACATATTTAAAAGAAATTTTCAATTACTATAGGATCTGCTATGTGCTAGACACTAGGCTAGGCACAGAAATATGAGAATATACATCACAATATTACTACCTTTAAGAGTTTAAATAGGAACATCCATATTAATAATATTTATAAAATAATGGCTCATGTTTAGTAGAAGTAGGAAGAGCTACACAAAGAGGATGTCCCAATACTGACATGGAATTTTGAGATAGCTTCACTAAGGAAGTACTATAAATAGAGCCTTAAAAAACAAGAATTTTTTATCAAATAGATAAAATAATGAGGATAAAATAATTAAATTAAGGATTCACATGATCAAGGTATAGAAGAATAGTAGAACATAGGTTGGTTAAATATTAGGAGTCTGCAATACATGGGCATGTAGTAAGAAATCAGGAAGGTAATTTGGCAAGATGAAACTGGGAAAGTAGATGGATTTTTAATTATTTTTGATGAATCAATAATAGCTTTGGACTTATTTTTAGGATTTAATGTTAGGCAACTTTTGTTCAAGTGGGCAAAGTCAGAAAACAGCAAAATATCTATGAGTCACATTTTTAAGATTCAAACAGAACAAAGCTTTGAGTCCTATAGGAGAGTGACTACACGTACTACGTGTGTGTGCATGTGTGTGTGTGTGTGGATCCTTGCAAGCTATGTTATTTATTTTACGGGATAAAAGAATACCAGTAAGATAATTAGAGTTCGATTTTAGTCACTAAAAGATTAATATGTGAGGACATTTGTGACTTAGCAGTACCAAGCAGCTTTCCAGTGCTATATTTTACCTTTGTATAATGCTTTGAAATACAATGAGGATCCTCGCGCATTACTTCACCTCTTTCTCCTAACCACTCCAAGAAATAGGTATTACAATCGTCTTTATCTAACAGAAAAAGTGATACTCAGAGAAGTGAAGTGCCTTACCCAAAATCATAAAATGTTTTAATAGCAGAATGCATGTGTGTCAACAACACAGAGCATTGAGAAATCCAAGAGACATAGCCCATTGCTCTCAGCCAACCTGTCATCTGTCCTCACAGTTAAAATAAGCTTTATCTTCAAGGCCCATAAAAGTCATATCTTAACCATAGGCACTTTTCAATTATCAATGCAGAGCAGCACCATCCTCACGCATACCCTAGTGTGCTACACTGCACAACTCTGGAGAGATCTGAGCACCACCATCTTGAGATGCAGCCCTAGTTGTGTTGAAGTGCAGTTCTGCCCCTCCCATGAGGCAGCTCCTCCTCCAATGCCCAGCATCTACCACTGCCTTAATCACTGGGCAAGATGTTCTTGCTTTGGAATAAGGTGTGTGTGTGTGTGTGTGTGTGTGTGTGTGTGGTATTTTAAGACTCTTTTTGACTCCAAGGTGTATGTTTTCTGTGAAGTCCTTCTTTCCTTATTCCTGTGCCTTGGACAAGCTAGGAGAACAGGTGGGCTGCATGTAGACTGCAAGGACGGTTGTCTGCATCCTTATAGGCAATGTAAGGATATCGAGAGTCCTGAATTTCTGTTTTAGGAAGATAACTCTGGTGATTGTTAAATTTTCTACCTCAGAATCTCACTCGCCAAAAAGAGAAATCTCATAGGTTTAATTTCTTGATTTCAGACATGGTCCAGGACATATTTGAAGGTGGTAACTCTTAGAAAATATTTCTCCTTTAAATATGTAAATGTAACCTGAACGACAAATTCTCCTGGGGGATCCTATCTCCCTTCTTTCTCTCCTCTTGGTGTGCATGTTGTGGTGGCTTCAGAAGCCCATTGCAATCAAACAATAAAGATTTGAAGTAAGTTTAGTGCCATTTAGATGAATGAATAAAAGAGATTTATTAACCTATATGGTTGAAACATAAGTTGTGAATGAAATCTATAGAGAAGAATGGGAATAGAGAGTAGACAGTAAAGAATTACATGAAGAAAGATGTTGACAGCAACAAAATAAAACTGTTTCAGAATTGATATTAACTGGGTGATTTGGGTATTAATTAGGCAGTTTGGATATTAATTAGATAATGTTTCTTTTGTAGAGTCCTATGAACTATAAATGAACCTGCAAGGATGGTCGTATGTGTGTGTGTGTGGTGTGTGTGTGTGTGCAAGTAAAATCCTGGGAATGGTGCCAAATTGAAGTTCTTGGAAAATTGAAGTCCTCAATTTTCCTGGAGAACAGGTTTAGTAGTATTAGTAGAAGCTTCAGTAGCAACATCAATGAATTATATTTAGGATGACCCGATACAAACATCTTCAGGGCTGGAATGCTTGCTCTGTCCTTCATATTGAAGGAAGAGTCATTCATTACTGCTTCAAGGAAGGCCTACTCAAAAAAAAAAAAAAAAAAAAATCCCTGGTAACGGAGATTTATCCTTTCCATGGAATACTACAATTTGAGAAGATCACTGGAATTAGAGCCAGTCAAATCTTGGCCCTTTTGGGCCAAGAATCCTCAGAAGTACATTTTAGCACTATTTATTCAATTTGATGGGCATCGGCTGACAAAACGATGAGCTAGTATTTTCCACAATAGAGATTCAAGAATTATTGTTTTTCTCTCTAGAAAGCAAATCAAAAAAAGTAGAATCTACTATAATATATGAAACTTTTTAGCTCAGTTTACTCCATTCTTTTTTTTTTTTTTTTTTTTTTTGAGGCGGAGTCTCGCTCTGTCGCCCGGACTGGAGTGCAGTGGCCGGATCTCAGCTCACTGCAAGCTCCGCCTCCCGGGTTCACGCCATTCTCCTGCCTCAGCCTCCCGAGTAGCTGGGACTACAGGCGCCCGCCACCTCGCCCGGCTAGTTTTTTTGTATTTTTAGTAGAGACGGGGTTTCACCCTGTTAGCCAGGATGGTCTCGATCTCCTGACCTCGTGATCCACCCGTCTCGGCCTCCCAAAGTGCTGGGATTACAGGCTTGAGCCACCGCGCCCGGCCACTCCATTCTTAAAAAAATAAGATTTAGCATGCTAAACACCTGACTATCTAAAATATTAGTTCTGTAAGAGTAAGAAAGGTGTCATGTCCCTAATGTTTACAGCCTTGCTTTAGACATAGCAGACCATCAATCAATATTGGTGAATAAATAAATGATGCATGCAATAGAGTTATAGCTACCTACTGTTGTAGCCCCTTACCACTATTAAACGTGTTTAAAGTTATGAAGTTAAATTACTGTGGTTGAAAATATTAAATGTGAAAGATTACCAATTAATGTGGACAAGGGAAAATAATGCTTCCCTTTTCTAATCAACTCCCTGAGTCCCTTAAGTACCACTGAGGTGCCTTTAGTTGAGTTTGGATGTGTAAAGTTTGCCTGTTTGCCACTTGCCAGCAGATGGCCTAATTATTCCAACATTCACTAAGCATTGGACCTATTCTTTATAAAGAAAAGCCGTTGATGAGAAATAACTTTCCTTGATTTTTTTTTCTTTTTAGCAGACAACATTTTAGTATATTTCGCATTATTTTTCGTTGGATTAAATAATTGATTAGATATGCTAATTTTAACACAGCCTATTGTAATCAATAAGGAAAGAGTACAGTTTTTTTTAAATACATGCCAAATCATCTAGGACAATCTATAGAGGTGACATACTAATATCATTGCCTCAGAGATAAATTGATTCATCAGCATCTATGAGTAAATGAGACTCTTTATTTTCCTCTAGACAGTCCTTACAAGTCATTTATAGTATTGTTCACATATAGATAACTTTATAAATTTTTCTGAAATTCAGTGAAAAGAACTGTGATGTCCAGACTCATTTTACCTATAACAAATTTGCTCATGTTTCTGAGGTTATTTACAGATTTATCACTTAATTGTAAGGGAAAAGTATTTTATCATCTGTTAAACATAGCAAATTCATTATTTATGAGTGAATATGAAAGAGATAATATGTAAAAAATAGGAGAAAGAGCAAGAGGTGGAGGGAGGAATTATTAATTAATTTAATTAAGTATACTCTTTTTGATATCCTACTTTATTAACTCTACTAATATAAAAATACATCATTCCATTATTTACTTTCTTTTGCATCTTGTCTACTTCTTTAGGGGCATTAAATATTCAATTGTTGTGCCCTTTTTAAATGTCAGCAGTATAAGAATGGGGCTCCATCTGTCTCATTTATTACTGTTTACATACTGACCACCTGCAACAGTGCCTGGCATATGGAAATAATTCATTTAATATTTATGGACCGCATCAGTTTTATTTTGAGCACCTTTTCTAAGGTAAACCATTACAAAAGAAAAATGAGGTTTGGCATAATGATTGGGTATCTTAATCTTGGGCCGTTCAGAAATTAAAATAATCTAGCAAGTTATTTATTGAAAACTTGCTCCATCATACCTGCTTGTATCTTGAAACATATAGCTCCCTCTCCCTCTTTTTGATGTATTACTTGTTGCAAAAGTTACCTAGGAAATAAAGATTCTTCTTGAGGGAAATCAATTATCTGTCCCCAATCCTAAAATGTCATCATAAAAAAATGAAATGAAAATAGAAAGAAATTCCAGAAATAGCATCAACAATGCTATGCTGGTGCACTTTGAAAATTAGGAACTGGGTTCATGGTGCTTGGTTTATTTATTGTAATTAATATGTATATTAAGTCCTTTTAGAAATACTAAATATTACATCCTAAAGTGTTTTTTTAAAAGAAAATGGAAAGGCTATAAAAAGGCATTTTAACCATTTTTATCCCTGATACTCCATTTCCTTTCACTTGTGGCTTAACCAGGATTTTGAAAGAAGAAAAGTAGGCTGTTCTGTGCCCATCATGGCATCTGTCTGGTTAGCCTTTTAAATACATTTGATATTGTACAGATATTGCTTCAGTATTTAGAGAAGAAAGACACTTTTGTTTCCCAGTGGAACTGTGATTTGCTTTCTTCTTTGACAGTTTACAATATTGTTTTGTTTTTTGCTAAGCAAATCATTGGAAAATTATTTTTTGTTAAACATGAATGTGGTATTTAAGATTTATGACTGTGTCATTTTTAATCCACATTTTAAAAATAAAACCCACAGGAAAAGAGTATAGCCTCACTAAATACACAACTGATTTACTGACATAAATATATATATTTGTAGTTAAAAATAATAATGTTTAAACATAAATTTAAAAACCTAGATCTTTCAATAGAGTTCAAAGTCCTAGAAAATTCACGATAGCCTAAATATGGCATCAACTAAATATCCATCAGTGGATATGTCAATAACAAAAATGTAGTATATATACACAATGGAATACTATTTAGCAATAAAAAGGAAAGCCATATTGTCATTCACAACAACATGGATGAGCCTGGAGGACATTTACAAGTGAAATATGCCCAGCATAGAAAGATAAATACCAGACGTTCTCACTCATATGTGGAGACTAAAAAAAAAATTGAGCTCATAGAAATAGAGAAATTGTGGTTATTAGAGGCTGGGAAGGGTGGGAAAGAGGGGTTGGTTAGCCAATACAAAGTTAGAGTTAGATGGATGGAGTAAGTTCTATTGTTCTGCAGCACTGTAGGATGGATATGGTTCACACTAATTTAGTGTGGACTTTCAAAAAGCTAGAAGGAAGGATTTTGAATCTTCACAACACAAAGAAATGATAAACATTCATGGTGGTAGATATGCTAACTACCCTGATTTGATCATTACACTTTGTATACATGGACGGAAATGTCACTCCATACCCCTTAAATATGTACAATTATTACCTGTCAACTACAAATAAAAGGAAATAAAAAAATAAGCAGGGGATGGGAGACAATCTCAGAAGGTTCTGGAAGGATGTTTGGTGTTGTAAAATTGATTTTTAAGAATGACATGAAACTTGTGACTCAACTTCAGAGTTCTATCTCCCTTATCCAATACTTTCAGTGTGTAAAAAATAAAAGATGTCTGCACAAGCTTATTTATTTTTAAAATGATTTTAGGAAGTTTCTCAAATGTGCCCAAGAGGCTTTGGATATTAGTATCGGTAAACAGCAAAATGTTAACACTTTTATATTCTTAATGTAAAGATAATCGTTGCTTTCAAGATTTTGCTTATATTTTGGAGAATTAATATATTTATGCTACATTCCTTACTATCAACAAAGGAATTGATGTAGATTCTTCACAATGTATCATTATTTTATCTAATTCTGGTTTTTAAAATAATTCAAAAAAGCATGCGGTAAGCAACACCTGGAATTTGAACTCTGCTAAGTAATGATAAAATCATGATTTGAATCATTTCTTTTTTTATATAAAAGGATATTTTGATTGTAAATTTCATGTTGTACCCTTTTCTTTTTGATTGGTTGGTTGACTCAGGGACAGAGATATTATTAGAGGTAAGCATTATTTGAGACAAAACGATGAACAAAAACAGATTAAAATCTCTGCCCTTAAAAATTTACCTTTTAGTGGCAAATAACAACATATGTAATTAAATATATATTATGTCACAAAATGGTAAGCAAGAAAGGGATAAAATAAATACATCCTGGCTCTATTGTTTACCAGCTAGGTGACTTTGGTCAAGAAACTTTCTCTAATGTCCAATTTTCTGCGTTTAAAATGGGCCTAATGCTTGCTGCAAATGGATGTCATAAAAAGTAAATGAGATAGTAAATATCAACCGCTTGACTAAGTGCGTGGTATATAGTTACATCTCGATTAAAGTCATAATAAGTCATTTTAATTAACAGTATGTAAAAACTTTCATTTAATTGGGGAGCAACAATATGAATTTTCAAGCAATGATTGATAGAGATGGATAGATAGGGAGTGTTAAAGGAGAAAAAGAAGTCAGGAATAATGTCATTTAGATGGATTCATGGATGTTATCGGTTTTAAACTGGATTTTACACAATTTTGGGGGAATGATTTGTTTTTTAAAAAAATCATGGGTGAAGGGGAATTATATACATGAAAAGGTAGTGTTAGCAAAGGTTTTCTTAAAAAAATAAAAAACCTTTATGAAATAGGCACCATGGGAAAGAACAGTTAGGCAATATTCAGTACTAGGCCCTAGAGAGATTCTTGATATTTTTTGCTAAGAGAAAAAGGCACTTTCACTAAACAAGTGTTTTACCCCCAAAGATATTAAAACAGAAATTGGTAACAGAGATATCCTAATTAGAAAAATAACCTGGAAGACAAAATCTGTGATAAAGTGAGGATATACATCTCTCTGTACATGGGAAGAAGAATCAGTGTTATGGTTACCAGAGAAGGTTGAGTTCACAAATCCCAGTAGACCTGGGATATCTCTACTCCAGTTAATCAGGACATGGACAGAGACTCTTCTCGAATACCTGACAGCAGTTCAACAAGGGCAACACTGACCTTCAGTAGTGGAAGGTGACTACTGTATTCAGAAAGTCACAAAAACAGGGAGTCTGCTTAAACAGTAAATAAAAACGTTGTGTAATAAAGCTCAGTATTAAGAAGAGTAGCACAGAGAATGCAAGGTAAAGAATGGAGGAGCAGAATGAGAATGAGGCAAAGGCGGGAATTCAGAAATAAGGCTAGTTTATTTTTCATAATTGAAGACTTGATTTACTTCAAAGTTTATGAGGATCATTTTTATTTCATTTATTTATTTAAGACAGAGTCTTGCTCTGTCGCCCAGGTTAGAGTGTAGCAGCGTGATCTCAGCTCACTGCAACCTCCGCCTCCAAGGTTCAAGTGATTCTCCTGCCTCAGCCTCCCGAGTAGTTGGTATTACAGGCGCCCACCACCATGCCTGGCTAATTTTTTTGTATTTTTTAGTAGAGACAGGGTTTCACCATGTTGGCCAGGCTGGTCTCAAACTCTTGACCTTGGGCGATCCGCCTGCCTCGGCCTCCCAAAGTGCTGGGATT
This sequence comes from Trachypithecus francoisi, assembly GCF_009764315.1. Lineage (NCBI taxonomy): Eukaryota > Metazoa > Chordata > Mammalia > Primates > Cercopithecidae > Trachypithecus > Trachypithecus francoisi. The sequence continues at coordinate 100,443,204 of NW_022681454.1, forward strand.
ACAGGCATGAGCCACCACACCCGGCTGTTTCCGAGAATTATTTAAGGGGCATCTGTTTTTCTACAATTATTTCTGAGGAGTTAAGCCATTAGGTTGAGAGCCAGTAGTTCTGTGAAAAGGAGGGAAGAAGAGGCAGGAAAATATTGGAATAACAAAAAGCTTTTGGACAGCAGAAAGAACATGCAGTGAAAGCATACATTCTCAGGCTAATTGAATATGTGAGGGTAACTAATTCAAAGAATATATTCCCTAAATGAATAAGCTGGCCTAATAATTTTAAAATCTCTACTTTATTCTCTACAAATATAAAAGAGGACAACAGGCAAACCATAAGACATTTTTGTCATCGCTTTTCCATATTCACAAACATCTGCTTTTCATCTTTAGAGGACATCCATTGAGTGGCATCAGAGATCCATGGAATAAAAAACAAATTCTGTCTTAAAATATTAGAATATAATATTTTATTATATTCTAAAATGTCGACAGTTTCTTTTTAATCTAGGAAGAGGATATAAAAGTTAACTATTTTAGACAATGTGTTTTTTAGGGTATTTCATGGCACTAATTATCTACATTCTATGATAAATGAATATGAGAAATACTGTTAGATGCTTGTGGCCACAGCCACTGTCTTATCCCTTGTAAATGATATATACATTCATCTTTGATAATTAATTAAGGAATAAAGTAATTTTAGTGTTTAAGTAATTTGAAATTTTCTTAATGTAGGGATTTTTAAATACACCATACATAGACATAGTTTGAATCAACCATCAGGTATTTGTTGAAAACTACTTTGGCTAGCATTAGGGGAAAACACAAAAAGCATAAAGTACAGTAAGGTTTGGTTTTTGCCCTTGGGAATCTTGAAGCCTCTTGAGGAAAAAGACATATCACAGATACATGTATGTACACATACACACATGTAAATGAAAAACAATATATAATTTAATGTTATAGGGGTCCAAAAAAATGAATGACTAACTTCACAGAAAAGAAGTATTCTTTAAACACAAAAATTTAAAAACACACATATATAAATGTGTATATCTTAATTTCTATATTGTTACCTTTTGCTTCTGAAACTTCACCTCACTATTCTGAAATTAAGAGCAACAGACATGGAGTGCCAGGTATCAGAGGATACAGGGAGTGACAAGAAGAGAAAGCCAGGAACCATACCCATACATAGACACAAGCTCACATACATGCACACAAACAAAATAAAGAATACCCACTAAACAGAAATGGTTGATAGATACCAGAATACTTAAATATGTGTGCATCTGAAAGCACTCTTTTGTATTGCAAAAATAAACACAAAACACACATGCACACACCCAATCATATATACAACACACTGAGAAACTGAATATATAAACAGACAAAGGCCAAATCATATATAAAAGTGGAAGTTTGAGTAGTTGGGCACCATGCGTACAGCTGTCCCAGCTACTCTGGAGGTGGACACCTGCTGTCCCAGCTATTCTGGAGGCTGTGACAGGAGGATTAAGTGAGCCTCGGAGTTTGAGTCAGGCTTGGGCAACATAGCAAGACCCCCCTCTCTAAAAAAATAAAAATGAAACTGAGACCAACAACCTGCAACAACCTGCCTAGGAAACTAACCTTTCATTCACAATAAACAAACCAGGAAACCAACCTGTTATAGGTCAGACTTGCAGGAATCTCTCTGGTGACAATCCAAAAAGCTAAACAATAACTTCTGTAACAATCAGCTCAAAATGTCCAAGGCTTGATTAATAACTGACAGCTTCCCTTATTTTTGTCCCCAACTTGAACTTGGGGCCAGTCAGAGAAAGCCAAATATGTACTCCTAACCAATCACATAGGATTCCCTGGTTCCAGTTATGCTGCCTACAGTTTCCCAAGATCAACAGCCTACAATCAGGATATACCCAAAGACTTTTTTCTTTTCCACTATAAAGCTTTCCCACTCCTCTGTCTGCCTTTGAGTGCCTGCCAAAATGAGAGTGACAGTGGCAGACTCCCTTGCTATAGCAAGGAAAGAATAAATAGCCTTTCCTTTTCTCATTTCGTTGGTTTTCATTTCTTCCCACAACACATTCACACACACATGCAAACTATGCAATACATGGTGTAAGTGCTCAGACACTCAAATTAAACTAGTATATATTCATTTGATGTTTATGCTTATTACGTCTGCAAATACTCTGTATAATTTAGAAGATATACACATAAATTTATACAGAATTTATTTCATTAAATTACATATAAATTTCATGTTAATTACATATATGTATTATGCTACAAAAAGCAACATATGGGGTGTTAGTCTATCAAAAGTGATATTGCATTCTTTGCCCAAAATATTTAGTTAGCATTTCTCAAGATACCAAACACACATACACACATACACATACACGCCGACACAAATTCTTGAAAGTTTTTTCTTCCTTATTAAACCTCGGCCATTTGCCCTAGTCTTTCACATTCACTAGGCCTCAACAAAGGCACTAAGTGCTTTCCAGAACATAGATTTAAATGAGGTCCCTGCCCAGAGGGCTTACAACCTAATTAGACAGAGACAGTTGACCAACATATGCCCACAGACTACAGTTGGCCACTTATTTATTCTCTAATTAACATAAAGCAGCAGGACAGCAACTCTGCCTGTGCTCATTGAGCAGAGAACGTCTGTGTATGCTGTGGAACTCTGTGGGAAATGAGACTGCTGCTTTCTGTGGGGGTTTTCAGCACACATTCTCTCGTTTCTTGCTTGTCTTCATAATTAATATTCCAGTGCATATCTTGCTGAGACTATATATGGCCAAGCAAACAGACCCCTATGGCACAGCAGAACCGTTTACCTCAGCTGTCTTGATGATCAATACAGGCCACTAGATGGTTGATTTGACTGTTGCATATGCAACTCTATTGATATGACAGGCCACAGTAAACAAAAATAGTTATACTCTGCTTTAATTGAGCAGTTTCAACCACACAAGAAAAGGTTTCACCTGATAGTGCTAGATTGTGAAGGTCTGGTGACTTTTTACCTTTCCACTGTCCTTCCTAAATATTACTGAAAACTCTTTCATGTTGAAAATTTTTCTCTATCTAGGTGTTTTTGACGTGATTCTCAGAAGCATTTGAAGTGACATAAAACACAAATAGTGCCACACTACCTTAAAAAATTAAGTATGCGAGTATATTATGATGTAAGGAATATAAGTATGGGAACAGATAAGGTTTGATAAAAAATGTGTGCCTGAAATGCATGTGGAGAGCTCACAAGTATTTACTAGATGAAGTCCCACCGTGAGAATGGTGAATTTTTTTTACTACTTATTAACTGTTGACCCAGACAGAATAATGCAAACCAGAAAATAACATATATTTTTCTAACTCCAGGAATATAGCCAATGGTGAAAAAGTGTAAAGTGAATTTGTTTTCAAGTTCTAGATATTAAGTATTGCAAGTTACTAACCGTCTAGTGCCTCCTTTAAAATTCTGTTTAATGCTGTAGTAACACTAGTTTATATGTTCTAGGAATAAGAGCCATGAGTTTTTCATCCTGTGGTTTTTAATTTGCTATTAGAAATTGTGGTATGCTTCTTTTTTTTCTTTTTGATATTGTTTCTCCCACTATTCCATATTATTTCTTAAAGAATAGTATAGGCATTGAAGAATGTGATTTCTTATATTATTCTTTCTTTGTTAAATTTTAATATATTAAAACTCACACACAATTGCCATTGGAAAATAACTGCATTATTTTAAGTGTTTCTCAAATGAACTTGAAAATAATACAGTAGATAATTGAACTGTAAACTCCTACAGCAGACTTATGTGCAAATATATTTTTTCTATAAATTATAAATTTGTGGACTTATTGCTTAGTTGCTGAACTAAAGAAATAGGCAGTCTCATTCAAAGTGTAGTTTAAAGAAACTTTCAGATCGAATGATATAAAGAAGGGCCTGTCTTCACAAGACAAGTGAACAGAAGGCCTATGTCAAAATGTAAAAATATTTTAAACTCTCTATACAGTATAGCTTTTATTATAATTCTTTCTAAACAGAGACCCAGAAACACTAGCATTATTGTTTTTACATGATAAATTGAAGTGGTATTATCAGACTAGCCACATTTCAGAATCTAGGTATTTTAGTAAATGTCTTTGATCTCAAACACTTTGCACTTTAGAAATAAATGGTCATTTTAGTTTGTTTGAATCAGATTGTTGGCTTCAATTTTTTCTTTCTCTATGCACCTGTGAACATGCTCACTACAGTGAAAATAAAATCCAAATTGAGACACATATCCAAAGTTAATGGAGTTTCACTTACTTCTATTCTTTATATCTGGAAATTGAAGCCATTTAGTTTTTGTTTGCTTTTATTCTTTTTTCCCCTCTCTTCTCTCCCATCTTCCATTTCCATCATGGAAATTTCATGCAGCAAAACATGAAATTCCATCTGGGTTGATCTAACCTCATGGCCTCCTCCAAGCATGCTGGAGAATCAGTGCTCTGTCACCTCTGAGAATAAAATTTATTTTGGATTTTTCTATTGCTTGCCTCTGGTAGTTGGATCCTTATTTGCTAACTGGCTGACTTACTTTAACTTTAGTATGATATAATTGTCCTTTATTGCAGGTTTGACTTCAGTACTTTTCAAATCATGACCAAATTGATACAGGTCAAGATATGGTGCACCCCTCCCATTGAGTGAAGTACTTAACTCAAAATTTCAGTGTTAAATTTTTGAACCAAAACTAGGAAATGCAGTTTAAAAAGAAATGGTAGCAACTCTATTCTTAACATTCAAGTTCTAAAATTTTGTCATTGATCCAAAAACATGTCCTTAAGAAATAGTTATTTTCATATAATTGTAACAATCAGCAAATCAGCACAATAAAAATCTAGTAGTTTTGTCAGCATCTGTAAGATTTAGTAGTTTGGATAGTACTTAATAAATAGAACTAGCATTTCTGGGTGCCTGCCAGTTGACCATCTGTCTAGGTTGTCCATGGAGAATCAGAACAACTGAACATTTTGGTACATCCAATTACATGGAGCAACTACCAAATCTGTTATAGGTTACAACAGAAGAGAATATTACCAAAAGATTGAATTAATTGATTTCATGTTGAGAATTTGGGGAACCTGGAGATACCCATGGGAACATCTCTGCGAGTCAGTAAGTTGAATAAAAATGTAAATGAATTAAATAAAGGTCATCTTTCTTAAAGGTGTTTTTCTAGACATTTCGAGATATACATGATAACATAATCCTTGCCCTCTATTGCATGTGAAATTGAGACACATATCTAAAGTTAATGGAGTTTCATTGGATGATTGGAGTTTCATTGGAGATTCATGATTGGAGTTTCATTGGAGATTCATTGTGCTAGACCCTCACAATCTAGCACTATCAGGTGAAACCTTTTCTTGTGTGGCTGAAACTGCTCAATTAAAGCAGAGTATAACTATTACAGTGAAAATAAGATTTTCATTGTAAATATCTCTAAATGATAGTGGTATTTTTGTTGTTAGAATGTTGAAATGGGAAAACTACTTCCACGTGGGGGTTAGGTTAGCACTTGTGTTAAGTCTCAAATATGGGCATGCCTTTAAGAAAATGAAATTAGGGTTGAAGAAATATCAAGCAGAGAGAAAGCTTGACAAGTAATAAGGAGGTGAGTTAGGGAATTAGAGAAAGCTATAATTGACTAACGAATCAGACTAGGGCCAAATCAAATTGAGTCATTAGTATCATCTTTAGAAATCTAGACTTAAGCCACAGAGAGCCAGTAAGGAATGTTAAGCAATGGAGACCATAACATTTTGGTAGATTATAATACATGAGAGAAAGTATAGTTAGAAGAATCTGGAAGGAAACTCTTAGAATAATACAACTTCAAAGAAATAATACCTTCACTAGGGCAAATATAGAGAGAAAGAGACAAGGCTAAGACAGAAGTGAAATAATTCATCTGGATTTAGGTAAAGGTAAAATGAGAAAAGATCAAGATGAATCTGATGTTTCTTAAAAGAAGGACATTGGCAACTACTTCTACTTTCTTTTCAGTGATATGTCAAGATTCACCTACAAATAGAGGTGTGTCAAAAATCTATGTAAACATGGCAGTTGCATAGCAAAGACATATCTATTTTCTTCTAAAACATTACTAAAACGACAATAAGACAATCAAATTGTGCCAGGCTACTATGACAAACACTGGCACAAGTGAAACAGTAGGTTGGAAGAGAGGAAAGCAGTGATACAGACCCATCCAAGAGGCAGAAGTTATAGTATTTGTGCTTACGTGGAAGCTTATCAACAAGAAGTGTCCAATCTGCTTCACAGCTCCATGGGTAGTCTAAGGTTTAAGGAACTCAAGTGGAAGGGATATGAGGATGTAATTAAAGGTTTATGTAGTTAACATTATGGTTTGCCGGGCGTGGTGGCTCACGCCTGTAATCCCAGCACTTTGGGAGGCTGAGGTGGGAGGATCACGAGGTCAGGAGTTCGAGGTCAGCCTGACCAATATGATGAAACTCCCTCTCTACTAAAAGTACAAAAATTAGCCGGACGTGGTGACATGTGCCTGTAATCTGTAATCCCAGCTGAGGGAAGCTGAGGCAGGAGAATCGCTTGAACCAGGGAGGTGGAAATTGCAGTGAGCTGAGATCGTACCACTGCACTCCAGCCTGGGTGACAGAGTGAGACTCCATCTCAAAACAAACAAACAAACAAACAAACAAAAAACATTATGGTTTGATCAAATAGTTCCCTCTTTTTTATCGGGGCACAGGTAGGCTTGTACTTCCTGAAATCTCTTGTGGGTGGGTGGGACCAGAAGATTCATCCTGGCTAATTAGATGTGGGATGAAGTAACTTACTTAGGTCACTTCAAGTCAGAGGAAACACCAGCCAATGTGAGGCCCTCCAGAGACCTCCCTTCTCTACCGAATGGTTCCTAGACAAATTTAAGATGATTGATGTTCCATCTTCATGAGTCCTTGAATGAGATGAAGAGAAATGAAACTCAATATGTTATAGGCATATGGTATGATTAAGAAATTATTATTTTTTCTTAAAGTTGAAGATTTTGGGTTCTTTTTCACTATAGCAAAACTTATTCAAGCTTGACTGATACAATCTAGGTGCAGAATGAATAAATGTCCCTCACTTTGCACAACTAGGAAATGACCCTCAACTCCAGGTTTATCTCTGGAGAAACTGAACTTAAAAGGTTCTAGCTTTGGAGTTATCAAATCTGCAGAGAGTTAGTAATAAGTTAAAAGACTGAAATGAAGGACTTATATGAAATATACTACACTGAATCAAGATGCCTTCTGCCACTACCCAGCAATAGAAAAACTGAGACATACAAATGTGTATTTGCCAGTGACGATTATGAAGAATTCTCTGCAGTAACTGACCAGCCTGAAAGAAAGGCCTATGGATACTGATATTAAAAATTGCTTTAATGAAAAGACCTGCTCACAGCTTTATCATGTTATAGCAGGGCATTTCCTGCTCCCTCCACAAACACCAACATGTGGTCAAATCAATAATAAAGAAAGAAATAAATTAGAAAGAAAAATAAAAAGGTTATAAAATATCAAAATGCATGGCAAGTGTAAGGTTAGAATTTTTTTCTTTCTTTCTTTTTTTCTTTTTTTTTGAGACAGAGTCTCACTCTGTTGCCAGGCTGGAGTACAGTGGCGTGATCTCGCCTCACTGAAACCTCTGCCTCCCAGGTTCAAGTGATTCTTCTGTCTCAGCCTCCCAAGTAGCTGGGACTATAGGAACGTGCCACCATACCTAGCTAAGTTTTGTATTTTTAGTAGAGATGGGTTTCACCTTGTTGGCCAGGATGAACTCGATCTCTTGACCTCATGATCTGCCCGCCTCAGCCTCCCAAAGTGCTTGAATTACAGGTGTGAGCCACTGCACCCAGCCAGATGTAGTTTTATGAAAGTTTTTTTTTAGTGTAATTATATGTGTCGTTGTGTATATGTGATGTGTGTGTAAGAATAAGATAAAAAATGTACTTATTATTGAGGTTTCTAGGTTTATCAAATAAAAATCCAGGACACTGAGGTAAATCTAACTTAGAATATATATTTTAGAAATTAAAAAGATGGGCCAGGCACGGTGGCTCAAGCCTGTAATCCCAGCACTTTGGGAGGCCGAGACGGGCGGATCACGAGGTCAGGAGATCGAGACCATCCTGGCTAACATGGTGAAACCCCGTCTCTACTAAAAAATACAAAAAAACTAGCCAGGCGAGGTGGCGGGCGCCTGTAGTCCCAGCTACTGGGAGGCTGAGGCAGGAGAATGGTGTAAACCCGGGAGGCGGAGCTTGCAGTGAGCTGAGATCCGGCCACTGCACTCTAGCCTGGGCGACAGAGCCAGACTCCATCTCAAAAAAAAAAAAAAAAAATTAAAAAGATGATATCTCAAATTAAAAAAATATCTCAAATTAAAACAATAGTAGAAAAGTTCCAAGATTTAATGGAACAAACAACTCTGAAAGTAAAATAGAACAAAATAAGAGTAGAAAAAAATCCAAAATATACAGGAAATTAAAATGACAATCCAGAGTAGGAAGTATCACATATTTTCTAAGATCTGAAAGATAGAAAATTATCAAAGAAATAACACAACATCATTTCCAGAACTAAAACCATGAAACTTCAGATAGTGTCCCAAATTATAAAAGATAAATCACCAATGTTAAATTATATTACTGTGAATTTTGCGAACATCAGAGATAAAATAAAGGACCTCCAAATAAAAGGAAGACTTGTGTGAGACAAAAGTTGAAGTATCTAAAAGAAAAAAAAATTCTTAACTTTGCTAGAAAATATTAGAGCAATGCCTACACATTTGGCAGTCAAAATATTTTAAAATCTAGAATTCTACACTCAAACTCTTTATCATTTGTGAGTTTGGTCAAAGAAATTTAAAAATATATAAAGGTGTTAAAACATACTCACGTGTGATACAATAACACACTAAAACTTAGGAACCTAGGAAATAGATACCTAAGCTACGAAAGTGGTGACAAGAAATACCAGGTTGATGGCTTTGAGGCAGCAGATAATCTAGATTGAAACAGGAATAAAAAAGGTTGCAGAAAAAAGATGTTTACTGGGGCAAATAAAACTGATCCATGCAAAATAATAATGTTCTCATTAAAAAACTGACATGTATAAGGACATTGTTTCTGACAGACCAGATGACAAAGCCTGTAGAACTGACAAAACAGTCAAGGCATTTGAAAATATGAAGTGTGTTCAACAGGTATTTGAAAAGTCTGCTGGAGTAGGAAGAAAATATCAATTGGATCATGAATGAATAAGTGGATGAAACATAAGCATTTAGTAGCTCTCTGAGAAAAAAAATGTTCTCAAATGAAAATAACATAAAACACTACTTGATTTAATGGTGAACAACATTTACATAGCCATAACAATATAAAATCTGGATATTGAGTTAATTAAACATTGTTGGGCAACAGTATAGAGGGAAAGTGAGGGGAGGCTCAATGTAAACGAACTAAATTCTTTTCTAAACAGGAAGCCAACTGATATTATTACGGTAAATCAATAAATAACACTACAAATGTGCTGTTCTAAAAAGGGATAGACATACTAGAGTGAAAAACTAAAATAACTGAAAGTGTTGGCCTCTGAAATGCAGAAATAGGGATAGAGATGATTGGTTTTAAAATTGTCAATATCCTCTAATGTATTTAAATTACATACCATGTAGTAACTGATGAGTTTGTCAAGGTATTTGTTTTTTAACATAGCTTTTTCCAAAATACATTCAAATGCAGTTTAGCAGGTGAATTTTCATAATTCTGCTATTCTGTGTAGACACTCTTGAATAACAGGCAAATAGATATATAGATAATATATGAAGCCTTATTTTTCTGCAAAATTTTGGTATTATATCTGCATTATTCAGTACTATATGGATATTATAATACCATTGTACTATATACGTGTGTATATGATTTATTGTATCCTTTGTTACTTATTTTCTGCATCTATAGAATGGTTGACTTCAGAATAAGTTAGAATGTCATTTTACCCTATGTAATGGGTAAGATATGGTTAAAATAATTCAAATTATATTTTAGTTTGAATTTTGTATTATATTAATTTTAAGCTTCCTGATTAATTTTGCTATTCTATTCATATCTCAAACGAGTAGTGGTAATCATCTCTAATGACCTGTGTCTATCCTCAACATACAATTTCACATCCTGTAGTTGTTAGTCTTTGAACTGACAATCATGATCCATCAAAGTTGATCACTTACATTATTTACATTATGTTGGACAAAGAATTTACATCAAATCAGACAAATGATATTTTAATTGCAAATTTAGGTATATAAGAATGCCATTGCTATAAGGTTTGTGTTAAGATCTTTCATATTGAATATATCCATTTAAATAGATTGTTACATTATTACTGCTCACACACACATATTATCTCTCTTGACTTCAATAACATCTTTGGCATCTTCAATTGTCACAAAGCTTATCATGTTCACCTGCTGGCAACCTAGAGATTTCTAGCCTTTCCTTTGCATTAAATCTATGGCGTTCACTTTTACTGACAAGTAAACTATATGTGACAGGATATATTCTTTTACGTGTGCTATCTAAAATCTTAATCATACTAAACTTCATTTGCCATTCACAAGTCATGGTTTGTGTATATATTAAAACCCATAGTAGTGTACGAACCATCACAATGTCCTGTGAAAATAGTTACATATATCTCTGAAGTCTGTTCCTTTTACTCCATCCTACAACCACCACCCAGCCATCATCCCTTATTTGGACTACTACAATAGTTCTACCAGCACTTAGAAACAGCTTTCACACATCCTGTTTCCTGCGGTCAGAAACTTTTTTTTTTTTCCACCTAATCAAGTTCAACTCACTGCTGTCATCTCAACAAAAGGATCATTTCCTGTCTCCTTGAACTGGTGAAATGCCTCTACTATATGTTCTTGTAGTACTGTTTACCTTTTTTTGCAATATACTTGTTCCTAAAATATTTTGTTATAATTTGATTAACAGTCTTTTAAGTATGTATGTAGGGATTAGTGTTTACTCACCACATAAAGTTAATATATATTCATTGAATCAATCAATGGATGGTATGGTGAATATGTATGTTGGTTCTTAATCTTCTTATGACAAGGTGAAAATTAAAGTGGGTAGTGTTTTGACTTATTATTGTCGGCAAATAAGTTTACTTGTTTTCCTAATATCTGGACAAAATAAGTATCTATCACAATCTAAGCTGTGAATTTCCTTTATTTTTGTCATCACCCCAAATATCCCACACTGTGTGATATTCGTTAAAACCATTCTTTGTGTTTAAGTGATAAGCATCCTGAAAACATAACTTAAATAGATCAAGTTTAATTTGAAAGAGCATCAAACTGTGGTCCTGAAAATCTTTCAAAGTCTAAGTCTTTTCTAGATTTGAGCATGCTGCCATCAATGAGAAGGTGGGGTTTATTTATATAGTGGACAAAAAAAGAATAGCTGGTTGAATGATTGCCATTCATCAAAGAGTGATTAAACACTCCAGTATCTCTTGTGGGGATGAAGAAATGAATCTAACAGTTATCTTCTCAATAAACTTAAAAACCTTACAGAAGAAACAAAAATGATTCATAAAAATTAAAATATGGAGTAGCAAGTGATATAAGTGCTCTAGTATTTGAGTACAAAATATTGCCAGTTTTACTCAGTGTTTTCAAAAATATTCTTTTAGCAAAAATTACATTCTTGGTTTTGAATGTTCAGGGGCTCCTCCAGACTAGAAATCAGATCTAATGTAGGGCTCCCATAAATTCTGTCCCATCTTTTACATTCTGGAATATTGTCAGTCTTCTCCATGTCTTTACATTTCTCTATCTTTAAAATAAAATTGATTGCTTTCATGGAACGGAGTCTGCCCACTGCTTTACATAATACGTGCATGATATATTGTTTTAATTGAGTTTGCTGATCTGAATTTTATGGAATGCTCTCTCTTCCCTTCATAATTCTTTTTTGTATGTTTTCAGGGTAAATGCTGGAGGGGCTGCAATTTGGAAGTGTTAAATTATCAAGTGAAATCATAAGAGCAATTTATAAAAGAGATAGCTTAAAATTAAACTACAAAAACTGCTTAAGGTAAAATATGTGAGGGAACTCTCTTTTTGCCATTGTGAGACCCTGGAGAACAGATGGAACCAACTCTCCAGCTTCTGCTTGGGTACCTGCTGTTTAATTATACCCTAATTAATTAAAGGAAAGACTCCTGCGTGGTTTCAGTAGTAGTGAGCAGGAGGGCAGTCAGAAAGAGACGCTTGAATTCAAAAGACTTCCAAATTAAGACTAATAAGCTCAGGAAAGGAGATACTACTTACTTATTGTTGTCATTTTCCAAAAGCAGCTATCACAACAACAGATTGACCTTCTGACACCCCACAAATTACAAAGTATATCTTCTTTTCAATGATCAAGTTCCAACAGTATTTTATTAGAGTTCTAAGAAACACTACTAAATATCTAGAAAACAGATGAACACTTTCGAGACCATAGTAACACACATAAAATTAAATCTCAATACTATTTCCAGGTTGAGGTTTTATCAAGCTAATTTCTCACCTGAGAAAACTTTCAATAAAAATAGCTAAATAATGTATACACATGGACATACAGAGTGTGAAATAACAGATATTGGAGATTCAGGGAGATGGGCATGTGGGAGGGGGTGAGCAATGAGAAATTACCTTATGGGTACATTTTTTGGGTGATGGTTACACAAAAAGCACAGACATCACCACTAGGCAATATATCCATGTAACAAACTGCCCTTGTACTCTTTAAATTCATGCAGATTTAAAAAATCAGGCAAATACAAGTAGAACAGATGAAGGGAACGGTAGTGTAGCAGCATTGTACTAATTATGCATTCAGTAACAATTCATGGACTTGCCATTCACATTCTGTGTGTATGCATGTGTGTGTTTGCATATATGTACACACTTATTCTCTGGCTCTCTGAATTTTGCTTAACGTTATTGTCATTGGAGAGTTACAAACAGCTTTTTTAGCCGTATGACAAAAGACTGAATGGCACATCTTGTAGAAAACCAATCAACAGGTTAAAAACATGTTCATAGTATGCATTGGGTGGGGCTATGTAGACATTTATGAATCTGTTTGAAATGACTTCAATGAGCATGGCAGTCTACAAGCCCAAGAGACATCTGCTAAAATGAAACTTGTGTCCATCAACTGTACTTTACTTGGACAGTTTATTGGGAAACTTTAAATAACATTTTCATTCATTTTATTGTTTTCTTATTTATTAAGGAGACTTCACAGAGCAGTGAAAAATCGACTCTCACACATCTTTCAATGTAGCTGTAGGGCCTAAGTCAATTTAGTAAGCCAGATAAAAGCACATATACTGGAACTGGCTCAATAGTAGATAGGCATGCAATAGATTTTAGTTTCCTTTGTTACTCATAGGTTTATATTTGGGGTTTGTAGAAGATAAATATTATAGAGAATGGAGTATGGTTGTCACTTGAAAAAGATTGAGATTATTCATTCATACTAATGTAAGTTACTGAGAGTGTTGATTTAAATAGATGGAGTTTCAAGAGTTCTTCCTCTTCTGCTCCATAAAATAACATAAAAAGCATTTAAGTTTTATATTAATGTAGACTTAAAACATTCAATAAAAAAATCTCTTATTGTAAAAAATATTAATCAGGAGTTACTTCTACTGCATATGAATGTATTACACATAGAGTATTACTCAGAATCCCAGAATAGTGGCTCACAAATCAATCAATTATACCCATGTTTGGACATAATCTTGGTTGATCACTATCTGACGCATTATATGATATACAGAGCTATAGAAAGAAGAGATTACTAGGCCAATTACTTGACTATTAAAATTTCAATGAATTCTTAACTCCCTAAAAGACTGACATTATTTTATGCTTTGCTCTTCATAAGTGAAAATGAGAAATAATGTATGTTGGAAAATCACAAATGACAGAAAATTGTATATAATTAAATGCTGATTTACCTGTAAAAAGTGACATGGGTGTGCTCAGATAACTAGTCAGGAAATTCTTTGTCTCATAGAATATTGTCAATGATTTTGGATTGTCTCTTTTGGAAACACTAATGGAATTCCAAACGGGAAATATATCGTGACCTAGAAGAAGTTCAGATTGACAACTGTTGGAATAAATACATTGTTGATGCAGGAATAATAAATAAGCAGAAAAAAATTGGGCAACTTTGTTCTATTCCCCTGTTTTAGGCAAAATCCACTATGATCTAGATTTTTGAGGACACATGTGATTAATAATTATAACATAAAGATATTTATATATTCTAATTAGATGTTTCCCTTTTCTTGAGAGCCCCGAGAATTTAACATCCTAATGAGATATCTAGGTATGTGCCTAGATATCTTCAGATGCTGAAGGAGATTAGTTTGCCTGATTTCCAATGACAGCTTTGCACCAACTAAAACTGCCAGTCATGCTTTTCTGAGGCTGTGCTGCTGTGAGCAGAACCTCTGATGGTTTCATAGTATGAAGATTCCAGCGGAAATGTGGTCAGGATCTTTGTGTAGTTTTCTCCATATCCATTCACTGGTTTGTCAGTTTGCTTGATAGTTCATTTCTCTTTGAAAAAAAGATCAATTTCTAGAGGAAGTCAGATAATTGATTTGAAGAATTTACGAGAAGACTTTTTAAATTATAGTTTTTGCAGCTCAAAATTATTGTATTCTTGTGTACCAGTAAACCTGATTTTTCTCATAAATTTGTATAGGTAATAATTTTTAAATACTTTTTCCAAAATCAGGGATTTTCCCCTATCTTAGAGATAATATTCTAAGAACTCTAGTTATAGGAGGGAGGTGGGGGAAAGAGAAAAAGAGAGATAGAGAGAGACAGAGACAGAGAGAGAGAGAAACAACTCAGAGAACTACAGAGAAACAGATGAAGAAATTATCTTCAAGCTTCCTTAAATCCTGTCCTAAACGACGTTTCTCTTATATCTGGTATTAACTAAAGTCAGAGTATCTTAAATACCTTTCATTATCAGCTCCGCATGGGTTGCTCTACTGTGGTTTGAGGTATTACATGATTTCTGAGCATAAACTGAGCACTTTACTCTGGAGTCAGCCTCCAGTGGTTTTCTTCATTTCATTTTTCTTTAGAAGATCATCAACATCTTTGCTGTTAGATCATAAGGCAGGCTATATTGGAGGCTAGCTGTCAATGGCTTTAATTCCTTTTTTTTGTTGTTGTTTTTGTTTTTGCTTTTGAAACAGAGTCTCGCTCTGTCGCCCAGGCTGGAGTGCAGTGGCGCAATCTCCGTTCACTGCAAGCTCCGCCTCCCGGGTTCACGCCATTCTCCTGCCTCAGCCTCCCGAGTAGCTGGGACTACAGGCGCCGGCCACCAGGCCCGGCTAATTTTTTGTGTTTTTAGTAGAGACGGGGTTTCACCGTGTTAGCCAGGATGGTCTCGATCCCCTGACCTCGTGATCCGCCCGCCTTGGCCTCCCAAAGTGCTGGGATTACAGGCGTGAGCCACCGCGACCGGCCTAGTTCCCATTTTTATGTTCAAAATGCATCCTCATAATATATTCAAGTATTTCAGATTAAATCAAATGTCTTGTTTTGTAGTAATGAGACATGTTAAAATATATTCACATAGAAACCATGCAAATTTACATGGGAGCTGGTGGCTTTAGGGGGAAATGTTTTGCAGATTAAGAAATTTTTTATTACATTCTAACGTGGGTGTGGTGGAGAGTGTACTCACTTGGCATTCTCGTTCTTTCAAATAAATCTTTTTTCCTGCCATGCTGACTCTGAATATCACCAGTTGACTTCAACTAACGGGGATCACTAGCAAGAGATTGGAAGGTGGGAAGAGAGATTTGGAGATTTCTTACCCACTTCTTTTTTTGACTCTGGAGACTCGCTTCTGGCAGTATCTGCATTCTTTCACGACTGCAGATCTTGCCAGCCACCCCCTCTCCCAGGTTCCAACCCTTACTGGGTTTCAGGAACACCATTTTCTCCTCTTTCCCATTCAAAACTAGAAGAAGCATTTCTCTATGCTTGCTGATCTCTGCTTGCTACAGTAGCTCTTGTTGACTTCCTGAATCCTGCCAAAACCTCTGTAAATTGCCCTTTGTGAATGTCTCTTAATTTGAATCACCTGATTTAAATTCGTTTTCTATTAGGTCCCTGACTAATGATAATAACATAATATTAACACTAATAGGCAGGGTTTATAAAATGCATACAACATATTAGACGCTGTGCTAAATGTTTTATATGTGCTAGTTAATTGAAACTTTGAAAATTCTTAGGCGATGGATATCATTATCTCTATTTTATAGAGATTAAATTGAGGTTCAGAAGGGGCATCATTGCCCAAGTTCTCTCCAGCTAATTAGGGAATATCAGGACTCAACCTAAAATGTCTGACTCTGAAGCTTGTACTTTTAACCCCTCTGTAATGCTGCTCAATATGTGAGACTTTCGAGATTGTGCTCTGGTTTACTACTGGCAAATCTAAATCTCTGAAGGGTGTTCTGTAACCAGATAAATAAGAAAAAAGTAGCATTTTGTTTAATTACACAAATATTTACTAAATCATTACTGTATGTTCAGCATTATTCTAGGGCTTAAAAATGTGAAGATAAAAATGTTCTACTTCCAGATACATTTATAGTTTGATAGGAGAATTACACACCATAAACACATACATTCAAAAATGTTTTACAAGTAAAATATAAGTATTTACAAGCTACAGAGTAAGAACATTGGAGCAGAATGGTGTGTCTCTGTTAACTCTTCAGGATTTCATATTTGGTTAGTCAAACGATATATATTGAACATGCAATTCCAGCACATTGAGCTTACACCGTACTTACTCCATGCATTCATAGTGTTTCACATTCTCTTCTTGGAAGAAACAGTCATGCGATTACCTTTGTCAACCAAATGCTTATTTTTCTGTCTCTCACCAAATTCTTTATTTATAGACGGGCATTTTTTGTGGATTCAAATATTAGAATTTATAGAATTATAAAATTCAACTTGGCCAACCTCCCAATTATACTTAGAGATAATAGAATAACAGATAAGAGTCTATATTTTTTCTTCTGGATTCATTTTCCTCTGTGCTGATGTTAAAGTACTAACAGTTTAGTAGATTACAAGTATCAATTTTTGTCTAATACAAAATTCATAGATTATAAGTTGTACCAGTATTTACATATCCCTAAGAAAGAAACGATGTTGACAGTAATGTTTAACACAGTGCTTTCTTATTACCTAAAACTTGTGCTTTTGTATTTGTTGAAATAGTAATTTTAGGATTAAACATTTTTACAAAAGTAACAGCTGTGTGTGTATATATATATATATATGGAAAATATAAACAAAATAATTTGGTTAAGATATTTATAATTTCTTCCCACTAAGAGACTGGGTTTTGTGAATTTCCTTGTTTACTGAGTCATCACTGTCCTTATTTCACCAAAGAAGTTTTGAAGTTTGAACTTACTTTTCTTATTTCTAAAATAGTGATAATAATAGCATCATCTCCCGTGCAGTTGCTGGAAGTGTTAGGTGAAATGAGACATGCAAAGTGGTTAGCATAGTGCTTGGTACATAATAAACAATACTATTAGTTATTAATTTGTTCTTGTTTTCTTATTATATTCTTTTCAAGTCAGCGCTTGATAAATGGTGAAAACAAAATAAAAGTGGTGAAGACAAAAGTCTGTTAGTAGGCAGGTAGTCATTTTGTCTCACTATTCCCCACCCGCTTGTTCTAGATTATAAACTGTTATGTCTTGAGAGCTACAACTAAGATCAGGCCAGCTGTTTGATTCTGGTTAAGTCCATAACTTCTCTAAGTCTGAATTGCTCTTTTGTAAAAAATCAGGATAATAAATATTATCCCAAATAATCATCTATTATAAGTATTAATTTCATAAATATTGATTGAGTGTGTCTTAAGTCTCTTTTGAAAGAGAACACAGAAATATTTATTTCCCAGAAAAACTATAAATTGTTTCCTGGAGCCTCAAAATAAAGACTTGTTAAGGAAAATAACAGGATTTTAATGTCTTGTTTTCCTGCACTCTATAGTTGGATGCCAAGCCTTTAGCATGTCAAAAGTCATTTTCCTTGTGTAACCTCTGTGATCATGAGGCAGTGCCTGTGGTAAAAAGCACATTCTAAGATGCAAATCACAAGGTTCTAAGCAACAGCAAACAGTATTCAGATAAGTTTTTGCATTGCTTCTCCCAGTGCAGAGGATCTGAGGATTGCTGTTGTGCCTCCTGATGCAGTCAGTTACCTGAAGGTGTGAAGTTCATATTTTGCCCTGGTGCCCCTCAGCAATGATGATGAGTAATGCACTAATCGTTCCCCAAATCTTACATGTTCAAAGTTCACTTGAATACAGGAGGTTGGCATGTATGAGCTCTGAATTGATTTTTCTCATGTTTAGACTAGGAAAATGATTTTTCAGCAAAATTGACTCCACTTTCCAATTTTCCCTTCCATAATTTACAGTGCTTTTATTTTTTCTCATTAAGAATAAGTAATTTCGTTTTCTCCTTCTTTGATTGCTTTAAAAAATAGTGAGCTGTTACTTAAAAATTAGTGCAAATTTGGAAAAGCCATCTCTTCCCTTTTTATATTCATCCACCCACATTTCTTCCATTTTTCATTACCTTTAGGCAGACAATTAAACAAATACGTAAGTAAAAATCCTCTACCCTGATAATAATTATTTGACAAATATTTTACCAAGAACATTTTCATTCATAGGTAAACACATAAAGATAAAAACAATGTGTAATATGTATTTTAGTTTCATCTCCTTATTTTCTAAATTTAGAGCACATTATTTATTTTAGGCCACAAAAGTCCAGTATTTCTGTCATGACTAGTGTGTTGTCTTGCCTTGGAATGGGTATCTAAAAGCAGCTATTTCTTATAATGAATGGTTATCGACAGAAATAACTAAGGGCTTTTAAAGGATTACTGATAGAAATGAAGTGAATGCATGTGTAAATATCACATAGAAGTAACTAAACATTTTCCTATCATCTGAGTGAAATAAAATTTCAAGGAAATCTCAAGTGATTTTAGAGATGCTGTCAGAATTTTTTTTTTTTTTGGTCTTTTATTCACTATATAGCAATATAAAATTCTCTCCATTGAACTTTTTTGACTTTTGAAGTATGAACATCAGTATATTTCCATTGAGGATAAAAAGAACTTAAAAAATTTCTACTGGGGCTTGCTTTAGAGGTTATCTTCTATATAAACTCACAAGGCAGGAATATAATACTTATTTATATTAACTGACAGGGAGTGTTTGATTTAACAAATATAACTTATTGTTCTTTTAATATCAGCACTTGCTGATATTAAGATAAATCTGAAACTAAAATTTTAGGGGTAACTGATGTTTTAAAATCAATCAGAAAAATTCATAAGATTTCATGCATAAAATAAGTCAACATTAGCTACTGTAATTTAATTTACAAACATAATCTGCAGTCATGTTTACTCAGTTAATCTACTTGTTATAAAAAATATGCCACTAACTGAATTATACAAATAACTCATTCATATAACCCCTGTATGAAATCATTTATCAGGTATATCCAACTTACTCCCCTATAATAACATTACCACACTTTTTCTGTTGTGGTTTTTAAGATTTTTTATTTGATAGAATCCTCCTACTTTGATTTTCTGCACTGATCTGTTTTTGTTCTCTGTAATATTCTTCATTTTATATTTATCTGACTTCTAATTTTAGCCCATAGTTTGTTTAAACTGGTAGGTAGTGATATCCAGAGGCTTTAGTAGATTTAAGATAAATTTGGGGGATGAGTATGTTCTAAAGGTGGTTATGAGTATTTCCTACTACCTGAATTTATAAGACACATACATCAAACTTAGAAATTGTTTTAATCTTCCATTGTAAATGCCCTCATCAGTATTTCACCCTAATGATTTTTAACTTCAGACATTTTAAAAACAATCATTTCATTGGGGTCTACAAATGATTATTTTCTAATCCAAAGTTTTCCTTGTATTTTTTAGGAAGAATTATTTTTTTGCAGCTACTTTTGACTCTAAAATGAGGGTGTCCAAGCAAGCTGTCGTCTCTACACCCCACAGAAAACCAAAACAAATATACAGCACTGAGATTTTACTAGAAACAACCTACAACTCAAATATGAGAATGGGGCCAGGGTCACAGAGAAGTAAAAGAAAAAAAAAAAAAAAAAAAAAAACTCCACGGAGAAGTTAGGAGAATCTGGCTTCACATCCACAAATTCACGCAACAAGCTTGTGGAACATTTTTCCCAACTCATGGTTTCTATGCTGGAAAAAGTGAGTTTGAGGGGTTCAACCAGCTTTCCTATCATCTTAGGTTTCCCAGCAGACTTGTACCATACATACTTTGATGGTCTCTTTCTTTCAGAACATCATTAAACCATTCAGTTAAGGTATACTTCCATTGGACATGATGAGAAGGAAAGAGCATCTTTTCTGGACACATTAATAATATACATATGTGCCAGCGGGAAGGAGATGAATGACACAGAAATTGTGGTCTGCCGCTACAGTGAAATTTCTATAGTCCAAGTATCTGGGGCATGTTGAGATATGACTTCCAGATATAGTTGATGTATCTGGAAATGGTTGATACTTCTGGAATGTATTGATTTCTCATGCTCTGCATCACCCTATAGAGACAGCATAACACAACAGTGAAAAGGCCTTTAGGAGACTGAATTATTGGGCCGGCTGCCTGCATCACCTGGTGGGGCTGGAACAATGTTCCCTAGGATGTAGTACATGTTGTAAATCAGTTAACTGATATTTATCTTTGTTTATCCCATAGCAAATACTCATAACTCAGGAAAAAGGGGCTAAAGTTGAGGGCTATTCACTCACTCTTATCCCTAGTAAATGAATATCATTGAAACTTGCACTTTCTGTCCTCATGTCTTTGGGCTCTGCTGCTTGATAAGTCTTAGTTCCCTCCCAAGGGATGACTACTTCCACCAGGGAACATGATAATTGTTTCATTCAACTTGAAGTTGAGATTGCCATTTGGCAACTTTAAGGTTCTCATGACATTAAATCCACTGACGAAGAGGGTTACTGTACTCTCTTGGAAAACTGACCCTGACTCTTAAGGAGAAATTAAGTTGCTACTATAGAATAAGGAGACATATGCCTGGAATGAAGTAGATACCCTGGATGTTCTCATGTTCTCTATACAGCAAATGGATAAATACAACTCAATTAAAGCAGGACTGCTAAAGACCAGACCTTTCAAAAATGAAGATTTGTATCATCCTCCTAGGCAAGAAACCATGACCTACTAAGGAGCTGGCTGAGAGTAAAGAAAATATGGAAGTGTCAAATTACACACATCGGCTATGCCTTAGTTCCTATGAGTATTTCTTCCTCATTTTACTATGAATATATGTGCACGACTCACCAATTTCTTTTTTAAAATCCTGTACTCCTTCAATAAGTATAGCATAAAGCATGTTGACAGTACTTAACCTTTTTCAACACTTAAAGTGTCCCTCAGATAGACGTGGACATTCAAAAGTATTAAAGAGTCCAACCAACATTGCCTACCTGATGCATTGCTGGCCATAGATATAAGAATAAACTCAACAAAACTCAAAAGAGCCACCTGACACATAGACTTCTGAGTGCTAAAAACTGGTTGTTCTTTTAAGTCATTCAGTGTTGAAGTGGTTTATTCATCCCTGTAGCTAACTGATAAGAAATCCAGCAATGGACAGTGTTAAGGAGGAGTGTATACAGAGGAGGGTGATTGACCTGGCAAGAGGTCCAGAAATCAAGCTGTATAGAATAGATGGAAAGGATAAGTACATTTGTCATAGAAAGAAGGAATTTTAGGAAGGACATACTGGCTTTCTCAACATAATTGATGAGCTGTCAGTAAAACGGGGATATATTTACCCAGCATAAATTCAGAAGGCAAAATGGTAAACACTAGTAGATATTAGATGACGAGAGATATTGAAATAGAACTATATAAATTGCAGAATTAGCAAAAATTTATATATCAAGGATCGTGCTTTACAATGCAGTCAGTTTTTTGTCACTGGAAATGTTCACACATAGAAGGGATGACCTTTCGACAGGGCTGTTTTGAAAGGAAATTTCTAATTTGGTTTAGAGTTTTGACTAGGTGACATATAGGATGGCTTCTAACTTCAAAATCTTATGTTTGATGAGAATTTATCTTAGCCTTTTTAAATTAAATATACCTTTCATAATTATCAGTATTCAAAAAATGTATATTACTTAAATATCAAGTATATAATTGTTTGGTCTTTGATTTATTTGATTTGAATTGATGACATTGCCCACACTCTGAGTAAAATAGCTTGAAAAGCTATCCACTGCCTTACCAGCAATATAGCTCTTTGAGAAAATGTGTTGTGTTCCAAAAATTTTACTTTAAAATAAACTTTTGAAATAACCGATTTAGAAACCTATGGCAATTACAATTCATGAAGAGATAAGGATAACAAGATAAATTTATTATTTTTATTTTATTGAAAAAGTACCTACTGATTTTCTATTTGTTAGGTCCTGTTCTAAGTACCAAAGATGTTTAAGTAAACAAGTGAAAGCTTATCTTCCAAAGAGGAGGAAAACAATCAACAAATATTAATGCCATGTAATATAAGAGAGTGATGGTACTAAACAGAAAAATAAAGCAGGATAAAGGGAGATAGATTAATCTCCTAGGTTTGTAATTAGGGAAATGCTCTGGGGAAAATTCTCTGTGTTGATATTAAATGCCATATAAACAACAGAAGAGATGGTTTACTAGACAGATGAAAAATCTCTTGGGAAAGAAGCTTTACTAGGTATATTCAAAGAAAGCAAGAAAGACAATGTAGTGTAATTAAATAAGGAAAATAAAAGAAAACATTATAGTAGGCAGTGGCTAGATCACACAAAGATTATAGTTCATGGTAAGGACTTTGTGCTTTATTTAGAGTATGCTGTAAAGCCACTGGAAAGTTGAGACTAGGTGCTTGGCATGGTGTGTAGCATATTTCGCAATACCTACTGTTTTGTCTTTGTGGACAATAAGCTATGGCAGGAATAGAGTAAGGGAGTGGAGCTCATTGGCCTTGGCCCTATTGCTCTCATGTACATTTCTCTCCTTTCCCAAATTCTATTGTCTATCATTAGAGGAAGAGGAACCTTTAGTACTGCATTTCCCAGCCTCTCTTATGAAATAGCTGCGTGAAATACTGGCAGAAAACTGACAGGTGGATGAAAGAGAGAAGCCAGGCCATATTTTATCTTAATTTATTTCTGTCTTTTCATTGATTCTGAGCCTGAGAGACTTACTGTGGCTCTGCTTTCACTGGACATCAGCATCAAGTATAGTTCTGGGCTCTGGTTGTTTCTTGTCTTTAAACTTCCAGTTTATGAGTGAGGAATTCTCTAGAGTGATTTCTGTTGGTCTAGTTGGAGCCTGACCAAAACAGGGGGCAAAAGCAGAAGCAGGGATATTGTCACGGGTCCATGGCAGTAATCTAAATGACAGAAGAGGGTAATTGGGCAAGTTACCATAACAGTAATGGGCAAGGTAAAAAGCGATACCACTTGGGGTCTCCTGGATGAAAAACCAGCAGGACATGTTAAAGGATTTGATGAGTGTTGTGATAGAAGAAAATAAATGAAAAGTTTTTAAGATTTAGTTTAAAAAATTAGATTAATGGCAATACCATTGGTAGAAGATATAGGAAAGTTAAGTATACAAATGCAGAGTTTAGGGGAGCACTTCATTTAGAGACATATTGGATGGGTGGGTAGGTAAAGTTATAGAATTTGGAGAGATTACTTGGGAACTGACTATAGAGAAGAAGCAGTATCTGAAGACTAAGCCCTAATGCATTCCAATATTTAGAAATTGCAGAGAGAGAGAGAGAGAGAGAGAGAGAAACTATCACATAAACTAAAAAGGCACAACCATGAAGTAAGAGGGAAAAGAAAAGAGTAGTTTTTAGAAGTCAAGTCAAGAAAGCTTTTCAAGATGTGATATCCAGTGCATTTCATGTGTCATTTATGTCATGTCATTTCATCCGCCATTCCTTCTTTCCTTCCTTTCTTTCCTCTCTTCCTTCTTGCTGCCCTCCTTCCCTTCCTGACTCTCTCTCTCTCCCTTCCTTCCTTGTTGTTTTCCTTGTTTCATTCAGTCATTTAACCAATATTTATAGAAAGGCTGATGGGGTACTATACTAGTTAATTCTAGTCTTGGATATAGAAAGCCTTCAATAAAATCTCTCTCTCTCTCTTTTTTCTTGAGAGGGAGTTTCACTCTTGTTGCTCAGGCTGGAGTCCAATGGCATGATCTTGGCTCACTACAACCTCCGCCTCCTGGGTTCAAGTGATTCTCCTGCCTCAGCCTCCACAGTAGCCAGGATTACAGGCATGTGCCACCACACCTGGCTAATTTTGTATTTTTAGTAGAGACAGGGTTTCTCCATGTTGGTCAGGCTAGTCTCCACCTCAGGTGATCCACTCACCTCGCCCTCCCAAGTGCTGGGATTACAGGTGTGAGCCACCGCTCCTAAGATCTCTTAATAGTAGCCCATTGGAAAAGACCCAATTTTCCCAGACTGTTCCTTTACATAAAGAATCATAAAGTTCATGTTTAGAAAACAAAGCATGTTAACCTGGAAAACAAATCCATTATTCTGCATTTTAGTAAAATAATGAGTTTTACACTTTATTTCAAACTTTATGTACACATACACATACAAGTAATGAGCATATATGCATAAATATGTTGCATTCAATTTTACCATATTTATTTAAAATGGTTTACAATAAGAATTTTAAAAATACGTTTTCTCATGTAGCGATTTTGTCATTTTATTTTTCTGCTTGGAAGTGGCAAATGCAATAAAATCTTTAGAGCCTCTTATTTCTTTCTGCACGTAAATACATTCGAAAGGTTAAATTTTAAAAATTAGCGCCTGTAGTCCCAGCTACTCGGGAGGCTGAGGCGAGAGAATGGCGTAAACCCGGGAGGCGGAGCTTGCAGTGAGCTGAGATCCGGCCACTGCACTCCAGCCTGGGCGACAGAGCGAGACTCCGTCTCAACAAAAAAAAAAAAAAAAAAAAAAAAAAAAAAAAAAAAATTAGCTCCTTGCCCTTGGTTTAGAATAATGCTAAACCTATACCCTCCATACATTTCCTTCACAGACTGTTTTGCTTTTCCCTCTTTTAGAACTGAACATGTGGTCTGCATTTTTCTCATTCATAGCCAAGATTCACCTCTAAAGTAGAAAAATATCCAGAATATGAGTTGAGTCTAATTCTTCTCAAATTCAAAGATAGTTAAGCTGCAAGGTTAAAATTGGTAAGCTCAAGAAATCCTAAGTGTAAACATCACCTTTCAATCACCTACAAATCATCTGATGCTCCTTTTTCTCTGAAATGCAGGATTGCAGCCTCACTGCAATTTTTCTTTCTAAATTAAGCAGCACATTTCAGGTATCTAAGAAGCAGCTGAGTGAGGCAAGGGATTTTAAACTGGATTCCACTCAAATTTGCTACCAGTTTATTATTACATTTTCACAAGTAGGGGTGAGAATTTCAGAGTTTAATGAAGGTCATGAAAACAAGAAACTGTAGCAGCAAAGTAGAACTTGAGGTTTTGGAGTAAAAATGAGGAGAATTAAAAAGTAAAATATGCTATTAAAATTCTACATTTTAAATTTCTATTTTCCTCAGCATAATTATAAACTTTAATTGTCAAATGAGATATAAGAAGCGGACTGAGTTCTGTAATATAATTGTATTTAACTACACAGCTTAATATAGACTTTTCATCTTCAACCTTATTCTAACTTTTAAAAGCTTATATTTGTAATTTTATACTCTGTAGTCACTAGGATTTGGATTTTAAAGCAGCAGAAAAGACAAGAATCTGGCCCTAGTATTAACCTACAATGAGTTCATAGGAACAGCCAAACCTCCTGATTAAAATGTATATTTTAGTATTTCATTTCGTTTTTACTTTTTCTGTAGACTAAATTATGACATGTATTTTAGTCTTTTAATAACAATAATTTCTACTGTGGCTAAATGTATTTCTATAGTATGTGTACCTAGATTGTGGGTAGAAAAATTCAATCTGTAGAATATTTTAGTCACCTCAGATTAAAAAACAAAAACAAAAATTGTGATGGCTATATTAGCTAGGTTGAAAAAAAAATCAGCCAAAAAATGAATCTTCCCCCCAATTCCTTTATTAAATATATCTACCAGAAAACAAGAGATCTTTTGTAAGGCTTTCCATCTGCTTAATTTACCAAGGTAGTAATGATTTATGTTAAATGACCTCCAATGAAGTTCAAAGAGTAAAGAATCAAGATTAAGCTATGATGGAGGGAAAACAAGGAGGGCAAGGAATAGAAAACACAGTCTCATAAATACCTGGAAAAATGAGATAAACACATTCATATTGCTACCATATATTAAGAAATTAATGCATTCTGAGATGACATGGATATACCCTATTCAGTATGCTCTGAGGTTTGAAATCCAACCACAGTGTGAGAGTTACCTATCTCCTACCCTCGGAACCCGGTGGTTTTTACCCGCTCATTATGCCCAAACACTGGAGAAGAAAATTAGCTGCTTTCAGATGTTTAAGGGGAAAGGGAAATGTACACGTTAGCACTTAATGTCTAACTGGGCACACTCTAAGATGGCTCCCAGTACTCTGCTTCCTTTGATTCACGTCTTTGTGTAATCATTTGCATTGAGGTGACAGGATTTGGTGACTTACTTCTAGTCAATTGAACACAGCAGAGGTGATGGGATGTCAATTCAATGACCATGTCCTGCAATAGATTGTGCTTCTGTGTTGTTTTTTTTCTCTCCAAATTCACTCTGTGGGGGAAGCCAACTACCATGAGGCGAGTAGCCCTATGAAGAAGGCCTCATGGCAAAGAGCTGAAACCCCTAGCCATCAGCTAGTGAGTACCTGAGACCTGCGAACAGCCACCTGAGTGAATTTCAAACTGGATTCCCCTCCAGTTGAGAATTAAGATGACTGCAGTCACAGGTAACACCATGATCAAAGCCTCGTAAGAGACTCTAAGAAGAAAACACTCATCTAAGCCACACCTGGATTCTTGACTCACAGAATTTGTAGCTGCTTGTTTTCAGGTAATTTTTTACACAGCAATGCATAATAACTTTAGTGTCTTTTCAGATTCTCCATATAGAATTTCTCATCCTACTCTTATTTGATAAAATGTGGTATCTACCTCCATTAACCCACAATTATGTAAGATAATTATTTATAATAAAGATACTGAAATATTGCTTTCTTGAAACAGTAACTCATTCATTTCTTAGGCACCATTTTTTTTTTAACTTTCTGTTAAAGAATTCTGTGAAAACAAGTATTTGTTTATGATTTCTGGGTCCCATTTTCTTCCCTTTAAATCTACCTAATCGAGCAATCCAGGGAAGTCATTGAATTCAACTGTCAAGTAACATATATTTGTTTTTTTTTTTTTAAAGTTGAAATCTGATTTCTTTATTAGCAATGGGAGTTTATGATGAAAATATTTTTCCATTAAAGTAAGGAAATGTGATACAAAATGTGATGAAATTATCTCAGGTAAAGATATTAGAATATTTTTGAATAGAATACGCCTCAGCAAATATAGTTCTTCCTTCTTTATTTTTAAAATCTATGATATTATTTGTTACTTATTTGGTATATTACTATTTATCTCAGAAAGAGATATTCCTTAGTTACTTAAGCCGAATTTCCTGGTGACAGAAAACATTGATTAGTATGATAGAAAATGAGGATTATTTTCTAACTTCTTTTCAATTGTGTAGATGTAAAATCTTTTCAATGGAAGAGGATAATTATTCATTATGGTGGCATATTTGCTCAGACGAGAAAATATTTTATCAGCAGACAAACTGGCTCATGGCATAATCCTCTAACTACAGGGTACCCCAGAGGGGAGGATAGAGGCACGTTACATCAGAATTTGGCTTCCAACTATATAATGGCTATATATCATCTCTCTATTATTTTTAGTTTCCTCATCCCATGGCTTTTCCTTAATCTTTTAAATTGAAAATTATTCCTATGTTAAAAAAACAAAATGTTCCAATACAAAATGTTCCATAATACAGGAAGGAAAATATATTACTGAATTAGACAATAAATGGCAGTTTTAACTACAATCTAAGTAACTCGGATTTATTGAGCAGCTACAGACAGACACAATGTATTAAGTCATTCAGTTCCACAACGTTCGGAGGCTTTGAGAGGTAAAGCGCTTTGTCAACACTACACAGTTTATAAAATATAAGAACCAGTATTCAATTCTGGTGGATTTGGCAAAATCTAAATCTAGATTGTTTGGTGAAATCTAAATCCTATATTCTTTCCAGAATACAATATTTCATATTTTGCCTTGTGTCTGCTTTAAACACTTACTCTAAAAATCTTTCAACCAATATTATCAGGGTCTTTTTAGTACAAGAGATATTCTTTTTGCTGTAAAACTATTTTTGCTAAGGGATAGAAATGTAGAGTTTGGTAAGCCCTAGAATAAAATAGTAACATTACCAAATTATCTGAGTTTTTCCAAAATATTTTACCAGATATTTAAAACAGCTGTATAATTAAACTAGAGACTTCTTAGCTCATGAAATAATTTTTTCCGAATAACCATGGTCCTTAATTGAATAATATGATAAATGAAAATTGATACTTTTAATTTTACAGAGTTGTATTATCATCCCTACATCTTTGCCCTCCAGACACTTGGTCTCCTAAGACAGCCAGCTAATTACCAGGTCTCCATGTGGTGCCTTATCCAGCCTAGTCTTCCTTGAACATTACCTCTTCCTCTCAACCTTTCCCATGCTCTTCCATGCAATAGTGTTCTCTGGACAATTTCTGCAACTGCAAAATGATCTGAGAAACAAATTTTTGGTTTGATATTAATATGTAACCCTTGATTAATTGAGAAGTGTATTATTCTCCTGAGAATATTGGCATTTGAGCAGAGAATACTGAGGATACAATGTGCAATCTAAGAATGGCTGTCTAATTAGGCAACCTATAAGAAGTTTCTTTTTTTTCTTGCAGAAAGACCTTTTTTGCACCTGTACTACAAATCAAATAATGTAGAATGCTTAAAAGTAAAGATAAAATGATCCTTTTATATTATTTAGTTCAATCCTCTTAGTGCACAAAGGGGAAAATATGTCCAAAGTCCCACACTTAGTGGTCATTCCAGCACTTGAGTTTTGATTAGAAACTCAGTGTGTTTTTCCCAGTACAAAACTTCCCCTGTATCTTGTTCCATTTATTTGTAATGCCGATCCACATTTCAATTTCTGCTAAATCCTGGTCCTTCTTTGAGACTGGTTTCCAGAGATTTTTAAAATAGGTCTGGTAGTATATGATTATAATACTTCTAGGAAAATAATTAAGTAACACAATGTAACCCTGACAATCAAGAAAATGCTACTCTAATTGATCACTACCCTCTTTCTACCAACTTTGTTCAATGTATTTTGTCGTCAATCTTCCCACATATAAAAGGGTGGATTAATGGTTCCCTATTATGATTTGGAAGTCTAATAGCCTTGCCCCCTCCAGCCTCTGTATACCTCTGTCTCTGGCAGCTGGACTGACCTAATCCTCACCTACAGGGAGTTTAATAAAGACCCAGGGACTAGTCTTGACCCCAGGTTATGAGAAGGGAGAAATGTAATTTAAGGATGCTTATGTCAGCAGATAGATGCTGAATTATGCAACCAATCTTGTTATGCTTTTGCTCTAAATTTGAACCCCTTTGGCCAAGTTTTCTGCCTTAATCAAAAATCATCAGATGATGGGTTGCCAACCTACTTGCATACAGGCAAGTGGTCCAGCATTGTGATTTTTCACAAAATCCTGCCCAATCTTTAAATACGTGGTATAAAGTTATTTCTTGAAAGGGAAGTGACCGCTCTGTGTCAACCTGATGCAAAAAATTAGTATACTAAATTTTCCCAAAATCTATTATTTAGAACTCTTATCCCACAACATGCTCTATGGGAGATACATTTCTTGTTCAAAATATTTGGGGTAATATCTGCCTTTTTCCTTCCCTACCTTTGGAGATTCCTGATATATATTGAACTCTCAAAGAAGTCTTGAAATAATAGAATGTGCATAAATGTTTTACCCTAATGTGTGTTTTTGTTTTGTTTGATTTATCCGAGAACACAATAATATTTTCATACAATAGTGAATTGTTACTCTTGAAGAAGCAGCACTGCTGGATGTATCTATGGGAGAATTTGCATAGTTGGTACAGGACATGAGTAGCACATATACCAGATTTGGCCATTGGCCCTAAACCTCCCTGGGCAACCTTCCAGCACTGAGTATTCTGTCCATAGGTCTTTTTATTTCTCTGACCTCAAGATAGAAAGTTCAGTTTCATTCATATTTTTATATCTGATTTAGAAATTAAAGGGAAAATGCCCACTTATTTTATACATAGTTTATGCCCAATACTATGCTAAAGGCTTGTCATATATAATCTTTTAAAAATAAAATTTTGTTAGTAAAAAGCAAGTGACACAGGGTAAAAAGTTTTTTTTTCTAATAGAAATCAGACTTCAAACACTAACTCTACTAGCTAAAAACTAAAACATGAGTAAATCAGTTAGTTTATCTTCTTGAGGTTTTGATTTTCCAAAACCTCAAGTTTTTTGTCTTAGTTTTTTTTTTTTGTCTTAAATTTTTATTTTAAATTTATGTGTGTGTGTAAGAGAGATACAAAAAAATAAAAGGTGGGGGCTGACAGATAGTGGGTATACCAGGCTTCCATTCATGTCAAAACTTGAGTATAAGTACTACTTCTATATACCAAAATTTTCTAAGCTCTCAAAGAAAGTAACATGGTGTTCTCTATACTTATCATTTTATAGCTGGTGTTACATAACTCAATTCACTTATAGATGAAGTATATGCTCCATTTGAATTAGTTGAGTTTAAAGTTTATGAAGAAATAAGCAGCCTGATGATGTAATTGTGCCTTCCTTCCTCCAATTCCACCTCCTGTGGTACAGACAGGTGTTCCATCTAGAGTGTTGCCATTCATACTTAGTCAGATTCAATTCCTTTTAACCATTTTCTCAATGAAACAAAACTGTAATGACTGTTCAAATATCTTAACCAGCAATATTGTTATTCCTCCTATGAATGTTGGTCATATTTTCTTTCCTTCATTTCTTTCTTGAATCCTCCTTTTAATCCCATTTAATCTCAGAAGTTATGCACATTAATTCTTAGATCTTAATGTCTCTTCTACTTTCTCTTGTGGGCAGCTTTCAGGTTAACATAATAGCCAAGATTTTTCATGCAATGAAGAATAAGAAATTCTAAAAATATACTGGATATGTTTTCTAACATCAGATGACCTGAGGACTCAATAGGAAAAATGGTTGATTGTTCAATTATTCAACATTATCATCACTATAGATTTTATTTATCATATTCTGTGAGGTAATATAGCTTAACCATTAAGTCAAGTAAGTCTGGATTTGTGTTCCATTTTATTACTCATTGTGTGATATTGAATAACTTAGCAAGTCTCTCTAATCCTTAGTTTTCTCATGCAAAAAATGCACAAGGTTGTCATGAGAACTGAAAACCCATTACTACACCCATTTTCTACATTACTTTTTCCAAAGTATTTATCTAAATTACTGTATGTTTTTCTCATTTGAGTACTATCCACAGTTCATATTTCATCAGAATATTTATTTTTGTTTGTTTATCCTCTATACTCCAGAATCTAGGACAATGCCTAACAAATAGAAGGAACTTCGTAAAGATCTATAAATGAATGAATAAAATATATGAATGTAGTTTTAATATACAAATTCGGGATATTATCGTTAGCATGAAAATAATTAACAATTCTCCCCAAAACCTTATTATTCCCAAGTTAGTAATAAGGAAACTGAGGCTCAGAGAGGTCACATGGCAAGAACTGGTAGAATAAGGACTCATTTCATCCCTTGCTTAGTTCAGAAACCAATGCATACCTATATTTTTAAATTTGGTAAATAAACATCTGTAGAGAAGGGTCTTAGGTCAGCTGCCTGAGAGGTAGAGCCTGAGATATGTAATTTTGTACAAGCACTCCTGGAGTGCTTTCAGTGAAAACCTTTAAGGAAGTAAATCGAAGTGAGATGAGGCAGGCCAAGGAGCTAAGCAAAAATATGGTTTCACTGAATCTAGAGAAGTGTGATCCCATGAAGAGCTCTGGAGTGTAAATGGCACCACAGAGTTGACCTGGCTTGAAGCGAGAGGCTTGGGGGCTGGGATATCTTATCCTGAATCAGTCAGTGATTGCTAGGTTTTGCCTTCTCCAGAGACTGTTTAAATTCTCATGCATCTTCTGGTGAGATAACTTCTGTAAGCCAAGGGCAATTTTCCACAGAGGGGTGTAATTGGACCTATTTATAATTGATACTCATAACCAATAGGTGATAGGCGCATTGGCTTCATAAAGGGAATCCAGGCAAAGCACCAACAGCCACTATCAAAAGGGAACTAGTAAACCTGAGTCAAATCATGATTTTTCTCCTGGCTACCATACATTCATTTTAGTCTAGCAGCTTACATCCTTGTTTCCTTATTATCCTAAGGTAAACTTATGTATCAGATTTTCATTTTGAGCAGTGGTAAATTAAACAAGAGAAGTGAAGGGAAATTAAGGAAACATTGTGACAGTAGCCACTTTGTCATCAACGGTAATATTTTATTATTGGTCCTACTTTGAACATGTCATAGTCACCAGTCACTGGACTTAAGCCCCTCTCCTATTATTATAAGGTAACTGAT
This sequence comes from Trachypithecus francoisi, assembly GCF_009764315.1. Lineage (NCBI taxonomy): Eukaryota > Metazoa > Chordata > Mammalia > Primates > Cercopithecidae > Trachypithecus > Trachypithecus francoisi. The sequence goes on from NW_022681454.1 coordinate 100,476,298, forward strand.
ATCCAGAATTATCCCATGTTTTGGACTTGATGGTTCTCCAATTCAAGTCTGCTTTATGAATGTCCACCTGTATCTTTTTGTTTAGAACTTTTACTGAACGTCTACACTGTGGAACTTACCCAGTTGTGCTTATAACTTTGAACTATTTCCTCTGTTTGGAATGCTTCTCTCCCTGACCATGATAATGTATTGCCTCTAGTCTCAGAGACATCATCCAATTTTTCAGATCAGCCTGACTTTAAGTGCAAGCTCCCTAAGTCCTGTGGCCAGTAGCTCCCAGTGATGCCAACATATTTCTTTCCAGAATCCTGATCACAGTGGCTTTCTTATGGAAAAGATACTAAGTTACATTTTTCAAATAATCATAAAATATTCTGCAACGGAAAGTATGTAATTATACAAAGAAGGTTAATTCTAAAATTGTAAGCCCCTTAGGGACTTTTTTCCTGCCCATTGCAACCCTCCTAAATGTCAATAAAATCACAATCTGTAAATTAGAAAGTGAGAAACCACCTCCGAAGATAGCTGAGGTTTGGATGAACCACAAGGAAATGACTTTTGCCTGGAGGCCAAGTAATCTTGGTTAAAGGGCAGGGAACTCTGGTGAACATTATCTTGATTTGTTGAAAGGGATCATGGGTTTCATAAAAATAAATCTTTTACTTTCTAATATACTGTACTGAAGACACTGGTGTTACTTATATTTGAAAAAGTTTGATGTAAACTTGCATTTGGATTTTCTGACAGAGAAGAGTAATAACAACAGCAATGAGACAATAACAGTAGCAACAAAATCTAATTGTAATAATAATAATATGGTGAAGAAGAAGATGGAGGAGGAGAAGGTGAAGGAAAAGAAGAAACTACTGCTGCTGCCATCACCACCAGATAAACTTTTCTTGAAATAGATGACCAAAATAAATAAATGAATAACAATGACAATAATACACATAAATCAGGAGGAGAAGAAGGAGAAAGAAGAGAATAAGGAAGAAAAAGAGGAGGGGAGGAAAATAAACAGTAGATAGCACAACTTCCTGTCATCTGTTGGAATATTTTAACCTATGAATTTAACCTGGGAGTGCCAGTGCACTCCTATGTGAAAAGAGCCTACTGTGTGTTAACTAATGTTCTATACACTGGAATCACACATAGAAAAAATTAATGAGACATTTTTCCTGCCACTATTGGGCTTTGAGTTAATATGGGGAGGTGAAACATGTGAAAAATTACCTGTTATCCTGTTATAAAGGGTTACATGTGTTATATTTTAGCCCCCCATAGCAGAATAGAGTGAAAGCATGAAGACAAGAATTCTACATGTTTCAAGGTAGGGAAAGTTTTTATTGAGCAGGTATTTCAAGGTGAATCTTGAATCTCTTTCTTCCTGTTCACTCAGATTTTGATTATGTAAAGTAATTAATGATTGCTACGGTTAGCTTTCTCTGTTGACCCCTGGGAGAAGAAATACAAGTAAGTCCTCTCTAGAGTTAAAACAAAAAAAGTAAAAGACAAGGCATAACAATGGATAAATATGAGGGTGGTGGCAGTGTTTCAGGGGGTGAAACAAAATGTGGAGATTTTGAGAGGAGATGAAGTATCATCTCAAATTGTATATCAGGGAAGGCACTAGAATGCTCCCCCTCAGCAAGATGGCAGGGTCGCTGACTAGAAGAAGATATTCCTAAAGTTGTTAGTATTGATAATAGCAGTGCAATTAGGACCAAAATACAAAATTGCTAATTAGTTTTCTTTTCAAAGTTGTTCAAAAATATATTACTGTCTATAATACATATAGGGAAACAACCCATTATGGCCTAAGAAGAGTATGGACTTTTTAAAAAGCTGAACCAACACTTTCATCAGACTGATAAAGTCCTTTTTGTTCAGAGTTTACTATGAACTCTACAGTAAAGGAGACACAATTAAAAATTATACAAACATATACTCACACAGATACGCCTATATGAGTTGTCTGTTGACATATGACTTATGCTTAAACTCATAAAGAATATCTTAATGGAGACATTATCATGTGCATAGAACAGCCACGTTCTGTGGAGAATATAAAAAATAAATTAGAAATAGATTCTACTCCCTAAGATACATTGGTGCAATAAGAACAATAGGGCATCTAACTAAGGAATAATAATTCACATGTATATATGTTAAGTGCCATAAGAATGTAGATTATTCTGCAGTAAGACTCCTAAAGATAAACAGATTACATTTTGGTGAAAGGAGTTATCCACCCTGATGAAGAAATTGACAAACTATTGAAATTTTGAATGGAAGTTCATAGTTTGGATATATGCATCATGGCAGGAATATAAAAAGCAAGGGGTGAATAGGCAGTGTATTATATTGCTGGCACTGCCATAACAAAACTCTACAGATTGAGTGGCTTACCCAATAAAAGTTTACTTTCTCACAGTTCTGGGGGTTAGAATTTTGACATCAAGGTGTTGGCTGGATTGGTTCCTTCTAAAGGCCATGAGGTACAGATCTATTCCAGGCCTCTCTCTTTGGCTCGTAAAAGATTGTCTTCACATTGTCTTCCCTTCGTATATGCCTGTGTCCACATTTTTACTCTTCTAATAGGAACAGCAATCATCTTGGATTAGAGCAAACTCACATGGCCTTGTTTTAACTTAATTATATTTGTCTCCAAATATGTTTGCATTGTGGGATACAAGGGGTTAGCATGTCAACATAAGAGTGAGTGGACCACAAGTCAGCACATAACAGACAGTGAGACAGAGGCAGAGAATTTTAATAGATATATAAAAAGAACTGTAAATTTTAGTTTGACTAGAATTTAGCTACATTAACATAGAAAACAGCCTGGACAAAAGACTGAAGCCAGATTGTATAGATCTTGAATGTCAAAATGGAGAGTTTGGATTTTATTTCTCAAGTATTAGGAAACCAGAAATGAATCTGAGAAGAGGAGCAACATAATACATTCAAAATTATTGTATTCATACAGTGTGCCAGAAACCATGCCAAATGTTATACCTCAACATCTAATTCTATCATCATATCATTTTAATCTTTGCAGCAATATATTTAACTATGACTTATTAGTCCTCTTTTACAGAGAAGCAAACTAAGGTTTAAAAAAGTTGTTACAGCTTATGAATATTAGAGCAGAAAATCTAATTTAAGTCTTCAAAATCTGGCATCACATCAAGTGTATTTCTCATTCCAGACATTGTAGACAGCTCTTAAATTTCTATTTGGTTGTTTTTTTTTTGTTATATCTTCAATGTCAATGTCTCTACTTCAATTTTTGAACATATGGGATAGAGTTATAATAAGTTTTTATGTCTTTGTATGATACTTTTCATATCTGTGTTAGTTCTAGGACAGTTTCAATTGATTGATTTTTCTTCTTATCATGGCTCTTATTTTCCTTTTTCTTTGTATGCACACTAATCCTTGATTGAACAGCAGACATTGTCAATTTTTCTTGTAAGATACTGGATAGGTTTTATTTTTATAAATATTCTTGACCTTTGTTTTAGAATGCATTCAAATTACTTAGAAACAATTCAATCATTTTTTGAGTCTTGGTTTTTTGCTTTGGTAGATGAGAGTGGAGCAGAGCTCAGACTTGTTCTATTCTCCACTTCTGAGACAAGATCCTCTGTATCTTGCCTCATATATTTTAAAATTTTCCAATCAGACCAATGGCAGCAGGCACTATTCCCCTCTCTGTGTGAGAGTTGGGCACTGTTACATCTAATAATCTCTGGTGGTTCTTTCCCTAACCTGAAGTAATGTCCTTAAATGTATCTGCTGATCAGTATACTGCTGACTAGTCAATGGGCCCCTCTACAGATCTCTGGATTTCTTTCTGTTTGCAGTTTTTTTGTTTTTGTTTTGTTTGTTTGTTTGCTTTCTAGTATTGCATCCTACAAACTCTAAGCACTTTGCTCTTTTGAAATCTTAAGTCTGTCTCCTCAACTCAAGGTGTGCTCTGGACTTCAACTCAATTCCTCCCCCTTGTGCCATGGTCTGGAAACTCTCTCAGACATTAAGCTGACACATTGTATGTCTCAGATCATTTGTTTTTAATACCTCAGGAATCACCATCTTTCATTTTCTGATGTCCAATGCATTGAAAACTATGAATTATATATTTTGCATGGGTTTTGGCTGTTTCAGACAGGTAAATTTATTTCCTTTCATTAGATGATGATCTGAAATAAATGTCAACTTAGGTATTTTAATATTAAAACATTGTTCTCCACATCTATTTAGAATGGAATGTAGAAGAGTTAAGTGTGTAGTGAAGTCCTAAAATTTAAACATGTTTAAGACAAATCCACAGGATAAATGTGATGTTATGCAATTAGTGTGACAAGAGTGGAACCAGTTAGGAAGACAGACTTTCACGATCTCTTCTCTCAGGAAGCGGAGAATGAAGCAAAGGGCTACCTTGCTATTATTGCTGGTGAACAGTGAGACTTACCTTGCTGGTATTGATGGTGAACAGTGAGACTTCTAGGACACTGGGAATCCCATTCTGCTCTAGAACTAGCCCTCCAAGGAGGAACCCTTCTTTCTTTTTCTACCTTTTTCTTCCCTTCCCTATCAGAGCACAGGTTGGTCTGATTACTGTGCCATCCTCATCTTCTCCCTCTTCTTTGTAGTGCAAACACCATTCATAATGGGCAGGGCATCCAATATTACGCTAGTGGCTATTTAATGATACTCCATATCATCATCTTCCTGTTGTTAATGTGCTAAAATGAATTTAAGTATCTCTTTGATATCTACTAGAGACCTACTTGTGAATACAATACTTGTTGAGTGCTATCACAGAAATTTAGTGAGGATATTCTTAACATGGTTGAAGAATGAACTTCACAGACACAGTCCTAAAGAATGACATGTAAATCTTTTTTAAAAAATTGAATTATATTTTTAATGTATTAGCTTATTTTTAAATATCATTTCAACATTTGATTATGTATAGTGAATGTATCTGACCTCACTTTGAAGAAAATTAGCATTGTGTATTTTAGTGTTTCTTGTCTGTCTGTCCCTCTCCCAACCCAAAATGTGTACTATATTTTTTATAGTAATTTTTATAATAAAGTTAGATTCATCTAGGTGAAACTGCCTACCTATTTGATATAATCTATAAACATTCCAATGGGAACAATTATTTGAATTATAACTAACATTCTGGACTGGATTTTGTTTTACTTTTTAATTGAGTGATGTCATATTGAATGAGAACTCCATCTTGTTCAGCCACATGATAATTTCTGAGAGCATGTCACACGTAAATCGTGTAAACACACAAAGGTACCAACTTGATAGCCCAAATAGATGAAATGTGGGAATAACATTTTTTTTTTTTTTTTTTTTTTTTTTTGAGGCGGAGTCTCGCTCTGTCGCCCGGACTGGAGTGCAGTGGCCGGATCTCAGCTCACTGCAAGCTCCGCCTTCCGGGTTTACGCCATTCTCCTGCCTCAGCCTCCCGAGTAGCTGGGACTACAGGCGCCCGCCACCTCGCCCGGCTAGTTTTTGTATTTTTAGTAGAGACGGGGTTTCACCGTGTTAGCCAGGATGGTCTCGATCTCTGGACCTCGTGATCCGCCCGTCTCGGCCTCCCAAAGTGCTGGGATTACAGGCTTGAGCCACCGCGCCCGGCCGGGAATAACATTTTATTTTATTTGGGGGAATTTTTCATCCCACTCATCAGATACAGAATTAATTGATTTCTAAAATATACAGCTATTAAAGAGCAGAACTAGCTGAGGTATAAGATATAGAGTTATTAATATATAATTGATAGATATTTATAAAATATATTTGAATTTACTTTATATATTTCATCTTTGTTGTGTTAATAGGAGAGTTTTGATAGATATCAATGTTTGAGTGATTAAAATAAACACTATTGGACTTTAATCTTCCTTCATCATTGATTTTTTTGTATTCTGCCCTATTAATAGAATTTCTGAAGTCTTTGGAATTCTGTTTTGTTTTCATTTCGTTTTTTAGAGATGAGCTCTTGCTTTGTTGCCCAGCTGGCCTCAAACTCCTAGGTTCAAGTGATGCTCCCATGTCCACCTCCAGTTTAACTTAGACTGCATCACCATGCCACTGCACCTGGTTTAGGCTACTATTTTATAACAATGCTTCTTTTACGTAATATGAAAAGTTTTGGCATCTTGCTTTAGTGTATATATTATACTTGAAATTGGACAAACAAATCTTATTCACACAAATGATATCAAATGTTAAAAAAATTTTCCTGTTGGATTATATATGTTTATATTTCTGGAGGCCAGGTTAACTGTGGTATGTTGACAAAACAAAAGCTTACAATAAAAGCTTTATTCTTTTGTTATCAATGTTTTTAAATGCTATGCCCCAGACAAAGACGTGTGTTATGAAAGTAATCCTGTGTGTACTCTCCTAAATAGAAACTGAAGCAGGTGTACTCTGCTTGCTTATGTGTTCATTCTCCCCTTGCCTGACTTGTCTGTCCTTCTTGAAAATGAATGATTGAATAGAATGACCTAGACATAGGGTCCATTTCTCTTTGTGCCTTGTTCAATGTGAAGATCCTACAGCCTGAAGCAATATCTCCTTTAGAAAACAGGGACTTATTTAGAGAGTGCATGCATCCTGTGATTGCAAGGGATGATTCCAGGGTTTTGTAAAGGCAAAAATAATGCTTTTAAATCCACATAGATGTCATTCAAGGCACAAAGCTAAGTGAGGAAGAAAAAAGAAAGGACTTTTAGATTCTGGGCTGAAAGATGCTATACAGGATGAAATTTGTATTTTCATTACCTAGTTAATAGTCATTCAAACTAATAAAATATGCCATATAAAAGTAAAAAAGGTAGATGTGATTTTTATTCCTACTAATTAATAGCTGAGACAGAAGAAAGCTGCAAAAATGTGAATAATTCTATAAACCTAAAATATTAACTTGTGCCTATTTAGGGAATAGGAAATCCGTTGATTTTTCATCATCAAACTTTTTTTCTTCAGTCCATGTTTTCATTTCATATTACCGAATTTTTGAAATGCCATCATTAAACTAGTACATTTTGCTATGGTTTTAATGGTTCATTCTATTTCCTTAAGTTAAATGTAAGGTTTCCTAGGCCTTGAATGTATACAAACATATCATAATTGAAAAACTGATTTAGTAGAACTGTTTCAAATAGTGAAATAGCATATTTCCTACAGATTTGGGAAGCAGGTATGAGGTATGAGAATTATATGCTATATAACATTCAGTCACAGTCTTAGTATACTGGCACTAAAAGCTATTTACATTTATAGGCATTGGGAAAACCATTCCAGGCAAGAAGAAGTTGTTTTGTTACAAAACCAGAGGGCAATTAGGCTAGATCTCTAAAGAGAAAAAAAAATTGAAGTTAGAAAGGAGAAACGTTGGGGGAAGTATGGAAAAGAAAATGTCAAAGAAGAAGGGGAAGGGGATGGAATGGAAAAATAACTCTTTCCAAAGAAATCATCCTGAAGATCAGTAGTTTCTTTAAATATTGATGTCTATAAAAAGAAAAGTGCATAATGAATGATTCAAACTGTACTTGAAACTCAGGTACATATTTTAAAATCAGGCAGGAAAAAACGTAGAATCTTGAGCATAGAAAACATTTTTATATAAAAAAATAAGGTTTGTCCATGAGGCAGATTTCTTTAAGCTCTCCAAGTTCACTGCACATCCTCAGCAATTTAGTGGGCTATGCTGCAGAATCATCATAAATCAATGAGAGGATGTCTTGAGCCGTGGGGAATTAGCCGACTCGCTTATGTATGATGCGATTCACAGCACTTCCATTCGGAAACCTTTTATGAGACCACATGCTTGCTTGGCTCAGACACACCTATGTCTAGCTTTGGCTAGATTATATTTGTTTTCCTGTGTTTTCTTCTGCCTGAGGGAAGGAAAAAATTTTTTCCAGCCAAATCCTGTGTCCTCTTTGGGTGGGGACTTCCAAATTAATTCTTAGTTGTCTGGACCAGAACCAGTGTTATAGATTAAAATTAATATTATCAGCCTCAGAAACACACAAGAATTCAAATTTCACAAACATCAGGGAGTGGAAGAGGAGATCTATTTTTGAAATAATAGACATAATCAGAAATTCTCTGCTGGAATCCACCAGGGGGCAGACCCCTCCTGATACGCTCCCAGTATTGGCCTCAGAGCCTGCAGCCTGTCAGAAGTGTTCTGAAAGACAACCCCTGTCCCTGTCATGCTTCAATCCAATCTAACCCATTAGAAATCCTGCCTCCAATTCTTGTATTATGCAGCATCACATGTACCAGTGGAAAATCTAAAAGGAAAGTAAATGGGAATCTTAGAAGAATTTTATTATTAAGAAACAGTGTTTTTAAAAGGCCAACCAAATGCTTATTTAAAACACAAACAAAAGAAGTAGACTCTTTTGCTAGATATTTTTTGTTTGTTTTATTTCTCAAAAAGAACTAATATTATTAAGCAAGTGAAGAGCTTCAAAGGGAAGTTACAATGGAAATAAACAAAAACCTGGAAAAGGAGACTTTTTACCTGAAGGTTAGTTATCACAAAAAGAACAGTGACTGTCTCGCATGCTACTAAATATTTCTCATTTAGCAATAGATAACTTAAAAGTTTGCTGGAATAATGCACTAAAAGGGAAAGAGAGTAGTGAAAGGAATTGTAGACTGCACCATTATAAGAAATCAGAAAGTCAAAACAGAAGCAAAATAACTCGTTTTATATCTAAATACTTTAACAATACTCCTTATATTTAATAGTAATTAATCACATTACACTATTTCATACCAACTATGTTTCTACATCTGATGTAGAATGACAGTGAATAAAACTTGCTCTTCCATTAAGAAACTTATGCATCCTGAAAAGGCCTTTAGAATACACCCTTCATTGTCTGCAACTCCTGTGCTGTCAAAAGTTCTTACTTTGTAAATGTACAAATACATGGTACAAATTCTCAGCAAGCTGTTGAGAGGGATGTAAGAGAGGATGGGGTGAAGAAATGCCTGAAAGTTTCTTCAAATTAACAAAATTTTAGTCAGTACTGTCTGATATCATTAATGGGTGGCAAACATTTTTGGACAAACATAAAAATTATTTTTGTCATATCACTTCTATTTTACAAAGTAATAATTATATTTAGCATATATCTCAGTTACCAGAGCTTTAGCCTGAAACAAACTGCTGACAAATCTGGTTCTAAAATGCTACTGACACTTACTAGGCTACTGAGGAAAAAACACAAGAATGACCATACTCAAACATCCTAAAAACTTTATTAGAAATCACATTCTTCACAGTATTAAAATTAAGGAGTTCTTCTCTTTTCCAGAGTATCTTCATCAAAAGTTACATTAGGGGGCCGGGCGCGGTGGCTCAAGCCTGTAATCCCAGCACTTTGGGAGGCCAAGACGGGTGGATCACGAGGTCAGGAGATCGAGACCATCCTGGTCTACACGGTGAAACCCCGTCTCTACTAAAAAATACAAAAAACTAGCCGGGCGAGATGGCGGGCGCTTGTAGTCCCAGCTACTTGGGAGGCTGAGGCAGGAGAATGGCGTAAGCCCAGGAGGCGGAGCTTGCAGTGAGCCGAGATCGCGCCACTGCACTCCAGCCTGGGCGACAGAGCTAGACTCCGTCTCAAAAAAAAAAAAAAGTTACATTAGGATGTAGTGTAAGCCACAGTAACAAGGTATCCTAAAGTGTATTGACTGAAACAAGACTAACATTAATTTCTTAGTGATGAAACTCTTCTGGCAGGTGGTTTAGGCTTGGTAAGTTGCCCTAGAGGGGTCAGGGACACAAAACGCTTTCATTCCTTTTGTTCTGCCATCTCTAGGCTCTTATCTCATCAGCTTGCTTGAAATTAGTTAGTATCTACCTTACAGCCTGTGGGAAGGGTAAAACAAGAAGAAAATACTTTACATGCTCCTTTTCTTTTGAGGGCAAGATTCAGAAGTTGCACACTTCAACTTTTCTCATATACCATTGGCCAGAATTGGTCATGTGACCCTACCTGGCAAGAATAGTGACTGGAAATTTCATGATTTGTTGCCATACATTCAATTATAATGCCTATTTTTATAGAAGAAACGGGTAATGAATATTGGTAAGGCAATTAGCAATCTCTGCCACAAAAGTGTACACAGATTGAAAGTGTACAAATATTAAGCAGACACAGCATCTCTAAGGTTTTCTTTCAATACCTGCATTATTCTAATTTATTTTATAAATTTGTGGTTTTTCAATTTATAATTTGTTTTTAATCAATTATATTAACTTCATTCTTTTTATAATACTAAGAATTTGAAACCAATTTAAGGAACAAATATTGGGGAATTTATTATAACCAACTATATGTTCAGTAATAATAATAGAGAAAAAAATCACATCTCATCAAATGTACTCGTAAAACCAGACAGGTTTTTGAGTACTAGTTCTTCGAAAATTTCATGATGCTAAGTGAAATAATCCAGGAACAGAAGGACAAATCCCATGTGATTAAGTGGAATCTAAAACTATCGAAGTCAGAAGCAGAGAGTAGACTGATGGTTACCAGAGGCTAGGAGGTGGGAAAATGCCAAGATGTTGGTATAAAGTTTCAGTTAGGAGGGATAAGTTTTTTGACATCTATTCCACAGCTTGGTGATCACAGTTAATAATAATGTATAGTATACTTCAAATGGCTAAAAGACAAATTTAAAATTTTCTCACCACAAAAATGACAAGTATTTGAAGTGAAGAATATGTTAATTTGCTTGATTTATTCCTTCCACACTGTATACATATATCATAACATCACCACACACCCCAATATATATACAACTATAATTTGTCAGTTTATAATAAAAAATGCTCAAACACTGAACAATACTAAATACAATATAAACTATTGCAAAGTATAGAAAAAGAAGAAAATCTCAAATAGATGCCAGATTTGTTTCACAAAACAGGTTCCTCACACATGTCTTGTTCCTTTTTTATACTCCTATCCTTCTTGTCTTCAATATAGTTGATAGAAAAACTTCAATGATCTGAATGCCATTGATCATGTTAATAACTTTTTTGTTCATACTTTAAAAATTATTTTCAAAATCCAAAAGGAGAGGGCTGCTACATTTTTTCTATCCAAATGTTTATTTTATTGATAAATAATAGTTATACTTATAGGGCATATGTGATATTTTGATATACTCATACAATGTGTAATGATTACATCAGGGAAATTCAGATATTTATCACCTGAAACATTTATCATTTATTTGTGCTAGGAACATTCCAAAGTCTATCGGATAATTATTTTGAAATATACAATGCATAATAATTAACAGTAGTTGCCCTACAGTGCTATCAAATGCTAGGACATATTTCTTCTATGTAACTATACCCTCTTATTTACTGAGAAACAACCCCAACCTAGTGATTCAGAATCAAACAACTATTTACAGTCCAAAAATTACCGTTTAGGTTTTATACAGTCAAAATTAATGTCCAAGGAGATAAAGATGTTTATCATTTTATCAATGACAAACTTATAATTAACTAATATTAAAACAAAACACAAGAGAAAATCTTTAGAAGAAGTAGATTGTTTCTACTTATAAGATTTCTAACAAGTTTATATTCTTATACAGTCAATGTCCCACTGAAACATCTATGCTTAAACCTGGCTTCTACTCACTACTCTGCTAAGAGCCACAATGTTCTAATCTAACCCTTATCTACCTTATCCTGATTAGCAGAACATTCTGTCCACTTTATCAAAAACCAACTGAGTAGGCCATGTCTCTGAAACAAATACTTCTTTTAGTTATTAGATATTTTTCAGTCTACCTTCTTTGAGCTTAATTTGGGGATTAGAGTCTTCTGTCCGGTAATCATGAGAATTAATATTCTCTTATAAGTTAGAGTAAATCTCCCATTTGTCTTACTTTGACTCAGGGTGTTCTTCTATCTGAAATCATGTTAGTATTCCTCAGCTAATGTTACTTCTTCTATAGTTTATTGGAGGACTTATAATTTCTTTTTAAAGAAATAAAATGAATTAATTATTAACTCACACAAGCTTAATAAAACATTTTATGAGTAGAAAATCCATTTAAAATTAATGTATATTCATTTTATATTTCTTATAACTTTTTTTTTATTATACTTTAAGGTCTGGGATACATGTACAGAATGTGCAGGTTTGTTACACAAGTATACATGTGCCATGGTGGTTTGCTGCACCCATCAACCCGTCATCTACGTTAGGTATTTCTCCTAATGCTATCCCTTCCCTTGTGCCCCACCCGCTGACAGGCCCCAATGTGTGATACTCCCCTCCCTGTGCCCATAGTTTCTCTTTGTTCAACTCCCACTTATAAGTGAGAACATGCAGTGTCTGGTTTTCTGTTCCTATGTTAGTTTGCTGAGAATGATGGTTTCCAGCGTAATCTATGTCCCTGTAAAGCACATGAACTCATCCTTTTTTATGCCAGCGTAGTATTCCATGGTGTATATGTGCCACATATTCTTTATCCAGTCTATCATTGATGGGCATTGGGGTTGGTTCCAAGTCTTTGCTATTGTGAATAGTGTCGCAATAAACATATGCATGCATATGTCTTTATAGTAGAATGATTTATAATCCTTTGGGCATACAAAGTAATGGGATTGCTCAGTCAAATAATATTTCTAGTTCTAGATCCTTGAGGAATCACCACACTGTCTTCCACAGTGGTTGAACTAATTTACACTCCTACCAACAGTGTAAAAGCATTCCTGTTTCTCCACATCCTCTCCAGCATCTTTTGTTTCCTAACTTTTTAATGACCACCATTCTAACTGGCATGAGATGGTATCTCATTGTGGTTTTGATTTGCATTTTGCTAATGACCACTGTGATGAGTTTTTTTTAATATGTCTGTTGGCCACATAAATATCTTCTTTTGAGAAGTGTCAGTTCATATCCTTTGCCCACTTTTTGATGGGGTTCTTTGTTTTTTTCTTGTAAATTTGTTTAAGTTCCTTGTAGATTCTGCATATTAGCCCTTTGCCAAATACAGATAGCAAAAATTTTCTCCCATTCTGTAGGTTGCCTGTTCACTCTGGTGCTAGTTTCTTTTGCTGTGCAGAAGCTCTTTAGTTTAATTAGATCCCATTTGTCTATTTTGGCTTTTGTTGCCATCACTTTTAGTGTTTTAGTCATGAAGTATTTGCCCATGCCTCTGTCCTGAATGGTATTGTCTACGGTTTCTTCTAGGATTTTTATGGTTTCAGGTCTTATATTTAAGTCTTTAATCTATCCTAAGATTTTTGTATAAGGTGTCAGGAAGGGGCCCAGTTTCCGTTTTCTGCATATGGCTAGCAAGTTTTCCCAAAAGCATTTATTAAGTAGGGAATCCTTTCCCCATTTCTTGTTTTTGTCAGGTTTATCAAAGATCAGATGGTTGTAGATGTGTGGTGCTTTTTCTGAGGTCTCTGTTTTGTGCCCTGTACCATGCTGTTTTGGTTACTATAGCCTTGTAGAATAGTTTGAAGTCAGGTAGTGTGATGCCTCCAGCTTTGTCCTTTTTGCTTAAGATTGTCTTTGCTATACAGGCTCTTTTTTGGTTCCATATGAAATTTAAAGTAATTTTTTTCTAATTCTGTGAAAAAGTCAATCATAGCTTGATGGGAATAGCAATGAATCTATCTTTGGGCAGTACGGGCATTTTCACGATATTGATTCTTCCTATTCATGAGCATGGAATGTTTTACCATTTGTTTGTGTCCTCTCTTATTTCCTTGAGCAGTGGTTTGTAGTTCTCCTTGAAGAGGTCCTTGACATCCCTTGTAAGTTGGATTCCTAGGTATTTTATTCTCTTTATAGCAATTGTGAATAGGGATTCACTCATGATTTGGCTCTCTGTCTATTATTGGTGTATAGGAATGCATGTATCGGAATGCATGTATCCTGAGATTTTGCTGAAGTTTTTTATCAGCTTAAGGAGTTTTTGGGCTGGGACGATGGGATTTTCTAAATATACAATCATGTCATCTGCAAACAGAGACAATTTGACTTCCTCTCTTCCTATTCTTCCTATTTGAATACCCTTTATTTCTTTCTCAGGTAAAACCCTTTCAATGATCTATATCATTATTCTGTTATAACAACAATAGCAACATAAGAAAGCAGGCAAAGAAAATATGTATTGTTCTTCCTTTGGAAATAAAGTATTTGAGGCACAACAAATTTAATAACAGGGTCAAGATTACTGAATAATTAAAGAAAGTACTGCTATTAGAACATAGGTATTCATGCCGTAAGAACTAAAAATCTAATTCGGTCTTTATCTTTAACATATGCGTATTTACTTATTTAAAACTTATATGCAGGCACAATTACTTACATTAAGTCAGTATATGCATTTTTTTTAAAAATAAAATAAATGCGAAGAATAAGATAAAAGTAAAAAAAAAAAAAAACTTTCAAAATTTTTAAAATATATACCAGTGGGTCATAAACTCTTCCTTCTAGGTAATCTCCTTCAATGTCATTTGCAGTCTTGTCCTCTCTCTCATGCTGATATAAGACATTTCAAGTATAAACTAGTCATACAGTTTACTGATATCTGAAATAGCAGATAAGAAAGTGAATATCCATTATTATGAAAATATGTTTTTCCTTTGTTTGGGTCTCTTTGGCACCTCTTCATTTATTTCTTCATTTTCATTATAATAGGATATAGTCATATATTCCCATAGACATTGAGAATAACAATACCTAAGAAACAGCTGGAAAATGTGTTCTCATGGCCTATTTCCTAATGCCTTTTCCTCCAACTCACCTTGCTCTGAAATATCTTGTTGATATTTCTGATTCTCTGAGATCAAAAAAGAGAGTGCTTTTCTTTGCCCAGAAGTCGCGGAGTGGGGAGTTCATCTAATGATAAGTGAACATCTCAGCACAGCAGAAGGACAACTGAGCATTAGGCAGCTGCTATTGCACTGTGCAGCCTCCTCACTTTCAAGCAAAAGTGCTTACATGAACAACTGTCCAAAGTGCTGGATGAGGCCATTAGCGGCTAGCTTGTGTAGTATGAAATGAATGTATTTCACTGCATTTAAGCCAAGAAAGGTTTGGAGCTTCCGTGATGTAAATTGGGCTCCATTATCACTTAGCAGTTCTTTGGGAATTCCATATCCAGTGAATAGTCTTTTAGTTCGGACTGGATAGAGAGAATTTTACAATCGCCTGCGGCCATTTACAGGCTATAATAAGAGTACTAATGACTACATATATAGTTTAGGAAAACCCACTTTTCATCCCTGCTGATATTTGTTTAGTTAATTTAGAGTTTTAAATATATTTATATAATATCTATGCTATAGTAGAAAAGTATTATTTAGTTGATATTATGTAGAAATCAGTCCTGATGTAATTATAGCCCTAAGCAATTGTGTATGTTTTTTTCTTAGATCTCTCAATAATCTTTTGTAAGCCTGTCAAACTCTATCGCCCTCACACTCTTCATTGGATAGTTAGCATGATTCAAATAATAGTAAATATACTATACAAATGTCTGTCATATTTGGTGTGAAAGGTAATATAACACTTAAGTTTTCTAATTACTTCTGTGCATTATGTATTACAGAATCATAATGGTTAAGGGAATCCTCCAAAGCTGTATTTTTAGATTTTTCTACATGCAAATTCAAGTATAACTAAATAAGAACTTTCTCTTCACTTCGGAATGTATCATTTCCAAAACCTCTACAGAAGATCTCAAATATTTTATTAAACAATTCTAAATTTTTATGTATATTTACATGTATTTCCCTTGAGAAACTAAAAAAGTCAAACAGTAAATTTATCTCAGGTAACTTCCAAGAAATACAATAAACAATATTTTTTTTCTTGGAAAGATTCTGTCATTGCTTTTCAAAACATGTATACACATCATTAGTAGTGGCATATTGAGTATAATTTCCACATTTCATCTTTCTTTGCCCGTTAGTTCCCATTTCCTATAATCTCTTACTGATCTTTATAACACCCTTGTGTTCTAACGAATAAATTTCGATTTTTATGAGTACTTGCAATCTTCAATATTTTCTTGCACGTAAGTTATCTGGATTCAATCCTTTAACCTTTAGGTTTTACTCTCAAGTTTTCTATCTCTTCCATGATATTCCTTTTATACAACAAGATGTTGCTTTCCATTATGTCATATATTTTCAGCAAAGTTTACATGCACATTATTTTTATGAGGTGGACATCTAAAATTTAAAGTACATCTCTGCATTGGACATGTTGGAACAAAAAAAATGTATTACTCTATAAAAATAGTTCCACATTTCTTCGCAGCTACAAATTTCCTCCATGAAGAGATATTTAGATTGTTTGTTGCTTTTGTCCATTTTGTTGGAACATATATACATATTTAAAGTCACATAAGACCTCTTGCTATGACTGGGGAGACTGACAAATACTCTCCCTAAAAAGCAATTATACACTGAAGAAAAACTGACCGAAAATACCACTCCATTGCTCTGCAATTTAAGCAAGGCACAGAAAAACTGGAAAAGTCTTTGTACCTGAAAAAATCCTGAACTTCAGAAAAAAGCAGCATGAGTCTGCATCATTCTGACTGGGGCTGCTCCTATTCTTCCCCAAGTCAGTGTGATACTAATGTCAGAACTCAAAAGATGGAGAATCAGTAACCTTTGTATGTGGAGTGTTGGGTAATATCCACACCCATCAGTATTACTGGTGGAAATGGCTTCCTGAAGGCAGGCAAACAGGTTAGAACTTGCTGTTTGGCTCTATGAGCCTTAGGTAGTGGATGTGATTAGGACAAACATTTCTGGCTGAGGTTGTGCTTTCATCCAAGATACACTAATGAAGGCCAAAGATATTCAAACATTTGGTTGACCCTGACTACATGTATATTCATAGGAAACTTAAAAGAGAGCATAGGAAAGTTAATTTGGTGCATCTTGGAAAGGACCTGAACATTGAATGCATTGAATGTGTTTTCCTTCTCCCCCAGTACATGTGGGCGCGCGCACACACACACACACACACACACACACACATTTTCTGCAGAAGACAGAAATCTGACTGGCTTAAAGTTTTGAGCACAACCCATGTATAATCATTGGATGGACACTAAGTTACACAGATGCAGGAGTATTTCCTGGGAAATCAAGCTAAAAATAAATAAATAAAAAATAAAGAATTTTAACAATCTGAGCACAGACATGACTGGTCATGAGCCACAGTGGAGACTGATGTCACAGGTTATTTCCAGGCAACTTACAAAACCAAGAATAAAGAAAGAAACAAACACCTCACAAGCATCATCAGGATCAAAATATTAAGATAAAGCGTTGATACCAAATATTATCAAAAATGTCCAGTTTTTCAATAAAACGTCTGAAAGATGAAAAGAGACTGGAAGTTTTAATACATTGTCAGAAAAAAACACAGTCAATAGATAGAAACTGTCCTTAGGTATCCACCAACTTTGGATTTAGCAGAAAAAAAGACTCAAGTGTGCTTTTAAAAATATGTTAAAAGAAATATGGGAATCAGGTTAAAAATGAAAGGAAAGTATGATGACAAAGAATCAACAAATAAAATTATCAATGTAATATAGGAGTTATGAAAAATGATCAAATAACAATTCTGGAATTGAAGAGTATAATCACTGAAGTTAAAACAGCAGTGTAGCTGCTCAACAGTGTATTCCAGATGACAGAAAAAAGAATCAGTGAAAAAAGTACAGCCAAAGACTTCTCAAACATGATGGAAAATATTAAGAAACAAATATAAATAGGACAAATATTAAAATAGGCATACTTAGGCACATTATGATCTATCTGTTAAAGGCCAAATACAAAGAGGAAGTATTGAAAGCAACAAGACAATAGAGTTTAGAAGGCAGTGGAATGGAATATTAAAAGGGCTAAAACAGAAAACAAAATATAAACCAAATACAAACTGTTAATTAAGAATTCTATATCTAGCAGCATTATTCTTTCAGATGTGGCAGCATAAAGATATTCCAGTAAAGTAAAAACAGGGAATTTGTTGCTAACATGCCGCTTTACAGTAAATTCTGAAGGAAGTTCTTCAGGCTGAAAAGAAATGACACCTAAAGGTGAGTAGAATCCACAGGATGAAATAGAGACTGTTAATGGTAACTGTTAACTAATATAAAATATCTTATAAATACATGTTTATCAGTGTTTTCTTAACTTTTAAAAGGACATATTATGTAAAGCAATACTAATAGTTCTGTATTTTGTTTACAACATGTATAGATCTAATACTTGACAATAATGGTGCAAATAAGGGGATGGATCAACACTGTGGCAAATTGTGTATAATTTACTAGAATTATGCTAGTATTAATCTGAAGTAGAATGTGTAAATTATAATATATATTGTAATCCCCAGAGCAACTACTAAGAAAAAATACATATATATGAAAAAAATCAAAGGAAGAATTAAAATGATACACAAAGATATTTATTTAGCACTAAAGAAACTAGTGAGAGAGAAACAGAGGAACAGAAGACAGGATATATACAGAAAATAAATAATAAAATGGTAAATAAAAATATAATTACATAAGCATTAAATTAAATATAAATAGCCTAAAACCAGAGATTATAGACTGTATATAAAAGCAAAATTTCAACTATATGTTTTCTAAATATGTATATAATTTTATTGAATTATTGAATACATGTTTTGAAATTACTCTATACATATGAATAACATTTAGAATAGTAAGCATAAAACCCACTATATATAGCATATATATTATTGTATAATAATATGTATACCATATATATATATATATATACACCCTATAAACAAAATGTTTGTATGGTCTATATGTGTGTGTGTATCATTATAATAATGAAACTGGAGTGCTTATATTAATATCTGGCAAAATATATATTAGATATGTATATATATCATACAAACAAAAACCATAATGAAACTGGAGTGCTTATATTAATATCTGGCAAAATATATATTAGAACAATACATTTTTCTAAGATAAACAGGTATATTTCATAATAATAAAAGGGTCAGGAAACCAGAATGGTGTAACAATTGTAAATGTGTATATACCTAACAACAGAGTCCAAAAATGCATGACACAAAACCTTACAGAATTGACGAAAGAAGTAAACAAGAAAACAATAATAATTTGGTAATGTAGTACTTCATTCTCAATAACTGATAGATCAATAGACAGAAAAGTAGCAGGGTATATCAGACTTGACCTATACAGAACATTCCCAATCTAAGACTGCAGAAAACACATTTTTTCAAATGCACGTAAGCATTCTCAAGGAAAGACTACAAGGCAGCTTACAAAAGGCCATGAAACATTGTTTATCAAAGTAAAAAATACTGAAATCATATAAACTTTGTTCTCTGATGACAGCAGAATTAAATTAGAAATCAAAAACAGAAATAAATCTGGAAAATTCCCACCCTCAAATACCTGGAACTTAAACAATGCATGTCTAAATAACCCTTAAGTAACAGAAGAAACCTCAAGGGAAAAGAGAATGCATTTGAAAGAAATAAAAACAGAAGTAAAACATACGCAAATTAGGAGATGCAACTTAAATAGTTATAGAAGAAAATGCATGTATTTAAATGCCTATACCACAAAACATCAAAACTATACCTAATCCTGTACCTTTAAAAATTAGAAAAAAAAAAACTAAAGCTGAATAATTGAATAAAAAGTAATAAAGTTTAGAGTAACAAACAAGAAAATAATAGAAAAAATTACAGCGCAAGATACCTTTAGAAAGAACATGAGAAAATAAGAAAACTAGCAATGAACAACCTGAAAATGATGATTTCTTTTGCTGTGCAGAAGCTTTTTAGTTTAATTCAGTCCCATTTATTCATCTTTGTTTTTGTTGCATTTGCTTTTGGGTTCTTGGTCATGAAGTCTTTGCCTAAGCCAATGTCTAAAAGGGTTTTTCTGATGTTATCTTCTAGAGCCTTCATGGTTTCAGGTCTTAGATTTAAGTCTTTGATTCATCTTGAGTTGATTTTTGCATAAGGTGAGAGATGAGGATCCAGTTTCATTCTCTGACATGTGGCCAGCCAATTATCCCAGCACCATTTGTTGAATAGGGTGTCCTTTCCCAACTTTATGTTTTTGTTTGCTTTGTCAAATATCAGATGACTGTAAGTATTTGGGTTCTTTATTCTGTTTCATTGGTCTACGTGCCTATTTTTATGCCAGTACCAGGTTGTTTTGGTGACCATGGTCTTATAGTACAGTTTGAAGTCAGGTAATGTGATGCCTCCAGATGTGTTCTTTTTGCTTAGTCTTGCCTTGGCTATGTGGGCTCTTTTTTTGGTTCCATATTAATTTTAGAATTGTTTTTTTCTAGAAATAATCATCAGAGTTAACAGACAACCCACATAGTGGGAGAAAATCTTCACAATCTATACATCCAACAAAGGATTAATATATAGAATCTACAAATAACTCAAACAAATCAGCAAGACAAATAAATCCCATCAAAAAGTGGGCAAAAGACATGAATAGACAAATCTTAGAATATACAAATGACCAACAAACATATGAAAAAATGCTCAACATCACTAATGATCAGAGAAATGCAAATCAAAACCACAATGCAATATTGCCTTGTTCCTGCAAGAATGGCCATAACCAAAAAATCAAAAAGGAATAGATGGTTCGTGTGGATGTGGTGAAAAGGGAACACTTTTACACTGCTGGTAGGAATGTAAACAAGTACAATCACTATGGAAAACAGCGGGGAGATTCCTTAAAGAACTAAAAGTAGATCTACCACTTGATCTGCAATCCCACTACTAGGTATCTACCCAGAGGAAAAGAAGTCATTATTTGAAAAAGATACTTGCACACACATATGTCTAGCAGCACAATTTGCAAAGGAAAAATATGGACCAGTCCAAATGCCAATCAATCGAGTGGATAAGGAAATGTTATATATATATATACACACACACACACACACACAAATCACATATATACATAAATGGAATTTATGTATAAATATATATACATAATCACATAATCACATGTGGATATGTAAACATATACATAATACATATATTTAGATATGTAAATATATATACATAAATCACATTTAGATATATAAGTATATATATACACATACATATACACACCATTGAATACTACTCAGCCATTAGATATATAAGTATATAGATATATACACATATACACACCATTAAATATTACTCAGCCATTAAAAGGAACAAAATAATGGCATTCGCGCCAACCTTGATTGAATTAGAGACTATTATTCTAAGTGAAGTAATATAATTATGAATGTAATAATCAATGATAATAGTAATTTGTGTCATAAGATAACCTGGAACATAACACTACCATTTCGGCAGAGCAAACTAGTTTAACCATTACTTGAAAATCTATGAAAGTTTGTTTTTGTTCTTCTTTTAAAAATACCTTTATATTAAACCATATACTAATATAAAAAAGCACTTTCTTGTTTAAAAATATAATAGTTTATTTATTATTCAAATATCAATTTTTTGATTAACAAGTTATTTTATTAATTTTTTGTTATAGCAGTGAAATGTATATCTATTCTATTTAAAACAAGACAAGACACTTTTTTCAACTGCAGAAAATTTGGTCCTAATAAATATGCAAACCATCCATCTTTAGATAAGAAAATTAAAGATAAATCAAAATAATGAAGATATCTCATAGACATACAATACCCAACTTGCATATTCTTACTCAGCAGTTGCGTTAATATCTAATTTAATTCCTATATACGTTAATTAGCATGTATATCTTCTACCTTATATAAAAGAGAAAAGCTTGAGAAGAGTTGTTGTATTACAAAACAATTCTTGATATCACACCTTTCTTTTTCTCTTATATATTGTCACATGGCCATGGGTAAAACCATCTTCTCGGAAAATTTTTAATGATTTTTCTTTATTTCTTTCTTTTATTATTACCTTATTTTATTTTTTCTTTGCTGTAATTACTTGAAAGAAAATGAGGCAAGACCTACTTTTTACAGATTTAATTCAAGGTTAAAAAAATTATTTCAAGTTCTACATATATTATGAGCACAACCCCAAAAGAATTATAAGACATGTTTCTTTGGTTGCAACTTCATGAGTATTTTCTTAAATTGTTTTTGGATTCTGTCAGTTTGTTTTAAGTGTTTGATGTAGATTCAGGAAGACCTGAGCCTGTTTTTTAGTTTTACAACTTTCTTGCTAACTGAACTTCATTATACAGTAATTCAAGCTCTTTGGTTTCATTGATTCCTGTATTTGTAAAATAATAATAATACTGTCAATTTCACAAAGTGACTTGGGTTTTTACACACACACACATTTACTACAGCAGTGTCTGGTATTCAGTAAGTGCTCAATAAATTAGTTTTCTTCTTTTCTTCTTTTTGAGAGTAATTTGTTCTCTCTCAGGCAGAGTTCCAACAGTAAGGAAAAGAGAAAAGTATTCAGCTTTTTACTTGCTGCTCAACAGTTTCAGGTCTGTTCAGGATGTGGGTAAAAATATGCAATATATCTTGAGTTTTTTTTAATTTAGATTTTTAGCAAAAATAGGTTTAGATGCACAAAGACTGCAATGTTTTGAATTGCTCATTATAGAATATAAAGAACTAGTCAAACACTTTTAAAAACAACAGATTCATACATAAAAATAAATTTAAATATAAGATTTTTGTAAGAAATAGACTGATTTGAAAGAAAAAAACTAGAAATATATATATATATATTTATATAGTTATTGTCTTTCAACTACATATGTTTCCCCTCTGTAAGTTATAATTGATAAATAAAAGTTGCATACATTCAAGATGTGTAGAATAATGTTTTGATATCTTATCCATTGTGAAATTATTACTACAATCAAGTTAATTAACATATTCATTGCCTGATGGTTAGCATTTGTGTATGTGGTGAGAACATTTCAGACAAACTGCTTAGAAAATATCAAGTATACAATGCATAATTATTAACTTAAGTCACCATACTGTACAGTAGATCTCCAGATCTTATTTATCTTGTAACTGAAAATTTGTACCTTCTAACCAAGATTCCGCCATTCCCTGCCACCCCCAGCCCCTGGCAACCATTCTCTGTTTCTTTGAGTTTTACTTCTTTAGATTCCACATATAAGAGAGATTATACAGTATTTATCTTTCTATGTCTGGCTTATTTCACTTAGCAAATGTCCTCTAGGTTCAGTATTTTTAAATCAGAATACATTTTCTCCAATGCTAAAGAAAATCCTTATTAAAGAAAGAAAAAAGGCGTGCAGTTAGAAAAACTATTTTTCTGATCAAATATGCTGCAGAAATTTTCATTTTATGTATCTAAATTTAGATTTTTATGAATTTTTTGTACAAATTCATCTTCTTACAGTTGCGATGTTATTACAAAAGTTTGGATATCTTAAAAATCCCTAATGTTTTAGAGTTTCATATTTACTGACCTGAAACAAATATCTTTATTGATCATTTTGTTAAGATGGATTCCCTGTTATGTCTCCCCACTCCCCAACACCACCAAGTGTTTCTGCAGCAAAACATACATGGAGACTAGTGCTTTACAGTGATGTCAGGATCTCTAGAAGCTAAACTTACCAACTACTTGAAGCATAATATATAGTGAGATAGATTTTTCTTTTTGATTCCAACCTCCATTTGAACATGTTTTTAACCATCCTCCAGTCTGAAAGAAAAGGTAGAATTACTTGACCTTGATGATATTGACTTAGAGAACATTGTGTAAACTATTTTCTTTGTTGCTAGTCTAATACAATCACTCAGCCTAAGAAAAATAGATAACGAGTAAGTACTGCACCCTGGGAAAAGTCATCACTTCAAAATTTTAAGCTGCAAGCAGGAGAGCAAAGGCAGGTTATGCAGTTTCTCTGAATATCTGTTTTCAGGGTTATAGGAAGCAAGTGATGGGGAAAATAACATCACCTTATTTCAGGTCTCCTTTTCTCTGATTTTAATTTAGAAGAAATGGATAACATTTATAATAAGGAGAGGTGCAGGAATCCATATTGTCAAAATGTTCATACTGGGTCAACTTTCCTGTAAGAGCTGAAATTTCTTCCAGTGCAAGAAGCGGTTTAAATGATAAAGACACTATAAGAGACTTCAAGGTATCATGGGAATGGCATAGCCGTACTAATCCATATAATAAATTCAAATCACAAGATTTATCACTATTGTGAACCTGGGCACGTCACTTGCTGATCTGGGGTACAAGTTTCTTCACCTATAAAAATGAGACTGACGTAATCCACTTTGTATGGATATTGTGAGAATTAGGTGATATAGTTAGGCAACACACACTGGATTGGAGTTGTCACAGGTAGTGCTGACTTGACTGATGTAAAGATACAATTGACTTTCACACCAGAAAGAAAAATTAAACCATCCATTTCTGAGGCTAAAAAAATTGTATTTTGCCAACTCTAGAAAATGATTGTGGATAGCTATCACAACCAGTAGCAGAGTTACTTCAGTTAGGAGAAAAGGTAATTATACTATAAATATTGTGGAATATTGTTGCAACATATAAGTGTGCATGTATGTGTGTATATACATGTGTATGCATGTGTGTGTGTGCATGTGTGTATATCACTTATGTAACTAGGGCTGGCTACATATTATACAGGGCCCAGTTCAAAAATCAGGGGAAAAAGGTACTAAAACATAAGCCTTTTCCTTTAGAGATATTCTACTACTTATGTAATAAGAGCAATAGCAACACATGAGCAACAGAATAAAATCATATATTGTGAAAAATGTTATTTTTGTGTCAGAATTTTATGTAGTACAATAAATGAAATACTTTATTAACATGATAACTTCAGTAATCGTAAGAGTTTTCTGGTTCGCTTATCTGAAAATGCATTTATTAGGTCATACACACTTATACTTTGAGCAACTTTATTTTTTATTTTTATTTTTTGTGAAAGAATATTGCTCAGTTGCCCAGATTGGAGTGCAGTGGTGTGATCCAGGCTCACTGCAACCTCGACCCTCTGGGCTCAAACGATCCTCCCAACTCAGGCTCCCAAGTAGCTGGGACTAAAGGCACATGCCACCATGGCCACTCATTTTTGTATTTTTTTTTTTGTAGAGACAGGGTTTTGCCATGTTGCCTAGGCTGGTATGCAACTGCTGAGCTCAAGCAATTCTCCTGTCTCAGCCTCCCAAAGTGCTGAGATACAGGCGTGAACCCCTGAGCCTGGCCAAGTAGCTTTATTTTTAATCAATATACTTGGAAATGCCATTATAAGCTCTTGGTAAATGCAAATCACAAATAATTTTTGATAATTTTTAATTTTGAAAAAGAATTCTGCTGTTGTCACTGTTACTGTAGCTGTTAAGAGTGTTTGCATTCTTTATTAAAACAATAGGATAATACCTGATATTATTTCAAAATATAAATGTTAGTACCTCTTGAGCTGATGATTCTCACAGAATCATTTTTCTAAAAAGATTTAACTCTGAAAATTAGTTTCATGTAATTCTGAATTCAGTTTATATAATGGCCTTTTAATATTTCCTCTGACATTTCTTATAACTATTGGATGCTGTACAGGACATCAAAAGTGGCTTTGTGATTTATATATAATTCAAAATGCCTTGGTATTTATCCTATTGCTGTATCTTTAATTGAAAAAATTAATTTTGAAATTATTTTCCTCATAAATAGTTCATTTGAAGTTTCATATGAAGATAGTACTCTTTTTCATCTTATATAATGATCTTTAAATTTAAGTTTTATTTTGAAGCCTTTCAATATTGCTTTGCAGTGTTGCACAGTTTTCAAACCAAGACTGTAAATGCTTTTAAAAATTCTTTAACTCTTTAACATATACTTTTGCAATATCCATATTAAGCTTTTATTTTTAATAGTTTGTTGAAAGTTTACTGCCTGAGCATTGGCAGTTGCTGTGCTTTTGATGAGACTGGAGCTGCAAAGACAGGGCTTAAAGAAAGATGGGAAAATCACACTAGGTTTCAGCACTTCTCTGTGCAATGCCTCTCCATTTTTGTGTGATGGCTACAGCTGCTGCTTCTGCTGCTACTGCCATCATTGCTAACACCAATCTGGGCCCAGGTCTTGATATGGCATCCTTAGGGTCTTATCATTACCCAACTGCACTAAGCATGCACTTGCATGATGAACAATCAGGGTAATTGCTCAGCACCTGCCCTGCCATCTGATTAAATGTCATGTGCAAGACCTACTGTCCTATTACAGTTCACTTGCAAAACAAGTTCCAGGATAAAATTATTTTAAAATTTTAAGATAGCAACAGTAGAGCATTAAATCAAGAATGGGACCTTTTTAATAATAGAGCCTCACTCCGTCATCAGAAATATCAGAAATAGTTAATACTCAATTCTTTCTCCTGTCCCTTGAGTATGAGCTAGTTTTAGTGACTTGCTTCAAAATACTAGAATATGGAAGGGGAGGAATAATAATAAATTTATAGTGGATAATCCGGGCAAATACTACCTTGACCACAACAGTGATAAGTCAAGTTTACAGTATGTATCTTCACTATAATGTGATTAAAATTACACATTACCTCTGTGGTCTTCTTTCTGCAAATATAGCTCAATTTAATCATAAAAAATAAGACAATTCTGTGAAGAAACTCATTGGTAGCTTCATGGGGATGGAATTGAATCTATAAATTACCTTGGGCAGTATGGCCATTTTCACGATATTGATTCTTCCTACCCATGAGCATGGTATGTTCTTCCATTTGTTTGTGTCCTCTTTTATTTCACTGAGCAGTGGTTTGTAGTGGTTTGTACAAGGGATGTAAAGGACCTTGAAGAGGTCCTTTACATCCCTTGTAAGTTGGATTCCTAGGTATTTTATTCTCTTTGAAGCAATTGTGAATGGGAGTTCATTCCTGATTTGGCTCTCTGTTTGTCTGTTACTGGTGTATAAGAATGCTTGCGATTTTTGCACATTAATTTTGTATCCTGAGACTTTGCCAAAGTTTCTTATCAGCTTAAGGAGATTTTGGGCTGAGACGATGGGGTTTTCTAAATATAAAATCACGTCATCTGCAAACAGGGACAATTTGACTTCTTCTTTTCCTAATTGAATACCCTTGATTTCTTTCTCTTGCCTGATTGCCATAGCCAGAACTTCCAATACTATGTTGAATAGGAGTGGTGAGAGAGGGCATCCCTGTCTTGTGCCAGTTTTCAAAGGGAATTTTTCCAGTTTTTGCCCATTCAGTATGATATTAGCTGTGGGTTTGTCATAAATAGCTCTTATTATTTTGAGATACGTTGCATCAATACCGAATTTGTTGAGCGTTTTTAGCATGAAGGGCTGTTGAATTTTGTCAAAGGCCTTTTCTGCATCAAAAAAGAGCCTACATTTCCAAGACAACTAAGTCAAAAGAATAAAGCTGGAGGCATCACGCTACCTGACTTCAAACTATACTACAAGGCTACAGGAACCAAAACAGCATGGTACTGGTACCAAAACAGAGATATAGACCAATGGAACAGAACAGAGTCCTCAGAAATAATACCACACATCTACAGCCATCTGGTCTTTGATAAACTTGAGAAAAACAAGAAATGGGGAAAGGATTCCCTATTTAATAAATGGTGCTGGGAAAACTGGCTAGCCATAAGTAGAAAGCTGAAACTGGATCCTTTCCTTACTCCTTATATGAAAATTAATTCAAGATGGATTAGAGACTTAAATGTTAGACCTAATACCATAAAAACCCTAGAAGAAAACCTAGGTAATACCATTCAGGACATAGGCATGGGCAAAGACTTCATGTCTAAAACACCAAAAGCAATGGCAACAAAAGCCAAAATTGACAAATGGGATGTAATTAAACTAAAGAGCTTCTGCACAGCAAAAGAAACTACCATCAGAGTGAACAGGCAACCTACAGAATGGGAGAAAATTTTTGCAATCTACTCATCTGACAAAGGGCTAATATCCAGAACCTACAAAGAACTCAAACAAATTTACAAGAAAAAAACAGACAACCCCATCAAAAAGTGGGCAAAGGATATGAAGAGACATTTCTCAAAAGAAGACATGCATACAGCCAACAGACACATGAAAAAATGCTCATCATCACTCGCCATCAGAGAAACGCAGATCAAAACCACAATGGAATACCATCTCACACCAGTTAGAAGGGCAATAATTAAAAAGTCAGGAAACAACAAGTGTTGGAGAGGATGTGGAGAAATAGGAACACTTTTACACTGTTGGTGGGATTGTAAAGTAGTTCAACCATTATGGAAAACAGTATGGCAATTCCTCAAGGATCTAGAACTATATGTACCATATGACCCAGCCATCCCACTACTGGGTATATAACCAAAGGATCATAAATCATGCTGCTATAAAGACACATGCACACGTATGTTTATTGTGGCACTATTCACAATAGCAAAGACTTGGAATCAACCCAAATGTCCATCTGTGACAGACTGGATTAAGAAAATGTGGCACATATACACCATGGAATACTATGCAGCCATCAAAAAGGATGAGTTTGTGTCCTTTGTAGGGACATGGATGCAGCTGGAAACCATCATTCTCAGCAAACTATCGCAAGAACAGAAAACCAAACACCGCATGTTCTCACTCATAGGTGGTAACTGAACAACGAGAACACTTGGACTTGGGAAGGGGAACATCACACACTGGGGCCTATCATGGGGGGTGGGGGGAGGAATTGCACTGGGAGTTATACCTGATGTAAATGATGAGTTGATGGGTGCTGACGAGTTGATGGGTGCAGCACACCAACATGGCACAAGTATACATATGTAACACACCTGCACGTTATGCACATGTACCCTAGAACTTAAAGTATAATAATAAAAAAAAAATAAGACAAACCCAAATCAGGTATTCTAACAAATGCCTAATCAACATTTCTCAATCTATCATGGTCTTGATAAACAGGGAAAGATTCAGAAAATATCATAGACTAGAGGAACCTGGGGAAACATGCAAACTAAGTGCAATTTGGCACCTTGGATGGGATTAAGAAACAGAAAAAGGACATTAATGAGAAAAATGTTAAAATGCAAATAAAGTCTGGAATTTAGATAGCAGTAACTTATCAATGTTGGTTTCTTAGTTTTTTTCAAATGTCCCATGATAATGTAATATATGGACAACAGAGGAAACTGAACAAAGAATATACAGGGATTATATACAATCTTTATAACTTTTTAAAAATTAAAATTATTCCAAAATAAAAGTGATATTAAAAAGCTTTAAGTGCACCAACGAGGTTTTGTTTATGTGCATTATATCTATTGAGAATTTTTTGGGCGTGGCCAAGACAGCCAGCTAGAAACAGCTAGTGTGCCTGGTTTTTATGGAGAGGAGCAAAAGGGGAGAGTAAATACAGCACCTTCAACTGAAACATCCAGGTACTTGCCTGGGGACTAATCAAGTAAACAACTTGACCTATGAAAAATGAAGAAAAGCAAGACGACAACAGCCCACTCGGGCGTGACATGGAGCCAGGGGAACCTCCCCCACCCAGGGAAGTGGTGAGTGAATGTGCAAACCTGGAAACTCACACTTCTCTCATAGATCTTTGCAATTCTTAGGTAAGGCAATCTCTTTGTGAACCCACTCCACCAGGGCCTTCAGTCTAACAGACAGAACTTAAGTATTATCTCCACAGAGCAGCCACTCAGGCACTTGTGGAGTCCCAGGAGCCTTAAGGTACTTGGGATTTCTGGCCAAAGTAACTGTAATTCTGGCAAAGTAGTAGATTAGATCCCTGTACATACCTTTAGGAAAGGGGCTAAATCCAGGGGACTGAGAAGTGACACCCTGCAGGCCCCACTTCCATGGCACCTTGCAGGATAAGGCCCACTGGCTTGGAATTCCAGTCAGCGACCCATAGTAGTGCTATTTCACCTCCCTGAGATGAAGGGGTAGGTGGCTTCTTTGGGAGAGAGCTGAGCCACCATCTTATCTTTACCATTTGGGCAACTTTACAGCTCCAGCTTTTAGATTTTTGAGTTGAAGCTGACTGGAGGCAGAGGGGATCCTCCAGCACAGCATAGCTGCTCTATCCAAATGTGGCCATGCTGCTTTTATAAGTGGGTCCCAATCCCATACCCACTCACTGGGCAGGACCTCACAACCAGGGTCTCAAACCACCTCCTACAGGTGTGTTTGTGCTAGTAAGAGGCCCGTACCTCTCTGAGATAAAGCTCCCAGAGAGATAGGCAGGTGGTCATCTTTGCTGTTTTGCAGCATTCACTGGTGATACCTCCAGGTACTGGAAAATCAAAGGTGACTAGAAACTGGAGTGGGACCCCAGCATACTACACCAGCCCTACAAAAAAGTGGCCAGTCTGTTACATGGGTGTCTGTTCTGATATCTACTCACTGGGCAGGTCCTCCAGGCCTGGGCATCCAGCCACCACTTGCCAGAGTTGTCGAGCCAACAGCAACTGACCAGTTTACCAACTGACCAATAAGCGTAAGTGTCACCTTGTATATCAAACCCCAAAGCTTCAAAACCAAAAATACCTCACTAACATATCCCCCTCTAAAACCAGAGACAAGGCAGCTGCAAATAAAGACCCTGCAGAAAGCCCCAGCACAGTGAAAACATTCATAAAAGAAGTCTATTGACTGTACTCAATCAACACTGAAGTAAAAGGAACATCTTCACATAGAGATGAGAAAGAACCAACACAAGAACTCCAGTAACTCAAATGGCCGGAGTGTTGTATGTCCTCCAAATGACTGTACCAGTTCTCCAACAAGTGTTCTTAACCAGGTTGAACTGTCTAGAATGACAGAAATAGAATTTAGAATTCAGGAACAAAGATCACTAAGATTCAGGAGATGGCAAAACCCAACCCAAGGAAAATAAGAATCCAATAAATCTATACAGGAGCTGAAGGATGAAATAGCTCATATAAAAAGAACCTAAAGTGTCTGACAAAGCTGAATAAAACAATATAAGAATTTCACAATGCAATCACAAGTATTAACAGCAGAAAAAAACAAGCTTAGGAAAGGATCTGAGAACTTGAACACTGGCTGCTGAAATAAGACAGTCAGACAAAAAATATAATGAAAAGGAATGGTAATGAACAAAACCTCTGAGGATAGGATTTATAAATCACAGGGATTCCTAAAAGGCAGAGGGAGAAAGCAAACAACATGGACAACATATTTCAGGATGTTATCTATGAAAACTTTCCAACCTTGCTAGAGTGGCCAACAGTCAAATTAAGGAAATACAGAAAACTCCTGTGAATCCATCTGGTCCTGGAGTTTTTTTGGTTGGTAGGCTATTAATTATTGCCTCAGTTTCAGAGCCTACTATTGGTCTATTCAGGGATTCAACTTCTTCCTGGTTTAGTCTTGGGAGAGTGTAAGTGTCCAGGAAATTATCCATTTCTTCTAGATTTTCTAGTTTATTTGCATAGAGGTGTTTATAGTATTCTCTGATGGTAGTTTGTATTTCTGTGGGGTCGGTGGTGATATCCCCTTTTTCATTTTTTATTGCATCTATTTGATTCTTCTCTCTTTTCTTCTTTATTAGTCTTGCTAGCGGTCTGTCAATTTTGCTGATCTTTTCAAAAAGCCAACTCCTGGATTCATTGATTTTTTGGAGGGCTTTTTGTGTCTCTATCTCCTTCAGTTCTGCTCTGATCTTAGTTATTTCTAAATGCTCCAATTAAAAGACACAGACTGGCAAACTGGATAAAGAATCAAGACCCATCAGTCTGCTGTATTCAGGAGACCCATCTCACATGCAGAGACATACATAGGCTCAAAATAAAGGGATGGAGGAAGATCTACCAAGCAAATGGAGAACAAAAAAAGCAGGGGTTGCAATCCTAGTGTCTGATAAAACAGACTTTAAACCATCAAAGATCAAAAGAGACAAAGAAAGCCATTACATAATGGTAAAGGGGTCAATTCATCAGGAAGAGCTAACTCTCCTAAATATATATGCACCCAATACAGGAGCACCCAGATTCATAAAGCAAGTCCTTAGAGACTTACAAAGAGACTTAGACTCCCATACAATAATAATGGGAGACTTCAACACTCCACTGTCAACATTAGACAGATCAACGAGACAGAAAGTTAACAAGGATATCCAGGAATTGAACTCATCTCTGCACCAAGCAGACCTAATAGACATCTATAGAACTCTCCACCCCAAATCAACAGAATATACATTCTTCTCAGCACCACATCACACTTATTCCAAAATTGACCACATAATTGGAAGTAAAGCACTCCTCAGCAAATGTACAAGAACAGAAATTATAACAAACTGTCTCTCAGACCACAGTGCAATCAAACTAGAACTCAGGACTAAGAAACTCAATCAAAACCACTCAACTACATGGAAACTGAACAACCTGCTCCTGAATGACTACTGGGTACATAACGAAATGAAGGCAGAAATAAAGATGTTCTTTGAAACCAATGAGAACAAAGATACAACATACCAGAATCTCTGGGACACATTTAAAGCAGTGTGTAGAGGGAAATTGATAGCACTAAATGCCCACAAGAGAAAGCTGGAAAGATCTAAAATGGACACTCTGACATCACAATTAAAAGAACTAGAGAAGCAAGAGGAAACACATTCAGAAGCTAGCAGAAGGCAAGAAATAACTAAGATTTTTGAATGTCTTAATGAAATGCTCAGCTATTTTAGGAAAAATAAAATTTTTTGTTAGCTATTTATGTTTGAAAACTATGTATAATAATTGATTTAAACATGATACAAATACTATATTTTAACATAAATAACATATTTGATTAGGAATAATTATAATTTAAATACAAAAAATAGAAGAGGGACATTTGTTGACATATTTTTTTACTAGGATAAACAGAAAAAGCCTCTTTTAGAAATGACATTATAGCTAATTTCTGAGAAAAAAAGAGAAGTGGTCTTAGCATGTAAAAATAAAAATGCATATTACAGGGGCGCCATAAACATAAATACAGAGAATGGATAATTAAGCTATAAATTATAAAAAATTAAATATAAACTCTTTTACAAAAAAATCTGAAATATTATCTGCATATCAATTTTAAAGTCTATTAATTACTGAAAAACATTAAAAACACGAAATTACATACAATTCTAGTGCTTTTTCAATTTCATAGATTAAAAAAAAGAAAAACACCCAAGTATCTAAAGTGAGACAAGTTACTTACAAATCTACAAAGCACAAAAAGCTTCTGTCAGACTTTACACATAAAAACTGATTTTATATAGAATTATTTTTAAAAAGGATTAAGGAAAGACTGTGAAGACAAAATTCTATACCTAGCCAAATTGTCATTAATAACTATATGTAGCTTACAGAAAGGTATTTGAAAATATGGCAAAGCACAGAATATATAGTCCTTGTGTTTTCTTAATAAAATACTAAAGGACATACCTACAAATGATCAATAAAAATTAAGAACTCACGATAGCAGGGGCATTGTAGAATAAGAATTAGTGTTGAGTGCTAATGCTAGTTAACCACTTTGATATGTAAAAATTATTGCTGTACTTCAGCAATTATTAAAATTACATGCAAAAGCCTGAAGTAATTATGTAAATACATATATCTCTTAGATTTTACTAATATCATCGTAACAATAATTTAGATTTGCTTTTCCAGAGCAAGTTAAGAAAGCTTGAAAATCCGGGAGTAGTGAGTTTTAATTCTTCCTTTTCCATAGTAAAGAGTGAGGAAAGCTTCAAGTTACTTTTCAAAATACAACAAAATATCTTTGCACTCCCACTAGTCCAAGAGATTTAAAATTGTTATTCAATACCAAGTGGCATGGTTCCAGATAAAAAATATTATGTAATTTTCCCCAAATATCTCTTCAGACCACAGTGGAATAAAACCAGAAATCAACTCCAAAAGAAAGGTCCCAAACTATATAAATACATGGAAATTAAATAATCTGCTCCTGAATGATTTTTGAGTACATGAAATCAAGATGGAAATTAAAGTTCTTCATAATTAATAATGATGCTGACACAAACTATTCAAACCTGTGGGATACAGCTAAAGCAGTTATAAGAGGAAAATTTACAGCGTTAAATGCCTTCATCCAAAAGTCTGAAAGATCACAAATTGAAAACTTAACATCACAAATCAAGGAACTAAAGAAACAAGAAAAAATCAAACCCAAAGCTAGCAGAAGAAAAGAAATATCAAAGATTAGAGCAGAACTAAATGAAATTGAAACAAAAAATACAAAAGATCAATAAAACAGAGTTGATTTTTTGAAAATGAATAAGAAATAGACCAATAGCTAGACTGACCAAGAAAAGAAGAGATATTTGAATAAGCTCAATTAGACATGAAAATGGAAACATTACAACCAACACCACAGAAATATAAAAGATCATTCAAGGCTACTATGAATACTTCTATGCACACAAACTAGAAAATCTAGGGGAAATGCATAAATTCCTTGAAACATACAACCCTCCTATCTAGATTAGGAAGAAATAGAAACTCTGAACAGATCAATTACAAGCAGAGACATTGAACCAGTACTTTAAAAATTGCCAACAAAAAAAAGCTTAGGCCCAGATGAAATCAAAGCCAGATTCCACCACACAAAGAATTGGTATCAATCCTATTAAAACTATTTTAAAAGACTGGGAAAGAGGGAATCCTCCCAAACTCATTTTATGAAGCCAGTATCACTGTAATACCAAAGCCTGAAAAGGACATAACAAAAAAAGAAAGCTACAAGCCAATGTCCCTGATGAACATATATGGAAAAATCCTCAACAACAACAAAAATGCTAGCAAACTGAAACCAACAGTACATTTGAAAAAAGAAAAAAAATCACCACGATCAAATGGGTTTCATCCCAGGGATGCAAGAATGGTTTAATATATGTAAGTCAACAAATATAGTTCACCACATAAACAGACTCAAAAACAAAAACCATGATTACCTAAATAAACACAGAAAAAACCTTTGATAAAATCCAACATCTCTTCATGATAAAAACCCCCAATAAAATAGGCAGAGAAAAAACATACCTCAAAATAATAAAAGCCATTTTGCCAAACCAATGGCCAAAATAATATTAAATGGGGAAAAGTTGAAATCATTCCCCCTAAGAACTGGAACAACACAAAGATACCCATTTTCACCACTTGTATTCAACAAAATACTGAAGGTGCTAGTAAGAGTGATCAGGCAAGAGAAAAAAGTAAACAGCATCCAAATTGGATGAGAGTAAGTCAAACTATCTCTTTGCCAATTATATGATTATATACCTAGAGAACCTAAATACTCCTTCCAAAAGACTCCCAGCTTTGATAAATTAATTCAATAATGTTTTCAGGTTACAAAATCAATGTACCAAATCAGTAGCAGAATATACATCAACAATAACCAAGATGAGAATCAAATCAAGAACTCAATCTCTTTTACAATAGCTGCAAAACACTAGAATACCTACAAATATTCTTTTTTTTTTTTTTTTTTTCTTTTTTTGAGACGGAGTCTCGCTCTGTCGCCCGGACTGGAGTGCAGTGGCCGGATCTCAGCTCACTGCAAGCTCCGCCTCCCGGGTTCACGCCATTCTCCTGCCTCAGCCTCCCGAGTAGCTGGGACTACAGGCGCCCGCCACCTCGCCCGGCTAGTTTTTGTATTTTTAGTAGAGACGGGGTTTCACCGTGTTCGCCAGGATGGTCTCGATCTCCTGACCTCGTGATCCGCCCGTCTCGGCCTCCCAAAGTGCTGGGATTACAGGCTTGAGCCACCGCGCCCGGCCACCTACAAATATTCTTAATGAAGGAGATGATTAAGTTATTTACAAAAAGTACAAGACACTACTTAAAGAAAACACAGATGACATAAACAATTGGAAATATATCTCATGCTCATGGTTTGAAAGAATTAATATTATCAAAATGACCGTACTACCAGATGCGGTTTGGCAATGTGTCCTCACCCAAATGTCATGTCAAATTGTAATTCCCAGTGTTGGGGGAAGGACCTGGTGTAAGGTAACTAGATAATATGGATGGATATCCCCCTCTCTGTTCTCATGATACTGAGTGAGTTCTCAAAGGATCTGGTTGTTTAAAAGTATGTGGCACTTTCTCCTTTGCTCTCTCTCCTGCTTGGCCACATGAATATGTCCTTGCTTGCCCTTCACCTTCTGCCATAATTGCGAGTTTCCTAAGGCCTCCTAGCTATGCTTCCTGTATGCCTGTGGAACTATGAATCAATTAAATCTCCTTTCTTCATAAATAACCCAGTCTCGAGTAGTTCTTTATAGCAGTGTGGGAACAGAATAATATAGAAAATTGGTACCAGATAAGTGGGGCATTGCTATGAAAGATATCTGAAAATGTAAAAGTGACTTTGGAACTGGGTAATGAGTAGAGGTTGGAAGTTTGAAGGTATCAGAAGAAGACAAGAGGATACGGGAAAGTTTGGAACTTCCTACAGAATTTTTGAATGGTTGTGACCAAAATGCAGATACTGATATGGACAGAAAAGTCCAGGCTGAGGTGGTCTCAGATGGAGATGAGGACCTTACTGGGAACTAGAGTAAAGGTCACGCTTGCTATGGTATAGCAAAGATACTGGCAGCATTGTGCCTCACTCTAGAGATCTGGAGAACTTTGAGGTTTATTACACACACTGATAAGTGTTTAGTGATACATACTTTGGGTAATGCAGGTCCAAAAGCATGAACAATTTTAGCTATCAGAACTCTTTTATAATCTATTATTCCCATATATGTTAAAAATATCAAACACAAGCTTTGTGTTTTAATCACTTACAGGTAAATTTTGGATTATGATATTTAGACAGCAAGACTTCACTTACTTGTGGGACACAGGGTGGGCATATCAATGAGTTAATTTCTAATTTATAGATTGCTTTGAATGTAAAACCTATCCAAATGCTACATAACAAAAATTACCCTGAAAATACTCATTCTAACAACCGAGAAAATACTTTCGAAACTCCCTGACAATGAAGCCTGCTAAAAAGGATGCTTTTTCTCTCAAGAATGGCAAAAATAAAATAAAATGGAAGCTAAACATAAATAAAATAGCTAGAAATGCTACCACCCATAGTGAAGAGTCTTCTTTTCCAAAATGTGTAGCTAGAATCATAAAGCCCTACAAAATTGCACAGCAATTCTGTCACTGTATTGACAAAAAAGTGAAAAAAGCAAACCAACAATTGTGGTACATAGCAACGGTAAGAGATGGAAAAAAATCTGGGATAATTGCAAAACAATATCTGGTTCATGATTGCAAGGTCTCTGCTGAAAAGTGCTCCAAGTTATGATAGCTACAAAATTCAGAATAACCCTGAAAACTAGAAAAAAAATTTCACAAGTACAGAAATTCAAAGGGCTGAATCCACCCAAATAGATTCTATAACATCCTATGTTAATGTCACCAGTACCTCCCATTCCTTGCAGCAAATATTATGGGTTCCATTCTTTCCTTAGTGGTCAACAAGCTTTGCTTTCTCTATACCTAATACATGAGAGTAAAAATTTTCACAAACATTTTGGTCATATTATAGAATTATAGCAGTCAGGGGAAAATGTGGAGTAATCTCAAATCATGAGATTTCAGAACTACATAGATTGGGCAATTGCCTTGATCCATTTCTTGAGAAATGCTAGCAGAAAAAAATAAGTGCAAATTCCATCATGACAGGGGTGAAGTTAGGGATGGGGATGTGAAGATTCAACTGGTGTATGGATATCCATGTAATTTTGTGTGTGTGTGAGGAAATTACCATATCTTTGGGTATGTATTTTAGACTATGGACTAGCAGCAAGACTCTGGGTGCCCAATGCTCCTGTATTCTTTAGGACCTGTGTGATCTACTTTATAAGATGTAAAAGAAAGATATAGAAATAATTGGAGAAAGGGCTGCTATTTATAATATACAAATAGTGCAAGTTTCCCCTCACCTAATTCCATTTATTTAAAGTAACCTTGAACTGCAAAAATCCCTTGCCAAGATGCTTTAGGATTGAAGGAGAAAAAGTTCTTATCGAGAAACATCTAATCATAAAACTGCAAAAATTTATTTTTAAATATTCTTTTATTATAAAGTTTTCTTTTTGTAAAGATAGGTCAGAAAAACAAGCAAGACAAAGTTAGCATATGTAGAAAAAATCGAATTTCCTAGAAACCAACTTTACCATTTTTGTTCTATCAAGTTTACTGCATATTTTAAAATGTAAATTAGGAAAATCCACGAATTTGCTTCTTTGAAAAGAATTAGTCCCAAATACTTTTATCCTTTGGAGAAAATACAGCCGGTTTGACATGTATTTAGTGAATCTACCAGACACCTTCCGTTCACTGTAGTACGGAAGGTCTTTAGGGTTCTGGTCAACCTAAAACAGGTTTTTTTGCTTTTTGTTGTTTTGTTTGTTTGTTTTTTATTTTTATTTTTTTTTCTGAAACAGGGTCTCATTTTCATTGCCCAGGCTGGCTCACTGAAGCCTCGACTTCCTGAGCTCAAGTGATCCTCCTACCTCAGCCTCCTGAGTTGCTGGAACTTCAGGCGCATGCCACAATGCCTGGCTAATTTTTCATGGTTTTTTTTGTGGAGACGGGGTTTTCCTGTGTTGTCTAGGTTGATCTTGAACTGCTGGGCTCAAGTGATCCACCCTCTGCAGCCTCCCAAGTCCTGGGATTACAGGTGCCTTGTACTCCTAGCAGGGGCGGATTGGTTGTAATCCAGGAGCCATTGCTCCCTGCAAGGTTTCATTGTTACCAGATCATACACTCAATGGACTTTTAAAAAATTCTTAAATCTCTTTTGAATAGTCCTCAGATCCAAGCCCTCTGTCACATTTCAAATTCCCATAGCAACATGTGCCCACACATAATAATTTACTTTAAAATAATAACTTCCCCAATTTTTTCAGTATATCCTTTAAAAAACCTTTAGAAGCCTTAATGTGGATAGCTTCAGCTCAACAAGTTTCTCAGTGCCACTTCCACATAGTATATATGTCCAATTTTCTCACTTTCAGGACGATCTCTTCTTCCTTTTTAAAAATAATCTTAAATTTCACTTCATCAACATGACTTTTTTCTGTCTTGAAAGTTACCTACCTTTATTATTGCTTGCCATCAGTTTATTTCTTTCCAAATTAAATGTAAACATTGTTCTTATCTCTTCAATGAACTGGATTTTTGTTTGAGTGAGGGAGAAGGGACAAAATGGAGGAAGGTGAACAAGATGGAGCAGTACCTGTTGCTTCCGGGTTCTTCATCACCAACTTACCCCGGAGCGGGAAAATGCAGCCTGCGCCTGGGAAGATGCAGATCAACTGAGCATGCGCCAGGTGACGTCAATCCGATGAGATCGAAACTTACCCGGCCATGCCTATGGAGACCCCCCCTATCACGCCCTTATCCCGCCCACTGTCCTCCCCCTTCCAGTACCAATGCATAAAAGTCCGCCGCCGGCAGGAGCCAGCGTGACTTCTTGGGCACCTCTTACTTGTGGACGAGAGAACCTCACCTGAGAGCGCAGGCGCAACTTCCCTGGCCCCCCCACACCTGAGGACCAGAGAACTTCCCCTGAGAGTGTGCGCATATTTACAATAAAAGACTGCCACTTTCTTATGTACTTTGGCCTCATGTTTAATTATTTAGCTCTCCTAAATTAAACTAAACAAAACAAGTTTTATTTATTTTTAAGGCAAAGCAATTTTAGGCAGTCATCTTACCAAGAAAGAATTATGTCTGTGATGGGTGAGAAAAAGTTTGCTTATTAAGCCAATTTTCATAGTCATGACAAAAACATAGACATTTTAAACATTTACCTCCTTAAAAAAGCATATCAGTTTTTTAATCATATCGATGAGCAAGCATGTGTTGGTGTATCCTTGTAGCTGCAGTTAATGATTATTCTTTGCTATTCTCTCTGTTCAAACCATCAAGCACACTACAGAAAGCATATTGCCTCATTTCTATAGACCACAAGTCTATCATAGGCATTGCACTTATCATTTACACACACTAGCTGAAATTTCTGCAGCTGCCCTCTTGGGCACCTTCAATGAGGATATTAGGATGCCCAGGAAATGTTATAATATGCTGTTTTCAAAAATCAGTTTTCTCCAGCTATATTACTCAGAATTCTTTAGAGGGACAGAACTAATAACATAGATGTATATGTGAAGGGGAGTTTATTAAGGAGTATTGATTGATTCATATGATCATAATGTGAAGTCCCACAATAGACCATCTGCAAGCTGAGGAGCAAGGAAGACAGTCTGAATCCCAAAACCTCAAAAGTAAGAAAGCCAACGGTGCAGCCTTCAGTCTGTGGCTGAAGGTCCGAAGGCTCCTGGGAAGGCACTGGGGTGTAAGTCCAAGAGTCCAAAAATCTGATGTTTTAGAGCAGGAAGCATCCAACATGAAAAAAAGATGAAGGCCTGAAGACTCAGCAAGTCTGCTCTTTCTACCTTCTTCTCCCTGCTTTATTCTAACCTTACTGGCAGCTGATTAGATGGTGCCCACCCAGATTGAAGGTGGGTCTGCCTCTTCCAGTCCACTTACTCAAATGTTAATCTCCTTTGGCAACACCCTCACAGACACACCCAGAAACAATAATTTACATCATTCAATCCAATCAAATTGACGCATGTGTTAGTCCATTCTCATGTTGCTAATAAAGACAGACCTGAGACTGGGTAATTTATAAGGAAGAGACGTTTAATGGACTCACAGTTCCATATGGTTGGGAGGCCTCACAATCAAGGCAAAAGGCAAAGAAGAAACAAAGGCACATTTTACATGGCAGCAGGCAAGAGAGCTTGTGCAGGGGAACTCCCGCTTATAAAACCATCATATCTTGTGAGAGTTATTCACTATCATGAGAACAGTATGGGAGAAAATGCCCCCATGATTCAATTAGCTACACCTGGCCTCGCCCTTGACACATGGGGATTTTTACAATTTAAGGTGAGATTTGGGTAGGGACATAGAGCCAAATAATACAATTTCACCCCGGCCATCCCCAAATCTCATATCCTCACATTTCAAAACACAATCATGCCCTTCCAACAGTCTCCCAAAGTCTTAACTCATTCCATCATTAATGCAAAAGTCCAAGTCCAAAGTCTCATCTGAGACATGGCAAGTCCATTCCACCTATGAACCTGTAAAATCAAAAGCAAGTTAGTTATTTCCTAGATACAATGGGGGTATAGGCATTGGGTAAATACACCCATTCCAAATGGGAGAAATTGGCCAAAAATGAAGGGGCTACAGGTCCCACACAAGTCCAAAATTCAGTGGGGCGGGCACATCTTAAAGCTCCAAAATGATCTCCTTTGACTCCATGCCTCACATCCCAGTCATGATGGTGCAAGAGGTGGGTTCCTATGGTCTTGGGCAGCTTTACCCCTGTGACTTTGCAGGGTATAGCCTGCCTCCAACCTGGTTTCATGGGCTGACATTCAGTGTCTGTAGCTTTTCCTGGCACATGGTTGGAAAAGCTGTCAATTGATCTACCATTCTGGGGTCTGGAGGATGGTGGCCCTCTTCTCACACCTCCACTAGGCAGTGTCCCACTGGGGACTCTGTGTGGGGGGTCACACTCCACATTTCCCTTCCCCACTGCCCCAGCAGAGGTTATCCACGAGGGCTTTGCCCTGCAGCAAACTTTTGCTTTGTGTCCAGATGTTTTCATACCTCCTCTGAAACCTAGGTGGAGGTTCCCAAACCTCAATTCTTGACTTCTCTACAACCACAGGGTCAACACCGTATGAAGCTACCAAGACTTGGGACTTGCTCTCTCTGAGGCTGCAGTCTGAGCTGTACCTTGGCACCTTTAAGCTGTGACTGGAGCAGTTGGGACACAGGGTACAAAGTCCAGAGGCTGCACTGAGCAGGGGCAGCCTGAGCTTGGCCCAGGGAAAACCATTTTTTTCCTCCTAGGCCTTGGGACCCGGTTATGAGAAGGGCAGCTGCTCTGACATGCCCTGGAGACATTTTCCCCATTGTCTTCATGATTAACATTCCGCTTGTTGTTACTTATGCAAATTTCTGCAGCAGGCTTGAATTTCTCCTAAGAAAATGGGTTTTTCTTTTCTATTGCATCATCAAGCTCTGCAAATTTTCTGAACTTTGATGCTCTTCTTCCCTTTGAATACTTTATTGCTTAGAGATATCTTCCAGCAGATGCCCTAAAATCTCTCTCTTAAGTTCAAAGTTCCACAGATATCTAGGTCGGGGCAAAATGCTGCCAGTCTCTTTTTACAGCAAGATTGACCTTTACTCTAGTTCCCAACAAGTTCCTCATCTCCATCTGAGACCACCTCAGCCTGGACCTTATTGTCCATATTACTATCAGCATTTTGGTCAAAACAATTCAACAAGTCTCTAGGAAGTTCCAAACTTTCCCACATTTTCCTATCTTCTTCTGAGCCCTCCAAACTATTCCAACCTCTGCCTGCTACTGAGATCTAAAGTCGCTTCCACATTTTTGGGTATCTTTACAGCAATGCCTTACTATCTGGTACCAATTCTCTGTATTAGACCATTCTCAAGCTGCTAATAAAGACAGATCCGAGACTGAGTAATTTATAAAGGAAAGAGGTTTAACGGACTCATATTTCCACAGGGCTGGGGAGGCTTCACAATCATGGTGGAAGGCAAAGAAAAATCAAAGGCACATCATACATGACGGCAAGCAAGAGAGCTTGTACAGGAGAACTCCCATTTATAAAACCATCAGATCTCGTGAGACTTATTCACTCTCATGAGAACAGTATGGAAAAAAACACCCCTATGCTTCAATTGTCTTCACCTGGCCCCACCCTTGACATGTGAGATTATTACAATTCAGGGTGAGATTTGGGTGGGAATACAGAACTAAGCCATATCAACACTCAATATTAACCATCACACTGGTCTTCATCTTTTTCTTCAGAGAACGATAACACTTGCTCTTGTGCCTTCAGTGAGTCAGAAATAATTTTGCCTCGATCATTTTACCTCTCTATTGTACAGTGGAAGAAAACTCAACTGGAAATTAGGGAACATACATTCCAAACTTGA
Source organism: Trachypithecus francoisi (assembly GCF_009764315.1). NCBI lineage: Eukaryota > Metazoa > Chordata > Mammalia > Primates > Cercopithecidae > Trachypithecus > Trachypithecus francoisi. Next base: position 100,519,526 of record NW_022681454.1, read on the forward strand.
CTGTACAAACTAATTCTACAACTTTAAAAAAGTCCCTTACCACATAATTATTTTCAAAAATTGAAAGAAGTTGGACACCTTTCTTGTCCATGAATCTATTCTTCGTTTTCACTCTCCCAAAGAGTAGGCAGATTCTCACGATCCTGTATTTAATTCACATGGTCACAGCTTTTTAAATGTCTCCTTGTTGTGCCTCAATTTGTGAATTCAGATTGTGATAGCTCTAGAACAAATTATTTTTATTACTATTTAGACTCCTATCCAAGTGCCACATGAATTAAAACCATCTTTAAAAAACTTTGGAATCGGGATTCCAATTGGTCAAAATGAGTTAATAAACAGTGATGTAAACTACACATCAACAAAAATTAACTTTGAACATTTGTAGATCCATACCAAAAAAAGATAGCATTGGAGATATTGGGACAGATTTGATTTCAGTCTCCACATTTGGTCCCTTCACTTCTGTATGATACCTATTTCCTACATGTTGGAGGTAATTCCACAAAAATTTATAAGCTTAAAACTGTCATATCTCATAATCTCATGGAAAATTATATTTTTTAAATCGTAACATTAATGGTTGCCTGTAGTTGACTTGTGTTCTTTGTTTGTAGCAGCAGACAGAAAAGCTTTGGTTAAGATGAGAAGTTTTAGATTAATGACTCCAAAACTCTAAGTGACATTACATATAAAAGAAAGAATTCCAAAGCTTCATTTAAAAATGAAAGTGGAATTTCACTTTAATACACAGCAAGACTTTACCAGCTGGCTGCAGTGCATACACTTGGCTGCTGGTTGCTAAGTTTATTAGGTATTTTATAGTCCAGGAAACTAAAGATTATAGAGCCAGTTCCCACATGCTACATCAACAGGAATTCGGAGTCAGTCAAGCTAGAGATATATGAAGAAATGAATGAATAAGCCGGTGCACTGAGGATAAAATGAATTAATCTGAAGCTATTAAAGAAGTTTTGTCAGGTACTTAGTATGTTCATGTTTCAATTCCTTATGCCTATTCTCCTCAGTTGCAATTCTCTTTTGAAAAATTTATAAAGAAATTTTTTCACTTTGGATTATTTTTCCTATACCAATTGGTCAAATTCATATTGGCCTGTATCCACTCCCATCCAATTTCCGCTTTAATAATTAGGAAATAGACTACTACAAATTTTCACATTATTTTAATCCCAAACACCATTTACTACTTCATCAAAATATTAGGTTATACAATATTGATTATAATTTTTAGATCAGAAATAGTTTAGGGATTTCATATGGTTCAACCTCATATTAGGGGACTCCCACAATATTGTGTATCTAGTAAGCCTGTAAAATGGACAATAACAACATATACTGTATAGCAATAAAAGAGCTTTTAGAGTATCAATAACATGCATTTATAAAGAGATGCTTCTTCTGATCTGGTAAGTAATCTATAGGAATTATCTAATATTATCTAATGCATGGTCCATATTCATACCCCTAAATACTTACAACAACATTTGCACTACTCCAAACTGTATACTAATGGTGACTAATAGAGCCTAGAAACATTCCTATGACCACTTTAGGTATTCTCTAGAAGTATGTTTCAGGGTAAAACTCTTGTAGCCTCTTCATTAGGTTTCTTCCTCTGTAAGATTGGGTGATTGAAAAATAGTTATTATACATGAGCATTAATATTTTTAAATATTTTCTGTCACAGCTAACATATGATTTCTAGTGAAATATCACCTTGAATATTTGAGGATGCAGTCACAAGAATAATAGAAACAAAGTTAAAATCATTAAATCAATCCCAAAATTTTTAGGTTGGATGATATGAGGCCTTAAATCCATCTCAACATTTTTATGTTGGATACTCTGGGGCCTGTTTGTGCCACTGTGCAAGAAAAATGGCTTAGTTTGGCATGTGGGATGAGGGGGAGAAAAGCATCCAAGAAGAGAAATTGGATAAAGTTAGATGTTTTGTGATTGTAGCTACTGAACATGTTTTAGACTGGCGGAATATGCTCTATGATATTGGAATATCATCAAAATTCATTTAAATCATGCCAGAGAAATGTTAAATGGTGATGAGAAGGCTGAGATTTAAGCTGATAAATGTAGTAAAGACCTATCCACATTGACAAATTTGATGAGGGGTTCTGACCTAGCAGATCACTCAAGGAATGGAAGTCCTTATGCGATTCACAAGGATAGGAAAAAGCTATTCCCATCCCCACCTCCAACTCATGCTGGAATATTTTATAGTCCAATTACATCCAAAGGAAGAACCAATCTGATTTATAACTCATGGGACACATGGAGGTAATTGCATATATTTGTGTGATTACTAATGGAAATGTTGGCTTTTGTATTTAGGTGATGAATATTTTATCTCCAAAAATATAATAGTAAATAATTTACCAGAAGTAATATTTTTCTTTTTTTGTAAACTTAATGAATAAGGCAGAGAGGGGATACGTGGGAAAGAAGGGAGAAAGAAGAAGGGAAGATAGAAGAACAAAGTCATAAAGTGAGACATGGTAAAAAAGGATGAAAGTAAGTAACGAGAGTAGAAAAAAGGAGACAAAAGAAACCCTTCACCTAATTAAAAAAAAGAAGGAAAGACAGAAAGAAGAGAGTAGCCAATGAAGGTGAAAGACAAGCAGGCAAACTAGCTTTCACTCCTATATGTAAACATAATGCTACATTATGGAAAATTATCAGGAGGCCAAATGAAGGTGATTATTTAAAAAACACCAAACTGTCTGCAATTATATGCACTTTCTAAAGGGAGTATCATAATTTAGATTACTGAAAATTCTCATAATGCTTTCTTCTTTTTATTTTACTTCCAATGGAAATAGGTGGCCCAATTTAGATCAGTGAAAATTCCTGTAATGCTTTCTTCTTTTTATTTAATTGTATTTCCAGTGAAAATAGGTGGCTCATAGATAGTGGAGCCAACTCCACTACATGGATTTGGAAAGACAAAGCACAAAATGAATTATGTGATACAGGCTAGGAAAATCAAAATGTTCTATACAAGTCAATGGACTAGGAGGACTGGCCAACATAGTAAAAGACTGAAGTGCAAACAGTGAAAAAGTCTAGGATTTTTTTTTTTCTTTCTTACATTAGGGTTGTCTCTGATTTTAACTGGTTTGTAGTACTGTGGCAAAGATTTGTTTGCTCAGAATTTCAGTAAGCCTATTAGTTGAAGCTATATGTGTGAGTGCTTTATGGAGTCAAGGAAAGTGCTTGAGAAGCATGTAGTTTAGTGCAGTTTAATGAGTGACAACATATTTAAGTCAGTGAAATTGTATATGTCAAATGAACGAACTCAATGGAATCCAACAGAACTTAGGAGGTGAAATTCAGACAAAATTAGTAAAAACTGGAGGACAGTCACAAGATACTAAGTAGAGCCTTCAAGTACTCTAATAGATCTCTAGGAACAGAGACCCAGTTAATTTTGAATCCTACTTTAAAGTTTTGTTCAGGATTATCTAAACTCTGGAACAATACCCAGATGCAGCTTGAATTAAATCAATCCCCCACACATCAGCCAGGAATCATTCCCAGCCTGACTCCCAAATAATTGATTGATGGAGCAAGAAACATGACAGTGTAAATTGCTCTGGGTTGTCTATGATGGCACTGAAAACATCTCCTCATAATAGGAAAAAAATTCTAGAAACCACTCAGAAACAGATCCTAAGACCATTCAAAGCTTCAGCAAATAAGACTGGGTGATCCATCCAGAAATTCAGATGTGTGTAATATTGTAAATTTACTAGTGTTCCCTCATAAAGTATCAAAAAAGGTATACTCAGTCACAATAGATGTAGTAAAATATTTGATAAAATTTAACATCCCTTCATGACAAAAACTGTAAACAAGGTATAGAAGAAATATATCTCAATGCAATAAAGGCCATATAACACAGCTAAAATCATACTGAACAGGGAACAGTTGGAATATTTTTTCTTTAAGATCTGGAATGACACAAAGATGCTCCCTTTCCACCACTTTCACTCAACGTAGTTCTGGAAGTCCTAGTCAAAGTATTTAAGCAAGAGAAAGAAATAAAGTGTATACAAATTGAAAAGAAGAAAGTCAAATTGTCCCTGTTTGCAGACGTCACGATTTTACATCATGTTGATACAGAAAACTCTATACACTGTACTGTTGGAACTAATGAACAAATTCAGTAAAGTTGCAGAATTACAAAATAGACATACAATAATAGGTAGCATTTCTTTATGCCAACAGCAAAATATTTTTTTTTAGAAAAGAAGGCAATCCCATTTACAATAGCCACTAAGAAAAAAAAAAAAAACTGGAGGTAAATTTAACCAAGGTCAAATATTTCTACAGTGAAAACTATAAAACATTGATGAAAGAAATTATGGACAACAATAAATGAAAACATATCTCATGTTCATGGATTGGAAGAATATTGTTAAAATGTCCATACAACCCAAAGCGATCTATACGTTCAATGAAATCCCTGTAAAATCACCAATGAAATTCTTCACAGAAATGAAAAAATATCAGTCCTAAAATTTGTACGGAACCACAAAATACTTGAAGTACCAAAACAATCATGAACAAAATATAAAAAAGAAAACAGAGCAAAAAACAAAACTGGAGGCATCACAATGCTGACTTTAGAAAGCAATAATAACCAAAACAGCATGGTTCTGGCATAAAAAACAGATATGTAGACCAATGCAAAAGAACAGAGAACCTAGGTATAATTTAATGCATTCACGTCCAGCTGATTTTCATTAAAGGTGCCTTGAAGAAAGGACAGTCTCATCAATAAAACTTTCTGGAAAAACAAGATATCCATATGCAGAAATATGAAACAAGACCCCTATCTCTCACCAGTTATAAAAATCAACTCAAAATGGATTAAAGACTTGAATATAAGACCTGAAACTATGAAATTACTAGAAATTACTAGAACTAGGGGAAATATTTTATGGCATTGATCCAGGCAAGGATTTTTGTTTGTTTGTTTTTGTTTCTGTTACTTTGTTATTGTTATTGTTATACAATAGATGTTATTTTGTACTTTAGAAAAGCATAGCATAATATCTGCCTTGTAGATTTGGCAATCATTACAAAGTGGGCAAGTATTTTTTGGATAAGTCCTCAAAAACACAAGTAACAAAAGCAAAATAGATAAATGGGATTACATAAAACTAAAACTTCTGCCCAGAAAAGACAACAATCAACAGAGTAAAGGAACAACCTACAGTTTGGGAGACAAAATTCACAAACTTTGCATCTGACAAGGAATTAATCCCAAGAATATGCAAGGAACTCAATTCAAAACAACAAACCAAATAAGCCAACTTAAAAATGAGCAAAGGATTTGAATAGACCCTTATCAGAGGAAGACAAATGGCTAACAAGTATATGAGAAAATGCTCAATATCACTAATCATCAGGGAACACAAATTAAAAACAATGAAATACCACCTCACCCCTCATAGAATGGATACTATCAAAAAGACAAAAATATAATAAATGCTGGTGAGGTTGTGGAGAAAGGGGAGCTCATATAAACTGTTTGTGGAAATGTAAATAATTATAGCCATTATGGACCACAGTGTGAATGTTCTTCAAAAAATTAAAAATAGAATTATCATTTGATTGACAATTCCACTACTGAGAATATACCCAAAGAAAATGAAATCAATATGTTGAACAGATATGTGCATACTATGGTCATTGCAGCACTATTCATAACAGGCAAAACATGAAATCAACCTAAGTGTCCATCAATAGATGAATAAATTTAAAATGTTATATATATACACACATACACATATAATGGAATACTATTTAATCATAAAAATAAATGAAATTCTGTCATTAGTGACCCCCTGGAGGGACCTAGAGGACATTATGTTAAATGAAATAAGCCAAGTACTGCCCGGCGCGGTGGCTCAAGCCTGTAATCCCAGCACTTTGGGAGGCCGAGACGGGCGGATCACGAGGTCAGGAGATCAAGACCATCCTGGCTAACATGGTGAAACCCCGTCTCTACTAAAAAATACAAAAAACCAGCCGGGCGAGGTGGCGGCCGCCTGTAGTCCCAGCTACTTGGGAGGCTGAGGCAGGAGAATGGTGTGAACCCAGGAGGCGGAGCTTGCAGTGAGCTGAGATCCAGCCACTGCACTCCAGCCCGGGTGACAGAGCGAGACTCCGTCTCTAAAAAAAAAAAAAAAAAAAAAAAAAAGAAATAAGCCAAGTACAAAAGAAAAAATACGGCATGATCTCACTCATATGTGAAATCTAGAAAAGTTGATCTAATAGAAATAAAGAGTAGAATAGTAGTTACCAGAGGCTGAGGAGAATAGGGGGTGTGGAGGATGATAAGTGGTTAGTCAATGAGTATAAAGTTGCAGTTAGATTGAAGGAACAAGTCCTAGTGTTCTACAGCACAGTATGGTGACTATAGTTAGCAACAATGTACTTTATGTTACAAAACAGCTAGAAGAGAGGATTTTGCATGTTCTCAAAACAAAGAAATGACAAACGTTTGAGGTGATAGATTTGTTATTTACAAGTAACAAATTTGATCAAAATACAATGTATACATGGATCAAAACATCACACTGTATTCTATAAATATGTACAATTATCATCCATCAAATAAAACCAAAATAAAAGTGAAAAGTGACAACACTGGAAATTATGGGTGAATCCAGGGTTGGAGTCTGTTATAGAAGATAAATGACAGTAAGAGATACACGTTTGGAATAGTTGATAGCTCTTGCCTTATTTTTGGGGGGCCTCTAATACAGTAGAAATGTACTCAATAGGGGCAGTGCCAGAAAAAAGAGGGAGAGATTTATGAATTTTACTAGGAAGATGTCCATGAAATTTTATGGGAAAATAGGATCTCAGAAAAAAAAAAAAAAAAGAGGTTTAGAAATTATATGAGTATTAGGAGTTATATGTATTTTCTTTCTTTAGCTTTTATTTTAAGTTCAGGGGTACATATGCAGGTTTGTTATATAGGCAATGTGTGTCCATCCATGTCTTTGCAAAGGACATGATCTCCTTTTTTTAAATGACTATATGTATTTTTTGTATGTATCCTATGATACATATGTACCACATTGTCTTTAATCAGTCTATCATTGATAGGCATTTAGGTTGATTCCATGGCTTTGCTATTGTGAATAGTGCTGCAATGAACATATGCATTCATGTTTCTTTATAACAGAATGATTTACATTTCTTTGGGTATATACACAGTAATGGGATTGCTGGTCAAATGGTATTTCTGTCTTTAGGTCTTTGAGGAATCGCCACACTGTCTTCCACAATGGTTGAACTAATTTGCACTCCTATCAAGAGTGTATAAGTGCTCCTTTTTCTCCGCAATCTCGCTAGCATCTGTTATTTCTTGACTTGTTAATAATAGCCATTCTGATTTATGTAAGGCAGTATCTCATTGTGGTTTTGATTTGCATTTCTCTAATGATCAGTGAAAAACACTCCTCCACAAATGCAAAAGAACTGAATCATAATAAACAGTCTCTCAGACCACGGCACAATCAAATTAGAACTCAAGACTAAGAAATTCACTTAAAACCATATAATTACATGGAAATCGAATAACCTGCCCCCAAATGGCTTTTGGGTAAATAATGCAATTAAGGCAGAAATCAAGAAGTTCTTTGAAACTAATAAGAACTAGGATACAACATACCAGAATCTCTTGGACACAGCTAAGGCCATTTTATGAGGGAGATTATAGCTCTAAATGCCCACAGTTATAAAGATCTCAAGTTAATAACCTAGCATTATAGCTAAAAGAACTAGAGAACCGAGAGCAAACAAAACCAAAAACTAGAAGAAGACAAGAAATAATCAAAATCAGAGCTAACATGGATGAGGCAGAGACACGAAAAATCACTTGAAAGTTCAATAAATTCAGATTTTTTTGTAAAAAATTATAAAATAGATTAGACCACTAGCCAGACTAATAAAGAAAAGAGGGAATATTTAAATAAGCACAATCAGAAATGAGAAGGGGGATTTTACCACAGATGCCACAGAAATGCAAACAACCATCAGAGAATAATATAAACATTTTAATGCACATGAACTAGAAAATCTAGAAGAAACTGAAACATTTCTGGACACATAAACCCTCTCAAGACTGAACCAGGAAAAAATTGAATCCCTGAACAGACCAATAATGAGTTCTGAAATTGAGACAGTAATAAATAGCCTACCAACCAAAAAAAGCCCAGGTCCAGATGGATTCACAGCTGAATTCTACCAGATGTACAAAGAAGAGCTGGTGCCATTCCTAATGAAACTATTCCAAAAAAATAAAAAAGGAGGGACTCCTCCCTAACTCATTCTATGAGGCCAGCATCATCCTAATTTCAAAACCTGAGCGAGACACAACAAACAAGAAAACTTCAGGCTGATATCCTTGATTAAAATGCATGCAAAAATCCTCAATGAATACTGGAAATATTGGAAAATGAAATCCAGCACCACATCAAAAATCCTATCCACCAAGATCAAGCAGGCTTCATGCCCAGGATGCAAGGTTGGTTCAACATACACAAATCAATAAATGTGATTCACCACATAAAGAGAATCAAAGACAAAAACAACTCAATTATCTCAATAGAGGCAGAAAAGACTTTTGACAAAATTCAACATTCCTTCACCTTAAAAACTCTCAATAAACTGTGTATTAAAGGAACATACCTCAAAATAATAAGAGCCATATTTGACAAACCCACAGCCAACATCATACTGAATGGGAAAAGCTGGATGCATTCTCCTTGAAAATTGGCACAAGACAAGGATGCCTTCCCTCACCACTCCTACTCAACATATAATTTCAAAAGCCACAAGTGATTCAATGTGTATATCTAGCTTTTGAATTGATAAGCAGTGAAGGTAAGCTGGGAAGAATAAATAAAATTTTTTATATTTGAGAAGATAAAAGTATTTCAGGATTTGCAATGTCTTTTTCAAAGAAGAGTATAGAAAGACATTCTTGATAAAGTTACACTGGATTCCAAGTTATTAGTCATGGTCTCTATAGTGAAATTTATCTGAAAAGAAAATGTCCTGCTGGGAAATAACAAATGTTGATGAGGATGTAGAGAAAAGGGAACCCTTGTACACTGTGGGAATGTAAATTAGTACAACCACTATGGAGGACGGCTTGGAGTTTCTCAAAAAACTAAAACATGACCTATAATATGATCCAAATATCCCACTGCTGGGCATATACTCAAAAGAAAGGAAATCAGTATACAGAGATATTTGCATGCCTATGTTTGTTGCAGCACTGTTTACAATAGTTAAGATTTGGAAGCAACCTAAGTGTCCGTCCACAGATGAATGAATAAAAACAATGTGATACATATACACAATGGAGTACTATTCAGCCATAAAAAGCATGAGATCCAGTCATTTGCAACAACATAGATGGAACTGGAGATCATCAAGTGAAATAAGCCAGGAACAGAAAGACAAATATGGCATGTTCTCACTTATTTGTGGGATCTAAAAATCAAAACAATTGAACTCGGACATGGAGAATAGAAGGATGGTTACCAGAGGCTGATAAGGGTAGTGGGGGATTGTGGGAGAGTTGGGGATGGTTAATGAGTGAAGAAAGTAGAAAAAATGAATAAGGCCTACTATTTGATAGCACAGCAGGATGACTGTAGTCAAAATCACTTAATTTTACATTTTAAAGGAACTTAAAGAATGTAATTGGATTGTTTGTAACTCCAAGGATAAATGCTTGAGGGGATGGATACCTCATTTTTCATGATGTGCTTATTTTACATTACATGCCTGTAACAAAACATCTCATGTACTCCATTAATATATACACCTAATGTGTACCAAAAAAAGTTTAATACATAATAAAAAACTAAGAAAAAGAAATAGCCTGCTGAAGGAAACTGAATAGTTTCTCCAACTGTTCTTGTTAGTAAATGTAACTTGCAGAAATAATAGAGCAAGCTAACATTATTTGTTCTTAGGAATCAAGACAGAACAGCAAAGTAGAGCAGAATTGAGACTGGAAATTTTGGGTAAAATTTGAAGAGTGGTCTCAAACAAATTTTTTTGAAGAGTGGGAATAGAGTTGAGTATGATTCCAATATGTAAGTTGAAGTTCTTACCAACTCAAAATCCTAGGAAATTGGGATAAGCCAGTCTCATCAATTTGCTCCTGGTACATATCAAATGACTATCACAGAATAGATGTGACCAATCTATCAATTAAACCACAGTCATTAAAAAAAACTGAAGTCTTTAGGGGTGGTCTGGTAAAATAAAACTGTACTGTAGACATTCATGTCTCCAGGGAGCAGAGAAAAGATAGCTAAGGATTCCCTTTAAAATGTAAGAAGTGCTTCCCTGCTCTCAGTGAAACTATAGGGCAGAATCACAGACTCTATTAAAACACTAATGACTGTTCTATTGCATTATGATCATTGGTAGAGTATTTTAAACAGGCATACCTTGTTAGAATCTGACTGTCTCGGGTAGAGACTAGGTCAACGAAGATAAAGCCAAACTCAGTAAACCACTCTGAGCCCTTGGGAGAATAAATTCACACCATGTTTTCTCTTCCTTATAAGAGGTCAGGATTTTAGAGAGAGAAGCTGGATGCAACCTGATCTCCTCCCAAAGATTCTGCTCTAATGTGTGGGGCTCAGAAACCCAAAAAGATCTGCTCATCTAAAGGGGAAGAGAATATGGCCAGGATGTAGGCTAATTTCTTGTCCATATTAAACCTTTATATTGTACATTTGAGGTAAGGGTTGTTGTGTCCCACTCAAATTCCAGAGATGAGAGAGACTCAGAATAGAAAGGTGGCAGATTGGAGGAGAGGATAAGAAGCAATTAATTGTTTCAAGTTATCTGGTTAATACAACAGAACTGGGAAGAATTTCTGCAAACAGAAATTGAGACACTAAAGAATTTTGTAAAATGTAAATGGTACTGAGAAGTCAGTTGAAGAAAATAGGATCAGCTACAAATGGGAAACAAAGACTTCATCTTTCAATATGATAATCTAAATGCAAGACCTTGTGAACCATGTAGTCAATCCAAAGAGGTACTAAAATAACCAGATACTGCAATACTATCAGAGATGTAAAAAAATTTGAAGTTTCTAGAAGACAAGGACAAAAACAGTCATTTATGCCAGTTATAATAATAAATGTAAGTGACTAGATTCTAAGGAAAGGCAGTGTTTGTCAGACTGCATGCAATTTATTACTAGGAAGAGAAAATCTTTGTCACAATTGATATGTTCTCTAATATAGAAAACCCCAAAGAAGAAACTGAGTAATTATTAGAATCTTAAAGGGTGTTGTGTGTTTGCTGGATATAAGATGAATGTGTGAACATAAATTGTGTTTTTATGTATTCTTCAAAAATGATAAAATATGCTCTAAGTTATTTTTAATTAAAACAAAAAAACAATGCCCAGGAATAAATCTGGCAAAATATGTGAAGATCTTCATGTAGAAAATATTTTAAACTATTAAAAGGAATGAAATAAGACCTATGTAAATGGGGAGATTGAATTTGGTCATGGATAAGAAGATTTGATGCCATAAGATACACAATTATTCCCAAACTGATATATTGATCCAATGAATTGTAATAAAAATCCAAATAAACTTCTTGTCCTTAAGACTTGGCATGCTGATTTTAAGATCTATATGGAATATCAAAAAGTTATGAGTAGCTAAAAATTCATAAGAAAAAATAGAGATGTGAGAAGGCTTACTCTAGATATCAAGAATTATAAGGTAAAAGTGATTAAGATGTCAATGTTATGGCACAAGAATGTAACATATGATCAGTGAAACACAACCAGGAGCCTAAAACCATATCATCCATATACTGACATTTAAAATATTATACATTTTTGTTCAATTGTTTGTTTGTTTTGGAAGTTAAATAGAGAAAAGTTGCAGAATTTAATTAATAGTATTGACAAAATAAGTTTATTATATGAAAACAAATAGAGGAAGGAACTCCCTATATTATCTATTTACAAAAAAACAATTAATGAGATCACACCTCATAGCACATACAGATATTATTCCCAGATTAAGTTTCCATGAGTGTGAGATTAGACCCATGGAACCTGGGACAGTTAATTTTATGAGTCCACTTGACTAGGCCACAGGGTCCGAGATAGTTCCTCGAAGTAGTCTGGGGATTTCTGTGAGGGTGTTTTTGATGAGATTAACATTTAAAGTTATAGACTGAGTAAAGAAGTTTCCCAATAATGTGTGTAGGCTCCATCCAATCACTTGAAAGTCTAAATAGAGCAAAAAGCTGACCCTTCTCTAAGTAAGAGAATTCTCCTGTCTGACAGCCTTCAAACTGCAGCACTGGCTCTTCCTGGTTCTACAGAAGCTACTAGTTTTGCAGCTAGAACTGAGACATTGACTGTGTGGATCTTGGACTTGCTAATCTCCACAATTACGTGAACCAATTCCTTATAATAAGTATCTTTATCATCTGTATCTATAGCTCCTATTAGTTCTGTATCTCAGGAGAATTATGAATACTATAAGAACTTATATAATGCTTTCAAAAGATTTAAACCTAAGCTTAATATAGGAAATTATTTGATGTTTTAATGATTGCCATCAAAATTGTCCCAGTTACAAAGCATGGATTCTAGTAAAAGGAGTGTGTAAGCAAGAATTTAGTGTTTGTGGTATTGATAAGATTCCATGCATGGTTTACAATTGGAAGGAATCCAAAAGTTTTCTATGAAATACTCTTCATGCGTCTTCAGGTCAGTCTACAAATGGAGCCCTACTGCTTGTATTCACGAGCGATGTATTCAAGAACACAGGGAAAAACAACATTGTACCACAGTGTTGACATTAAAGGGCTTAAGTATATCTGCTGCTAAGAAGTATTAAATGAACACCCTACAGACATAAAAATTAAGGAAGATTTCTCCTTTTGTGTAATACTCCTTCAGTTTCAACTAGGATATTTTGGGAGAATCTGCATTGTTAATAATACTTTGCTGATGATTTTAATATATAGTAAAGAATGACTAGCCCAAGGAGGAAAAGCTAAAATCTAGCATAAGACAACTGATCCAAAAGGCAAACAACTGTGGAGGATGGGAAGAAAGGGCAGTAAATATCCCACAGTGTTATGACTAAGGGTTGGTGAGTGTTTCTGTGCTCCTGTGTGTACTGAGAGCCTGTGACAGCTGGAGGAGGAATTAATCATTAACTTTCACCAGATTAAAATAGGTTAAAAAACAGAGGGAAAAACCTCAGCATAAACTGAGAGTCTGGGAAAAGACCAAAGGCTGAAAAAGCATTGCTGTATTTTAGAATATGCTTTTCAAATTAAAAAGTGGATGAAGAAATGCAAGAATCATTAAGTAGGGGAAAGGTCAGAGAAAGGAAACTGATAACAGAGTTGGGCAAGATTAATTAATTTCCAACTTGCTTCCTTTCAGAAAGGACAACAATCTATATATGAAAATGATTAAAAAAAAAAAAAGTGTCATCATAGAAGAGAAGAGCTGAATAGGAGATAATAAAAGTTCACTTCAAGATCACTGAAGAGCTTCCTGCCTGCCACTCCATGCACATATACGCCTGGGACAGCAGCACCATGCCATTGCAAGCCATGAAATCAGCCATGCTCCTTCACACCTCTTTGACAAGCTGGAAAACTAAGGCCATATTTCTACCAATAACTAGCCTTTACATCTTGCAAACTCCACTTTTTCTGCTAGATCAATATTTTCTTTTGCTGAATAAAGATTTTGCTGAAGCATCACCACTTCTAAGAAACCCCCACATTGTGTTGAGATAATTTTCTATCAATTGCCTCATACCGTATGTATATCTGTATTATTGTACATACTCATTTTGTAATATTTCTATTGTTAGTTTATCTCTACCTTGAACCTTAAATTCCTAGAACATAAAAGTAATGTCTCTCTTCTTTATATCCTAGGTCAACAGAAGAGTGCAGGAAATGAAACACATGTTAAATATACATATAAACACACACACACACACACACACTGAATTAGTTTTCTAGGATTGCCATAACAAAATACCATATACAAGGTCATCAGAATTTTAAGCATCAGAATTTTATTTTCTCATAGTACTGGAAGCTAGAATTCCAAGATAAGGAAGGTTTGGCTTCTTCTGAGGCCTCTCTTCTTGGTGTGCGGATGGTCGCCTTCTCACTTTGTCCTCATAGGATCTTTCTTCTGTGCACACACACCCTTGATGTCTCTTTGTGTGTTCTAGCCTCCTTTTCTTGTAAGAACACCAATGAATTTGGATTAGGATCCATCCTCAAGACCTCATTTTAACTTAACAACAAATCTGAGGATCCATCTTCAAATACAGTCACATTTTGAAGTACTGGAGATGAGGACTTCAACATAGGAATTTTGGAGAAACAATTCAACTCGTGGTAAGTAGGTAGGTAGACAGACAGACAGAGAGGGATCGATGACAGTATCAAATGGAGCAACAAATTAATTGGTTATATTCCAGTTCAATAACTTGTGACTGTGACAAAAGTTAATAATTAATAAAAAATGAACTTGTAAGTATGCTTGTGATGTACAAATATGCTAATAATGTTCTAAACTTGTGGGACAAGGAAAGTTGATTACGACAGCTGTAGATGGAAAAACTACAAGGGTTTGCACAGTGCTTCATGTTGTGACTCAGTTTGTCATTTCAGCCTCTTCTTTTCCCTACCTTTTCAGCCTACCTTCTTTTCCCTCATTCTGGTTATAGTTCATATTTCCTTTACTTGTGTTTTTTCAAATGTTACTTTATTTCTACTAAACTCTCTTCCTCCCCAGTGAAGTTATCATTCACAACTTTGCTTGAATATTTACTTTTACTTTTTCTATGACATATTCGATAAGTCATTGTCCACTCACACAAACAGTCTGGGTTACATATATCATGAAATTTTGTCTGCAATTGGACTTATTACATTATAACTGTCTTCTTGCCAGTAATACCAACCAGACTCATAACTCTAGAAAAAAGCTATGTTTTCCTTGTTTGAACATTTTTTTCTCATCACATGGTAAAATACATAAAATATAGCAGTTATCAATTAATATTTGTAAAACAAATAAACCTAAAATATAGATAGGAAAATGGAAGGGTTGACACTAGAACCAATAAAGGTTCACAGAGAACAAATCATGCGGAAGTAACTTCATTTCTGTTTTCACAGGATTAGATGGCTACTGGAACACGAAGGGTGCTTTCAGCAATTTGAAAGGCAAAATATCCATTTATTTTCATAAACGGATTTCAAAAATCCGTTTCTTTCATAAACTCTGTGGAATGTTTCTAACAATTAAGGCATAGAAAATGTGCTTGTTACATAGGAATGGTTAATCTATCAGATAACAAATTCAGTGCTAATAATGATTTTAGGACAATGAAAGAGTTGTCATCGTTTGACAATTATAAGATTGAAATGCTAAGGATTGAATTTAGTATAAAATCAGTTGTATAAGCAAAATATGAAAAAGATCTCTATGTACCTGGAAACCGAACATAGAAAGCAGTATAATATAGCTGTACATTTTACTTGAATCTAGGCAAATAATTAATTCATTTTAGAAACAATAATAATAGGTTGCGACTTTTAAATATATTTATACAACAGTACTATAATAGGTGTTTTATATATATTATATGATTTAATTTACTCAATAACTCTAAAAGTAAGTTTTATAGCTATTCATATTTCAACACTGAGAAATCTGTGGTTTAAAAGTACAATTTATTCATTCAAAGTTACACAGGTAAGATGTTGTAGAAAGAATTGAATGGGCAAAAACTGGAAGCATTCCCTTTGAAAACTGGCACAAGACAGGGATGCCCTCTCTCACTACTCCTATTCAACATAGTGTTGGAAGTTCTGGCCAGGGCAATCAGGCAAGAGAAAGAAATCAAGGGTATTCAGTTGGGAAATGAAGAAGTCAAATTGTCCCTGTTTGCAGATGACATGATTGTATATTTAGAAAACCCCATCATCTCAGCCCAAAATCTCCTTAAGCTGATAAGAAACTTCAGCAAAGTCTCAGGATACAAAATTAACCTGCAAAAATCACAAGCATTCTTATATACCAGTGACAGACAAACAGAGAGCCAAATCATGAATGAACTTCCATTCACAATTGCTTCAAAGAGAATAAAATACCTAGGAATCCAACTTACAAGGGATGTAAAGGACCTCTTCAAGGAGAACTACAAACCACTGCTCAGTGAAATCAAAGAGGACACAAACAAATGGAAGAACATACCATGCTCATGGATAGGAAGAATCAATATCGTGAAAATGGCCATATTGCCCAAGGTAATTTATAGATTCAATGCCATCCCCATCAAGCTATCAATGACTTTCTTCACAGAATTGGAAAAAACTGTTTTAAAGTTCATATAGAACCAAAAAAGAGCCCACATTGCCAAGACAGTCCTAAGTCAAAAGAACAAAGATGGAGGGATCATGCTACCTGACTTCAAACTATACTACAAGGCTACAGTAACCAAAACAGCATGGTACTGGTACCAAAACAGAGATAGAGACCAATGGAACAGAACAGAGTTCTCAGAAATAATACTACACATCTACAGCCATCTGATTTTTGACAAACCTGAGAGAAACAAGAAATGGGGAAAGGATTCCCTATTTAATAAATGGTGCTGGGAAAATTGGCTAGCCATAAGTAGAAAGCTGAAACTGGATCCTTTCCTTACTCCTTATATGAAAATTAATTCAAGATGGATTGGAGACTTAAATGTTAGACCTAATATCATAAAAACCCTAGAAGAAAACCTAGGTAATATCATTCAGGACATAGGCATGGGCAAAGACTTCATGTCTAAAACACCAAAAGCAATGGCAACAAAAGCCAAAATTGACAAATGGGATGTAATTAAACTAAAGAGCTTCTGCACAGCAAAAGAAACTACCATCAGAGTGAACAGGCAACCTACAGAATGGGAGAAAATTTTTGTAATCTACTCATCTGACAAAGGGCTAATATCCAGAACCTACAAAGAACTCAAACAAATTTACAAGAAAAAATTAAACAATCCCATCAAGAAGTAGGCAAAGGATATGAATAGACACTTCTCAAAAGAAGACATCCATACAGCCAACAGACACATGAAAAAATGCTCATCATCACTGGCCATCAGAGAAATGCAAATCAAAACTACAATGAGATACCATCTCACACCAGTTAGAATGGCAATCATTAAAAAGTCAGGAAACAACAGGTGCTGGAGGGGATGTGGAGAAATAGGAACACTTTTACACTGCTGATGGGATTGTAAACTAGTTCAACCATTGTGGAAAACAGTATGGCGATTCCTCAAGGATCTAGAACTACAAATACCATATGACCCAGCCATCCGATTACTGGGTATATACCCAAAGGATTATAAATCATGCTGCTATAAAGACACATGCACATGTATGTTTATTGCAGCACTATTCACAATAGCAAAGACTCAGAACCAACCCAAATGTCCATCAATGATAGACTGGATTAAGAAAATGTGGCATATATACACCATGGAATACTGCGCAACCATAAAATGGATGAGTTCGTGTCCTTTGTAGGGACATGGATGCAGTTGGAAACCATCATTCTCAGCAAACTATGGCAAGAACAGAAAACCAAACACCGCATGTTCTCACTCATAGGTGGGAACTGAACAATGAGATCACTTGGACTCGAGAAGGGGAACATCACACACCCGGGCCTATTATGAGGAGGGGTGAGGAGGGAAGGATGGCATTGGGAGTTATACCTGATGTAAATGATGAGTTGATGGGTGCTGAAGAGTTGATGGGTGCAGCACACCAACATGGCACAAGTATACATATGTAACAAACCTGCACGTTGTGCACATGTACCCTAGAACTTAAAGTATAATAAAAAAAGAAAAAGAAAAGAATTTTGAATTTATGCCTTTCTGTTTCTTAACTTTACAATTTTAAATACTCCATAATTTTAAATACAGTTTAATTTCACAACTAAATACACACACTATATGTTCTAGTTTATTGCTCTGGAATCCAAGGCAGATTTCTATTATAAGCACTCTCAATTTTTCTCAGCTGGAATTTGGGATGCTATAATCTGAAGAAATATGATTATGACTTCATTTAACAGCTAATTTCTTAAATATTTTAGTACATTTAGAAATATTTTCTTTGTTTCCAAAGGTCTGTTTCTTTAAAGGCAGATGAGTGAGTGCGGTAAACACATTGTACTTCCAAATTTTGAATGCCAAAGCAATAACTAGTTTGTATGTTTTTAAGCAGACTAAAAACTCTCATTCTGCTGCCTTGTTGCTGTTCATTTTCATTTTGTTTTTATTTTTTCTAAAGCAGTTAACCAGCTGCACCCTCACTGAGCCTAGAAGGTACAGTCTCATATATGAAAACACTTGTAACATGGTAAGAATATTCTAGTTTTAGGAATAGTAGTTTTAATTGGGTTCAAAATACCTATAATTGTATAAATTTAAATAAATATTTCCTACTGTTTTAATAAATTATTATTCATCTAATTTATTTAATTTCTGTCTTTGGATTCTCATTTCACCAAAGCAGGAAATTTCTGTTATTCAAATATAATAAAACTAAAAACAATATAAAATTATAATTAAAAATAGGTATGACTAAAATCAATTTAATAATTAAATTTTCTATCTTATACCTTACCACAAAGCTAAATTGTACAATCTTCCATTATCTCTAAGTTTTCTGAAATCCTCAGTTTTCCCATAACTCACCATTATCCTGTAACTACGCACATTGTCAACAAACATCAGCGACCATCTCTTTTTCCTCTCACATTCTTCTTTCCTGATCTTTTAGCATTCAGCCCTGCATGCTTCCAAGATACCTAGAGAGTTAACTGAAATCCTTTTTATCTAATATGGATTCAGCAACAAAGATTGACTTGATAATTCCAAATTATCATTGACCTAATATATCAACTTAATTGAGCCATTTAGTCACTAAATTCACTACCCCAAACAAAACAAAAAATCAGGTCAGTAAACAAAATAATGATAGTAAATAAATTGATAAATAAAAACTTTAAAAGTACAAAGAAGGTAAACTCATTGTCCTGATTATCTTTGTAATTTTGGACTAAGGGCTATACATTTTGCTAAAGAGAAATGCAGCACTTTCTTCTGGACTTATTCCCTTTACTTAGATTCATATAATAATTTTCCAACTTGATTCTAATGGTTCTATTTATCCCTTTTAACACATTTCTTCTCAATTAAATACTTATTTCTTTCCAACCAATTTATTGGTAAGCACCCCAAAATACACATGAACAATTTGGCTAGCACTGGAAACAAAAACAGCAAAAGAGATTGCCTTTGCAAATTTAATTTCGAATTTTAATTGATATTTACACCATTGTGGCCAAAATTTGGATTGCTGAAATAGTTGGCATTTTGAGTGTTGGGAATTCTAAAAAGGAAGTAACTTACACTATATATCTGTTAGACTGGAAGTGACAAACATCACCATTTAAATTCCATTGTTTTATGCCTTAAAACAGAATAAAGAGTTTTGAATTGTAGTTCGGTATAAACCTATAAAAAATAATTTTCAAAATTCTTTTAAATTAGTCACTTATGGTAGAAAAACATCATCCATGCTGTTTGCATATATTGACAGCATGGCATTCTACTTTGCATCCTACAAAGACTACTCATTAATGCCAGGAAATTAACCTGGCCCTTAAATTTTAAGCTATGTTTTGTTAATGCAGAAATTATGTTGATTTTGTGAATCTCACCCTTTTAGATAATACTGTTGTTATTCTTGTCTGTATTAATTTCAAAGAAGACTTAAGCAGGGAATATACCTGTAATTGTGGTTCAACTCAACTATGTATTTAAAACCTTTTTCTTTCACTTAGTAATGGAATATTGTTAAAGGTCAGTGTTTATTATGACATGGATGACAGCAGTCTTTGTACTATTTATTTTTATATGAAATCAATATTCTATGTATTATACTGTATACTTAGCATATAAACTAGTGAACAAGATACCTCTATTGCCTTCAAGAAGATTATGAAAGACATTTAGAAAGATATAGTATGTCCTCATGCTATCCCTCCCCCCGCCCCACACCACAAAAGGCCCTGGTGTGTGATGTTCCCCTTCCTGCCTTCCTGTGTCCAAGTGTTCTCATTGTTTATTTCCCACCAATGAGTGAGAACATGCGGTGTTTGGTTTTCTGTCCTTGTGATAGTTTGCTGAGAATGATGGTTTCCAGCTTCATCCATGTCCCCACAAAAGACATGAACTCATAATATTTTTTATGGCTGCATAGTATTCTATGGTGTATACGTGCCACATTTTCTTTTTTTTTTTTTTTTTCTTTTTTTTGAGATGGAGTCTGGCTCTGTCGCCCAGGCTGGAGTGCAGTGGCCGGATCTCAGCTCACTGCAAGCTCCGCCTCCCGGGTTTACGCTATTCTCCTGCCTCCGCCTCCCAAGTAGCTGGGACTACAGGCGCCCGCCTCGTCGCCCGGCTAGTTTTTTATATTCTTTAGTAGAGACGGGGTTTCACCGTATTAGCCAGGGTGGTCTCGATCTCCTGACCTCGTGATCCGCCCGTCTCGGCCTCCCAAAGTGCTGGGATTACAGGCTTGAGCCACCGCGTCCGGCCACGTGCCACATTTTCTTAATCCAGTCTATCATTGAGGGACATTTGGGTTGGTTCCAAGTCTCTGCTATTGTGAATAGTGCCACAATAAACATACATGTGCATGTGTCTTTATAGCAGCATGATTTATAATCCTTTGGGTATATACCCAGTAATCGGATGGCTGGGTCAAATGGTATTTGTAGTTCTAGATCCTTGAAGAACCGCCACACTGTTTTCCGCAATGATCGAAGTAGTTTACAGTCCCACCAACAGTGTAAAAGTATTCCTATTTCTCCACATCCTCTCCAGCACCTGTTATTTCCTGACTTTTCAATGACTGCCATTCTAACTGGTGTGAGATGGTATCTCATTGTAGTTTTGATTTGCATTTCTCTGATGGCCAGTGATGATGAGCATTTTTTCATGTGTCCATTGGCTGCATAAATGTCTTCTTTTAAGAAGGGTCTGTTCATATCCTTTGCCCATTTTTTGATGGGGTCATTTGATTTTTTTCCTGTAAATTTGTATAAGTTCTTTGTAGATTCTGGATATTAGCTCTTTGTGGGATGGGTAGATTGTAAAAATTTTCTCCCATTCTGTAGGTTACCTGCTCACTCTGATGGTAGTTTCTTAAGCTCTTTAGTTTAATTAGATCCCATTTGTTTATTTTGGTTTTTGTTGCCATTGCTTTTGGTGTTTGAGTCATGAAGTTCTTGTCCATGCCTATGTCCTGAATGGTATTGCCTAGGTTTTCTTCTAGGGTTTTTATGGTTTTAGGTGTAACATTTAAGTCTATAATCCATCTTGAATTAATTTTTGTATAAGGTATAAGGAACGGATCCAGTTTCAGCTTTCTCCATATGACTAGCCAGTTTTCCCAGCACCATTTATTAAATGGGGAATCCCTTCCCCCTTTCTTGTTTTTGTCAGGTTTTTCAAAGGTCGGATGGTTGTAGATGTGTAGTATTATTTCTGAGACCTCTGTTCTGTTCCATTGGTCTATATCACTGCTTTGGTACTAGTACCATGCTCTTTTGATTACCGTAGCCTTGTAATATAGTTTGAAGGCAGGTAGCGTGATGCCTCCAGCTTTGTTCTTTTTGCTTAGGATTGTCTTGGCAATATGGGCTCTTTTTTTATTTCCATATGAACTTTAAAGTACTTTAAAGTACTTTTTTCCAATTTTGTGAAGAAAGTCATTGATAGTTTGATGGGGATGGCATTGAATCTATAAATTACCTTGGGCATTATGGCCATTTTCAAAATATTCATTCTTTGTATCCATGAGCATGGAATGTTCTTCCATTTGTGTCCTCTTTCATTTCGTTGAGCAGTGGTTTGTAGTTCTCCTTGAAGAGGTCCTTCACATCCCTTGTAAGTTGGATTCCTAGGTAATTTAATCTCTTTGAAGCAGTTGTGAATGGGAGTTCACTCTTGATTTGGCTCTCTGTTTGTCTGTTGTTGATATAGAGGAATGCTTGTGATTTTTGAAGGTTAATTTTGTATCCTGAGACTTTGCTGAAATTTCTTACCAGCTTAAGGAGATTTTGGGCTGAGATGATGGGGTTTTCTAAATATACAATCATGTCATCTGCAAACAGTGACAATTTGACTTCTTCTTTTCCTAATTGAATATCCTTTATTTCTTTATCCTGCCTGATTGCCCTGGCCAGAACTTCCAACACTATGTTGAATAGGAGTGGTGAGAGAGGGCATCCCTGTCTTGTGCCAGTTTTCAAAGGGAATGCTTCCAGTTTTTGCCCATTCAGTATGATATTGCTGTGGATCTGTCATAAATAGCTCTTATTATTTTGAGACACGGCCCATCAATACCGAATTTATTGAGAATTTTTAGCATGAAGGGCTACTGAATTTTGTCAAAGGCCTTTTCTGCATCTATTGAAATAATCACTTGTTTTTTGTCTTTGGTTCTGTTTATATGCTGGATTACGTTTATTGATTTGTGTGTGTTGAACCAGCCTTGCATCCCAGGGATGAAGCCAACTTGATCATGGTGGATAAGCTTTGTAATGTGCTGCTGGATTTGGTTTGCCAGTATTTTATTGAGCATCAATTTTTTCATCAATGTTCATCAGGGATATTGGTCTAAAATTCTCTTTTTTTGTTGTTGTGTCTCTGCCAACCTTTGGTATCAGGATGATGTTGGCCTCATAAAACGAGTTAGGGAGGATTCCCTGTTTTTCTATTCATTGGAATAGTTTCAGAAGGAATGGTACAAATTCCTCTTTGAACCTCTAGTGGAATTCGGCTGTGGATCCATCTGGTCATGGACTTTTTTTGGTTGGTAGGCTATTAATAATTGCCCCAATTTCAGAGCCTGTTATTGGTCTATTCAGGGATTCAACTTCTTCCTGGTCTAGTCTTGGGAGTGTGTATGTGTTCAGGAATTTACTCATTTCTTCTAGATTTTCTAGTTTATTTGCATAGAAGTGTTTATAGTATTCTCTGATGGTAGTTTGTATTTCTGTGGGATCAGTGGTGATATCCCCTTTATCAATTTTTATTGCGTCGATTTGGTTCTTCTCTTTTCTTCTTTATTAGTCTTGCTAGTGGTCTATCAATTTTGTTGATCTTTTCAAAATACCAGCTCCTGAAATCATTGATTTTTTTGAAGGGTTTTTTTTTGTGTCTCTGTCTCTTCAGTTCTGCTCTGATCTTAGTTATTTCTTGCCTTCTGCTAGTTTTTGAATGTGTTTGCTCTTGCTTCTCTAGTTCTTTTAATTGTGATGTTAGGGTGTCAATTTTAGATTTTTCCTGCTTTCTCTTGTGGGCATTTAGTGCTATAAATTTCCCTCTACACACTGCTTTAAATGTGTCCCAGAGATTCTTGTATGTTGTGTCTTTGCTCTCATTGGTTTCAAAGAACATCTTTATTTCTGCCTTCATTTCGTTATGTACCCAGTAGTCATTCAGGAGCAGGTTGTTCAGTTTCCATGTAGTTGAGTGGTTTTGAGTGAGTTTCTTAATCCTGAAATCTAGTTTGATTGCACTGTGGTCTGACAGTTTGTTATAATTTCTGTTCTTTTACATTTGCTGAGGAGTGCTTTACTTCCAACTATGTGGTCAATTTTGGAATAAGTGTGATGTGGTGCAGAGAAGAATGTATATTCTGTTGATTTGGGGTGGAGAGTTCTGTAGATGTCTATTAGGTCTGCTTTTTGCAGAGCTGAGTTCAATTCCTGGATATTCTTGTTAACTTTCTGTCTCGTTGATCTGTCTAATGTTGACAGTGGGGTGTTAAAGTCTCCCATTATTATTGTGTGGGTGTCTAAGTCTCTTTGTAGGTCTCTAAGGACTTGCTTTATGTATCTGGGTGCTCCTGTATTGGGTGCATATATATTTAGGATAGCTTGCAAATGACGAGTTAAGGGGTTCAGCACACCAACATGGCACATGTATACATATGTAACAAACCTGCATATTGTGCACATGTACCCTAGAAGTTAAAGTATAATTTAAAAAAGAAAGATATAATATTTATCCATTTTGAATTAAAGCATCTGTGTTTATTTCTATCAAGCTTTAAAGTTCTTACATAAGGGTATAAGAACAGTTTTCTCACATAGTATCTTGATTGCTGTAAAAGATTTCTAACTTTTGAAGCAAACTGTGGTTATACTAAACCTTCATAGGAAAATTATATAATTTAAAATATGTTATTTCATTAAAACCAATGCTTTTATTGGCTACGAAGTGATTTATCTTGTATAGCCAACACTAGAGAAACTCCGTATCACCAACTAATGAAACTTCAGAGAAATATAAACGTGGAATTTATGAAGGTAATGGCAATACCTCAAGCCTATAACCAACATAACTCTGCTATGCTCATGAATTACCAGAGTCACTTAGAGTAAGGGAAGGATGTGTTTGTTTACAGTGGGCAGTCATGAATACCTTGCTGTGGCTGATTACCATTCTGACTACTAGAAAATGGAACTGTTACACACAACAGCATCTGCTGTGCTGGAATACAGCAATGCCCAGATTGCCTATTACAAAATTCCAGAGACTATTTGCCAGCAATAGACTTCATTTTGCCAATGGGCAATTTGCAATTTGCTGTGTCATCAGAATCTGAACATGTAGCATCTTTTCCTCATCACGGCCAATCCAATGGCAAAGTGCTATTGAAGCAGCTGTCAAGAATGAAAAAAAAAAAAAAAAAACCTATAGAGGAAGAACAAAGTGACAGCAGACTCCATGCAAATCAGCAGTGGACACAAAATATGCACTCACAGAAGCAATAATGTATAGATCTATGTAGTTCCTGACACTATATAATGTGGAAACAATGCTATTCTGCAGTAGATGAAATTTCACAGGTAGAGAAATCAAAGACCCTGTGAAGAATGAGGAAGAGGTTGTAAAGAGAAATAGTAAAATTTGAAACATTGAAGGTTATATTGTAAAATATAATCTGTACACTGAATGGAAATCACAAAACATATTTTGGTAACTACTTTAGGAAAAAAAAAACAGAAAATGTGTGTGCCACGTCTAAAATTTATAATTGTTCATTATTATAAGAACGTTTTACTAATTAGATGATGTAGATAGTGCTAAATGTTAGTCAAAATGTGAATGTAATTCCTGAATACTCATGAACTAAAACTAAAGGACAATGATAATACCTCAAGCCTGCAGACAACATAACTCTGCCATGCTCATGAGTCACTAGAATCATTTGGCGTAAGGGAGGATCTGTTTGTTTACAGTGGGCAGTCGTGAACACCACATAAAATGATTTATTGTCTATACATTTCTGTTATTTGAAATTTATCTTAATTTTTTCATATAAATTATTGAAATATAAATACCACCCAGTATAATTGCTAAATTATAAAACTTTAAATTGTCAGAAACTTAAGAAGTTAGATTTTTACGAGAATCTGTTCCTCATGGAAAAAGCCCTTTATAACATCTTTAGCAAATGGTCATTTGCCATCCTTGTGGACATTTGAGTACTGAAGAACTCAGTCTCTTGAGGCTACTCAAGAGGCAGTGAGTCTTTTGGCAGCACTTATAATCAGCCAATATTGTAAGTTAAGCCAAAATATTCTAGCCTATGACTTTTATGTGCTGGTCACAGAGACAAGATGTCTCCGGTGTTTCTTTCACACTCTTCATTCTCACTCATCCCCCAAGTCCAGTAACCCAGTCCTATCAGTTCTACCTCTAATAATTGTGTTTGCACTTGTTCGCTGATTCTCTCCTTTCTTATGCCACTTCCTTAATTTTACACTTCCCAACTCTGTTAGAATTAGTTTAATACCTTCCTTAGTAGTTTCCCTACTTTTAGCTAATTGTCTCAACAGTCCGTCCCTGACATCAGAGCCAGCCTTCTTCTGCAATACTGTTTGAGTTTGTTTCCTGTAAGGCATTCAGTAGACTATCAGAATAAAGTTGAAATTGCTTTTATTACTAGATAGGGTAACCAAGAACCCAGGCTACCATCTTTTGGCAGTATCTTCTGCTAGGACTTCAGAATCCTTTTCTTTTTGGCCAAGAACTGGGAAAAAGATAGTAAAGAAAGCTTTTATTTTGGTGACCATGCTAGACTGGAAGTGACACACATCACCCTTCAAATTCCATTGTTAAGAACCAGTCATATGGCCTCACTTAGATGCAAACTGGTCAAAAAAATAAAGTCTCTGCTTTAGCAGCCACTTACCCAAGTCAATCCTTTAATATGGAATGAGACTGAAAATGTTTGTGAACAATTGGCATACATTTCTGACAACTAAGAAAATTCTACATTTAAAAAACCCAGAACCATGTCTTCTCAATCTCACGTTTCAGCTTCAATTTACACTCCATCATTCACAGTCATTAAACTCCATTCACTACATTACCTATTTTCCCCTTAAGAACATCCTTCACTGAGATAGCCCTGTCTTGTCTTGGAAAGTTTTCTTTCATCCACCTCACTTCTATCAACTATTGAATCCCTATTCAAATTTCAAGTTTTAGGTCAAACTATGTTCTTCTCTAAAATCTTTGTTAAAAATCCCATGGGAATGAGCTCCTTTCAAATTATTCCTCTTCAGTTTCTTTCATCAGTGTTTTACAGTTCTCTTTATAAGATATTTTCTTCTTTGGTTCAGTTAATTCCTTGGTATTCAGTTTTATTTGTGGCTATTGTAAATGGGATTACTTTTTGATTTTTTTTCAGATCTTTCACTGTTGGCATATAGATATGCTACTTATTTTTGTATGTTGACTTTGTATCCTGCAACTTTGCTGAATTTGTTTATCAGTTCTAATTTTGGTGGAGTCTTTGGGTTTTTCAAAATATAAGAATATATTATCTGCAAACGAGGATACTGCGATTTCTTCCTTTCCAATTTAGATGCCCTTTGTTTTTTCCTCTTGTCTGTTTGCTCTAGCTAGGACTTTCAGCATTATGTTGAATAACAGTGGTGAAAATGGGCATCCTTGTCATGTTCCAGATCTTAGAGGAAAGACTTTCAGCTTTTAACCACTCAGTATAATACAAATTGTGGGTCTGTCATATATGGCTTCTATTATGTTGAAGTATATTGCTTCAATACCCAGTTTTTTGAGGATTTTATCATGAAGGAATGTTAAATATTATTACATGATTTTTCATCATCAATTGAAATGGTCATATGGCTTTTGTCCTTCATTCTGTTCATATGATGCATCACATTTATTGATTTGTATATGATGAATCATCCTTGAATCCCAAGAATAAATCCCACTTGGTCACAATGAATTATCTTTTAAATGTATTGTTGAATTCAATTTGCTAGTATTTTGTTGAGAATTTTTGCAGCAATATTAATCAGAGATGTTGGCCTATCGTTTTCTTTCCTTTGGTGTGTCTCTCTCTGGTTTTGGCATCAGGGTAATACAGGTGTCATACAATGAGTTTGGAAGAATTGTGTCCTCCTCTATTTTGTGGATTTGTTTAAGTAAGAATGGAGTTAGTTCTTGTTTAAATGTCTGACGTAATTCATCAGTGAATTATGCCAGTGAATTCCTCAGCTCCTAGGCTTTTCTTTACTGGGGAGACTTTTTATTGTGGCTTTGATCTCATTACTTGCTATTGGTCTATTCAGGTTTTAGATTTCTTCATGGTTCAATTTTGGTAGGTTGTATTTGTCTAGGAATTTGTCCATTTCTTCTAGATTTTCCAAGTTATTGGCATATAGTTTTGTGTAGTAGCCACTAATGATATTTGAATTTCTGTGGTATCACTTATATTGTCTCCTTTTTCATCTGTGATTTATTTGAAACTTCTTTTTTTTTCTTAGTCTGGCTAAAGATTTGTCAATTTCATTTAATTTTTCATAAAACCAACTTTTCGTTTCATTGATCTTCTCTATTGTTTGCTTAATTTTAATTTCATTTATTTCTCCCATGATCTAATTTGGGGTTTGGCTTGCTCTTCCTTTTCAAGGGCTTTGCTGTGGTTGCTGTTGTTGTTTTGTTTTGTTTTGTTGTTTTTGGGACAGGGTCTGGAGTGCAGCTGCATGATCTTGGCTCACTGCAACCTCCGCCTCCCAGGTTCAAGCAATTTTCATGCCTTAGCTTCCTGAATAGTTGGGATTACAGGCTCATGCCACCACACCTGGCTAATTTTTGTATTTTTAGTAGAGATGAGATTTCGCCATGTTGCCCAGGCTGGTCTTGAACTCTTGGCCTCAAGTGATCCGCTCACTTCAGCCTCCCAAAGTGCTGGAATTACAGGTGTGAGCCGCCACCCTGGGCTCTTTTTCAAGTTCTTTAAGATGTATCCTTAGGTTGTTTACTGGAGGTTTTTTCTTCTTTATTGATGTAGGTACTTAAAGCTATAAACTTCCCTCTTAGTACTGCCTTTGCTGTATCCATAGGTTTAGGTATGTTGTGTTTCTATGATCATGTTTCAATTTCCTTCTTAATTTCTTTATGAACCCACTGGTCATTCAGAAACCTATTGTTCAATTTCCATGTATTTGCATAGTTTCCAAAATTTCTCGTTATTGATTTATAACTTTATTCCATTGTGGTGAGAGAAGATGCTTTATATTATTTCAATTTTTTGAATGTTTTGAGACTTGTTTTGTGACATAACATATGGTCTATCTTTGGGAGTGATCCATATGCTGAGATAATGAATATGTATTCTGCAGCCATTGGACAACATGTTCTGTAAGTATCTATTAGCTCCATTTGGTCTACAGTGTAGATAAAGTTCAAAGTCTCTTTGTTGATTTTCTGCCTGGAAGATCTGTTCATTGCTGAAAGCAGGGTGTTGAAATCTTCACCTGTTATAGTATTTGAATCTACTTCTCTCTCTAGATCTAATAATATTTGCCTTTTTATCTGAGTGCTCCAATGTTGGGTGCATATATTTTTTAAATTGTTATATTCTCTTGCTGAATTGACCCTTTTATTATGTATTGACCTTCTTTGTCTCTTCTTACAGTTCTTGTCTTGAAATATATTTTGTCTGATATAAGTATAGCAACTCCTGCTCTTTTTTGGTTTCCATTGGCATGGGGTATCTTTTTCCATCCCTTTATTTTCAGTCAATTGTCTTTATAGGTGAAGTGTGTTTCTTACAGGCAACAGACGATTCAGTGTTTATTTATCCATTAAGCAACTGTTTGTTGTTTAGAGAGTTTAGTCTATTTACATTCCATGTTATTATTAATAAGTAAGGACTTACTACCACCATTTTGTTATTTGTTTTCTGTTTGTTTTGGGGTCTTCTCTTCCTTCCTTCTTTCCTTCCTGCCTTCCTTTTACAGAGGGTGATTTTCTCTGGTGATATGCTTTAGTATTTTCCTTTTTATTTTTTTGTGTATCCACTCTATGTTTTTGGGTTTGAGGTTATCATGAGGCTTGCAAATATCATCTTATAACCCACTATTTTTACCTGATAACAACTTAACATGGTTTGTATATAAAACAAAGTAATCAACAAACAAAAATAACTAATAAAAGCTCTACACTCTAGCTTCATTCCCCTGCTTTTTAATTGTTTGTTGTTTCTATTTACACTTTTTCTTTTCTTTTCTTTTCTTTTCTTTTCTTTTCTTTTTTCCTTCCTTCCTTCCTTCCTTCTCCTTCTCCTTTTCCTTCTTTTTTCTCTTGCTCTGTCACCCAGGCTGGAATGCAGAGGCAGGATCTCACCTCACTGCAACCTCCACCTTCCGGGTTCAAGTGATTCTCCTGCCTCAGTCTCCAGAGTAGCTAGGACTATAGGCATGAGCCACCATGCCCAGCTATTTTTTTTTTTTAATCAGAATTGGGGTTTCACCATGTTGGCCAGGCTGGTCTTGAGCTCCTGACCTCAAGTGATCTGCCTGCCTCCACCTCTCAAAGTGTTGAGATTATAGGTGTGAGCCATCACGCCTGGTCTGTTTCTATTTATATCATATTTTGCTGTCTATGTCTTGAAAAATTATTGTAGTTATAATTTTTGATTGGTTTTAGCTATTTTAGAGCCTATGCCTTTGCAGTGCAGAATAAGCTAGTCTACAAAGTAACTGTACTGTGATTTAGATAAAATTGCCATAAAGGAATTAGATAAAATTGGGATAATTGACATCTTTATTACATTGAGTCTTTTCAATATGAACACAGTATCTCTATTTAGTTTTTAAAAATTCTGCCATTAGCATTTTCTGATTTTCAGCATATAATTCCTATATATGATTTGTTAAGTGTACACATAAATATTTCATTTTTTGGAGCAATTACAAATGGAATTATGTTTTTAATTTTGGTTTGTATATGTTCCTTTTTAGTAGCTAGATATTAGATTATTTTTTACCTGTTGATCTATCATTTGACCTTGATGAACTTAACTCTTCCATTCTTGGTGGATTTTCTTTTTCTTGAATCCTAAACGGTTTCTTGGGATTTACTGTGTAGACAATCATGTCATCTGCAAATATTGACCATTTTTTCCCACTTTTAGTCTGTATTATTTTATGTTTTTTACTGCTTTATTTTACTAGCTAGAACTACTATGTTGAATAAAACTGGTGGGTGAACAGATTTATCCTATTCCAAATCCTAGGGAAACACATTCCGTCTTTTGCCACTAAATAAGATGTTAGCTGAGAGCACATTAAATGAATCCAATTGTGGAGATTCCTCTCACTTTTACTCTCACTTTTAGCTTTTTGATCATTTTTATCAAAAATATATTTCAGAATTTTTAAACACATTTTTGCAGTAATCATTATAACCATATTTTTTTTCAGTTTATTATATGGTAATGTAACAAATTGATTTTTAGTAATTTTAATTAAACTATTAAACTTTTATAGATTCCAATGGTACACAGGCAGTTTTGTTAGATGATTTTATCATATAATTGTGAGGTTTGAGTTTCAAATGTGCTTATCACTGGGATAGTGAACACTGTATAGAATAGGTAATTTTTCAACCCTCGCCTCCCTTTTGAAGTCCCCAGTGCCTATTATTTCCCTCTGTATGTCCATGTGTACCCATTGCTTAACTCCTACTTGTATGTGAGAATATGGGGTTTGGGACTTTCTAAGTTATTTTACTTATGATATGGAGTCCAGCTCCGTTCATGTTTCTGCAATATACACTTTTTTATGGCTGCATAGTATTCCATGGTATATGTACCACATTTTCTTTATTCAGTCATCCTTTGATGGATACTTCAGTTGATTCCATGACTTTGTTGTTCTAAATAGTGAGTAATAAGCATACTACTGCACAGGTATTTTTGCTGTAATTATATATTTTCCTCTGGGTACATACCCAGTAGTGGGATTCTTGGGTCTAATGGCAGTTCTCTTTTTAGTCCTTTAAGAAATCTCCATACTGTTTTCCATAGAGGTTGTACTAATTTTCATCTCCACCAATAATATATAAGCATTCTCTTTTATCTGCATCCTTGTCAACATCTGTTGTTTTTTGCTTTTAGTAATAGCTATTCTAACTGGTGTGAGATGGTATTTCCTTATAGTTTTAATTTGCATTTCTCTTGTGATTAGTGATAACTGAACTTTTTTTATGTTTATTGGCTGCTTCTATGTCTTGTTTTGGGAAATATCTGTTCATGTTCTTTCCCTATGTTTTAATGGAATTATCTCTTTTTTTTTCTTGTGTTAAGTTACTTATAGGTTTTGAAGATTAGTCATCTGTCAGATGCATGGTTTGCAAATGTTTTCTCAGGTTCTGTAGGTTGTCTGTTTGCTCTGTTTATTGTTTCTTTTGCTGTGCAGATACTCTTTAATTTAGTTAAGCCCCATGTGTCTATTTTTGTTTTTGTTGTATTTGCTTTTAAGGTCTTAGTCATAATTTATTTGCCTAAGCCAATACATAGAAGAGCTTTCCCTAGGTTTCCTTCTGGGATTTTAGTAATTTGAGTTCTTACATTTAAGTCTTTAATCCACCTTGAGGTTCTTTAATCCATCTTGAGATAATTTTTGTATATGGTGAGGGATAGGGGCACAGTTTCATTCTTATGCATTTGACTATCCAATTTTCCCAGCACCATTTATTGAATAGGAGGTCCTTTCCCAACTGCATACTTTTGTCAATTTTGTCAATGATCAGTTGTTTGTAGGTATATAACTTTAATTTTGCATTATTCATTGTGTTTTATTTACCTATGTGTCTATTTTTGCACCAGCACTATGCAATTTTTGGTTACTATAGCCTTGTGGTATAATTTCAAGTCAGGTAATGTGATACCTCCAGCTTTGTTATTTTTGCTCAGTATTGCTTTGACCCACTGTCACTACTCCTATTCAACATAGTATCAGAAGTCCTAGCCAGAGTAATCAGGCAAAATAAAGAAATAAAAAGCGACTAAATTGGAAAAGAGGAAGTCAATTTTTCTCTGTTCATAGATGACATGATCTTATATCTAGAAAACCTTAAAGACTACTCCAAAGACTCCTACTCCAAAGACTCCTAGACCTGATAAATAACTTCAGTAAAGTTTCAGGATACAAAATCAATGTACAAAATTTAGTAGAATTTCTAAAAACCAATAATGTTCAAGCTGAGAATCAAATCAAGAATTTGATCCCATTTACAGTAGCCACAAAACAATAAAATACTTAGGAGTACATTTAATCAAACAGATGAAAGATATCTTCAAGGAAAACAACAAAACACTGATGAAACAAATCGTAGATGACACAAACAAATGGAAATAAAATCTAATGCTCTTGGGTTGGAAGAATCAATATTAAAATGACCGTACTGCCCAAAGCAGTATACAGATTCAATGCAATTTCTATCAAATTATCAATGTCATTTTTCATAGAATTAGAAAAAAATTCTAAAATTCATATGGAATGAAAAAAGAGCCTGAATAGTCAAAGCAATCTAAAGAAAAGGTTTTATTTTTTGGAGAAGTTTATGTTGACAGCAAAATTGAGCAGAGAGTACAGAGATTTCCCATGTACCTGCCCCACCTCCAGCCCTGAATGCATAGCCTCCTCATTATTAACAATCCCCACCAGAGTGATACATTTGTTATAACTGATAAATCTACATTGATATATCACTATCACCCAAAGTCCATGGTTTACATTAGAAGTTACTCTAACTCCTCCTTAATCCTTGGTAATCACTTATCTCTTTCCTGTTTTTATAGTTTCGCCTTTTCCAGAATATCATATACTGGGAATGATCCAGTATATAGCCATTTCAGATTGGCTTCATTCACTTAGTAATATGCCTTTAAGGTTCCTCCTTGTCTTTTCATGGCTTACTACCTCATTTCTTTTTATCACTCAATACTATTCCATTGTCTAGATTACAACAGTTTATTCAACTACTGAAAGACATCTTGGTTACTTGCAAATTTTGGCAATTATGCATTAAACTGCCATAAATATCCATGTGCAGAATTTTGAGTGTGGACATCAATTTTCAACTCATTTGGGTAAATACTAAGGTTTACAATTACTGGATAACATAGTAAGTTATGTTTAGTTTTGTAAAAACACTAACAAGCTGATTCAATGTGGGTGTACCATTTTGCATTCCATCAGTAATGTATGAGAGATCCTGCTGTTTCATATTCATATTCTTACCCAACATTTAGGGTTGTCAGTGTTCTGGATTTTGGCAGATTTATTTTAATACATTTCATAACTAGTGAAAATTCCACTAGGTTATAGAATATAATTCACTTTACATAATGTTGGATTCAGTTTGCAAATATGTTGAGAAATTTGCATCTAAGTTTATGAGATATAATGTTCAGTAGTTATCTTCTTACTGTATTCTCTGTTAGATTTTGATATCAGAGTGATAACAGACTCATAAATTGAATCGGAACATAATCCCTCTTATTATGGAAGAAATTATATCAAATTGATGTTAATCTTTAAATGTTTGGTAGAATTTTCTAATGAAATTATTTGGGCCTGGAAATGTATCTTTCAGAAGTGTTTAATAATGAGTCAATTTCCCTATAATTATAGTCCTATTTGATTATCAATTCCATCTTGGTTAAGCTTTGGCTGTTTGTACTTTTTGAGGAAATGCTTAAGTTAGTTAAGTTGTCAAAGTTCTTAGTGCAAAGCTGTTCACAATATTCTCTTATTATTTTTTTAGTGGCTGCAGTCTTAAGTGAAATCTTCTGTTACATTCCTTGCATTGGTGATTTGTGTCTTCTTTCTTTTTCAATTTGTGTCTTGGTAGTGTTTTATCAATTTTATTTTATTTTTTCGGAGAACAAACTTTTTGTATCACTGACTTTTGTCTAATGTTTTCTGTTTTCACTTTTATTGATTATTGCACTTGTTTTCAATATCTCTTTTCTTCTCCTTACTCTAGCTTTATTTTACTCTCATTATTTTTGTTGCACGAGATAGAAATCGAGATTATTAGTTTGATATCTCTCATATTTTCCCATAAAAGCATTTAGTGTCATATGTTTCCATTTAAACACTACTTTGACTTCATCTCACATATTTAAATATGTTGTATTATCACTTTAGTTCAATTCTATTTATGTTTTTATTATCTTCAAGTTTTTCTCTTGGATCCGTAGGTATATAGAAGTGTGTTATCTGATTTTTACACGTTTCAATATTATCTTGTTGTCTCTTATAGATTTCTAGTTTAATTTTATTACAGTCAGAAAACCCACTTTGTATGGTTTCAATTATTTCAAATTTGTTGAGGTTTATTTTATGTCACAGAATAATATTGACCTTGGTGTCTGTTTTGGTGTCCATTTTTTCAGTCGAGAAAACCATTGTCATTCAAAGTGTCATCCCTATATAGGTACTAGTTTCCAATCACTTTCTGCTTTTAAGATGCTTCGTTTTAGTTTTAGAAGTTTAATTATGATGCGTATTGGCATATAGTCTTGGGGGTTCATTCTATTTGAAATTCTCAGTTTGTTGGATTTGTATGTGACTATCTTGGAATCCTGTTCTTATTTTCCTTTTTCTGTAACTAAGAAAATACAAATATTGTCTTTGTTAGTACCCAACAAGTCCCTTAGTTGTGCTAATTTTTAAAGATAATTTTCCGTTTTTTTTTTGTATTTTATTAAATATATAAATATATTCTCAATTTTCTTTATTGTACTCCCTGTCATCACCACACTACTACTGAGCCTATCTGGTGAATTTTTAAATGGATCTCACTGTATATCTCAGTTTTATTATTTCCATTGGTTCCACTTTACAACTTCTAATCTTTTGCAGAATTTTCTAGTGCTTCATCTATTACAAGAAAATTTGTAGCTGATTTCTGAAGCATTTTTATGACTATGGCTTTAAAATCCCAACAGTTAATTACAACATTTGAATCATCATCTAAGTATCAACATCAATTGTTTTTTCTTATTCAAGTTATGACTTTCTCGATTTTGGTACAATAGTGATGTTTTATTGTATCCTGGATATTTTTTCAGTTATGTTAGGTCCTCTGATTCCTGTTTCAAATTTTCTTTTAGAAGGCAAACCAACTTATTTAGATTTAGCATATAGGAACTGACCTACATTTTTAGGATCTGGTTCCAGGGTCAGTTTAACTTTCAGTGTCTTGGTAGTGAGATAAACACACAGCTGCTGTGCTGTTTGTGTTGTTTTAGCTTTGAGGTTTCAAACCAGCTCACCTTCTTCTTATTATTGATTAGAGTTCTCCTTTGGTTAGCTCTTGGATTATTTTCAGAATATGTTACTGTGTTTGGGGAAGAGCAGGGGGAAAGAGGCCTACACCATCTTCTCTGCATGGGAAATCCACTCATAGTTGCCTTTTAAGTCACTTTGTATTGCAAATGTTCAGCAATATGGGATCAATTAAATTGTTTCTTTAATTTATTCTGTTATATTATAATAAATATTTACAATCTATTGCAAGCAGAAACAGATATTATAAGTAATATATATATTATAATCTCAAATTTCTAAATATCCATGCATATCTAAATATGTACAGAAAAAGTAAATATAATGTGCTAAGACTCATTATTTCTAGATGGAGAATAATGAATAGCTTTTAATCTCTCCTCTCTTATAACTTCTAAATTTTCTGTAATGAATATATGCTTATATTTACATTATTATCTGAAAACAAGTAGGAAACAGGACAATAAAAAAACAAAACAAAACAAAACAAAAAAACAAAAAAAAACCACTCTTTTGTTGAGGAGGGGATAGAATGTTCATGAGGGAAGATGGCCAGTGCTGTTAGGAATACCTTACACAAACTTCTGTTTTCAGGCCAGTCACGGTGGCTCACACCTCTAATCCCAGCACTTTGGGAGGCCAAGGTGGGTGGATCATAAGGTCAGGAGTTTGAGACCAGGCTGGACAACGTGGAGAAACCCCGTCTCTACTAAAAATACAAAAAATTAGCCAGGTGTGGTTGCAGGCCCCTGTAATCCCAGCTACTCGAGAGGCTGAGGCAAGAGAATCGCTTGAACCTGGGAGGTGGAGGTTGCAGTGAGCAGAGACCATGCCACTGCACTCCAGCCTGGGCAACAGAGTGAGGCTTTGTCTCAAAAGCAAAACAAAACAACACCAAAAAACAAAACAAACAAAGAAAAAACTTCTGCTTTCAGATGTTACTCTGCCAAAAAAGAAAAGGAGTGTATGTAATTGTTTCCTTTACTGGAGTGGTAGGATAACTTGAAGGAGGATAAAGAAGTTGTGGGGGGGTGGGGGGGGTGGGAAGAAAATTCAAAATAAAAATAATAAAAGAAGCTCACTAATTTAAAGAGCATAGTTGCTGAAGGATTGTATCTAAGGCAGCTGGTAAGCTCCATCAGGGTATCAATCCTGGGGAAACTTAGCTTTTGCTTATAAAATTTTCTGTCTCAAATGCATGTGTAAGTTACCATTGATAAAACAGACAAAAATGCCTGAGAATAACTGCAGACATTTCTTCAGAAAATTTTCTCATTTCTTTATTATTTTACTGTCTCCCTGACTTCCCCTAAATAATAATAGATATATCTCAATAATATAGACAAACATCCTCCATTGCATTCTAATCTGTTAATATGGTAATCTGTAAGATTAATCTACAAGAAGTTAGGACACGGCTATTGAAATACTAGGATCAACTTAACTAATATCTTAAATCTCAATATTAACATCAACACCAGAAACAGAATATGCTAGTATTCTTGCATGTATCAGATGTAAATCTGTGTTGGACTACACCTGAAAGGCAACTTAATGGTAATGTAAAGATGAAGAAATAATTCACAGAGTTCACAGAACAGATGAACAATTAAAGCTGAATAAGGACTAGAAATAGTGAAACATTAATAATGTCAGCTAGCAAGAGATGGAACTTATCTAAAGTCCTCTGACAAACTTCTCTCTCTTTGTCTCTCAGTTTAAATACCTGGGGCTAATGGTGGCGATAGGTACAGACAAAGAAAGAGAGGATAAATTTAATTATGACAGTTTATGTTCATTATGAAACTCTGGTCTAGTGAACAAGTAAAAACATGGCTGGTTAGGACATATTTTGTTGGATATGTTGGGAAGTTTTAATTACTCCACAAAACGTTTCATCTTAGTTGCTCCATCTACATATACTTCTATACATAATATAAAAGCTTTCTCCACCTGACATATGTTCATTAGCACATATATAACTATAAATGCACTCAATATCTCCCCAAATAGAGACAACTGGAAGTCACACCCAACTTTTACATTCAGAAATGTCACAGGGCCACTATCATTAGTTTCAATATTTCAATATATTTCCAATAGGTCTTTATTTCCACTGTTATTCTACCAATAGACTGAGCATACCAACCACTATAAATCTTATCTATTTTCCACAGTGAGGTAAAGAGAAGAGGAAATGATGTGTGTGTGTGTGTGTGTTTGTGTATTAGAAATGATGTACACACCAGTAGTAGAAAACAGGGAATATCATTGGAGATAACAACCTTCGAATCTGAACTGATCACAAGATTACAAATTATGTTTATGACTTCCCTTTTCTACTTGATAGACAATTTTTCTATCTTTGACCAACATTTACAACAGTAGATACTGGTAGAACCCAAGAACCTGTGATTGATTTCCCTATAAGTAACACGACTTAGTTTCTAACTCGTAGTTTTATGTATAAAAAGAGGTTCAATTTGGACAAACTAGAGACAGCTGCCAACTCTTACGTACATATGACCAGAAAGCTGGGAATACAGGAATAAAATATGATCACAGCTTAACCAAAAATCTATGTGGATAGAAAGGATGATTACCAGGGAAAAAGAACTGGAAGGAAGCATCTATATGTGTTTACTAGAAATACCAAGAAATGAGAAAAAAAATTGTTTTTATCACATATGTGAAAGTAATGAAACTGATTTAAAAGCCAACATATTAATAGACATGCATTTTTCATAATGAAGGCTTTTATGGTAGTATATTAGTAAAAGCTCAGATTCATGGAATAGGTATTATGTAAAATTACTGAAGTCAACTGAAGGTTGAGTTATAGACAAGTATTTATAGAAAGCCCCAAATTAAAATAGCTGCCAGAACTATTAACCGAGATCAAAATTGAGCTCCATGTTTACAGCATATAACCAAGTAACCGAGTATAGAGGAGGCAGGTGAAGATTACACAGAGCAGGCACTAACTAAATATCAAAATAATTGGAGCCTTTACATCTTTTATCAGGAAAGTCTGATAGTGGGTATTAAGTAAAGAAATGAAAGTAATATTAATAATTAACATTTATTGAGACTGTTATGTACCATAAACTTTTTTGATACTACATGTTTTATCCCATTGCATCTCTCACAATGATATTTTAGGATAGATACTATTCTTACCTTCATTTTACAGCTACAAAGAAAACAAAGAGAAACGCATGGAGGTAAATATCTTGCTTTTCCCTACGCTTTTTTTTTTTTTTTTTTTTTTTTTTTTTAGGCGGACTTTCGCTCTTGTAGCCTAGGCTGGAATGCAATGACATGATCTCGGCTCACTGCAACCTCCACCTCCTGGGTTCAAACGATTCTCCTGCCTCAGCCTCCCGAGTAGCTGGGATTACAGGCACCCACCAACACACCCAGCTAATTTTTGTATTTTAGCAGAGACGGGGTTTTGCTATGTTTGCCAGGCTGGTCTTGAACTTCTGAGCTCAGGTGATCTGCCCGCCTTGGCCTTCCAAACTGCTGGGATTACAGGCATGAGTCATCGCACCCAGCTTCCCAACACTATTAAATTGTACAACAAGGACCTGAACACAGGTAGTTTAACTCCAGGGCCTTTATCAGTTAAAGGTGAAAACATTTGTCATAGAACTAAATCATAAATAATTATGCCTTGCATTTTCCTATCATAGAATCATTTTATACTAATTCTTTGCATTATAGCATGTTGGTTCCTACAAGCCTTCTTAACTAAACTATAAACTTCATTAAACAATAGGTAGAATATTGATAAGCTAACATCCAGAAGGCAAACTAAACTAACAGTGTTTATTAAATATTTGCTAAAAGAAAAGGAATTGAATAACAGAAAGAAAAGAGATAAGAAGTGAGAATGAACAGGAATGAGGATGGTATAAGTCCTAGAATCTTGCTTCTGAACCTAATTCTTACTTAATAAGGACTTTTAGAACAATACATGGAGGTTTTAGATGGAAAGAAGTGAGAGCAGT
Organism: Trachypithecus francoisi; assembly: GCF_009764315.1. Taxonomy (NCBI): domain Eukaryota; kingdom Metazoa; phylum Chordata; class Mammalia; order Primates; family Cercopithecidae; genus Trachypithecus; species Trachypithecus francoisi. Next base: position 100,559,420 of record NW_022681454.1, read on the forward strand.
AGTAGCAACAGCAGCTTCTAATGAGCTTTGGTTATGAGATTTCTTATATTTCCCCCAATGAAGACAAAAATTGTTTACACAATGGACAATACACTAACACCTATACATAGGGGTACAATAAATTGTATTGTAATATCGAAAGGATTAAGGATTAAAACTATGGGTCAATTATGCCCGTGAACCATTTAAATACAGTCATGTACCACGTGACATTTTGGTCAATGACATATCTCATATGTTGCAGTGGTCCCTTAACATTATAACGAAAATGAAAAATTCTTATCACCTAGTGACATTGTAGCTATCTGATACAGTTTGGCTCTGTGTCCCCATCCATATCTCATATTGAATTTTAATCCCTAATGTTGGGGGAGGGACATGGTGGGAGTTGATTGGATCACGGGGGCAGATTTCCCCCCTTGCTATTCTGATAGTGAGTTCTCATGAGATTTGGTTATTTGGAAGTGTGTAGCACTTCCCACTTCTCTCTCGCTCTCCTGCTCTGCCATATGAAGAAGGTGTTAGTTTTCCCTTTGTTCTCTGCCATGACTAAGTTGCCTGAGGTTTCCCCAACCATGCTTCCTGTACAGCCCGTGGAACTGTGAGTCAATTAAACCTCTTTTCTTCATAAGTTCCCCACTCTCAGGTAGTTCTTTATAGCAGTGTGCGAATGGATTAATACAGCATCATAATAATCAGCACAAAATGCATTACTCAGATGATTGTGGTGATGTTAATGTAAGCAAGCCTACTGCACTGCCAGTGGCATAAAAGTATAGCACATACAATTATGTGCAGTGCATAATAGTTGATAATGATAATGAATTACTATGCTGCTGGTTTATATATTTAATATACATTTTATTATTATTTTAGAGTATACTCCTTCTAATGATAAAAAAAAATTGAAAATAGCTTTAGGTAAATCTTTTAGGAAGAATTTCAGAAAAACTATTATCATAAGAGATGACAGTAACGTGTGTTACTGCCACTGAAAAACTTTCAGTGGGACAAGATTTGGAGGTGAAAGAAAATGATATTGATGATTTGAACACTGTGCAGGTCTAGGCTAATGTGTTATCCTCGTTAATGTGTTTAAAAAGTTAAAAAATTAAAAATACAAAAAAATCCCATAATATATGAATTTAAAGAAAAAAAGTATTTTAGTGCAAGTGTACAATATGTTTGTGTTTTAACCTGCTATTACAATGAGTCAAAGTGTTTTAAATTTAAAAAGTGTATAAAGTAAAATCTTATGGTAAGCTAAGATTAATTTATTATCAAAAATATATTTTTTACAAATTTAGTATACCCTAGGCTTGGAGTGTTCATGAAATCTACAGTAGGGTACAGTAATGTCCTAGGCCTTCACATTCACTCTTCATTCACTCAGTGACTCACCCAGAGAAAGTTTCGGTACTATAAACTTCATTCATCATAAGTGCCCTATATAAGTACACCATTTGTATTTCTTATATCATACATTTACTGTACCTTTGTTATGTTTAAACATGTTAACATACACAAATACTTACCTTTGTGTTACAACTGCCTAAAGTATGGCACTCTTACCAGTAACCAGTGCAATAATGAAAGAACAAATAAAAGTTATCAAAATTAGAAATAAAGAAGTAAAACTCTTTATTCACAGATAATATGCTCATTAACATAGAAAATCTATTTAAATCTACAAACAAACTACTAAAAGTACTAATATGTAAGTTTAGTAAGATGGCACGATTTAAGGTAAACATAGAAAAATCACTTGTATTCTGTGTGGATATAGATAAAGGGAAGGAGAGGAAGAAAGAGAGAGTGGGGCGGAGCAAGATGGCTGAATAGGAACAGCTCCAGTCTCCAACTCCCCGCGTGAGCGACACAGAAGACCGGTGATTTCTGCATTTTCAACTGAGGTACTGGGGTCATCTCACTGGGGAGTGCCGGACAATTGGTGCTGGTCAGCTGCTGCAGCCCGACCAGCGAGAGCTGAAGCAGGGCAAGGCATCGCCTCACCTGGGAAGTGCAAGGGGGAAGGGAATCCCTTTTCCTAGTCAGGGGAACTGAGACACATAACACCTGGAAAATCGGGTAATTCCCACCCCAATACTGTGCTTTAAGCAAACGGGCACACCAGGAGATTATACCCACACCTGGCCGGGAGGGTCCCACAGCCACGGAGCCTCCCTCATTGCTAGCACAGCAGTCTGTGATCTAACTGCAAGGCAGCAGTGAGGCTGGGGGAGGGGCGCCCACCATTGCTGAGGCTTAAGTAGGTAAACAGAGCCGCTGGGAAGGTCGAACTGGGTGGAGCTCACAGCAGCTCAAGGAAACCTGCCTGTCTCTGTAGACTCGAAATGTGGGGACAGGGCACAGCCAAACAACAACAGGGGAAGCAGCAGAGGCTTGTGCAGATGCGAACGACTCTGTCTGACAGCTTTGAAGAGAGCAGTGGAGCTCCCAACACGGAGGTTAAGATCTGAGAAGGGACAGACTGCCTGCTCAAGTGGGTCCCTGACCCCTGAGTAGCCTAACTGGGAGACATCCCCCACTAAGGGCAGACTGACACACCACAACTCACACGGTGGAGTACACCCCTGAGAGGGAGCTTCCAAAGTAAGAATCAGACAGGTGCACTCGCTGTCCAGCAATATTCTATCTTCTGCAGCCTCTGCTGCTGATACCCAGGCAAACAGGGTCTGGAGTGGACCTCAAGCAATCCCCAACAGACCTACAGCTGAGGGTCCTGACTGTTAGAAGGAAAACTATCAAACAGGAAGGACACCTCCACCAAAACTCCATCAGTACGTCACCATCATCAAAGACCAGAAGCAGATAAAACCACAAAGATGGGGAAAAAGCAGGGCAGAAAAGCTGCAAATTCAAAAAATAAGAGTGCATCTCCCCCTGCAAAGGAGCGCAGCTCATCGCCAGCAACGGATCAAAGCTGGACGGAGAATGACTTTGACGAGATGAGAGAAGAAGGCTTCAGTCCATCAAACTTCTCAGAGCTAAAGGAGGAATTACATACCCAGGGCAAAGAAACTAAAAATCTTGAAAAAAGAGTGGAAGAATTGATAGCTAGAGTAAATAATGCAGAGAAGGTCATAAACAAAATGACAGAGATGAAAACCATGACATGAGAAATACATGACAAATGCACAAGCTTCAGTAACTGACTCAATCAACTGGAAGAAAGAGTATCAGTGATTGAGGATCAAATGAATGAAATGAAGCGAGAAGAGAAACCAAAAGAAAAAAGAAGAAAAAGAAATGAACAAAGCCTGCAAGAAGTATGGGATTATGTAAAAAGACCAAATCTACGTCTGATGGGGGGGCCTGAAAGTGAGGGGGAAAATGGAACCAAGTTGGAAAACACTCTTCAGGATATCATCCAGGAGAACTTCCCCAACCTAGTAGGGCAGGCCAACATTCAAATTCAGGAAATACAGAGAACACCACAAAGATACTCCTCCAGAAGAGCAACTCCAAGACACATCATTGCCAGATTCACCAAAGTTGAAATGAAGGAAAAAATCTTAAGGGCAGCCAGAGAGAAAGGTTGGGTTACCCACAAAGGGAAGCCCATCAGACTAACAGCAGATCTCTCGGCAGAAACTCTCCAAGCCAGAAGAGAGTGGGGGCCAATATTCAACATTCTTAAAGAAAAGAATTTTAAACCCAAAATTTCATATCCAGCCAAACTAAGTTTCATCAGTGAAGGAGAAAGAAAATCCTTTACAGATAAGCAAATGCTTAGAGATTTTGTCACCACCAGGCCTGCCTTACAAGAGACCCCGAAGGAAGCCCTAAACATGGAAAGGAACAACCGGTACCAGCCATTGCAAAAACATGCCAAAATGTAAAGACCATCGAGGCTAGGAAGAAACTGCATCAACTAACGAGCAAAACAATCAGTTAATATCATAATGGCAGGATCAAGTTCACACATAACAATATTAACCTTAAATGTTAATGGACTAAATGCTCTGATTAAAAGACACAGACTGGCAAACTGGATAAAGAGTCCAGACCCATCAGTCTGCTGTATTCAGGAGACCCATCTCACATTCAGAGACATACATAGGCTCAAAATAAAGGGATGGAGGAAGATCTACCAAGCAAATGAAGAACAAAAAAAAGCAGGAGTTGCAATTCTAGTCTGTGATAAAATAGACTTTAAACCATCAAAGATCAAAAGAGACAAAGAAGGCCATTACATAATGGTAAAGGGATCAATTCAACAGGAAGAGCTAACTATCCTAAATATATATACACCCAATACAGGAGCACCCAGATTCATAAAGCAAGTCCTTAGAGACTTACAAAGAGACTTAGACTCCCATACAATAATAATGGGAGACTTCAACACTCCACTGTCAACATTAGACAGATCAACGAGACAGAAAGTTAACAAGGATATCCAGGAATTGAACTCATCTCTGCACCAAGCAGACCTAATAGACATCTACAGAACTCTCCACCCCAAATCAACAGAATATACATTCTTCTCAACACCACATCGCACATATTCCAAAATTGACCACATAATTGGAAGTAAAGCACTCCTCAGCAAATGTAAAAGAACAGAAATTATAACAAACTGTCTCTCAGACCACAGTGCAATCAAACTAGAACTCAGGACTAAGAAACTCAATCAAAACCGCTCAACTACATGGAAACTGAACAACCTGCTCCTGAATGACTACTGGGTACATAACGAAATGAAGGCAGAAATAAAGATGTTCTTTGAAACCAATGAGAACAAAGATACAACATACCAGAATCTCTGGGACACATTTAAAGCAGTGGTAGAGGGAAATTTATAGCACTAAATGCCCACAAGAGAAAGCAGGAAAGATCTAAAATGGACACTCTAACATCACAATTAAAAGAACTGGAGAAGCAAGAGCAAACACATTCAAAAGCTAGCAGAAGGCAAGAAATAACTAAGATCAGAGCAGAACTGAAGGAGATAGAGACACAACAAACCTCCAAAAAATCAATGAATCCAGGAGTTGGTTTTTTGAAAAAATCAACAAAATTGACAGACTGCTAGCAAGACTAATAAAGAAGAAAAGAGAGAAGAATCAAATAGACGCAATAAAAAATGATAAAGGGGATATCACCACCGACCCCACAGAAATACAAACTACCATCAGAGAATACTATAAACACCTCTACGCAAATCAACTAGAAAATCTAGAAGAAATGGATAATTTCCTGGACACTTACACTCTTCCAAGACTAAACCAGGAAGAAGTTGAATCCCTGAATAGACCAATAGCAGGCTCTGAAATTGAGGCAATAATTAATAGCCTACCAACCAAAAAAACTCCAGGACCAGATGGATTCACAGCTGAATTCTACCAGAGGTACAAGGAGGAGCTGGTACCATTCCTTCTGAAACTATTCCAATCAATAGAAAAAGAGGGAATCGTCCCTAACTCATTTTATGAGGCCAACATCCTCCTGATACCAAAGTCTGGCAGAGACACAACAAAAAAAGAAAATTTTAGACCAATATCGCTGATGAACATCCATGCAAAAATCCTCAATAAAATACTGGCAAACCGGACTCAGCAGCACATCAAAAAGCTTATCCACCATGATCAAGTGGGCTTCATCCCTGGGATGCAATGCTGGTTCAACACTCGCAAATCAATAAACATAATCCAGCATATAAACAGAACCAAAGACAAGAACCACATGATTATCTCAATAGATGCAGAAAAGGCTTTTGACAAAATTCAACAGCCCTTCATGCTAAAAATGCTCAATAAATTCAGTATTGATGGAATGTACCTCATAATAATAAGAGCTATTTATGACAAACCCACAGCCAATATCATACTGAATGGGCAAAAACTGGAAAAATTCCCTTTGAAAACTGGCACAAGACAGGGATGCCCTCTCTCACCACTCCTATTCAACATAGTGTTGGAAGTTCTGGCTAGGGCAATCAGGCAAGAGAAAGAAATCAAGGGTATCCAGTTAGGAAAAGAAGAAGTCAAATTGTCCCTGTTTGCAGATGATATGATTGTATATTTAGAAAACCCCATTGTCTCAGCCCAAAATCTCCTTAAGCTGATAAGAAACTTCAGCAAAGTCTCAGGATACAAAATTAATGTGCAAAAATCACAAGCATTCTTATACCCCAGTAACAGGCAAACAGAGAGCCAAATCAGGAATGAACTTCCATTCACAATTGCTTCAAAGAGAATAAAATACCTAGGAATCCAACTTACAAGGGATGTCAAGGACCTCTTCAAGGAGAACTACAAACCACTGCTCAGTGAAATCAAAGAGGACACAAGCAAATGGAAGAACATACCATGCTCATGGATAGGAAGAATCAATATTGTGAAAATGGCCATATTGCCCAAGGTAATTTATAGATTCAATGCCATCGCCATCAAGCTACCAATGAGTTTCTTCACAGAATTGGAAAGAACGGCTTTAAAGTTCATATGGAACCAAAAAAGAGCCCGCATTGCCAAGACAATCCTAAGTCAAAAGAACAAAGCTGGAGGCATCAAGCTAGCTGACTTCAAACTATACTACAAGACTACAGTAACCAAAACAGCATGGTACTGGTACCAAAACAGAGATATAGACCAATGGAACAGAACAGAGTCCTCAAAAATAATACCACACATCTACAGCCATCTGATCTTTGACAAACCTCAGAGAAACAAGAAATGGGGAAAAGATTCCCTATTTAATAAATGGTGCTGGGAAAACTGGCTAGCCATAAGTAGAAAGCTGAAACTGGATCCTTTCCTTACTCCTTATATGAAAATTAATTCAAGATGGATTAGAGACTTAAATGTTAGACCTAATACCATAAAAACGCTAGAAGAAAACCTAGGTTGTACCATTCAGGACATAGGCATGGGCAAGGACTTCATGTCTAAAACACCAAAAGCAATGGCAGCAAAAGCCAAAATTGACAAATGGGATTTAGTTAAGCTAAAGAGCTTCTGCACAGCAAACGAAACTACCATCAGAGTGAACAGGCAACCTACAGAATGGGAGAAAATTTTTGTAATCTACTCATCTGACAAAGGGCTAATATCCAGAACCTACAAAGAACTCAAACAAATTTACAAGAAAAAAACAAACAACCCCATCAAAAAGTGGGCAAAGGATATGAACAGACATTTCTCAAAAGAAGACATTCATACAGCCAACAGACACATGAATAAATCCTCATCATCACTGGCCATCAGAGAAATGCAAATCAAAACCACAATGAGATACCATCTCACACCAGTTAGAATGGCAATCATTAAAAAGTCAGGAAACAACAGGTGCTGGAGAGGATGTGGAGAAATAGGAACACTTTTACACTGTTGGTGGGATTGTAAACTAGTTCAACCATTATGGAAAACAGTATGGCGATTCCTCAAGGATCTAGAACTAGATGTACCATATGACCCAGCCATCCCACTACTGGGTATATACCCAAAGGATTATAAATCATACTGCTATAAAGACACATGCACACGTATGTTTAGTGCGGCACTATTCACAATAGCAAAGACTTGGAATCAACCCAAATGTCCATCTGTGACAGATTGGATTAAGAAAATGTGGCACATATACACCATGGAATATTATGCAGCCATCAAAAAGGATGAGTTTGTGTCCTTTGTAGGGACATGGATGCAGCTGGAAACCATCATTCTTAGCAAACTATCACAAGAACAGAAAACCAAACACCGCATGTTCTCACTCATAGGTGGGAACTGAACAATGACATCACTTGGACTCGGGAAGGGGAACATCACTCATCGGGGCCTATCATGGGGAGGGGGGAGTGGGGAGGGATTGCATTGGGAGTTATACCTGATATAAATGACGAATTGATGGGTGCTGACGAGTTGATGAGTACAGCATACCAACATGGCACAAGTATACATATGTAACAAACCTGCACGTTATGCACATGTACCCTAGAACTTAAAGTATAAAAAAAAAAAAAAAAAGTTAAAAAGACAAGTTGTACTATCAAATGTGAATAAAAGATATTTGCCTGTGGGGGAAAAAAAAAAAAAAAGAAAGAGAGAGAATATGACACTATACACTATATTTATACCAATATCCTTAAAATAAACTATAGAAATTTAAATAAAGTAGAAACACCATTTAATATATTATCAAAATTATTTAAGGATATCAACTGATTTCCAGACCTAATATTAAGCTACAGCAATTAAAACAGAAAATATTGGCTTCAAGACAAATAATGTAGCAGTGATGTAGAGAGTTTATAATATATCCACACATACACAGTCAATTAGTTTTCAACATTACCAAGTTAATCAACACAATGTCTAAATGCAAAATCTAAAACTATAAAACTTTAACACAATCAGTCCTTAGATACATGAAAATTAAAACCACTGTATTATCTAATTTATTCTACTCACAATTAGGCAGCTTAATTTAAAACCAATAAAACATAGGAAAATCTTTGTTACTTTGAGTTAAGCACAGACTTCCTAGCTATACACCATAACCATAATCCAAAGAAATTTCTAAATGTAGATTTTAAAAGTTGTTACCACAAAAATGGTAAGTAGGTGTGGTCATAGATGGATTAATAAGCATGATTTAATCATTTCCCAATGTGTTCCTATCCAAAACATCCATTGTACCTATAAATATATACATTATTTTAAATTAATAGTAAAATATAAAACAAACAATAAAAAGATTTCATCAAAATTATGGTCTGCTCTTTGAAAAAATTATTTTATTTGTAGTAGTTCAAAACTAAAACCAATTTAAACATCCATTGACAACTGCATGCATAAATAAATGTAATATATTTGTACAATAGAATTCTTGTCAAAAATAAAAATAATTAATCATCAGCACATACAACTACATGAAAGAATTTCAAGGTAATTATTCTGAGTGACAGAAGCTGGGGATCGGAATGTACTCCACGTACCACAAAAATCAGGATAAGAGGATTTCAATAAAAGAAGTTATGGTCAGCAACATCATATGTAATAGATAATTTAATGAGAATCAAAACAAAAAATTATTTACTATGCTTGACAATGATGCAATCCTAAAATGGAATTATAACACTCAATGACAAGTGAGTTGAACAAATGAGGAGTAATTGTGAAATAAAAAAGTTAAAAAAAAGACTATTTTCACTGTTAGTATTTTTATTAATCATTTTTAGCACTTTATAGAGCATAAGGTTTTTCACATATTTTATTCATTGATTCTCAAAGAAATTATTTGAAGTGGCATTCTTATAATTGGTTCCCCTTTGCCAAACTGAAAATAATGCTTGCATTTTTTTCTTCCTCATCCATAGTTGATCAAGAATCATCAATCGATAGAAGGGCCTAAATTTTTTCCAGATTTCAGATATCAATGCAATCAAGTGACATAGCCAAAATATCTGTAAGGGGGATGGAAACTGTTCTTGCTAAATTTAGGGATTTCTGTTACTTGATTAAGAATTTTCAAACAGAAGATTGTATTTGTAGAAAAGTAATTTTTAAGCTCTAGGCTTAGCATAAGATGATTCTTTTTTATTCTGACCTCCTCATGCCCCAGTATATGCCCAAGCCTAAATAGTCATCCTAAGCCTACCAAGCTGAATGGCATGTTAATCAAGCTGCTCAGATCAAATTCAGAATATATTGGTGCAAATAAAATAGTTATATGATAAATTAAAGATCAGAAGTTTACGCCTTGCAGAATAGTCTTGCTGATATTAGTACTGAGAATGCCAAATTAACATCAATGCCACTCAATATATTTAAATATGGCAGTTTTTGACTGGTAATTTCTTTTTCAGTTTGGAGCTTCAGTCTAGGTTACACTCATTTGAATTTGCAACCTAAAGAAACTTTATCCTGTTTTCTTAAATACTTTCACTGAATCAAGGAAATGACAGCCATAGGGTAAATTGGAAAACAAAGGATAATTCATTTTAGAGTTGCCAAAGTAAATTTTATTGATAATAAATAAATGAAGCAGCTCAAAACATTTGAATGTATGAAGAGTTTACATGATGCTAAGTAATAAGTTGTGTTAGTCTGTTTTCAAACTGCTATAAATATACTACCCAAAACTGGGTAATTTATAAAGGAATGAGGTTTAATTGACTCACAGTACTGCATGGCTGGGGAGGCCTCAGGAGACTTACAATCATGGTGGAAGGGGAAGCAAGCACTCTTACACGGCAGCAGGTCAGAGAGAAAGAAAGAGTGTGTGCATATAGGGGGAACTGTCAAACATTTAATAAAACCATCAGATCTCGTGAGAATTTCCACATTATCACGAGAACAGCATGGGGGAAACTGTCCCTAGGATCCAATCACCTCCCTTTCTCTACACTTGGGGATTACAGGACCCTGCATCCACACGTGGGGATTACAATTCAAGATGAGATTTGGGTGGGGACACAGACCCAAACCATATTATAGGGTAATAAAAATTCAAATCCATAGCACAGAATCAAAACATATAGGTGCCAAAAAATATCAGAATATCGCAAAGGACAAAGGGTTCTAAAATTTCAAAGAATCAAACGCAGATTACCATGACCTAAATTCACGCAAAACTCTCCTAACTAGTATCCCGATGTCCACACTTGCCCTACTAAAGCATTTGATTCATGAAATTAGAGTGATTTTTAAAAAATATAAACCTGACCATATCATACCCTATTTATGTAAGGGAGAGAGGCATTTTAAAATGGAGAGTAAATCATAAGGTTAAAAAGAAAAAATTACAAAATTGAAATTATAAAAGTAGGGAGTAGACTGGTAGTTGGCAGGGGCTGGAAGTTGGAAAATGAGATATTGGTCAAAGGGTAGAAAGTTTCAGTTATGAAGGACGAATAAGTTTAGAAGATCTAAATACAGTGTAGTAACTATAGTTAATGATACTGTACTCTATATGTGAAACTGGCTATGAAAGTAGATGAGAAACATTCTTACCACAAAAAAGATAAAATGTGATGTAATGGATATATTAATTAAATTTATTGTACTATAATTTCACAATGTATATATCTATATTAAAGCATCATGTTGCACATGGAAAATATATTTGATTTTTATTTATCAATTATACCTCAATAAAGCTGGAAAAATTAAGTAAAACCTAAAAAAGTTAAATGAAAAGCAAAGGTTACCGATGAGTGTAGAAAAGATAAAATAGATTATACAGTGGTAGAAGCTAAGCTTGAATACATTTTTTAAGTTTAACTATCAGACCATGTATTTTGTATATTAACATAACCATTTTACATTTTTAAATGTCCCAAAATAAAATTAAAAAAATAAAAATTTGTTATTTTGAAAAGATAATAACCAAAAAATCATTAGCTGAAACAACTATGTAAAAAAGAGAGAAGACTCAAGTAAACAAAATCAGAAATGAAAACGGAGACATTGCAACTGATACCATAGAAATACAAAATGTCATTAGAGACTATTATGAAATACTATATGCCAACAAACTGAAAAAGCTAAGAGAAATGTATAAATAAGTTTCTGGACACATGCAACTCACCAAGATTTCTTGTTTTATTCATTTTATTTATATTCTTTCTTTTATTTCTTCCAGAAATAAAAAACCTGAACAGACCAATAATGAGTAAAGAGATTGAAGCAGTAATAAAAATCTCAACAAAGCAAAGCCCAGGACCTGATGGCTTCACTGCTGAATTCTACCAAATCATTTGTAAAAGGTTAACAATAATTATTCTAAAACTATTCTAAAAAAATTGAAGATGAGGGAATTCTTGCAAATTAATTCTACAAGGCCAGTATTACCCTGATACCAAAACAAGACAAGAACACAATAACAACAGAAACTACAAGACAACATTCCTAATGAACGTAAAGGCAAAACTGCTGAACAAAAACTAGCAAACTGCATCCAATAGCACATCAAAAAATGAGACACCATAATAAAGGGGAATTTATCTGACAGATGCAAAATAGTTCAACATATGCATATCAGGAAATGTAATACATTACATTAAAAGAAAGATAAAATCTATATGGGTCATCTTGATAAGTGCAAAAAAAGTATTCAATAAAATTCAATATCTCTTCATGATTAAAAAAAAAAAACAAAGAAACTTTCAACACATTAAGGATAAAGGAACATACCTCAACAACACAATAAAGGTCATGATAACAAGCCCACAGCCAACATGACGACGAATGGGGAAAAGTTGAAAGTTTTTCCTCTAAGAACTGGAACAAGACAAGCAGGCTCACTTTTGTCATGTCTAAGTAACATAGTACTCTTATTCAACATAAATTCTAGACAGAGCAATTCAGCAAGAGAAGGCAATAAAGGGCATTCAAATTGAAAAGGAGGAAGATAAATTGTGCCTATTTGCCTACAACATGGTATTATATATAGAAAAACTTTAAAAGTGCACCAAAAATACTTTTAGAAGAGATAAATTCAGTAAAGTTTCAGGATGCAAAATCAGTAGCATTTCTATACACCAATAATGAACTATCTGAATAAGAAATCAAGGAAACAATCCATTTATGAAAGCCACAAACAAAAATAACTAGAAATAAGTTTAACAAAGTAGTCCATAAATCTCTACAATGAAAATTATAAGCTACATATGTGTAAAAGAAATAATAGGATTAGAATACAACATTTTGCAACTCTATTGAATTAAATTAATGGATGTAAGTAATATTATCAGGAGCTGATTATATCAAAACAAAACAAACAAACAAAAAAACAAGGAATCAGCAGACATTATGTAATTCCCAAATAAAGGCTACACATAACCAGCTACCAAAAAGATGACGATGATGAAGAAGAAGGAAAGAACAGAAGGGGGAGAAGAGAAAGAATAAGAAAAAGAATCTGAAGAAGTCTACAGATCTAAAGCAATATAGAAATAACTTAATAAAAAAGTAAACATTTAATGTATTTCAAGATGATATACTCAGCAAACTGTAGACTCTGGCAAATTCTATAAGATTATGTGGTTTATTCAACAACCAAGAGAAAAAAGAGAAGAGAGAGAGAAAGAGCAAGAAAGAGAGAGGGAGAAGAGAGAAAATACAGATTAAGAGTCTTAACAGAAATATCAACAAATCAAAATATACTGACTCTCTCCGAGTTTGTTTTACACAAATTTAAATACATGTTTTAAATTAACAATCAAGAAAATGTGAATACTGGCTAAATAATAACATTAAGAAATTATTGTTCATTTTCATTTTCTTAAAAGTTGATGTCATTTATAAAATAGATACATAAATAATGTACTTGAAATTATATGAAATCTTGGATTTGTTTAAAAGCAAACCAGAGCTGGGGAAATGTACAGGATATTAATAAAACACGATGGACTACATGTTGTTAATCATTGAAGCTGGAAATGTATCTGTGGGGTTCATTACACAATTCTCTCCACTTTTGTTTAAGAATTTCCATAACAGCTTCTCAAAAGAAGACATTTATGCAGCCAACAGACACATGAAAAAATAGTCATCATCACTGGGCATCAGAGAAGTGAAATCAAAACCACAATGAGACACCATCTCACTCCAGTTAGAATGGTGATCATTAAAAAGTCAGGAAACAACAGGTGCTGGAGAGGATGTGGAGAAACAGGGACACTTTTACACTGTTGGTGGGACTGTAAACTAGTTCAATCATTGTGGAAGACAGTGTGGTGATTCCTCAAGGATCTAGAACTACAAATACCATTTGACCCAGCCATCCCCTTACTGGATATATACCCAAAGGATTATAAATCATGCTGCTATAAAGACACATGCACACATATGTTTATTGTGGCACTATTCACAATAGCAAAGACTTGGAACCAACCCAAATGTCCATCAATGATAGACTGGATTAAGAAAATGTGGCACATATACACCATGGAATACTATGCAGCCATAAAATGGATGAGTTCATGTCCTTTGTAGGGACATGGATGAAGCTGGAAACCATCATTCTCAGCAAACTATGGCAAGGACAAAAAACCAAACACTGCGTGTTCTCGCTCATTGGTGGGAATTGAACGATGAGAACACTGGACACAGAAAGGGGAACATCACACACCGGGGCCTGTCACAGGGTAGTGGGAGGGGGGAGGGATAGCATTAGGAGATATACCTAATGTAAATGACAAGTTAATGGGTGAGACACGCCAACATGGAACATGTATGCATGTATGCATATATAACAAACTTGCACGTTGTGCACATGTACCCTAGAACTTAAAGTGTATATATATATATGAACTTCCATAATAAAATGGCATAAATCTTTTGAAGTAACAAAACACACAAATAAAAAAATATAAAAATTGGTGTCACTGTAGCTCTTTTAATCTATACATCATTAATATGTGACAAACCTTTAAATCTTTCCTATTTTGTATATATACTTGTTAATAGCAGAATGTGACATTAGAAATTGGGTATATGGACTGTTAGGATATTCTTAATCCAAATAGATTATAGAAGAGGGTAATGAATAAAGTATATAATTACTATTTAATGACCTCACTTGTTCTACTTTTTCCATCTCAAACAAAGAATGCATCACTCTAGAAAGAGTCCCATGAGAACAGAGACCATCACTAAGAAACCAAATGAGGCTGCAATCTGTTTAATTAGGCAACAAACTCACGGAAAGAGTTTGTGCCTCTATCTATCTATTTATCTATCTATCTATCAATCTATCTATCTATCTATCTGTCTCTCTATCATATATTTTAATTCAGAACATAGTTGGTAGTCATAGAAATGCATATTAAAATAGTCATTTAATTGGAGAATAAAATTAGGCTTTTTCTAATGGAATGTAGATCTCATTCAGTTAATTTGTATTCTATACTTTGAGTTAAATAGGTAGTTCATGGTGTTAATATAAATATATGTGAGACAGGGCATAATATAAATTTAGTTTGTTTAAAAACTGTATTGACAAAGGTATAGTGGAGTTCATAACATTTAAATTTTCCCAAACTTTTCTGATCATACCAGATTAAATAAGATGTCTCTACTTAAAAAAAATAGCAAGCATCAATAATCATTGATGAACTTCTCAAAAGCATTTAAAATACACTCTTCAGAAACTGAGCTAGTAAATGACCCTAGTGACTAACACATCCTCTTACTGTTTAGATTCCTTTAATTCTTTGCTTTCAGTAGACCCAAAGGAGCATTCAGGTTAATAAAAATAGTTTTTGTTGATAAACCACTGTATGATTTCAGCTATGCAACTAAACTAAATTAAAAATAATGTGTTAGCAAAAAGCTAACCTCTTTCATTCCCATGTATATCTTTTAAGAAAAATATCTTAAATTTAACATACATTAAAACAAACTAAATATAGAACTCATGGTGAACACTGCTTCATTTTAGCAATAAATATCTATACATATAAAAATAATTCTAAATGTTCAACCTATCAGATTGTTAGGCATTTCAATTTTTAAAATAATTATCAAATTTGGTAATAAATTTTTGATTAATTGCTTACCAAAATAACCATCATAATTTTAATTTAAATTTCCAGGACTCAGAGAATTAAAAACAAACATATGCATATACAAACTTCAGAGAAATGTGATCTGTGGTGAATAAATCTTTCAAGCACATTACATTAATTGGGATAAACTATGTGGGAAAAGTGGAATAGAAATACACAAATATAAAAAATTTAGTGTCTGACTACAATATAAATATTTTACTATGATTTAATTTTAATGGACTGAGATGTAAATTGAATGCTATGGTCTTTAGTGGTATACATTTAAAAAGTAGCATGACTGTGAGTTTAAAATAACAATTTTTATAATACATAAAAATTATGTCATTCAAAAAATTAAATTTATGGCAAACTTTTCAGTGTTACTTTAAAATTATGCAGGGTTAATGTAGCTCTTAAAAGCCATTTTAAGTTGTTGAAAGGCAAACTTTAGATGAATTAAATTTAATACAGTTTATTTGAGCAACAAACTATTCATGAATTGGGCAACACTCAGAACCAGGAGAGGTTCAGAGAGTTCTACCCAGCAACATGAGCAGGCAGTATTTATAGAGAGGAAAAGGAATGAAAAGAGAAACAGACTGATTGGTTACAGCCAGGCATTTGCCTTATTTGGACATAGTTTGATCAGTTGGCATTCTATGATTGACTGAAACACAGCTGCCATGATTAGCTGACACTTTGTTATTTGTAGCAAGAGTATACCCTTAAATAAGATTGCAGTTTGTTTACATACTAAATGAGGTTGCAGATTGTTATGTATGGAGGCAGCTTTAGGCCAGATTTAATTTAATTTTAGAAAGGGTATTATAGCAAAATAATTGGAAAGCTGCTGTTGGATAACTCAAACCCACATTAAGCGAGTAAATTGAAAAGAGTTCAAAATTCAGAGCTTAAAGTTTTTCTACCCAAATAAAACTCCATTGGAAATGCTTGCATTGGTCATCCCAATAAATGTCTTCACATTTCAGAAACAGTCCTGGGTTCTTCCCTTGGGAGCAATTTTGTTGCCTTCTTTCAATGAATATATTGACTAGGCTCTCATTACAAGAAAGAAAACTGTTTTGGTCTAGATCTAAAAAACAAAATAAAAGAAACAAAAATCAAAAATCAAAACCACCAGCAGGAAACAAGTATCTTCAGCATTTCTGAAATTATGAAAGATATGTAATTAAGGTCACTGGAGATGGTTCCATCACATCTTTTGCTACTTCATGTTCCAACTCTCCTCTGTGGTCTTTTCTTGCAATATACCCTTGTTTCATTTACGACTCGTGATTTCCTGCCACTTAGGAAAACTTTGACCATACTAACAAATGGTTTTCTGTCCAACAGAGATTTCACAATGTTCTTTCTCTGTGTATCTCAATTAGGTTTCATCTTAATACTTAAGTTTACTCTTGCTTGACTCAGTTGAGGCTATAAAATCTACTACAAATAATTTCTGATTTCTTTACAGTTTTCTGAATTACCTTGGGGTCATTCTAATAATTGGGATTTGGATTCATTAAGGTCATGGTTAACCCAATACTTAAAAGCCCAAATAGGTGAACAGTAATAGCTTCTTACTGCTAATGTGGCCAAAGCAAGGTCCAAATAATTGGTAATTAGGGCAAGAAAAAGTTTTTTTCACTGGAAAAGCTTTACTTATAGAATCTAAGCATCCTCATCAAGCTGTACTCCCTTCCATTTTTGCTTTATCTACAATAATATTCAAAATACATTTCCAAGCAATACCTATGTTTTATTATTCAACAAAGGATAGTCCAATCAGGGTCAGATCAGACAATATGATGTATAGTATCATAGAAAGCAAATGAAAGTTTTCTAATAGAAGAATCTGAAAAGTTGCTGGCAATGAAGCCAGGCAGTGTGTGAGCAAGAATGTTCAAGGAAATATTTTATTTTTATTTATGTTGGCTATGAAATAAATATTGCATAGTTGAATCAGTGGATTTTATGTGTCAGGCTCTATTTCCTGCTGCACCCAATCACTGCAGAGCTGTCAAAAGCAAAGTGTGCATTTGAAGAGGGCACCCTCTCTGAACGGAAGGAGAGAAAAACCAGGAGCGTTGACAAAATGCATTCTGATGAGTATCTCTCCCTCTCTTTTTAAAGCTATTTGAATTTATTCCAATTTTAGCAAACGTGAACTCTGAATGAAAAGTAGCTTGAAGACAACAGCTTCTAAAGGATGTAGAGAAAGAAGAGGGAAGACTTGAATTTTTCTAAGCAGATGACATTTCACAAATGTAATGTATGTCCAAAGAATATAAGATAGAATGGTTCAATTACAGATTAGACACTCCCTCCCCCTACTCAATAACAAAATGCATAGAATGTGATGAGATGGGCATTTTATATTGTGGGCATCTGGTCACCGACCTGAAGGTTCAACTGCCACATCAGTGTGAATGAGCATCAGCAACAGGCAAATGAGAATGCCCAGAAACTACAAATGTCAGGAGACCACAGGCAGGAAAGCAACAATCATACAGCACATGACCCTATATGGAATTTGATTAGAATTACATGGCAGAAGGATGGCTTATGATAAGACAAGGGAAGGCAGAGTACACAGACCTGAGATTTGGGCTAGGTTGTTAAAAAATGCTTTCTTGGGAGGGTCTCTTTGTATTCCTAGTTCCTCTGCCTCATTTCTGAGAGTCAGAGCTCTGGAGACTGAAACATTGGCTTTTGGTTGTTTATTAATTGCCACATATGTTTACTGTTGTTATATGACTCAAAAGCCTTAAGTTACGAATAATTAAAACCTTACCTTCCGTGGGCATAAGCTATAATATAATAATGACAGTCTCTTCAGAATATCCCTAAATATTGTATAGATACTGAAATTCTACTCACTTTTTTCACACAAACATTCTCACTAACTTACTCAGCTCCTTCATTTTTAATCACCTTAGTTGTTACTAAATGTTATTTAAAAACTTATCACTAATATTTGTGTTCTAAAGAATCTCTTTGTACACTGTAATAAAATAGGGATAATACTACATAATTAAACTTGTATTACTTGTGCACCTTTGATAATATAATAATGTCATAATAATGGATATTCGCTTTCATCTAGTTGATATCACATAAATGCTTTATCTTAAATGGGCTAACTAAATAATTTTGAGAGCTGCAAGTTTTCAAAATGGGCAGTAATATTTCCCTTTGCCTAGTATTCAGCCACATCAGAGATTCCCAGGTCTAATCAAGCATTCGTGTATTTTCTATTTCCTGTGACTCAGCTCACTCATGGCCTCAGCTAGGTGAAAGGAGTCAATTTCTAATGGTGAAATTATAGGCATTTTGACAGGCCAATGCAGAGATATTTTGAGGGTAGAGAGATTCCCAGCATCGTTCAAATTTAAATGACAACAAACAGTAGGCTTTAATTTCTTCAGTCCGGGTTTTAGCAGGATTCTTGTCAGTCACAGAACACCTGCCCTATATAAAATATTTCTCACATACTAATTCTCTGTCTGACACTTGACAGTTTTTATGAAGAAAGATGAGAAGCTGAGTATTTTCTCTGTAGGACAGAAGTTTGATTCATAGCAATTTAGTTATGTAGAATGAAATTTTATGTGACAAAATTGTTGTTTCTTATGGATTTTTATTGTACAGAAATTTTGAATGCACCTCAATTTGTGCCAGTTTCTTAATCTTCGTAAAGGAGGATGTTTGTTATTCAGGTTTGTTTGTTTGTTTGTTTTAAATACAGGGTCTCTCTCTGTCACTCAGGCTGGTCTCAAACTCCTAACCTCAAGTGATCCTCTCACCTTGGCTTCTTAAAGTGCGGGAATTATAGGTGTGAGCCATTACACCCTGATATTTAATCACTTAAGCTTATTTGAGTAGGCTTTTAAGAGAAACTCATGAGTATAGGCTATTGTTGAAAACTGCTATAACCGATTCTAACCTTCTCTGTGTAGAAAAATGGGGAAGACAAGAGGCTAAATCACTGGGAACACACCATTTGCATTTCTTACAACCTGCATTCTAGCTAATTGGAAATAAAGCCCATATCTCTTTTGTATTTCTTGGGGCCTCTTTGTGGTAGGATTTTTCTTTCCTTAGTTAACTTCAGGTATTTTTTTTTCTCTCATGAAATGGTTCTTGCTACCGGGAAATCTGTAGATTAGTTGCATTCTCTCCAAATAGGTTTGCGTCTACAAGTTGCCAAGTTGGAAATAATTCACTACTAAAACCTGGAGTAAGAGCCCTTAGGGTCGTGTAACTGCAACAGTTTCATTGATTTGCTGAGTCAGTATCTTATTATACAAAAATGAAAAAAGGAAATATGACCCTTTTAGATACTGTAAAGGTAATAACATATTAATACAAACAATACATTTAAGTTATAGAATAGAACAGAATAAATATGTGAGATAATCCTATACACATTTTTTAACCATGCTTTTATGCTTTAATTTTTGTCACTTGAAAAGACAGAGACACTAAGACACTTATTTGAAAGAGAAGACTAAATTCTATGTAGTATAATGCTTTAAAAGGAAACAGTCCAGGCGTGGCGGCTCATGCCTGTAAATCCCAGAACATTGGGAGGCCAAGGTGGGCGGGTCACCTGAAGGCCGGAGTTTGTGACCAGCCTGGCCAACATGGTGACAGCCCGTCTCTCCCAAAAATACAAAAATTAGCTGGGAGTGGTGGCAAGTGCCTGCAATCCCAACTACTCCAGAGGCTGAGGTAGGAGAATTATTTGAACCCAGGAGGTGGAGGTTGCAGTAAGCTAAGATCACCCCATTCCACTCCAGCCTGGGAGATGGAGTGAGATTCTGTCTCAAAAAAAAAAAAAAAAAAAAAAAAAAGTAACCTTATTATGGTATAACTTACACACAATATTTAAAGTGTATAGTCTGAACAACTGTATCCGTGATTCCCCAAATTTGTCCCATGACCCCACTTCGTAACCTCTCCTCCATCACCCAGACAACTGGTCTGCTTATGTCATTATATTTTTGCATACATTTTCTAGATTTCATACTAAATGGAATCATTCAATATCTGTTTATTTTTGGAGAGGGAGAAGTCATTCTTCTTTCACCCAGAATAATTATTTGAAAAATTTACTCATGTTGCTGTGAGTACCAATAGTCCATTTCTTTTTACTCCTGTGTAGTATTCCCTGGTCTAGGTATGCCTTGATTTAGTTATCTATTCACCTGTTGATGGATATCAGGGTTGTATCTAATTTTAGTTAATCAAAAGTAAGGCTGCTGTGAACATTTGTGTACAAGTCTTTATATGGACATCTGTTTTTCTTTTTCTTGAATAAATACTTAGAAGTGGAATAGGTATATCTTCTATGTTTTTGAAAAAACATCAAAACATATTATAGAGTGAAAGTTTGTTCACTCCCAAAGTCCATATGTTGAAGCTTGAATCTCCAATGGATTTGGAGGTGATGCCTTTGGGAGGTAATTAGGTAATTACAGTAGAGCCTTTATGAATGGGATTAGTGTCCCTACAAGCAATAAGGAGTCTACAGCTCTCTCCTTCCACTACATGAGGATATAATGGGAAAGTGACTGTCTGCACCAATAAGAGGGCCCTCACATGGACCCAACCACGCTAGACCCTGACCTTGGACTTTTGGCCTCTAGATCTGTGAAAAATAAATTTTTGTTTTTTAATAAGCCCCCTAGTCTATGGTACTTTGTTATAGCAGCTCAAACTGACCAAGACACTAACACATCTTTTTCCAAATTGGTGGTACCATTTTACAGTCCCACATGAATGTAAAGAATTTTAGGGGCTTCATATCCTCACCAACACATTGTATGATAAGTCTTGTTAAAATTTTAGCCATTTGAATAGTTGTGAAGTGGCATCTCATTGTAGTTTTATTGTGTTGTTTTAATTTCCTTATGTTAATTTGTCTAGAAGCTGAAACTTTGGGTGATGAATAACAGGAAAAAAATCCCTCCAGTTTCTCAGGCCTCTCCATCACCACAAGAAACTCAAAGTGGAAAAAATTATTTGTGTTCTCCTTATTCTTGCTACATCTTAATCACATTTATTTATTCATTATTCACCATTATAATAATTTGACATGATATTTGGGAAAGCTACATAAAAAGAATAAGTATTCATAACTCTTCATCTTGTCATATTTACTGTTCACATTTTGGTTTACTTTATCCTATTTTCTCCATCATAATAAAATTGTGAACATTTATTAAAGACTCACAATGACCCAGGCTTAAAGTATATAAACTCACACAGCTCACAGAAATTTTTTCAACAATTTTATAATATCGTCTTCTTCATTATGTAAATTTTAAAAAGAAGAGACTAGAGAAGGCCCATAACATTATGCTAGCAACTAACACAGCCCAGACTTGTTTCAATATATTTCTGACTCCAAAGAATATTCTTTCAGCTTCTTTAAGACAGTCTCTTGAGTTAGGCTGCTAAAATAGTCTGATTAAAAAGGGAAAACAATATAACTGAGTTTTAAAGGTATTGAGAGAATGTCTTCATTGCAGGTAAGGAAAACAACTTAACAGGTATACTTAGACAAATGGGTTGAACAGACTCAGAATAACCAGCATGGCATACTGATTTAAGGTTCCAGAGACACAGCTCTTATACCCGCCTATAGAACAGCTTGGTTGAATTATTTAATTTCTCTAATTTCGTTTACCATCTCAGATGGTACATTTCTCAGATGACACCGTTTTAGAAGAACTCTAAGACAAACAACACTTCTAAAATGTTTAATTCTACTTCAGATCGAAAAGCAGTGAAATGGGTTGAATGACCTTTAAATTCTCAGCTCTCAGTGTCATTTGATGCTGACAGAGATAAATCACAGGAGTATATTAGGAGATTATCTGACTGGTCAAAATATGGCAGAAGCACATTGGATCTGCAAGTGTCAGATCTATTTAGAGAAAAGGACCAATTTTGCTGAAACAAGCAATATTCATCACACTGAAAAATCCTATTTTTGTTTATTGTAGCTATAGGCAATAAAATAAAGCTATGTATGTTCTAGAAAAAAGTCAATTAAGGAGTTAGGGATACTATTTGCATTTTTATAATAAAAATATTTTAAAATATTCTTAAAGGTCAAAAATAAAAGTTGAGAATTTCTGTAAGTTGAAAATTAATTAAAAGTATAGATACAGGAAAGAAAACTTGTTCCCTAAATCCTTAGAGTTTAGAACAAAATGTTGATTTTAGGACAAATAAAAATAAACTCTGTTTTCTACTATAGACTACAATGTAGAGGGCTCATTATCACTTTATGCGGTATAAAATAAATAGAACATCCTAATATGCGCAACAGAATCTGTGAGAGAGTTGGACATTCTGGACCAAGAAAAGTATTACTTAGCCAATATTTCTAAATGTTGCAGTGAACACTGCACAATAGCTCAAGTTTCCCTCAGAATCATTGTTGTTAGCAGTATAAAGACCTTTATAATATTGTTAGTTCAAATTTCTCATTTTAAACTTGAAGAAATTGAGTCTCTGAGACGTGCATAAATTTCGTCACATTGTGAAAGACAACCAGCATTTCAACAAAACAATTCTTATGGCTACTCTCTGGCACAGAATGAGTTGTGTGACTTTTATATGGTACCTAGCTTCTCTAAGAATCCATTTTTCTTCATGTGCAAACTGAAACTAATAACATGTATAACTAGAATTTTGAGATATAATTTAAATAACTAACCATCTTTCATCAAATCTAATACATTATTCTAATAGTCACTTTTATTTTTTGTATGACTAAATAATAAAAATAAACAAATTTTCTTTTACTTATTTATTTTTAAAATATGTGAAAAAATTTGACTTGTTTCACTATTTATTTATTTATTTATTTTATTTATTTTTTTTTTTTGAGACGGAGTCTCGCTCTGTCACCCAGGCTGGAGTGCTGTGGCCAGATCTCAGCTCACTGCAAGCTCCGCCTCCCGGGTTCACGCCATTCTCCTTTCTCAGCCTCCCGGGTAGCTGGGACTACAGGCGCCGCCACGTCGCCCGGCTAGTTTTTTGTATTTTTTAGTAGAGACGGGATTTCACCGTGTTAGCCAGGATGGTCTCGATCTCCTGACCTCGTGATCCGCCCGTCTCTGCCTCCCAAAGTGCTGGGATTACAGGCTTGAGCCACGGCGCCCGGCTATTTCACTATTTAAATGAAAATATAAAAAACATGTTGGTGTCTGTGTTACCAAAACTTATCATATTCAGAGCCTTACTTTATAAAGTTGCGTTTAAACTAAAATTATCACTGTCAATATTGTTTCTCTTTTTCTCTTTAATTGTAATATTATTCTCTGCTGTCAAAAGCATGGGTGGCAGCACTTCTTAGAAAGTGCTCTTCTATTATCTCTGGGATTTTCTCCCACATTGTTAACACTCATTCTGTAAGTGTTGATTCTAGTAATTTCCTATTTATCTAAACACAAACTTTTACTTTGTTTTCTCATTTAAATCTCAGTGCCGGAAATGCAGTAACTTATGTTTAAAGTCAATAAAATTTCTGACACATTGATGCTCAATATCTTTTTCAAACTTTTATTTTAGGTTTGTGGGTATATGTAAGGGTTTATTACATAGGTAAACATGTGTCACAAGGGTTTGTTGTACATATTATTTCCTCACCCAGGTATTAAGCCCAGTACCCAACAGTTATCTTTTCTGTTTCTCTCCCTCTTTCCACTTTCCCTACTCAAGAAGACCTCAATGTCTGTTGTTTTCTTCTTTGTGTTTATTAGTTCTTATCATTTAGCTCCCAATTATAAGGAAGAACATGTGGTATTTGGTTTTCTATTTCTGCATTAGTTTGCTAAGGATAAGAGCCTCCAGCTCCATTCATGTTTCCAAAAGAGACATTATCTTGCTCTTTTTTTATGGCTGCATAGTATTCCGTGGTGTACCTGTATCACATTTTCTTTGTCCAATCTGTCCTTTATGGGCTTTAGGTTGATTACATGTCTTTGCTGCTGTGAACAGTGCTGCAATGAACATTTGCATATATATTTCACTAGGGTAGGATGATTTATATTCCTCTGTGTGTATACCCAGTAATGGGATTGCTGGGTTGAAGAGCAAACTACCAACAACATTCTTCACAGAACTAGAAAAAAACTTTTTAAATTCATATGAAACCAATCAAGAACCTGAATAGCCACGGCAATCCTAACCACAAAACAAACAAACAAACAAACAAACAACAAAAAAAGAAAGAAAGAAAGAAAGAAAGACAGACAAAAGAAAGAAACCAAAGTTGGAGGCACCACATTACCCAACTTCAAACTATACTACAAGGCTACAGTAACCAAGACAGCATAGTACTGGTAATAAAACAGGCACATAGACCAACAGAACAGAATAGAGAGCCCAGACACAAGGCTTCACAACTATGACAAAGCTGACAAAAATAAATAATGGAGAAAAGAGTCCTTATTCAATAAATGGTGCTGGGATAACAGGCTAGCCATATGCAGAAGACTGAAGCTGGATCCCTTCCTTACACCATACACAAACATCAACTCAAGACATGTCAAAGACTTAGTAAAACCCCAGACTATAAAACCCACAAAGATAACCTAGGCAATACCATCCTGGACATAGGAACGGGCAAATATTTCATGACAAAGACACCAAAAGCAATTACAACAAAAGCAAAAATTGAAGGTTGAGATCTAATTTAACTTAAGAGCTTCTGCACAGCAAAATAAACTATCAACAGAGTATAAAACAACCTACACAATGGGATAAAATGTTTGCAAACTATGCAGCTGACAAAGGTCTAATATTCAGCTTCTGTAAAGAACTTAAACAAATTTACAAGAGAAAAACAACCCCATTAAAAAGTGGGCAAAGGAAGTGAACAGGTGTTTCTCAAAAGAAGACATACATGTGGCCAAAAAGCATATGAAAAAAGATCAATATCACAGATTATTAGAGAAATGCAAATCAAAACCACAATGAGATGCCACCTCACATCAGTTAAAATGGCTATTATTAAAAAGTCAAAAAATAACACATGCTGGTGAGGTTGTGGAGAAAAGGGAGCAATTATACACTGTTGGTGGGAGGATAAATTAGTTCAGCCATTGTGGAAAGCAATGTAGCAATTCCTCAAAGAGCTAAAAGATATCCAATGTCTTAATATGCTCTTTCTCTGTGGAAAAATCAATCATATCTGTCCCTGGTTACTTCCAAGTTTCTTTCTGATATTTTAAGATAACTAGTAGTATTCCTGACTTTAGTTATAGGGCTTTTTTCATGATAGGTAATCCTTTCTCACATAGCACAGAAACAATATATGAAAGAGAATATTGCAATCATGGGTATCTTCTCTTTGATTCTGAGGGGACTTGTTGTAGCTTTTCAAGAAAATATGGAATTGTGGTCATATCTCTGACGAATTTTGCATTCATTATCAAATTTAGGTTCCAGGTTTAACTGCACGCATTGTTTTGTTTCTGTGTCACTTTACATATGTAATTCCTTTCAATAACTCAACACAACGCAACATTTTGAATTCACTTTAAACACCAATTAAGATTAACTTGCATAGTACCAATAGATTTAAATGAGAAAAATATTAAGCAGCAATGACCAAATTTGCACAAGTTCAGGCGATGTAAAATGGATAATAATTATTGTCTTGCATATAATGATTGCAAGATGTCATCTGTTTGAAGAAGAATATTTCAGCAGGTATTAAAATACACAAATACCATCATTTGAAAATTAACAAAATGTAGTATATTAAACATTTAACAATGTCTGGCTTGTCAAAGTTTAATACATGATAGACTTTCCTGTCATTATTATTTTGTCATTAATATTATTGTCTAACAAGATATTTTGACATTCTCATTTTTCCAAGAGAGCACAGCTTACTCCTAGGACAATGATATTACAGACTAAATGGACATAATTTTTGTTGAAAATGTAGATACCCTGTATCTGTCCTGTCTTAATAAATCAGATCTTGATTATTCCCAGAATTAAACTTTCTCCATACTTATTATACACAACAATAATCTACTGCTCCCTCAGGATACTTATAGAATCTAAAGAATATATTATCTGGTCACAGAATCATTTATAAACACATTTTTAAGATGAAGAATATACTCATTTTGACCCAGTGATTAAAGAATTTTTTATCCATTTGTGAGTTTTGAAATATTAATAATGGCAAAGCTTCTTATTGCTTAATCAATTTTAGATCCTATGACTTTAATGATCTTGCATGTTTTCAAATACTTGAACAGTCAAGCATAGTTTCAACATTCATATCCACTGAAGTCACTTAACATGAAACTATTTCCCCCCCTCATATATCTTCTCTGTAGATTATCATTTATTTTAGCAGGCCAAATATTAATATAGAGGGATATGTATTAGACATGTGACACAAATAGATAACCGTGAAATAGTTATTTATTTTATTGCCTATGTAGGCCAGAAGGGAAGAAAATGTGACTCAATTATAAGAGTGTGTAGGTGTCAACACTTTTTAACAATAAACTTACAAAGAAATAGGGCTCATAAGATCTAAAAGGAAAGCCTACCTGTTTTGAAAATAGCGATCACATAGGTAGGTAGCATATGTTTGGTTAATCTGGAAATTAATCTTGAAAGATATGGCTTTGTGGGTGAAGTCATAGTTCACGAGTTCTCAAGAGTAAGGTTTGCTACATAGAAAAAAATGAGTGATCCTTCTGCAAATTAAATAAATAGATAAATCATTTTGAAATATTTAGATCCTTAACAAACTAAATCTATAGGTGACAGTTTTTCACTTTCTCCTTTTGAAATAACTGCTCTATCATTATACCTGTTTTGTCCACTGGGAAAGCTATTCTCCGTCTCTTTCACAAGCTCTAAAATCATATTTTCCTATCATTTTTCAATACTTTGTTTAAGAGCTTGTTTCTTTTCCAAATGAACTCTACATATTTTTATTCAATTTCAAGGTAGATCCTTAAGAGTTAAAAAGCTTAGACTCTGAACTCAGATAGTGGAAAGGACCACTTCTCCCTATAAAAAGTTATTTAATCTTGATCAAGTCACTATACCTTTGATATAGTTAGGCTTTGTGTACCCAACCACATCTCATCTTGAATTGCAATCCCCATAATCACCATGTGTCAAGGTAGAGACCAGGTGGAGGTAATTGAATCATGGGGACAGTCTCCCCTATGCTGTTCTCCTGATAGTGAGTTCTTACAAGATCTGATGGTTTTATAACAGGCTCTTCCCCCTTTCACTCGGCAATTCTCCTTCAACCTTGTGAAGAAGGTGCCTGGCTTCTTTTTCACCTTCTACCACGATCGTAAGTTTCCTGAGGCCTCCCCAGTACTGTGGGTCAATTAAACCTCTTTCCTTTAAAAATTACCCAATCTTGGGCAGTTCTTTATAGCAATATGAAACTGGACTAATACAATCTTCAACAGCCTCTGCATGTTCACCTAAAAATAGTTTCTACCTTAAGGGGCTGGAGGAATGATTAAGTGAAGAGTGTATACAAATGAATCTGGAACACAATAAACATTCAATTATGTTTTTTAAATTTTTATTTTATTTTTCAATTAATTACACATTTTTAACTATTTATATAACTTCCATTAAATCCCATTTTTACCTAACAGGCTATGTAGATGACTATATTATTGGCCCAAAGCCTTTACTCCTCTGTGAACAAAGGTCCTTAACAATGTGACTTTAATTTCTCAATTAAAGTGGTAAAATAGATTTCCATGCTCCTACCTGTAGGTTCAGCCATGTGACTCTTGGTCAATAGAAATGAAGGAAAGCATGTCTTAACAAATCTTGCACATTTTTTCCTTGCTGTATTAGGACTGTAATATTTAATTTTAAAAATGCACGGAGGCGTGGCTCACGCCTGTAATCCCAGCACTTTGGGAGGCCGAGACGGGCGGATCATGAGGTCAGAACTGAGACCATCCTGGCTAACACGGTGAAACCCCGTCTCTACTAAAAACACAAAAATTAGCCGGGCGTGGGGGTGGACCTCTGTAGTCCCAGCTACACGGGAGGCTGAGGCAGGAGAATGGCGTGAACCCGGGAGGCGGAGCTTGCAGTGAGTGGAAATCGCGTCACTGCACTACAGCCTGGACGATGGAGCAACACTCCGTCTCAAAAAAAAAAAAAAAAAAAAAGATGCACGGAGGCATACTAATACTATGCATAGGACATACTTATGCTAATTTATTCATTGTTTATCTGAAATTCAACAAAATATTTACGAATAATGGGAAAACATGGTTTTAGAGCTTGTTAAAAAGGTGGTAAACAGCTTTCTCAGTGGACAAAACCGGTATAATGATAGTGAGAGTAGTTATGTCAAAAGGAGAAAGTGAAAAACTGTCAACTATAGATTCAGTGTGTCAAATATCTAAATATTTCAAAATGATTTATCTATCTGTATTTTATTTGGCAATATTATCTATTATGCCTCTGCCATTTTTATGAGAACACACCAGATAGCACTCTGGTCCTGAGAAGATGAGAAACAGGTAGAACACAGGTTCCCCAGCTGAAGTGCAGCATGAGAGATGCCAAAACAAACACATCCGTAATTATTCAAGTATTCATACATAGGTAACATAATTATGTACAAAAGTCAAAGATAATCTGCAAGCTACTAAAATAAAGAAGCAACTGCAGCAAAATTGCTAGGTAAAATTAAATACACAAAAAGTATTTCCATATGCTAGCAATAAACACAAAACAATTAAAATATGATACTATTTCAATAAAATTAAATGGTGCTAATACTTTGGAAAAAAATTAACAAAAGTATGCAGAACTTCATATGAAAGAATACAAAATTTCTGGAGAAAATATAAAGACTTAAATTGAGAGATACAGCATGTTTGTGGATTAGAAAGTTTTCTATATGAAAAATTTCAGACCTCTCCAAATTAATCTTAAGATTCAACATATTTCTAACAAAAATCGTAGCAGTTTTATTTTTTCTGTGGAAGTAGTACATCATTTACAAAAAGGATTTGGAAAACATAAAGGCCCAGGAACAGCCATGGCAATCTTGAAGAAAAATTTGGAGAACCTACAATATCACATTTAAAAAGACTTGGTATAAAGATACAGTAATTAAGGATACAAACACTAATCAATGGACAGAATACAGAATTCAAAGGAAAATCCAAATATACAGAGTTACCTCATACATGAAAAAGCTATCACTGCATCACAGTGGAAAATTTCTGATCTTATTAATAATTGAAGCTGTATTAACTAAACATTTATTTGAAAAAAAAACCCTTATGTCACATATCACAAAAATAAAATCATTACAAATTGCAAATATGAATATGAACATAACAATAAAGTTTTTAAATACAAATAGTCATGATCTTGGAGTAGGAATAAATTCTTAAAGAAGGAAAAAAGATTGTAAATTTAAAAGAAAAAGTAACACATTGAACTATAATAAAACTTTAAAACTTCTGTTCACCAAAAGACATAATTAAAAAGCAAAAAGACAACTCACAATTTTGGAAAAAGTACTCATTGTACATATATCTGAAAAAGGTCTTATACCACAGTATGGAAAAAAAAATCCTGTAAGCTACTCAAAGGTGGACATATAGTAAGAAATGGGCAAAATTCTTAACAGTATACTTTATAGAAGAGGGTATTCAAATCATCTTCAAATACATGAAAAATTCTCAATCTCATCAGGGGAATTCCAATTAAAATCACTAGTATGACATGAAATAATTGTTAAAAATACCAGTGTGTGTGAAAATATGGAGCAATTAGGCTCTCATGCACTGCATGCAAATAGGTAAATATGCATGACCATGTTACAAAACAGTACTTACTTAAGATGAATATATGCATACTTTGAATGAGAAATCCCACTCATAAGTCTGTCGCTAACAGAAACGGGCACATATGTTAATCAAAACACAATAATAAACATGTAGGCAAAAACTACAAATTATTCAAATTTTTATCAACAGTAAAATGGATAAAGACGTTGTGGCAAATTCACAGAATGAAAAATAATGTAGACATGCAAATCATTTATCACTACACACAAGCATAGAAAATCTCAAAAATTAAATATTAATCAAAAGAAACTTACAAAAAATGAGATGATATTCTAAATTCGCTTAAACTACAAAGATTGAAAAAACTAACGTATTATATTTTAATCAGGCCAGTGCTGACACTTGGCATGGAATGGTGGCAGGAAGGGACTGTGGAGGTTGTTCTAGGATTCTAGTAATGGTTGGTTTATTGATCTGGATGCTGGTGACTGACTTCATCTGTTAAGTTTGTAAAAATCCATCAAGCTTTATTAATGTTTGTACATGTGTGTGTTGTCTTTTCACATATTACACTTCAATAACAAATTATAAAAGAGAATAGTGTAATAGATGCCAGAAAAAAAAGCACATGCTGTCCAACAGAAGCAGTAATGATTGCCCAAATCAAGGCTTGAATTTAATTGAGTGAATGTAATTTGAAAAACTTACATTGCTCTTTTGACAACCAATTTTGTGTTCAAAAAAAAATGATAAACATGAAACTTGTTACTCAAATTTTATAAGATGTTGTAAAAGTACAAATTAATCATTTAATTTTGATTTCATTAATGGCCAACTATATAGTTTAAACCAACTTTCTCATTAAGGATAACAAAAATATTGGAAGAAATGTTTAAATATTTTCTCTTAAAATATAAAAAAATACAAAAAATATCAACAACAAAGAAGAAAAATCTTACATAAACAACTTAACAGTACACTTTAAAGAACTAGAAAGAAGAGCAAACTAAGCCCAAGTATGAGTGAGTAGAAAGAAGGAAACAATAATAATCAGAATAGAAATAGATGAAATGGAGACAGAAAAACAATAGAAAGATTAATAGAGCTAAGAGATAGTTTTTTAAAAAAGATATAACTGATAAATCTTAGGCTACGAATTAAGAAAAAAGAGAAAAAGTCAAAGAAAATAAGAATTGAAAGATGAGACATTACAACAAATGCCACAGAAATACCAAATTCTTGAGACAACCATGAGCAATTAATTATATATCAACAAATTAGTAGGTCTGAAGAAATTTATTATGTTCTACACACATTAACTTACCAAGACTAAATCATTAATAGAAAATCTAAACAGACAGTAATATGTAACGAGATTTAATCAGTAATAAGTCTCCCATCAAAGAAAAGTCCAGGATCTAATGACCTCACTGCTGAATTCTATCAAACATTTAAAGAAGAAATAATACAAATCTTTCTTAAACTCTTCCAAAAAATGAAGAAGAGAGAGTATATTCAACTCATTTTACGATCCTAGCATACCCTGATACCAAAGTCTATGAAAGACACTATAAAAAAAGAAAATTATAGGCCAATATTCCTATTGAATGTAGATGCAAAAATTCTTGGCAAAATACTAGCAAACTAAATTTAATAGCCCATTAGAAAGATAATTCAGGCCGGGCGCGGTGGCTCAAGCCTGTAATCCCAGCACTTTGGGAGGCCGAGACGGGCGGATCACGAGGTCAGAAGATCGAGACCATCCTGGCTAACATGGTGAAACCCCGTCTCTACTAAAAATACAAAAAAAAAAAAAAACTAGCCGGGCGACGTGGCGGGCGCCTGTAGTCCCAGCTACTCGGGAGGCTGAGGCAGGAGAATGGCGTGAACCCGGGAGGCGGAGCTTGCAGTGAGCTGAGATCCGGCCACTGCACTCCAGCCTGGGCGGCAGAGCGAGACTCCGTCTCAAAAAAAAAAAAAAAAAAAAAAAGAAAGATAATTCACCATGGTCAAGTGGGACTTAACCTAGGGATGCAAGAATAATTCAACATATATGAATCAATCAATGTGATACATCACAATAACAGAATGAAGGACTAAAGCGATATGATCATCTCAATAGTTGCAGACACCTATTTTACAAATTTCAAAAACCTTTCATGACAGAAACTCTAAACAAACTAGGTATATAAGGAGTGCACCTCAACACAATAAAGGTTATGTGTGACAGTTCCAGGGCTAACATCATAATGGTGAAAAGTTGAAAGCTTTTTCTATAAGATTAAAAAGATAATAATGCCCACTGTATCAGTCCATTTTCATCCTGCTATGAAGAAACACCCAAGGCTGAGTAATTTATAAAGAAAAAGAAGTTTAATGGACTCACAGTTCCACACGGCTGTGGAGGCCTCACAATCGTGACTGAAGGTGAAGGAGGAGGAAAGGCATGTTACATAGCGGCAGGCAAGAGAGCGTGCTCAGGGGACATGCCCTTTATAAAACCAGCAGATCTCATGAGACTTATTCACTATCATGAGAACAGCACGGGAAAACCTGCCCCCATAATTCAATTACTTCCCACCAGGTATCTCCCATGACACGTGGGGATTATGGGACTACAATTCAAGATGAGATTTGGGTGGAGACACAGACAAGCCATATCACCCACTCTCACCACTTTTATTCAACATAGTAGTGAAAGTCCTAGCCAGCAATAGGTCAAGAGAAAAAAAAGTAAAAGGCATTCAACTTGGAAAGCAAGAAGTTAAACTGTCATTATTTGCAGAAGACATAATCTTATATAGAGAAATCCCAAAATTCTCTACCAAAAACCTGTTAGAACTAACACTCAAATTCGGTAGTGTTTCAGGGAAAAAAAACCTAACATACAAAAGTCAGGGTTTTTTTCTATATACTAACAATAAACTATCTGAAAAACAAGTCAAGTAAACAATGTTATTTACAATAGTATCAAAAAGAATAAATTTAGAAATAAACTCAGCCAAAGAGGTGAAACACCTATACATGGAAAATGATAAAATATTGATAAAATAAATTGAAGCAGACACAAATAAATAGAAAAAATACCCTATGTTTATTGACTGGAGGAATTAATATTGTTAAATGCCCATACTACCCAAAGCAATCTATAGGTTCAATGCACTCCCTATCAAAATTCCAGTACATATTTCACAGAAATAAAGACTTCTAAAATTCATATAGAACCACAAAAGTCCCTAACAGCCAAGGTAACCTTGAGAAAAAAGAACAATACTATAGGAATTATGCTATCTGGCTTCAAAATATACTGGAAGTTTTAATAAAACAGCATAGTGAAATATTGGTACTGGAATAAAAACAGGTACATTGAGAAACAAAGCAGAATTGAAAGCCGAGAAATAAAACTGCCCATTTATGGGCAATTGATTTTCAACAAAGGTGCCAAGAGCACACATGGGACAAGGACAGTATCTTCAATAAATGATGTTAAAACAAATGGATATTCACATGCAGAAGAGTGAAATTAGACCCTTATCCCTCAAAATATATAAAAATTCTATCAAAACGGATTACAGATTTGAATGTAAGTAGGACCTGAAACTATAAAACCACTAGAAGAAAACATAGGAGAAGGGGTCCATGACATTGATCTAGACAATAATTTTTAATATGGCCCTGAATCGGCCGGGCGCAGTGGCTCAAGCCTGTAATCCCAGCACTTTGGGAGGCCAAGGCGGGTGGATCACGAGGTCAGGAGATCGAGACCCTCCTGGCTAACACGGTGAAACCCTGTCTCTACTAAAAAATACAAAAAACTAGCCGGGCGAGGTGACGGGCGCCTGTAGTCCCAGCTACTCGGAGGCTGAGGCGGGAGAATGGCGAGAACCCGGGAGGCGGAGCTTGCAGTGAGCCGAGATTGCGCCACTGCACTCCAGCCTGGGCGACAGAGCGAGACTCCGTCTCAAAAAAAAAAAAATACTACAAGGCTACAGTAACCAAAACAGCATGGTACTGGTACCACAACAGAGATATAGACCAATGGAACAGAACAGAGTCCTCAGAAATAATACCACACATCTACAGCCATCTGATCTTTGACAAACCTGAGAGAAACAAGAAATGGGGAAAGGATTCCCTATTTAATAAATGGTGCTGGGAAAATTGGCTAGCCATAAGTAGAAAGCTGAAACTGGATCCTTTCCTTACCCCTTATACGAAAATTAATTCAAGATGGATTAGAGACTTAAATGTTAGACCTAATACCATAAAAACCCTAGAAGAAAATCTAGGTAGTACCATTCAGGACATAGGCATGGGCAAGGACTTCATGTCTAAAACACCAAAAGCAACGGCAGCAAAAGCAAAAATTGACACATGGGATCTAATTAAACTAAAGAGCTTTTGCACAGCCAAAGAAACTACCATCAGAGTGAACAGGCAACCTACAGAATGGGAAAAAATTTTTGCAACCTACTCATCTGACAAAGGGCTAATATCCAGAATCTACCAAGAACTCAAACAAATATACAAGAAAAAAGCAAACAACCCCATCAAAAAGTGGGGAAAGGATATGAACAGACATTTCTCAAAAGAAGACATCCATACAGCCAACAGACACATGAAAAAATGCTCATCATCACTGGCCATCAGAGAAATGCAAATCAAAACCACAATGAGATACCATCTCACACCAGTTAGAATGGCAATCATTAAGAAGTCAGGAAACAACAGGTGTTGGAGAGGATGTGGAGAAATAGGAACACTTTTACACTGTTGGTGGGATTGTAAACTAGTTCAACCATTATGGAAAGCAGTATGGCGATTCCTCAAGGATCTAGAACTAGATGTACCATATGACCCAGCCATCCCACTACTGGGTATATACCCAAAGGATTATAAATTACTCTACTACAAAGACACATGCACACGTTTGTTTATTGCGGCACTATTCACAATAGCAAAGACTTGGAATCAACCCAAATGTCCATCTGTGACAGACTGGATTAAGAAAATGTGGCACATATACACCATGGAATACTATGCAGCCATCAAAAAGGATGAGTTTGCGTCCTTTGTAGGGACATGGATGCAGCTGGAAACCATCATTCTTAGCAAACTATCACAAGAAGAGAAAACCAAACACCGCATGTTCTCACTCATAGGTGGGAACTGAACAATGAGATCACTTGGACTCGGGAAGGGGAACATCACACACTGGGGCCTATCATGGGGAGGGGGGAGGAGGGAGAGATTGCATTGGGGAGTTATACATGATATAAACGTCATGCACATGTACCCTAGAACTTAAAGTATAATAAAAAAAAAAAAAATGATAAAAAAAAAAAAATATGGCCCTGAAGCACAATAGAAAAATAGGCAAGTGGAATTACATTATCCTAAAAATTCTTCTGCACAACAAAAGAAACACTTAACAAAACAAAAGGCAACTTTCAGAATACAAGAAAATATTTGCTAATCATACAGTTGACAAAGGGTAATATCCACAATATATTAGAAACTTTAACAACTCAATAGCAAGACAACAAATCATCCAATTAAAAAATACACAAGGAATCCAAATAGACATTTCTCAAAAGAGGACATATAACTAGCCAATAGGTATATGAAAAAATGCTCAACATCAGTAATCATCAGAAAAATGCAAATCAAAACCACAATGAGATCACCTCACACTTGTGAGAATGGCCAATATAAAAGAGCCGAAAGATAATAAATGTTGGTGGGGGTGTGGAGAAGAGGGAACCTTTGCACACTGTTCGTCAGAGTGTAAATTAGTACAACCATTATAGAAAACAATATGGACGTTCCTCAAAAAAACTGAAAATAGAATCACCATATGATCCAGCAATTCAACTTCTGGGTATACATCCAAAAGAATTGAAATCAATATGTCAAAAAGATGTCTGTACTCCCATGTTCACTGCAGCATTATTCACAATAGCCAAGATGTGGAATTAACCTAAGTATCCACAAACAAATAGAGGAATAAAGAAAATGTAGCATATAAACACAATGAAATAAAATGTAGCCTTAGAAATGAAGGAAATTCAGTCATTTGCAACAACATCAATGAACCCAGGTGACATCATATTAAGTAAAACAAGCCAAGTATTGAAAGACAGATACATGCATATTTCATTTTATTGTGCTTTTCTTTATTGTGTTTTACAGATACTGTGGGTTTTTTTTTTTTTTCCAAATTGTAGGTTTGTGGTGACCCTTCATCAGCAACACTATCAGCAAGATTTTTCCAACAGCTTGTGCTCACTTTGTGTCTCTGTGTCACATTTTGGCAATTCTCACACTATTTCAAACTTTATTATTATTATTACTATTATTTAAGTTATGGTGGTCTATGATCAGTCATCTTTGATATTACTATTGGAACTGTCTTGGGACACCATGAACAATGACCATATAAGATGGTAAACTTACTTGATAAATGTTGTCTGTGTTTTGTCTGCTCTACCGCAAGCTGACTCCATTTCTCTCCTGCTCCTTAGGCCTTCCTATTCCCTAAAACAGAGCATTATTGAAATGTGAGCAATATAATAACCCCACAATGGCATCTAAGTGTTTGACGTAAAAAAGGGTAGCCTGACTCTAAATAAAACGCTAGAAATGATTAAGCTTAGTGAGGAAGGCATGTCAAAAATCAAGATAGGCCTCCTGTGCCAAACATTGGCCAAGTTGTAAATGCAAAAGAAAAGTTCTTGAAGGAAATTAAAAATGCTACTTCAGTGAACACAAAAATGATAAGAAAGCAAAACAGTCTAATAGCTGCTAGGGAGAAAGTTTTACTGATCTGGACAGATGATCAAAGCAGCAACAACATTCCCTTAAACCAAAGCCTACTCTAGAGAAAGACCCTAATTTTCTTCAATTTCATGAAGGCTGAGAGAGGTAAGGAAGCTGTAGAAGAAAAGTTGGAAGTTAGCACAGGTTGGTTAGTGAGGTTTAAGGAAAGAAGCCATTTCTGTAACATAAAAGTATAAGTTGAAGCAGCAAGTCCTAGTGTCTTTTATTTTCTTCTTTTGAGTATTATGGGTTAGAAATGTGCAATATTAAATGTTTTTTCCAAATAAAATGATCTTTTAATATGCATTTATAGAATTTATTTTTATCAAACATAAGGAAGGTGCAACAATATATATTTTAAAACTCCTGTACTTTCCAAAATATTATTTACTGTATCAAAATAATTGTGTAGATAAGGTAATATAGGCAGCTTATTTCCTTTGATGTAATTAATTTTGATTAATTCAAGTCATGCCTATAACAGGCAAATATAGAAATAAACTAATCAAAGCCAAAGCGGGGATTCTGCCAAAACCTTGAATCTAATGAAATTTAATCCTTCTTGGACTCTGTTTTGGGAAGGATTAAGCCTGGGCTTCGGTTTCTGCTTCTGTTGCCACACCCACTAACAGTGCTCTTAAATCTTAACATCTTGCTCTGGACTGAACTTAATACTCCTCATATCTTAGGTATCATTTATAAATTATGTATATTTATAAATATATGTATAAATCATATATATTTACAGTATATATATAAAACATAACTAAGCTTTACTTAAATTTCTGTGTAAGATCTAACATAGCCAAATTAACATAAATTTGTTTTCAACATATGGTAACTTTTATCGGATTAGAGGTTTTAAGAGTGAATTTCTGGCATATACACCTTAGCTTGAATTTTGTTTATTTACTCAGCATATGTAAGTGTGCAAGGTATTTTGCTCAGCAGTACTGTTAAAGACTACTGAAATTATTAATACATAGATCTACTATCATAGAGATCAAGAGAGATAGGACAGAACTTGTACACAAATTACTACAATATAGAGAATTATTAAATGTGCCATGTGACTAGCAGGAATGGCTGAAGGAGCTCCAGGGAAGCTGGGATCATCAGGGTCATGTTAAAGGAAAAGATGCATTTTACCTGGATGGCATGAACCAAGTAAACTTTACTAGATGGAAAAAATAGCTAAAATTGTGTTGTTTTAATATGTGCCAAGCACTATTCTATATTCTTTACAGGTTTTAAACAATTTGTACTTAATATTTATTTAATATGATATATGCTACTATAACACTAAATTTATAGATGAGAAAAATGAAATGCAGAATTGTTCTATTTCACAGAA
Source organism: Trachypithecus francoisi (assembly GCF_009764315.1). Lineage (NCBI taxonomy): Eukaryota > Metazoa > Chordata > Mammalia > Primates > Cercopithecidae > Trachypithecus > Trachypithecus francoisi. The sequence continues at coordinate 100,597,962 of NW_022681454.1, forward strand.
GAAATGTGTGAACTTGTGTGTGTGCATGTGTATGTATACATATACATATATATTTATATTTACCTCAACCTTATCATCATCTATTCTTCCTCTAGGAAATTTTCTTTCCAGAAGAAAGGTTTTGTTCCTAACTTATTCTAGTTATGTGAACTTCTCCTAGAAGAAAAATAGATGTATATGTAATATAAAAATTGATGTCTAGGCATATTAATGTATAAATGTATATCTACTTATATATACATATACACATATATGTATATGCATCAGTTATATTGACCTACATAAACATAATAAATTATAATTATATCAATTATAAACTTGACATATTATAATTGACTTATGTCAAATAAATTGCGAAGTACTCATTTAAACTCATTAAATAACATAAGTAATCTACAACACAAGATCATTTTCCAAGACAGAGAAATCTTCACTTTTTGAAAGTTTCATAAGATGTGTTTTCTGTTTGGTAATATTAATTAAATAAATCGTGATAAATATTCATCTGTTGCATTCAAATATTGCTTTCTAATTAATGATGTGGAAATCAATAAATGTATCAAGAGGAATTAAAAGAAGCCCACAAGTGTGACCCCTTCAAAAACAGTGAAAATAAGTTGTTAACCACATGACTTTAAATTCCTCTTCACAGCTGAAATTTAAGAGATGAAGAGAATGTTGAAATCCCTTATATTTAATCATCTAAGAAATCTGCATGTATACAGTACATCAAAATTATCACTCATATGGCAAACAATATTCATTTCTGTATTATTTAATGAGAATGGAAATTTTCTCATAGAAAGTTTAGGCATCTTTTCCCATACTCCACACTGGAATAGTTGTCCTGAAAATAAAATGTAAGGCTATTCACTCTGTGAAGCCCACTCACAAGTCAAATGGTGTTTAACCCCAGGGTTTCCATCTCTTAAAAAAAACAGATGCTTATAAAATGCCTGCTGAGTTCAGAAACAGCTGCACAGCTGGAGCAACATACTGATTCATGAAATATAATGAGAAACCTACCAGCACGTCATCCATCGAGATGATTATTACACTAGCATTTATTAAGTGGTAGATTTTTTTCTACTTTGTAGAATTGTCTCATTTTTATCTCTGATAGTGACACCTTGTCTTACATGAGAAAATGAATACCAGTTACATACCAAATACATATTCATAACACTATATAATGTGAATTCCCACTTAAAAGATGCAAAAATAATACTGCAATGTCATGTATTGGCAGCATTTTTTATGTGTGTGTGTATATGTAGCCAGTTAAGGTTATCTTATCAGAAAGCATTCACTGTCTATTGCTCTCTGAATCCATGCAATTAGATGCCTAGCACTAATCTCTTCATTCTTTCTGAAATTGAAAGAGCTTCTGCTCACACAAGTCGAGGTATATATGGGCTTTCGGAAGATGATATAAACTGAACACTTGAAGAGAAAAATCATTGTGACACACTGGGCTGCAATGGCGGAGGAACGTATAGTGAAAAGAAACTCACATAAATGGAGAAGAAACAACAAAAAAAGCATAGATGCTATATAGGAAACAAACACAATAATAAGAATTAGCACTTGTTAAGTTCCTGGTATGTGGCAGGTGCATCATATCTATTATCTTGAAGCTATACAATAGTTCCACACTATATGTGATAATGTATTCAATGTACAAATGTGGAAGCTTCAAAGAGGATGACTGTGCTCAGGAACTCATAACATCAGTGGTGGCTCCAGAATTCTGTATTGTAAGTGTCAAGCTGGTTGGAAGATGGGGCTTGCAACCACACAGTATATAATTCTCTAGATAATTTAAAGAATGAGAGAATGGTGAATGCAGTTATCTATGGGGTCAACCTAAAGCTACCTTATGTCCTCTTGAGACTGCTGTAACAGTTAATCTGAGCAGTGCTGGAGCTCAAACCCATTTCTGTTTGACTCCAGTACTGTAGTCACTGTATCACGTTCCTTTTTAAATTATCAAATTTAACATCACATTACAGTGGAACTTGAGGTGATTTCTACATAGTAAAACTGAACTATAAAAACCTCTCCCCAAAAAGAGAAGATGGTTATCAAAGGGTTTCTTTAGTCTGAAAAGTCTCTGTTGCTCTCTCCAGAGCTGAAGACTATCCCCAGTCCTCTGCCTCCCCATGATCTTTTAGAGCTGCCCTTGTGGCTCTGAGCCAATGGTCACACTGAGCCCATAGTGCTATAGGAAGCGCATGGTCAGTGCAGCATCCCGGTGGCCTACTGTGGATATAACCCCAAGCTTCCCAATGGTCTTCTCCCGTAGAATTTGCACAGCTGTAATTCCAAAACCCCTTTTGATAGCGGAGTGACCATAGTGTCATGATCTGCCTCATGCTCCAATTCAGAGAGACATGATGAGCAGCCTGTACAAATCACAAAAAGGGAGAAAAATATTTTCATATACCACAATGATACTTTTGCGGTTATTCCTACATAGGGTTGCCAAATTAAATACAGTTAAATTTGAATTTTAGTAAGCAATAAATATTTTTAGTATGACTAGAAATATATAAGTATTAGTTTCAATATTAGTGTAATATATAAGTATATCCATGTAATGTTTTAGATCTATATATATTAAAAATTAGTATTATTTAACTTCAAATTTAGCTGGGCATCCTGTATACTGAATTTCTAAATCTGCAGTCTTACCTAGGTGCCAAGCATAAAAACCAGTCCATTGCCTCAAGGAGCTTAGTCTGGGTGTGTCAGATATATAAACCTGAATTTAAAAATAAAAATGACAAGTTCTTCTTAGGGGTATTATAAAGTACTTTAGAATCTCTGACAAGGAAGTGCCTAGTTGGGAATCGGATGAATGAAGACACAGGCTTTATATCCATGTCTTTCTGTTTTACAACTGAAATTGTCATTAGACAAATGGGTGTATGCAAGGCACAAGGAGCCTGCTACAGAGTCGGGAACCACAGCATAAAAACAGTCCAAACCAGCAAACCATGCAAGATAATAATACAAGTAACATCCACAAAATAGTCTATGATCAGTTGCCAAATAGTCTGTACACGAGTGTTATCTAAGAGAGCTTCATTTCTTGCTCCTTCACTGCTCAATGAGGATAGATTTGATTTATATAATCAGAGGAGAATCTTTCCCCCAAACCCTGGGTAGAATCAAGTGTTCACTTTTGTCTCCCCAAACACTTTATACATACTTTTATCATGGTACTTCTCAGATCTTCTGTTAATATTTCTGTGTCCTCCTTTAGACTATAAGTTGCTACTGGGTGGGGTCTTTGTATCCTTTTTTAAATATTCTTCTTCACATCTTAAGAGCCTCATCAACATGTGGTACAATGTAGGTGTTCAGCAAATATTGAACTGTCGCTGTTGGAATTAATGTGAAACAAAACTCCTTCAAGACAAATAAACTAAAGTGCTGAAAATCTAAATGATAATGTGCACATGCTTTGGTGTGTGTTTCTGTGTTCACATGCATGGTTTTGACAGTGTGTCATGACCAACGACATACCACATAGGTCTGCAGCTATAGCATCACTTATTGTAACGGCAATAATGATGATGATGAAGAAACAAAGGAAATATTAATAATAGGAACAGAATTCTCATAGCAGAAATATGACAGCAGAGGAGAGATTTCACTTACGTTACACCGTTTTGCTGTGTCTTTTAAATCATTTTAATCCCTTTTCCTTCCAATTTTTATCACTCCAATCACTTTCTCTCATACATGTTACCTAAACTCTTGAATAAATTATCACCCCTTAATCTTGTCATTTTAAATTCCGTTTGTTCTTCTACATTACACTACTTTTTTCTAACACAAAATGAAATATTATATATGCATACACATACACACAGAGTCCCATGGAAGCGTGAGGAATTAATTTATATTAATTTGATTATAGTTGTTTACAGAGAAGCAGATTTTCTGTACTCCTTCCTCTCACATCTCCCAATTTCAGGTACTTTATGCTATTGGCTTTCTCAGTTCAAATTACCTATACTTTCTACCATTTATTTTTGCGTTTTCTATATAAAGGCAAAAATGTATGTGTGTTTGTGTGTGTGTGTGTGTGTGTGTGTGTTGTGGGTATGTATTAGAGAGGGGCTTAAGTATATATCAGGAGGTAACATTTTTAAATGTATCTCTGAATATACATATATACATAAGTATGTATATATCAATACATAAAAATGTATGGTGTGTATATATACATAGGTATATAAAAGAGAGAAACCTAAGTATGGAGTATGAGATGATATTTTAAGAAATCTCTGTGTATACATGATTATGCTTGAAATCAAAGTTTGAAAGTAGGACGTGGTGGATTCATCCGTGTTTTATAGAACACCAGGTACACTGTGGGTGCTTAATAAATGTTAAATAATAGTAATCTGCTCCTATCCATTTATCCTTTATCTGCAATTAAGCAATGGGGTGCCAAATTATGTATCAAGCAGTTTTTATTAGGTTATATTTTTCTAGACAGCAGGCGGAGGATTTACAACATGTTATGCATCACGGATCTTCCCCAGAGTGACTTACTATGCAGTTTAAATAGATAAAATTCTGACCCACACCCAGCCGAGAAATTGTCAAGGCTAAAAACAGCATTCAGCCGATCCCGTTTTGCTTTCTTTCTCTCTTCCTCTACCTCAATCTCATCACTTCATTTGAAATAAATAAAGGCTTCTGCATTTTTAGCAAATTATTTTTACACTTGAAACTGGTAAAAATTCCCCATGACCATTTTAAGTTTTTATATCTGTAACACTTTGGTGACTTTTTTTTTCCTGTGTGTGTATATTTGAGCTGTTTTTTGTTAACACATATCTTTTTTAATTTGGACTAAAGTATACATCATGATTTAATTGCAAATGATAAAAGATACTCTCTATCTAAAGTAGAGTGACAGAGGGAGAGTAATAAATTTTTTTGAAAGAGGCATGGCAGAAACATGAGGCATTGGCACAAATTAATCATAAAATCTCAGAATATAACTTGTGTCTTCTTTTTTTTTTAATAACTTTATACTTTGTATTTTTTTCTTGTAAACAGTATATTTATGGACATGCTGCATGCTGTAAACTGTGATTCCTTTTTTTTTTTTTTATTATACTTTAAGTTCTAGGGTACATGTGCATAACGTGCATGTTTGTTACATATGTATACTTATGCCATGTTGGTGTGCTGCACCCATCAACTCATCAGCACCCATCAATTCATCATTTATATCATGTATAACTCCCCAATGCAATCCCTCCCCCCTCCCCCCTCCCCATGATAGGCCCCAGTGTGTGATGTTCCCCTTCCCGAGTCCAAGGGATCTCATTGTTCAGTTCCCACCTATGAGTGAGAACATGCGGTGTTTGGTTTTCTCTTCTTGTGATAGTTTGCTAAGAATGATGGTTTCCAGCTGCATCCATGTCCCTACAAAGGACGCAAACTCATCCTTTTTGATGGCTGCATAGTATTCCATGGTGTATATGTGCCACATTTTCTTAATCCAGTCTGTCACAGATGGACATTTGGGTTGATTCCAAGTCTTTGCTATTGTGAATAGTGCCGCAATAAACATACGTGTGCATGTGTCTTTGTAGTAGAGTAATTTATAATCCTTTGGGTATATACCCAGTATTGGGATGGCTGGGTCATATGGTACATCTAGTTCTAGATCCTTGAGGAATTGCCATGCTGTTTTCCATAATGGTTGAACTGGTTTACAATCCCACCAACAGTGTAAAAGTGTTCCTATTTCTCCACATCCTCTCCAACACCTGTTTTTTCCTGACTTCTTAATGATTGCCATTCTAACTGGTATGAGATGGTATCTCATTGTGGTTTTGATTTGCATTTCTCTGATGGCGAGTGATGATGAGCATTTTTTCACGTGTCTGTTGGCTGTATGGATGTCTTCTTTTGAGAAATGTCTGTTCATATCCTTTGCCCACTTTTTGATGGGGTTGTTTGTTTTTTTCTTGTATATTTGTTTGAGTTCTTTGTAGATTCTGGATATTAGCCCTTTGTCAGATGAGTAGGTTGCAAAAATTTTCTCCCATTCTGAATCCCTCCCTTCTTTGTCCCTGTCGTGAACTTTATGAAATTTGCTATACTCACAATTATGAGAAAGTCACCTCCTTACAAGCCAGATCTTCTATTTTTATTTGTAAAAATATCTAATTACCACTGAGCTATATATTTTTTACTCCTTGATTATTTCCTCTAGAACCACATAAAAAGCGGTTTAGAATATTTTATTAGATAATTCACTCATTAATATAGTTATTGTTTGTGTCTCTATCATATTTTGGGGGTCACCAATGACCCTGATTTTGTGAAAACCAGTGGCTAATGTTTAGTTTTTCTTTTACTTAACCTATCAATAGCATTTGACTAAATTAATTACTCTTTCTTAGATTATTATTTTGTTTTGTATGGTGCATCACACATTGTTGGTTTTCTTTCTATTTGACCAGCTACTCTTTCTCAGTCTCTTTTGCAAAGTCCTCCTCTTTTCAATCTCTTCTTGTAGACATGTGCCTGATGTCACATTTCTTGGACCAATTTTTTCAAATTATTCTCACACCCCTGGTGATTTTTTTTTTCATATCTTATTGCTTTATAAATTCTGTTAATGGCTATTTGTCCCAAAATTAATACATCTAGTCCCAGCAACTCTTAAATTCTGATTCTCTACTTAAATAGCTAATAGAATGTCAGGATAACATATCCCAAATTGAAATCTTTGTTTTCTCCTTACTTCCAAAATGTACTTCTTTAGGGTTATACATTTAAGTAAATTATATGTCACAACAATTAACTATTTATAAGGCTTAAATTGCAAAATTCTTTGAATGCATTTTTGTTAATTTATTATTTCTCACCAAGCACACTCATCAATGGGCTCTGTAGTTTCTTCCTTGAAAATCTATCTCTATTTTTATTTTTATGAGATGAAGTCTCACTCTTGTCACCCAGGCTGGAGTGCAATGGTGCCGTCTCGGCTCACTGCAACCTCTGCCTCCCGGGTTCAGATGATTCTCCTGCCTCAGCCTCCAGGGTAGCTGAGATTACAGGTGCCTGCCACTACACCTGGCTAATTTTTGTATTTTTAGGAGAGATGGGGTTTCACTATGTTGGCCAGGCTGGTCTTGAACTCCTGACCTCAGGTGATCCACCTGCCTTGGCCTACCAAAGTGCTGGGATTACAGGTATGAGCCATGGCAACTGACCTTCATTATTGTTATTATTTTAATTTTTTATTGAGACAGAGTCTCACTCTGCTGCCCAGGCTGGAGTGCAGTGGTAAGATGTCAGCTCACTGCAACCTCCGCTTCCCAGGTTCAGGTGATTCTGGTGCCTCAGCCTCCCAAGTAGCTGGGATTATAGGCACACACCATCATGCCCGGCTAAGTTTTTGTATTTTTAATAGAGACGGGGTTTCACCACATTGCTCAGGCTGGTCTGGAACTCCTGAACTCAGGCAGTCAGTCCACCTCAGCCTCCCAAAGTGCTAGCATTAAAGGCTTGAGCCACTGTACCCGCCCAAAAATCTAGCCCTATTCCAATCACTCCTTACTTCCTCACTACCACCTTTGTCCTAGCCACCATAAATTCTTGATTGAACTCTTGCAATAGTCTCCTGTAATCTCCTATAGCAGACTTGTTAGATACTATGCATAGTTTACGAAATATACATTCTCCGCTTTTTTATTACCAAAAGAATATTACTCTTATTTAGTATGAAAATGTATCCAGAGACAATTATCATCTCTACAACTTCAGTTGCAGCCACAGGGAGCCATGTGATCCAGTTCAAATCAATAAAATGTGAGAGGAAGTTGTCATGTAGAGTAACAGAAAATTGTTGTAAAAGATAATACCCTTTTCACACATCACTCTTTGGTTTATTTTTACTTTACCCTTTTATATCTTTATTTTTCCTGCTTTGAAAAGAAATGTAAAGTTGAAAAAGGAGTAGCTATTTTGTGACCATGAGGAGTTATCTTCATCTGTTTGGGCTGTTGTAACAAACTACCACACATTGGGTGGATTAAACATTTATTTCTCAGAGTTCTAGAGGTTGAGAAGGTCAAGACCAAGGAGTTTGCAGATTCAGTGTATAGTGAGGGCATGCTTCCTGGGTCTTAGCCACCCTCTTTTAGTATCTTCACATGGCAGAAAGGACAAGGCTCTCTAGTCTCTTTTGTAGGGTCACTAATCCCATTCATAAATTCTCCACCCTTATGATGTAATCGACTCCAAAGTGTCCTGCCTTCTTATACCATCACATTGGGAGTTAGGATTTGAACATATGATCTTTAGATATACACAATCACGCACTTCGTAACAGGCGGCAAACATGAGGACAAAAGCCACATATTAATGATGGCAGAGTGGAAAGACAGAAGAAACTGGAGACACATGTTAAATTCAAATTGCTGGCCGGGCGCAGTGGCTCAGGCCTGTAATCCCAGCACTTTGGGAGGCTGAGGCGGGCGGATTATGACGTCAGGAGATCGAGACCATTCTAGCTAATACGGTGAAACCCTGTCTCTACCAAAAACACACAAAAAATTAGCCAGGTGTAGTGGCGGGTGCCTATAGTCCCAGCTACTCAGGAGGGTGAGGCAGAGAATGGCGTGAACCCAGGAGGCGGAGCTTGCAAAGTGAGCCTAGATCATACCACTGCACTCCAGCCTGGGCGATTGAGCGAGACGCTGTCTCCAAAAAAAAAAAAAAAAAGAAAAGAAAAAAAGAAAATTCAAATTGCTACATCAGTTTTCAACAGTGTAAGTCTGCATAAGAAAGTCACACCCTACTTTTATAAGTCCGGGTTGTCAGATTTCTGTTACAGCTAAGTGCAAGATCATTGTGATATAATACAGTAAAATACAAACACACACATAAACAGCCATCTAATAGCCTTTACTGATATTTAAAATAAAATCTAAAGTTCTTTGCCTAGTCTGAATGGGCTGTAAGATCTGTACCCTGCCTAAATGGTAGATTACTTTGGCCATTTTTTCTTCCCTTGCTCAGTCAGTTGTAGCCAAATAAGCTTCCTTTCTATTTTTAGAGCATTCTAAGAACACTTCTACTACAGGGACTTTCCATTTATAGTTTTCTCTGCTTGAAACTCTCTTTCCACAAACATCTGTATATGCTATGCAATCTCTTTCTGTAGAGTTATATTCAATTATCACATCACCAGAGGCACTACCTGCCTACTATATTTATTTATTTATCGTACATAAATTTATGGGGTACAAGTACAATTTTGTTACATGTGTAATGGTCAAGTCAGGACTTTCAAGGATATCCATCACCTGAATAATGTGCATAGCATCCATTAAGTAATTTCTTATCCTCCAACCCCCTCACCCTTCTGAGTCTCCATTGTCTGATAAAGACAGTCTCTACATCCATGTGTACACCTTTTGTAACACCTATTTATGGTGAGAACATGCAATATTTGTCTTTCCACATCTAGCTTGTTTCACTTAATTTCCTCCAGTCCCATACATGTTGCTGCAAAAAAAACACAAAAAAACAAAAAAACAAAACTATGATTTTACTATTTTTATAACTGGGTAGTATTCTATTGCGTGTGTGTGTGTGTGTGCATATATATATATACACACACACAGACTGATGTTGGTGTGTATGCACACACATCAACATCTGTTGATGGACACTTAAATTGATTCCATATCTCTGCTATTGTTAATAGTGCTGCAATATACATTTGAGTGCAGGTATCTTTTTGATATATTGATTTCTTTTCATTTGGGCAGATATCCAGTAGTGGGACTGCTGGATGGAATGATAGTTCTATTTTTAGTTCCTTGAGAACTAAATACTATTTTCCATAGAGGTTGTACTAATTTACATTCCTCCCAGCAGTTTATAAGTGTTCCCCTTTCTCTGTATTCTGACATCTGTTATTTTTAAAAAATCTTTTTAATAATCACTATTCTGACTGAGATAAGGTTATATCTCATATTGTTTTAATTTGCACTTCTCTGATTATTAATGATGTTGAAAATTTTTTCATATGCCTTTTGGCAATTTGTGTGTTTTCTTTAGAAAAAAATGTCTATTCATGTCTATTCATGTTTGTGCCCAATTTTTAATGGTATTATTATATTTTTTCCTGTTAAGTAGTTAGAGTTCCCTGTATGTTCTGGATATTAGTTCCTCACTGGATGAAGAGTTTGAAAATATTTTCTCCCATTTTGCGAATTGTCTGTTTACACTCCTGATTATTTATTTAGCTGTGCAGAAACATTTTAGTTTATTTAAGTCATTTTTATCTATTTTTGTTTTGTTGTCTGTGATTTTGAGGTCTTAACCATAAATTATTTTCCAAGATGAATGTTCAATAGAGTTTATCCTAGGTTTTCTTCTAGTATTTTTCAGGTTTGGGTATTATGTTTAAGTCTTTAATCCACCTTGAGTTGATTTTTTTTTTTTTTTTGTATATGGTAACAGCTAAGGGTCTGGTTTCTTTTCTCTGTATGTGGCAATCCAATTATCCCAGAAGCATTTGTTGAAATGGGTGTCCTTCCCCCAATGTATGTTCTTGTCAGCTTTGTCAAAAATCAGTTGTCTAAATATTTGACCTTATTTCTAGGTTCTCTATTCTGTTCCACTGATCTTGGTGTCTATTTTTTATACCAGTGTCATTCTGTTTTTATTATTATAAGCCTGTGAAATATAATCTGAAGTCAAGTAATGTAATGGCTCAAGTTTAGTTCTTTTTACTTAGGATTGCTTTGGCTATCCAGGCCCTTGTTTGGTTCCATACGAATTTTTGGATGATTTTCTCTAATTCTGTTAAAAACAACACTGATATCTCGACAGGGATTGTATTAAATCTATAGATTGCTTTTGGCAGTGTGGTCATTTTAATAATATTAATGTTTTTCAATGTGTGATCCTGTTTTTTTTTTTTTCATTTGTTTGTGTCATCTACAATTTTTTTCATCAGTGTTTGATAGTTTTCCATGAAGAGATCTTCCACTTCCTTAGTTAAATGTATTCCTAGATATTTAATTTTTTGGATTTATTATAAATAAGACTGACTTCTTGATTTCATTCTCACCTATATCAATATTGGTATATAGAAATGATAATAATTTTTGTTCATTCTTTTTTTATGCTGCAATTTTGCTAAATTCATGTATCAAATCTAAGAGTTTTATGGTGGAATCTTTAGGTTTTTTTCTAAATATAAGACCACACTATTAACAAGCAGAGGTAACTTTACTTATTTTACTTTGTTTTTCTTTTTCTTTTTTCTTTTAGTTTTTATTTTAAGTCCTGGAATGCACGTGCAGGATGTGCAGATTTATTACCTAGGTAAATGTGTGTCATGGTGGTTTGCTGCACCTATCAACCCATCACCTAGGTATTAAGCCCAGCATGCATTAGCTAATTTTCCTAACGCTCTCCATCCCCCAACCCCACCTCTTGACAGGCCCCAATGTGTATTGTTCCCCTCCCTGTGCCCACGTGTTCTCATTATTCAGCTCCCATTATAAGTGAGAACATGCAGTGTTTGGTTTTCTGTTCCTGCCTTAGTTTGCTGAGGATAATGGCTTACAGCTCCATCCATGTCACAAACAGACACATAGACCAATGGAGCAGAATAGAGAATTCAGAAATAAGACTGCACAACTACAACACATCTGAACTTATTTGTCAATATGGATGCCTTTTCTTTTTTGCTCTTTCCTGATTGCTCTGGCTAGGATTTCCAGTACTATGATCAGGATTGGTGAAATTGGGAATCTTTAAACATGCTCCTGAATGATCAGTGGGTCAGTGATGAAATTAAGATGGAAATGTAAAATAATTAAAATAAATGAAAACTGAAATACATCATACCAAAGCCTGTGGAAAACAGCAAAAGTATTGCTAACTGGGAAGTTTACAGCACTAAATGTCTACATCAAAAAAGTAGAAAGGTTACAATTTAACAACCAAATGTTGTACCTCTAGGAACTAGAAAAAGCAAGAGCAAACTAAACCCAAAATTACAGAAAACAAGAAATGACAAAGATCAGAACAAAACTAACCAAGAAGAGAAAAGACCCAAATAAACAAAATCAGAAACGAAAAAGGAGACATTACAACTGACCCCACAGAAATACAAAAGATCATCAGAGACTATCCTGAACAAATATATGCTGAAAACCTACAAGACCTAGAGAAAATGAATAAATTCTTGGCAACATTCAACCTTCCAAGACTGAACCAGAAAGAAATAGAAAGCCTGAAGAGACCAATAGCAAGTAGTGAGATTGTATTAGTAATTTAAAAAAAAAAAAAAAAAATCCCGGGTTGGTGTGGTGGCTCATGCCTGTAATCCCAGCACTTTGGGAGGCCCAGGTGGGTGGATTGCGAGGTCAGGAGTTTGAGACCAGCCTGACTAACATGGTGAAACCCTGTATCTACTAAAATACAAACAAAATTAGCCAGGCGTGGTGGCGGGCTCCTGTAATCACAGCTACTCAGGAGACTGAGGCAGGAGGATCGCTTGAACCTGGGAAGCAGCAGTTGCAGCGAGCCGAGATTGCACCACTGCACTCCAGCCTGGGTGACAGAGCATGACTCTGTCTCAAAGTAAAGTAAAGTAAAGTAAAGTAAAGTAAAGTAAAATAAATACCAACACAGCAAAGCCCAGGACCAGACAGATTCACAGCCAACGTCTACCAGCCATACAAAAAAGAACTAACATTAATCCTCCTGAAACTGTTTCAAACAATCAAGGAGGGATTTTTGCCTCATCATCCTATGAAGCCAGTATCACACTGATACCAAAACCAGACAAGTATGATACAAAGAAAACTAGAGACCAATATCCCTAATGAAAATAGACATCAAAGTCATCAACAAAATACTACTTAACAGAATCCAACACACATCAAAAAGATAATGCACCATGATCAAGTGGATTTAATAGTAGGGATACAAGGACAGTTCAACATATGCAAAGCAATAAATGTGATACAGCACATTAATAGAATAAAGAAAAAAATCACATGATCACTTCAGTAGATGATGAAAAAGTATTGGACAAAATTTAGCATTGCTTCATGATAAAAATCCTCAAAAAACTAGGCATAGAAGGATTATACCTCAAAATAACAAATGCTGCATACAACAAACCCACAGCGAACATCGTACTGAACAGAGAAACAGTCATACTGAACTGACTGCTATATTTAATGAACACTCCATCACCTTGCTCTTCTTTCAGCTGCATATGGACTCATTATTACCTCACTTTATGCTTGGCATCTTCTTTATTTTGTGTCTCTATCCTCCTTTAAAATTTTAGTTAGACTTCATTTGTTTTATTTTTATAAATATTTTGCCTGGAGCATTCCCTGATACACTGTTAAGAGCAAATACCCATTTGTTGTATGAATGTGTGAATAAATGGCTTCTCAAATTCTTCATCATTTCAGTTACATTTCTGTTATTGATCTCTGTTTTGTTCATGTTTTTGTTAAAATATGGCACATAAAACTCAGACTTGATCTCTAAATATGGTTAAATTAAGAAAAAAGTCTCTATTTCTTTCAAGAAAGCTATTAACATTGGGGATTTTTTAATTAGTCATGTAACCTACTTGCTTTATATTAATCAGGTATTTATAATCCATCTTTTTCCAGCTCATGGACTATTGTTAAATCATATCTCCCCAATCCTGTATTTACACAGTGCATTATTATTTTATAAATTTCAAGTCATATAAGTTACTGGTTTGTTTTTATCAATGGCTAGTATAATATTTTAAGTTAGTTTGTCTCATTCTATTTGTTCATTGAGATTTTTAGATAAACTATGATCAATAAATAAAATGTATAAGGAACTTATGTGCCATATTATAAGATTTTTATTATTTTGTATATTTACTTTCCCTTCTTTTCTCATATATATACTTTTTTATTTCAATAAGTTTGAAGGAACAGGTGATATTTAATTACATTAATAACTTCTTTAATGGATATTTCTGAGATTTTGTTGCACCCATCACCTGAGCAGTGTACACTGTACCCAGTGTGCAGTCTTTTATCCCTCACCACCCTCTACCCTTTTCCCGAGTCCCCAAAATCCATTATATCATTCTTTTTTTTTTTTTTTTTTTTTTTTTTTGAGACGGAGTCTCGCTCTGTCGCCCAGGCTGGAGTGCAGTGGCCAGATCTCAGCTCACTGCAAGCTCCGCCTCCTGGGTTTACGCCATTCTCTCGCCTCAGCCTCCCGAGTAGCTGGGACTACAGGCGCCCGCCACCTCGCCCGGCTAATTTTTTGTATTTTTTTAGTAGAGACGGGGTTTCACCGTGTTAGCCAGGATGGTCTCGATCTCCTGACCTCGTGATCCGCCCGTCTCGGCCTCCCAAAGTGCTGGGATTACAGGCTTGAGCCACCGCGCCCGGCCCATTATATCATTCTTAAACTTTGTATCTTCATAGCTTAGCTCCCACATGTGAGTGAGAACATGCGATGGTTGGTTTTCCATTCCTGAGTTACTTCACTTAAAATAATGGTCTCCAATTCTATCCAGGTTGCTGCAAATGCCATTATTGCATTCCTTTTTGTGACTGAGTAGTATTCCATGGTATTTATGTACCACATTTTCTTAATCCATTCGATTGATGGGTATTTGGGCTGGTTCCATATTTTTGTAATTGCAAATTGAGCTGCTATAAACATGTATGTGCAAGTATCTTTTTTTGTATAATGACTTCTTTCCCTCTGGGTAGATGCCCAGGAGTGGAATCGCTGGATTGAACAGTAGATCTATTTTTAGTTAAGGAATTTCCACACTGTTTTCCATAGTGGCTTACTAGTTTACATTTCTACCAACAGTGTAAAAGTGTTCCCTTTTCACAATATCCTCGCCAACATCTATTACATTTTGATTTTTTTATTGTGGCCACTCTTGCAGGAATTAGGTGGTATTGCATTGTGTTATTGGTTTGCATTTCCCTGACCATTAGTGATATTGAGCATTTTTTCATATGTTCATTGGCCATCTATACACCGTCTTTTGAGAACTGTCTATTCGTGTCCTTGACGCACTTTTTTATGTGATTGTTTGTTTTTGTTGCTGATTTGTCTGAGTTCCATGTCGATTCTGGATATTAGTCTTTTGTCAGATGTATAGATTGGTTTTTCTCCCACTCTGTGGGTTGTCTGTTAACTCTGCTGATTATTTCTTTTGCTGTGCAAAAGTCTTTTAGTTTGATTAAGTCCCATCTATTTATCTTTGTTTTTGTTGCATTTGTTTTTGGGTTCTTGGTCATAAAGAGGTTTTCTGATGTTATCTTCTAGAATTTTTATGGTTTCAGATCTTAGACTTAAGTCTTTGCTCCAACTTGAATTGATTTTTTATAAGGTGAGAGATGTGGACCTGGTTTTATTCTTCTACATGTGGCTTGTCAATTAACTCAGCACCATCTATTGAACAGGGTGTCCTTTCCCCACTTTATGTGTTTGCTTTGTTGAAGATCAGTTGACTGTAAGTATTTGGGTTTATTTATGGGTTTCCCTATTCTGTTCCATTGGTGTATGTGACTATTTTTATACCAGTGCCATTCTGTTTTGGTGACTATGGCCTTATAGTATAGTTTGAATTCAGGTAATGTAATGCCTCCAGATTTTTTCTTTTTGCTTAGGCTTGCTTTGGCTATGCAGGCTCTTTTTTGGTTCCATACGATTTTTAGGATTGCTTTTTCTTCAGTTCTGTGAAGAATGATGGTGGTATTTTGATAGGAATTGCATTGAATTTGTAGATTTCTTTTGGCAGTACAGTCATTTTCACAGTATTGATTCTGCCCATCCAAAAGCATAGGATGTGTTTACATATGTTTGTGTTATCTATGACTTCTTTCAGCAGTGTTTTGTAGTTTTCCTTGTAGAGGTCTTCCCACTCCTTGGTTCAGTATATTCCTAAGTATTTTGTTTTATTTTTTGCAGCTATTGTGAAAGGGGTTGAATTCTTGACTTGATTCTCAGCTTGGTTGCTGTTGGTGTATAGCAGTGCTACTGATTTGTGCATATGAATTTTGTATCCTGAAACTTTGCTGAATAAATTTACCAGTTCTGGCGGCTTTTGGGATGAGTCTTTAGGGTTTTCCAGATATACAATCTTGTCATCAGCAAACAACAACAGTTTGACTTCCTCTTTACCAATTTAGATGCCCTTTATTTCTTTCTCTTGTCTGATTGCCTTGGCTAGGACTTCCAGTACTATCTTGAATAGAAGTGATGAAAGTGGGCATCCTTGTCTTGTCTCAGATCTCAGGGGGAATGCTTTCAACTTTTCCCCATTCAGTATAATGGCTGTGAGTTTGTCATAGATGGCTTTCATTACCTAAGGTATTTCCTTTGTATGATGATTTTGCTGAGGGTTTTAATCCTAAAGCTGATACTGGATTTTATGGAATGCTTTTTCTGCATCTGTTGAGATGATAATGTGAGTTTTATTTTTAATTCTGTTTATGTGGTATATCACATTTCTTGCCTTACATATGTTAAACCCTCCCTGGATCCCTGGTATGAAACCCACTTGATCAAGGTGGATTATCTTTTTGATATGCTGTTGGATTCAGTTAGTTACAATTTTGTGGAGGATTTTTGCATCTATGTTCATCACCATTATTGGAGAACAGCACTATTTGATTGAATGGAGAGGGCCCTGGCATTCTGGTCACTTTGCAAGGTATGAGCAGCCTGCCCAATGAAGAAATGTTACATTCCTTATGACTTTAAAATGCTCCATAGGACATATCTGCAGAAAAATTCCTGTTCATATGTATCTGAGCCTAGAAGTCTATCTTAACCAAGAACCTAACGCCATTTTACATATAAGCCAAATGTATCTTTGGCATGGATTTAACAGTTATTTAATTTTACAGGAATGGTAGTGACTTATAAATCAAGGGAAACATACTTTCCTTAATATCACTAACACTTATTCACCATTTTGGAAAACCACATTACTGTCGATAAGACATTTCCTCTTGTAAGTGTTTCACACTGTTAATCTCAACACTACCTTTCATAAGCAGTATTTTGTAATTATTTCATTATTGTGAATTAGCATTTATAGGGAATATGACATATCTTCACACATAATATTAAATTTCAGCATAAGGTCTTTCAGTTTGCAACAAGTGTGATGTACTTAAAATTTTTAAAGGATAATATGGCTGAACAACAATAATCAGTGAGATAGAGAAATTATTTTCAAAAACGAAGCAGATGTTAGATTGTTTAACGCCTCCTGCAGTGTAGATAGGAGTTAGTGGATTTTATTTTTAAATAATACAAAGCTACGGGAAAGTTATAAGTAGAAATGTGTCAATATTTATTTATTCAAAACATATTAAGTGACAAACACGTGCCATATTTAGATCTAATATGAGGGGAAAAAAGCAGAAAAAAATTCTCTTCCATACAGTATGTATTTTAGCAGAGAAATACAAAGAGCAACTAATAAGCATGGCTTTCTGCATCTATCGATATAATCGTGTGATTTTTGTCATGGGTTCTGTGTATGTAATGTATTACGTTTATTGATTTGCATATGTTGAACCAGCCTTGCATCCTAGGGATGAAGCCAACTTGATCCTGGTGGATAAACTTTTTGATGTGCTATAGATTCAGTTTGCCAGTATTTTATTGAGGTTTTCACATTGATGTTCATCAGGGATACTGGCCTGAAATTTTCATTTTTTTTGTTGTGTCTCTGCCAGGTTTTGGTATCAGGATGATGCTAGCTATGTAAAATGAGTTAGGGAGGATTCTCTCTTTTCTATTGATTGGAATAGTTTCAGAAGGAATGGTACCAGTTCCTCTTTGTCCTTCTGGTGGAATTCAGCTGTGAATTCGTCTGGTCCTGGACTTTTTTTGGTTGGTAGGCTACTAATTACTGCCTCAATTTCATAACTTGTTATTCGTCTATTCAGGGATTCAACTTCTTGGTTTAGTCTTGGGAGGCTGTATGTGTCCAAGAATTTATCCCAAGAAGTATGGGATTATGTAAAAAGACCAAATCTACATCTGATTGGGGTGCCTGAAAGTGAGGGGGAAAATGGAACCAAGTTGGAAAACACTCTTCAGGATATCATCCAGGAGAACTTCCCCAACCTAGTAGGGCAGGCCAACATTCAAATTCAGGAAATACAGAGAACACCACAAAGATACTCCTCCAGAAGAGCAACTCCAAGACACATCATTGCCAGATTCACCAAAGTTGAAATGAAGGAAAAAATCTTAAGGGCAGCCAGGGAGAAAGGTTGGGTTACCCACAAAGGGAAGCCCATCAGACTAACAGCAGATCTCTCGGCAGAAACTCTCCAAGCCAGAAGAGAATGGGGGCCAATATTCAACATTCTTAAAGAAAAGAATTTTCAACCCAGAATTTCATATCCAGCCAAACTAAGTTTCATCAGTGAAGGAGAAATAAAATCCTTTACAGATAAGCAAATGCTTAGAGATTTTGTCACCACCAGGCCTGCCTTACAAGAGACCCTGAAGGAAGCCCTAAACATGGAAAGGAACAGTCAGTACCAGCCATTGCAAAAACATGCCAAAATGTAAAGACCATTGAGGCTAGGAAGAAACTGCATCAACTAACGAGCAAAATAACCAGTTAATATCATAATGGCAGGATCAAGTTCACACATAACAATATTAACCTTAAATGTTAATGGACTAAATGCTCCAATTCAAGGACACAGACTGGCAAACTGGATAAAGAGTCAAGACCCATCAGTCTGCTATATTCAGGAGACCCATCTCACATGCAGAGACATACATAGGCTCAAAATAAAGGGATGGAGGAAGATCTACCAAGCAAATGGAGAACAAAAAAAAGCAGGGGTTGCAATCCTAGTCTCTGATAAAACAGACTTTAAACCATCAAAGATCAAAAGAGACAAAGAAGGCCATTACATAATGGTAAAGGGATCAATTCAACAGGAAGAGCTAACTGTCCTAAGTATATATGCACCCAATACAGGAACACCCAAATTCATAAAGCAAGTCCTTAGAGACTTACAAAGAGACTTAGACTCCCATACAATAATAATGGGAGACTTCAACACCCCACTGTCAACATCAGACAGATCAACGAAACAGAAAGTTAACAAGGATATCCAGGAATTGAACTCATCTCTGCAGCAAGCAGACCTAATAGACATCTATAGAACTCTCTACCCCACATCAGCAGAATATACATTCTTCTTAGCACCACATCACACTTATTCCAAAATTGACCACATAATTCTTGCAGGCTTTGTTCATTTCTTTTTCTTCTTTTTTCTTTTGGTTTCTCTTCTTGCTTCATTTCATTCATCTGATCCTCAGTCACTGATATTCTTTATTCCAGTTGATTGAGTCAGTTACTGAAGCTTGTGCATTTGTCATGTATTTCTGGTGTCATGGTTTTCATCTCTGTCATTTTGTTTATGACCTTCTCTGCATTATTTACTCTAGCTATCAATTCTTCCACTCTTTTTTCAAGATTTTTAGTTTCTTTGTGCTGGGTATGTAATTCCTCCTTTAGCTCTGAGAAGTTTGGTGGACTGAAGCCTTCTTCTCTCATCTCGTCAAAGTCATTCTCCGTCCAGCTTTGATCCATTGCTGGCGATGAGCTGAGCTCCTTTGCAGGGGGAGATGCGCTCTTATTTTTTGAATTTGCAGCTTTTCTGCCCTGCTTTTTCCCCATCTTTGTGGTTTTATCTGCTTCTGGTCTTTGATGATGGTGACGTACTGATGGGGTTTTGGTGGAGGTGTCCTTCCTGTTTGATAGTTTTCCTTCTAACAGTCAGGACCCTCAGCTGTAGGTCTGTTGGAGATTGCTTGAGGTCCACTCCAGACCCTGTTTGCCTGGGTATCAGCAGCAGAGGCTGCAGAAGATAGAATATTGCTGAACAGCGAGTGTACCTGTCTGATTCTTACTTTGGAAGCTTCCTCTCAGGGGTGTACTCCACCGTGTGAGTTGTGGTGTGTCAGTCTGCCCTTAGTGGGGGATGTCTCCCAGTTAGGCTACTCAGGGGTCAGGGACCCACTTGAGCAGGCAGTCTGTCCCTTCTCAGATCTCAACCTCTGTGTTGGGAGCTCCACTGCTCTCTTCAAAGCTGTCAGACAGAGTCGTTTGCATCTGCAGAGGTTTCTGCTGCTTTTTTGTTGTTGTTGTTGTTGTTGTTGTTTAGCTGTGCCCTGTCCCCAGAGGTGGAGTCTACAGAGACAGGCAGGCTTCCTTGAGGTGCTATGAGCTCCACCCAGTTCGAGCTTCCCAGCAGCTTTGTTTACCTACTTAAGCCTCAGCAATAGCGGGCACCCCTCCCCCAGCCTCGCTGCTGCCTTGCGGTTAGATCACAGACTGCTGTGCTAGCAATGAGGAAGGCTCTGTGGGCGTGGGACCCTCCCAGCCAGGTGTGGGATATAATCTCCTGGTGTGCCCGTTTGCTTAAAGTGCATTATTGGGGTGGGAGTTACCCGATTGTCCAGGTGTTGTGTGTCTCCGTTCCCCTGGCTAGGAAAAGGGATTCCCTTCCCCCTTGCACTTCCCAGATGAGGCGATACCTTGCCCTGCTTCAGCTCTCGCAGGTCGGGCTGCAGCAGCTGACCAGCACCTATTGTCTGGCACTCCCTAGTGAGATGACCCCAGTACCTCAGTTGAAAATGCAGAAATCACCAGTCTTCTGTGTTGCTCGCGCTGGGAGTTGGAGACTGGAGCTGTTCTTATTCGGCCATCTTGCTCCGCCCTTCCTATTTTATTTTATTTTATTTTCCTTTTTTGATGTCTCTCTCTGTCACCCAGGCTAGAGTGCAGTGGCACAATCTCAGCTTATTGCAAATTCTGTTTCCCAGGTTCAAGTAAGTCTTCTGACTCAGCCTCTTGAGTAGCTGGGACTACAGGCATGCTCCACCAAGCCTGGCTAATTTTTGTATTTTTTTTTTTTTTTTTTTAGTAGAAATGGAGTTTCACCATATTGGCCAGGATGGTCTCCAACTCCTGACCTCGTGATCCACATGCCTCAGCCTCCCAAAGTGCTGGGATTACAGGCATGAGCCACCATAACCAGCTGATTTAATTTTCCATAATTCTTGGAGGCTTTGTTCATTTCTTTTCTTTCTTCTTTCTCTAATATTGTCTTCTCTCCTTATAACACTGGTTGATATTCAGTCTCTTATATCCTTTCTTCCACTTGATTGATTCAGCTATTGATACTTCTGTATGCTTTGCAAAGTTCTTATGCTGTGTGTTTCAGCTCCATCAGGTCATTTATGTTCTTCTCTAAGCTGATTATTCTAGTTAGCATTTCATCTAACCTTTTTTCAAGGTTCTTACCTTCCTTGCATCGCGTTAGAACATGCTCCTTTATCTTGGAGGATTTTGTTATTCAACAGCCTTCATGCTAAAAACTCTCAATAAACTAGGTATTGATGGAATGTATCTCAAAATAATAGGAGCTATTTATGACAAACCCACAGCCAATATATTACTGAATGGGTAAAAACTGGAAGCATTCCCTTTGAAAACTAACACAAGACAAGGATGCCCTCTCTCACCACTCCTATTCAACATAGTATTGGAAGTTCTGATCTGGGCAATCGGGAAAGAGAAAGCAATAAAGTGTATTCAAATAGGAAGAGAGGAAGTCAAATTGTCCCTCTTTGCAAATGACATGATTATATATTTAGAAAATCCCATAATCTCAGCCCAATATCTCCTTAAGGTGATAAGCAACTTCAGCAAAGTCTCAGGATACAAAATCAATGTGCAAAAATATGAGCATTCCTATACACCAATAACAAACAGAAAGCCAAATCATGAGTGAACTCTCATTCACAATTGCTACAAGGAGAATAAAATACCTAGGAATCCAACTTACAAGGGATGTGAAGGACCTCTTTAAGAAGAACTACAAACCACTGCTCAAGAAAACAAGAGAGAACACAAAAAAATGAAAAAAAAAATCCATGCTTAATGGGTAGGAAGAATCAATATCTTAAAATGGTCATATGCCCAAAGTAATTTATAGGTTCAATGCTATTCTCTCCAGGCTACCACTGACCTTCTTCACAGAATTGGAAAAAACTAGTTTTAGGCCGGGCGCGGTGGCTCAAGCCTGTAATCCCAGCACTTTGGGAGGCAGAGACGGGCGGATCACGAGGTCAGGAGTTCGAGATCATCCTGGCTAACACGGTGAAACCCCGTCTCTACTAAAAAATACAAAAAACTAGCCGGGCGAGGTGGCGGGCACCTGTAGTCCCAGCGACTCGGGAGGCTGAGGCAGGAGAATGGCGTGAACCCGGGAGGCGGAGCTTGCAGTGAGCTGAGATCCGGCCACTGCACTCCAGCCTAGGCGACAGAGCGAGACTCCGCCTCAAAAAAAAAAAAAACTAGTTTTAATTTCATATAGAAGCCAAAAAGAGCCCGCATAGCCAAGTCAATTCTAAGCAAAAGGAACAAAGCTGGAGGAATCGTGTTACCTGACTTTAAACTATACTATAAGGCTATAGTAACCAAAAGAGCACAGTACTGCCACCAAACCAATATATAGATCAATGGAACAGAACAGAGGCCTCAGCAATAATAGCACATATAGACAACAATCTGATCTTTGACAAAGCTGACAATAACAAGTAATTGGGAATGGATTCCCTATTTAATAAATGGTGTTGAGAAAACTGGCTAGCAATATGCAGACAGTTGAAACTGGATCTCTTCTTTATACCTTATACCAAAATTAACTCAAGATGAATTAAAGGCTTAAATGTAAAACCTAAAACCATAAAAATCCTAGAAGAAAACCTGGCAATATCCTTCAGGACATAGGTATAAGCAAAGACTTCATGACTAAAACACCAAAAGCAATGGCAACAAAGCCAAAGTTGGCAAATAGAATCTAATTAAACTAAAGAGCTTCTGCAGAGCAAAAGAAACTAGCATCAGAGTAAACAGGCAACCTACAGAATGGGAGAAATTTTTTGCAATCTATCCATCTGACAAAGGGCAAATATCCAGAATCTTCAAGAAACTTAAACAAATTTACAAGAAGTAAACAAACATATCCATCAAAAAGTGGGTGAAGTACATGAACAGACACTTTTAAAAGAAGACATTTATGCGGCCAACAAACATATGAACAAAAGCTCATCATCACTGGTCATTAGAGAAATGCAAATCAAAACCACAATGAGATATCATCTCATGCCGGTTAGAATGGCGATCATTAAAAAGTCAGGAAACAACAGATGTTGGAGAGGATGTGGAGAAATAGGAACACCTTTACACTGTTGGTGGGAGTGTAAATTAATTCAACCATTGTGGAAGACAGTGTGGCAATTCCTCAAGAATGTAGAAGTAGAAATACCATTTGAGCCAGCAATCCCATTACTGGGTATATATTCAAAGGATTATAAATCATTCTACTATAAAGACGTATGCACACATATGTTTATTGTGGCACTATTCACAATAGCAAAGACTTGGAACCAACCCAAATGCCCATCAATGTTAGACTGGATAAAAAAAAGTGTCATATATACATCATGGAATACTATCCAGCTATAAGAAAGAATGAGTTCACATCCTTTACAGGGACATGGATGACGCTGGAAACCATCATTCTCAGAAAACTAACACAGGAACAGAAAACAAAACACCGCATGTTCTCACTTGTAAGTGGGAGTTGAACAATGAGAATATATAGGCACAGGCAGCGGAACATCACACACTGGGGCCTGCCAGGGGATGGGGGGAAGGAGAGGGATAGCATTAGGAGAAATACCTAAGGTTGATGACTGGTTGATGGGTGCAGCAAACCACCATGGCACATGTATACCTATGTAACAAACCTGCACGTTCTGCACATGTATCCCAGAATTTAAAGCACAATAAAAAAGAATAGTAATGATAATAATAAGCATGGCTTTCTCTATTAAAATGAAGAATGTCATTTGTTTCTATATATATATATATATATATATATATATGAACATGTATTTGTGATAGTCAATTCCTTGCATTGTTCAGATCTATTCATGTAGTGCATTAAACCTATTTTGTTGCTGACACTTCAAGATTATGACTGGTCCAAATCTCTATAAAAAGAAAAAAAAAGACATATGACAGGAAGATTAGTCAGTAAAGGTATAGTCTTATTATGGTAACTGATTCTGACGCCATAATTGACACTTATTACCAAACTCCCTCTACCATAAAATCAGATTTCCCACTCAGCCAGCCCTTCAACTAGGTTAGGTTGCTTATAGTGTGGTAAACTATATCTTCATCCCTGAAGGTCTGAGCCCGGGTGCTTGCCGTGCCCTTATCCAGCCATGATTTCTATAATTGTCCTTCCTGTGTTAATTGCTGGGCACAAAAACAATGAGAGAGGCGCCAGTGAATCTCCACAGTCCAGACACACTCTTCTCTGCAATTATTGTACAGCAGGAATCTTAGCTTTCTGTGATTATGAGGCTCAATCACAGGTACTGATGAATACAGGATGACCAGGCAATGCATGGAGCTTTAGGTTCCGAGGAATCTTACTATGATTCTTGGTGGGAGAGTCTCCCATTTTCCTTCAAGAACCAGCAAAACCTTGAGGGAAAATTATCCTACTTACTACATCATGTATTATAAAATATATCTTGATCTTAACCTCGAAGTCCTTTGGGAGAAAGTTAATTTTAATTTTCATAAGCAATAAACTCTATAAGACTGCCCAAGTTATAAGGTTGCACTAGTACTTCATGGTATTCATTTTTAAGTATTGCTTGACTAATACAAGTTGTTAACTGCAGCTCCACTAAAGTATTCTTTTCATTAGTATATGTTGCAGTATGTTTTCATGTATTCTTTAATGATATTAATTTATAAAGGTCTACTAAACTTTATTTGAAAGAATAATTTTATTGCTTATCAACATTTATCTAAACTTTGAATTGTTTTATTCATATTAGTGTCCTTAAATGTTTAAAAAATTAAAAATCATTTTTACTGTGATTTGAATAGCTCTATACATAGTAAAATCATATGCAGAACTACTCATTTTGTATATTCAACAAACACGTATCTTTTGTGGATTCAGGTGCTGATAATACAAACCTAAATTAGATGTAATTAAGATATGATGAAGCTACTCTTTTCTAAATTTCCTTTGACAGAATATATAAAGTTTAGGGAGATTTATTTGTTAAATAAGGAGATTCCAAGATCTGTCAGAATAGACTGGTTGCAACATGAAATGAGTAAAGATTAGAGCCATGCAAAATTTTGGTAATGATAACTGAAACCTGGCTCGTTTACATTTTTATTAGAAATCAGAATTTATCTTATGCTCACTTAGAAGTTCATTACCTTTCCAGACAAATCTAATCTACATTTTTATGTCATTTTCCACCCTCTCCATTCATGCTCACTAAGATCTAATGGGATGTTGACTCAGGAAAATGATATTTTCCCATTTTCATGCAATTAACATCCTTGATTGAGCACATAGGTTATGGGCTTAAGGGCTTTAAAATATAGAAGAAGATATTGGGCAGGCACTTTCACTCTCCATTGGTGTGAGGGTATGAGGTTTAAAGTTTGGGGGAAATATGTATCTGTAACATTTAGAACTTTGTCAGAGAAACAAACAAAGAAACAAAAAAGAGAACACTATAGCATCTAATTAATTTGTCACTTCAACAGTGATACATAAGTGGGGTTCCTTCTGTTACCAAGCAATAAATAGGCTTGTTGCCCAATGTGTATAGAAGCCAATACAATGGCATTGGCTTTTGAGAAAACAAATAGCCTTATTTCAGATCAACTGGAAAAGAGACAGGAGAAAACATTCAAATCTGTCTTTCAGACCTGGAGTCTAGGGCAGGTTTTATACACAGAGGATGATGAAGCATGATCTGATTGGATCTTGCCATGAAGGGTTGCCAGGAGACATGATCTGCCTGGATCCTTTCATGGGATGATGCCAGCTGGATTCTGCCATTTGGTGTTCACTTTTTAATTTAGTCCCAGCTTCTCGGTCTAAGGATTTAGGTTCCACCTGTGGTTGCACACTTGGTTCATCTGGGAATGCTTATAAGGTTATGTAACCTTCATCCTGGGGGGCCATGGCAACTGAAAATCAACTTACAATTTTGTTACATAAAAATTAAACCAGATCGGTTTGGTGCAGTTACATATTTCTCAGAGAGCTCACAGTCTAGAGTTTGTAACAAGATTTTGTCTATAATTTTCATTGTTCATATGTAAGTTTTTTTTTTTTTTTTTGAGAAGAGTTAGTTGACAATTACAAACTTCAATACCCTTTGCATTGTCCCTAATAACACTGTAAGTTTTATACAGAACCAAGTAACCCTAAGTCCCATGCCTGCTCCCCATGTTTGACTAGTTCTAGTACTTTAACAGAACACAAATGTACAAACCTCTGTTCCTGAACAGCCCATTATCTATCTGAAAAAATCCCACTTACTCTATACTTTAAGGCCAATTTTGATTTTATCTTCCTAGCCAGAACAATATTTTACATCTTAATGTAAGGCACAATTTTTCCCAAATTATTATGTTATAAAGGGGGAAATCATGTGATACTAAAATCCTTACGAAGTCTTTAGTATTACAGGGCATGTTCTTATTTACTTTATTTTGAAAATAAAGTCTTATTTACTGAAGACAACTTCGTTGAAAAGTTGAACAATCAATAAGAGTGTCGGATGCTTATAGAACCACTTTCTCCTGCCTCCATACCCTATGGAATCCATGGCAAAAAGGAAGCAATGAAATTTAATACAAATTTAGTTGTTTTTCCTTTTATCTTAAGATATGATGTAAAATTGTGAGAGTTGGATACCTTTTTGTAAAACCATGAAATAAATGATGCAATAAGTTATATAGTTGAGGAAATCATAAGTATATATCTATAGGAAAATTAGAAAGCAAACTTCCATAAAGCAGTGAGAATGGATGCCTGTGGCCTATGATAAAGTTTTCAGCAACAAAAGTTCAGGCAAATTCAAAGATTGTCCAAGCAAATTAGAAGCAAAAGCAAAGTGTTCTGAATAATCTATTAGATGAGATGCCAAACATAACTTTGATGATGGCTATAGTTTGAATATTTTTGTCCCTTCCAAAAACTCTTATTAAAACTTAATCCTAAAAGCAACAGTTTGGGATGTGGAAGTTTTGGGGATGTGTTTAGGTTATAAGGGCTCCATCTGCATGAACGGATGAATGCCTTAATGCTACCGTAAAAGAGCTTGACCAAGGAAGTTCATTCTCTTTTGCCCCTCTGTCTTCCATTATGTGAGGGCACAGTGTTCCTACCCATTGTAAGATGCAGTGTTCAAGGTGCCATCTTGAAAGTGGAGATGGTGCCTTAACTGGACACCAAAATTGGCAGTGCCATGATCTCGGACTCTCAGCCTCAAGAACTGTGAGAAGATAAATTTCTGTTCTTTGTAAGTTACCTAGTATTAAGTATTTGGTTATAGAACCATAACACATACTACCACAGAGATTTTTTAAAAGATACTAATATTGGAGATAATTGTGAATGGGTGAATAAGCTTGTTTCATAAAATGTAAGTGGAAAAAGCAGCATTTGTAAATAAAGATGTTATTTTTGTGGTTTATGAATCTTTAAATCTCTCTCTCTATGTAAATAGCTCTAAAAGTTGATAAAGTTGTGCCTTAAAAATTGTGTTTAGGTTTTCTCAATGGTCACTTGGGAGGAGATCACCTGATGGATGTGATAGCAAACACTATTGTTTGCTTGCATGCTAATAATGAACATTTGGCTACCTATGAGAATTATTATTATTTATGTATATATCAACAATATACAAAACTGTTATTTTTGAAAATGCTAGTAAATGCTTCATATTTGTCCCTACTGTCGGCAAATGCTATGTAATCAGGCATTACGTCCTGTGTGGTGCTGTCTGTGTACCAGGAAATTTCCTAAGTACTGGAGATATAGTACTAAATTGCCCGATTGAAGTTCAAAGTACAGCGTTCAATTATAAATTCTTATATAGAACTCTCTCTCTTTACTTCTAATGAATATCAATAGAATTATATTGTAGATGACTCCTTCATAGGTCTCCTGTTTCCTCCTACACCCAAAATTGTGAATTTCTTGAAAACAGAGATCATGTCTGATATTTCACACATACCATAGTGCCTGACACACAGCTGATATTTAAAAACAAATAAACAAACAAAAATTATTTTCTGGATTAAGGAATAGTAATATTTAAACTATTTCAAATATATATATATAATTCAAATAAAGTAAGCCCCATTTATAAAATACATTACTTAAAGAGAGAATTTGGAGCAATCGATGTTAGACTGGGGAAGAAAAAAATAGTACATTTTACAAAATTTGACTGCAATATGTTCTTCTAAGGAAAAAGAGCCCCAGAACAATATTAAATAAAAATCCAGAACCTGTAACCCAGTTTTAAATAACAACCTTATGTTTCCCAGGTGCAGAGACTATGTCTTTACGAATTCCTTCCAGTAGCCATCTATCATACCACTCAAAGATAATAAAAAATTCTGATTAAAGATTATACAATGTTTGACCTATCAAATTATCAAAGATTCATAATGATATTATATAATCCTGGCAAGTGTACACTTTATGATTGGCACCATCTTCCCTCCTAGTAGCTGTGTAAATTTTCACAGAGCTTTTGGAAAGCAATTTGGCAGTATATGCTAACTTTTAAAATCTTCATCTATTTTGACTCACAAATTTCAATCTTAGGAAAAACATACTGAATTAGTATTTAGAGATATAGTCCAAACAGCTTATACATTTATATTATTTCTATTAATTGCAAAACTAGATTTCGTATGCAAATACAGGAGAGTATGTAAACACGTTTCAGTAAATCCATTTGAATTTTGTACAGATATTAAAAACATTTTAGAGAATTTTTAAACTTGTAAAATTTTCATTGCATAATGTTAAGTGAAAATAATCAGGATATAAGCCTAAGAATGGTATGAATGCACATAAATTCTACTACAAACACTAGTCTAGAAAAGAGCACAAAAATAATTTAAATAGTTTGATGATGTCACTTTTGCCAGATATGGTTCTAATTTTTAAGATACAATTCATAGTCTGTATTCAACCTGGTCTTTAAATGAAATGGCAGCAGACCATAAATTTAATGTGTATAGCTACTCAGACATTTACAGAAAATATAATTATTTTATTTGTTGTCAATAACTAACCTGTTTTTCATTCCAATCCTCCCCCCAGATTACTGTTTAGCAAGGGAGACAATTAAACTAAATATTTAACCTGAAGCTGCTGATTTAAACAATCCTTCAAATAATGTCTAAGATTTATGTCTTTGTTCCTTCTTACCCTAAAAGATACCATGCTGACTGAAATGGGAGAAACCCTTACATGAGTTTGTGGCACAGGGCAGAAGCGTCTCTTTCCCAAAGCCAACATGCTTTTCTTTAGGTATATGTTGGCAGGAGACAATGGACCCTCCTCACTGGAGAGACAGTCTGCTCTATTGCCATTTGTTATTGAAGCTTATAACTGTATACCTTGTGTGCTAATTTCCCTTGGCTTCAATCATGCTTTCTCTGGCTCTCCTTAGCGTCATGTTGACACCAGGTAGCCCTGTAGATCTCCTTCTGATCAAAAGACTTGTTTCCCTTGGCTCCCATTTTTTCCCTTGACTTTTGTAGTCCCTTCAGTAGCCCCTTTTATACAGATACACTTCATTCCATTGCTGCACATTTGACAAGCATACCAGACTCTGAGCCATCTCTGGGTCTTATATATGACACATAGTTATATATCATAGTAAATTAGGAGAGCTAATTTGAGTGCTTTTTTTCTCTTTGACCTCACTCTTACACCAAGTTTATTTTAATGTGCAACCAACCAAGCCCATATTGCCTCTGAACTATCAAGAGGTAGGTAGAATATTCTTGTGCTTCTTTTACACATTACTATTATTATTATTATTATTATTATTTTGAGATGGAGTCTCACTTTTTCTCCCAGGCTGGAGTGCAGTGGTACGGTCTCGGCTCACTTCAACCTCTGCCTCCCGGGTTCAAACGATTCTACTGCCTCAGTCTCCAGAGTAGCTGGGATTACAGACACACACCACCACACCCAGCTAATTTTTGTATTTTTAGTAGATAATGTGATTTCGCCATGTTGGCCAGGCTGGTCTCAAATTCCTGACCGTAGGTGATCCACCCGCCTGGGCCTCCCAAAGTGCCGAGATTACAGGCGTGAGCCATCGTGCCTGGCCACCTTATTATTTTTTAATTCCTGACTTGATCTTGCTTTTATGGCCTGTAAGTGTAACTTCAAATCCATACAGGAGAATTCTAATCAATAAACCCACAAAGCTTGTAGTTGGTATGCTAATGAATAATGTTAAAATGAATTTACAGTATTGTTGATAAAAACAATCATGGTTGCTTCTGGTAGAGGAAAAATATTGACTGGAAAGTTGCAGAAAGGTTTTTTTAATATAAATATTTAACATAAATATATATTTTGATTGGAGAGATGGAGAGCAGATATATGTTTGTCAACATTTATCAAACTGTGCTCTTAAAATGTTATACCAAAATAAGAGTACACATGAGAAAGAGAATTCAAAATCCTCTAAGGCAAGCGTTACCTTTCCTTATGGCATTGTCTTACTGAATAATTCTATGTTGCATGTGAAAGGCTAAACAATAATGGCATTAATTACATTCACAGTGTTGTGTAATCATCACCACTATTTTCAAATCGTTTTTTCCACTCCAGGCAGAAAATCTGTACTCATTAATCAGTAACTTCTCTTTCACACCTCCCCTCAATCTCTGGTAACCTCTAATCTACTCTCTATCCCTATCAAGTTTCCTATTTAGATATTGTATTTAAGTGGAATTATATAATAGTCATCTTTTTTTCAATTAGTATAAGGTTTTCAAGGCTTATCCATGTTGTAGCCTTTATCAGAACTTCAATTCTTTATTATTATTATTATTTTAGGGCAGTTCTATATTCAGAGCAAAACTGAATGAAAATATAGAGATTTTCAATATACAACTCCCCACTATATACCCACAGCCTCCCTCACTATCAACATCCTGTATCACAGGGGTACATTTGTTACAACTGATAAACTTTTATTAACATATCACTATCACTCTAAATCCATACCATATACTGTATTAGGAGCCACTCTTGGTGTTGTACATTATATGGGTTTGCACAATTGTATAATGGCATGTACCTACCACTCATAAATAACAGTTTCACTACCCTAAAAATTATCTGAAGTCTACTTATTTATCCTTCTCCCCCTCAACCTCTGGAAACAGCTGATCTTATTTTGGAATACATTTTTTGATTTACATGTAATAACTACATGTTTGTGGGAAATAACTGTCTCAATAGTTTTGCCTTTCCAGAAATCATATACATGGAATCATACACTATGTAACCTTTGGAGACTGGCTCTTTTAACATAGTCATAAACATTAAAGGCTCCTGCATGTATTTTCAAGGCTTGACACCACATTTTTTTTCTGATTTCAATTTCTGTCTTTATTTTTTTTTAAAGCTTTTATTTTAAGTTTAGAAGTACAAGTGCAGGTTTGTTACATAGGAAAATTTGTGTCATGGGGGTTTTTGTACAAATTGTTTCATCACCCAGGTGTTAAGCCTAGTACCAATTAGTTATTTTTCCTGATCTTTTCCTTCCTTCCACCCCCCACCCTCTGGTAGGCCCCAGTGTGTGTTGTTCCCCTGCATGTGCCCAGGTGTTGTCATCATTTAGCTCCCACTCATAAGTGAGAACATGTAGTATCTGTTTTTCTGTTCCTAAATTAGCCTGTTAAGGATAATGGCATCCTGCAAAGGACATGATCTCATTCTTTTTTTATGGCTGCATAGTATTCCATGATGTACATGTGCCACATTTTCTTTATCTGATCTATCATTGATGGGCATTTAAGTTGATGCCATGTCTTTGCTTTTGTAAAAGGGATAGTACATTTCTTTTTATCACTGAATAATATTTTATGTCATGGACGTACCACAATTCACTTCTACATTTACTTACTGACAAATATCTTGGTTACTCCAATTTTGACAATTACAAATGAGGCTGCTATAAACATCTGTATGCAGGCTTTTGTGTGAGCATATGTTTTCAATTCATTAGAATAGCAAATAATATAATTGGCAGATTATATGGTAAGAATATGTTTAGTTTTGTTAGGAAACTGCCAAACCATTCTCTAAAATAGCTGTGCCTTTCTATATTACTACCAGCAATAAATGATTATTTCTGTTGCTTCTCATCCTCACTAGCATATGGTGTTATCAGTGCTTTGGATTTTGATCATTTTAACAGGTGTGTTATGGTATCTTATTGTTTCAGTTTGCAATTCTTTAATGACATGGGATGCTGAGCATCTTTTCATATGGTTTTTTGACATCTGTAAATCTTTGTTTGTTGAAGCTTTTATTCAAGTCCTTCACCCTGTTAAAATCAGGTTATTTGTTTTCATATTGTTGAGTTTTCAGAGTACTTTGTATATTTTGGATAACAATCTTTTGTAATATATAACTTTTACAAACATATTCTCCAAGTCTCTACTGCAAATATGTGGAAAAGAGGTGTAATAAAATATTGAGAATGGCAGTCATTGATGATTGCATTAGAGATTATTCTTATTTCCTTTTCATTTTTTTCATTCTATAAATTTCTATGTTGAGCCTGTACTGCTTGTCTACTGAATAAAAATAAAAATAAAAATCCTTTAGTCAGGTCAAATTCAATTTCTTTCACCTAAAATGGCAATGATATGTAAACAAATTTTAAAAGAACTTATAACCCAGAAAACTAGGATTTATAAATGACTGTCAACCCATTGTCAGAATCTGGGAGAAAGTTTTTTAGTAACTGTGAGGTAAATAGGCTGATATAAATTAGCTCTCCCATTTACAAAGATAATACTAGAATAATTTTTTTTCCTGCTTTCACACGAAGTCATATTATGAGTAATAATTCAAACAGTGTTGGTTCTTGTGTCTATATACTGCGTTGTTCCAATCTTTTCAAAGTGGTTCCAAGTTATGAACTGAGGACTCAGATATCTGTTCAGGATTAAGCTCACATACCTTGGCATGACCACTAATCATATTGAATGTGGTGGTTTGTGCCAAATACTACTCCTACTTCCTGTGACTTCCACAGTTACTTCATCTGGCTCTGCAGTTGGGATTGCTGGTTCACCACGAATTAATGTCCCCACCAAATACTAACTCTTTCTTGTGCTTCAGCATCCAGTTGCCACAGCTTCTTAGAATTGCAGCAGAGGATGTTGCTACTCAGAATCACTGATGCGGTTGAAGCTGTGTGGTAGTCCATAGCAAAGAAAAATGATTACTATGTTTGCCTCTTGAGTTTATTAATTTTAAAATGTATTCCACTAATTTTAATTAAATCCATAAAGTGAATAATAAAACAATATATAAGTAAACATCTTAGTCCTAATTCATGCCTCCACAGAACTTACATATTTTAGGAGAGAAATAAGGAAATTAGAGAATTTTATGGCAGGGCAAATAATCTAAGCTGAGGAATTGGAGAAAAGAATGGCATTTAAACAGAGGTCAACAGAATACAGAGCCATAGAAAAACCTCTAGGACAGTCTTACTTTTAACATATGGAACAGTCTATACAAAGGCCCTGACACCAGAGAACAGTTTTTCTGAATTCTAGTAACCGAATGAGGTCCAGTGTAACTGGAGACTGATGACTATAAAAGGTAAATAAGCTCCAGATTATAAATGGTATTATAAAGCATGGTAAATATTTACATCTTCATTCCAAGGAGGTTGAATGCCACTGAGAGGTTGAAGTGATAGGATGTTTGAGAGAACTTTTTGGATACAGTGTGCAGAATAATTTGGCAGGGGGGTCAAGATTGAACAGAGAAAGCATAGTTAAGCAGCTATTGCAAAAATAGAAGCAGAAGCAGAAGAAAAAGAAGAGCAGGAGGAAGAAGAGGGGGAGGAAAAAGAAGAAGAAGGAGAAGATGATCCCGGTGAGAGATGACTGAAGCTTTTCATGAGTGAGAAAACAAAAAAAAGTAGGGATAGAAAAAAAATTGAAAGACTTTTTGAAAATAGGAATATTCAACAGGACATGGTGGCTGAATATATGGCTAAAGAAAGGAGAATCAAGTGTGACTTCCATATTTTAGCTGAGTTCTAGTAAAGGAATAAAATAAGTAGAGCTAGTGGCATCAACAGTTTTGTCGTTTCATAGAAACCACTTTTTAAAATTGTTTTGTTGCAGTCCTTACTTTCTTAGGTTTTAAGACAATTGAACCAAGAGGCTAGGGAATTGATTCAAGTAACAGGCATCATTCTACTCTTTGGATATCTCCTCCAGTTCTCCCCTGCTCTTTCTTCTCTTAGGAAAAAAACCTTTCATGACTAAGGGGAATTTGCTAGAATAGTTCTGTTTGATTATGCTACCAGTGTCTCAGTTATTCCCAAGAGTGGAAAAAGCTTCGATTATTTCTAATATTCTTTTTAGCTCCCATAAAACTACATTTCTTTATTTTCAATACTTTAAAAATAATTACTGACTTTACAAAGATACAAACAAAAAATTTTAAACACAATGCAAGGAATCCCCCTGCACAAACTATTTGAGAATCAGTTGTTGACTTGATGCCCTGTGTCCCATAACTTCTTAACCACTTATTTTTTATAAAAACATTCTACTACATAATCAAAACAAATTCTTCCAAATCAGAAAATTTCTCTCACGTTGTCACAACAAAATATTCTATATTTATTGTCTACTTATCTGTTCAAGCACTGAAGTCAGCTACGTCTAACTGTTCTTGATTCCTTTTAAAGAGAAAGAGAAATGATATTTTGAAGCCAGCATCTAGGCAGTATATATGCCCCTAAGCATATCTCTCAGTAGACAGAAGTTGGGAAATAAGTGTGAGTGTGTGTATACACACACATATTTACATCTTTCATTTTTATCTTTCTATCTATATGTTCATCTAGCTCCTATCTACCCATCCACAGACACCATGGGAACTAATACCATAATATTTTCATTTCCTATATACTAGCAAAAGCTTCATTTTGATTTTCTCCCTTTAGATATTTGTTCACATTTTTTCGATACTGAGAGAATTTATTCCATTTCTAGTTATTTACTTGGTCAGTTCTCCAGCATGTAATCAATCTCTCATGTTAGCCACTGCCTCCTTCCCTGTGTGGATACCCTCCTCATACAATTTGGGGTTTGATACTCTTCTTTAGGCTATTGTGTCTGCCCCCTTCACCCCCCACCACCCACTTGCTCACTTAATGGCTTTAGACCTGAATTGTTTAGAAAGTGAAGGAAATACTAATTTACACTCCCATTAACAGTGAAATTAGTCCAAACGTTGTGGAAGACAGTGTGGCGATTCCTCAAGGATCTAGAACTAGAAAACTAGAAATACCATTTGACCCAGCGATCCTATTACTGGGTATGTACCCAAAGGATTATAAATCATTCTACTATAAAGACACATGCACACATATGTTTATTGCGGCACTGTTCACAACAGTAAACACTTGGAACCAACCCAAATGACCATTGATGATAGAATGGATAAAGAAAATGTGGCACATATGCACCATGGAATACTATGCAGCCAAGGATGAGTTCATGTCCTTTGCAGGGACATGGATGACACTGGAAACCATCATTCTCAGCAAACTAACACAAGAACAGAAAACCAAATACCGCATGTTCTATGAGTGAGAGTGGGAGTTGATCAATGAGAACACATGAACACAGAGAGGGTAACATCACACACCAGGGCCTGTCAGGGGGTGGGAGGCTAAGGGAGGGATAGCATTAGGAGAAATACCTAATGTAGGTAACGGGTTGATGGGTGCAGGAAACCACACTGGCACGTGTATACCTATGTAACAAACCTGCACATTCTGAACATGTACCCCATAATTTAAAAGTATAATTTAAAGAAATGCAAACAAAGAAAGTGAAGGAAATAGAAAAAAGCAAAGGGAGAGAGAAAACATACTTTTATAAGGCTTTTACCATCAGTTTGTCTGCTAAGCATACCCAGCAATGATTAAAATCAATTGGTGGATAGAGTTCAGGATTAAATTTCCATTACTTAAATTTGTGGTATAAATGTCATTATAAAAACATTTAGTTCCTCACTATATGTTCTTAATTCACACAGAACTGTAACTAGCAAAAATGATGGCCATGGTTCCTTTACTAACCAAGGGCTGTGATATTGAGGAACTCATATCACTAATTCTCTCACTTCTCCATCCTCAACTTTATATTACATATCTTTGACCTATTATCAGATGTGTCACTCCCATAAATAAATGAAAAGACAGTTAAGGCATGTGGATAGAATGAGAATTCTAGCGAGCTCCTTACAAGTTGAGAAATAATGTTCAATATGCAGTGTACTAAAGGTAAGTGTATGAGCGTCTGTTACTTACATTACTCTTTCGGGTAAAAACACATGGTCTCCTTTGGAACCATAGCCATGCATTCTTAGTCCATGAATTTCAATGTAGTTTACTTTAAGTGTATACATATCCAGGCAATTGAAGGCAGTGTCGCATATCCTGGCCACAGTGAGTGTTTCAGAGATGGGCACAAAATTCAAGACAGAGCAATCAGAGTCTGAGACTTAATTTCTAGACTTTCATTGGAGAAACAGTAAGTAATATTTCTTTTTATTTTACTTTTTCTTTTTCCTCATCCTGAAAAATAGTACATAAGGCTAGAGATGATTGTAACAATTTTGTGATCATGAAAGTGACAGGTTCTACTTGAGAAAGGAGCCAATAGCAAAGTGATAATGCAGACTGGATAACATTGTTTAAATTTTGGAGATCGATAGATAGATACATAGATAGATAGATAGAGATGTAGCTATATTCCCTAAGTCACTTTTATTTTGTAAGAAAAAATATACATTACTGAAAAAATATAAACCTGAATTACACAACACAGACATGAGTCAGTGGTGAGACAAAGCTTTATTTTAGCCTGACAATGATTGGAAAGCTCATTTAATGGAAATTTAATAAAGAAAATGATCTATAGATATATGAGCTTGCGCCATGGATTTACACATCTAAAAGGTCTCCAGAAACCAATATTTTCCACATGTAGCAATCAAAAGGTTTTGCTTTCAAGAATAGAGGTAAAATTACTAATACAATTTTCTTCTCAACACATTGTTATTATTAAAAAGCTATCCCAACATAGAAAATGCTATGTGATTATAAACAGAAAAATTACAGGTCAATGATAAATTCATTAGCCTAAGCTGCCGTAGAGCTACATGTAGTAATCTAGTTACTGTAGAAGAAGCTAGTTGGTTTTGGGGTAGGAATAAAGAGTTCAGTTTTGAACATTTCCAGTTTGATATGCCTTCCCAAATGGAGATATATGAGCAAGATCTTTGAGGCATAATTTTCAAGGTTTAAATAAAGCCTCTTCCACACTCAATCTGTGTGACTTTGGCAAAATACTTTAATTTTTTGTGGCTCCATTTTCTCATCCATAAAATGGTGATGAAAATAAGGGCAAATACTTCATAGGTTTGTTATGAGAATTAAGTACAACTTATGTAATAAAACAGTGAGACAAGTACCTACAAGTGCCTAATAAATACTATTATTACTAGACTAGTAAGAGTAGATGGTGAGAAATTGTAATACTGAGACTATATTTTTAAAGTAGTTGACAAGATCGCCTAGCAGATTGGATAAAGAATTGAGGAAAAGGGAGGGTGCAAAGACAACTCCAAGAATTTTGTCTTAATCATCTGGGAAATGGAGTTGCTATTTAATGAAGTGCTAGAGACTAGTGGAGAAACAGTTTGAAATAAGTGAGGAGAGAATAAACACTAATCAATAGACAATTAAGTTGAGAATGACTATTAGATATCCATGTGGAGATGTCAACAAGGAGTTGAATATAAAAGTCTAGAGTTTTGATCACAGACCTTAGCTAAAATATAAATTCAGGAGCTGTCACAATATAATTTTATTTCACATCATGGGGATGGACAAGACTGCCAAAAAAGTAAGTATTTATTAAAAGGAATAGATTCTTGATGCAGGGAACTAAAATGTTTAAAGGTTTGATGGGTATAAGAGAACCAGCAAAAAGAGACTGAAGAGTAACATAACGTAAGAGGAAACCCAAGAGAAAGTTGTAATCTGGAAGCCAAGTCCAGAAATTATTAAGTAGCTGTGTCAAATGAGTACAGTTTATGCAATAAAAGGACTGAGTTTTGACCATTAGGTTTGCCATTGTAGAAGTCATTGACCCTGACAAGAATATTTTTAGTGAAATTGCAGGGCTAAAAGCTCGGATTTGGAGTAAGTTCAAGAGAGAATGAAAGAAGAGAAATTGGGGACTGACCATTACTGTTAACAATTCTCTTAAGAATTTTCTGTAGAGTGGAGCAGTAGCTGAAATAGAATATTTGGTTAAGGAGCTTTGTTTTGTTTTGTTATTTTAATATGGGAAATAATATGTGTATGTGTGCTAATTGGAAAGATTCATCAGAATGGGAATATCTGATGATTCAGAAGAAAGAGAGGACACATATAGAATTCAAGTCCTTAAATATTGGAAAGAAGCTCTCGTGCCCAAAGGAGAATGTGGTCTTACATGCAAGCATAGACAAATCACCAGGGAAACTGACAGAAATTTAGATCATATGCATTCAGATGAAGGTTGGTGTTATATTTGGTAATGGGAGCATGTGAAATTTCTTTCTTGGTTGTTTCTAAGCAGTCAGGAAACTAAGAAGTCCTTAGCTGAGAATGAGGAACAGGAAATTTTGCTGGGAGTTTGAGAAGAGAGGAGAAATTGTAAATAATATTCACCTAGGAGAGTAACAGAGACTTTCCTTTTTTTTTTTTTAGAGAATTGTAATGGAATGGTCCAGGAGTATCATGGGCCCACCTGAAGTTTGTGGTGATGAATTTAATATGAGACAAGTCAGCATGGATGAGTGTTTTCATTTGGTCACATGTAGGTGTTCATGTTTTCTACTCAACATTACTAACCTATGCCATAGCTTCTTCACCAGCATGGACGCTGTTGCGGTTCTCACATGTGTAACTGTGCCACTTGTGCTATTTAATTGTATTTGGTAAGGGATGCCCAGAGTGCTGGCAAAACATTATTTCAGAGTATGTCTGTGTGGGTACTTCGCGAAGAGCTTAGCATTTGTACCAGTAGATTGAGTAAAGAGTCCCCCTCACCAATGTGGATGGGCATCAACCAAGCCGTTGAGGGGCCAGATCAAACAAATAGGCAGAGGAATGAAGAAGTCTCTCTCTATATATCTATCTAGAGAGAGACTATCTAGAGACAGAAGGGACAACCACCTTCTTTTGCCCTGAACATCTTGGTTCTTAGGGCTTTGAACCACAAGAGTTACACCATTAGTTCTTCTGGGTCTCAGGCCTTAAGACTCAGACTGAAACAGATCACTGACTTTCCTGGTTCTCTAGTTTGTAGATGGCAAATCATGGGACTTTTCAGCCTCCAAAATTGTGTGAACCAATTCTTATAATAAATATCATTACACATACACACACACACACCCTATTGGTTCTGTTTATCTGAAGAGCCATGACTAGCATACCACTTGTTCTCCCCTCTCATCCACACTGACAAATATGTGTCTATTTACTAGGTCACACTCTAAACACTGAGAAAACTAAATAAATAAATGTAGTTTCAGAAGCTCTAATAAAAATATTCATTCTACAAAACGTCTTCTTACTTGACCCCCTATAATATTTGTATTTTCACTTTGAATATTATTATTCAAAAGCACAGCTTTTTCAGAAGCCTCCAAACAAGTGACTGCAGAGAGGTTAAACACACACACACACATACACAGAAAATCAGAAAATCTTATCTGGATAAGAGTGTATATTTGCCAGTTACATAGGAAGGTTTTCAATCCCCTTAATATTTTAATCTATTTAAATTGTTTGAATTCTTCCAATTCCTCACATGCTACTCAGTTTTGTTCATTGTGGCTATATGATAGAATTCCCTTTATCTACCAGCTTCTCCCAGGATCACTTTTCTTTTCCCTTCTTTATCTTCCTCCAAAAGAATAGGATAGAATCCGGGAGGACATTTTGAATGGGAATACATATTTTACACTAGATTAACAGGCAACTAAAAAATTTGAATTTTTCATAGTTTTATCTTTGTTTCCATTTACAACAAAACTATGGTTCCTTTGAGCATCCTGTGAGCATTTCCTCATCATTTTTAAGTCTCAAGAACGTGAGGGATTCAAAAGGAGATAATTATATCATAGTGACTTGAAAGACAATGCAAAATAAAAGTAACCCTCCCTTCAAGAAAACCATATATCTACATTTTATACTTGAGGAAACAAAGCAGAAAAACAATTATTCTTGGAAAATATCTGATCCTTATTATTTAAAGATTTTCTGTCTACTTAAGGAGTGAATTTGAAAAGGCAAAAGAAAAAAAAGGCAATTGTTTAAAAGGAACAAATGAGATTTTTTAAGAAAAATGATTCTCAGAGAAAAAAATAATTAGTAAAGGCATTCAGGGGACATATAAAACAGCCAAGCAATAATGGGTTACCATCAGTAAATGATATAAAAGGAAGAATGTCACAGATTACAAGTGATTAGGAAATCGAAGCACTCAGTGGGAAGGTGGGCTCACTACTTTTCAGGGACAGGAGAAAAAGTAATATTTGACAAGGTGAGGGTTGAAACTCCTAATAGCTACTTTACTTCAGTCATTGACAATTATAATAGAAAAGGAATGATCAGGGCAATAAGAGTTAATGAGAAAAACATGTAACTGGGCAGAATTTGAACCATATTTAGTTTAAAAAAATCTCAGTAACTTGGAATGTATTCAAATCAGCAGAGTATATTTGTTGTAGAATATTAATTTTTAGAAAGGCAAATCTAGCAATAGAATCATTACAACACATCCTGGAAAACTATAGTTAATTTTTAAACTGTTCTTTTTTTATTTTTAAATCAGAAAACTCTTACATAAGCCTTATAAGAATACAGTAAAACATAAAAACTCTCTTTTATCACTGTCTACTCCTCAGGTAGTCATTATTGACAGTTTGGTGGGTATACTTTTTCATCTTTTTTTTTTTAGACGAAGTTTTTCTCTTGTTCCCCAGACTGGAGTACAGTGGTGCAATCTTGGCTCACTGCAGCCCCCACCTCCTGGGTTCAAGTGATTCTCCTGCCTCAGCCTCCCGAATAGCTGGGATTACAGGTGCACACCACCATGCTCAGCTAATTTTATATTTTTAGTAGAGATAGGGTTTCACCATGTTAGACAGACTGGTCTCAAACTCCCGACCTCTGGTGATCTGCCTGCCTCAGCCTCCCAAAGTGCTGGGATTACAGGTATGAGCCACCGTGCCCAGCCCGGTTGGTATACTTCTGACCTTTTTTTAGAGTCTTTAGGCACATGCCACAAAAATATACATATATTATATATAAATCTCCATTCTCAAATTCAGGTCTATAAGAAAATTAACTTTAATTTTTCTATCACAAATGTCAAACTTTATATAATGTCCCACTTAGAAACCTAATCTCCATTTGTTGTGGTTTTCATACCCCTTTCTCTAGGGTCGTGTTTTAGGTCTAGGAAACTTGTCAGGGTATCAGGAGTGGGACTTGAGTGCTGTCATCTAATGAGTGCTGTCATCTAAGCTAACCCAGAAGTGGACCCAAATTTCCATCCAGTCTTTGACCTTCATTTCATTGAGATTATTACCATGTCTTCCCTGATTTTCAATTCCAAGATCTCTTTACTTCCACTTGTTCTCTATGTCATATCCCTGCTCTTTTGGAGGCAGTATCTCACCTAAATAATTGCAATAATCTCTTAGCCATTCTCCCGTTACTTCTATTTCCCATACAGTCTGTTTCACATGTCAGTCACACTGATCTAAAACATGAGCCAAATTATGTCAATCTTCTGCTTAAAGCCCTCCAGTAGATTCCTGCCTCACCTAAGTACAGCCCAAGTGCTTTTAATGACCTGCAAGGCCCTGTAATCTGGTCTCTTTACCTATATGACTAATCTTCTGCCACTTTCTGCTTCTTACTCTGCTTTACCCCACTAGTCTCCTGCCAGTTCATGCTTCCACCATAAGGGCAGTCATTCTGCTGTCCTTTTGTTCCTTCTGTCTACCATGCTCTTCACACGGATGTCTTTCAGGTGTTTATTTAAAAGTCATTTTCTCAATGAGGCTCTCCATAGTTGGTCTATCTAAAGCTTTTGTTCGGCCGGGCGCGGTGGCTCAAGCCTGTAATCCCAGCACTTTGGGAGGCCGAGACGGGCGGATCACGAGGTCAGGAGATCCAGACCATCCTGGCTAACACGGTGAAACCCCGTCTCTACTAAAAAATACAGAAAACTAGCCGGGCGAGGTGGCGGGCGCCTGTAGTCCCAGCTACTCGGGAGGCTGAGGCAGGAGAATGGCGTAAACCCAGGAGGCGGAGCTTGCAGTGAGCTGAGATCCGGCCACTGCACTCCAGCCTGGGCGACAGAGCGAGACTCCGTCTCAAAAAAAAAATAAAAATAAAAATAAAGCTTTTGTTCTTGTTCTCCCAATATTTTATATATTCCTTAGAAATTTTCACTAATATCATGTGTATTTTATGTTTATTGTTTTTGCTGTCCATTTCAAACACTGCAATTTAAGCTCCATGAAAGTAATTTTATTCATTACTATTTTCTCAAGTTCCTGCAATACATCTAGAATATAGGTAGTAGGCCTTCAAGAAATATACTTTGAATGAATTAATGAGTGAGTGAATAAATGAATGAGTAATGAGAAACTTACTACTGATCCTATCTCATGCTAAGGTCAGAAGAAATGCTTCAAGACTATCCTAGGCCTATTTTTACTCAGTAGTTTATTTGTTTTGCTACCATGTTAAACATGAGAAGCCGATAGAGATTTTGCTTTTTTGGGATCCTGCCTGGAAATGGCTAATAGATCATTTCCATCCTAAGATTTGCAAAACATGCCTAGAAATTTCATCAGATAGAAAATGTTGCAGCCACAGAACCCTATTTCAGTAACCTATCACCAACCAAGTTCTCCTTACCTTTAATCCTTTCCTAGTTCTTGGAATACTTT
Organism: Trachypithecus francoisi; assembly: GCF_009764315.1. Taxonomy (NCBI): domain Eukaryota; kingdom Metazoa; phylum Chordata; class Mammalia; order Primates; family Cercopithecidae; genus Trachypithecus; species Trachypithecus francoisi. Next base: position 100,641,311 of record NW_022681454.1, read on the forward strand.
CACAGAAGGAGCATGTTGAAAACTTGATGTATTTTGGCTTATTTAAAGGTAGACTCATTTGATAAACACCTACATCAAGAAATAAAATGGCTAGCATCCCTTTGCCTTCCTCCCATGCCCCTAAAGGTAACTACCATCTTGATATTTGTAATAATTATTTTATAGTTATTTATAATTGCATTTATATTTTAACTTAATATTAATATAATCATTCATTTGTTTTCTTTTGTAACCTTCTGTTTTCACTCAAATTTGTTGGTAAGATTCCTCCATGTCGTGGTATTTAATCACAACTTAGTCATTTTTGTTGCATAGTATTCTCCATACTGTGATTTAGCTATTCTATGTTGATGGCTGAGGGTTTTTGCACTTTCTTTTCTTCTATTATAAAATATGTTAAATTGAATAATATTGTGTATGTATCCAGGTGAACAGGGGCAAATATTTTTCTGAGTCATATCTATGAGAAAATTGCCTAGACATGGAGAATGCAGATTTTCATATTTTTATACAATAATAAGCAATTCTTCTGGAATTGGAATCAATTTTGAAATATTCCTATTAATCTATGCTCCTTAATACTTCGTAATGTTAGACACTGTTTATATGTAATTTTTATAATTGTAAAATAAATTCTACATGTAGTCTTAACTCTCATTTTCTGAATTCCTAATGAGATTGAATGATCACCTTTTTCTATATTCACTAAGTTTTCAAACATTTTCTGTAAATATTTACTAATATATTTGGCCCAATTTTCCATTATTGTCTTTCTTCATAGAGTTGTGGATACTAGTCCTGTGTCAATTATACGTGTCTTAAATATCTTCTTCTACATGTAGCTTGTCTTTCATCACTCCGTACAGTATGTATTTATTTAAAAAAATCTTCATCTGGAACTTTTTGTGTTTATTTTTAAGCAAACATACCTAGGCAGAGGTTATTAATATATTATCCCATGTTATTTTCTGAAAGGTAATTTTGACTTTCATATTAAGACTAATTTACCTTGACTTGCCTTTAAGGTACTGTCTAATGCAGTACCAAATTGCATAATACCAAATTAATGGTCTAATTTCTTTTTTTGTTGTTGTTGTTGTTGTTGATTTATTTATTATTTTTTTCTTTATTTCTTTATTTTTTTTTTATTATACTTTAAGTTCTAGGGTACATGTGCATGACGTTTATATCATGTATAACTCCCCAATGCAATCCCTCCCTCCTCCCCCCTCCCCATGATAGGCCCCAGTGTGTGATGTTCCCCTTCCCGAGTCCAAGTGATCTCATTGTTCAGTTCCCACCTATGAGTGAGAACATGCGGTGTTTGGTTTTCTCTTCTTGTGATAGTTTGCTAAGAATGATGGTTTCCAGCTGCATCCATGTCCCTACAAAGGACGCAAACTCATCCTTTTTGATGGCTGCATAGTATTCCATGGTGTATATGTGCCACATTTTCTTAATCCAGTCTGTCACAGATGGACATTTGGGTTGATTCCAAGTCTTTGCTATTGTGAATAGTGCCGCAATAAACATACGTGTGCATGTGTCTTTGTAGTAGAGTAATTTATAATCCTTTGGGTATATACCCAGTAGTGGGATGGCTGGGTCATATGGTACATCTAGTTCTAGATCCTTGAGGAATCGCCATACTGTTTTCCATAATGGTTGAACTAGTTTACAATCCCACCAACAGTGTAAAAGTGTTCCTATTTCTCCACATCCTCTCCAACACCTGTTGTTTCCTGACTTCTTAATGATTGCCATTCTAACTGGTGTGAGATGGTATCTCATTGTGGTTTTGATTTGCATTTCTCTGATGGCTAGTGATGATGAGCATTTTTTCATGTGTCTGTTGGCTGTATGGATGTCTTCTTTTGAGAAATGTCTGTTCATATCCTTTGCCCACTTTTTGATGGGGTTGTTTGTTTTTTTCTTGTATATTTGTTTGAGTTCTTTGTAGATTCTGGATATTAGCCCTTTGTCAGATGAGTAGGTTGCAAAAATTTTCTCCCATTCTGTAGGTTGCCTGTTCACTCTGATGGTAGTTTCTTTAGCTGTGCAAAAGCTCTTTAGTTTAATTAGATCCCATGTGTCAATTTTTGCTTTTGCTGCTGTTGCTTTTGGTGTTTAGACATGAAGTCCTTGCCCATGCCTATGTCCTGAATGGTACTATCTAGATTTTCTTCTAGGGTTTTTATGGTATTAGGTCTAACATTTAAGTCTCTAATCCATCTTGAATTAATTTTCATATAAGGGGTAAGGAAAGGATCCAGTTTCAGCTTTCTACTTATGGCTAGCCAATTTTCCCAGCACCATTTATTAAATAGGGAATCCTTTCCCCATTTCTTGTTTCTCTCAGGTTTGTCAAAGATCAGATGGCTGTAGATGTGTGTTATTATTTCTGAGGACTCTGTTCTGTTCCATTGGTCTACATCTCTGTTGTGGTAACAGTACCATGCTGTTTTGGCTACTGTAGCCTTGTAGTATAGTTTGAAGTCAGGTAGCGTGACGCCTCCAGCTTTGTCCTTTTGACTTAGGATTGTCTTGGCAATGCAGGCTCTTTTTTGGTTCCATATGAACTTTAAAGCAGTTTTTTCCAATTCTGTGAAGAAACTCATTGGTAGCTTGATGGGGATGGCATTGAATCTATAAATAACCTTGGGCAGTATGGCCATTTTCACAATATTGATTCTTCCTATCCATGAGCATGGTGTGTTCTTCCATTTGTTTGTGTCCTCTTTGATTTCACTGAGCAGTGGTTTGTAGTTCTCCTTGAAGAGGTCCTCTACATCCCTTGTAAGCTGGATTCCTAGGTATTTTATTCTCTTTGAAGCAATTGTGAATGGAAGTTCATTCCTGATTTGGCTCTCTGCTTGTCTGTTACTGGTGTATAAGAATGCTTGTGATTTTTGCACATTAATTTTGTATCCTGAGACTTTGCTGAAGTTGCTTATCAGCTTAAGGAGATTTTGGGCTGAGACAATGGGGTTTTCTAAATACACAATCATATCATCTGCAAACAGGGACAATTTGACTTCTTCTTTTCCTAACTGGATACCCTTGATTTCTTTCTCTTGCCTGATTGCCCTAGCCAGAACTTCCAACACTATGTTGAATAGGAGTGGTGAGAGAGGGCATCCCTGTCTTGTGCCAGTTTTCAAAGGGAATTGTTCCAGTTTTTGCCCATTCAGTATGATATTAGCTGTGGGTTTGTCATAAATAGCTCTTATTATTTTGAGGTACGTTCCATCAATACCGAATTTATTGAGCGTTTCTAGCATAAAGGGCTGTTGAATTTTGTCAAAAGCCTTTTCTGCATCTATTGAGATAATCATGTGGTTCTTGTCTTTGGTTCTGTTTATATGCTGGATTACGTTTATTGATTTGTGAATGTTGAACCAGCCTTGCATCCCAGGGATGAAGCCCACTTGATCATGGTGGATAAGCTTTTTGATGTGCTGCTGAATCCGGTTTGCCAGTATTTTATTGAGGATTTTTGCATCGATGTTCATCAGGGATATTGGTCTAAAATTCTCTTTTTTTGTTGTGTCTCTGCCAGGCTTTGGTATCAGGATGATGTTGGCCTCATAAAAAGAGTTAGGGAGGATTCCCTCTTTTTCTATTGATTGGAATAGTTTCAGAAGGAATGGTACCAGCTCCTCCTTGTACCTCTGGTAGAATTCAGCTGTGAATCCATCTGGTCCTGGACTTTTTTTGGTGGGTAGGCTATTAATTGTTGCCTCAATTTCAGAGCCTGCTATTGGTCTATTCAGGGATTCAGCTTCTTCCTGGTTTAGTCTTGGGAGAGTGTAAGTGTCCAGGAAATTATCCATTTCTTCTAGATTTTCTAGTTGATTTGCGTAGAGGCATTTATACTATTCTCTGATGGTTGTTTGTATTTCTGAGGGGTCGGTGGTGATATCCCCTTTATCATTTTTTATTGCGTCTATTTGATTCCTCTCTCTTTTCTTCTTTATTAGTCTTGCTAGCGGTCTGTCAATTTTGTTGATCTTTTCAAAAAACCAACTCCTGGATTCATTGATTTTTTGGAGGGTTTGTTGTGTCTCTATCTCCTTCAGTTCTGCTCTGATCTTAGTTATTTCTTGCCTTCTGCTAGCTTTTGAATGTGTTTGCTCTTGCCTCTCTAGTTCTTTTAATTGTGATGTTAGAGTGTCAATTTTAGATCTCTCCTGCTTTCTCTTGTGGGCATTTAGTGCTATAAATTTCCCTCTACACACTGCTTTAAATGTGTCCCAGAGATTCTGGTATGTTGTATCTTTGTTCTCATTGGTTTCAAAGAACATCTTTATTTCTGCTTTCATTTCGTTATGTACCCAGTAGTCATTCAGGAGCAGGTTGTTCAGTTTCCATGTAGTTGAGCGGTTTTGATTGAGTTTCTTAGTCCTGAGTTCTAGTTTGATTGCACTGTGGTCTGAGAGACAGTTTGTTATAATTTCTGTTCTTGTACATTTGCTGAGGAGTGCTTTACTTCCAATTATGTGGTCAATTTTGGAATAAGTGCGATGTGGTGCTGAGAAGAATGTATATTCTGTTGATTTGGGGTGGAGAGTTCTATAGATGTCTATTAGGTCCGCTTGGTGCAGAGATGAGTTCAATTCCTGGATATCCTTGTTAACTTTCTGTCTCGTTGATCTGTCTAATGTTGAGAGTGGAGTGTTGAAGTCTCCCATTATTATTGTATGGGAGTCTAAGTCTCTTTGTAGGTCTCTAAGGACTTGCTTTATGAATCTGGGTGCTCCTGTATTGGGTGCATATATATTTAGGAGAGTTAGCTCTTCCTGTTGAATTGATCCCTTTACCATTATGTAATGGCCTTCTTTGTCTCTTTTGATCTTTGATGGTTTAAAGTCTGTTTTATCAGAGACTAGGATTGCAACTCCTGCTTTTTTTTGTTCTCCATTTGCTTGGTAGATCTTCCTCCATCCCTTTATTTTGAGCCTATGTATGTCTCTGCATGTGAGATGGGTCTCCTGAATACAGCAGACTGATGGGTCTTGACTCTTGATCCAGTTTGCCAGTCTGTGTCTTTTAATTGGAGCATTTAGTCCATTGACATTTAAGGTTAATATTGTTATGTGTGAACTTGATCCTGCCATTATGATATTAACTGGTTATTTTGCTCGTTAGTTGATGCAGTTTCTTCCTAGCCTCGATGGTCTTTACATTTTGGCATGTTTTTGCAATGGCTGGTACCGGTTGTTCCTTTCCATGTTTAGTGCTTCCTTCAGGGTCTCTTGTAAGGCAGGCCTGGTGGTGACAAAATCTCTAAGCATTTGCTTATCTGTAAAGGATTTTATTTCTCCTTCACTGATGAAGCTTAGTTTGGCTGGATATGAAATTCTGGGTTGAAAATTCTTTTCTTTAAGAACGTTGAATATTGGCCCCCACTCTCTTCTGGCTTGGAGAGTTTCTGCCGAGAGGTCTGCTGTTATTCTGATGGGCTTCCTCCCTTTGTGGGTAACCCGACCTTTCTCTCTGGCTGCCCTTAAGATTTTTTCCTTCATTTCAACTTTGGTGAATCTGGCAATTATGTGTCTTGGAGTTGCTCTTCTGGAGGAGTATCTTTGTGGCGTTCTCTGTATTTCCTGAATTTGAATGTTGGCCTGCCCTACTAGGTTGGGGAGTTCTCCTGGATGATATCCTGAAGAGTGTTTTCCAACTTGGTTCCATCTTCCCCCTCACTTTCAGGCACCCCAATCAGACGTAGATTTGGTCTTTTTACATAATCCCATACTTCTTGCAGGCTTTGTTCATTTCTTTTTCTTCTTTTTTCTTTTGGTTTCTCTTCTCGCTTCATTTCATTCATTTGATCCTCAATCGCTGATACTCTTTCTTCCAGTTGATCGAGTCGGTTACTGAAGCTCATGCATTTGTCACGTATTTCTCGTGTCATGGTTTTCATCTCTGTCATTTCGTTTATGATCTTCTCTGCATTATTTAGTCTAGCTGTCAATTCTTCCACTTTTTTTCCAAGATTTTTAGTTTCTTTGCGCTGGGTACGTAATTCCTCCTTTAGCTCTGAGAGGTTTGATGGACTGAAGCCTTCTTCTCTCATCTCGTCAAAGTCATTCTCTGACCAGCTTTGATCCGTTGCTGGCGATGAGCTGTGCTCCTTTGCAGGGGGAGATGCGCTCTTATTTTTTGAATTTCCAGCTTTTCTGCCCTGCTTCTTCCCCATCTTTGTGGTTTTATCTGTCTCTGGTCTTTGATGATGGTGACGTACTGATGGGGTTTTGGTATAGGTGTCCTTCCTGTTTGATAGTTTTCCGTCTGACAGTCAGAATGACTGTCTGTTGGTCTGTTGGACATTGCTTGAGGTCCACTCCAGACCCTGTTTGCCTGGGTATCAGCAGCAGAGGTTGCCGAAGATAGAATATTGCTGAACAGCGAGTGTACCTGTCTGATTCTTTCTTTGGAAGTTTCCTCTCAGGGGTGACTCCACCCTGTGAGGTGTGGGGTGTCAGACTGCCCCTAGTGGGGGATGTCTCCCAGCTAGGCTACTCAGGGGTCAGGGACCCACCTGAGCAGGCAGTCTGTCCATTCTCAGATCTCAACCTCGGCGTTAGGAGATCCACGGCTCTCCCCAAAGCTGTCAGACAGAGTCGTTCGCGTCTGCACCGGCCCCCGCTCTTTCCCCTATTAGACTGCAGCTGTGCGCTGTCCGCAGAGGTAGAGTCTACAGAGACAGGCAGGCTTCCTTGAGCTGCTGTGAGCTCCACCCAGTTCGAGCTTCCCAGCGGCTTTGTTTACCTACTTAAGCCTCAGCAATGGCGGGCGCCCCTCCCCCAGCCTCGCTGCTGCCTTGCGGATCGATTGCCGCAGACTGCTGTGTTAGCAGTGAGGGAGGCTCTGTGGGCATGGGACCCTCCCGGCCAGGTGTGGGATATATTCTCCTGGTGTGCCTGTTTCCTTAAAGCGCAGTATTGGGGTGGGAGTTACCCGATTTTCCAGGTGTTGTGTGTCTCAGTTCCCCTGGCTAGGAAAAGGGATTCCCTTCCCCCTTGCGCTTCCAGGTGAGGTGATGCCTCGCCCTGCTTCAGCTCACGCTGGTCAGGCTGCAGCAGCTGACCAGCACCGATTGTCCGGCACTCCCTAGAGAGATGACCCCAGTACCTCAGTTGAAAATGCAGAAATCACCGGTCTTCTGTGTTGCTCGCGCTGGGAGTTGGAGACTGGAGCTGTTCCTATTCAGCCATCTTGCTCCGCCCCTGGTCTAATTTCAATACCATTAATTTGCATATCAGTTTTCAATTTTGTCAATAGTATTTACTGAACAGCCTACTCTTTCTCACCGATCTTGCAATAAGCCCTCTATTGTATATGGGGTTTCCATAACTGTGTGAGAGGATGTTTATAGTTAATATTTCATTTCATCAATCTATTTCCAAATATAACACTACCTTAGTAACTATAGCTTATATTATGTCAGATGTTGATATCTTTCATCTTGTCCTATTTCTTTAATAGTGTTTTGGCCTTTGACCTTATTTGACCTCTGCACATATTTTAGAAATCTAAATATGAATTTAGGAAGAGCTGAAATCTTTGTAATACTGAATTCTTCAATTTATGATTATGGTGTGTATCTCCATTTATTTAGTTCTTCTTAAATTTTACTCAATAAAATTTGATGATTTTATAACAATAATTCTGTGAAGAATCGAATACTTTGAACATTCAAACATTGCCATTGAGAACAAGAAGAATGGTTAAAACACTTTTTAAAAAAAAAGTTTCACTGATAATTGAAGACATCAGAGAGCTACTAAGAAAACCAAGAATTAAGGAGAAAAAAGGCTGAGGAAGGAAGAACTGTGCGGTGACAGAAGTCAGTCTTTTATGAGAAATCCATATAAACAGCTAATTTAAAATGACAAAGGAATGAATAGTAGGTAGTAAGTCTCATGGGACCAGAAGCGAGGAATATGGACATAAGAGATTACAAGTTGGAAAGCTGACTCCAATTCATGTGCAGGTTTATCTTCATACATGTACTATAGTCAGAAGCTTAGTATGCAAGGTAGACAAGATGCCAGTCCAAACACCTCAGAAAATCATAGTAGATAATTTGCATTCTTGTGCAGGTGATAAGTTTTACACTTCTTTGGCACCTTATACGTTCTATTAATTTTTGGCCTTGACATATCTAATAAGAAGTTTTCATTCAGTTTAATCACGGCTTCCTTGTATGTAATGGGTCATTTTTTGCCTAGGTACTATCAAATTCATTCTTTATTTTTGGCTTTCAATCGTTTGATATGATGAGCTAAAGTGATATTTGAGTTTATGCTGTCTTGGAGTCACTAAGTTTCTTGAATGTATTCATTTCAGTCTGTCATCACATTTGGGAAGATTTCTGGTTTTGTAATTAGTTCTTCAAATATTAATTCTGTGTTTTTAAATCATTTCTTCTTTTTCTGTGGTTCCACTTACGTACCTTTGGATAAAATTATTTCTCAATCCCTGAGGTTCCATTCATATTTTAAGGTGTTTCTTGCCTCCTTTTGTGTTAAATAATGTATTTGAATCTATCATAGATTTCCCTGACTATTTCAAAATCTGCATCATTCTATTACTTTTATCTAGTGGATTTTTTTATTTCAGATATTATATATTTTTTTTTAATTTACATTTTAAAATATTCCACTTCGTTACTGATATGGCTTATCTTTTAGTTTATTAAACGTATGTTCTTTAACTTTACTGAGCACAGATACATTAACTGTTTTAAAATCATTTTATTATCATTCTAATGTTTAGATTACCTTGGGATTGTTACCTGTTATTTTTTCAATGAAGAATGGTTTACATCTTCCTTTTTTCATGTTGGATAATTTTGAATTGATAATGTGAATGTTATGTTCCACAGACTCTGGATTTTTGTACTGTTCTTCCGGTGAGTGTTGATAATTTCATGCTTGCTTTGGTGGTTGCACAGATTTCATTTAAGAATGCTTTCAGTCTGCTCTACCCATGCATGGCCCAGGAGTCAGTGAGAGACATAAACAATCTTCATACACAGAATGTGGTATCCGTCTTTATGGCTTTACCTTTCCAGTATTATCTTCATCGTATGATAATTTCACTAGATCTTCCACCCAGACATATGTATTCTGTTGGAGTTTAGCTTGACTCTACCATCACCACAATTATAGCTACTGCATGGGAAACCCACAAAAATAAATAACCCATTCTCTATTATTCATTTCATCTAATCTGTCTTCTAATTTTTTTTTCAAAGTCTACAGGCTTCGATAACTTTTCCAGAGCCCTCCAGTAATGGATTTGTGTTTTGTCAGAAGTTAAAGAAAGGTCAGGTTTTCAGGAAATCATTGCCCTACAAAAGAAACAAAACTCCATCCCTCTTTCATCACTTCTAAAGTATCTCTGCTGGAATTTCTAATCTATTTAAAGATTTCATTCAATGTTTTACTAGTTCCTTTAACATATATTTCTTAGTTATATTAAAGTCTTGGTCTATTTATTCCAATATCTAGGGCTCTCTGGTTGTCTTTCTATTAACTGTTTCTTTTGTCTTAAATTGAGGCCATATATTCTTTCCTCTTTGCATGCACCATAATTTGATATTATGCTAGACAATGTGTAAAAAACAAAAGAGTGAATAAAATACTGGCTATCCCAGAAAAGGACATGGCGGAAAAGGACATGGCCCTTATCCTGGCACATTGCTAGTACCTGGGGGCTGAGTCAATATAAGCTGCTTTTGAGCTGGGTCTGAGCTTCGACAGAGATTTAGTTTGAACCAATTCACCACATGCTTCAAATACTTTGAGGGCACAATCAGAATGTTATTTTCAGTAGAGCTTTGATTCTCAACACTTGTAAGATTTTGCATATCTCTTTGTACTTACAGATCAGCTATCAACTTTCATACTGGTAGGACACACTTCTCTGCAGGCTACCCATCAGTTTTTGTGTTTTTGTTTGTTTGTTTGTTTGGTCTACTGAGGAATTATCTTTGCTCCCGTGACCTCTCCTGGGCTTTATTTATTTATTGTCACGGAAGGACTCTCTTCACTCTGTCACCCTTCCCCTAGGCTTTGGAGAACCATTTCTGTGTTCTCGGTGAAGGCTCAGTGGCTTCAGAGGAATTTTTCTCAGCGCTCCTGATGAGTCCCCAGCCTGTAAAGGTATGTTACATTTTATTCAGTGCCATGTACCCCAGAGAGATTTTCCTTATCTCTTGACCTGTCCAATGCATGTACTTGAAATACACCAGGACAAAGGGCTTTATTTAGACTCTCCTTCCTCCCCACCCTGGCTTAAATGCACTATCCTTTGTTCATCCAATGAACATCTGTGGGAAATTGTTGGTGGGTGAATGCAGACTTATATTACCAGGATCTTCCAAATGCTAATCCTTCATGCCAGGCTTCGTGCATTGCTAAAAGTGTGGCTAGTTTTTTCTTAACCCATCTGTAGAGAATTCTTTTTCTTCCTGCCTGAAAGCAGTCATGGGCTTCTCCTCTTATAGGAAAGATTCATAACTTTCTGCATCTTCTAGGATGTAGCTTTTTTAGTGTCTTTGCTTATTGTGCTCAGTTATGCTAAAGCAAAACAAAAATCAAACAAAAAGATAAAAAGCCAAATAATTTTATCTTCTGTATCTTGCTATCATTCTTAGGATAGAAACAACAGTAGTATGTTGTTATTATTATTATTATTTTTACACACTAACTGGAAGCAGAATTGGGTTTACAGGTATTCAGTTTTCCTAAATAGTTGTTTTGTTTTTTATGAAAATATATAAAGAAAATAAAATTTAATATTTCACAATATTCCCAACATTTCTACTAATTTTCTATTCTTTACAATTCTTTTTAAATTTTACATTAAAAATTATTTCCATAGGTTTTGGGGAATAGGTGATATTTAGTTACATGAGTAAGTTCTTTCATGGTGATTTGTGATATTTTGATGAACCAATTTATTTTTTTCTTTTTTAATATTTTCACCTTTATTTTAGGTTCAGGGGTACATGTATAGGTTTGGGATATAGGTAAACTTGTGACTCAGGGGTTTGGTCTACGGATTATTTCATTACTCAGGTATTAAGCATAGTACTTGATAGTTTTTTGTTTTTTTGTTTTTTTCTGAACTTCTCCCTCCTACCCCATCTCTACCCTCAAGTGGTCCCCAGTGTCTGTTTTCTTTTCTTTCTGTCCATGTGTCCTCACTATTTAGCTCTCACTTATAAGTAAGAATATGCAGTATTTTGTTTTCTGTTCCTGTGTTAGTTTGCTAAGGATAATAGCCTTCAGTTTCATTAATGTTCCTGCAAAGGACACAATCTCATTCTTTTTTATGGCTGCATAGTATTCTATGGTGTATATGTGCCACATTTTCTTTATCAAGTCTACTGTTGATAGGCATTTAGGTTGAGTCCATGTTTTTGCTATTGTGAATAACGCTGCAATGAACATATGTCTTTGTGTTAGAAAAATTTATATTCTTTTGGGCATATACTCAGTAGTGGGATTGCTGGGATTTTTATACACAAAAAATTTAACTTTTTATTTGTTCATACTTATTACAAATTTTTAGACAAGCATAAAATGTTTCAATTTTCAATTGAAAACATGAATAACAGCTATATTTCAACATTAAGCATGGCAAATTAATTTTTACATTATTATGAGATTTTAGGAAGATTCGATTAAAGATTAATTTGAAAATAACATATTTAGATTTCATTTGAAACCATTTACTATATGTACTTATTGTATTCCTATAAGTACATAAATAATATGTACTTATTTTGTTCCTTTTATATTTTAAAAACACTAAAAAACGTATAGAAAATCAAAACATGTCAAGAAGAAAGGAAACAAAAGAAAATATATAAACTAAAGGTAGAAATAAACCAAATATAATGCAGTACATGCTAAAATTTGATAAATAATATTAATATTTGATAAATTTTAGATATATAGTAATAACTAATATAGTTTAATGTTTTCTAAGCTTTGTACTTTTCATTATTCTGTTTTCTTTTCCATATCTTAAGAAATAGCCAACAGATTGAGAGTCGAGCATTTGAATGGTGTCTCACTTATTAATCTTTTTTCTTTCTACTCTAAATTCACTCTTCATTGTCTACTTGTGATATTAGAACATTTACATCTCAGCAGCTGGCATGATGGAAACTTCATCATGAGTAGGTACTCTATTGTATGATTTTTCTTAGCAAATTTCCAAACATTCCTGTGGACAGCTTCTCCTGCCATTCCACAGAGTAGTTTCCCAGTGAGTTCCACTCCCAGTGGTACCTTCCCATGGATGGCTTCCCCCAGCATCTCACGGGATGAGTTCACAATGAGTCCTGAACTGTGACACTTCCCCATGGGTAGCTTTCCAGTAAATCTAAAGATGTAGCACTTCAGTAACTTCTCCACCATCAAGAAGACCCTCTATAAAGAGGTCTAGACCTCAGTCCTGGATGTCATGCCTCTTGTAGACATGTTCTTACTTGGGTGCTCTGCAGCAGCCCTAGGGGTAGTGGTTACTCCGTATACCTTCTATTGCTCTATTCTTTAGAATATGCTTAGTATATACTTTAACTACTCCAATTTGCTGTTCAAATCAATGGATAATTCCTCTCCCTTGCTAGGAACCTAATAGAGGGAAGCACTACCAAAGAAATAGGACAGGCTCTATTTGTTGTTTATTCTGGTTTATACAACCCAGAAGAAAGAATAATATGTTAATAAACATCATTAGTAGAATGCTGTGGAAATCTAGAATGGCAATATTGAAGAGCTGTAAAAATTAAGAGAGATATCACAAACTTAATCTGAAGATGGAGAATCTAAAATCAGTTTATACTCAGGGATATAGGTAAGCAAATTTAGAGAATTATTTTAATGGTAATTAGGAATCAAAGATTAGATATTAAATACAGAGTCATTCTCAGGCACTAAGAAAAGGCAATATTCCATTATTAGCATTACTAAAGCATTAGTCTAGTTATCAAGATATATCAAAGCACAAGAAACAAGTGTGGGCATAATTTCCAGAATAACAGGTGATTTTAATTTTCTATTTATACATTTGCATATATTTTATGATTTTTTATGATTAACATGCATTATGATATAATGAGGAAAACATACATTTAAGAACATTTTAAACAAATGTCATGGAATATAAATATTTAGTTATGTCTCAAAGCAAGGCAAAAGTCCAATGATTGGCACTAATCTTCACAGCTGTAGGGAACAACAAGCAAGAATGCCTTAATGCTCACAGTAGTGCTGATTTAGGCTATTAAAATATTTCTACAAAATTTAAGAACTATGACAAATTGTGACAAATCAGGATGGTACATAGAGATATCAAGTTTTTCCAGAGTTGGGGTAAAGGGGGAGTATTCTGTGGAAACTGAAAAATAACTAGATATCATAACTGAAACTTTCTTTTTTATCACTAATTCTTATAACAATCTGGTATGAATAAAATGGAAATATATATATACACACACACACACAAACATATCTTGTGTGTATATATACATATCGTATATATGTATGCATAATGTATATGTACATATTATGTATGTTTCCTGTGCATATGTTTATATATATACATATATGTTAATAAATATTCATTCTTAAATGTATGTTTTCCTGATTAAAACATCTTCTTTATATCAGTGGTGAATCCAAGAATATGAATCAATGTTTCTTATAGTACCTAGTACTGAAGAAAAAGAAACAAAAAAGACATCCATTTTCCCATCCTGCCAATTCCATTTATTTTTCCAACTTTTGGATGTCTTAGACATCCTAGATCTACTTTACTTCAGCCTTTTACTCCTAAATATTTTGAAAGTACTATATTAAAACAGAACCATAAATATTTTCTATGGCAAGCCTGAAACTTTCAATTGGCAATAAATTGACACAGAAAACTATTAATGCATTCAACAACCATTTTTCTTGCACATCTGTATGTGCTAGGAGTTCGACATCATATTAGGCAAAGAACACAATGATGTCTACTCCTTAAGAATGTATGATCTTTTGGATTTTAGTTCTCAAATGTGGAATTTAATCCAGACTTAAAAATAAAACTATCCTAAGATATTGTAACATTACTAAAGTATATGCTTACTTCATAACATTTGATTATAATTTGAAAATTGTTCATTTAATTAATAATGTAAAAAATTATCAAACAGAATTCATGAAATGAACAATAGGCATTCGAATTTACTTCCTATCATTTAACTCATTAGTTATTTTGCAGATGTTTGTCTCCCAATGGTTGGGTATGTGAGAAAATTGCCAGGATTCTATATGCTCTCAAAATTGAAGCCCTTAGCTTTTGTGAAGCCAAAAACTGTCTCATTAAAATTAAAATGATTCTCTCATAATAAATATATATTTTCCCGGTAAGTTCAACTCTCTACAGAACAATTTTTAAAAGGTCATTTGTTTTTTACTAAAACTAAAATAAATCTTGTACTCCTACCTTTACATTTGACAAATAAGTAGATAAATTAGAAGAAATCAGGCATTTTTGGAAAATATTTTAGGAGAATGCAATCCAATCTTTACATGAATATCTTGTTCCAGAGAATAGCATATTCTGTTGTATGAGAGTACACTGAATATATAATAATCTAACTAAATCAGCTTATAAACTTAGGAAAATGTCTTGGAAATTGAGAAAATGGGACATTATATTGATCCATTTTTTTTTACCCAACTGGTTTGTTGACTGAATTGACCAATTTGACTGTTTTGATTTTCATCTTAAAAACAAAGGTAACAAATTACATAAAATCATAAAGTAACTTTCACAGGACAAAACCAATGAAATTAAAAGTAATAAGGACAAGAATTATAAGGCTTAGCAACACACTTAAATATATATCAATATCTAGCCTCAATATGGGATATATAAACATTATCCTTATTAAATCCTGAATGAGTCAATCATTAAATCAAGTTCTGTTATGCCTGGTTTATTGTACTTGGATAAGAAAAAGATATGTACTATTTTAGTTTTCTCTTAAGACAAATGTAATAGCAGCCACATTTTATTCATACTCCCTATTTAGTCACAATTTTGAAGCCATATATTAAGCTAAAAAAGACACCATGTGAATATCTTTGAAAGACCTCTGAAGTCATTGTATCATCCTAGTTGCTTTGCTTCAGGGCATTGATACTTTCACTGGTTGGAGTCCAGCCCAGTAAAATGGATCTTAAAGTAATTCTCTCTAAAACGTTGATATTTTAAATGGGACTTGAAGATCAGCAGCGTTGTTATCACCTACAAACCTCTTAGAAATGCAGAATTTCAGGCCCCTCCCAGACCTGCTTGATTATAACCTGTATTTTGGCAAAATCCCTGGGTTTTATGTATGCACATTAATTTTAGAGTATGGATTTCCCTTCTTATCCCATACTCCCTCAAAAAACAGTTTTCTTTTGACAGATATAACTACCAGGCATAAATTACAGAGCGCACGCTAGACTATAAAGGCATGCTAAATCATGTGACTCTAAACGCACGGCCCTAAATCTATAGAAAGACTGAACTATGTGCCCCCAAATGAGATGTAGTCTTTTAATTGTAGTGGAAGTACATAATTATTAACAGCTTCCAAAGTTCTATTACCTTTTTCAACTGATTCTCTTCAGATACAACTGAGAAAATGTTTATTTGGAATTTTAGCATTGGCAATCTAATCCTCTGACACTCTGAAAGGAATGTAATGTCACGGTAATGATGAGAAACAAGTTTTTATAACAGAAAAATAAATTGTGAGTCAGGTGACAAGGATTCTGATTCCGGTTCTGGAACTTCAACTAACTAGCTGTTGAAGGGTAAGACATATCTTATATTTGATTTTGTATTTCTTACGCTAAGATCCTCCACTGAAACTTAGGAGGCATATGATTACATTTTTGTTAAATCAATTAAATAATAAATCAATCTTAAAAGTCGATCTTAATCTACTCACTTTACCTCTCTGGGTTTAAAGTCTTATTAAATGTTTACTAAGAAGGTAATTTTAAGACTTCTTTCAGAATTCTGCGAATTATGCTATTGTTTCACACACTGACACTTGGGGGAAATTGTCATTGTATCGAATTGTGAGTTTTTAAAAGTCTACCTGTAAGTGATACATACATAGCCAGCTGAAAAGTATAAACTTAAACATTGTTGCCTTTTGAAAAATAATATAGTGTTTTGTTTTACCCATTTCCTTGTGTGGTTTATTTTTAAGGTTCTCTGATCCTGTGTAGATACAGGCAGAACTAAAAAGTACGTTAAAAGTGAGTGATAATTACGACCTTTAATCTATTGAGCATTTTATTTTGTTACTGTTTATTGCCGATATTGGTAGCGGAAGGGCAGTTGATTATTTAAAAGAATCCAGTTTCAGCTTTCTACATATGGCCAGCCATAGGGTTGGGGGAGGGGGAAAGGGGAGGGATAGCGGGGTTGGGGGAGAGTGGAGGGGAGGAGGCATGGATAGCATTAGGAGATATACCTAATGTAAATGACGAGTTAATGGGTGCAGCACACCAAAATGGCACATGTATACATATGTAACAAACCAGCACGTTGTGCACATGTACCCTAGAACTTGAAGCATAATTTTTTTTAAAAAAGAAAAAAAATAAAAGAATCCAAGTTTAGAGAAGCTTGAGTTTGTCATTAACGACCTCTTCAAGAAACCACGGAAGCAAGTGCTAACAGATTTGCTATTACCTGAGCTTATGCATTTAGTAGGACCTTGGTGAGATTCTACTTACATACATTGAATTTCTGCTAGTTCTACTAAATGGCAGTAAAGTAGTTAATGTAAGTTCCATGCAGAGCAGCAAAAAGCTATTTTTCTGCTCTCCCCTCTGTGGTTTTGGCCTCCAGTGAAATCCTGCATTTAGGCTGTAGCATCACATTTCAAAAAAGACATAGACATAATAGAGAGAGTTCAGAGGAGAGCCACAAAGATGATAAAGGGCTTAGGAAATAAGACCTATGTGGAAAGGTTAAGGCAAGTGGGCATGTTCTGTCTGGAGAAAACAAGACTGGGGAGAGACATAACTGTCTGCGAATTCGTTAAGGGATGTTATAAAGAGCAGAGGGACCAATTCTCATTAGTCAATGAGGACAGAACAAGAAGTAATAGGCTTCAATTCCAGAAGGGAAAATTCAAGTTAAATATAAGGACTAACTTTATAACAATATGAATAGTTGGGAATGGCACCAGCTGCCAGGGGAGACTGTGGAATTGTCATCATTGGAGAGATTCAAGGCTGAATCCCCATACGCATCGATCAGGAATGACTTAGTAATAATAAAATCAATCCTGCTGTGATTCACAGGGATAGATTAGCGCCCCAGCATAGGTCCTTCCAACCCCAATGATTATATGATTAAGATACCAGTACCCAAGGGGAATTGATCTGTGTATAAGGGAGGGAAGAGAAACTCTTTACAAGCTACAGCTGTAAATCTGAAAATTAAGTAATTCAGAATGTTTAGCTAAAGGACAGGCTGAATCTGCTTAGGAGATATGTAGGGATACTGAATTAAAGAGCTCAGCCTTTTTCTAAAATATTAATCTGACTTTTGTCAATATTTCAAATAAAAAATTAAGACCCATACTATTATTAATTTTTCTTATTAGTGTTCATCTCGAATGCTACAAAAATATTTAATTTATTAACAAAAAAATCAGGAGAGAATGTTCTCAAGGTCTGAAAAATAAAAACTAAGATGAAGATAATTTTAGAAAGATAATTTTCCCATGTCAGATTCAGGGTCTTCCCTTTCATTTAAAAATGTGTTTAAATGATATTTTTACTTCAGACGTTCCCGAGGGTTTTACTTGATGGGCATGCGACTCTAATTAACATCCAAGATCCACATAATTCAATCATAGTGTAGGTCAAAATTACCAATTCAATTTTTTAATCTTAAAATTGATTTCTGTGTCTGTGATGCTCAGAGTGAATTTCAGCATTATCCAAAGCTTTCTATTTTTCCATGCTCTCTGCCTTATCATACTGGCCTTTGCTAACACTATAGTAGTTACTTTTGAATCTTTGAAAAGTCAGTGTTTAATTTTTTAGTTTACTTTTCCCCTTTCTACCTTTCCAGTTTACCTTTAAGAAAAAAAACATACTGCCGTTTTTTTCCCCTGAGGAGGCTGTGTTATTACTACCGTCCACATCATCAGGGTTACAGCACTTGCAGTAGTAGATCATCCCTGTGCTGTCATGGTGATGATATATGATGGAAAAAGCCATCCATCTGAAAATCTAAGGCACAAAGGCTGAAGCAATAATGAGGTAGCCTAGCACAAACCTGGCATGCACAGCACTCGGCATTTCCCCCCAAATAAAAGTGGACTACCCTGTAAATTGAAAATCTTTAGATAGGGAAACTCTCGAAGATGATTTTTTTTTTCTTTTTCTTTTTTTTCTTTTTTCTTTTTTCTTTTTTTTCTTTTTTTTTTTTTTTTTTGTGCTTAGAGGCCTTTTATGTCTCCCAAAACATTAAAAAATAATGAGTTTCTGAATTAAAAACCTTTCAAAGGTTCTCACTTCCATTTCTCTTTTATTTTTTTCCCTCTCATGTCTATTTTTCTCTTCCTATTCCCATTGCCACTACCCTAAACTTACCCTTTGAGTATCATTCTCCTGGACAATTAAAGTTATCCTGATCTCTCTACTTTCTCTGTTCTCTTTGTGCTCTAATTCTCTTTTCATAACTGGCTAGGCTAATTCTAGTACATGCTACATTTATTAGATCACTCTTCTAATTAGAGATTTTGTAATTTCTCCCATGAGCTATCAAATACAGTTCAATTCCATAGCTTTGCATTCAAAGCCCTCAAAAATTTAGCTTTGGTTTATTTTTCCAGCTGTAAAGAACACTGCCTTTTTATCTGTACTCTACATTGCCAAATAAGAATACTGGTCTTTCAGAATGTGACTTGAACTTCTTGTATCTTTGTGCTTTGGTGGACCCTCCACCTGAGATGCAAAACAAATAATGGGCAAGCTTTATTCTAAGACATACCTGAATTCAAATGTACTTCCTATGACCTCAGACAAGTTGCTTTACCTCTCTGGCCCTCAATTTTTTCAACAGTAAAATGGGGATAACAATCCCATTTCAAGGAATTCTTGTGAGGCATGAATGGTGAAATGCATACAAAACTCTTAGCATAGAGGCAGGGGCATGATAGTCAACAAAGTCAGCTCCTCTTATATGGTTTGGACATTATTATTAATTTTTCAGTGCATTCTTTAATGGTGATTCTGATGCCACTCAGTGAGACTTCTCTATTTCATTTTTCATTTCTCTTGAGCTTTCCTTCTTGTGATCTAGCAAAACATTTTTATATTGCATCTGCTATATCCTGCCATCTTTTATATTTTGCATATAGGAAACGTAAGTCTTCCCAAAATGTCTTAGGGGTGGAAACTATATATATATATATATATAGCCAACTAGAAATAATCAACACATAGAAGGTACTCAGCACATTTTCAACAAATCAGTGTTTTAATATGTATCTTTTTGCCCAGTGCCAAGCCTAAAAGGGTTTTGGATTTCCTTAAAATAAACCATGATGGAATAAAACTTCTAGCACATTTTCGTTGGCAGGACAGATTAATGCAATTTGAACCAGTTGTTATATACTCTCAGGACAAAAGTAAAGTTAAAGCTAGTTTTTGTGGTAAGATTTGTTTTTTACCTTCAACACTTAAATATTCTTTAATGAAAAAAAAGTCACTAAAATCTTAAAGCCTACTGGTGCATCCTAATTTAAATAACTATATTTCTTTAAGCTACTCTTCACTTAATACTATTTATAAACCTTAGCAACTGGTATGCTGGCAAACTTGTACTCATTTCAGAAGGTTTTATCCCTCTAATTTTAACCCCTTTTGTTATAAGAAATATGTCTACCACTTTACCAGTTGAAAAGTGTATCATTTTCTAGGTCCCTTCAAGTACTTTATATAAATTGACCCCTTCAAAAACATAATAAAGTTAGCATCTAAATTTTCTTCTTCAGTTCCAAATTGAATCCTAGCATGATCAACAGTAAAATAGAAACGGAATCTAAAAGGACAATAATTTTTCCTTGCAGTCAATGGATGAATAATATAGTACTTTTGCTTCTAAGATAATCAGGGAGGTCTTTAACTCAAAGATTAACTTTTTTCTACTTTTGGATTACTAATAACTCTATCTGATTATTGCATCGTGCTACCTGCCCACTAGTTTCTTCCCTTGTCACTTTCTCCCTTGCTTTGTGTGCTCCAGCATTACTGACCTCTTTCGGTCCCTGCTAGACTTCTTCACCATTGCATGTACTATTTTCTCAGACTCTGCTCCTCCCATTTTTGGCACTTAGATACTTTGTAGTTTGCACTGAATATTCCTTCCTTAGAAAAGCCTTATATTACACCCCATCCCACTGATCAGTCTAGATAAGTCTCTACTGACATCAAAAACATCTGTACTTCTCCTTTATACTATGTACAACAATGTAATAAAGATGGTAAATTTGTATACATATTTGCTTAAAATATATTTTGCTGCTTAGAATGTAAGCTCAATAAATGAGGGAAATATGTTGACTGTATCTCTGTGTCTCCCAAGCCTATAGTTCAAAAGATCCTCAAGAAAAATCTCTTGAATTGAATGGAGAAAGTATGTTACTAAACCAGCCATTTTCCATTGAAAAATCAGGTAATGGGACATCCATTCCTCCATCATCATCTGCTTAAAAACTACCCAAAAAGCCTCTTCTTTTGGAAAAGACAACCTCAAAATCTTATTGTGATTTATATTTACTATGCTAAAATAAAACAGATAAATCTAATATAAAGAAAAAATATCTTCCTTTAATTTTTTAAAAATAGTTTGCTTGTACAGATTTAAAATGAATAAATGAGTCATTACTTAAGTGGTCCTAAACATTTTGTAGGTAACTTAATATAATTTTGAGCCAGGCAATACAGTGAAAACAGATAATTTTTCTTACTTATGAAAGACATTTGTATCTGCCAAGGTCTTCCTGGCTGGTAAGTGTTTTATAGTTTGATCTTCCCAGGAAAATGATGTAAGGGTTATCTAAACTCAGATTCAACCAGTTTGAGCCTTTGGTTTAGCAGTTGTAAATTTCATCATCTATATAGAACTTTGATCACTTCCAGTTACCAGAAACATTCTGATCTGAGGTATGAGCGTCAAATACCCATGTAAAACAACTTTGTTATGTGCTTCAGTTGTCTGAATCTAACTGCTGTTATTTCTCCCATTTTAAGGAGGCTTGGGAGTTTGGTACCAGATAACCAGTGGGGATGTGCATCTCTATATGGGCATTATTTCAACGGCCACACGATAAAATTTTCTACCTGGACTTTTTGAAGTAAACATTTTTAGTGTAGTCAATAACAAGTATTTGCTCAGGACACATCCAATGACTAAATCATTAAATTTACTGAATAGAAAGCATTATCTGTAACTAAATTCTATATGGCTTTACTGTCATCCTTCCTGGCACCTCCTCAGAGAACCACTTCCACTCTTTTTGGAAGAGAATGGTTATTGGTGAATAATGGCAAGTTGGAGTTGACAAACATTCTTTAGTTAGAGACAGACAGGGCTCTCGGTAAGTCTTCCTGTCTGGATTAGTTTTATACTTTTCTCCCCTGTAACTTTCTCTCTCTCTCTCTCTCTCTCTCTCTCTCCTCTCTCTCTGTGTGTGTGTGTGTGTGTGTGTGTGTATGTGTGTGTGAGATGCAATTCATGTGTAGTAGTATGAACACTTGTTCTGGAGTCCGAGTGCCATGGTTTGATTATAGGTCTACCTTTTTTACAAGGTAGTTGGCAATCTTTTTTACAAGATTGCCACTATGCATTTTGTTTTCCTTATTTGATCACTGTTAGTATCTACTTATAGAACTAAATAATCTATTTGGAGTCCTTAACACAGTGTCTTGCATATATTAAATCCTAAGGATTAGCAATGATCAGTGCACATGCTATGAATTCTGGATTTTTGTCCCTATCACCAAGTACTCATACAATTAATCTCTCTTTTCGTCACATTATTTTACACACACCACACATACACACACACACACACACACACATATATATATATATTTAAATTCTCCTACAATTTATCTGTCCGGTTATTCCAAGTCCAATTATACTCTGTCCGGGCACTGCTGCTGCTTTTCTTCACACCAACTGTCTTCCAAACTTCTCCCATTTCATTTGGTTTATCCATTACAATGTCATGTATAGGTTCACTGTGCTCATTGTTCCTCGCTCCTTCACTGCCATTTCTCAACCAAGGCTGTGTGCTCCACAGTCACCTATGGCCCTTCAGCAGCCCATCCCCCAAAAGCTGCTATCTTGTCTCTTCTGGGCTTTTACATCTAAATTTCCCACCCTTAAATCTCTCTCTCTCTCTTTCTCTCTCTCTCTCTCTCTCTCTTTGAAAAGTGGGAAGAACTAATTATTTTGTTACATAAAATCCCACAGTTCTGATGTGCTGGAAGAAAGGTAATTACTCTTTGGAATGTGCACATATATAATTTCTGCTCTGAAAGCGTCCCAACGTAACTATGAGGCGAAGTCAAAGAACTTGTTTCTCGCATCATCCCTGTTACTGTTTGAGACACCGGAGAGGTATTTTCATTTTAAAATTTTCTATTATGTTTTGTTTGTTAAATATGCATAGTCCATATAGCTACAATCTACCCATCCTCTCAATTATTCCAAAATATTTGAAGACCTACATTATAGGGTTTCTATGATGATTAACTTAACACATAAATGGTAATTATTACAGAGCCTGAAAGACAGAAATCATGCAGACTGCATTGTTATTACTAGTAGTAGGGAGCAGTGGATTTGGTGGTATTGGTGGTGCGTATAGTGGTAGTAGTGGTGATGGTATTGTTGTTATTAAAAAAAGAAAATCAAGGGAACATTTTTTGACTAGAGATTCATTAGAAAAGTATACATAGCTCCGCTCACAGCAACTCACTCAATCCAGATGACATGGTGACATAAAAAAGAAAATGAAAGCCACAGTTAGTTGATATTTACATACTAATTAGTAAACATATTTTCCCAAGAGTTATTTCCATACTAATCTCTGGATTTTTGGGGCTTATGGAAAATTTTAAATGTTTATGGGATAGACATGACTTCAATAGTATTCCTTTAGTGTCGTTTACCAACCATGGTTTCACTGTGGAAACCAGAAGTGATCTAAAGAATATTGAAGTTGAAAAAGTACAAGCAAGATTTGAGTATAAACCACCATATCCTAATTGAATTTTATTTTTATTTCCTCTTCATTGTGTTCCTAGATCAGCAGATCCTGCTTATTCATTTCTTAGTGTTACATTTCACCTCATTCACTAGCTGTACTTCTTGAAGATTTTGTTCATTTATAAAATCATTTCTGATAGTATTAAGAGGGAACATTCCTTTCCTCAAAATCTACACTTGACACTGAGTAGACCTAACAAAAATTGACTTTTGCATTATAGAAAATAATATCATTTGATAAAATATATAGTACACACTTTCAAATAACTCATTTTCCTCCTAGATTGCCAGGAAATTAGAAATCGGATTTTTGTAGTAGACATATACTAGATAAAAGTTCAACCAGATTAATTCATATCTCCACCATAGTGCCTCATGTTACCTATCTAGAATTTCTCTCAAAAACAAACAAAAGTTAAATTATTATTGTTCTAGAAAAGTAAGGGAATTTCAGGTGAAACTGATGAAGTGACTTTCACTATGAATAATCCAACCTCATTTAATGAGAGACATATAAAAATAATAACGTATACTTAAAATTATATTGGGTAAAGGTGCACAATACAAAACTCATTTAGTTTTGCCTTAGACCCATCAACTCTAAAATCGGTAATACCTAAATTAACTTTTATCCTGATGTACGCAGTCTATGGAGTGATTAACAGTGTACCAAACAACAACAGTCACTCTCAGATTGAGAATTTATGTTTGCAGATATTGTAGAGGGACAGGAAAGAGGCCAACTATGCTGTCCTATTATCTTACCAAGTCAGATAATTCAATTTCTGCTGGAGAAACCGTATCTAGGCATAAAAATTTGTCTTACACATTCTGATGCTAAACCCAGCTAAAAGTTCCCAAATGAATGATTCTCAAAGGTAAGAGATTCCCCGAAGAACAGTGTAGAAATGCAATCATAGCCATACCAACATATGCTGAAATTTCCTAAAACCACAAGCTGATGGACATGATGAAAGCTGAATCTCTCAATAATTACATGGGGGAAATGTCTGCACAAATGTAGCTGAATGCTTGTGAACAGCAAAGTATGTGTATTTATGATTTTACTCCTTTTGAATCTAGGAAATTAGTATGAAATTCATAAAGTGCCATAAACTATAACACAAAATAATAGAATTCACTTTCATCAGTATAAATGTTTGCTCACCCATTTCTTGAAGAAAATTATCAATATTTTGAGGAAAAATTTCAGAGTACAATGAAATGGAATTACAATCTTGCTCAAGCACCTCCAATAAATTAACAAAGAACTGAACTAATGAAGCAAATATCTTTAGCTGATGAAAGTATTTGTTATCACATTCATCAGTTAGCCTCACATACTTAAATAACTATGAAATGTTTAAATAGTTGGAAACAGAATTCACAGTTGGAGACTGATTTGAATAATTGTTAGATTTGCTAAATAAGTAAATAAATACAAAGAACAGTAAGAACAGACCAAAGAATAAAATAGAGAAAGAATTATAAAACTAAAGAAAGGAAAACTGGAAAAGAAAACACAAACAGTTATTAACATTAAAAGGAGAGTTTTAAAACGTGTGTTTCACTGGGACATAAAGCACAAGATAACAAATTTATTTTTTTTTTAGACTTTCAGGTTCAAGGGTACATACGCAGGTTTGTTATGTAGGTAAATTGTGTTCCACAGGGGTTTGTTGTACACATTATTTTGTAATCCAGGTAATAAGTGTAGTACCCAATAGGCCATTTTTTTGATCCTCAAGACTGCTCCTACCCTCCATCCTCAGGTAGGCCTGAGTGTCTATTGTTCCCTTCTTTTTTTTTTTTTTTTTTTTTTTTTTGAGACGGAGTGCTCCGCCTCCCGGGTTTACGCCATTCTCCTGCCTCAGCCTCCCGAGTAGCTGGGACTACAGGAGCCCGCCACCTCGCCCGGCTAGTTTTTTGTATTTTTTAGTAGAGACAGGGTTTCACCGTGTTAGCCAGGATGGTCTCGATCTCCTGACCTCGTGATCCGCCCGTCTCGGCCTCCCAAAGTGCTGGGATTACAGGCTTGAGCCACCGCGCCCGGCCTTATTGTTCCCTTCTTTATGTCCATGTGTACTCAATGTTTGGCTCCTACTTGTAACCAAGACTATGCACTATTTGGTTTTCTGTTACTGTATTAATTTGCTTAGGATAAAGGCCTTCAGCTCTATGTGTGTTACTACAAAGGACATGAGAACTAATTCTATTTTTATGGCTTCATAGTATTCCATGATGAAGATGTACTATATTTTCTTTATACAGTCTACTGTTGATGACCATTTAATTTGCTTCCATATCTTTGCTGCTATGAATGAAAGAGCAATGAACATAGGCATGCATGTTTCTTTATGGTAGAATGATTTATATTTCTTTGGGTAAATACCTGGTAATGGAATTGCTGGATTGAATGCTAGTTCTGTTTTATGTTCTTTGAGAAATTACCAAACTGCTTTCCACAGTGACTGAACTATTTTACACTCCTATTAACAGTGTATACGCATTCCGTTTTCTCTGCAACCTCACCAACAACTGTCACTTTTTAACTTTTTAGTAATAGTCATTCTGACTGGTATAACATGGTATCTCATTGCAGGTTTGATTTGCATTTTTCTCTGATGATTAGTGATGTCAATAATTTTTTCATATTCTTGTTGGCTTCAGTTATATATTCCTCTGAAAAGTGTCTGTGGATGTTCTTGGCCCAATTTTAATGGGATTGATTTTGTTAATTTAAGTTGCTTATAAATTCTGGTATTAGATCTTTGTTTGATGCATACGTTACAATTTTTTTCCATTCTGTAGGTTTTCTGATTACTCTGTTGATAGTTGCTTCCGTTTTGCAGAAGCTCTTAGTTTTTTAGGTCTCATTCGTCAATTTTTGTTTTTCTTACACTTTCTTTTGGTGTCTTTGTCATGAAATCTTTGCCCATTCCAAATGGTATTTCTTCAGTTTTCCTCAGTGTTCTTACAGTTTAGGTTTGAAAATTAAGTATTTAATCCTTCTTAAGATCATTTTTTATATAGTGTAAAGAAAGGTTCTAGTTTCAGTCTTCTGCATATGGTTAGCCAGTTATCCCAGCACCATCTTTGAAAAGGGAGTCCTTTTTCTATTGCTTTTGCCAACTTTGTAGAACATTAGGTGGTTCTAGGTGTGGGACTTTATTTCTGGACTCTCTATTCCATTCCATTGGTCTATATGTCTATTTTTGTACCAGTATTATGCTATTTTAGCTACTGTAGACTTATGGTATAGTTTGAAGTCAGGTAATATGATACCTCCATGTTTGTTCTCTTTTTCTTTTTGCTTAGAATTGCTTTGCTTTGGTTATTAGGTTTTATTTTTCTCTGTATGATTTTTAGAATAGGTTGTTCTAATTCTGCAAGAAATGACATTGATACCTTTATAGAAAGAGCATTACATCTGTAAATTACGTTGGGCAGTATGGCCATTTTAACAGTATTGATTCTTCCTATCCATGAGCATGGAATGATTTTCCGTTTGTTTATGTCATCCCTGATTTCTTTCAGCAGTGTTTTGTAATTCTCATTGTAGAGATATGTCACATCCCTGGTTAGCTATATTCCTAGGTGTGTTTTTTTTTCTTTATGATTATTATGAGTGGGATGGGATTCTTGAGTTAGTCGTAAGCTTGAATGTTGTTGGTGCATAAAAATGCTACTGATTTTTGTACATAAATTTTATGTCCTGAAACACTGCTAAGAGTCTTTGCAGATCTAGGAGCTTTGGGGAAGAAACTATGGTGTTTTCTCAGAATAAAATCGTATTCTCTGCAAAGAAAGACAGCTTTATTTCCTCTCGTCCTATTTGGATGCCCTTTATTTCCTTTTCTTGCCTGATTTCTCTGGCCAAGATTTCCAGTATTACATTGCATAGGAGTGCTGAGAGTGGAGATCCTTGACTTGTTCCAGTTCTCCAGGTGAATGCTTCTAGCTTTTGCCCACTTTGTAAGATATTGGCTGTGGGTTTGTCATAGATGGCTATTATTTTAAAGTGTGTTCTTTCAATATCCAGTTTGCCGAGGGTTTTTAACACAAAGGGATATTAAATTTTATGGAAAGCCTTTTCTGCTCTATTGAGGTACTCATTCGGCTTTTGTTTTTAGTTCTGTTCATGTGATGAATCACAATTATTTATTTTTGCATGTTGAACCAACCTTGCATCCCAGGATAAATCCTACTTGATCACGGTGGATTAGCTTTTTGATGTGCTGCTGAAGTTGGTTTGCCAATATTTTGTTGAGGATTTTTGCATCTCTGTTCATCAAGGATATTGGTCAGTGTTTTCTTTTTTCCATTGTATGTCTGGAAAGATTTAGTATCAGAATGATGCTTACCTTACAGAAAGATATAGAGAGAGTCACTTCTCCTCAGTTGTTTGGAATAATTTCAGCAGGATTAGTACCAGCTCTTCTTTATACATGTGGTAGAAATTGGCTGTGAAAGTATCTGGTCTAGAGGTTTTTCTGGTTGGTAGGCTTTTTATTACTGATTCAATTTCAGAACTTGTTATTGGTCTGTTCAGGGTTTCAATCACTTCCTGGTTCAATCATCAGAGTTTGTATGTTTCCGAGAATTTATCATTTTCTTCTTAGCTTTTCTAGTTTGTCTGCATAGATGTGTTCATAATAATCTGTAAGAATTTCTGCATTTCTGTGGGGTTGGTTGTAATGTACCCTTTGTCATTTCTGATTACATTTATTTGGATCCTTTCTCCTTTTTTCTTTACTAATCTAGGTGGCAATCTATCAATCTTACTTATCCTTTCAAATAATTAATTCTAGTTTCATTGATTTTTTGTATTTTTTTATGTTTCTATTTCCTTCAGTTCCATGCTGATTTTGCTTATTTCTTATCTTCTCCTACCTTTGGGGTTGGTTTCCTCTTGAATCTCCAGTTTCTTTGGGTTTGAAGTTAGACTATTAATTTGAGATCTAACTTTTGATGTAGGCATTTAGGGTTATAAACTTTCCTCTTCCTACTGCTTCAGCTGTGTTCCAGAGATTCTAGTATGTAGTATCTTTGTTCTTATTAGTTTCAAAGACTGTCTTGATTTCTGCCTTCATTTTATTATTTACCCAAACGTCTTTCAGGAGCATGTTGTTTAATTTCCTTGTAATCATATAGTATTGAGTGATCTTAGTATTACTTTCCACTTTTATTTCACTGTGCTCTGAAAGTGTGCTTAGTTTTTTTTTTTTCAATTTGCTAAGGATTGTCTTATGACCAACTGTGTAGTCAATTTTAGAGTAAGTGCCATGTGCAAGTAGGAAGAATGTATATTCTGTTGTTTTTGAATACAGAGTTCTATACATGTCTGTTAGGTACATTTGGTCAAATGTTGAGTTCAGGTCCTAAATATACTTGTTAGTTTTCAGCCTTGGTTTTCTGTCTTATACTGTCTGTGGGGGTGTTGAGATCTCCCATTATTATTGTCTGTTTATCTAAGACTCTTTGTAGATCCCAAGAACTTCTTTTATGAATCTGGTGCTCCTGTGTTGGATACATATATATTTGGGATAGTTAAGTCTTCCTGTTGAAATTAAAGTTTTATCATTATGTAATGCCTTTGTTTTTTGTTTTTTGCTTTTTTTGTTTGTTTGTTTTTTGATGATTGTTGCTATAAAGTTTGTTTTGTCTGAAAATTGTCTAAAAGCAACCTCTGCATTTTTTGCTGTTTTCCATTTGCTTGGTAGATTCTTCTCCATCTCTTTACTTCGAGCCTATGGGTGTCATAGCCTGTGAGATGGGTCTTTTGAAGACAGCATATTTTTGGTTCTTTTTTTATTATCCAACTTTTGTGCCTTTTAAGTGGGGACATTTAGCCCATTTACGTTCAAGGTTAATATTGATATCTGCACATTTGATCTTGTCATTATGATGTTAGCTGGTTATTGTGCAAATTTGATTGTATAGTTGCTTTATAGTGTGATTGGTATGTGTTTAAGTGTGTTTTCTTGGTGGCCTGTAATCGGATTTTGTTTCCATATTTAGCACTCCCTTAAAGACCTCTTGTAAGGCAAGTCTGATAATAATGAATTCACTTAGCATTTGCTTTTCTGAAAAGGATCTTATTTCTCTTTTGCTGATGAAACTTAGTTTGGCTGTATATAAAATTATTGGTTGGAATTTTTTTCCTTTAAGGATACTGTTTATAGGGTCCCAATCTCTTCTGGCTTGTGGGATTTCTGCTGAAAGGTCTGCTGTTAGCCTTATGGGGTTCCCTTTGTAGGTGACCTGCCCCTTCTCTCTAGGTGCCTTTAATATTTTTGTTGACATGTTTATCTTCAATAATCTGATGACTATGTATCTTGGGGATGGTCATCTTGAGTAGTATCTCACAGGAGTTCTCTGCACTTCCTGAATTTGAATGTTGGCAGGGTTGGGGAAATTGTCGTGGAAAATATCTACACAAATGTTTTCCAGGTTGCTTGTTTCCTCTTTGTTTCTCTGAGGGATGGCAATAAGTCATACTTTTGGTTTCGTTACATGGTCCACATTTCTCAGAGGTTTTGTTCATTCTTTTTCTTTCTTTTTGTCTGACTGAGTTGATTCGAAGAAATGGTCTTCAAGCTCTGAGATTCTTTCTTCAGCTTGGTCTGCTGTAAGTTCTTGCAAGTGTATTATAAAATTCTCATAGTGAGTTTTTCAGTTCAATTTTGTTCTTTCTTAAAATGTCTTTTTTTGTCTTTCATCTCTTGTATCATTTTATTTTATTACTTAGGTTTCCTGAATTGACTTTCAACTTTTTCCTGAATATCAATGATCTTTGCCTCTATCCATATTCTAAATTGTATTTGTGTCACTGCAGCCATTTTATTCTAGTTAAGAACCATTGTTGGGAAACTAGTATGAGCCTTTTGAGGTAAGGCGGCACTCTGGCTTTTTGCTTGTCAGAGTTCTTACACTGGTTCTCATCTGTGTGGGCTGATGTTTCTTAAGTCTTTGAACTTGTTGTCTTTGGATGGTTTTGTTTTGCCTTCATATTCTTTTATGCCTTTTATAGTTTCATTATGGTATAAAATGGGTTCAGTTGACTGGCTTTTTTTCTGGAAGACATCTGGGGGTCAAGGCTTATTAGCTTATCCCTCCTGGGCTGTGTGCTCTAGCACCAGGAGGCTGGTCCTGGGTCCCTAGCTTTGTTCTCTGGCTCCTCAATGTAAGAAACCTGCCACACTGGGAGGGGTGAGGTGTTCCCAGGTCTTTGGCAACAACTCTGATGGAGAGTGCCAGCCACAATGCTACACTGGGGCTGTGGCAGTGGGGTCCATGCCTATTCTCATGCGTCAGCAGGAATAGCTCTGCAGCAGGGTTCATGTGAGTTGACAGGGGTGGGACACCAAGGGAGACAGAGTGCTATTGTCCATGCATGTTCTTGTGCTAGCAGCTGCATAACACAATTCCTGTGTAGCAGTGGGGGTGGGGCACTGGCAAGGGCAGGTTGCTGGTGGGGGCAGAGCAACGTTGTTTATGTATGGGTAAACTGGTGGGGGAGGAGAGGCAAGGTGCACCTGTATACATGTGTCAGCACACAATGGGTGGGAGTGGCTCCCATGTGGAGTGCACGCTGCGAAGTTATGAGAGGAGGCTGTGGTGGGAGGATACTGCAGCTTGGTGGCTGCACATTGGTTGGGGACAGGAGCTATGATGATGACCCCCGCATCCAAGGCTTCTCTGCAACCAGTAACAGCAAGGCTGAGGCCCCAGGAGATGTTAGTGGACAGGGAGGCACCAAGATCAGACAGATCCCACCCAAAAGATAAGGCTACTCTGTTCTGTCCAGGTCCAACAGTCATCAAATGCCAATGCGATTTAGAGGAGCATGGTGAGCCTTGGTGATGGGTGGGTGTCCCTGACCATGTTCCCCTGACCATGTTCCACTGAAGCAATTCCCATGCCAAACCCTCTGAGGTCTGCACAAGCTGTAGTCCTGCTCCTGCTACAGATCGAAACAGCTCTCCTTGTCAGCTCAGGTGCTCCTGGGGACCACAGGGTCTCCTGTAGCTAGGATTCTGGGAGGCTGTGGTGAGAGTGGGCCACTCCTTCCCTGTTCAAGTCACCTCTTCTGCAGGAGCTGCTGGGGACCAGGAACAAGTTCTACTGCTTGGCAGCTCTGTGAAGTGTTCCCAGCTTCCTCTATTCAGCTTAGGATCTGTGTTCTCTTTCCATCCACTCTAAATGTCTTCTCTCCAAAGATCTGCTTGGGGTATGCCAGTCTTCCCAATGGCCTGGTTTGATCTTGATCCATAGGAGCTGGTCTTCCTAGTTGTATCTAGTCAGCCATCTTGCACAAATGTTTTTAAAATAGAAATTATATGTCTGCTCTCAGACCACAATGGAATTAAATTGGAAATCAATAACATGAAGATATGTGGAAAAAGTTCAAAACTTAGAGGTTAAACAATGCATTTCTAAATAACATGTGGATCAAAGAAGAAATTGCACAAAAAATTTTTAAAAAATTTTTGAACCAAATGAAAATAAGAATACAACCTGTCCAAATCTGTAATGCAGCAAAATCAGTGCTTACTGAGAAATTTATAGTATTGAATTTATATAGAAAAAGAAGGAAGATCCAGAATAAAAAATTTAAGCTTCTACCTTAAGAAATAGAAAAGCAAGACACAATGAAATTCAAACTAAAGGAGAAAATAAACAATACAAATAAAAACAAATTACAAAACCAGAAATGCAAGAGAGGACATCATTATGAATCTCATGGGCATGGAAAGAATAATAAAGCAATACTATGAGCACTATATGCACACAAATTTGATAACTTAGATGAAATGGACCAATTCCTTGAAAGATACAATCTACCAAAACTCACACAAGAAGAAATAAACAATCTAAACTGCACTATAGCTTAAATAAATGGAAATAATAATTTTAAAACTTCCAAAAGAGAAACAAATAGACTCAGATGAGTTTACTGGTGAATTCTACCAAGCATTTGAGAAATAAATTATGCTAGTTCTTGAAGACAAAAGCAAAAGTAATGATTTCTAATTCTATGAGTTCGATAATACTTTAATAACAAAAGCAAACAAGATATTTTAAAAAACTACAAACCAATCTCCATCATAAGCATAGGTGCAAAAATTCTCATACAAAGCAAACCAAATGTAACTGTCTATAAAAAAAATGCACCAAGGCCACTTGGAATTTATCCAGATATTCAAGGTTGTGTCAACATTTGAAAAGTAACTAATACAATTCATCACACAAAAGGCTGAAGAAAAAAACATAATCGTATCAGTAGATGCAGAAAAAGCATTTGAAACAATCTAACATTTACCCATGATACAAACTCTCAGCGTTTTAAACTAAGAATAGAGGAGAACATTCTCAACTTGATAAAGAATATCTACAAAAAACCTATAGCTAACAACATATGTAATGATAAGAAACTAGAAGATTTCCTACTAAGATTAGAACAAGGACTCTGTATGTTTGGGAGAAAATAAGGGAAGAGAACAAGAGTCTCTGCCTGGTGATCCAAAGAATTCTCTTGGATTTTGTACAAGACCAACAAGATGATAACTCTGTGAGTCTGCAAGAACCACCCCTTATTGGACTTGGGGGTGCACCCTTAAGCAGATACAGCCTAGATTAAAAATATCCAAGTCCTTTCAAATATCTGGAAAAACTTCTAAAGAAAAATGGCTATAAATAAGCGCAAACAGATCGCAGATAAAAATCACAAAATACCTGACTCTTAAATTCCCAGACACCTAAGTACATCTATTAGCATCAGCACCATCCAGGAAAACATGAACTTGCCAAATGAACTCAACCAGTTACCAGGGACCAATCCTGAGAAACAGATAAGTAGCTTTCAGACAGATAATTCAAAATAGCTGGGTTGAGGAAACAAAAGAAGATTCATAATAACACGAAGAAAGTATTCATAATTCTATCAGATAAATCTAAAAAAGAGATTAATATAATTCAAAAGAATAAAGCTGAAATTCTGAAGCTGAAAAATGCAATTGGAACACTGAAGAATGCATCAGAGTCCTTTATAGCAGAATAGGTCAAGCAGAAGAAAGAATTGTTGAGCTTGAAGACAGGCTATTTGAAAATACATAGTCAGAGGATATGAAAGAAAAAAGGATAAAAAACAATGAAGCATGCCTACAGCATACAGAAAACAGTATCAGAAGTTCAAATCTAAGAGATTTTGTCCTTAAAGATGTGGTAAATGGAGATATAGGAGGTCAGGTGTGGTGGCTCATGCCTGTAATCCCAACACTTTGGGAGGCTGAGGCAGGTAGATCACAAGGTCAGGAGTTCGAGACCAGCGTGACCAACATGGTGAAACTCTGTTTCTACTAAAAATATAAAAATTAGCAGAGCATGGTGGTGGGCACCTGTAATCCCAGCTACTCGGGAGGCTGAGGCAGGAGAATCGCTTGAACCTGGGAGGTGGAGGTTGCAGTGAACTGAGATTGTGCCACTGCACTCCAGCCTGGGTGACAGAGTGAGACTCCACCTCAAAAAAACAAAAACAACAACAACAAAAAGATTAGAAAGTTTATTCTAAAGGATAATAACAGAATTTTCCAACCCTAGAGAAAGATATCAATATTCCAAGTACAAGAGAGTTATAGGACACCAAGCAGATTTAACCCAAAGAAAACTACATCAAGACATTTAAGAATCCAACTACCAAAGGCCAAGGATAAGGAAAGAATCCTAAAAACAGCAAGAGAAAAGAAACAACAAACAATGGAGCTCCAATACATCTGGCAGCAGACTTTTCAGTGGAAACCTTACAGGCAGCCAGGAGAAAGTGCCATGACATATATAAAGTGCTGAAGAATATATATATATATATATATTACCCTAGAAAAGTGTATTTCATGAAAATATCCTTCAAGTATGAAGAAAAAATAAGGACTTTTCCAGACAAACAAAAACTGAGGGACTTCATCAATACCAGAATACTCCTATAAGAAATACTAAAGGGAGTAACTCAATCATCAAGAAAATGACATGAATGAGCAATAAACAATCACCTGCAGGTACAAAACTCACTGGTAATAGTAAGTACACAGAAAAATACAGAATATTATAACACTGTAACTGTGTTGTAAAAACTACTGTTATCCTAAGTAGGAAGATTAAACAATGAACAAATCAAAAATAGTAACTATAAGAACTTTTCAAGACATAGTCAGTACAACAAGATATAAATAGATACAACAAAATGTTAAAAAGCAGTACAAAATTAAAGTGACTTTTTATTGTTTTTTTTTTTGCTTATTTATTTGTTATGCAAATAGAGTTCAGTTGTTACTAGGTTAAAATAATGGATTATAAGTTAGTATTTGCAAGCCTCATGACAATCTTAAACCAAAAAACATACAATGCATACACAAAAATTAAAAAATATTAAAAAAGAAGCTATGTCATGTCACCAGAGAAAATTATCATCACTGAAAGAAGACAATAATAAAAGAAAGAAAGCAGAAAGAGAATACCACAAAACAACCAGAAAACAAATAACAAAATGGCAGGAGTAAGACCTTACTTGTCAGCAATAATATTGCATGTGAATGGACTAAACTCTCTAATCAAAAGATATAGATTAGCTGAGATGAAAAAGAAAGGCCCATTGATCTGTGGCCCAAAGAAACACAACTCACCTGTAAAGACACAAATACACTGAAAATAAAGGATGGAAAAAGATATTCCATGCCAATGAAAGCCAGAAAAGAGCAGAAGTTGCTATACATATATCTGACATAATAGATTTCAAGATGAAAACTAAAAGAAAAGACAAAGAAAGTCACTATATAATGATAGAGGGGTCGATTCAGTAAGAAATAATTTTATTAATATAATGCATTAATGTCACAATATAATTTTAAATATATATGCACCCAAGAGGATATAATTTTGTTAATATATTCAAATTATAATAGAATTTTAAATATATATGCACCCCAAACTGTAGCATTCAGATATATAAAGGAAATATTATTAGACCTAAAGAGAGAAACAGGCACAAATACAATAATATCTGCAGATTTCAAGCATTAGACAGCTTTCAGCATTGGCCAGCTCTACCAGACAGAAAATCAACAAAGGAACATGACACTTAATCTACACTATAGACCAAATGGATCTAGTATATATTTATAAAACATTTCATCTAAGAGCTGCAGAGAAACATATTCTTTTCCTCAGCACATGAATTATTCTCAAGAATAAACCATATGTTAAGTCACAAAAAATGTCTTAAACCATTCAAAAAGTTGAGATAATATCAAGAATCTTCCTTGATCTTAATGGACTATAACTAAAAATCAGTAAGAAGAGAAATTGTGGAAACTAAAAAAATACATGGAAATTAAACAATATGCTCCAGAATGACCAGTGGGTCAATGAAGAAATTAAGATAAAAATTGAAAAATGTCTTGAATCAAATGATAATAAAAACACAACATACCAAAACTTATGGGATACAGCAAACGCAGTAGATGTGCCTACATCAAAAAAAGAGGGAAAACTTTAAATAAGCAATCTTATGATTCATCTTAAAGGACAAGTAAAGCAAGAGCAAACCAGACCCAAAATTAGTAGAAGAAAATAAATAATAAAGATCAGAGCAGAAATAAATAAATTTGAAATGAATAATACAATCCAATGTCAATGAAACAAAAAATGTGTTTTTGGAAGTTAAGTAAAACTGACAAATTTTTAACCAGATTAAGAAAAATAGAGAAAATCCAGATAAAGAAAATTAGAAATAAGAAAGGAGACATTACAACTGACACTGCAGAAATTCAAGAGATAATTAGTGGCTACTCTGAGCAATTACATGCCAATAAACATACAAAAATCAGCAACCTTTCTATATGCCATCAGTGAATAATGTGAAGGAGAAATTAAAAAGTAATCCCATTTACAATAGCCACACATAAAGTTAAATACCTAGCAATTAACAAAGGAAGTGAAAGATCTCTATAGTGAAGACTATAAAACATTGCTGAAAGAAATTGAAGAGGACACCAACAAATGGAAAAATATTTCATATTCACAGATTGCAAGAGTCAGTATTGTTAAAATGTCCATACTACCCAGAGCAATCTACAGATTCAATGCAGTCTTACAAAATAGCAATGGCATTCTTCACAGAAATAGAAAAAACAATCTTCAAATATATATGATACTACAAAAACTCAAAATAACCAAAGTTTTCCTGAACAAAAAGAGAAAAAATGGAGCAAAAATATTACCAGACTTCAAATTATACTACAGAGTTACAGTAACAAAAACAGCATGGTACTTGCATAGAAACAGACACATAGACCAATGAAACAAAATAGAAAACCTAGAAGAAAATCCACACACTTACAGTGAACTGGTTTTCAATAAACGTGCCAAGAACATACACTGGGAAGAAGACAGTCTCTTCAATAAATGGTACTAGGAACACTGGATATAGATATGCAGAAGAATAAAACTATATCTCTATTTCTCAGCATACCAAAAATCAAATAAAAATTAATTAAAGACTTAAATCTAAGATCTCAAACTATGAAACTACTAAAATATTGAGGCAATCCTCCAGGACATTGTTCTGGGCAAAAGTTTTTTGAGCAATACCCCACAAGCACAGGCAACCAAATAAAGTTGAACAAACTGGGTCACATCAAGTTAAAAAACTTCTGCACAGCAAAGGATACTATCAACAAATCAAAGAGAAAACCCACAAAATGGGAAAAAAATATTTGCAAACTACCCATCTGACAGGGGATCAATAACCAGAATATATAAGGAGCTCAAAGAGCTCTATAGGAAAACCTAATAATTCATTCAAAAGATGGGCAAAAGATTTGAATACACATTTCTCATAAGAAGACATACAAGGGGAAAAAGACATATGAAAACGTGCTCAACTCTGCTAAGGGACAGACTGCCTCCTCAAGTGGGTCCCTGACACCCATGCCTCCTAACTGGGAGACACCTCCCAGCAGGGGTCCACAGACACCTCATAGAGGAGAGCTCCAGCTGGCATCTGGGGGGTGCCCGCTGGGACGAAGTTTCCAGAGGAAGGAGCAGGCAGTAATCTTTGCTCTTCTGCAGCCTCTGCTGGTGATATCCAGGCAAACAGGGTCTGGGGTAGAACTCCAGAAAACTCCAGCAGACCTACAGAAGAGGTCCCCAAATGTTAGAAGGAAAACTAACAAATGGAAAGCAATAACATAAACATCAACAAAAAGGATGCTGACACAAAAACCCCATCGAAAGGTCATCAGCATCAAAGACCAAAGGTAGATAAATCCATGAAGATGAGGAAAAACCGGCACAAAAATGCTGAAAATTCCAAAAACCAGAATGCCTCTTCTCCTCCAAAGGATCACAACTCCTTGCCACCAAGGAACAAAACTGGACAGAAAATGAGTTTGATGAACTGACAGAAGTAGGTTTCAGAAGGTGGGTAATAACAAACTCCTCTGAGCTAAAGGAACATGTTCTAATTCAGTGCAAGGAAGCTAAGAACCTTGGTAAAAGGTTACAGGACTGGTAACTAGAATAACTTGTTTAGAGAAGAACATAAATGACCCAATGGAGTTAAAAAACACAGCATGAGAACTTCGTGAAATATACACAAGTATCAATAGCTGAATCAATCAAGTGGAAGAAATGACATCAGAGACTGAAGATCAACTTAATGAAATAAAGCATGAAGACAAGTTTATAGTAAAAAGAGTAGAAAGGAATAAGCAAAGCCTCCAAGAAATATGGGACTATGTGAAAAGACAAAACCTACATTTGCTTGGTGTACCGGAAAGTGATGGGGAGAATGGAAATAAGTTGGAAAACACACTTCAAAATATTATCCAGCAGAACTTCCTCAACCTAGAAAGACAGGTCTACATTCAAATTCAGGAAACACAGAGAAAATGACTATGATACTCCTCAAGGAGAGCAACCCCAAGACACGTAATCATCAGATTCACTAAGGTTGAAATGAGGAAAAAATATTAAGGGCCACCTGAAAGAAAGGTCAGGTTACCCACAAAGGGAAGCCTATCAGACTAACAGTGGAACTCTCTGCAGAAACCCTACAAGGCAGAAGAGAGTGGGAGCCAATATTCAACATGCTTAAAGAATTTTCAACCCAGAATTTCATATTCAGCCAAACTAAGTTTCGTAAGTGAAGGAGAAATAAAATCCTTTATGGACAAGCAAATGCTGAGAGATTTTGTCACCGTTAGGCCTGCCTTACAAGAGCTCCTGAAGGAAGCACTGAATATGGAAAGGAAAAACTGGTACCAGCCACTGCAAAAACATACCAAAATGTAAAGACCACTGACACTGCATTAACTATGTGCAAAATAACCAGCTGCATCATAATGACAAGATCAAATTCAAATGTAACAATGTTCACCTTAAATGTAAATGTGAATGCCCCAATTAAAGACACAGAATGGCAAATTGGATGTAGTCAAGACCCATTGGTGTGCTATATTCAGGAGACCCATCTCATGTGCAAAGACATACATAGACTCAAAATAAAGGGAAGGAGGAATATTTACTAAGTAAATGGAAAGGAAAAAAGCAGGGGTTATAATCCTAGTCTCTGATAAGACAGACTTTAAACCAACAAAGATTAAAAAAAGACAAAGAAGGGCATTATGAAATGGTAAAGGGATCAATGCAACAGGAAGAGGTAACTAGCCTAAATATATATTCACCCAATACAGAAGCACCCAGATTCAGAAAGCAAGTTCTTAGAGACCTACAAAGAGTCTTAGATTCCCACACAATAATAGTGGGAGACTTTAACACCCCATTGTCAATATTAGTTCAATGAAACA
This sequence comes from Trachypithecus francoisi, assembly GCF_009764315.1. Classification (NCBI taxonomy): domain Eukaryota; kingdom Metazoa; phylum Chordata; class Mammalia; order Primates; family Cercopithecidae; genus Trachypithecus; species Trachypithecus francoisi. The sequence continues at coordinate 100,680,553 of NW_022681454.1, forward strand.
GAACATTAACAAGGGTATTCAGGATTTGAACTCAGCTCTGGATTAAGCAGACCTAGCAGACATCTACAGAACACTCCACCCCAAATCAACAGACTACACATTCTAGTAAGCAATCAACAGACTATATATTCTAGTAAGCACCACATAGCACTTATTCTAATGTTGACCAGATAATTAGAAGTAAAACAATCCTCAGCAAATGCAAAGAACTGAAATCATAACAAAAAGTCTCTCAGACCACAGTGCAAACAAATTAGAACTGAGGATTAAGGAACTCATTCAAAACCAAACAACTACATGGAAACTGAACAAGCTGCTCCTGAATGACTACTGGGTAAATAACCAAATTAAGGCAGAGATAAATAAATTTTTTGAAACCAATGAGAAGAAAGACACAATGTACCAGAATCTCTGGGACACAGCTAAAGCAGTATTTAGAGGGAAATCTGTAGCACTAAGTACCCACATGAGAAAGCAGAAAAGATCTAAAATAGACACACTAACATCACAATTAAAAGAAATAGAGAAGCAAGAACAAACAAATTCAAAAGCTAGCAGAAGACAAGAAATAACTAAGATCGGAGCAGAACTGAAGGAGATAGAGACACAAAAAAACCCTTCAAAAAATAAATGAATCCAGGAGCTGGTTTTTTGAAAAGATCAATGAAATAGGCAGACCACTAATCAGACTAATAAGAAAAGACAGAAGAATAAATAGACACAACTAAAAATGATAAAGGGGATATCACTATTGATCCCACAGAAATACAAGCTACCATCAGAGAATACTATAAACACCTCTACTCAAATAAACCAGAAAATCTAGAAGAAATTGATAACTTCCTGGACACATACCCCCTCCTAAGACTAAACCAGGAAGAAGTTGAATCCGTGAATAGAATAATAAGTTCTGAAATTCAGGCAGTAATTAATATCCTACCAACCAAAACCAGTCCAGGACCAGATAGATTCACAGCCGAATTCTACCAGAGTTACCAAGAGCTGGAATCATTCCTTGTGAAACTATTTCAAACAATAGAAAAAGAGAAACTTCTCCCTAACTAATTTTATGAAGCCAGCATCATCATGATACCAAAACCTGGCAGAGACAAAACAAAAAAAGAAAATTGCAGGCCAATATCCCTGATGAACATGGAAGCAAAAATTCTCAATAAAATACTGGCAAGACAAATCCAGCAGCACATCAAAAATCTTATCCACCACAATCAAGTCGGCTTCATCCCTGGGATCCAAGTCTGTTTCAACATATGCAATCAAGAAAGATAATCCATCACATAAACAGTACCAATAACAAAAACCACATATAGATGCAGATAAGTCCTTCGATAAAATTCAACACCCCTTAATGCTAAAAACACTTGATAAACTAGGTATTGATGGAATATATATCAAAATAATAAGAGCAATTTATGACAAACCCAAAGCCAGTATCATACTGAATTGGCAAAAGCTGGATTCCCTTTGAAAACCGACACAAGAAAAGGATACCCTCTCTCATCATTCCTATTCAACGTAGTATTGGAAGTTCCGGCCACGGCAATCAGGCAAGAGAAACAAACAATGGGTATTCAAATAGGAAGAGAGGCAGTTAAATTATCTCTGTGTGCAGATGACATGATTCTATATTTAGAAAACCCCATTGTCTCAGCCCAAAATCTCCTTAAGCTGATAAACAACTTCAGCAAAGTCTCAGGATACAAAATCAACGTGAAAAAATCACAGGCATTCCTGTACACAAATAATAGACAAACAGAGAGCCATATCATGAGTGAACTCCCATTCACAACTGCTGCTAAGAGAATAAAATACCTAGGAATACAATTTACAGGGGATGTGAAGGACCTCTTCAAGGAGAACTACAAACCACTGCTCAAGGAAATAAGAGAGGACATAAACAATGGAAAAACATTCCATGCTCATGGATAGGAAGAATCAGTATCATGAAAATGGCCATACTTCCCAAAGTAATTTATAGATTCAATGCTATTCCCATCAAGCTACCATTGAAATCTTCACAGAATTAGAAAAAAAAATTACTTCAAATTTCATATGGGACCAAAAAAGAGTCCGTATAGGCAAGACAATCCTATGCAAAAAGAACAAAGCTGGAGGCATCACACTACATGATTTCAAACTATACTACAAGGTTACAGTAATTAAAACAGCATGGTACTGGTACCAAAACAGACATATAGACCAGTGGAACAGAACAGAGGCCTCAGAAGTAACATCACTTATATATGACCATCTGATCTTTGACAAACCTGACAAAAACAAGCAATTGAGAAAAGATTCCCTATTTAATAAATGGTGTCAGGAAAACTGCAGAAAAGAAACTGGAACCGTTCCTTACACCTTATTCACAAATTAACTCAAGATGGACAAAAGACTTAAACGTAAGACCTAAAGCCATAAAAATCCTTGAAGAAAACCTATGCAATATCATTCAGGACATAGGTAAGAGAAAAGACTTCGAAATTAAACACCAAAAGCAATTGCAACAAAAACCAAAATTGACAAATGGGATCTAATTAAACTAAAGAGATTCTGCACAGCAAAACAAACTATCATCAGAGTGAACAGGCAACCTACAGAATGGGAGAAAATTTTTGCAATCTATCGGTCTGACAAAGGGCTAATACCCAGAATATACAACGAACTTAAAGAAATTTACAAGAAAAAAAAAAATAAAAAAGTGGGCAAAGGATATGACCAAACACTTCTCAAAATAACTGCCCATTTTTAAATAAGAAGTGTATTTGGGTTGTTTGCAACTCGATGGATAAATGTCTAAGAGAATGGATACCCCATTCTTCATGATGTGCTTATTTCACATTACATGACTGTACCAAAAACATATGCCATACATATGTAGAACTAGTTAGCACCCATGAAAATTAAAAAAAAAAAAAAAATTAAAAAGAAGAGACAATGTATACAGATTGGAAAGGAAAAGTAAAACTGCCTTTCCTAACAGTTGACATAATGCAGGATATTCAGAATAATTGACAGATACTCCTGGAAATAATAAATACTTACATAAAGGTTGCAGGATATGAGGTTAATATACAAAATTCAATCTCTTTGCTACATACCAGCAATAAGTAATTGGAATCTTAAGTTTAAAACACAATACAATTTATATTAACACCACCCAAAATTAAATACTTGCAGGTAAAATGAAAATAAATATGAAGAGAATCTATATGAGAAAAACTACAAACCTGTGATGAAAGAAATCAGACAAGAAGACACAATATTCTCACAATGTCACTTCTTCACTTTGCCTATAGATTCAACATAATCCCCATCAAAATGTCAGCAAGTTATTATTTGAATATCAACAAATGGATTCCAATGTTTATAGGGAGAGGCAAAAGAGTCAGAATAGTGAACACAATAATGAAGCTAAAACGCACAGTTGAAGGATCGACACTACTCAACATCAAGACTTACTATATATCCACAGTATTAAAGGCAGTGCAATATTGCTGACAAGAAAAACAGACAAATAGATTAATGGAACAGAATAGATAGCCCCAAAATAGACCCACACAGATATAGTCAACTGATTTTGCCAAAACTGCTCTTTTGGCAAAAGAGCAATGATAATATAATGGCAAAAAGAGTCTTTTAAAAAATAATATTGGAAACTGGAACTTCTCATTGCAAAAAAAGTGAATCTAGACAGAGAGACCTTACACCTTTCACAAAAATTAACTCAAAATGAATTATAGACATAGGTGTAAAATGCAGAACTATAGAACTTGTTGAAGATAACATAGAATATCAAGATGACATTGAATATGGTAATGACTTTTTAGATACAACTCTAGAGTCACAGACCATGAAAGTACAAATGGACAAGCTGAACTTTGTTGAAATTAAAACCTTCCACTCTGATAAGCCACTGTTAAGAGAAAAAGAAGACAAGCCACAGACTGGTAAGAAATATTTGCAGAAATTATATGATAAAGGATTCTCATGTAAAATATACAAAGAACTCTTAAAACTCAACAGTATGAAACAAACAACCTGCTTTAAAAATGGAAAAAAGAATCCAAACAGACACCTTACCAAAGGAAATATACAGATAGCAAATAAGCATATGAAAAGATGCTCAACATCATCTGTCGTTAGGGTAGTGCAGATTAAAGTAACAATGAGATACTACTACGTACCAGTAGGGTGGTCAAAATTCAAACACTGACAAAACCAGATGCTAATGAGGATGTACAGCAACAGGAAGTCTCATTCATTGCTGGTGAGAATCCAAAATGGTACAGCCACTTTGGAGGATAGTTTTCAGGTGTTGATAAAAATAAACTTTTAGCAATAACTCAGCCATTGTGTTCCTTGGTGTTTACTTAAATGTGCTGAAAACATGTGTCCACCCAAAAACTTGCACACTTATAGCACTTTTATTTGCAATTGCCAAAACTTGAAAGCAGCCAAGATTTCCTTTAATAGGCAAATAGACACATAAACTGTGGAACATCCTCACAATGGAATTTTAATCAGTGGTGAAAAGAAATGAGCTTTTAAGGCATGAGAAGACATGGAGGAAACTCACTCATTACTAAGCGAAAGAAGTCAAATTGAAAAGGCTAAATAATATATGATTCCAACTACATCTGAGAAAGACAAATCTGTGAGGACAGAAAAGATATCAGTGATTGCCAGGAGTTGTGGGGGAGGGAAGTGTGAATAGGCAAAACACAGAGGATTTTGGGGGCAGAACGAAGCTACTCTGTATACTATTATAATGTAGGAACATGCCATTACACATTTGTCAAAACTCATAGACTGTAAAACACCAAGAGTGAATCCCTTAATGTAAACTGTGGACTTTGAGTGATAATGATGTATCAGTGTAGGTTCATCAGTTGTAACAAATGTATACCACTCTAGTACAGGATGTTGATAGCAGGATCAGAGAGTATGGAGGAACCCTGTGGTTTCCGCTCTATCCACTTTGGTGTGAAGGTAAAATTGCTCTTAAAAAAAATGTGTGTGCATGTGTGTGTGTAAATATACATAAATGTATGTGTATATACATACTATCATCTAAATATATTATGTTCAAATACATATGCTTATAGCATCATCATATATATCATAAATTTGAATATATATTCAGAAGTTAGTATATCCTGCCTATAATATTCATAAAACACATTTTAAAATTATTTAGATTTCAACCACTCATGAAAAGAAGTTATTTTAAAATAAACTGAAATCAAGAATTTATATACCACCACTATCCAATTAGAAAATACAGGAGAAATGCATTTTATTCATGCATTTTGACAATAAAGAAATACAAGACATCCGGTAATAAACATCAAAAATGTGCAGAAATAATATGATATACCTATAGAATTTATTAAAATATACAAAATAAAACAGCTACCTTAATGTGTGTAGTCATAAATTAACAAGATGAGGTATGAGAATAATTTAAAATAATTTACTTGTTCCTTAATTCATTCTTAAAATGAAATAACCAAATTTCATTAAGAAACAAATTGATTCATTTGAATATTTTGAGAAAAATAATGATTGAAAAATATTTTTCTCAAATATTTAAATGTAACATAAATTTAAATATTTTATAATGAATGCAGGAATAAATATGGAATCAACAGAAATTTCTGAGGTCAGTTTAACTATTGGTATTAATAGGATACACAATAAAATATTATTTAAACCAGCAAGGGAAGGAAAAGATACTTTATTAATCTGGAAATACGTATTGGAGGAAAAAAGCAGAATCACCTTACTCTATTTTATCTAGCATCAGAAGAAAGTAGAGATAAATATTAATAGAATAGATATATATTCATATGCAGAAATGGCAAATTAACAGTTATGGCTGTAGAAGAATATAAAATTCTTGTATAATGTGTCATAAATATAATCAAAATAAACAAAAATGGGAATATAAGCTGATAATTATTAATATCCTTAAAAACAGGATGTCTATATAGAAGGAAAAAGTTAAACATCCAGATTTTAAAAGTAGCAAAATAAGATGAACTGGCAATTCAAAAAAAGAAATACAATGATTAACAAACTTATGAAAAACTGTTAAAACTGCAAGTGATCAAAAGTGCAAAAATTTAATAACTAATGAGATTCTTCTTTTCACATACTGATAATATTAAAGGTTAAATAAATATATATATGTGTAATATGTATTTTTCATTGTTTATTTGGGGGAAATTATACTGTCATAAACTGATAATCAGTGTGTAAAATAATGAAATTTTTTTCTGGAAAATAATTTAGCAGTATCAATCAAAATACTTAAAGTGCATTTACTTTGAACCAGTAAATAATAAATAATCATACATCTTTAGAGTTATGCTGGTAAAAACTATAGACCACCAAAATACTCAAAAACAAATTTGGCAAAATAAATTCTAATATGTTAATATGGTATATAGGCTTCAAAAATATTTAATTTCATAGAAAATTATTCATGAAGAACTGTTATCCAAAGGATGTTATAGAATAGTACATATGGCAGAATCCAAACTTTATACATCCAAACTAGCAAAAAACACATAAATAATTGTATATGGGCAGAGGTATATACATACAATAATAGTTCTATATTTTAAGATCACAAGTCGTTTTGTGTTTTTTGTAAAGTTTTCTACTTTGGAAACATAATGATTCAAACAATAAAATTTGAATTTTGACCTCGATTAAAAATAAAAAGACTTGGCCGGGCGTGGTGGCACACATCTGTAATTTCAGCACTTTGGGAGGCTGAGGTGGGCAGATCACCTGAGGTCAGGAGTTCGAGATCAGCCTGTCCAACATGTTGAAACCCCATCTCTACCAAAAATACAAAAATTAGCTGGGCATAGTGTCAGATGCCTGTAATCCCAGCTACTCGGGAACGTGAGACAGGGAGAATCACTTGAACCCAGGAGGTGGAGGTTGCAGTGAGCTGAGATCATGCCACTGCACTCCAGCCTGAGCAACAGGGTGAGATTCTCCTTCAAAAAAACAAAAAAATAATAAATAAATAAATAAATAAATGATTGACTTAATCTGCCACACTGATTGGACCAAAGGGGTAGCATAATCCAATTAACAGTAAAATGTGAAACAAAGTTTAACACTCAATGACATGTTGTTTTAAAAATGTTGATGCATTTAGAATGAAGTGTTAAAAATAGTAACTTTACTGATACCACTTTATATAACAGTATACAAAATTGGCACTATTAAGTCTCCTTCCGCCCAAAATGTAATTATTGCTAACTTTCAAATTATTTTGGTTTGAATTCAGAAATTCTGAGAATGATATTCTAGGGCACTCTCTAAAAAGCATAAATGATTGATTATCTTGATTATGATTATGGAGGACATTATTTCCCAAACCAGAATTATCCTAGCTCGTATGTTTCAGAGGCTGATACTTCAGATGAAGGTGAAAGAACACACAGGCATCTATAAATGTCAGCATAAACGTGCTGAATAACAACATTTGTGTCCATCATTGTACTTCCCTGAAGGTGGGTGTTTATGAGAAGTGTCCAGAGGACAAAAGCAAGGCGTGGAATTGAACAACCCCCTATTGGTAACTTACATCCTGAAACAAGAGATTTGATTTACCCTTATCATTATCCGCTTGCTGAAAAGAGCTCCCAAAGCTATTAGTGGTCATAAAATTACCCAGCTGTTTTTTAAATTCAACCATCGCATTTGACTCAGTGACCTCTTCGGTCAATGAATTTCACAGGTTGACTATACACATTCATAAGGCATTATTTACCTCAATTTGTTCTGAATTTACTGCTCCTTATTTTTATCAAGTATCTCCTTGTCTTCATCTTATTATGGGACAAGGTTAAAAAAAAAAAAAGTGTCCTTTGTAATTTTCAATGCTTCAGTCAAGGATTTTTCTAAAATACACCAGATTTAAAATTGTTTCTTAGGAAAATGAAAAATCTAACTACAATCCATCTATTCTCTATTGGTATTTTATTCTCAGTATGATTTCTTATTACTTAGTTTTGAATTCAATACTCATTATACTTCATCATTCTATTTCTTTCATATTATTAACAACACAAGAATGACAACATAAACATACAATTTTTTTTCCAATAAGAAAATCCAAGTTCATAATGACATCAAAAGATTAAACCCACTAATACTGCGATTTTATCTTAAATGAAGCATCAGTTTTGGTAAAACCGATACATTCAAAATACTTAAATTTCAAGTCAAGTGGAACAGAGTTGACTAGTATACTATTCAATAATGGTATTTTTGGCATTATCTTTTAGAGGAGATTCTTTCTGCTAGATTGTTCAGAAATGACTTAGATCCACAAAACTCAGATGAATGGATAAGCTGATCATTTAGTCATGCAATCCTATTGTAATTCATCTAAACAAATGATCTCGTGTTTTGCCACAAAGTTGTTTTCATAAACTGGATGGATCTTTCTTATCACAACATTCAGAGATACACTAAATGCTCATAGAGGTAATTTCTATATAAGGAACATATATTTTCCCAATATTTTTTGTAGTTACAAATAATTATGCTGAATTTAAATTAGCAATTTTCAATTGAATAGGTAGGTATAATTTTCTTTTACATTGTGCATTCTTTCATAGTTGAAAATGTTTACAAACCCTGTTGTGTGTCATCATGTATTCATTCAAGACTTCCTCATTCGTGTAGTAAAGTTGTATTAAATTACTTCAGAAATAAAATGTGATACGATGCAATCATACAATTAATACACAGGCAGCAAAAGAGTAGTCCTCCCTTGTTATTTAGTCTCTCTTAAGATGTAGTCCAGAGGACATCTGCTTGACAAAAGCAAGTCTCTGGATTTCGTCCTAGACCTACTAAATAAAATTCTCTGTGAGGCAGAAGTCAGGAGCCAGCCTTTTAAATTAAATCCTTATCTGTGCTCTTTACAATTCTCTTTAGGCCTCTTTTCAGTTTTAACTCTCTCCCTAGGAAAGATCCTCTACACCTATGCTTCAGCTATATACCAATGCTTCCTAATGTATCTCCAGCATGGGGCTCATGTTTGAGCACCAGATATCACCTTCTGGTTTGTTTCAGAGATATTTTATACTCAAACTGAAGTTATGACATCCCCACGAAAACTTTCTTTCATCTAGTTTCATCCATTTTCTTCACAGTGAACGGTAACACCACTTAAGTGTCCACATCAGAAACTGGTATCTTCTCTTCTTCCCTCCTCTCTTTAATTCTTTTAGTTGTAAAATCTGCTGTATTACCCATTAATGGATTTCTCTTGGGATTTATGTTTAGAAAATGTGCTCATGGATGAGAACAGATAAACCATGCTTCTGATTAAATGATGGAGCATAATTGCTAAATTGTGGGTCAGGGGTAGAGATCGAGGATGACATCAGGAAGCTGAAGAGTATCTGAGTTATGTTTCATTATGGAGAAAGATGCCCAAGACTTTTGCCAGCTGCATGCTTACATAATTGAAATCATAGTATCAACAGAGATTTAACTGAGAACTTATTGAACATAAGAATAAGACACTAAAAATAAATCTATGCTAGAGAACTATAAGAGTCTATGAATGAAAAATAAGAAAAAAATACATAGAAGTCTATGTTGTTCAATCTTTTTACAACGGTTAAATCTTAGTATTGTTCACAGTTTTCCATTTATAAAAATTGGGCTTAATTTCTTTGGAATAAAACAACATCTACATTTATCTTTTTCTTACAGTTGAATTAAAATTAAGTGACGTTCAGACATATTTTCAGAGAAAATAATTATAATATACTAGAGGCCAAAACATTCCATTTTGAAAGCCCTCATTCACTGTGCTCTTCTGAAATGGAGCTATTGCAAAAGCATATTCCATTTTAACAGTATTATGAAGATTCCTCTCTTACACTTGTCCAAGTTTTTTCCTTATCAATTTGATAAGTATTAATTACCAGGACATTTGTCTCAGAAGGAAATATATGACGCAGGAATATATCAATATGAATTTAAAATTATTGTTACAGATTAAATTTTCTTTTCAAAACAATACAGAAAGGCAGTTAATATTTTTGTCACAAATTTAGAATTAAAGAAGTAACGTGTGCTGTTTGTATAATAGTTAATAATTTACTCTCTATTAGATCACTTTATGTGTGTCTTTATGTATAAATTTAGTGAGTACTCTAAAATGGCTTTAATTATGTAACATTTGATACAGATTTAAGTGGGTTATATTACAGAGTTCCTCAACCCCCAGGCCACAGACTGGTAATGGTCCATGGCCTCTTAGGAACTGGGCCGCATTACAGTAGGTGAGCAGTGGGTGAGTCAACATTACCACCTGAGCTCTACCTGCTGTCAGATTAGTCGCAGCATTAGATTCTTCTATGAGCGCGAACCCTACTGTGAACTGAGTGTATGAGGGATCTAGGCTGTGTGCTCCTTATGAGAATCTAATGTCTGATGATCAGGATGAAAGAGTTTCCTGCTGAAAACATCCCCTGACCAATCTGTGGAAAAATTCTCTTCCATGAAACCAGTCCCTGGCGCCAAAAAGGTTGGGAACCACTGGATTATAAGGCATAAAGAAAGAAAAAACACTTACAGTCCCACCAATCTGCTTATGAAATAGGGCATAACCATTGGTGTGGCTTCAGTGGGTATGTGTCTCCTCAGTCCCACTCTTCTGTCTTTCCAACATAAGTAACACCCCCCTGAAGTTTATATTAACCATTTTTTTTACTTTAAAAAACAGTTTGATGACGTATCACTCAACAGCATTTTTAAATGCATTCATGTGGTTTCATATGGCTGTAATTTAATTTCACTGTGATCTAACATTCCATTCTAAGACTATTCTACATTTTATCAAATCTCCTGTTGATAAATGTTGCAGTTGTTTAAAGTTATTGCCTTTAGAGCAAGGTATAGTGAATATTTTTGTGCAGATTTTGTGGTACACATTTATAAAAATTCTCTGATATATACCTAGAAGTGGAACTGCTGTGTTGTAGAGAATGAGAATGTTCAGACCTAAAATATGATGCCAAACTATTTTCTAAAAGGATTGTAATAATTCACACTCCTGATAGCAGTATACAGAGGTTCTCATTAACCCATATGCTCACCAAAATTTTACGTTTATTTATTGTCAGTCCACATTTCATCAATCTAGCCAATATAAATAACTTGGTTTATCATTGCAGCATTAATTACTGATTATTTGATTACTTAAAAGAGTGAGCCTATTTTAACATATTTGTTTACCATTTGGTTTTTATAAACATTGCCTATTTATATTATTTGCCCATTTTTATATTGGATTATCTATTTCTTATTGACTTGTAAGTGTTCTTTATATATTCTGTACAATTATTTTTCTCAGTTGCATATGTTTCAAATACTTTCTGCAGTGCATAGTTTATTATCTTGCCATATAGTGCCTATTGATGAGTAGGATATCTTAATATCAATATGTTCAATTAATTTTTAAACACTTTGTGCCTAGTTTAAACATTCTTCAATGTGATATATGTATGTTCCATATTTTTAAACCTAAAATTATAATTTTAAAAATTTTAAATATTCAATGCAATGTGAATTTGTTTTTATATATAGAATTTGATAACGAGTTTGTTACACAGAAGAAACCAATAATCCTAGAATAATTTATGGAACAGTTATATCTTTCTCCCACTTATTAGCAGTGCCACATATGGCAGAGTATGCAAAATCTATTAAGGAAATATTTCATGAGCACTTACTATATGTCAGTTACACTTTAGGTGGTAGAAATAGCGCAGTGAGAAAAATTTCTGCATTCACAATTGGGCTGTTTTTGGATCTCTAGTCTGTTGCATTTGTAAATATTTTTAACTCTGAATCAGTTTTACAACACCTTATTTATTATATATGTATAGCAAGATTTAATGTCTCATAGAAAAAGTTCTGCTTTGAACTATTTTGTTTAGTATTGATCACTTGCTCTTGTACTCTTCCATAAAAATATTAGAATTAGCTTGTCAAGTTAGACACACACACACACACACACACCTGTAGGAAGGATGAAAAAATTGCATTCAATATATGGATCAATTAAGGGAGAAAGAATATCTTGATCTTGATAATATTACTTCTGCACCATGGACATGATATGTCTCTCCTTTTATTTAAGTCTTTAAAAAAATCTCTTTCAAGAACGTCTTATAAAAGTTTCCATATTCTCTTTGAAAATTTAATTAGGTATGTTCATAGATTATTCCTATTATTATTATTTCTTATTGGTAGTTGGCAGTATATAAAAATATAAGACTGAATCATTTTTACATATTTATTCTATCTCCTACCATTTAGCTAAACTCACTTTTTTTTCTAACAACCTATCTGTAGATACTCTGGTTTTCTGCATATACAGTAATCAATTCAATTTTTCATGTCTTTGTTTTAGTCTTTTGGAGTACAGAAGGATACTTTATACATTTTGTATGTAAGAGGCAATGACATGATAATAGAAACCTTCATATAGCTCTTTATATAAAAGGTAATACTTTTGATGCTTCACCAGTACAGCAATAGTTTCTGTAGGTTTCTGGCAAATATAATTTATCCTGAGAGAATCTTCCCCAATATTTGCATTTTCTAAATAGTTTTTTATTAGGGGACTTTGTATTATATAAATGCCTTTTTATGAGATCTAATAAGATAATCATATTTTCTGTAACACAGTAAAATAAAGTTATCAATTTACTAATGTTATATCTGTTAAATTTCTAGAATAGGTCCATCTTGGTCATGATATATCAATTTATGGAAATTATTGGATGCTGTTTGCTAATATTTTTATTATATTTATATCTAGTATCATGAGTTAATGAGGCCTCAGATTTCCCATTCTTGTACTGTCTTTGTCTTGTTTTGTTATCAAAGTTAAAATAAACACATAAGAAGACTGAATAATTATTTCTCTTTCATATACTTTGGAAGGGTTCTAGTAATAGTGAAATGATCTGGCTTTGTGGGACTATCCTGTAAAATAGCAAAGAATTAGCGTTTTCTTTGGGGTAAGACAATTTACTCAGATATACTGTCTTTTGAGATTCTTGAACTTGTGAAGCAAGTTCATGATGCGCTGGTCCCCATCTCAGCACACTGCATCTTGGTCTGCAGTTTTATTTCTTGCCTGAGTCCAGTGAGACAGAACACTTATACACACAAATTACATGCAGTGGACTTGTTACTTACAGATAGGCAGCAAGGGACAACAGAAGCTAGAGATTCATGGCAAGCCCATCTCCCAAGGGTCTGAAAAACCACCCAAGGCGGCTGGAATAATATCTATGCATACACAATTTACACCACAGCTGAGGGACTGCAAAAATCAACCTACCCTACATTTTATACCAGAAGTGTCGTAGGGTAAAAATCACTAAGGATATCGTGTTTCTAGGGTGACAAGAACAGGGCCTGGGCTATGCCAGTCAACTCCCCCTTATCTCAGGATGTTGCCTTCCTAGCATACTTTACAGTTATTCTTTGAAACTCCTGTATGTGACTAGAAGACCAGATAACAAGTGAGAAAGAAAGAACTGGATTGGTCAAAGACTATCTGGAAAACTGTCCTGTGGTTTTCTTCCAGATGATGTTCGTTACATTTTACTAGGAGTTTATTTAATTTGTCCAGGTTTTTACATTTATTCTTAATACAAAATTTTCCATATTATACTTTTACAATTGTTATTATTAAAATTCAAGTTATATCTTTAATTTTTTTTGTATTTGTCTTGATTTATATTTTATTTGTATAATTTAGTAATTCAATAAATTATTTTTCTTTTTTCTATTTAAATAATTTTAGCTCTTTACTACCTCATTCTGATGTCTTTGGATTATTCTCTTTTTTCTAACATTTTTAGATGGTTGCTGTGCTCATTAATGTTTAATATTTCTTTTAAGAACATGTACTGATTTAAATTTCCTTCAATTTGTCATTTTTGTTGCTTCACAAATTTGAATATGTGGTATTTTTGGTTTTTTTTAGTTCTAATTATTTCTAATCTTGGATGTGCTTTTTTAGGTCAAAAATCACTTAACAGTAATCTTTTTAAATCTACCAATTTAGAGAATTTTAGTATAGCTTTCTGTCAATTTTTAATTTTATTTTATTGTGCTAGACAACATAATTTCCAAGATACCAATTCTCGAAATTCGTTGAGGCTTTCTTTTGGCCTATTATATGACCAATATTGGCAAATCGTCCATATGTGCTATATCAACTGTATATTTTCAAATTGTAGGACTCAGAGCTCTCATATAATGTATTTATCAAATTTCTTGTTCCAATTTTTACATCCACTTTTTCTTGAACTAACATAAATGGAAAAAGTTACATTACATTTTCCCATCATAATGATAGACTTGAGCATTTATCTTTATAGTTTTATTAAGACTTGCTTGATATATGATAAGCCAATTTTATTGGCATGCAAAAGATTAGAAATATATATATATTTTTCAGGATAATTTGAGCCTTATTATCAATGTATGAAAATGATGTTGCTTTTAATTCTATTTATCCTAATGTTAATATGACTCTCTCTCCTTTTCTTTTATTAAAACTTGCACAATATAAGGTTTTCCAGATTTTTACTTTTAACAATCTATACCCTGAAGTTTTAGGTATTTTTGTATTTTAATATTATAAAAAGTAGTAGTGTTTTAGTCAAATATGACTTATATTACAACTATGTCAATTGAACTCATGATTATTTGGATTTATATTATATTTGGCCTTGTTCCAGTATTTAACTGTCAATTTGTCCCACTTTCTTAATGCATTTTTTTCTTGTTTTGATTTTGATTGACGTTTAGGTTTTGTTTTATACTTTGTATTATTCTATTTCTCCCTATTGAAAAGATAGAGCCGGGCGCAGTGGCTAAAGCCTGTAATCCCAGCACTTTGGGAGGCCGAGACGGGCGGATCACGAGGTCAGGAGATTGAGACCATCCTGGCGAACACTGTGAAACCCCGTCTCTACTAAAAAATACAAAAAACTAGCCGGGCGAGATGGCGGGCGCCTGTAGTCCCAGCTACTTGGGAGGCTGAGGCAGGAGAATGGCGTAAACCCGGGAGGCGGAGCTTGCAGTGAGCTGAGATCCGGCCACTGCACTCCAGTCCAGGCGACACAGCGAGACTCCGTCTCAAAACAAACAAACAAACAAAAAAAGATAGAAATATTTGTATTTTTATTATATAGTTTTAAACTTTTGGGGGTTTACTTGCAAAACTATTTTTTAGCCTATAAAAAATTATTTTAATCTATATCTGAATTCTCTTTCTAAACAATTCAGGGACCCTTACCACTGACAATAATCCTCACAATTTGAACTCCTATGTTATTAGTATATAGTGCTTTGCATCTCTCATATATATATATACACACCTTAAGTTCTAGGGTACATGTGCACAACGTGCAGGTTTGTAATATATGTATACATGTGCCATGTTGGTGTGCTGCACCCATTAACTCGTCATTTACATTAGGTATATCTCCTAATGCTATCCCTGCCCCCTCACCCCACCCCACAACAGGCCCGGGTGTGTGATGTTCCCCATCCTGTGTCCAAGTGTTTTCATTGTTCAATTCCCACCTATGAGTGAGAACATGCGGTGTTTGATTTCCTGTCTTTGCATAGTTTCTTTTTTTTTTTTTGGATGGAGTTTCGCCCTTGTTGCCCAGGCTGGAGTGCAATGGCGCGATCTCGGCTCACTTTAACCTCTGCCTCCCAGGTTCAAGCGATTCTCCTGTCTCAGCCTCCCGAGTAGCTGGGATTACAGGCATGCGCCACCACGACTGGCTAATTTTGTATTTTTAGTAGAGACGGGGTTTCTCCATGTTTGTCAGGCTGGTCTCGAATTCCCGACTTCAGGTGATCCACCCATCTCAGTGTTCCAAAGTGCTGGGATTACAGGCGTGAGCCACCGCACCCGGCCTCAATTGTGTCTCTTTTTAAGACACTCATTATTATACTTATTCGTTTAAACAGATGTTTGTTTGACATCCTATTTATATATGTGTTTGTTATTCCTCTCTTTTTACATATCAGACATTCCTGTGGAACCTTCCTTCTTGATTTATTCTGTATACATTCTTGTAGAAATGCTGTATTGGTAAACTCTCTCCGTTTTTAAAATGTTTTAATTTATTCCCATTTATTGAAATATCATTATTAGTTATATAATTCTAAGTTGGTTATTTCCTCTCTATAGAACAATGATTTTAGACCATTCTCTCTGGTTTCCATTATTGCTATGAGTAGCAGGTTCTCAGCCCAGTTTCCTTTCCTTTGTTAGAGATATAATTGTTCATTTTGAATGTGATTTTGATTTTCATATTGTACTTGTTTTTCCAAAGTTTCCCTGAGATATGAATAAGCATGGAGTTAGTTTATGATATCCTAATATATGTTGTGCTGCCTCTATTCATAGATTAATAGCTTCTTTAACTTTTGGCACATTCTCAACTATAACTAAATATCATTTATCTTCTATTTCCTCTACTGCCTCCTTTTGAATGCCAGTTCAAAAAGTTAGGTATAATTTTTATAGTCGTATTTTTCTTTTTGATTTTGTGATTTTATCATTATATTTATTTCACCATTTTATACTTTTTTGTTTTATATTGTGTATTATCTAATAATTCCAATGTCTGTAATTCTTGGATTTTAGTGTCTTGTTTGTTTTTATATGTATTTATGATCCTTGATTGGAAGTTTAATTTGATTGGTCATAACTGAAAAAAATCTTGAGGGTGAAATTACACATTCATTCTTCAAATAAAAGGATTTAGAATTGTTTATTCAAAGAGTCAAAAGATACAATCAATCTGCAGTAAATTTATCTTCTCCCTAAATATTGGAGTTTTAGTTCACATATTGAGCAAAACGACCAAGGCTTATTAGCAGGTATAAGCTTTGGTACCATTCAAGTGTGCCCAAGATGCAGGACTTCTACACAGATAACAGCTCAAATATTGTTGCTTTATTAAATTGTTTATTTATTTGTTCATTAATTTGGGAGATTATTCTTATTTATCACCCCCACAATCCATTAGAAGACAAGTTTTATACAGAATCTTTTTTTTTTTTCTCCAATGGGTAGGATTTTTAGAGTTTATAGTTCCCTGGATTTCTGGAAATAAGAGGTTATAGTCTCACTGTAAAGCTCTCTATACAGTCTATTAAATCATACAAATTTGACATAGGCATGTGAAATAAACTCTGAGTCTCAAAAAAATCCCATTTTATTTACAGTAGCTTTTAATCTATATTATTAAAAACGAGAAGAAAAATAAATAAAAACACTAACTGTGGTTTTAGTTAATATTTTTAAAAACTTCTTTAAGTAAACCTTTCAAATAATGAAAAGATGATAACCCTCATTAATTTCCCCTAATCATGAGATACTAATAAGCAAAATAAAACAAATACAATTAAAGAAAATTTTAAAAATCATGAGAAAGAATTGGAATTGAATAGAAGATTGTTTAGTAAGTCAAACGTTTTGTTAATTTAAAACTGTGTAATAGCCTTCTGATTCACCAAATTTGATATATCTGATATCTTAACAGTACAAAATTCCTCTCCCAATCTATAATTAAAACCATAGAAATTTCAGGGTATATAGCCTAGAGATAACTGGATATACTGTATGATTTGGGCATGAGGAATGGCATGAGCCCCGGATATTATATGTATGTATGTTTTTATGTGCATGTTTCACAGTAGTATCCAGGGCTTCTTCTAATCAAGATAGTAGTGAGAAGCTATTTTGACTAAATAATAAATAATAAGGTATATTATACCTGGTCCATTGAACAGATTATACAAATTAGCAATATAATCATGTATGCATCATGTAGATAGTGAAGAATTAGACAGAGAGATTAGTTTTATCTTTCCAGTAGGTGAAATTCAATTTATAGTAACTTTAAGTTTACATTAATAATGTTATTGAGAAATATACCAAAATTATTTTTAAAAAAGGGTTCACAGTTATAATTTATGGTGTTATTTTAGTTCTAATAAAATACTCTTTGGGAGATACAATTTGTAATAAAATGTTTAGGAATTTAAAAATTATAAACAGCATAGAGTGGTAGCTTAATTAATTATACTGTAATTATATGAATATATTTGATGGGGTGTATTAGTCCATTTTTGCATAGCTGTAAAGAAATACCCAAGACTGGGTATTTTGTAAAGAAAACAGGTTTAATTGGCTGATGGTTCCCCAGACTGTACAGAAAGCGTGGCAGCATCTTCTACCGGGGAGACCTCAAGGAGCTCTTAATCATGGCAGCAGGCCAAGGAGGAGTGAGGAATCTTACATGGCAAAAGCAGGAGGAAGAGAGAGAGAAGGGGGAGGTACTACACACTTTTAAACAACCATATCTCACAATAACGCACTCACCATCAAAAAAACCAGTACTAATGGGATGGAGATAAACCATTAATAAGAAACCATCCTCATGATCCAATCACCTCCAACCAGGCCCCACCTCCAACATTGGGGATTAAAATTGGACATGAGATTTGGACAGGAACACAAATCCAAACCATATCATGGGGTGAAAAACTCGATAATGAAATAACATAAATTTTGCATATGAAGCACATTACTTGATTGCAATGATTTTACTCTATATGTTACCAAAAAACTCATTATTCAATATTCTTGATATAATTTTAAATTTAAAAACACGTCCATTCAAAATCATTGCACAATGAGTAGGTAGCAAAAAGTAGTGAAGGCATGTAGTAACTTAAGGTATTAATCATAGACATTCAGAGTAGGTTTACGTAATACTTAAACAAGTAAAATCCATAAAATTATTAAATCTATTGTCAACCTCAAGAAAAAAGTAAGCACTACAAATTATTCAGTCTTAGCAACTGCCTTATTGAATACTAGAGATGAGAAAAACGTTTGTAGCTCTCTTTTCTCCAAGTTAGAGCATTACAGAAATTACTGTTGCCAAATACTGGCTGTTTTGCAAGTTAAAAAAAGTGGATATGCCATCATTTTCAAGCCATATTATTTTGGAAAATACTGCTTGGATTTCAAGAGTTGAAAATTATTTATTTTTGCCCAATTATATATACAGCTTCATTCTAACATTTTGTGTTGGTCCTTCACTGCAATATTCTTGTTTTATTTTAAATGATTATTCTATGCAGGCACTTCCTCTCCAACAGACAGCTCTTCTGCAGGAATAGTCGCTATGCTCTGAGCCTATCAAGACAATTACACATTTGTAAAAAGGCAAGCTTTAGGGAGAAAAATAATATGATTTTCTGACAACTTCTTTCAAGCCTTTTTCTTTCTTGTATCTGCTATTTCTTTCAGGTCTTTACAAGTCCTTTCCTTGGTTCCCCTTTTTAATCTTTTAATTCAAGACTGGTTTTACAAGTTCCTAGGAAAGAGAGTTAATATGGAGTTGTTGCAGGGACAGCATTACGCAAACAAAGAACTAAGCAAAATCACAGACAGTTTGATCAGCTTGCCCCAGGTCATATATGCATCAAGTATTGGGGCTGTGATTCATTGAGGAATATCTAAGTCCCCTATGTGCCATACTGACTTCATCACAGCACTGATGAGCATCCCGCTAGCCAGGGAACAGTCAGGACTGCCTAGCTTTATGAGGAGGCCTTAGTATCCATCGGAGAAAATCTAGGTTCACTCTGCTAGGTTTCTGCCATGAGGTTGTGCAAATGTCTTCCATTTATAGCTCAAAACTTTCTTTAATTCACTGGGATCTCAGTATACTCAGGATATTGAAATCTCAGAAGTGTTTGTGAAGAGTACAGAAAGTTGAGAATAGGAAATAAAATATTGGCTTTTAATGGATACAGAAAAAGGAATCTAAGTGATTTGGTCTTAAATTGTTAAACTCCTTTCAGAAAAATCTAGTGAACAGTACAAATCCTTCCTTTTATGGTAGGGACTAGAACAGAACATTCTGCCATTGTCCCTGTGAAGTGTTTAAATGACAACCTTTAGAAAGGCTTCAGAAAATATATTGAATTGCTTTAAATTTTTTCAAGAAGAAATGCCCAAAGAAGGGGAAAAAAATCAGAAGTGGGAAAGAGGGGAAGAGCGAGAGAATACCATGATTCATATAGAATGCTTAAAACATTAAAACAAACTAGTATTATAAAAATAGAGATTGTGCCACTGCACTCCAGCCTGAGTGACAGAGCGAGATTCCATCTCAAATAATAATAATGATAATAACAATAATAATAATAATAATAGAAAAAAATTGATCTTTAAAGTTTCCTTTCATTAAAGCATCACATAAACTCTATTTTTAGAAGGAGAAGAAGGAGGAGAAAAAGAAGGGATATTAACTTAGGAGTCCAAAATAAATTGGAATTTTAATTTGTAAATATTTTTAAATAACACATAATTTGTTTAAACTTTGAACTATATAATGCAAACATGTATCAACTTGGTTAGGAAGATGACTCAGAGCATTAATATTTATATATGTGATTATATTAATGCTCTTGTTTAAGAAACAAGAGAAAATTTTTCTCATTAGTTGGGTTCATTTAAAAAAAAAAAAGTGATGCTTGATTGGTTGCCACACACACATCAAAAGCAACCAGATTTTTTTTCTGTTAGTTCTAGAGATGTCTTTTTCTATGGCTAGCAGACAATCTACAGCATTATTTTTAAAGTCTGGTAGACATAAATGAATTATTTATTATTTGCTCTTATGTCTCAGACATCATTTTGAGTGCCTTAGAATTTTTAAGTCATATTATGCTCATAAAATCTCTATGTCATAATTACTCTGGCAAATTGTATGAGACACAGATTGATTAGCTAACCTGCCAAATTACCCATTGAGGAGAAAACTCAGAATGTAACCTCTGGGCTCTGAATATAGGCTCTTCTAGGCTCTAAACCACTACACTATGCCATTAAGACAGAATCTATATTTGCTTTTAAAATTTTACTTCAAATTTTTCTAAACTGAAAATTATCATAAAAAGTAAAACAACAACAAGAAAATTTGTTTGTCATACTTAGCAGCACCTAACAAATAATCTAGCATTAGACCTTATAATGATTATACAAGTTTGAATGACCTAAACTTTATATCAACATTCCAAAACAAGTATGATGTAGGTTAGTGCTGAATTCTTTAAAACAAGAGCTCCTACATTCATTGTAAATGAGTGTTGGGTCCCCGTATTTCTTTTATGAAAATTAATCTGAGGGAATTGAATCCATTTTCTGTTACTTATTTCATTATGTTTTCATGTCTCAAAGAGATGGACTTTCAGAAAAGAGAGATGAATTTATTTAAGATCAGTAAATTTCTAACTTGGACCCAGAATTAGCTTACCTTAACCAAAAATAAATATAGAGAAAGAAGAACATTCTATAAAATTTTCAAACTACTCAGATGGGTGAAGATAAAGATCCTTTGAGGAAAAAGGATAGGAATGCTTTCACCTCTTTCCAGTCCTACAGTTATATAAGCAATTCCTCTTAGAATGTAACTCCAAGTGTGGTGGCTCACGCCTGTAATCCCAGCACTTTAGCAGGCTGAGGCAAGTGGATCTCTTGACGCCAGAATTTCAAGACCAGCCTGGACAACATGATAAGACCCTGTCTCTACAAAAAAATTAAAAAATTAGCAAGACATGATTCATACCACTGCACTCCAGCCTAGGCAACAGGGTGAGATCCTGTCTCTAAAACTAAAGCTAAAATAAAAATAAAAACTTATTGCCCTCTCTCTCAATCATGTTCAACACTCTTCTGCTTACTATTCCCAAACTTCCCTCTTAATTTTTTCAGGTTGAAACCATGTTACTTCTTTGTCAGAGGCCTCTTTAAATTTCCTATTCAAATTACATTAAAACATTTATTCTTTCAGTAAAATCTTTCTATGAGTAACTTCTTATGTCTTTTTATTATGAATGTTTGCTGCTGCCCACATTTTATGTTTATTTTACTAACACACATTTAATGTTTTCTTGTAGTTTGTTTAGCCTTTTCGTAGACTGATCATTTTTATAACATGGACCTGAAAAGTCACTATTTGTGTGTAAGCAAGACTTTTTAGTAAAAACTACTCATAAATTAATGATAAAATTCATAAGATCAGTGAAGATAACCCAAAGATATTCTTTCTCACTGTCTCTTTTTCTCGACACAGACACACAAATATACACAGAAATATTCTGACATTTTTAGGAAACATCAAATAATGTACTAAGTTTTGTTCATTTGTTTTATTAATTTTGGATATAATAGTGTAATATATAATGTGATAATCCATTTTCTTTCACTGCTTAATTCAACAACTTTCTATTGACAGCCTATGGGTTAGTAGGCATTGATTTAGACTCTC
Organism: Trachypithecus francoisi; assembly: GCF_009764315.1. NCBI lineage: Eukaryota > Metazoa > Chordata > Mammalia > Primates > Cercopithecidae > Trachypithecus > Trachypithecus francoisi. Next base: position 100,703,022 of record NW_022681454.1, read on the forward strand.
TAAATAGAGTGGAAAACAAAATAAAGTTAGCTTAGGAAAAGTGGTAGTCAGGAATAAAAACGTAAAACTGGATTCTTACTACTATTCTCATGGCAAAATAGTTAAAACAAATTAAATTTATAAATTTAAAAATGAAAGCTCAAAAGTGCTTAAATAAAGGATGAGTTAAAATATAGTATCTGGAGGAAACACATTTTAGCCAGAACCAATGATGAAAATTAATAAATCAGAACATATTTGTATATATCATTTGCAATAAAAAAGCCTGTACAATATATACAATTTTATGATGAAATATAATTTGGAATTACTATATTATATATGCCAAATTATATATAGTAATTACTATACATATAAAATAATATACTATATTATACATAGCAATCAAAATAATAATTATAACAAAAGTCTGTAATATACACATATATCTTAATAATATATAAGAAAGAGTCAACAATTCAGAATTAGCATAGCATATAAATAGAAGATTCGACAAAATACAAAATACAATAGAAGATTCAACAAAATACAAAAAGCAATGATTGATTTATAAATATGAATTGAGAACAAAAGCAAATGAGACCTCAACAAAATACTAGCAAATCAAATCCGTAAATATATAAAAAGAATTATATACTATAACCAATTGAGATTTATCCCACGAATCCAAGGTTGGTCTAACATCTAAAAATTAATTAATATGTAACACCATGTCAATTGAAAAAAAGGATATTATATATATCCTTTATTTGCTGAATAAAAGTATTCAGCAAACTAGGACTAGAAGAGAATTTCCAAAATTTGACATTGGCATCTACAAAAACCAAAAACAAAACAACCAGGAGTTAATATACTTACTGGTGAAAAACTGAATGCTATCATCTAAGGTCAGGAGAAGACAAAGATGTGTACGCTTGCCAATTATATTCAACACTGGAGATTCTAGCCAGTGTGGAAAAAGGAAGGAAGGAAAGTAAGAAAGGAAAGGAAGGAGGGAGGGAGGGAGGAGGGAGGGAGGGAGGGAGGAAGGAAAGAAAGAAGGAAGGAAGGAGGGAGGGAGGGAGGGATACAGGGAAGGAGGGAGGGAAGGGAGGGGAGGGAGGGAGGGAGGAAGGAAGGGAGAAAGGAATGAAAGAAAAGAAAAAATGAAATAAAAGTTATTCAGATAAGAAAGGAAGAAGTAATACTAATTACATATAGAAAACCAAAAGAAATCCATACCAAAAAACCTATTAGAACTAATAAGCAAGTACAGCAACATTTCAGGGTATAAGATTAATATATAAAATAAATTATATTTTCATACATCAATGATTAACAGCTTCAAGACAAAATTAGAAAAATAATTCCATTTATAATAGCATTAAAAGAATACAACTTTAGCAAGAAAAAAAGACAACCTTTAGAAGAAAATATTTGCAAATCATATAAATTGCATCTGGAATATGTAACTAACTCCAGTAAGTCAACAACACAAAAAAATACTAAATGGGCAAAGGTTTTAGACATTCTCCAAAAATATACAAATGACCAACAAGCACACCTAAAGATGCTTAACATCATTAGTCATCAAGATTAAGGAGCTGTGAATCAAAACTACAATGATGTACTTCACAGTTCCTAGAATGGCTATTATCAGAAACATAGAAAATAGCACGTTTTACAATGATGCGGAGAAATTGGAAACCTCATACATTGCTGTTGGGAATGTAAAATGATGCATCTGCTTTAGATAACAGTTTGGCAGTTCCTCAAAATGTTAAACAGAATTGTCATAGAACACAGTCATTCCACTCCTAGTTATCTATTAAGTTGATGCAAAAGTAACTATAGTTCTTTGTCATCATTTTCAATGGCAAAAACCACAATGACTTTTGCACCAACCTAATACTAAAGAGAAATGAAAACCTTTGTCAACACACAAAAAACTTACACACAAATGTTCTTAGCAGCATTATACATAACACCCCAAATGTGAAAACCATCTAAACATCCATCAATTGATGAATGGATAAATAAATGTAGCATATCCTTACAATGAAATATGTTCAGCCATAAAAATAAACCAAATAATGATACTTGCTACACCATGGAAGAACCTTGAGAGCATCATTTTAACTGAAATAAGCCAGTCACAAAAGGTCACACATTGTACTATTCAATTTGTATGTACAGAATAAGAAAACCTATACAGACAGAAAGTGCATTCGTAATTTTTTAGGCAATGGGGGACAAATGGGTTGCAACTGCTAGTGGGAATAAGATTTTATTTTAAGATGATAAAAGGTTCTGAAATTGATTATGGCAATTGGCTGAACAAATCTGGAAATATATTAAATGGAATTGTGTACTTTAAATTGGTGAATTGTAGGTTACTTAATTATATCTCCAGAAACCTGCTTTTTAAAAAGAAATGAGATTTTAAAATATATCTAGTTGGCAAAGATGTATTTATTATGAAAATATTTAGATGCTATGAAAAGATGCTGTGAGCTCAGCAATATTCAAAAAACTTTTGAGAGATCAGTTGGAAAAAGATTTCCAAAATTTAAAGAAGTATATTTTGAATTAGCAATTTTTATGACTCTTTTTAATTGGGTACTGGCTACACAGATTGTTATATATTTACACAAAATTTTCTACACAGCCATTGAAAAAGAAGGGGAGGCTTCTTGAGACTAATTTTGTCATCATATAATTACCATAAATTACCCCAGTTTGTAACAGCCAGTTACATACTTTGTGTGACTCCCGTATATTAATTGAATATCTTAAGACAGAGCACTCTTTATTTCCTTTCCCTTCCTTCCTATTCTCACCTTTCTCTCCCTCCTTTTCTCTCTCCAATACTTCTTCTATCATAATTCTTAATAATTTCAATATCCACAGTGATGTCTCTTCATGTAACCCTCTTTTTATCTTACTTTTTATCTCATAAACTTTAGGCCTACATTTCTAATAATCTTATAACCCTTTGTAGTAACAATTTCAGGCTTCTCATTTGCAAATTTCTAGATCAATTCCTGAATTCCCTCATTTCAAAAATTTATCCACATCACTGGCATTGCCCTGCCATTGACCTGCTATATTTTTCTGCCCTTCACCCATTTCATGTGCTTCTTTCCATCATTTTCCAGCTTAGACTTCATGATCCATCATTGGAATTGCCCCTTTGATTTTCACCCTATTCCCTTGGCACTTTCTTCAGTGCATATAGCTGCAAAAACCTCAAATCTAGATAAATTCAATTATCTGTTCATTCAGCATCTACAACCTGCAGTGTAACTGAAGCAGAATTCAAAACCATACTAACTTACACTATAGTTTGCATTTTTTATCACAAACCTCAGGTGGTCTGTTAGCGCTATCAAGTAATCCCTGCACACTTTTTTTTTTTCCCAGACCCCAATAACCATATCTGTTCTCTCCTCACTTCCCAAACTTCTAATAATACTTTCTCTCTCATTTTTGCTTTTAGATGATACCCTTGTTTTTTATTTTGCTTTAAAAAGTAATTTTATAAAGATTTCTAAACATTATCACACAAATATCTACAAAGCTACCAGTCGGTGTGCTCATTTTACTTTTTCCATGGACTTTGTTCCCTTGTTATGCCAAAACCTTCGTTTACACAACGGATTACATTGTCTTTGGTCACTAAAAGACAATTGTCCTCTTTTCTGTATTCTGCATCTCAATTTTTCCATTCAAACCAAATAATTCCCATCATGCCCTATTATACTCAATCTTCTTGTAAAAAATCCAGGTACTTCATTGCTCTACAGCAACCTTTTTTTTTTTTTAACAGTAAAACACTGAAATTACTTGTCAATACTTCGTGCCTCCACTTCTTTTCATCCTTTGCCCTCCTGAATTCATTATAGTCAGACTTGTCTTCACCTTTTCACTGAAACTCCACATGACAAGATCACCCATGGGCTTCACTTTAACCAATGCATGGTCAATTATCTCTCTGGATTTTATTCAACTTATCAATGGCATTTGATTTTTTTTTTTATCACTTCCTTCTTTTTGAATACTTGCTTACCATATTTTGTTGGGTTTCTACCCCATCTAAAAGGATTCTACTTCTTTGTCTACTTTTTAACTAACTTCTAATATTGATGTTTCTCTGAATTCAATCTTTGGACAACTTCCTTTTTTATCTCTGCTTATTGCCTAGGGAATCTCATCTTACAATTTTTAAATTGATTTCTCCAGTTCAAATCCCCTATACTCCAGGCTCATATATTCTCAACATCTCAAAATTAATATTTCCAAAAATGGCTTTTTGATTGCCACTCACTGCTTGCACAAATTTATCTCCTCTCCCCATCTTTTCCTATTCAATAAATGGCAGCTCCATTCTTCTAATCTTTGAGATATTATCTTAGAAGTCAGAATCTTCTCTTTTTATCTTAACCTCCAGTCAATCCATCCAAATCTTCTCACAACTTCCTTTAAAACATGTCCAGAATTAAATCTCTTTTCAACACTGTCACCATCATCTCTTACCTTTTCCATGGCAATTACTTCCCAAATGGTTTCTGTATTGTATGTGGTTCTCTGATCTATTTTCTTTACAGATGCCCTGGTATTGTTTTTAACATTTAAATTAGATCTTTTCAGTCCTCTACGGAAAATACTTCAGGAATTCCCATAACCCATAGGAACTTCCACAACCTTTGTGACTTCAACTCATCACTTTCTATAGCAGCATCAGCTTTACTCCAGTACCCTAAGCATATTCAACCTAGAGCCTTTGCAATGGCCATTCTAAATGCAATTCCCCTTGGTGAGGATCATTCTGGTCCACTCTGAAATAATATTTTCCTAGGTCTGATAATCTAAGTTCATTGAAAGGAGTGGGATTTTTTCATATTTTTTTTCCACTACAATAAACTCAACTGGGCTGGAACCACATGAAATAAATTATAGGATATATAAACAAAGTTTAGCAGGCAGATAATTTTATAATAAGTAAAAATTAAATTGCACAAAAATACCCAATACACAACATGTTATATCTAGATAGACAAGTGTATACATGGATGGAAATTTTCTGGAACAACATACAGGAAAATGTTGTGACCATTTACCATCTAGTAATAGAGCTATATGTAAATTAATTAGAAGAAATTTTGAATGACAGTGTCAAAATCCAACTCAAACTAAGGTAAATTAAAAGAGGAATATTGCTTCCATTAATACACAAATTTATCACTAGAAAGAACAAGTGTGTATTAGCCCCAGTAAATCATAGAAACTTAAAAAATGGAGAATTTCCTCCTTTTGCCTCTTAAAAAATCTGGTTCTTCTTCACATATTAACATCATTACATCAAATCAAGTTTATCCCCAAAGCAGGGTAATATTAGCACCTGAAGATCTGGATTTAGTTTCTTATAGCCTCATGACCACTGGCTAATGTCATGTAAAATCCAATTATTGGGACCCATGTGCTCAGTTCCTGGGCTAGTCATTGTGAAGAAGAAAGCTAAAGTAATACATTTGACTTTGTGCCATATGCCCACAAATATGGCCATTGAGGAAAGGTCTGTTTATCAGAAGATGAATAATGATTATATATAAACTAAAGATAGCTGAAAGAGAAACATGTAACCCTAGATGCACTAGTTTAGAGTTTCCTATATGTCCACATACTACCTTCATTCAAAAAATAAAATAAAATAAAAGCAGCATATAAGAGGTAGAAACTGATAAATATTTCCCATCTAAAAGGGTAGAATATGGATCCAACCCTCTTGCTACCCCTTTTTAAAAATAAATTTCAGTATAAAATGGCAAAAAGTGAATGACTTCCTTGGGTATTACTTTCTGTGACAAATTTATTGTTGTCACACAAAGGGTTGACACTGCAAGTTGCCTCCCAGTGTCTGTTTTGTTCCATTTCCTTAGGAAAAAAAATCAAGGAAAGCTTATCCACATGGTTCTCTCCATCAAGTCCAAATGTGTTTCCTATTGATGTGGTGCCTTATGAATTAACAACACAAGTTATGTGTTCTTCTAAAAGCATTCAAAAGAATAATAAAAAAAATGACAGCACAAGCTTGCAACCATAATAAAACTCTTATCCAGGAAATATGCCAATGGGAGATACATAGCAAACACTCTGAAGGCCCCTACCCAGGGAATGCGAGAAATTTGTGTTCATTGGTTCATAATTCTGCTTTCTGCTAGGAACTCTTAAATTCATATTTAGCTCCTGGGTTCTCTTCCCAAAAGTGTCTTCGCTTTCCATTATCACTATTTTAAAAGTGAGAGTTAGTGAATATCCTCTTTTTGGTGGATGCACAGCTTTCTAAGCTGAATTTCAGCTTGAGAGCGATCGAAAGTTCAACAGTGCTATTTTAGGTCTTAAATCCTCAAAGATATTTTATTGATACCACATCTCAGGTTCTAATCTATTTTTCTTCCAGTCAGTTCAATGTGTCAACCATTTACAAAGAAGTTCTTTCTGAGACAACTGTTTCAGATCTTTCTTATTTAATTATTTACTTTTACGATCTTACCCTCATACCCTCCACCTCTTTCATGATAGGTACACTGAGGCTATCAGGCTTGAAAGAAAAGACTGTGCCCTTAATTGGGTTCTTGTTCTGCATTTAAAAAGTTTATTGGGACTTTATTGCTCAAATGTTTTATCCCATATCTAGAAACATTTTCCAATTGATCAAACCTCTAAATTGAGGGATTCTGTTTTTCTATTTTTGCTTATGACTTGGTTAATTGTTTCCTAATTGTGTTTCTATATTATTAATCTGCCGAACATGACCAACAGTATCAACACACAAACAGCCTGCTGCCCACATTATATCAGGCAACAATATTACTGCTTGGCCTGGATGTAATATGCGTTACCAATTTTTGAGCTTCTAATTGGTATCTCCAGTGCTTTAACCAACTGCTACACCAACACCATACTAAGAATAAAAGTAAGGCAACACTTAACTTTAAGTTAGCAAGGATAGAGTAAGCTATTCTGCAACAAGAAATAAACTTTAAAATCTTACTAGCTTGGTAGAAAAATACATTTTTTCTCTCTCACCTCAGAGTTTAATGTAAGTCAGAAGTCTTCTTTCATCTTATGGCTGTGCAGTCTGGAATATGAAGGCTCCAAGGTCACCACAGCAGAGATGAGTCAAGCAAGACCTAGAACAATAAAGGCGGTACATCAGGTTTTCACTTCCTCTGTGTAGAAATGATATTCTTTACTCTTGCTCACCTTTCCTTGCCACAACTAGTCAAATGATTCTTATACAGAAACATAGGATATTTGATGATTACTAAAGTTTATTTTATGGCTCTAATAATAATAAACTTTCTAGAAAAGTTCAACTCTATTTCTTCCCATGTGTTTGCTTATTCTATTTTACATGTTACTGTATCAATTCTGTTCTCACTGTTCCTATGAAACAGCATCCCTTGTCTAATCATAACTCCATACTCAGAAGTTTCTTTCTACAAGGGTGCTGAGAACATAGAATGAAACAACAAATTGCAACTGACTTCTCATTCTGCACCATCCACTTTTTTCTCTAGAAATAGCAGTTATGACCAATTATGACCAAAGCAGTCCTCTCTGGAAATCTGACTCTTTCTATTTCATTCCTATTGATTTGTGCACTGGTCTAAGTAAAATCTTCAGGGAGTCATCTGTGATGTCAGGAAAGACCATGGGATTTGACCTGAGAAAACTAAATATGCAGCTCACTAGATCGTTAACACTGGACAAATCATTCAATTTCTCTTAACCTTAAAATCTTCCTCCTTAAAATGATACTTCCCTAAAATGAGATTTCAATAATAGGTCTATTGTGGGTTTAAGAAAGATAATGTGCATAAAAGAGCTATGTATTCTATAAAACACTGTATGAAAGACTATTTTAAAAATAAATAATAGTATTAAACCTGGATAGTCTAGTTGGCAAATTAAAGACCAAATTAAATAATTACCTGTGTACACCCAAAGTTCCAAAATTGTATTGAGACACAATTTGCCAACCATAAAATTTACCCTTTTTCCTGTACATTTCAGTCATTTTTTTTTAGTATATTCATAGAGTTGTGCAACCATCCCTAATATCTAACTTTAGAGCGTTGTAATCTCCCCCAAAAGAAATTTCTTGCTCATTAGCAATCATTCCCCATCACCCCGGGCAACTGCTAGTTTAACTTCTGTCTCCACAGATTGACCTATTCTAGACAGCTTATAAAAACGGAATTATGCAACGTGTACTCTTTTGTGACTATCATCTTTCAATGGGCCTCATGTTTTCAAGGTTCATACGTTTTGGACATTCCTATGACTCTTAATTACCAGCAGCAGGTACCAGAAACAAGAGTAGATCACTGTATGAACCAGGGATAAAAATTTATCTTTGGGCTACAATACTTGTTCTGTATCTTGAAAATCATTCCACCTATTACAATTTTTTAAGGAAACCATAGCTTCTTAAGATTTCTTCGTGTGGAATTGGGAATGAGACAACTAATTCTATGGAACTAACTGCCGTATAATCTCCAGCAATTATATTCTAACATTTTTAGTCTGGACTTCAAAAAAAGTTCAATTTATATTACTTATTTCAAGATACACAGTTATTGGTCATTTACATTTGAATTTATTTTTAAAATTTTTGAAAATTTAAGAAGGAAATGAATATTTTCCATTTTATAAATCAAAAAATAAAAATGAATAGCTACATAAGTAGGAGGTTGAAATGTGTAAAGAAACTGAAAACTCAAGGTTGTGATTTTCTAGTGCTTACAAAATAAAATAAATCTGTTTTTTTTTTATTTTGACATCTGGCTAACACCGTCTATTAAAAAAAACTAGCCGGGCGAGGTGGCGGGCGCCCGTAGTCCCAGCTACTCGGGAGGCTGAGGCAGGAGAATGGCGTAAACCTGGGAGGCGGAGCTTGCAGTGAGCTGAGATCCAGCCACTGCACTCCAGCCTGGGCGACACAGCGAGACTCGTCTCAAAAAAAAAAAAAAAAAAAATTTATGCATAAAGTAGATGATTTTTCTTTTGCCAATTCTATTTTACTTGCCACCAAGAAGGGCAGAGACAGCGCCAAGGAGGTAAAATATTTATACACTGGAAACTATAAAATTTTGAACAGAGCTATTAATAGTTTATAACAATGGTTTGGGGCAATTAATATTTTTAATATATGAAACATTATAATCCAAAGAAATTGCTAAATTATAATTCTTAGAAACCGGATGCCATATATATCTTTTTATAAAATGTATGTATTTGTTTTAATTGACAAATAATAATTGTGTATATTTGTAGGGTACAATGTAATTTTTTATCTCTACATACACTGTAGAAAGATTCAATCAATCTTATTAACCTATCCATCATCTCACCAATGTATCACTTTTTTGTAGATTGTTAATAATCTATTATTCTAGCAATTTTGCAATATATGATATATTATTATTATAACCATGTCACCATGCAGTGTAAAAGATCATGAAAATTTATTCCTCCCATCTAAGATTTTATATCCTTTTATCTACACCTTCCCTTTCCACAACCCTTCGCCCCAATTTCAGGAATCCTTTTTCTACTCTCTATTTGTAGGAGATTGACTTTTTAGATTCCATACATAAGTGAGATCTTACAATATTTATCCTTCTGTGCCTAACGTATTTCGCTCAGCATAATGTCCTCCAGTTTTATCCGTGTTGTCACAAATGACAGAAATTCCTTTTTAAGGCTGTGAAGTATTCCACTGTGTTTGTGTGTGTGTGTGTATATACATATATATGATATATATATTTCATATATATATGAAAATTTAATTTGTAAGAGTATAAAAAACTTTAAATACTTAATGTAAATTTTACCAAGAAGGCAAAATATTTATACACTGGAAACTGTGAAATATTGATGGAAGAAACTGAATACAGACCAAATAAATAGGAAGATATTCCATGTTTATGGATTTTAAAAATTAATATTGTTAAAATATCTATACTAGCCAAAGTGATCTGTATATTCAACATAATTCCTTTAAAAATTTCATTGTCATTTTTCACAAAACAGGAAAACAGTCCTAAATTTTTATTAAACTAGAAAAGAACATGAATAGTCAAAGCCATCTCAAGCAAAAATAACAAAGCTGGAGGCATCATATTCTCTGATTTCAAAATACATGATGAAGCTATTGTAATGAAAAGAGTATGGCACTGGCATAAAAAAAAAGACACACAGACCCATGGAACAGGATAGAAAGTCTAGAAATAAAACCAAGATTTCAGTCAATTGATTTTCAACAAAGGCACGAAGAAAATACAATGGGAAAAGGACACTCACTTTAATAAATGGTGCTGCAAAAACTGGATATCCACATGCGTAAAAATGAAAGTGGACCCTTTTTTCACACCATACATAAAGATCAACTCAAAATAGACAAAAGACATCAATGTAAGACCTGAAACTGTAAAATCCTCTATATATTTTACATATTATATGTCTTCTTTATGCTCATGACACCTAAATGTAAATTTAGATATCTGACCATTTTCTAGATAATAACTCAGTACCATCTATATGTGCTCAATAAACATTTATTGGAAATTCATGGATAAATAAATAAATGACTGAATAATTAATAAATGTATTTGAGGTGAAAAACAAGTTAAGGGCTGTGTTTATTGGCATGATTGCCAGTAAATCACTGTCTATTCTTTGTGGTCTCTGAGTCTATTCTCAGTTGACTTTAGTTGGGTTCCTGTTCCTGTGGCTTCACTGAAATTTTTGTCAACATCCCTAATGACCTCTATGCAATGGTTTTATCTCATCTTATTAACTTCTCAGCAGTATTTGAGATCATATTCTTCTAGAAACACTCGGTGTCATGTAACTCTTATTGCCTTCCTATGTCCCTGACCATTCTTTCTAGGCACTTCACTTTCTTGTCTTGCCTTTTACTGTTAATTTTTGAAGTGTCCCATGGCTATGAACTGCATCTCTTCCTTTTCTCTTGAAAAATATTCTTTCTTGGTGTCTGAATCTAGACCTATGGCTTTTAAAACATCTGCATACTTATGATTCTCAAATGTACTTCCTAAACTCGCCCTTGCACTTTCTTGTCCACTTCTATAAAATCTACCAAAATGTGGAATGTTAAAATGTATGCATTTTCCTGGATGATTATTTTTATTTCACTCCCCAAATGCAATCAACGAACAAGTTATCTCAATTCTAATTCCAAATTATATCCCAAACCCATCCACTTCTCTTTATGTGTTTTCTGAATATTCTTGTTCAACTTGTCCATTTTACACTTGAACTACAGTAGATAACTCATAACTGGCCTCCTTGCTCTTGTTGTTTTTGTACCAAAATCCACTGCCCATATAGTAAGCACAAGAAGGAGTTTCAAAACCATATGCAGATATTGCAATCCCCTTGCTTGTTAACAGTATTACTTTATTATTGCTGTAACAAATTACCACAAAATCAGTCGACTGAAGCAACACAAATTTATTTTACAGTACTAGATGAGAAGTTTAACCTAGGTCTCCCGAACCTAAGTTAAGCTGCCAGCAAAGCTTTGTTCTATTCCAGAGGCTCTAAGGGACATCCTCGTTTCCTTCTCTTTTCTAGCTTCTAGTGATCAGCCATAGTCCTGGCTCAAGGCCCTTTCTCCACCTTGAAATCCATCAACATTACATCTCTCTGTGCCCTTCTTTCATAGTCATATTTTCCATTGACCCTCTCTTGTTGTTTCCTTCTTCATTTTTAAAGATGCTTGTGATTACATTGGGCCCACACAAATAATCCAGCGTAATCTATTTTGAGATCATCAGGTTATAAACTTTAACTCGCCTTTGCCATGTAATGTTTCATATTAACAGGTTACAGGGATTAAGGTGTGTACCTCTTTGGGGGCTCATTATTCTGCTTCAAATAGATCCCAGTTAAAATAAGATACAAACTACTTACTCTGACTTCTAAAACCCTTTTTGAACTGGAATGTTCCTACTACCCAACTACATTTCTCTTTACTCCCCCTCCTACCCAATATCTTTCAGTCGCCTTGTCTTTATTCCTATTCTTCAGACAAAGCAAAATAAATCCACCACAAGCCCTTTGCACTAGCTGTTCTCTCTGACTTTTAATGCCATATTCTGTATCTTCAAATAACTGGCTTCTTCTTATCATTTAAATATCTCCTGAAATTCTTCTTTTACAAGGATAGTTTACTAAAGCAAAACATTTAAATAAATCACCCATATATTATCACTTCACCAAATATATGTTCTATACCAATCTCTGCTATTTTCCTTATTGATAAATTTATTGGTACATTTGTTATCTTCTTTCACACACACACACACACACACACTCAAACACACACGATTCTATGCTCTAATAGAGGTGATTCCTTTGTTTATTCAAATTTCAACATTGAAACCCCATTGCCTGAAATATATTCACAAACTCCATGAACTGACATGTAAGGAATGATTTTGCACCCTACTTGCTCCCCAAAATGTATTTATCTTTTCTTCTGTCTAAATTCCAGAAGCATTAAACATCTTGTAACTTCCTACACTTACCCTGCCATTTTTAGCCTATGTGGCATTATCTGTCCTCTCTTCCTAAAATAGCCACCGCTTTTACCACTACCCCTTCACCTGGTCAACATCACTTTATTGTGAAACTTAATTTAGAGGTCACCCCTGGCCAAGATTCATCCCCTCCTTGACTAAACTTTGATCAGCCTCCTCTGAGCTGTCTAGGTCTCAACCTTGGCCTCTGTCCCTACTGGGCCTGCACCACCCACTTTAGGCAAGAAACTTGCTAAGTTGGTTTAGAAAGAATCCCCATCTCTTGATATCTGATCACCTTCAATTACTGACCTGATACTTCCTCTTAGTAATTTTCCATACTCTGACTCCCATTCTGCTCATTGTCTATAAATCCCTCCTTGTGCCTGCTGTATTTATGAATGAGCTCTGTTCTTTACCAGAGATTTTTCCCTTATTTCAGTAGTTTTTAATGATAAAATTTATCTGCACTCCTTCAATTTCTGTGTGGCCCTGGTTTTGTTTAATACCCTTTTCATGAAGTCTCCTCTGACTCTCCTAGATTTTAAGGTATGTTTCCTCTATGCCAATTCACTATTAGTGTTTTAGTCATTCCTTTTATAGTTCATCAGAAATTCTTGATTATAGGTTTAACTCATGTAATAGCCTGCAAAAACATTTAGAATATGAATGTTATCTTACTTATTTTTTGTGTCTCTGAAACCTAGCCTATTCCCAGTACCTAGTAGATATTCAGTAAATGTCTGTTGGTTGAATGATTATGGGCTTATTCTTTGAGCCATATTTCCTTTGTTCTTCTCCAGTGGAGAATTGGCATGTATTAATGTCACTAGGAAAAGAGGTTGTATCAACCACTTTTTATAGTTATCTATTTGCTTTTCAAATTGTTTGATTTCAACCCACATGTATAAATATATACCATTTAACACTCCTCATTGAAGTTACCGTCTGACTAAAAGAGAACTTTAAGATAAGAATGTGAGGGAAGGGAAACAACTCAGTCAAGGAAGAGAACAGAACCTGTAAATGGGTTTGTTTTCTTTTTTTTTTTTTTTTTTGAAGCGGAGTCTCGCTCTGTCGCCCGGACTGGAGTGCAGTGGCCGGATCTCAGCTCACTGCAAGCTCCGCCTCCCGGGTTTACGCCATTCTCCTGCCTCAGCCTCCCGAGTAGCTGGGACTACAGGCGCCCGCCACCTCGCCCGGCTAGTTTTTGTATTTTTAGTAGAGACGGGGTTTCACTGTGTTAGCCAGGATGGTCTCGATCTCCTGACCTCGTGATCCGCCCGTCTCGGCCTCCCAAAGTGCTGGGATTACAGGCTTGAGCCACCGCGCCCGGCCGGGTTTGTTTTCAAACTAGCTTACCACTGAAGACTGAAACTTATTTCTACTGGAGAAATCTTGCAAGCCAAGATAAGTTACACCCACTGAAGGGATGAGGGAGCTGGTCTCTCACTGTTTAAGAGCTTTAGGGAGAAGAAGGGCACTAATTTTCCAGCACTTCCATCCTACCTTACAGGTACCAAAGCATGCTCCAGACGCTAGGAAAAAGCCTCAAACAAATAATGTGCAAAAGATGGCAGTTAAAAGTTAAAAGCAAAAGGCTAGTAACTGGTAAGGGTAAAGGGGTGGGACAGGACACTGCAGGGTCTGCTGCAGGAGATTGCCTCAAATTTCTTTTTATTTTTAGATGTCCTGAGTTTTGCTTACCTTTACCTGCACCCTACATCAGTCATCAATAATTATAGCTACAAGTTCGTCTTTGTCATTGACCATATGTTTTCCGCTTTTGAGTTAAATATTTCAGTATTTCATTTCTGAAAGTAATTTCTTATCCTTCTGATATTATTGTTCATTTCTATGAGATACAGCCCTAGCTTCACAGTGATCTGCAGTCCTTGATGTCCACTTTAACCAGCTGTCTTGCAGCTTTGATTCTATCACTATGACACTGGCAACTTATGCAGCATCATTTCGGCTACTATTTATTGGCAACAACCTCCTTCCTTTACCGCATTGCTCTTTGACTTTAATGCCCAATCATGGGTAATTTTAAACATATTTCTCAGAAACTATGTCTTGCTGCTGAATGGTGCAAAAGAAAATCTCCTAACATTGCAGAGTTGGGTCATCAGAGATTTATGATTTACTCATAACTGTGCCCTCTATACTATTCTGCAATCTTATTACATATATTTAATGATTAACATTTCCCATTTCCCTCAAAAGGTATTTGAAACTTATATTTCCTTGAGCTCTAAATAATTCCTCTTTTCTGTCTTTTTCTCAGCTATTAAGCTGACTTTATTATTTTCTTTTTCTACATGAAAAGTCAAGACAATTATCTGACTCTTTTGGCTGCTTATTAACCTTTTAACACATCTCTCTCTTTATTTCTATCTTTACCTTCTCCTGATAGTTTCAGACAAAGATGTGTTTCTACTGCTGTCTTAGGAAAACTTGGTTGTAGCTATTTTCCCCATTCTCTGTTTTGAGAACTTTACTATTTCCCCTAATTTTGTGGAACATTTGATTTATTCTTATGTATTGACTTATTCTAACCATTTACACATGCACAGTACTTTTCTATTTTATAGAATCTCATAAATAAGCCAAGAATTAAATTCTTTGACAATATTACAAGTTATAATAACTCAGTCTCTTTTTCTTTGCTTTAAAATACTGCACTCTCACCACCTTTACTTTCTTATATCTTATTCACTATCACCATTTGGCTTTTCCTTTTATTTTACTAAATTAAGGTGTTTCATGACTTCTTAATTCTAAGTTCACGAATACTTTCATCAGATTAACTTACTATTTTGGTGGCATTTACCTTTGTTGCTGACTTCTTTAATCTTTCAAATATTTTCACCCTTGACTCTTATCAAATTATTTTCTTCAGAATTGTTTCTTTCATTTTTGGCTATCCCTCAGATCTTTCTACGTAGAATTTAGTTTCATTGTAGCTCTTTAAAGGTAGGTATTCTCCTTATACTCCTGGTATTTTTTTTTTTTTTTTTTTTGACAGTGTCTCGCTCTGTTACCTAGGCTGGAGTGCAGTGGCGCAATCTCTCCTCCCTGCAAATTTCGGCTCACTGCAACCTCCGCCTCCCGGGTTCAAGTGATTCTCCTGCCTCAGCTTCATGAGTAGCTGGGATTACAGGTGCCTGCCACCAAGCCCTGCTAATTTTTGTATTTTTAGGAGAGATGAGGTTTTACCATGTTAGCCAGGCTGGTCTCAAACTCCTGACCTCAAGTGATCCACCCCACCACCTCAAGTGATTAGAGGCATGAGCCACCGTGCCCAGCCATTCCTGGTACTTTTTACTCATGCATTTGAATTTTACTCACTGACTCCCTCAGTGCATATGACTGTTATGCTACTGACTCCAAAATTTACAACTCCAGCCCAGATCCTATAAAACACTCAAGCTATCTTATAGAGAATTTAAACTTATTATATACAATATGAAGATTATAACTTTTTTCTTTTGGACAATTTCTTTCCTAGTGAATGAATAACTTAATATCTCAGTTTATACATAAAGGTTCTTGAGGATGACATTTGACTTTCAGTCATCCACTATCTATTCCTTTTTGGAATTAGTAATTTATTTTTCAATGGCTTTTTACTTTATTGTAATGCTTCTACTATGTAAAACTCTAACTATTGTACAGCTCCTATTACGTGCTTCTAGTTGTTGATGGTATAGATGAAAACAAGGTCTCTATTCTCTAAGAACATGCATTGGCAACCATGGCCTATGGGCCAAATTTGACCCACAACCTGTTTTTCTAATATAACGTTGTTGAAACATAGCCACACTCATTTCTTTATATATTGTCTAGGTATAGTTTATACTATAATGGTAGAGTTTAGTACTTATGGCAGAGCCCATATGGCCCAAAGCCTAAAATACATATTATCTGTTCCTTTACTGAAGAGGATACAATTAGGTTGGGGTACAGATGTACCATTTCTTGGAGGATATATTGGAGACATGTCTGAGACTGTTTAAAGGAGAAAAGTGAAGAGGTTGTCACTAGAGGCCAAGTGGAAGATAAGGAGAACCTGAATTACTGCAGTGAGAATAGCACTGGAAAGTACATATAGTCTAGAAATATTTGCTAATTAAGATTTATTGGATTTTATCACTAATTGGTTATAGTGGTGAGGCTGGGAAAAGTAGGAACTAAGCATATATCTGAAGTTTCTTGTTTTGGTGATTATGTAGAAAGTGATTCCAACAACTAAAAAGGTAAACACAGCAAACATAGTGAGGTATACTACTACAATTAATATGTATTTGAAGGAGCTATTGCAGCATGATTTATACAAGTTTTAGTATTAAGGACACTGAGCAAAGCTCATATTAAAGGCATTGATGGAATTTTTGAGTATACAAGCTTTTTCATTGATAAAAACTTTTAGTTACTAAATATATCAGTCATACTCACTTGCTTTACCATTTTGTCTTTCTGTATATGATAGATTTCAACTAATCCTGTGTGGTTGATAGAAATTTACTGCATAATTATAATCATGACAAATAATGAGGATTCACAGGGGCAGTATGTTTGAGGAAGGAAAATAGACTTGATAGAATAATACATGGAGTACTCTTCAGGCTTTGACATTCACTTGGTACATAATCTTTGGCATAAAACTGGGTCTTGGTCCCCTCTCATGAGCAGAAGAATTATAGCAATAATATCCATGGAAGTGAAAATCATATGAAATAATACGGAAAGTGCTTTGAAAATCATAAACTGCTATGAGAATGTAGATTATCATTATTATAACCAAGTTAATTTACAAAGACTATGACGAAAATACATCAAAACTGTTGACTTTGATAACTTATTTGCACATATATGAAAACATATATGTGCAAAATCTGAAAAAAATAATTTTTCATCTTGCATTTCTAATGCATTTGTATGCATTTGTTTTCATTTCTCTGTGGTTCATTTATTCAAAAAGCTATTTATTTATTTTATTTTCTTAACTTTTATTTTCAGTTCAGGGGTACATGTACAGATTTGTTATATAGGTAAACCCGTGACATGGGGGTTTGTTGTACAGAATTTTTTGTCACCCAGGTATTAAGCCTAGTATTCATCATCATTATTATTCTTGATCCTCTCCCACCTCCCATCCTCCAGCATCTGGTAGGCCCCACTGTCTGTTTTTCCCCTCTATGTGTCCATGTATTCTTATCATTTATCTACCACTTATAAGTGAGAACATGCAGTATTTGGTTTTCTGTCCCTGTGTTAGTTTGCTAAGGATTATGGCTTCCAATTCCATGCATGCTCCTGCAAAGGACATGATATCGTTCTTTTTATGACTGCATAATATTGCATGGTGTATACATACCATATTTAGATTGGCATTCAGATTGATGGGCATTTAGATTGATTCCATGTATTTGCTACTGTGAATGGTGCTTCAGTGAACATATATGTGCATGTGTCTTCACGACAGAATGATTTATATTCCTTTGATTTGCTGGGTTTAAATGATAATTCTGTTTTTGGCTCTTTGAGAAATCACCACACTGCTTTCCACAGCGGTTGATCTAAATTACACTCCAACCAGTAGTGTATAAGCTTTCCTTTTTCTCTGCTACCTCACCAGTATCTGTTATTTTTTGCCTTTTTAATAGTAAACATTTGGATGGGTGTGAGATGGTATTTCATTGTGGTTTTTATATCCATTTCTCTAGTGATCAGTGGTGCTGAGCTTTTTTGAGTATGCTTGTTGGCCACATGTATGCCTTCTTTTTTTAAAAAGTATCTGTTCATGTTCTTTGCCCACTTGTTAATGGGGTGGGTTGCTTTTCCTTGTAAATTTATTTAAGTTCCTTATAGAGAGTGAATATTAGTCGTTTTTCAGATGCACTGTTTGCAAAAATTTTCTCCCACTTTCTAAGTTGTCTGTTTACTCTATTGATAGCATCTTTTGCTGTACAGAGTTCTTTAGCTTAATTAGATCTTATGGTCAATTTTTCCTTTTGTTGCAATTGCAAAAAGATATTTAATGAGCGCCTATGAGTGCATTGTATTTGGTGAAATAAATATAGAAGTAAACACAATATTTTTAAAAAATTTCCTCCTCTTGGGGAGCTTACAGCATACTTCATTAAGAAATACACTAAATAAAATAAAATATATGCTATTTATATAAGTTATTATGAAGAAAAATTAAACCACTGCCATCATAATTAAACATTTTGGAGGCTGGGGAGCCTTGGCAACTTTAAATAATGTAAAGAGGGTAATCCTCAAAGAGAAAGCAAAGTGATGGTGGCATTTGTACAACTACGGGAAGAAGAAATCCAGATGGATAACAGAAGTAAGCTCAAAATATTTCGGGAGGACAATGATTGGAATATTTGAGAAATGTCAACTGAGCCACTATGGCTGGGCTGTGATGAGTAAGGATAAAAATAATAGGATATGAGGTCTTAGACATCATGTAAGCTATCTTAAGAACCATGGGTTTAGACTGAATGAGATTAGACACCACTGCAACATGATCTTGTTTACATTTAACACGAAAACTAGCGTTTGTGCAGAGGAGAGGGTAGGAAAGGGAGATACAAAACCAGTGTAAAAAGCTGTCAGAGAAAGAGAAATATAAATGAATTGTGTTTTGAAACTGAGATGGCAATTGCGGTAGTAAAAAACACTGAGTCTCTGTATATACTTAAGGAAATAAAATGATTTTATGATAGATTAGAATGCAAAAAGAATGAGTTAGTCATGACTTCAGGTTTTAGAGGAAGGGCCATACATCATTTTGGAAATTTAAATTTTAAGGTAATAATTAAATATCCAAGTAATATATTAGGTGAGGTTGAGATGGAAATAGAAATTTGGAAATTGTTATTGAATGAATGGAAACAGCAAGAGACTAGGTGCAGACTAAAACATGTGGAAGGACTAAACCTGTTAGAGTTAGGAGGCTGAGAGACGTTAAGAGAAAAGAAAAGAAAATAGACAAGTATGGATCAATGAGGCAAAAAGAAAATAAAGAAAATGAGATATTCTGAGAGCCAGATTATGAAAGTATTTCTAGGAAGAGAAAGAGATCAATTCCATCAAATAATGGTGATAAATAAAACAATTCAAGGATTAACAATTTTGCAAGTTAAAAGTCTTTGGTCACTTTGACAAGAACACTTTCAGATTAATGGTGGAAACAATAATCTGGTGGTAGAAGATTATGTGGGAAGACTTCATGACAAGAGAGCAATAAAACTCTATATTTGAATTTTGTGGTAAAACAAAACTCAAGAAGTAAATGATCAGGAAGAGACACTTAGAGAACAAGGTAGAATCAAGAAAAGGGTTTTTTTTTAAATTAATATAGGGGAAGCAACATATGATTGAATTTATGCTAATGATAATTTTTTTTGGTAGAAAGAAGAAAAGAGATGATGCAGGGACAAATAGATAAAATTGCTGGAGTCATTATGTAGTTCTGAAGGAATGGTACCCTGAGCATAAAGAGAGGTTTTGACCTTTTCTAGAAGCAGTAAAGTTTGTCCATATCAGCAAGAGAGAAAGCATAGTATGTAGGCACAGATGGGGGTAAGTGATTACATGGTGTGGAGGGAACCTCATGAAAATCCTCTTTATATTGCTGCAACTAAAAATAAAAAGAAGACATGGCAGCTTTGAGGGATGAGGCTAGGGAAGGAAAGCACTAAGTTTTTACTCAGGAGTATCAAAGAGTGAATGGACTGGAGGAAATATAATGGATAATATTAGACCCATTTGAAAGTATTAGTAATGCATTTAAAATGAGATAAGGTAACAGAATTACATGTTAATATCTGAACGTATTCGACTCAACATGAATTGAACATGAATTGCTGCATCACGTAGGCAGAGTTGGATTCAAGAAGAATTGAGGTTGCCCAAATGAGCATAAAATAATGGGTCTAAGGTATCCATGGTTTATGCTTAAGAGTGATTATAATAGCTGTCTCTCTATGGAATTAAAGCTGTATAAGACAAAATGTGCAAATATGAAGGGGTAAGAGTTAAAGTAAAGGTCATAGGAGTAAATGATTATGGGTCTAAAAAGGCATGAAGAATTTCCAGTTCCAACTATAATATACAAAACAATTGAAAGTCATCGTGAGAAAATACTGGAAAAACATGAAATAAATGACTTTTGTTGGATCAATCAAAGAACCGAGGTTGTAGTAAAAAAAAAAAAAAAAAAAAACTACCACATCAAAATATTTACAGACAGGTTTATATTTAAACCACAGAAGAGATTTGCCTACCTAGACAGAAACCTTGGAGTCATAAACTTTTGCAATAAAATAACAGAAACTTCAAGGTAAGCCAAAAGACAAAAACAGTCACAACAGAAAAAAAAAAAAAAAAGTCACAAAAACAAAACTCAGATATGGTGCAGATATTACAGTTATCAGAAACAGAATAAAAAATAACAATAAATAATGTCAAGTGATGTAATAGAAAGGTAGACAACGTGGAAAACCAGAAGGATGATGTAAACAGAGAGATGAAAAGTCTAATAGTTAAAAGGAAATGCTAGAAAACAAAACAAAAAACAATAACACTATAAAAGAAATGAAGAACACCTTCAATGAGTTATTCAGTAAATTTGGCATAGCTAAGGAAAGACTCAGTGAATATGATGATTTGTTGATAGACACACTGAAATTGAATGGTAAAGAGGAAAAAGAAGAAAAGAGAAAACAAACAACACACACATACACACACACACACACACACCACACACCCAGGACAGAAGACTAACAAACTGTGAGACAATTTCAAAAAATATAATGTATTCATTATTGAATACCAGAAGGAAAAGAGAGATGAAAGCAGAAACATTTAAGGCAATGACAGCCAAGAACTTTTCAAAAAACGACCAATTAAAAACACAAATTAAGAAAGAGATCATCAGACTGGATAAATACCAACCAACCAGCAAACAAAAAGCAAACCACGCAAACATATGCACACACCAAGGCATAGCAAATTCAAACTGTAGGAATCCAAAGACAAAGAGAAAATCTTAAAAGAAGCCAGAGGAAAAAATAAAACCATACCTATAGAGGAAAAGGGACAAAAATTATGCAGATTTCTCCAAAGAAAACATGTGAGAAAAAAAAAAAACAGTGAAGTAATTTATACAACTTAATTAAAAATAAGCCAATTAAAAAAATAGGCAATGGATATGAATAGACATTTTTTCAAAAGAAGATATACAGATGGCCAAAAGGTATATGAAAAAAATGCTCAGCATCAATAATCATCAGAGAAATACAAATCAAAACCACAATAAGGTATCACCTCACATGTATTTCGATGGCTATTTTCAAAATGTCAAATGATAACAAGTGTTGGTGAACGTATGGAAAAATGAAGCCCTTACTCATTGTTGGTAGGAATGTAAATTGGTATCGCCATTATAGAAAACAGTATGAAGATTCCTCAAAGAATTAAAAATATAACTAGTATGTGATCAAGTAATTTCACTTCTGGTATATATTAAAAAATAAACATAATTACTAACTCAAAGAGATATCTGCATTATCACGTTCATTGCAGCATTACTTATAATAGCCAACATATGACATATGGACACAAACTAAGTGCTAATGAAAGAATGGATAAAGAAAATGGTGTGTGTGTGTCTGTGTGTGTGTGTGTGTGTGTGTGTGTGTGATGGAATACAATTTTTCCTTTAATAGAAGAAAATCCTGGTAATTGCAACAACATGAATAAACCTGATGGACATTATGTTAAGTGAAATAAATCAGGCACATAAAAACAGATACTGCATGATCTCACTTACATGTGAAATATTCAAAAGTCAAACCCATAGAATGAGAGAGTAGAAAAGTCATTAACAGGAGTAAAGGGGTGAAGAGAATAGTGAGATGTTGGTCATATGGTACAAACTTACAGTTATAAGATAAATAAATTCTGGAGACCTAATGTATAGTATGGTAACTATAATTAATGATAATGTATACTTGAAATTTGCTAATAGAGTAGATCTTAAGTGTTCTCACAATTATAAAAAAGGAAACTCTATGAGATGATAAATATGTTAACCAGCTTGATTTTGGTAATTATTCCACAACATATACATATATCACAACATCACACTGTACATCTTAAATATATAAAATTGTATTTGTCATTTATACCTCAATAAATCTGGGGAAAACCAGAATATGTTATCTTCTGAAGATATTTATGAGCTTAAGAATTAAAAATGAAGTGAAATATGTACTGTTGAAAGAAGAATCTACCAAGTCATAATTCCATATCGACTGAAATTGTTCCTCAAAAGTAAAAGGGAAATTAAAATTTTCTCAGAGAAACAAAAACTGAAGGAATTTATCAACAGCAGGCTTGCTCTGCAAAAAAAAGAAAGATAAACATTTTTTTAACAGAAAATAAGAATTTTTAATGTCATGATATAAATATTAAAGTTAACAGAGAAAAACTTAAAATATTTTCTAAAGAAAGAAGATAATTAATATGCACCAAAAACATGCCTAAAGAATGGACTAGTATTCAGGATGGAATAAATGAAGGTAAAACAAAATATTTATGGTGCTATTTTAAAATAAATTAGCTAAAATATATGGAATATAGGCCGGGCGCGGTGGCTCAAGCCTGTAATCCCAGCACTTTGGGAGGCAGAGACGGGCGGATCACGAGGTCAGGAGATCGAGACCATCCTGGCGAACACGGTGAAACCCCGTCTCTACTAAAAATACAAAAAAAAACTAGCCGGGCGAGGCGGCGGGTGCCTGTAGGCCCAGCTACTCGGGAGGCTGAGGCCGGAGAATGGCGTAAACCCGGGAGGCGGAGCTTGCAGTGAGCTGAGATCCGGCCACTGCACTCCAGTCCAGGCGACACAGCGAGATTCCGTCTCAAAACAAACAAACAAACAAAAAAAGATAGAAATATTTGTATTTTTATTATATAGTTTTAAACTTTTGGGGGTTTACTTGCAAAACTATTTTTTAGCCTATAAAAAATTATTTTAATCTATATCTGAATTCTCTTTCTAAACAATTCAGGGACCCTTACCACTGACAATAATCCTCACAATTTAAACTCCTATGTTATTAGTATATAGTGCTTTGCGTCTCTCAGTGAAATAATATATTATTCTCAGCGAGACTCCGCCTCAAAAAAAAAAATATATATATATGGAATATATAAATTATAACCATTAAAATATTTATAAAATAAGTATAGTTGATAAACTAAAAGATAATATAAAGTGGGATTATATAAAAGGTTTCATTACATTTGGAGAAAGCATGAAAATAAGTAAGTAAATAAATAAAACCTCTAGTAATGAATAGAAAACATAAACATTGTTAGCAGTGCTTCATACATA
Organism: Trachypithecus francoisi; assembly: GCF_009764315.1. Lineage (NCBI taxonomy): Eukaryota > Metazoa > Chordata > Mammalia > Primates > Cercopithecidae > Trachypithecus > Trachypithecus francoisi. The sequence continues at coordinate 100,727,034 of NW_022681454.1, forward strand.
TCAATAATCCCTTTAAATATAAATTGTCTAAAAATATCAATAAAATAACAAAGATTGTCAGAGTGGACTAAAAAACAAGACTCAACTATATGTTATTTACCACAACCCCACTTTTAACATACAGACTCTGGTAGACTAAAAGTAAAGGGCTGGAGAAAGACATAGCAAGTTGAAACTAATTTTTAAAATGCTTGAGTAGCGTGAACGCTGAAAGAGACAGTCCCTGAATGCCTCAAGAGGTGTTCTGAGTGGTTAACTGGGTCTGAAATCAAATGACAGGCAAATGACCATTTGTTGAAAAGATGTTACACACATGCTCTGAGTTCCCAGAGAACCTACATGCCTCCTTACCTTTGGGACTTTCTTAGCTAGCTGTTTCTATTTATGCCACCTGAACCAACCAAAAAGCTATGACCTACACTGACTAATCAGAATTCTGCACACATCAACAAATCAGAGCTCAAAACTATCAACCAATCAGAACAAAGCAAATTTGAATCTTTCATTTGCATATGGAAACCTACACTCGTGCTTTCTGTATAAAAGACAAACTCTCCCTTTGTTCACTGGAACACACTTTTGTTTTACACCAAAAGCTGTGTCTCTCTGGTTTGCACATTGTCTACTGAAAGCAAGTCTCTTTTGTCTAAATTCCTTTTCAGAGAACTTTTGTTCATAGCGAAAATGCGTGTACATCTAGACACAGATCCTCAAAATATGTGAAACAAAATCTTACAGAGCTAAATAAAAAAGGACGAAAAAGAAAAAAGAAAAACCCACAATTATAATTGAATACTTTAACTCTTTCCTCTCCATAATTGATAGATCAAGAGCAAGAAAATAAATAGGGGTATAGATGACCTGAAGAGCACTCAAATCAACTGGATCCAATTAATATTTATAGAATATTTTATGCAACAACAGCATTACATGTATGCTTCTTAAGCTCAGACCATTTGCCCAAAATAGGCTTCATTCTGGGCCATAAAGCACACATTAACAGAAACAGAAATCACACAAACTATGGTCTCTAATCTCATGGATATGAAAAGAATAATAGAGTATTATGAAAAACTCTATGTGCATTATTTGATTATTCAGATGAAATGGACCAATTACTCAAAAGACATAATTACCAAAAATCACACAAGGGGAAATAGATAAAACCTAGATAGTGTTATGTATATCTACTAAAGAAATTAAGTCAATAATTAGCAACTTCCCAAAAAAAAAAATCACACAAGAGTTAAATAGTTTCATCTGATAAATTGTGTCAGACAAATAAAGAAGAAAGTATGTCAAATCATGCAAAAAATAAAGAACACTTTCTAACTCGTTCATTGAGGTTATTACTCTAATACCAAAACACTACAAGAACGAAAACCACATACCAATATCTCTCATGATGATAGATGCAAAATCATCAACAAAATATTACTAAACTTGACCCTTTACATTATAAAAATAATTATACACCATGATACACAATAAAGTTGGATTTATTCCAGGTATGCAAGGCTGGGACCCTTTGAAAATCAAACAATGTAATCCACCAAATCAATGTACTAAAGAAGAAAAATTATATGATCATATCAATTGATTAAAAAAATTAAAAATCCAACACTCCCTCATGATTTAAAAAAAAAAAAAAAACTTCCCAGCAAACTAGTAGCAGAAGGAAACGTCCTAAACTTGATAGATAAAACTTACACAATATCTACTTCTAACATCATACTTAATGGTGGAAAAATAGACACTTTCCCAAGGACATTGGGAACAAGGAAAAAATGTAAAAATATTCTCTCTCACAATTGTTATTTAACATCATACTGTCAGTCTTGGCTAATACACAAAAACAGTAAGATGAGACACACACTTATATATGGATTAAGATGGAAAAAGTAAAATTGTCTCTATTCACAGGTGACACAATTTTCTATGTAGAAAATTCTAAATAACTGAAAAAAAATCTCCTGGAACTAATAATCAAGTAGAGTAAGGCTATAGGATATAAAATCAATATACAAAAGTGAATTTATATTCTATAAGCCAGCAATAAACACTTGGCACTTGATGTTAATACTATTTAAAATAATACCAAAAGTAAAGAAATACCTAGCGATAAGTATAACAAAATATACACAAAATGTGAGTGCAAAAAACCTCCAACCTCTAATGAAATAAATTAAAGATTGTAAGCAAATGAAGAGACACTGTTTGTTCATAGATTGAAAGACTTAACCTTGTTAAGATGTCAATTCTTTCTAGTTTGTAATATATAATGAACACAATTCCATCCAAAATGCTGGCAAGCTATTTTGTAGGTATCAACATACCAATTCTAAATTTAAAATAAAATGGCAAAAGACCTAGAATAGCCAATACCATGTAGTAGAAAAAGACAAAGTTGGAGATCTTATGCAGCCAATTTTAAGACTTACTATAAGGTTACAATAATGAAGACATTCCGAAACTGATGAAAGAATAGACACATTGGTCAGTGGCATAGAGTAGAATAACCGTAAATATGCCAACACCAGTATAATCAACTGCTCTGTGACAATTAGGTAGTGGTACTGATTTCAGTGAAAAAAAGAATAGTCTTTGTAACAAAGAGTGTTAAAATCAATGGTTGTATATTCAAAAAAAGGAAAGAAAAAAAACTGGACATAAACCTTTACATTTTATACAAAAATTAATTCAGAATGTATTATAGTCCTATATGTAAAATGTGAAACAAACAAAATTTATAAAGAAAACATACTAGAAAAATCTATGTGACCTTGAGTTTGTTGATAAGCTTTTAAAGTAAAATTCCAATAGCATGATTCATGAAAGAAACAAATATTTTTTAGGTTAAATTTTATTAAAATTGAGAAGTTTTGCTTTGCAAAAGACACTGTTAGTAAAAAGACAAGCACAGATTGGAATAAAATATTTGCAAAACACATATGTAACAAAGAATGTGTACATAAAATACAAATAAACTCATAAAACTCAACAGGTAATAAATAAAAGAAAACTGCATGCAAATTTAGAGCACCTTTATTCATAGTTACCAAAAAACTAGAAGCAATCAAGATGTACTTCAATAAGCGAATGATTAAGCAAAATGTGGCAAATCATACAGTGGAATATTATTTTAAAATAAAAAGAAATAAAGTAACATACAGATATGGATAACAGGTTTAGGGGGGAACAAGTGGTGTTTGGTTACATGAACAAGTTCTTTAGTGGTAATTTCTGAAATTTTGCACCTGAAGTGCAGCATACACTGTACCCAATGTGTAGACTTTTATCCCTCATCACCTTCCCACCCTTTCCGCTGAGTTTCCAAAGTCCATTGTATTATTCTTATGCCTTTGCATCCTCATAGCTTAGCTCCCACTTACAAGCGAGAACATAAGATGTTTGGTTTTTCCTTCCTAAATTACCTCCCTTAAAATAATGGTCTCCAGTTCCATCCAGGTTGCAGTGAATGCCATTATTTCATTATTTTTCATGACTGAGTAGTATTCCATGGTGTATATATGTACCACATTTTCTTTATTTACTTATTGATTGATGGGCATTTGTGCTGGTTTCATAATTTTGCAAATACAAATTGTGCTGCTATAAACATGCATGTGCAAGCATCTTTTTTATATGACTTCTTTTCCTCTGGATAGATACCCAGGAGTAGGATTGCTGGATCAAATGGTAGATCTACTTTTAGTTCTTAAAGGAATCTCCATAATTTTTTCCATAGTGGTTGTACTAGTTTACATTCCATCAGCAGTGTAGTGGTGTTCCCTTTTCACCACATCCATGCCAACAACTGTTTTATTTTCTTCTCTTATTATGGCCATTCTTGTAGGAGTGAGTTGGTATCACATTGTGGTTTTGATTCCCTGATAGTGACGTTAAGCATTTTTTCATGTTTGTTGGCTATTTGTATATCTTCTTTCGAGAACTGTTTATTCATGTCCTCAACTCACTTTTTGATGGATTGTTTGTTTTCATTCTTGCTGATTTGTTTGAGTTCCTTACAGATTTTGAATAGTAGTCCTTTGTTTGGATATACAGATTAAAAAGACTTTATCTCACTCTGTGGGTTGTCTGTTTACTCTGCTGATATTTCTTTTGTTGTGCAGAAGCTATGGATAATTTTTAAATGCATATATTAAGTGCAAGAAAAAAGCCTGAAGATGCTAAATATGTTATGATTTCAATAATATGACATGCTGGAAAAGACGATAGTGTATAGATGGTAAAAATTGTGGCTGCCAGTTTCAGGGGAAGGGGAGTGGTTGAATAGTTGAAGTACAGGGGAGCTTCTTACAGTAGTGAAACTATTCTCTACAGTATTGATATGGTAAATTTAAAATTTTAATTATTTGCCCAATCTCGTATATATAACATAGAGGACATAGTTTAATTTATGCAAATTAAAAAATTATTTAGGAGATTTGGAAAACCCCAAATGGGATGTAGAATGTGACAAGAAAATCTAAATGGATGACAAAGTTATTAAATAACTCAGTGAAGGAGGTAGAGAAATCAGGTTCTGACCTAAGTAACTTGGAAAAGAGTTTAATCTGCAAAACTAAATTCAAAAGGAACTCTATATAAGGACTGTACTCAGTTGATTAACATTGTTCCCCATGTGGTGTGGGTAGACAACTCTGAATCCACAATGTAAGTTTACTGAAATCGAGCAATTTAGAAAATGTACAAAAAATGATGGGAGCCAATTTTCTCACTGTTGGATTTAGAGGTTACAGATAAACAAAGAGAGAAAGCTAGAATATCTACGTGGTAATAAATTAGGGTTGATTGCATCAAAATGAACTCATTTTTAGTTTAATACAGGTGCAGATGGTAGCATGCAGAAATATTTACACTATATATATTATATATGTGCTTGATACTACTAGGGTGTTGTTGCTTCTAGCTCTCTCAATACATTGAGGGGATAACATGTATGAATACTAACCCATATATATGGGATATATATATGTATATATGTGTGTGTATATTATATATATATATATGTATAATATATATGTACACACACAACAGATCCATTACAAATAGAACATATGTATTTAAAATACGTAAATCAGATGGCAGAGCAAAGAAGTCCAAGGGTCTGTCTTTACACAGAAAGATGAAAAATTGAAGCAAAAACTGTCAGAATCAACTTTGCCAGAACTATAGTAAATAATGTAGAGCAATCAAGAGAATGCTTAATCAAGAAAAATGCAACTTGAAAACATTAGGAAAGAATTGTGGAATTTTTACTTGCACATGTATATATGTTAGTATTCACACATATTATCCACTGAACATATTAAGAGATCTAGAAGCAACAACACCCTAGTAGTATCAAGCACAACCAGTACCCAGATCTTAGTTTTTAGTAGCATACTTCATTGAAAGGAACTATTGTTCCTTGGAGAAATGAACTGTGAGAGGAAATGTACAAGGTGAGTCTGGAGAATCTTATAATTCCAGAGAGTGAGAAAGTACTTTTAAGAAAAGACCAACACAATAACACCCACAAGGATGGGAAGGCAAAGAAATACATAATCTAATTTCCAGTTGAAATAATCCTAATGGCTAAAGCTGGAAAAATTTGAGTCACAGAATAACTTAGTACCACATAATAACTCAAAGTATAGAGATTCTATACCCCTGAGTTCATGGTTATACAAAAATAATTATATTAATAAGTGCAGAGAGAATTGACAACTGTCTTATGAATAATTCCAAATAATTCTTGTAGATCTTCTACATTGGCAACATAGCTTTTTTCTCATTATGTATGAGTTGGTAGAGTGATTTCCTTCCAAAGAACACAATATGGAAAAAGAGAAAAAGAGTAAGTTTACTATAGGGAAACCTGTCAAATGCTACCTCAAGCAAGATGATCAAAGTTAAAATCAACAGTTATATGTTATGTTCATAGTATATACCTTTTATATGGTATGAAGAGACTGGCACTTTAGCTCTGTGGTCTTCCTTCTAAAACCACATAACCTCCATCTAATCATGAGAGAAACATCAGACAAATCCCAACTGAAAGGCATTCTACAAAATACCTGCCCAGAACTCCTGAAAACGTTCAAGGTCTTCAAAAATAAGGAGTCTTAGAAACTATCACAGACAAGAGGAGCCTGAGGCATAATGCCTAAATGTAAAGTGGCATCTATGATGGGATCCTAGAACAGAAAAGACAATAGGAAGAAGCTATCGAATTCTGAATAAAATATAAACTTTAGTTAATAATAGTGTATCCATATTGGGTTCATTAGTTTTGAAATATATACCACACTAATACTATACATTAATAGGTAAAACTGGTGGTAGAGTATGTGGTAATTCTCTGTATTACCTTCACATTTTTTCCATAAGTTTAAAACCATTCTAAAATGAAAAGATTATTTTCAAAGACGACATAGGCTTTTTGGAGTTTGGTATATTTGCAGGAATTTGCTGCAAAAACTAGAGATCTCTCTGTGTTTGGAGAGAGAAAAAGTGTTACAGAACTTGTAATAAAAAATCTAGGCTATATAACAGGATACGTGTATTAGCTCATTCTCACGTTGCTATGAAGAAATACGTGAGACCGAGTAATTTATAAAGCAAAGAGATTTAATTGGCTCAGAATTCTGCAGGCTTGTACAAGAAATTTAGCAGCTTGTCCTTCTAGGGAAGCCTCAGGAAGCTTCCACTAATAACAAAAGGTGAAAGGAGAGCAAGATGTCTCACAGATTGGGAGCAGGAGCAAGCAGGGAGCTGCTACACACTTTCAAACAACCAGATCTCTCAAGAACTCACTATCATGAGAACAGCATGCATCCATTATCATTGAAAAAATTTGAAATAAATGTATAAAGAATACATACAGGTAAATCTCTCTGATTTTCAACAAGGGAAAATGTAAGTAGTATAAATAACAAAACTTGATAACTAGCCTAAAAGATTTTTGTTAAAACATTCAATTTTGTAAGAAGTTAGAAAAATAATTGATAATGTCTAGATGCAAAGAGGAATGCAAAATGTGCAAATTAACATGAATGGAATTTATTTTCCTCAGGTATTCTAATGTAATGTTTGAATGCAAGTATTGCTTTATCTCGTATGAGCCAGGAAATAGCATCTGAGACTTCGTTTTGGTATAAAAATTGTTGGAAGTGAACAATATCCATACAAGGGTAAGAAAAGCTCAGCAATCCCATAAGAATGTGAAGGTATGGTATATTCTCAATTTTCCTGGATTTCTGGATTGTCAGATGTCTTGGCAAAAGGGTCAAGTTTTTGTTTGTTTTTACTGATCAATCATTTAATATGAGCACCCCCCAGTGAGGTATAAACTTAAGACAGATATTGTACTTCAGTTGAGAGAAATTCTGAGGAAGGGATTTAGGTCTGACTCATCTGCAGTAAACACCTTGACATCTGAGGAGTGCCATGGTTTTGGTGGGAGCATTTGTGTAACAAACCACAGATCCACTATAAATAGAACATATGTATTTAAAATACATAAATCAGATGTCAGCAAAAACGTCAGAGTAAAGAAGTCCAAGAGTTCATCTTTCTACAGAAAGATGAAAAATTGAAGCAAAAACTGTCAGAATCAACTTTGCTGGAACTATGGTAAATAATATATAGCAACCAAGAGAATGCTTAATCAAGAAAAACGCAACTTGAAAACATTAGGAAAGCATTGTGGCATTTTTACTTGCCCTTGTCTCCCCCAGCCCCACACCACTTTCTGACACAATGACAGTCATGAAGATGGTAACCTGTGTCCCTGGTATAGGATACCGGTAACTGGTTCCACAAGGAGCAGAGCAGACTTTATTCTCAAAGAACTATGCTTATCTGATCTTAACTGTCAGGGATACTTGAAGGACTGCTGCAAGCACTCACCTTATGCTGGCTAAGTCAAAACTCACTAAGGGCAGAAAAGTGGGAGGTATTCCTCAAAACCAATATAAGACAAAGAAACATCCACTAGCTGCCTATGGCGAAATATTACAATGTGTCAAACAAGAGGGCAATGAAATCCTGAAAGACAAGCTATGGAGAGACTTTTCTTTGAGAAATTAGGTTATTCAAAAAGTGCCTACATATACGGAGGAAGTTAGAAAGCGATGCACCTGCCTAACACAAAATGAATGCTCAGAAAAGGCCTGAGAAGACCCTGAGATTTCTCTCTGACTTTCTGTAAACTCAAAAGAAATTGGAAATGAGGATAAATGCTAATTTTTAAACAACCTAGTTAAGCATTGAAGAAGTGATCCAGCAGAAATTCAACCTGCAACATGCAAAGAATTGGATAATTTTATTTTTTTCTTTATTTTATTCTTTGTTTGTTCTCTCTCTCTCTCTCTCTCTCTCTCTCTCTCTCTCTCTCTCTCTCTCTCTCTCTCTCCATCTCTATTTTCTCTCTTTTTCTTCTCCAGTTTCTTTGGGGAAGAGGGGCTTTTGAAGGTCAAGCCAATCTCTGAAATCAAAAGCATTGTACAACCTAAAGAAACAAAATCCTCAGAGGTCATACATTAAAAACAAACAAACAAACAAAAAAACTTGGCTTCACCAAAATACATTAAACAAACAGCTATAGCACACATGAAGGAACAAAACACATCCTGGGTAAGGAGAAGGATCTAACTTTTAGATATACCCTCTATAATATTCAATATGTTCAGTTTTTAAACACAAAAAAATTAAGTGTGCAAATTAAAAAGAAAGTATAGTCTATGCACAAATGACTGTCCCTGAGAAATTATAGACATTGGACTTACTACATAAAAACTACAATCAACCACATTAAATATGCTCAGAGTAACGGAAACCATAGATAAAGTAAAATAGAAGAATGATATAAAAACAGTGAATATATGGAGCTGGGGGCAGAGCAAGATGGCCGAATAGGAACAGCTCCAGTCTCCAACTCCCAGTGCGAGCGACACAGAGGACCGGTGATTTCTACGTTTTCAACTGAGGTACTGGGGTCGTCTCACTGGGGAGTGCCGGACAGTCGGTGCTGGTCAGCTGCTGCAGCCTGACCAGCGAGAGCTGAAGCAGGGCGAGGCATCGCCTCACCTGGAAGGCGCAAGGGGGAAGGGAGTCCCTTTTCCTAGCCAGGGGAACTGAGACACACAACACCTGGAGAATCGGGTAACTCGCACCCCAATACCGCGCTTTAAGCAAACGGGGACACCAGAAGGATATATCCCTCACCTGGCTGGGAGGGTCCCATGGCCACGGAGCCTCCCTCATTGCTAGCACAGCAGTCTGCTGCGATCCAGCCTCAGGGCAGCAGCGAGGCTCGGGGAGGGGCGCCCACCATTGCTGAGGCTTAAGTAGGTAAACAAAGCCACCCAGAAGCTCCAACTGGGTGGAGCTCACAGCAGCTCAAGGAAACCTGCCTGTCTCTATAGACTCCACCTCTGGGGGCAAGGCTCAGCTAAAAAAAAAAACAACAGGGGAAACAGTAGAGGCCTGAGCAGACGCGAAGGACTCTGACAGCTTTGAAGAGACCAGTGGATCTCCCAATACGGAGGTTGAGATCTGAGAAGGGACAGACTGCCTGCTCAAGTGGGTCACTGACCCCTGAGTAGCCTAACTGGGAGACATCCCCCACTAGGGGCAGTCTGACACCCCACACCTCACAGGGTGGAGTACACCCCTGAGAGGAAGCTTCCAAAGTAAGAATCAGACAGGTACACTCGCTGTTCAGCAATATTCTATCTTCTGCAACCTCTGCTGCTGATACCCAGGCAAACAGGGTCTGGAGTGGACCTCAAGCAATCTCCAACAGACCTCTAGCTGAGGGTCATGACTGTCAGAAGGAAAACTATCAAACAGGAAGGACACCTATACCAAAACCCCATCAGTACGTCACCATCATCAAAGACCAGAGACAGATAAAACCACAAAGATGGAGAAAAAGCAGGGCAGAAAAGCTGGAAATTCAAAATATAAGAGCGCATCTCTCCCTGCAAAGGAGCGCAGCCCATCGCCAGCAACGGATCGAAGCTGGTCAGAGAATGACTTTGACGAGATGAGAGAAGAAGCCTTCAGTCCATCAAACTTCTCAGAGCTAAAGGAGGAATTAGTACCCAGCGCAAAGAAACTAAAAATCTTGAAAAAAGAGTGGAAGAATTGACAGCTAGACTAATTAATGTAGAGAAGGTCATAAACGAAATGACGGAGATGAAAACCATGACACGAGAAATACGTGACAAATGCACAAGCTTCAGTAACCGACTCGATCAACTGGAAGAAAGAGTATCAGCGATTGAGGATCAAACGAATGAAATGAAGCAGGAAGAGAAACCAAAAGGAAAAAGAAGAAAAAGAAATGAACAAAGCCTGCAAGAAGTATGGGATTACGTAAAAAGATCAAATCTACGTCTGATTGGGGTGCCTGAAAGTGAGGGGGAAAATGGAACCAAGTTGGAAAACACTCTTCAGGATATCATCCAGGAGAACTTCCCCAACCTAGTAGGGCAGGCCAACATTCAAATTCAGGAAATACAGAGAACACCACAAAGATACTCCTCCAGAAGAGCAACTCCAAGACACATAATTGCCAGATTCACCAAAGTTGAAATGAAGGAAAAAATCTTAAGGGCAGCCAGAGAGAAAGGTTGGGTTACCCACAAAGGGAAGCCCATCAGACTAACAGCAGATCTCTCGGCAGAAACTCTACAAGCCAGAAGAGAGTGGGGGCCAATATTCAACGTTCTTAAAGAAAAGAATTTTCAACCCAGAATTTCATATCCAGCAAAACTAAGTTTCATCAGTGAAGGAGAAATAAAATCCTTTACAGATAAGCAAATGCTTAGAGATTTTGTCACCACCAGCCCTGCCTTACAAGAGACCCTGAAGGAAGCCCTAAACATGGAAAGGAACAACCGGTACCAGCCATTGCAAAAACATGCCAAAATGTAAAGACCATCGAGGCTAGGAAGAAACTGCATCAACTAACGAGCAAAATAACCAGTTAATATCATAATGGCAGGATCAAGTTCACACATAACAACATTAACCTTAAATGTAAATGGACTAAATGCTCCAATTAAAAGACACAGACTGGCAAACTGGATCAAGAGTCAAGACCCATCAGTCTGCTGTATTCAGGACACCCATCTCACATGCAGAGACATACATAGGCTCAAAATAAAGGGATGGAGGAAGATCTACCAAGCAAATGGAGAACAAAAAAAAGCAGGGGTTGCAATCCTAGTCTCTGATAAAACAGACTTTCAACCATCAAAGATCAAAAGAGACAAAGAAGGCCATTACATAATGGTAAAGGGATCAATTCAACAGGAAGAGCTAACTCTCCTAAATATATATGCACCCAATACAGGAGCACCCAGATTCATAAAGCAAGTCCTTAGAGACTCACAAAGAGACTTAGACTCCCATACAATAATAGTGGGAGACTTCAACACTCCACTGTCAACATCAGACAGATCAACGAAACAGAAAGTTAACAAGGATATCCAGGAATTGAACTCATCTCTGCAGCAAACAGACCTAATAGACATCTACAGAACTCTCTACCCCACATCAACAGAATATACATTCTTCTCAGCACCACATCGCACTTATTCCAAAATTGACCACATAATTGGAAGTAAAGCACTCCTCAGCCCAAAATCTCCTGAAGCTGATAAGCAACTTCAGCAAAGTCTCAGGATACAAAATTAATGTGCAAAAATCACAAGCATTCTTATACACCAGTAACAGACAAGCAGAGAGCCAAATGAGGAATGAACTTCCATTCACAATTGCTTCAAAGAGAATAAAATACCTAGGAATCCAACTTACAAGGGACGTAAAGGACCTCTTCAAGGAGAACTACAAACCACTGCTTCCAACAAATGGAAGAGGACACAAACAAATGGAAGAACATACCATGCTCATGGATAGGAAGAATCAATATCGTGAAAATGGCCATACTGCCCAAGGTTATTTACAGATTCAATGCCATCCCCATCAAGCTACCAATGAGTTTCTTCACAGAATTGGAAAAAACTGCTTTAAAGTTCATATGGAACCAAAAAAGAGCCTGCATTGCCAAGACAATCCTAAGTCAAAAGGACAAAGCTGGAGGCGTCACGCTACCTGACTTCAAACTATACTACAAGGCTACAGGAACCAAAACAGCATGGTACTGGTACCAAAACAGAGATATAGACCAATGGAACAGAACAGAGTCCTCAGAAATAATACCACACATCTACAGCCATCTGATCTTTGACAAACCTGAGAGAAACAAGAAATGGGGAAAGGATTCCCTATTTAATAAATGGTGCTGGGAAAATTGGCTAGCCATAAGTAGAAAGCTGAAACTGGATCCTTTCCTTACCCCTTATACGAAGATTAATTCAAGATGGATTAGAGACTTAAATGTTAGTCTAATACCATAAAAACCCTAGAAGAAAATCAAGGTAGTACCATTCAGGACATAGGCATGGGCAAGGACTTCATGTCTAAAACACCAAAAGCAACGGCAGCAAAAGCCAAAATTGACAAATGGGATCTCATTAAACTAAAGAGCTTCTGCACAGCAAAAGAAACTACCATCAGAGTGAACAGGCAACCTACAGAATGGGAGAAAATTTTTGCAATCTACTCATCTGACAAAGGGCTAATATCCAGAACCTACAAAGAACTCAAACAAATTTACAAGAAACAAACAAACAACCCCATCAAAAAGTGGGCAAAGGATATGAACAGACATTTCTCAAAAGAAGACATACATACAGCCAACAGACACATGAAAAAATGCTCATCATCACTCGCCATCAGAGAAATGCAAATCAAAACAACAGTGAGATACCATCTCACACCAGTTAGAATGGCAATCATTAAAAAATCAGGAAACAACAGTTGTTGGAGATGATGTGGAGAAATAGGAACTCTTTTACACTGTTGGTGGGATTGTAAACTAGTTCAACCATTATGGAAAACAGTATGGCAATTCCTCAAGGATCTAGAACTAGATGTACCATATGACCCAGCCATCCCAATACTGGGTATATACCCAAAGGATTATAAATTATTCTACTACAAAGACACATGCACACGTATGTTTATTGCAGCACTATTCACAATAGCAAAGACTTGGAATCAACCCAAATGTCCATCTGTGACAGACTGGATTAAGAAAATGTGGCACATATACACCATGGAATACTATGCAGCCATCAAAAAGGATGAGTTTTCGTCCTTTGTAGGGACATGGATGCAGCTGGAAACCATCATTCTTAGCAAACTATCACAAGAAGAGAAAACCAAACACCGCATGTTCTCACTCATAGGTGGGAACTGAACAATGAGATCACTTGGACTCGGGAAGGGGAACATCACACACTGGGGCCTATCATGGGGGCGGGGGGAGGGATTGCATTGGGGAGCTATACAAGATATAAATGATGAATTGATGGGTGCTGACGAGTTGATGGGTGCAGCACACCAACATGGCACAAATATACGTAATGTAACAAACCTGCACGTTATGCACATGTACCCTAGAACTTAAAGTATAATAAAAAAAATAAATAAATAAAAAAACAGTGAATATTAGCAAAGAAAATAAAATTGTGAAAAGCAATCAAATGAAAATTATGATACTAAAAGGAGGAATAACTGAAATTTAAAACAATAGAAATTTTAAGCAGGCAGAAAAACAAGTCAGAAAACTTGGAAAATAGGTCATTTGAAATTATTCACTCTGAAAGCCTGCAAAAAATGGGTAAAAAAATGAGGGGTATAGATGGTGGAATAGAAGGTTCCACTTATTATTCCCACTCTACGGACACCAATTTAACAACTATCTACACAGAAAATGCATCTTCATAAGAATAAAAAATCAGGTGAGTATTCACAGTACCTGGTTTTCACTTCGTATCACCGAAAGAGGCACTGAAGAGGTAGGAAAAAAAAAATTTAAATCACACATTCCCGGCTTGCCCTATCATCTGGCAGTGGTGGCATGGCACACAGAGCCTTTCTTTGCACTTGGGAGAGGGAGAATGCAGCAAATAAGAAGCATTGAACTCAGTGCTGCTCTATTATAACAGAAAACGAAACCAGACCAGACTCAGCTGATGCTTATTCAGAGAGGGAGCATTTAAACCAGCCCTACCCACAGGAGAATCACTGATTTCAGTTACTGGAGCCTGGGTTCTCACAAACCTCACTGCTGTAGGCTACAGTGTTCTGGGGCTTTAACTAAACGTGAATGGTAGTCTAGGCCACAAAGACTGCAACTGCTAGGTGAGTCCGAGTGCTGAATTTGGTCCAGGTCCAGTGCCAGTGCACTGGTGGTGGGGAGGGGGGTAAGGGGAATGGGAACATATGACCTACTGGAGACACCAGCCAGGGTAGCTAAGGAAGTGCTGGCATCACCCCCACCCTAACATCAGACTGCACAGTTCACATCTTCACATGAGACCCCATCCTTCTTCCTGAGGAGTGGAGAGGGAAGAGTGGAAAGGACTTTGTATTGCACCTTGGAGACCAGCTCAGCTACTGCGGGATAGGACACCAGTCAGAGCAGTGAGAACCTTGTTCTAGGTCCTAGCTCCCAGACGCTATATAACAGTAAATGGGCCAATTCAGCAAGAGGATATAACAATTTTAAGTATATATGCACCCAACACTGGATCCAGATATATAAAGCAAATATTATTAGAGCTAAAGAGAGAGACTCCAATATAACAATAGCTAGAGACTTCAATATCTTACTTTCAGCATTAAACAGATCTTCCAGGGAGAAAATCAACAAAGAAACAGAGTACTAAATCTGCACTATAAACTAAATGGCTCTAATAAGTATTTAGAACATTTCATCTAATGAGTAAAGAATGCACATTCTTTTCCTCAGCACATGGATCATTCTCAAGGATAGATCATATATTAGGTCATAAAACAAGTCTTAAAATATTTAAATAATGGCAAGGATCTTCTCTAACCACAATGAAATAAAGGTAGAAATCAATAATGAAAGGAATTTTGAAGATGACATAAACACATGGAAATTAAACCATATGTTCTCGATTGACCAATGGGTCAATAAAGAAATTAGGAGGAAATTGTAAAATTTCTTGAAACAAATGATTTTGAAAACACAATATGCCTAAATCTATGGGATACAGAAAAAGCAGCACTAAGAGGGAGATTTATAGCTATAAGTGCCTACATCAAAAATGAAGAAAAACTTCAAATGAACATGCAAAAGATTGAAACTAGACTCTTATCTCTCACCATATAGAAAAATCAAATCAAAATGAATTAAAGACATAAATCTAAGACCTCAAACTATGAAACTACTACAAGAAAACATTGAGGAATTTCTCCAGGACTTTGGTCTGGAAAAAAATTTCTTGGGTAATACCCCACATGCACAGACAACCAAAGCAAAAATGGACAATGGGATCACATCAAGTTATAAAATGTTTTGCACAGTGCAGGATACAATAAACAGTGACAGAAAATACTTGCAAACTATCTATCTGACAAGAGTTGAATAACCAGAATATAAGGAGGTCAGACAACTCTATAGGAAAAGAACCTAATAATCTGGTTTAAAAATGGACAAAAGATTTGAATACATATTTCTCAAAAGAATACACACAAATGGCATATGTTATATGAAAACGTGCTTAACATCATTAATCATTAGGGAAATGCAAATCAAAACTGCAATAAGATATCTCATCTTAAAATGGCTTATATCCAAAAGACAGGAAATAACAAATGCTGTCAAGGATGTGGAGAGAAGGGAACCCTTGCACACTGTTGCTGGAAATGTAGATTAATACAACCACTATGGAGAACAGTTTGGGGATTCCAGAAAAAAACTAAAAATAGAGCTACCATGTAATCCATCAGTCCTACTTCTGGGAATATACCCAAAAGAAAGAAAATCAGTTTATTAAAGAGATATCTGCATCCTCATGGTTTTTGCAGCACATGGATGAAGCTAGAAATCGTTATGTTCAGTGAAATAAGCCAAGCACAGAAAGAAGAAAGCCAGATATCACATATTCTCATTTATTTATGGAATCTAAAAATCAAAACAATTGAATTTATGGAGCTAAGAAGTGGAAGGATGGTTACCAGAGGCTGAAAAGTATAGTGGCGGGTTGGGGAAGAGGTAGGGATGGTTGTTGGGTACAAAAAAATAAAAATTAGAAAGAATGAAAAAAACCTACTATGTAATAGCACAACAGAGTGACGCTTGTCAATAATTTACTTGTATTTTTTAAATACCTAGAAGAGCATAACTGAATTGTTTGTAACACTAAGGATAAATGCATGAGGGAATGGATACCCCATTCTCCATAATCTGATTATTATCCATTACATGCCTGTATCAAAGCATCTTATATACCCCATAAATATATACACCTACTATGCACCCACAAAAATTAAAAAATAATTTAGAGAGAATTAATGAATGAAATTAGTATTTGAAGAAATAAAAGCAAAATTTTTACAAATTTGATAAAAGAAGGACGGGTGCAGTGGCTCACGCCTGTAATCCCAGCACTTTGGGAGGCCGAGGTGGGCAGATCACGAGGTCAGGAGATCGAGACCATCCTGGCCAACATGGGGAAACCCCATCTCTACTAAAAATACAAAAATTTAGCTGGGCATGGTGGCGGGTGCTGTAGTCCCAACTACTCGGGAGTCTGAGGCAGGAGAATGATATGAACGTGGGAGGTAGAGCTTGCAGTAAGCCAAGATCGCGCCACTGCACTCCAGCCTGAGAGACAGAGCAAGACTCTGTCTCAAAAAAAAAAAAAAAAAAAAAAAAATTTGATAAAAGATACAAATCTACACATCCATGGAGCTTTACAAGCTCCAAAATAAAATAAAATAAAATAAAAACACTAATTTTCACATTGAGACACATTATTTCCAATGTGTCAAAGGCAAAATTGAAATAATTATGGAAGCAACAAAATGCAAGCAACTTATCATACTCAAAGTATATTCAACTGCAAGATAAAAATATATTTCTCATTATAAACAACAGAGACCAGGAAGGAAGGGGTAATGTTTTAAAAGAACTGAAAAGAAAAAACTATCAGAATTTCTATATCCAGCAAAACTATCTTTCAAAAATGTAAGAGTAAGATATTTTTGAGATAATTTGTTGCTTATAAAATCTATTGGATGAAAAATGCTGAAGGGAGCTCTTCAGGTTGAAGTAAAAGGACACTAGGTAGTAACTTAAAGCCACATAAAGAAATAGAGAACTTCAGTAAGGCAAAAGTTGAAGTAAACATTAAGACCAGAATTATTGTATTTTTGGTGTATAACTCCTTTTTAAAATGTTTATAATTTCAAAGAAAATCACAAAATGTATTTCAATCTATGCTAATCATAAAATAACATATAAAGACATCATGAGTAATAACAACATAAAGGGTAGCAACGGAGCGTAGTTTGTCTATGCTATTTTAACTAAGTTGTATCAATTTAAATTAGGTTGCTATGAATTTAGAATGTTAATTATAATAAATATATTAACAAGTAAAAAAATCTCAAAAATGTACAGAAGAAGAAATTAGAAGGAAATTAAAACAGAACACTGCATAAACTCAATTATCACACCCATATTTACAGCAGCACCATTCATGATAGCCTAGTGGCTATAAGCAACCCAAATGTTCATGGATGGATAAACAGATAAACAAAATGTAGTACATACAAATGCTCTTCAACTTACTATGGGTTATCGCCCAACAAATCTATCATTTTGAGGGCATTGTAAGTCAAAAATACATATGATATATCTAACATTTTGAAAATCATACCTTACCCTGGCCTACCTTAAATGTGCTCAGAAAACTTATGAAAATGGAGACAAGCCTATATTTCAGCAAAATAATCTAACACAAAGCCTATCTTATGATAAGGTGTTGAATACCTCATGTAATTTTATTGAATACTATACTGAAATTGAAAAACAGAATGATCATATGGATACTCAAAGTATAGTGTCTATAAAATGTATATCACTTTTGCACCATTATATTATAATGTCAAAAAATGTAAGTTGGGGACTGTACATAAAAAAATTCATTTTTTAAAATGAAGGATTTTTTTTTTACATACTATTACATGAATGAACCTTGACAGCATTATGCTAAATGAAATAAGTCAAACAGTAAAATATATATAAAGTATGGCTCCACTTTATATGATGTGTCTAAGTCAAGTTTGTGGAGACAAAAGCAGAATAGTGGTTATTGGGTTTGGGAGGAGGGAGATAAAGGGAGTTGTTGTTTAATGGATTTAGAGTTTTAAATTTGCAAGATAAAAAAGTTCAGAAGATCTGTTTTACAGCAATGTAAATATACTTATTTGCAAGGAACTCAAAGAATTCCACAAGAAGAAAACAAATAACCCTAATAAAAAGTGGACAAACAAATTAGCAAGAAGAAAACAATCCCATCAAAAAGAGGACTAAGGATATGAACAGACAATTCTCAAAAGAAGATATACCCAGTGGCCAATAAACATGAAAAAATGCTCAACATAACTAATAATTGGGGAAATGCAAATCAAAACCACAATGTGATACCACCTTACTCCTGCAAGAATGGCTGTAATCAAAAAATAAAAATAAAAAATAATAGACGTTGGTGTGGAAAAGAGAGCACTTCTACACTGTCACTGGGAATGTAAACTCCCACTGTGGGGGATATTCCTTAAAGAACTAAAAGTAGAATTACCATTTGATCCAGTCATCCCAGTACTGGGTATCTACCCAGAGGAAATTAAGTCGTTGTACAAAAAAGATACTTGTGCATGCATATTTATGGCAGCACGATTTGCAATTGCAAAAATATAAGACCAGCCCAAATGCCCATCAATCAATGAGTGGATAAAGAAATTGTGCTGTGTATATACGATAGAATACTACTCAGCCATAAAAAGGAATGAATTAATGGCATTAGCAGCAAACCGGATGGGAGACTATTACTCTAAGTGAAGTAACTCAGGAATTGAAAACCAAACATTGTATGTTCTCACTCATAAGTGAGACCTCAACTATAAGGATGCAAAGGCATAACAATGATACAATGGACTTTGGGGATTCGGGGGAAAGGGGGGTTGGGGGTTGAGGGATAAAAGACTACAAATTGAGTTCAGTGTACACTACTGGGTGATGGGTGAGGCAAAACCTCACAAATCACCATTTAACTTACTCATGGAGCCAAATACCACCTGTTCCCCCAAACCCACCTGTTCCTCATCACCTCCCACTCTCCTTCTCAGTCATTACTGTACTTTATATTACACTGTACGCTTTTGTTTACCCATTGCTTAGTTCTAACTTATTTATTTATTTATTGAGACAGAGTCTTGCTCTGTCGCCCAGGCTGGAGTGCAGTAGTGCAATCTCGCCTCACTGCAAGCTCTGCCTCCCCGATTCACGCCGTTCTCCTGCCTCAGCCTCCCGAGTAGCTGGGACTACAGGTGCCCGCTACCGCACCCGGCTAATTTTTTGTATTTTTAGTAGAGACGGGGTTTCACCGTGGTCTCGATCTCCTGACCTCCTGATCTGCCCGCCTCGGCCTTCCAAAGTGCTGGGCTTACAGGCGTGAGCCACCGCGCTCAGCCACTTGCAACTTATAAGTGAGAACGTATTTACTTGGTTTCCCGTTCCTGTGTTATTTCACTTGGAATAACGGCCTCCAGCTCCAGTCAAATTGCTGTAAAAAAAACCATTATTTCATTTCTTTTCATGGCTGAGTAGTATTCAATGACGTATATGTACTACATTTTCTTTATCCACTTATCTGCTGATGAACATTTAGGTTGATTCTATATCTTTGCAATAAACATGTATGTGCAGGTAGAATTTTTTTAAACATATATACAATGACTTCCTTTGGGTAGATAGGTCTACTTTTAGTTCTTTAAGAAATCTCCATTCTGTTTTCTGTAGAGGTTGTACTAATTTACTTTCCCATCAGCAGTGTGTAAGTGTTCCCTTTTCACCACATCTGATATGGTTTGACTCTGTGTCCCCACCCAAATCTCATCCTGTAGCTCCCATATTCCTGAATGTGTTGTGGGAGGGACCTAGTGGGAGATGATTGAATCCTGGGGGTGGGTCTTTCCCCTACTGTTCTCCTGATAGTAAATGGACCTCATGAGATCTGATGGTTTTAAAAATGGGAATTTCAAGCTTTCTCTACATATTGGGTACAATGTGCACTGCTAGGGTAACAGGTGCACTAAAATCTCAGACTTCACTACCATACAATTCATCCATGTAATCAAAAACACTTGTACCCCAAAAAGTCATTGAAATAAAAAAATAAAGAAATAAAAATAAAGAAACTATTGCTGCTTCTAAATGCACTCTTGCCTCTTAAAGAATCTGTTACATCTGTGGAATACATATTTATGTCTTTAGAGAAATATATCTAAGTGCTGTAATAAATTCAAAAATATATATTTTGCATGGGTACTATGCTGAAAATACAGGCAATGTTAGTGTACAATGAATTTTAACTTAAATGGAGCTGATTATTCTCCTTCTTAACATTGTCTGTGTGTCCTGCCATTATATTTCCCACCTGGTAGTAACAGCTAATTAAATAATTGTTCATTAATTTAATCTGTAAAAGCAATAAACTTTCACTGCTTTTTTCATACTTATATAGGACATGTTGTTATATAATCACTCTGATTATTTTGTTCTCCCATGCTGTTTTTATTCCATAAACAAAAGAAATTGATTATAGCTATTGGCATTAAAACAATAATAAAATAATTGTCCCCAAATGTACATCACCCATGTCTTTAAAAAAATGTTTTAAGTAACTATAATGAACTTTAAGTTGACTTTAATTTGTTTAACACTTTCATTCAATATAGAGTTTTTGAAAAAGCTATGTACCTAAAACTCAGTCTATGTATATGCAAACATATTTCAAGACTCAAAAATAAGTCAAAGAGTTGGCAAGGTATACTTTGGCAATGAGGAAATATTAACCAGTTGTAATTTCTTCTGATGGAACATTCCTGATATTTTGAAACTAACATAAAATCAATGCATTTGTATAGTGAAAATATAGCATTATTATTATTATTGTCAATTTTATCTCAATAAAGCTAGGGAAAATAGATATCTAGCTTCTGTTTTAAATTATTCTGACAATGAGTTATACAGATGTGTACTGGCTAATATCCAGACAGCTTGTGTTTTCCAGTTATTATTAATATAATATTTTCTCATGTAATTATACTACATTTGGATTCCACATAATCTTGGTACTTTTTTAGGCAGTGAGGATATTTGTGGACACTAGGTAATGTTGAAGACTTGTATCATATCTACAATTCAGCTTTAAAAAAGTATAAAGTTGAAAGATTCAAGAAGCTTTCTTAAGCTTCTGCAAATTATTATTTGATATTGAGAGTAGACATATAGCCTTTTGAAAATTCTTGGAGTGATTTTATTGCTTAGGTTGATGATGATGGTGATAATGTGATGATAATGTTTTCCTTAGTTGTATAACATGATGATTAAATACAGACAGGCAGCCTTTCTCCTCATGATATAAAGGGGTAGCAGATAGCAAGCCCTCAATATAACCTTCAGTGAGTCATACTCCTCTTATTTCTAGGGAACAAACTAATTCAAATTTATTCATTTAGCATTTGTTTACAAATATTGATTTTACACTGTGAAAAGTTCTGACAAAAAGTAAAATGGACTTTGAATCATTCTTTAAAATTATAAAATCAGATCGTTTTTCCTCCTCATCAAAGTGCAGCTAAGATGATTTGCTTGAACTTACCCACTAGTTTGCACTTGTCTGTTCACTAAACTATCTCCTAAAATCCAGCAGATATTAGACAGATTTAGGAATACAGAATCAATTCATGTAACTCTCATATTTCACAGAGTGAGTGTAACCTGCTAAGAGTTGAAGAGGGAAATGATTTTGTTTTATTAACTATTTTTTTTTTTTACTTTATAGTTTGCTAAATTAATTTACACGTAGTTATAAAAAATAGTACTATTTTGAGTTGATATTTTTACCCTGTTTAAATTAAAAGTATGCATAAGGGTAAACAATAGTATTCAGATATATCTTTTGTTCATAATGTAGTAATACATTTAACACCATTTCTTACTCCAAGGAAACATATGGTTCCTGTGCAATATTCGTGACAATGCAATTTTTTGATAAATATTATCAAGAAGCCTTTTCTGGAAAATTTTTAGATTGATTTCGAATCCAAAATTTTTGAATAGAGTTGGACAAGATTACAAAGATAATTTCATTGTGCTCTTGGGGATCATAGAACCATACCTTGTTTTTAAAAATCACTAGTAAAATTCATGCTAAAATAGAAAAAATATCTGCTAAGAGACTATGTCCCTTTAGTTATACGCACTTGAGATAAGCAAAAAAAAAAAAAAAAAAAAAAAAAAAAAAACCAACCAAATGCACATATTTTCTAAATAAATTCTGATGGCCTTAAGGCGTTGTGTAAGACATCGTGATACACATGCCTGATTAATGCTATCAATATAATCTGCCACACTTTGAAAGAAGTCATTGCCTAAGGACTCTTGTCCATGTGTTTCTTGCTGAAATAGCTAACTTTTAAATTTCCAGAATTCATTTAAGTCTTTGATAATTGTTTTATTTTTTCTTTTAGATATGACCAATGTTTTAAAAAAATACTTATAAAATTACATGACCTACAAAGTTACTGAGTAAATATGCTAATTTTCATATCTTTAAAAAAATGCACACAGACTTGCAAATAGATCTCGATATATCTTATTCCACAAAATTTCATTTAGCCTGCCAAATTGCTCTTGGTTCAGCCCACATTCCTCAATGTCTCAAATGCTATGTTTAAGTTATTACCCTTTGTTCTCTTCGTTACATAAACAGACTAGTATCAATTATCTAGTTTTCCAAGGTTCCATTTTTCTTTTAATACTACAGGGAATTGGATTTCAACAACACAACAAATTGGTCTGAAATATGTTTAGATGGTATTTTGTCTTGAATCCATCAAGTTTATATTAATTTATCAATGTATTTATGTATTCATTGATCCAATATAAGTTTTCAGAGGGTTTCAGAACATTGACATCAGGATCCGACTGGTGTCGTTCAAATGTCAGCTTTGCCGTTCAGTAACTCTGTGATTTTAGACTACTTATACTCTCTAAACTTCAGTCTCCTCCTAACAATGCCCTATTTCATCTTATAAAATATGTTCACGTTTTAATTTTTTGAAATCAAGGTGTATCTAACAGTGATGTCAACTGAATGTTGAAACACATCTGTCAGAGTAGGTGACACTTGACATTTTGTCCAAATTTTGCTGGTACTGGCTATTGCTCATATGTGTGCAAACAACCATAGAAAATACCTGTTCATCCAACTGCTATTTCATTTCACTTATTTACACTGATATCAGCACATGTCATCAAAACAAGTTTTACTTAAATTTAAATTCCTAATTATTATTTTAAATACTTCAGAAAGATAACACAATAATTTAGCACTGAAATGGGAGGTCCTTGTGTGTGTTTTGAGTAATACATATTACATACCAGGTAGTATAATTAGTGCAAAAATGGGCAGAACACTTAAAATATATCATATAATTTTCTAACATAAGCGAGGTTGTTGTGGTTGATTTAAGCATTACAAGAAACTATCACTGAGCTGTTGCATATGTGTTCAAATTTCCTGCTAACTTTTTAGATGCACTGATTAAATTTTAGGAAAACATAATTTTAATTAAGGAATATCTTGTATTAATCTCACAATATAGTAGAAATCCCCTGTATTTTAGATGTGATTTTGAGTTTTGGTGATAATTTGAATAATGCCAAATCAGTCGAAGTCATAAGGCTGAATTATGAATATAAGTGTATAGTGATGATTTCTAAGAGGTGAACATATTCAGACGATTCCTTCTACTGACCAGAGAGAAGCATTAAATGTAAAAAAAAAAAAAAAAAAAAAAAAGATGACCTAAAGTACATATTCTTATGTGCTTATAAGGATTATGTGCTATGATATGTCATGTAATTGTTTCACTCTCATCTCTAATAGCTGTTACAAACTGATAAATCATTACATAATCAATGGGTTTTAGCATCATTGAAATACAGTATTACCTATCTCAAGAACTGTTATGAAGAATTATAGATCATGATACCTAAGCCATAGCAAGACCCAATAAATGTTAGCTAGATATGAGTTATTCCGTGGAAAAAATTGGAAATTTTCTTTTCCTTCTAATAACAGGGTCTAATGGTAAAGACAGACACATGGCTAAGATCAATTTCTTTAGGCTACCTTAGGTTTGTATGCATCAGATTTCTCAGGTAATGCTCTTGTTAGAACTACGAGGCAGCATTGTGCAGAAGGTGACACTGAACTATAGTATAGTGTAGTTGCAAGAGCAAACTCAGTTAATCCCCTAGGGAGTTCTGAAGCTTGGATGCCCCTTCAGAGTTATACCCAATTGGAGCCAATGGGCTAGGCCTTTGTACTTCTGCATCAAACAGTTATTGGATGTAGGATTCCCTCGGGGAGAGGGCAAGGCAGTTTCTTTCAGCTGAAAGCAATTCTCAGAGAGGGACACAGTTGCAAGTTGTCAACAAGCAAACATTCCTGCAACTGTGAGAATGAATATCTCAGTCCTAAAGGGGTACTAGGGTAGTGCGCCACAGCGTCCATTGCACACGTTTAAAAATAACATCAATATAATGATACTGACTAACATAGTGGTGTGAGCAAAGTACTTACTGTGAAAACTCAGAGGAAACAGGAGGTATTAGAGTACAAAGTTTTGGTTTTTCAAGGTGAGTAAAATCCTAGTGATCTACTGTATAGTACATAAATTGTCTACAGTTAATAATACTACAATGTATACCTGTTAAAAGAGGAGATCTTATGGTAAGTGATTTTGTAACACAAGCAACAGAAATGGAAGGAGAAAACTTCTGGAGATTACGAATGTGTTTATGGCATAGCTAGGGAAGATGTTTTAATGGGTGCATGCTTATGTCCAAACACAGAAAATTATATAAATTTTGTATGTCAATTACACCTCATTCAGGTGGTTAAAAAGAGAGAATGACTCAATCTACTGAATGGAAAAGGAAAGGCTTAGTGAAGGGGAAGCTGATTTGCGCTTGATTTTAAGTCCAAGGGTGGGAAAGGGGTCCCAGTCAGCAAGATTAGGGCAAATGTTCAAAGATGCAAATGCCTAAGTATTTAATGGATATTTAAATATTGTTTCTTCTTCCTAAAGAACATAATGCCTAAATATTCTCACTGCTGAATCTCACATGTACTTAGACAATTATGGTATTTTCCAAATTTCCTACTTCTGTAAAAACACTTATGGCCAACTTATAATTTCATCATTAGAAACATATTTTAAGCTCAGAAATCTAAAAGTATATTTAATTTCTTTTCAAAATGTTATAAAAATTCTCTATTTATCTTCAAATTATCCATTAACTCCTCAATACAAATAAAAATTAGTTCATTTTTTTATTTTGATGGTTGATTTACATACTTGCCTCATGTTTTCCTCTTTTACAATATCCTTCACTGTTTTTTTTTAACAGTTTGTCATCATTTTAAGTCCACATATTCTGAAGCTGTACTTTCTGGGTTCAAATCCTTGCTTAACTGTTGGTATAGTTTGGATATTTGTCTTCTCCAAATCTCAAGCTGAAATGTGATCCCCAATGTTGGAGGTGGACCCTGCTGGGAGATGTTTGGGTCTTAGGAGCAGATCCATCATGAATGGTTCAGTGCTCTCCCATGGTATTGAGTTCTCGCTCTATTAGTTACAGCAAGTCCTGATTGTCAAAAAGAACTACTACCTCATCCTTTCTATCTTGCTCCCTCTCTTGTCATGTGATATGCTGAATCCCCTTTGCCTTCCACAAAAAAGTAGAAAAAGTAAAAGCTTCCGGAGGTCTCAACAGAGGCAGATGCTGGTGCCATGCTTCTTGTATAGCCTTCAGAACTGTGAGCTAAATAAATATATTTTTTAAAAATAAATTACCCAGTCTCAGGTATTCCCTTAAAGCAATGCAAAATGGACTATGCAGCCATTTATTAGCTGTGTGACTTTGGACAATTTCCTTAGTGTCTCTGTGCTAGAGTTTTTGTGGTGTTTAAAATGAGAATAAAAATACTCACTTTTGTAGATTGCTGTTAGACTTAAGGGAGTCAATATGCATAGTATATTTGGAATAGTGACTGAATGAATTAATTATTATTACCTTCCCTTTTTTTTCTACTGTATTTTTGGTGCTGCTTCTGTCTTTTAAATCAGATAAAAGCCCTTCACATGTCCCATGTTAGAAGTCTTATATACCTACCACAGAGTCTCTACATGAATAATACCCTTCCACAGATAACTAGTCTTATACCAGGTTGTTTACCTATATACAGAGAATCATAGTTTCCTCACCTATTAAACACTATATTAAAGAATTTTGTGTCACTAAGAAAGTTACTTGTGTTATTTGTGCTGAATGATGTGTGGTCCATTTGCCTCTACTGCTTCTGATTAAAGCTGAGTGCTGCAGGTTTCGGTTAGAGTCAGCTAAGAGAGCAATTCACATGGGACATGAAAGGCAGTAGAAGAACATTTACAGTAGTTTTCACACTAGGGCCAGTTTAGTTTTCCTGCTAAGAATGTACATTTCAGAGGTGTATAGTGAATGCTTCAGGTGTTCATTGAAGACTTCTCATTCTGGCTGGTTGTAGCTCAGACATTCCAAGCTCTGTGTATCACCAAATTTTTGGGTAATGTTCAGTTTCCAGCTCTCTGACAATTCTTTGCTATGACAAGAGACATTCCATGCTACTTATGTATAGCTTTTTATTCAGTGATAGATTCAATCCTTTATAAATTTCTCTCTGTCTTTCCCCTGGTAGCATCTTCCTCTCTGGTATCTGTCCACATTTCCAACTGCCTCTGCATTTCTGGATTCCAATCTATCTCAACTTTGCTTGAGTTTCCCCTCCTCTCACTTGTGTCTGAAAAGGGAGGGCCTTACGGCAGAAAGCCAGTAGAAGAATAGGGTTCACTTAGTTTACTTCCCTTTTTTTAAGGAACTACAGTCCTCCAATAACTGTTATTCAATGTTTGAAAAGAATTATTTTATACATTTTATCCAGATTTTTAGTAGTTTATGGACTTAAGTACTGTGAGCCCCCTCAGATTATTCCATTGTGGCCAAAATTAAAGGGCTTTGATCATTTCTTGAACCAACTCTGTGACCTAAGTGTTAAATCTCTGGCCTCATTACATTCCACTCATCCACCATTTTTGGCAAAGTTGCTGTATCTCAACTTTTTGAAATACTTCACTTGGCCTCTTGGATATCATATCCTCAGTTTTCCTGCTGCTTTACTGGTCACACATTCTAAACTTTTTTAGTTGAATATTGCTGATTTTTTGAGCTTCAAACATTAGAGTGTCCAGGGTTTAGTTCTTGCATCACTTTTGGGGAGACATCATCCAGTCTCATGACCTTAAACCTTTGGTGGTCATGATAGTGCCCAGATATTTGGTTAAACATTAAACATTATTCTAAATGTATCTGTGAGGATGTTTTTGGGTGATATTAATATTTGAATTGGTAGACTGTATATAAGTAAATTGCCCTTTCTAATATAGGCAACCCTCATTCAATCGATTGAAAACCTGAATAGAACAAAATGATTAAATAAGTAGAAACTCCTTCTGCCTGATTCTTTGATCTGAAACATTGGTGTTTTCTAGCCATCAAACTTGGACTGAAACATTAGTTCTTCTTGTATCTTGAGCTTACTGGTTTTTGGATTGGATTTTAGACCATTGGTTCTTCTGGTTCTCAGACCTTTGGACTCAGAATGAAATTACGTATCATTGGCTCTCCTGAGTCTCCAGTTTGCCACTGCAGATCTGAGGGCTTTTTAGCCTCCATAATCATGTTAACTAATTCCTTTTAATACATACATAATATATAAATCTATAAATACAAATATGTCTTTGTATTTGTATGTGCATATACACACATCCTATTGGTTTTGTGTCTCTTGAGAACCCTTACTAACACAGTAATGTTATCCTGCAAAACTTACTTTAAGTCTGGACTGCTCACCAAACTCAAAACTTACATATATCCAGCTGCTAACTCTCCACATAGAATATGTAATAGGTATTCCCAAATTAGCATGATTAAATCTCTTTTCCCAAATTCAACCTGCTCCTCTTTCAATCTTCTTCAATAGACAACAACTTCATTTTTCCATTTATTAATGGTAAAAAGTTTGAAATGATCTTTGATTTATTTATTAGAAGCCTCAGTTTAATTTATTGGTAAATCCTATCTGCTCTATATTTTTCTAGAGAAAGCACATAAAGCTTTAATAGTAAAATATTTGCATTACACCTTACTTGTGCTCAAGTAATAACAAAACATTTATTGTTTTATTATCTCATACTTTCTCTCCTCAGGTGTGGCCCATCTCCTATATGCTTGGAGTGAACTCTGGCTACCTAGCTGGTCTTATTTCACTACTCTGGATGGTGTACACTTTTAAAGGTATTTGTTTTAATTACAATGCAACACATACAGTATATTAAATATGTCTGACTTGTAACAATCAATATGTCTTTTACAAATGTATACACCTATGTAACCACAACCGAGAACAACATATGTCTGAGAACTCTTTATGATTCCCTTTCTATCAGTAACCCCCATCATGTTAACCACTATTTTGACCCCCATTACCATAGATTAGTTCCGCCTTCATATAAAGAGAATTAAACTGTATGCAGTATTTTGTTTCCAACTCAATTTATTCAACATTTTTTCTGCATGATTAGGTCACATTGTTACTCATTTTAGTAGCATGTTCTTCATTGTTTTATCATAACCCACTGTATGAATAAACCAAAAAATAGTTATCCATTTTTAAATATTTTTCTCATTTTTGGTTACTATTAATAAAGATAATTATTTCTGTATGTGTATTTTTATGGTTATAAACACTTATTTTGTTGAATTTTATATTAAGGAGTGGAACTGCTTAGTTATAAGGCATATGCATGTTTACTTTTAGTAGGAAGTTTTGAAACATTTTCTAAGTTGTTTTATAAATTTATCCTCAAACTAACAGCAGAATATATAGTTCCAGTTACATCCTTCTCAAGAGTTAGTATCGTCAGTCTTTTTCATTTTAGTCTCTTTGGTCTGTGTTTACTGTTTAACATCCATTCATGTTAGGAACTATAAATAAACCAGTTATTGAAGGAACATACCTCAAAATAATAAGAGACATATATGACAAACACACAGCCATCATACTGAATGGGCAAAAACCTGAAGACTTCCCCTTGAAAACTGGCACAAGACAAGGAGACCCTCTCTCACCACTCCTATTCAACATAGTATTGGAAATTCTAGCCAGGGCAATTAGGCAAGAGAAAGAAATAAAGAGCTCAAAATAGGAAAAGAGGAAGTCAAACTATCCTTGTTTTCAGACAACATGATCCTGTATCTAGAAAACCCCATTGTCTCAACCCCAAAGCTTCTTAATTTGATAAAGAGCTTTAGCAAAGTCTCAGGATACAAAACCAATGTGTAAAATTACTAGCATTCCTATACACCAGCAACAGTCAAGCAGAGAGCTGAATCATGAATGAATTCCCATTTACAGTTGCCACAAAAAGAATAAAATACCTAGGAATACAGCTATCTAGGGAGGTGAAAGATCTCTACAAGGAGAACTACAAACTGCTGTTCAAATAAATCAGAGATGACGGAAGCAAATAAAAAAGTCCATGCTCATGAATAGGAAGAATCAATATCAGTAAAATGCCATACTGCACATAGCAATTTATAGATTTAATGCTAATTATATCAAACTACCATTGACATTCTTCACAAAACTAGAGAAAACCGTTTTAAAATTCATATGGAACCAACAAAGAGCCGGAATAAATGAGGCAATCTTAACCAAAATAAACAAAGCTAAAGGCATCACATTACCTGACTGCAAACTATACTGCAGTGCTATGATAACCAAAATAGCATGGTACTGGTACAAAAACAGGCATATAGACCAGAGGAACAGGATAGAGAACCCCAAAATAAGACTGCACACCTAAAACTATCTAATCTTTGACAAACCTGACAAAAACAAGCAACGGGGGAAGGATTCCCTATTCAATAAGTGTTTCTGGAATAACTGGCTAGCCATATGGAGAAGACTGAAATTGGACTGCTTCCTTCCACTGTATACAAAAATTAACTCAAGATGGAGTAAAGACTTAAATGTAAAACCCAAAACTATAAAAACTTTGAAAGACAACCTAGGCAATACTATTCAAGACATAGGCACTGGCAATGATTTCCTGATGAAGACACCAAAAGCAATTGCAGGAAAAGTAAATAATTGACAAATAAGATCTAATCAAACTAAAGAAATTCTCAAATTCAATATCAATTATTTTTCTTTTATGGTTTAATTTGTCTTTTCCTATCTCAAATACTTCTGGAAGTTTGATTGTTTAGCTTTTAATTTTAGATCAATGATTCATCTGAAACTTATGTTATACATGCATAGAATCAAGGTTTATTTCTTCTCTTATAGACATCTAATTGACCCAGTGCCATTTAGCAAAAGTTCTCCTTTCCCCATTCAACTGCAGTGGACTCTGTAACACACAAGATGAGTGATAATCTTTGGGTCTATTTAACGACTGTCTCTCATGTTGCATTTTATAACTGCTATTTTTGCATTATTACTATGCAGATATTAATTACTCTCATCATTGTTTTAAATAAGTCTTGATATCTGGTAGTGTTGGTTCTCCAACTTTATGTTCTTCTTGATCATTACCTTACCTATTCTACATTATCTGAGCTTAACTGCATGAAGCAACTTCCATTTAAACATTTCCTCTTATAAAGCTATATATATATATATCTTATTGGTTCAGTTTCTCTGGAGAACACTAATAAACCTATTTATGATAAATATTTTAAAGAAAATAGTGAAAAGAGAGAACCATTACAAAAACTTACAGCAAGTGTTAATCTTGCTGTAGGTCATAAGCACAGTATCCAATGGATAATTATTCAGTCCTCACAGTTCTCCCAACCTTCACTCTTAAGTAGACCACAGTGTCTATTGTTTCCTTCCTTATATCCATATATACACAATGTTAGCTCCCACTTGTAAGTGAGAACATACAGTATTTGATTTTCTATTCCTGTGTTAGTTTGTTTAGGATAATGGCCTCCATCCATGTTGCTGCAAAGGACATGATCTCATTTTTTAATGGCTGTGTAGTATTCCATGGTGTATATGTACCACATTTTCCAGTGCACCATTGGCAGGCATTTAGGTTGATTCCATGTCTTTGCTATTGTGAATAGTGTTGCAATGAACATATCTGTGCATGTATTTTTATGGTAGAATAATTTATATTGCTTTATGTCCCTTTGGGTATATACCCAGTAATGAGATTGCTGGGTTAAATAATAGCTCTAAGTTCTTTGATAAATTCTTAAACTGCTTTCCACAGTTGATGAACTAATTTACATTCTCACCAGCAGTGTATAAGCATTCGCTCTTCTCTGCAATCTCACAAGCATCTGTCAGTTTTTGACTTTTTAATAGTAGACATTCTGATGGGTATGAGATAATATCTCATTGTGGTTTTGATTTGCATTTCTCTATAGATTAATGATGTAGAGCATTTATTCATATGCTTCTAGGCTGCATGTATGTATTCTTTTGAGAAGTGACTGTTCATGCCCTTTGCCCATTTTTAATGGTGTTGTTTCTTGCTTGCTGATTTGTTTAAGTTCCTTGTAGATTCTGGAATTTAGACCTCCATTGGATGCAGTTTGTGAATATTTTCTCCCATTCTGTAGGTTGTCTGTTTACTCTGTTGATAGTTTATTTTGCTGTACAGAGCTTTTTGTTTAATTAGGACTCACTTGTAAATTTTTATTTTTGCTGCAATTGCTTTTGGTAACTTCATCATGAGATCTTTGGCAAGGCCTATGTCCAAAATAGCTTGTCCTAGGTTGTCTTTTGGGGTTTTTACAGTTTGATGTCTTACATTTAAGTCTTTAATCCACCTGAGTTGATTTTTGTATATGGTGAAAGGGGCCCACTTTCAATCTTCTGCATATGGCTATCCAGTTACTCCAGCACCAATTATTGAATAGGGAGTCCATTCCCATTGCTGTTTTTGATTAAATTTGTTGAAAATCCAATGATTATAGGTGTGTGACTTTATTTCTGGATTCTCTAACCTGTTATATTGTCCCATGTATTTGTTTTTGTGCCAGTATCATGCTGTTTTGGTTACTGTAGCCTTGTAGTTTGAAATCAGGTAATGTGACTTTGTTCTCTTTGCTAAGGATTGCTTTGGTCACTCAGGCTTTCTTTTGGTTTCACATGAATTTTAGGAGAATTTTTTTTCTTAATTCTGTTTAAAAAAATGTTGTTAGTAGTTTGATAGGCGTAGCATTGAATCTGTAAATTGCTTTGGGCAGTACAGTCGCTTTAATGATATTGACTCTTCCTATCTATGAGCATAGGATGTGTTTTCCATTTGTTTGTGTCCTCTTTTGTTTATTTCAGCAGTGGTTTCATAATTTTCATTGTAGAAATATTTTACTTCCATTGTTAGCTGTATTTCTAGGGATTTTATTTTCCTGGGTATTGTAAATGGGGTTGCATTCTTGATTTGGCTTTCAGCTTGGATGTTGTTGGTGTATAGAAATGCTACTGGTTTTTGTACATTGATTTTGTACCCTGAAACTTCACTGAAGTTTTTTATCAGATCTAGGAGCTTTGGGGTAGAGATTATGGGGTTTTTTAGATACAAAGTCGTATCATCAGTAAATATCGGTAGTTTGACTTTTCTTTCTATTTAGAAGCCTTTTATTTATCTTGTCTTATTGCTCTGGTTAGGACTTTCAGTACCATGGTGAATAGGAGTGGTGTGAGTGGGCATCCTTGACTTGTTCTGGTTCTCAAGGAGAATGCTTCCAGCTTTTGCCATTCAGTATAATGTTGGCTATGGGTTTGTTACAGATGACTAATTATTTTGAGGTATGTTCCATTAATGCATAGTTTGTTAGGAGATTTTAAATATGAAGAAATATTAAGTTACCTCAAAGCCTTTTCTGTGTCTATTGAGATGACAATGGAGTTTTTGTTGTTAGTTCTGTTATGAATCACATTTATTGATATGCCTATGTTGAACCAACTTTGCATCCCAGGAATAAATCCTACTTGACAGTGGTGGATTAGCTTTATGATGTACTGCTGGGTTTGGTTTGCTAGTATTTTGTTGAAGATTTTGCATCAAAGTTCATCAGGGATATTGGCCTGTCTCTGCCAGGTTTTGGTATCAGAATGATGCTGACCTTACAGAATGAAATAGCAAGGAATACCTTCTTCTAAACTTTTTGGAATAACTTTGGTAGAATTGGTAGCAGCTCTTTTTAATACACCTGGTAGAATTCAGCTTTGAATTCACCTGGTTCAGGGCTTTTTTTTTTCTATTTTGTAGGTTTTTCATTACTGATTCAATTTTGGAAATTGTTATTGGTCTGTTTATGGTTTCAATTTCTTCCTGATTCAGTCTTAAGAGGTTGTATATTTCCAGGAATTTACTCATTTCTTTAAGGTTTTCTACTTTTTTGTGTGCATAAAGGCGTTCATAATATTCTCTGATGGTTTTCTTATATTTCTGTGAAGTCAGTGGTAATGTTTTAGATGGTTTCCAATTTCTGAGATTATACTAAAAGTGTGCAAACAGTAGTCATGAGAATAATTTTTAAAGGGTACCAAGAAACTCTCTACACTATTTTGCAAAGCCCAGTGAATGTATAATTATATTTGTAAAGTTTAAAAAAATAAAGCATTATCACCAATATGTTCATAATATTTTTCTATTTTAATAGAGTGGGTTATAGCTCACCAGGTATGACTTAAATATTGAGAAGAAACACTTCTTTAGACAGAAGAAGAAAATCCCAAATAAAATTATGGAAATAAAGGTCACAATGAACAACAATGGAAATGGTATACACATGGACAGCATACAAGAATTGTAATTTTCTTGTGGAATTTTAAAATCAAATATAAAATTAAAATGCATGCTACTGTAATGCATACATTACAGAGAGAAATTTAATTGTAATTAAAGTATTATAAAATTTTAGCATTATCTAGATGTGATAAAGGTAATAATTTCTATTAGACCAGAAGAACTTGGAAATGCTATTGTAATCTCTAGTGTTCCTGCTAAAAAAGAGGAGTATTACTACTCTTTTGATGAAAATTAAAATATATCTGATTAGTCCAAATGGCAAAAGAAAAAAATGACTAAAATCAAATAATAACTCTCTCAATAATTACACTAAATGTAAATGAACTAAATGTTATTCAGGAACAGAAAAACTTAGTGAGTACACCTTTTGTTTCATCTTCTTTTTATGTGTTAAAAAAAGTCGATATTATAAGAGATATTATTTACCATAAATAAGAAAGCTTTTTTGCTTCTTCCCCATCATCTGCCTAACACTTTCATATTGTATTGAACAGTTGCCATAATCTGAAAAGTGAAGTGTGAAAAATAAATCCAATAAATTGTAGGGAAAATAATATAGAACTATACACAACACTCTACATTATCATCAGCCTTCTAATTCTGGTATTGTACTATAGTCATATAAATTGTGGATTATATAGATTCATTTATCCCATTCACTTTACAGATTATGGGGAGATGGAACATATTAATACAATAGAAGGAGAAGCGTCTGGGGAGAACTTGCTAAATTAATCACACTCAAAATCACAATAGAAATATTGCACTGTACCCTTTGATTCAGTGTGCAAATGCAACTGTAAGGTTAATTATGAGCTATGAAAATTAAAATAACAAATCCCACAGTGAAGGACGTTTTTCTTTAGAAACTCCAAAGGAGCAATTAGATTGAATGACATGCTATTAATTTGGAGTTACAAAGGATAGAAAATCTAACTTATACAATTTATCTCTCTCATTTTCTTTAATATATTTATTTCAATATTTTCAACATAAAATAAAAAATCACATCATTCTTTTGGTTCAGTACATTTCAAACATTTATTATTTCAGGGACCAGTAACTGCTTTGCTCACCTTTGAACACCCCATTATTTTTATTTACTACCATTAGGTGAAATGCTGAACCAAATTACTGGAGTAATTTAGTATGTACTAAAAAGGCATCAATAGCTAAGGGATGTTAAAAATTTGAGAAACATCTGAATTTTACTGCCATAAAATAGCATTTATATTCATTGACACTTAAAAATTATTATTTACTGCTTTCATATATTTCAATCACTTGTAATTTTAAAAATTATAATTTTATGGATTAATAGTTGTTTATAAATATAGTTATCATATCCATTATTATATATACATATATAGTTATTAATGCCCAAAATATATAAACTTAGTCAACTAGATGAAACACGCTAATTACTATACTAAAGACTAGTGAAAACTCCAACTTCACTTATGTTTTTTCTATTGAATTACTTTGAGAGCAGCATAAGGGAAAGTATGGTATGTGTGCATGTGTTTTCTTTTTCTTTCTTTTTTTTCTTTTCAGAAATGGAGACTTGCTATGTTGACTAGGCTAGAGTGTAGTGGCTATTCACATGGGTGATCATAACATAGTACATCCTCGAACTTCTGACCTCAAGCAATTCTCCAGCCTCAACCTCCTAAGTAGCCGGGACTACAGACATGTACCACCTCACTGGCCTTGTGTGAGTTGGAGAATGGCGTTAGCAAAAAGAAGTGCGAAGGTATATATAGGAATTAAATCTGAAGAAAAAAAAAACCTTGAATGGGTATTTTGATAAACTTTTCAAGTCCTTCAGACTTGGAAGAGTAAATGAAAGGTGTTATGGAAGGAGAGAGAAGACATAGTCTCCACTTGTTACACATTATTACTCCTTCTTCTAACCACCTCATTACATCTCCCTACCTTTGCCTCCTTGTTCCTCTGCTTGCTTTCCTCCTTTCTTCTTTGTTGTGTTGACTGCTTCTTCACCTTCATATACTGGATTCTTTTTTTTTCATTTAAAATTTTCCATATTAATTTTTAATATCAAAATGCATAATTATCCCCCAAACACCCAAATAATAATTATCAATTGTGAATTTCAGAGAATTATACTTATATGTTTCATAATCTATAATTATAATTATAATAAAATTTGCTTTATTGCCTTTGTTATGCCCACACTATCATTTAAAACTTCATTGCTTCTGAGGTTCTGATCATTTTTTTGTGTAACGGTTAAGAGTTCTCTTCCTTGATTTTCCTGGCAAAATTGACAGTTTCCCCTCTGAGCTGTCTCAGTACTGTAAATACATTTCTTCTAGGACCCTAGCAAGACTTGATTATGATTCCATTGTATCTGCCTCTCTGTTTCTCTAAACTTCGGTTCTTTAGGGGCCAGGATCACATCAATAGTAAATACTCTTGGGGTGTCTGTCCTGCCCAAGACCTGATTATTCCTCTCCCTTAGATGGCTGCTCCCCTCCAGTCACCCTTGAATCATGCATCCCCATCCTAATGGCCCCTGTTGCTTGGACCAGGGATGGGTGCCTGATCTGAGTGGGGCCATTCAGATGATCTTCTGGAACTGAGAGGTGGCCCCAGAGATTCTGGCTTCGTCTAGACTGAACTCTTGACAAAGGAGATGTAAACTCAGGAGTATTTCTATGGCCATCTTCTGCTTGCCATATAGAATGACTGGGAAGTATGGAAAGCTGGTTTCTGTTGAGAGAAGCGAGATGCAGAGAATGGCAGAGGCTAGGGACCAGAGAAAGCCCTGTCTGGGATGCTGACGGATCTCTATTTCCTTTGTTTAGCCTTTTATTTATTTATTTTTCTAAATAGGAATAAAATCAGCTGTTACAGGAGAGTTTCACTCATGATTAAGTTACTTTGGAAAAAAAATTCTTTTATATAGGGTTCCTAAACACAGGAAAAAAAAATACATAAGACTTCTGTTAATCAATTTATATGCAGCCCTATGAACTTTTATAAGTCTTTTCTTTTTTTAATTTTTTCTCTAACACTTGTTGACACCAGTTGCTTGGTGATGGCCTATGATCACTTACTTCCTAATCTTGTATTCTCACACACTAAACATTCTCAAGCTTCGTTCAATTTTGCACGAAGCATTTTTCTTATGTTACCTTACTTACTTTTTTCTGAAACCCCATGTAGTAGGTATTATTATCTTGATTACAAATTACTATAGATCATTAACTTACAGAGGTCATTATTGGATAGGAATAAGCAGGAATGCCAAAAGCATTCTAATTATAGATCATTTTATCATGGTAGAAGAATCATATCTATACAAGATAAGTACTCTGAAGTGGTGCTGATTATTTTTCTTAATTGCTTTTAATACACTGCTTCTATAAAAATTTAGACTGAAAATCCTATCAAGTATATGAAAGGTGAAAGTCTAAGTCACTGACGGTTAATCCCTGCAAACGTTAATCTTGAAATCATGTTTCAAAATGATGAAGTCAAATTTTTCAAAATAAAAGTTAAAACTTGGGCAATAACAATAAATATAAAACTTACTGCAGTACAGGGATTTATATCACTTATGAGCCATATGCATTTACATTATGTCATTTGAATCTCACAGGAATCTTTACAGTAGGGATCATTAGAACCCTTCTTTCACAGATGAAGAAAATTATAGAACAAATAAAACCACTCAGCTAGTAGCAAGTAGTGAAGTTGGGTCTTGAGTAATATTTTTCTGACTCCAAGTTTTATATGATTGCTTTATTGTCTACATATAAACAGATTAATTTTAGAAGAGCAGGGTCTATTGAACTGGTTCTATTCTTTGAGCCCCTAACCATAACAGTATGCTCTGATCATCTGGGTCACTAAAATATAAACATATTTCATCCTGACAAGTTGAGGTTATATAATTACTAGATGAATAACAATAAATAACATCATCTTTAAATTTATCATCTCTAAGCTTCCAGATTTCTGAAACTGGTTAAGGGCTCTATTGTGCTGTTAAAAAGTAATATGTATACCCATGCATTGTTCCCTGGAATCGAGTGCTTCTCTTGTGTAAATGTGATGTTATTCTCACAAGTCAAAGGAAAAATAAAAATAGCTAGATATGTTCAGATATCTATTGAGACAGCTCACAGTAAATACTGATTTATAACTATTTGATCAATTGAAATATGATATTATAATTCCTAGTTCTAGTTTACTATGTTTTACTGGACAAACAAATAGTATCTTGGTCAGCAGTATTGATCACAAAAATAATTTGAATGTTTGCAGACAACAGACTCACTACAAGTACGAAGATCTACAGCAGAGCTGAAATGCTGGACAACAGTGCATTCTGAATAATGTGTTTCAGTCTGTTATTAAAAATGCAGTATGTGTCAGTCACACAAAACCCAGTTTTCACGGAGGGATCCTTTCCCACTCTTCATTGTGACTTAGAAAAAGCAAAGAGATTTTTCACAAATTAAAACTGAAATCTCTGATATTCCCCAAGTTATCTTTCCAAATTCCTGACAAATGTTTAAATTAAGTATTTACTTGTAGTCAATTAATAAAGGATATCTAAAATACTTTTACAAGTTGAAGTGCGAATGTGTGTGTATCTGTGTATGTGTATGTTTATGTGTGTGGGTTGAATACAAAAATAGGTTAGTATCAATAGGAGAAAGCAGAAGAAAGAAAACAACTAGTTAATTTATATAAACATGCTTTGCTTTCTCATGGCCTTGATAATACTTAGTAACACTTAGTCTTAGTAGTAATGATTAGAAATAAAAGCATTATTGCATACATTTCTTCAAAATACTGACATTTAGAAAAAAGAAATCATGTAAATGGTGGAAATTCTCGCTTATACCGTTTCTATCTTTTTCTCTTGAAAAGTCATGCAAGGAAATCAGAACAACATTGTGGAAAGCAGTAGTAGATTCACACATATTCACTTTATGATTTGCTGCAGGAATATTCATTTCACTAAAGGCTATTCCTATAGTCTGGTATTTTCCTATCGTTTAACTGAGTCCAGAAATTCTCCCCTGCCTCATTGTATTCCAAGGCTTGCTGAACCCTTATTCTGCAACTCTCTGGCTTTCTGAACACCTTGCCGGACCATTCTTGCTCAGCAATTAGTGACCTCCTCTTTTCGGCTAGATATATTTCTCCACTATGCTTCCCTACTCTGTGCTAGCAACCAGCTTCTTTCCACTTAATGATATTTAAGAAATGTACATAAAAATTTTTCTTGATTGTTTCTTTGGGCCCAGAAAAGTGAAGTAAACAAAACAAAGAAAATAAAAGACTTTCTAAAAAAAAAGAGAGATCTGGTAGATTAAATTCAATCATATATCTCTCTCCTGCTTTTTAATAGTTAAGGAGTAGTATTTTGGCAGGACTTTGGACCTAATTATGTTTTATTATTGCCACCAACCTCTTCTTTTTAAAAGGAAAATTTTTCTGTGTACCTATATGGAATTAGCTCTAAGAAATCTTTCACCTTACCACATTTTTCCAGTCCTCTTAGATAACACTTTGTTATTTTTGATGATCAGTGAAAGTGTCACTTAAGTTATATAATATTTCTTAACTTTCCCATGCAGAACTTTGAGACTTTCCTTTTTAAATCTCCTACTACATTTCATTCATGGATTTATCATATTTACAATAGTCATCTTTGTTATATATATGATGGACCAAATTATATTGTAAGCTTCTTATTGATATAAAAATTATTTGATTCCTCTCTTTATACGTAGAGCCAATAGCACTGCCTGACACCTAGATAATGCTCAATAAATGTTTGTAGTACAAAGAATGATGACAAGAAAGAATACTTAAAAATTGGGGTGAGAAAATATACAGAAAATTCTTAGAAAAGTGAAGAGATGTAGAAAAGACTAATGGGTAAGGAAAATTAAAGAAAGAATAAAAGCACAGTTAACATTTGTGATGGTGGTGGTGGCCCAACTGGAGCAGCCACTGCAAGGACATCAGCTGCAGTGGGAGAGGCACAGTCAGGGCTGTGCACTCCACAGGGCCAGGAGGGGCCAGGAACAGGTGATCCCAGCAAGATCCCCACACTCTACTGAGTTGGTGAGGCAGGAGCCCATGCTCCTGGGTGCAGCTGCAGCTGCCCAGCCATGGCTGCAGGCCCAGGCATCCCTATGCCCTCAGGGGCCTGGGAAGCCCCCTGCCCTGCAGGCTTGGGAGTGCCTGCTCCTGCTCCTGACATGTGCTCCAGTGCAGAGCAGAGTTGTGGCCAAACCCAGGTGTTATCACAACCTAGCCAGGTGTGCATGTGCTCAGGGCAGTGTTGACACGCCAGCCCCCTGCCACCTTGGCTCTCTCTAGATTTTGGATGCTGATGTGTGCAGGAGGGAGACTGGGGGTGCTGAGAGTGGCTCGGCCTGGGCCTGCAGGTGTTCCTTGGCACGGAGAGCCTGGGAACCATGGATGGCACTGGGAGGAAGACAGGTTCCTGGGGGGGAAGGGGAAGGTCCCCAGTGAAACCCCACCTTCAGGTCAGGGGAAGCCTGAAGCCTGGGGACTGGGTTGCCAGTTCCAGGTGGAGTCTAAGACCCGGAGTGAGAACTTCCTTAATGCCTTTTGGCCAATCAGATGGTGCTTTCTCCAGGCCCACCCATGGCCACCCCCCATGAACCAATCAGCATGGACTGCCTCCCTTCTGAGCCCATAAAAACCCCAGACTCAGCCAGACTCAGTAACTTGTTGGAACTAATTGCCTGCAGGTAGGAGCTACCCTCTTCAGGTCTCATCTACACTTGTTGGGACCAACCTGCCTGTGAATAGGAGCTACCCACATCGGGTCTCCTCTAGACTTGTCAGGATGACCTGCCTGTAGATAGGAGCTACCCACCTCAGGTCTCCTCACTGCTGAGAGCTGCCTGTCACTCAGTAAATCTCCTCTCCACTTTGCTCACCCTCCAGTTGTCCATGTAACCTCACTCTTCCCAGATGTGGGACAAGAACTCAGGATTCACAGACTGGTGGGAGCGAAAGGAGCTGTAACGTGTTCTTGGCTGGCTCACCAGCTGTAGGCAGTGACATGCTCTCAGAAGTGAAGAGTGCAACCTTGCTGGGGGCTCAGGCCTCAGGATTCCCTGAGCCAGAGCTGCTGTAACATTATAGCCCTCCTACCTTCTGTAGGGGCCAGGTAGCTGCCTCATGTGAAAGGAAGCAGTGGCAGAGCCAGGCCAGCCCAGGAGCCACAGTCTGGAGTGAGGCAGTGGGACTGTAAGAGCGTAACTCAAACAGGCTGAAAAACGCCTCCAGGAACATGCCACAAATCCTGCTTGCCATGCTGGGGTGACAAGAAGGAGAAAACAGCTGCAGCCTTTCTGGGAACCCAGACCTCAGGGCTGCCCGAGCCAGGGCTGACACCCTCTTTGGGGGTCTGCACTTCCTGATATCTCTGAGCTCTTAGGCACCACCTTATTCCCCTTGTCCAGAGGCTGGTGCTTGCAGTGGAAACCTCTTGTGGTATGTCTGGTCCAGCCACAGCCTTGCATGGAGTTGGTGCCTGTGCCTGTCCCTGGAGCTGCCCACCCTGCCATAGCAGCCAGTGTTCCCGGCTGTGCATAGTGGGTGACTCCTGAGCTCGGGTGCTCACATACACCTCTCTGCTCTGCGCCTGGCTTGCCCTTGGCAGGTGTCGGATCCAGTCTGGTAGCATAAGCCGAGTGTAGCCTGCTGGGTCTAGTGTATGAAATGAGCCCAGCAGTGGTGAACAAAACACAAGCTGTGAGGCACCACCAGTCACAGAGGTTTCCAGCTGGTGAGGCAACACCGTAAGGATCCTGTGACACTTGCATACTTACACTTTCTCGTTCACTATTAATGCTCAAAAATTAGGTATGCTGGATAGAAATGTTGATTACTACAGCATTTCTCTCAGCTTTAAGGGCATGGAATAGTAGCAAAAATGATGATGACCACCTTAACTTATTGTTTTCCAGTAAGTAAATCCAACTGATTATTGACAAATCATAGTGCAGGTCCTTTGTTGTCAACATAAGTGACACATTTGTGTTTATAACTTTCAAAGTTGTTGGTTCCTTCATGTGACCTGTGACATGTGTGGAAGAGGTGTAGATATGTGATTTCAGATTGAAGTGACTGGTGCCTCTATAAACAAACTCGAGAATTTGGCCAGATCAGTGATAAACTTAAATAACTGAATATGTCTCTAGCAATAACTATTTGAAAGGTGTAAAGCGTACATTATTACTTAGACTGATCTTTCTCAAACTATCTCTTTTCAATGACCAGTATTTATCTCCCCAACACAATTTTGCATACACTAATACAAGTTTATTCTATGCACACCTATCACACATCTTGTGCCAGTCAGTGAATTAGCATGACTTTGCCATCAGCACAACTAGTCTATTCCCTGCTCAACAAGACTGGACAGCCTATCACATTCTTGACTATCTCTGCCACTTCAAATTGCTTTACAAGTTCCTAAAAACTCCATATCTGTTTTTTGTTGTTTTTGTTTTTGTTCTGAGATGGAGTATTACTCTGTCTTGCTATGTCTCCCAGGCTGGCGTGCAGTATCATGATGTCAGCTCACTGCAAACTCCGTCTCCTAGTTCAAGCAATTCTCCTGCCTCAGCCTACTGAGTATCTGGGATTACAGGTGCCCACCACCACACCTGGTTAATTTTTGTATTTTTAGTAGAGACAGGGTTTCACCATGTTGACATCTAACAGAAGGTGCTAAAACTGCTAACTACCGAAAGGGAGTTTGCCAGTCCCTACAATTCAGAGGTTTAGGTTGTAAAGACACACATGGACATGAACACATGGCATTGAACCCATGTAATAAGAGGAATTGGAAGAAAGATTTCCACAAAAGTCAACAATTTTTTACATGAAAGGGTGGACCAGAAAATTATCTGCCCCACAAAAGTAAATAGCGAAGAAAACTGACTAGCTCAGTCTGCATTTTAGTGGAGGGCTTTAACATACACATACACATACACATCTCCTGAGTATTAGGAGTGTGGGTTTCAAATTCTCACAGGTCATGTGACCTAGAAAAACTTAGCTAAGATTTTAAATGGTCTTAGAATGAAGTCACCTCAACACCAACCATAAGAATATCATGTTGGGAAGAGCACATTTAAAACCTAGTAATCATAGAATTCCATATTATTGTTAATGAGTTCACAATAAACAAAACAGAAAACAGTAGAGGAAGCAAGAATTGTGGAGAGGAAAGAATGAATGTGAACTAAATAACAAATTATGTGTCTAGAGTCTGCAGGGAAAACTTGCCAGTGAGAAATTACCTGTGATTCACATACAAAAGATTTTTAAGGAAAAATATACTGTTATTTAATATTAAGGAATTTGAATTTTTATGATTAAAGTCCCTCTGCAAACTTTCAATGAGCTCTGCTACATACACAACTGCCTTGAGTCAATAATTTTTGGAGAGAAAATCTAGGGAAAGAGGCTTAGATCTAAATATGGTTCACTGCTAAAAAGGATATGGCAACAGTAATGGGAGG
This sequence comes from Trachypithecus francoisi, assembly GCF_009764315.1. Lineage (NCBI taxonomy): Eukaryota > Metazoa > Chordata > Mammalia > Primates > Cercopithecidae > Trachypithecus > Trachypithecus francoisi. Next base: position 100,770,782 of record NW_022681454.1, read on the forward strand.
TCAGTTCCAGTGAGGGCACTGCACGGAAGCAGGTGTTCAGATCAGTGATTCTACGGGTTCAATCTCTCCAAAGTTTCCCAAAACTTATTATCTATTTTTAGTGTTGATTTGTTTGCAATTAGTCTGTAACTTCTATTACTTGTTTAGTAGAATATTTATTTTAATTTGTAGGCTCTATCAGGGAAAAAGTCAAAAACGAGAAGCAAAGACCCTTGGTGAAATTGATCTCTCAGGGTCCTTCCACTCTACAACGATAAGAGGCCGTGTTTCCATGACATGATATACGGACTGCTTTGAAAGTATCTTTAGAGTTTATGCTAATACACCAAGCTTTGAGTGTTTTAAATAAATGTAAAACACATATATTATATTTTATATGTGTAAATTATAATCAAACATTCTATAATTTACCTCAGTAACTTCTAAAGCCTCGGTTTTTACTCAGATGTTGGGATGGTGAAACTAAATCCTGCTTTTAAAGACACTTTGTCTTTTCTGTTTTAAAATGGTCTCAGAGAGACAGAAACAAGGGGGAAAAAACTATGATTATTTCTATAACTATCAATTCACAGTGTTTTCTAGTCCCACATCTCCCACCCTAAACATCAAGGGCTAATTTCCTGGATGGGTTTTGTATTTTCCTGGCATGAGGGAAGATTTATATTCACTAGTCTCTGCTTGAAATGTCTTTCTTGCTCTGGTTAATCTCAGCCTTTTGGTTGGCTGGAGTAATGAAAGTTCTCTTGTCTCCTTACATTAATGTCATGCATTGCCTCTGTTCCCAGAAGCTTCAGACAATTTTACGTATTACACTAATAACCTCTTAACATCCAGCTATCCACTTACCCAGATTTGATCCTTTGCATCCTCACCCCTAACCATTATAAATCTCTGCATTCATGCAAAGAATACATACTCTCATAGGTGTCCTTCCACTTCCAAGCAAGTAGCTATTTGGATATCTAATACAAGAATTTTGTTTTGTGTAGGCCTTTCATTCCTTGACAATATTTCTATTGCCTTACTTATCCTAAGGCTCTCTACCCACTAGTTCAATCACATTTATTTTGTTAGGAAGAAGACAGAGATGGCACAGAAAAGAGGGTCAAAAAACAGTCAAAAATACAGGAAGGAGATAAACACGTTATGGGTTGTTAAGGAAGTAGAAAATAACTATGTAGTGAGTAAGGCTACGGTAAAAAACACTGCTGAAGTCAGGGTGTGGGAGCTGAGTAGGTTCCACTGCCACTTGCTAGGCTGAGGACTCTGGGCCACCCCTCTTCCCACTCTGTCACACAAGAGAGAAACATCCACCCTTCCCACTGCTACCATCACAGCTGTCTCTCTCCTGCAAGCGCCACCTACTGGCTGAGAGGTAAACCTACATGGCCCATTACAACATCTGCTGATACCCTTGTACAGCATTTGGCTGGCTCTTACTTGCAAGTGCCACCTACAGGCCTATAGGTTGAACTTCAGGAGGCTTCTAACAGAAGTGCACAGTGCTGGGGAAGTAGGTAAGCCTCCAGACACCACTACCTTTCCTCTCTGTCTCTTCAGGAGACAAAAAGGCTGTTCATATGCACAGTACACTGCTACTACAACATACAAACAAACAACATTTGAGAAAAACATTACACTAAGGCTATCTATAACCAAGGAATTCATACACAGCTTTGGCCCCTAAAAATACAAAGAAGAAAAGATGAAGGACCCTACTTAACATATGCAACAGTTACACCCTCAAAGGAGGTCCAAAAACAAAAACAAAAAAACAAAACATTCTAAAAAGCTGAAACAATGTCAAGCATCTTCTCTGACCAGAGTAGAATAAAACTGGAACTCAAAAAGAAGGGGAGCCGGGCGCACTGACTCATGCCTGTAATCCCAGCACTTTGAGAGGCTTAGGAGGTGGACCATGATGCCAGGAGTTCAAGACCAGCCTGGCCAAGATGGTGAAATCCGCTCTCTACTAAAAATACAAAAATTAGCCAGGCGTGGTGGCAGGTGCTTATAATCCCAGCTACTCGGGAGGCTGAGGCAGAATTATTTGAACCCAGGGGCGGAGGTTGCAGTGTGCCGAGATCGTGCCACTGCACTCCAGCCTGGGCAATAGAGTGGCACTCCATCTTGAAAAAAAAAGGAGGAATTTTGGAAACTATACAGACACATGAAAATTACACAATATCCCTCTGAATGACCTGTGGGTCAATAAAGAAATTAAGTAGGAAATTGAAAAAAATTCTTGAAATAAATGATAATGGAAACACAACATACCAAAACCTGTGGGATAAAGCAAAAGCAGTACAAAGAAGGAATTTGTACTGCAAAATCAGTACAAAGAAGCACTTATAGGAATTACCTATAAGTGCTTACATCAAAAAAGGTAGAAAAACATCAAATAAACAACTTAGTGATGAACCTTAAAAAACTAGGCTGGGAGTGGTTATTCGTGCCTGTAATCCCAGCACAATGAGAGGCTGAAGTGAGAGGATTACTTAAGCCCATGAGTCAAGACAAGCCTGGGCAACATAGTGAGAACTTGAAATAAAAAAGTTAAGAAAAGAAAAGAAAAAAATGAAAAGAAAAACAAGACGAAACAAAACTTCCTAGTAAAAGAAAGAAAATAATGAGTATCAGTGAATAAATAAATGAAATAGATATGTAGAAAGCTATACAAAAGATTAACAAAATGAAAAGTTGTTTTCTGAAGAGATAACTAAAATTGACATATTTTAGGCAGGTTAAAGAAAAGCAGAGAGAGAACTCAAATAAATAAAATCAGAGATGAAAAGGGAGATATTACAAATGATACCAAAGAAATTCAAAAAATCATTAGAGGCTACTATCATCAACTATATGCCAATCAGTTGAAAAATCTAGAAGAAGCAAATAAATTCATAGACACATACAACCTACCAAGATTGAACCATTAAGAAATCCAAAATCTGAACAAGTAAATAACAAATAATGAAGTGGAAGCCATAATAAAAAGTCTCACAGCAAAGAAAAGTTCAGGGCTTGTGATGGTTCATACTGAGTGTCAACTTGATTGGATTGAAGGACACAAAGTATTGATTCTAAGTGTGTCTGTGAGAGTGTTGCCAAAGGAGAGTAACATTTAAGTCAGTGGGCTAGGAAAGGCAGACCCACCCTTAATCTGAATGTGTGCCATTTAATCACCTGCAAGCACAGCTAGAATATAAGTAGGCAGAAAAATGTGAAAAGAGAGACTAGTCTAGCCTCCTAGCCTACGTCTTTGTCCCATGCTGCATGTTGCCTGCCCTCAAACATAAGCCTCCAAGTTCAGTTTTGGAACTTGGACTGGCTATCCTTGCTCCTCAACCTGCAGACCTCCTGTTGTGGGGCCTTGTGATCATGTGAATTAATGCTTAATAAACTCATATTATATACATATATATATGTGTGTGTGTTATATACATGTGTGTGTATATATATATCAATCATTGTGCTGGGATTACAGGCATGAGAAACTACGCCCAGCCTTGCTTTTCAAGGGGCATCATTAAGTTGTTTATTTAATGTTTTTCTACCTTTTTTGATATAAGCACTTATAGTTATAAAATTTCCTCTTAGTATTGCTTTTGCTTTATCCCACAGGTTTTGGTATGTTGTGTTTCCATTATCAGTTATATCAAGCAATATATATATATTCTATTGTTTCTGTCCCTCTAGAGAACCTTAATACAGGATTCGATGGATTCACTGCTGAATTCTACCATTTAAAGAACTAATACCAATCCTACTCAAAGTATTCTGAAAAATAGAAGAGAAGGGAAAACTTCCAAACTTCTTCTACAAGGCCAATATTACTCTGATACCAAGCCAGACAAAAACACACAAAAAAACAATACTACAGGTCAATATCCCTGATGAATATTGATGCAAAAATCCTCAACAAAATAGTAACAAACTGAAGTCGACAACACATTAAAAAGATCAATTATTATGAACAAGTGGTATTTATCTCAGGGATGCAAGGATGGTTCAACATATGCAAATCAATCAGTGTGATGCATCATATCAACAGAATGAAGGATAAAATCCATATGATCATTTCAATTGATGCCCAAAATTCATTTGATAAAATTCAACATTTCTTTAAGATAAAAACTGTCAAAAAACTAGAAGGAACATACCTCAATATAATCAAAGCCTTATACCACAGACCCACTGCAATCATACTGAATGGGGAAAAACTGAAATCCTTTTCTCTAAGATCTGAAACATAGCAAGGATGCCTGCTTTCACTACTGTTATTTAACACAACACTAGAAGTTCTAGCTAGAGCGATCTGACAAGAAAATAAAAGACATCCAAATGTTAAGAGAAGTCAAATCATCCTTTTTTGCAGATGATATTATTTTATATTTGGAAAAATCTAAAGACCCCACAAAAAAACTATTAGAAATTGTCATCCAATTTAGTAAAGTTTAGGATACAAAATTAACCTAGATTAAGATTTCTGTATACCAACAATGACCAATCTTAAAAGGAAATCAAGAAAGTTATCCCATTTATAATAATTAAAAAATAAAATTAAATATGTAGGAAGAAATTAACCAAAGAAATGAACAACCTCTACAATAAAAACCTATAAATTTTTGATGCAAGAAATTGAAGAGGACACCAAAAAATAAAAATGAAGAAGACACCAGTAGATGGAAAGATATCCATATTCATGGATTAGAATAATCAATATTTTTGAAAAATCCTTATTACCCAAAGAAATCTACAGATTAAATTCAATCTTTATCAAAATACCAATGACATTCTTCACAGAAATAGAAAAAACAATTTTGCAGTTTATATGGAACCACAAAACACCCAGAAAAGCCAAAGTTATTTTGAGCAAAAAGAACAAAACTGGAGGAATTACATTACCTGACATCAAATTATATAACAAAAATATAGTAACTAAAATAGCATGAAACTGGCATAAAAATGAACAGATCAATGAGACAGAATAGAAAACCCAGAAACACATCCATACATCTACATTGAACTCATTTTTGACAAAGGTGCCAAGAACATACATTAAGGAAAGGACAGTATCTTCAATAAATGGTGCTGGGAAAACTGGATATCCACATGCAGAAGAATGAAACTGGATCTCTATTTCTCACCATATAAAAAATCAAAATGGATTACACATTTAAATCTAAGTCCTCAAACTATGAAACTACGAAAAGAAAACTTTGGGGAAAATTTCCAGGACATTAGACTGGGCAAAGATTTCTTTTTTTTTTTTTTTTGAAACGGAGTCTCACTCTGTCGCCGGGGCTGGAGTGCAGTGGCCGGATCTCAGCTCACTGCAAGCTCCGCCTCCCGGGTTCACGCCATTCTCCTGCCTCAGCCTCCCGAGTAGCTGGGACTACAGGCGCCCGCCACCTCGCCCGGCTAGTTTTTTGTATTTTTTAGTAGAGACGGGGTTTCACAGTGTTAGCCAGGATGGTCTGGATCTCCTGACCTCGTGATCCGCCCGTCTCGGCCTCCCAAAGTGCTGGGATTACAGGCTTGAGCCACTGCGCCCGGCCCTGATTTCTTTAGTAATACCCCACAAGCACAGGCAAGCAGAGCAAAAATGGACAAATGGTATCACATCAAGTTAAAAAGCTATTACACAGAAAAGAACATCATCACCAAAGTAAAGAGACAACTCCCAGAATGGGAGAAAATATTTGCAAACTACCCATCGAACAAGGAATTTTTAACCAGAATATTTAAGGAGCTCAAACAACTCTACAAGAAAACGTTTAATAATCTGATTTTAAAATGGGCACAAGATCTGAATAGACATTTCTCAAAAGAAGATATAGAAATGGAAAACCGGTATTTGAAAAGGTACACAACATTATTGGTCATCAGAAAAATGCAAATAAAAACTACAGTGAGATATCATCTCTCCCCTTTTAAAATAGCTTTTATCCAAAAGACAGGCAATAACAAATATTGGTGAGGATATGGAGAACAGTGAACTCTAGTACACTGTTGGTAGAAATGCAAATTAGTACAACAACTTTGAGGAACTGTTTACAGGTTCCTCAAAAAGCAAAAATTGAGCTACTATATGATCTGGCAATCCCACGGCTAGATAAGAAGAAAGGAAATCAGTATATTGAAGAGATATCTGCATTCCCACTTTTATTGTAGCCTTAATCGTAATAGCCAAGATGAGGCAGCAAACTAAGTGTCCATCGATAGATAAATGGATAAGGAAAATTTTATATATATATATATATACACACACACACACACACACACACACACAATGGAGTATTATTTAGCCATAAAAAGAATGAGATCATGTCATTTGTTACAACATGGATGGAACTGCAGATCGTTATTTTAAGTGAAATAATCCAGGCACAGAAAGACAAACTTTGAATGTTCTCACTTATTTGTGGGAGCTAAAAAATTAAATCATTTGAACTCATGGAGATAGGGTGGAGGGATGGTTACCAGAGGTTGGGGAGAGTAATGGTGGGAGTTGGAGGGAAGTGGGATTGGTTAATGGGTGAAAGAAAATAGAAAGAATGAATAAGATCTAGTGTTTAATAGCACAACAGAGTGACTATAATCAATAATACATTGTAGATTTTAAAGTAACTAAGAGTATAATTGGATCCTTCATAACACAAAGAAAAAAATGCTTGAGGTGATGGCTACCCCATTTACCCTGATGTAATTACCATACATTGCATGTCTATATCAAAATATCTCATGTACCTTAGAAATATACACACTTACTGTGTAATCACAAAAATTAAATATTTAAAACTTCACTAATAAAAAAGACAATAGGGCCCGGCGCTGTGGCTCATGCCTGTAGTCCCAGTATTTTGGCAGGCTGAGGTGGGCAGATCACTTGAGGTCAGGAGTTCGAGACCAGCCTGGCCAACATAGTGAAACCCTATCTCTACTAAAAATTAATAATAAATAAATAAATTATCTGGGTGTGGTGGTGGGCACCTATAATTTCAGCTACTCAAGGAGGCTGAGGCAGAAGAATCACTTGAACCCGGGAGGTGGAGGTTGCAGTGAGCCGAGATCATGAGAGTAAGACTGTCTTAATAATAATAATAATAATAATAATAATAATAAGTAAATGGAAATTTCTGGTCTAAAATGATACAACAAATCTTGGAGTGAATAATGAAAGGATCATAATAAGAACTGCAAATAAAGTTTTCATGTTTTTCAATTATTTTCCAATTTAATGCATACCTTTTATGTGACTCTAGTTACCATGCTACTAATCCACTCACTTGATGTATTATAGCCTCCAAGTGAATAAATATATCTACACATAAAAAAACACAATGAGATCCATCTTACACCAGTCAGAATGGCTATTAGTAAAAAGTCAAAAAAAAAAAAAAAAAGACAGATACAGGTGATGAAGTGGAGAAAGGGGAACACTTACACACCGTTGGTGGGAATGTAAGTTAGTGCAATGTTTATGCAAAACTTAAAACAGAAATACCATTTGATCCAGCAATCTCATTACCAGGTATATACCCAAAGGGAAATAAATCATTACATCAAAAAGATACCAGTGCTAGTATGTTTATTGTTGCAATATTCACAATTGCAAAGGTATGGAATCAACCTAAGTGTCAATGGTTGACTGGCTAAAAAACTGTGGTATATATATGCCATGGAATGTTACTCAGCTATAAAAAATAATGAAAGCATGTCTTTTGCAAGAATATGGATGGAATTGGAGGCCATTATCCTATGCAAAAATGCTCAGAAACAGAAAGGCAAAGCTGCATGCTTTTAATTATAAGTGTAACCTAAATGTGTATACATGGATATACACAGTGGAGTAACAGACATTGGAGACTACAAAAGTGAGAGAGTGGGAGTCAGGTGAAAGTTGAAAAATTGCCTATTGGGTACAATGTTCACTATCTGGGTAATGGCTAAAAAGCCCAGACTTCACCACTATGCAATATATGCATGTAAGAAATCTGCTCTTGTGCACCCAAATCTATTTTTACAAAAGGTAGATGCAGGAAACACTTAATTTTCTAAATTAATTTAAGATAGATTAGTTTTTGAGCTGGGTAGTGACTAAGTTCTGAATTTCTAAATATTAAATCATAATGGGAGATTTCATCCGCAAGTTGTATTCGGATAAATAAAAAAATTCATAATTTTGCACTTCCATGTCATATTGTATATTCAAATCCATACAGATTTGTTTCCATAAACATAGAATTTTACCTGTATTTATGCACCTAAAATTAAAAAGAAATGCTGGTGTGATTTTGATTAAAATTTCTACAGCTAAAGAAAAAAGAAAAAAACCTCTATGTCCTAAAAATGTTTAATAATTGTGCAACATTTAACTTAATGCTTCCCAGGCAGATATGACCCAAACAGACTACCTTGACAGCTTCCACATCAAAAAGTGTCAACGTATTCTTTATACAATGACTATCTAACCAAATAAGACAGTGCCATAAGGGAACTAAACCGTGAGGCATTGCCTTTTTTCTAGAGGTGAATAGCATTAGAGAATTCCAGCATGTTCTCTCACTATTAAATTAATGCCACAAGCACTCTAAAGTCTGACCTCAACAAGAGAGACACATAACCCGTGCAAAAAATCCTTGTTCAGAAAGAGCAATGCAGAACATGAGGAATAAGACAAATTGTCTTTTTACCATAGAATATTAGCCTTTGTGAGCCCTATAACATCTGCCTGTGTTCTTTCCAAACAGGAAAATTCTTGAAAATTGCATCTGTCCATCACTGTCTTTGAGCCTCCTTAGCCTTGACCACTTTGCCTTTTTTGTATTTGACAAGAATTTAAAGCTCTTTTTTACTGTATGAGGCAGACACTGTAGTTTATTATCACACAAATATACACAATAGAGTAGTAGCTGATTTAATTAATGCATAATAATATGGAATAAGAAAGGGAAATGTGATGTTAGTCTCTGAATCTTTCTTTATATTTCTATGAGATATTAAAATAACCATATCTATATATCTAACCACCTATGAATTAGATAGTTTAACCTAGCATAACACATACTAAATCTATCATGTTTAGTACCTTGATCACCACTAAGTACATGTGGCAGTTGACCAATTGAAATGTGGAACTAGAGACAGATCAACTGATTTATTAATTTTATTTTATTAATTTTAATTTACATTTTAAAATGAAAGCAGTGCAAAATATTTTAACATTAAACACAGCTTTTCTATTTTGGTTGGACTATTCTTCACATACTGTAAGATGATATTGTTGTATAGTAATAAATGCTAAGTGCATGTGTAATTTCTGGTGTCAAATATAACCAAATATTTCTGGTATTACACATACACAGATAATCTATCTAGTTGGTATCAACTGACTGGTTCAATTCAAATGATTATTTATGTACATCAATTTCACATTGTAATTTGTTTATTTGAATATGTTATGTAGATAGTATGCATTATAGTGATACTTATGTAAATATAAACCACTGTAGTAGGCCTCTATTGCTATGTAACAAGTTATTCCCAAAGTTAGTGGATTATAAATAGTCATTCTTCTTCTTAGAATGCATAAGATTTTTTTTTTAGAATTTTTTTTAAGAACAGGGTCTTGCTATGTTGCCCAGATTGGCTTACAACTCCTAGGCTGAAGGGATCCTCCTTCCTCAGTTTCTCCAGTAGCTGGGACTATAGGCACATATTACTACACCAGGCATCAGGACCATAACTATTCTGGACTGGGAGAAGAACCACTTTTTCTAAGTTCACTCACATAAATATGGTCAGGCCTCAATTACTCACTGACTCTGCCAGAGACAACAAATCCTTGCCATCAATGGAAATGAGCTTGATTCTTCCAGAACAAAGGAGAGAAGCAAGAGAGGGGGAGAGAGGTTGAATAACACAGAGAGAGAAAGAAAGGCAGAGAAAGAGGCACACATACCTTTTATAATAGTATTTAAAATATGAACTAAACAAAATTGTGATAAAAAGTGTACAAAAGCTATACATTTAACCTAAAAACAATTACTGAGATAAACTATAGAAGACCTAAATAAATTGAATGGTACAGGTGTTTATGGCTTGAAGGACTCAATGTTTTTAAGGTACTAATTTTCTCTAAATTGATCTACAGATTCAATATAATCCTAATCAAAATCCCAGTGAACTTTTCTATGCATATTTATCAACTACTTCTTAAATTCATATGAAAATGCAAAGAACTTGGAATAGCCACAACTGTAGAAAAAAATTGAGTCTAATTTATGATATAGCTATAGTGATCAAGATAGTATGGTACTGACATAAAGATAGACAAATAGATCAATGGAAGAGAAAATTGATTACGGAAATTGACCTACACATATAAGGACAAGTGATTTTCAACAAACATTCAAAGGCTATTGAGTGAAGAATCCATATATGAATATCGATATGTAAGTAAATTAACTTAAGATGTAGCATAAACTTAGATGTATAACCTAAAACTATAAAAACTCTAGAAGAAAATAAAGAGGACATTCTTTGTGACCTTGAATTAGACAAATATTTCTCAGATATGAAAGCAAAGGGGACATCCATAAAAGGACATGTGGATAAATTGATGTTATCAAAATTTAAAACTTCTGCTCTTTGGAAGACACAATTAAAATAAATAAAAGACAAGCCACAAAAACAACCTCTGAGTGAAAAAGTCCAGACTAAAAGATGAGAACATACTTCATGATTCCATTTACAAAAATTTTTATAAATTAAAATCTATAGCAGGGCGTGGCAAACTCTGTCCCAGAGAGCCAAATCTGTGTGGCTACCTTATTTTGTAAATAAAATTTCATTAGAACATAGTGTGTCTATTAATTTATGTACTTTCTATGGCTGCTTTTATGTTACAGCTGCAGAGTTGAGTAGCATATGCACTCCACAGCACAAAATATTTACTATAGAGAAATTATTAGTTCTATAGAGATAAAACTTGTTGCTTGTTTTCTGAGTTTTTTGACAGAAAGCAAATCAATGGTTACCTAGGAATGGAAGTGGGAAATGATATGGGATGAAAAAATATTATAAAAAGGCACTTCCTGGAGTGATGAATACGTTCATTATCTTGATTATAGTGATGGTTCCATGGGTATCTGTGTATTTCACAGTTTTTAAAATCTGCATACTTTAAATATATGTATTTTATTATATGTTAATTATATCTTAATTGTTTTATTTAAAAATATTTCTCTGTACATATATAGTGAATATAAGAAGTTTCTTCTCAGCTGTCAAAAATTAATTAATAAATTTGTGGACTAAAATCTAAATTAAAAACCCTTCCAAAATATTAATGAATTATATAGAATGTAAGCTTGTTATTTTGGCCAACTATGAAATGTCTTAAATACTCGTTAGAAAAATAATAAAAGGGAGAACAAGATGGCTGACTAGGCATAGCTAGGAAGCATTACTCCTACTGTGAGATACCAAAGTTTCTAGCAAGCCAACATAGTTGGTTCTAGTTCTCAAAGACTAGTTCTTTGAATTAACTCAGGCAGAGAAAAATAAACAGAAAGAAAATGCTGAGAGTGCATGTAGATATAATGCAGACACTGAGGATGAAGGAGAAGGCTGGAAACTCTGCCCGGGGTACCTAAATGGCAGGACTAGTCCCCAGCCCTGAACAGCTCCTGGGTGAAGGAGTCAGTGAGTGGATTGTAGGACTGCTCACCCTCACACAGACCTCTAGGATCCTAGTTACAGGAGAACCCATATATGATTTGGCTCTGTGTCCCCACCCAAATCTCATGTTGAATTTTGATACCAGGTGTTGAAGGTGGGGCGTGGTGGAAGGTGATTGGATCATAGGGGTGGTTTCTAATGGTTTAGCGCCATTCTCCTAGTGCTGCCTGATAATAGAGTTCTCGTGAGATCTCATTGTTTACAAGTATGTAGCTCCTCCCTCCTCTCTGTCCCTCTCTGCCATGTGAAGAAGGTGTTTGCTTCCCCTTCGGCCTTCAGCCATGATTGCTAAGTTTCCTGAGGCCTCCCCAGCCATGCTTTCCATACACCTTGTGAAACTTGAGTCAATTAAACCTATTTTCTTTATAAGTTAGCCGGTCTTTAGAGCAATGTGAGATAGATTAATACACCATATCTCCCATGAATGTTTGAGATGGCAGGGGAATCTGCCTGGTAAATAGGCAGAGACAGGGCTTTAGCCAATGGGGAGCCAAGACTCATCTGTTCTGCAGGCCCTCTTGCTTGCCAGCTCCTCCCAGAGCCCCTGACTTGCCATTCAGAAAGAACATGTGCACAGTGCAGTCTCATCTTCTTAGTCTGGGTGCTTTGCTCTACTTCTGCACATTCCTGGCAGCCTGAGAGTACTTTAGGTCTCCTAACTCACCTGGAACCCAACCCTAAGGGTCTGGAGGATGGGACCAGCAGCCAGTCCAGACACCCCAAGGCTGTGGCATGGAACTCAGGAGTGCTGAGCTGAGATATGTGGCTAGCACAAAAGCAACGGAGGAGCCCACACTCTCAGAGCACTGAGAGGGGGGAGGTGCATGGGTTTGTAGGCCAGCATGGGGGAAGGGTGTGCCTCCTTCTGCAGGGTCAGTCTGGAAAGCGTGTAGCCTATCTCCCCGTGGAGGCCTCTGCCCAAGGGAGCCCCATGGCCTTGAACAACTAACAAAAGAAATGCAGTTGCAGTGCCAGTGATTGGAAGGGACTTCTCAGAGGCCCATGAGTGGACCTGGTGAGGGGATCACCTCTCTCTGCCCCACATCACAGAATATTGTTGTGAATGTGAGGAAATACAAAGGAGCTGCCAGCTAAGAGCCTCTCTGCCAGCCATTACTCTTAAGTGTCATCTGCTGGATCACAGCCTGAACTAGAACACCAAAAATACTTTGCTACTATACCCCTCTGTGAAACCAAGGGCAATAATTCAACAAAAATAAAGACCCTGTACATAGCCTTGGCCCTCTGAAAACATCTAGAAACAAAGTCAACTGATTGGTTCCACTTACACCACAATTAAAGGAGCAGCCCTCCCAGATGAGAAAGAATCAGTGCAAGAACTCCGGCAATTCAAAAGACCAGAATGTGTCCTTACCTTCAAACAAGTCTGCTAGCTCCCCAACAGTGATTCTTAACCAGTTTGAAATGACTGAAATCACAAATAATTTATCATCTGAATGGTAAGGAAGCTCACTGAGATTCAAGAGAAATTTCAAAGCCAATCTAAGGAATCCAGTAAAATAATTCGAGGGCTGAAAGATGAAATCATTATTTTAAGAAAGAACTAAATCTCTAGAGCTAAAAATTCAATACAAGAATTTAATAATACAACCAGAAGTATTAATAGGAAAATAGAACAAGCTGAGAAAATAACCTCAGACCTCAAAGACTAGTTCTTTGATTTAACTCAGGCAGACATAAATAAACAACAAAAGAATTTTTAAAGATGAGCAAAACCTCTGAGAAATATAGGATTATGTAAAGATACCAAATATATCACTTATTGGCATTTCCGAGAAAAAAAGAAAGAGTATAAGCAAGTTGAAAAATATATTTGGGGATATAGTCCACAAAAATTTCCCCAATCTCACTAGAGGATGACATGTAAATTCAAAACATACAGAGAACCTCAGCTAGATAGCATACAAGACAACTATCCCCAAGATGTGTACTCCTCAGATTCATGCAGGTCAGTGCATAAGAAAAAAAAAAAAAATTATAAAGGTAACAAGAGAGAAGGGTCAGGTCATGTACAGAGGGAAACCCATCAGGCTAGCAGTGGACCTCTCAGCAGAAAACCTCACAGGCTAGAAGAGATTGGGGGCCTATTTTAAACATCCTTAAATAAAAGAAATTTTGATCAAGGATTTCATATCCTGCAAAACTAAGCTTTATAAGTGAAGGAGAAATAAAAATATATCAAAAATTTAAATGTAAGACATCAATCTAGAAAAATCCTAGAGTAAAACTTAGAAAATATCCTTTTTTACAGTGACCACATAAAAGAATTTTTGGCTACATCCCAAAAAGCAATTGCAACAAAGAAATAGTAACAAGTGGGATCTAATTAAACTAAAGAGTTCAACAGTAAGAGGACAATCTACAGAATGGTAGAAAATATTCGCAAGCTATGCATCCAGCAAAGGTGAAATATCCAGAATCTATAATAAATGTGATGCAACAATAAAAAAAAATGACCTCATTAAAAATGGCCAAGAACATGAACAGACACTTTTCAAAAAAAAGACATACAGGTGGCCAACAAACATATGAAAAAATGTTCAACATCACTAAACATTAGAGAAATGAAAATCCAAACCACAATGAGATGCTAATACCAGTCAGAATGGATATTATTAAAAAGTCAAGAAACAACAGATGCTGGTAAAGTTGCAGAGAAAAGCGAATGTTTATACACTACTGGTAGAAATGTAAATTAGGTCAGTCACTGTGGAAAGTAGTTTGGCGATTTTTCAAAGAACTTGAAATAGAAGTACCATTTCACTTAGCAATCCTGTTATTGGGGATATACCCAAAGGAATGTAAGTCGTTCCCCCGTAAAGACACATGCATGCATATGTTTATCACAACACCATTCACAATAGCAAAGACATGGAATCAACCAAAATGTCCATCAGTGTTAGTCTGGATAAAGAAAATATGCTAGGTGAGAGGTCGATAGGTTCAGGAAACCACTGTGGCACTATGTAATGAACATGCACGTCCTGGACATGTACCCCAGAATTTAAATAAAAATAAAAATTAAAAAGAAAAAATGTAATGCATATACACTATGGAATACTATGCAGCCATAAAAAAGTATGAGATCACGTTCTTTGCAGCAACATGGATAGAGCAGGAGGCCATGATCCTAAGCCAGCTAATGGAGGAGCAGAAAACCAAATACTGCATGTTCTCGCTTATAAGTGAGAGTATAGCAGAATACATATGGACACAAGGAAGGAAAAAACAGTCACCAGGGCCTACTTAAGGGTGGAGGGTGGGAGGAGGGTAAAGACTGAAAAGCTACCTATCAGGTACTATGCTTACTGCCTGGAAGCTAAATAATCTGTACACCAAACCCCTGTCACATGCAATTTACCTATGTAACAAATATAGGTAACAAAACTGCACATGTACTGCTGAACCTAAAATAAAAGCTAAAAAAAAGAAAGAATAAAAAGTACAGTTCTTAGCTTACATGATTATGTGACACTGCCCAATTTATATTTTGATATATTTTATCCATATTTATAGTTAAATGTTATCAGCTCATAATCTAAAATACTGAAAAGAAACTGAGTTTTTGGTATACATTTTAGTTATTGGAAAATTTTCCGATATGCTTGGTACAATTTAGTTAATGGAACCTAACTTTTTAAATGTAAAGGTTATAAAATCTAGACACAGATCAAATTTTTCTGACAAAAATTGTTATTCAAATTGAGGTTTCCTGTAAGTGTAGAATACACATTTGGCTTTAGATATTTATTATGAAGATATTTAAAATATATTATTAATAAATTTAATACTGATTACATGTTGAAATCATAAATTTTATGCACGCACTGAAACAAAATGTATTAAGTTTGTTCTATATGTTTTCACTATTTTTAATGTGGCTGCTAGAAAACTTAAAATCATGTGTGTAGCTTGTAATATATTTCTATTGGATAGTCCCTAGGTCATGGAAATGAGTAAGTAATCTAATTTCTAAAACCTGCTTTGGGGTTTCCTACAGAAACTCATCTTACATTAGACTACTTTTACCTGAAGTTTCAGGGAAAAATAACAGTGAAACCATATGAATTCTTACAGAGTGAGGCAACATGAGAACATTGCAGAGGCAACCTAGAAGGGCAAACATAATCAATTTCCAAACATGGATTATGCCTCATGGGACCCTATTTAATAACCTCTATGTCTTACATACCCACGCTGAAATTTTATGGAGTCAAGACAAATGGTGGGAAGTTGGGAAATGGTTATCTGACAGAGATGAGGAATATTGGAGTTTTGGGTAGGGGTCTGAGAAGAGAGGGGCAGGCCAAGAAGATATAAACATGTCACCCAGAAGACAACATCCCAGGCTGAAGAAGTAGTTGTGAAAAATGTTCAGTAAATTGTCAACTCACAGGTCATTCATACTGCTCATGTCGTAAGAAAGTTCTGAAGGGTGGCAAGATGCAGAACCTGAAGATCTTAAGATCTTCCCTGATGTGCCTGTGTGCAAAATCAGGGTTAAATTATTAGATCATCTACCCTAAATCTCTTGTGAGCTGCTGAATGTGGCAGTCCTGACTGCTGGGAATAAGGACCAATGGGGTATATTAATGACTCCCTGCTTAAGAAATGTCAACAAGCCCCCAGAAACTGTGTTGCGAGGTTGTAGCTTACAGTGAAATTGACCTTACTACTTGTATTATAGAATAGGGCACATAAATTCCCTCAATATACCATATCTCAAAAAGGTGTGTGCATAAATGTGCTGTCCAAGATAAGAATAGAACTCTTTACTTTTTTCCAACATAAACAAGCTTTTCAATTATTAAATGTCTAATTGTTGTTGAACTGTCAAGTGACACAGAGCAAAACAGAAGAATGTTCTTAAAAATATAATAGTAGTAAGCTTCATTGCTCCTATGCCTTTCTTAAGATTTAGAAATAAGACTAAGTCAAAGGTAAATGCCCATTAATGAAATAGGAATAACAAAAGGAAATGTTACATATTTGTTGATAGTACTTTCATCATTGGATCTGATTGAATTAGCTAAATGTTAAAAAATAAATGTATCAGCAATAATGTAATGGACTTAATATAATAAGCAATAATAAAATATTTGGTTCTGGAATAATATTCACTTTCTATACAAGTAATACTAAGATGATTATGCTTCTATTTAATTCTATGTTCCATAGACTGATTCTCATATACTTAATTTTTTTATTTTTCTACATGCCAGAATTGAACATTTTATATAACATAAAAAAGAGATAAAATTGGAGAAATAAGGTAAAATTAATATTGTAGCTTTTATATAAAATTTTGGATTTGGTACCTCACTAACTGGAAATTACCAGGTAATGAAATGTGAGCATTCCTCCCAGAGCAGGGCTGCAATCCCTATGGCTTATCCCTGATCTCCATTATTTGAAAAAATACACTTAGCCCTGCGTTCTAAAGTTGAATTTTTTAAAAAAAGACATTGATGCATGAATGTGTGGTGAAATTTTAAAAAAATATGCAATGACTCTTTTAAATATACTATCTCTGCTAGAAAGAAGAAGAAAGAGAGAGTATGAGAGAGAGGATATGCCAAAAATTGTTTTGTTTTGTTTTGTTTTCTCCTGTGAGT
Source organism: Trachypithecus francoisi (assembly GCF_009764315.1). Classification (NCBI taxonomy): domain Eukaryota; kingdom Metazoa; phylum Chordata; class Mammalia; order Primates; family Cercopithecidae; genus Trachypithecus; species Trachypithecus francoisi. Next base: position 100,788,163 of record NW_022681454.1, read on the forward strand.
TGTCCACACCAGAGCAGAGTCTTAGGAATGTTTCCTATGACAATGCCTTAGCTGGTTTCCATTTTTAAAGCCCTACTATGCCTCTGAGACAAGGCTAGCTGCTTCATCTGTAGGAATATTTGTATTACCTCTTTCCTACTTCCTATCTGTGGTAAATAAGCTTTTGACAAAGTTTTTAAACATCATCATTTTCTTAGTTATAATTATAAAAAATTCAGCCACTACTACCAAACAAGGGGGTGCGGGGAATATCATTAAAAGAAAAAAATGTCAAATGCAAATTTTCTTGCCAACCAGTGTGTTTCTTTAAACACAGACTGCATTGGGTAGTCCTTACTTTTAGCCATGGATATTTTCATATTGCTAGGGGACTTTCTCTCTAAAGTCATATTTTCTTCCCCATTCTAAAATGCTAGTCACAATCATGTGAACCCCTTGTACTAGAAAAATAATAACCTACCCTGCCTGAACAAACACTGTGGGATTTTTACATAATGATAGGCTTTTAGAATAAACTGTTATCTTGGGACTCTACAGACAGGTTTTGTTTTGTTCACACAGTATTTCTTTGATTGTTAAATTTGATGAATATTTTACAAAACCAGGTAATTTAATATGAAAATCTACATTTCTAGTTGCTCCCCCAAAACTGAAAAATCACATAATCACAAATCAGAATTTCTACCTGGTAATCATCGACTAGAGCTGAGAAGGCACCTCCTCTTTATATGACTCTTAAGTTTGTCTGTCCTCTTTCATGAGGTAGCTCTATTCATCACATTCTTGACCTGACTCCTATAAGCTTTGTTTTTGGAATCTCTGGTCAGAATCTCCAGAATAATGGGGAATTAGGCACCATGTGCATATTACCTTCCTTAACTTGTGACCCACTGAAAACTAAAATCTAGAAACAAAATATCAAAAGATGAGCATCAACTGTAATATAAAAATTAGACTGTGGCTTTAAATCTGTGCCCAAATGTGTTTTCAAATGTTCCCATCTGTAAGCCTAGACCATAAGATATCTCACTGAAGGTTTGAAGAACAGACTCACACAAGATCCTTGCCTCATACTGATCACAAGCACAGAGGAGAGAAGTGAAAGTTAATCTCACAGGTTTTTATTTTATTTTTAGATTACCTTTATCCAAGAAAAGAAACCTGGATAATGAATATCATACTTTGTCAACCACCAATTAGCAATTTATTCCTTACCTGAACAGTGGGAATGGTGTAAACAGGGTCTTGTAAAGAAAGCTCACCACATGGAAGGCCAGGAGAATGAATTCTTTCCTAGAATTACATTTCCTAGTAAAGCAATAAATGGGGATCTGAATCTTCATAAAGAAACACTAAAATGGGGTAGTAAATAAAATAAACTTGAAAAGGTAATGGTAGCTAATTGAAAAGGTAGTGGCAGAGACATCTGCTTGCTTAGCAAATATCCTTTTTCCAATTATCTAACAAATTAATATAATTTTTATTTTAGCTGAGCACATTGCCACACAAGTAAAGAAACAACTTCTGTTTCAACTAGGTGTGGTCATGTGAGTAAGTCTGGTCACTGAGGTACAGGTGGATAAGTAATACAGAACTTCCAAGAAGTCTTCTTGCAAAGATGGAGGCATACCCTTTGTCTTGGTCCATTGGTGCTGCTACAAAGGAATACCTGGGCCTGGGAATCTATAAAGAGAAGAGATTTATGTGGCTCATGGTTCTGTAGGCTGTACAAGAAGCAAGACACCAGCATCTGCCTCTGGTGAAGGCCTCAGGCTGCTTCCATTCATGGCAGAAGGGGAAGGGAAGCCAGTGTGGGCAGACATACATGGTGACAGAAAAGGCAAGAGAGAATGGAGGAGGGCACCCATCTCTTTCTAACCACCTGTTCATGAAGGAACTAATAGAATGAGAACTCACTCGTTACTGTGAGGAGAGCACCAATGACCCAGACACCTCCCATTAAGACTCACCTCCAACACTGGAGATAAAATGAAATTTGGGAGAGTTAGATATCCAAGGTATAGCACCCTTTTACAATCCTTGTTTAATTTTCTGTTACTTGAAACACAGATGCAATGACTGAAGCTTTAACAGTCATTTGGGACCATGATGGCAATGCAGTGTGTTAGAAAGAATCCCAGGCTCCCAGTGCCCATAAAACCATCAGTCCAGTGCTATAATAATCTACAGAATTATTTCACATTAGGGAGAAATGTACATGTATATTATTTAAATCACTCTTGCTTAAGATTCTATTTTGTAAAGCTGAACTTAAACCTTATTCATAAGAGTTCAGTATGAAACAAATTATTCCAAAGAGATAAATCATAAATTGGCATGATAAAGAAGCTCTACATAATTTCTTCGTGTAGACTACAAAATTATAGGAGCACTTAGAGTGTTTAAAAAATAAATATTCAGTTACATAGTTAATATCACGGAACAACATTTACATCTCACAGAAATCATATTATATACTCTTGTTAACCTCCCTGTCTGCAAACTTTTTGCTCTGTTCTGCTTTCTTCCCCCATTCTGTTCTCTGCAAAGTCTAAAGCAATTCTATAACAAGAATTCTAATCATACTCTCTTGCTTAAAACATGATAATAACAATTCTATGTCTCAGGTAAGGGAAAAATTATTTACAATGCCATACAATCCCCTTTATAATGTGATTCTCAATGACCTCTTTGCCCTCATCCTGTACCCCTCCTTATCTCATCTTATGCTATATGTGCTATGCTGTCTCTTAACAAAGTGTATTTATGCTTGCTTTTCCTTCCATCTGAAGTACTTTCCACTTTAACACTTCTGTTTCAGAGGCTTTCTATTCACTCCATAAATTCCATTTCCTTTTCCTTATAAATATTTCACAGGCTCCCTTGCATGAGGATAGAATCGTTTAAGTAGTCTGGATAAAAAACTGTGGTCAAAATGATGTACAAAACCTTCAGAGTTAGGTGAAAACATATTGTTCCATCTGTCAAGCTTACTCTCCCTCATTTGTACATCTGGACTAAAAGGAATCTGAGATGATGAAGCCAAGATGATGGACCTTGAAGGAACCAAGACTCTTGAAAGGTAGTTACCTGAAGAGCCATCATTCTGCATCATAATGTAGCATGAGAAAGAAGTACACCTTTAGGGTCCTGGTCCACTTTATTTATACCACAGCACAGCCTAACCTAACCTGAGTAATGAAATATGCCTAATATTTCTAATGCTTCAGTATTTAAATTCAGCATCTCTTCCTCATGGAAGCTTTCCCTGACATACCTCCAGCTTCTCAGTTCATGTTATATCTCACACCTGAATGTTTCTGAAGACTTCTGTGTATTTCTATGTCACATTTTATTATTACAATTTTTGATTTACTTATTAGTCTAATTCCACAGGATTATAAACTTCTTCAGAACAGAGCCAGTTGTTGACTTCAGTATCCATAGCATCTAGTATTTTGCTAGTCTTCAGTAATTATTGAATGGAGATGAATGAAATAAAGAACTTTTTTCTTTCTTGAGACAGAGTCTCGCTCTGTCTGTGAGACTGGAGTGCAGTGACAGAATCTCGGCTCACTGCAACCTCCACCTCCCAGGTTCAAGTGATTCTCCTGCCTCAGCCTCTCGAGTAGCTGGGACTACAGACACATGCCACCACGCCCAGCTAATTTTTGTGTTTTTATTAGAGACAGGGTTTCACCATGTTGATCAGGCTGGTCTCAAACTCCTGACCTCATGATCTGCCCGCCTCAGCCTCCCAAAGTGCTAGGGTTACAGGTGTGAGCCATTGCACTTGGCCAGAATGTTTTTTAGAAACATTTTTGGACACAATATATTACCTTATACAAACAACATAAAACAATACTGCTAGGGGGTGGAGCAAGATGGCCGAATAGGAACAGCTCCAGTCTCCAACTCCCAGTGCGAGCGACACAGAAGACCGGTGATTTCTGCATTTTCAACTGAGGTACTGGGGTCATCTCACTAGGGAGTGCCGGACAATAGGTGCTGGTCAGCTGCTGCAGCCCGACCAGGGAGAGCTGAAGCAGGGCGAGGCACCGCCTCACCTGGGAAGTGCAAGGGGGAAGGGAATCCCTTTTCCTAGCCAGGGGAACTGAGACACACAACACCTGGAAAATTGGGTAACTCCCACCCCAATACTGTGCTTTAAGCAAACGGGCACACCAGGAGAATATATCCCACACCTGGCCGGGAGGGTCCCACGCCCACGGAGCCTCCCTCATTGCTAACACAGCAGTCTGCAATCTAACCGCAAGGCAGCAGCCAGGCTGGGGGAGGGGCGCCTGCCATTGCTGAGGCTTAAGTAGGTAAACAAAGCTGCTGGGAAGCTCGAACTGGGTGGAGCTCACAGCAGCTCAAGGAAACCTGCCTGTCTCTGTAGACTCCACCTCTGGGGACAGGGCACAGATAAATAACAACAAAAAAGGAGCAGAACCTATGCAGACACAAATGACTCTGTCTGACAGCTTTGAAGAGAGCAGTGGATCTCCCAACACAGAGGTTGAGATCTGAGAAGGGACAGACTGCCTGTTCAAGTGGGTCCCTGACCCCTGAGTAGCCTAATTGGGAGACATCCCCCACTAGGGGCAGTCTGACACCCCACACCTCACAGGGTAGAGTACACACCTGAGAGGAAGCTTCCAAAGTAAGAATCAGACAGGTACACTCACTGTTCAGCAATATTCTATCTTCGGCAACCTCTGCTGCTGATACTCAGGCAAACAGGGTCTGGAGTGGACTTCAAGCAATCTCCAACAGACCTACAGCTGAGGGTCCTGACTGTCAGAAGGAAAACTATCAAACAGGAAGGACACCTATACCAAAACCCCATCAGTACGTCACCATCATCAAAGACCAGAGGGAGATAAAACCACAAAGATGGGGAAAAAGCAGGGCAGAAAAGCTGGAAATTCAAAAAATAAGAGCGCATCTCCCCCTGCAAAGGAGCACAGCCCATCGCCAGCAACGGATCAAAGCTGGTCAGAGAATGACTTTGACGAGATGAGAGAAGAAGGCTTCAGTCCATCAAACTTCTAAGAGCTAAAGGAGGAATTACGTACCCAGTGCAAAGAAACTAAAAATCTTGAAAAAAGAGTGGAAGAATTGACAGCTAGACTAATTAATGCAGAGAAGGTCATAAATGAAATGACAGAGATGAAAACCATGACACCAGAAATACATGACAAATGCACAAGCTTCAGTAACTGACTCGATCAACTGGAAGAAAGATTATCAGCGATTGAGGATCAAATGAATGAAATGAAGCGAGAAGAGAAACCAAAAGAAAAAAGAAGAAAAAGAAATGAACAAAGCCTGCAAGAAGTATGGGATTATGTAAAAAGACCAAATCTACGTCTGATTGGGGTGCCTGAAAGTGAGGGGGAAAATGGAACCAAGTTGGAAAACACTCTTCAGGATATCATCCAGGAGAACTTCCCCAACCTAGTAGGGCAGGCCAACATTCAAATTCAGGAAATACAGAGAATGCCACAAAGATACTCCTCGAGAAGAGCAACTCCAAGACACATAATTGCCAGATTCACCAAAGTTGAAATGAAGGAAAAAATCTTAAGGGCAGCCAGAGTGAAAGGTCGGGTTACCCACAAAGGGAAGCCCATCAGACTAACAGAAGATCTCTCGGCAGTAACTCTACAAGCCAGAAGAGAGTAGGGGCCAATATTCAACGTTCTTAAAGAAAAGAATTTTAAACCCAGAATTTCATATCCAGCCAAACTAAGTTTCATAAGTGAAGGAGAAATAAAATCCTTTACAGATAAGCAAATGCTTACAGATTTTGTCACCACCAGCCCTGCCTTACAAGAGACCCTGAAGGAAGCCCTAAATATGGAAAGGAACAACTGGTACCAGCCATTGCAAAAACATGCCAAAATGTAAAGACCATCGAGGCTAGGAAGAAACTGCATCAACTAACGAGCAAAATAACCAGTTAATATCATAATGGCAGGATCAAGTTCACACATAACAATATTAACCTTAAATGTCAATGGACTAAATGCTCCAATTAAAAGACACAGACTGGCAAACTGGATAAAGAGTCAAGACCCATCAGTCTGCTGGATTCAGGAGATCCATCTCACATGCAGAGACATACATAGGCTCAAAATAAAGGGATGGAGGAAGATCTACCAAGCAAATGGAGAACAAAAAAAAAAGCAGGGGTTGCAATCCTAGTCCCTGATAAAACAGACTTTCAACCATCAAAGATCAAAAGAGACAAAGAAGGCCATTACATAATGGTAAAGGGATCAATTCATCAGGAAGAGCTAACTATCCTAAATATATATGCACCCAATACAGGAGCACCCAGATTCATAAAGCAAGTCCTTAGAGACTTACAAAGAGACTTAGACTCCCATACAATAATAATGAGAGACTTCAACACTCCACTGTCAACATTAGACAGATCAACGAGACAGAAAGTTAACAAGGATATCCAGGAATTGAACTCATCTCTGCACCAAGCGGACCTAATAGACATCTATAGAATTCTCCACCCCAAATCAACAGAATATACATTCTTCTCAGCACCACATCACACTTATTCCAAAATTGACCACATAATTGGAAGTAAAGCACTCCTCAGCAAATGTAAAAGAATAGAAATTATAACAAACTGTCTTTCAGACCACAGTGCAATCAAACTAGAACTCAGGACTAAGAAACTCAATCAAAACCGCTCAACTACATGGAAACTGAACAACTTGCTCCTGAATGACTACTGGGTACATAACGAAATGAAAGCAGAAATAAAGATGTTCTTTGAAACCAATGAGAACAAAGATATAACATACCAGAATCTCTGGGACACATTAAAGCAGTGTATAGAGGGAAATTTATAGCACTAAATGCCCACAAGAGAAAGCAGGAAAGATCTAAAATTGACACTCTAACATCACAATTAAAAGAACTAGAGAGGCAAGAGCAAACACATTCAAAAGCTAGCAGAAGGCAAGAAATAACTAAGATCAGAGCAGAACTGAAGGAGATAGAGACACAACAAACCCTCCAAAAAATCAATGAATCCAGGAGTTGGTTTTTTGAAAAGATCAACAAAGTTGACAGACCACTAGCAAGACTAATAAAGAAGAAAAGAGAGAGGAATCAAATAGATGCAATAAAAAATGATAAAGTGGATATCACCATGGACCCCACAGAAATACAAACTACCATCAGAGAATACTACAAACACCTCTATGCAAATAAACTAGAAAATCTAGAAGAAATGGATAATTTCCTGGACACTTACACTCTCCCAAGACTAAACCAGGAAGAAGTTGAATCCCTGAATAGACCAATAGCAGGCTCTGAAATTGAGGCAATAATTAATAGCCTACCAACCAAAAGAAGTCCAGGACCAGATGGATTCACAGCTGAATTCTACCAGAGGTACAAGGAGGAGCTGGTACCATTCCTTCTGAAACTATTCCAATCTATAGAAAAAGAGGGAATCCTCCCTAACTCTTTTTATGAGGCCAACATCATCCTGATACCAAAGCCTGGCAGAGACACAACAAAAAAAAGAGAATTTTAGACCAATATCCCTAATGAATATCGATGCAAAAATCCTCAATAAAATACTGGCAAACCGGATTCAGCAGCACATCAAAAAGCTTATCCACCATGATCAAGTGGGCTTCATCCCTGGGATGCAAGGCTGGTTCAACATTCGCAAATCAATAAACATAATCCAGCATATAAACAGAACCAAAGACAAGAACCACATGATTATCTCAATAGATGCAGAAAAGGCTTTTGACAAAATTCAACAGCCCTTCATGCTAAAAATGCTCAATAAATTCAGTTGTGATGGAACGTACCTCAAAATAATAAGAGCTATTTATGACAAACCCACAGCTAATATCATACTGAATGGGCAAAAACTAGAAGCATTCCCTTTGAAAACTGGCACAAGACAGGGATGCCCTCTCTCACCACTCCTATTCAACATAGTGTTGGAAGTTCTGGCTAGGGCAATCAGGCAAGAGAAAGAAATCAAGGGTATTCAGTTAGGAAAAGAAGAAGTCAAATTGTCCCTGTTTGCAGATGACATGATTGTATATTTAGAAAACCCCATTGTCTAGCCCAAAATCTCCTTAAGCTGATAAGCAACTTCAGCAAAGTCTCAGGATACAAAATTAATGTGCAAAAATCACAAGCATTCTTATACACCAGTAACAGACAAACAGAGAGCCAAATCATGAATGAACTTCCATTCACAATTGCTTCAAAGAGAATCAAATACCTAGGAATCTAACTTACAAGGAATGTAAAGGACCTCTTCAAGGAGAACTACAAACCACTGCTCAGTGAAATAAAAGAGGACACAAACAAATGGAAGAACATACCATATTCATGGATAGGAAGAATCAATATCGTGAAAATGACCACACTGCCCAAGGTTATTTATAGATTCAATGCCATCCCCATCAAGCTACCAATGAGTTTCTTCACAGAATTGGAAAAAACTGCTTTAAAGTTCATATGGAACCAAAAAAGAGCCCGCATTGCCAAGACAATCCTAAGTCAAAAGGACAAAGCTGGAGGCGTCACGCTACCTGACTTCCAACTATACTACAAGGCTACAGGAACCAAAGCAACATGGTACTGGTACCAAAACAGAGATATAGACCAATAGAACAGAACAGAGTCCTCAGAAATAATACCACACATCTACAGCCATCTGATCTTTGACAAACCTGAGAGAAACAAGAAATGGGGAAAGGACTCCCTATTTAATAAATGGTGCTGGGAAAATTGGCTAGCCATAAGTAGAAAGCTGAAACTGGATCCTTTCCTTACTCCTTATACGAAGATTAATTCAAGATGGATTAGAGACTTAAATGTTAGACCTAATACCATAAAAACCCTAGAAGAAAATCTAGGTGGTACCATTCAGGACATAGGCATGGGCAAGGACTTCATGTCTAAAACACCAAAAGCAATGGCAGCAAAAGCCAAAATTGACAAATGGAATCTAATTAAACTAAAGAGCTTCTGCACAGCAAAAGAAACTACCATCAGAGTGAACAGGCAACCTACAGAATGGGAGAAAATTTTTGCAATCTACTCATCTGACAAAGGGCTAATATCCAGAATCTACAAAGAACTCAAACAAATATATAAGAAAAAAACAACCCCATCAAAAAGTGGGCAAAGGATATGAAGAGACATTTCTCAAAAGAAGACATTCATACAGCCAACAGACACATGAAAAATGCTCATCATCACTCGCCATCAGAGAAATGCAAATCAAAACCACAATGAGATACCATCTCACACAGTTAGAATGGCAATCATTAAGAAGTCAGGAAACACAGGTGCTGGAGAGGATGTGGATAAATAGGAACACTTTTACACTGTTGGGATTGTAAACTAGTTCAACCATTATGGAAAACAGTATGGCAATTCCTCAAGGATCTAGAACTAGATGTACCATATGACCCAGCCATCCCACTACTGGGTATATACCCAAAGGATTATAAATTATTCTACTACAAAGACACATGCACACGTATGTTTATTGCGGCACTATTCACAATAGCAAAGACTTGGAATCAACCCAAATGTCCATCTGTGACAGACTGGATTAAGAAAATGTGGCACATATACACCATGGAATACTGTGCAGCCATAAAAAAGGATGAGTTTGCGTCCTTTGTAGGGACATGGGTGCAGCTGGAAACCATAATTCTTAGCAAACTGTCACAAGAAGAGAAAACCAAACACCACATGTTCTCACTCATAGGTGGGAACTGAACAATAGATCACTTGGACTCGGGAAGGGGAACATCACACACTGGGGCCTATCATGGGGAGGGGGGAGGGGGGAGGGATTGCATTGGGAGTTATACCTGATATAAATGATGAATTGATGGGTGCTGACGAGTTGATGGGTGCAGCACACCAACATGGCACAAGTATACATATGTAACAAACCTGCACGTTATGCACATGTACCGTAGAACTTAAAGTATAATAAAAAAAAAAATAAACACACACACAAAAAAACAATACTGCTGACCATGAATATATTATTAATACAAAAGATTGAAAAACAATTACTTTATGATGAAGTGATTTTTAAAATATCACATTTCAAGCATATGGGACTTGAAGTTCAGGTTAAATGTTTGCAGAAAGAAGGCACAAGGTCTTATGAAAACCGGTGTTGTTTGGTTGTTTAAAGGAGCACACTCTGACAGGAAATTTAGCCTGCAGCATAATCGCTAAAGAATGTCCTTGGGATTGACAATGATGGAAGGAATGGGAGGGGAGTAGGACTGGTCAGAGGGAGGAATCAAGCTAAGAGTCAGGCTCAATGGCAGCTTTTGCTCACTCCATGGTGCTTCACAAATGTCCTGAGTTGGGTATAGAGCTGGACAAACCTTCAAAGTCATCCATTAATCAGTCATTGGATATAGGCTTTCCAAGGAAGGGATTTGGCCTTGGGCAAATTGTTTCCCACAGGTGAAGCAATCCCTAAAGTGGCTGACAGCTGTAGGCTCTCTGCTGGCAGCACTTTCAGAAACTGGATAAGGGAGTTTAGGGTTGCAATACCACAGTTTCTACTATAGTGGTCCTTTTCTCTCAGTTCCACACATATACCATTGCTCTGGCACCACAATACTTTTGCACGTTTCAGTTTTGTTCTATTTGACATCTGAGGTGTAAAGATAATAAGGGATTAATATTGTATGACAAAGAACAGCACACTTTGCAGCACACATATAAAAGAAAATATTTAATTCAATTGTATCCAGTTTTAATAAAACTAGTAAATAAAATGAAGCATGCAAAGCAACCATATAATGAAATTATCTTAGAGACTTACAGAAAAGATAGATTATTTGTTTTTGTTTTTTGATTTTTGTTTTTCTAAACTAGTCAAGTAAAGGAACATAGATAGGAAATGAACATTATATCTTTGACTGTTTCTGTATCTCCACGCTTCCCCTTCCCTCACAATTTCTGAATAAGAACTTGTAAAACAGTAAGTATTTATCAATGCAGATTGAGTAAATAAGAAAAAACTGTAAGACAAAGAAGGAGAAAGTTTAATAATTAATGAGTAAAGGTATGTAATGGGAAGGAAAAAATCAAGAGTAAAGAGAGCAATATTTGGTGATCTCAATATTGACCATCCAAACAACAAAGACTAAGCACTATTCTGGGTCAAAAGATGTGTATTTCTGAAGGTGATTGCAAAAAGTTGATGTTTAAATGCAGGAATCAAAATAAATAAACACTGGACCCAGAAAATGTTACTGTTGGAAATAATTCATGCTATACCTGTTGAAGGAGTCTCCAAGAATGACTATTTGTTATCCCTAAGATTTTGCAAGTTTTTCAGCAAAACAACTTTTATGTTTTAATTTAGAGAGTTTCCTTTACTGTGCATTGGATGCAGATGTGATTTCAAGATCCCTTAAAATATTTGAGCACCAATATTTTCCATGAAAGCTCTATGAATTGGGGATTTGTCTGTTAAAATTAAAAAGCCCACTCTAATAGAACATCTATTCTACTGGGGATAATCAGACAATAAATAAGATAAATCAGTAAAAAATAACAACTGCAATGAAGAAAACTAAAACAGAAGGGAAACTGGGAAGAATATTAAATAGGTTTCATAGAGCATCTGTGAGAATGTGACATTTGAATAAAGACCTAATGCAGATGAGGGAGAAAGTCATGTAGATATTTGGGGAAAGAGGAAATGGCAAGTGTCTGCTGGGTCCAAAGTAAATTAGGGAAACCAGTACAAATAAAATGCCAGAGCACCTAGAAATGCAGTAGATAAGATCAGAGAGGTAAAGGATGGCTAGAGAGTATACTATATTATAAGGCTGTCAGAAGAATGTAAGCAATTTGGCTTTTATACTAAGTGAAATGAACAGGTTTTGAAAAAATAAACCCAGAGTAACAAAAGAAATGCTGAAATCATGAACTAGGAACAGGCGGTTATTTAAAAAGTAAAATTCAGAGACAAGAAAATAATTACTGAAAATTTTAAATATGAATGAAATAATAAAAACTACATGAAAAAGGAAGCCATCAACAGAGTAAAGAGACAACTTACAGAATGGAAGAAGATATTTACACCTGATAAGGGGTTAATATTCAAAATATATTTTTTAAAAAACTCAATAGCAAAAACATAAGTAATTTGATTTAAAAATGGGCAAGGAACCAGTGTAGACATTTGTCAAAGGAAGAAATACAAAAGACTAACAGATATATGAAAAAATGCTCAACATCGCTGATCATCAGGCAATTGCAATTAAAACCATAATACCTGTTATAATGGCTCTTATCAAAAGATGAAGTGTTGGCAAGAATGTAGAGAAAAGGGAACCTTTGTATACTGTTGGTAGGAATGTAAATTAATGCAGCCATTTTGGTGAACAGTACAGGGGTTCCTAAAAAACAAACAAAAATAGAATTACCGTATGATCCAGCAATCCTACTTGTGAGTATGTACCCAAAAGATTTGAAATCAGCACGTTGAAGAGATGTCTGAACTGTCATGTTAATTGCAGCATATTTACGATAGCCAAGATATGGAATTAACCTAATTTACAAGAAACATACATAGTAAAATACTATTCGGTTATTAAAGAAAAAAAGAACAAAATCCTTTCATTTGTGAAAACATGAGCAATGAGTCCAAAAGTTGAACTCATAGAGGCAGAAAGTAAACTGTGGTTACCAGGGGCTTGGGGAAGCAGGGGAATGAGGATGCATGGGTGAAGGGATACAAGATTTCAGGTAGGGAAGAAAAACTTCAAGAGATCTTTTGTACATCTTTTGATGACTGTAGTTAAAAACAATGTATTGTATATACAAAAACTGTTGAGAGATTTTAATTACATATGCTGACGAGCTGGATTTAGCCATTCTACCATGTGTACTTATTTCAAAACAACTTGTTGCATACAATATATACAATTTTGTCATTAAAAAGTAATAATTATACAAATAAATGCAATTTAAAAAGTAGAACTTAAATCTGATCAATTTGAAGACATCTCCCTGAATGTAGAACTACAAAGCAAAGAGATGTAATATTGGAAAGAAAAGATAAACAAACATCATTCTAGAGTCTATCACCTATGTGAAACAAACCAGTTAATAAAAAAGCACAAGAATTGAAGGACATGTGTCTTCAAATCGAAATGACCTACAGATTGCCCAGTATAAGAAATAAAAATATATACACACTCACGTGTGTGTATATATGTCTTTATGTATATATATATGTCTACACATACACATAAATATATCCATATATATAGAACCAACGGACAAAATGAAAACTAATTAGGTGATACACAAAGGATCAGGCAATGGAATAGCATTAGGTGTCTTAGCAGCATATCTTGGAGCTAGAAAACAATGCAATATGTGTATTAGTGAGCACAAACTGATTTCTGTAACATGCAATTCTCAAATCCCAGTGGCTCAACAAATGATTTTTAATTATTGCGCATGACTCAGACCTATCTGTGATAATACTTGAGGAGCCTAGGTCTTCTCATATAGTACTTCTGCTGTCACCTATGGCCTTAGAGTTCACTAATCACAATTAGGCTACAATTTAATAAAAGAGGGCAATTTCTGTGGAGGTTTTAAGGACCAGAGCTGGAAATTGCATACATCACTGTAGCTCAGGCAGGTGTTCCCTACTAGTAAGGAAGGTCAACAGAAAAATGAAGCAGTATATGTTTTTGCCATACAACAAAGTGTATATCTTTGCCATATAATATCTTCGCAACTCTAGGGAAATACGATTTCCAACGTGGGAACTAGAAACTGTAAATCAAGTCTGCAGGTAACGAGTTCAGCTATGCCAAATCTCAAACTTATCCTCCTCGTGAATTTCTCAGTAAACTTATGAAAATAATCTAGCAATGAAAAAACTAATCAAGATATAAAAATCAGAGTATTCAAGAAAGAAGAATGCAATAAGCCCTAGACTCATAGGGAAGGGAGATCTCAAGAAGACAGTGGTATGTGAGGTTTAGTGAGCAACTAGTAAATACAGGAGGACAGGCAGTTTAGGGAGGGATATATCGGAATAAGAAAATGAAATTGAAGATTGGTAAAAAGTATTTAAACTTATTGATGGAAGGTATTTTATTCCTATGGGCAGAATGTTTGCGTCTATATTAGTAATATTTTCATGAAAAACTAAGCAAACCAAACAGAGGATCAATATTAACTGTATGAGAAACAAAGACTGTAAAAAAGATGTGCAATTATGGTAAAGAATATGGCTTAGTTATGAATAAAAATTATGCACTCATAAAAGTTAAATGCTCAGCATTGATATAAGCACATACATTGGTATAACAACAGTGTAAGGGATGGAGAAGAGAATGTGCGTGCATGAGAAGGTGTTCAACAGAGCTTCATTCTTAAAATCTACAAACAAGTCTAAGTAAAAACATATTATTTAAATACAGAGATAAATATCAGAAGAAACACTTAAAAGTGCTGAACTTTGTGATATCTGGGAGTTGGATGTGGGTTTGTTGAGTAGGGAAGAGGCCACTGGATTTTCTTAAGCGCTTTATAAAACTGTAGTTGTAGGAAGAGACATGCATCCCTTATTGCCAAGTATATGCCATCCCTGCTTTAGAGCTATATGATTTAGGATAAACGCCCAAAAGAATTAATATTACAAGTAAATTGGGGAAAAATACTTGGGAGAAAATTATTTGACTTCAGGAGATTTTATTTAAAACCGAATGAGTTAAAGTCAATACACAACTCATAAAAGCAAGGAGTGAGAAGTACTTACTTCCTTTACCAGATTACTACACTTTATTACTGGGATTACTAAACAGAGCTCAAACCATATACAGATTACACATACATATAACTAGAAAAATTGCAAGTAGAAGCATTCACAGATGAATTATGAGGCATCAGGAGAAATGCAGCAAAGTTCAAGGAACTAGTGAAAGAGCTGTGCGTAGGAAAGTCAATGTAACAAGAAGGAGAGCAAGGATAGTTATAATGAAGTGTCCTTAGTAGATATGGTAAAATATTTTAAAAACTTGAAGTGAAAGTGATTTAAGGAGAGAAAGAGGAGCAAAGTAGAACTAGAATGTCATTCCTAAAAAGCAGCAGTCACTCGGGAGAGGATTTGGGCTATTGTGAGTCTAAGTGTGACTTGTGTGTGCCAGGTTTAAAATATTTTCTTCTCTTGACATTATATCTCAATGCAAATATCACTAATATTCTGTTTAAAAAGAAAAAAGTGATTACCAGCCAGATTGATTTTTTTTCAATTTATCACTACAATAGTCCTCCCTTATCCTCTAGAGATACATTCCAAGACCCCTAGTGGATGCCTGAAATTGTGGATAGTGCTGAGCCCAATATATACTATGTTTTTGCTTATACATGCGTACTTATAAAATGTATACATTAGGCACAGTATAAGATTGACAAAAGTAATAATAAAATAGAATTATAACAATATGCCAGCTTCACTGCTTTTGTGCTTTGGAGTCACTGTTAAGTAAAAGAAGATTATTGAAAACAGGTACTGCAATACTTCAACAGTTGAGCTGATAACTGAGATAGCTACCAAATGACTGACTGACTGGTAGCTTATACAAAGTGAATATGCTGAACGAAGGGATGATTCACGTCCCGGGAGGAACAGAGCGAGATGATGTGACTATTTCACCATGTTACTGAGAACGTGACTCTGTTCCTCAATTCAAAGAACTCACACCTATATGCTTGGCCTGTGACTTTAGTTCCACCTACACTTTATTTCAATTCTCTTATCTCAATTCAGGCCTTGAAAACAAAGTGCATGAAGAGCCTCTGCTTTCAAAGATACTAGCTCATTCTTGACATCAATGTTTCAACTTGTATTAGTCCATTTTCACACTGCTATAAAGAACTCCTTGAGACTGGATAATTTATAAAAGAAAACGGTTTAATTGACTCACAGTTCAGTATGGCTGTGGAAACCTCAGGAAACTTACAGTCATGGCAGAAGGTAAAGAGGAAACCAGGCATTTTCTTCACGAAAACGGCAGGAAGGAGAAGTGCTGAGTAAAGGAGGGAAGAACACCTTATAATACCATCAGATCTCGTGAGAACTCTCTCACTATCATAAGAACAGCATGGAGAAAACCGCCCCCATCATTCAATTACTTCCACCTGGTCTCTCCCTTGGCAGGTGGGGATAATGGGGATTGTAATTCAAGATGAGATTTGGGTGGAGACACAAAGCCTAATGATGTCAAGTTGGTTTCTCTTTCCATGGCACAGACTTTGGCCAAGGTTCTGACCCCTCTAACCCAATCTTTTCATCCATGGGTTCTGAGATAATAACCAAGCCCTTCTTGTCTAAGTTCTGGTCCTTAGTAGCCAGTATTTCTTTGTCTGCCTCTGTCCCCCACTGGTAATAATATATGTTTATAGAATATGGTACATTATTCACAACTACTGTAAGAACATAATCACAGTGATTATGTCAAAAGATAACAATTCTTAGGAATAAAATAGATGTGAAACATTAATTTTTACAATCAATAAAAATATCAAGGTTAGAGTGAATAAGAAATAAAGAAAACATGATGTGAATGAAAAAGACGGCTATTATATTTTACGTAAATATGTGTTAAGAATGATTTATAAACTAAACTTGCAAAATAAAACTAGTGTGCCTATCAATGAACACTCTTATTAGGATGCTCAATAAATGTTTGTTGATAATGATTTAGAACAGAAAATTTTAGGAGATGCTTAGAAACATACAATTCCATTAAGCAACTTTAATCCTTTGTCTTTTATACGTTAATTATGTTTACTTGCTACCAACTTGATGTGGAATATCTTTGTGTAGAGAGTTTTTTATTGCTTTATGGAAGAGTAAGCCCATACAATTGAAAGGCAGCAATTGAAATCATTGTGAGGAATATTCAATCTTGTAGCAGGGTTTGTCAATGCTGCTCAAAAAAGAGATGACGTTTCAGGGTAAAACCTTACCAAAGGTCAAAACGTGGGGGAATAGAGGACAGACACAAAATCACCTCATAAGAGGTTGTTGCTCAAGGGTGAGAGGTTTGGTGAATCAATGTATAAAAAATATTGAAAATCTATAGTTTCAAATGGCAGAGTATAAGGAAAGGATTTAAAATTAGTAACAGAGGATGAAGAATGAGCTGTGAGCAATAAGGTAGTAATCAATTAAGACTCTTTAGAATAGCCACACTGATTATTTTAAAACCAGTTAAAAATTATTTTAACACAACAGTGAGGAAAATGCCAGAAAAAGTAAAATATACCATCAAGACAACAGATTAACTTTGAAATAACTAGGGAGAAAAGCATGCTACATTTACAATTACTCCTTAATTCTGGTTTTGAAATGAAATGTTCAAAAGAAAGAATAGTAGATAACTGATCAAAATGTAGATGAGTTGAGACTGCTAATGTAGAAGCAGAATGAAACGAGTATTTTAAAGAATAGTTTTATGTTTTTGTGTACTGCATTAAATAATATGCTAATAAAATATGTAATCAGATACAATAAGTTAAATTATGTGAAGTGCTTTAGAAAGGAAAGTACACAATGCAAATGCAAAGTACTCTTATTATCACTTCGAAGTCCTTGTATTTCAAGACTCAGGTGTACACATACAAAACCAATGCTTGCTTTTAGTAGCTTTATCTTTCTCTTTTTTTGTAGAGGGGTATGGTATTTAAAAGAATTAAAATGAGAGGTATAATTACAGTCCATATCTGAGTATATATTCTTGAAAAACAGAGTCCAAATTGGCTAAACAAAAGCAAGAACAACTTAGAAGAGAGTAAAAACCTAAAAAAAAAAGAAAAATCAGTGAACGAAAGTATGTTAGAAAGATTTGCAATATTTGATACCCACATAGAGTTAAAATCTAAATGTATTGATTATTATAGATTATAGAATTTCCTAGAAATCTGTGGAATTAAATTTTTCAATAATTTATAATCATATACACTAACACCATTGTACAGGACCTGGATTATATACCTGGATCTCAGGTTGGACTAGAGAAAACTGTATATCATATAACAATAGGAACACACATTACTGTTCAATTATGATTGACATTTTATATCCAAAGACCGTCTTAAGTATAGATATTAATCACTATAGATTCTTTGAGATTTTCTACAAGCACATAGTATACTTGTACTCATAACTGCAAGAGGTCTAGTGTGACTTCCTCTAAAGCCAGTGATTCCACCAGATTATGGCCCCATGCTCATGAGCTTAATCTTAGTTACCTCCCAAAGGCCCCACCATCTCCAGATACAATCACAAGGGGGTAAGGGCTTTAACATGAATTTGAAGGGACACAATTCAGTCTACAGCATGAGCTGAAGGAGAGAGAGATGATACATTCACAGATTGGTGAATCTTACAAAGTGGACAAACTAGTAAAAACTGCTGGATCAAGAAATAAAATATTACCAAAATCCCAGAAGCTCCAATGTGCCTTTTTCAGTCACAGCTAGACTGTCTATCCAAAGACAACCATTACCCCAGTATCTAACACTGTTAGTTTTGCTTGTTTTAAAAATTCGTATAATGAAATTATATAATACATGTTATTTTGTGTTTAACTTTTCTTCACTCATAGTAATAGCCTGATACTCATTCATGTTGCTGGTGTAACAATATTTAATTTATTTTCATAGCTGTATAGTAGTCCATTGTGTGAAATTGCACATTTATTTACCTATTTTATTTTTGGTGGTCATTCATTTTCCAACTTTTTTTTAACTTTCATTTTAAATTCAGGGTTACAAATACAGATTTGTTAAATAGGTAAACTTGAGTCATGGGGGTTAGTTGTATAGATTATTTCATCACCCAGATATTAAGTCTAGGACCCGCTAGTCTTTTTTCTTGATACTCTCCCTCCTCCCAACCTCCACCCTTCAAAAGGCTCCAGTGTGTGTTATTCCCCTCTATGTGTCCATGCGTTCTCATCATTTAGTTCCCACTTATAAAAGAGAGCATGCAATATTTGGTTTACTATTGCACATAATGTAACTTATGAACATTCTTGTATGTATGTTTTGGGGAACAGACATACACAGTTCTGATAAGTGTGTGCATATCAGTAGAATTACCTAGAATATGCATTTTCACATTTGTAGATACCACTGCAGTTTTTCAAAATGACGCTAAATATTTAAACCCTGTCAGCAACGTATGAGTTCCAATTATGCTACCTCTTTGTCAATATATGGTATTGTTAGTATAATTTTCGCCATTTTAGTATGTGTGGTGTTGTATCTCATTGTGATTTTAGCTTGCATTTCCCTGAAAACTGATAAAGTTAAGTATTTTTAATGTATTTATTGCCAACTTTCATATTTGGTTAGCTCTTTTTCATCTTCAGTGGTTTTTGGAAGCCTTTTTTTTTTTCTTTTTTTTTCTTTTGAGACAGTTTTGCTCTTGTTGCCCAGGTTGGAGTGCAATGGCGCAATCTCCGCTCACTGCAACCTACTGGGTTTAAGTGATTCTCCACCCTCAGCCTCCCGAGTAGCTGGGATTACAGGCATGTGCCACCACGCCCAGCTAATTTTGTATGTTTACTAGAGATGGGGTTTCACCATGTTGGTCAGGCTGGTCTCGAACTCCTGACCTCAGGTAATCCACCTGCCTCAGCCTCCCAAAGTGTTAGGATTACAGGCATGAGCCACCATGCCCGGCAGAAGTTCTTTATGTATTCTGCATACATGTAATTTATCAGTTATATATATTAAATATTCTCCTGCCCTGTGACTTATTTTTCACTCTCTATATTAAAATAGTATATTTTAATAAACATGATATCTTAATTTTATTATACATAAATTATCAATATTTTCCTTTATGATTGGGAAAAACTGTTTTCTGTTTAAGAAATATTTACCTATACCAGGGTCAAAAATCTTCTATATGTAATTTTCTAAAAACTTTATGCTTTATCTTTTATACATTATTCTATAATCCACATGGAATTAATTTTCCTCCTGATGTGAGGGAGAGTTAACATTTATTGTTTTCCCAAAAAGATGTCTCAGTAACCCAGCATCATTTATTGAATAGACAGTTGTTTTCCTATCACTTGAAGGCATCACCTTGTTATCAGTCCAGTGTCTTTATATTTGTTGGTCTATTTCTAGACACCCTATTCTATGACAGTGGCCGTTTATCTATGCTTCCATTAAAGGTCCCCTCATTTTTTAAACTACGGTGGCTTTACACCAGTTCCTAATATCTCATAGTGTAAGTCTTAAAATTTTGTTCTACTTCAAGCATGTCTAATGTGTCTTGATTCTCCCCTGGCTGTTTGCACTTCTGTATACATTTTGGGATCTTATCAGTCTCTGTAAAACAAAACTTTTGGAATTTTTTGGGGGATTACATTGACTCTCTGGATCAATTTGGAGAAAATTGACATTTTCTTTCATGGTCATAACATGCCCTTCTTTATATTTAGGCTTTCTTTAATCTCTCAAAAATACTTTGTAGTTTTTTGTGTAGAGAGTTTTTATAAATTTTGTGAGATTTTTTCTTATTCAATGATATTTGGTGCTATTGCAAATAATAATAATTTTCTCGATTTTACTTTATAACTGTTCATTGTTGGTATATAGACATAAAATTAATTTTATTTACTAATTTTATATTTAAAGACCATGTTAAATTTAGATATTAATTCCAATTGATTCTTTGGAATTTTCTACATGCTTTCAACATTATCTTAAGAAGACATTTTTATTTCTTCATTTTGAATTCCTATACCATTCTTTTTTGTGATATGTTGCACTGACTACATCTCAAGTACATATTTGAATTGAAGTGATGATGGTAGATATATTTATCTCATTCTTGATTTAGATGGAAAGCTTACTGTAATTTTTTGTATGCTCCTAAAGAAAATTTCTACTTCTAGTTTACTAATAGTTTCATGCTAGCTGTCTTTCTCTGCATCTTTTGAGATAAACACATGATATTTCTCTTTTGCTCTGTTAGTCTGATGCACTACATTGATGGGTTAACAATTGTCCAACTTTGCATTCATATAAACAAAAAAACCTAGTTGGTTTTTTTAAGAACTTTTTGTTAAAAAACTCTTTTTAAGAATTTTGTTTAAAGAGATTGGTATATACATTTTTCCCCATTCTTATAAAAGATTGTTGAGTTTATAAAATAAACTGGGAACTGCTCCTTCTTTGCTTTTATTTGCAATATTTTATATAGGATTACATTATTTTTTCTGAATGATTTGTAGAATTCATTGTTGAATGGAACATATTCTATAGCTTTAATAGGAAGAAGATTCTCATTTAGAGATCTGACAAATTTAACAGATATAGGGCCATCGCTTTTATTTTGTAGATCTTGTGTCAGTTTTGATATATCGTGAAGACCTTTTATTACTGGAAAATATGTGAATTTCATATAA
This sequence comes from Trachypithecus francoisi, assembly GCF_009764315.1. Taxonomy (NCBI): domain Eukaryota; kingdom Metazoa; phylum Chordata; class Mammalia; order Primates; family Cercopithecidae; genus Trachypithecus; species Trachypithecus francoisi. The sequence goes on from NW_022681454.1 coordinate 100,809,684, forward strand.
ATTTTTCATTTTTTGAGTAAGTTGTTTTCAACATATTCTTATTATTATTACAAATCTTTAGTTAGAGTCTTAGTTTTAATATCTGTATAGGCTTAGTGGTGTCTTCTTTATCATTCATGATAGGCTAATTTGTTCCCTTTCGCCTCCTCCTTTCTGGTCAGGCTAAACAGGTTTATCAGTTTTACTGATATTTCATAGAACCAATTTAGACTTTCCTCATCTCTGTGTTGTTTTTCTTATTAATTTTTAGTGTTATCTTTATTTCCTCTACTACCTTTGTGTTTAATTTGGTGCTGCTTTCTAACTTCTTGAGATGAATAATTTTAGTTGTCTCTTGGTAATAATATAAGTCGTGTTTTTAAAACATAATCATTTTATAATTATAAAATGTGCAATGTGCTTTTACCAAGTATGCTCTTTATTTGCATCTCACTGGTTTTGATATGCCATTTTTTTATTGTCAATCAGCTCAAACTATTTTCTAATTTACATTTTAACTTCATTGGCCCATGGGTTATGTACAAGTTTGTTGCTTAATTTCAAAATATCTGTACATTTTATTATTGATTTTAATGTTAATTCTACTATGGATAGAGCACATTATGTATGATTTCCTATTTTGATTATTTTTGAGACTTGCTTTATTGCACAATGTATATTACATTTTGATAAACGCCCCCATAAACCCTTGAAAACAATATATATTGTATATTATGTGGTTGAGTGAGTTTGACAGAAAGATAGCTCGATGGATGGATGGATGGGTGGACAAACAGATAGCAGACATCAATTAAGTAGTTTATAATTGTGTGGTTCAAACATTCACATTCTTATTTATGGACAGGTTTGTTCTGTCAGTTAATGAGAGAAGTGTTAAAATACGTATTTATAAATATCCCTTTTTCCTTCTACCAGTTTTAGCTTTATGTACATGGAGCTATGCTAGTAGGTACATAAAAATGTATAACTATTATTTCCTCTTCCAGTTTTTCTTCTTAATAATTATGAAATATCCCTTTTTATGTTAACTGATGCTTTTTTACTTTAAAATAAATTCCACTAGTTTTCTTCTGGTGTTTATATGATATGCTTTTTTTCATATTTTTTATTTCAAAATTTCTATGTACTTATATTCATATAGTATATAACACACATATTTACATTTGTATATCCTGTATTTATTTACTTGTTTATAGCAATTTAAGTGGTATAGAAAATTTCTCTTTCTTTTATTTTGATAATCTAGGTTTTAGAGCAAGGATTGGGATTTTTTAAAATAAAAGGCCAGATTATCTTTTATTTTGTGGGCCACATCTATTGTGTGTCACAGCTACTCAACTCTGCCATTGTAGTTCAAAAGCAGCCACAGACAGAAATAAATGAATGTGACTGTGTTTCAATAAAACTTTATCCATATTTTTAAAAAACAGATTAAAGCCATAGTTTTCCAAACCTTTTAAAAGTATTAATCTATACTAATTGCATTAGGTTTTATTTTGAGGTTTAAATCTGCCATCTTCTTATTTGTTTTTGTTGATTCTGCTTATTATATATTTCTTTTTCTTTTTTCTTTTTTGATTAAGCATTTTTTATCATCTAGTTTTAGCACTATACATTCTTTTTGAAATCTTTAAATTATTTTTTAAGAAATGATACATCCTCATGATGTCCTAGGATTTTAAGTAAGTTAGTTCTTTATTACTTTCTGGAGGATCTTAGAATGCTCTTTATTCACCTCCTGCCTCTTGTGTTGCTTATGGCCGTGGATATTAATTTTATGTGTTTTTTCTTCATAGGTCATTATTATTTTTATGTCTTCATAATTCATATTTAACCAATTATTATTTTTTCCCTTATCTTTTCTCTACATTACTTTATAAAGTTCCAAGCTTTCATATTGGAAAAATTTTATTTCATTTACATAACTTCCTTTAGTTTTGGTGCAAGTAACTGGAAGGGTGAGGGGAGAAGTGGCATAGGATATTGATAAATTTTATTTATATTTTAATTGAAAAATGAAACTCAAAAAAATGAAAATCATGGAACCTTCCATTTTCTTTTTTATCTATACCTCTAACATTCTGGTTAATGATGGCTTCAATTTTTTTTTTTTTAATTTTGCTCAAATTTTATACTTTGTTGTGGTAAAGTTGATCTGAATCAAGCAAATATGGCATAACCCAAATAATTTTTTTTGTTTTTGTTTTTCCTTTGTATTTCCATATCATCTATTTTTTCCCATTAAATGCAGATGGAGAAAAGGAGATTGACAACAGTATATTCTCTCCTATATTGTAAAAACACTAAAATTAGTGGAAGTAACATGCATTGTAGGTTTTTTTTTGCTGATTTTTTGATAGTAGGATCCTGGCTTCCTATTTATGTTCAGGTCTTGTAGTTTTTATGTAAGCTCTCCTTATATTCTCCCATTAAACTCTTTTAAATTGATATGCTTTAAAGTTTTCTACCAGAGTCACAGTCATCCAAACAAATAGGCACTTTGACCATATACAGTCTTAATGGGTTATTAGATTGCTTATTTGGCCACTTAGTCATAATTTCAAATGTAACTCCATTTTGCAAAGCAGACCAAATTATTTCAACCATGATTTATCAGCATAAGTTCATATATTCTTCTAGGAAGTCTTTAAATTACAAAACATTAAGAAATAAGTCTTTCCTTCATCTCATGTTTTATATAAATTATCTTGATTTTTAGAAATTTAATATAAACATTTTATAACTAAGATTCTTGTTTTCTAGCCATACTATTTTTATTTTACTTGATAATTGCAAAATATGTCATATGAATTTCTTTTGTGTAAAATAAAAATAGTAATTTTTTTCATAATTTTTCTTTCATTAAATACAGGTTTAGAGTCATTTATTGTCAATTGCATCTAATAAAATACAATAAAAATAGGACATTACACTAATCTTTCATATGAATATTCCAAAGTCCTTTACCATGCTTCTATAGGAAATATATAGAAGCACAGGTAAAGTGATTTAACTTTCTTAGGACTGTGCAGGCCAAGCAACATAATACAGTGTAATTTGTAGATCAGTCAGTTCATTCATTAATCAATGTGCACTGTGTCTCATGTTGGTTAAGACAGTGGCTCTTAACCAGAAGAATGCACCAAATTTTCTTGGGATGGCTTTTAAACCAGTACACCCAGGGACTTAAACGCTAAGATACCTTGTAAACAAATGCACCCAGGGACCCAGCCTCTAAAGTATAGCAATTTGGAAGTAGACTATTAAAAAGCTCCACAAATTATTGTGATGCACGTTCTTACTCAAGAAATACTGCTTTAGCCATTGGAGCATAAAAGGGAAACAGATTTCGACTCAATAAAATGGAAAGAAACAAATATTTAAAAATATATAAAATAATATGTAATAAAATGAGAAATTTTCTGGTTCTGTGTGGGATAGAAATACTTCATTAGAAAGATTAGACTTAATGTGTACTTTTAAAAATAGGTTGGAATCAGGCGCGGTGGCTCACACCTGTAATCCCAGAACTTTGGGAGGCTGAGATGGGCGGATCATTTGAGGTCTGGAGTTGGAGACCAGCTTGAATAACATGATGAAACCCCGTCTCTACTAAAACAAAACAAAACAAAACAAAACAAATTGCCTGGCGTGGTGACACATGCCTATAGTCCCAGCTTACACCGGAGGCTGAGACAGGAGAATCGCTTGAACCGGGGAGGCGGAGGGTTGCAGTGAGCCAAGATCGCACCACTGCACTCCAATCTGGGCGACAGAGTGAGACTCTGTCTCAGGGGAAAGAAAAAAAGAAAAGGAGTATGTTGGCTTTTCAGAGCTGACAGAAATACGTGGAAAGAGAAAAACTAGATAATACAAGCAAGAGCACAGAGGCAAACATAATTATTGTGTGGGAATCAGCAAAGAACAAACTGGTCACCTGAGAGTACGTTCCATGACTCTAGAAATGGTTTCTGCCTTATTGACTGCTTTATATACGTTACTATTATCTGTCCAACAAATGTGAATAAATGAATAAACCAATCAATCCGTCAATAATGAGCATGGCATGTTCTTACAATAGAGTCGTGGGAAATAGGTATATACACATTTAGAACAAAATCAAATTATGGAAGATTTTAAGAGCCAGTAAAGAAAGTAAGGCAGGGACCCCTAAAATGAAGAGAATATTTGAGCTAGATTCATGAGAGGATCATAACAACGTTCATTAGAGAGGTTCTGCATTTGAAAGAAGAGAAGCCAGTTGAAAATGTGTTTCAGTAACACAGGTATGTAATAATCAAGGTCTTATATTATTTCCATAAAATTATGCATAGTGCTAAAATTAATCCCTAATAGGAGAGTTCAAATATTATATAACTTTTTGACTGTTCGTGTTTAATACAACATTTTAGCTAGTTTGATGATTTGTTGTCCTCAAGTTGCACTTGTTTTTATTTCCTTTTCTACTGTCTTCTTCATTGTCTCATCTCTCTCCCTTTACTCTTGAGCTTTTATATTTTCTCTGTCAATGTATGTAGCTTAAAAATTAAATACTAGAAAATTCTAGTTGCTGAGATTGTGATTATAATTGGTTACGTTCTAGTTGCACAACTTCAATAAGCTTAATTTAGACTTTAATAATATTTTATAATTGATTTACCCTAGAATAATGTTAGAAGAATAAAAATGAAACTTAACAAAAAGTTGCTTTTGATCAGCACGAGACGTTAACATTCTTAGATATTGTCTTGGTATATAATGTTTATATTATAGTTAAAGTAGTGTCAGTAAATGCCAGAAATTTATCATCTGTTATTTGAAAGTTAAAAAAAAAGCCTAGGCCGGGCGTGGTGGCTCAAGCCTGTTATCCCAGCACTTGGGGAGGCCGAGACAGGCGCATCACGAGGTCAGGAGATCGAGACCATCCTGGCTAACACGGTGAAACCCCATCTCTACTAAAGATACAAAAATTAGCCGGGCGAGGTGGCGGGCGCCTGTAGTCCCAGCTACTCGGGAGGCTGAGGCAGGAGAATGGCGTAAACCCGGGAGGCGGAGCTTGCAGTGAGCTGAGATCTGGCCACTGCACTCCAGTCCGGGCGACAGAGCGAGACTCCGCCTCAGAAAAAAAAAAAAAAAAGCCTAGACAATATTTCACAACTTTGTTCATATTTTACAGACTGTTACTTTCTTCACTCATGCCTTATTAATTTCCCATTAAAACTCTAACTCTTAGGAATATGATTTAATATACACCTGTAGAAATACAGGTATTCTACAAGTTAAGAATACGTGAAGTAATGATCAGGCAGTTATACAGCATCTGACAGTATATAGAATTAAAGCTGATTCGGAAGCCAAAAAACATAATTAGGAGAATTGCTGGGATTACAAAAAATAGGAAAGAAATCTAAGCCACAGATTAGCTGCAGTCCCACAATTACCTGAAACAAGACTGATGAAATTATGAGGAGAAAATAAAATATAAATCCATTTTCATGGATAATTTGATATTCAAAGTAGTCACTTTCACTCTTTCAGGCCATTGGGAGAATGATGCAACCAATTTAATGAATTACCACCCACGTTAACAACCGAAAGGGGTGGGGGAGGATATATTTCCTCTGTTTCATATTACCAGGAAGTTTTAGCTACAATGAAAATCTATGTAGCAGGAGAACAGAAAACATATTTTTATGGTTTAGGTAGGCTGGAAGCAACAAGAACTTTTTCTGAAGAAAGCAAGAAAAAAATATTGATGCCATATGCAGAAATTATTGCTAGATTTTAATGGGCTGAGATGGCCTTAGGAAGGAGAAAAAAATGACTATTAACTGTTTCTAATGGTTCAAAACAACAGCTACCTCTATAAAAATTTGTACTCTACCAGTGCTCACTAAATACGCTCCTCACCATCGCCACTCCGCATCATGCTTGTGTTGACAACATCCATGAATTAAACAATTGACCTTTTAAAAAACCCATGGTTACTTGAAAGCTGAGGTTTCTGTCTTACTATGCCAACGTTCCTAGTTTTGGATGAGATGAAGAAAAATACAGTTGTGCATATAAAAGCTACGTTCGCTTAAATGTTTGCATATTTACATTTGAGTGCCGGCATCTATCAAGGATGCAAACCAAAGAGAAGCAAGAAGAGTATTTAAATCACGCGTGGATCTTAGAGACAGAGAGAGACATCTACTGGTCCATTTACTACCAATCCCAAGCGCCTCCCCCTCCACTGTAATTAACGTAACATTTTCTCTCTTTACAGCTGACAGCCAAGAGCATAATTAGAGTCTAATAAAACACGGAAAAGTCACAAATGCAAAGTGGAATAAACAGTAAACACTGAGCGAAGTGAAGATCCCGGAGTGTGATGGCTGGGTAATGTCTTAGATAAACTGTGTGCACATTGACACTGTCACGCTCTCGGCAGCCCCAAGTGTGCTGGTAGCCTGGTGCAGACAGACAGCTCGAATTAATCCCAAGAGGAGCGCATGACAGGCGAGTGAAGCAGACAATTAGAATGAAGGAGGAAATTGGAAATGGCAAAGGTGTGAACATATGTCAAATTACAACTAAATGATAAATTACAATTCTGTCATTGGAATAAGCGGTAATTAAGAAAGATTTCAGCTATCCTTCTTGAAAAAAACAAGAGAGAATCGCTTTTTTTTTCTCCCAGTTTAGATTTGTTTGCTGAATTGTTTCCATCCATCTCACACATGGTGCTATATCTTCCTGATTTTGGAGCTGCATTATTTGTGTACATTAAGGATAATTCTTTTCTTTCCTCTTCTCCATTTTCCAGACTGGCAGAATAATAGTGTCAAAATGAACAGGAAGCTGATAGTATTTGATATAAAAACCTGCACTGAGATTTAAAAAAAAAAAAAAAAAAAAAGAGCGGTTTGCTGCTGAGGCTGCTGCGGCACTCTAATTATTTTAAACAAGCACTGCACAGTCCAGCTGACAATTAGGAAAGTCTGCTCTATGGCTTGGGGGATTCATATGAAACTTCATAATCACTGTATACACGTCCTTTTCGTTTAGACAGTAATGAATGTGGGTGGGGTTTCTTGGCAGTTTTTGGCCACTTAACCACAATTTAAAACAGCTGTGTAATTATCTTTTTTTTTTTAAATCCAACATCGAATTCCAATTTAGAGTTTGTAACACCTGTGGTTTGTTACAACCACTGAGGACCACGGCAGGGGATGACAGAAGCAAAAGTGCAGTGCTGGCAAAAGCAGCCCTGGGGAGGGCATGTTGCTGTCCCATGGGGCTGCTGCATGCCAAGACACAGACGAGGCAGGAATCTTCACAGTGGCAAATCTCACATGTAAACATAAGGTGCTGTGTGCAGGAAGGTTTTCTTCAGCAAAGTCAAGACAGGATATATTGGTCTTGAATTCTTTAAAAAAGTGGACATTTCTGACATATAACTGTTGCAAACTCTATTTTTAAAAAAAAGTAAAAAAAAAAGCCAATGGAAAGGGCTATACAGGTTCTGTACCCAAGATGATGATTTGATTATTTAGCACATTTCAAAAGATAATTATTATTTGGTTAATACTTAATCATTAATTTTATAAATGCAACAACAACAGTAGTAGTAATAATAATTTATGTGAGGATTTAGACTGAAATAAAATTTTTTGATAGGTAAGCAAAACATCCACCACATATCATTTTAGTATTTACAAGATAAGCTAACTAAATATTCTTTGCATTATATAATTTTGCAAGCGTATGTAACATTAAACAGCTATAGTTCAACCTTTACAGAATTGACTAAAGACAAATACATAGTATTAAAAAAAAGATTGAAATAGTGAAAGCTTATCTTAGAACATATGCAAATATTTACATCTTTTTTTCACCCTTCCTCTAGGGCAAAAAGGAGGCAAATATCTAAAAAAGCTAAATAAAATTCTCTAACAGAGAGGTCAGACGTTCCAGTGATCTTCTGGGATAAATCAATTTCTAGCAGCTGTGGCCAGATATTGCAGTTCAAGGCCTTGAAAGCTTAATTGGGGAAGCATGTTAACAGTTAAAGGGCTAGAGTCATGTTAATTACATGAGGTTTTCGTTGTAGAAAATCTGCCCAGCACAATGCCATCCTCCCTATTCTGTAGATAAGGGTATGCTTCACCACATTTCTGTAATTTGACAAGGTTTATTTTAAAAGCAATATATTTAGAGTCATCTGTATGCTTCACAAGTAACAGAGCCTAATGTGTTCATTCATTGCATTCTTAGTACAATTTGGGTTAAGAAGCCACTGACAATGCATGCCAGAACTTTAGAAAGATCCAGATATGGAATAAATTGTAATCTGAGTTTCAAATCTTTCTTCTTTGGGGAAGTAAGGAGTGAGAAGAAAAAAGGCGGAATAATAATTGTTGTTCCAATACTGTTTACACGCAGAAATAGAAGTTCTCTTAAGGAAACTTGGATATAGGAGAGTAGCCTAAAAAAACTTGGAATTTTACTTCAAATGGAGAAAAATATTGGTAAAATGTAATCTGACAGAATAATTATTATACATTTGTTAACTATAACAAAGTAAATAGTAGTCTATATAATAAAAGTTACATGTGGAATGGTGTCAATCTTTAGATTTTACACGTTGTATATAGAGAGAAAGGCAAATCCAGAAGGAGCATTCGAAATCATTTTTCCAATCATATAATGTTCCTCATTCAATTTATTATCATAATACAATCAGTATGTGTCTATTAAAATTAAAGAGGTTAAATAGCCTTCTTCAAAGTTAATGGCAAAGTATTAACTCCTGTCACAAAATAATACTGGTGGGTGTAAAGTTGATTTCTGTAAGTTACGTGTTTTAATAGCAAGTTAAATCCTGTATTTGCCACATCTGTTAACTTTCCAAAGAGCAGCCTCTGTTTTAAACACCACAAGGGTGTAGAAATAATTTTGTTCAATGTAAAATTTTCAGTCAGAATTGTGTAAGCTGAGCCAATTTACAGGGCTATGGGGCTGGCTAATTTTTGTGCTGTTAATTGTTGGTCTTCTTTAGTTAGGGCATGAACAAAATTAATTTTTTCTTTGAAAATAGGTGTAGGCCGGCCACGGTGGCTCACGCCTGTAATTCCAGCACTTTGGGAGGCCGAGGCGGGCGGATCACGAGGTCAGGAGATCGAGACCATTCTGGCTAACAATTTTGTGAGATTTTTCAACAGGAAAGTTTTGGGCACCCGCTTTATAGTCCTAATTTGGCTCCTTCCGACTTCTTTCTGTTTCCTAATCTTAAAATCTATAAAGGGTACCCATTTTTCTTCAGTTAATAATGTAAAAATGACTGCATTGACATGATTAAATTTCCAGGATCCTCAGTTATTTAGGGGTGAACTAAATAGCTGGTATCATCCTTTACAAAAGTGTCTCACACTTGATAGAGCTTATGTTCAGTAATAAAGTTTATAGTTTTAAATTTTTTAATCTTTTAATTCCATTTTTCCACAAGCTTTTTGAAGTCCCCTTATATTGTTCTGTGTATCAATAGTTTGTACCTGAGTAATATTTCGTTGTTTGCATGAACCATATTTGTCTATTCTTTCACCAGTTGGAAGACATATATATGGGTGGTTCCTGGTTTGGGTGACTATGAATAAAATAACTATTAATGTAAAAAAAAAAAAGAAAAGAAATAATTTTGTTAAAAAGAAATGTTGTTTTACTACATGTTCTTTTAACAAAGACTTTGGATATAAATGTAATATCAGAGACCATCTTTTCTATCAAAGATTCTTGACCTTTAATATATGTGAGATTTGGATGGACTCCCCAGAAATCTTCATTCTGGACAAACATTCTAGGTAGCTTTCATGCAGATTGAGGCTCTACCCCAAGCTCCCACTGGGCTGAGACCCAAAATAGTTGTGAATACTAGAGCAGGATAACTAGGAATAGAAACCAGTCTTCTGACTTTCTGCCAAGTTTTCTGTGTGTAAAAATTATATGCTTGATCAGATTACTGACATATGCATTACAGTGGACATACTATGTTTCTGATTTATGTTTTCAATTATATTCTTAAAATAATTAAAATTTGATAATCATGATTATTCTAAGTACATTATTTCTAATATAGATTTCAATGTCAGGGCTTTTACAACTAGAGACACATATGAAGAGTGACAAGCAAAGCACTAACTGATTTTAGTATATATGGAATACCGAAGAATAGGAAAATATGAAATTGTATAGGGAAATATTAAGAATTAGATCAAAAGTATCCATAGTCTATAATGTAGTCATTCAAATGTATAGTTTTCTTTAAATATTAAACTCTTTTACTTTTTAAACTCTCCCTATATAGTTGTTGGCACAGTTGCATACTTAATGGTTTATATTCAGGTAATGACATTTCAGATATATAAATTCACTCAATATATTCTGAATGCTATGTTGAAATATTATTGAGTGGTCAACAACCAATGACCTAAACTTGATGAAATATTCCACAAGTCTAATCTCAGCAGAAATGAATGGAGGCTTATTGAAAAATTTAAGAATGCTTTGCAAAGCATTGATGTATATCCACTTACAGTCTTAACAAAATAACTGGTACTGAACTTGCCCTCTCACCAAAAGAAAAAAAAAACTTTAAAAACTAGAAAAAAATTATAAACAATAGGTAATGTAAGACTGTGAACTTGAGGTAATTACTGCAATCTCACGAGCTTCTGACTGGGTATATTTATTGTTCTGGTGCACAGGGAGGTGAAGCTCAAACTGAGTAACAATTTTGTTGCACTGAGGATGCAGGGATGAGAATTCAAATCAGCAAAAATGTCTAGAATGTTTGAGCAGAATACTGGATAAGAAGGAGCAGCATAGAGTTAGTAAACAGAAGTCTGCATAGGGATGCAAAACATGGGCCTTGGCTAAGAGCTGGCCTGGATATACAGAGGTGAAACTCCACAGTGCCTATAGGTAATCATTTGATGTTTGGCTGACTGCTGAATGGGACACCAGAAGTTACAGTCAGCCTAAGAGTCTTTGCTGAACAACTTGGCTATTTAGTAGAGATATGGAAAGCCCATACTTTGGGTGTAAGAAAAATACCTAGAGCAATACCTAGAGCCATCAAAATACGAATTAAACAACAACAAAAAAATGTACAGGACAAAAAGTATTTTCCAGTTTATCTAACTGCCTGCCATAATAAAACCTAACACCACTTACCAAACAATAAAAAATAAAAAAGGCATACTCTAGAGAAAAGTTGAGTAAACTATACCACATAGGCAAACCACCAGTTTTGTAAATAAAGTTTTATTAGAACATAGCCATATCTGTTTCTTTAGTTATTTTTTGTTGCTTATTTCCCATTATAACAGCAGAGTTAGGTAGTTATTGCAGAGAGCATCTAACATACAACCTTAATCTATGTTTTTAAACATAGAGCTAGACTCACTACAATGCATTACCACAACGTCTAAGGTACAATAAAACCGTTACTAGACAGGAAAATGAAAAAGAATGTGTCTAAAACTAACAACAACAACAAAAAAGTATTCTGTAGAAATGAAGCCTGAAATGACCCAAAGGTTGAATTAGTTTTCGGGAACTTACCAACGATTTTTATACATATGTACAAAAGCTTGAAGAAAAAGACCATTATAATGAATCTCAGCAGATAAATGGAAACTATTTTTAAAAGAGCTCATTGACAATTATCAAACTAAAAAGCACAATATTTGAAGTGACACATCAACTGGGTGACTTAACAGAAAATGAAAGCCTGAAGAACTACTGAGCTTAAAAACACATGAATAGAAACTCATCAATATGGAAAAAAGGCAGAAAATACATTGAAAAATATTTAAGAGAACTTGAAGTTAACAGTGGAACAAGATCAAGCAATCTAACATACTTGTAATTCAAGTAGCAGAGGGAGAGGATAAAGTAGAACAGGAAATATATTTAAAACATATAAAATATAATGGTTGAAAAATTTCCAAATTTGTGAAAACAGAAAGAAAACATCAACTGGCAGATCAAAGAACTTCTATAAAACCTAAACAAGATAAATGCCTAGACAAGCACACTTAAGAACATTATAGTAAAACAAATAGAAGCTGAAGGAAAATAATAAAAGCAGTCATAAAAAAAAGACAAATTATGCAATGGATAACAATAGTGCTAATAATAGCAGACATTTTCCTAGAGACAATAGAGGCTAGAAGGCAATGACCAAACAGCTTTAAAGTACTAAAATTAAAAATAACTTTCAGGTCATATTTTATATGCAGCAAAATGTCCTTCAAAAAATAAGGCCAAATTCTCACATAAACAAAAGCTAAGAACACTAGTCACCAGTACAGCTACACTATAAAAAAAAAATAAAGAAAATTATTCAATTTAAAGGGAAGCCACACTAAATGAAACTTTGATCTACAGGAAGAAATAATAAATACTGGGAATAGTAAATATATGAAGAATATAAAATATTACCGTTTGTGTCTTAATTTAATGCAAAAACAATAAATTATTTAATGTAAAAATAACACTGCACTTTGGTATTAATGAAATCTATAGATGTATTATTTAGTTTTCATATGAGGATAGATAGAATCAAAATGCATACCATAATAGAATATGTGGTGAAATACAATAAAATGCTCTTAGCACTAAAAAAACTGTGCTAAATTAAGGATTTTTATTTCCAGGAAAAATGTAAAATGATAATACTAAGATAAAAGACAATAGAGAAATTAAAATAGAATACTAAATAATTGTATTAACCAAAACAGGCAGTAAGTGAAAAATTGAAAAAAAAAAAAATCAGATGGACAGCTAGAAAACAAACAGCAAGGTGATAAACCTAATCCAAACAGATGAACAATTATATTAAAGATAAATGGACTACATTCTACAATTAAAAGGTTTGTCAAGGTATTTTGAAAGACCCAACTATATGCTTTGTACAAGTAATGTATCAAATACAAATACACAGATAGGTTGAAAGTCAAATTGTGGAAACATATAAACTGTGCAAATAGTATACACCAGAAAAATAAGAGTTGGTATATTAATGCCACGTAAAGTAGACTATAGGACAAAAAGTATTATCAGGGGTGAATAGGAAACATTTCATTAAAAGTTCAACCCATGAGAAAGAATCTAACATTTCTATCTGTATATGAACTCAGTAACAATGCTTCAAAATGCCTGAAGGGAAAAAAAATTACAGAACTAAACGGAGAAATAGGCAAATCCACAAACACAGTTGGAGGTTTTAACACCACTGTCTTTGTAATTGATTAAAAAAGTAAGCAACATCATTAACAATATTGGAGATTTGAACAACAATACCAACAATTTGAATTAATTAATCTTTCTGAAACATTACAGCCTATAAATTCAGAATATGTATATTTTTAAGTGCACATGGAATGCTCTACATGATAGACCATATACTGGATCATAAAACAGCAACAATAAATTTCAATACAAATAGATCTTATAGAATATGTTTTATTTCCGTAGAAAACTCCCAATATTTGGAGATTAAGCCACATGCTAATAAATAAAAGAAGTAATCAGAAAAACAAATTGAAATTTTGAATACTCACCACAAGATCAAAAACAAGGCAAGGATTTTTGCTTCTGCTATTTCCATTCAAAATTGCAACGGGTATCCTAGCCAGTGCAACAAGGCAAGAAAATGAAATAAAAGGCAAAAAGGCATAAATGTTGGGAAGATAAGTTAAACTCTTTTTATCCACATAGAGCATGATTATTTTAGAAAAAAAAGAATTACGTTAGCATTGTAGAAAATGCTAACACAAAAAACAATACCAAAACAAACAAGTAAATTTTACAAGATTTGAAGTATAAGAACAATGTTTAAAAATTAATTACTTTTGAATTCTTACTGGTGACTGGGGTGGAAGTCAATAAACTGCTGATGATTTTGGTCTATTTTGCCGTATGCATGTGGTACTATTCTTTTCCAATCACTAGCAAGACTGTAGTTATTATAAATATAGCAGTAAGACATTTTACACAGTGATCATCATCGTACCTTTGAGTTTAAGTAGAATATTATTTTAATTAATATAGTGTCATTAAAAAATAAGAAACCCATATCTGCATCCTAGCCAGTATCACTTTCTTGTTTAACTTAGCTGATGTACATATAAAGAAAGTCATCACATGTGATTTATAAGATATCTTGTTTGCCAAGAAAATTCTTTGCAGCACCCTTATAAAAATGAATTTACAAATGATAAATCTTTTGATTAATATTTCACTTTTGTCTTTTTGCTAGGATACAGAGAATAATACTATCAACTGATAATTAAATGAAGGTAAATAATACAGTAATGAGAGAGAAATAAATACAAATACTAGAGAGAGAGAGAGGGAGAAAAGGTAGGGAGATATTTAAAAATTGTTAAGGCTTGGTTTTAAAATGTTTGCAGTTAGGTCATATAAACTACACACACACACAAAAAAAAAATTAGCCCGGCGTAGTGGTGGACACCTGTAGTCCCAGCTGCTTGGGAGGATGAGACAGGAGAATTATGTGAACCCAGGAGGCAGAGCTTGCAGTGAGCCGAGATCGCACCACTGCACTTCACTAGCCTGGGCGACAGAGCGAGACTCCATCTTAAAAAAAAAAAAAAAAAAAAAAAAAGAATTGTAATAAATAGAGAAGTGGTATTAGCTGGTTTATGCAGACCTTCGTTATTATAGCATTAAACTGACTACTGTGCCATGAATTGCTAATAATTATCAATATCATTTTGCCAAACTGACTTAGCAATAGTTATTTATGAAGCCATTTGACAGAGATTCAAGAATTATATCCATACCAACTGACTAGAACCTAAATACTTTATAGCCTCCACTGTACATATTACAGCAGTGTACATATTATAGCAGTTGAGAAGTATGCTTGTCACTTTCCTCTCAGAAACAATCCAAATAATTCTAGCACTAGCCTGTAAAACACAAATATTGGAAAAATATTTGTTAAAGTATAATAATAATCTTTGCGAAAGATCAAGAGGCATCACAGAAGTACAGCAGGGACTATATTAGTATTTTTCCAGAATAGTTGTATAAGTTTTAAAAATGTGCATATTTCAAACACCCTAAAAATCAGTATTGTTTAATATTACCAAACATATAATTTAAATTATATCTACAAATAAAAGGGTGAGAAAGAATACATAATTTAACAACACAGTGAATTTTTCCACTTTATGAGGTTTGGATTACATTATAGCAATTTTTACATTTCCTTGAGCTTCCAATAAAAATACACATTCACATATTTTTCTATATATTTATTAATTTATTTTTTTAAGAGTAAAGTTAATTCTAGAGCAGTTTTAGGTTCACACAAAATTAATAGGAAGATCCATAGATTTCTCATACATTTCTTGCCCCCACGCCTGTATAGCTCCCCCTATTATCAACATCTTACCACAGAGTGATGCATTTATTACTCTTTATATACCTATATTGACAAGTAAGGTTTATTCTTATTATTGTACATTCTTTGGGTTTGAATAAATTTATAATCACATGCATTCATTATTATAATGTCATATAGAATAGTTTCACTGTCCTAGAAATTATCTGTGCTCTATGAATACATAGTTTTATACTATTCTTCGTATATGTATTTTCCTGATTCTTTCTACTTTTCAGTCTGAGGAGTTTCCAGAGACACATATTCCCTAACCCCTGGCCACCACTATTTGTTTTACTGTCTCTAGAGTTTTGCCTTTTCCGGAATGTCACATAATTGAAATCATACAATAAGTTGCCATTTCAGATTGGCTGCTTTTACTTACTCTTATACACTGAAGTTTCTTCTGTATCTTTTCAAGGCTTGATACCTCATTTCTTTTTAGCACTGAATAATATTCCATTGTCTGGATGTCTGGAGGTACCAAAGCTTATGTATTCATTCACATACTATAGGACAACTTTGTTGCTCCTGAGTTTTGAGAACTGTGAATAAAGCTCCTGTAAACATCCATGTACAGGTTTCTTGTGTGTGTGGACATGAGATTTTAAGTCCTTTATGTAAATACTATGAAGCAAAATTTCTAGATGGTACGGTAAGAGTATATATAGTGTGGTAAGAGACTGCCAAACTGCCTTCCACGGTGGCTGAAACCATTTTACATTCTCAACAGGAATGAATGAGAATTGTCCTTGTACCACCAAAAATCCTTGCTAGCATTTTGTGTTGTTAATGTTCTGAATTTCAGCTATTCTAATTATTGTGTAGTGGTATCTCAATTTTTTTCAACGTGCATTTCCTTGGTGACATATGATGTGGATCATCTTTTCAGATGCTTGTTTGCCATCTAAATATCCTCTTTGGTGAGAGTTCTGTGTCTTTGACACATTTTTTAAAATCAGGTTGTTTGTTTTCTTACTGTTGGGATTTAAGAGTTTGTTAAGTGATTATCACAAGGTTTTAGGATACAAGGTTAATATATAAATGTTTGTATATACCAACAATGAACAAGTGGAATTGGAAATTGAAAACACAGTACCATTTGTGCAAGATGTATATGAATCTATAGATCAATGCTGGAAGAACTTAAATATTGATAATATTGAGCCTTCCTATCTATAAACATGAAATAGTTTTTCTTAGTTCTTAAAACTAAGAACTAAGAATAAGTAGTTCTTAGAACCATTTTCTTAGTTCTTTGGTTTTCTCTCAACAAAGTTTTATACTATTCTTCGTATATGTATTTTCCTGATTCTTTCTACTTTTCAGTCTGAGGAGTTTCCAGAGACACATATTCGAACTCATTGATTTTTTTCTTTGGCCATGACAAGTCTACTACTGAGAAGCCCATCTTTTTTTTTTTTTTTTTTTGAGACGGAGTCTGGCTCTCTCGCCCAGCTGGAGTGCAGTGGCCGGATCTCAGCTCACTGCAAGCTCCGCCTGCCGGGTTCACGCCATTCTCCTGCCTCTGCCTCCCGAGTAGCTGGGACTACAGGCGCCCGCCTCGTCGCCCGGCTAGTTTTTTGTATTCTTTAGTAGAGACGCGGTTTCACCGTATTAGCCAGGATGGCCTCGATCTCCTGACCTTGTGATCCACCCGTCTCGGCCTCCCAAAGTGCTGGGATTACAGGCTTGAGCCACCGCGCCCGGCCTGATAAGCCCATCTAAGGCATTGTTTATTTCATGACAGTGTGGCTTATTTCTACCATTTCCTTTTGATTCTTTCTTAGAATTGCCATCTGTCTGCACAAAGCCTTGGCACTGTAAAAACATCCAGAAAATAAGTCTATTAACTGTACTCAGTCTACACTGAAGTTAAGGAACCCCACATGCAGAAATAAGAAAGAACAAACACAATAACTCCAGTAATTCAGATGGCCAGATTATCATATGTCCTCCAGACAACTCCACCAGTTTTCCAACAAGAGTTCTTAACCAGGCTGAACTGGCTGAAATGACAGAAATAGTTGTTTTAAATTTCCAGGTTGATAAAGTCCAAAATCTCTGCCATATCTGAGTCTGATTCTAAAGTTTATTTGGCCTCTTCTATGATTTTTTTTAGTATGCCATGTAATTTTTTGCTGAAAGCCAGACTTTATACTGGATAGAAGGACTGAACTACATAGGACTTAAAAGTGATCCTTTATATTTATGCAGTGAGTTGGGTTATATATACTGTTTACTGTAGCTGTTGTGTCAGAGGCTAATATTTCTTCTAGTGGCCTTGTTTTTGTTTCCCCTGTTGCCTGTGGATTTTCCTAAAGACTCCTTCTTAAATAGGGTCTGATGCTTGAAGTTCTTTCAGCAATAATCCTCCGTTAATATACAGGAGCTTGATTGAGGTGGTGGTGAGGTGGTGGTAAGATGGCAGGAGGATACTACCACCCTACTATTAGATCTTGGTCTTTTAAGGAGTCTGTGTCCTTGAGCTGTAACTTTTATAAGTACTTCTCAGCCTTTTTATTTCCCCTCTTCATGTGAGACAGGAAAGCTCAAGAGGACTAGTGTTCGGTATTTCTCTTTTTCAGGTTGATTAGGTGCTGGTAAAACTCAGTCAATTAGGCCCTGCTAAAATAGTTTTCCTTGAGGGAAGGGAATTTTTTAGGAGAACAGAGCACTCTAGGATTGTTTCAGAATGTTTACTTTCCCCCTTTCCTGCCAGAAGCATGAATGCATATATCTCTTATTTTTCACCCTGAGAGTATGGTGGGGCTCTTGGAGGTAAAGTGCACAAAAGTTTATGCCCCCCCCTTCCCCCTAAGATTGAGTCCCCAGGAGTTTTTGTTTTTGGTTCTGACTTTTAATTTCTCAAATCAATACTCACACATTCTCTGGCAAGTAGTCAATTACCCCTTAACTATTACTATTAAAACCCACAAGTGGCTTCTGTTCCCAGTAAGCTGTGATTCTCTGAATTCACCTGTTTCTCCAGTTTTCAGATAGCAGTTTTCTCTGTGATCTCAATTCTCTGATTGAGGATTTTTGAATTATTGATTTCAGCTTGTTTATCATTTTTCTTGTGATGATGGGAGTGACTACATCCAAATTATTTCTATCTTAAATCAGAAACTGGGTCTCCACATATTTTTGGACGTACATTTTTTTATTTAAAGTTTTACTTGTCAACTACTTTAGGTCAATTGAACATATTTCTAGGAGTGATTTGTAAATTCTTGGAGTCGTTTGAGAGCTTGACGATACCTAATATTGATGAGGCAGGACAAGGAACAGCATAAGAACTCTAAGAAATTAGAAATCATAAAAAAATAAAGGAATAGATGGACACCCACAATCAGGGAACAATGCAGAGATATTTGAAGGAATAAACATTAACCAAATGTATAAAGTGAAGGCGATGAAACAGATCAGCTAAGCGTATGATATTTTGCATAATTCTACCAAGTAATTCGGGAAATTAGTTCAGCTCAGAAACAAAAAAAATTAGTAGAGTCTGTAGAGCCTATGGTTTCTCCTACAATATTTATCTTTTTCTTTTCTTTTTTTCTTTTCTTTGTGACAGAGTCTCGCTCTGTCGCCCAGGCTGGAGTGCAGTGCTGCTATCTCCGCTCGCTGCAAGCTCCACCTCCTGGGTTCACGCCATTCTCCTGCTTCAGCCTCCCGAGTAGCTGGGACTACAGGCGCCCGCCACCATGCCCGGCTAATTTTTTGTATTTCTAGTAGAGACGGGGTTTCACCGTGTTAGCCAGGATGGTCTCAATCTCCTGACCTTGTGATTCGCCCACCTCGGCCTCCCAAAGTGCTGGGATTACAGGCGTGAGCCACCGAGCCTGGCCGATATTTATCTTTTATTTGTTGTTTTTATTTGCCAAAGTTAGTTGATCTAACAATTCTATGGATATAAATTACTAACTGGAAAAAATCCTAAATCAGAAATAAGCTTGATAATCCTTCCAAACAACACTTTTAATTGGACATATTATAGTGTTTAAAAGCTTTATCTCTGGAGACAAACCAATTTGAATTTGAAATTCAGCTTTCACACTATTAGTTGGAATACCTGTTTGGGGGAGAGAAAGGAAGAGAGAGACATTGAGAATACACCCTAAATACAGAACATAAAAACAGTTTAAACACTTTAAAAACATAAAAACAGAACACTGCAGACAGTTTATTTCTCTTCCTTGTAGAAGTCTGGGGAAGTTTTCTGGTCTGGCATTATAATTAGGCAGTGTTGAAGTCTCAGGATGCTTGTATCATATCTCTGTGTCACACTCAGAACACAGCTTTGAGACATGTGGCCAGTAGATCCAGTTCCTTTAAATATAGGACCTAGAAGTTGCAAACAGCATACTCTTTTTCAAACCTATTGACAAAATGTAGTAGTGTGGCTGTAATTAACTGCAAGAGAAGTTAGAAAATGTGGCATGTAACTGGGTTGTGAGTCACACGGCTAATTTAAACTTAAGGTTTCTATTATTAAAAGGAGAAGGAAAGAATGGAATTGGGGGACAGCTAGCAGTGTTCAAAATACTACTTATTTATTGTATGACCACAGGTAAGGCAATCAACCTCTCAGAGACTCAGTCTTCGTTTGCAGACTAGGAAAGTTGATTAAACATGCACGTAAGATTTATATTGAACACTGTCAGGCACTGGGTTAGGTGCTGATGGATGTTAGCTATTATTATTAATGTATATTCTTTTTTTGAAGAACAAGTAAATAACAAGAGCCTCAATGGAAGTGTTCCTCCATTCTCCACTCATAATAAGTCAAATGTTTGCCCAGGAAGTTTTTCAGGATTTTGAGTTCAGGATTTTACCACAATTTGCATCAATGATATTTCTATAGATTTGAAAAGAGAGCCATTAGCTAAGAAGTGTGATTATTTACCAAGAATTGTGGTTATTTACCATTACAGTTTTTGCTGGTCCTTATTTGCTAAAGAAATGCATTGGTAAAGCCATAATACTTTACTCTCACTTTTAAAAATGAAGCTATATGTTTTTCATTATTTGCTTATAATTCAAAGATGATATCTCTTAGTTCCAGTCTCTCTGAGATTCTGGTATGTCCCCACAAAAGTGTCCATGCAAAATCACCAAATAATCCACATGCAAATAATTTTTACTAGTTTAATTTAAAATGTTTAAAAAATTAAAAATTTAACATGACCATATGACATGACTATATAGAAGCTGATGCTATGGTATTTATATGTTGTTTTATTTTTTATTTAACATTGGAATTTAAAATCAGTAAAGTGACAATTTCCAGTAAGCATATTTAGCCCATATAAACAAGTTTTTTCTTTCCTCTGGAAAATACTAATTATATTTTCTTACTATTAATTTAATTATCACACTTAACATTTGGGTGGGGCACTAAATATTATTTCATATATAACTTTTACTTGAGTAATGACTGTTGGAGTTATTCCAATACAAACTTCAAACCACAACAAATCCATGTCTTCAATGACAATGATTCACTTGCAATGAATATTTTCCTCACCCTGACAGAATTTATTTATTCTGATTTCAACAACAATGACTGTTTATTTATTAGATTATATCACTCTATGGAATATATGCCATTGTTATATTGTGTCTCAAGCATTTGAGGTTGTAGTTAATGTACTACATTGTGAAAAGTAAATCTATTAAATAAAATACAATTGATACACACTTGAACTTGTATATAATTTCCAGTTTACTTCTGAAAGCTCTTTACCCTTCTTCCCTCTCTGCCATCCATTTTCTAGATATACCAATGTATGAACTTAAAACCCAAAACAGCAATTTTTTTAACCTTCTAAATCTAGATCTCAAACTTGGAAAGTACACTATTATGTCAAGTGAGAAAACTAAAGGAAAATACATTATAATTTCTGGGTTATAAACAAACTAACATATAACTGCAGCAAATTGTGCACCTCCTTTATTTTAATATGCTGCAAGACTATCTAGTACAGCACCATTCTGCTTACAGTTGAAGAAAACTCTGTACCTGATATTGACCTTTTAAAGAAACCAAGGACAATCTTTTTTACAGATTAAAAGACCATAAAAGTGCTAGTTCTGCCATTGCCAGAAGCACTAACTGAACCTCTAAAGATAGTTATTTGCAAGGAAAAAAAAAAAAAAAAAAGATTTAGACAAGTTTCTGTAATATGCATCATCCTTAACAAGGGAGACAGAAAAGAAAGTATATCAAATCAGCTATTAGGTTAAATAAATTAACAAGAGTGGCTTGATGTCTTCTGAGCCCAGAAGTGTTGTGTTGTGGTTTTGCCTTTAAAAAAATTCCTTATATGTAGTCAGCAGGACTCTGACCTTTTAACTTTTAGCATGCTTCTACAGTTAAGCTGCTCTGCTCCACACGCAAACAGCTGTCCACAGCTGCTGCAAATTGATTTATCCCCAGATAATGGCTGCAGCTGATGGCCAAAATATCACTTCGAAACTCTTTAACAATTTAAGGTGTGTTTGGCCTAATATAACCTGATTTTAACCCTACTTTTAAATGTATTAGCCTCTGCATAAATTCTTCTAAAAACGTTCAAGTTGTATTTAATATTCAAATTTTCTTTTCTCACGTGTTTGGAGAATTTTTCTGTAGCTAAGCTTACAACATGGCCCTCAAAATATTGTAGAAGCTGCAGGAAAGAAGCCTTGCTACCCAGAGCTGGAAGCATCCAGGCTACACACAATGCCAGAGCCGGATTTTGTTCAGAGAACACCAATTCAGATCACATTTGAGATTAGGTAAACATCATATAAGTCCTCACACTACTAGTAAAATAGGTTAATCAGAATGAATGTGGAAGAAAGGAAAAAATTGCCCTATTCTTTAAATAACCTTTAGGCATTATAAATATATTAGGGATCTATGTGTACAGAAAAGTACAATAGTGGAAACCTATGAATAAAATATTGTATTTTTTAAAGTGTGAGTGTATGTTATTATTTTCATTATCCACGAAGTGGAATGCTTTCAGTTCAGGTTAATTCTCAATATGGATCTCCAGGAATCTTTATCAAAGAGATTTTTCTTAAATACATGATTACATGTAGGATAGAATTAAATTGGTTAAATGTCTATAAGTTAGATCATTTCAAGTCTCAAAAAAACTTGTGTATGAACTATTCACATATGATTGATTTGAGCCTTTGAGGACTTTCTTAGTAAGATGCAATATACAATTAAGGATATTAATCTGACTTGGTTAGGGGAAATTCTATCTGGACTTCAAAATCTCCCTGTGAGAGTTTCTAAAAACATATTTAGTGGATTTTCCACTTCTGTTTTCAAGCAATAATTTATAGGCCACCGAAAAGAGTTCATCTATTAGTGATATCCAAAATAGCAGGCAAAGTTATTATAATATTACTAATACTGACTTCACAAGATCACTAAAATTACTTAGTGTAACATGAACTTAAAAAATGAACAATGTCTGATCCCCAAGTCTAAACCAACATTTTTTATTTCTTTAATGACTTCTGGGTTTCCTGAAATATTAGTGGCTGACCCAGTTTTACACATAGATTGAATTCAGCCACTTTTAATTCTGAAGTAATATTATCAAGAAGATGGCTTTTGTCCAGAACCTTCTTCTTTTTCATATGTGCATGTTTGCATTCTTCAAAAATGTAAACAAAAGTATTATCAACACATTTCACTCTAGAAAAATTGTAGCAATTCTCTAAAAGCAAAGAGTTAATTATTTCAGAGCTATTTAATGTAGACTATTCCGAGTATGTCTCAAATATAAGATGAATTACTCGACAGCTGATAAAGGCTTTAGAAATTTCTAATTCACATAATAGTAAAAAAAATAATCCCCAGGCTTCAGGATTTCAGTAAATAAAAAATGTAAAAGGCAGGAATAAATGAAAGAAATATCTGCAATGATAAATGTAAAGTAGAGAGAAAATTAGGTCACTAAATGGAGACCTGTATAATGAATCATTTGATGTCATATGTAAAAGACTGTTCAGTATTTATTGAAAAATGATTTATAAATAGAAGAATGATTTGTAAATAGAAAGTTCATATACAAAGCATTAGTTTTAATCTGAGAAAAATAAGTGATTCTGTCATAATTAACATATTTATTACAAGAAGAACATATTACAATTCATTCCTTCTGTTCATGACAATATTAACAAATACCCCATGCATTGAATTTCAGGCTCTGCAGGACGATGAAGGAAAATGTAGAGCAGTTGCAATTCTGAAATTAATGGTCATTTCTAAGAATCAGTCACATTTCAGAATATTGACCACTACACATTAAAAAGTCATTGTCTTTTTAAGATTTTTCTTAAAAAACTAATCTTTGTGGATAAAAATTTGTTTGTTAGTTATTGCTTTTAGATAGCTTGAGGTCAAGAACAATTGGCTCTGGGTTCAATTGGGTATTTGCTGTGCTTGAATTTTATCATATTGAGAGATAAATCACTGTATGTTTGATATACCTTAAAAAAAATACTTCTTTTCCCTTTAAATTTTAAAGTAACATAAACTTCTCAGCAATGAGCAATCAACATCTTCTACAGAAGCAATAACACGTTTAATTTTTTAAATTAATTTTACTTTATAAAGATAATTTCTCTCCATCATTTTGGACACCAATTCACTGAAATCAGGAAATTGGTGGCCTTTTAATATACAAATCACATAAATTTAAAAATAATATTCTTAGTGTATCACTTGAAGTTAGGTTATTTCATCTTGTATTCCAAGAAATGTTTAATTGAAGTAAATGGAAGGGAGTTTCTCCACGAGAAACGCTATGATCTTAATTGTGTTTTGCTGTATTGTTTTTCCTCCCCTGGGTGAAAAAGGGGTAGGACTGGAAAAATCTCTGTTTCCCATTCATCTAACAAACATATTCACCTACAAAATAACTCCATCCTCTCCCTCCCATTTGTGTTTCTAAAGACTGCAGAGTTTACACACATGTGCATCAACACCTGAGAGTGACAGGGTCTGATGTGTGTCTTCCTGCAGATGCAGTGCTCATGGCCATGAGGGAATGGATGTGTAATACTGTGCTGATACCAGCCAAGTAATATAATGTGGTGCTGTTAGGAACATTATTCATAGTTGATGAACACATACCTTTTCTAGTGAAACACATACATTTCAGAAAGAAATGCATAGATCATTTACTGAAGCACATTTATTATAGCAAAATGTGTACCTCAACTAATGAAACACATAGATCATAGAGTAAAATGATTATAGTTATATTGAGCAGGTTTAACCATTTACGGATATTTTAGGAACGAACCAGTTTTTGTTCAGGCCAAAATTCAGGCCAAAACTGAATTGACAAACAAACTAAATATTTTTATGGGTTAAATATGACACAATATTTAATTGCATTTTGTATTTGACTGGCTATTTAAAACAATGAAGTTTTATGCATCTTCAGCTCTATAGTTTTAGCTACAATCACTTATGCACAAATAACAGGATGCATCTTTTAACATCCTTTCCAGTGAATTAACCAGCACTAACTATGAGTAGCAATGAGAAACTGAAATGTGATGTTTAGGGAAGGCAGGGAGCATTTGGGGGTGCCAATTTATTGCCTCCCTTCAAATAAAATTTAGCACTTGCATTTTGACACAATTGTACTCTAGGACTAGCAGCACATCTTGACACAATCTACCTTTATCTGCAGTAACAAATGCCAAGAAAAGCCAGAAATAGGATGTGAGTCAGTGCCCCTGCCCCTCCAGGGTCAGCAATAAACTATCAATTCCCACTGTATAAATTCAGTTAGCCCTGGCTCTCTATTGCCCTGAGGAATAGAGTGGGCCAAACACTTTGTTTATGACTAAGGAATCTCTCAGTACACCAAGCTTTGACCATAACCCTAACTCACCAGAGCTGGGGATAGATGTGAATTCCAGGCTCTTGCTTTAGTGAGAACATATTTCACGTGGACAAACATTGCACTGAGAAATTTTGCAGGATTGATGTGATTTGTATCATTGCTCTGTGTTGTGTGAGAAAGACTGTTTTAGCCTGGGTTTCTCCTGAAGTCATGCAGAATGGCCCCTACCAACTTGAAACTTAATTTTCAAAAGCAAAACTAAGTTGAAGAATTGTCTTCTCTATTTTGCTTCTTTTCAATCCTATTAGTACATGAGTTGAACAAAGGTACAGAGAAGTAAAAGGAAAAAAGCAAAATCAAATGTAAAAAATTATTATCAGAGGAAGGTAAACAAAGTCTTTCTAGTTGCATATTTTTTTCATTATTTAAGGCAACTTCACAGCCCAAATTTCAAATGCTTATCTATATTCAGAAGCAGTAAATCTTAATTTTATGTATCATTTTTTGGGATCTTCTCCTTGAGATGAAAGAGTCTTCATTTTAGAATGAGACATTGCCCTGCTGATGTTTGTAGCTGACTTGAGAACTGCCATCCTTTCCAACTTTGACTTGAGAACTTGGTTACAGATGTTCATTATATTTAAAAGGTTCCGTTTTTAAATGCATAGTACATCATGATG
Organism: Trachypithecus francoisi; assembly: GCF_009764315.1. Lineage (NCBI taxonomy): Eukaryota > Metazoa > Chordata > Mammalia > Primates > Cercopithecidae > Trachypithecus > Trachypithecus francoisi. The sequence continues at coordinate 100,835,696 of NW_022681454.1, forward strand.
CATGTACTATGTCTTTCATTTGTAGTTTGTTTTTATGTTCCCCTCCCCCATACTGTGAAGCCTTGAGTCCTTGGGTATAAGAGGTATAGGAGATAAAATTGAATTAACTAGAATATTCACCATAATAAACAAGGAATTTTTTGCTGAGATTCTCCACTTTTTCTTAAGTTATAGGAGCTCATTTCATTATTTGTTGAACCCTCCAGTGACCCTGGGATTTCACTATATAATTTATGTTTCCTGATACAATTCAACAGTGTAATCTTATGATTTATGTGCTTCATTTATAATTTGATCATCTCAGTATAATGCATGTTTTTCTACATGATTTATGTACTTTATCCCATAATATATGTGTTTCACTGTATGATATACGTATTCATCAGCTATGTATTATGGCCCTGGTGGCACATTCCTAGGAAAGGAGGTAGAATACCCCAGCCTGAAGGTAAGTCCTGAGGTTAATTGCAATCAATTCACCTTCCACACAATTACACGTTCATCTGCTGGAGCTTGTGAAGTGAGCATGCTTAACATGGCAGCAGCAGGGAGGCAAGTGTGCCAGTTTCTTTTTTTCTAGATCCAAGAAAAAGCAGATTTAATCAGCAGATCAGGAAATTGGAACTCTACAATATGGTTTTCTCCAAAGCAACAACGACAACGGATTTTCCATATTAATCACGGTTCCATTTTTCTGATATAACCTGATTTAAGCTATAATAAATACATATTTACAGAAAGACTGGAACAAATAAACTTTCATTTCAAATAAGTAGTAGTTTTTAAAAATAGTAATTATTTAAGAATTGTTGAAACAGGTGAAACAGGGAGCTCTCCACAAAGCATACTTTCTTTTTTTTTTTTTTTTTTTTTTTGAGACAGAGTCTCGCTCTGTCGCCCAGGCTGGAGTGCAGTCGTCGGACCTCAGCTCACTGCAAGCTCCGCCTCCTGGGTTTACACCATTCTCCTGCCTCAGCCTCCCGAGTGGCTGGGACTACAGGCGCCTGCCACCTCGCCCGGCTAGTTTTTTGTATTTTTTTTAGTAGAGACGGGGTTTCACCATGTTAGCCAGGATGGTCTCGATCTCCTGACCTCGTGATCCGCCCGTCTCGGCCTCCCAAAGTGCTGGGATTACAGGCTTGAGCCACCGCGCCCGGCCACAAAGCATACTTTCAAAAGGACTTTCACTAAACTCATTTGTTCAGCAAGCATCACTGAGTTCTGGCACGCGTTTTTATTTTCTGAAGGCTTTTCTTTTTCTTTCTTTCTTTTTTTTTTTTTTTTCCTGATGCGGAATCTCGCTCTGTGACCCGGGCTGGAGTGCAGTGGCGCAATCTCGGCTCGTTGCAAGCTCCGCCTCTCGGGTTCACGCCATTCTCCTGCCTCAGCCTCCCAAGTAGCTGGGACTACAGGTGCCCGCCACCACGCCCGGCTAATTTTTTGTGTTTTTAGTAGAGACGGGGTTTCACCGTGTTAGCCAGGATGATCTCGATCTCCTGACCTCGTGATCCGCCTGCCTCGGCCTCCCAAAGTGCTGAGATTACAGGCCTGAGCTACCGCGCCCGGTCTCTGAAGGCTTCTTTTCTGTTACATTTATTTACCCATCCATTCGTTTACTCAACACATATGTATTAAGCTCTTCCTTTGTTCCAGGCTACTATAAAACAGACCAAAAGCCTGTCTTCATAATGTCTGTATTCTGTGGTAGGAAACAGAAAATAAGCAAAATTAGTAAGTAATCAAATGATACTGTACACTGGGATATGATATGGGCTATACAGCAAAATAAAGCAGGGAAAGAGAATAAGCGTTCCTAGTTGGAGTTACGACATTTTTAAAATAAAGTAGGCACTTAATAAAAGCCACACTGAGAAGGAGAGATACTTGAACAAAAGGAGCAAGGGGAAGAGAGGAGGAAGATGAGTTCAGAGAGGTGGTAAGTAGAAGATTGATCAAGCAGGGTCATGTGGACCGTTGCCAACATTTTAGATTCTACTTCGAGCAAGGAGGGAGGCCTGTGATAAATACAGAGAAATAACACGAGCTGACTTCTGATTTGAAGGGACTACTCTGGGTGCTCTATGAACCCATCTGTATGAAAAGATAGAAAGGTGGGGACTAGTTTCGGGCTGCTGAAATAGTCCAGGCTACAGGTGAAAGCAGATTGGTTTAGGGTGACGGTAATGAAGACAGTGAAAAGTAGTCGGACTTAAGATAATTTTTTCAAGTTAAGCTGATAGAATTCTATGAGGGATTGGATATGGAGTGTGAAAGAAAGAGAGAAGCTAACTTATGTGCAAGCACATTAAAGTAGAAGCTTTAAGCAAATACTTGAGTACTGCTGCATTGTTATTCACTCGGAAAGCGCGTGTTGATAACTAGAAGACTACTGACCACATTATTTTAGTTCATGTTTTCTTCATACATATTCACACCATATCAAGAGTAAAGCAAAAGAATGGAGAAAAATGAAAGTGTATTTAGTTATTGTGTTTTGATTTGTTGAAATTATTTGAAATAATTCCATTTATATTTTGTCATTTTATCAATACATATCTTAAAAAGCAATCATTTACAAAATGACTAACATTTTATGTAATCCCTTAATTACCAATAAGTAAAAAGGCATATAAATATAAATATATTATTTATATTTAAAGTAGAATGATGGTTACTTAAGATATTAAAAATATTTCAATACATTTATACATAGTTTTCAGACAACAAATAACATTTATTTATTGACCATAAAATAAACAAAAAAAGATATCTAATTAAATATTTCCATCTAAGCCAAATTTATTTTCAAACCAATTTAAATTACACCGATATCACTATTGCCTCCTAAACTTTAAAGATATATAAATGTTGCACATTTTCTAAGTCTGAAAGGTAATTTCATAAGTGTTTTAAGACTGGACTTCAGATATGAAATATCTATCTTAGGAAATAACTATTATTTTGGTACCTATAAGTAGGTTCAAGGAAAGGAAAGGATTAGAGAAATCTTGACTAATTTTTCACTAAGTTACAAAATTAAAAAGAACATGCCTTGACTAAAACAATCACTTTAGTATATTTATTTTTACAATTCAAATAAATCAATTTTTACACGTTATTATTAGAAAAGATTTCTTAAAATTGTTGGGATTGTGAATGTTGAAAGTAAAAGTGATTAGTAGTATTACAAAAGTAATTTCCCAATGTTTAAATATTATTCAACACCAAAAGATTGTCATTCTTTATTTCAGATATACTAAATAGTATATTAAAAGTAAAATAACAGACAAGGAAAAATATATGAAAATGATTATTATTTCTGTTGGTTTCCTTCTATTGTCTAATAGAAAGGTACGTCTTAATGTAGTTTAAAAGTTAGTTTTATATATATTGTGCGTAAAATCAGTAAAACTGAGGTTTTGAAGATTCTCCAATGTGTAAGATTGGAGTGCATAATTTATGGGGCCCAGGCCCCACTCTGTCTATTCTTCATGACCTGGGGCACATCATCAACCCCTCTGCATCTTTACTTCTAAAATAGTAACAAATGTAAGAGGTAGTCTATATGGATAAGGAGTGGTTTAATAGAAAATCCCTGTGCTCCTTAACTTAGGAAAATAATTAGTAAAACTAAAAAGAAAGAGTCACGACATCCAAGTTTCCATTACACATATATAATTCAAACATTTCTCATGTACTAATTACTGTGTTAATTTGTCAGGCGTTCAAAAATAATTAAGATTACCCACTAAAGAATGTATTCATTTACTAGGGGATTCCGTTATTTGTAAACATTATGTTAAGAGCTATGACAAATAAATAGATAGGGTGCTGTAAGGTGTGAGATAAATTCGTCTAATCTGCTTGATCATATCAGAGTGAAAAGAAGGCTTCCATGACAATTCCTGGAAAAGGTAGGACATGCACAGAGACATAAAGGATAAGTGCCAACTCAGAAGAAAGAGTAGGGGGCATAGTAGTTAAAGAAATTAAAGGAGCAAAGGCCCAGAGGTAATTGAAATGCTAAGGCTTCAAAGGCCGTGCAGATGAGCAGTCAAGGACTTAACCTGGAAGGATAGACAAAGATCAAATTCCAGGGTATTTGAACTTTATCCTGTAGAACAGAATTCACCTTCCCATGTGCTGGCTGCACAGGTATGCTATGAATGGATTTACAACTGTGATCCGTTCAGCTTTAAGGTGAAAAGAGGGACCCGGTTTAGCCAGAGCCCCAGTTGAGTCATCTCAGACCTTGGACCATTGTACCAATTTTTTTTCACTGTGCTCTGTAAATATGATCATTTCCTGTAATGTCATGACATGAAGAAGTTAGCAATAATTCTTTGATCATGGTAAGTCTTAAATAGTACCCATCGAAAGGCAAGTTTGTTATAGCCAGACATGTCTGCTCAGAGGAGTTACCAACCCAAGACTGCGAATCCCTCCCTATGGCAGGAGAGAATACAAGAGGCAGCAGAACACAAAGGAAGGCAGAGTGCTCAGTCTGCACCCAGACACAACAGACCTGCAATGCCACACAGCCATTTCTGGGTAAAGAGGGAAGCTGGCAGCCAGAATTTTCCAGAGCACATGGGAAGGAAGAAAAGCCTCCATAGTAATGCCTCTGAAAAACACTGGGCATTTAATAGGAATCTTGAACAAACGTATCTGCAAAGAAGTACGGATGGTGAGCCTGTTATAACAAAAGGGCATTCTAATGCATATCAGCATGGGGCACTCAGAAGAGGCCTGTATAATTCAGCAAGCTCAAGGAAAGGAGAAATCCACAGGTACCAGAACAGAAAGCACGTCTCAGATCTCTCAAAGGGGTTTCTCCAGTTCACTAGTGGTGAGAAGCTGTGTATTTACATTGTATTTAGCTAATGTTAGTTAACAAATATTTTTCTAGTATTTCCAAGAGCTGTTCCATGTCTTTAACAAATGCGGCTACACCTCATAACAATCCAGTGAGGTTAGGTCCATGGAATCTATAAGTATTCTGATTTTACAAATGAAGAAACAGATTCAGGGAGGCTAACAAAAGTTTCAGGATTACACAGCTTTAAAATGATAGAGTGAAGATTCTACCCATTTGTTTGACTCCAGAATTGGTGACCTTAACAACTATGCTCTATTATAATCTCATAAAACTCTACTGCCTACATTCTGTGATTATAATATGCTATAACATTAGCACATAGCATAATAAATATATAATATGACATATATGTATTCAGGTGTACAAAATCTATGTAGCTTTCAGTTACTAATGTTTTTACTCCCAGTGATCCATTTTCCATATAGCAATAAAGAAAGCTCCCCAAAATATTAACAAAATACAGATGATGCATTATCTTGCATGAAATCCTTCAGAGGTTTCCCATGGTTCATAATTTAAAATCCATAGTTGCTACTATGGTTCAAAGATAATCTATTATCCATTTCAACCTTTAGCTCCCAGGGTCATAATATTCTCCCTTTATCACTCAAAGCACACTATTCAATTCACTTGTTTTTGTTCTTTACAAGACTCTTTCGTGGTGGACTCCTAATCATTCAGATTGTTCCCCTAGTACCATCTGTCATAACTCTTCATTGATCACCCTATCTAAAATAGACCCTTCCCATACCTTTTTTAACATCATTTTGATTTCCTCCATAATATTTATCATTCTCTGAAAAAATATTTTTAATTTGGTTACTTTTTACTATGTATATATTATGCCTATTGTAGAATATTAACACATGAAAGCAGGAACTTTTCATTCGGTTCACTTACATGTGAGTCATAACAATACCTAGAACAGTGTGACATTACCTAGACAACTGATGCTCAGTACTTCTTGAATAATTAAATGCATGAATTATCCAAGGAAACAGAATAGCTAAAAGCTTTAATTCAGTCAATGATAAAATTCTGTTTACTTCTGAGAAAAATCATTTTAATGGCAAGTAAAACATGGGTGATTTGTGAAATTTCCTCCTTTTTATAGAATCAGAACAACATAATACACAAAACTGTGACATTTACAGACCTTCTTTGAATCCTGGCATCTTTAATTACAAGTTCTTTATGAGCTTGGGTAAATTATCTAATTTAGTTATGACATAGTTTCCTTGAATTCATATTACATTACCACATAGTACAATGTGTAGACTAAATAAAATAACATATAAAGTTTTTATCCTAGAACCTGGTACTCAGTTAATGTTAGCTTTCATTATTACTATCATAAAAAATTAAAATAAAAAATCTCCCTTTCTACATTGAAAATTTCAAAATAAAGACATATTGCTTTAATTATTCACAATAGGGTATAACAGTGTATGCTACACCATCACATGATGATAACTTCTTTGAAAATGTGGAAATGAAAGAATAATTGCTCAATGTCAAATGATGAGAATTAGAATCCAATCATATTAAACATTTTTGTACACTGTTAGAATAAGAAGAAAACAGGATTTGTTTAGATTCAATTAAGAGTAAATGTATAAAAATGATCCAACATTTCATTTCAGCAAAAAAAATGAAATCTGCCCTATTAAAACAGTCAACATATTTATATTTAGTATATTCAACCCATAGCAATATTCAATTATAAAAATTCAAAAGGCATACTTAATACATAATAGTAATGACATGCAACCCATATCTATTTGTCAGTTCAATGACAACTATAATATGGCATTAGTTTGGTGACATTGTAGTTATGCAAAAGGAGTCCAAACTTTGTGTAAAGTATTAGTTACCCCACCTAAGTACAGTGACATATGATAATTCTATATAGCTGTTTTAATAAGGTACATAAAGTGGTCATCCTTCAGAATGCTTAGAAATCACATTTCTGTGACCAGTAGCCATTAGACTTGGAGATTCATTTCCAATCGGTGTTACTAAATGTATATACATTTAGTATAATCCCCAAATGTATTTTCTCCAATCTCGTAAACACCTCATTGGTCAGTTGTTCAATTATAATAAGAATAGAATTTTGTCTCACAATTTTCAGTACTTCTTCATTAAGTCTGGGCCACTCACTTCCCTCCAAAACTCATTTCTTACTTAATTTCTCCTCAAACTAGAATTTTAAAGGAACTATAAGTCAAGAAGAAAATCTCAGGGATATTGAACATAATATATATATTGGTTGACTGATAGATTTTGCCAAATTTTTTACAGTAAATAAATGCTGGAAAATATTATTTCACCGTACACAGTAACAGTAAGTGTAATTCTTATGAGTCACCTAGGACAGTTATCAAAGCAAAATATCCAGGTTGGACAGCAAATATATATATATATATATATATATATATATATATAACATATATATTAGAATACATGTTATTTATTATTATCTATATGTATTTTTATAATTATTTCCAGCAGGAAGTTTTTTGAATAAAGTAAGTTTTCAAAACTGAAGGAGGAAAAGGCTTGGAGTGAACTTTACATTTCTCTGTGGTTATTAGTCTAGTTTTGGAAACCCATGTTATAAGAGTGAGTAAGCTAGCTCTCTGTCTATAGCACAAAATTCAAATGGTCTGTCTGGGAGACACAGTAGTGAATAAACACAAAGTGTCACCAGCTATTTTCAAAATTTCATATCTAAAGGAATTTATTCTCAGCTTGTTCCTTGACTTTGGGGTGCATGGTTTCACTCAAGTTAAACCACTGCTAAGGGGCCCTCTTTCCAAAAGGACATCTTCCTTTACAAGTTAAAATCCATAAATCACATATCAAATTTTTTCTAAGAAAAAGAAAGCCTATGTTTGGGTTCCCCTAGAAAACAAGCAAACTTGGAAGGGGGGGAATGAAGTAAATGAGTCTGGTAAATTATAGTTATCAAATCATCTATGAAAAATCTCAATTATCCAGTCCCCTCTGCTGCTTCAGTCAGGCTTTCCACACTGGCAGTTCTGTGGAGCTTAATAACTCTAAAAGCATCTAGATTTTCTTTCATTGATCAGATTGTCCTCTTTTCCTTTCTGATTTTCATCTGTTTGGAAGTGAAGGTGAAAAAGAGGTTCCTTGAAGCAGCTCAGGAAGGAAGAAAAAATTTAAAAGGCCCAAGCAAATAAACTGTTAAACTGCAAGCAGCGATGTACAACACAGCTCTCTTTACATGAGGCTTGGGAGGCATTTTACTGAACTGTCTGTGAAAGAGCTATGTAAAGCTAGGGGATTGAGGGAGTTGAAGTGAGAAGGCACAAAATTGTAATGCTTCCCAGAGTGGTCCAGCTCAGTTCCATCCCCCAAGGCGCCTCCCCCCGCCCCTTCCCCCCTTCCTCCTCTAATGAGAGCACATTAAGCCTTTCTCAATGCCCTGATGTGCTCTTACACTGCAGAATCCTTGCATTGCAATGCACAATGCAGTCCGAGGATTTCTAACATTATAAAGAGAGAGAAAATGCTTTCTAGACAGCTCATCCAACCCCTCCCTGGCGCTCAGCAGGGATTTAAGTGTGTCTACTTCTACTGAAAGTAAATGCATGTTTTTGCCCCCAACTAAAAGGGACTTTTTCCCTGTTTCCTGCTCACAAAGGCATCTGTATATTCTCTCCAAATCTTACTCTTACACTGTGGACATTGTCAGAATTTGGAATTGTAGACCACACACACATAGTTTATGCTCTTGGTTTATAATACCTTCACATTTTATTTCCTCACACACATTGCCCATTATTTTTAAGCTCTTCACGGAGATAAAGGAAATGTTTAACCAAGCTAGGAAAGCTGGAAGTCCAAATTAATTTTAGGAATAATTTCATCACTTAATTCCTCTTTTATTTTTATACTCGCTCAACTGTGTAGGAATCTGAGATTACATTTTCAAAGAAGTATCCAAAAAACTTCCACCATCCAGCCTCCTTTGACTTCAGTGAAGATTTCATATAAATAATTAAAATGATGGTGCCTCTTCCTTCAGGATTTCCAAGATTATGTATGTACTATATTCAGTGAAGAAAAACTCTGAATGTTCTTTGCATGAAAAATGCTTTCCATAGACCCACATTCTGCTGTTGCTCAGCCCAAGGACAGTTTCTGAGTCACCAACAGGCACTACAAATGATGGACAGCAGGATGAAGCCTCTGGTCTGACCAGAGGTTAAATACTTGTAGGAAACCAAGCAGCTTCCCAGCCCCTGCTACTGTCCTGGGTCCCTCCCCTGCTGGCAGAGTATCAGCAACATTTATGAAACATTGACCTGATAAAAACAAATGTAACACAGTGATGGCTTTAACATAGGAGAAAGTTTCACTTATCTAGTGGAGGGAGGATACATGAAGAGGTTTGTAGTTTTAGTCATTTTAGGTGATTCTTTTGTTGTAGTTGTTTCTTGGAATTTAACAGTTAACTCCCGCCCCTACCCCCAAAGCAGTTCATCTACTAAAACAAGCTCTTAGCGGCAAGTGGAAAGAAAAAAATAAAATGTTCAATTTTTTAAACTTTCATCAAGCCAGAGAGCTAGCAGAGTTGGTGCTGGATGGGATTATATGACAGAGATATGTCTTGCAGGCTCCAGGTGAAAAACTGAATGTAAATTGTTAACTGATGACTGGGCATTGGAACTCCAGTCAAATTAAAGGGTTGATCAACTATCAATACTTGTATTTACCTTGCCCTGTATTCTCCTGAGCTTGTTTTTGAGATGGAAAATACCACCCTCCCCACCCCCTTCAAGCTAAAATGAACAGCTTCATCAGTCTCGGACTGTTTATTCGACACAGATTCATGGTCAGTTTAGAACAAAGCAGTCAAGCAGAGTGCTGGGCACCTGGATGACAGAGCTGCTGGATGAAGATTTGCTGTTTCTTTCTTTTGTTTGCTTTTTGCCAATTATTTTTTGTTCTTTGTCTTTCAGGTATAACTCCTAACTAATATAATTTATTCAAGTCAACCAATATTATTGACTAACACCTATGTACAAGGAAATTAAGAAATGTGCTGACAACTGGGGAAGGTGGATGATAATATACTCCAAGGTCTCCTTGCCACAGGTTGAGCAGGGTTTTTTGCCCAGTGTGTGACAAAGTGATTTTCTCCTACACAGTTCTCTAGCTTTCCTTGTAGATTTGTACCCAGTCTTTAGTGGGTCACTGCTTATTCCAGGCTTACACCAGCCTCCTAGATATAAGATGTCCACCTCTCCTTTGCAAACCAGAGGACAACTTGCTCAGCCAAAGAACGTGGGGAGGTGTGTAGGCCCTAATAGTCATTTATTACTTTTGGGTTTTTGTTTTGTTTTTTGAGACAGGGTCTCATTCTGTGGTCTGGAATGCAGTCGCATGTTTATCTTTGACTACAGCCTTAAACTCTTGGACTCTAGTGATCCTCTAGTCTCAGCCTCCTGAGTAGCTAGAACTACATGCATGTACTACCATACCCAGCTAATATTTTTATACTTTTTGTACAGATGAGGTCTTGCTCTGTTGTCCAGGCTGGTCTCAAACTCTAGGCCCTCAAGTGATCCTTCCTCCTTGGCTTCCAAAAGTGCTGTAATAACAGGCATGGCCACTGCACCTGACTCTAATAGTCATTTATTATAGGAGTTGATACCGCATGCTGAGTTCCCAAATAAGGGAGTGGTCACTCTCATCTAGGAATATTAAGGAAAAGTATGAAACATTTGACGAAACACATGAGTTAATCCCTGGTATATTTATTGGTTCAAGTTCTCTAATCTTTGACTTTTCTTTAACTGGTCATCTATCATGTACCCTATCATTACTACCTGCAAACATGATTAATTATACCAAAATAAACCAAGTTCATGAGAGTAAACACATACATATATATACACTCTTCTAATGACAGGAACTTCTAACTTCTACAGAATCCCATTTCTTTGGTTTCCTCAGGGAGGATAAGCCTCATTATCATTATCAAATAATGGTTTCTAACATAGTTTCCTCCGGGTTTTCTGCCCTTGCTTTCTTTAATCTGAATGTTTTGGTTCAATCTCTTCAGAATACGGTGATCACCATAAGAGGTTCTTGGATCATTCAGCATCCAGGTACTTCTTAACCTTAAAATGTCTCTAGTTGCTAAGAAGAACCATTGTTTGTTCTAACTTTCAATATACTTGCAATTCCACAAAAAAACCAAAATAGAAAGTAAAATGATTTTGGCTAGCTCTGTGTATGCTTAAGTCTAGTTTTTAGGCAGCTCTATAGCCAAGCATTTCTGACAAGGGGCATTTGCCAAAAGCAGATTTTCATACAGTTTCCCAAGTTTTTAAAATTGAGTTTGAGGTTTTATTTCTTCTTTTTCTCCTTTTCCAAACTTAGTGGCTTTCTTTTATTGGCTTGGGCTCAGATTGAGCATACTAGAAAATAAAATAAAAGTTAACATATATCATTGGAGACAGGCCTGAGAAACTAATTTGAATGTTTGACATATTTTAGTTAGATAATCTGACAGGGAAAATTTCAGGTCTTAATTAGATGCTTTAATTATTCCTTATTGGTAAAATGAATCTTTATTGATAGGAATTTTAAAAAATTAAATTAAAAACACTGAAATTTGCCTTTTCTTTATTATAATTACTGTTATATTTTCAAAAATAAATCTTGATTGCTTATCTCTACTTTGTTCTTGTTTTAATTATTATTTTGCAGCCTTTTATTCTTGTTTGGGATACCAGAGAAAATAAGTCAGGTTTAAAAGCCACTTCACCGTTGTAGGTTTTTTTTTTTTCTGATTATTAGTAATCATGGGAACTTTTTATAGAATATCTAAAATTTAAATGCAGTCTGGAGGAAGACAATACGCCTTTGTGTCTGTTGAGAGAAACCTCCTATTTGCCTTTGTTGTCTGAACGTATTTCACCCTTCTGTCAAAGTGTGTCCACTCTAACCTTCCCTTTCCCTCTGCTGGCATGTCTCCAGTCTCCAAAATGCATGTTTGACTCTCATCTGACACCTTTATCTGATACAGTCACAACACTTCTTTGCATAATGAGCAGGCATTCCCTACCCTTCAGAAAGGTAATTAAAAAAATGTTTAGATTTTTGTTTTCATAGACGTAACAGTATAAATGCAACTTCTGCTCAATTAAGCTCCAGTGTCAGTGAGAGGGGAAGGGGAGGAATGGTTCTTAAATAAGAACAGATTTTATGCTACTATCTTAAAACTGGAGATGCGGATTTGTGATTTTCCCTCCCCCATGGAAAGGAATCTTTAAATAAAGATGTCTTCATCTGAATTGACCACCGTTTGTAAAAGCAAATCTGGTTGGGGCTCTACTGCTTATGTTGAAGGAACATTCCTCCCCATTACAACGGCATTTGCACATTTATAGGAGGAATAAAGAAAAAGATGCATGATACATGTGAAGGAGCCTTCTCTCTGCCATCCAGAGAAAGAAGAACTAAAAGGATTATAAAAGTTCAGATTAAAATGATATAAAATCTAGCATTTGGCTCCAACACTAGTGCCTTGGTCCTCTGAAGCTAATCTGTATGCACTCTGTGACCTCCTCGCAGCGAACCCTGCTAAATATATTATTCCCACGGGGGCTTTCACTGCTGCTTGGTGTCAGAAATCAATATGTATGAGGCGCGTGGATGGGAATTTCTAATAGATCTGCCTGGCCCTGTGCTGCTTTTCAATATCTGCCTTGGACTATTAGTGCCGGCTCGGTGCCTGTGAAATAACCGAGATAATCTTTTAAGGTGCACTGTTAAGGTGGAACCTAGATGTTGCTGTTTCAATTAAAACAAAAATTATATTCATAAATCAGTCAGGTCTGTGTAACCTTGTACAGTCACTCTGGAAGGCTGATTAGAAACAAGGTGGGATTTAAAGCTTTTGGGAGTGTAATGTTATTTTTAACTTCTACTTAGAGTTTGGAGAAAGGTTTTACATTTTAGGTCTAATAACGTGTTATTTGGAAAGGGGTGTCAGATTAGAAATGAAATTTAGAAAGCTGAGAGTTCTCAAATCAAACAGTGTTTGTGTGTGTGGTGGGGGGAGGAGTCATCTTAGTAACAGAGGAAAAGGAGTCATAATATGTGGTTAGGAAAGTCATTTTCCCCATATTAGATGAGAACACATTTACACATGGCTCTTTTTCATATAATTTATTCACACTAAAATTATTGCATGAGTGATTTTTTTTGGATAACTGCACAAATTAATTTTATCACCATCAAGCAATTGTACCATGTCTTTATTTGTACTTATATCTGTACAGCTATTTGGAGATAAAAGTGGGCAAGAAAGTAGTTCATTAAAGTTCCATGTTACCCACCCTCATTGATGAATATCTTTCTTTCTTCAGTAGCCTGAGCACAGTGCAAAGAGGCATTGGTCTGAGCAGTGTACAGAGAGCACAGCATCAGTCTAGATTCTCCTTGTTTTCCTCTTTGTTTGCAGGTGAGTGCTCAGAGAAAGCTGTTCTGGCTCAATGCACAGAGATGCAGCGCCCCCAAAAACTAGAAAAAGTACTTCATCCTTACCGGTAGTGGTAGTATCATTATTAGTTTCAAGGGAGAACAGGGAGGTAGTCTATGACCCACACATGCATCTGGCCCTTCATGCAGCAAGGCTGGGTTCAAATCCTTGCATGGTGTGGCACGAAGAGAGCCCTCACCCAAGAGGATCATGTTTGGTCACCTTTAGCTCTGTTGCCTTGTGAGGTTGTCACCCTACCAAAGATGGGAGAACTGGCATATAACTGCTTTTTGTTTTTCTTCTTTTCTTTCTTGCACACTTCACTTAGCACAGCACAATCCACCTGACAACCCTCTGAAATGCCCTGACTGCTTGTCGGGACTTCTCTAGATTATATGTGAGGCCACAGCTTACAATTGGTGATATGGGACCCTAAGCTGGAAACATCAAAAAGGCAGCACCAAAAAGCATAAGGCTAGTAACCCTCTGTTCATTAAGAAGCTGCCTTTAAGTAATAGCTTCATCTACTCCATCTTTATTTACAGTGATAGCAATATAACTGTTGAGGGAAAAAATATACACACTTTTTAAGAATACTAATTTTTCTACTTATTTATTGATTTTCAAAAAATTGAAGAAATTGAACTTACTGAACTATGAATATTATTCTTAGCACAAAATTTCTAGACAAAATGTAAGAAAACTCCCTTTAAGTCAGTTTCTCTTTCACACTTGTTTTGTTTTAAAGATGGTATCTCATAGGTACATTTCTATGTGATCTATAACTGCACTTCAGAACTATTAAAATTTTAAAAAGTTTAACACACAAGAAGCCAAACTTGTCTTTGAGTTATTTGTTAAAGATATGGAATTATATGCATTAACTTTATTCAAAATATTACCAAAACCCATAAATAAAATGTAAATGTTTATAAAGTATTATACCACTAGATTTGTTTCCTTTTTTCCCTATCATCCAGAATGGAGAAAACAAGCCACTCAGCTCAATTTTCAACTGGGCATATAACACAGTCATGATCTCACATGTGAAATTCCAGGCAGTTTAATCTGACTGGAAACCCCTCTCCTCTAAATCCTCCCTTCTTTCAACCCTTCAATTAGAGATTTGTGAAAATCATCTATGTGTTTTCTGCATCTCCCAGAGAGGTGTGACTTTGTGCGGCAGTGACCATAAGCTTTAGCATTAGTGAGGGGAATTATAATAGAATTATATAAATGAGTACTCTTATTTAATATAAAATTTAAAAAGGGAAAAGAATAAAACCCCACCTATATAGTAATGTTAAACTATCTCCTTCTATACTGGCTGAATAATAGTAACTTCCTAAGCAATTTTACTAAACATAAATAAAAGTAAAAAGGAATACATTTTAAAGGTGACTTCTTATCAAGATATCGATGCCTAAGATCAAATCAAGCAAAACACCTAATAAAATAACCAGCAGCTGTGAATACAAAATGTGTAATAAAAATGAGTATAAGCATAAGGTGTTTATAATGACAAAAAGATACTATTTTTGCTCAATATCCTTAATATGCTATTTTTGCTAAATATCCAAAAGTGCCTTGTTAATGAATTTGCATAATCTTTTTTAGTATTTCTTTCTTTGACAGAGTCACTACAATTATATCTGTCACAGAATGCCTGAAGAAGTGTATTGTATAACATCCTTATCCTCATTAAATATCGATTACTTCTATAATAGTTTGAACACAAAGAGAAACAACTATTGAAATCTCATGAATCTGTCCATCTCACTAAGACAACTGAGAACTTTTCCTTTGTGAACAGATGCTCCAACCTGGTGGTCAAAGAAAATAAAATTCTTATTTTACAGTCAACATCATTGATGCAAATTCTGCCATCCAACCAAATAAGGGAAACATATATTCAATCACTTCTGCTAATACCTAGGATTAGAGATAATTCAAAACATAGCATTCAGACATTGCCTAGCAAGAGAGTCTGAGCTCACAGAAAAAGCCCAGGTTCAATCTTGACATTTTGTGCAAATTTAGAAGAAAAAGGCTTTGCTCCACAAGTTCTGTGCCCTTTCAATGAGATAAGAATTTCCTAAATCGAAATTTAAAATGCCTTGTTACTTATTTCTGTCTGAATTACTTTACTTTCTACTTTTCTGTTCATTTCTCTGCCCTTTAAGTAAATACATAAGATATATATATATAAGAACACAGTATTTAACTAAGTAGATCACAAATACAGGAAGGAAAGTGTAGAAGAAAGAGAAGTATAAGGTAAATGGGTTGTCTCCTCCTATGAAATTATAAACTCCTTGAGGGCATCAAGCCTATTAATATGATTTGGCTGTGTCCCCACTCAAATCTCATCTTGAATTGTAACTCCCATAATTCCCACATGTTGAGGGAGAAACCCAGTGGGAAATAATTGAATCATGGAGTGGGTCTTTCCCATGTTATTCTCATGATAGTGATTAAGTCTCATAAGATCTGATAGATCTGATGGTTTTATAAAGGGGAGTTTCCCTGCACAAGGTCTCTCTTTTGCCTGCTGCCATGTAAGACATGCCTTTCACCTTTCACTATGATTGTGAGGGCTCCCCAGCCACGTGGAACTGTGAGTCCATTAAACCTCTTTTTTTTTTTTTAAATAATTGCAGTCTCAGGTACATCTTTATTAGCAGTATGAAAACAAGCTAATACACCCATCACCTTGTTTTACATTTTCCATTATTACATAGTAGTAAGTTCAACGTATCCTGAAGTTTCATGAAGTCAGGTTTTTAGTCAGCTTGACTCACCATGATAGCCCCAATGCACAGTCTTGCACTCACATATGGTTAGTCAAGCAATCAATGTCCAGTCAAAAAGAAAAGGCCACTCAAAATATTTCTAGGAGAGAGGAATTTAATGTCAGGAACTCATTACAAATGACTTAGAAGAGCTGTAGGGGCTAAAAAAAGAAAGTGGGAGCCAGCCAGTGAAACAACATGAGGTGGATTATCCAGAGCTCAAGAAGCTGCTCCTACACCTGGGCTGAAGCCTAGAGCCTATACTGACTATTTGAGCTGGTGGAGGCAGTGCAACTGATGCTGACATTGTTGGAACTGCACCACAGCTAAGCAGGAAGGACCCAAAGAAATACATTTGTGCTAATCCCACTGGAGGTGCTACTGCTGTTTCTGCTGTTAGAACAGCATTGCCTAAGCAGGAAGTTGGAGCCCCTGCTGGGGCTGCCATGGTGGAAAGCATCTTCTGAAGCTGGGACTGGGAAGGAGCAAATTCCACCCACCACGCCCCCGTCGTTGGTCTTCAGACCCCTACTAGTGTAACCCATTGGTGGAACCTAACAGGAAGCCAACTGACAAGGCAGACTAGAAAAGTAGTTTTCAGGCTTTCAGCCTGCTGGGATACAAAGGAGAAGAAGGAAGAGTGTGAAAATCACTAAGACATAGGAGATATATAGCCAGCAAGTAGCTTTTCAGATAACATGTGTTGAGTGAAAAATAGACATATATAAAACAGATAAACGTAAAAGAGAAAGGACTGGTAACTCTGTCTAGAATTACATGTTTAACTCCAGTGATTTTCAAATATTTTTGACAACAAAATCCATATTTTTTCAAATGAAATTTTAATAAGAAGCACTAATTTATATTAAGTGACAAAAGGAGATACTTAAGCTATAAGTTTAAAGGTATTTAATACAAGTTACAAGTTATTGAAGTTATTGAGAATAAATAAAGCTGTTATAATAAATGAAAACACTTTTATATAGCGATTCCAATTGACACTTTCAGTCAAGAGTCATAAAATTCTAACTGAATATTAGGAGTTTTCCTGAATGAAGCACCTATACACAATCCTAGGGTTTCAAGAAACATTAGAACATTTCTATACCCACAAAAAATTAAAAATAGTACATTTGAAAGAGAATCTTAAATTATAACAGATATCAAAAGGTTCCTAGCAATAACAGTATTTCACTATAGTGAATCTTAATTTTTTAATATAGTCTATTACAACAGAGATGTATGTATATCCAGGTAATAATTAGTTTACTAAAACTTAACAACTGCATATGGCAAAAGCATTGAAATGCAAAGTCTCATAATAAGCAGTTAATAAATTATATTTATCTGTAGCATTTAGGATACTCCAACTCCCTTTATAAGATCTGATAAGATAAAGAATCTGGCTTTGCCCACATCACTCTTTTGCTCAAATAATTCCAATATTTCTTTACAGTGCAAAAGATAAGCAATAAATGACTAGTTGGCCTAGAATTCAAGGACTTCTAATGTCAAGAATATAACTAATATTCCAATCATATCTTTCAAGATTTATTTAGATAAATTCTTGGCTTCAATTCACTGGTCTCTGTACATTATTCACATTTTTCTGCCTTTTCACCTTCAATCAAGTCGTTTCCTTTATCAAATTTCTTTATCAAAGCCAAACCATATAAATTTAAAAATTACTGTAAAACATGTTCCCATTGCTGATTCAATGTTCCTTATTCTACTCCAGAAACAACTCTGGATATCCATGCCTATATCCACTCCAGTTGCCTTTGTAGTATTTCCATCCTCTCTCTCTTTCTCTCTCATTCTCTGTATGTGTGTGTGTTCGGGGCAAGGGGTGTTGAAAAATGTTAAATTGGATTTGAGAGCACCATTTACCAACATTCAAATGCAGGTCAAATTTTTAAATAAAAACATCCAAAATATAATAAAGGATGGCAAATTCTTTTTTTTTTTTTTTTTTTTTTTTTTTTTTTTGAGGCGGAGTCTCGCTCTGTCGCCCAGGCTGGAGTGCAGTGGCCGGATCTCAGCTCACTGCAAGCTCGCCTCCCGGGTTACGCCATTCTCCTGCCTCAGCCTCCCGAGTAGCTGGGACTACAGGCGCCCGCCACCTCGCCCGGCTAGTTTTTGTATTTTTAGTAGAGACGGGGTTTCACCGTGTTAGCAGGAGGGTCTCGATCTCCTGACCTCATGATCCGCCCGTCTCGGCCTCCCAAAGTGCTGGGATTACAGGCTTGAGCCACCGCGCCCGGCCAGGATGGCAAATTCTTGAAAGTAACTATGGTGTATGTTTTACTCACAAACACCTATTATAAAATATAGGGCTCAGTATTCATTGAATTAATAAAATAAATTAATTTTCAGACATGGTAAAATATTATAGATAGGCCTCTATCTAGCTCTGCCTCACAGCTGGCAGATATCAAAAGCTAATTAAGATATTTACTTACTGAACCCAAATTTACTTTCATGATCCTTCTCAATATAAACCAGCCATTACTTATCACTCAGAATGGAACAGAAGATAGTTATTTGCGATACATTGACACAGATTCAGTGTATTAGTCTGTTCTTATGCTCCTAATAAAGACATAACCAAGACTGGGTAATTTAAAAAGGAAAGAGGTTTAACTGACTCACAGTTCTGCAGGGCTGGGGAACTCTCAGGAAACTTACAATCCTGGTAGGAGGGGAAGCAAACACATCCTTCTTCACAGGACGGCAGGATGGATAAGTGTGAAACCAAAGGGAGGAAAGCCGCTTATAAAACAATCAGATCTCATAAGAACTCACTCACTATCATGAGAACAGCATGAGGGTAGCCACCCCCATGATTAAATTACCTCCCACCAGGTCCGTCCCACAACACGTGGGGATTGTAGGAACTACAATTCAAGATGAGATTTCGGTGAAGACACAGCCAAACCATATAATTCAGTCTTTAGAATATAGTAATTTGTATTTTCATTTAACATTTAATGTTATTTCAACAATTTGCTTCACCAACTGGACTACAATTCATGTGAAGACAGGGAGAAAATATATCTCCTCAGCCTATGCAAGCCTCTACACATAATGTGTAATTATTAAATATTTGTTTAAAATGATGAAATATATGCAGAATCAGTGTATTATGATTCATTTCCGCAACGCACTCAAGTCAGTGAGTGTAGCTCAGGAGAGCTTAAAAAATTACTGTAAAACATGTTCCCATTGCTGAATGTTGAACTTCTATACAGTATACACAGTTGAAATTTCTGACACAAATTTCCTGAAGATCACTGTCAAATATAAGGCCATTTGAAATGGACATAAACTCTTCTACTGCCCTTTCCCCTTTGCCTCTAAGTTATTGTGCAATTACAGATTTCTTCCCATGCGCTTAAAATATAGCAGAGAAAAACAATTACACTATTCTTTTCATCTGTAAGTCACAAAAATGATATCCGGTCTTGCAAATGATGATGTAATCAGCTCTTCTTTTAATGTTATATAAAAATAAACCCTCATCAAATAAAGCTGTACACAAATATTAATATAATCAGGTAGGGGTAGAGTGATAGCAACTTCAGTGCCTTTAGTCACAAAAACAGGATATAGGATTTGGTGTGAGTGGTACAAATCCAATCACAATTATCACCAAACAAAACCATGATTTAGCTTTGCAGCTTGGGCTTCACCATTTTTACTGGATGAACAAGACAACAGCATCTACGCTGCAAACGAGGACTGAAAATGGTACAGCTCTCTTTCTTAAAAGGAGGAAAAAATTCTTATTTTTTATCATCTTTCCAGTTTGCCTCTAAAACACATCCTGGAGGAAATGAGTTGCTTACAAAGTGTGGAACAACCCATTACTCCTATATTCTTTATTCCATAAAAATAATGAGTTTGATATTGGTTAAAATAGTAAGATGAATCCAGTCAGGATCCTTACAACAAACTCATTTATCATGCTCAGCCCCTCTATCATATCTCCTTGTAGCTAGATAATCCCGTTCCCATTTTGGTTTAGAGAGCTTCATACACACTACCTCATTAACTTCACAAAGAGCTGTGTGAGCTGAAGAGAAGGAAAGTAAACCAGTATGAGATCTGGAAGCAAGTTGCTGAGTGCCAAATGATTCACCAAATACCCATAGACAACTAATGCAATTGAGTTTATTAACCAAGATTTCTAATCATTTCTTTTTCTCTTACCTCTGTCAATGAGCCCATGAGTCTTCACACAAATGTATGGCAGACAAAGTTAAACAGAAAGTGGATTAATTCTCTAGGAATAATCTTTAGTATATGTATCATTAACCAGGATGATTCAGTCAAAAAATAGGTTTAATTAACTAGCTACTCTGGACTAGCTTTGTACCAGATAAAATGAGATTGGTAGCAGCAAGTAAACATTATCCAAATTGGCTATTTACCTACATGAATTTACCAGATAACTGTTCAGTCTTTAAGATGACTTTTGTTGGGTGAACCTAACCATGGTAGACATTTTGTTTGTTTGTTTTATTTTAAGTTCTTGGATACATGTGCAGGACATGAAGGTTTGTTACATAAATAAATGTGTGCCATAGTGGTTTGCTGCAGCTATCAACCCACCACCTAGGTATTAAGCTCCACATACATTAGCTATTTATCCTGATGCTCTCCCTCCTTCCATCCTCTGACAGGCCCCAGTGTGAGTTGTTTCTCTCCCTGTGTCCATGTGTTCTCATTGTTCAGCTCCCACTTATAAGTGAGTACATGCAGTGTTTGGTTTTCTGTTTCTGTGTTAGTTTGCTGAGGATAATGGCTTCCAGCTCCATTCATGTCCCTGGAAAGGATATGATCTTGTTTCTTTTTATGGCTGAATCATCAGATTGAACAGACAACCTACAGAATGGAAGAAGATGTTTGCAATCTATCTATCTGACAAAGGTCTGGTATCCAGAATCTACAAGGAACTTAAACAAGTTTGCAAGAAAAAAAGCAAACAACCCCATTAAAAAGTGGCAAAGGACATGAACAGACATTTCTCAAAAGAAGACATGTTTTCACTTGTGATTAATCTAGTTTATAGAGTCTTTTTGTTTCATTAGTTGAACTCAATATGAAGAAATAATTTTCTGAGAGATCTGTGAGAATAGTATATTCAGTGCTTAATATAAGCATGAAAAATGCTGGAAACATATTATAGGGAAGAATCCAAACTGGTCTCCAAAAAGCTATAACAGATATTTCTAAGCTCCATTTCTATGATTATGAGCTGTATTAAAATATTGGATATTAAAAAAAACTATAAAATGGAAGTGGTAAGTTTTAACCAAAATTCTGTATTGTATGTATTTAACTTCTCTTTGGTAAACCTTTTCTACATACTCTCTAATACAGTTTTCCTTTTCACTCCATCAAAATTTTTATTCTAAATAACCAATCAAGTAGGAATAAGTGAATCACTCCACCTGGATTAGTAATGAATATGAATTTACTGAGCTCTTTATTGCACTCAACACAAGGACTAGAAATTGAGGAATGCAAACTACTACAACCATCAAAAAGTTTAATAATCCTTAAATTCATTACCTATAACTTAACCCCTCAGTCTACCTCTATTTGTTCCCTGTCTCAACAAATACCATCATCATTGTCTGTCCAATTGACTCAAAGTGGAAACTAGTAACTCCTCTTCCCCATTGTCCCCACATACCTAGAAAAGTCTTATTTATAATACCTCTTTATCAATTCTGAAACTGATTGCTCTACCACTGTCTACATCTAGAGCACCACTATCTAGAGTCTGAATTATTCCCCCAGCTCTAAGCTTGTCTCTATTCAATCTAATTTTAATATGTACATGCAAAGTTGTCTACTGAAAGTCCAAATATGATATTGCCACATCTCAACTCAATAGCAGTACTCTGATACTATTTTCTTCAGGGTTAAGTTTAAACTTAGACTAAACTGTCCTTCATAAATTAGTCATAGTTTGACCCTCCAACCTTATCATTTTTAATTCTACTACTTCTATGTATGTGTAGCTTAGCCTACTAAATGTTTGTTAAAATCCATTTATTTTTCAACTGTTCACTTAGCAAGACTTCATTTCCCAGCATTTCTTACCATTTTGAGTGTCCATATGACAAAATTCTGACCTGTAGGATGTAATCAGGAATGATATGTGTCACTTCTACATCAGAATGGTTGAGAAATGGGTGTGTCTTTCCCATAGTATCTTTTTCTATCTGCCAGTTAAATAGGGAGGCCTTTAAGGACCCAGAAAAGGAGAGAGATATAAGACAAAGGAAGGCTAGATCCCTGAATTATTATATGGGAAGCTGCCTCACCAGGACCCCCGGCAGCGGAATAAAATTTATTATTTATCTTTAACAGAAATTGAGATTCTCTTAGTTTGTACATGATCATTACCTGAGCCACCTACTTTCTCAAAATGTTTCAGGTATTCACTCAGTTCCAGGTTTGGCACATGATGTTGACTGTTTAAAATCCTCTGACCTTTATGTTGCTTTTATTTTTCTCACTCCTGATCATCTGCTAGATTTTGGATTAAAGTTCACTTCTGTGAATTATTCTTTACCAGCCTAACCCTTCCCTAAAGCCATACCTGTCATCCTTTTACGTGATTTAAAACACCTTGGACCTACCTTATTTAAGCATTTATCACACTCACAGTATTATACTTTCCTATTGATCTGTCTATCCCACTAAATCTAGCAAGCTTCTTAAAAAGTGAGCCTATGACATGATCACTGTTGTATATTTAGCAGCTTACACAGGAACTAGTACATAGGAAGCATTTATATTTAAATCCATAAATCATCAATAAACTGCCTATAATATATTTGAATCAATAAACTGCTTGTATTTATTCAATTCACAAATATTTGTTGATACCTATTACATGCCAGCCACTATGACAGACAAATTAGATATAGTGGTGAACAAAACAAAGTTTCTGCCCTCATACAAATTAGTGTGAGTGGGAAAAAGATGAAAATTGTTATAAATGCCAAGAAGAAAAATTAGATAGCATATGAAAGAGTATCAGGGTGGGAAGATTAATTTGGATTAGAAAGTGAACCTTCTCTGATGTTGAATTCTGAACTAAAGTTTGCTCTAGTTCAGTGGGCAAATTACCTCAATCATGATGTATAAATAAGGAAGCCATGTGAGTATAACATGGAAGTTGCTTTGGTTCATACAGTTTTTCCCCTAGCATTTTACTATATTATTCCTCTAAATTCTCTCACAGCTGAGTCCAGCTTGCAAGCGACAGAGTGGTATAGTACTATGCACGCTGCTCATTCACCCCATGCTCCACCTCTTAGCTTAGTCTGGCCACATGCTCCATCATGAATGCAGTATTGCAGGAGTCTGCCTACTGGGTATACATTTTCTCTTTATCTATAACTCATCAGTCTCAACTTTTTGTTGAAATCCTTCCACAAACCTTCCATTACTCATTTTTTATGGGAAAATATCCTGTATTTACTCCTGTAGCCCTTTATGAATAAGAAGCTTAACACATTTTTTAAACTGTTCATATTTTCATTGAGATTATTATTGATTTGTGTTAGTCCATCAATTATAAATTTTCAATGTTTCATGAAAATATGAAAATTTCATGTGGTCGGTCCCAGATCTATTCTCATATATACCCTGTTATTTTTCTGTATTTTATGGAATGAAAAGTTCTATAGGAACCTATATATTTTGTTATAGTCAAAAATCTATACCTTCCCTGATTTTCCTCTTCCTTCTTAAATTGCTCCCATACAGTTTTCTCTGGAAGTTAATAGATGCCCTGCTCTTTTTGCCATACACCAAACACTGGGCATGTCATTTGGTTCCATCTGTGTACAGAAAACCTGTCCAAATCTACTTGTCTAACTGTGAACTTGGCCTCTCCATCCAACTTGGCAAGAGTTTTCTGTACACGGCATTTCAAACTGTATGTACTGTCACTAACAGAAATGAAATGTGGAGAAGACAATTCAGCTTATCATCTCATAGTGACAGAACTCTGTGCCTGGTTTCTTTGTCACACTAGGTAATGCCACTATATCAGCAGCCAGCCACACAGGAAATCTTGGAGTAATTGTCAACTCATCACTGTTCTTTGTTCTATAGATTCATTTTCTTTAACTCCTTCTGTAATTGTTCTTATACTTCCCAAACTTGGCCTTTCTTTATTATGCTTTCACTTCATCCTCTTCTTACATGTATCATATTAAAATTTTCTTATCACCAGACTTTGTGTGGGCTAAAAAGATAAGCATCAAAATCTTTGCTTTGTGAGACCCACTGCAGGTTATTTAACCTATCTGAATCTCCACTTTCTCGTATGCAAAAATAGGAATAATTATATGCACAATTGTTATAACATTTGACTAATGGTACATAAACTAAAATCAGGTTCAAAAAACGTAAAATAAAACTAAAAAAATTGGGCAGACATTTGCCAAAAGCCTAAAAACATTAATATTATATTTTAATATGTTTACAAGTTGTTAAGAAATAGACTGAAACCCTAGTAAAAAGATAGATCATTGCAAAATATACATCCTTGGATTAAATATCCAAAATACATAAGAGATTCAAACAACTCAATAGCAAGAAAATAAATAACCTGATTTAAAAACAGGCAAGAGCCAGGCACAGTGGCTCACCCCTGTAGTCCCAGGACTTTGGGAGGTTGAGGCAGGAGGATTGCCTGAGTTCAGGAGTTAGAGACCAGCCTGGGCAACATGGTGAAACCCTCTCTACAGAAAAAAAAATTACAAAAAATAGCCAGGCCTAATCCCAGCTACTCGGGAGGCTGAAGTGGGAGGATCGCTTGAGGCTCAGAGACGGAGGTTGCAGTGAGTGGAGATTGTGCCACTGCACCCCAGCTGGGGCAACAGAGAGAAACACCCCGTCTAAAAAGAAAGAAAGAAAAAAAAAATGCAATGAACTTGAATTGACAATCCTCAAAAGAAGACATACAAATTGCCAACAGGTGTATGAAAAAATGCTCACCATCACTAAGCATCATGAAAATGCAAATAAATTAAAACCACAATGAGATGTCACTTCATACCTGTTATTATCAAAAAAATAAAAGATAACAGGTTTTGGCAAGGATCTGGAAAAAGGAAAACCCTTGCAAATTATTGGTGGGAATGTAAATACATCTAGTCATTACGGTAAACAGTATGGAGATTACTTTTTAAAAAATCTCTATATAATTACCATATGATCCAAGAATCCCTCTACTGGGTACGTGTCCAAAGAAAATGAAATCAATATGTGAAAGAGATATGTACACTCCCTTGTTTACTGCAGCATGATGTGGCTATACTACAATCGCCAAGATATGGAATCAATGTAAGTGTCCATCAACCAATGGATGAATATGGAAACTGTGATATTTTATATATATATATATATATATATACACACACACACACACATATATATATATATATTGATTACTAATCAGCCATAAAAAGAAGGAAATTCTGTCATCTCTGACAAGATAGATGGACTTGGAAGACACTAAGTAAAATAATCCAGGAGCAGAAAGACAAATGCCACATGATATCACTCATGTGGATTCTTATAAAGTTGATCTCCATAGAAGTAGAGAGTAGAAAGGTGGTTAACAGGGACTGAGCTGGTTGGGGGTATGGAGATTTGGGAGATGTTAACCAAAGGATACAAAATGTCAGTTTGATAAGAGAAGTAAAAAAAAAAATTACTGTACAACATTATGACTATAGCTAGTAACAATGTAATATTTCTTGAAAAATGCTAAGAGAAAAGATATAAATGTTTCTGCCTTGAAAATAATAACTATGTCAATTAGTTAGATTTAGTCATTTCATAATGTATGTATACTTCAAAACATCACGTTATACACAAAAAATGCATACAATTTTGTCTGTCAATTACAAAAGAGAGAGAGAGCACTACAGCCTTCTGGGTATATTCCACTTCTTTGAGAAGTTTTACACTTGACAGTCATAGGTAAATATTATTGTAGGCCACAAGATTATTACTCAAACTAATTGTTGTGCAAAACAAAATTGGTAAAGTGCGAAGTCTATCTTAATAAGAAATATAAGGGTCTTACTGTTATTTTTGTATCATAACTGTGCAGTCTATTAAATCGTGGATTTTTTGTAACAGGCTTGACCCAATCTGATGAACCATAATTGGAGGTGGAAAACTTCACAGAAAAATCACCGGACTTGGGGTTGGAAGATCCTTACTGATGTTTAGCTTTCTTACTAGCTGTTTGATCATAGCGAGATACTTCTCTGAATTTGCGTTATAAAACGCCAAAAATTTTTAATCCTCAGGATTCTTCAAGCAAGGTGACCATAAGCAAATAGACAGCTTTTGTGTCGTACAAAGGCACCCATACAAGAGAAAAAGCAGGCTTAAAGCTCAGTCTGTTCTTCAATGATCAAATTATAAGTCCTGGAGTTGGGGCCATCAATTAGGAGAAGCTATGACATTTTTCTTTCTAAAGTTTCCTTTGGCTTATTGAGCCCTAAGGTTGCATCTGCTCAGAGAAGGTACTTTTTATAGTTTACTGAAAGTTTCCACATAGGTTGCTGGATTATAACAACAACAACAAAACAGCAACTGTAGAATTCTATGCTTATATAAAGTATTGTTAATTTTAAAAACTGTTAAGGAAAAAAGAGCAAAGATATGAATAGTTATCTAACAAACTAAAAACTAAACAACTAAAATTATGGGAAAGACTTTAATAATACAAGTAATCAGGCAAATGACAATTAAAATAGCTACAAAATATTATCTTTATAAAATAAGTGAATAATTCAGCAATAAAAGTCATTAGTGAGATGAGGATGTATTGAAGAGACACAAACTGCTAGCAGTTTAATTGGTATGGACTGTCTTAATTATTTTCGCAAAATTTATCAGAGCCCTTTAAAAAAATTTTGATTTAGAACTTTAGAACTTAAAATATAATAATAATAAAAAATCTGACTTAGTAAATTTCCTGAGAGCTCATACTACCAGCATTCTCAGAATTCTCCTTTTCCTAGGAATATAAGTAAAATATAGGGCAATCTAGCGAGAAATTATGAAGACAGCCATATTGATGAGGTCACATAGCTAAAATAACTTCTTACCTAGCATTCTCCAAAAAATGAGAGCAATTTAAATAGATGCTTCTATGCCTTAGTGCTTCTTTATGTGATAGATTTACCAGGTACAAATCAATTAAAATCTGTGAAATGTTCATGCATTTATATGTAGGAAACAAACTAATTTTTTCCGCAGATAATTGAGAGAATATTGTTCAAATGTATACTTTAGTTTGCCAGATGTCTAGCAAGAGGAGAAACTGTCCCTTAAGTCTGTGTTCATATGCTTTTGTTACCGTATTTTCAGATAAACTTTTAATCTGAAGAGTATTTGCTATTCTTCTACTTCTTCCTGGTATAATTTCTTGTTTGGTAGTTTCAAAATTTAAAATAATTTTTTTTTTCTAATCTATCTAATTCCCTAGGGCCTCCCTCTTTCAGTAATTCTTTGAATTCATCACCAATTTGCTGCATTAACTATCCCTATTTTTATTGTCCACGATCTCCTCACATTCTCTTTCCTTTTAACTAGCTTAAATTCTATTTTACATCATTATAATAATTACATTACATAAAATAGCCCCCTTGCCCCTTCTATCTCTCCACAGTTCTTTCCACTTAAATATAATTCACTATTTACATTAGTTTACACCTTTGTTGCTGAACATGAATGGAGAAAAATTCACAGCCATGTTGACAGGTTTTACTTTTAATCAGTGACCACAGACTTCAAGTGAACCCTTACCCCTGCCTGATTAGCCTACTATGCTTCCGTAGTCATCTCCCATTTCTGTTCTCCTAAACTTCTACTCATCTATATTTCCTGTCCTCTTTTTTCTTCCAACCACTCCCAGCTCAGATTATGACTTTGTTTTCTATTACACTAAGAAAATAGAAGCAATCTGGAAAGAGTTTTCTTATTATCTTCTCACCAAATCTGACAAATCTGCATCTAATTTGATTATGGAGGCATTCTGTGTGATTCATTTCTTCTTATCTGAACAATGAAGCAGGCTCATGTGATAGGTCCACTTTTATTCAATCTATTTCTTTAAAGCTAATGTTAAGGTTCAGGAAGTTACTCTGCAGTTGGTATAGGGTGTGTATAAGACTTTTCTGACCCACCCTTTTTCTTTAGTAAATCAATAATCTATCTGATGATTCCTGTGAAAGTTAGCCATAAATTATTATGTATTGACATCATCTATTAATAAGAATATTCCAGTTTATGGGTCACGTTGCATAATGCATAGAATTAACATTAATCTAAGGACTCTTATCTGTGCATTTTCCTTCCCAAGGCATTGCCAATTCATAGCCTTAGATTACAATTCAGGAAACTACTACAGTTGTGGAAAGCAGGAATCTGGTACAAATGCCCTTTTCTCTTTCCAACTTGGTTTCAAGATCTATACCACTAAGTAATACTGAACTATACGCGAAACTTGTGGCAGTTCTGAAAGAAGGATATGACAGTCTTTAGAGCTTTGGTTCCTTTAGCTCATCTATAGTGTGCTACATATGTGAGATTGTTAAATGTTAGTGAAAAAATGCTGTACTGATAGTATGAGTAGAAAAATGATAAAATAAGTTCAGGTTAAGAAATGAAAGCGTACAAAATTAAATAAATGGAATTTGAACACAATTTCCAAGTATGTAAAATAAATAAGACTGTATTCCTCAAAAAGATATTTTAAACAGTGGTACATTATAGACAATAGACAGGCACTTCTATCACTGGAGCCATTTGTTTGTAGATCCCAAGAGTTCTTTCTCTTCATTTTTCCTTTTTCCTTGTTCTATGTTCATAAAGACTGCTAAAATAAAACAATAAGAAAGCAGTATGATGTACTGGAAAAGTTAAAAGGTTTAAATTCTGGTCTCAGCTTCACTAGTTTTTAGTGTTGTAACCTTAGCTTAATTCTGTAAGCCAGACTTTCTTCAACTGTGAAATTGGGAACATAAGATACCTGCAACCTAGGGATATTGTAAAGATCTAATAATTTGTGTAAGAAAGTGACTATTGAAATGCCTAGCATACTCTGTATATTAAATAACTTTATTTTTAATAATTTCTTCAGTTTTGCTTGTACTGTCCTTGTCATTATTAAGTGAAACACACTTCCTAAGCAATCTCAACCATTTCCATAGCAGCAGCTACCTATCCTTTATGCTGGTGCTCAAATCTATATCATTGGTTCAGGGTTTTATTCTGAACTTGTTTCTACTTGTAAGTGTCCCGCAAAAAGCTCAAACCCAAAGTGAACTGTCTTTTCTTATTTTACCTCAAAATGTGTCCTTCAGTAACCTGGGGATCGCCTTAGGGCTTCCTTTTTCTTTCACCTCCATTTCCAGTATGTGGGCAGGTTTTATCAGGTCTACCGTCTCAACATCCCTTTAAAACATCATTGGTTTAGTCAGCATCTTTACCTCTTCCCCATGTCTTTGTTCAAGATCTTTGAACAAGATTTTCAATCTTGTTTTCCTTCAAATGAGTCTCACTGTCACCAAAGTAATTTGTCTAAAAACAAGGGTCTAAAGACAAGGGTCTTCTGGCATCCCTATGGTAAACAAAATAAGATCCAAATTCTTTAGTTTGATATATAGACTCCCCAGTATCTGCAAACATATTTGAACTCATATGCTTCTTCCTCCACTGTAAGCTCTGGATATCATGAGTTTGCAGTTGTCTACACATGTGATACTGTCTCATACTTTCTTGCTTCATCAGTTCTAGTCTTTCATGCCAGAATGGCCCTTCCACCTTATGCCCAGCTCAGTTATTTTATCAAACCACTGATGACCAGTTCATTTTTCCTGGAATCACTTAAGCATTACTCCAAGAAGCCCTCTCTGATGCCCTCTCCCTATATAGAACAAATCGCCTTTTGTGTGACCTCTTCCTATAATTTCTAATTCATTTCTGTTTACATAGTTGACTCCATTTCTGCCATTCGAGTTCCTTAAAGGTAACAACTGTATCTAATTCCTCATGGTGTACTCAGTCTGCATAGTCAGTTCAGGAGACAGATGCCACAATCAAAGTCTGTAATTTGAGAAGTGTTCAGTAATGAGACTTTTCTCAAAGGGTGTGAACAGGAATTTGGGAAACCAATAAGGAATAAGACAGAATCGGGAAGCTAACATAGAGGGAAGCCATACTGAAGGTAAGGGGAGAGAGTAAGTACAGAACACAGAGAAGATAATTATATGGAGAGGGCTTCCTGGGGCCCAAGAGCTGTGTGGCCATTTCTACAGGGATGCTGCCAACCTGATGTAAACCCTGTAGGGAAAGTAACTAGGGCAATAAATACTCCTGCTTCAGTGTCCTCCCTGCATGCCAATATTTCCCATATTCTGAACACAGTCCAGAAGCTGGAGGGAAATGCATGTAGGCTATTAATGTAGTACATACAGTTAGCCTTCGGGGAGTCCAGAGCACACTGGAACAACAAAAAATATATAGTACAGAATTTAAAAGAACCGACAGATCCTAATTGCTTAAAAGGTATATGTTGAATGAAAGTTCATTGAATGATTACTCATGTGCCTTTGAAACCTGTACAAAAATGGACAATAAAGAGTTAAGCACAAATGCTCCGAAATAGCATTTCTGCCAGCTTTATACAGGATTACGTTGTGCAGCCACTTAGCTGCTTCAGCAGAGAAATGCTTTAAAGGGAAAGAACAGGAAGCACTGGAGAAAAAGGTTTTGTCATATTTCCTGGGGGAGAAGTGTATTCCTGGTGGTGCTACCCAGAAGGTGGTCTTTTCTAACAAAAAGGTGATGTTTATGGAGGACAGATGGAAAAAAAATTAGGAAGGCCTGCATGCAAACACAAATAAGCAAGTAGACATAACAAAAGTGATGTCTAAATAAGAATACCAACAGCACAGGGATAAAGAGAAGTGAGTTTTAGTGACAGGTAGAGAAAAGCAGCAGCAGCATGACTAGAAAGGAAGGAGAAAATGGAGAAATAAAGTGAGATAATAAGGATTTACTGCAAGGAAAACAGGCAGTAGTATCAGGAGGAAAATGAGATATCTGCAGAAGGAATCTGTAAATCGCCCACAAAACTCATAACAACTGTGAGAGCCTTGGAATAGCATGTCTGCCAGCGTGGAAAGATTGTCCAGGAAATGACAGCCTGCTCACCCAGCAGGATCTGCAAGGACAATGAAGGCTCTTCAGGAAAACAACAAAATAAAGCCAAAAGAAGAGAAGAAATGGTTTGGGACCCACACTATTCAAATCCAGACTAATGAATTCCTAACAATTAGTTAGAGATGTCTCTCATTAACAGTACATGTACAAATTAATTCTTTGCTAAACTGATTATCATTTTAACATTCTGGGTATATGAAACTATACTCAAATAAATCAAATTGTCAGTTAAGCTTCTAATCATTAGGTGTCAAAATATCCCAGCCAGGTATTGTCTATGAAAAAATACATGACTTCATGGAAGTTAGAAAGGAAAAATTATGTGAAGCAGTGTGACACAGTGCTCAAGAAGTAGGCGTCAATATCAGACATACATTTATGTCAATTCTTGCTCTACCACATAGCAGATACATTAATTGTGTTTTAGTCTTAGTTTCTTCCTTTGTAAAATGGACATGGTGCTTGTTCTTCCTTCACAGATTTCTTATGATAATTAGAAGAGTTAAGACACTTTAAATCATACATAGTTAATGCATATTAACACAGTGCCTGGCACACATTAATTGTTCAAATCCTGAATTATTACTATTTCTGATGGAACCTACTTTTTATTTGATTTACATGAGGTTGAAAGGAAACTTTTGAAAAATTTTACATTTTGAGGATTGTAAAATATTGTGCAAATTTAGGATATCATTGGCCGGGTGTGGTGGCTCAGCACTTTGGGAGGCCAAGGCAGGTGGATCATCTGAGGTCAGGAGTTCAAGACTAGCCTGGCCAACATGGTGAAACCCCGTCTCTACCAAAAATGCAAAAATTAGCTGGGCATGGTAGTGCATACCTCTAATCCCAGCTACTTGGGAGGCTGAGGCAGGAGAATCACCCGAACCCGGGAGGCGAAGGTTGCAGTGAGCTGAGATTGTGCCATTGCACTCCAGGCTGGGCAACAAGAGTGAAACTATGTCTTGAAAGAAAAAAAAAATATATACACACACACACACACACACACACACACACACCCCTATTATATATAATTATTTACAATCTAGGGGGAGTGACTGAAAAAGTAGCTTAAAGATGGCAATTTTTAGCACATCAAGATGCCATATCTAAATTGTGTTGTTGGGTGGTTACATTGTATTGTAGTTACAGGGAAAGATAAATAAAGGATATTGTTTTATAAATTAACTACATATCAGTTAAACTATAACGTCATAATATCCAGTTATCAGTTTTTTCAATCATGTTTTTCTTGCGTTACATGGTTTGAAAAATAAAATATAGAGGAGCATATCCTATTTGTATTATCTAAATCATATTAATAGTTTCAAGAGTCATTCTACTTTACAAAGTTACTTTAAAGTGTTAGACACATAGTGAGTGCTTAATGAATATTAAAATTTTTTGACTAAACAGATGAGACTTGTTTTGATCAAAATTTTGGTATAAGTTAGGAATCAAGCATGTGGAAATAAAATCTTAGTGATTAATCATTTTTAAGTAGATGAAAGTCTTTGTAAAGATAACTAATGTACCTAGATGAAAAATGAACAGGTTTTGAATATTGAATTAATGGATTTGAGCTGAGAAAAAAATTATAACACATTCCACACTTGTATAATATACCACACCACTTCCCAGCTACCTCCAACAAAAAAAGATGAAAGTTAGGCCAAGATTTATTCTTGCTTAAAATAATACTTATCGCTGTGGAATGTCTTTGCCTTAACTCTAAAAAGTATGATTTTTGAGCCAAATCATTGTATTCTTTATTTCTATTTATTTATTTATATTTTCTCTAGAGTAATTGCAGAGAAATGTTTGAGAAATACCCTTGTTTAATCAGAAAAAAAAGCAAAGGAATGAATTAACTCTGGAGTACTTAAATAGAAATCATTGAAGCCACAGTGTGCTCAGGGCACTAGATATGCCTCCTTGGTGATTTTCATAGTTCTTACAACAAAACTTTTAAAATATGAAGAAATCTGAGGTCAAATATTTGAGTTATTTTAATCTAGAACTGAATTGTATATATTCTGTATCTAGAATATCCATAAAATTAATTCGAAGCCATCCTCTGTGCCAATGCCCCTGCATAAAATGACACACTATACTCTCTCTTCACTAACAATGACTCACTATAGCAGTGAAGTTACTTCTGAATTTGAGGTGTACAGGAAGAGAGCCAAATGGATGCGTGGTTTTTAAAGAACCCCAAGTGATTCTACTCAGTTTTCCTTCTTACTGTCTCCCTACTGAGAATCTCTGGATGGAAAATGAGAATTTCAATGATGTTAAATGGAAAATACATCTTCTGAAACACACACACACACACACACACACACACACACACAATATTTATCTTTATAACCTAACTGAGCACTTTTTGTTAGACATATTTTGACTACTTTAAATGCATTGTCTTGTTTGAACTTTAAAATAGCTTTAAGAAGTTGACGTTATTTCCAACTTTGCAGGTGAAGTGCCTAGACACAGAGAAGTTAAAATACTTAAGATTGTAGAGTAAGTTAGCGGTCGAACTGAGGTGTGAACCTATGGTGTCTGGTTTTAAAGCTTGCACTCTAAACCATGAGGCCACGTTGCAAAGAAAATGTATTTTGGCTAACATATAAACAAATCTGATTTTTTTTTTTTACATAAAATGAGTGATTGTGTTGCTTGATACCACTCTGTTCTTGCTTATGCTGCCAAGCCTGCCCTTCTACTTTTTCTTTCCTTGCCCAACTTCTATCCATCCTGCAAGATTCACCTGAGTTACAACCTGCTTCAAGACTTCCATGGAACAAACAAAAGGCTCTAGTCTTCCCCACATAACTCCATCAGAGTTCTGTATTCGTTCCTTCTCCAACAAAATTATCACAAGTATCATGTGTCAGGCTCTGTGCTAGATATACACATCATTTAAATTGCTCATTTAAAAAAATCTCTAGTTTTGATGGCAAGGCTTTATTAAATTTTGCCTCTCTGGAGTCTGGCAAAATGGCTGGCACACAGACTGCTTATTATTTCTAAAAGTTAAATAAAGATTAATATGTTGTATCTAGTTACATCAATATCAGTGATCCACAGTAATAGATAAGGCCTTTCCAGAATACCAGAGAATGTAGGCAGAGATTCAGACAGAACTGTAAGCCTCTGCTATAACCAGTTTCCTGTAATTTGTTTCATTAGTATGATAAATGTTTTTAAGTACTTCTATGTGTCAGGTCCTATGTTAGGCACAGAAGAGAATATTCCAAAAATGAATAAGGTTTATTCTCAGCCCACCAGGAGTATATATTCTAATGGAAGAAATAGAGTATATACTGGGCTATTTTAAATGAGTGTGATAAGGACCACCATAATACAGTTACAAGAAAAAAATCACTTTGAATTGAAGTGATTCAAGAGTACTTCCAAGAAAAACAGGCTTCTGGATTGCAGCTTAGAACTCCTCTTGGTGCCAAAGGGAACTTCAGGAACAGAGAAGAGCCTAAATAGAAACATTGTAGAGGAATAATATTTTGAGATATTAACTAAGATTTGTCTCCTGCATATATTTTATTTTACTTTTTGTCCCCTTTCCTATTCTCCCTACTATATTAGGGGAGAGATCTCACAATATGCAAAGAAACCCCTCTTTATTTTCAAAACCCAAAGACTTCAAATCTCAAAACACAAGGATTTTGCAGTGGAAGAAGCTAAGCCCTGAACCATTAAAGGCATAAAGTTTATTCCATAAACAAGGAATAAAGAACCAGACCTCCCCACACAGGCTACATGAGGATTCCACTAAGTAAAATGAAAAATAATGCAGGAGGAAGCTAGGGCTTAGACACTGGTAGGTTTCTGGAAAGAACCCCTAATTCTAATCTACCATAACTTTGGAAGATATAATTAAATGCCTAGATAGGATTGAGATACCTAAACCCAGATGGGTCCTATTTAAACCTAAAAATAAGAATAGTAAGATCTAGCCTTGATCAAGAACTTAATAAGGCCAGACATTATTCTTACCAAATTTTATTTGAGTAATAACCAGATTTTGAAGGAATTATCACTATAGTTTCACCATTTTGTGATGACAAAACCAGGTCACAAAGAAGTAATTTGCCCAAAGTCCCTCAATTAGAAATAGCAGAGTTAGTATTTGAACCACAGAAGTCTGATTCTAGATAGTGAAAAGGCCAAGGTAATGCTTTCCTTCTACCTTCTAGCGGTTTGCTGAAAGTAAGCTGACAATAGACAGATTCAGAGGAGAAAAAGGCATACAAAATGTATTTAAAGCAGACTAACATTGAGCCATACACAAAGTACAGGATTTAAAGAGGGGCCAGATGGTTGAGACTTTCAAAATTTCTATATTTGGGAGAGATGTAGAAAGACTTTATTTTGTAAATAATACTCTTGGGAAGCTGGATGAGACTGACAAGTTAGGGAAACCTAGAGGTGGAACTACACAGGAACAAAGGTGGTCTTTTTATGCAGATACAATTTCTTAGGTAGTCTCTTGAAGAAGCTGCTCTCAGAAGAATAGATGAAAATCTGTCTGGGTGTAGTGATGACTTTTAGTTATCTTCTCTCCAGTGATTACTGTTTCCTGGCTTGTTTGTCTGTTTTGATGAGATTATTAGAGAAGAACTGTCTTAATGTAATTCCATTTCTTTAGGAAAGTTACTTACCTAGCCAGATAAGGAAATTCCAGAGAAAGTCTCTCCCGGTGCTTCAGGAAAGTAAGAGCATCCGAGAGACAGGGGGCCTGGGAAAAGTCAGAGAGAGACCTTAAGGCTGCCACTTTAGTTCAGCATGCCAAAGCACCATGTTTTGGGGTATCATTTTCTGAGCCTCAACAATAGGGCTCAAAATCACCGTGCTAACTGAGGAAGACAGAATTACCTAAGATTTTATTTCTAACACCAGCTAAGATTAAAGATCAACATGAAAACAATGAGTTCAGTTATGAAAAAAGGAAATAAGTTATATTTTTTTGTTGAATAACTGAACTGTGGACAAAATCATAATGACAGCTTTTCCATGAATGACTTTTTAATCTCTCAAAATGTTTCTGTGAATGTAACTATTATTATCAATTTAAATATGAAAAAGTAGATCACATATGTAAATTCATCTGAAATTTCATGGTTAGTGTATAGCTCAACAGTATTTGTCCTCATGCAATTTGACTCCCAAATCTATGTTCTCAATCACCATATCATTGATGTGCTAAAGAAATGGTCACAGAGGTATACATTAAAATGTGCTGCTCAGGCCAGGCACGGTGGCTCATGCTTGCAATCCCAGCATTTTGGGAGGCCGAGGTGGGTGAATTACCTGAGGTCAAGAGTTCAAGACCAATCTGGCCCAACATGGCCAAATCCCGTCTCTACTAAAAATACAAAAAAAAAATTTAGCCGAGCGTGGTGGCGGGCACCTATAGTCCCAGCTACCCGGGAGGCTGAGGCAGGAGAATAACATAAACCCAAGAGGCGGTGCTTGCAGTGAACCTAGATCCCACCACTGCACTCCAGCCTGGGCGACAGAATGAGACTCTGTCTCAAGGAAAAAAAAAAAAAAAATTAGCCGGGTGTGGTGGCGGGTGCCTGTAATCCCAGGTACTTGGGAAGCTGAGGCAGGGAGAATTGTTTGAATGTGGGAGGTGGAGGCTGTGGTGAGCCAAGATCAAGTCACTACACTCCAGCCTGGGCAACAGAGTGAGACTCCATCTCAAAACAAAACAAAACAAACAAACAAACAAAAACTGTGCTGCTTAGATTTCCTGCTCTAGGGAACATCACTGACTGATGGCCTCAGGCACTTTCTATTGAATGGTTGTTCCCATTCAATACTGACCGTGGCAAGACAACGTATGGGACTTCTCCAACTTAGATTTTGTCCCTAGAAGGCTCCTCATCAGCCTACCCAAATCTTTACTGGGCTGTGCTACAGTTTGAGACTCTTCCTACCCAATCCACTTTCTTCTCTTTCTCCTCTCACAGCTAACAAACTTATATCATATCTAAAGCCTACCCTCACACTCTGGCTGCTTATTTCCTCCCCAAATCTCTCATCTGTCACGTTCTTTTTTGGCATTTGGCTTTCTGTGGACCCCACTAATGAAGTAGTAGAGAGATGAGAGTGATGTGGAAAAGACATGATACATGAGAATTTGGCTATGGCCTACTAACCACTCATTTTCAGTGAAAGGTGAATAATGAAGAGTCCTTGACACAAGACCCAATTGCTGAAGATTTCACTGGGTGATGATCTACCTTGCAGGTATAATGGTTCAAGCATTTGAAAGATAATCAATTTGGCTAGTTAATATTAAATTGTATTGATACTGATTCCTTGTAGAGGGTAAGAAACTGAGGGCCACTAGCAAGTAGTTAATAAGTGTGAGAGCCAAACTCTTGATAGCCTACCAAAAGCCTTTTTCTCTTGGAATGGAAGAAAACCGTAGTTAAGTAGTATACCAAAGATCCAACAAAGTCAATGAGATCCAGAGACCTTAGAATGCTTGGCAAGGGCAGTTCTGTTATGCTAGACTTAGGGTCCTGGTTTGGAAAATCTGGAATTTTGAAATATGGGATGGGCACATGACCCTGAGGATGTTGGCTCTGCACAATCCCCTGATCCCTCAGAGCATGCAGTGGAATCCGACAGCATTTCTCAATGTACTTTGCAAGAATTAGCTGGCATGTACCATCAAGGGTCTGCAAAGTAGCCTTGGGTTTGTATTTAGAAAATGCCTAATCATAAGGGCCAGAAAATAAGACTGAGTAAGGAAGAATTCATTGACTTGGGGGCACATTCTCTAGACTTAACGTTCTCCAGATTTAACATCCTGGCAAAGGACCCCAGGCAATGATCTATCTTGTGGATCAGCTGAGGCAGCTTGCTTTCTTTCTTTCTTTCTTTCTTTCTTTCTTTCTTTTTTTCTTTCTTTCTTTTAAAAATATTTATTTATTTGTTTATTTATTATTATTATACTTTAAGTTCTAGGGTACATGTGCACAACATGCAGGTTTGTTACATATGTATACATGTGCCATGTTGGTGTGCTGCACCCATCAACTCGTCATTTACATTAGGTATATCTCCTAATGTTATCCCTCCCCTCTCCCCTCTCCCCACAATAGGACCCAGTGTGTGATGTTCCCCTTCCTGTGTCCATGTGATCTCATTGTTCAGTTCCCACCTATGAGTGAGAACATGCGGTATTTGGTTTTCTGTTCTTGTGATAGTTTGCTGAGAATGATGGTTTCCAGCTGCATCCATGTCCCTACAAAGGACACAAACTCATCCTTTTTTATGGTTGCATAGTATTCCATGGTGCTTATGTGCCACATTTTCTTTAAATGGAGTCTCACTCTGTCGCCCAGGCTGGAGTGCAGTCTTACAATCTCCGCTCACTGCAAGCTATGCCTCCTGGGTTCATGCCATTCTCCTGCCTCAGCCTCCTGAGTAGCTGGGACTACAGGCGCCTGCCACCACTATGGCTACTTTTTCAGTATTTTTAGTAGAGACGGGGTTTCACCGTGTTAGCCAGAATGGTCTCGGTCTCCTGACCTCATGATCCGCCCGCCTCAGCCTCCCAAATGCTGAGATTACAGGTGTGAGCCACGGCGCCCGGCCTGAGGCAGTTCTTTCTTAGAACTTTGTTATAATCCAAAACTCATCCTGCCCAGCCTTCCATCCTAACCTGTCTCCTTACACAGATGTCAGACATCCATTATGTCCTGAAAGCTTCTCACAAACTTTTATGCTCCTTCCTGCAATAAATCTCTTGCATCTCTTATCCTGTCCTATTATCTGCTTCTAGGTGGACTTATACTAACAGAAAAAGTAAACACAGCTGTAGTTTCCATAGGAGAAAAACGGAAAATGAGGCTGGAAACTATGCTCTGGAACTGGTTTCGCACCTTAAAACCCAGGCTGAGGAATTATGTCTCAACCTACTGAGAAAACTGGTGAGATTTATAGTTAGCATTTAACATAAACAAAATTTGTTGTCAGTATCATAATTTGGGCTGAAGGGCAGGGAAATTAAAAAAAAGGTTAGAAATCAAACATTTGAAAGTTGCTTAACATTCAAAAATGTGAGGTATTGATGCAAGTGTTTAGTGTGGGTGTATGAGATAGTTATATTAAAAAGTTTGACTAAGCAATGGCAAATAAAGGAGCTCAATAAGTCTCTCTCTCTCTCTCTCTTTTTTTTTTTTTTTTTTTTTTGCTTTGCTTTGGACCTGTTTGAGAAATGTGAAGGCCCAGTTAGGAGGCTTTTCCATTTACTTCAATTAGCAGCGCTCTGGTAAAATAAAAGATTGGACAAGAGTTCATTTAAGTTAAGGAAATGTTAACAGATTGTACATGAAAAGTTAACACATTTGCAAATGAATATCCTGTCACCACAGATCTGTTGATGCCTGACAAAATATGATTAAGTAACAATTAAAGGAGTACTATTTGCCATTGGATAAAAAATATTTCCAGGGCTGAAGTTGGGGTGGAAAGGATATCTCAACAGGGTAGGCTTCTCTCAAAGTTGTTAAAGTTTGTTCAGTTTAGTTTAGTTTTTTGTTTTTGTTTCTCTTTTTGCTTTTTTTGCCCTCAGTACTTTCCATTACTTGAAATGCTTTTTTTTTCTTTTTTACAAAATGCATAATTCATAAATGCATCAATTTTTTTTAAAGCAAAATAAATTGAAATTAAGTCATGCTGATATCATCAACTTTTAACATAGACGAGGCTTATTCAGATGTATGCTTGTTTGGTGTCCACTTTCTTTAGAGTAATATTTTGAGAAAAATCATATTTTATGTAGTTACCTAAGTTTGTGACACTTGCATTTTGTGATATGAACTCTAAAATGTTACCTTTTCTGGGATAAATAATGTAGTTGACCCACTCAGGTGACTTTTCATCCTAAACAGGAGGTGTACAAGTGACTGAGTATTAAATTAAGTATTATGGACCAATAAAAACAGCAGTAGCTATATTTGAACTATCCACTATGAAATGTTATAAGAATCTTTTCTGTCAATTAATCAGTTAGGCTTTTAAGATGTACATGTTTTAATGTTATCAATGCTATAAACATAAAGTCTTTATTTTAGGATGCCACTCCTTTTTAAAAATCAGTGTTTATGTAATGTATGCATGTGTGCCTGTATGTGTATTATACTAATGAGTCAGGAATTAACAATTTGAAAATTGTAAATATGAATATAGATCCATTAAGTCTAAACTTAAAAAAAAAATCTGTTTTATTTAGTTTGAAAGCTTTCATTATCACAAATAAAAGAAACCATGAATTTCTTACAGGTATATTTAAATGTTATACTTCTTAGATTTCATGATAATGTCTGTTGGATCAAACTTTTCATTTTATCTGTAACAAAGATCTGCCTATTTTAATCCAAAAAAAAAGTCTCTTAACTGTTTGAATATAAAGAGAAACCTAACTCAGAATTCAATAAATTATTCTTTCTTTGCATTACCTATTTTAGGTGTTTTATTTTTACTCATACATTTATAATTTATTTGTCTATATTAATATAAAATTATCTTAGATTATACAGTTATTTTCTCTATTCTGAATTGGAGAGCAAGAGAGAACAGTCTTTACGTGTTCACAAGAGTCAAATATAAGCCATATCTTTATAAAGTGAACATCTTCTTTTAGTTATTTTTTTCTATGTTAAATACTGACATGTTGGGCAACAATTAAAGTATGAATTCAAACACTTGAGAAAACTGCTTTATTTCTCCAACAATATCATTAGGCTCCAGTTGCTATGTAGTTACTTCCTCTTTCTCTACTTAATAAATTAAAAAAAAACAAATAAAATAAACAATAATAAATAACTAAGTTTTTTAAAAGAAATTTAAGTGCCAGGCACATTATGAGTTTCTCTTTACCCATGTAGTGGACAGTTAACTGTGTTTCTCTGCCCTGTGTATATTCCTCCTTATTGTGGTAACAACTCTCCACTTTTTCTCCGTACACTGGCCCTCCTCTCTTTCCAATCCTGTTGGGTCAGTTGGGCTGGTTTCACACCCGTAGCCCTGCGGGGAGGGAGGGACTGAGCACATTTCCCTCACCTGTCCTGCTTGAAAACTGCATTCTGTCTCCTTGATCAGTGATTCAGGGATAGGTAAAAAAATTTATGATGAGCCAAATGAGGATTTCTCTCTCTCTCTCTCTCTCTCAGAAACATTTTGCTGAGTTGCAACTGAAATGCGGTATGACTGGAACTGCTGGTGACCATGTTGTCACTGAGAGTGAGACTCTGCCTGAAAATGATACTAAAAAGAGTGAAGCACAGATGAGGGACAGAGGGAAAGACATCTGACAATATCCCCTAAGCACCCAGACGTAGCCTTGCTGATTACTGGACTTTTCAGTTACACAGGTCAGTAAGTTCTTATTTTTCTTTAAGCCAACTTACTTAAAAGTGCCATTTACTGCTTAAATAGGCCATTTTAATTAGGTTCATCTATAGAGAATAACAGAAAAAAAGACAAGGAAATGATACCTAAACCAACTTCAGTGGAACTATAGCCATCTCTGTTAAAACTCTTCAGGGTAGGGATTTTTTTTCATATGATAGAGTGGCATGAAGTCGAATGCTTTCCTTGCTGCCTTATGCCCAGTGGAAGTTGACATCTGTCAGTCAAACAAGCCACATATGCCTGAATGACCAAACATTATGTAAAAGGGACCTGAACTGCTACGGAAATTGTTGTCTTTATTTTCTAAGGATCTTCTGACATCTGCTTTTTAAATTAGAAACAAGTTTTTCAAAAACTTAGTTTTCCATTTTAGCCTGTGAATTTGCTACACCCATTCTTTCACATCAAATATTATGTGGCATTACTTCAAAGTACCTTTTGTATACTGGATTTTCTCTTTTTTTCCCATCCTATTTCAGTTTGGGGGATTTCTAGAGACATTTCTTCACGGTCATGGGTTCTTCTTCACTCGGCTGCATCTCTGAAGGCATTTTTAATGTTACTGTGTGTTTCGTTTCTAATATTCCTATTTGAGCTTTCCTCATCGTCGCCATCTCTCTGCCGAAGTCACCAATTGGGTCTTGCATGTTGTTCCCTTTTTCAATTAGAGCCAATGTTTAGGTACATCTTTTCTTGGTAAGTTAGGGCACAACATGTCTCTTCTCTGTAGCTGCCTCTTGTTAGGCTTGGGGCCAGTTGGTGTCATGTGACATCAGCACTCTCATAGGCTCAAGAAAAGTCATGAATTTGCAGTTTGTCTAGGTTTTTTCATTGTAAAGTTGGTAGTGATACTCTCTAACCCCCTGCATGCCTAAGTGGAAGCAAGACTCATGTATGCAGGATTTAGACTTTGACCTTTTCAACAACAAAAAAAAACATATTAAGCCAGCTAGCACTACCAGCCATGGTTTACCTTCTCCAATTTTGCCATCTTTGTCTTCATAGCAATGTTGGTATAACCATTTACATATTGGGTTACATATAGTTGTATTATCTGATAAAATAATAGCAAAAATAGGAAAATAATTTTGCTGTCCCAGAAATAATAAATAAGAATTTTCTCATGAGCATAATGTAATTGAGTTAAAGGTGAACAACATTAAAGTATGCTGAAACTAGTAAACCTTTGGCTTCAATCATTCTCATTGGGTCGAATCAAACAAAGTGTAGGTTGAATCATGAGGCAGCAAATACAATTAAAGAATCTGTGTAAAATGCCGTTAAAGTTGGTGGCTAAAATTTGATTTGTATTTTAGGATGTTTGATCTTGTCTGAGTTTTCTGAAAACAGAACCTTTCATATATAAACCTACTGCTCATCTTCTATACAATCAACATTTGCACTCATTTCTATAAGGAATAGTGTGATCATAATGGATAGAATTTTACTGAAAAGGCTATCAGACTCATCATAAATTGTTTTCTTCATCCCAGAAATAGTGTTGTGTTCATGTAGACTCAATCATAGATACAATGGTATTGTGTATGCCTGTGTGTTGTGTGTGTGTGTATGCATATACATGACTAATTAATAAAAATAGATCTTTCAAGTTAACCAAATAGAGTTATCATACAATTATACAGAAATTAATGATCCTATTAGAATTCCAGCTAAGATCTCAGTTATCTGCCTCTTCCCTCCTGCTGCGTACTTGTCTATTAACCCTTCAATATAATGTAATATAGGAGCCACATATTATTTCTCTTTCCTTCCTTCTGTCTT
Source organism: Trachypithecus francoisi (assembly GCF_009764315.1). NCBI lineage: Eukaryota > Metazoa > Chordata > Mammalia > Primates > Cercopithecidae > Trachypithecus > Trachypithecus francoisi. The sequence continues at coordinate 100,879,410 of NW_022681454.1, forward strand.
TTCTTCCCTCCTGCTCGCTCCTCTTCTCTCTTCCTTCTCTTTCCTTTGTTTTCTCTTTCTTCTGTTTATCCCTTTTAGTCCTTTCTTCCTTCTTTGCTTCATTTCATTCATTTTTTTCCTGCCCACTATCAATTTTTATTTCTGTTTCTAAAAAACAAACCCTGGTTTTCCCTGGAGAACTACTTTTCTTTCATTCTCAGTAAATGTCATAGCAAGAGGCAGTACCCCCTGGCCCAATTTTAGGGATAGGCTAAGATTAACCAAATCTTTGCTTAGCCTCCTTTGCAGCTAGTTATGGCTTGAGCACATGATTCAATTCAGCCAAATAGATCCATCCAGTATTAATTCTGATATTTTTTTCTGAACTTGTCAGGAACAAAAATGGTTCCCTATACAGAAATCATTAGCAATGGAAAATAAACTGTCAAAGTGCTAAAGGCCACACAAAAGACATAGATAAAGCCTCAGAATAAAGCCAACTGAGAGTACCGAAAAGACAAAGAAAATAGGATAAAATAACATGAGTTTTACTTTAGTCTTTCCTCAGGACATTTCAGTCATCTGAGATGCAGTCCCCTTTATTGTTTCATCCATTGTGAGTAGTTACACTTTCTACCTTTTTAACAGAATAACTTAGTATGAAATAAGATATTCTAAACAGCTTCATTCTCATAGAAACGATTTACTCTTCTAGACAACAGGAAGGCTGGATATATGGAGTCGAACCATCTGATTTAGTGGTTCTATTTTAGCACATCAACAAAAGACTGGTAAAGTTAGGAATAAGGTTATAAAGATAAGGAAAAATTCGCTTTTTATATTATCTGTTTTTCTTTCATTCTTTCACTACATAACTCTGATGTAAATTGTAATCTGACTATAAGCTTCAAAGTAAGGAGTGACACACTTTATTTCCTTTTAAATACTTTAGGACCTCTAGTGAAATGCCTTTTCAAACTATAGCCCATCATTAAAAACCTATTTACTCACTCACTATTCTCTAAACAAACCTTTAAGTACTCTACTAAATTAGGTTCACCTGGAAGTCATATGTTACTTCTCTATTTAAAAGTAAGTAGATGGAATACTCACCTACAATATAAGTATCAAAATGATCCAAAAGGTCTGTTCAAGGGACACTCCAGTAGCATTGAATAGTTTTACTTTCTTAGAGTTCATAAAGTAAGATATATTAACTTAATGTCATTAAAAATGCAAATTTATCTTTCAATTACAATTGATATTTTAGAGTTTACTGTGGGTGACAGCTGTAGAGACAATTAAAGAATTCTATTTAAAGCTACTTCAAGCAAATAACAGCTATACCAGATTTCCCCATCCAATGGAATTTCTTTTAAAGATAGAAAGGATCAGCAGTCATTTTTTTATCTAAATCAAGAGCAGGTTTATTTACCTATTATATGCCACTTCCGCTAATAACATAAGGAATGTATACATAGATTATGAAATGAAAGATATAAATGTACAGCATTGGCAGCATGTGTGATGATTACCCACAAGAATTAATCAGCATTTCTCATGCCATACACAATGCAGTTAGAATAGAAACAGCAAATCTGTTCAAGGAATGCAAACAAGCTGCATAAAAGGCTAAACAAGTAAAAGTATATCATCAACTATGACTCAAATTACATCTTTAAATTGTGTGCCAGTTTCCTTTAAATTAGCTATTTAAGAACTTGGTCCACGATAGACTTCATAAACTGGGAAGTGTTATATGTTCTCAGGTTCACAATTTTGTTATAATGTCAGTGTGAGAATTGCATTTAATAGTTCTGCTTATAAATTAACCCTTACTTATACAAGTGATATATTGCTGTGGATATTTATGTATTTGTTAGTTATGGGATCTGTTGATAAGCCTCAGAAGTTCTGTAGTCATCCATGGTGACAATGTGGCCCAAGCTCCTAAAGAAAGTGTAGATTGTAGTTTTATTCCTAAGTTATTTTACAACTCAATTTTTTTCATTCTTGATATTTTTGTAACATTCTTAACATTTTCTACCAAGTTGCGAAATCAACCATTTCAGTTTTTGTTGTAGTCATTGCTTCTTTTCTTGTTCCGGATATATTGGGGTCCTTGGGATTTTAATGGGCTGCAGCAATTACTATTCAGTTCTTTGGGATTTGGAGCTAGTCACTCTTTAGTCCTCAGAACTCAAGTGGTAAGGATTCAACTGACATCTTGTGCTATGTAAAGATTCTGTCCGATAGCAGGTTTTAAAATGAAACTTAAGTCTAAGAAAATTCTGATGTGAAATACTTTCTCTTCCCATGTAAAATATAAAGAAATAATTTTGTACTAACCATTTCCCCGGGAATGCATTTTGGCTATTAGTGAAAATGTTTATGATAAACTCCGTAAAGTCTAGAAGGTAAAAGAACAAGAATAGTAATTAGTGAAAACACTGCATTCGAATATTTCAATAGTCATGAACCAACTTCTTCCCTTGTAAAGGAAAGTTTAGGCAAAACTGAAAATCATATTATGCCTTTATTGTGATTGTGAGTACACCCAAATTCATCTCAATTCTCAATTTGTAGTTTTTAACATCTACCCACTTTTCTGTTCAAACATTTCAGTGCCAGAGATGTTAAAATAGCAATAGTAATCTCATCTCCTTTAATGCAATTGCCAACAAAGAATATTAGGACAGGTAGATTGTGTTACACAAATTTTAGTAGAATTGTGCTTAATTTTTTAAATACACAAATTACACTCAGCATCAAACTTTTAACTTATGTATTTATATATGCGTTGAGAAAAATATTGTCATGTACAGTGTAATTATTGCATCAGAATGTTGTGTATGGATAAACATAAATAAACAACTACATGCTTTTACATGCAGTGGAAAAGGGATAAATTGAGGGGGATGAATAAACCACCTGTGGATTAGAGTAACTAATAGTTAAAGGAATATGGGTTACCAGGAAAAGGAGGAACTGAAATAATTCACTTGCAGAACTTATCCTTGAGTTTCCACTTATTCTCTACTTTGTTCAGTAGGGGAGATGGGCAGCAACCATGTGATAATTATAGGGAAGGTGAAGGTACAATTGTTGTAGGTGAGCCCCAGGTCTGACTTTGACTTTCTCCCTTGTATGTATCCACAATCACTGATTTCATAATCTCATCCAGGCTCATTATTTTTAAATACCATCTGTATCTCCAGTTTATAAATGTACCTTTAACTCTAAGTCCATATATTCAGTTATATACTTGGTATCTTCATTTGAGTGTGTTAGAAGCAGCTTAAATTGTGTATGGCCATAAACAAAATTTAGTCTTCCCCATCTCAGTAGATGGTAGCTGCATTTTTATAGTTGTCCATGTCAAAAACCTGAAGTCATTATCGATTATTCTCTTCTTTACATACTTAAATCCTGATTTGTCTACAAATCCTGTTGCCTTTATTTCAAATTATATGCTGAACTCAACCTCTTTTTGTTTTCTACAACTTCCACTGCTAACACCCTATTTCCACTATCTTCTTTCACTTGGATTACAGAATTAACTTCCCCAAACTGGTCTCCCTCTTTTCCCCTTGACCTTCGATAGCCTATTCTTAACACAGTAGCCAAGGTTGTCCTTTCATAATATACATCAGATTATGTCTTCTTCTAATCAAACCCTCCAAAGATTTCCTTTCTCACACTGAGTATAAGTCAAAGTGTTTAACATGGCACACTACACAATCTTGTCTCTTTTTTAACCATAGTTTTTGCTATTCTCTTACTCACTGCACTTCAGACACAATGGGTTCCTTCCGGACCCTGAAAATTCCAGACCCATTCTTGTCACGAGGTCTTCATATTTGTTAATTCCCTTTGCCAGGTAGGCTATTTCTAAGGTATCCATGTGGCTTACTTCCGTGCTTCTTTTGTGTCTTATTTCCAATGTCATCTTCTCAGCTAGGTTTTTCTTAACTACTCCTTTAAAATTCCAATCATCTTCCTTACCTTCTCAGCTTACAGGTATCCTAATCAACTTCATGTCCCCACCTAAACTGCATTCATAACACATATTACCACGTGACATTTGTATGTATATATATTTTTATATATGCATATATGCATTTATATGTGTGCATGTATATTTACTTACTACTTAATAACATCTTTTCTTCCACTAGAAAGGAAACTATGAGTTGCCTAGATAAATGGAGAGAACATGGTAAACATTTATGGAATGAAATAATTCATCAATAATTGCTATGAAGAGGTATAAGGTACTTCGAGAGCCTGTAATAGATAAGTTTTGGCCGAGCACGGTGGCTCACGCCTGTAATCCCAGCACTTTGGGAGGCCGACGTGGGTGGATTATGAGGTCAAGAGATTGAGACCATCCTGGCTAACACAGTGAAACTCTGTGTCTACTAAAAATACAAAAAAAAAAAAAAAAAAAAAAAATTAGCCAGGCATGGTGACTGGCACCTGTAGTCCCAGCTACTCCGGAGACTGAGGCAGGAGAATGGTGTGAACCCGGGAGGCGGAGCTTGCAGTGAGCAGAGATCATGCCACTGCACTCCAGCCTAGGCGACAAAGCAAGACTCTCACAATAAATAAATAAATAAATAAATAAATAAATAAATAAAAATAAATAAAAGCGAATAAAAATAAAAATAAAAATAATTAGATGGGTTTTGACAGTCACAATAATTAGGAAGGAATTGCTTCTAAAAAAGGAATCAAAAAGTTCTGAAGAATGAAGAGGCATTATCCAGGAGGAGAGAAAAGGAAAGGGGATTCTAGGTATTAAGAACAACATGAGTAGCCGGGGGTGGTAGCTCATGTCTGTAATCCCAGCTACTCAGGAGGCTGAGGCAGAAGGATTGCTTGAGACCAGGAGTTGACGGTGCAGTGAGCTATATTCCATCACTCACTCCAGCCTGGATGACAAAAAAGAGCACCATGAACAGAATGTTCTGAGGTGGGAGGGAAAGCCCATCTTGTAAATGTGGGAAACTCCAGTTTTTATTTATATGTATAAACAGGACTTGCAGAGACTGGAAGAAAGTCCAAGTGGCTGGAACTTAGAGAGAAAGGAGTGACATGATATGCAATAAGATTGCAGAGCCAGACCACAAATGGCCTTACAGATCACATTTTGGGTTTTATTCTAATAACAATGGGAAGTCATTGATGATAAACATGGAATCACATAAACGTGTGTGTGTTGTGTTTTTTGTAAAAGGTTAACTCAAGCTGAAGCATAGAAAATATGTTGAAGACAGGTAAGAATAAATGGAAGGAGAATATTGTGGTAGCTATGAAAGTAATCTCCATGAGACACGATAGCAGCTCGGACTAAGTATTTCTCAGCACTTTGCACTTATCCTCTTCTTTCCCGCCATTCCTAATCTCTTTGTCTTTACTTCTAGGACTATTCAGGTCTTACCTCCTTCTCTCAGTTGGAAAGTGTTGAAATCAAAGAGCTTCACTCTACTATTTTCTACCACTTCTCCACATGTTGCCTGCTCTTTTCATAACAAATGTTTTCCACAGTTATTACGTATTTGTATATTTGTTTTAGCCATTTGGTTGAGTTCCATGGTGATGGTAGAGTGTTGGGAATCATATTTTGTTCATCTTGATATCCTCAGTAGCTGCTACATTAAAGACACATGATAATATTTGTTGAATAAATGAGAAATTACGTCAATTGGTAGTCTGCCAACACAACAAAATGTTCCTAATGTTCTTCTCAGTACTGCTCTGTAGACATCATAAATTCCTTTGAGATAAAGGCTTTATAGTCAAAGCATATATGCTCCAGATCAAGTTATATATTAGTGTTGTATGTGCACTCGATGTTCAACTATACAAACAGCCCAACAGAATATAAATATGCCCCAAATGTTCAAATTATATGAAGATAAAGAAAGTATTAGGGAAATAAATTATACACATAATTTTCAATAAAATTCCTCAAGTGGTTAAAGATAGCATACAGTGAACTAAAGTGGCAACTCATTAAAGCATACCTAACAAGCCCAAAAGAGTTTATGTGACCTCACCAAATTTTCTAATTCCCAAGGAATAGGTCAAGCATTATAAAATGTTGAATCATCTAATTTAATTTCAACTGTACAATAGCGACAGAATCCTTTCCCCTAGAGATTCTTAATAACCTAGACCAGCCCTCAGCTATTCTAGAGCATGGCCTAAACTCTGTTGAATAAAACACACACATATATACACAAGTTGATCTACCTACACAAACACACACATTTGTGTGTATGTCTGTATATGTACATACACATATTAATTCAATATTAATGTTTTAAATAAAAGTATAAGGCAAGTCATGGAAACAACTTTTTAAAAAAGTTGTTAAAAGATAAAATGAATAAGGATTTTTAGTTACATTTGTTTTTGGATAGTATCAATGGTTAACTAGTACCATTTAAATGTTCTTTACCAATTTCCCTTACAACTATGCAGTTTTCTGGAAGCTGTAGAATTTTAAATAGATTACCTTTCAGAAAAGTTGTAAAGAGAAGATCATAACTCCAACCAGGCAAACATACTCTCCTACCATCTAACTGTTAAAGAAGTCATGCAACTCATTTCAGTATTAAAAATACTTTATACTTATGTTAGACATAGAATAGTTTTTAAAGTAGTGTTCTTGGAAAGAGATACATACATTGCTTCCAATTTGTGAAAGTATAACACCTGTTAACCAGAATGTTTTTTTGTCATAAGTAATATATTTTAAACAAAGCACAGACCTACCTAAAAAGATAATTTGGTTGATACTTCATTTTATATAAATACATTGAAATTAAGAAACATTGACTTATAAACTGGCCCTAAAAATCTGAATTTTAAAAGGCACAAAGATAGATCACAAGCTAAGCTATTAGAATAAAAGATTAAAAACAACATTTTGAAATAAGCAAAAATTTTATCTATAACTATGCTACTTATATAGCGTATGCAAATATAACCTTAAATTTGTGCTCACTTTGTTTACTTCAAATAATATTTTCTTCTCCATTAAAAAAGACATAGTATCCTTAACACACACAGGAACAGAAAACCAAGTATCACATGTTTTCATTTATGAGTGGGAGCTAAATGATGAGAATACAGGGACACATAGAGGGGAACAACACACACTGGAACCTTTCAGAGGGTGGAGAGTGGGAGGAGAGAGAGGATCAGGAAAAATAACTAATGGGTACTAGGCTTAATACCTGGTTGATGAAATAATCTATACAACAAACCCCCATGACACAAGTTTATCTATGTAACAAACCTGCACACGTACCCTGGAACTTAAAAGTTAAAAAAGAAAAAGAAAGAAGAAAAGACAAGAGTGGAAAAAAATGGAAAGCAGTTTCTGCAGAAAATACAGAAACAAAAACAACTTTCACCAATAAACACATTTGAAAAAAATACGTTTGTGCAAAGTTCATATGAAATTATTATCAGACTCAATATCTAAATAAGTTACAGATATTCCTTGCCCCACTTGCCTTTTTGGTTAATTCAAACTCTCTTGAAATATTATTCTTTTATCATTACATATGAACATCCAAGTAGTTGTATCTTTGATGATTTAAATTAAAAAATAAGTATTACCTTGAAAATCCATTTAAATCTATTTGTCATAATGTTGTTGCTTATACCAAAATGTGATACAGAAGCATAGTGACTTACCTGAAAATTACTGAATATTCAGGAACCCACATAATAAAAAGTATCTATCTTTTCTCACCATGTATATTCCAATTCTGTTGCCTTAGCCCTGATATTTTATATTTTTGACATTACACTAACAGAACACATGCTAATGTTTAATAAATGTATAAAAATGTTCTAATAGTGTTATATTCTATAGATATGAACTCTTTCAATTGTATGAAGTTCTGTGTTTGAAACCATATTAAATATTTCCAAGATATAAAACCATGTTCTACATATTTTTGTAGTTTATAAGGCATCAAAAAAACTGGACCTTGTACTGAGAAGCAGTGAAATAAGTGTTAAGCACATTCACTATCAACTAACCTGTGTGGACCACAATATTCCATAATAAAAAAAGTAACACAATAAAAATTTCATCTCAGAGTATTGCTGAGAGTGGCTGAAGACAGAATTCCAGTGTTTCATATTTCTTCATGCACATTAATGCTTTCAAGTAGCATCACCAAGACTTTGCATTCACGGTAAAAAAAAAAAAAAAAAAAAAAAAATGCCTGAGATGTTTTCTCCCGGCACACTTATGATGCAGAAGGGAGGAGAAATGTTTGGGTGCATTCAGTTCTTCCTCTATTTACACCTTTTGAGTTTTCAACAAAAATATATTCTCTAGAAACTAGGATAAGGAACCATGTTCTTTTTTCTTTTCTTTCAGTATATGAGAAAAAAATATATAAGGAGAAACAAAAAGAAAAATCCCTGGAGTGTTTCATGAAAGACTTATACACAGCACTCATTCTACTGACATAAGGGCAAGTGTAGGATTAAAACTGTTTTATCATAAACAAAATTAAATTTTTATGATCATATGCTCATTGCTTAAAATCCCACAAATGAAAATTTATCATGGAAAAATAGAGATATTTTGAATACTAAAGTCCTTTATTCAACAACACAGAAATTTCACAAAAACAACTTTACTGGGCAAATTGAATGTGATTTTTTTTACTTTTTTTTTTTTTTTTACAGTTTTGTACATGCCCCATAAGTAATTTTCTTTAATAAATACACTGTTTTCCAAAACCGCTTTTTAAATAATTGCACAAGCATACATACACCTTACACAAATATCTATTAGAAAATTTAATAGATAACTGCACAGTTCAGAAGAGGAGAACACTGTGAAAGGAGTACATTTTGTGGCCCATGTTCCTGAAATATCTGTTTTGCAATTGTGAAAATGGAATCCCTCCTAATATAGTAGCTGTCTTTTATTCACTAGGAATACAGATCTCAGTGTGAAATGCCAAATTTAATTAAAAAAAAATCTGAAACATTTAGCTGTTACATGAGAACCAACTGTTTGATATCACTGTGAATCTAACCATGATCAAAGACCCACTACGGTTTTTTGCTGAACATATTTGACCCTGAATAGTGTGTTCATTTAATGGCTTTCCTTTTTTCATTATTTGATTACAGATACTTATCAGCTTAAAGACTTTATATGCTTTAGCATTAATTGCACAACTTACATATCAGGGTTTCTGATTGAAAGGAAGAGAACATTCCTTTCTTTTAGTGATTGCTTAATATTAATTCATAATAAGCCCACCATGCCTTGCTCCCTATAAATGTGTTTAGAAGAGGGAACTTGAGTGTTGGGAATTAAGCAACGAGGAGACATCTTTACATACTCCTACAGTGGGGGAAGACTTCCTATTTTCTCTCCCAAATATGGATACATTTCTACTTTGAATCTGACTCCACTTGTAGACAGACAGGCAGAGTCCATCGGAAAGCCACTTTGGTCTGAAGGCTTAGTGAGAGGTTTGCATTAATGATGTTCTTCGTGATGTTACGGTGCTGAGTGACAACTGAAAAGGAAATTGGCTCACTGCACTATGTATCAATGCCTCAAGTATTTACCATGCTCTCCCCAAATGCTGGCAGATTATGGCATCTCTCTATCCATGCCTAGGGAGGACAAGATCCTGTGTGTGTAAACCACTCTTACAAAGTTTTTTATTCAGTTTATCTGATATATAATTATTAAGTTGTGTATAGTTGTCCACACAATCTACATTCTGAATTTTCTTGACAGTGAATATAAAGCATACAGTGAGGAATTTTTAAAAGTTACATTTCATTGGTATTTTTAAATCATGAAAAATGTAAACCTTCAAATCACTGCCTTAGGTTTATAATGATAAGCTTTACAAGTTCTCAGTACATGGACATATGAAAAAGAAAACTAGAGAAAGGCCAGAAGAGTCATCTCTTTCTTCAACATCACCAATGAGAACTTTATATGCACCCTACATTATATAAATGGAGTTTAACCAAAAACATTAAAAAGTGGGTGGTATAAAAGAACAATATCAAGAATAAAAAACACAAGAGAATGAATGAAACGCTAAACTTTCTCATTTAAGTAATCAACAAATTTTCTTTCATTAAAAAATGAATTGACATGTAAAACACCACAGTTTACAATATACAGATTCATTAGTTCTTTTAAAAAGCAAACAAACAAAAGCACACCGAGACATGCAATACTAGAATGTATTTTAGACTCTCAGTATACTGCTATGAGATCTTTATGTTATTGTATGCCTAATATAGCCTGACTAGAAGTTTGTTTCACTTCATTAATAACAATCATCATTTTCCAAAGAGCAAGGCAAGCTTATTCAAGTGTGAAAGTAAGTTTTCACTTACTTGTAATTAATTAGCAAATTGGTAAACAAAAAACAAAGAAAAATAATATAAAATAATGGAAAAACAAAACAAAACAAAACAAAAAACTCATACAGCTCTGGTTGGTCCCACAGCAGAAGCTGAAATTCTAACTAAATAGAAACCTTGAAAGAAATATACATCAAGTAGAAAGCTATCTCAAAATTAATACAGTATATAGCACATTTTAGCTTGTAATCAGTTCATTCTCATCTCTACACATGGATGGGTGTAACACATCATGAGTTTTTCTTGAAAATGCTTGTTGACCATAACTGTGGACCATGTATTCATACTCTATGCGAGGTAAGTCACACTTGATTTTCAAATTGGCATGTGTGCATGCTTTGTCCACCCTCCCCTAGTACTTTCACCATGAAACACTCTTTCTGTTTTTTAAAAAATCTTTTCTGTCCTATCAAATCCCATTCAAATCTACAACTAAATTTTTAAAAATATTCACTTACTAGTCTTACCTAATCTTTACAGCCTCTTTCATTGTACCATACCCATTCTCTTCTCAAATTATCTTTCTTCTCGTGATTTACTTTGCTAACATTTTTCAGCAAGCTAATGGATGTAGTGGGTTAAATCAACTGGCTAGTGGACAAAGAACAAAAAGTTGCAGTAGGCAACTTTTATACTCTACATATTTTTGCTTAACCCTGTTCTACTCCTGAAACTGAAAATAGTCTTTATAATTGAGACAAACAAAAATAAAATGAAATGTAAATATTTGTCCTGATGGGATGGTCTTAGGAACCCTGACTGTGATAAGAAAACCAACTCCTACATGAAAAGGTAGCACAGGTTCTATGAAGCATTAGATCCTTTGTGTGTAGATTGTAGGGGGAGGAGTATGTCTTGCATTTATGAAATTCCACAGACTGCAGCCCTGCCTTCTCAGGATGAAAGCGTCAAGTGACAAGAATGGAAATGGAAGCAATGGAGCATTTTACTGAGGGACTAGGGGAAGACCACTAGTCCAACTGGGTGGCTATAAGAAAAGAAAATAAAAAGAGATAAAATGCCTCACTTTTATGAATATGTTTAATTCTTTGTAAATTAAAAATATAGCAAGTCCTGCCTCAAGGCAGAAGCCTTCAACATATTCAAGTGTTAAAACTACCCATTTAATATCATACATGAAATGAAAACATTGGGATAGTTTTTATTAAGATTTTTTCCTACAGAAAAAATAAGAAAACAATTAAGAAACAATAAAACGTATACAGCCCATGTTGGGCTGGGGAAAAAAGTCAGTTACAAATTTCCCCCTCCTAAGATATGATACTTTAGTCTTTAGCCTAAAAAACCACTGTTTTTATAAAAAAAAATTATACAACTGATTCTGCATTTTCCAACTACTCTGAGTACTCCGCCTTACAGTGCAACCCAGGACAAGTCAACTACACTAAGTATTTGGGAGGTATACCCTTCTGTACAGCTCGTTTGTAAGCAATGCAAGTGCATAACCACTACTCTAATATAGTGCTCAAAAGATTAACTGAAACTTTCATAACATCTTCCCCTCTTATAACAATAAAACTGAAGGTAACTGGTGGATGCATCATCATCTTTTAGTCTTGTAAAACTTGGCATCAAGTCTCTATGGAAAGATGCATGGCAAAATGGTGCCAGTGCTGTTGCTGCTTCTAAACCACTGGCAAAAAATAGTTAAAGCTAAAATTTATTGCTCCAGATTTAACTTGCAGAACCATACTGTTGTGTACAAACTGTTAATCTCCATAGATGCTCAGACATGATTGTCTCCTTGTGTCTAAACACACAAAATACAAGCTGCTATCTGTACAGTTTACAGTACTGAAACACATATATTTGAAAATGAAGTATAGATATGTACTTTGCAAAGATACATGATTTTACAGCAGGGGTTTACCCAAACTTATTTTTTACAGCCACTTTCAAAATAGACAACAACTTCACTACTATAGCTAAATTACATCAAAGAAAGAATCAGTGTATTGAAAGTAAATAGACTGGCCAATTCTCCAAGCTCCCACATTATTTTTATGTCTTTTTTTCTTTTCCTTTTTTTTTTTTTTTTTTTTTTTGAAGAAACCCCTATATGTAAAGTGAAAATAATTTCTGGATATTTTCTTCAGTGGTGGACTAAGCAGTTTCTTAAAACAAGACATTAGTTTGCCCTTCATTTCCAAATGCCTTGAAAATAAGATATACTACTGCTTTAAAAGAACCATCGGAATGCTTCAGCGCTGGGAACAGGTGTTCTCTATAAAAAAAAGAGCAAGAAAACAAGTTAAGCTTTCTTTCTATGCCAATATAAAATTAGATTTTTCTCCTTTACACTTCAATAATATTTTTAGTTACCAATATACAACATAATGACTTGTATATTTCAACATTTAATAAAAAGAAGAAATACTCAATCTTATAACATGACAATAATTAGAATATTGAATTTAATGCTAACTTGCTGAATATACTGATTAAAACACATTGGTTTAAAAATATAGGAAATGCAGCCTGAAACACACATAGGAAGCAGAATAAAGGGAAAATTCAACCTCTTAACCAATATTAGGAAGACCAATCAGCACAGGTACTTAAAATCTTTATCTGCCTTGCAGAATGCCTACATCATTTGAAGTGGATCATCTTACTGTCACAATAACATGCACACAGAAGGCACAATCACATCATGAAAAAAGAAAGGATTCACTTTTGCTAGTTAGCTTTCTACATTAGTCATTTCTAATGATAGATATTTATTTTGTATTTTTGTATTTCTAAAGACACAGTCAGCTATGCACACGGTCTTAAACATGAGTGAGACATATAAGCATTCTATGCAGTTAAAATGACTATGATTAAATTACTGTGCCTCTAACCACCCTAACAAAAATGCAACCGAAAACTGAAACTGAAATTTAGACCACTGTTTCATGTACAAAAATCACAATATATACATACATATCCAATTATGCAAAGCTGATGTTCAAAATTCAGTTAAGTAATTTATTCTGAATATTTTCTTAAATGACAGAATAACAAATATCAATATTACCTGCAATACTTATCAATTATTAAATTCTAATGAGAACTATACTGATAAAACATATCACTGTTTCAAAGTGAGTTTCTATTTTCAACAAATTAATAAATATAAAAAGCAAATTGATTACTAATCAATGATATTCAATGAAGAATAACCACCCTATTGAATTGTAAACATACTATAAATGGTTTCTCCAAAGAATTATCAAGCTAGCACCAAAGTATATAAACAATCTTCCTAATAAAAAGCTTATAGTTACTACGAGGTTTTCTGGTTAGGTAAATGGTAGTTAAGCTTGAATTTTCTATGTACATTAAGATCCAATAATTCCTCATGCCATATCCTTCTTTAAAATGTATTCTAATGGTATATATAAAACAATCACATGAATATACAGTGAAGATATGCAAGAAACAACAAGCTAAGAATACATTCTCCTGTAAAAGAAAGTTGATTTTATTCCTTAGACCAGCCCAACAAGCCTGTATAAATCGTAAAATGGCTGCTAAGGATAAATAAGTATATAAATTGATGTGTTGAATGTAAGTGCCAATATATTTACTAGGTAAACAAAAACACATGAACACATATATATACACACATTCCTTGTAACGCATCTTAAAATATTGTTAATAGCACTTGATTTTTGGATTTCAGAAAATAAATACAAAATTCTACTAAAAACTCTCTAATAATTGAGGTTAGCTTTTATTTACTTTCTCACACGTGTTATTTGGTTGACATTGTCCTATTGTAATTATGTCATCTAATAATAAAAGTATTGATTAGGATGTCAATTAGAAATCAATAAAATATTTTGGAAAGCAAACCTGCTTTTCACTATCTGTACTAAAATAATTGTTAAAAAGACTGTCCTAACAACAAACACAATAAATTTCAAAATGACTGTATTAAGAACAAATCATTGATAAATGACTATCTTCCTACTCCAAGTTTGCATATACGTATACAGAACAAAATCTACCCGAGCAGCGTTTCCTAAAAGCACAAACAAAAAAGTTCACTATTCTCATGGAAGTTGTACTGATCTTATTAACATGTTACGCCTTACTCCTGATGGTTTCATCGGTTTTCTCCTTTCCAGCTCACCATGCATACCTGAATCTCTATCATTTGATTTAGTTGGTAAGATAAACCCCTTCACTACTCTCTAAAGTTAACTTTTGAGTAAAGGTAATAATTATATGCTTTGATTACATTAATTTAATCATTATTAGGAAGCTATGTGAAGTAATAAGAAATAGAACATTCCCATTCTAATATTCATGCCTTATACACATACAAAAGCAATAAATGAAAACTTAAAAGTTTATACCAGATGCTAACTCACTGGCTGATGCCAACTAAGAATAAATTTTATATAAGTATGCACACTTATATAAATGTAGTCATTTCTAACGAGATAAGTTAGATCCAAGCATATTCATGCAATTATAGATCTATGGTTACAGATTCACATATGAAAAATAAACATGTGCATATATATTCATATATATTCACATTTATGTGTATATGTATGACACAGAGATGCCAACTTACTCTCAGATGCCAACTGGAAACAAGATTATAAATATATACTTATGTAATCTTGTATCTTGATAAACATATATGTTTACGAAGATAAACAGCAAAAATATATGGAGTACATTTTTTAAATGAGATGAAGTCCTTATGTCTTAGATATACTTTTAAATCTCTTTTCCAATTCTTGCTCCTCCTGTGCCCCTTTCAGTTACTCAATTTTATTTGTAACATTTAGAAAAAGTAAGCTTATAAAATGCCACTTAGGGTCAAAGGTCATTGTTGTGGGAAAAAAAGATAATCATTTCTCAATATCTGTTAGCAGTAAAGATTAAATAAACAATGCAAACATGAGAAAAGCAGAGCAAAGGTTTCCTACACTTACTTGATATTACTGTGCATCATGATATTACTATGCATACATTGAGACCAGTATGCATCCCCAGATGTAAGAATATGGACAGTTTATTGCAGGAGAAGTGAGAAGGTAAGCAGGGAAGCCTCTTTTAAAAATTATTTCCTCCTTATGTTAAGATCCTTGAGGTCAAGAAGCCTAAAAATGATTAGCTGGGAAATCACCAAATAAAATATGTGAGAAAAATCAGGAAAACTACTGGTGCAGTAATTAGAAAATAATCAAGGCACACACCAGGAATTTGTAGTAAGGCTTCTGTAACTAACAGTTGTATTTCAGGATTTTAAAAGTGTCAAAACTCTTTAGGGTCCTGTAGCCTACCCAAAACATGTATATTTAATCTCCTGCCCAATTTTCATCAGGAACAATGGAAATGTACTTTAGGACTGAGTTTGTTTCAGCCAAGCTGGGTGAAGCAACAATGTTTTCACAGATAAAATGTGGAGTTAAAACTATAGGTGTCTAACTAAGTTTATACTAATTTGGGGACACATATTTTTTCATTCTGTCAACTAATGAGGTTATCCTTGTAAGAAGACTTCTTTTTAAATGGTGCAGGGGCTCAGCACACCAATGTGGGAGATTAAATACCCTGACCAGCTAGCTACCTTTGGATTATATAAATTCAAAGTCCCAACTAGGGATTCACACTCTTGATGAGATTACAGTGACTTTCTGGATCTCAGTGTTGCTTGCAGGGGATCTTTATCCTGAGTGACAGGAAAGCCAGATTCCCCTGAAGAGAAGGGGGTGGGGAGGTAAAGAATAGAATTGAGTTGATCAGCATTGTTTAAGGCAGCCTTCACTGTTCATGCAGGTGCAAACACTGACAAACAGCCATCTTGCTCCCAGGAGGCCTGTGGAGAAACCTGCAGTCCCAGCTCTCTTTCCGGTACTGCTGTAAAGCACAGTGTTCCACAGAATTCATCCCTACACAAGCCAGGTACAACACTACCCTCAAGTCTAAAGGAGTCTTCTGTTTCTCCCTAAATTACATGAAAAATAAGGGAATTTCCTCGAATAAAAGAATGATTAAAATCCAAGTCCGAGTACATTTTATATTTACTTTTAAAAATAAATTAAAAAATTAATAATGTTCCTGGCAGATATATATTTCAGTTTGATTTTCATTAAATCAGCAGTGAAGAAATAAACAACCTAAAATAATAAAGAATACGAAAGGCTTTCACCTTAAGGATTTTAGCATGTTTCTCTTTTCATACCTGCGAAGCAGTCACATGGAAAGTGGTATCTTCAGGTGAAGAATGCATCTACATATTCTTGTTATAAATATGTCAAGTCTAATAAAACATCAGCTCCTAAAAGGTGAAAATTGGGTATCTCTAACTCTGTACATATGAGGATATGTGGATTGGCCATTCGTATCTAGGTACAGTGTGTAAAATGTAGCAATATTTTAAAAATTGCACTTAAAACTTTTAACAATGTTAGACCTGAGGTTTCAAAAAGGAAATTAATGATAACTTTTGATGCTGAAATTCACCTTAAATACATACAATTTTAAATTGAGATCATGATTATGACCCTAGAAATGTCTAGAACTAGAGTTAAACCTATCTTTCAAATATTTATTCATATACTTTCAAATCAAAAATTTCAGTGACTCACCTAGGCCCTCAAAATTCTACTGTGAAAGAAGACGGCTCTCATGATTTCCAACTGGAGATCACTATTTGGGGATACCATTATTTCTATACTAATCAAAAATAATTTCCTGTTTCCCCATTTCTTATTAAAGAAACAAAAGTCATGAAATCATTTTATGATTCCCATATAATCATGAAGCATGCTTTTATCCCAGCCAATCTTAGGGTCATTTCAGGCTGTAGTTAACCAATATCACCTATTGTATAACCTTTTGAAATACTGTTTTCACTATGAGGAGTCCCACTATAAGTTTCTTAGACTCCTGGGCATCTGAGGCCTTGCTACTGGAAACCTTCACTGTATTCAAGTCTATCATTTCACACTAGAATGCAAAGACCTTAATGAATCACTGAAATTCTGCAGTAGAAAGTATGCAAATAAATATGACAAAACATAATAATGGACCCCATTGTTTGCCTTTAGTTATTCAATTATATAGATTTCATTTGTGGCTACATATAAAACTTTCAAACTTTAGAAATTTCTGGATGAACAAATGCAAGAAGGTTCCTTATGGTGAAAAAAACTACCTTTTTTTCTGATTTGATTCACGAAGAATGCTAAAACATTGTTACACAGGTTCTTGATTATATTACTGACAAAATTTCAAAATCTACTTGGAGAAATGGGAAATTGTATTACACATACAGTATTGTGAATGTGAACAACGAGATTGACACAAGTTAATGCGTAGTAATATGAATATTTGAATAATTAATAATTATGATATAAAATAATACCAAGCAAAGGTGAACACCTCCCCAACAAGTTTTTAGCAGAAAGATGTTTCTATATTCCATTTGTAAACGATAAATTTTAGAAATCATAGTCTAGTAACTATAATAGAGTTATTAGAAAACACTGGTAAAGTATAGGCTAATAATATAAGAGAACCATTAATGATAATCACACAGTCCAATAATTTATTGCTATTATAAACAAGACAAGATTTTATTAATAATATCTAAATTTAATATTTGGAGTAACATAAGTATATACTGTTTCCATTTTTTAAATTATACCTCACTTTTTTCTTCTGTGTTGTAATAAATCCATATTATGCATTTAATGTATAGCAGATTAATTTTTCTCATAATCCAGATTCATTTCTTACATAACTGTATGTGTTTGGTATAATCACACCTTATTTTGGTCATTATCTAAATATAAACTAAAAACAACTTTCAACATCATCCACTAACTGGAATATTAGACCTCTATTTAAAAAGGGGGAAGTACCAAATAACTAGATAATTTTTATGACATAACTTTTGGAGGCTTTAAATATTATTATAGGAAACATTCCATATTTTGGTTTCCAAATTGCCATTTGTGACCAAGATTTCTCCAATTAACGATGGAGAACTAGAGATGGCCTTTTCATTGATAATTGATTCTCCCTTGGCCGTTACTCCTGTTGCTCTCTTTGCCTTGCACTCCTACACTGCAACCACCACAGTCACCATCACCACTGTGACAGCATGATTTTAGACTGTGACAGTGTGACTTTAGAAGGTAAACCTAGCTAAATTCTGAAAATGGAAAGATGACTTTATATATTATGTTGTAAAGGCACTAAGTCAAGTCCATATGGTGATAAAGCCTGTCATGAAAACAGATGTCTAAAGGAGAATGTGTGTACAGGGCGGGAGTGGGTTGGTGGGAGGTAAAATGATAGACAGATTAACACCACGATTCACACTGGTCCAGAAGTGACCAAAAAATATACCCACTTTTGGCCATAGATCTAATGTAACTACTTTAGTTAAGCAAGTCTCTTGATAATGCTGTGTGTGTATAATTCTATTTCAGTTAAATTTGGTAAAAATACTTCAAACCACGTCATTCTAACAAATAAGCAAATTTAGTGTATTATAAATGGGTACTTTAGTGGTTAAAATGTTCTTACCTATATAAAAATAAAACATAGTACGGTGGTACCATGGTAAACAGAAAGAGGAAAATCTTTGAATAATTCACAAATTTAAAAGGTATTTATCAAAACAATTTTATATATTTAACTTTATGTGTAAGAGAGAATGTGAAAGAAAATTAGAAGTAAAATTAAGATTTATAAAGTAAAAATTAGGTTAATAAAATCAATACTATACCTTCAAGAATGATTGAAAATATTTATATATATTTGTATGTTCATATTTCATTTGTATGTATACATATGTATAAATATATGTGGTTATAGACTCTAAATAAATATATGTGAATATATATGAATATATATGTGTGTATAAAAGTTCAACAATTCAACTTCTTCTCAAGTAATCCCTGTTGAATGCAGCAATATAGCATTAGGTGAGTTCATTGTGAATTAGCCATTGAAAAACAATGAGTAGTCTTTTCCAGACCAAGTGGTTGGACAATTTTGAAGATCTGGTTAATTTTAAAGCAGTCAGTGTAAATATTCATATAAAATACTAGAAAATGAGAAGTCACTTTATCTTAAGAGGCGATGTTTAACCTGACTATCAAAGCTATGATTTGGACACCCTCTAATTTATATGAAAATAAAGTAGTTACACTTAACCTCCATAAGCAAATCAATATGGTGTATCTCTTTTATTATTACAGTTCTGAGATCTGAGAAATATTTATTTCTTAATTACATAAAAGTGAAAATAAGTCTAATAGAAAATTTCCTGTTAGGCTAAGTCAAGTAGCATTTTGGATGTAGTCACTGAACTTCATGTGGCTCAGAACCTATTATGAACCATACAACCACTAGGACAGACTCCGCCTAAAATTCACAGCATGTTTTACATTTATGAACTACTGAAAGGAATTTAGAAAACATTAATTCTAAATATTTCTGTCAACTAGATGCTATCACCAAAATAATTTACTTTGATTAAAACTATAGTTCTAAGAATAACATGTAGCTTTTGTTGTCCCTTCCTCCCTCCCTCCTTCTTTTTCTCCTTCCTTCCTTCCTTCCTTCCTTCCTTCCTTCCCCTTCCCTCCTTCCTTCCTTCCTTCCCTCCCTCCCTCCCTTTCTTCTTTCCCTCCGTCCCTCCCTCCCTCCCTTTATTCTTTCAATTGCCATCATATGGAATGCTCAAATTCACAATCACTCTGACTTTGACTTTCAGTCTTTTCTCTTAATTATCTTTTAAAATAATAAAATTGAAAAATATACAGTCAACAATAATTTAATTTTTATCAAGTCTTTACATGTTTCTTAACTGTTTAGAAATATACTTTGGTTCATCTGTCTCATCAAGAAGATAAATACTATTAAGCATTTTCCACTACCATAACATCATGGTAGGCATTTGCTCTTGTGCTGGAGCACACACATTAGATTCTAATTTCTCCTCAGGAAGTTTTCATGAACTACCTCTTTTTCTATAAGTATCATGTGCTCCATCCAGAGTATATAAATCTATGTAGAACATAGCCACATTCAGATAGTCAAATAACTAACAAAGGAAATTAATACGTTTAATTTTTCACCATAGGATTTATAAGATGTAGTGTCTGATATCCTTCACATCATCATTGTTCGGTAGCCTTTTTTATATACACGATTCTGTATTTTCTTAGAAATTCTCCTTGTGATTACTTAAAAAGTACACTGATACTTTGTACTATCAGTACATTATAGGAGTTGGATAGCCCCGGGCTTCCTAAACACTGTCATTAGTTTCGAGTGCTCATTTTCCCATCTTGGCCGTTCTGTTTCTAATTGCAGATTGTAGACTTGAAAATTACTTTTAAAAATATTAAAAAAAAAAACAAACTGAAAACATACTTAGTTTTCCTGCAATTAGATTTTCCATCATGATAAATGAAAAAACAAAAACAAAAACAAACAAACAAAACAAAAAAACAATGCTTAGTGGTTCTAGTGGATCTAAACCCAGACCCATGACACCTTTCCATAAATTCTGAGACATTAACTATTGCTTCTCATTTCTTATTTAAACCAGACTCAAGATGACCTTAAGTATGCCATTTCTTTTTGCCAATATGCCCGTTTCTGATTTCCCTTAAATAGTAGCAATCCTGTAACCTTCCTGTATTTCCTTCCTCCCTTCCTTGCTTTTATCTTCCCTCCCTCCCTCCCTTCCTTCTTTCCTTCCTTCCTTCCTTCCTTCCTTCCTTCCTTCCTTCCTTCCTTCCTTCCCTTCTTTCTCTCTTCCAATATAATCTTTTCTCTTATTCAGGTAAAACAAAGTTTTCCAGCACTCTGTAAAATATGCCTTGAAATAAAACAGAAAATATAATACTACAGAATGACATGCGGTAGCAAGGCAGAGATCACATTAGTCTGTGTTACTTATCTAGATGTGGAGAACTAAACCAAGGATGAATCAAGGAATTCTAAGGCTTTTAAATAGGTGTGAGATTGCTTACAGAATTTTCTAAAATTTCAACGTTAGTTTAAATGTGGCCATTTGTCCATTTCTTGGACTGAAAATTTAAAATATAAATAGGGAGGCCGGGTGTGGTGGCTCATGCCTATAATCCCAGCACTGTGGGAGGCTGGGGTGGGTGGATTACATGAGGTCAGGAGTTCAAGACCAGCCTGACCAACATGGTGAAACCCCATCTCTACTAAAAAAATACAAAAATCAGCCAGGCATCATGGTGCACGCCTGTAATCCCAGCTGCTCAGGAGGCTGAGGCATGAGAATAGCTAGAACCCAGGAAGTAGAAGTTGCAGTGAACTGAGAACATGCCACTGCACTCCAGACTGGGCAACAGACCAAGACCCTGTCTCAAGGAAAAAATATATATACATATATATAGTTCCATATATATACATATATGGACTAAGGACTAAGACCCAGAGCTAGATAATTACGTGGGTATTGTAAACAGAGCAGGAATAAAGAACATTTAGGGTTCTTTAAGCCAGGATGTGTGTGTGTGTGTGTGTACATGCATGTACATATATATTGGTATACACATATGTATGTATACATGGAACTTAAGTCTTGGAAGATAACCATTCCACCTAAACATTTGTTAAATTGAATTGAATTTATCAAGGGTTTATTATGTGCTAATTAATACCATATATTCATGAATAGATAGCATAGGTACAGACCTGCCTGGAATAAGTAAAAGTACACTATTTGTAGAAACATTACAATTTTACTCTTTATCTTGTTAACATTGTTCAAATATAATTTCTTTCCTTCTACAGACTTGTTCAATAGTGATGCTGCTGTTGCTAGATTAGTGTTTTTCAAACTTGACTGCAACCAAAAGTTATGAATACATTTTACATAGCCACTCAGCACATAGATACACACACATTTCTTTAAGTGTACATAACTGAAACAGAAGTTGAACAGTACTTGCTATTACTACGTGTGATAAGCTCATACATTTTCTGCTCCATTCTATTCTAATCTACTTTCTAAAAAATCATGATGGTAAGTTGAAACATTGGTTTCATGGACCACCAACATACTGTCACCTGCAGTTTGATAAACACACCTCCACACTATAGAAAAATGGATTCATGTGAAAAGAATCACATGAGGAAAATCTAAAACCACTCCACTTCATAATGAATTTAACTCTACATATAGCAGCATTAAAAGGAAGAGCTAATATATTTTTCTTACGATGGAAACAAGCCAATATTCTCTCTCTTGTTTTTCATGGACTAAAGGTAGAGCACACAAAATATTTCATGTTTAATGGAAGACTCCACAACTTTTCATTTCTTATATACCTACATATGACTGTTAATTTTATCCTTTTTTTCTTATCTTCACTCCATTAAGATAATCACTTCTCTAATTCAACCTAGTTTTTTAAAAAAGCATTGCCAATAGAGAAGTTATTTCCAAGCATAGTTATTTTTCTACCCCGATTCACCCACACTAGTTCTTGCCATTTCCAAATGATTAAATTCATACGGTCTTCTATTCACTTAAAAATGTATTTAATCTTGTCTCATTCTCTAAATTTTGGAGAAAATATATCTTCTCTGGCATTTGCCAGATTTGCTGAAATAGAAATATCCATAATTTTTCCTAATCTACAAACATATACCCCTTTCTCTTCTCATCCTTCTTAATCCCTATCATTATAGTATTACCAATAATCCAGTTGTGGTTTGCTGGGGTTTTTTGGCTTTTGTCTTTTAGTCTTTGGGCAAGAAACAGCACTTTCAGCACCGTCTTTCCCATAGTCTGACACTTTACTTTCTCAAGAATGTTTTCTAAAATATGAATTTTAATGCAGAAGAGACACAAATGGGATACCATTTTCCACCCATCTTGGAAGTATTCTCTTTTAGTTACACTTTGGAATTATTCTACCAAATGTTTCAAATGCATAAGTAAAAATAATAACATCAGCTATAACACAATCTGTTTTTTCTTATCTCTAACTCATCTGCCACTCCACTCAAGCCTCAGCTGACTCTCATACCAAAAGTATTGAGTCGTCATTAAAAAAATATATCTTTTAAAAAAATATTTTCTATCATCTAAAAAAACTTTTATAACAGCTGAAGCTAAGCATAAATCCATAATTCCATCTTGTCAAAGTTCTTTCTATACACTGCATTGGATTCTGACTTAAATATTCCTTTCTCCTTTGTTTCTCATCTTTCTTGGTCAGCGTTACAAATCTTTTAGGGCTTATCACTATTTTTCCCCAGAAAAACACCAGTTATTCCTATTAATGCTTAACAACAGTCCTCATTTTTAAAAACATTCTGTTTTTAGCAAAAAACAAACAGAAAAACTTCACATAGCTACTCCACTTTTTATGTAAAATGATTATCTACCTGTTTTATTTCCTATGTATACTCATATGTATATATTTTCCAATTTTCCAAATTTGTTAAATATGTTCACTTTCCAATATTTGTTACACATGTTTTCCCACTGGAATTCATTTCTTTCTTACAAAAATTCTCTTGACTTCACAAATCCACATTTAGAATATCTCTGTGTCTTGGAAATAAAATAGTCAAATAAAAGTACTAGGTTAGTAATGTGAAACATACACATACATCTATTGAAATATATAAAAATTAATAGTGGTGATATGTCTGTGGTAAGGAAGGAGAAAGAGCACTAAATAATTGAAATTGGCTCACCACATTGACTGACTTCGCTGGATAATATGCTCAGTTTCCTAAGACATTTGACAATGCAAGTACAGGAACAAGGAAAACATGTTAAATTAGATTTATCTCTTTCCAGGTAAACTCAAGCCATATCTTTGCCAACTGCGTGATTAAAACAAATATTCAAAAACCACACACCACTAATGGACATCTGGACTTTAATGTCTGAAAACTATAAGTAACCTGTTGGTTTGTTATCTATAAATACAGTTGCCTTATTCTCCATTTTTATTGATGGTTTTAAAATTGGACTGAGAAATCATATAGCATCTTTTAGTTTGCCAACAACATTAAACTACATATCATATTAAAACGTTATATGGTAGGTTGATATCACTTTCATCTTATTGATGAGGAAATAAATTTCAGAGAAGCTATGCTGATGTACCTAACATTGTTCAACTGTTAAGTTACTTGATACTAGTGGCTCTTTTTACAATTTCTTATCTATCTGGTCACATGGAGCACATATAATTTTAAATAAAAAGAAATTAAAATCTAGGAGCTTAGTCATATATTTCCTGAATATAATTTATGTCGTTTTTTATAAACCAAAGAAATACATCTTGAATATGAGGTCTTTGAAAAAGTAATTGCTTGCTTTGCCACAGTCTCTTTAGTAAAAAATGTAGTGGGAAATAAATGGGTTAAAGAGTAAGAAAGAGGAAACCAAAAAATTCAGCAGACTTGATTTCATACCTAGCTATGGATTCTCATGTTCTTAAAATAAATTAAGAGAAAGCCCATAAGTTTCACAGAGGAAAATATATTTCTCATAATGTTTTAAAGTAGAAGTTAACAAGCCTGCTGGGATCCTTTTAGCCCCTGCAGAGCTAAGTCTTCAACATTATTAAATGGCTGTCGCATCTGAAGTATGGTACAACATAACTCAATAAACAACAGAAAACATATGATGCTGAATGGAGGGAGGCTTTTCGATTACCCTGAAGAATAATTCAATTTCAGGACAGGTGTTTGCATGTGATGGAACAAGATATGACTCAAGGATAAAATCACTCTATGCCCCCTCCCCCAATATTTTGAAAATCCTAAGAAAAATAGCAAAATGCTAGATTTAAAAGTATGTTAAAAATGGGCAGGAACACTGAAGCACAAATGAAGGAACAAAATTACACATGCACAAAATTCTCAAAATTTACATGGATTACAAAAAGCATATACTTTCCTGAAAACAATTTTTTATAAAAGATTATGCTTCCTAGAACACCCTGCTTCCCCACCTAAGATCATCTGACATGTTAATCAGTGACTAAAAGTCACATTACTAATAAAATTTAGATTTTATTTTCAGTTCATTTTTGCTTTTTTACAAACTAATCTGGGAATATGAGAGAAACTATAAAAGAATTAGTCCTTTCTCCAATTTGTATATTTACATGGGCCTTCAAATAAATCTTGAATTTAACTCATGACTTTAACTAGATATTTCTATATGACAAATGCAAGCGTTTATTTTTGGTATTCTGCATAATGCGAGTAAAAATAAATTTGAGAAATTAAAGCATATCCACTCATATTGAATAGTAGGACATTAGTTCAAGCTTTTTCAGAGCAAATTAAAGTGAAATGTTTCCTGCATATTCAGACAATCTGACCAATTGAGGTTGAGCAGTAAATTCTAAGAGCACCAACAACTTTAGATAACTTTCTTAAAAGCACACTTTCAACCTATGCCTGAGAAATACTCAAATAGTATAACCTTTAACTTTGTATCCAGAAAGATACTTTGTATCCAGAATATTTCAACAATGTTTCCACCCCACCATGGATCTTCAGTCTGGAACCTGTTAAAAAATGTTCCAACTGGAGCAAACATGGATAAAATGCCTGTTCTTTTTGCATGCCTTTCAATTTTCAATCTTATAGGCTATTTTATTAAATTGTTCTGTACTTATCAATCTGTAAGTCTGACTATGCAAAACTTAACTATTAATTCAGAAAAGTAGATGACTGAGATTAAACAAAATATAGAGAAATGCTTCAGCAATCCATTATTCAAGAACTTGAAAAGCCAGACAACTTGTATTTCTTTCATCACTAGAAACACTTTTCACTCTTAAAATATCCAAATATTTTTCTCGGACTAAATGGAAACCTAAAGTTTATTTTTTTTTAATTTGCTCTTATATGCCTTGTGTTTGCTTGCTTATATTTTGTTTGACGATGGTTGAATTTCAAACATTCTTATAGCATAATTTACAAATTAATTTTAATTGCTTTATTTTACTATTCCTAATTGCCATCTAAAACATGGCTTAGGATTTACATGATGGTTGGATGGGTGAGGGTACTGTTTTCAATAAGGAAGTATTAAAAATGTACTCTTTGTAAGTTTTCAAACTGACAGTTAAAATTACACGTATTTACTGTGTGTACAACATGATATTTTGAAGTAGATAAAATACAACTTTAACTCCCTTGTATTAAATCTAGTGATGGAAAAATAATCTCATTGAACTTGTATTGCAGTTTGATGCCTTGGCCACAAATTCATTTGTAGCTTTACTCAAAGGCAAAATTTTCCAAGCTTTTTCTTTATTATTTACAAAATTGAGGTGCTTTTTCCTATATTATTTATATGTTACATTCTAATATTAATATACTATCATTTTGTTTGAATTTTATAGAAAAATTTCCTCTTTCCCTTTCATACTTAATTATATATTTGCATTTTTTGGCTAAAATAAAAATATTTTTCTACTGGTAATTTTCCTATTCTTGAGATGAAAAATTGAGGACTCATTTTTTAAAAAATTATGACATAAAAGAAAAATTGGTGGATGTTTCCATTTAAGACACGAAACATTTGCATTTTATCCACAGATTTTTTTAAGTCAACAAACCTCAGAAATGTATATGTTCAATTATTGACTTATTTTATTAACTAAAAGCTCTTAGTTTGAGTGACACACCTATTTTACATCTGGTCTACAAGTTAATTTCCTCCGGAGGCAGGTGCCACCTTCCTGCACCCATTAGATTGTGCTTTGTCCAGAGTTTTACAATTGCCATTTATGGTTGGAGCTCTTAGAACTTAACAGCATATACAATATGTCCCTCCTCCCCATTACACTCTTCTGAAGTAAGTTATCAAGTTTGAGACAGTATTTGAATTTTTTTCCACCAACCCCCTTAGAAGCTCAACCTAACTGTGGAAAAATTACTATTGGCCTGTACATTCGGCAGATAGATTTTTAAGAGATAAAAGAAAGTAAAGAAAAAAAGAATGGAACCATCCACTTCCTGACTTTCCAGTTTCTCAATGTCTTCACTATAACCTGCCCTCTCTAGTTTCTTCACCAGCTCAAGGAAAGCCTCAGCGGTGGCAGTGTGAAACTTACTGCAAAGAGAGCCAAGATTGGGGGCAGGGAAACCTCCTGAGGCACTGCTTACTAATGTAATTCCATAAATCAACTAATGGGAGAGAAACCAGATCTGTGTGGTCTCTAATGCTGTCCCACAGAGATCAATCATGTCACCTGAACAATGTTCAGAGACTAAGAGGCTGGGGTTGCCCATGGGACAATTTTATCTCTTGAGCCATATCAGATTAGGAAAAGTTAGAAGTATCAGAAATGTAACTGTTGCAAATATAAAAACTCTGCAAGAGGCAAAGTGTTATCATGTAATTTATAAGGATCTCCTATATGATCACGTTTATTAAAACATCTAGGAACTTAATATTTTTCATTTAGGATATAAATTTTTAAAACAGTTTTTGTCACACAAGGGGCAGATAGCATTTGTAAGGACTGCTTTGAATAATTAGTGGCTATTTTTTAACAGAGTAATTGACTTAATGAACAGTGGTTATGCAAATACACAGTACACAGTATAACAGAAAAACTAAATGTTTTGTGTGCATTATCATATCAAATATGATCAAGGGGGTGATTTTATAAACACATTACTAGGGCATCATAAGATGCTCTTAAGGTGAGACTAAGGAGAAAAATAGAAGGCAGTTTTAAAAGGAACACTAGAGAGGAGGCTTTGAAAAAAATCTGGATGAGAGTCCCAACATA
This sequence comes from Trachypithecus francoisi, assembly GCF_009764315.1. NCBI lineage: Eukaryota > Metazoa > Chordata > Mammalia > Primates > Cercopithecidae > Trachypithecus > Trachypithecus francoisi. Next base: position 100,907,648 of record NW_022681454.1, read on the forward strand.
TCCATGCCAGTCTGTCTTAATTTCAGTTTTCTCACCCTGAAAACAAAAATGACTATCTCCAGTCTTTGGGATGAGAACAAGTCAAAGGGAAGAGTGGCACATGAGGCTTGAAGTGATAAAGAATATATGTTATTATTATGATCCAGATGTTAATTGGCATCCATAATTCAAAGCCAACAAATATTAGCTATGGAGTTTGCATCTGGCACCCATAAGTAATATCCACAATGAGTCCCCAAATCACTGCCCTCAGCCAGGAACCCATCCAATCTCTAAAACATTTTCTCAGATGCGGATGAATCAAATTTAAGAGAGAAACCAGGTCAGCAGGGGAACTTTTCACCTCTCTGCAATTCCTCTTCCAGCTTTGGTTCAGTCATGTAAGCCCTGTCACTCTGACACGTGCTCAGCTGGTTTCCTACAACCATAACTGTATTTGCAGTTTAAGGCAGTCATGATGGCATTGTCTTTTTTTAATGATCTAGATAGAATCTTATATAATTTTTTTAAACTTTTTATTTCTATTCGCCAAATAGTATTTCGCTAATAATCTTAGCCTTGAAACACGACCCAGGCTCTGATAGAAGGAGTCTGAAGTTAGAAGATCACCTTGAGAGTTCAAAGGAAAAAACCAGCTTCCTCTTCCATCCATACCCCACCTTGTGAAGATTAACATAATTTGTGTGCATGAGAATTTTTAAAAAGAAGAAAATGTAATTTTGTGGGATTTTGTCATCAAAATGCCTGAAGAACTGAAATATCACATCAAGCTTGTAGGAAAACCATCACATAAAAAAAAATTACACCAGCACAGAAATTTGTGCAGAAAACCTACTGGTACTCATATAAAACTCCTCCAGGGTAATTATTTACTAAATAAATCAGAATTACTCAGCTACTACATACCCTAAATTGGGAGGCAAGTAGTGCCATGAGTCTAGCTGAAGATGAGGCCTAACAGCAGAACCAAACTTATAATTCTAGATACTACATTTCAGGAGGAAAAATAAAAGCCATGTTGTCCTTATCATTTGGGAATAGAGAATTTCAGAACGAACTTAAGTTCAATTTCCCATAGTCCTTAGAAGTTACAATAAATTAATCCAGAAAAGAAGATTCAAAAGCTATTTTTTGCCACCTAAGAAAATGGACCTGAATTATAGTTGCTATTCTCTTTGCACAAAGAAAGTTGCCAAAGAAAATACAATAAACCATCCAGGAGTAAAGTTAAACTTTTCAAAAAGAGCTGATGCATCTTATAAAGAAAAATAAATGCAAATGCAATATTTTGATGAAATTGATCATACCCAATAGTGAGCATCAACATAATTCTGATATTTTTAGAATCCTAGAGTGCTATCTAGTTTGATTTACACAATTAAAGGTTTAAAAAAAACCTGTATCTTCTTTGTGTTCAAACCTGTACCAAAGATCTTTAACCCTTCTCTTTATTATTTTAAAGACTGCTTCCCAGTTCATAAAGAAAACTCCTTTAAGCAGTACTCACAATTTTTAAAATAATTTACAGATACCCCTAAGATAACTTGTGAGAGCCACTCTCATCCTGCAATTCACCCCACAGAATGTTAAAATGTTAAAGCACAGAATGCTAAATCCACCACCTACAGTCTCATGTATATATGAACATCTAATTATCTACCCTGTAAATTTTATCGAGACTATAACTACTTGTCCACATTTCTTTGCTTAATATACCATCAAAGTAATTTTCCTGTGATTTTTCATTTTTCCCCTTTTTTGTTTTGATTAGGACACAATACAAAATTTGTATCCAACATATCAATTTCTGTATTTAGCATAATTCATAGCCTAATTTAACAATTACTTTAGTGAGCATCTGTACAATATCTGTTTTAAAGACCTGTAGGTAAAAGAAACTATTACTGACCATATAAGGTATCAACCAAAACGGTGCTTGGTGTATAGACCAACTTTATAACCACAAAATGGTTACGTTGTCCAATGCAGAGCCCAAGGGAAATACTTTTTTTGTAACTGAGTTTTAGAAATTATTCATTCTGAAACTATATAAAATAATTTTTTAAACCAAATCACTCTCATCTGCCCTGAAATTAACTAATTGTATCCTTTTATTCTATGTCACATCTCCTTAAAATTTGCAGGTGGAAATCCGCTTTCTACAGAGTTTCAACTTTCTCCAAAAATATCAGATATGCAGAAAATGAAATAGGAAACAAACATTTTGCCTTGATGAGTAGAAAAACGATTCTAGAAGGGGGTAGGAAATCCCCTTCTGAATCCACGTGTTCAGCTTCAATGAATACCGTTGTGTGGTTTGTTATTGTTTTTTCAATGAGAACAGGCTTGTGTGCCACAAACTGTGTCCTCACTTTTATAACTGGGCCACTAACCTAGCCTGTAAACTTGCATAGGATGTGATGTGTCCAGTCCTTTGGTCAAAGATGCCCCACCCTTTTTAATAAGGAGGAGGAGGCATTTTCAACTACCAAGGGAAAACACTGAGCATACTGAATGTGAAACTTCTGATTCTTCAAACCAATTACATTATTTTCCCTCCAGGGATAAAAAGGAGGGCACTCTATCAGAAGGGCGGTGTCACGTGAAGTGCAGCTGGGGCGGGTGGTGGAGAGGCCAAGCCTTTCGCAAACCACCTACAACTCTTACCACCTGAATGAAGCTTCTGAGAAGGGGTACTGCATCTTGAAGCCAGACAAGAATCCCTGAAGGGGAGAGGGAGTGAGGAGGGAAGGGGGGAGACTGGGAAATAAGAAATCATCTCCTCTGACCTCTAGTGAAGTGCCAGGTTTTTTCTTTAGCTCTTCACATTTTCTAAATTTGCAGATCTGGTGTCCCGTTTTGCGATTCCTGCAACTGCTGCAAACGCCACAGTTGATGAGCCTCTTGCAGGGCACGCAGACCCCACACCTTTTCCTCTTCTTCTTGGCTGGGTTGGCTCCGCCAGCTCCCCCTGAGGAGGACGAGGAGGAGGAGGAATGATTCTGCGGGCAGTCTGCCAGATTGGCAATTTGAAACGCACTGTCTGTGACGGCTGCTGAGGCTGCTGCGGGGGAGTGAAGGGCTGTCATGACGATGACCCCTGGAGGTAATGAGATGCCCCCTAAAGCCGGGATAGCGGAAAAAGTCCCCACGCGCTCGGGGAGATTCATTATCTCTGCTTCAGCAGCGCCGCATTTGAGCTTGTTCATGCATTCCCCCGCCAAAGGTCTGCAGTGTTCAGGGGATAAGGTGGAGAGGAAATTAGTATTTGCCATTTGCAACGACGGCTCTGGCGGGCAGCCAGCTTTCCCCAGCCTCTGGGAGTCGTTTCGGTGATGCATGCTGGTCCTGCTGCCGCCGCCGCCGCCGCCACCGCCACCGCCGGCGGGGAGGATTGCTGAGGAGGAGGAGGCGGAGGAGGAGGCGGCGGCGGAGGAGGATTTCCTGCCGCCCCCACCGCCCCCGCCCCCGCCCCCGCCGCCGCCGCCACCCCCGCCGCCACCCCCGCCGCTGCCCCCACCCCCGCCGCTGCCCCAGAGCATGGCGGTGGCGGCGGCGGCGGTGGCCGCGTTGTCACAGTTCCAGGGGGACATGCCGATGCGCGCGGCGGCCGCGGCGGCGGCGGCGCTGCTGGGGAAGATGGGGGTGGTGATGCGCGCGATCTTGGCCGCCTGTGGGAAGGCGCCCCCGTTGGTCTTGTAGAAGGAGGTGGCAAAGGAGCGGTAGCGCTCCATTTCCGAGTTGTAATCCACAAGGCTGTTCAGAGCCCCCTCGGGCAAGTGGCTTTCCTTGGGCAAGCCCGGGGCCTCCGGGCTCGGCCCGGGCTCCACGCAGACATTGGTGTTCATGGTGCAGGGGGGGAAGAAGGGGTGCAGGGTGGAAGTGGGGACCGCCTGGTCCGACACCTGGGTGGAAAAGGGGGAAAGGTGGGGGGGAGGGAAGGGAGTGATGGTGGTGTTGGGGTGGGGGCCGAGGCGGGAGGGGAAAGTGGGTTCGGGTGGGGAGAGCAAGGTGAGGGCTGCTTTATTCCTCTCTGGGGCTCATTTCCACAGACGGTGAATTCCCAGGCAGCGTCTTCCTTTGCATTATCCTCCAACTGTTACAACTAAAATAAAGAAAGTCATTCCAACGAGCTGCACGAGGAAAAAGATTAAAAATAAATAAACAATCTCCCTCACTAACCCACCGCAGACAGCGAAAGCTTCCACATTCTTCCATCAGGTCCTTTGCATAAGAATCACCAAGATGTGACCCCCCCCAGCCCATCCCCCTAACGCTCCCAACCCCCCTCCCTCCCTCCCCACAGCAAACCACAGCTCCTCCCCCCTATTCTTATAACCCTCCTGAGAAAATGTATTAATAGCCAGGATACCCAGGGAAGAGGGAAGACGGGGGTGACAAACGCCTAAGGAAAAGGGCAATTGGAGTGCTAAAGACATGCAAATCATGGGTGGGAGGGCGATACTACCTAGAAGCAGAGGGCATTTAAACATTATGAAATGTGTGAACAAGTGCTGCCTGGGCATGCAAATACTGTAAAGTAGAAAACAGCAATGGCCCTATGAGGAAAATGAACAGGAAATTAGCAAATGAAGTACTGAGAAAGTCTACAATACATCTGAGTATAAACTGTAAGCAAACACAATACAACTGAGAGCTAAGAGACTGCCCACATACAATCTGAACTAAAGAGGCAGGAAAAAAAGAACTACCAGCTGCCACGGTGTCCTTCTGTGTCTGCGGTCATTAGTTTGAATCCCAGCACAGCTGGCTCTGTTAGGGTCTTAATTCAATGGACCAAGGACAGGTCTCAATTGTAGAAGCCATTTGGTGGTGGGGCTTGGTGGGGGTAAGAGGGTGATGTTCTACTTGATTTTTTTTTTAAGGTAGAAAATAAAGATAAGCCACATAATTACATATATACATATTTATATCAGCAATGTCTCAGGTTTTAAACCAAGTGCCTGCAGCCTCTTTAAGAATATTCCTAATCATTCCTAATAGAGATTGCTGTCTCTTCCCAAGACAAGAAGAAAGCATGGCACTTTTTGAAAAGGATCTCTCACAATCACTGATTTTTACATTGAGTAAAAGGGGGGGGGGGGGCGGAAGCCCTTAAGGTGTTCTTTGCCAGAGAAAAATAACCATTAAAATTATTTTTAAATTGTGCTCTTTTAAGAGGAAAGTTTAATGTTAACTGGGTGTTTGCATTCATCTCCTTGCTTACAGGCCATTATTATGCTTTAGGAAGAGGTATTTTAGTTGTTTATTACAGAGGGAGAAGTACATCACAACCTTTTAAGAAGTAAAGCAAAAGCATAAAGTGTATATTCACCTAAAAAACCAGTTTCTTTGTTTCCAGATTTTTTGGCCAGAATATCTTTTTGTGACATCTTTTGAAGCCCATCGATTGGTCTATAATGTAGAGTTCAGGGAATTCTACATGGGGGCCCAATAGTCTCAGTCTCAAATATTCAGAGTTCAAAATGGTTATCAATTATAGTAATTATGCTTATAATTAGGTTAATGAACCAGTTTTGCCCAAACTCCAAGTGCAAAAACTTCAAGACCTACTGATGAGGTGCTCTAAAAAGAGGGGTTTATGTAAACAAATCCCTATTAGGCAAAGTAAATCAAGATAAGGAACCTCACCCCAGGCTGGATTAGAAGCTTGCAGGCGTCTTTCAATCACAGCAAGTCTCTAATCACTCAGGAACCACCTCTGTGGTTTCGCATTAGGGAAAACTGCTCCCTTCTGAGGTCTGAGGGCAATACAAAAGGTGCCCCCAAAATGCTCTTGGCTAAATATTCTTGATGCTTGGAAGGGGTGGGGGAAGACACAGCAAGAATATGCATATAGCTTTAGTTTCTGCGAATCACATTGTAACTGCAAGACCATAATAACTGCTACTCAGTAAAAACTAGTTATGTCAACCATGCATTAGATATCATCACATTGAGTGGAGGGAAAATTTTCAACGTTTTAGTCTTTTGACCTTGTTCCAAATAAAGAAATAATTTAATGTCCCTTTTTTAGAGTCTTAGAGTGGTGTTTCCAAACACAAGCTTTCCTTGCTTTTCTGATTGCCATCACCCCCCTCCTTCCTACCTCAAGGTTTAATACCACCAGAAACTGGAGAAAATGATTATGCCCAGTATCCAGGTCATTATTGTTTAATCAATGCATCTCTGGAGCATGAAAAAGGTATCTAAGCCACAGCTATTGTTTGGATTTTATTTAAAAAACAAAATAAAACACACACAAATAACTATAGTTCTATGCCAAAGCTAAATTAGAGATCCATACTTCATGATCCTGTTTTGCCTTTAAACAATGTGACTGTACATGCCTAATATTGTATGTCTGGTCTACCAGAGACATAGAGATCAAAGGTCATATTTAACATTCAGGAGGAGGGGCGGGTGCAGATTAATTAATAAATTAATACAGCGACGCTTTTTCTTGCTGGAGTCCAGCATTAATAATCTACTTTCACAATCCCAACGGACAGCAAACATTTAAGAGAAAAAAAAGCCAGAGAAAGAGAAAGAACAATCACTTACCAGTCTCTTTTTATTTGGGGAGCCTTAGAATTTGCAGACGCTGCCAGTCTGCCTTTAATTAGTTGCACATCACCCCCTAACACAAAGAAACACAAATCCAGATGTGTCTTGGCAGCTCCCAATTACAACTTTAATACTTGTAAACAAACTGTTGGGGAGGGGGGATAAATAAATATGCGGATCAAAAAAAATACCTGTAAATGGCTTTTTTTTTCTTGTTGCAGAGAGAAGGAGGAGGAGATGGTGTTAGTGGTGGGGGTGGAAGGAGGAGGAGGTGGGGGGAGAGGAAAGAGTCGAGTGTGAGTGTATGTGTGAGAGCGCGGGGCTGTTGTCGGTGGTCTCTCCTCTCCCAGCGCGTTGCTCTCCGTCCGTCTCCAGTCGCTGTGTGCGAGGGAGGGAGGGAGCCGGGGAGTCTCTCCTCTCTCTCTCTCTCTCTCCTCTCTCTCTCTCTCTCTCTCCCTCTCTCTCACCCTCCCCCCTTCTCTCTCTGTTTGTGTGTGTGCGAGTGTGCGGTTGCTGGGGGAGGGGAGCGAGAGAGAAAGGCGAGGGAGGAGGTGTGGAGGCTGGGAGCGGGGGCGCGGGGGTGGGGGTGATTGGCGCCGAGGTGAGGAGGACGCAGGGACGTGGACACCTACTGATGATTGGCTGCAAATTACACGGGGAACAAGAGGCGCACGCGGGCCAGCGCTCCTTTTCACAAACCCTCTCCTCGGCAGAGGAGCCACGTTTTCCCTGCTCGCCTGCGGATCGCCCTCCCTCCTCGCGCCCGGCTCTCCGGCTCAGCCCAGCACACAGGGCTGTTGATTATTTTCTTTTGCTCTCGGAGATAATTGTTTGGAAGGGTTGGAAAGAGGGCGTTTCCGCCACTCTGCGTGTGGGGTGTGTGTGCGTGTGCGGGTGTGTGTGTGTGTAAATAAACTTGTCTGGGATTTTTGGCTGGGTTAAGAGCAATACAAGAAACAGAAAAGGTCATGTTTGTTTGAAGAATGCTCTTAGTTCGTACCCAATGGCGTGGTTTTAAATAAATTTCCTAGTGTACCCAGGAAGACTTAAAAAAAAAAAAAAAAAACATTTAGATCTTTAAAGTAAGGGGATACGGACTGGTGTGGTTCTTCAGACCCTCGAAATACTATTATTCCAGAATGTAAAAAATCGGTGATATGATGCTTGGCCAATCTCAAAATCCATCTCAATCTCTGTCTCTCTTCTCCTCTACTCTTCTCTTCTCTCTCTCCTCCCAAACTCCTCTTTTACTATTCCATCTGGTAGTTACAAAGAATAAATCAGATTTTTAACTCACTGCCCTATTTTTTTATTTCAAACTTTACTTAAACAAAAACTTTTGTATTTCAGTCTATTTTAGAATAGTAGGTGATTAACATTTTACTTCTTGCCACTTGGGAAAACATAGTTTATGAATTTAAATATAAATATTTTACGGCCGGTCAAGTATAAATAAAGCTCGTTCATAAATGCAGCTGTAAATTAACCTCTTCACTGCTGCCTCAAATAAAATATTTGTGGACACATGCTATCCTACTATTAAAGTATACTCTAGTGGAAATAGTTATAAAAATAAGATACGAAATTACGAATACTTTTGAACAATTTTTTTCTAACAGAAAAACAGTGGCTAAGGTAAGTTATAGAGTACGAAAGAAAAAAACTTAAGATTATTTAAATTGGTGTTATCAAGCAGAATGAAAGTTTTGTATTAAAATTAAAAGTGTTTATAGTAATGCAATATTAATTTTTCAGATAAGCGAGGAAAATGTTTTCTTTCTTTAATAAGAAAAAAATGCTGAAAAGACATTTTAAACCATTTTGTATTTGAATTTTCAAAAGATAGACTTTGACCATATTAAGACATTACCAACTATGGAGCATAAATTGTTGATAGCAAGTTTAAAACTGTGGTGTGTGTATGCCTAAATGAAGGTGTTATTTCAAGAGTGGGCTACTATTGCAATAGGAAACAGGTGTATTGTGTGACTCATTGATTAATATACATGTTTTGTAATTTTTTAAAGCATAAGCTGTTTGATTATTACTGGTTATTTGACATAGACAAAATAACTGGATGGCTATTAATTATTCAGGTTAATAAGATAATTTTATACTTGTGCTAATGCCTTATAAAAGCAAAAAAGGACATTTTCCGTTTGATTTTTTTTTGTTTTAGCTAAGCTTCATAGGAAGTTTATCAGGAAAATATAGTCACTTTTTAATGAGTGAAAACATGCTAGAAAGATGATAGATTCTTAAACATCTTTTCACAATATTTAAAATATCAGTCCAATGTTAGAAATTTTGAAGTTTATAAATAAGCAATGTTTTTAATCAAATAAAGACATCATGCTTTCTTTTGCCAAATTTTCTTTTCTGGAAATTTTCCTTTTTGGAAATTCCTTTTCTCATGCTTTCCTTTTTGGGACTCTTTAAGCTTACTTTCAAAATGAAATCTTAAACACATGAGAGAAAATATGTTCTAAATTCCAATGAATTTTACTTTCCAGCTGATAAAGGAAAACTATAGAATGCTTGGTCTTAATAATTAACAATAATAGCCCCTATTAATGATCCATGAGTGTCAGATCCTGCACTAAGTAATTTGCAGATACTCTATTTTGTCCTTGCAATAATCCTGTGAAGTGGCTATTATTTCCATTTTACAAACAAGGAAATTGGGGCCCAGAGAAATTAGGTAACCTGGATTAGGTCATAAAGTTAGTATGTAAAAAGTTTGAAATTTGTACCCAATCCAGTCTATTCCAAAGCCTTAAGTTTATAACCTCTACCCTAGTCTCACTATCAATAATTAATCAATCAATAAACTTTCTCTTGATACTAGAACCTCAGATTTAATTATGATTGTAGGCCCCTAGTTGATATGGCATCAATTAAATTTATAAAATAAATTATAAACAATATAACTCATGGCTTTGATATAGCATTCTGTTGCCTTTCCACTAGGGAACTGATTGCATACTTAGCCAAATATGATCAGGGGAAATATTTTTTCTCATCTATCTCATATCCATTAATTTTTTATACTAGTGTAGACACGTATATGCACCATGTGTCTCACTAGTCTATGTCTGTCTTCTTTAAAATGATATATCAGGGTTTTGATAATAATACCTGAGAACACTCAGTTCTCTGATAACTCTTTAAGTCCACATTTTTGTATGATACACCAAAAAGTGAGGTTGTTTTCTCTGCAAAATGCCCATGACAGCTTCCAATTACCTGGAAGTGGTTTGTGCCTTACCCTAATTTATGATTTTTTAAAATCTTAACTAGGAGAGAGTTCAAAGATTTAATAGATAACCTGATGAGAATTTTTTAAAATCCCATCTTGAGCATCACCCGATAAAAGTATCCCCACTCGGCATAAATTTTTTGTTCTGCTCTGAAATATATTTAAAATACTGTTACTTTCCATCATATTCATTATCAATTTCCTCATCATTATCCAGAATCTTCAAAAAGTTAGCATATTCTGTTGAAATAAATAGACCTCAAAATTTAGCAATGAAAAATCCACAGAAGTATATGTTTTCTCATGTAACAGTCCAGGGTGGGAATTTCAGATCAGAGACCATTCTTCTCTATGAATGATCCATAGATTAAGATTCCTTTTATCTTGGGATGTTTTTCATCTCCAAAGCACAGCTCATCAACTGCATGAAGCTGGCAGAAGGGCATGAAGGAACTATGATGGCTTCTTAAAGGTCTTGGTCTTGAAGTGGAACATAGCACTGTGGCTCACATGCAATTGTCAAAAACCCATTACATGCCACACCTAGCTGCAAAGATTACTGGGCAGCCAACTCCAAGATGCAGCTTTATTATTATGGGGTAGAGAAACAATTCTGAGGGACAACTGGCTGTCTTCCACATAGAGTAACACAGAAGGTGAATAATCTGATGAAGAGATTAAGTAGATCACACAGCCCTGAATGTGACCTTGAAATTCCTCTGCTCCCTGGAAGTTATTTTGCTGATTACCACTGAAAACGGTCTTAATGACTTTAGGGAAAGTTTGGCAACTGTGAAATAACTAAGCTTTCTTAAATACTTGTAGGATAGCCAAGGCAAGGTTAGAATATTCAAACAAGAATTTACTGAAGAAAAAAGACAGCAGAAGTAACACAATCAGAGGAAATTGCATAAATAAAAAATAAACTAACTGAGATAAATCTTGGGGACCTGCAACTTGTCTGCTGGTGTTTTCAAACCAAGAGGTAATTTTTAACTTCCCACTAATGAGATGTTTACTATTAGTCATAAGAAAATATACAACATGAAGGTCAGAAAAGGTGTGTGGAGCTTTCTTACCTAATATCCAAGGATTCACATCTCAACTCATGTTTATGGGCTCTGCGGACCACCTGTTTTGCCACAGTAATTCACTATGAATATAGTAAATAATTACACTCATTATGGAAGGAATATTCCCTTAAAACAAATAGGGAATAATTTCTTTAACTCTTTTGACTGGTCAAAAATCTACCTAGGATTTTTATTTACCTGGCTCCTTTACCAAAATTTGAGTTGGCTGACATTGGGAATTGTGTCTTATTCAACTTTGTGTCCCATCTCATACCTACTATGCCTACCACGTGGCAGGTTCCAAACATTCTGAGTCATGCATATTGAAATAATGTAGTATACACCAAATGTATGGAAGTAAATTCCCCATTGCCTATAGGATAAAAGTGCAAAATTTATAAAATTAATTTCATGAAGCCCTTCTCCAACTGGTTCCGTCTTTTGAGTCTAATCTACTATTATTCCTTCTAAAACCCCACTATCCCAGCAGATCCACTTAGCTCAGAAAACTTCATTTGCCTTATGACCAGAGGGGGAGAAAATCTTTAATTAATAATGAACTGTGAGCTAAAATAAAGTACTATTATTTCCATAAAAGAAATCTTTGCATATAAAAAATTATTATAGCATAATGAAATAATATTTTTAAATCCCTTGATTTAACATTTTCAGAATGTTTTCGGAAGTTGTCTTGGTGACTTAACGATTGGGATTTGATGAAGCTACTTCTGAAAATCAATATTCTGCACACCTGTTGTTTTCTTTCACTTCTAATTAAATATTGATACATTGTTATCACAATGCTGACCTTCATATTCAAAGCTGGTACTTTTAACCTGCCAACACAGTAGGTCACGTGCTTTGAGTTGTTTTTCCAGCTATCTTTACTCTCTTACCTTGTCTTTCTAATGACTAATAGGAGGTACTTGTGGAATGGCTGGCCACTGTTAAGGATAAAAACTGTGACAATTGAGGATAATGAAAATAATGGGTTCACAGGGTTAAACCCATTACGTTGGCCTCATTAACATCATATTCAAATCAACTAAGCTAATCAAGTACCACATATTCACATATTTTCATATACAGTTTGGACACTAGACAAATATGTATCAAGTATTATTCTGGGCATTAATTTTTAGAATTGTTCTTTGCCAGACCAAATCTGGTATAGCCCCATTTTAATTTACTCATGATATTTTTTCTCATCATATAAATTCCATTTCTATAAAACTATAGCTCTGATACTCCATGGAAAGTGCTATCCCCAAACACAGAAATCCAAACTTTCAATGGTAGGCTAGAAAGGGAAAACTCCAGAAGAATGTTTTTTCTTCCATAGGCTCACTGACATAGCTTGATTTTTACTAGCTGGTTGTTTTCCTTGTACTTTCCCATAAATATTTGTTACCCTTTGTTCATTGGATTATTAGAAAATATAAACAATAACATTCCAGATTTTGTCAAAGTAGTTACTCATGAAGGAAACAATGGATCACTTTTGCTGCAAAACACCAAGTGATGGTAAATAGCTTCCAGGCACTAACAAATCTAAACACAGATTTGTAATGTGGGCCCCAAGCTGTTCTTTGGGGTCTCCCTTTTCCTTTGCCTGACAGAATCAAAGCATCCCATGCTGGCCTTTGTCCCAGCAAAATTCTCCTTAATCACAGAACTACCTGCGTGCCTTCTGGAAACATAAATCTCTTCAGATAGCTAAGTAATGGTAAAGTAATACCAAGTGAGGAAATCCTGTGGTGAAATTTGTAGTTAAGAGCTAACCAGGAAACATTCTGTCCACAGTGCTCAGTGTGCCAATAGTCCGTGTTCCCCTGACAGCAGTCCAGAATGTGATGGTGTCACTTCCTTCTGCTCTCGCCCATTCTCTTCTGCACACAAGTCTTCTTAGACAGAATTTATAGGACACTGGAAGTCAAGTAACATAGTCCCCTATCTCAATTCTTCCTATTCTCTATCAAAACTCCAAACTCAATAACTTAGGTAACCAATGTTCTATTAATACTCCTCTCAACAGGAAGAAGTGGAGCTTTGATTTAAGGCAAGCTTACATGCAGGCACTGGACATTTTATTAAGAGGTCTCTGAATCTTCAAATTGCTAGACAGGACTTACCCAGTTAGAAAAAATAAACTTCAATTTTTAATAATAGAGTTACTTCAAGAATGTACCTTGTAAAGACATAAAATTAGGTTTATAAAAGTCATATCGTTAAGCTCTGTGAAACTCCAAAATTAAATCTGTCTTAAACCATTTCCTATTATATAATGTCACCATTTTTGAATTTGCCATTTTTAAGTAGAATAAAGAAATTTTTACAAAATGGTTGTGAACACAAAAATTATATTTTTTTCATAGAGATTTTAGACTTTCCGTGTAACCTAGATATCTGCATTTACAAAAGTACAGGTTTCTTAATATTAGTCTCAATATTTTATTTGAAATCAAAGCCACTCTTCATGCTTGTTTTTTTAAAGTGTGTTTCCATTTAGTTTATCTTCAATTAACTCTCTTTTTTAAAAAGGAATTCTATTTTTCTTTGTTGAGAGGAAGAATTCAAGATAATATCCCTGAGTTGTTAATGTTCAGTCCAGAAAGGTTTTTTCCTTCCCAGTGCTGACCTTTGTTATGCCGTAGTTATAGCAACAAGAAGAGTTCCTTCTGTCTGTCTGTTGTGTTCTCTTTCCAAACTAATGACAGTCTTTTATATGCTGTTGTGTAGTATGGGGAATGCTTTACGTGCATTGATTTCTTGATTTACTGATGCATTTAGCTAAACCAGCAATTTGAATGGAAATTTTTAAAATAAATGCAATTAATTGAAATGGAATTTGCACATTATATGTGTTATATCTGGAATACAGATCATTTATTTAGGCATTTTTCTAGTTTGTCTTTGAGCTTCCCTGATCAACTTGCAGTTTAACTTCTCAGTGACCAACTTTATTTATCCTATCATTATATCTTCTTAATCAAAACAGGAAGAGAGCAAAGAGAGAGAGAGAGAGATACTCCCCTACAAGGGGAGTAACGTCATGTAAGAACACGTAGCTTTTCTGCCAACCTGGGTCATACAATCATTATGACCTTAGGCATTCTACCTCTCATTTTACCGATCTGGAATATCAGTTTAATTATAGTAATTACCTATCTCACAGGGTTTGTGAGGTTTAATTAATGTTAGCAAAGTGTTGGAGCTATTTAGTAGAACAGTACTATAAAAAGCAAACTACCTGAAAATCACAACTATGTTCTCCCTACATAGTACTTAATTTTACACACTTCTTTTCTTTTTCCTTTGGAGTTAATTTAACATTTATTACTTCTTTTTTTCTGTCCCCTCCATATCTATGTCTATGGTCTTTGCTACTTGAGACTTACTTTGGATGTAAAACATAGCCTCTGTCCCACTTTTGTTAGATTGCACAATCACCTCCAGGAGCTCAACATTTCTGAATCTAACTGGATTGGGATTAACAGTAGTCTCTGAGCAAGTAGCTGTGGCTACATACTTCCTTTAAGTCCAGTTAGAAACTGCCAGTTAACAATCTGAATTTGATTCTTAAACACCTTTTGTTTGTGTCCATGGTGTTAAACAAACTGAATTAGACTTCCAACAGAGTTGGAAGTTCTGTAGGTATTGTGTCTACATTCCATACTGGAAATAGTAGCTGTAGCTATTATTAGTGATGGAGTCTCTAGTTTGCTGGCACTTTTAGCATTCCCTGCTGTCTAACGCTTGCCCACCTAAGCACTGGAATTTGTAACTTAAGGCAACTAAGTATACTAGTGCTAGCTGTTCACTGCACAACAATGCCTGGCCAAATGGGCAAGTAGGAGCTGGAATCCAGCCCGTTGCTCTGCTTGCCAAGCCATGTTCTGGTGGGTCTAATTTGCAAAAAGGCATTCTAGGGGCTAGAAATGGCCTTATCAGTATCCCCATTATAGGCCAATTAAGTAAGGCAATGAACATTGCAGCCACCTTTATTTATATTAAAAAGTTAGCATCTCCTCTTTGAAATTATGTCCCACAAGATTATATTTAGATTAGTATTAAAATCATATTCAATTTTATCTGTATCCCTTTTTTGTGAACCAATTTCACATAAAACATATTCCAATATGAACTAATTTTCAAATAGAATGTAAATAATGTGAAATTTTCAATTGTATGAACTCATTACCACTGAATCAGGAGTTATATTTCATTGAATATTAACAAAATGACTAGTAATGTGAATTGGATAGTCGTAATAACATTGTATTTCTTTCTTTGGGAACAACTACTCTTTAAAAAGAGGGAGACACTATTCAGACCCCAGTTCCTTTCTGTTATCTGCTAACATTTTATAGTGGTAGGACTGCTTGAAAGAGCAGTCATTTTTACCTATTTGTTACTTGGCTCTTTTAAAATGCATGATGATATGATGGCATTTCCTTTAAAATGTTTCTATTTTAAAAGATATCCTGTTCCTGTAATTCTTGGCTACTTTATATTAGTGAAAAAGAAATAATTCTGTTACCCAATGGGAACACTGATTGATTTACATACCTTTCTTTACCAAGTATCAAGAGTCCAACATTTGAACAATGTCCAACAAAAGCTAGCCTCTAGATATTTTACTGCATGCTAATCTCCTTGCAGAGGAAATCCAGACAGGTATATTCATTCGTTAAAGAAAACAAAATAACTTTATTCTTTAATAAAGAATAGATAGAGAGAAGGTTTTGAGAATTCTGAGTACATGTAAGAGAAAATTACTCAAACTGGCTTAAATGATGAGGTCTCTTGTAGGGCAGACTCCAGGCAAGGAACAACCTGTGTGGCTTATAGATGTCACACATAATATAGGTTTCTTCCATCTCTTTGTTCATTATTCCCATTATCTTATTTTTTCCTTCAAGTAGTTCCCTCACAGTTACTGCTCCAACATTATATTCCACGCATTAAAAAGCATTTGGGAAAAGAAAAAGACTTTCTTTTTTTTTATGTGTTTGTGTCTTTAGAGAGAGGAACTTTCCTAGAAGCACTACCACTGACTTCCGCTAAGATCCAATTACCCAAAATTGGGTTACATGACAACACATAAACCAACCATTTTCAAACAGAATGAGATTGTCTTATTCCTAATAAGTATCTACCAGCCCTGGAACTAGAGGTGGAATCATTCTGAAACACGTGACAGTGTGAAGGATAGGAAATTCCTGAACATAGCTATGATTTGGTTAAGAAGGAAGAAGAAGATAGGGAATTGGATGGTTGTTGGTGAGACCAGTATCAGTGTCTGTTGTCTTATATAAGTCTATTATCACTTGACTTCTATTGTCTTAGAAAAACTAACCAGCCCTAAATCACATGAAGCATGTCAGATTACATATAACAAGAGAAAGTCAGTTTATGGATGCCAGCTCTTTATTATGAGTTAATTAGTGAATTATAATTTCAGCTATGAATGCCTATAAGCAGGATTTATTTTTAGCAACATGGCTTTACCAGCAAAGTTTTGATTTACTGAACTATCTTTATTGAAACTTATCTCATGTTCATCATTGTAGACATTTTATACTGTGTTACATAAATCAGGGAGTATCTGAACTTGATCTATAAGGTATAGGGCTATAGGATGTGAGGAGAAAGCAAAGAGAATGAGGAAGTTAAAAGAAATTAAGAGAAACAGTTTAAAAATGGCAAGGTACATCTATTTCCATAATTAAGTACATCTTGAATATTTTCCTCTTATACCTTCTACTGGCCGTTAAAACTATTACTTTAACATATTTGCAAGTAATCAGAAGCAAAGTAAATAGCCAGTCCTTAAAATTTCAAGTTGATCCCCAAACTGACTCAAATTTGAAAAAATCTGGCATAATTTAAAAGTAAATAAATAGAAGCAACACTTAGCAGAAGGTTCCTAACATAAACAAAGCTGTGCACGTTTTGTTTATTTATGGGATCCATGCAAAGTGTCATATTCATTTAAAAATATTCAGCACGAGAGTGATTGATTTTAAAAATTGAATAGAATTAAGGAACATAGGCATTCTTTAAAATTTAAAGTTCTGTAACAGAAAGAATGGCTATTTTTTCTAGTATTATACTTGGGAAAACATTTTTCTCCTTTATGTCTGTTCTGATTTTTTTAAACGTTGACTGTGAGAAAAATAGCCGCCATTTTATTCAAAAGTGCATTTTAATTGGTATGTAGCCAACCCCACTATTCATGTCATACCTGTATGTTGCTCAAGATTAAGTGTTAAATATTAAGTATGAAATCTCCTAAATTAATCTTTTTTATTCAATATATTTTTATAGCATTCTTAAAAGACAAAAGATGTTAAAATCCCTATCCTTATGGAACTTACATTCTACTGCCATGTCTTAATTCAACTAATAGCCATTTACTCTTTCTTTCCAGCCTAGATTATTCTTTATCACATTTTAATTGAATAAGTATTTTTTGAACACATTATGTGTGTGGCATAATGGCAAGTACTGAAGGAATGAGAAACTTCCTTGAAAAACTAACAATTTAATAGAGGGTACTCAGACAGGAAACATACAAAGAGAGGTCTAATATTATAATTATCTCACCTCTTCTATAAAAAGAAGAATTTAAGAAGTAGAGTGTAATAAAAACCAGACCCTAAAACTCTCTATATTGTAAGTATCAATATAGTGTAATAAAAGCAATGAGGAAGGCCTGGATAATTTGGAGGTCTGGGATACTCCAGAGGAAAACTTCACAAGAGAAGTCTTTGAAGTGGAATGAGTAACAAATGGAGAAGGGGAGAAAGAATATTTGGCATAAAGGACAGGGTGTAAGCAAAAGCTGGGGAAACACAAGTGCATAGCAGAGCCCAGAAATGGTATATTGTTGATTGTGGCTGCAGTAATGCGAAATCAAGAAGAGACAAGTGATGGGAAATGAGACCCAGAAAGAAGAATACTGTTAAATTGCATACAGCCTTTAAGGTTATGCTGAGGAAAAAGACTTGCTTAGGAGTAAAAATAGGCCAATATATGTTGTTTATTTCAATATGTCTGTGCTCACTTGTGTGTTTTTGTTTATTTTTGTTTTAAAGTATCTTTCTGACTTACATTGGAGAAGATGATTTAGAGGAGGTGAGACATTTTGTCCCTTAGCAGCATTTTAGATAAAGATCCCAGCAAGAGGATGGAATAGGAGGGAGACAATGCAGACAATTTGAGGAAAACCTACAGTTTGTTTGAAGGAAAGACGAACTTCAGAGGACAAGAAGGATGATTCACAAAAAGTCATCTGGAAGGGAGATGTTAACCAAAAAAAAAAGAAAAATCCCGAAAGAAAGGATATTCCTAAAGTGAGTGAACCATTGATGCTGAAAGATCTACAAAGGCTTGAAAGAAGTTTCTAGGAGCAATTCTAGAGCTGTGCTCAGAGCAGTTTTTAACCACTAGTTGGTTTGGGAAGAGATGGGAAACTCCTATTTCTACTGCTGCTTGGAGTACAATGCCAAAATTGGCTTCTGCTCATTTGTGTGCCAAAACTATGGTTATTTCATGATTTATTTTATGGGAAATTATTATTTATTTTACGTGGAAAAACTGAAAAACTATAGGCTTTCGCTACATATTTGAGCTTGCCCCAGATTGAAACCAATAAATGTGGCAATAAGAAAAACTTGTCAGTAAACAGTTTCAAAGACCTAGTGGTTACATGGATAACTGTGCAGTCAAGATCATCCCTTTCCTGGTCTTCCTACTGCCATCAGGATGATTTATAGGAGAAGAGAATCCCATAAATTCTAACCTTTGCATACTCCCCAACACTTACCTCCTCCACTACTGGCCAAAGACCATTAGGACTCATCTCTTTATACACTTCATTACTGTTGTGTCAGTCACAGCCATAAACCCTGGCTTCCCAGAGCATTGTTGATTTTTCACATTCCAGTTTCTATATATAGCTCTGTATATCCACCTTTTAGTAGCCATCTCCTGACACTGTTGGTTTTAGAGACTGAGTGTCTGCCATCAGCAAAGCCCCCTGTGTTCTCAATAGCTTCTCTGAAAATCCCCTTCATCTTGCTCTTGTTGAAATGTGGTTCTTTGGAAAGCACTTGCATGGCCTGTAGTGCTATCAAATTGTGATCCTGCGGAAGGTTCCTTCTTGCTCTTCATTGTCATTTCCAGACTGTTCCATGCTGTTCAGACTCTGTTCTCCACTGTTGTAACAGTAATGTCATAAGACTATGTTCCCTACTTCTGTTTCTTGTTTAAATCATCTAAAGGACTGAAGGGCTTTCCTCAATCCATGAAAACTTTAGCTGTAACTCTTGGTTCACAGCACCACAACTCTTTCCTTGATTCTGAGTGTTTTCAGTATTTAGCCATACAATTCTTCGAGTCCTCTTGCCTCCTTGATCACCTCCCTTCGATTATTTTTTTCTCCCACCTCCCTTCTGTCACTAAACTCTGTGGTCACACTCTGGAACCACTGTCTACTCATCACTTCCTGTATTTCTAGATCACTTCCTCAAATCATTGGCTCTGAAATATCTTCAGTGGTCTCTCCCACTGAACCTACAATCCATTGATCCTGCCACTGTTACCGTCATCTTCCCATGCCTCTGTTTCCCTACATACTCAGCTTGGTCAATCATTATAAACATTCCCTTTCAAATACTCTAAATTTTCCATGATCAATCATTTTGAACACTCCCTTTCCTAAACCTCAATTTATTTAGCTATCTCTTGGCTAAACCCTTACTTTGGGATTTATAAGCTGTGTTTAACCAAAGTAAACACAGTAAAGGAATGCCTGCTCCATTCCCTTACCTGAATAGGCACATATGGCTGGAAAAATATTTACAAATCTAAGTCTCATGTTAGCTTCATGGTAGTTACTCAAGTGGGCCTTTAATGTTGCAGAGCAATTATATTACATTTATTCTTCCTTTTTCTTTCTGTTTTATATCTTCTCTTCTCAAACCTCTAACACCATCTCCCTGTTCTTTATGCAAGTTTCTCCTTCACTGAGTTCATAGAAACTACTAGAATAGCAGTTTCCATGAGCTCCTGCTGTCATATCTACTTACCTTCTAATATCTGTATATAGACATTCTTCCTTTCCTCCCACTGGAATACATTCTGCATGTTTCTCTTCAAAGACACGCTCTCCCATTCTCACTGGACCACACATAGAGTCTCACTCCAGCAATTCTCTCCTCTTTGTCATCATCAAACTATTCCTCTCAACTGTAGTATTACCATTAGAATACATTATTTAACAATTTAAACCATATTTTCTCCCTCTACCAATCACCCATTCACTCCTTAAATAGTTAATTTTTTTAAAAGAATGGTATATACCAATGTCATAATTTGCCTTTTTCCTTTATCTATTAATCTCACATTAGTCCATCTCTTTTCAAGATTTCCAGTGACTGTACCTTGTTAAATTCAAAGATCAACTTCAGTCTTTCTCTTATTTTACCCATCAGCAACATTTGATGTTCTCTTTCCAGGGCTTTTAGAAAACCAGTCCCCTGATTTATCTCCTACCTTGCTACCCTCCTAACACTGAAGTGACCCAGGGTTTAGACTTTAGACTACTTTTTCTTATCTGTTTACACTCACTATCTTTCTGATCTTATCCAGTCTCATGGCTTTAAATTTCATCTGTGCCCTAGACATTCCAAAATGTAAATCTCCAGTCAGGACTTTTATATCTAACTACTTTAAATTTTCTCTTAAATTATCTACAATTAAACACCTCTCTCCCTTAACTACCCTAAAACGCACTCTCAGGTAATGGCAACTCCATCATTCTAGTTGCTCAGATCAGAAATCTTGGGGTCATTCTTGTTACTCTTTATCTATGTAATGGTTAATTTTATGTGTCAGAATGACTGAGCTAATAGATAGCTGGTAACACATTATATCTGGGTGTGTCTTTGAGGGTGTTTCTGGAAGAGATTTGCATTTGAATCAGTAAGCTGAGTAAAGATTGCCCTCACCAGTGCAAGAAGGCATCATCCAATCCACTGCTGAATTGAACAAAAAGCGGCAGAAGGTAGAATTCTCTCTCTTCTTGAACTGGGACCTGGGACATATACTTTCTCCTGCCCTCAGACATCTATGCTTCTGTTACTTGGTTTTCTGGACTTGGACTGGGAGTTACACCATTGGCTTCCCTAGTTCTGAGACTTTGGGGCCTGGACTGGAACTATACCACCAGCTTTCCTGGGCCTCCAGCTTGCAGATGGCAGATCACGGGACTTCTCAGCCTCCATAATCTCAAGAGACAATTTCTCATAACAAATCTCTCTCTCTCCTCTCTCTCTAAAAAGGGAAAAAAATGGAAGCTAAAGAAGCAACGAGAAAATGAGGGAATAAAAAGGCAAATTTTGAGGTGCAGGGATGAAAAACAGAATTCAATTCTGATTACCTGTAATTACCTGTATTGTTTCATTGAAGCAAGAGGTGAGGAGTATCTGGTAAATGTAAGGGCAGATTCAATGCATAAAATCAGTGGTAAATATCTGAAACATTAGCTTTGGAAAGCAAGAAGGGAAGTCTAGGACTTAATATAATATATGTAGCATATTAAATGCTTAATGAGTATGTGTTGGCTTGAATTCAATTAAGTAAACAAGAGAAGGGTAAGCTGGTTGAAAGCAATATTGATAGTTCAATCTGAAAGGAATGAATGTATACCTTTGCAGTGGATTTTTAGCCGCTCAGGAGCAGAATGCTAAGAAATGTGTTCTTGGATTCATGCAGAGTAGATGACAGGCATTATGAGTGTGGTCAAACTTCATGAAGATGAGAGAATTAGTATATGTTGATCTGCTGCTAACAGTAACAGCAAATGCTTAGTGAGCTCTTGGGCAAAGATTTCATCTGTACCCATCTCTTCATGTTCACAATAGCCTTACTTGATGCATACCTTACTTAACAACCCCCATTTTCCAGATAAGGAAAATAAGATTAAATAACTCCCTCAAGTGTAGCTGAGATTCTCCAGTGTTTTAAACTCTGTTGACATTTGGTATGCTTTTCTGGTTCTGAACTTCTGAACTTCAAGGAGATGAATCAAAATTCCCTTTATTCATAATATGTTAGCTATAGGCTTTGGGTTCAAATTCTTAAATTTCTTCTGTGGTAATTTTGGCATTTAAAATATACCCTATTTAATCTTCACAACTTTTTTTAAATATTTTGAAGTTTTATAAATATAAAATGAATTATGTTCCATAATAATCTGATATTATCTTTTAAAAACTCTTACAAAGAATGTATTTGAAAATATATATAAGCCAGGATGTGGCTGGTAGGTCAGAAGAACAGGGTAGAGTAGGGCCAAAATTGATGATAAAAAGATGAAGTTTAGTTACACAAATTATCACTATGCTCAGCACTGTTTACATATAAATAATTCTTGGTCAGCCAGGATATTTTATTTCACTTATCTAATAATGTATACTGCTCATGTCTGTTTCTGGCACCCCTATTGATTTTTCTCCTTTTTGTTATAAAATATAACAGGTATATTAAAAATAATAGAGTAATATAATTAATATCATATAATCTTTACATATATTTTAAAACATCAATTTTTTCCATTTCTTCAGAATTTTGAAAAGTAAGTGAAACGAAAGTTACAGGTAGATTTGAAAGCCTTTTTATATTCACACACACTCTCTCTCTGGTTGGGTACATGATTCTGTACATATTCTTTACATATATGTAGCGATACTATTATATGGTGACCATAATTCTACAACTTGTGGTTTTACGGTTTTCCATCTTCAAATTTTCCAACACACTTAACAGGTTCATTTCTTGAGATTAACATTGGTTATTCCCTTTTCCAGGAGCATATTTCCTTCAGGTTTCAACATAGCTAACTTCAAGTCTTTCCTCAAATGTTGTTTTTTCAATAAGACCTACATTTTCCCACTCTTTACCGAAAGTCCAACCCATGACTTCACCTCTTCTCACCCCAGTTCAGGCATTGTGATCTTCCACACATAATTATTTTTTTGCTATAGATTTTATCAACATTTCAGTTAAAATGTGCTGCACTGTCTAGATTTTTCCTTTACTCCCCAGGGAGAGTCACTCATTCCCCTATTGCTGGTGGTGACTTATAAAGCTAAACTGAGCTCCCCTCCAACAATTGCCCTGAACTAAGACAGCAGCTTCACTGAAGGTTATGTCCCTCCTATGGGGCAGCCTGCATACAATGATTAGCCTTTGCAAGAGACTTGATGGTCGGTCCCCCATGCCTAACGTTGTAATAACTGTAATGGGCCAGCCAAACTCTAGAACTTCCTGTAGGATCAACTGAATCTTCTGTTGCAACTGCATCACAGTTCAGCTTCTCCTTATGACCAGTTCTTCTCCTCTCATACCTCACAATTGTTTCTGAGATCTCTACCCAATACTCCTTGTGTACACACCTTTTCTTGGTATCAGAGTTCTTTGGAAATTGACCTATGACTTTTGTACTAGAACTGATCCTAGAAAGCAGAATCTAAAATGGGATGTCTGTAGGTTCATGATTTTATTTGGTCAGCTGCCAATAAAAACTCCTTCAATGGAGGTAGATGGAACATTGTTAGGTCCAGATATTTGGTTGCAGTGAAATTATTAAAATTTTCAGTGATGTGGAACTGGGAACAGATAGGCATTAAGAGCAATTCGCTAGCAGGTAGGCTATCCTAGGAGTTTGAATTTTTCAGGGATAATAGTAATTTTAAGAAATTTGGAATTAGATGGCTATTTCTTCAGGCCAATGATACATGGAGAATGGCAAGAAAAGTGTGAGTGTTTTTAACAACTAATATAAAAAGGGTCTCCTGTGGCCAGAGGAGAGCAAAAACTAGAGATTCAACACCTAATTAAAGAGCAGCACACTCTTTAAAAAGTGGAATCCTCAACTCCAGGATCTGCCATGACAAGATTAGGTCCCTGATTTGGAAAGAGTAGGACTTTGAAAACCGGGATGCGGATATCTGGATTGAAGCACTTCCAAACTTTAAATCTCCAGATTCTCTTGAACTATTTGAGACTGTTACAGTGATACATTCCTCTTTGCTAATGAATAGGCTAGCCTACCTTTGCTTGAGGTGTCTTCCTTGCGAGACCAATTGTGCTCCCTTTAGGATATGCCACCACTCTCCATCCCCCATGCCCCAAACAGTAAGCCAATAACTGGGTTAAGTCATAACCTAATCCATCAGGAGAAGTGCTGAAGTAGCAAAGGGATTGTAACCTGAAGGAAAAATTAGCCAGTGTATAGTGGCAGCATCCAGGAGAGTATACATGGGACTGGATTCTGAGGATGCTGGATAAAAGAGAGTTTATTGATGTGAGAACACTCTACAGGTTACACGATTTAAAACCTATGCAAGGTCTCTGGGATGTGGAGCAAACAAGGTACTAGGATGACTCCTAGAAGCTTAGAGAAAGTAATGGACTACACTCTGTGAGGCTGAAGTGCCAGAGCTACTTTATCTTACAGATGTAGAGGGATCAAAGGGCTCATAGAAGTGGGCATGCTAGAGTGGTTACACTAACTAGGTCAGAAAACCTACCAGACCACTATGATCCATGAGAGGAAGTTTCATTTACCAAAGGAAAAAGGCATATGCTGGTGAGAAGGGCATGGGCATTACTGAGAAGCTCAGTGGTGGCTGTCTTCTATCAGCCAGGGATGAGGGTAAGAGATGCTCTTAATAACTGGGCTCACTGATAACAATGGGACTCATAGGATCCCTAAGTAATAGAGACCAGGTGGCAGTGCTGAACTGTCAGACACCAGTTGGGGCAATTATTATAATGAGCAGCAACATCAGAGTGGCAGCCAGGAGAGAGAACCTGCGGAGAGCTATAGAGGTGTTTAACAGAATACAGCATGTCTAGGTATAGTAAGACATATGTGCAGCCAACAAAGGCACAATGTATACAACCAAAATAAAGGATGGAAGATGAGAAGGCTGAGGGAAGTCACCCAAATAAAATGTTTCAATCCCTTTTCCAGATTCCAATGCTGAGCGAGTTTTGCAGACCTTGAAATTGCTGCTTGCAGGCTAGACTTTTGCCTCAGAAGGAAGAAACCTGCCACACCACAGAAAGTACACAGTAATTATTCTTCCAGTTCCTCCCAATCGGACCTTGCCATTTACTTGGGTACTTGTACAGTGAAGTAAGGGAGAAAGAAAAACATACTTCAAGATTTGCTAGACACAAGGTCCAAGCTGACATAGATACCTGGGAGGCCCAAAGCAGCAACACTCTCCTGCTTGGGAGAGGACGGTACTTATTAAATGGAGTCAAGTCCCAGGTATGGCTCATGGTGGATTCACTGGGACCACTGAGTTTGCAGACTCACTTGATTTCTGAATGAACAATTGAAATAGACATAATTAGATTTTGAAAATACCCCACATTTGTTCTTTGCCCACAGGCTAAGAGCTATCATGGTGGGAAAAGCAAAAAGTCAGTCACTGGAACTTGCCCCTCACAGTGGTCATGGATTAATTGCTATTGAAACCAGGGGAGAGTAAGCATATTATCGCCACTATTAAAGACATAATAGATTCAAGATTAGTGACTTGCATTATATTTTCATTTAATTTTCCAAACAGTTCTCTAGAAAACTCACATGGATCCTGGGTTTATGGCTTACTGTAACTCAGTTAAAAGGAAACCCCAGGGGCAGTTGCTTTGCTAGCTAGGCTATTTCTGCTAGAACCAGTTAACAATGCTTGCCATCCATGGTATGTAGTAAGTGATCTACTTAAGGGTATTCTCTTCCACCTCTTCAGAAAAGGAGGGCAAGATACCATTCGTATTCACTCTGAATGGACAACAGTATACTTTTCAGTTTTCATAAGCACTACCTTAACACTCCTGTCCTGAATCAAGAAGTAGTCTGAAAGTATCCAAATGTAGATTCTATCGGCCTACTTGTCATATTCTCAGAGTGAGAAAACTTCCAACGGGGGCACAATGAGCATCTCTTAGTCATTAAACTTAGTCATCAAGCTATCATTTTGGGCTACTTGTACCTATTTCCTTCTGTTCGCTTAGTTGTTCTTTCCAAGAGCATCTTCCAAAACACTTCTGAATGCAAATCACTGAGTCTGACAGCCTGATTTCTCAGGAATTGGGCTTCACCAGCTTTTAACCTACCATAGTATTTAACTCATTTATTGCTCTTATTGTTTATTTTCTCTTTCCCTCCTGTAGAATGTGAGGTCCATGAGGGTGAGAATTTTTCTTTGCTTTCCATGCGGATGTAACCCAACACCTACAACAGATTCTGGCTCATTAAATACACTCAAGAAACATTTGACTAGGCCGGGCGCGGTGGCTCAAGCCTGTAATTCCAGCACTTTGGGAGACCGAGATGGGCGGATCATGAGGTCAAGAGATCGAGACCATCCTGGCTAACACAGTGAAACCCCGTCTCTACTAAAAAAAAAATACAAAAAACTAGCTGGGAGAGGTGGCGGGCGCCTGTAGTCCCAGCTACTCGGGAGGCTGAGGCAGGAGAATGGTGTAAACCCGGGAGGCGGAGCTTGCAGTGAGCTGAGATCCGGCCACTGCGCTCCAGCCTGGGCCACGACAGAGTGAGACTCTGTCTCAAAAAAAAAAAAAAAAAAAAGAAAAAAAAATTGACTAAATGTTTATTGCATAAAGAAGCTTAACTTATTAACATTAACTTTTGGATATTATGACTGGTGTCACAACTGATGCCTCTGAAAACCATTTGTCTTTTAGAGCATCTTGCTACATGATTTAAACCTTTGGAAATCTGCTCTTTGAAAACTTAAGGCTTTGTTTTAATCAAGTGACCTTGTCATTTGCAATTAATTTTTAGTTTTGACTGGGCACAGTAGCTTACACCTGTAATCCTAACACTTTGGGAGGTCAAGAGGTATAGATTGCCTGAGCTCAGGAGTTCAAGACCAGTCTGGGCAACATGGTGAAACCCCGTCTCTACTAAAAATACAAAAATTAGCTCAGCATGGTAGCGGACACCTGTAATTCCAGGTACTCGTGAGTCTGAGGCAGGATAATCGCTTGAACTCAGAAGGTGGAGGTTGCACTGAGCAGAGATCAAGTGCCTGAATGACAGAGTGAGGCTCTGTTTCAAAAATAAAAATTAATAGTTTTATAATCTTTAAAATTATCTAAACAATACATGTTTATTTTTACTCAAAGAACATAGAGACACATAATGGAAAGGTAGTCACAACTTAGAGATAAATACTATTGGATGACCATTCCTTAATATTTCTAAGTATTATATTGATGCATTTTAAAGTTTACCTGTATATAATCCCAGCACTTTGGGAGGCCGAGACGGGCGGATCACGAGGTCAGGAGATCGAGACCATCCTGGCTAACACGGTGAAACCCCGTCTCTACTAAAATATACAAAAAAAAAAAAATTAGCCGGGCGAGATGGCGGGCGCCTGTAGTCCCAGCTACTCGGGAGGCTGAGGCGAGAGAATGGCGTAAACCCGGGAGGCGGAGCTTGCAGTGAGCTGAGATCCGGCCACGGCACTCCAGCCTGGGCGACAGAGCGAGACTCCGTCTCAAAAAAAAAAAAAATAAATAAATAAAAATAAATAAATAAATAAATAAAGTTTACCTGTATAAAATATTATGGATTCTTGTTATTAATATCTTTCCCTTTTGTTTTGTTTGGTTACTTATACTACCTCCAGCCCAATTGCTTTCCCCATGATCAAGGTTATATTCTACTTTTCTCCATGCATATGTAATCATTTATATGATTATACCTTTTGGGTTTTGGCATACTTTGTTTTAGGTATTGTGAGGGACAGAGGCACCACCCAGATTGTTCCTCAATGAAGGACTAAAAGCGGGGGGGTGGGGGTGCTATCAGTAGATGCCTCAGTCCTTTCACTGATTACTAGCTTCAGACAACTGCCTCACCTATGGTCACACTATTTCCTAAGCAGCCCACATCAAATGACTAATCTAGTTAAGAGTATGACTCACTGGCCATTTGGACCTGATGCAGGGACACGCTGATGGCCGTTTTAGCTCTAGACCTCCCCACTGGGTCAGCCAAGAATCTCATCAGGCTTGCTTCACAACTCAATTTCACCCTCTGCCCAATTTTGCTTTTTTCCTCCCCTGTTTATAAATGTTAATTGCAAGATGCTTGCAAATAAATATCTTAAACTTCATCTCAGATTCTGCTTCCTGGAAAATCTAACCTGTGTAAGGGATCATACTATGTATTCATTTCTGCTTCTTCTTTTCTCTCTCACTATAATCACAGACTCTGACCCAGACGATTGACATAGAACTAAGGCTTTCTTTTGAGTGACTATGTAATTTTCCAGCATTTTCATGCACCACAATTTGTTCAACTTTCCATACTAGGGAACATTCTAGTAGTTTCCAAATTTTATTTTTAAACATACAAAAAGTTCTGAAATAAATGTCCCTGTCACAGATCAATTTAAACTCAAAATTACATGATTACTTGTTTCCAAAGTTGCTATTATATTTTTTTCACTAGTCAGTTCTTTTTTTTTTAAAATGAAGTTCACATTACTCCACTTATCTTTATGTACTTTTTGAGAGTTCCAATGTTATCAACACAAGTCAATAATTTTTAAAATCCATGGCTAATTTCTATAGTCTTCCACATTTTTTTGGTCATTCCTCTTTTCCTAATTTTGTGAAATATATGAAAAAAGTACTATCAGTATTCTTTAACTGGGATAAATCGCTCACACAAAAGTAACAAGGCTGCATTTAATCCTCTCTTAATCTAATTTACATGCAATGAAAAAATATTAAAAACTGTAAAATTTGAAATCACAAACACTAGGTTGGAATCCTGGCTATACAAAACATCACGTGTGCAATATCCAACTTACTCAAACTCTCTCAATTTCAGTTTTCTCATGTGTAAAATGTGAATGTCTTGCTGGGTTTTAGTGAGAACTAGAGATTTTGTAGGTTCATTATCTGGCAAAGTGCTTTGCATAGAGAAGGTAGTCTGTAAATCATTATAATTATTTTTTTCATGTTCTTGGATTTTCACACAGGGGTGTGTGTGTGCATGTGTGTGTGTATATGTATCAATGTTATACTCACATTTTTTTCTAATAGTGTTTTTTCTTTTTTTTTCTTAAAGAAACCCACATTTGTTCTGCTTTATGGAAGTAAAGAATACTTTAGGTACTTAGGTTGGTGCAAAAATAATTGCAGTTTTGGACCATGAAATTTAAATCCTTATGACTAGGTTCAAACATATCTTTATTAATCAAAATAGGAACCATTATGATCAACACATTTTTGCCAATGAGAAATAAGTTTGCTTATTCCTGTAGCACAAAAATCCATACTTCAGGATTTGACAAACTCTTGGAAAGAATTTTCTGCATCCTCCTGGCTGTGGAAGCGTTTTACGTGCAAAAAGTTGTGCAGATGCTTGAAGAAGTGGTAGTTGGTTGACGAGAAGTCAGGTGAATATGAAGGATGAGCCAAAACTTGGTGGCCCAATGCGTTCAACTTTTGAAGTGTCGGTTGTGTGATGTGTGGTTGGACGTTGTCATGGAGAAGAATTGGGCCTTTTTTTTTTTTTTTTTTTACTATACTCTAAGTTCTAGGGTACATGTGCGCAACGTGCAGATTTGTTACCTATGTATACATGTGCCATGTTGGTGTGCTGCACCCATTAACTCGTCATTTCATTAGGTATATCCCCTAATGCTATGCCTCCCTGCCCCCTCCCCACAATAGGACCTGGTGTATGATGATCTCCTTCCTGGGTGCAAGTGATCTCATTGTTCAATTCCCACCTATGAGTGAGAACATGCAGTATTTGGTTTTCTGTTCTTGTGATAGTTTGCTGAGAATGATGGTTTCCAGCTGCATCCATCTCCCTTACAAAGGACACAAACTCACCCTTTTTTATGGCTGCATAGTATTCCATGGTGTATATGTGTCATATTTTCTTAATCCAGTCTGTCACTGATGGACATTTGGGTTGATTCCAAGTCTTTGCTATTGTAAATAGTGCCGCAATAAACATACATGTGCATGTGTCTTTATAGCAGCATGACTTATAATCACTTGGGTATATCCCCAGTAATGGGATGGCTGGGTAAAATGGTATTTCTAGCTCTAGATCCTTGAGGAATTGCCACACTGTTTTCCACAATGGTTGAACTAGTTTACAGTCCCACCAACAGTGTAAACGTGTTCCTATTTCTCCACATCTTCTCCATCACTTGTTCTTTCCTGATTTTTAAATGATTGCCATTCTAACTGGTGTGAGATGGTATCTTGTGGTTTTGATTTGCATTTCTCTGATGGCGAGTGATGATGAACATTTTTTCATGTGTCTGATGGCTGTATGAATGTCTTCTTTTGAGAAGTGTCTGTTCATATCCTTTGTCCACTTTTGATAGGGTTGTTTGTTTTTTTCTTATAAATTTGATTGAGTTCTTTCTAGGTTCTGGATATTAGCCCTTTGTCAGATGAGTACATTGCAAAAATTTTCTCCCATTCTGTAGGTTGCCTGTTCACTCCGATGGTAGTTTCTTTTGCTGTGCAGAAGCTCTTTAGTTTAATTAGTTCCCATTTGTCAATTTTGGCTTTTGTTGCCATTGCTTTTGGTGTTTTAGACATGAAGTCCTTGCCCATGCCTGTGTCCTGAATGGTATTACCTAGGTTTTCTTCTAGGGTTTTTATGGTATTAGGTCTAACATTAAGTCTCTAATCCATCTTGAATTAATTTACATATAAGGAGTAAGGAAAGGATCCAGTTTCAGCTTTCTACTTATGGCTAGCCAATTTTCCCAGCACCATTTATTAAATAGGGAATCCTTTCCCCATTTCTTGTTTTTGTCAGGTTTGTCAAAGATCAGATGGCTATAGATGTGTGGTATTATGTCTGAGGACTCTGTTCTGTTCCATTGGTCTATATCTCTGTTTTGGTACTAGTACCATGCTGTTTAGGTTACTGTAGCCCTTTCTATTGACCAGTGCCGGTTGCAGTCATTGCAGTTTTTGGTGCATCTCGTCGACTTGCTGAGCATAGTCCTATGATGTAATGGTTTCACCGGGTTTCAGAAAGCTGTAGTGGATCAGACCATCAGCAGATCAACAAACAGTGACCATGACCTTTTTTTGGTGCAAGATTGGATTTGGGAAGTGCTTTGGAGCTTCTTCCCGGTCCAACCACAAGGCTGGGTCATCACTGGTTGTCATATAAAACCCACTTTCATCACACGTCACAATCCTATCAAGACATGGTCCATCGTTGTTGCATACAATAAAAGAAGACAACACTTCAAAATGATGATTTTTAAAATTTTCATTCAGCTCATGAAGCACCCACTTATTGAGCTTTTTCACTTTTTCATTTGCTTCAAATGCTGAGCGACCCTGGAATGGTTGATGTTGAGACCTTCGGCAACTTTTCTTGTGTGTTTGTAAGAGGATCAGCTTCGATGATTGCTCTGAGTTGGCAGTTGTTAACTTCCAATGGTTGGTCACTACACTCCTCATCTTCAAGGCTCTCGTCTCCTTTGCAAAACTTCTTTAACTACCACTGTACGTTCATTAGCAGTTCCTGGCCCAAATGCGTTGTTGATACAGCAAGTTGTCTCTACTGCTTTGTGACCCATTTTTAAATCGAATAAGAAAATCACGAGGGTGGAGCAAGATGGCCGAATAGGAACAGCTCCAGTCTCCAGCTCCCAGTGCGAGCGACACAGAAGACCGGTGATTTCTGCATTTTCAACTGAGGTACTGGGTTCATCTCACTAGGGAGTGCTGGACAATCGGTGCTGGTCAGCTGCTGCAGCCTGACCAGCGAGAGCTGAAGCAGGGCGAGGCATCACCTCACCTGAGAAGCAAAAGGGGGAAGGGACTCCCTTCTCCTAGCCAGGGGAACTGAGACACACAACACCTGGAAAATCGGATAACTCCCACCCCAATACTGCACTTTACCAAGGGTCTTAGCAAACGGGCACACCAGGAGATTATATCCCACACCTGGCCAGGAGGGTCTCACACCCAGGGAGCCTCCCTCATTGCGAGCACAGCAGTCTGCGATCTAACTGCAAGGCAGCAGTGAGGCTGGGGGAGGGGTGCCTGCCATTGCTGAGGCTTAAGTAGGTAAACAAAGCTGCTGGGAAACTCCAACTGGGTGGAGCCCACAGCAGCTCAAGGAGGCCTGCCTGTCTCTGTAGACTCCACCTCTGGGACAGGGCATAGCTAAACAAAAAAAAAGCAGCAGAAACCTCTGCATATGCAAACGACCCTGTCTGACAGCTTTGAAGAGAGCAGTGGATCTCCCAACATGGAGGTTGAGATCTGAGAACGGACAGACTGCCTGCTCAAGTGGGTCCCTGACCCCTGAGTAGCCTAACTGGGAGACATCCCTCACTAGGGGCAGACTGACACCCCACACCTCACACAGTGGGGTACACCCCTGAGACGAAGCTTCCAAAGCAAGAACCAGACAGGAACACTCGCTGTTCAGCAATATTCTGTCTTCTGCAGCCTCTGCTGCTGATACCCAGGCAAACAGGGTCTGGAGTGGACCTCAAGCAATCTCCAACAGACCTGCAGCTGAGGGTCCTGACTGTTAGAAGGAAAACTAACAAACAGGAAGGACACCCACACCAAAACCCCATCAGTACGTCACCGTAATCAAAGACCAGAGGCAGAAAAAACCACAAAGAAGGGGAAAAAGCAGGGCAGAAAAGCTGTGAATTCAAAAAATAAGAGTACATCTCCCCCTCCAAAGGAATGCAGCTCATCGCCAGCAACAGATCAAAGCTCGACAGAGAATGACTTTGACGAGATAAAAGAAGAAGGCTTCAGTCCATCAAATTTCTCAGAGCTAAAGGAGGAATTACGTACCCAGCGCAAATAAACTAAAAATCTTGAAAAAAGAATGGAGGAATGGATAACTAGCATAGTCAATGCAGAGAAGGCCATAAAAGAACTGACAGAGATAAAAACCATGACACAAGAAATACGTGACAAATGCACAAGCTTCAGTAACCGACTCGATCAACTGGAAGAAAGAGTATCAGCAATTGAGGATCAAATGAATGAAATGAAGTGAGAAGAGAAGTCTAAAGAAAAAAGAGGAAAAAGAAATGAACAAAGCCTTCACGAAGTATGGGATTATGTGAAAAGACCAAATCTACGTCTGATTGGGGTACCTGAAAGTGAGGGGGAAAATGGTTTTCAACTGAGTTGGAAAACACTCTTCAGGATATCATACAGGAGAACTTCCCCAACCTAGTAAGGCAGGCCAACGTTAAAATTCAGGAAATACAGAGAATGCCACAAAGATACTCCTTGAGAAGAGCAACTCCAAGACACATAATTGTCAGATTCACCAAAGTTGAAATGAAGGAAAAAATCTTAAGGGCAGCCAGAGAGAAAGGTCGGGTTACCCACAAAGGGAAGCCCATCAGACTAACAGCAGATCTCTTGGCAGTAACTCTCCAAGCCAGAAGAGAGTGGGGGCCAATATTCAATATTCTTAAAGAAAAGAATTTTCAACCCAGAATTTCATATCCAGCCAAATTAAGTTTCATAAGTGGACGAGAAATAAAATCCTTTACAGATAAGCAAATGCTTAGAGATTTTGTCACCACCAGGCCTGCCTTACAAGAGACCCTGAAGGAAGCACTAAACATGGAAAGGAACAACCGGTACCAGCCATTGCAAAAACATGTCAAAATGTAAAGACCATCATTGCTAGGAAGAAACTGCATAAACTAACGAGCAAAATAACCAGTTAATATCATAATGACAGGATCAATTTCACACATAACAATATTAACCTTAAATGTCAATGGACTAAATGCTCCAATTAAAAGACACAGACTGGCACACTGGATAAAGAGTCAAGACCCATCAGTTTGCTGTTCAGGAGACCCATCTCACATGCAGAGACACACATAGGCTCAAAATAAAGGGATGGAGGAAGATCTACCAAGCAAATGGAGAACAAAAAAAATCCAGGGGTTGCAACCCCAGTCTCTGATAAAACAGACTTTAAACCATCAAAGATCAAAAGAGACAAAGAAGGCCATTACATAATGGTAAAGGGATCAATTCAACAGGAAGAGCTAACTATCCTAAATATATATGCACCCAATAGAGGAGCACCCAGATGCATAAAGCAAGTCCTTAGAGACTTACAAAGAGACTTAGACTCCCATAAAATAATAATGGGAGACTTCAACACTCCACTGTCAACATTAGACAGATCAACGAGACAGAAAGTTAACAAGGACATACAGGAATTGAACTCATCTCTGCACCAAGCAGACCTAATAGACATCTATAGAACTCTCTACCCCAAATCAACAGAATATACATTCTTCTCAGCACCACATCACACTTATTCCAAAATTGACCACATAATTGGAAGTAAAGCACTCCTCAGCAAATGTCAAAGAACAGAAATTATAACAAACTGTCTCTCAGACCAGAGTGCAATCAAACTAGAACTCAGGACTAAGAAACTCAATCAAAACTGCTCAACTACATGGAAACTCAACAACCTGCTCCTGAATGACTACTGGGTACATAACAAAATGAAGGCAGAAATAAAGATGTTCTTTGAAACCAATGAGAACAAAGATACAACATACCAGAATCTCTGGGACACATTTAAAGCAGTGTGTAGAGGGAAATTTATACCACTAAATGCTCACAAGAGAAAGCCAGAAAGATCTAAAATTGACACTCTAACATCACAATTAAAAGAACTAGAGAAGCAAGAGCAAACACATTCAAAAGCTAGCAGAAGGCAAGAAATAACTAAGATCAGAGCAGAACTGAAGGAGATAGAGACACAAAAAACCCTCCAAAAATCAATAAATCCAGGAGTTGGTTTTTTGAAAATATAAACAAAATTGATAGACCACTAGCAAGATTAATAAAGAAGAAAAGAGAGAAGAATCAAATAGATGCAATAAAAAATGATAAAGGGGATATCACCACCGACCCCACAGAAATACAAACAACCATCAGATAATACTATAAACACTTCTATGCAAATAAACTAGAAAATCTAGAAGAAATGGATAATTTCCTGGACACTTACACTCTCCCAAGACTAAACCAGGAAGAAGTTGAATCCCTGAATAGACCAATGGCAGGCTCTGAAATTGAGGCAATAATTAATAGCCTACCCACCAAAAAAAGTCCAGGACCAGATGGATTCATAGCTGAATTCTACCAGAGGTACAAGGAGAAGCTGGTACCATTCCTTCTGAAACTATACCAATCAATAGAAAAAGAGGGAATTCTCCCTATCTCATTTTATGAGGCTAACAGCATCCTGATACCAAAGCCTGGCAGGGACACCACAAAAAAACAGAATTTTAGACCAATATCCCTGATGAACATCGATGCAAAAATCCTCAATAAAATACTGGCAAACCAAATCCAAAAGCACATCAAAAAGCATATCCACCATGATCAAGTGGGCTTCATCCCTGGGATGCAAGGCTGGTTCAACATACGCAAATCAATAAACATAATCCAGCATATAAACAGAACCAAAGACAAAAAACACATGATTATCTCAATGGAAGCAGAAAAGCCTTTGACAAAATTCAACAGCCCTTCATGCTAAAAACTCTCAATAAATTTGGTATTGATGGAACCTATCTCAAAATAATAAGAGCTATTTATGACAAATCCACAGCCAATATCATATTGAATGAGCAAAAACTAGAAGCATTCCCTTTGAAAACTGGCACAAGACAGGGATGCCCTCTCTCACCACTCCTATTCAACATAGTGTTGGAATTTCAGGCAAGGGCAATCAGGCAAGAGAAAGAAATAAAGGGTATTCAGTTAGGAAAAGAAGAAGTCAAATTGTCCCTGTTTGCAGATGGCATGATTATATATTTAGAAAACCTCATCATCTCAGCCCAAAATCTCCTTAAGCTGGTAGGCAACTTCAGCAAAGTCTCAGGATACAAAATTAATGTGCAAAAATCACAAGCATTCTTATACACCAGTAACAGACAAACAGCCAAATCATGAATGAACTTCCATTCACAATTTCTTCAAAGAGAATAAAATACCTAGGAATCCAACTTAAAAGGGATGTCAAGGACCTCTTCAAAGAGAACTACAAACCACTGCTCACTCAGTGAAATAAAAGAGGACACAAACACATGGAAGAATGCTCATGGATAGGAAGAATCAATATCATGAAAATGGCCATACTGCCCAAGGTAATTTATAGATTCAATGCCATCCCCATCAAGCTACCAATGAGTTTCTTCACAGAATTGGAAAAAACTGCTTTAAAGTTCATATGGAACCAAAAAAAAGCCTGCATTGCCAAGGCAGTCCTAAGTCAAAAGAACAAAGCTGGAGGCATCATGCTACCTGACTTCAAACTATACTACAAGGCTACAGTAACCAAAACAGCATGGTACTGGTCCCAAAACAGAGACATAGACCAATGGAACAGAACAGAGTCCTCAGACATAATACCACACATCTACAGCCATCTGATCTTTGATAAACCTGAGAAAAACAAGAAATGGGGAAAGGATTCCCTATTTAATAAATGGTGCTGGGAAAATTGGCTAGCCATAAGTAGAAAGCTGAAACTGGATCTTTTTCTTACTCTTTATATGAAAATTAATTCAAGATGGATTAGAGACTTCAATGTTAGACCTAATACCGTAAAAACCCTAGAAGAAAACCTAGGTAATACCATTCAGGACATAGGCATGGGCAAGGACTTCATGTCTAAAACACCGAAAGCATCAGCAACAAAAGCCAAAATTGTCAAATGGGATCTAATTAAACTAAAGAGCTTCTGCACAGCAAAAGAAACTACCATCAGAGTGAACAGGCAACCTACAGAATGGGAGAAAATTTTTGCACTGTACTCATCTGACAAAGGGCTAATATCCAGAACCTACAAAAAACTCAAACAAATTTACAAGAAAAAAACGAACAACCCCATCAAAAAGTGAGCAAAGGATATGAACAGACATTTCTCAAAAGAAGACATGCATACAGCCAACAGACACATGAAAAAATGCTCGTCATCACTGGCCATCAGAGAAATGCAAATCAAAACCACAATGAGATACCATCTCACACCAGTTAGAATGGCAATCATTAAAAAGTCAGGAAACAAGAAGTGCTGGAGAGAATGTAGAGAAATAGGAACACTTTTACACTGTTGGTGCGATTGTAAACTAGTTCAACCATTGTGGAAAACAGTGTGGCGATTCCTGAAGGATCTAGAACTAAAAGTACCATATGACCCAGCCATCCCATTACTGGGTATATACCCAAAGGATTATAAATCATGCTGCTATAAAGACACATGCATACGTATGTTTATTGCGGCACTATTCACAATAGCAAAGACTTGGAATCAACCCAAATGTCCATCAGTGACAGACTGGATTAAGAAAATGTGGCACATATACACCATGGAATACTATGCAGCCAGAAAAAAGGATGAGTTTGTGTCCTTTGTAGGGATATGGATGCAGCTGGAAACCATCATTCTCAGCAAACTATCGCAAGAACAGAAAACCAAACATGGCATGTTCTCACTCATAGGTGAGAACTGAACAATGAGATCACTTGGACTTGGGAAGGGAACATCACACACCAGGGACTATTATGGGGAGGGGTCCGGGGAAGGGATTGCATTGGGAGTTATACCTGATGTAAATGATGAGTTGATGGGTGCTGACGAGTTGATGGGTGCAGCACACCAACGTGGCACAAGTATACATATGTAACAAACCTGCACGTTATGCATATGTACCCTAGAACTTAAAGTATAATAATAATAATAAAAAGAAAATCACTGGAATTTGCTTTTTGTCTGATATCATTTCCATTGTCTAAAATAAAAATAAAATGAACAGCAAGTAATAAGTCATAGCAAAAAAAAAAGCGAGAAATGTGCATTAAAATGATGTATAACATAACCACATTTATTTAAAACTTATTCTAATATCAAAAGGCAAATTTCAACAATGCAAAAACTGCAATTACTTTTGCACCAACCTTATCTTGTCTTATCTTTTATCTTATCTTATGTGGGCTTTGTGATACTTAATTAGATGCATTTACCTCCTTATAAAATTTCCCAAGTCAACAGAGTGTATAATCCTTCCCCCACATGAGAAAAGTAGAAGTGGGTAGAAACAGCTTGTGAACCAGAAGCTGCTTTTTGTTTTCAGATGTTTCTGATTTACCTTATAGGTAATATGCAACCTGTTATACAGTTCCAGTGATTCAAATTTTTATTTTCCCCTTGATTTTGTGACATATTCTTAATTTGGCAACATTTTACTGTTCTTTTTTTAATCTCCCTTGATCTCCAAGCTTTCTTTTTGGAATATTTCTTCCACTCTGTCTAGTAACTCTACTAACCCAGGTATATACAAACATTGCTTATGATCTTTCATCTCTTTTCTATGTGAACAGTGATTCAACTCACCCCAGAATGTCTCACATATTGGAGATTAGATCCTTAAACCATGAGTTGGAAAGCAGCAAATAGAATGGAAGAAACAGAGAGCCTCCAAAAGAAAACCCAAAAGGGACAAAGTATTATCTTTCAGAGAAATCACTCTACATTTTTATCCAAAGTTTGTGGCAGGAGAGAGTGAACCCAAGATGGAAATAGCACTGAGAACAAAAACAAACCTAATTTTGATGTTGCCCTTTGTGAAATCTTACAGAGCAGAGCTGTACTAGAGTTTAGGTAGTATCTACAAAGTAGCATTTTTGGATGGGCTTTAGAAGATCTAGTGTAAAACAAGATCTAAGAATAAAACAAGCGTACACTTGGAAAATTTTATTAATGTGACCTTTATGAAATCATTTATTTAGTAGTCCATAACCTGGGGTGTTACCTATTCCTCTTTGGAGAATTTAGAAATACAAAGGGACATTTTTGATTACCAGAATGTCTGAGAGGCATTACTTGCATATTGTTGGCAATGACCAAAACTATAAACATCTTGTGGGTACTCCTGGAAATCTGGCCAACAAAGAACTGCTTTAAAAAAAAATCATTAATACTCCATGAAATGCAGTGACATGGATATAATTATACTGCCAGGCTAATCATAACCACACTGTTGTATATGTTACCTAGTATAACTCGGTCTATGATGCAGCAGTTACTCCTGCACCCATCACCTCTAATTCTATGTAAATGAAGTCTACAGTTTTCAAAGTGGTCAATTCAATATCAAGGCTAGAAAGTCAAAATGGTCCCTTGTGATGAAAAATCAGAAAAAAATAAAAATGCCTAGCAGAAAGAATCTGCCATTTCTACTGCCTCATCAGCTGAGCATACTTGTTTTCAACAAAATACAGGCATCCGAGAAAACAAACTAGCCAGACTCGGAGAACCAAGCCCCACCGAGGCCAAAAGGTTTTTAGGTATTACACAGATATATCTGTGCATACAAACACACAGATAAGCATATACAACTTGTTATTCAAATCAGTAAGGACTAAGACAGTTATGCTGTGTTTATTTAAAAAAAGTTCTCTGAGGAGAATTTTAATTAAAAATGTACATGATAATCCACAGGAATGATATTGAACATCCTCAAGATACTGATGGGTAAGAGATGAATTATCATTACCACAGTGTAAATAGAAAAACTAGTGAAAATTTCCCAAGCTGCTAAAAACTTCCTTTTATTCAGTTGAAAATGTTTTTAATTATTTGTAAAAGTGCTAATGTGCTCTTTGATAGTGGGACGGAGGTTTAGACATTTATATCATCAGGTGGAGAACGTTATACCTGATTGGACTAACAACTGCAACATAACTTTTCTGATTAGCATTGTGTAGAATATAACAATCTAGGCAATTAGAATGACTTTATCTTCTTTTTGATGTGCATATTTTAGTAAGGGTACAAAAATTTTTCTTTACAACCTTTGATTCAACAGTTCTCGTAAAGATTTAGTTTCAAGATATTTGAAACAAGATGATCAGTGGCTAGTTAATTAGAAAATGTACTTAGTATTTGAATAGTTTTCATCAAGGAAGGTTTTGAAGGGCAATACTTACTTTGAAAATTGTGAAAATAAATAAAAGTGCTTCTTTTGCTTCTAGGATCATATTCTAACCTCTATATGCTAGTTTTTACATGCTAAAACTTCTCAAAAATTTTCCCCTCCCTCTTTTCCCTCTGCACTAGGAACTGAAGGAAAACCCTATCATATAGAGGAGATTCCATTCAAAAGTACAAACTGCATAGAATTTCTTTAATAGAGCTCAAAACACTAAAATCAGATTTATAGCATGTAACCCCACTCTTATTTTTATGCTTTAGATTTTTAGTAATGTTTGAATTCTATCCCATGCCTAAACAAACATCTAATATCTTTGGTCCAGTTTGAGATTCAACTTAAAAAGAATCCACAGGACACTTTTGCAGAGACACAAAAAGTAACCAAGTACAGATGTCACAAAAATTGTACTCCAGCAGTACCAGGGAAGAGGTACCAGCCCAGAGACTCTAATCCTCTAGACTACCTGTAGAGCAAGATGTCTTTCCATTTATATCATCTCCATGTGGTAACTAGTACTCTATGATGCATAGGTAAAATCTGAGGTTCCCTAGCTTTGGAATATTAGATACTATTAAAAGAGATATTGATTGGGACCATGACTGTCACAAACTGCTCAGGAGTTGCGCAGACCTGCTCTCTAGCCTAAGCTGTACCACCTGCTGAGTTAGTCTTCTACCTCTTGATGTTGGTCTTCCTCAATGAGATTTATCAATTGAAAATCCTCAATGAGATTCATCAGTTGAAAATGATCACTTATAATTTGAAATTTTATAATGTTGAAAGTCTTTATTTTCCTAAACTTTTTATAGAAGTTGCAATGGAAGCCTGGAAAACAAAACAGTAGAAAACACTCATAGTTTTAATAACCTAAATAAAATAAAACATTCTCTATGCTACCTAAATAGCATGAAATATTTTCTGTGCCAAAAATTATGAGAAAAAGTGTGAGGTAACTTCCCAAATGGAAAAAAATATTTATAAGAAACATTACAGAGTATAATATCTTCATAAATAGAAAGCTCACACAAATTCAAAAGAAACACTCACACCATAAAAAGGTAAATAAGACAAAAAAGTGATTTATTAAAGTCAAATTTTAAATCCTGAATAAACTTATGAATAAATGCACTAGACTGCCTTAAAAAACCTACCATTTTTCTTTTCCTATACTCTACTTCCCCATATCTTGAGACTTTTCTTTTGTAACTTTAATTTCTTCTCAGTCATCATCGGCCACCCTTTCTTTTGCACCCAGTGCAATTCTTAATTATGTCTCTTCATTCTCTATTGAGAAATAGAAATAATCAGACAAAAATTCTTCCCAACACCACAGCGGCAAATCTATATGTCTACTTGCATTTATTTGTTCCTGTATTTTCTATCCTCCTATTGCAAGAGTGAAACCGTAGCTATTGCCAAGAGCCAGACAAACCCTGTACTTGTTTTCTGAATCCCACATATTCTTATCTTTTCAAGGGCATCTACAAGATACCCCTTCTCATTCCTGTGTAATCAAGGTCTTTCTCTCCAGAATTATTCATATATATATATATACACCTCACTTATAGTATCACACATCCAAAAAGCAAAGAAAATCTATTGCCAAAATTTTCTTGCCTTTATTAACCACTAGACATCATGCACAAATGATCTGCTCTGGCTGTTTCCTTCCTCCTCGCTTGTTTTTTCTTCCACTTGCTGCAAGTCAGTGTCTGAACCCACATCTCCACAGAAATTGCTATTGTCAACTCCACTGACCACATGTAGTTCACTATTCTAATAACCACTTCTCTATCCCATTTTACTAGCTCTCTCAGCAGCATTCCTCCCAGTGATGACTCCTGAAAAATTTATTTCTCTTGGATCAGGGATACCCCATTCATCTAGTTTCCAGGCTACTTGCTATCTGATTAATTTCAGTCTCCTGTGCTGGCTCCTCCTTTTTGAACTTGATCTAAATATCACAGTTTCTCAGAGTTTTGTCCTAGACTTCTCTTTTTGGTCTGTTTCTCTAGATGATCTTGCATAGTCTCATTCATGGCTTTGAATTTTATCAAAGTGCTGACAACTCCAAGGTCTCTGAATTCATCTATCTACCTTTCAATTCATATCTTTACTTTTATATTTCATAGAACCTCAGACATAAAAGATTCCATCCAAACTTCTTATTTTGGTGTCTCTCATTGCCTGTTTCTTCCACAGTTTTCCCATCTCAGTAAATGACATCATCAGCCATCAGACTATTCAAGACAAAACCTAGGACTGAGTCATCTTTGACATCTTTGCATCCATAACTCCCATAGGAAATTCAAAATGAGTCAGATTTTTTTTTAATTCAAAATATTTCAAAAATAGAAGCACCATCATGTCTTATAAGGTGCATAGCTATAGTCTTCTACTTTGTCTCTCTACTGTCACTTGAACCACTCTTTTCTACTCTCAACCCAACAGCCAGAAAGTATAACACATAAAACTCTCCTATGTCCTCTAGTTGTACATCTAATAAGATCTGATCACTGCACTAAGGCCTGCAAGGCTCCATATGACCCATCCTTTTCTATCATACTAACCTTATGTCACAGGACTTTCTCCTGCTAATTATACTTTGGCCTCACTAGCCTTTTTGTGTTTCCTAAATATTAACTTTGTTGCTTTCTGAGGACCTTTACTCTTAAGTTCATCTCTGCCTGACAGGCCCCTCAATCATAGGATCAAACATGTGGTTCTTTCTTTAGACTTTGGATCTAAGTTACTTCCTCGGAAAGAATCTTCTCAGACTACCCATTTAAAATGCCCCAACTCAAAACAAGCAGTTGTTTTTCAACAATGTTTTTCTTCAATACTATCTGGAATATTTGTTTACAGTGTTCTTTGCTTACTTGTTTATCATCTCTTGTACTAGATTATAAGCTTCTGATTGGCTACATATTTACTGTTTTATGTATCACTTTGTATTGGCTACCAGAGAATGCAATATATATTTGTTGAATAAATTAGTGAGTTGAAATCACTTCAGATACCACAGGAAGAAGCTAACGAGCTACCATTTGAAAGTTTGACATAAAACCTTAAATGTAGCATTACAACATCATATAACTGACTTCTCCCCTGAGCTCCACATACATACAAACTGCTTCCTCAGTATTTTTACTTGGGAATCTCATAAACACAAACTCCACAGATTTGACACAGAATTTTTTATTTAAATCCCCACCAGTACATTTAGTTCCTAATTCCCCCTCTCCTCTAAGATACATAAGATGAAACCTAGAAATAAAACATATTTTTGTATATGTATATTAAACACACACATATGTATATTGCATTATATTAAAGTTACATATGCTGCAATATGCATTTATGGGTCTGTATTTATATCCAACTAATTATCTATATTTTAAATAAAATATACCAAAGTGTTCTTGATGATTTTATTTCTTTGGGCTTGTGGGATTCAGAGTAATTTTGTATACTTCAGAGTATAAAAAATATGTGTTTATATTGTTTTTCCCCCTAGGATTTTGTTTTGTTTGTTTCTATGGTCTCTTATTTTTTTTTTAAGTTTATTTATTTATTTGATACAGGGTCTCTCTCTGTCCCCTAGGCTGGAGTACAGTGCCCAGTCATAGCTCACCACAGCCTTGAACTCTTGGGCTCAAGCGATTCTCCCATCTCAGCCTCCTGAGAAGTTACAACTCCAGGTGTGTGCCACCATGCCTGGCTAACTGTCTTATTTTACTTTTTTAGAGACAGGGTCTCACGATGTTGCCTAGGCTGATCTTGAACTCCTGGTTTCAAGCCATTCTCCTGCCTTCACCTCCTAAAGCACTGGGATTACAGGCATGACCCACTACACCTGGCCATGTGTCATTTTAATAGAAAAAAGTAAAACCTTAAAAAATGGAGGACTCTGTAAATTTATGGACTATGGTATTGAGGAGAGGATTACTAAATTTTTCCTGTTCGATACTACAGATTTCTGTACTATTACACAGATTTAACTGGATCTAGTTAAGTCCATGATAGTACAGAAATCTAGAAAAAATGACAACTTCGTATGCCATATCTTGGGGTGTCATTGTTATTGTGTATGTAAAGGAAAATGAAAAGTTGAACTGTAAGCTGCAAGAGCAGAATTTTAATTTTCCTAAAAATATTATGTGTGTGTGTATATATATATATATAATATACATATTATTTCTAAAGTAATATTCAAATTACTTTTGTATCATTACCACCAAATTTGTAGAAAACAAAACAAATAGAGTTTTACCAGGAAATTATATCTTGTAAAACTATTGATTATCATTGTAAAGACAATATGTTAGTTAGTGTAGCCAGCAATTATATTATACTACTTTTGCAAGATGTAGGGTAACTGCCTTGAATGGTCAGGTTAATGGTGCATTTGCTGGTGGCTTGATCTGCAAGTAGAGAAAAAGTTTGAATTAAATCAATAATTTTTTTGTAGAATCCCTGCTTTGTTTTCAAATTTATTAAAATGTATTTTTAGAATAATTACTAGTCTGGTGATTAACAGCAAAAAATAAATGGTTATTGTCCCAAATTGCTTACCCTTTGTTAGGGATAGTATTTCCTTTTCTTTTTTCTTCAACTTTCATTTTAAGTTCAGGGGTACATGTGCCAT
This sequence comes from Trachypithecus francoisi, assembly GCF_009764315.1. Lineage (NCBI taxonomy): Eukaryota > Metazoa > Chordata > Mammalia > Primates > Cercopithecidae > Trachypithecus > Trachypithecus francoisi. The sequence goes on from NW_022681454.1 coordinate 100,952,336, forward strand.
GGTAGTTTGCTCACAGATCATCCCATCACCTAGGTATTAAGCCCAGCATCCATTTGCTATTCTTCCTAATATTCTTCCCCTACCCTGACTCTGACAGACCCTAGTGTGTGTTGTTCCTCCCATGTGTCCATATGTTCTCATCATTCAGCTCCCACTTCTAAGTGAGAACATACTGTGTTTGGTTTTTGTGTTCCTGTGTTAGTTTCCTAAGTATACTGGCTTCCAAATCCATCCATGTTCCTGCAACAGACATGATCTTGCTTTTTGTGACTGTGTAGTATTCCATGGTGTTTATGTACCACATTTCTTTATCTAGTTTATCACTGATGGACATTTAGGTTGATTCCATGTCTTTGCTATCATGACTAGTGCTTCAGTGAACATATGAATGCATGTATCTTCATAATAGAATGATTTCTATTCCTTTGGGTATATACTCAGTAATGGGATTGCTGAGTCAAATAGTATTTCTGCCTCTAGGTCACTAAGGAATTGCCACACTGTCTTTCACAATGATTGAACTAATTTACACTCCCACCAATAGTGTAAGTGTTCTTTTAACTCTACATCCTCACCAGCAACCTTTTTTTTTCTTTTCTCTCTTTTTTTTTTTTTTTTTTTTTTTTTACTTTTTAATAATCACCATTCTGACTGGCATGAGATAGTATCTCATTGGCAGATAGTATTTCTATGTGATAAGCATCACATTGCTTGTTAAAAGTGATCATGTAGATATATGTAACACTTCAAGTTGGTAGAGACTAGCATTTCTAGGGAGAAGAAGCAGAAAATAAAGTAGAGAGCATTGTTTAAAGAATCACATGTGCTGTGATGAGGAGGTTGGATATTACTCACAAGTCCAGTCGTTTTCAACTGTGCTCTTATGAGCAGTTAGGTGTCTCTCAGGGGGAACATCACTTTAGAGCAGCTTAAAATAGACTAAGCACTTGGTCCTTGTCAGTTCTGGTCCTCTGAGAATCAAATTTCAAGACAAGTTTAGACATAAAAGAGATGTTCTTCGGGAGCTATGAAGGATGAAGGGAAGATAGCAGGAGCAGGCAGGGGGAGATATTTAGACCTCAATGCTAGTCTGTGAAAAGAGAGAGGAAAGAAGAATTGAATAGGAAGAGCCAAACTGCAAAACTGCAAGAAAGTCTCACCTCACCTATTAAGTATCTCTTAGCCATGGTTGCCAAAGACAGGGACTCTGCATTTTTAGGAATGGGACAGCACTAGTATGCATGCTGTGCTTACTCATTGGCTGTAACTAGACTGGTAGAAAGATGGCCTCAGTACAAATATGGTGGATCCACAGTCAACCATGATTCTCCAACAGGTTTTCTAGAAGGAGATCCAAGCAGTACCCACTCCATGGCTGCCAGCTCTCACCATGCCCATTTCACAAGAACTGCAACATTTTTGTTTGGTTTGTAATTATGTTTTGACTAAGATTACATTTAACCCAAAGGCTCCATTTTCATTCATCAACAAATGTTTATTAAAATGTACTGCACATCAGTATCAACTAGTATCTTAGCTATATTACAAAGATACTGCATCAAAAATAAACAACAAATTCAGCGGCTTGAAATATTAATTATTTATTATCCCAGTCACAAGATTATAGGTTGGCTGGGACTGTTCTGCTTCATTCTGTGCAACTACAGAATCACTAGAATAAATTGGTTCCATCATTCCAGTGAGGGAGTGATGAATGGGCATCAGTTTCCCAGTAAAAACTCCATGACAGAGAGAGGGCAAGAACACTAGAGGGAAGGGTAGAGCACATAGCACTTCTTATGACTAGGTTTGGTGCTGCATTCCTGTCATTCTGCCTACGTTGCATTGGTCAAAGCAAGTCATATGGCCAAGGCCAACATCAATGTGTTAGGAAAGAGTATTGTCTCTAAAGGAGGGAATATAAAATTACATGGTAAATGGATACAGCAAGGAGCAAAGAATTAAAAACAGAAATGCAGTCTACCACAGTTAGGCAGTTCAAAGGAGTGAACAAGAAAGACAGAAATCAGTCTAGTAGGGAGATTAAAATTATAAGTAGAGTGGTATGGGCTTATAGCAGATATTAGATTTGAGAATTATAAGGACCCTGTAGATACCTAAAGTTACTTTTGAAGATGAGTTCTAAAAGAGACAATAAAAATAAAGAAAGAAAAGAACCAAGGACAGAATCACAGATTTAAGAGATGGTAAAGAATTAGGATCTCCTGAAAGAGATGGTAAGGAAAGGGCCAAATAGATAAAAATAAAACCATAAAAGTGAAAGAAATAACTGAAATCAAGGAAGAAGTGATTTTCCAGAAGTTGAGTAATATACCAAAATCCTCCAAACAGTTCGAGAAGATTGTGGGCTGTCAAGGGTCCACTTGATGTGGCCATTAAGAAGTTGTTAGTGATGTCGATGATAACATCAATGGAGTGATGGGACTAGAAACTAGACCAAAGTTGTTTGAGAAAATAGAAACAGTGAATATGGTCTCCTAGGTTCATAAACTTAGTTACAGAGGGAATGAAAGTGACCAGAAAGTTGAAAAGGCTTAAATAGATTAGTATAGAGGAAAGGATATAAGGTATAACATAAGATCTTCTATGAACAAACCATTGCTTTTTCCCCCTCAATTTTTATATCCTGTTTGTTCTCCCCTTCAAACTGCTTAATCACTTAGAGTTCCTCAAATACGCCATACAGTTACACTTGGACAAGTTATTTTCTGTGTTTTTCCCTGCTTGAAGGGACTTTTCGTAGTAAGGCATCTTCTTGTTTTCCTACACATCTTTACAGGAACAAGTACAAATATTTATGAATACCTACTATGCACTAGCCAGTGTGTTAGAGACATAAAATCAATTGTCTCAATGAACCATCACATAAACTCTGTATTGTAGGCATAATTATTCCATTTTAGAGTTAAAAACCTGGACTTAGAAAGATATAAAGACTTGCCCAGATACACATCTTGTACCCGGTGGGTTAGAAATTTGAATATATTACTCTCTCCAAAGCTTGTGCTCTAGTCTCAATTTAATTAAACATATACCACTTTGTCAAAGGTCTCCTGTCTGAGGGTGTGAGCCCTCCTATAAGCAGTGGGGAAGACAGAGGAGGTTTTGCATTAAAATAGATCAGTGTTGATCTTGCCCTCCTTTGAAACACAGACCTATCTTGCGTAAGTCAACTACACACTTGTTACACAGTTTTATAACATTAAAAAGTGTATGAAGTACTCTTGCTGGCAATAAAGAGGCATGTAGTATTGAAGTAGGGTTGAGAAAGCAAAAGCACTTGTGCTAATGGGGAGGGTGAATTTGAAAGGGAGAGAATAGAAGCAGAAAGATAACTAATAATTTATAAATCCAAGTGAGATAAATTAGGGCCTACCTAAAGCTGTCATAGAGAGCCTGGAAATGAGAGGAAATAATCGAAGGAGGTTTAAGCAACAGAATCACTAGGACTTGGCCATTTGGCTGGGAAGAGAGTGATGACACACAGTTTTCTAGCTGAATGGATTGAATGGATTGATGTATCTCAATGAAAATGGAAATATGGGAGAGAGAACAGATTTAAGAAGGAAGTGTGGAGCCAACTATGAAATATGTGTGAGATATGGAGGAGGGGGAAAGAGACCACAACAAAGAGATCCTGAGTCAGTATATTTACAACCAAGTCTGAGAAGTTTTTTATCCCATACTCATCTACAAGGACTTTTAGTTCCTATTATCTGTGGATTTTGACTCAGAAGAAGCTGACAACCAAATACATTTATATATAAGATTTATCAAAAGAACACTATTTCTCAAAGTTTCCATGGCAAAATTAAGATATATTCTTCAAAAATATTTCATTTTAGTTAGGAAATAAACTTTTTAATTACTATTTTATTTTAGTTTTGTGTTGCTGAAATGTTATATATTTAATGCCCACCAGCATCACCTCCACCCAATGGCTTCATGGTTCTGTGACAATAATGACATAACAATCTGGGTGTTGCTTTCTGGATTCGTTTTGCATCTAAAAACTAGGACAGCCCTTTAGGGTTGACTACAAGCCTCAAGGAACACACAATTGCTATTTGGTAAAGGAGAGAGCATAGCATAATTCTAGATGACATTGTGCCAGAATATGAGCATTGAAATGATGTCACATTCCACACAGTCATATTTATCACTTTCCCTGTCTCGGTACTGACATTGTTTGTAACTTTGAAATATTTTGCACTATATTGAAGTTTAAAATAAAAAGGTCATACTAATGAGTTTGCAATCTACCTCTATTTTGTTGTTGTTGTTGTTAAATACTGTCATGACACAAACCATTGAAGCCATTCTCTATTAAAGATTCTGTATTCGTCACCATATACGTTATTAGATCTTTAGGGAAGTTAATTGAAGTGGTGAAAATGTATTGAGGAGATTTACAAAAAGTGAAATTGTCTCTGCCAAAGTTCCAGCAGGAAGAGTTTGGTCATTAGTGCTCTCTAGTGGAGCAGGGATTTTGTGCTTAACTTTTCAGACATGTTTCAGAAAGCCGTTTTTCCAGCAAATCTCTTCCACTGCTCAGCATGGCTTGAAGCTCAGGGTCTGTATATGTTGTACTGAACGTAGGGTCATAAGGTGTTGGCAATGAGTTTTTTAGCATTCTGGACTTTAAAGCTCCCACTCTGTTTATCCTGTCTGATTTGGAAGTGAGTGATGTTTCATCCTGTTACTTTGTTGAGAACCATGCATATGCACATTCATCTTTCATGCTCTAGGAAATATGGGACAAGATAACTTCAACACCAGACCTTATTGTTTTAGCATCCTTCAGGCTTTTATTTTGTTAATCATAAGTTATAGGTAATTATTAGTCTAAATGTAATAAATTTTAAACATTTATTACTCAAATTATAAATAAACAAAAATTATAGCAGTGAAGAAAGAATAACTTCTGAGTCCAAAATGAATTACTTTGATAAAACTATGTTTCTTAGATTAATCTGAGTCTGAACTGAGAAAAAAGAATTCTAAATCCTTTCTGGCAAATGAACACAGGGAAAATTATCTGGAAGAATACCACTGGTGCTAATTTAACAAAGCACTCAGATTTTTCCAAGTTGACTTTAATTGGAGTACTGCATAATTTAGCACACTGGTGAAAAACTTAAATGAATGATGTGAAAACAAATGCTCAAAGGTGCCTTTTGAAAAAACGTCATGTGGAAGAATCCTGGCAGAGTAACTTATATTTTGGATACTTTAGGTCATTTGCACATTATAAAACTGAGTGATGAATTTGCATTTGTAAAACAAATTTTGATGCTTAAATTTCCAAATCAGTAAAGTTTTTTTCTCTCTCTCTCCTTCCCCCCCCCCCCACACACAGACTTTTGAACTAGTTCAGAGTTTCTTCCACTCTTATTCATCACATTTATTTCCTATACTTCTATTGCTTTAGAGCTTCCATTAATAATTTGTACCTCATCATGCATCAGTGCAACAGTGCAGTTTTATCTGTTTTTTCACCAGTGCTTTTTTTCCGATCACTAAGAAGCTACTTTAGTCTTTGCTTTTGGGCAAATAAATTTATTGTATAGAACAAAGTTTGTCCAGTAGAAAGCAATGGTGTACAGTGAATTTGAAAGACAAGACAGAGGTTTAGTAAGAATAAAAAAAAAAAAAAGGTTGATGGTTGGAGGACTAAGATAAAGAGGAAGAGGTGGAGGTGAGGCTTGAGTTGGATCCTTCAAAAGACAGGAGCCAGCACAGGGCAAAGGAGGGCAAGGAAATAGAGTGTAGCCTGAATGCAGTGGAGCAGGGGAGAGCTGTTTCAAGGAATACCATACACCAAAGAAATATATCACTTTAAAAAATTACTTTCCCTCTACATCAGCTGACAAAGACCAAGCATCCTGGACCTTGGGCCGCTGGTGATTTCTATTTTTCAACAACCCTCATATCAAAATATTCTGCTATCTGAATAGCAATCTCCATATAAAGGCGAGCTTCACTGTATAAATAACACGCAAGAACAGTTCCTGTGGTGCTGTGTTTTATAACGACAGTATGGTTAGGCTACTTTGCCAACTACCATGGTTTTATTTTATCAACACAGTCTATACCTTTCCTCAAAATATTCCTTTCTATTGTTTCTACGATTTTTCACTCCATGTAATTCACCCTACCCACATCGGCAATTCTATACATAATTATCTAGAGGAACATGGTTCAGATCAACCCTCCGATCACACTAAAGACTGTGAAAGCCGTGATTAATAGGAGTTGAACCCCTGGAGACCTTTTCTTAGTGAGAAATTTTCTTGTGTCTCCTCTAGCTTACTCAGCCACATGAAAAACTCTGGTGACAGAAAATTATTAATTCTGTGGCTTTCACCTACAACTCCTGGCATCTGAAAAGACTTGCTCAGTGCTCTAAGCAGGACCAGGCCGGATCCTGACTCCATAGGGAACTCTGCCCAACACCTATGAGCAGCAAACATTTCCATGGATAGAGTGTTCTAAACGGAAAATTTTTTTCATCTGTTGCAAAAAGAATTTGACAACGTTTCATAAACACCGGAAGTATAATTTATGGCAGCTAATGCTGGGAAAGATTCATCTAGAGCCTAGTGAAATAGGGGGTGCGCTTATCTAACTTATGGGTGCGAGACCTGGCTGCAGTACTGAGCACCATCTCTGACTCAGTGTTTACCTCCAGCACTGCTTTCTAATGACCAAGGGAGAGAGAAGTGAGTCTCAGAAGCAGAGTTGCACCTTTAAAAATCCATATGTGGTGCCTTTTTAAAAAAGTTCTATATAGTGTGGAACATCAAAAATGTGCTAGGGTGAGAAGAATGATATGTAGAACCTAGCTTCTAATAATTGCTTTTTCTTCATCCACTGATTTCGGGTCCCTCTTATATTAAGTGGTATGGGGAAATTGCTTGAAAAGGATCCTGGGAGCCTCTTCTTTCTGCCTACTCTTTAGTCTCCTCCTGTTTCATGAATTGACCTCTTTTGTCCATGGCTTATCTGAATATTATGTTGTATGTCCCAGATTTTTGCTTCTGTCCTATTCCTATATCATGGAATATTTAAGAGCCCAAACATGGAATTTTTGCAGAGAGGCTCTGGCAATTTAAAATAGATTGTTTGGAAAGATAATTGATGGCAAGCACAATTGAAGAAAATAATACTTATTAACTATTAAAATATATAATTGGATGATAAAAACTATAGTTCCCTAGGTTATAAAAATGCACTGGTGAATTTTTTGGTGTTATGAAGATTGTATGTTTGCTTCCATGTTGAAAGTTGGAATAAAACTATGTGCAAGCATGGCATAAGTACAAAGAGAATTGTTAAAGTAGTAGCTATAATGGGAATGGTGGTACATGCCTGTAATCCCAGATACTCAGGAGGCTGAGGAATGAGAATCACTTGAGTCTGGGAGGCAGAGGCTGCAGTGAGATGAGATTGTGCCACTGCAGTCCAGCCTGGGTGACAGAATGAGACTTGTCTCAAAAAAAAGTAGTCATTTGATATATCATCAGAAGTTTGATAACAAACAAGTATATTATTATTTTAATTAATATATCAGATATTCTGCTTTTGGTGAAGCCAAAGCCATCTTGATCAAAAAAATAAACAAAGTTGGAGGAATCACACTACCAGGTTTCAAAATATGTTATACATTTATAGTAATCTAAACAACATGGCAGTGACTTAAAAACAGTCACATCGACAAGTGGAGTAGAATAGAAAGACCATAAATAAACACATCTATGGTCAATTGATTTTTGAAAAAGGGGCCAAGAACACACAATGGGGAAAGGACAGTTCCTTCAATAAATGCTATTGGAAAACTAGATGCTCACATGCAGTATAAAATAATATTTACAATTCTGTCTTCTAGCTATTGATATACAATACATTATTAACTATAGTTAAACCACTGCCTAACAGAACACAATAACTTATTCATCCTAACTGTAGCTTTGTATCTGCTGACTAACTTCTCCCAATCCCTCCATCTCTCCTACACTCTCCTACACTGCTAACTACTATTCTACTCTCTACTTCTATGAGATGAACATTTTAGATTCCACACAAGTGAGATAATGCAGTATTTGTCCTGTGCTTGGCTTATTTCACTTAATGTAGTGTCCTCTAGGTCTATCCAGATTGTCACAGATGACCGGATTCCATTCTTTTAATGGTTAAATAGTATTCTATTGGGTATATATACCACATTTTAAAATTCATTCATCTGTTGATGGACACTTAGGTTGATACTATGTCTTGGCTATTGTGAATAATGCTGCAATGAACATGGGCTGCATATATCTCTTAGACATAATTTATTTCATTTTCTTTGGATGCATTCCCAGTAGTGGGATTGTTGGATCATATAGTAGTTCTATTTTTAATTTTTTAAGGAACATCCATACTGTTGTTCATAATGGCTATACCAATTTACATTTCCACAAACAGTTTATATGAGCTTTCCTTTCTTCACACCCTTGCCAACATTTGTAATTTTTTTGTCTTTCTGACAATAGCCATTCTAACTGAGGTGAAGTGATATCTCATTGTGTTTTTTAAATTTCTGTTTCTTGGATATTTAGTGATATTGAGCATTTTTCACACATTTATTGACCACTTGTATGTCTATTTTTGAGAAACATCTATTCAAATCTTTTGCCCATTTAAAAATTGGCTTATTTGTTATTTTCTGCCCATTTTAAAACTGGCTTATGGAATACTTTTCTCCATTATGTAGGTTGTCTTTTCACTTTATTAATTATTTCCTTTGCTGAGCAGAAGCTTTCTAGTTTGCTGTAGTTATGTGTGTCTATTTTTGCTTTTATTGCTTGTGCTTTTAAGGTCTCATCCAAAAAATTATTGCCCAGTAAAATTTCATGAAGCGTTTCCATAATGTTTTCTTCTAATAGTTTTATAGTTTCAGGTCTTACATTGAATTCCTTAATCCATTTAGAGTTGATTTTTTAATATGGTGAGAGAATAGTCTAGTTTTATTTTTCTGCATGTGGAAATAAAGCTTTCCCCGCATCCAGATTCCTTTCCCCAATATGTGTCAGTGGAGCCTTTGTCAAAAAAAAACAAAAAAAACCACTTGACTATAAATGCTTGGATTTATTTATTGGTTCTCTGTTTTGTTCCACTGACCTCTGTGTCTGTTTTTATGCCAGCACCATGCTGTTTTGGTAATTATAGCTTTGTATCATATTTTAAAGTCAGATAGTGTGATGCCTCCAGCTTTTTTCTTTTGTTCAAGATTGCTTTGTGTGTCTGGGGACTTTTGTATTTCTATACAAAATTTAAGTTTGTTTCATCTATTTCTGTGAAGAATTTCAAGGGGTGTTTGATAAAAATTACATTGAATCAACAGACTGCTTTGGGTTATATGGACATTTTAACAATATTAATTGTTCCAATCTGTGAACATGGGATATATTTCATTTCTTTGTATACTCTTCAATTTAGTTTATCAATGTTTTTGACTTTTCATTGTAAAGATCTTTCACCTCCTTATTTAAGTATATTCCTAGGTATCTTTTTTTTTTTTTTTTTTTTTTTTTGAGATGGAGTCTCACTCTGTCACTCAGGCTGGAGTGTGGTGGTGTGATTTCAGCTCACTGCAACCTCCACCCTCCTGGGTTCAAGCAATTCTTCTGCCTCAGCCTTCTGAGTATCTGGGACTACAGGTGCCCACCACTACGCCTAGCTAATTTTTGTATTTTTAGTAGAGATGGGTTTCACCATGTTGGTCAGTCTGGTCTTGAACTCCTGACCTCAGGTGATCCACCCACCTTGGCCTCCCAAAGCACTGGGATTACATCTATTTTTTTTTTTTTTTGTAGCTATTATAAATGCAATTGCTTTTCTGATTTGTTTGTTCAGGAAGTTTGCTATTGTCATATATAAATCCTACTTATTTTTGGATGTTTATTTTGTATTCTGCAACTTTACTAAGTTTATTTTTTAGTTTTTAGAGTTTTCCCACTAAAGTTTTTTAAAATAGCATTTCTAATGCATGCATGATTCTCCATGCCATGGATACAGAAATTTTTTCCTGTTTTATTTCCTCTATTTTTGTAAAATTAGGTTTCCCCTGTACCAATTTTTGCATTTAGGAGAATTGCTATTATAAAATTATATACTTAAAGATTTCTATGTATTTACAACTGCTACTTTTTTAAAAAATTCAAATGACTACCAGAACTTAAACTACTGGACCAAAAAGAGAGAAGCACTTCTTTTAAAATTTACCACGTATTTTTAAATTGCTTTGGGGAAAATATGACTTTCCCTCTTATACAGCCCTAGTTCTAAAATTGTTATGTTAAATTTAAAATTCAATTTTATTATATTTATTAGTCTATTTTAACATCTAATTATTGAGCTTAATACAATTTAACATTAACTTTTAAATTTATTATTTCACCACTAATTTGAAAGAAGATCTTAATGTGTCAATTTGTATTTCTTAATAGAAATTAGCATCTTCTCTAGATTTACAAGCTTTTTATAATCTTCATGTCCTAGCTGTTCAGTCACTTTATAATTTCATGGTACCAACATTAATTCCTTGCAGCTCTACTTGTGCCAAGTAACATTTACTCTGTATAATTTTTTGCTTTTTTATTTATATAAATTTATGGGGTACAAGTGTAGTTTTATTATATGGATGTAGAGTATAGGGATGAAGTCAAGGCTTTTAGTGTATCCATCATCAGAATAATGCACATGTGCTTGTTTTGAAATTGTATTTGTAATATTTATGCCCTCTACGTTTTAAATTTTTATGTGATCTAATCTACCTGTTGTCTTTGTGATTTTCCCTTCATTGCCTTTAAATTCAATAATTTTGAGTTTTGAAAATTATTGCCTAGACCTAGAGTCAAAACATATGCATTTCTGTTTTGTTACGGTTTTTCAAAACTTTGATTAAGAAAAAAAAGTTTAACTATTTAAAGCTAAAATCTATTATGGTATGAAATATAATTTCTAAAGTACTTTTTATATACCCCATTTATTCATTCATTTTATACATAATTATTTAGTGTTATACTCTACATTAAGCTCTTAGGATGTCAGTGAACAAAGCAGACAAAGTTGCCCTAAGAACCTAAGTTCTAGCCAGAGGGAGACAGAGATGCTGTTAGGTAGATAGATATAAACACACACACTACACCACCCCTCCACCCACACCCACGTTTCTTTTTCTATATGTATGTATATGTTCTCAATGAAGTAGGAAGCAAAATCAACTACTATTAGATTGGAGAGGATCAGTTTGAGGGGAGAGGAGAAGATACAAATTGTCATGTAGGAGGATGGCAGAACAGAGTTACTAGGAAAATACAGTATGATTTCCTGGCAGCCTGGAGATTCCATTTGAACTTAGTGATCATTAATTATTCAGCATGATTGTATGTTTTTCTCCAGCTCCATTCGGCTGCATAGCTTTAAGTATGAAGTGGGCAGAGAGTTGAATTTACTCAGGTTTGTGTATTTTCCAAGTGAGCATCAGTAAACCAGAGAGAAGCAAGGGAGTAAAGTGTGTATATACAAGGGAATGATTATGATGACAGTCCATGGAATTAAAAATGGTAACAAAGAGTGTGAAGGTATCAAAGGGGTAAGGGACAATTAAGTTTATAGGAATAATCCATTGGTGTAAGTGAAGAATTATTGGAGTAGCAGTACTAGAAGAACTGAGCTGAAAAGTTGGGACATTGAGGTTATCATGGGGTTGCAGTTTTTCGTAGTGACAAGACACTGGCATGCCTCTGGGGGTGAATACCTTCTTAAACTTTGTACTTGCCTCTTCCTAGTTCTAACCCTACTGTCTACATGAATATTGAAATGGTCCAAGATAGGAAGGCAGTATTATTGGATAGAATAACAACGAACTAGGAGATATACTTGAATATGAGAAAGAATGTCTTGGGGAACAGCAGATGACAGAAAAATGAGAGAAAGATGATATTCTGTGATGAAATGAGACTCTTCAGGAAGGAGAAAGGGAAATTTGCCGGCAAGCAACAATGATCACAAACTCCACCCCCAGGCTCAGTGGAATAATCCCCAATAAAGGAAGCACAAACTACAGAAAACAGAAAAGTAGTAATGATGCTAAATGTTCATGAGACTGGAACCTGGCCCTTGAGCTCCCATAACTCCATCTGTCTCAGCCTGATCTCTTTTTGTCTCAGCAATCTGCTGCCTGCTCTAGATTTCCCAGTTTGGCAAACCAACCGTTCAGTTTCTCTGGCTCTTTAGTGTTTCTCTTCATCCCCCATATGATGGCTTAATTTTCCCTCTGGCCTAGCACTTGTTTTGGAAAATGCTTCTGGTAACTGACCTCTTTGTCTTGACTAAGGTTTGCTTCCTGTGCATGGCTAGGTAGTTAGTCCTGTAAGGTGTGTACAGGAATCATGGGACGTACATTCTTCCTTCTTTGACTAAACACTTATAGCAAGAAAGCACCCTAACGGGCCGATTAAAAAAAAAAAAAAAAAACTGATCTTGATTTCAATCACACTAGAAAGTTATATAACTTTATCTCTACTGCCCATTTCATTTTCATTGAAATTTATAGTGAGATTGAAAGCAGCAAAAAACTAAATTTCTATACCAGATTCTCAGAAATAAAAATCACTAAGGACCCTGATTCTCAATCATTCTCTCTCTCTCTCTCTCTTTTTTAATTATACTTTAAGTTTTGGGATACATGTGAAGAACATGTAGGTTTGTTACATAGGTATACGCGTGCTATGGTGATTTGCTGCACCTATCAACCTATCGTCTACATTAGATATTTCTCCTAATGCTATCCTTACCCTATCCCCCAACCCCCCAACAGGCCCCAGTGTGTGATGTTCCCCTCCCTGTGTCCCTGTGTTCTCACTGTTAAACTCCCACTTATGAATGAGAATATGCAGTGTTTGGTTTTCTGTTCCTGTGTTAGTTTGCTGAGAATGGTGGTTTCCAGTTTAATCTTTGTCCCTGCAAAGGACATAAACTCATCCCTTTTTATGGCTGCATAGTATTCCATGGTGTGTGTATATGCCACATTTTCTTTAGCCAGTCTATCACTGATGGGCATTTGGGCTGGTTCCAAGTTTTTGCTGCAATAAACATACATGAGCACCTGTCTTTATAGTAGAATGATTTATAATCCTTTGGGTATATGCCCAGGAATGGGATTGCTGGGTCAAATGGTATTACTTGTTCTAGATCCTTCAGGATCACCACACTGTCTTCCAAAATGGTTGAACTAATTTACATTCCCACCTACAGTGTAAAAGCATTCCTATTTCTCCACATCCTCTCCAGCATCTATTGTTTCCTGACTTTTTAATGATTGCCATTCTAACTGGTGTGAGATGGTATCTCATTGTGGTTTTGATTTGCATTTCTCTAACGACTAGTGATGACGGGCATTTTTTTCTATGTATGCTGGCCACATAAATGTTTTCTTTTGAGAAGTATCTGTTTATATCCTTTGCTCACTTTTTGATTTTTTTTTTTTTTTTTTGTAAATTTGTTTAAGTTCTTTGTAGATTCTGAATATCAGCCCTTTGTCAGATGGGTAGATTGCAAAAATTTTCTCCCATTCTGTAGGTTGCCTGGTCACCCTGATGATAGTTTCTTTTGCTGTGCAGAAACTCTATATCAATTTTGACTTTTGTGGTCATTGCTTTTGGTATTTCAGTCATGAAGTCTTTGCCGATGCCTATGTCCTGAATGGCATTGCCTAGGTTTTCTTCTAGGGTATTTATGGTTTTAGGTCTTGAGTTTAAGTCTTTATTTATCTTGAGTTAATTTTTGTATCAGGTGTAAGGAAGGGGTCCAGTTTCAGTTTTCTGCATGTGACTAACCAGCCTTCCCAATACCATTTATTAAATAGGGAATCGTTCCCCCATTTCTTGTTTTTGTCAGGTTTGCAAAGATCAGATGGTTGTAGATGTGTGGTGTTATTTCTGAGGCCTCTGTTCTGTCCCATTGGTCTATATATCTGTTTTAGTACCAGTACCATGCTGATTTGGTTATGGTAGCTTTGTAGTGTAGTTTAAAGTCAGGTAGTGTGATGCCTCCAGCTTTATTCTTTTTGCTTAAGCTTGTCTTGGGTATACAGGCTCTTTTTTTGATTCCATATGAAATTTAAAGTAGTTTTTTTCTAATTCTGTGAAGAAAGTCAATGGTAGCTTGATGGGGATAGCATTGAATCTATAAATTACTTGGGTAGTATGGCCATTTTCAAGATATTGACTCTTCCCATCCATGAGCATGGAACGTTTTTCCGTTTGTTTGTGTCCTCTTTCATTTCCTTGAGTGATGGTTTATAGCTCTCCTTGAAGAAGTTCTTCACATCCCTTATAAGTTGTATTCCTAGGTATTTTATTTTAGCAATTGTGAATAGGAGTTCACTCATGATTTGGCTCTCTGTTTGTCTGTTACTGGTGTATAGGAATGTTGTGATTTTTGCACATTGATTTTTTATCCTGAGAATTTGCTGAAGTTGCGTATCAGTTTAAGGGGTTTTTAGGTTGAGATGGTGGGGGTTTCTAAATACAGAATCATGTCATCTGCAAACAGAGACAATTTGACTTCCTCTCTTCCTATTTGAATACTCTTTATTTCTTTCTCTTTCCTGATTACCCTGGCCAGAATTTCCAATATTATGTTGAATAGGAGTAATGACAGAGGGCATCCTTGCCTTGTGCCAGTTCTTAAAGGGAATGTTTCCAGCTTTTGTCCATTCAATACGATATTGGCTGTGGGTTTGCCATAAATAGCTTTTATTATTTTGAGATATGTTCCATCAACACATAGTTTATTGAGGTTTTTTTTTTTTTTTTTTTTTTTTTTTTTAGCAGAAAGGGGTGTTGAATTTTATCAAAGGCCTTTTCTGCAACTATTGAGATAATCACGTGGCTTTGTTCATTTGTACTGTTTATGTGATGGATTATGTTTATTAATTTGCATATGTCAAATGAGCCTTGCATCACAGGTATGAAGCCAACTTTATCGTGGTGGATAAACTTTTTGATTTGCTGCTAGATTCTGTTTGCCATTGCAAAAGGCTGAAAATTCCAAACACCAGAATGCCTCTTCTCCTCCAAAGGATCACCACTCCTCTCTAGCAAGGGAACAAAACTGGACAAAGATGAGTTTGATGAACTAACAGAAGTAGACTTCAGACAGGGGGTAATAAAAAAATTCCTCCTAGCTAAAGGAGCATGTTCTAACACAATGCAAGGAGGTTAAGAACCTTGATAAAAGGTTACAGGAACTGCTAACTGGAATAACCAGTTGAGAGAAGAAGATAAATGATGTGATGGGGAGAATGGAACCAAGCTGGAAAACACTCTACAGGATATTATCCAGCAGAACTTCCCCAATCTAGCAAGACAGGCTGACATTCAAATTCAGAAAATACAGAGAACATCACAAAGATACTTCTCGAGAAGTGCAATCCCAAGATACGTACCTATCAGATTCACCAAGGTTGAACTGAAGGAAAAGATGTTAAGGGCAGCCAGAGAGAAAGGTCAGGTTACCCACAAAGGGAAGCCCATCAGACTAACAGTGGATCTCTCTGCAGAAACCCTACAAGCCAGAAGAGAGTTGGGGCCAATATTCAACATTCATAAAGAAAAGAATTTTCAACCCAGAATTTCATATCCAGCCAAACTAAGCTTCATAAGTGTGGAAGGAGGAATAAAATCCTTTAGAGACAAGCAAATGCTGAGACATTTTGTCACTACCAGGCCTGACTTACAAGAGCTCCTGAAGAAAGCCCTAAATATGGAAAGGAAAAACCAGTACCAGCCACTGCAAAAACACACCGAATTGTAAAGATCATTGACACTATGAAGAAACTACATCAACTAATGGGCAAAATTACCAGCTAACATCATAATGACAGGATCAAACTCACACATAACTATATTAATCTTAAATGTAAATGGGCTAAATACCCTAATTAAAAGACATAGACTGGCAAATTGGATAAGGAGTCAAGACCCATCGATGTGCTGTATTCAGGAGACCCATCTCATGTGCAAAGACACACATAGGCTCAAAATAAAGGGATGGAGGAATATTTACCAAGAAAATGGAAAGCAAAAAACAAACAAACAAAAAAAAGCAGGGGTTGCAATCCTAATCTCTGATAAAACAGACTTTAAACCAACTAAGATTAAAAAAAAGACTAAGAAGTGCATTACATAATGGTAAAGGGATCAATGCAAGATGAAGAGCTACCAATTGAGTGCATAAACATATATGCATTCAATTGTTCTCTTTAAAGATTACTGCTGAAATTATACCTCTTCAACCTCCAGCCAAAGAAAGGATTCAAAATTCCATTTGATATTTATTTATATAAATTTATTTATACAAATTTACATATTTTATAAATAATATTTCAATATCTGTTTAATGTGGTTCCAGTTTTTTAAAATCACTTGATACTTTGAAACATCTCACATTGTATATCACTAAGGTATATAATTTAAGTTTGTTATAATGATGTTCTTTAACTATTGGACCTCTGATAAGAAATATTTCTTCTTTGTCATATACATTTCAATGTATAGTGTTTTTTAGAATTAGGAATTTGATCAATTGTTCGTTCACTTCAGTAAAAATATGAGTTTCACAGTAGAATGTCAACCCACCTCCACTTACTCAACCCACTGGTAATCAAGATTCCATTCCTCTAAAACACATTAAATAATGCTGTCACACACCCAATATTCTCGGCTGGCCAATCATCCTTCTATAGTCTTGAATATGCCTATGCTCACTGGTTAAATTACAGGTTTACCAAGAAGCAGTTGGATTTGCCCTCAAAGTTGTTTCATTCACTTCATTTGTTGTCATTTTAAATTTAAATAAATATTCTGTAAATTATTAAGTATGTATGAAAGAAAAAAGAAAAAATGTGTTTCTAGGAAAATTAAATGGAATGCTCTGAAAATTCTTGAGAAAGTTAAATCATAAATTGAAGTTGAATTAGGTGCAGAAAAAATTCTAAAAATTTAAGAAATGTTTTTGTCTTCTAAGGGCTTTAATTTTAACTCCACTTTTACAGAATTCACTATTGAAAATTGTAACTGATGTGTTGTGATTGTAATTTATTCAAAAAGGAGAGCAAGTAACTAAGTAAAAGGCTTTGCCTATAAGAATTTGGTGAATAAATATATTCTTTCAGTTAAAATAACCTTTAAAAATAGGTTATATTTTATGATTCCCTTTATATCTATGTTTTAGATTAACAGATTAACAAAAGTTTGTAATCTTGGATAGAATGGCACTACTGTATAATTAAATGCTGATTCATCTGACTCCAAATCTTTTGCTTTTTATGACTATGGTAACATTATTCAATTCTTGCCTAATTTTTCATACCTTAAAACAAACAAAGGACAACAACAACAAAAACCTTTAGTTGTATATTACCCTCTAGCCAAACCCTAAGTTTTCTTCTTTTCAAAGTTAAGCTCCTCAAAATAATGTACTCTGATTTCTCCCTCCATTCACTCTGCAAGTTGCAGCAGCCAAAGCTCTGACAAATAAGTAATTCTGGCCAAGGCCTGGGACTGCTGTTGAAAAGTTCACCCACGAGCCTTTCAATTAGACTTTCCTAATGGGTTCTATTCATCCCCATCTTGTTTGATTTCAGTAGTATTTTAGATGGTTGGCTGTTTTCTTCCTCTTCAAAATGTCTCCTTTCTTGATAATTCCTTCTACAGCACTGCGTTTTTTTGTTTGTTTGTTTGTTTGTTTGTTTTGTTTTCCTCAGTCTCCTGCAGGCCTTCTCTTCCTATTTACTTATTTTTCTCAGGATTTGTCAATGGTGCTTTTACATCCCTTTCTTTCATTCATTTTTCTGGTTATAAAAGTAAAATATGGCCATTATAGAATATTAGAAATTAAACATTATCTTGAAATCAATGCAAAACTTAAAATTATGTATAATCATGCCACCTATCAATTACTAGTGTCACATACTGATTATTTTCTCTGCCTTTTTATGCCTAACAGTGCTTAACAGAAATGAAATGATATTCATATTTAGTTTTGTTTTCTACTTTTTTCATTAAATACTATTTTATAAAATTTCCAATAATATTAAATATTTCTTGAAAATGTGATTTTTATAGCTGGATAACATTTTATAAATTTGTGATGGTTTATTCAAGCATTCTGCCTTCCTTACTGACATTTAACTTGCTTCTATATATATTTATTTTTAACTCAAAATAAAAATTTTACTTTTTTAACAGTAGAGTTTAATTCACATTTATTGTCATAACAAATGTAACTTCCTTCTCTTTTCAATAAAGGAAAGAGAGTGTTTTTTTCCCAAACACACACTAGAGAATGTATTTCTGTTTTTCTTCTCACAAATAGTTAACTCTTCGCTTGGCACAGAATTCTTAAGTCATGTTTTTGCCCTATGAAAACTTGATATTTCAGACTATGTTCTGAAATTTAGTATTGTGAAGCAGAAATATCTAGTCACTATGTTTTTATTTTTATGGGAATATTTTTTCTTCCCATCTGTTTGCTTATAAAAACTTTTATTTACCTATGAACTTAACAATATTTACTAGACTATGTCTAGATTGATTATCCAAAATTAACCCTGGTAGAGTAACTTCATCAAGAGCCAGCAGTGAAGAGTCATCAGCATTGACATCTTTTTCTAAAGTCATAAAACCAGGATTTTCTTAATGCAGAACTGGCTGACTACCAAATAACAGTATTATTAAATATATAGATGCTAATAAATATTCTTTAGACTTATGTAGCAATTTATACTTACAGAGACCTTGACAAATATGAAGATACATACATAATTCAACTCTGACCCAAGAATCATTTATTTGTTCATTTTTATGTTTCCTAGTTATAATATGTTTATATATGACTTAATGATTTACAGGAAACTGCAAGAACATCATTTAATTTGATTCTCCTCACAACTATGAGACGGAAGTTTGATTATTACTTCCCTATTTTATGAATAAGAGAAATGATCCCCAAAGCAATTCAGTTACTTTCCCAACTTTGTCCAACTACTAAGTCTCGGAATAAGATTTTCAACCAGGTATTTTGTTTCAAAACAGTTTGTTATTCCCATTATTTTGGATTTTTTACATGATTTGTATAATTATGAGCCCAAAAGACAGCAAAGGAGCCCCTGTGGACTGTAGCAAGAATGGGTGTGATTCTCAGTATGTGCTGATAGGTTTCATCTGCAATTTCACCATGTTGGCTTGATTATACAGGCCCTTAAAGAACTTGTTTTTCTTCAGAAAGCCCATATAAAACACAGATTTTCAAAAAAAAATTATACTTTTTTTTTTAAGGGAGCATATGTTAGTAGGCAAAAAGAATAACAACTAGTGCAAGAAATGTATGTTGACCAAAAAAAACAAAAAAAAAAAAAAAAAAAAAGGGAAGGAGGTAATTATTGAAAGAGAATAGGCCTATATATATATATATTTTTCTACTTCATTAGATACCTCTTGTATCAATTCTACTTGAAGATTCTGTAATACTCTAAATATCTTATAATTCACATGTTTTGAATTGTCACTTGATATAAAGTAGTTTCTTCATAATTTAAATACAAAATATTTTAAATTTCATAGGCACTACATTATAAATCCCCCAAATATATATATATATATATATAGCAGATTTTCATATTAAATACTTCATAGCATTGCTAAAAATTAGAATATATATATATTTTTAAGGTAATAAAAATTAGGACACACTATATTGTAACAAGTGTGTAAGTTTTGTACCACATGAAAGTTGATACACTTGCTATTTGATTACTACAATATACCCATTATGATTAAATAGTATTGCAGTAAAAGGGTTCTTTACTTTCAGGATATTTTACTTGCACTTTTTGCATTTACTTGTGCTGTTTTTTAAGCCCCATTTTCCACAGATTCATGCTAAAGGGGCCAGGTGACAACCCCACACTCAATGCAGAAGAAGAACTCAGAACTTATGAATCCTCTCTTAGGGACAGAGGTGATGCCTGCCCTTTGCTCTGGAGGAAAACACTATCTCTATCTTCCAAGGATGTTTGCTATACAATAATCTTTAACAAATAGCTCAGAACAAAGGAAAGTTAGTACTTCACGGTTAAGATGTGCAGAAGCACAAGGTACCCATGAAAAATTGTCTCCCCAAAGTCATTTGAAATACAGTTAGAACTTTGTGATAATTTCTGACTATATAAAATAAATACATATTCATATTAGCATTGTTGAGATATATGACCTTGCCTTTCCTTTACAGCTTTAATAGTTTATGTCTGGTAACAATGTCTGTGTGGTTCATGATTAGGAATCTATTGTTCAACTTCCCAAATATACAAAGTAAATAGCTATATGATGCCTGAATTAGTTTTGACCATTATTAAAGTTAACTTATGTCTTTTTTTAACTTGCCACTGACTAGCATTTATGTCAATCAGAATGCAAAAAAAAGAAGATATAAGAAAACATTGCTTGGGAAAAGTAGTATTATGTTCACTAAATGTATATTTAAACATTTTTTAAAATTCTCTTATTTCCATCATTATATGAAACCTTACATAAAATTATAGTATGATAACTTATGAAAATCATGGATAATATTGTTTGTTAAGCAAAATTCAAGTTCATATGTATTAAAATATTTGTAACTGATATGCACATATATACGTATGTCTATATACTAAATATTATTATTGAGAATGCTTACATCTTCCAAAAAGAGAAATCCCTCCAGCATTCCACTATAAAACTAATGCAGCTCATCAATATATTTTTATATAGAGTATATATTAGAAAGTAAATATTATATATGTACATGTATAGTGTACATATATGCATATACATGTATACTATATATGTAGAATATATACAGTATATATTACATGTGTACATTGGACATACATATATGTATATGGGTACACATGTAATATATACTGTATGTAATATGTAGTTTCTAATATATACTGTATATATTATACACATATACAACACATACATATATAATATACACAGTATATGATAATATATATTAAGTAATATATACACTATTTATAATACACAGATTATATATATTTCAATATAAACAACTTATTTTTAATATTATCTTAGATTCTCATATTTTGGTAATACATATAATTATCTAGTGCATAATTAATTAAATTCCTGCTTTTCATTCTAGTTTTAGATGTTCTTAAATATATTTCTGCTCCTTTAAAATGAAAACAATTGGGAGGGGTTGGGGAGAAATAGAGGTGAAAGAGGCTAGAAAATACTTCTTCAAAAATAAATCTATCCACTATTCAAAAATGAGTCAAACTTTCATTATCACTCAAATAACTGCCAAGCAATTGAAATCCTTCTAATTGCAAGTACCCTAAACGTAGCTTATTGCCTTCCTTTCCTGTTTCCTGACTTCTCTGGGTCGTTTCATTCGCACCTCTCTTTTAAGCCATCTAGGAATCTCTGTACAACTGAGCTTTAATGCTGGACACCTGGCCTTACAGCGTTTGCTTCTCTCTTTCACCTGCCAGCCCTTTGTTCCTCCTCAAGACTGAATGAACCCTATGAGTCCTGTCAGGCATGCACATTTAGCAGCTTTTCTTGAATTCAATCTTAGACTAGTCCTTAAGTCTGGTAAATCCTTTCATTATTTTGCCTTACCCATTTAGCTGTTCCATCTATTTCGTGATCTCTAGAATCTTATAATCCACATGCGAATTATATCTAGATAAATGTGATACCTCCAGAACACCAGGGTGGAAGGAAGGAAAGACATAACTGAAAATAAAAGTCATGTAAAACTCCCTGTTCTTGCTAGAAAATAGTTATAACTCATTGGGGTTGGTGCTCAAATTTAAAAATGCAAAAGATACAGGATTTGATATGTGTAATCAGTACTTAGGAAAATATCATATATCTCTTTCACAAAGCAGGTAAGCCCTACTTACCACTTAAGACATAATTTTTCATTCTTTGTCTGGTACCTCCCAGGATTTGTATCCCAGCTCTTTAGCTCCTCCTACACACAAAGCTCCTTTTACACTTCCAAAAATAATTTCTGATCTGACATCCCAGTGATATTGAGTCTATACCTCAACTTCCATCTGTTTCCCACTCTCAATTTCTATAGACTGTACAAGTAAGAATATGGTACTTGGCTTAGCATTCATTCCTTTTAATTATTCAGAAGTCTTTCCAAACTTTAGCCTTTTTCAAGTTCCTTCTTTCAGTCAATACAGACAACTTGCCTAGTTTAACTCAAACACAATTATACTTCTCAGAGACTTCTGTTAAAATGATGTCACTCCAGTGCTCAATAAAACAAATCCAGAAAAATATTTGTCACTCTAATTGTATGAAAAAAGAAAATAAAAATAATTATAACAAAAATTCTGTAAGCATTATTGAGTTTTAAAAAAAGAAGCAAGTAAGTTGGAAGGTCAAGGAATCTTACGGCAAGTCTTTAGTCAAATTAGATATTTCAATAGAACACTATGAAGAAGACAGCTTTGGAAATGAGATAAGTGGAGTAATTGTAAATCATTGAAATAATAAGGACAAGGGTCCTCTTTTTCATGGTCTCAGAACTGATAAGTTGTGACTAGGCTTTGATAACTTGCACTTGATAAGCCAGTTCCAGAGAAATATTTTCACAGTGAGTGCAGGGCTCAAGAGAACACTGATTTAGTCAGGTAACCGTAGAGAAATTTTAAACACTGATTCTCTCCTACCTCCTCCTGCTCTGTAGAACTGCTCCCAGGTTCTTGCCTGCTGTTCCTCCTCCTGTTCCATGTCCCATTGCCTGTGAGAAATATCACCAATTTTCACAATTAAGTAAAGAATCAGAATTAATTAATCTCTTAATGATACAATCTGAGAACTCAAGTGATATTTTTAGAAGTTATGAGAGAGAGGAGAGGAAAATTCTAATCCAAGAAAGAAAGATAAAATTTTCCTAATGTAATATCTACATATACTGTCATTTGTCTGCTGCAGCATAGAGTAAGGACTATCAGTGGTGAAGGTGAATTCTAATTTACAGGAAAATATACTGGGAATGATGTGACAAGCAAAACTTGCAGCCTCATCTATAACTGTCTGGTATATCAAGTAAACTTAGTTAACTTGAGATTTTAAACTAAGAAACTAAATGAGCCCTCCCAACAGAACTGAACTTTTGTGAGGCCATATGTGAAAAGTGGAAGTAAAATGATTCTTGGTTTAAAAGATAAAGATAGGGGGGAAAAAAAAGCATAGTAGCACAGAATGCCATGGAGCTCCATAACTGTGGAGAAGCCCACGGGGAGGGGGAATTTAAATGAAGGACAAAGGAGACATAGATATAAATGTACTATAGGTCACCCAGTTAGACTGAGAAAATTTCAGAGAGCAAAAAAAATGTGTTGAAATAAGACATGCAAAGATGTTTTAACTAGTGATAGGGAACCTCTGGGAAGAGGATTTCAGTAGTGTGTTTCAAGAATCCTTTTATTGTCTCTATCTTGATGGACATGTTTACCAGTGACTTGGATGGGACCATGGATGCAAGTTGATATATCTGCACTAAGAACAAGGTAGACAGAAATCCTAATAACTGGTTTAGGCTTTTCAGTTCTTCAACTGGTCCCTCATTTTTCTTTCACTATTGCCCTTGATCTTTCCTGCACTGACTCTTCCTTTCCCTTCCCATACAATCATTCCTAACAAAGTTGCTATATCCATGACCTTGTTTCCTAAATTATATTCACATCTTGGACCTCTCAAAATTGACTACCACCCCCACCATCCCACCAGCGCTATCAATGCTAATGTCCTTTTTTAGGAAGGTGTCTTAGTCATCAAATTTGATTGACTTCTTGTGTCATACCTTATCTTATTAGCCTCTCTGGTATTTACCTCCTTTGACAAATTCATCCTTATTACATTCTCTGTCATCTCCTTTGTGTCATTCCTCTTTGATTCCTTTAAAACATTGGAATTCCTTATAATTCCTTTTGTCTTCTTACTCTCTGCTGCCTTTTAGGGCAATCTCACATACTTTTGTGGCCAAAACAAACACCAGATGCAGTCCTTTAACCCTGAGTCCCAGACCAAATGTCTCCTCTATATGACATTCGACAAAACAAATTCAACAAAACTGCCATTGCTTTCTATGCCTAATCTAACCTTGTCCTCCAGAAGGCATGAGCTCAAAAAATAGAACCAGAAAACATGAGTCATCTATACTGGATTATAAATTCCTTCCCAACTTCATGCTGTATGTTCAGTGATGTGTTGGAAATCAGTTGAGTATAGTTAACCAGCTATAGTGTTTGTAGCAACAAGGAAGGCAATTTGATTGCAGGTTACTTGAATTCTTATAAAATCTTCATTAAAATATCATCTTTAAAAAAACATTAAAAGGGCCATTTCAAATTCTGAGTGTTCATTTTCTTACTGAATTATTATCTTTATATTGCATTATTCTTATGTTCATTATGTCAAAAAGTTTACACACTCAATTTTCTTTCTTGTATCATTCATATTTTAAGGATAAAAAGTTTGTGGTCTGTAAAGGCCATCTTCCTACATTAGGAAATTACTGATTATTTCTATGGATAAAATTTCAGGTTTGGCCTTTCAAGGAAAACAATGCATCTTAATTTTAAAATAGATGCTCTTATAAAGGATATGTTTTATTTTTCTACTGATATTTGGATGATATAAACATTCACGTATTCTTATTTGATAATTATTTGAGGGGTACCATAAAGGATTCATCTACAACTATACAAAACTTCCTTCTCCCTCTTATATGCAACCTTTCTAAAGTAGGAAGGGAAGAGCTGGGTTGCCAGATTCCAAACACACATGAAAACCATTGCACCTAAATTTAGAATTTTAAAAAATCTTTTCCATATTCCAATTTGGCTTTGATAAAATTTGAATTCTGAGCTACACTTTAAAAGTTATTCTTTTTTTTTCTCTATCTAGGCTTAGGAGTAGGGTAATGCTGTTCATGAAGCACTTTATGTCATTATGTGTGTTAAGTCTAATTCTACAGAGGAAGTGAGCTGTTATAAAATCAAAGTATGTTCATTGGATTTGATGTAAGAATTAGAATGGTAGAGAAGGAGAATGATTATTTTATTCCATTCATGAATAACAGAGAAAATAAACTCTCCTGCATGTCCTCTTGGCCTATATACCATGAGCATAGAAGCACAGATACAAGAAAATCAAAAATAACTAGTTGACCACAAATAAACAGTGACTCTTATTTCCAACATTCCAACCATAGCTTTTTCCACTCAAAATATGCAAGAGTTCTGTAACCTGGAAGATCTTTTACCCCTTGTGATCTTTCTCCCCTGGTAACATTTAGTTATTGTTATGTAATAATCCTCCTCATCCAGTCCCCTTCCCCCAAGAAAATCTCAGTGGCTTAAAACAATAAGCATTTATTATTTTGCATGAGTCTATAAGTCATCTGAGTGTTTTTTGTTGTTGTTGTTTTTTGTGGTCTTAGATGGGCTCACTCAGTCATACACCTGTGGTCAGCTGCAGATTAAGTATGTACCTCTGATAATCCAGGCAGATCTCTTTCACATGACTAATTAGCCATAAGCGTGTGTAAGTCAATAATTCTCCATCAGCCTAGCCCAAGCTCAAGGAGGAGGCAGGAGCAGAAGTACACAAGGCCTCTTCAGGCCTAGGCTCAGAACAGGCATACTTTCACTTTTGTCTCATTCTTGGCCTAGATTTAAGTGGTGGAAGATGGACTCCACTTATTGTTGGAAGAAGCTGCAAAATATATCACAAGGAGATTTACTCCAGTTACTATTATGAATAATAATATATTCCAAAACATAATGGCTAAAAGCAATCTATTTTCCTCACAGATTCTGGGGGTCAGGAATTTAGACGAGAATGTAGTGGCTGTCCTTTACTGTTTTTAGGAAGACTTGAAGCTTAGGAGTAGCTTGGCAGCTGGAGGCTAGAATCATCTGAAGGCTCATTCATTCACATGTCTGGGACCTGGGTTGTGGAGGTTCAAAGATGAGTAGTCCTGAATGGGTAGCCTCCAGATGGCCTCTCCATGTAGTTTGGCTTCCACATAGTATAGTGGCCACAAGGCACTCAGACTTCTTATGTGGCACTTCAGGGCTCCAAGCCCAGGACTCCATGATAGAAGCTGCATTGCCTGTTATAACATATCTTTAGAAGTCATACAGCACCAATTCCATCATACTTAATTAATCAAGGCAATACAAGCCCACTTACATTGAAAAGGACAAGAACTAGCCTCTATTCAATAGAATGTCAAAACCATGTTGTAGAAATTATGTGGGGCAGGAGATATTATTGCAGTGATCTTAAAAAAATACAGTCTGCTGTAATCCGCATTTCAGCCTCACCAATTTACATTCCTTCTATATGCAAAATACACTCCCATCTCCCCCTAAAACCTCTATTATGACATTAACTTAAAGACCAACAGTTCATTATTTAAGTAAGGTCCAGGTGTGGATGAGGCTCCTTGAATATGATTCGTTGAGTTAGACTCCTAAAGTTTCTCTAGTTTTCTCTAATTCCGAGGATCTGTCAACTAAAGAAGCCCCCTGTCAGGCTGCTATGGAAAAACGCCCTCAAGAGTCTTAGGAGACCTAATACTTAACAGAAAAGTTTTGGGAGGCGTGGCCTTGAGTACTTAGAACGACTTTCATCTGTGTGAAAGGGTTTATGAAGTATCATTGTTAATCTTTCTGAGGTGTTAGCAGAGGATTGTCAGGTCATTGGTTTTATCTTGACCCTATTAGCGGAAACAGTTATCAGCCCACTCTGCCTCTTGATGGGGAAGTCAAAATATTATATTATAAAAGGACATGTGATTTAGGAGATATTGGTGTTATCATCTTTGGAAAACATAACCTACCATAGAGTAAAACCATGAAGTTAACTGAGTGGGATATAAACCTGATTAATCTACCACACCCTCTTAAAAAGTTATTGACTCACTTTTGGACAAATATTTATAGTGTTTTTTATGTTCCAGGTACAGTTCTAGATATTAGACAAAAAACAGTGAATGAAAAAGACATTCTATTCTCATAGTGTTTTACATTCTTATCATGGGATCAGAATAATAAGTAATAAGCAAAATATATAGTATATTAGATAGTAGTGTGTGAAAAGAAGGGGGGAAAAAGCACAAGGAAGAAGATAGAAGGTGTATGTGGTGGATTACAAGTTTAGGTATCATTATTAGGAAGTTCTCATTGAGAATATATTTTAGTCAAGACCCAAAAAAGGTGTGAGAGTGAGCCATGTAGATTTCAAGGGAAGAGAACTCCAGGTAGAAGATACCTAGATAACTCTGTAGCAGGTAAAAAGTTGTATTGAAATTATGGCAATGGAGGGAGCAAGTGGTAAGAAATGAGGTTGCAGTGGTAATGAGGGGCAGGTCATGTAGAAAGCTATTGGTCATTGTAAGTAATTAGACTTTCACTCTGAATGAAATAGGAAGCTACTAATGGGTTTTTCGTTTATGAGTGAAATGAACTAATTTCCCTTTAGACAAAATGACTTTGGCTCCTTTGTTGAGAACAGAGTAAAGAGGAATGGACAGAGCAGGGAAAGTGGTTAAGAAATGATTGAATTAATGCAGATTAAATGGGCTAAGGTGGTAGTGGTGGTGACAAGAAGTAGCCTGATCCTGCATATATTTTGAAGGTGGAGACAACAGGACCCATTGAGGTATTGAATGTGGACTGTAAGGAAAAAAAAAGTCAAGAATAATGCCAACATTTTTGGTTTGAACTATTTGATGGATTTTCTGGAAAGATGAAGTTGAGAAGATATGAAGGCAGGAAGAAAACTTGGTGCCTAAATATTCTGCTGTGTTTTAAGAGGATCAGCTGGTATACAAATTGATTCTTCTTTGCGAAACCAAGAACAACTGTGAGTTGTTTCTTTATTTGTTTGTGGCATTGATAAATGAATTATACCCAGGGAGAAATGAGAGAACCTAGAAAAAGCATTTAAGAACTCTCAATTCTTTGTCTAATAAACTAGCTTTTGTTATGCTAGGCCCAGTGAGTCTAAGATCAGTCATTAAAACAATCTTTAATACTTTGTGTCCAAAAATATCAAAATAATGTTATTGTTAGTTCTTAAAGCTAAAGGTAAAAGCACATTCTCTTGCTTTTTACTTGTCCTTTTTTTTTGTGGGGTGGGGGGTATGGTTTCACAGTCCATCTAATGGATAACTTGTGGATTCTCTGAATGGCAGCCCTAGATATACACACATTTGCTCTTGCCGAACCTTCAGGGTGAGTGTCATTCCTTTTGCCCTTTACTTAGTTGACATTCTCTCTATGCCTGAAGACTCATTTCAAGATCTCTATCTTCCATAAAGAATTATCTTACTACTCTAGATAACACTTGTTTTTATAACAATCACTTTTTATTCTCTCATTTTTTGTGTGTTAGGTTTCCCTTTCTGTTTAAATTATAACAATTTTTGGGAGGCAACATATCCCATGCTGAGAAGGAATTAATCACATGCACTGATGCATTTGTGATTTCATAAAAACAGAACTGGGCTTTTGGTCAAAAAGCATGATTTAAAATGAGTCTTCACTTAAATGTTACTGGCTATTGATTCAGTAATGTTAAACAATTATACTCAACTTTTCTAAGGTTTAGTTTGCTCATTAATACTGATGAAATATTTCACCGAGTTTGAAATGTGTTTGATTTCCCAGCATTATGGGGAGGATTGGATAAAGTGCTATGTCAATATTAGGAATATTCTACTGCAAACGTAGTTGTGTTATACTCTAGATCAGAGTCTCCATTATGGGCAGCACTGGTCACCCAGCGCCATATCAAGCCAGGCTGGTCAGGAACTATTCAAGCTGGTTGACTTTTTCCAACACTTCAGCAGTTCTCTCTTTAATGATTTCCACATAGCTAAAATTTCCATGAAGCTTCTCATTTATTTTACCTTGAATATTTTGAGTTTCCAAATAGCTAGAGTTTTAATATGTCAAAAAGTTCTCTGGGTGAGTTTAGCATTGTCATAAATGGAGCACTTTGAGATATAAATGATGAGAGGGACAACTTGCCTTTAATTTCATTGATTACTATCAACTGCCAATCAGGCCGTACTTACCCCACCTGCTAACTAATCCAAAAGCAACGCTTAGCTTAGAGAAAAGCAAAGGTAATATACAAAAAGCCGACAGTTTCAACTGTTAATATCATTAATAAACCATTTTCCAGAAGTTTTTAATTATTCATTGACATTTTATTGTTATTAACAATACATTTATTGAGCACCTGTCAAGTACTAAGATTCCAAAAATGGTACAAAACACAGCAACTGCTCTTGTGTCTTTTAAAATCCGTTAAAATATACACAATTTTTTCAGGTGTGTACATGTGCTCAAGGTTCTAGTGCATACTTAACTGTACTAAGGGGAGAGTGAGAAATCCAAAAGCAAGAGATGATAAACAGATTTAAAAAAAAAAAAAAAGTTGGTTCCCTAAGTTTACATGAAGAATGTGTTTACCTAAAGGCTTCTAAGAGACATTTTGATAAAAACAGTTTATGAGATCCACTTCTATCAATGAGAACTTTCTTTCCTCAAAATCTGCTTCTGCTTACATCTCTTTAAAAGGACTACTTTTTATATGCAGAGGGACATTAATTCATTTTCTAATTACAGAAGCGGAAACTTAGGGTGACATTAAAAAAAAAAAAAAAAAAAACAGCAGAAGGAAGTAGAATTAAAGTACCATGAAGATAGAGACTATGACTATTTTGCAAATTCCCAGGACTCAGGAGGGAGATTGAAACATAGCAGGTACTCTACAATAAATATTTTTCGAAGGAATGGATGGATGGATGGACGGGTGGATGGAGATGTGAATTAATTAAATGAAACCCTTCAAATTGCTATTATTAACTCTAGGAAAAAAATCTGCATTTGGGATATGGAAATGAGAACCTTATTAGTGACAAAATTCTGAATCTTGCTGTCTGGTTCCCAATTTCCTCATATCTTAAAGAAAATGATTGGATATTTAAGGTCATTTCCAGGTCTAAAATAAAATACTTTGATAATATGATGACTTAACGTTTTGAGTCTTATGTTCAGCTGTGATTAATCTCTGAACCAGTAATTTGGAATGTATTTTTAATAATAACAATATTAATTACTAACTGACTTCATGCATTAGTTAGCTAAATAATCAATAACATTTCTACAGGGTAAGAATCATTATGTGCCTCTTTATCCAAAATGAGGAAACTGAGGTTTACACAGATAAGTAACTTGCCCAAGGGCACAGAGGTGGGCATGATAGAGTTGAGGCTATGGATCAGGTCTGGCTCACTCTGATTCCCATGCCTGGAACTGTTGTCTCTTATTGAACACACCTTCTTTTATAAGAATTTGTGTGTAAAAGGCCCATAACTTGAGAAGAGGTACAATGTTGTTTCCTTACAGCTAGGCCAGTCACCAGTTTTGCTGGGCTGGACAGAGGGTTAGGATTAGGAAATTCCATCAAGCGTAAAACAAGACGAAGATGAATATCTTGTGTCCATGTGTTCCGGATTCAGTCACAAGGCAAGAGAGCAGATAACAGGGCAGAAGGAACTAAGAGTATGGGGCAATTTGGGGGGACTGAGGGTAAAGGCAATTTGAAATTTTGGACAGTAGCCAGAAATCGGGTATTATAGAAGAACAAAAAAAGATCAGAACGTTAGCAAGCCAGAGAGCAGAGCACATGATAGTGCCCATTGACCTTAATCACTAGAGCAGATCCCTTCTGGTGGGATTTTTTTTTTTTTTTTTTTTTTTTGTCATTGCATATAGGAATTTTCGATTGCGGGTCTGGGAACAGCATGAAGAAGCAGAATTGGCGGCTCCAAGCTAATCGGGGCAGGGGATCAGTGGCAGTTGCTGGTGAGCAACTCCTGACACCTTAGCATGCCTTCTTAGTGCTTGAGACTTTCACTATACGTTCAGTCCCTTTTACAAGGGGAAATTAGTTCTGCAGCATATATCGTAGCTTCCCAGCTGGAAGAGTGCGATTATGGATTGCTGGAGTCCACCACAGCTGATGGGTTCTTTCTTTTTTCCCCATCAGGAAAAAGTGACTCATGGAAATCATATATTGGTGTCATATACATAACTCTTCACCTCCCTGCCCTTCTGCGCCACCCCCAATATACTAACTCACCATTGGCATAAATCTACTTTTGTAATTCTACATTGCAAGTATTTGCAAGATGCTCTTCTAGGTGGAGGAGATGAAAAGATGAAAGAGATATGATTCCTGCCTTTGAGGAGCTCACAGTCTAGATGGGAGAGAGACATGCATAAGCCAATAATCATAACTAACAGATATGGAGCACTTATAGCAAGGCAGATGCTATTATACTTATTATATATATTAGCTCATTTAATCCTCAAAGCTACCCCATAACGTAGGAGTCTTATCTTCACTTTATAGATGAAGATACTCATGCACAGAGGGGCTAAATAAATCACTCAGGATCACTCAACTGATGAGTTGGAACCCAGAATTCTAAACCAAACAATATGGCCCCAGAGCTTGTCTTCTGAAGATGACATACTGCCTTCTCATAAATAAAAAAGTGCTGAGTACAATTATCAGAGCAAGAATTGAGACATACAGAAAAGGAAAATGGCCACATGAAAAGAGTAAAGACTTGCAGTGAGTAGAGTAAGTGGGATTATGTTGACTGTCATATGATTTTTAACACACTTTTCAATTTTTCTGTACCTTAAGTTATTCATGCGGAGGACAATACATATGTTCAGGTGTTATTGTAAAGATAAGAAAGACTGTATAGAAAATACTTACCACAGTGCCTGGCATATTAGATATTTAATAAATGATGCTTATAATTGAATAGTGGTAGTTGTGCTTGCTGTTGTTATCATTGTGATGTTGTACATAAGTACTGTAGGGACACAAAGGAATAGTGACTGATTCTGTCTGAAGAGGGGAGATGGCTGAGGAAAGATATTGTGAGGCTTGGCATAAAAGATGGCATTTGAACTGCACCTTGAAGGATCATCATTTTCTGGACAGACGAAGAGAAGAAATGCATTCTAAATAGAGAAAACATGTGCATGACATATTTGGAAAATATCAAGTTTTTGTTGGTTTAGATAAATCATGGTGTGTGTATCTGCATGTTTGCGTGTGTGTCTCTGTTGAGAGTGACTGCAGATGACAGTATAAAGATTTGAAGGACACAAATCGTGAAAACCTTGCAAGTCATTGAATTTAGCCCTAAACACAAAAAATATGAAAGGTTATGTGGTAACTAACTCAGCAGTTTTTTGGATCCCTCTAAATAGTTTTTTAATGGAATGTTTCCTTTTCTTCCTTCTAAATATTTTAAAACACAGTAATACTGCCTTATAAGACAATTATATGGTGTTGAACAGCTGGCCAAACTTTCAGTTTCATTTTACTCTAGAGTTACTATGTGTAACTCTATCCATCTACAATTCATGAGCAAATCAACCAGTGTTAGAAATGGATGATGAAGAATAAATGTGACAGAAATATTCCATTTATTGACTTGTTGGAACTGTTGCTTTTACTGGTCACCCACCCTACTTTTGACCCAGACATAAAATGGCAAAGCCCCATTGCTCAACATTTAGATAAGAACCCTTTTTCTTTTTCTTTTTCTTTTTTAAATTTCAACCTTTAGTTTAGATACAGGGAATACATGTGCAGATTTGTTACATGGTACTATTGCATGATGCTGAGGTTTGGAGCACAGGTCCTGTTACCCTAGTAGTGAGCATGGTAACTGATAGGTAGTGTTTTAACCCACCCACTCCCACCCTCTAGTAGGCCACGGCATCTATTGTTCTCATATTTATGTCCATGTGTGCTCAGTGCTTAGTTCCCACTTATTAGTGAGAACATGTAGTATTTGGTTTTCTGTTCCTGTGTTAATTTGCGTAGGATTATGGCCTCCAGCTCTATACATGTTGCTGCAAGACATTATATCATTCTTTTTATGGCTGCATAGTATTTCATGGTGTATATGTCCACATTTGCTTTATCCAATCTACTATTGATTATCACCTGGGATGATTTCATGTCTTTACTAGTGTAAATAGCATAGCTATGAACATACAAATACATGTGTCTTTTTGGTAGAATGATTTTTTAAATTTATACCCATTAATAGGATTGCTGGGTTGAAGAACCCATTTTTTGATTGTTGTTAAATTTAATTATCCCTGTGAAGGGGAATAAACAGTATGTGTGTGTCTATGTATGTGTCTTTGAGTGTGTGAATGACAAAATTCTTGTTTATATAAATATTGTATACACTTGTTTGAAACCATCTGATGTCTCACTTTCCCAGCACTAAAACAAAATGAAACAAAAGCACACCAATAAGTAAATAAGTGCTTCGCCAAAAAGATACTACTTCTGGGGACAATTACTAAGTAAAATAAGCCTAAAAGTTTTTGAAGAATGAAGAAATAGAAAAACAAAATGGTATTATTTCCTTTGGTCTTTAGTCAGAAGGACAAATCCAACTACAATGATTTTGTAGCCTTATCTAAAAGCCAATTAGGGGGAACCTCCATTTGCTCTCATTGCTAACATATAGTATAGTCAAGACACCTTTTGAACAACTATTTGACTCTTCAGCAGTTAATGCTATTGTAGCTGATTCTCATCACTTTCTTTTCTCACGTGACCCCTGGAATATACAAATGATCACATAGCAGATAATTGTATACAATTGTTTATTTAGTATTCCATCAGAAATATCATTGTTACTATTGTTTTAATGAAAATTACCAAATAATCTTAATCTGGATTATTCAAAGGAATGCCTTCTATTCCTTTGAATGAATTGAATTTTGCTGTACAATTCCTTAGCAAAGAAAGTTATTACATATGGTTCCTTGTGCTTCCTTTGCTTAGGTTTGCAGACAACAAGATGAATTATTTTAATTTTTTTCTTAGAAGTTCATCAGGCTAACTGTTTAATCATTTTTATTGCCCGTCTCATCTCAGTTAAATTAAATCTAATTTTCCTATATTTGAGTACATTGGTAAATACCAAATTATTTTTAATATTCAAATTTTTGTCTCATCAGAATTATATAAACAGTGTTTTCCTGTCATTGTAAAGTGAATATTTAACATGTCCAGTTCTCAAACTGTTTTCGTTTTTGACTCCATTACATTTCTAATAAAGTCAAATCTACCGTAAATGAAAGGTACATTCTTTCTGTCCATTATATATGCCTTGCTTTTGCTTCCACTGAGTGAATTTTAAAAAATTATTAATACCAATTGTACTAGCCTGATTTTTCAAGTATAAGGTCATTTTTACTTACATATACTCCTTCAAAATCATTTATCTACCTTGTCATAATGCATGCTAACAACACCCTTCAATTCAGTATTATCTGCAAATTTCATTAACATATTGTTTACTTCCTTTCCAGGTGATTGCTGTAGATACTAAATACAAGTATAGTTAACATCAGTCTCTTCCTAACTTGATTAGAAATTTCCTCAAAATAAAATAGCATTTTTAGTATTGCTCCTAATTTGTAGTTCTTTGATCAATTTTGTTTTCTAATGGTATGAGAATGTCCAATGAAACTTAATTTTAACTTTTGAAAGTCTGTCTTAGATTGCTAAAATAAAATATGTTCTGCTTTCTGTATTTCTCACGTTAAGTGATTCCAATTCTGTAAAAATTGTAGGCAACTTCATTAACCCATAAAAGTAATTTATAAATCCAAGTTGTCTGTGAAACATGACACGATCATCTTTGGGAGACTTAAATGTCTACAGAATTTCTCTGGGCTTTATAATATTTAGGGGTTTATAATATTCCTGGTCTTCTGAGAGATTCCATTTATATTTCATTTGGAAATGTTAATTCCTATGAAACTAAGGTATTCTTTTTTTTTATATATATATACTTTAAGTTCTGGGATACATATGCAGAATGTGCAGGTTTGTTACATGGGTATACATGTGGCATGGTAGTTTGCTGCACCTATTAACCTGTCATCTGCATTAGATATTTCTCCTAATGCTACCCCGCCCCTAGCCCCACATCCTCTCTCAGGCCCCGGTGTGTGATGTTCCCCTCCGTGTCCCTGTGGTCTCATTGTTCAACCCCACTTAGGAGTGATGATATGCAATGTTTGGTTCTCTGTTCCTGTGTTACTTTGCTGAGAATGATGGTTCCCAGCTTCATCCATGTCCCTACAAAGGACATGAACTCCTCCCTTTTTATGACTGCATAGTATTCCATGGTGTATATGTTCCACATTTTTTTTATCCAGTCTATCATTGTTGGGCACTTGGGTTGGTTCCAAGTCTTTGCTATTGTGAATAGTGCTGCAATAAGCATACGTGTGCATGTGCTTTATGGTAGAATGATTTATAATCTTTTGTGTATATACCCAGTAATGGGATTGCTGGGTCTAATGGTATTTCTGGTTCTAGATCCTTGAGGAATCGCCACACTGTCTTCCACAAAGGTTGAACTAATTTGCACTCCCACCAACAGTGTAACAGCATTCCTATTTCTCCATATCGTCTCTAGTATCTGTTGCTTCATAACTTTTTAATGATTGCCATTCTACTTGGCGTGAGATAGTATCTCACTGTGGTTTTGATTTGCATTTCTCTAATGACCAGTGATGACAAGCTTTTTTTCATATGTTTGATGGCTGCATAAATGTCTTCTTTTAAGAAATGTCTGTTCATATCCTTTGCCTACTTTTTGACAGGGTTTTTTCTTGTAAATTTGTTTAAGTTCCTTGTAGATTCAGGATATTATCCCTTTGCCAGATGGATAGGTTGCAAAATTTCCCTCCCATTCTGTAGGTTGCCTGTCCACTCTGATGATAGTTTCTTTAGATATGCAGAAGCTCTTTTGTTTAATGAGATCCCACTTGTCACTTTTGGCTTGTATTACCATTGCTTTTGGTGTTTTAGTCATGAAGTCTTTGCCCATGCCTATGTCCTGAATGGTATTGCCTAGGTTTTCTTCCAGGATTTTTATGGTTTTAGGTCTTATATTTAAGTCTTTAATCCATCTTGAGTAAGTTTTTGTATAAGGTGTAAGGAAGGGGTACCGTTTCGGTTTTCCGCATATAGCTAGCCAGTTTTCTCAACACCATTTATTAAATAGGGAGTCCTTTCCCCATTTCTTGTTTTTGTCAGGTTTGTCAAAGGTCAGATAGTTGTAGATGTGTGACGTTATTTCTGAGGCCTCTGATCTGTTCCATTGGTCTATATATCTGTTTTGATATCAGTACCACGGTGCTTTCATTACAGTAACTTTGTAGTAGTGTTTGAAGTCAGGTAGTGTGATGCCTCCAGCTTTGTTCTTTTTGCTTAGGATTGTCTTGACTATACAGGCACTTCTTTGGTTTCATATGAAATTTAAAGTAGTTTTTTCTAATTCTGTGAAGAAAGTCAATGGTAGTTTGATGGGGATAGCATTGAATCTATAAGTTACTTTGGGTGGTATGGCCATTTTCACGATATTGATTCTTCCTGTCCATGAGCATGCAATGTTCTTCCATTTGTTTGTATCCTCTCTTATTTCTTTGAGCTGTGGTTTGTAGTTCTCCTTGAAGAGGTCCTTCAAATTCCTTGTAATTTGTATTCCTAGGTATTTTATTCTCTTTGTAGTGATTGTGAATGGGAGTTCACTCATGATTTGGCTGTTTGTCTATTATTAGTGTATAGGAATGCTTGTGATTTTCGCACATTGATTTTTCATCCTGAGACTTTGCTGAAGTTGCTTATCAGCTTAAGGAGATTTTGGGCTGAGATGATGGGGTTTTCTAGGTATACAATCATGTCATCTGCAAACTGAGACAATTTGACTTCCTCTCTTCCTATTAGAACATGCTTTATTTCTTTATTTTGCCTGATTGCCCTGATCAGAACTTCCAATGCTATGTTGAATAGGAGTGGTGAGAGAGGACATCCTTTCTTGTGCTGGTTTTCAAAGGAATGCTTCCAGCTTTTGCACATTCAGTGTGATATTGGCTATGGATTTGTCATAAATAGCTCTTATCATTTTGTGATACCTTTCATCAATACCTAGTTTATTTATAGTTTTTATTATGAAGGTGTGTTGAATTTTATCGAAGGCCTTTTGTGTATCTGTTGAGAAAATCATGTGTTTTTTTTTTCCATTGGTTCTATCTACGTGACAGATTACACTTATTGATTTGCATATGTTGAACCAACCTTGCATCCCAGGGATGAGGCTGACTTTATCGTGGTAGATAAGCTTTTTGAAGTGCTGCTGGATTTGGTTTGCCAGTGGTTTACTGAGGATTTCACATCCGGGTTCATCAGGGATATTGGCCTGAAATTTACTCTTTTGTTGTTTCTCTGCCAGGTTTTGGTATCACAATGAGGCTGACCTCATTAAATGAGTTAGGGAGGAGTCCCCCTTTTTCTATTGTTTGAAATAGTTTCAGAAGGAATGGTATCAGCTCCTCCTTTTACCTCTGTTAGAATTCGACTGTGAATCCTTCTGGTCTTGAGATGACTTTGATTGGTAGGCTATTAATTACTGGCTCAATTTCAGAACTTTTTATTGGTCTATTCAGGGATTTGACTTCTTTCTGGTTTAGTCTTAGAAGGGTGTATGTGTCCAGGAATTTATCCATTACTTCTAGATTTTCTAGTTTATTTGCATAGAGGTGTTTATAGCATTCTCTGATAGTAGTTTGTATTTCTGTGGGATCAGTGGTGATATCCCCTTTGTCATTTTTTATTGTGTCTATTTGATTCCTCTCTCTTTTCTTCTTTATTATTCTGGCTAGTGGTCTATTTTGTTAATCTTTTCAAAAAACAAGCTCCTGGATTCATTGATTTTTTTTTTTTTGAAGGGTTTTTTGTGTCTCTATTGTCTTCATTTCTGTTCTGATCTTATTTCTTTTCTTCTTCTAGCTTTTGAATTTGTTTGCTCTTGCTTCTCTAGTTCTTTTAATTGTGATATTAGGGTGTTAATTTTAGTTCTTTCCCACTTGCTACTGTGGGCATTTAGTGCTATAAATTTCCCTCTAAACATTGCTTTACCTGTGTCCCACAGATTCTGGTATGTTTTGTCTTTGCTCTCATTGGTTTCAAAGAACTTATTTATTTCTGCCTTAAGTTCATTATTTACCCAGTAGTCATTCAAGAGCAGATTGTTCAGTTCCCATGTAGTTGTGTGCTTTTGAATGAGTTTCTTAATCCTGAGTTCTAATTTGATTGCACTGTGGTCTGAGAGAGTGTTTGTTATGATTTCTGTTCTTTGCATTTGCTGAGGAGTGTTTCACTTCCAATCATGTGGTCAATTTTAAAATAAGTGCAATGTGGTGCTGAGAAGAACATGTATTATTCTAATTTTTGGTGGAGAGTTCTGTAGGTGTCTATTAGGTCCGCTTGGTCTAGAGCTGAGTTCAAGTCCTGAATATCCTTGTTACTTTTATTTCTCGTTGATCTGTCCAATATTGACAGTGGGGTGTAAAATCTCCCACTATTATTGTGTGGGAATCTAAGTCTCTTTGTAGGTCTATAAGAACTTGTTTTATGTATCTGGGTGCTTCTGTATTAGGTGCATATATATTTAGGCTAGTTAGCTCTTCTTGTTGCATTGATCCCTTTACCATTATGTAATGCCCTTTTTGTCTTTTCTGATCTTTGTTGGTTTAAAGTCTGTTTTATCAGAGACTAGGATTGCAAGCTCTGCTTTCTTTTGCTTTCCATTTGCTTGGTAAATATTTCTCTATCCCTTTATTTT
Organism: Trachypithecus francoisi; assembly: GCF_009764315.1. Taxonomy (NCBI): domain Eukaryota; kingdom Metazoa; phylum Chordata; class Mammalia; order Primates; family Cercopithecidae; genus Trachypithecus; species Trachypithecus francoisi. The sequence continues at coordinate 100,991,279 of NW_022681454.1, forward strand.
AAGCCTATATGTGTCTTTGCACATAAGAGGAGTCTCCTGAATATAGCACACTGATGAGTCTTGACCCTTTATCCAATTTGCCAGGCTGTGTCTTTTAATTGTGGTACTTAGCCCATTTACATTTAATATTAATATTGTTATGTGTGGAGTTGATCCTGTCTTTATGATGCTAGTTGGTGATTTTGCCTATTAGTTGATGCAGTTTCTTCATAGTGTCAATGGTCTTTACAATTTGGTATGTCTTTGCAGTGGATTGTACAGGTTTTTCCTTTCCACGTTTAGTGCTTTCTTCAGGAACAAGGCAGGGCTGGTGGTGACAAAATCTCTCAGCACTTGCTTGCCTTTAAAGGATTTTATTTCTCCTTCCACAATTATGAAGCTTAGTTTGGCTGGATATGAAATTCTGGGTTGAAAATTCTTTTCTTTAAGAATGTTGAATATTGTCCCCCACTGTATTCTGGCTTGTAGGGTTTCTGCAGAGAGATCCACTGTTAGTCTGATGGGCTTCCCTTTGTGGGTAACTAACTTGACCTTTCTCTCTGGCTGCCCTTAACATTTTTTCCTTCATTTCAACCTTGGTGAATCTGAGAGTTATGTGTTGTGGGGTTGCTCTTCTCGAGAAGAATCTTTGTGGTGTTTTCTCTATATTTCCTGAATTTGAATGTTGGCCTGTCTTGCTAGGTTGGGGAAGTTCTCCTGGATAATATCCTGAAGAGTGTTTTCCAACTTAGTCCCATTCTCCCCGTTATTTTCAGGTACGCCTATCAGATGTAGATTTGGTCTTTTCACATAGTTCTGTATTTCTTGGAGGTTTTGTTCATTCCTTTTCATTGTTTTTTCTCTAATCTTGTCTTCACACATTATTTCTTTAACTTGATCTTCAATCTCTGATATCCTTTCTTCAGCTTAATCGATTCAGCTATTGATACTTGTGTATGCTTCACAATGTTCTTGTGCTGTGCTTTTCAGCTCCATTAGGTCATTTGTGTTCTTCTCTCAACTGATTATTCTAGTTAGCTCTTCCTGTAACATTTTATCGAGGTTCTTAGCTTCCTTGCATTGGATTAGAACGTGCTCCTTTAGTTCAGAGGAGTTTGTTATTACTCACCTTCTGAAGCCTACTTCTGTCAATTTGTCAAACTCATTCTCCATCCAGTTTTGTTCCCTTGCTGGCAAGGAGTTGTGATCCGCTGGAGAAGAGGCATTCTGGTTTTTGGAATTTTCAGCCTTCTTTTCTCCTCATCTTTGCGGATTTATCTATCGTTGGATTTTGATGTTAAGGACCTTTGAAAAAGGTTTTTGTGTGGGTGTCCTTTTTGTTGATGTTGATGTTACTGCTTTCTATTAGTTAGTTTTCCTTCTGACAGTCAGGCCCCTTTTCTGCAGGTTTGCTGGAGTTTGCTAGAGTTCCTCTCCAGACCCTATTTGCCTGGGTATCACCAGCAAAGGCTGCAGAATAGCAAAGATTGCTGCCTGCTCCTTCTTCTGAAAGCTTCATCCCAGAGGGGCACCCACCAGAAATCCAGCCAGAGCTCTCCTGTATGAGGTGTCTCTTAAGCCGTGCGGGGAGGCACGGGGGTCAGGGACCCACTTGAGGAGGCAGTGTGTCCCTTAGCAGAGCTCGAGTGCTGTGCTGGGAGATCTGCTGCTCTCTTCAGAGCCTGCAGGCAGAAACATTTAGGTCTACTGAAGCTGCATCCACAGCCACCCCGTCTGCTAGGTGCTCTGTCCCAGGGAAATGGGAGGTTTTTCTATAAGCTTATTCAAGCCTCAGTAGTGGCAGATGCCCCTCTCCCCACCAAGCTCAAGTGTCCCAGGTTGACTTCAGACTGCTGTGCTGGCAGCAAGAATTTTAAGCCAGTGGATCTTAGCTTGCTGGGCTCTATGGGGCAGAATCCACTCAGCTAGACCACTTGGCTCCTTGGCTTCAGCCCCCTTTCCAGGGGCATGAATGGTTCTGTCTCACTGGTGTTCCAGGTGCCACTGGGGTATAAAATAACTCCCACAGCTAGCTTGGTGTCCGCCCAAACAGCCATCCAGTTTTGTGCCTGAAACCTAGGGTCCTGGTGGTATAGCACCTAAGGGAATCTCCTGGTTTGTGGGTTGTGAAGACTGTGAGAAAGCATAGTATCTGTACTGGAGTGCACTGTTCCTGAAGGCAGGGTCCCTCAGGGCTTCCCTTGGCTAGGGGTGGGAGTTTCCTGACCTCTTGGATTTCCCAGCTGAGGTGAAACCCCACCCTGCTTCCGCTCGCCTTCTGTGGGCTGCACCCACTGTCTAACCAGTCCTAGTGAGATGAACCAGGTACCTCCAGTTACCTCAGTTGGAAATACAGAAATCACCCACCTTCTGTTTGATCTCCCTGGGAGCTGCAGACTGGAGCTGTTCCTGTTTGGCCATCTTGCCAGCCACCCACCCTCTTGTTTATTTTTTATTTTTATTTATTTATTTTGAGACAGAGTCTTGCTCTTGTTGCCCAGGCTGGAGTGCAATGGCACAATCTCAGCTCACTGCAATCTCTGCCTCCCAGGTTCAAGCGATCCCCCTGCCTCAGCCTCCTGAGTAGCTGGGATTACCTCGTAGAATTCAGTTGGGTATTTACTTTATTCTAATTTTACTTGCCTTCTAGTGTAAATGATTATATAAAGTATTTCTTCCAGTTGATGTGTATGGAAAAGGTGAATTGTGTATTAGTTACTTATAGAATTTTTGTTTTAAGTTGGCCTCCATTTTTATTGGTCACCTATAAATAGGCAATTGATAAATAGTTTTTTCTATCTCCCCTACAATCCAGGGATTAAAACAATCTAATCACAGGTCACATCAAAATGATAATTTAAATGAGACTGTCTGCTACATAGCTGCCAAGAAGTTTTCAGCACATAACATGAACCATGTAATTATGAGGTAATCCCCATGACAACAAAATATATTTTATGTAACAAAGACTCTAGTTTCCTGCGAAGATTTTAGCATTACAAATGAAGAAGTTTGGCACCGTATATTTTCCTGTGTCTCATTCCTTCTCCCCAAACAGATTTGGCTGATTGATTTTGTTACTGTCATCCCTTGTTAGGGATGAGGAACATTAAGACAATGTGGGTCAATGAGAGAGCAAGAGAGATTTGCTGGGTATTCTGGAAAAGGAACTCCTTCTCAATAATTCCATATATTTTCTCTCTCTACTTCTTGATCTCTTCTGACCATTTTCTGATATTTCCTACCAAAGCCACATGCACAGCCATAAAGCCCAGACTGCCACTGGCAGCAAACCTGCTACCATGAGGGGAACCATCTAAGACTGAAGCCTGAGTGTAGGGAACCAAGTAGATGCAAAGAGCCTGTCTTAATGACCTCACTAAGCCAGCAGAAAAACCTGGGACCCACCCTGAAGCACACTGTTGCCTGCTCATTTATAAACACACAAATGCCCTTTCTCTATAAGTCGATCCAAAGAAGATTTGTTACATGGAGCCAAAAGCATCCTAATTAGTCATTGAGCACACATTTTGTAAGCTAAAGCTAACCAAATAGGAACGAGTTTGTATTGGTTTAGTAATCATGCAGATTCTTGTTTAGATTGGATATCAAAATCAAACTTTTCAAACTTAATGTATATTCTGTATCATAATGTCTATTAAAAGAAGATTTTGAAAACAGTCAAAGGTTACAGAGCTAGTCAGTTGAAGAGTCAGAATTTATCCCTAGGCAGTCTGGCTGCAGAGCCTGTGCTTTTAACCAGCAAATGAGAGAGGATACTGCAGGGATTTTGACAAGCATGCTCAAGATGGAGCAGAACCAAAAACTAGTAGTGTCCAAAAAAAGAGAGAGAGAGAGAGAGAGAGAGAGAGAGAGAGAGGATAGAGTGACACAAAGAAAACAGAGTGATCAGAAATGTGCAATGCAACAGAAAAATCAAATATGAAAAGATCTTAAATTAAGCCTCATATGAATTGAATTTTACTTACTGCTGGATTTAGAAAAGCCAGGTACTCTAGTACCTGCTGGCCTGCTAATCTGGGGGTAGTAATTTAAATAATAAATTAAAAGAGGAGAAAAGTAAATGTATCATGTATTTAATTTTTGAGGTTACTAATACTGGTATTATTGTTATTATTATTATTTTATCTGTATCACAAACCCAACATGGAGTCTTTTCATCCCTAAATCTTCTCCATGTGTTCTCCAAAAATATGTGTTCTCTTGAAACCCTTTGCGCCTCTTAGTGTCTATTAAGTTAGTGCAAAAGTAATTATAGTTTTTGTAATTAAAAGCAATGACTTTTTATTATTATTATTATACTTTAAGTTCTAGGGTACATGTGCACAACGTGCAGGTTTCTTACATATGTATACTTGTGCCATGTTGGTGTGCTGCACCCATTAACTCATCATTTACATTAGCTATATCTCCCAATGCTATCCCTCCCCTCTCCCCCAACCCCACCACAGGCCCCATTGTGTGATGTTCCCCTTCCTGTGTCCAAGTGATCTCATTGTTCAATTCCCACCTAAAAGTGAGAACATGCGGTGTTTGGTTTTCTGTTCTTGCGATAGTTTGCTGAGAATGATGGTTTCCAGCTGCATCCATGTCCCTACAAAGGACACAAACTCATCCTTTTTATGGCTGCATAGTATTCCATGGTGTATATGTGCCACATTTTCTTAATCCAGTCTGTCACTGATGGACATTTGGGTTGATTCCAAGTCTTTGCTATTGTGATAGTGCTGCAATAAACATACATGTGCATGTGTCTTTATAGCAGCATGATTTATAATCCTTTGGGTATATACCCAGTAATGGGATGGCTGGGTCAAATGGTGTTTCTAGTTCTAGATCCTTGAGGAATTGCCACACTGTTTTCTACAATGCTTGAACTAGTTTATAGTCCCACCAACAGTGTAAAAGTGTTCTTATTTCTCCACATCCTCTCCAGCACCTGTTGTTTCCTGATTTTTTAATGATTGCCATTCTAACTGGTGTGAGACGGTATCTCACCGTGGTTTTGATTAAGTAATGACATTTTAATGGCAAAAACTGCAATTACTTTTGCACCAACCTAAATCTATTTAATCTGTCTATTTTTCATTTATCTATCTATATCTATGTATCTATATGTGGTTAGCTGTTATCTATCTACATATATATGTATGTATCTATCTAGTAAGTATACACATGTTGGAAGGAATCTATTAATAGGTCCTGTACTGGAATCCATATTTTTCTTAACAAAATATTCCAGCCAAACTTTTCTTACATACAAGTATGTGTAGCCTCATTAGGGAAGGTTGCTAACCCAAACCATTGATTTGTTATTCTATGTACAGTCAAGGAGTTGTGTTGTGCAATCATATCACTCTGTCATCTAAACAATAAGGCAGGTGGTTTTCAGGCACTTAGGACAAGTGTACCTAGAATGCCACAGGGAAAAATAAAATAAAATTACATTGAGAAACAGAATGAATAATAGAAACAATTAAATAGTGTCTGAAGTAGTCTTGCTAACCTGGATTGGAATTCTGTTCTGCCATTTGTCAGCCAGGCAACCTTGGAAATTTCCTTAACCTACCTTGGATTGTAGTTTATCTTAAGTAAACTGAGGAGTAATACTAACTTCACAAAATTGTTGTTATAATTAGCCACACAATGCAGAGTCTGATACATAGTGGGTGTTTAGAGAACAACAGCCATTATTGTATGTCTTATTGAGTTTGCCCTGATGTAACTCCTAAGGTTAGGGAAAGTATTTGCATGATATATAAAAAGACAGCTTAAAACAAGAAACCAAATAAAGTAGTTTCATCAATCTTAGTGCATTAAAGTACGAGAGTAAAAGAAGTGAGATAGTTGCTACTCCTCTGCAAAGAAATGATACAGGACCTCTTGCCCTGTAACAAACATGACAAACTGAAATATTGACCAAGGGATCAAGCAGACAATACAAATGATAAAGCAGAGAAGTATCAAGGTTCTAGACTTATTTGCCTTCAGGTATCTATCTCCTCCTTGCCTTGCTCTGTTCTTATCACAGAAGGACTCACCCATGCAAGATACATTCCTCAGGTTTCTGAGTCAGCTGCCTCTAGCAGGGTGAAGACAATGGCAAGCCCTGGCAGGAGACTTGAGTGTAGGGGACTAGTAGGAGACTCTACCAAGTTAGCTCCATTCTCCCCACCCCTTCTTATTCGCTCTGTCTGGCTCTTTCTCCAGCAATGGCTTCATCTCTATGTGTTCCAGTGTACCCTTCATGTAACCATGGCCATGGGCTCCTACAATAGTAGCTCCTCCTTTTTCTCTCTAGCCAAGTATTAGTAGTATCTTCTTGCTGTGTCAATCTCTGGTTTATGTTATTGTGAATGTGAGAATCCCTTATGAGTCTCACATTTTCTGTATCACCTGTATAACTAGTTGTCTATGCTACAGTATTGGCTTCTGTATTCCTGGTTAGACCCTGACTGATAGAATCTGTAAATGTAGACACAAGTAAAATTGACAGGATTTCACGAAGTGGTGAGAACCTTCTGGTCATCTGGTACTCACTTGTGACTAACTGATGCATTTTAGGAATATGGGTACCATATGGTCAAATCTTCCAAATTTTCAAGAAATGCTGAACTATGATGTGACCTGCAATTGTCATGATTTTCTAGGAAGATGTGAGGAGAGCTGTGACTGACTTAGTGGTTTAGTGTTATTGAATATGCTGATTTGTATGCTGGAATTAGTCAACATTGAGAATGAAACACTACCAACTTTCTTAATTTATACAATTGTTATTTCAAGAAACATTTTCAAGTGTCTACATTGTATTACTCACCAAGGTAAATGCCTAGAATACAAGAAAGATTAGCTAATAGTTAACTACATTAATTATCTAGTTTGATACAAGTACTTTTAGATACATAATAAAATATCATCTTTACTATGATACTTAATGGTCATTAACCATAAGTTTTGTTTTATTTTCACTTTTTGAAAGCTGTGACTCAGAGAAAACAATGAACTTTCCAAGTTTACATAACTGGTTTGAAGGTGAGCTCACTGAAATCCAGAATTGGACTCTAAAAATTATGCTCTTTCTGCAGTGATATGCATAGTCTTCCTGGATTACAGAAAACATAAAATGCTCATGATCAAGTAAGTTACATGCTAGCAGGGAGGAGAGATAAGCAAGTAGCTATAAAGCAATGAAGGGAATGTTATGTTCGTGGGTATATTTTAATGCTCCATTCATTATATTGGCACAGTAGGTGACTCAGTTGTTCACAACTTTACACACAGTTTTCTTTCTTGATCATACCCCAAGACACTTTCTATAATTTGTAGAAAGCATTTGTTCAGAAAAGCTGTTTAACAAAATAGTTGTGTACCATAGGTGAAGGAAGGATAATGAGATCATCTTTGATACTTGCAGCTAATGTAAATTTGAAAGAGGTGTAAGTATTTATAACTGTATTTAAATGTGTGGCAATAGTTAGCATATAAGTTATTTGTGAACAAAGAACCCACAATTAATTGAACACTGAACTTTACTTTGTAATACTTGACAATAAAAATAATTGTATTTTAGTAAAGCATTTGATACTATCTTAACATTCAGTTTCCGTTCTCTTTTTAAATGTTCAATCTTTTCACTGGGAGACATTACAAAATGAATTTAGTAACAGTAACTAACACTTATGTAGTTCTTACTCTGTAGGATCTTATTTCATACAACAACCCTAGGAGGAGGCTAATATTATTATCCCCATTGTGCAGGGCGTTTTCGTCAGGGTTCTCTAGAGGAACAGAACTATCAATAATAGGATATATGTATATATGAAAGGAAGTTTTTTAAGGAGAATTGACTCACAGGATCACAAGGTGAAGTCCCATCATAGGCTATCTGCAAGTTGAGGGGCAAGGAAACCAGTAGTGGATCAATCCAAGTCCCAAAACCTCAAAAGTAGGAAAGCTGACAGTGCAGTCTTCATTCTGTGGCCAAAGGCCTGAGAGCACCTGTCAAACTACTGGTGTTAGTCCAAGAGTCCAAAAACTGAAGAACTCGGAGTCTGATGTTGGAGGGCAGGAAGCATCCAGCAAGGGAGAAAAATGAAGGTCAGAAGACTCAGCAAGTTCACTCCTTCCATCTTATTCTGCCTGTTTTATTCTAGCCATGCTGGCAGCTGATTAGATTGTGCCTACCCAGATGGAGGGTAGGTCTACCTCTCCCAGTCCACTGACTCAAATGTTAATCTCCTTTGAAAACACCCTCGCAGATACACCCAGCAACAATATTTTGCATCCTTCAAACCTTCAATATTGACAATATCCTTCAATATTGACTCTCAATATTAACCATCACACAGAAGAAGTAACTGAGAAAGAAAGAGGCTAAATAATTTGTGTAAGGCCACATAGATTCTAAGTTGCAGAGCTGTGATTCAAACTGAGGTATTGGGCACCATGCCTAAGCAATTAACCCTGGTACCTCACTGTTTCTTCATAAAGCAATAGAACTGTATTCTGTATGCAAGATATAATTATTACCATAATTATATGTATGCAAGATATTGTAGGGGCTTACTGTATGCAAGATATTGTAGGGGCTATGCTACCACTCCTGTGTGGCTTGGAATCTAATTGGAGAGTTGTAACATACCACCACACAAGTTTATGTTGGCCTTAAATAAATTTTAAGGAAGTATCATATAAGAGGTACTGAATTATTAGTGCTGATTGAATAAGTAAGAAAGATCAGAGAATGGGAAGGAGAATCAATTAATTTTTATTGCCAGTGTATACCAAATATGGAATATATTTTGATCTTTATAAATTGCATGACAGTCCAGTGAAATAGATACTGCAAGCTTTCCTATTTTAGAGATAGAGACTAAAATAACATGCCCAAACACATGTAGCTAGGAAGTTGTACTCAAAGTGTGCTTCATGGACAGGCAGCGTGAAAATCACCTGAGAGGTTGTCAAAAATGCAAATTTAAGGTCTACCCCAGACCTGTTGAATCAGATCTCTGGGACTGATGCACAGAAATATGTGTTCCAATCAGTTATCTATGTGATTCTTGTGCACATTGAAGTTTGAGAAGTACCTACTTAAGGTATGAATTTGTGGTAATTGTGAGATCTGTGTAATGTTAAACCTCATGTTATTGCCACTGCACCATGCTGTGACCTGGGCTAGTTGGAGAAGTTTGGAAGGAATTAAATATAAGAGCTGTTCTTTGAAGGATTGGTTAAATACAGGTCAGAAGAAAGAAGAATAGAAACATGATAGGAGAGAACACTTACTGAACATGTCATGCATGATGGTTGCCATACTCATCTTCCCATTCTAGCTATAATTATTTCACCCAAAACTCTTGGTTAGGTTTACTTATCAGACTAAGGGTGGGCACTTGATACAAAGATAGGCCATCTGCAGTCTAGTGAGCAATTCAAACAGAGGCTTTGCATGAAGTGTTCTGCCAATGATTAATACTGGTAATGAAATCAATTATTTAGATTTGCACCATGGACTGTGGAGGAGGAATTATCAGTGGGTATCAGCAAGAGGATAATGGAGCAGACATATAGAAAAAGGCAAATGCAATATAAGGAAAACAAAAAGACAAACTTTCCCCTATACCTATTATTCATATTTTTTGGCTAGTTCTTATTTCTATTTATGAGTATCCTTCTCTAGGAATCCAGAGTAAGACTATAATCTAAGACTAACCATAATCCTTTATGTAACATAATAACAAAGACAAAAAGATTTAAAGCAGCAAGACATTTGGAGGGGTCAGCTATGGGCTCAATAAAAATGGTCAGGGGTCTTTTTTCTCCAGGAGTTACAGGAGACAGGGCTGGTGAAAGTTCAGAAGAGTAGAAACAAGTTCTTAGGCTGGAAAGCTACTTTTGTACTTCCTCTCTCTAATTCCCATTTCTCTTGTTGTAATTCATATCTTCTACCATGTACCAGAGCAACAAACTATAAACATTAAAACCTTACAGTGCCAACTTATTTCTGGTAGATTTAATTGTCCCTGGTAGCAAAGGCACTTTTCTCTGAAGGGCCAACTTGTCCCAAGAAATGCAAACACTTGCTTCCCTTGATTTTCCAAGATGTCAAGAAGTTGGCTCCTTTGTCCACACAGACCAGCCCTGCCTTAGACCTCAGGCTACTTTGCAAAGCTTGTCTCTGCTCTCTTCTTGTCTCTGTTACATTCCTTTTCTCAAGCCAGCATTATTAAACATGGTAATAATTATATTCATAGTAAATATCACCTTTCTACAAGATTGTTTAGAGAATATAATGAGACTAGGTATATAAACACAATTCATAAAACTGTTAAGTAGATCTAAATTTTAGTGACTGTAATGATATTATTTGTATGCATGATTCCATTAGAGTTTAAAGTTGTACTGGATTTGAGTTCTTAGTAAAAATGATTGAGTTTTACTTTTTGACATCCTTAAACATTTAGAGCATGGTTGTGACAGGTTGAAAGCTGGGATTTATTAATAATTAATCTAATAATGATGTAGGGGTGGAGAGAGGAAATACTAGGATTATAGGATTCATTTAGGAGTTTATTTCCAACTACCCAGGTACTTGGTCAAAAAGCTGAATAGTGGTCATTTCATAGTCACTACCATGGAAATGGAAAGGAAGGGGCACTTCGATGATACATTTAGGCTGCTAAAAACGTTAGTTATTGATGACTGATTGAACATAAATGACAACAAAGAAAGAGTCAGAGGTGACTATGTGGCTTGGAACGTGTGTCCTTGGGAAAATGGAATTATTCTGAATTACACTCTCATGTCTAAGCTAAACTGGTAGGTTTACTTGGTGACTGAGCAACCTTCTGCATGATTTTTAAAACATTCCTGTGTCATCTTTAATGCATACTTTAGGATCTTGGGGTATTTTTTATTACAGCATGGGCCTTACTTTCGATGATCTGAATATAAATCTCTTTTCCAGGATAAAGATGTGATCTCGAGATACAAGGGTCTTATTTTGTCCAGTATGAGGTCTGGTTGGAATAGTGTGCTCTCTAAGTCAGACTCTGTGAGGGTCTACAGGAAAGGGAATAAAATCCAGCTCATCTTCCCCCGTCCTGTGCTTTCTGGTGTTTCACTGTTACCATTCCCTTCTGCCTTAGCTTACTGAAATCAGTGTCTTACTTGCCTCCAAACATATTATGCCCAGTTATAGAGCTAAACTCTTGTTCATGCCTCTCAAATAAATTTAACCAAATATTTCAATGGGAAAAACAGAATAACTTATGTCTTGTGAAAATATAACTACCATGCTTTCATGTGTGTATGTGTGTATGGGTGTGTGTGTGAGAGACCATAATTTATTCAACAAAAAAATTTTGGCTTCTTTTTTTCTCAAAAAAAAAAAAAAAAAGCATGAAAGTTTATCTAATGCTGAAGGGTAGCAGTCACCCTTAAAGGGACACCATATACTGTATAAATATTTCTTTCAAAAGTTTACAGTTCGGTGTCATCCTGCTTTATCCTTTCTTTAGGAAAGGATAGTGTTAAAGTGCCATCAAGTAAAATATGGGATTTTTCTGCTGAGGTCTCCACATCAGTGAATTTACATTTTGTAAGAATACCCTAAGGGGATTTGAACTTCCTCCCTTAAAAAGTTAGGTGAATCCATTTCAGTTGTGCACGTCCAACTTCATGCTCTAACATGGCCAGATTGCCGTGGCTTCAATTTAAGTTACAGGTTACTGGTGATAATATACACCTACATTTTTACAGTATTGCCTGAAAATGGGAGTCTATAAAGAATCTGACTTGAATTATTAATAATGAAAAACTTAAATTTGGACCCCAAACAGTGGGATAAATTCTGCTAATGTTTTAATGCATTCACTACTTTCTAAACTGATACATATTTCCAAGATAATATGACTAACTTTATATATAAAAATACTTTAGTTCTTTAATAAAAAGAAAAATTGCTCTTGAAGGTCAAAAGTCAAAGCATGCTATTGCAAATAAAAATATTAGTTCTCTAAAATATGGAACTTGATTTCTTTTGTATAGTTTAAAACATGTGTTGAAAATTAAGTATGCCCGATTTTTATAAAACTGTCATTAATGTTAGAGTATATTTGAGTTTTACGTATCATAAATTAGAAGTTGAGACAGTGAGTGTATCTAATTAATAGTTATGTCCTGTCAGTATGTATGTAAATGCTGAGTAGTCACAATTTTTAAAAATGTGTTTTCTTTGTATTTTATCATTTTCTGGTTATTTCAGATTAAGTAGCCATAATTTATATTCTGTGGATCTGATTATTTGTGTCTCCGTCAAGATTCCAACAAAATAAATTGGGATGACCATGAAGGGAAAGATGTGGGAACATCACAATTGAAAGGGTGTTCCCCTGGGGCTAATAGTGGAGATTTTACCACCCAGGACCTGAGTAGAGGTGGCCCTTACCTTAACCCAGCAGGAAAAGGTCTGTAAGGAATCTTATCTAGAGAGAAGCAGTGATTCATTTAGAGAAATAACTGTCCAATGGTGACACTAAAGAGAAGAATCCAGGAGATGCAAGAGAATAAATACCCTGACATCAGTTTCTTATCCATCTCTGATCCATCTCTGATTTCTTGCTGGGCTCCTTATCGGCAGAGCACCATCAGCAGCCAGAGTTAGCAATCCCATGGACTAGTCCATTACAGGTCTATAGTTCAGTCTCCCGGGGACAGAGAGCAAGGTGGGAAAGGAGGGAGAGCAGAGCTGGATGGCCAAACAGAAGATATACTCACAGTGTGGCCACAATAAATACATTCTAGCCATGTAATGCCTCATTTTAAAATAACTTTCAAATAGCAATTTAAAAAATCTGTCATTGCCATTCATTGAGAATACTTTCTGGAAGATAAGCAGTGTCTTCTTATGTGGCAGACATTGTTGGTCTCCTTTATTCTAGACCTCTGTAGCACCTAACATAGCTAACTGCAGTCATCTGAATATGAAAAGAGGTTTAGTAGGGTTAGAATGGATTAGGATAAGGGTGACTAAAATGGGCAGTTTAGTTTACCAAGTGGGTGGCTGAACTAGCAGATCTATACTTTCCTTCTGATGCTACACTTTGCTCCTTCTCCTTTGTGAATATTGATACATTATCTACCAGTTACATATTGCCACAGTAACTCTGTTTAGCAAACCAAACTGCTCCAAAACTGAGTGGTTTAAAACAACAGTAGTCTCTTCTCACAAATCTGAAGATCAGCTAGGGGTCAATCAATCTAGATTGGACCTAAATAGGTGCCTCTGCTTCAAGCTGTGGGTCTGATTGGGCATGGTTCACTCAGTCCATTTTGGCTGGATGGTCATCAGGGAAACGTTCTTTTTTTATTTATTTTATTTTATTTATTTATTTTTTTTGAGGCGGAGTCTCGCTCTATCGCCCAGGCTGGAGTGCAGTGGCCAGATCTCGGCTCACCGCAAGCTCCGCCTCCTGGGTTTTAAGCCATTCTCCTGCCTCAGCCTCCCGAGTAGCTGGGACTACAGGCGCCCGCCACCTCGCCTGGCTAGTTTTTTATATTTTTTAGTAGAGACGGGGTTTCACTGTGTTAGCCAGGATGGTCTCCATCTCCTGACCTCGTGATCCGCCCGTCTCGGCCTCCCAAAGTGCTGGGATTACAGGCTTGAGCCACCGCGCCCGGCCAGGGAAACGTTCTTTATGGAGAAGGCGCAGATAAACAGAGGGCAAGTAGAGAAATAATAATGCCACTTAAGGTCTAGGCTAAGAACTGGCACACTACCACTTCTGTCCACATGCAATCGGACAATGCAAGACACAAGGCTAAGGTCAAAATCGAGACATAGGAATAAACTTTATGCTCTGGATGAGATCATGACAAGGATGCAGATGCAGAAAGGACGAAAACTGGGGACAACATTTCAATGTACTCTAATCTATACTCTTGGCCACAATTACTAATTTACAAGACCACCCCATGCAAAACCAAACCAAAACTAAACCGAAACAAACACCCTCAACCCAGAATCTTTAAAAGTCTCATGTCACATGACATTAAGCTGAAGGTTCAAGATCGTGTAATCAATGTTAGTCCAGATGAGGCTCTTTTTGATTTGGAAACCTAAAATGGCAAGTTATTTCACCCAAAAATAATACACATCTAGAACAGAGAAAGAATAATACCAATAAGCTCTTCCATTTGGAAAGCCAAAGAGAGTAGAATGGAATACAGGCACCTAGCAAGCCTTGGTAGACAGTAATTTTGAAGTTCCATTTGGAAAATATTACTAAGTCTCCCTTCTCTAGGATTAGACAATGGTCCTTGGTAAAATTCCCAATTCTGCTTCCAGGGAGTGGTCCCCAGTTTTTTATTGTCCTGCATTGTCTACTAGTTTGGATGTCCCTTTTCCCCAATCATCCTTCTTGTCCATTTTTGCAGAGAACTTTGTCTAAAATGTTCTTTATAGAAGCTGAGTAATCCCCTTAGACTGCTTCTTTTTGGGAGACAGTTGGAAGGTCTTATATTTTCAGCAGGCCCAGTCCATCTTAGTCCTGGCTTTCATTGCTTTTTGCCAATCAAATCTCTCAAAATATTGTGGACCTTCTATATATATTTTTTAGAACACTTCATGGGCCAAAACCCATACCTACAATTTTCTCTGATGCATGCTTCTCTCTCTACTCTTAATCTTGGACATATGAGGCTTCTATGGGATTATGCCAATAAACTTTTGTAATAGGATTATATTCTTATATAGGAAATACTTTATTTTCATGATAAAAGTTGCTTCTGAGAGTCGAAAAACAAAATATTCTACCAAAATAAAATGTTAACTTTCTAAAATATAAAATCTGGTTGTTTTATATAATTCAAGATGAATATGTTTAAAATTAAACTTGCCTGGTTTGTATAAAACTGTTACAATGTTAGAATTTTCTATATCATATATAGTTAAATCAAAGCAGGTTATTTTATTTAGAAAGCCCTTCTTTAGATCTCTTTCTATATTTGGAAGAAATCTACTGGAAACTACCTTAATTCTTTCAGAGATCTTAATAAATGGTGTGAGGGCTGAACCCTGGTTTGTTCTATGCCCCAAGGCTGTATACTAATATTGATTTCATCTTTGTTCTCATCTTGCATCTTAATCTGAGAATCTTTTCCTGGCTATAGAAACTAAAGATGAGGAATAGTTTAATTTCCCAAGCCAGCATTTCTGGATTTATAACATTCTGCTTACAAACTTGTTAATTATTTTCTGATCTCTTTCTGTATATCTATCTCTTTATGTATATTTTTATAGAAATACATTATATACATCTAAAAGAGATGAGCTCACATTTTTCCCATATTGCCTAGAAACCATCCTGTCCAAGCCCACAAGTTTGTGAGATACAATTTTTTTTTCCTAGTTAGAGCAGGCAAAAGTTTTAGTAAATATTTTACCTCTACACAATGTTATTATTTTTCTAAATATATTAACTTTCTTCCCATTTTCTCAACCTGCATCCATTGCTCTGTCCCAAATCTAATGATATATATTTTATGTGTATCCCACTTCCAGTACCAATTTCAGTATCAGTTCGTTATTGCCACACACAATGAGGCTGATGAACAAACAACCCCGAATTAATCATTTATTTTCAGAGATCTAAGGTTGATATTGAAGATGAGGCTTGGCTGGTTTGCTCTGTGTTAAGCTGTAGGTTCAGCGATCCCTGGTTCATCAGTCAGGTTGGCTGCACAGTTTTTCTTATAAAAGTGGCAGAGCTACAAAGAGAATTAGTAGAAATCCTTGCGGCACTTAACACCTAGGCTTGGAACTGGCTCTTTGACACTTCTTCCCCTAAATGTTTTTTGACCAGGCAAGTCCCATAGCTAAGCTCAAAGTCCCTAGTTGGAGAAAAGTATACATCACCATTGATGGGGTCATAGCAAATATCTATGCAGGGAGGGAGAACCAACAATAAATCTACCACCTTTTTAGAGTCCCAAATAACCTTGGCTGCCACCTTGCAGATAGTTTTAAGAATTTATAAAGGAGGCCAGTATTTATGTGTTTTGTTTTGTTTTGTTTTGTTTGGTTAAATCCTGAATACTAGAATCATAATCAGTCAATACATTCACTCATCATTATTCTATATTTTATAGTGTGGCTCTGGTGAACAAGTATATGTTGCTGCCTATTTGCTCTTAAAAATACCTTCAATTTTCGGCTGGGCACAGTGGCTCACGCCTGTAATCCCAGCACTTTGGGAGGCCAAAGAGGGTAGATCATGAGATCAGGAGATAGAGACCATCCACGTTAACATGGTGAAACCCCATCTCTACTAAAATACAAAGAAACAAAAAAAATTAGCCGGGCGTGGTGGCATGTCCCTGTAGTCCCAGCTACTCGGGAGGCGGAGGGAGGGGAATTGCTTAAACCCAGGAGGCAGAGGTTGCAGTAAGCCGAGATCGTGCCATTGCACTCCAGCCTGGCAACAGAGTGAGACTCCATCTCAAAAAATAAATAAAAAAATAAATAAATCTTCAATTTTCATGTAGAAATTCTAATTTGAATAAATAGAATATTAACGCTTATGGCAAAAGTTACAACCTACTTTCTTTTTTTGACACGGAGTCTCACTCTGTCACGCAGGCTGGAGTGCAGTGGCCGGATCTCAGCTCACTGCAAGCTCCGCCTCCCGAGTTCATGCCATTCTCCTGCCTCAACCTCCGGAGTAGCTGGGACTACAGGCGCCCGCCACCGCGCCCGGCTAGTTTTTTTGTATTTTTTTAGTAGAGACGGGGTTTCACCGTATTAGCCAGGATGGTCTCGATCTCCTGACCTCGTGATCCGCCCGTCTCGGCCTCCCAAAGTGCTGGGATTACAGGCTTGAGCCACCGCGCCCGGCCACAACCTACTTTCTTCTCATTGCCATAATGTTGGAACTGAGCCTAGATTCTCAAAATGTTCATCTTGTCTGCAATCACTTCAACAGAAGCTTGTATTAAGTATCAGGTCATCCCTCATAAATCCCCCCAAATTTTGAGAATAAAAAGCAATGTATCTTTCTATTGTCACAGAACTTTTTCCAGCCTTCATCTGAGAACCCCAATTAGACCATTCAATAGGTTGGCTATATTGGGAAAGGGAATTATAAGAATAAAATATTCTTATAATAATAATGAGAATAAAATATGCAAGAATAAATTTATCAAAAGTTGTTTCAAACTTCTACACTTAAAACAATAAAAATTTGTTAAAAGTAAAGACAACTGAAACAAAAGAAGAAATATACTAGATTTACGGGCTGAAAAACAATATTTTTATGATGTCAGTTCTCCTCAAATATATCAATATATTTAATACAATTCCAACCAAAATTCCAGAAGGCTTATGTGATATGAGAAGCTGATTCAAATAGTATAGTGCTAAAATGTGATGTAGTGTAGAGTATTAGTTAATATTCAGATTCTAGACTCAGACACTTGACTCTACCATTTTCTACTCAGACACTTGACTCTACCATTTTCTATCTCTATGCTTGACCTTTATCCAAATAAAGTTTTACTAGTCACTGATCTTCCTAACTACTGACATTTGCTTCTTCTGTATTTTGATGTCACTATACTTTGTAAATAACACTTTTGGCTCTCTGTAAACTGATGTTTTGGTAGTTTTTCAAATGGGCCACCAACTATGGTCCAGTAACATAGAGCCCATATCAAAACTTGGCCATCTCTGAAATTTTATGTACCCATTTCTAAAGAGTCTACTTAATAGAATTATGTCAAGGTTAGATGAGATAATGCAAGCTACTTAGACTAGTCCCTAGCACATACTGAGGACTCAACAAATATGAACTATCTAAAGGAAAAAAGAGGGATAATAGATGTTAATGTGATGCAAACAGTGCTTTTGTAGCTAACACAACACTATATCATCTGAAATAATTAAACATGATCAGTTACTGGATCTCAGATATAGAAAAGGTCATCTATGCAAATAAAAAACTATATTGGGAGAAAGCAAGCCACTTAACCTATGAGATATCAGTTAGGATTCAATCGGGCTAAAGGAACCACTATAACAAATAAGAAACAAGGGATTTCTTATAGAAGTTATGCAGTTGTGGGAGCTGATAATGACATCTCTGAATAACTGTTTTCTCTGTTTCTCGTGGTGGATCTGAATTCATGAAATGTAAGCAGGGCATTCACTGGAGATAAAAAAGGTGGGCATGAAATGGGTGAAAGCAAAGGTAAATTGTAATCCATAAGAATAAACAGAAACCCACAAAGACAAACTGGAAACTGCCTGCAGTTATCTCTCAATGCATCTAAACCTGACAGTATGGATGACCTGCATTTAAAGCTGGCATACTTGACCTAAAAACTGTATTTGTGCCTGGTCCATGACTCAGAGAAGCTGAAGGAGAACATCCAGTAAGAATTCTGGAGCTTTGGACACAGCTGCTGCCTACTGTCAACAAAGTGAGTCTGTAAACCAGCAACAAAGCATAAAAGTCAATAGAGTTCAATATTTTTCAGTAAGACCAATCTAAACTCCTGTGTTAATTTATCATCCTGTTTCTACTTTGAACATTAAATCTTGTGGTAAATATATAAGAATAAATGCTTTGTGTGAGTTTGAGACATTAAGAACTATCATATATTGATAAATAAATGCATAAAAGAGAAATTTATATTATTAAATGCTTACTAGGTACCAGGTATATTTCCTGACACATTTCACCTTATTATAATAATCCTCACAATTGCATTGTCATTTTTTCTCTAATTTTCTAGTATTTTTATTTAAAAATTAGGTTCAGAGGTTAAGTAATTTCCAAAAGACCCAGAATATATTGCAAAACTTAGATCTAAGCATGGGGGTTCCTGATGTTAAAGAGTACTTACTACCTACTGTAGTATGTGAGAAACAAACATCATTGTTCAAAATATTTAAAAATATATATATTGAGAACTTTCTACAAGCTTGAACATGTTTGTGGCAAATATGCAGAAGCATTGATGATTAGAGGGCTTGAAAATAGTTCATTTTTAAAAGGCATTCCATCCAGAGAAGGGAAAGTTGAAAGGTAGGATGGTTTCCATATATCTGAAAGTTTCTTACTTGTAAGATTGCATGGTTGTCAAAAAGATGGTGATTATGTGATTGACAGAAAGACACCAATATGTACAGGCAAATGAAACACGTTCCCTTAGTGCAGTAAAAGATGCATAATTTACTACTCACAGACAGCTATACAAGCCAGGCAACACTCCAGCACACCCAGTCAGAGAGGCAAGCCAAGTCCCCTAACCCTTCAAGTCTTCATGAAATCCCCCTGAGCTAATCAGAGTGAGGATTGTGTCACATCCTTCAAACAACCTTGGTTTGTTAGTCTCAAAGATTTTGTAACCTCCTGCTAATTCTAGCTCTTCTTAAAACTTTGGCTAGGTGTTTGACTCTTCAACAGGTTCAAGACATTTGTAAAAACCACAGCACATGGCTGACTTGAATTTTTCCAGGCTCATCGCATCCCTAGCTTAGCCACACTTGAGGCTTGCCTGTGATCCATTCTACAAGGAGAGCTTCCATTTTGAAAAATGGATGGATGAAACAGAGAAAATATTCTTAAACTCTGAAACTGAAGGTTTAATTTAGAGATAACAAGACATATGATAATAAGACTTTTAAGAGATAGAATGAGAGCTATACAATATATATGACATGAGTCTTTTTAAATAGAATAGGCCCTTTCAGGTTTACTTTAACTGTGATTTTAGACTTCTCAAATAACCTCCAAAATTTTATTCATTTACTTATTTAATTATCCATTTAGAAGATGTTTATTGAATATCCACCATGTACCAAGTACTGGGCTAGATGTCAGAAAAAAAAAAAAAAAAAAGGAGATCTGATCACCGAGATTTCAAGAAGAAAGTGTAACAACCTTTGCTGATTTACATTAGTAAAATCATACTTCTACAGCTGACATTATCATACTTCTACAACTGACATTTTTTTCTATTAGAACAAGTCTGTAAAATCTGTAGTTTGATATGTTCTCTTTCTTTGCGACACTTGGTTTCTCTACATAATTTTCATAAATTCATGTGTAAGTTCCTTGTATATTGGCTACAAATATGGATTCCATTTGGATCAAGTTTTGCCCACCATAATAGCAAATTATTCATAGAAAACACATTTTCAGAATTATAGAAAAATTCCCATAATTTTTCTTAATAATATCTCAAACATTTTGATTTGCCATCAGCTACTAATAATATTCGAATTTTTACATTTTGATTTGCCATCAGCTACCAATAATATTTGAATTTTTTATTTTCTGGTTGAACGAAATGTAGCAGTGAGGTTTTATGAAATAATTATGATGCTTGTGCAGTAATAGAGGCATTTGTGACTGTTTTGTGTATTTCTTTACCTCTTTAATCATTTTCTTTCACCTTCCGGCATAGGTATAAATATTAAACCAAATGCCTGCCATATGCTGCCTACTTTACAGATGCTGATTAACATTGCCCTCCTTGTTTTAACAGCTTTCTAGGAACTTTCCTAGGTCTACATTAAGGGTTAACTAGACCTATGTGTATCCACCATTCATATGATTTCCTCTCACCATTCTAGTAGTATGTAAATTTCCTGCTTCAAATTTTCCCTATCAAACGTATAAAGACAAAAAGACAAATAGTTGCACAAGGTTTATGATAACAAAATCAACAAAAAAAAGCAGTCTCCCAATTCCCTAAAGGCAACTGATTTCAATTCTTTTCACACTTTTTTTGATATTTTCTTCCATATACCTAAATATACATTCAGAAACCTCTTGAGTTTATACTTTTAGCTATTATCTGTTGACTTGTTACTTTGGATGAAGAAAAGTATGCTTTTATATTTCCTCCAACTCCTTTCTATGTGCGTCTGACACACACACACACACACACACACACACACACATATGCACTCACATCTATTTTCCTAACAATGGCCATATAATAATTTTTGGTAAGATTAATATTCACTTTTAGCTTTATGAAAACTGTAAATAGCATCATAGTTTAGTTGTATAATATTCCATAGTCATATTCACTGTCTCTTTCGTTTTAGTTGTTGTCATTGTTTTTCACATTTCTTTCTCTCCTTACCGCTCTCCTATTAAGGATTTCTGGTTTCCTGGACCCCAGATAAGCCTTCTCCTCAGTTTACACACTTCTTTTGGTAAACACAGATTCCAGTGATTTCTTCAAAAAGAGTAAATGGGAGGCAAGTTTCTTAAGATCTTGCATGTCCAATGTTGTACACTTATATTTGATTAAAACTTCAACTGGACTATACAAATTCTATATGTCTTCTCAGAATGATTTTCCTCATAATTTTGAACACATTTCTATTTTTTTTCTAGTTATTAGGGTTAGTTTTGAGAAGTCTGATGCTGGTTTGATTCTCAATCCTTTTAATGAAATTTATTTATTTTTCCTCCTAAAGTTTTAGAATCATATTTTGGGGGAAAAGGATACCCTGTAGACTGAAAACAAACTCCTTAAATTCTGAAAAATGTTTGTAAATAATTTATTTGATCATTTTCTGCACTTCATTTTTTTTTCCATGATCTCTTTAAAAATCTCTGATTTTTAAAAATGTTAACCTCCTACAGTGACCTAATTTTATTAACTTTCTTGCTATTTTCTGTATCTTTGCTTACTGTGGGGTAGATTTCCTCAAGCTTGTAATTTAATCCTTCAGATGAATTCTTCATCCTTCCTATATTTCCAAAAGCACTTAAAAGTACTGCTTTCTTTTTTATGTTCTCTTCTTCTTATTTCTAGGTTGCAGCAGCTTCACCATTTATATAAAGGTATGAATTATAAAAGCTTTTTTTAAAAAAATTTTCTGCTCTCTGAGTTTTTAAAATGTTTCTGCAAAGGTTTTTTATGCTTTGTTTATTTGTGCTCTACCTTCCATGTCCCGGCTTTTTTTTTTTTTTTTTTCTTCCTATATCTGGGCTCCTTGGTGGTCCATTCATGCTTAAGTTGGGTGCTAAGATGCTGCTTGGATGCTCTGTGACCATGGGCTGTTTCTTTGCAGTGTGAGGTTACCAGGCTGAACAATTTTGAGAGGACCCCAAAAGCTCAATACTTCTGGGACATTATCTACCAAACTTATGCTCTACTCTTCTACCTGGGAGATGCAGGCCTGACTGATGCTGTTCTTAAATTTGAGTAGGGAAAGGGGCCAGGAGTCTCATTATTCAGAATGTAGATTTTTCATTTAATCTCAATTTTTGGCATAGCACTCTCCACCATCAGCTGTGTGTTTCTTTTGTATACATTCACAAGAGATTAAACCGTTGGTTTTCAACCATTCTACAGAATATTATGTGGTTTGGCTTCTAGAGATGGGAATGTAAAGTGTGTTATAAACCTTGTAACAGAAATACTGTCCACATAGGAGCAAGATACTTTCAAGCAGAATTACAAAAGACTCAATCCACCAACTGTGAAGATAATTTTCGTGAAGAGTTCAGCATTGTTTACTTTCAAGCACTTACAGCATAACATGCTAGAAAAGTTGCTAAATTAACATATCAGGAAATTTGGGGATTATAAAATGCAAGGGAGATCAAGTCACAAACGGTCAGATTCTTGAAAAATTGTCCTACATAATTAGGATTATTCCCTTGTAATTCTGTTTTTATGATCTCTGTGTGTCTGCCTCATCTAGGTACTCAATTCCTATAACTTCAATGGTTTTAGAGGTTCACATTGGTTCCTTACTGCTAAATCATTTAATATCCCTCCTAGATACAGCTTTTTTTTTAAATCTCCCAGGCAATATCAACTCTTCCTCTCTCTCATTATTTCCATCTTAATGAGGAAACGTTTCTGTGCTCTCCTTTGGCATTAAATTTACTAATATGCTTAAAGCAGAAAAATCCACCAGTACTCAGAATCAGAGAACAAAAATCTCTCTCCTCTTTGAGACAGGACAATACTCAGCCCAGGCCCACTGCAGCATCCTTTCCCGGCAAGGTTAGGTATATTTTATAATCACCTAAATTATATTTCTTGGAAAGTCTTCAAGCAGAGGGGTGGGCAAATCTTAACCCATCTTTCTTCCTGAAGTCTCTCCTCTAGGATTAGATTCTTGATGTAGTTAAATAATATATACCATGGCTTCTGGTATTCTTTCCGGCCATTTAAAGTGTTCTTTAAGAAAGGAATTCAAATGCTGCATGGAGATAAACAACTCACGAATGTATTAAAGGTAACGGATTGGGAAATAGGAAGCGCTCTCTCTCTCTCTCTCACACACACACACACACACACACACACACACACACACATATACACACACACACATCCCCACACACACACACCTGCCTTTAGCAGTTAAATTATGACAAAATACACTTTAGTAGCTCCCAGTTGCTATGCAAGTGTAAAAGAAGACAAATGATCTCTAAGGTGAAAGGGTCGAAGTCAAATAAAATCTTACAGATTAAAGTCAACATATTTACATTCAAATGAAATGGTATCCAGGACTGGCTCTGAAAGTACAGGTGTTCCGTATTGTCTATGACCAGCCTTAACCAAACAAACTGCATTCAGAGCATCACAGTTCAATACTTCCAGCCAAACTCTTATTAGGTTCTGCCAGCTAAAGCTTTCGCTTACAATTGGGTAAGTAAATGTTTGAAATATCAAAGAAATTCAGATAGAAAAGACAAAGGGTCTTTGAGAAAGGGACTTCTGTTTGTCCCTAGGCTGGTGGGTGAGGAGTCAGAATGTATGCCTTTTCATGGAGTGTCTTGAAAGAGAACTGAGGCCCTGATGCTGGATGCTTCATAGATGTTACGGTCTGGGGTGGTTTTCTGTCAGCAACACAAATACGAATAACTTATTATTCTGTACACTTATTTTTTTCTTTCTTCCTCTCTCACCTCTCATTCATTCTCCCCATCTTTTCCATCTATCTCTACTCAATGCCCCATCTCCCATGGTAGAAACACAAGCACATAGTGAGAAAAGAACATGATTTAAAAAAGGAAAATCAGAAGAATCATTTAACCCCAGTGAGTCTGATTTCCACTATGTAAAATGAGGATAACCACGATATTATTCTAAGGTCTAGGTTGAGGATCAAATGTGATTATATTCGCTAACTCCTCTTGTACTAAACAGATGTTATTAATATTCTGTTGAGAGTCTGAAGGAAACAAGGATCCACAGACACATGAATTGAAGTTACCAACCTGACCTCATTAAGGAACATAGGCATCTACATTTAAACACAATATTTTTAGAATAATTTTTAAGTTGGATTCACTTCTAATTTATAGATAGAATTTGGAAAACGTTTGGTCCAATAATATTAAATACTAACCAATTTTTGTTAGTATTTCCTATATTACTAGTATAGGAATATAGTATAGTAATATGGTAATATCAGAAATATAGTAATATAGGTGATAGTAATATAGGAAATAGCATGAAGATGAATTTTAATTACCAATTATTTCCTTTAATTCATCAAAAAGATATTAATTATAATAGCTACCACTTCTCAAGTGCTTACTGTGTTCCAAGCTGTGTTCTGATTTATGAGTATTATCTCATTAAATCATTATAATAGCTCTATGAGGTATCATCTCCACTTTACTGATAAAGAAACTGAAGAAAAGCAATAGAGCCAGGGTTAGAACAAAAGCATCAGATCCTGGAGTCTGGATTCATGATAAATGGACTAGAAGACCTCTCCATCTGACTGAGCATGATACACTGAGGTCACTGTTAATCAGAGAAAGTTGGATTAAAAGTACTCTAAGAGAGGATCTAGTTTATCCTCCCCTCAAGTGGAGAAATTAAGGCTTTCTACAACATCCCTAAAGACTGTCACTCAGCCTTTGCCGGGCTGACATGTTCGAAATTCAGCTGCTATTCTACTGGGTCAGCCTCAGCCAGCTCTGGCTGGTATCAAAACAAGATATAAGAGGTTTCCTGGCCACTGAAACAGTAACCTTGGCCTAACAGCCCCAGTCCCCAAATTGTATTTCTCTCAATACGCGTATTCGTATCTTTCCTTCCTTTTGCAAATACCTTCGTCTTGCCTTTCACCAGATAAAAGAAAAATTAAAGCTTGTTTGCTAAGGCCAAAAATAAGTTAGTTTTAGAATTTGATATTCTGATATTCTTTTATCATTTTTGTTTTCTTAAATTTCTACCCCCTCCATTTCTTAAACAAATGAAGGTTGCATGTGTTTTTAGAAAGTAAATTAAAATCACGTTCCTTTCTGTTTTTCTTTTTGGAAAATGTGAGCATCCTCTTTAAGAAAGACTATTTGTGAAGCCAGGGTCAAAGGTCCCTATTCTAAGTTCAACTCTCAGCTGGAGAACTGCGATCCCACTTCTCTGGGCTCTGCCAAGGCAGCAGAAGGTGAGTGACAATGAAGTCAAGCATCAAGGACAACAGAGGCACCTTATTCCACATGCTGTTTTTCTCACAGGTAAAGTGAGAAATCACATCCTCTGCTCTCCCTGCAGCACTGTCCTCTCTGAACATGACATTAACTTCCACAAAAGAGCCTTGTGGTAAAGGGAGTGATTAGCTAGATAGGCCTTAACAGCTGGGCTCCAGGAGATTGAAGCGAGGTGGAGGAGGGGCACTCTGAGGCTCTGGGTCTTGTAGTTCTATCAACAGCAGCAGCAGCAGCAGCAGATGAAAAGCTCCTAGAGGTGGGGGCAGGGGAGAGCCCAGATTGTAAACATCTCTTGCCTGTTGCCTAGAAGCAGTGGCAGCAAACAATCCAAAGACTGCTCCTAGATTTTCAAAATTTCCTTTATATGCAGGGCTCTGCTTCTTTTTAAAATATGCGGCCATTTTATAAGGTCATCAGCACACATGCGACATGTGTATATATCATAATAATTTCGTAGCCACCATGTGTAATTGCGTACATAAAGTGGTCAATTACTGCTTAACAAAACCTTGTTAATGTCAGTACATTAATTCTGAGGTTTTTATAAACCTTTTAATGACTACCTTGTATTAGGTACTCATATTTGTGAGAATCAACAAAAACCAAAAAAGATGCTTCTTTGTTTGTGGGGAAAACTTGATAATTCCTGAATGATAGGTTTCTGAAATAAGCTATGATGAAGGACAGGAGTAATGTATTATAAATTGGTTGAAAATGTGATAACAGTAATGTTATAGGCTGTCTTGGCAGAAATGAACTACAAATATCTCTCTCTCTCTCTCACACACACACACACACACACACACACACATGCATGGACAGAGCAAGAAAAGGGCAGGGTGGTAATAGTGGAAGATTTTAATTATCTAGCCATAGCACAGGATTACATCAAGTGGAGGAAGTAAGGCTGGATATGGTGCAAAGCTGATTTCTAATTTAATATGTACATCACCCGAAAAGGGAGGAAAGAATGCTAGGTTTAGAATTAAATAATATTTAGGGTTCAAAGGAGAGTATAGGAAGCCGTGATTAAATCTCATTAAGCATATGATTTAATCCCAAATAGAAGCTAGAGGTGTTTAGAGACAAGAGGGAAGTGTAGGAAAACAGAAAATAAAATACAGCATATAATCATTAATTCAGAAAAAGACAAGCCACTGAATTAAGTTCAGGGTAAATAGCAGGGAAGTGGTTTTTAAAAACACAGTATCACCCAAAACGCCATTCCCACTAATAAGTGATAAATTTGTTTAGCATTTTACAAGAACAAAGTAGAAAAGTAAAGCCTCTAGAAGGATGCAGCACAGAAAAAGCTCCCCCTTCCTTTATCAGGATCCACAATTTTTAAAGGAATAGAAAATCAAATCCTCAATACTTGAAAGGGAACTCTAAAAAGGACCCAGGGGAGAAAAAGGGGCACCGAAATTACCAAATTGGAGGGCACACTTCTTTTATACTGTAAAAGCATACAACGTAGCCAGGCATCCATAGGGCCATTAAGGGGATGAGTGGGAAGTCAGGGACGGATGAGGCTGCAGTAGTCAAAAGCCTGAATGAATTCTCTGCCTGCGTATTTATTTACCAAAGAAGCTGAAGGTCACGTCCCGGAAACTGGATACATTTTCTTGAGGGGAAAAGTGGAATGTTAAAAGGATTTTATGATCACACAAGAGCAGATAGTTGAGCAATTAGAACTATTAAAAGTTGACAGGGCACAAGACCCAGATTAAGTATGTCGTAGAAATCTGAAAGAAGTATAAAGAAAACAGGAAATGCCTTCAGCAGCATTTCTTGATAGCTTGCTCAGAAGGAGACTGAAGAATCGAATCCGGGCTGGTAGCTGTTCCAGGACTAGTTGTTTTAAAGAAATCTCTGGGATCTTTAGAAATCTAGCCAGCAATAATCTGAGTCATGGTTGAAAAGCAGATAGTGCCTACCATCAGACCATCATTTTGCTTTTATAGAAACACATAATTTGGTGAACAGTTAACATAAGCTTGATAATTCAAAAATAATTGACATTTTCACAGAAATAGAGCATTTTTGAGCTATTCCGCACAGGTGAAAATGGAATTCACTTACTGCTTCTGAGTTTCTAACGTTATTTATTAGAGACAGTTCCTCTATAATTTGTCTGCATTAAGTGAAATAGTAGAAGAGTAAACAAAAATAAAACGAAACTGCCCCTAAATGCAACAGAATGTGTATTGTGAAATGGAAAGGAAAGATTTTTGGAAATTATTGTCCTGATGATTACTTTTATTATCCCTGCCATCATCGAGCTGCAATTATGAAACACATACTGCATCCAACATGCTAGCAAGACAGAAGCCTGATAGAGGAGTCACTCTCTCCTGTCTCAAGGTCTGGATTTCACACTGATTCAGCTCAGACCTTTTCATCACTGTCTTACCAACTATCATGTCAGAACATCATTTTTAAAAACAAAAATTTAAAACACTCCACTTTCTGAGGAAGTGCTTAGAATAAGCAACTGCTTCTTCTACCAACTTCCAGCTGCATTTCTATGAACCAATAAAAACAATGTAAACAGTCACAAGATTGTGCAGTTAAAATCTAAGGGACAAACATTACTTAATGTTTTTTAACCACTTAGAAACTACATTTTCTTTTCCTTTTGCCATTCCCACCTCTCTCTCTCTTCTTTCTTTGCTTCCTACAAATGTCTGTTGAATTTCCTAGACCAGACTGTAAGATTTAACAATAAAAACATGCAAACATGTTACTACTGCCCTGAAGTAATCCCCAATCTAATGGCAATGACAACAGTGTGATTGAGACTAAAATAGTGTAAAGCCCAAGGTGTCCAGAACTACTGAAGGAAGTACATAACACAGCCATGGTCAAGTCAAGGAGTAATGGGGCATAGAAGACAACAGATGTTGATCAAGTGAAGAAGTGAGGACAGATATTTCAAATATAAGGAGTATACTTACAAGAGTTTCGAGGTGGAACAATGAAGTAAACTTCAAAATGACTTCATCAGATTATTTCCCTAATTTTTAATTTTTATACTTCTTTTCTGCCAAACCCTACCACACTAACTGAACTGCATTTATCATTAGATTTAATTTCTTATATTTTCTTAAAAACAAAAGAGCAAAAGCAGGAAATGAAACACAGTGAATAAGAGCTGGGTGATTTAGGAAAAGGACATACTAAAAGTGTTCATGAATTTCAGAAATATATGCATTTGTGTTTAACTTTTTAATTACCTGGTGTTGGGGAGAGTCATATAATGCAAAAGTGAAATTTCTGTTGCTTACCAAAAAAATAAGATAAAAGAAATAAGGGTGGTGAAGAAAGGTAGCAGCATTACATGACTGAATATATTAGGTTCTGTGGACCTGGAAAGAACATGTGTAACTCATGCAGGAAAGTGGGAAATGATATTGCTAGGCTAGCCATAATCATATTTCACAAAGAGCACAGTAGGTAATATGAACTAGAGTACAAACATGGAGATAATTATATGAAGATCATCATAAAAATAATACTATCTAATTTTTTTCTTATCAAGCCATGTCATTAGAAACCAGTGAAATTATTCTTGCAGATGTTCTAAAAATCACTCGAATCACCTCTTTTTCTAAAGCTGTGTTGCAACTCAAGACTTGAATGTGTATCCACTGTCCCTCTTCCTATGCCTACTGTAGAGTCCTAGCTGGGAAGATGGTTCTGCTGGCTTTCATTTTCTTCTTTACTTACCTTCTTCACCTGAATCCACGAGTCACTGTGCTAATATATGTTCCTCAATCTCAGTGAACATCACCAAGCAGTACTCCTAGAAAATGGAAAACATATCTTTAGTATCCCCAGGTCTTTTATTTTATATATTTTTTACCTTCCCCACATGTTTTGCTTAATATTGCTCTATTTTCCCTGCTACAATGCATCTAACTCTGATATTTAGGGAAAATGCCTCTAATAATAATTTATTCCTAGTATGTGGTGTGGCAAATTTACGCAAGTTATTTTCTATTACGCTGTCACTAATTATAGGAGAAAAATCTTTAGTCCTCAGAGAGAGGAATTTTAGAAACACTGGGACAGAGGAGACAGATTTGCCTAAAGAAAAGGTGGGAACAAGGAAGGGGATGCTATGAAGTCTATAGGGGCTCTGTAAATATATTAGAAATACTGAACATCTGGTACCTGATTGGCCATAATGCTGGAGTGCAGACTGCGGCACGTCGGCCAGTGTTTACATTTTAGTTGCTGGATCACGGGATGTCCATATTTGTAAATAGTAATGCTTAAAAGTGACTTATTTCATCTACCTGACTCTGCAAGTAGGGTCTCTACTGAAAGGAAAAGTTCTTTTTGTATCCCACCTATAATTATTTCCATACTTACCTGTGTAATTGCACAGCCAGAAGTTGGTTATAACAAAATACTAAATTTTATTAAATATTTATTGAATGATTAATTGATTGACCATTTGCAAATAAAATAAGATATAAGTGTTGCTTAAATTATCAGAGGTAATAGAAGAATACAGTTATCAATTGATCAATACGTATATGTAATTAATAACAGCTGATTTCAGCAAATTAGAATTCTGGGCCAAGAACTGCCTTTGACTTGCTTTCTGACCTTTGGCAAATCAATTAAGATCCATGTCTACTTGCTTTCCACACCTCTAAAAATAGAAATAAGAATTTCTTCTTCTCCAAACAATTGCTCAAATGTAAGAGATAAACATTAAAAATAACTTTGAAATAAGTACCATATAAATAGTATTACTTTAAATCAGTGATAAATATTCTTGCAAGACACATGAAAATTTCTGGAAACAATACGGTAGTCTCTCCTTATCCACAGTTTCACTTTCTACAGTTTCAGTTACTTGTGGTCAACCTTGGTCTGAAAACATTACAAGATATTTTGAGAGAGACCCTATTTACATAACTTTGATTACACTATGTTGTTATAATTGTTCTAGTTTATTATTAGTTATAATTGTTAATCTCTTAATGTGCCTAATTTATAAATTACATTTTATCATAGGTATGTATGTATAGGAAAAACATTCGGATAGATATTATCCTCAGTTTCAGGGAATCACCTGGGGGGTCTTGAAACATGTCCCCTGCACATGGAGTAGCGCACTACTGTACTCTAATAAACTAAAAAGAGTCTTCCTTGGAATGAATGAAGTCTAAATCCAAACTACTAAAGTAAAAATATTTGAGATAGTGATACAAATTCTGGCATGGTTTCTGAAAGAAAAGATCCTATAATAAGAGAAAAGTTGTCACTTATTGTCAAATCTCTCTTATATCTCTCCCTTGTTTGCAACCCTGGCCATCACTGCTGCTGCTAAGGGCAAATCCAGAGTGATGCCTCACTATATGTATGTTGGTTTCTTCAAAATATGGTTTTCAAAATATGATTTTTCGTCAAGAGATCATTTCATGATCTCTTTCCAATTTCATGTACATTTTCTTTCTACATAGAGATACTGGATATTTAACTATACTTTTGTCAAGCAACAATATTTTTAGAAATGGAACAATATTTGTATATCACAAAAAAGAAGTGATTTGTTCAAAGGTTAAATCTAAGTAAATAAAAAATGCTTTATACATATTTCAAAACTATTTTTTCAAATTTTCAAAACTATTTTTGAAACAATATTTTTAAAAATATATAAATTGTTCATAATTTTTAGTATTTGGCTGTAGAGAGATGATAGAGAGTCTGTCTTCAACTTATACTTCCAAATGTCAATTGTTACGAAAAAAGACTGAGGAAAAATAAGCTCTAATTTCTAATTTCTAGTAGAAAAATAGCCATTTTTTTAAGAAATTGCTAGGAATAGTCTAGAAGAGATGAAAAAATATGGTCTAGAGTTGATATTAAGCCCTTTAATGTGAGTGAAAATTAATTTTAAGTCCATCCACACACACACACACACACATAAGTCCATTCACACATACACACATAGAGATTTGAGTTGTGTGTTATACTATGTTAAACCAGATTTTAATTTGTGTGTGATATTGTTGTTAGAGCAGCTTTGGAATTAAATATACACTGCTGATGTAGTATAGTTAAATCTGTATAGACTATATAGTGAACTGTATTTAGTTATAATATCTATGAGTACTTTGAGCAAGACTCCATAGGACTCACTTTGTAAACTCTAAATCTAAAGTTACATCACATTTTTCAGACTATGTATCACTTTTGTCTTTTTAGATGTCTGAAGTCTTTAAAAATATACCTTCACATGAGAAGTTTAATTTTCACATATGTCCAGTCTCAGAAAGACCCCCAGATTAAGGAAGGTTAAAGAAGGGTCTAAGAGGTAATGTTTTATTTCCTTTCGCTGCTATAACAAAATACTGTGGGAGGCCCAGACAAGAGTATTATTTAAAACTAAGAGTTTGAGATCAGCCTGGGCAACATAAGGGGATCCTGTCTTTACACACAAAAAATTAAAACAATTAGCCACGTGTGTTGGTGCATGCCTGCAGGCCTAGTTATTCAGGAGGCTGAGGTAGCAAGATTGCTTGAGCCCTGGAGTTTAAGGTTACGGTGAGCTTAATCCATTAATTTTGCAGATAAAAATGCTGAAATTCAAAGATACTTGAATTAAATTAATAAACTACCCAAGGTCACTCATTTAGTCCCTAACAGTCAGTATTATGACAAAGTCTTCTGATGTGAGCATTTAAGGTCATAGTTTATACAAAAAAGCCACATAGTGTTTACTTCTTTTTCTGAAATTCTTTGCTTTACATCATTTGAAATTGTAAAGGTAACTTTAATTTTAAAGGACATGATTTATCCCTTTAAAACTTAAAAATATCTTTTTAATAAATGTGGCTTCCTTTAAAGCAATTTAAGGCACTCATGGTTGTAAAAATATATGTTATCTATAAAGCTATGTCTGCAAAAACGTTTTGATCTTGTGTTCTCATTCCATTTTGTTGATTTGTTGAATTTTCAGGGGCAATTTAAAGATTTCATGCCTTATCATGCCTGTGTGTAAATTCATATGTCTGACAATTATACATATAAACAGTTCCAAAATATCTTAGTGTTACACATAAACATACATATACAGTTATAACGGTATATTTAGCTTGTCTTAAGAAATGATATTGATTATGAGAATCTATTTTAGTTTATGTTTTATATGAGCAATAATTTTAAAAGTTTATCACATTTAGGAAGCAATGTTGCATAGGAGGAGGGAAGAGCTTTGGAGTCTTAAACACATGGGGAATCAATCACCCGTCAGCATCTGACTGACAGTCAAATGGTTCAGCCTTTCTGAGCCTCAGTTTTCTTATCTGAAAGTAGAATTTAAACCTACCTAGAAGTATTTTTAAATGATTAGAAATCTTATGTAAAGCACCCATATTATTGAAGGTCATGCGAAAGACATTTGTAATAAAGCTTATTTTGTAATACAAAGCTAATTTTAAAATTTTAAAACATTTAAGTGACAAATGAAAATTGTATATATTCAAGGTATATAACATTATGATTTTATATAGATATATATTGTGTAATGATTACCACAGTTGAATTAACACATCCATCACCACCCATCATTACTTGCTGATATGGTTTGGTGTCCCGACCTGCAGGACAGTCGAACGGGCCCTGGAAGGGGGAGTGGGAATGGAGGAGACAAGAAAACACGAGAAATGGAGACAAGACAAATAGCCTGATCAAGTCTCGTTTATTGAATGTAGGGTCATGCCTTATATAGGCTGGCAGGGGAAGAGGTTGGGCCAGGGCGGTGACGGGGGGCCGGGTCTTCTCAAATTACAATCGCGCATGCGCCGTGGGTTTGTACTGCTCCCGGGCGCGGGATCGCGCCTGCGCCCTAGGCTGCATGTCTTCCTGGGCGGGAAAATGTTTGCGCGCGCGCGGGAAAGGTTGGCGCGCGCGGGAACAGTTTAGGCGCGCGCGGGAAAAACTTAGGCGCGCGCGGGAAAAGCTTTGGGCGCGCGCGGGAACAGTTTAGGCGCGCGCGGGAAGGGTCCACAATAAAGAACCCGGAAATGTGCCGTCTTGTCTCCGCTTTGCAGAGATCAAGCAACAGAGGTCGGCTAATTTATGGCTCCGGACAGTTTGGCTCTGTGTCCCCACTGAAATCCCATCTCTGATGGTAATCATCACGTGTTGAGAGAAGGACCTGTAGTGCCCATGTGTCGAGGGAGGTAGGTGCAGTTTCCCCCATGCTGTTCTCATGACAGTGAGTGAGTCTCACGAGATCTGATGGGTTTGTAAGTGTTTGACAGTTCCTCCTTCATACACTAACACTCTCTTCTGCCACCTTGTGAAGACAGTGCCTACTTCCCCTTCTGCCATGATTGCAAGTTTCCTAAGGCCTCCCCAGTCACGCAGCACTGTGGGTCAATTAAACCTCCTTTGTTTATACATTACTCACTCTTGGGTACTATCTTTATAGCAGTGTGAAAACAGACTAATACATTTGGGGGGGTGTAGTAAGATACTTAAAATCTGCTCTTTTCTAAAATTTGAAGTAAACATATTACAATATTATTAACTCTAGTTACCATTCAGTATATTAGATCCCCAGAACTTACACATTTTATAACTGAAAGGTTGTAGTATTCCCATTCCCAGAATCTCCCCATTACCCACTTCCACCCACCCCAGAAGCTGAAAATCACCACTTTACTTTGTTTCTATGAGTTTGACTTTTGAAGATTCTATGTATGAGTGACATCATACAGCATTTGTCTTTCTGTGTCTAGATTATTTCACTTAGGATAGTGTCCTACAGGTTCATCAATGCTATTGCAAATGGCAAGATTTCCTTCTTTTTATGATTGAATAATATTTCAAGGTATGTATATACCACATTTTCTTTACACATTCATCCATTGATAGACACTTAGATTGTTTCTATATCTTGGCTACTGTGAATAGTGCTGCAATAAATATAGGGGTGAAGATAATTTTCCAGATACCAATTTCATTTCCTATGGTTGTACAGTGTACACAGAAGTGGGATTGATGAATCATACTATAGTTCTATGTTGATGTTTTTGAGGAAACTCCATACTGTTTTACATAACGTCTATACCAATTCACATTCCCATCAACAATATACTAGAATTTTCTTTTCTTTACATCCTCACCAACACTGATCCCTTATCTCTTTTATAATAGTCATCCTAACAGATATTAGATATCTCATTGTTGTTTCAATGTGCACGTCCTGATGATTAGTGATGTTGAGTACCTTTCCATTTAGCTACTGCCATTTTTATGTCTCTGAAGAAATGTTTATTCAGATCCTTTGCCCATTTTTCTGTTTTGTTTTTGTTTTTTGTTTCTTGAGACAGTCTCACTCTGTCACCCAGGCCTGAGTGCAGCGATGTGATCCCAGCTCACTGCAACCCCTGCCTCCTGGGGTTACGTGATTCTCTGGCCTCAGTCTCCTGAGTAGCTGGAATTACAGGCATGTGCCACCACGCCCAGCTAAGTTTTGTATTTTTAGTAGAGACAGGGTTTCACCATGTTGGCCAGGCTAGTCTTGAACTCCTGATCTCAAGTGATTCACCTGCCTCAGCCTCCCAAAGTGCTGAGATTACAGGTGTGAGCCACTGTGTCTGGCCCCTTTGCCAATTTTTAATTTGGATTATTATTTTTTGTTTTGCTACTGAGTTGTGTAGTTCTTTAAATATTTTGGATATTAACTTTTAACCCGTGTACAGTTTGTAAATATTTTCTTCTATTCCATAAGCTGTCTCTTTACTCTGTTGATTGATTCCTTTGCTGTGCAGTAGCTGTTTAGTTTGATGTAATCGCACTTGTCTCTTTTGGCTTTTGTTGCCATGCTTTGGGGATTATAGTCAAAATAAATAAATAAATAATTGCCAAAACTAATGTCAAAATGCTTTCACTCTATGTCTTCTTTTAGAATTTTTATGATTTCAGATTTTACACTTAATCATTTAATTCATTTTGAGTGAATTTTTCTATATGGTATAAGACAAACATTTTATACTTTTGTGTATTCAGTTGCAATGAACATTCAGTTTTCCCAGCACCATTTATTGAAGAGATGATCACTTTTCCACTGTGTATTCTTGGCACTTTTGTCAAAGATTAGTTGACCATATATACGTGGGCCTATTTATGGGATCTCTTTTCTGTTCCATTGGTCTATGTGTCAGTTTTTATGCCATTACCATACTGTTTTGATTACTATTGTTGTATAATATAATTTAATATCAAGGAGTGTGATACCTTAAGCATTGTTCTTTTTTCTCAAGATTGCTTTGGCTATTTGGAATCTTTTGTGATGTTATATAAATTTTAGTTTTTTTTGTATTTATATCAAAATTTTGATAAGAATTGAACTTCATCAGTAGATCACTTTTGACAGCATGGACTTTTTAACAGTAGTAATTATTTTAGTCCTAAACACAGATTTCTTTCAATTTGTTTATATCTTCTTCAATTTGTTTCATCAATATTCTATAGATTTTAGTGTACAGATCTTTAACTTCCTTGGTTAGCTTAATTCCCAAGTAATTTATTCTTTTGATGCCATTATAAACATGATGGTTTTCTTAACTTCTTTTTTTGGCTAGTTCATTCTTAGTATGTAGAAATGCTGCAGATTTTTGTATCTTGATTTCAGATCCTTTAACATTACTGGTTTTGTTCATTAGTTCTAATCATTTCAGTCTAGGGTTTTCTGCATATAAGATTATGTCATCTGCAAACAGAAATAATTTAACCTCTTCCTTTACTATTTGATACCTTTTATTTTTTTCTCTTATCTAACTGTCCTGACTAGGACTTCCAGTACTATGTTGAATAGAAATGTCAATAGTTGGTACTCTTTTCCTTCCTTCCTTCTTTCCTTCCTTCCTTCCTTCTTCTTTTTCTTCTTTCTCTTTCTTCCTTTTCTTCTTTCTTTTTTTCTTCTTTCTTTATTTTTCTTTCTCTCTTTCCTTTTCTTCCCTTCATTACTTCCTCCCTCCCTCCCTTTTCTTTCTTTCCCTTTCTTTCTTCTCTCCCTTTCCTTCCTTCCTTCCTTCCTTCCTTCCTTCCCTCCCTCCCTCCCTCCCTCCCTCCCTCCCTCCTTTCTTTCTTTCTTTCTTTCTTTCTTTCTTTCTTCTTTCTTTCTTTCTTTCTTTTTCTTCTTCTTCTTCTTCTTCTTCTTCTTCTCTTTCTTTCTTTCTTCTCCTTCCTTCCTTTCCTTCAGCCCCACCCCGCCCCACCTTACCTCACCTCACCTCGCCTCTTTTTATAGGCAGGGTCTCACTTTGTCAACCAGGCTGGAATGCAGTGGCAAAATCGTAGCTCACTGAAACCTTAAACTCCTGGGCTCATGTGATATTCCTACCTCCGCCTTCCAAGTAGATGAAACTATGGGCATGTGCCACCACACCCAGATAATTTTTAATTTTTTTTGTAGAGATATGGTCTCACTATGTTGCCCAGCCTGGGCTCAAACTCCTGGCCTCAAACAATCCTTCTGCCTTGGGTTCCCAAAGTGCTGGGATTACAGACATGACCCAACGTGAACAGCCAAAAATTGATACTCGCACCTTTTTCCTGATCTTAGAGGAAAAGTTTCAGCTATTCTTTGTTGAGTATTTTAGCTGTGGGCTTGTGTTATAGGGCTTTTATTGCATTGAGATACACTCCCTCTGTACCTAATTTGTTGAGAAGCTTCTTTTTAGTCTTGAAAGGATATTGAACTTTGTCGAACACTTTATCTTCTACTGAGATATTCATATGGTTTTGGCCTTTCATTCTGTTAATGTGGAGAATGACATTTTTCGATTTCCATATGTTGAACCATGCTTACATCCCAGGAATAAATCCCACATGATTATGGGGTATATAATCCTTTTAATGTGGCATTAGATTAGATTTGCTAGTATTTTATTGAGGATTGTTGCATCAGTGTTCATCAGGGATATTGGTCTGTAATTTTTTTTCTTGTGGTGTCCTTATCTGTCTTTGGTGTAAGGGTAATGCTGGTCTCATGAAAGGAGTTTGAAAGTGTTACCTCCTCTTCAAATTTTTGCAAGAGTTTGAAAAGGATTGACATTAATTCTTCTTTAAATCTTTAGTAGAATTCACCCACAAAACCTTCTGGTCCTGAGCTTTTCATTGATGAAAGCCTTTTTATTATTGGTTTGATTTCTGACTTGTTACTGGTCTTTTCATATTTTCTTATGTCATTGTGATTTGGCCTACATAAAATGTATGTTTCTAGGAATTTATCTCTTTTTCCTAGGTTATCCACTTTTTCAGCATAGAATTATTCATAGTAATCTCATGATCATTTTTATTTATTTTTATCAGTTGTAATGTCTTCTTTAGTTTACAATTTTATTTATTTGAGTCCCCTCTCTATTTTTGTTAGTCTAGCTACAAGTTTGTCCATTTTGATAATTTTTCCAAAAAATAAATTCTTCAACTTATTGATCTTTCTACTGTCTTTCTATTCTCTGTAAAATTTATTACTACTGAGATTTTTTTTAATTTTCTTCCTTCTGCTGACTTTGAGGTCACTGATTTGAGCTTTGTTAGTTTCCTTTAGTAGTGTCATGTTTTCCTAATTCTTCATTATCCACATAGCACTGCCTGGTGTCTGTGCATTGGAAGGAGCAAACATCTCTTATGGACTTTACAGACTAGTTTCAGTATGTAACACCTTCTTCCGTTGGGTCCCTGGGCTTAGGATTGCCTCTAGGATTGTGGTCATGTGAAGTTGGAGCCAGCTCATCTGGCTGCTGCTCTATCTTTGGTGAAGACCACAGTTTGAAAACCCGTTGACAAGGACTCAAATGGACTTGGATCCTATCTGATCCACAGGTGGACTAGACAGACTCCAGAACCTTGGTCAGTAGAGCTACCACTAGGAGGAGTGTTCATTTCATGGTCCTGTTACCAGGTTCACATAGATGTGGCTTCCTCCAGGTCCCTGGGAAGGCTCCCACTGGGTCAGTAGTAAGTCCTAAATCAGGCAGTACCTACCCTGGACCATGGTTGAGACAGGCTAGAACTGAGTCACAGGGCTGCATCAAGGTTCACAGCCAATATCAATGTTGGCTCCCCCTTCTTGTGGGGACATGGATGAGGAGGTCTCCTGGTGTGTCCCTAGACAGGCAAAACTGCTCTCAGACAACAGATACAAAGGGCTGGAGTTGAGTTACAGGGATATTTTAGGGTTGATAGCAGAGACTAAGGTTGCTGGGTCTATCGTCTGAGGCACATGTGGAAATGTCTCCTCATAGGTAATTTGGCAGCAAGACAAAGGCCGAATGGGGTGGTAACTGAACCAAAAGGAGATGGTTTCATTTACCTGCATGGAACTAATCCCCAGTTCAGCATGCCTGCCACCTGGGCATAAGCCTGTTCTCTCAAAATGATTGTCTTAGGACTTGGGCCCTACCAGGGTTTTATAACCTCCTATGTTAATCCCAACGCTCCCACAAAGACACTTTTGTCTATAAATGGCTGTGTTACTGTGAAGGGAAAGGAGTGAGGGAGTCTCTTATTCTGCCATCTTGCTCTGAGATGATTTATTGTAGCTTAATTTTAATGTTTACATAGAGAATTTATAAGCAATGTATTTTTTTTTTAATTTCAGAGAACTCCAATAAACCTATAATTTTCTTCCATTTTTACTCACCTAATTGCCAACTGTTAGGATAACAATTTTCAGTATCATCTTATTTCATAGCTGCATACTCCATGAAAGAGTAATTATCAGTGAAATTCTGCTCTCCTTTGAGAAGAGTAGAAACTTTCAGAAAGAGAATACACTATTAGTCTATTTTGTGTTGATATAACAATATAACACAGACTATGTAATTTAGAAGAACAGAAATTTATTTCTCACAGTTCAGGGGTCTGCGAAGTCCAAGATCAAGGCATTGATAGGTTTGGTGTCTGGTAAGGGGCTGGTCTTTGTTTCCAAGATAGTGCCTTGAGTACT
The DNA here is from genome assembly GCF_009764315.1 of Trachypithecus francoisi. Classification (NCBI taxonomy): domain Eukaryota; kingdom Metazoa; phylum Chordata; class Mammalia; order Primates; family Cercopithecidae; genus Trachypithecus; species Trachypithecus francoisi. The sequence goes on from NW_022681454.1 coordinate 101,030,753, forward strand.
GCATCCTTCAGAGGAGAAGAGCACTGCTCCTCACGTGGCAGAAGTGTAGAAGAGACTGAATTCACTCTCTCGTTTTTTTATAGTAGCATCAGTTTATTCATTAGGATACAGCACTCATGAATTAAACACCTCATAGTAGGTCCCAATTCTCAACACTGTTGCACTGGGGATTAATTTTCAACATGTGTTTTGGAGAGGACAAAAGCATTAAAACCGTAGCGTAGTATATATTTCATCTTTAAGGTTAGCCAACTCCTTTCGTGTACACACATGACCAGATTGGAAATAATTCCAAAACTCTCAAATTTATAAAGTTTCTTAAAAATATATCATCCAAACTTTAATATCAATGCAAACAATACATGTTGCTGAGAATACAGGTATTAGCTATTTATATTTCTGGAGAAGAGTGAACACCTGACAAAAGAAGACACTGTAGCTATCTCCAACTATTTGAATGGCTGTCATGCTGCATCAGCCAGGGTTGCTAGTTGCAAGCAACAGAAATGGACTTTGAATAATTTAAACAGAAAAACAAATTATGAAGGTTTTGGATAGCTCATAAAATCACTGGCAAGGATGCAGAAACAAGCTTGGAAAGGCTTAGTATAGCCAGGATTGTATCCCAAATCATCCCACAAAACTAGTCCAATGAGCATACATTACTACCACCACAGTGGACATCTGATCTCTCAGCTCATACTGCCCTCATCCTGGGGCTGAACTCTGAATACTATCACTGCTCTATTGTATTGCTAGCCCTAGGAACACAACCCTATAACCTCTCTCTCCACTGTTTCCTGCTACAGTGCATAGTCTGTGGTGTGTCTTTTCTTGGGTGACCAGCACCAGATTTAAAGTTCAGAGCCACTACATCTGTTTGGTTGAGCTATGAAAGACTGAGAATAAATATTTCTGTCTGTGCCTCTCCCCAACCCCCTACAAAACTCACAATTCAGTGAATTCTCTAAACACCAGAAGAACTCAAATGTTGAACAGCCAAGAAAGTATACAAAATATCCACTATATAAGTGGAAGAGAAAGCAGAGTTTATCTGAATTGTTACAACAGAAAGGTGAAGTAGAAAGTTAAATGTAGGACGGTTGCAGATTTGAAAATAAGAAACTTTCCACAGAATACACTTATTAAATAATAAAATAAATGCTCTAGAAAGTTGCAAACTCCCTGCTCCTACTGGACTTTTAGTGAATGCTATATGACCATGAGAAAAGAGTACTGTAGAAAAAAAGCTGCAGTTTAACTCAAAATTTCTATTATTCTATCTTTCTGTTGAGGTAGGGATTTTGCTTCAGATTATGTTTTCTATGGGTTTCCACCACATTCTAGATATGGTCAGGATGCAAATATATCTGGGTGCTCAGAATATCCAGAGTGCCCCAACTTCTTGTGCATACTCAGTCAGCTTAGCAAACACCCAGCTGATCCCAGGCAGCTGAATAAATCAGTTTTTTAAGTCTGCTATGATATAGGAATGATTAGGAAGCTGATTCTATGGATGCGAAGGTCATTGTTTTTACAAACCTCATATATATTTATGTGGTATATATACACATCTATAGATCTCCATCTCTCTATAATGCATATGCATAATATATGACATGATATGTGTGACATGTGAGAAATATATGTACATATAATATTTCCTATTGAAAAGCAAAAGTGATAGTAAGGTAGATCTGCAAGCAGGTAGTATACATTAAAAATAATAAAAATACAACAAATAGATCACCTATTGACATATATACAAAAATGTGCAATCAGACCCCTGACTTACAAATGTTACTGACATCTGCTAGCATTTGTAATTACTTATGCTTCTGAGATTTATTAACAATAATAATGGCACTGTCGATGTTAATAATATAGTTGTACTATTATCTGGTACTCTTTCAAGTGTCAAGTATACACATAACTTGAAGATATTGCAATTTTGTTTCACATTTTCAAACAATAAAGTTAATATCGCAAGAAAATGAATTGTATGAATATTTTGGTACCTAATGCATATAAAATTTTTATTTATACTATGTTAGTCTAATAAATATGCAATAGCATTATATATTAAATAATGATATATGTATCTTAATTTAAAAACACTATTCCTTAAAAAACTCTAACAATCATCTGAGCCTGAGCCTTCAGGGTGTCATAATATTTTTGCTGTGGGAAGGTCTTGCCACCACGTTGATGGTTGCAGACTGATCAGGGTGGTGGTTGCTTAATGTTGGGATGGCTGTGGCAATTTTATAAAATAAGACCACACTGAAGTTTGTTGCATTGATTACTTCTTCCTTTCATGAAAGATTTCACTGCAGCTTGCAAAGCTGTTTGATGCTATTTTACCCACAGTAGATATGCTTTCTAAATTAGAATCAACCCTCTCAAACACTGACTTGCTTTCTGAACTAACTTTATGTAATATTCTAAATCCTTTGCTATAATTTCAACAATGTTCACAGCATCTTAACCATGAGAATATTCCTTCCCGAGAAACCATTGCTTTTTTGTTCATAACAAGTAACTCTTCATCCATTGAAGTTTTATTATGAGATTGTAGTGAACCAGTCACATTGTGAGGCTCTACTTCTAATTTTAGTTATCTTGCTATTTTCATGCCATCTGCAGTTACTTCCTCCACTAAAGTCTTGAACCCCTCAATGGCACTCAACAGTGCCATTATTATTGTTAATAAATTTCAGAAGCATAAGTAATTACAAACTCCATGAGACTAAAAATTGCTTCTTCCAAAATCTTGTTAATGTTGATATTTTGAATTCCTGTAATGAATCAGAAATGTTCATTGTTTACATTTTAAAAATTTTGGAAGGTACATACTAGGTATATATATTTATGGGGCACATGAGACATTTTAATACAGGCATACAATGTGTAATAATGACATCAGGGTAATTGGGGTATCAATCACCTCAAACATTTATCCTTTTTATTACAAACAAATTATATACTTTTAGTTATTTTTGAAATCTACAATTAAATTGTTATTGACTATAGCCACCTTACTGGGCTATCAAATACTAGGTCTTATTCATATTTTATAACTATTTTTTTGTACTCATTAGTAATCCCCACTTTCTCCCTAATAGACCCCATCACTATCAGCCTCTGGTAACCATCCTTCTACTCTCTATCTCCATGAGTTCAGTTCTTTTCTATTTTAGTTCCCACAAATAAGTGAGAACATGCAAAATTTGTCTTTCCATAACTGGCTTAGTTCACGTAGCATAATGACTGCCATTTCCACCCATGTTGTGGCAAATGGCATGCGCTCATTCATGTTTTTGGCTGATTAGTATACCATTGCATATATGTACCACATTGTTTAATCCATTCATCTGTTCACGTACACTTAGGTTGCTTCCAAATCTTGGCTATAAGGAATAGTTCTGCAGTACACATGAGAGTGCAGATATCTCTTTGACATATTGACTTCTGTTCCTTTGCATGTATACCTAGTAGTTTGGTTGCTGGATTGTATGCTAGCTCTATTTTTAGTTATTTGAGGAATATCTAGACTGTTCTCCATAGTGGTTGTAATAATTTACATTTCCACCAATAGTGTGCCAGGGTTATCTTTTCTCCCCATCCATGACAGCATTTGTTATTGCCTGTCTTTTGGGTAAAAGCCTTTAAACATATATCATTTTAGTTTTGATTTGCATTTTTCTGATATTAAATGATGTTGAACATCATTTAATTTTTTGTTATATGACATTATTACAAATGACAAACACCTTTTCATATATCTATTTGTCATTTGTATGCCTTTATTTAAGAAATGTCTATTAAGATCATTTGTCCATTTTAAAATCAGGTTATTATATTTTTTCTTATAGAGTTGTTTGAGCCCCTTATATATTATGGTTATTAGTCCATTATCATATGGGTAGTCAGCAAATATTTTCTTCCTTATGTGGATTGACTCTTCACTTTGTTGCTTCCTTTGCTGTGCAGAAGCTTTTTAACTCGATGTGATCCCATTTGTCCACTTTTCTTTAGTTGTCTGTGTTTGTCGGGTATTACTCAAGAAATCTTTGCCAAGTTCAATATCCTAGAGAGTTTTCCCAATGTATTTTTGTAATCGTTTCATAGCTTAAGGTCTTTTTTTTTTTTTTTTTTTTTTTTTTTTTTTTTTTTTGAGACGGAGTCTCGCTCTGTCTCCCAGGTGGAGTGCAGTGGCCGGATATCAGCTCACTGCAAGCTCCGCCTCCAGGGTTTACGCCATTCTCTCGCCTCAGCCTCCCGAGTAGCTGGGACTACAGGCGCCCGCCATCTCGCCCGGCTAATTTTTTGTATTTTTTTAGTAGAGACGGGGTTTCACAGTGTTAGCCAGGATGGTCTCGATCTCCTGACCTCGTGATCCGCCCGTCTCGGCCTCCCAAAGTGCTGGGATTACAGGCTTGAGCCACCGCGCCCGGCCAACTTAAGGTCTTAAATTTAAGTCTTTCATTCATTTTAGTTTGATTTTTGTGTATGGCAAGAGATAGGGTTCTAGTTTCATTCTTCTGCATATGAATATCCAGTTTCCCTAGCACCATTTATTGAAGATACTATCCTTTTTCCAATGTATGGTTTTGGCAACTTTGTCAAAATGAGTTCATTGTAGACATATGGATTTTTTTTTTCTGGAATCTCTATTCTATTCTGTTGACCCATGTGTCTGTTTTTATGCCAGTATTATGCCGTTTTGGTTACTATAGCTCTATAGTATAATTTGAAGCCAGGTAATGAGATTATTTCAACTTTGTTCTTTTTGCTTAGGATAGCTTTAGCTATTCTGGGTGCTTTGTGGTTCCATATATATTTTAGGATTGATTTTTTTTCATTTCTGTGAACAATATCATCTGTATTTTTATAGAGATCATATTGAATCTATAGATTGCTTTGGATAGTATGGACATTTTAACAATATTGATTCTTCCAATCCATGAACATGGAATATCTTTTTCATTTTTTGGTGTCCCCTCAATTTCTTACTTTAATGTTTTATAGTTTTCATTGTGGGAATCTTTAACTTTTTAAGTTAAGTTTATTCCTAGGTGTATTATTTTATTTGTAGCTATTGTAAATGGGATTAGTCTCTTAAATTGTTTTTCAGATTGTTCAGTGTTGACATATAGAAGTGCTAGTGATTTTTGTATGTTGACTTTGTATCCAGCAACTTTACTAAATTTATGATTTTTAATAGTTTTATTGTGGAGTCTAGGTTTTTCCAAATATGAAATCATATCATCTGTAAACAAAGATAATTTGACAGCCTCCTTTCTAGTTTGGATGATTTTATTTTATTTTCTTGTCTGATTACTCTAGCTAGGACTTCAAGTGCTATGTTGAGTAGCAGTGGTAAGAGTGGCATCTGTGTTATATTCCTGATTTTAGAGGAAAGGCTTTCTTTCCCCTGCCCCTCCACTGCCACCCATTCAGTATGATTCTACCTGTGGGCCTGTAGTATATGACTTTTATTATGTTGAAGTAGGTTCTTTCTATACCAAGTTTTTTCAGGGATTTATCATGAAGGGATGTTGAATTTTATCAAATGCTTTTAAGCATCACATAAAATAATTAGTTTGTGTCTTTCATTCTGTTGCTATGGTGTATTACATGGATGGGTTTGTTTATGTTGAACCTTCTTGCATTCCTGGGATAAATCCTGCTTAGTCATTATGAATAAAGTTTTTAATGTGTTGTTGAACTTGGTTTGCTAGTATTTTCATGAGGATTTCTATATTAATATTCATTAGGGATGTTGGCCTGTAGCTTTCTTTATTTGATGTATCATTTTCTGGTTTTGGTATCTGGCTAATACTGGCTTTATAGAAAAAGTTTGGAAGTATTCCTTCCTCCTCTATTCTCTGCAATAGTTTGAGTAGGACTGGTATTATTTCTTCCTATATGTTTGGTAGAAATCAGCAATGAAGCCATCAGGTCCTGGACTTTTCCTTGCTGGGAGACTTTTTATTATGGCTTTGATCTGGTTGCTTGTCATTATTGTGCCTGGGTTATGAATTTCTTCACAATTCAATTTTGGTAGGTTTTTTGTGTCTAGGAATTTATCCATTTTCTGTAGATTTTCAAATTTATTGGCATATAGTTGCTTGTAGTAGCCAGTAATGATCCTTTGAATTTCTGTGGCATCAGTTTTAATATCTCCTTTTTTACCTCTGATTTTATTTATTTGGGTCCTCTCTCTTTTTCCATTAGTTTGACTAAAGGTTTGTCACTTTATCTTTTCCAAAAAAAAAAAAACAACTTTTTTTTCATTGATCTTTTGCATTGTTTTCTTCATTTCAATTTCATTTATTTCTGCTCTGATCTTTGTTTTTTCTAATTTTGGGTTTGGTTTGCTCCTATTTTTCTAGTTTTTTTAAGATGTATTATTAGGTTATTTATTTGAAGCTTTTCTTCATTTTTGATGTAGGCCCTTAGAGCCATAAAGTTCCCTGTTAGTACTGTTTTGCTGTGACCCATAAATTTTGGCATATTGTTTCTTCATTATCATTTGTTTCAAGAAATATTTCAGTTTCCGTCTTAAGTTCTTCATTGACCACTGGTCATTCAGGAGCATATTGCTTAATTTTCATGTGTTTATATGGTTTCCAAAATTCCTCTTGTCCTTGATTTCTAGTTTTATTCTATTGTGGTCGGAGAAGATGCTTGATATTATTTCAGGGTTTTAAAAAAATATTTTAAGACTTGTTTTGTGACCTAAAATATGATCTGTCTTTGAGAATACTCCATGTGCTAAGAAAAAGAATTTGTATTCTGCAGCTGTTAGATGAAATCTTTGGTAAATGTCTATTAGGTCAATTAGGTCTATCTACAGTGCAGATTAAGAACAATTTTTTAATTTATTTTCTGTCTAGAAGACCTGTTCAGTGCTGAAAATGTGGCGTTGAATTCTCCAGTTATCACTGTAATATTATCTATTTCTCTCTTTGGCACTAATAATATTTGATTTATATATCTGGGTGCTCCAGGGTTGGGTCCATATATATTTACAAGTGTTTCATCTCCTTGCTCAATTGACCATTTATCATTATATAATGACCTTTCTGTCTCTTCTTATAGTTTTTGTCTTGAAAAGTATTTTTTCTGTTCTTTTTGGGTTCCATTGGCATGGAATATCTTTTTCCATCCCTTTAAGACCATGTGTGTCTTCATTGGTGAAGCATGTATCTTGTAGCCAACAGATCACTGTCTTGCTTTTTATTCAATCAGCCACTCTACATCTTTTTACTGAGAACTTTAGTTCATTTACATTCAATGTTATTATTGATTAATATGAACTTTTGACATATGAAAATACGCCATTTTGCTATTTGTTTTCTGGTTGTTTTGTGGTCTTCTCTTCCTTCCATCCTTCTCATTGTCCTTTTTGTGAAGATGATTTTCTCTGGTGGTATGATTTAATTTCTTGGTTTTTCTTTTTTGTGTATTGGTCATATGCTTTTGATTTGAGATTACAATGAGGCTTGCAAATATAACTCATTATTTTAAGCTGATAACAAATTTAAACTGTTTGCATAAACTAACAAGCAAAAAGAAAACTAATAAAAATTCTACACTTCAACTTTCTCCCCCTAATTTTTAACTTGTTTTCATATTTATATCTTATTGTATAGTCCATGTCTTGAAAAGCTAGCATAGTTCTTATTTTTGATTGGTTCACCTTATTTTATTTTCTTTTATTTTTTTTTTTTGAGGCGGAGTCTCGCTCTGTCGCCCGGACTGGAGTGCAGTGGCCGGATCTCAGCTCACTGCAAGCTCCGCCTCCCGGGTTTACGAGAGATGAGTAGTTTATCTATCACAGTTAGAGTATTGTAATAGTCTGCATTTTTCTATGTACTTGCTATTTATTACCAATGAGTTTTATACCTTCAAATGATTTCTTTTTTTCTGATTGAAGTACTCCCTTTAGCATTTCTTTCAAGACACATCTAGTGTGAGTGAAATTCCTCAGCTTTTGTTTGTCTGGGAAATTCTTCATTTCTCCTTAGTGTTTGAAGGATATTTTCACCAGATATATTATTCTAGGATAAAAGGTTTTTTCTTTCAGCATTTTAAGTATGTCTCGCCCCTCTCTCCTGACCTGTAAGGTTTCCATTGAATAGTCTGCTACCAGACACATTGGATCTCCATTGTGTTATTTGTTTCTCTTCTCGTGCTGCTTTTATAATCCTTTATGCTTTATCTTTGGGAGTTTGATTATTAAATGCCTTGTGGTGATCTCCTTTATGTTAAATCTGTTTGTTGTTCTGTAACATTCTTGTATTTGAATTTTGATATTTTTCTCTAGGTTTGGGAAGTTCTGTGATATTATCTTCTTGAATAAACTTTATACCCCTGTTTCTCTGCTTTCTTCTTGAAGGCCAATAACTCTTAGATTTGCCCTTTTGAGGCTATATTCTAGATCTTATAAGTGTGCTTCATTGTCTTTTATTCTTTTTTATTTTATCTCCTCTGAGTGTGTATTTTCAAATAGCCTGTCTTCAAACTCAGAAATTCTTTCTTCTGCTTGATCAATTCTGCCACTAAGAGACTCCAATGTATTTTTTAGTATGTCAGTTGCATATTTCAGCTCCAGAATTTTGCTTGATTCTTTTTAATTGTTTCAATCTCTTTATTGAATTTATTTGATAGAATTTTGATTTCCTTGTCTGTGTTATGTTGAATTTCTTTAAGTTGCCTCAAAACAGCTATTTTGGACTCTCTGTCTGAAGGATCACATATTTCTCTTTCTCCAGAATTGGTCCCTTATGCCTTATTTAATTTGTTTGGTAGGTGATGGTTTCCTGAATGGTGTTGATGCTTATGATTGTTTATCAGAGTCTGGGAATTAAAGAGTTAGGTATTTATTTTAGTCTGTGCCGTCTGGACATGTTTGTACCTGTCCTCCTTGGGAAGGCTTTCTAGGTATTCTAAAGGACTTGGGTGTTGTGATGTAAGCCGTATCTGCATTAGGGACACTCCAAGCCCAGTAACACTGTGATTCTTGCATACATGTTGAAATACTACATTGGCAGCCTTGGATAAAATCTGGAGGAATCCTGTGGATTACCAGAGAGAGAGTCTCGTTCTCATTTTTTCTCCCAAACCAATGAAGTCTCTCTCTGTGTACTGAGCCATGCAGAGCCTGGGGAGGGGTGACATGAGCATCCTATGGCCACCACCACTGGGGTTGTGCTGGATCAGAACTGAAGCCAGCACAGAACTGGGTCTCACCAAAGGCCCACTGTAACCACTATCTGGCTATTGTTTATGGTCATGTAAGGCCCTAGGACTTCACAATCAGCAGGTGGCAAAGCCAGCCAAGTTTTTGTCCTGCCGTTCAGGGTGGAAAGTTCCTCCAGGCCCTGGACAGGTCCAGAGATACTGTCCATGAGCCAGGGACTGGAATCAAAATAATTAGAAATCTACCTGATACTATATTCTACTGCATCTGAGCTCATCCTCAAGCCACATGACACAGCTCTGGCCACTCTTCTTTTGCTTTTCCAGAGGCAGAGGAGCTTCTCTCCATGGCCACCATCACTCCTGGCCCATAGGGAGTATTGCCACTCTTGTGGCAAAGTTCTCTTTACTTTTCCCTCCTCTCTCCTCAAGTGGAGTAAAAAGTCAGTTTTGTTGCTGTGAACTGTGCTGCCTGAGGTTGGGGGAGGGGTGGTGCAAGCACTCCCTCAACCTCTATGGCTGGTGTCTCACTGTCACATGCCCCCCAAGTACATTGGCTTTGAGCCCAGCATAGCCTTCGTACTTGCCAATGAATTGCAGCCTTGTGGCCTACACTACATTTCAAGTTTATGTGTACTCCAGCACACATTAGCCCGTGGTGGTGAGGCTTGCTGAAACTGAGGTTCTGACTGCTAGGATTTGCTAGGATTGGCAATTCCTCTCTGGTGAGGGCTGTTCTAAATGCTCCCTCTGTGGGCAGGGATTGGCTGAGTTCAGCCTAGTTTTGCTTTCTAATCTGACAGGGCAGCACCGAGTTGAACGCAAGGTCTCACAATCACTGCACACTCTCTCTCCACAAGCACACAGATCCTCTCTCTGTGCCATGCAGTTGCTGCCAGGTGATGGGTGTTAGGAGGTGTTAGACATTTAAGACTGTTTTCTACCATCTTCAATGCAGCAACATGAATTTAAAACCAGATACTGTGAGCGCTCAACTGATTTTTGGTTCTAAGGAAAGTGGTTTTCCTGTATAGATAGTTGTTAAATTTGTTGTTCCTGTGCTGGATGGTGTTGGGGGGTGATAGGTGGAAGCTTCTATTTGGCCATCCTGCTTTGTCTTACTCCCACAAATGGCATTTAGTATGGTGACTCTTTTCCATAAGGTTTTCAATTTACTTTGCCCACATTCATCACAATAATCATTATGGCAACTATAGCCTTATAAAATGTATTTCTTAAATAATAAAACATGAAAGTCTAAATTATTCCTTGACCTATGGGCTACAAAATGGATATTGTCAATCACTAGTAAATATTGTGAATCTTTCTTTTCTTTCTTTTTTTTTTTTTTTTTTTTTTCTGAGCAGCAGGCCTCAATAGTGAGCTTAAATATATAGCAAACTCTGCTGTAATCAGATGTGCTATCATTCAGGCTTTGTTGTTCTATTTATAAAGCACAAGAAGAGTAGAATTAGCATAATTTTTAAAGGCCCTACAATTTTCAGAATGATAAACAAACACTGGCTTCAACTTAAAGTCACCAGCTGCATGAAGTCCTAACTAGAGAGTCAGCCTGTCCTTGAAGATCTGAAGCCAGGCTTTGACTTTCCTCTTTAGCTATGAACATCCTAGATTGGCATTTTCCTCCAATGAAACACTGTTTTGTCTACATAAAAAAACTATTGTTTAGCATATCCACTTTCATCAATGATCTTAGCTAGATCTTCTGGATAACTTGCTGTAGCTTCTACATCAGCACTTGCTGCTCCACTTTGTACTTTTATATTATGAGGATGGCTTCTTTCCTTAACCCTCATGAACCAACCTTTTTTAGCCTCAAACTTTTCTTCTGGAGCTTCCTCACCTCTCTCTGCCTTCACAGAATTGAAGAGAGTTAGGGCCTTGCTCTGGATTAGGCTTTTGTTTAAGGGAATGTTTTGGATGATTTGATTGTCCATCCAGATCACTCACCCTTTCTTCATATCAGCAATAAGGTTGTGTCACTTTCTTACCATTTGTGTGTTTTCTAGAGTAGCACTTTTAATTTCTTTCAAGAACGTTTACTTTGAATTCACCATTTGGCTATTTGGTACAAGAGGCCTAGCTTTCAGCCTATCTTGACTTTTCACAAACCTTCGTCACTAAGCTTAATCATTTATAGCTTTTAATTTAAGAAGGAATAGATGTGTGACTTCCTTTCACTCGAACACTTAGAAACCACTGTAGGTTTATTAACAGGCCTAACTTCAGTATTGTTGTTTCTCAGTAAATAGGAAGGCCCAGGTAGGGGAGAGATATGGAGGAAAGGCTACTTGGTGAAGAGGCAGAACACAGAAACATCTGTCAACTAAATTTGCCATCTTATGTGAGCACAGTCCATGCTGCTCCAAAATAATTATAGTCACATCAAATATCAGTAATCACAGATCACCATATCAGATATGAATAATGAAAAGTTTGAAATGTCACAATGATTACCAAAATGTGACAGAGATATGAGGTGAGTATACGCTGTTGAAAAAAAAAAAGATACCAATAGACTTGCTTAATGCAGAGTTGCCACAAATTTCAGTTTGTAATAAATGCAGTATCTGTGAAGTATAATAAAGTGAAGCACAAAAATATGAGGCATGCCTCTATATCATCTAATTTAGTCATCTCCAGAACAAAATGAATTTGTTGTCTTCACTGGCAGATGAAGATACTGAACTTTTTTTTTTTTTTTTTTTTTATTATACTTTAAGTTCTAGGGTACATGTGCATAACGTTTATATCATGTATAACTCCCCAATGCAATCCCTCCCTCCTCCCCCCTCCCCATGATAGGCCCCAGTGTGTGATGTTCCCCTTCCCGAGTCCAAGTGATCTCATTGTTCAGTTCCCACCTATGAGTGAGAACATGCGGTGTTTGGTTTTCTCTTCTTGTGATAGTTTGCTAAGAATGATGGATTCCAGCTGCATCCATGTCCCTACAAAGGATGCAAACTCATCCTTTTTGATGGCTGCATAGTATTCCATGGTGTATATGTGCCACATTTTCTTAATCCAGTCTGTCACAGATGGACATTTGGGTTGATTCCAAGTCTTTGCTATTGTGAATAGTGCCGCAATAAACATACGTGTGCATGTGTCTTTGTAGTAGAGTAATTTATAATCCTTTGGGTATATACCAGTAGTGGGATAGCTGGGTCATATGGTACATCTAGTTCTAGATCCTTGAGGAATCGCCATACTGTTTTCCATAATGGTTGAACTAGTTTACAATCCCACCAACAGTGTAAAAGTGTTCCTATTTCTCCACATCCTCTCCAACATCTATTGTTTCCTGACTTCTTAATGATTGCCATTCTAACTGGTGTGAGATGGTATCTCATTGTGGTTTTGATTTGCATTTCTCTGATGGCGAGTGATGACGAGCATTTTTTCATGTGTCTGTTGGCTGTATGGATGTCTTCTTTTGAGAAATGTCTGTTCATATCCTTTCCCCACTTTTTGATGGGGTTGTTTGTTTTTTTCTTGTATATTGTTTGAGTTCTTTGTAGATTCTGGATATTAGCCCTTTGTCAGATGAGTAGGTTGCAAAAATTTTCTCCCATTCTGTAGGTTGCCTGTTCACTCTGATGGTAGTTTCTTTTGCTGTGCAAGAAGATACTGAACTTTGAAGCTATTACATATGTTGACCAACCCTGCAGTGCTGGCTGTGCTAGAACCAGGGATGGGACCAAGTCCTATCTGACTCTAACATCCCTGCTCTTAGTGACTTTCTCCCTGCTCACTGACATTTTGGCATCTTCCCTGAAAACTATGTCCTAGCCTTTCTGCCATTATTTCTGGGCTGCCATTAGCTGCTCTATTTCTTGGTGTATAATTTTAACGTGTTCAAAGCATTTACACTGTCCACATGCTTATACCCACATAGTAAACATCCAGTCTTAGAGCTATGATTTACATCTTGCACAAATTTTTCCCAATGGAAAACAGTGCAGCACACTTCCCTATAATGCTGGGAAGGCAGCTGGGCTCCAGATTCTCATAGTCAGATATCTGTTATATTCAGCATAATCCACACATGATGCAGATGCAACATTTAGGAGGCTTCTGGTGTCAAAGTGGAACCTCAGGAATCCCTCAGGGAAGGCTTTAGGGTACTCTGGAATGTTTAGCGAAAGAAGACAGAACATTTAGCAGTAGCACACAACTTTGTAAATACTAGTTACAATTCTGGTTGTTTAATCCTGTCAAATGGCATAGGCTCCAGAGTGTACAGCAAACACTACTCATAAGGCCTCATCTCCTTCCACCCAGTGTTGAAGTCTCCACTATCACACCCATGAAATATGGGTTTTCACCTTGTTTGAATGCTTTCAGGAGTAAAGAACTCAGTTCAGTCTCATACTGATATAATAGCTTTTTTTGCCGTTGCCCTAGGTTTTTCAGGACTAGACATCTGAATTTATCCTCTCACTAGGGAACTTCAAAAAAGAAAACCATATACTTGTATTCTGTGCACTATTTTTTCATATCCAGGTTTCTGAAAGCTGAATAAATAATCAGAAGGATGACTTCTAAACTTAGAATAATAGAAAATAAAATTACATATTATTATAAAATTTTTCCCTTGAGTCATGGAAAAAACCTCATGAATTATCCCTGTCCAATTATAGAGAGAACATTTCTAATAATTGGAATGTACAGAGTCTTTCTCTTCTTCTCTGTAAAAATGCTGAATAAATTCAATCCAATTTCTCAAATAACCAGTATTTATCAGCCACCAAAACCATTACCTCATGCCAGACAAAATTTTACCAAGGTGACAGAGAATGTGCTAGTGAGGAGGGGTATTAACACATTGGAAACTCAGTAGTGGTTGTCTTTTGCAAGCTTGGACTAATAGAAGGAGATACTGTTATAAAACTGGGCTGTCTACTAGTAATAGGAATGATAGGACCTAAAATATCAGAGACTAGGCAGCAGCTCTTAGCTTCAGAAGTAAAGCAAATGGAATTACTTTAAATAACTGCAAGGGTAGAACTGGGGGTGGGAGCAGGGTTTGGTGTATGGAGTTGCCCTTTAAGAATCTACTGAGATGGGTCTAAAACATGATGTTTCTAGAACGAGATGAACCACCAACAAGAGTACTGCTTAATATATATTCAAAAGAGATCAAGAATGAATGAGCAGAAGACTCCCATCAGCTGTTCCAATGGAAAATCATGACATCTCACTTAGTTTCCAGACTTATACTAGCTCTAAGACCCTGAACATATCAACTAAAGGAGAAACAAGATCTTTGTGAAGAAGGATCCTGAAACACCACATGTATTAGTCTATTTTCACACTGTTGATACAGACATACCAGGGCTGGGAAGAAAAAGAGGTTTTAATGGACTCAGAGTTCCGCATGACTGGGGAGGCCTCACAATCATGGCAGAAGGTAAAAGTCATGTCTCACATGGTGGCAGACAAGAGAAGAGGGCTTGTGCAGGGAAACTCCCCTTTTTAAAACCATCAGCTCTCATGAGACTTATTCATCATCAAGAGAACAGCGCAGGAAAGATCTGCCCCCATGACTCAATTTCCTCCCACTAGGTCCCTTCCACAACACATGGGAATTCAAAATGAGAGTTGAGTGGGGACACAGTCAAACCATATCATTCCACAACTGGCCCCTCCCACCACAACTGGCCCCTCTGAAGTCTCATGTCCTCACATTTCAAAACCAATCATGCCTTCCCGACAGTCCCCCAAAGTCTTGGCTCATTTCAGCATTAACTCAGAAGTTTACAGTCCAAAGTCTCATCTGAGACAAAGCAAGTCCCTTCACTTATGAGCCTGTAAAATCAAAAGCAAGTTGGTTACTTCCTAGATACAATGGGAGTACAGGCATTGGGTAAATAAAGCCATTCCAAAGGGGAGAAATTGGCCGAAACAAAGGGGCTACAATACCCATGCAAGTCCAAAATCCAACAGGATTGTCACATGTTAAAGCTCCAAAATGATCTCCTTTGACTCCATGTCTCACATCGAGGTCACACTGATGCAAGAGGTGGGCTCCCTTGGTCTTGCGCGGCTCCGCCCTTGTGGCTTTGCAGGGCATTGCCCCTGTCTGGCTGCTTTCACAGGGTGGTATTGTCTGTGGCTTTTCCAGGTGCATGATGCAAGTTGTTGGTGGATCTACCATGCTGGGGTCTAGAAGATGGGAGCCCTCTTCTCACAGCTCAACTAGGCAGTGCCCCAGTAGGGACTTTATGCGGGGCCTTTGACCCCACATTTCCCTTCTTCACTGCTCTCGTAGAGGTTCTCCATTAGAGCTCTGCACCTGCAGCAAACTTTAGCTTGGGGATCCAGGCATTTCCATATATCCTCTAATATCTAGGTGGAGGTTCCCAAACCTCAATTCTTGACTTCCATGCACCTGCAGCTCAACACCACATAGAAGCTGCCAAGACTTGGGGCTTGTACCCTCTGAAACCATGGCCTGAGCTGTACCTTGGCCCTTTTAGTCACAATTGGAATGGCTGTGATGCAGGACACCAAGTCCCTAGGCTGGCTGCACACAGCAGAGGGGCCCTGGGCCCAGCCTATGAAACCATTTTGTCTTAGGTCTCTGGGTCTGTGATGGGAGAGGCTGCCTTGAAGACCTCTGACATGTCCTGGAGGTATTTTCCTCTTCATTATCTTGGTGATTAACATTTGGCTCCTTGTAACTTATGCAAATTTCTGCAACCAGCTTGAATTTATCCTCAGAAAATGGGATTTTCTTTTCTATCACATTGTCAGGCTGCAAACTTTCCAAACTTTTATGCTCTGTTTCTCTTTTAAAATGTAATGCTTTTAACAGTAGAAATTTCTCTTCTAGATATCCTAAATCATATCTCTCAAGTTCAAAGTTCCACAAATCTGTAGGGTAGGGGCAAAATGCCACCAGTCTCTTTGCTAAAACATAACAAGAGTCACCTTTGCTCCAGTTCCCAACAAGTTCCTCATGTCTCTCTGAGACCACTTCAGCCTGGATTTCACTGTCCATACCGTTATCAGCATTTTGGTAAAAGCCATCCAACAAGTCTCTAGTGTGTTCCAAATTTTCCTATCTTTTGAGCCCTCCAAACTATTCCAACCTCTGCCTGTTACACAGTTCCAAAGTCACTTCCACATTTTCAGGTATCTTTACAGCAGTGCCCCACTCTGCTGGTACCAATTTACTGTATTAGTCCACTTCCATGCTGCTGATAAAGACATACCTGAGACTGGGGACAAAAGGGGTTTTAATGGACTTACAGTTCCACATGGCTGGGGAGGCCTCACAATCATGGCAGAAGGTGAAAGGCACATCTCACATGGTGATAGACAAGAGCAGAGAGTTTGTGCAGAGAAAATTACCTTTTATAAACAATCAGATCTCATGAGACTAATTCACTATCATAAGAACAGCATGGGAAAGACCTACCCCCATGATTCAATTACCTCCCACCAGGTCTCTCCCACAACACATGGGAATTCAAGATGAGATTTGGGAAGGGACACAGCAAAACTGTATCACCATAGCATATTGAACACTGAAGTATTTGGAAGTGTTTTCTTCTTTCTTTCTTAAAAAGACTTACAGTCATTTACTCAAGTAACTATACACAGAGAAAAGAGCCTGAGCATGGTTCATGAATGGGATGGTATGTAGGTACAAACAAAAAATGGATTGCTCTTGCACTACAGCTTCTATTCAAGAGTAAACCTGAAATGGCCATGAGAGACTATCTTCCCAAAGGATGGATTATTTGGGCTATACATCTATTCATCTACTTCGAACAAAGTAGTGGTAAGAAAAGTTACTTTGAATGGTAAGGAAAGTTCCAGTCTCATGGACAGTAGCGAATGACTTAGCTTGCTGGTCAGGGCCATGGAATGAGCAAGATTCCAAGATGACAGAAAGGCGTTCATGGAAAGAAGCACGTGATGGGACATGTGGATAAAGGTACAATGTGTTAGGATCTCTGTGTCACACATTAATGTTTATAAGAGATATCCACTGAAGAAGAAAAAGTAAATAACAGAGCTACAGGATGATTTCGTCAGCAGATGTCACCCAGTCTCTCTCACTGGGCACCCCAGTAAATAAAGGAAGCATGGTGGAAGAGATGGAGGCCATGCATGGGTGTAAAAGCACAGGCTTCTTCTCACATAGACTGACCTAGCTACTGATGCTTATAAATATCCAACCTGCCAGTAACAGAATGCAATGCTGAATTAGCCATATAAGAAATTGTATAATAATACACTTTCTTAAGGAGACTGATCAGAAACCTCGTGGCAAGTTGATCACATTAGGGCCTTTACATGCTAGAAAGGGCCATGTTTCATCATGACCTTTATTGACATGTATTTGGACATGAGTTTGTCTTTCCGGCCTAGTGTGTCATGCTATCACCCTCCAAAGACTCACAGAGTATCTCAGCAATTGCCAGGGGATCCCTTATAATACATTGAATGAGAGAACTCATTCTATGGCAAAAGAAGCATGGCAATAGGCACATGACTATAATTTCATGGGTTCTGTCATTTATACCACATCATCGAGAACAGGGATGTCCAATCTTTTGGCTTCCCTAGGACACATGGGAAGACAAAGAATTGTCTTGGGCCATAGACAAAATACACTAACACTAATGATAGCTGATGAGCTAAAGAATATTACAAAAAAATCTCTAACGCTTTAAGAAAGTTTATGAATTTGTGTTGGGCCACATTCAAAGCCATCCTAGGCCACATGCAGCCCATGGGCTGTGGGTCAAACAAACTTGATCTAGAAGCTGCTGTCCTGATAGAGTGCTAGAATGGTCTCCTGAAGACCTAGCAGAGGCACAAGGATGGGGTAGTATTCTTTGAGCTGTGGTATATACCTTTAACCAAGCCATTATATTGTGTCATTTACCCAATACATATAATGTATGGGTCCAGGAAACAAAGAGTGGAAGTAGAAGTGGTCCTGCTTACTATCCATTCCGCTTACCCACTTGGGGAATTTGTGCTTCCTGTCTCTTCAACTTTAGGCTCTGTAGATCTAGAATTCTTGGTTCTAAGTGGGGAAATGCTTCCATCAAAGGGCTCTTACTGGGTGCCACTGAACTTTAGGTATAGTTACATCTTAATATTTTGGGCTCTTCATGCCAGCAAACTGATAAGAAAAGAAAAATTTAATACCTCTGCCAGAAAGAATTGATCCTGATCATCTTGAGGAAGTAGGACTGACATTACATAATAATAACAGGAAGGAATATATTTGATGCTCAGGCATGCCACACAGACCAACATGATGAGGAAGATGATGAGAATCAATATTGAACTCAGGACAAACTTTGCAGTGAGAATGATAGTTTTCCTTCTTATTATTCTTACACGTTTTCCCAGAAATTGTGACTAACCAGAAAATTTGGAGAAGCTGTGCCTGGATTTAGTAAACTTAATTAGGAAGCAAGTGGATCTGAGTGTTTGGTGGATTATAGTAAATGTTCTTGGTGACACACTTCAATAGCCACTGCTCCCGTCCCACAGTTGCTGTGAGTGTTGGCTAATAACAACTCACAACTCTCAGGGAATAGTGTTTGGTAAAACAGGAGCTAAGATATTCTGGATCTATGTTCCACATGAGTGAGGGCAGATCTTGGCCAATGATTGACTGATATTGATTTAATAAATTAGCTTTGTCAATTTGCACAAGTCAGGCTGAGGTCTTGCATTGAAATGTCATTCGTCAGGACTATGGCCCACCAAATCTGCAGGAGCCTCCTAGTTTGCTTCCTTTAGTATTATTCTCCTCAAGTTCATCTTGTATACTTTGTGACATGGATCTCTTTAAGCTGCATTTTTACCATGTCACTTTTCTCTTTAGGAATCTATAATATTTGTTGTGGTGATCTGAATTATGTACACCCAAACTTTATATGTTGAAGTCCTAACCCCACAGTACCTCAGAATGTGACTGTTTTGGGAGATATGGCCACTAGAGATAATTAAGGTTAAACAAGGTCATATGAGTGGATCCTGATCCAATATAACTAGGGTCCTTGTAAGAAGAGGAAGAGATACCAGGGATGAGCCTGTGCAGAAGGGAGCCGTCTGAAAGCCCAGGAAAGGAAAAACCAAACCTGCCAACACCTTAATCGTAGACTTTTAGCTTTCAGAACTATGAGAATAAATTACTATTGTTTAAGCCACTCATTCTGTGGTATCTTATTATGGCAGCCCTAGCAAAATAATGCAGTTATTTAATGCCCACCACATTAAGACTGTTTATTATTACAGGTCAGTTTAATAAATATTAATTGAGTATAGTCACTGAGTCAAAGACTGAAGACACAAACATCAATAAGAAATGGTACTTACCTTCAAATTCTCATAGTTTGCTAGGTGAACAAATGAACTAATTACATCTTAGAAGAGAACCTTACTTTGCCAATATTTGTATTAGTCCAGCTCATAGAAAACAATTATACCTGAAGAAATTAGGAAGGGCCTCAAAAGGGGGATGACAATTGAACCTGGTCTGAAAGAATGTAAGAATAAAAGTTTAA
Source organism: Trachypithecus francoisi (assembly GCF_009764315.1). Taxonomy (NCBI): domain Eukaryota; kingdom Metazoa; phylum Chordata; class Mammalia; order Primates; family Cercopithecidae; genus Trachypithecus; species Trachypithecus francoisi. Next base: position 101,050,528 of record NW_022681454.1, read on the forward strand.
GTAGTGGAAAGTGTTGAGAGGTCTTTACATATAAAGATTAGCATGAACCTGGGTACAAATGAAAGGGAATGCATAGAGTTTCCTGAATGACTGAAGCAATTGTGTGCTCTTTCTTTATAGAGGCAACCTGATTATGCTGAATGAAAATTGCTTGTGAGGTGTCAGATGAGTAACTTCTTACTAATAATATTAGCATACTAAGGTTTGTGAATGATTCACTCACTGAAATAAAAAGGATTCAAAGCTCTCTCTCAAATAATGTGAGTCCCTAATTGAGTTCTGATATCTTTTGTACAGTAGACTTTGGTCTTGCCCAAAGTGAAGTCAAGCCTTTGTCTCTGGTTCTTAAAAGATTACCTCCAAACCATTGGAATTTCCTGAGTGATAGTAGTATGTTTATTATTCATGATGGGCCCCTTACACCACACTTGGTAGATTGTGCTAATGAGGTAACTCATGGTAGTCTCCTTGGATCACATCATATTAGCCCAACCTCTAGAGAAGGGGGAGTAAAGACTGAGCTCAACTATGTGGCAGCTTATTCAATCACTCATTGCTAAATTATGAAGCTTGAATAAAATTTCTGGACTCGCAGGTGAGATTTCCAAGTTGGTAATACTCTCTGTATATTATCACAGGTCAATGCTGGGAGGGTAGTGCATTCTGTTCAATAAAAACTTTGCATTTGAAATCCTCCCAGACTCGTCCCTATTAGTTTCCTCCTTTGGCTGGCTCTAGTTTGTATCCTGTTCTTGTAATAAGCCATAACTGTGAATGTAATAAGATCAAATGAGTTCTATGAGTCTTTAAAGCAGATTTTCAAATCTGAGGGTATTTTAAGAATACCCCTGAACATCAGTTGGTGTCAGAATTAAGGGTGTTCTTGTGTGGAATCTTGCTTCTAGTTTTGTAGTTGAACTGTAATTCCTTGCAGTTGTCAGAAGTTGTGGGCAGACTTAGCCATCTGGAGGCTTATACCTTTAACTTCACAGTATGGCTAACTATGTGTATTTTCTTGTTGGGAATAGAAAAGAGTAAATCAGGGTGTATCCACTGATAATTCTGCATAACTCTAGGTCACACATGAAAATGCCATCCATCCTGATTGTCCTGCTGAAGAAGGATGTGTGTGGGTAAATGTGGTAGAAGATGGGATAACCAAAGTAGGCATTGTCTAAATCAGTAATTTTTTTATATTATAGTATTCAAAAGGGACAGTCACATACTCTAGTTATAATTTATAATCTAGAAAAAACTCTATTGCTTTACTGCAAATACAGTATTTGAGAGAGTCCTATTGTTCTTTCTAGCTATTAGGTTTTAGCTTCTTGTTTAGTAAATGATTCTCAGTTTTTTTAAATGTATGGAATCAGAATAAAATAAGACATAATTCAGACAATTATGAAGTTTATGGAAAATGCACAACATAGGAAAGTGATTTATAAATCTTAAAATGTCACTGATGTCAGTAAATTAGAGAGGTTTTATTCCTTTTTTCCCATCAAACAGTCAGAGTTCTCCAGAGAAACAGAACCAAGAGGATATATACAGATATATGGAAAGACATTTATTATGAGGGATTGGCTTACACAATTTTAGAGGCTGAGAAGTCCCACGATGTTCCATCTGCAAGATAAAGGCCCAAGAAAGCCAATGGTGTATTCCAAGTCCAAGCCAGAAGACTTGAAAACCAGGAGGGCCAATGGTGTAAGCCTTAGTGTGAGTCCAAAGGCCCAGGAATGCCTATGACTAAAGGTTGGAGAAAATTTCTGTTCCAGCTCAAGCAGAGAGCAGATTCACCTTGCCTCCATTCTTTTGTTCAATTCAATGGATTGAATGATGCCCACATGCACTGGTGAAGGCAGAACTTCCTTACTCAGTCAACTGATTCAAATGCTAAAATCTATTCTGGAAACCATCACAGACATAGCCAAAAATAATGAATTATTAGCTATGTGACCATTGCTTACCCCAGTCAGGTTGACACATAAAATTAACCATCACAAGTTATCTGACTCAAAAACTTATTTAGCCTCTTCATACTTAGTTTTCTTGTCTGTAAAATTATGAGACCACTTCCACCCCTGTGAGTTCATCTTAAAAGAGATACTTTTATTATAATATTTCACTTCAAAATTCTTATTTTTTAATAAATTTTTTCAAAGATTAATATTCCTAATAGAAAGGAATAATGATGACACAAAATTGATCATGAGGTTTATAGCTGCCTTATTGGCCAAAACAAGCATAATCCGGGCCAAAAATATGATCAATAGTAGGAGATATATGTTGCCTAAAGGAGGGAAAGTAATATTAAATGTTTGACAAGCAAGAACTTTCCAATTAACTATTAGTGAAAATGGTAATTAAAAAATTATGTTTATGTAATAATTATATAATCTCACACATCATTGGTTGTATTTTAAACAAATGGAAGTAATAACATTGATACAGCTTCAGTTGTTTCCTTAATTTCTTCATGGGAGCCAAATTGTTGCATTTTCAGGGGAATACAGGTTATGTTTAGAGTCTGCAACCGACTATTAGTGATTCTGAGAACAATATAAATTCATATTTTCACTTAGCAATTCTTACATTTATTGTAGCTGGTTACTCTTTTGAGAGTCTTTTGCTAGTCTCTACCAAGATACCTACTCTCTATGCATGGTACAGAAACAGCTGAAGTTGGAACTGAATGGACTATGTCAGTAAGATAAACTGTAAGAAGAGATACTATACTGGAAGTCTGCCTCTCTGAACCTCCAATACCTTGTCACTGTGTATGATTCTGGAAGTTTGATAAAATCACAGTGAAGCCTCAGTTTTACTCTACTAAGGATTAAGTACCCCACCAGACCAGCAGGATTGGGATTTTTTGAAATATCTGAAAAAGCAGGAAATGCAGTATTTCTAGTTCATGTAGGTCTATACGCTGTATGAAAAATAAAAGTGCCCAACTTCAATAATTTCAGAACTAAATGACTGAAATATATTGTTTAAATTATAGCTAACTATTACCAGAGAGATTATGAAACTGTGGACATCATAATTAATCATTGAATTTAAAACTCTCAGTATTTGTCTAGACCAAATTCTTTTTTAAGAAAACCTCATTAACTAATTTCAACATTTTCTGATTTTTTTTTCTTTCTAGTATTATCTTCTGATATATACTAAATTGTAAAACTATCAAAATGTGGGCAGCAGAAGGAGAAAGGTGAGAAAGTCAAAGATCCAGAGAATGAATGATCTAGATTGCTCCTGTGCAAATGAAGATTATATTATTTTTGTGCCTTCCTTTTTCATATGTAGATGAACATTGATATATTTCTTATAGATTTATATTTTTGTCATTCATTTAATTTAAAAATTGCATTTTTATTCATTTTCTTAATGTTTTTACAAATATATACTTGCCCACTATTTTTCAGAAAACATCAGGCAGTTATAGCCAGTCTGCCAATCCCATGACCTAGAAAATTTCTGCTTTTTTAGCTTGAAGTTTCAAAGAAAAAAAAGATTAAAATAGAAAGCGAATTTTCAAACTGGTATGAATACTAATCTGGGATGACCTGTCTCTCCTTTTTTTCTTTCTAGACTATTAATGCCTCACCAAAAAAAAAAAAAAAAAAAAAAATCTCAGTCCTTTATTGTTTATTGAATCTCAGCTAACTACCAGACACTATACTATACTCTGAGAATAAAAAGTTATAAACAGCATGTCAGATCTCAAAGAATTCAGGTCTAGGTAGTAGGTAAAACCACATAAACACCTAATTGTATAGACCTAGAACAATCTGGTAGGTGGTAAAATGGAAACATTTTTAATGTGCTGGGGGATCCCAGAAGGGGGCAAATTTGGGTGGCAAAGAGGCATCAGGAATTGATTCACAAAGAGGTTGTTGTCAGGGTTGGTCCTTGGAAAACATATTGTGAATATTCAGTTGTGGGTGGGAAAGGAAAACATTTCAGGTATAAGAACTTGCATAAGCAAAAGGGCAAAGACATGGATATAAAGTTGTGCATGTCTGGGGATGTTAGGAAACAGGACATTTATGTGGGACAGAGAAAGCAGGCAGGCAAAGCAGATGGAATGAGACAAGACAAGCCTAGAAAGGCAAGAGATTGGGTCCACAATTATGCTTCATTTTTAATATTTATTTCTTACTGTATGTTTCCACATTTTGGAGCAGTTGAAAAAGTCTAGGTAAAGGGGAAAACCTAGTTTAAAATTCTTTAAACTAACCCTCACTTGTTCAATGGCATTTTAAGAAGTCTAGAAAGGCAGATACTAAATTTTCCTTAGGTCTTCTTTAGTACTGATGTGGAAAATCATGATATACTTGCAGCCTGGCTGCTACTAAAAATGACTAAGTCATTTATAAAATCTTATTAATGTTTGTTTTGATATGGCTTCTCCATTTCCGATGTTACCTAACACGCATTTCCATCTTCATAATCCAAGCCATTCTTGCTTCAAATACTATAACTAAAACAGCTTTGTAAAGAATTTCCTGATACGTAAATCTCTTTCCTTTCTATCTACAGCTACTATAACTGTTAAAAACAAAACAAAACAAAATAAAAACTTCCTCATGTGTGTCTTATATCAGAAACTTGCTTCACACACACATACACACACACACACACAATAACACACCATATTTTTTAAATTTTAAAATCTCTTTATATTTTTATTACTCATGTATCTATCTGTCTCACCACTGAGTTGTAAGCTCTGTGAAAACCCAGGTCTTTACTTATACTGATGTCAGCTCCAAGGTTCCCAGAACACTACTGAACAGACACACATTCAGAATGTGTGCTGATTGACTCTTGAATCCTTGTCCGTTTTTCCTGGCTTTTCTTTTTTGCTTATTTTAACAAAGGAATACAGAGAAAGATAAGTAGATTTAATATAAAAGTTTGTTCAAGTACCTTTGCTTTTGCTTTGTTGTGGTTGTTTTGTTGTTTCATCTATGAGTAAACATACTTAAAAATAGAGGCTGAAAGAGACGTGCAGTTAAGAGCATAAAAATTGTAAAATTCTGAGTTTCTATTCCTCTGTCTGGATAAAGTCAAATAACATTACTTTACTTATTTATGTACATACTAACTTGAAGTTCACATAAAGGAACAAAGTATCAGTCTTTTCACAGTCTTACAGGGGCTTGAGAACTTAAAGGAATTCCCAACAACAGTCAGCAAATTTGCAGTGCTTGGCCTGGTTTGGAATGTTATTAAGTGCTTTACCCTTTCCAAGTGCTTTGCAATAATTTATAAGTCACTTTTTAAAAAATCCTGAGGGGGAGGGAGTAAGTATTATGGCTATCTTTTTTAATAACAAAATATAAAAGAAGAAAGGAAGAAAGAGAAGGAAGCTTACATTCTCAGTGCTCACTACCTTCTTTCATTTTTGCTTCTCTGGCTTTAGATTCCCCACTTGGTTAATGACTTTCCAGAATACCAGGGCATATTGACATACAAACCATAAACAAGGAAGGAAAAATCACAAACTTGCCTCCCACTGCTCAGGTTTTAAAGTGGCACACCCATCATAGGCTTCTCTATTCTGTTTCTTCTGCCTAAATCACAGGAGCTTAGAGGTGCCCAGGACTACAGAGTCTGCTAATCTGGCCTCTTTCTACTCTCCAAATCAAGACCTCTCACTTGTTTTTATTTTCAGGAAAAATAGAACTGTTCTATCGTGTTCGTCCTGCTGTAACAAAATACCTGTGACTTGAGAATTTACCAGGAGCAAAATTTTGTTTTGTACTGTTCTAGAGGCTAAGTTCAAGACCACGGAGTTGGCAGTTGGTATCTGATGGGGGCCTTCTTGCTGCTTCTTATGGTAGAAGGCAGAGGAGAGTGAACCCATGTCCTCAAGCTCATTTATAAAGGCCTTCATCCCATCCATGAAGGTTCTGACCTCAGGAATTAATCACTTCCTAAAGGCCCCACTTCTTAATACTACCACATTGGCAATTGTCTCAACATACGAATTTTGGGGGGCACATTCAGTTCATAGCAGTGTTCTTTCCTAGGTGAACTTCCTTTGGCTTCTGGCTGAAGCTGTGGGTGCTGTCACCTGCTCCCCCACACTAACTTGGCAGAATGGTGGGGTGCACTTTCTGCAGGTTTGCATTCTCCCCTAGATTCACTCTTCAGCCTTCTATTTAGATTCCTCTGGTAGCTGATTTCGTAGCTTGCTCTCTCCTGATTAACTCTTCCAGGACTCTCACACCTGTTTGCTCCTCTGCTCTTGTTGTCATGGAACACCAGCTTTCTGAAAAGCTCACATAGGACTTCACTTCAGGCCTCACATAGCCATGAAACAAATTTTTGTGTGGGAGGTTCTCATGGTCTTTTAGGAAAATGTAAAATATGAAAACCCTACATGGTGATTTTTTCCTGATTAACGTGCTCTTCTTTATCTGAGGTTGTCCCTCCGTCTCAACTTATGGTTTACTTACTGACCCAATGTCTTTCCTCCCATTTTAGAATGAAAATAATTATAGGTTTAAGATAGGTATCAGGTTTTTCTTTAATAAAGAGAAGAATCATTTGTTGCTAACTAATCCTAATGAGAATTTGGGGGGATGGGGAAGGAAAGCTTCTCAGGAAACTAGAGAGCCTGGTGAAATTAGAAAGGCATCACTTCCTACCCTTAGTGTCAGGGATTTAACAGGAATTATCTCTTCTTTACTTTTCTCCCTTATAGACAATTGCTGTGAGGATAAGAAAAAGGCTGCTTTTATGCATGAGCTTAAGTCTGGATTAAGGAATGAATCATAACTGCTATTTTCTAGAGCCTCTTGTCACTGGGCAAGGCCAGGTCATACCATTTGGCTTCTATTTTATTAATCAATGAACAGCTTCAGAAAGTAGCACAAGCTGCAGCTCAGATTGGCACTTTGTCTTTATTTTTTCCCCCCTTTTTAAATAATATCCTTGTTGAGCCACCTGTGATTTTGGAATTTACTCATGTATATGTATTCATTCAACAACATTCAATAGCAAACACGTCCTCGAGTACTATGGTGACTGAGTTCGTGAATTAGTGGTTTTAATTCTTCACTCCCCTATAGTATAATGTACATTCTCATTCTTTTCATGGCTTCATGGTCAGAAGAGTGTACTTTTATGCTCCTTGTCTTTAGACTTCTCCATGTGTCTTTTTTTTTTTAATGATGGGATATAGCATACATGCCTTAAGTAAGGGCTTGAATTGTCCTTGTTCTTTTATATTGCCATGACAAGAATAGCTGCTATCCCATTATCCAATGGGCCTCAGTATGTGGTACTAGGTAGAGTCTAGGATAAATATTTGTTGAAAGTCTCATGAGTTATAGCAAAGGATAAATCATGTTATGGCTAGAATAAGGCCAATGTCACCAATACGGTTATATAAAATTGCTTGAGCGGCTGCTGTATTGGCGTCTGTTCGAGCATGTCATCAACTGATTAGTAAAAAAGATATAATTCCTACGCAGCAGGAATATATAATAATCGTGCAGCCAACAACACCACTGACAACCAGTACATGGTACAGAGATGCCCCAGCCAACTCACACATCTGCACTGAAGCAGTGCCCTCCCAGCTGAACCACAGATGTGTGAATGAAAAATAAATAAATAAAACCATTGAGTTTCGGCTTGTTTATTATGCACTGTAGATATCATTTTCACAAAGCTGAGTAATACAGGCATTTAGATAAGGACATCAGGCCTAAAACCAAATACAGAGGTTTTAACTTTTAAAATAGACTTACTATTTAGACTCACAGTTTATTAATAAAAATATATGTATAAACAAATACATTATTACGATAAAATAAATTTTGCAAAGATGTATGAAGAAGCATATGGGAGTATATAGTTGAAAATGCCTCATTCTGTCTTGAGAGGTCAAGAGAAAATTGTCCATTGAAGAAACAATATTGAAACATTTGGATCTTGGGGAAAGAGACAGTGAGAACATTTCAGGTAGGAGAATACAAACAGGAAACAACACAGCTGGTTAAATCAGACATTAACCATGTTAATACCATATAATGTTAAATCAGACATTAACATCATATCATAAAAATGATAGACAATCAAAGGGGCCATATCAGATATAGAGTAAGGAGCACTTTTGAGCACTTATTTGTAAAGGGTGCTGAAACAGGGCCGGTGTTCAGAAAAAATAGAGAGCCAGTTAACAAAAGGAAGAGAGTCCTTGTATAGCTGCCAAAATATGAATTGCTCTCATTGCTGCCAACGTGGTCAGGGATCTCAAGTGAGGGGAAAAATCCTTGAAGCATTGACCTTATTGACCTCAGCTGTAGTAAATACATGGTGAACAACTGTTTGAGGATTATCAGTTTGCAGGACTGCCAAGTCATTTGACAACTAGGAACTCCAAGTCTTGATCTAGCTTGTACCCTTAGAGATGATCTAACTCAACATTTTCATCTTGCAGATGAGAAAACTAAGATTCAGAAGACCAAAATGTACTCAAATTCAAAAACCTAAAATCAGAAACCAGGTCTGATTTATCACTCCTGACTTCTTTCTACTATACAATACATTTTCCTCCTTTAAGTTTACCAAAGCCTACAGGGAATGGGGAGATCTGCACATGTAGAAGAGTCAGAATTGAGACTTAAGAATATATGTCACTATAATAATAGAGAATTAAGAGTTAGGAGAACAGAGAAGTTCCATATGCATAGAAACATCCATGATATCATGTCATTTTCCACAGAATGTGAATGTTTAAAATTTTATAGAATGCCACCAGACAAGGTAAGCTTTAGTTTAGGAAAAGTCACTTATGTTAAATTGACTAAAAGGATGGGGTAGGAATAAATAAGAGCAGCTCCTCAGAAACACATCTAGAAGAAGCTACAACTGGCCTAACATCTTGCTTATCACCAACAGAGCAGTTGGCAGCACAATACCTTCTAAAGCCAGCACACAATGAAGAAAACTGAACAAAATAAACTGACACAATTCAGCAATATTATCTTCTGGGAAAATCCGGAAGATGTAAAGGCACAACTCTGTGCTTTCCTCCTCTTAAGAACATCTAATATCTTCTATAAGATTAAATATTTTGGCAGAAGAACCAGAATCCTCTTTTACAGCTTGATACAATTGTATCTATTCTTACAGATGATTTCAGATCCCTTCAAAGATCCCTTGGAGGGACAGAATAGATTTTTCCTAAGCCATAGAATTCCCAGTAGTACATATTATAGCAAAGGACATGGAATGAGCAACCAATTAGCATTAACTGAGCACGAGTGTGCCCAAGACAGAGCATGTGTTGTTCACTTCACATTGTCCTGAGGCAGATGTCTTGTCTTTCTCACACCTGCTCCGTGGGACTGGTGCAGATACTGAGCTCTCATCTCTAAATGAAAGCTGAGCCATCAATACATGCAGGCTTGACAAAACAAACAAACAAACAAAAACGACAACAACAACAACAACAAAACAGGGCTAGTTTAGTCTAAGGGAAAGGACCCGAGCTTTGAGTGAATTTAATGAAAACGTACAATTACGAAGAATTGTTATTTAGAATATTGACATAAGAATGGCCCCTTAAGAGAAAATAAAGGTTGAATGAAAGCATTTATTGGTGTAAAAATAAAGTGGAGAAGAGCAGGAGCATTTAAATAACATGTTTAGATCCACAGATCCAGGGATATTTCTGAGACTAAATACCTGCCATGGGTGAGACTGGTGAACTGTAGCTGGCACAGTGGCTCACACCTATAATCCTAGCACTTTGGGAGGCCGAGGCAACAGGATCACTTGAGCCCAGAAGTTTGAGAACAGCCTGGGCAACATAGTGAGACCTAGTCTCAACAGAAAACATTAAAATTAGGTGGACATGATGGTGCCCGCCTGTACTTGGTACAGCTACTTGGTAACTGAGGAAGGATGATTGAGCCCAAGAGTTCAAGGTTACAATGAGCTTTGATTGCACCACTGCACTCCAGCCTGGGTTACATAGACCAAGTTCTTGTCTCAAAAACAAAACAAAACTAGTGAACCTCAGTAGACAGTTTTTTGCCCATATTTTGAATTGTCTGCTAAATGCAACTACTTCACTATATCCAAGCTACTGGATAAACCTATCTATCCCTGAAACAACCACAGAATAGATGTACTTCCTTTAGGAAGATGTACTTCCTTTTGGATATTCTTCCTTTTGTCCTTAAGTTCAGGCCTCAGTATTCTGCTCTAATTAGTTTAACTCTCCTCAACTCCCTGTTTTCTCCAGTTTTATCTGATCCTTCTGGTAACAAGACCCACATCTTTCCCTCTACAGTGCCAACTTCATTCTGATGCTGTACATCACTCTCTAATCATTCCACTCTCAGGTAAAGTTCAGTTTATTCTACAAATACCAAAATGGGTGAATTCTCCTGTCCCCACAGCAGCCTTATGAATGATTTTCTTAGAAAGTGCTAATATTCCTCTTCCATGTACATAGCACTACCTCTTTTGGCTTTCCTTCTACTTCCCTATTTATTTTCTGTCTCTTAGATCTCATTTCCCCCCCCTCAAGATTATTCTCCATCTCTGCTCTTAAATTTATTTTTCTTATTTTTATACTTTCTTCCTTAACAGTCTAATTAATTTAATTATATGCAATTGATAGGTTAATATCTTCAGATTCGATTTCTCTTTTACATTTTTGCCCCATATTTCTAATTGTCTGCTAAATATAACTACTTGGCTATTCTATTCACACCTAAAATCCAATGAGCCAAAATGGAAACTACTGTTTTTCTCATGCAGACCCAGTTACCACTGTTTCTGTCCAAGGTGTGAACATTTTTCCTGGGTTTGAAACTTCAGCACTCTCAATGATTGTTTTATTTCTCTTGCTCCATGTACCCCACACTCTGATCCAACCACTTTCTTAGTACTTTTGAATCTACATTTTTAATGTTTCCTTCATTCACCTTCTTATCTCCAATCTCATTGCCTATGTCCCAGTTCAGGTCCTCATTACTTTTCTCTTGAGTTATTATGAGAGCATCTTAACTGAAGTCTTTTTTTGCACCAATTCATTTAAAATATGGTAAAAATATTTCTAAACAAAGAACTGCTCTGATATTGTCATTCATTTCTTCCTCTTTCCTTGTATCTGTCAATGTGGCTGTTTTATATTCCTCGGCCTAACATTTAAAGCATTCAAATCTCCATGACCTCACTCCCAAGCTTATTTCACACTAATTCTTGTTATAGAACCATAAATTAAGCTAAACTTAACCACTGGATTGTTATTTGCTAGGATATAATGTTGGAAGTTAGATCTTATTGTTATTATTATTATGTTGTTTCTGTTATTATTATGTTGATCCTTCTGGTAAATATATTTATATTTATCATCTTTATATATTCAAATTATAGTAATTTGTCAAGCTCCAGCTCATTTTCTTCCTTCTTTATAAATGCCTCCCACAACTGGAAATAATTCCCACTCCAAAATTCAATAGTGTTTTTCTATGCCTCTGTGTATTATATATTTTGACTAAGAGCATCTCTCCTACTAGACCATAAACGACAAAGGGTAAATCTATGTCTAATTAACATTGCATTTATCAGAGAAAATACTCCCGTGCCAATAACATACAATTAAGCAAATTTGTATATTTACTTAATGTACAAATTAATAATCATAGCTAACTTTTTTGGAAGGGTAGCTTCTCAGCGTTGCATGGAAGTATGTCCTATTTTGTTCTTCAATTTTTTAATTAGAAAAAAGCACTGAAATTCAAGTGGTTAAGTAAGTTGTCTAAAGTCAGAGTAAATGTCAAGACCAGACTCTCAAATTTATAATTCTAACACAGACCTCTCCCTGAGTTCCACTCCCATATACCCAATTGCTTTCTCTACATTTCCATTTGAGTGTTTAATACTCTTCTTTTGTGACAGCTTTCATACCTATCCCTTATAGTTCATTGTCTTTAATTTGGGTCTAGCTTAGCATGCCCTCATATCATATCAAGGCTACTGAATTTGTTTAATGACTTGCTCCTTTAACCCATACTTTTTTAATAATTCAATTTGTCCTACATTTATCTTTCTAAATCACTTCCTGTAATACTATCACTATCCTGCTCTAACATTTTCAAAGGCTTCCTACTGACTATAAAAATAAGTCCCATTTTCTCTGTCTGGCAACCAATAAAATCCACTAATTGGCCTCAATCTATGTCTCCAGTAAAATGCTCCCTAACATGTAGCCTCTACACCCAAACAAATTAATCTCTTCATTGCATTTGAATATACCATGTGTATCTGTGTCCCTTTTCAGAAATTATGTGTAAGATTTGGCTTTATTGGAACACATTCCTTATTCCTATCCACTTATTAAAGTCTAAAGTATCCGTACTATTTATCTATCAAACTAGCATTCTTTTTGTGGGGGAGAAAGAAGAGGGGAAGGATGATTCCTCAGAGACTGCCCAAGGTAAACTGGCATGTACAATTAACCTACTTAATACCCACATACTTTCAACATCTATATCAAATCTCACCTCTTCTAAAATTTTCAGACTCACGGCCTTTAGTTTTAGTGATTTTTTTTTCTTTTAGAGCACTGTTGTGTCATAGTAAATCATATAAAAGTCAACATCCTAAGACAAAGAGCTGAATCCTGTCTCCTCTACTTAATAACTATGTGATCATGCAAAGACCTCTTAAATTCTTGGGAAGTTTTATTTGTAAATGGAATTATTTCTCTAATTTCTTCTTATTCCTATAGTAGGATAATACATCTACATCCTTTCCCTTGTAACTTTGTAGTATCTGTCACTGTGGATGAAACATAATTTTGTTTCTGATGGATGTTGGCCTCAGCTATGTGACTTGGTTTAGTTAATAAGAGGTTAAGAAACATGACATAATCAGAGGCTTTAAATGGGCATCCATGATTTAGTTTGTCTATTTGTGCTTCTGTAAGTCACTCTGAGGTTGACATACCTGAGGAAGTCATTGTTTCTTTATCCTGTGCCTTGGAATAAAGACGTATGAAGTGAAACCACTCCAGCTGGAAGCTTGGGGTCAAGTATGACCCATCCAAGTCAAACAGAGAAGATTAGGAAACCAATGTGAACCTACAGATCAAAGACCAGAAGAAAAAAGGGAAGTAGTAGTTATAAGCCACTAATATTTGAGGTTCTTACATAGCCCTTTTCCAGGACAAGCTAACTGATATGACTATCTCACATATTTTTGTGAGACAAATGATAGATGTAAGTGAAGATGATTTCAGAAATTACAAAATGCAATACAAATGATATTTGAGTATTGCTACTCAGTATTATGAATTTGTATCCATTTCTTGTTTCCTTATCTAAATTTTAAATATGAGAGAGATAAACTATTATATGAGAAATAGAATCATTAGATAATTAGATAAGAGATAATTATATTTCTTGTATTTGCCAAAATGCCCTACATGATGCCTTATACAAAGTAGGTACTGAAGAAGTATTAACATTGCTGCTGTTAACATGCCTCCCAAGTATATTTTGTTTATGTCTTTGTTTTTGTTCTTTTAGTTCTTCAGTTTTTGACATTTTCATGGTAGTATAAGATATTAAGAGGGTGTATTATCAAATCAAACTACTGATTTCAGAAACTGCCTCAAACTCTTATTATCTATCGGGTCTTGGGCAAACTGCTTAAACCCTCAAAGCATTAACTTATTTATTTATAAGAATAATATTATTACTAATAATACATTCATCAACTAAAATTAATAACAATAATCATTTGGCAGTGATTGTCACATCATAAAATACCCAGTAAATAGCAGCTTTTATTATATTTTTAATATTTTAAATGTTCCTTTCTCCTCTCCAGAAATTTCTAAACAAACTTCTCAGACCATCTTATCCTTCTCTAACCTAATATAATTCTTCTAGATAGACAGAAACACACACAGAGATATGCACGCACGCACACACACCTCTTGCAGGGTTTTCCATAAAAAAGTGGGGAACAGGAAAAAGTGATCTTAAGAACTCTGTGTTTTCTCTCTGCTTTCTGGTCATCTACTTGATGTTTCCAATGCCCCTCAAACAATTTCTATTCCTATTCACCTAACTAATGCTGAACCATCTTCAAATTTCTACTTAGAGGACACTGACCCTGGAGAGGATTTCCCAGACTCCTCAAGGCTAAGCTGAACATCCCTCTTATAAACAGCTTTCATAAATTCATGATTGAGGGCACTTAGAACTGCTTTTTGACTTGTCCATTTTTAAAACTGTACTATAAGTTATTTGAAGGCATAGACTGTGTTCATCACTTTCACTAGAACCTGGCACAGTCCTGGCACATATTAATCACTTAAAGGTACAAGATAAAAGAATAAAAATGAAGAAAGAAAGGAAGAGAACAAGGGGAGAGAGAGAGCGAGAGAGCATAGACTGTGTTCATCCTTTTCACCAGGACCTAGCACAGTGTTGGCACATATTAAGCACTTAAAGATATAAGATAAAAGAAGAAAGAAGAAAGGGAATGGGGGGGGGGGGCGCGGAGAGAGAAGGGAAGAAAGAAAGAAAAAGGTTACTTTTGTTTTTTTGCTTTTCAGAAGAGAATGTTAAAAGAGCAAGACAATTACTATAACATCATCAAAACTCATTTTCCATCTAAATCTACATTTTGTTTGAAATCACATGTCAGTGTGTTCCCTTCCACTCATCAGAGTAACAGGCTATTTAAAAACACCAACTCATCATAAAACCTATTTGAAACAAAATGGAATGAATAGAGTAAGGTGGATTTCTATTCTTTTCTTCCTTATTCTCCTTCTTGCTCATTTTAGAAAAAGGCTCTTCTTATTCACTAAAAACCCTTCAGCAAGAAACAAATATAGAATATTTATCTCATCTACTTTTTAAAATTAAGAACAAGAAATTTAAGTAATCATTTATTTAAAATATTTACTTGTGCTTTATATTTCTGGATAGGAATTAGAGATAACAAGTCTAGATCTGGTTAACAATGAGTAAAAACATGAAGATAAAAATGGAGAAATTGATTAAAAAGTAGACAATACAAAGGAAAGAAGGAATACAAGAAACTTTAGAGTAATGTCTCTTCATAGCACTTCTGTTTTAATCCTAAATTCTAAATATCCCCCTCTGGGCATGAGGAGAAGGAAGGTCTACATGATTCTAAAGTATTCTCTAATACTGAGGAACAGGACTGGAATGATATCCCTCTGGAGTTTGATAAAATCTAACTGAAATTAAAATATGGTTATCAAACCAGCAATTCACCATCTTTACTTAAAGGAATAATAAGTCAGGTGTTAATAACATAAAGTAATAGTTTCCATTGTTCTTAATTTAAGTCGACAAGTATTAGATACAGCTTATCTGTGCTGCCTTTTATTTTCAAATAACTGCCTTCAAAAATTATTCAAAGAGTTCAAAGAAGAAAAAGTTGCAGAAAGAGTTGGATAAACAGACAAAAAAGAAAGAAAAACAGGGAAAAGCCAGTCAACTTAGCAACTTTAATTGTCCATGTGGATTATAACAGTGGATTTGTCTCAGTTAGAACTACCCAGTGCACTGGCCATAAAATACACAGAAAATTATTAGGGGTGTTGTTGTTGTTGTATATTAATTTCTGCTATATAGATAGACTCAGTTCTCTTCCCATACTTGTCTGATATATGCCTGGCAAACAGAAGTCTCTCAAGAAATGTTAGTGAATGAATAAAAACAAGATTGCATAAATAATCTCCTTATTTATCATCAGGGCCAGGGCTATTGCTGAGTCCCCAATTTATACCCAAAGTTGATTCCTCTGAAACAATGACACTTAATGTAGACAGCCTCCCGGAGAAGAGGAGACAGCTCCTGTCTGTTATGTGACTGTAAGCCACTTGTCCAAACCAATTCTGCAGCAACAAGTGCCAAGTAGATTGGGAAAATGTACAGATGGCTGCCTGCATGCATCACTGGATTGGGCTGCCACCACGGCCCATTGTTTTATTTATTACTGACAAAGTAATTAACTGCCTGACTCCTTCTTTTTAAATTGGTCATCCTTAATGGACAGCTGCACTGGGGGGGTTGTACTAATCATGTCTTTGACCGGAGCGAGCTCCACAACCCCACTGCAGCAACTAGAGCCTTTGTGAGGTCATCCCTTTGCTGCTGGACAGAAACCCATGCTTCCCTCTCCCCAGGGTCTTTTAACAGACTTCCTCACTCCCAGAAAATACACAGCATTTTTTTTTCTGAGAGCTTCTTTTTCTGAAGTATAATACAATGGTAAAATGTCATTTTTTAGTTTGTTTTCTATGTAATAATTTCTTTTTTGTTCAAGTAATAATTTCTTAAATACAAACTGAAAAAATGACTTTAATAATAGTTGTGGAAGAAGATTGCAATAATCTCAGTAGATATTACCCAAATTATAAGGAAGCTAGAGGTCACGTGAAGGCATCAAAAGCTGTTTCAACTCACTTCTCTGTCAGCAATCAAGTATTTATTTTTATTTCTATAGCACAAAGAATGATCTTTATTTTTTCTACAGTAAAATGAATATTAGATGCTTGCAGAATATTTTACATCACAGAATGCTAAAGATATTTTTATAGTGAGAATGCCTAATATATCAAGCTCAGGCTCATTTGTTAGTAATACAATACTAGATTCACGGCATAGGCAAAATTCTTCCTAGGGGTCTCATGCTTGTCTTTTCTTACCTGTGAAATGAAAGCCATTGTTCTTTCCTGCCCATACTTCTTCTTGACCTAAGTAACTTCAACTCTGTTCTTTAGGATTTATTCTATAAAATCAGGGGACTGGACATAGAGAATCTCTAATAATCTGTGACTATCTGGATATTGAGGCAAATAAAAATTATAATATATTACTTAAAATAATAAAAACTGTGAATATACAATGTAAGGGGCATGTATTAATTACAAATACAAATAAATCTTGATTTGTTTTTATTATCACAAATATCAGTGTCCGTGATTTCAGTTTGCTTGTGAAAAAGTCTTTTACATATTCCTTTCTGTGCTTTGCTAATTTTCCATTCTGTATTCCAAGGCAGACCAACAGATTGCAACAAAATCGGGTTAAACATTGATCTTCCGCCCTGACATTGCATTAACGTTTGTAATAAACATCTTCACTGTGTCAACCAGCACTGTGTTTACATATAGAACCCAGCAGCCAATTGTCTTACTTCTTTTAGGTGCTTTTGAATTCCAGAAGGAATCTTATCTGGAAGACTAGAATCATGCATCTGGCATGCCTTTCAATTTTGTATTTCAGATTAACTGCTCCTTTTCCTTCACGTTCTTAAGGTCTAAGACATTTCCTTCCCAATTCACTTGGTAAGTGTCTGCTCAGGCTGTTATTCTATAATGAATTCGTGTCTTTTCTCCTATTTTTCCTCTGCTGCCCTTGTTATCTGGAGTCAGGATTCTGAGCTCTGACCTCCCTCCTTGTCATGTTGCCTGAGGAGAATAGCAGACAGACCCTCAGACCTCAAATATTCTAGATTTTGAAGACCCAGCTTTGGCTGAGAGGAGGCCAGCATTGGAGTGCAAGTAAGCACTGATATATATATATTTACTTACAGTCTCTGAAAATTAACTATTTCTGTTCAGGTTCAGGGACTGACTGAAACTATGAGCCAATAGATGTGCCATCCATTACTGATAAAATATTCTCTATTTTTGAATGTTATGAAGAATACACATTTAGGAATCGGTTTTCATGTCTGCAGATAGGGTCCATGCTGCTTGCTTCACTGAAGCAACACGTAGAAGCTGACTACCAAAGGAGAAGGTTGAGGAGAAATTGCTCCATGAGATAAGGCATCGCATTTATCCCTGAATGATTCTCTCTCTCCAAATGCACAGAAACATGTCAAAAAGTGTGGGATTAGGGTCTCTAAAGGACATGTAATACCTCATTCCTGGAATGTGGTCTAAAATGAAAGGGTCAAAATCGATGGTCAAATCACAAAATGTATTCCTAGAGTCTTATTTTAGTAAATATGGAGAGATCTGCAAAAGTTGTATGCCTGGGGAAAAAAATCCCATTCAGACCAACTGATCCAGACCAATTAATGACAACTCAGAGTCGTAATAATGAAAAATTCATTAGACTAACTCCCATAATTTGCTAAAAGGGTATTTATACAAAACACTGTACTAAGTATATAACACAGTATCTCATTGTGTGATCCTTATAATAGCTCTATGAGGTACATGTCATTATTCCTATTTTTTAGACAGAAAAGTCTCTGATAAATAACTTGTCTAAAGTCACATATTTACCACATTTACCAGAGTTATAACCCAAATTGGTCTGACTCTAAAAGCTCTTAGCCATTCAGTCCTATTGCAAAATAAGCACACCAGTGGAGAGCAATAGAGACTGGCAATGCAGTCATGATGGGAGCCTGTCATTGGATCTCATGTATGCAGAGGTTCCTCCTTCCAGGAGAGCTTTGCCCTTGTCCTCATTAACTTTTATGTCAATATATTCAATGCATTGTATTGGATTTCTAGATTGGGAGCTAAAAAAAGAAAAGATTTCTAAATATCAGCTATCTTATTTTACCAGCTTGCTTAAACAAGTTACAGAATATCTCTATTCATAATTTTTTTACCTAAAAATAGGAATAAAACTACTCTTCAATATGTGATTTTTAAAAACAATGATAAAATCAAAGGAATTTAGAATAATCCTTGCACATATTGGGCACTTAGAAAATTTTGCTTTCTTACTGACTCCCTTCTCCTTAACATTTCAATTTTGCACAATGTCTCATGGCCTCTTCAGAGCAGAGACTATGTAGTATTTGCCTTCATATCTTCAGAAAAAATGCTTAGCATATAGTCGGTGGACAATTACTGGAAATGATTTAGAGACATTGAGAATTACTTCCTTTGAAATTTTAAGAGATGTGGTAAAACTTTGGTTTCAGAATATATATTTATTGATTTTTCAAATATGTATTTTTCTTATATGTTATGGTCAACCTCCTGGGATCTTTAGAAAAGAAAATTTTCCAGTATATATATATATTTTTATTTTTAATCTCAGGCCAAGATAATTAGAACACTCCGTAAAATTACATAGGTATATCTGATAAAGCCCATACTGTTTTTCCATATAAGTATAAAACTGATAAAGGCCATACTCCGTTTTTCCATATAAGTGTAAAACTGTTGTATAAAAAATTACCTTCTGGCTAGGTGTGGTGGCTCACCCCTGTAATTTCAGCACTTTGGGAGGCCAAGGCATGAAGATCACTTGAGGCCAGGAGTTCAAGGCCAGCCTGGCCAACATGGCGAAACCCCCTTCTACTAAAATACAAATATTAGCCAGGCCTGGTGGCGCGTGCCTGTAATCCTATCTACTGTGTAGGCTGAGGTGGGAGAATTGCTTGAAACCAGGAGGTGGAGGTTGAAGTGAGCCAAGATCATGCCACTGCACTCTAGCCTGGGCAACAGAGCAAGACTCTGTCTCAAAAATATAAATAAATAAATTACCTTCTAAAATGTTATCCTCTTCACTCAAATATATACAGTAAAAGATGTCTGTCCAATAGTATAATATATTTTGTTTAGCAAAAATACATTAGTCAATTATTTATCTTAAATTTCCTTTTTCCTCCTCCGTCTAACATGTTTATTTTTATACTGGACTTTGGTCTATCCATTTCACATATGGCTCAACTATTTCCTATATAGATAGTTCAGTATCTGTTAGCTGCATAGCAACCTAATCCCAAAATGGTGTTTTAACGTTTCCGCGCCATCTCTGAGTTGTTTGGACTCAGCTGGATGGGTTTTCTGCTTCTTATGATGTCAGCGAGGGCTATAGTTATCTGAGGTCATGGGTGGCCTACAACATCCAAGATGGCTGCCTCCTATAACTGGCAACTGATGTAAGCTGTTGGTTGAGAGATGCTAATAAGCAGGTCTCCTAAGTTTTCCTTGACATGATCTCTCCATGTGGCTGGTTTCTGAGAAGGAGTACCCAAAGGGTGAATGTTTGAAGGGAAGGAAGCAGAAGCTAAAAGTCTCTTAAGGCCTCCTTTCTGTGCATTCAGTTGCTCAAAGGCCAAGCAGATGCAAAGGAGGAGAAATAAACAATCCTGTTGACCTGATGTGCATTAAAGAGAAGAAACTGGTGGGTCATTTCTAAAGACTGATTATTAAATATAAATAGTTATCCTGTTATATTTTTTCGTAAATGATTTCCTTGTCCATTCTACCACTATAAATTTTTCTTCTATATGTGAGAATTTAAAATCTGTGGTTTCTTTCTATGTACTAATCTACATATAGTTGTGTTTATCATTTGTCTTTGATGAATATATTATATGATACTCAAAACCTGATATACCATTAAACATTTAAATAAATATTTCACATTTTAGAATTCTGAGTTCTAACTCCTTCTTTATCCTCTGCATTAGAATTAGACAAAAGCACTCAGATTTAAAATATACTAAATGAGGCAGTGGGAGAGGTAGGTGGTAAAATAAAGTTTTTTTGTTAGTCTTATTTTTCTCTTTTTGTTCATACATTTTGAGCTCTCAAAGTAGCTGCAAAATGCTTTATTGCATTGCTAATATATGCTTAATTTTTAAAAAATCCAAACTCTACCAAATTTAGCTAAATGAAATAATTATATGTTATATTGGGGTGTAAGAGGTGGGGAGAAGGAGCACATTCTTTTTTTTTTATTTTTTTATATTATACTTTAAGTTCTAGGGTACATGTGCATAACGTTTATATCATGTATAACTCCCCAATGCAATCCCTCCCTCCTCCCCCCTCCCCCTGATAGGCCCCAGTGTGTGATGTTCCTCTACCCGAGTCCAAGTGATCTCATTGTTCAGTTCCCACCTATGAGTGAGAACATGCGGTGTTTGGTTTTCTCTTCTTGTGATAGTTTGCTAAGAATGATGGTTTCCAGCTGCATCCATGTCCCTACAAAGGACGCAAACTCATCCTTTTTGATGGCTGCATAGTATTCCCTGGTGTATATGTGCCATATTTTCTTAATCCAGTCTGTCACAGATGGACATTTGGGTTGATTCCAAGTCTTTGCTATTGTGAATAGTGCCGCAATAAACATACGTGTGCATGTGTCTTTGTAGTAGAGTAATTTATAATCCTTTGGGTATATACCCAGTAGTGGGATGGCTGGGTCATATGGTACATCTAGTTCTAGATCCTTGAGGAATCGCCATACTGTTTTCCATAATGGTTGAACTAGTTTACAATCCCACCAACAGTGTAAAAGTGTTCCTATTTCTCCACATCCTCTCCAACATCTATTGTTTCCTGACTTCTTAATGATTGCCATTCTAACTGGTGTGAGATGGTATCTCATTGTGGTTTTGATTTGCATTTCTCTGATGGCGAGTGATGACGAGCATTTTTTCATGTGTCTGTTGGCTGTATGGATGTCTTCTTTTGAGAAATGTCTGTTCATATCCTTTCCCCACTTTTTGATGGGGTTGTTTGTTTTTTTCTTGTAAATTTGTTTGAGTTCTTTGTAGATTCTGGATATTAGCCCTTTGTCAGATGAGTAGGTTGCAAAAATTTTCTCCCATTCTGTAGGTTGCCTGTTCACTCTGATGGTAGTTTCTTTTGCTGTGCAGAAGCTCTTTAGTTTAATTAGATCCCATTTGTCAATTTTGGCTTTTGCTGCCGTTGCTTTTGGTGTTTTAGACATGAAGTCCTTGCCCATTCCTATGTCCTGAATGGTACTACCTAGATTTTCTTCTAGGGTTTTTATGGTATTAGGTCTAACATTTAAGTCTCTAATCCATCTTGAATTAATTTTCGTATAAGGGGTAAGGAAAGGATCCAGTTTCAGCTTTCTACTTATGGCTAGCCAATTTTCCAGCACCATTTATTAAATAGGGAATCCTTTCCCCATTTCTTGTTTTTCTCAGGTTTGTCAAAGATCAGATGGCTGTAGATGTGTGGTATTATTTCTGAGGACTCTGTTCTGTTCCATTGGTCTATTTCTCTGTTGTGGTACCAGTACCATGCTGTTTTGGTTACTGTAGCCTTGTAGTATAGTTTGAAGTCAGGTAGTGTGACGCCTCCAGCTTTGTCCTTTTGACCTAGGATTGTCTTGGCAATGCGGGCTCTTTTTTGGTTCCATATGAACGGGCAAAAACTGGAAAAATTCCCTTTGAAAACTGGCACAAGACAGGGATGCCCTCTCTCACCACTCTTATTCAACATAGTGTTGGAAGTTCTGGCTAGGGCAATCAGGCAAGAGAAAGAAATCAAGGGTATCCAGTTAGGAAAAGAAGAAGTCAAATTGTCCCTGTTTGCAGATGACATGATTGTATATTTAGAAAACCCCATCGTCTCAGCCCAAAATCTCCTTAAGCTGATAAGCAACTTCAGCAAAGTCTCAGGATACAAAATTAATGTGCAAAAATCCCAAGCATTCTTATACACCAGTAACAGACAAGCAGAGAGCCAAATCAGGAATCAACTTCCATTCACAATTGCTTCAAAGAGAATAAAATACCTAGGAATCCAGCTTACAAGGGATGTAAAGGACCTCTTCAAGGAGAACTACAAACCACTGCTCAGTGAAATCAAAGAGGACACAAACAAATGGAAGAACATACCATGCTCATGGATAGGAAGAATCAATATCGTGAAAATGGCCATACTGCCCAAGGTTATTTATAGATTCAATGCCATCCCCATCAAGCTACCAATGACTTTCTTCACAGAATAGGAGCACATTCTAAACTTTTCTCTTTTCTAAATTTGTCTGTGAGAGAGCACCAATTAAGAGTCAGAATTTCTAACTCCAGTGTGGATGGACTTTACTGGAGTAACTATTAAACAAGATACATCACAAGTGTTACCATGATAATCAGGTGAAGTTATTAAATAGAAAAGAACATATTTCCGTCTTTTATAAGAAGAAATACATCATTTCCATGGAGAAATGAAGGAACTCTCTGAAGCCTGGAAACCCCTGAGAGGGGAGCACATGTATTATTCTAGATCAGGACTAAACATTCCAGCATGGAGGATGACCTCATGTGATCTCCCTGTCAAAAGGTATGTAAAATCAAATGTTATAACTATGAATTTGACATTAACCATGGGAAAATTTAAGACAAATGAAAGTTATACATTATTGATGAATCTCTTTGGGAAACTTGTTGAAGTTATATGTCATTGTTTCATTCACTAATCAGACAGTAAGGTTATTGGGTCATTAATGGTAGGTATACTTAGCAAACAGTATTCCTATTGTGTAAGTTCTTTTTGTGCCTTTTCTTGTTATTAGATAAATTATACCTGGGTATTCTTTAAATGGGAAATTGTCTGCGCTCGTGTAATTGAAGCAACATTACATCTGTTAATAGAGAGCAGAAGGTATAATCGGAATTTTGTTAAAAGTGGAAAAGAAGGAAATTAATATTCTTTTTGTTTTTAGACATGCAATCTATGTATTAAGACATTGTTGATAGTAAGTACACACTGCTTGGCATTGATTTCTTCCTTGCTGCAAGGAGGTGGACCCAAGGTGAATTCAAAGATGGAACACAGGAAATTAGAAGTAAATATAGTGAAAGGCAAGAATTTGATTTGATGAAACTCATCACTAAATGATGAAACTGATCACTCAACATATGTTATTACTAGAGCTTTTTAGTAGAGATACGATACTATCGGTGTGAGCCAATATAAAATTGCATTGTAATAAAGAGCACTGGATCTGAAATGAGACTAGTTACTATCTCAGTGTTTCTTTGAATATCTTTAAGGTAGGAGTAAAAACCGAATATGATGTAAGGTACATGAGAAAAAATTGTCATGATATTTAGGAGTTTTAGTAATAATTATATAAACATTAATGTTTCTGGGTAAGTTTCACAAAAGAGAAAATCTTGTAAGAAGCTAAAAGGGGTAAGAAAACCTTTCCTATAAAGGAACAAGGATGAGAACTATAGCAAAATTTCATCAGAAATCATGCAAGCAAGAAGAAATTAAAGTTAAATATTTGAATTGTTAAAAAAAAAAAAAAAAAACAACCTAAACTTCTGTATCCAGTAAAAGTAACCTCCCAAAGTGAAAAAGAAAGAACTTTCTCAGACAAACAAAAACTGAGGTAATCCATTTTCAGTAGACTTCTACTACAACGTGTTAAAAGATGTTCTGCAGGAGAAGGAAAGTGATATAATATAGAATCTCAAATTTACGTAAACAAAGGAAGAAAACCACAGTAGTCCATAAAACAAATCTTAAATTTAAGACAGTAGGGATTATATCAAATAACTTTTCTGAGCAAAATGGTATAAATCTAGAAATCAACAACAACAAAAACAAAAAATTAAACCCTCAGAAACTTTACAAATACATGAAAATTAAACAACACGGGTCTATACAACCAATGGGTCAATAAAAATGTTAAAAGAAAGATTAAAATTTTTACTAAGACAAACAAGAATGGAAGCAGATCATATCAAAACCTATGGGACACTGCAAAAGCAGTTCTAAGATGGAAGTTTATAGCAAAAACACCTATATCAGAAAAAATAAAGATTTCTAATAAACAACCTACCAATGCACCTCAAGGAACTAGAAACACAAGAACAAACAAAACCCCAAACTGGTAGAAGAAAGGAAAGAATAAAACTAGAGACTTAAAGAATAAAAATAGAGACTTAAAACAATTTAAAAGAACAATGGAACAAAGATTAGGTTTTTTAAAAAGATAAACAAAATGGACGAACCATCAGTTAGATTAACTTGGAAAAAGGAGAGAAGATTCAAATAAAAGTGGCCGGGCGCGGTGGCTCAAGCCTGTAATCCCAGCACTTTGGGAGGCCGAGACGGGCGGATCACGAGGTCAGGAGATCGAGACCATCCTGGCTAACATGGTGAAACCCCGTCTCTACTAAAAAATACAAAAAACTAGCCGGGCGAGGTGGCGGCGCCTGTAGTCCCAGCTACTCGGGAGGCTGAGGCAGGAGAATGGCGGGAACCCGGGAGGCGGAGCTTGCAGTGAGCTGAGATCCGGCCACTGCACTCCAGCCTGGGCGACAGAGCGAGACTCCGTCTCAAAAAAAAAAAAAAAGAATTAAAAAGTAGACATTACAACTGATACCACAGAAAAACAAAGAATCATGAAATTATTATGAATGACTAT
This sequence comes from Trachypithecus francoisi, assembly GCF_009764315.1. Taxonomy (NCBI): domain Eukaryota; kingdom Metazoa; phylum Chordata; class Mammalia; order Primates; family Cercopithecidae; genus Trachypithecus; species Trachypithecus francoisi. Next base: position 101,075,742 of record NW_022681454.1, read on the forward strand.
AAGTCAACAAATTTAATAACATATAAGAAATGGGTACATTCTTGTACACATACAAGCTACCGAGATTAAATTATAAAGTAGAATATCTGAACAGATCGATGAGTGAGGAAATTGAATGAGTAATAAAAAATCTCCATCAGAGAAAACCTTAGAACATGATGGCTTTACTGCCAAATTCCATCAAACTTTTAAAGAACTAATACCAATTATACCCAAACTATTCCAAAATATAGGAGAGAATACTTCAAAATTCAATTTATGAGCTCAGCATTACCCTGATTCCAAAACTGAAATAGGACACAACAGAAAAAAAAATCACAGACTCATATCCCTGATGAACAAAGATGCAAAAATTCTCATTAAAAAGATCATTTACTATGATGTAGTGGGATTCATCCCAGGGATACAAGTTAATAAGTATAATCCACCACTTTAACAGAAAAAAAGACAAAGAACATATAATAATTACAATAGAAAAACATTTGACAAAATTCAATATCCCTTCATGTTAAAAGCTCTCAACAAATATCTATCTATGTCTAGATATAGAAAGTATGTATTAAATACCTCAACAAAATAAAGGCCATATATGCCAAACTCACATCTAATATCATGCCTAATGAGGAAGAGCTTAACAAATTTTCCTCTATGATCAGGAGAATGTTTTTCTGCTGTGATAAGCTAAAATTTCTATTATTTATTTAATTCTTCTCATGCATTTTACTCAGTCCAGTTCAGTGATGAGAATGTTTATTCTATAGTGCTTGGAACATCTGGATAACTACATACATGAATTAAAGTCACAGAGCACTTAATACAAATTTTCTACAAAAATAGGACATTTTGTTTATTAAAATTTTACAGATAGGCATACAAGACTACAACAAATAACTGAAGTGAAGGTCTACAGTTTTTAAGAAGTCAGATGGGCTGGTCACATAGGCTCACGCCTGTAATCCCAGCACTTTGGGAGGCTGAGGCAGGTGGATTCCTTGAGCTCAGGAGTTCAAGATGAGCCTGAGCAAATGGTGAAACCCTGTCTTTGCCAAAAATGCAAAAACAGTTAGCTGGGCTTGGTGGCACACCTGTGGTCCCAGCTACTCAGCAGGCTGAGGTGAGAGGATGATTTGAGCCCAGGGAGACAGAGGTTTCAGAAAGCCGAGATCACACCACAACACTCCAGGCAGGTGACAGAGTGAGACCCCAGCTCAAAAAGAAAAAAAAAAAAAAAAAAGTCAGATGGTTATCTTACTCCAGGCTTTGTATATTCTGGTTCAGGGGTTATGGAGGAACATGGCCAATGTGAGAAACAACAGCAACTGTAAGCCCTTGGCAACACACTAAGAATATGGTTCCCCTTAATACGGAATCCATGGATACAGAAGCTGCAGCCAGCACACTTTATTTCTGTTAGTCATACTCTGTATAATTGATTTGTAATCTTTTCGGGGGCAGGATAACTGTGGAGAAATTTTAATAAACTGGACTGATCTACTGATAAGGAGAAGGTCAGCCTTATCCTCACAAGTAAGCCCCCACACACTGGTACTGCCAATTAACTAAGAAGAACCATGTCTCTATGCCAAGTATCCCCTGCTGAGTAATCCCTTCCACTGCCCCAGCATCTGAAATGAGGATGTGGATATTCAGCTGAGCAGGACAAGGATACCCACTTTCACTACTGCTATTCAGCATAATACTGTAAGTCTTAGCCAGAGCAACTAGATGAAAGAAACAAAAAGAAAACATCCAAATTGCAAAGGAGGGTTCAAACTGTTCTTGTAAAATTCATATGAAACTACAAAGACCCTGAATAACCAAAACAGTCCTAAGCAAAAAGAACAAAGCTGGATGCATTACACTACCTGAGTTCAAAATATAATACAAAGCTATAGTAAACAAAACAGCATGGTACTGTCATAAAAACAGACACATAGACTAATGGAACCAAATAGCCTGCCCAGAAATAAATTAACACATCCACAGCCAACTAATTTTCAACAAAGGTACCAAGAACATACATTGAGGGAAAGACAATCTCTTCAATAAATAAGTGTTGGGAAAATTGAATATCTACATGTGGAAGACTATGACTAGACCACTACCTCTCAACATATACAAAATCAACTCAATATAAATTAGACTTAAATGTAAAACTAAAAACTATGAAACAACTACAAGAAAACGTAGAGAGTAAGCTTTATGAAATTGGGCTGGGAAAGAGTTTTATTTTTTTAATAAGGCTGCAAAGTCACAGGCAACAAAAATAAAAATAGACAAATGGAATTAAATCAAACTCAAAAGCTTTTGTACAGCAAAGAAAACATTAACACAGTAAAGAGACAACCTACAGAAGGAAAGAAAATAGACAAAAACTTTATGTCTGACAAGAGGTTAATATCCAGAATGTATGAAACTTAAACAACTCAATAGAAATAGAAAAAATAACATAATAAATAATTGGGCAAACTTTAATAGATATTTTTCAAAAGAAGACATGCAAATAGCCAACTGGTATATGAAAAAATGCTCAGTGTCATTAACACAAAGTAAACCCACAATGAGATACCACCTTACTCCAGTTGGAATGGCTAATACCAAAAATATAAAAGAAATCAAGTATTGGCTAAAATGGTGAGAAAAGGAAACACACACTCTTGGTGAGACTATAAACTAGTACAGCCGTAATGGAAAACAGTATGTAGGTTCCTCAATAAATTAAACACAGAATTACTATATGATTCAGAAATGCCACTACTACATGTATATCCAAAGGAAAGGAAATCAGTATGTCAAAAAGATATTTGCACTCTCGTGTTTATTGCAGCACTAGTTACAATAGCCAACATATGAAATCAACCTAAAAGTTTAACAACAGATGAATGGATAAGGGAATTGTGAGATATATGTACACACACACACACAATGGAATATTACTCAGCTATGAAAAAGAATAAAATCCTGTCATTTGTGACAACAGGGATGAACCTGGAGGATATCATGTTGAGTGAAATAAGCCAGAGACTGAATGACAGATACTGCATAATCTCACTAATATGTGGACTCTTTTTTTAAAAACTTGATATAAAAGCAGAGTAAAACAGTGGTTACTAGAGACTGGGAAAGAGAGGAGGAATAATAGAATGGTAAGAAGTTGATCAATTAGTACAAATTTTTAATTAAATAAAAAAATGAATTGGGTTGTTCTATTGTCAAATAGGATGACTATGGTTAATATTAAAATATTCCATATCACAAAACACTTAGAAAAGAGGCTTTTGAATATCCTCATCACAGAAAATGCATGAGATGATGCACTAATTGCCCTGATTAGATCATTATACAACATAGATATATATCAAAACATCACATTGTACCCTGTAATATGTACAATTACAATATGTCAAAAATAAAAAAAATAAATTTTTAAAAACATTTAAAAAGTAAATAATAGTAACATTGTATTTAATAATTATATCATGAACAAGTGAAAGTAATGACAGCAATGTTGTTACAAGGAATATATTTTAAATATAAACATTCAAATAAATTAAAAGTAAAGGGAAGAGCAATTATATATCATGCTAGCACTAATTAATGGAAAGTTGGAGTAGCTATATTAATTTCAGACAAAAGCAGATTTTAGAATAGGGAAAATTATCAGGGATAAACAGGAGCACTACATAATGATAGAAAGGTCAATACTCTATGAAGACATAACAATTTTTAATGTGTATGCACCTAACAATAGAGCATCAAAATATGAGATAAAAACTGTTAAAACTATGAAAAGAAATGGACAAGTCCACTATTATAGCTAGAGACTTCAAAAGCCCTCTTTCAGTAGTTGATAGATTCAGCAGGTAGAAAATCAATAAGGATATAGTTGTTCTGAACAGCACTATCGATCAGTTCCAACTAATTGATATTTAAAGAATAGTTCCTTAAACAAAAGCAGAACACACATTCTCTTCAAACTCACATGGAACATTCATTAAGATAGGCCACATTCTTGGCCATAAAATATACCTCAAATTTAAAGGGATAAAAATCATACAAAGTATGTCCTCAGATGACAATGAAATTAAAATATAAATCAATAACAAGCAAATTATCAAATATCTGGAGATTAAGCAATAACACTTCTAAATAACACATGGGTCAAAGAAGAAGTCTCAAAATGAATAAAATACATTTTGGACTAAGCGAAATAAAAAATACAAATTACAATTTGTGGGATGCAGTGAAAGTATTAAGAGGGAAATTTTTAGTTAAAACACTAAATACATATATCAGAAAAGAAAAACTATCTAAAATCAATAATATAAGCTTCCATTTTAAGAATATAGAAGAAGAATAGAAATTTAACCTAAGGCAAGTACAAGAAAAGAAACCAATAAAAATTAAACAGAAATGATTAAAATTTGAAAATAGAAACAATAGACAAATTCAATACATTTAATATTTGATTATTTAAAAATAATTATAAAATTAATTCTAGCCATGTTAATCAAGAAAATAATGAAAGAACATGCAATTTATCAGAAATAAAAGAGAGAGCATCCTTACTCGTCACAGGAACAATAACAGGATGACAAAGGAATGCTATGAACAATGCTATGCCCATGAATTTCCTTGAAAGACACAAACTATCAAAACCTACACAAGGGGAAACAATGTAAATATTTATATGTTTATTTAAAAAATTTTAATAAATAATCTTTCAAAAAAAGGAAACCCAGTTCCAGATGGTTAGACTGGTAAATTTTAGTAAACATTTAAGAAAGAAATAATGCCAATTTGTTACAATATTTTCAATAGAATAGAGCACTAACATTTTCTAAATTATGCTATGAGGTCAACATTATCATATTTCCAAAACCAGATAAAGACATTACAAGAAAGGAAAACTACAGATCAACATCTGTCATGAACTTAGATGCAAAAATCTTCAACAAAGCAAATTGAATCCAGCAATGTATAAAAAGAATTATACACCATAGCTGTTTAAGTCTCTTTTGTGCTACTACAACAGAATATCAAAGACTCTATAATTTATAACAAACAGACATTTATTGGCATACAGTTCTGGAGACTGGAAAGTTCAATACCAAGCTGCTTGCTTTTGATGAAGGCCTTCTTGCTGCATTATTACATACCAAGAGGTGAGAGGGTAAGAGAGACAGCTCACTCCTGAAGACTTTTTTATTTAAAGCATTGAAACTTCTATGAGGGTATATCTGTTGTGGCCTAACAACATTTTAAAGATTCCACCTCCCAATACCATTACATTGGCAATTAAATTTCAACATGAGTTTTAGAGGAGACAAACATTCAAACCATAGCAATAGCTAAGTGGGATTTAGGTGGTATATCAAAAACAATCAGTACAACCCACCACATCAACAGGTTTAAGAAGAAAAATCATATGATCCTGTTAATTGTTGCAGAGAAAGCAATTGACAAAATCCAACACTTAATCATGATTTAAAAAAAAAAAAAAAGCCCTCAGCAAACTGGAAATAGAGGGAACTCACTTAACTTTATACAGAATAGCTACAGAAAAACTAACATCATACTTGTAAGAAACTGAATGCCTTTCTCTTGAGCTCAGGAACAAGACAAGGATGTCCTTTCTTGCTGCTTCCATTCAACATTGTAGTGAAAGTCATAGCTAGTGCAATAAGACAAGAAAATGAAATAAATACATGTTAGTTGAGAAGAAAAAAATAAAGCTGTCTTTATTCATAGATGACATGATTGCCTATGGAAAAGCATTCTATAGAATCAACAAAAAAATAATTCCTGGAATTAAAATGTGAGCATTGAAATTTCACAAGATACAAAGTCAATATGCAAAAGTCAACTGATATCCTACATATAAAAATAAACAATTGAAATTATACATGGAAGAAGGTACTAATTACTAACATCAGAAACAAACAGGTAGATTTATTTTACAGATTTTATTATAAAATATAAAAATACTATAAAGAGCTTACAACAAATTGAAACTGGAACTAAAAATTTCCAACAATATCAAAGAAAGGTAAGAACCAGACAATGTAATAGTGATTTCTTCAAAGCTGTTTAAGAAAAATAGTACCATCCCTACAAACTAGACTAAAACACACAAGTAAAAGTTCTCTAATTATTTTTTAAGGCTAATGAAAGCTCAATACTAAAACTTGACTAGTTCATTATAAGAACGGAAAATTACGTCAATATATTTTATAAATAGAATGCAATGTTTGTGAAACTATGAACAAATACAATTCAAATGTACGTACTTTAAAAACTATATTACAACAAACGAACTTATTCTAGAAAGCGAGGTTTCTTTAATATTATAAAATTAAAGTAATTCATCACATTAGCAAAATAAAAAGGAAAATTCTACAAAGACCTCAAAAGATGCAGGAAAAACACTGGAAATGATTAAAGACCATAATTAAATTATCTTAGAAAATTATGATTAGAAGAAAAGTTTCTTATCTGATAAAAGGTATCTATAACATAATATCTACAATAAACATTATATTTAATGCTATAGTATTAAAAGTTTTCATCATGGGACTGGGAATAAGATAAGAATGTACTCTATTACCATTTATATTCATTACCATTTTTAAGGTTTCTACTAGTACAATATGGCAAAAAACAAAAAAAGGTAAAAGAAGGACGGGACAGGGAGAGAGATACAGAGAGAGAAAAAAAGAGAACAAGAGAAGAGGAAGAACAAGGAGAAGAGAGATGGAAAAGTGACAGAAGTGAGGGAGAAGGAGGTAAGGAAGGATAAAGGAAGGAAGAAAGTAGAAGAATGGAAAATAAAGAAATAAAACTTTTATTTACGATTTACATGTTTATACATTTAAAATCCCAAAGTAAATACAGATAAATTACTAAAATCAGTACAACTTAAGCGATGTCTTTGCACAGATGAACAGTATTTAAAAAGCAAATGTATTTATATGTACCACCAATTAGAGATAAAACTAAAAACTCACATTTAAAAAAGCATAATAAATAAAATATGTAGGAAATGACAAAGTATGTAAAAGTTCTAAACATGCAAATCAATAAGTTATTGTGAGAAGCATTGAAGAGACCTGAAAAAACTGAGAGGTTACCAATATACCAAGTTTTAGATTGGAAGACTCAGTATTCAATAGATTTCAATTTTCTCCAAATTGGCTTATGTGTTTAATGCAATTCCTGTAAAAATTCTAGCAAGTATTTTGTGTTGTTTATATTTTTGTAAAAATGGGCAATCAGATTTTAGGACTAATGGAATGCAAAGAGTCTCAAGAAGCCAAGCTATTCTAAAAAGAACAAAATTTGAAGACATTACATAAATTAAGAGAGTATGGCGTTGGCACTTGAATAGACAATTAAATCAGGGCAAAAGAGAGTCCAGCAGCAGATTGTCACCACTGCTAACAGTTGACTTAGGGCAAAGATGACACAATGCTGTGGAGAAAGGAGGGCTTTTCAAAAAAATAATAATGAGTTAATTGCATATTCAGAAGAAAAAAATGATTCTTAACACAGAGTTCACTCCACACTCAAAAATCATTTCCAGATGGATTATAGATCAAAATTTACATGAGATAAAACATAGCTTCTGGAAGATAACATAAGAGAATATCTTCATAATTTTGCAGCGAAGATTTCTTCAACAGACCACAAAATGTACTAATCATTAGAAAAAAAAATTGATAAGTTGGATTACATTAAAATTTCATGGATTACAGAAGACTAAAAAATTATACAGAATTGTGTAAAACTATATTAAAATTTTAAAAATCCTAATTTCATCAAAGACAACACTCTTCAAAGGCAAACAAATAAGGGAAAGAAAATATTTGCAATACATACAACATATATATGTTATTTATGTGTGTGTGTGTGTGTGTGTTTATCACTCTTACAAGTTAATAAAAGACAGGCAACACAATTTTAAAAATAGGCAAGATTTGAAAAGACAGATCACTAAATAAAATACTCAAATGACTATTAAATATCTGAGTTGTTGCAACTTATTAATCACCAGGAAAATGCAATTTAAATTCACAATGTGTTGATACTGTTCTGTTTGTTGACATGGGTGGTGATTATAAATGTGTCCATCTTGTAAAAAATTATTAAAATACATTTATGATTTATACACTCTATGTATTATACTTCAATAGAAATGTTTATTCATCGAAGGGATAAGTGAGTTTGGGAGTTGGGGGGATTTGACTGGTAAAGATGGAAGAAAAAATGTTGGTAGTATTTACTCTCATATTTTCCACAAGATTTCCTTTTCTCATCTCTGTCTCTTTTCTTCTCATCACATAATCACATTGTAAGTGTTTCAGTAGAAGAAGCATGGTGATGGTGTTAGGATTAGGGATGGAAAAAGCAAAATTAAGGTTATTCCCTTCTCCGTTGTATTAGTCTATTCTCACACTGCTATGAAGAAATACCCGAGACTGGGTAATTCATAAAGAAAAGAGGTTTAATTGACTCACAATTCCACATGGCTGGGGAGGTCTCAGGAAACTCACAATCACAGTGGAAGGCACCTCTTCACAGTGTGGTAAGAGAGAGAATGAGCGCCGAGTGAAGAGGGAAGCCTCTTATAAAACCATCAGATCTTGTGAGAACTCACTATCACGGGAACAGCATGGGGGAAACTGCCCTCATGATTCAATTATCTCCACCTGGCCCTGCCTTTGACATGTGAAGATGATTACAATTCAAGATGTGATTTGGGTGGGAACACAGAGCAAAGTCATGTCACCCATCCATTTCCTCCTGTTTTAATTCTGTGTTCCATTCTGCATAATGAATACTTTAGCAGAAGGAAATGGAGGAGAGTAGGAGTTTCAAGTGAGAAGATCAAACTTTCCTCTTATTCTCACCAGTCTTGATAAATTAGTCCTGCTGCTAGATTAACACTGGAAGGGGTGCTTGAGGAGTCACGGTCAGTTATAGGGTCTATTGTTGTGAAGGGGAAGAGTCAGAAAATAACTGATGGTGACAATAAGTAGGGAAATGAAACACCAGTGATTATTCCAGGCTGTATCTAATGGAAATAGAATAGCTGAACAGTGGAGATCATGGTCATTAGAGATAGACTAGCATTGAAATTCTATTACTGTCTGACTTTGAGCAACTTACTTATTCCCCAAATTCTCAATTTTCTCATCTGCAGTATGTATGAAATACCAATGCCTATTTCAATTAAGTTGTAATGATTAAATAAAAATAATGTACATAAAATGCTTATGGATACCTGATATACTTTGGCTCTGTGTCCCCACCCAAATCTCATGTCCAAATGTAATCCCCATGTGTCAGGGGAGGGGCCAGGTGAAAGGTGATTAGATCATAGTGGCACATTTCCCCTTACTGTTTCATGAATAGTGAGTTCTCAGGAGCTCTGATGGTTTTAAACTGTATGACATGTCCCCCTTCACTCTCTCTCTCTCTCCTGCCACCATGTGAAAACGGTCCTTACTTACCCTTCACCTTCAGCCCTGATGGTAAAGGCCTCCAAGTGTCATACTTCCTGTTAATCCTGTGGAACTGTGAGTAAATTAAACCTCTTTTCTGCATAAATCACCCAGTTTCGGGTAGTTCTTTATAGCAGTGTGAAAATGGACTAATACCTGATGCAGAATAGGCACTAAAAATATGTTAACTGGGGAAATTATGATAGTGATAGAGTGTTTCAGAATCTCACATCAACAGTCTTTTATTTTATGACCTTTTCAGGTTGAATAGCCCTAAGATCAACAATGTCATTGGTTGAAGAGGGCTGTCCATTTCATGTGATAGAGGGCTCTTTAGGCGGCTTCTATACTCATTAGCTTCACAAAATGTGAACTGTTCCAGATAACTAGTAATAAGACATTTTCACTGATGGCAATTGATGTTTCTCCTTTCCAACACATCAAAGTCTATCAAAAACTGAATCCCTTGCAGTCTGACATCACTCCATATGCTGCAAAATGTCTTATACTAACTAATTTTTTAGGCACCTAGTATTGAGCACCTATTATCTATCTGGCACTGCTTACACTGATAATTTAAAATTAATAGATACATTTGGTATTCTCTGTTAAAGGAGAAAAACAAAAAGATGAACATAATATTGGAGGATAAGTGTTATGACATAAAATCCTGGAAGGTTATGGAAACACAGAAAGAGAATGTCCAAACCAGAATAACTGAAATGGGCAGAAGGATGATAAGGAAGGATGCCTGGAGAATGTGATGGGTGAGTTGAGTTTTAACAGATGAGCAGGAATTAGCCAAATTAGAAAGAGAAGAGGGTCATTCTAAGGAACTTGTGTAGAGGCAAAGTGATATGAGAGAATATGTTGGATTTAGGAAAATATGAATGGTTCAACAAGACCAGCTGCTTGCATTTTAAATGACTGATGCTTAAGTTTGTTAAGTTTAATATTTTACACGCAACATTTTGTCTGTCCAGTTGTGGAGTTAGAACTGCATATAATTGTATTGACCCATTATCAGTAAGAAAGAGAATTGATAGCACATACATGATTTATCAGACCAACTAAATTCCATTGTGAACAAGAAGTAGAATGTTTTTAAAACTTACTTTTGCGTTTGCCTAGTAACCATAATCTGATCACCTGAGATATCCTAAAAGGCTCCATAAGAAATATTTATATTGTATTCTAGGAAACTCAACAATTAACTCCAAGTCTCAGTCTTCACAAGTGATAATACATACAACTTTTAATTTTGTCCTCCAGAAAAATGACACAACTTTTTTTTTTTTTTTTTTTTTTAGATGAAGTCTCATTTTGTCACCCAGGCTGGAGTGCAGTGGTGCCATCTCGGCTCACTGCCACCTCTGCCTCCTGGGTTCAAGCGATTTTCCTGCCTCAGCCTCCTGAGTAGCTGGGACTACAGGTGCGTGCCACCATGCCTGGCTAATTTTTTGTATTTTTAGTAGAGATGGGGTTTCACCGTGTTAGCCAGTTCGGTCTCTATCTGACCTCATGATCCACTCACCTTGGCCTCCCAAAATGCTGGAATCACAGGCATGAACCACCACGCCCGATCACTTCTTTCTGATATTATCTTGTTCTGTGACTCTGTATTTAATGGATGTTCCTCAAGAATGAAAAGGCAACTTCATTGTGTTAAAGTCTGAATGATTTTACGTGCAAAAACTGTAGACTACAGCCTATTTTACATGCATTCCAGGATTAGGTAAAACTCACCCAGAAAATAATAAGCCTTATTCTATTTAAACACCATTCAGCTGGAATAATTCTTGCCTGATTTTAAAATCTGAGCACCCAAATAGTCAGTAAAATTTTAGTGGGTTTACCCAGATAAAGAAATCTCTTTATAAATACCTGCTTTTTGAGATCCTTTTCTTCAGGACTTTATTTTTTATTAAACTCAAAATTACATGAGAAGAATAAGTCCACAACATGAAATAAGAACTATGCACAATTTATTAGGAATGATAATATATCTGGCTAGATTTTCAAAACTACAAGCAATATCCAGAGTGATTCTGGTATTTACTTCCAGGCCATTCACATTAGACAACTGGTATCTCAAAATTAGTCTTGTCTGAATGTTAGTATTCTGAGTCTATAATATATACGTGTGTGCCATGCCAATTTGTATTAAATGGTGCCTAATTTCAGTATCTCTACCAGAAAGGCTCAAACTTCAGATTTCACCAACAGTCTTTCTATGGTCCTATAGTTTTATGCTGATATCCATGTGATACTGAAATTTAAGGTGTACTTTCTTTCAATATGCTCTGCAAAATGCCAACCATGGTTGCTTATTTCCTGGGGATGACATTCCTTGTGCGTTCTCCAATCTGTACTTTGGTGTTGTATATGTGTTCACACAAGCACCTAAATTTTGGCAGAGAGACGGCACCAGATTGGCAATAAAGCACCTGAAAATAGCTTTTCACTATGAAAAATGCTGGACTCTATGCTTCTTATGTAACGCTATCAAAGATACTCATTTCACTACCATTTCATCTTAGTCCAAACCCTACCATGTAATAATTCAAGATTCTAATGTTCAGATTTTTGTGCCCCCTATAAACAGAATTCACTACACATTTATAAGCTCTGTATTTACTAATTGAAGATAAAGTAAATACCGTATCTTACAAGAAAATTATACAAGCCAATACTTAACATGTAATTTGCAGTGTAGCTCGATGAATCTAATATGTGGTTTTGTATACTTTTACTTGGGCAACTTTGAGAACAAAGAATGTGCATGTAATGTTCATTGAATACTTTGATTTTTAAAAATTCTATTAACAAAAGCTATGAACCATATTGTCCTTGCCCCAATCTACATTTTGACTGTCAAAATCTCTTTCCTACCTGATCACATGTATTTCTATAAGTTTATAGACAGAGAAAGGAAAGTGTTTTCTTTGTTTTAAGAAAAAGAAAAGAAGAGATACTTTTTAATACTTCAAATCCCATCAACCTGGTCAAAAATAATTTTCATTGTTTACTTTTATTGCCCTCATCAATAGATCCAATTGTATTTCTGTTTAGCCCCTTTATTTTTTGAATTCACTTTTACCTTTCTGATCTCATCTTTGTTTATTTCATTCAGGTTTTTAAGAATTACTTTACCTCTCTATGCTTATAAAACTTCTAAGGACTTCTAACTGGCAATTGTGTAATATCAAAGCCAATTGTCTCTAGTTAGACAATTTTAAATATGTGCAATGACAGTTGTTATCCATAACAAAATTTTAAGATTAATCACATTAAGGTCTGTTAAAAAATGCAAATGTAATAATAATTTAGTTATATGCTCTCTTTTTTATGTGGTTCCGTTTTTGGGGGAATACATATTTTATATAGCTTAAATTCCTTACTTATGAGCATAAACCAGAATAAAATAAGGGAGTGGATATAAATCTAGATAGTTACTCTTTTAATTCAGGGTGAAAGGCTGCTTTCATGTCACCTCAGGCAGGGAGCAATAGCTACTCCATGAAAATTGATCCATAGCCATCCTTCTACCCTGACCATTAACACTAAGGTGGGTTCACGGAAGGATCAGAACATGTCTATGTTTTGCTTTCAAGTCACAAACTTTGCCATTTTATAGCTACAGAGGCAATCAGCACAACTGTGCAGAACTTCTGGAAGATTGTCACAAAGCATTTCAAAAATCACTTTCTAGTCTATATTAAATTCTTCAAAAATACTTATGAAGAAACAGGAAGTAACTAACTTTCTTTACCTTTGCAAGAATTGGCTCGTGAGAAAAGGTAATATATGAAACTTGTAGTGTTTTAAAAATCTTCATACTGTAGCCAAAAAAAAAAACTTAATAGATACACAAACTTTCCTAGTAATATAAATTTTACTTTAGGGTTTTTTAACTCTTAAAACTTCTTTATTAACAGTAAATTTTCTTCATTTTATTCTTTTCTTAATTTTCTATGACTAGTCTTTTTTATTCCAACTCCAAGCTTGTACAACAATGCAGCAAATGTCTTGGGGTGAATGCCTGAACCCAAGGCCTCTTTACTCTTGGGGCCAAGTCTGTCTGACAGATTCTGGAATTACTGATTGTCAGGCTGATTTCTCTTCCCATCTCCACACTTGGTCTGTCCTGCCTTGCACAGAGGCTTGTAGACACCCCAGTATACTTGTCTAGACTCTGCTCACACCTATGGTAACAGCTATTCCTCAGGCCAAGGTGTGTGGTACATGCTGGACCCAGTCTTGAAAAAAGAGGTACTGTAGGACCTAGAAGCAGGCTTGGGTGATTTGAGTGTGGGATTCTAGATTTCTGTGTGTCATGGCATCTGGTCATAAAATGGGCAGATCCTGGGTAAATGCATCCTCTTGGCCCCATGGACTCCTGACCCATTGAAGAGGTGAGGTCCTGGAAAGCCAGGGTAGGCCCCTCTAAGTTCAGGGCTCAAAGCTGAGTCTCAGTTTTCCAGGTTAAAAGTTATTATTGTGGAGAAGCCTTCTAGATACATGTGAGGAAATAATAGATATTATATAAACAGGATTATTCCCAGCCATGAACCAGCCCATGTTTAATTAAAAATGTGGAATTGAAAGGTAAATATGTTTTATAATGAACCCCAAGCTCAAGAAAACAAAATTATAACAAAGAATCAAAGAAGGAAGTGAGTTTTTTCATGTCAATGAAAATACTCTGAGAATTCTAGGCTAGTAATCACTCATTCCATGAATGTTTTATAGGTACCTGTTATGTCTCCAATGCTGTACTACGTGCAAGGAACACATCAATGAAAGGAAATGACAACATATCTGTCCTCATGCAGTTTATGTTCTTCATTACATAACAGTATATAGAGAGACAAACAATAAAAAAGTATGTAGAAAGTTATCATGTATATAATTGGCATAGTAACTAGAAATATTTATAAGGTGAATAAATAAAATAAGCAGTGGAAGATGAGCATTGCAGGCAGGGATGAGTAGTGCAAAGTTTCTGTGGTGGAAAATGGCTTTTCATAGGACAATAGGAGATGAGGTTGAAGAAAAGAGTATTCAGCACCTTGTAGACTATGATAAGGATTTTAATTTTATTCCAGGAGAAATAAGAAGTCCTTAAAAGGTTTTCAGCAGGAAAGTTTCAGATATAATGTACATTTTTGAGAGATGGCTGTATTAATTACCTTGGGATACCGTAACATAAAACTGTAAACTGGGTGGTACAACCAGAAACATAATTTTCTCATATTCTGAAAGCTTGGAATTCTGAGATCAGGGTGTCAACATGGTCAGATTCTGGTGAGGAGGACTCTCTCCCAGGTTGCAGACGGCCATCCCTTCACTCTCAGTGTGTTTTTTCATGGCAGATACAAGAGAGAGAGAGAAAAAGAGACAGCGGAGACAGTACACAAGAGCGCTTTGGTGTGTTTTCTTATAAAAACACTGATCTCATCATGAAGGCTCCACCTTTATGACTTCATTTAATTATAATTAGCTCCCAATGTCTCCATCTCCAAATACTATCCCATTGGGAATTAGGGCTTCAACATATGAATGGGGGGGACACACACATTCAGTCCATACCAGTCACTGGTTGCTGTGTGGAGAGAGGTACAAGTGGCAGGAAGGAGACCAGAAAGAAGGCTATTGTGTTCCAAGAATAATGAGAGTAAAGAATGTTATCACACAGCACAAGTTACTCAAGAGTCTAACTGAGACAACATAAAATGCTTTTGGATATTTCCATCTGATAGCCATATTTTAAAAATCACCTTGAACATTTTGCAATTCTCAAGCATTATGTTTATGTACTATTTGTGCAGATAAAAAGTGGATGTGGGAGGAAAAGGCCAAGAGCAGGTCAGTCTTCCTTTTCAGTCCCTGCCGGTATAACATGTCAGGAAGTGTGACAATATTAAATGGGTGGGAATAAGAGAGTGGAGTGGATTTAAATCCAGCCTCTATGTAAAGATTTTCTGGGATCCTAATATCAACCCCACCTAAAATGTTTGCTTCAGGACACAGATTTCAGCCAAATAACAGACCAAGCTAGGATGAAAATATCGGGACGCTAAGTCAAATGTGCAAGTTGTTGCAGGTTTCATGGATCCTGATATTCCTTACTCTTTTGCTGCCACCCTACCTCCTCCCACTATCTTTCTTCCCCACCTTCCTGTATTTGCTCTGAATCTGTGTTGTTGCCCTCTTCTTGCTCAGCTCACTGATTCAACTTTACTGGACCCCAGCTGTTTGCAAAGCACTATTGCCTTTTCCTGAAATTCTCTCCTAGGTTCTCAGACACTTGTTTAAATTGTTAAATTGGGTATTAATTCAGCTAGGGGTAAGGAGGAGGGGGAAAGACCACAAGCTGCCTCATTTCAGCAGTTCCCTGATAGCTTTCCCAACTCCAAAAAGTCAGTTTTAACCAAGTGTGCTACTACATGTGCAAAAAAGCAATGCTACGGCAGCTATCTGAGAGTATGACAGTGAAAAAAATATATACTATTTCCAGTCACTGAGTAAAATAATTATTAACGTGTACACCATAGCTGCTGTAGACAGTTATGTACTATGGGGAATGCAGCAATAAATGAACTGGTGTCTGCATTTATGCCCCTATGCCCTGACAACATGGCCTCATTAATTCAAGGAGGCCCTATTAAAAGGGTGGCAAGTGGTTTGCAACCTTGTATCCTCACCCATTAACCACAGCACCCTGACCACAAGATGGCCTTTTTTATGTATTATTACATAATGCCAGTCTGATTTTCCCAAACATAGCTCACACAGTATAACAAGAAACTACTTGGCTTTGGCCAAACAAGGCTCGGCTGCCTGCAGCCCAAGTGACTCTCCCTCCTGTCACTAAAGAGTTATGATCTAGTTGAGAAACGAAAAATGAAATAACCACTGAGCAATTCCAGATAATGTAAAAATAATCTCTATTGAATTCAACTGTGAAAAGGACATCCCAAGCGAACTCTTACTCATACTAGCCCAAGACTACTCTGTTACTCAAGTTTCAGCAATTCGGACTGATTCATTTCTCAAGCTGTCTCCATTGTTTTTCTCCTGAAGAAAGTCTATAAAGATGCTGCAAGTAAAGCCCGTAAGATAGCTGTAGAGCTGAATTCCATTTCTCCCTGGGCTGTTCTTCCAAAAACGGCCTTCATTAACCATGGATAAGTAACATGGAGGCACCAGGCTTAGACAGCAAACCTTTGAAATTAGATATGATCATTGCCAATAAATCTATTTGGCAACTTAACCCCTAATATAACACCCACTAAAAGACAGATGATATAGTTATATATGTAAATAGAGATATAGATACATAGATATGCATTAGATATAGTGACTACTACATGCAAAGTTCTGATGCTCTATCAGTGAATAAAAGAAGTGAGGGGAAATAGTCATTAAATAAATACGCAATTTATTATATGATCACTATTATGATATGTGCTTTGAAGAAGAAATTAGGTGCTTTGAAAACTTATAATGAGGCTTTGACCTAGTCTTGGGGACCTGAATTGGCTGTTAGGATTCAGTTTCGGCACTAATAATAATAATAAATAAACTTGCCCTCTTTTACTTAGAAGTGGTCTGGCCTCCCTGCTAGGTAGTGACTCCACTAAACTCTACACAGTCCACAGAAGAACGTTGTTCATATTTGGCAAGTTCCACAGTCCATCTTCTGAAAAACTACATGACAGTGATCTCAGGAGGAAAGATAACCAGGACCAAGGTCCTCATACCTAATCTCTTTAGTTTACCTGACTCAGCAGGACCAGCACTGCCCTCCCAGTTATCCATCAGGATGAGGACGTTTATCTCTATACAGTTCTATATATGCCCTTAAATCTGACCCAGTTCTATCTCTCCTCCACACCACTCTAAATTCTTGTTTTGTGGCTTCTGAAACTCATAGTCTGCTTGCAGCTAACCCTTTTAGCTCTGTCTTTTTTCTGGTCATTCTTGTTACCTTTGGGCTCTCACTGAAACTTGGCCCTCCCCAAGGTCACAGCTTCCACTGAAGCCTTCTCAAGTGGTTGCTCTTTTCTCAATCATACCTTATATCTTGCTGGTACTTGCTCTTCCTTGCTAATTTCTATATGCTTCCTAATAAACACATACTCATGCACACACATACACACACTGAAAATACTCCCCTGTCTGATGACACTACCAGTTGACAGCAACTAACATTTACATAGGTTGAATATCCCTTATCTCATCCTAAGGACCAGAAGTGTTTCCTATTTCAGATTTTTTTGGATTTTGGAATATTCACATATACATACCTGTTGTTCACTCAATCTGAAAATTCTAGCATGGCAGGACTCAAAATGATTACCTTGTTCCAGGCACCGATCTGACTTAATATACATAAAAACACTGAGTTGCGTATGTTCCTATCCTTATTCTACTGATGCACTTGAGGTACTGGGACGTTGGGTGAAATATTCACAGACAAACAGCTAGGAAGTGTTAGAGTGGGGATTTGTACCCTGAAAGTGTGGCTCCAGAGTTCATCTTCTTAAAGACTATGTCATATTGCCTCCCGTCACTTGCTGGCCTGTGATGCAGTGATGATCTTAGTTCTGTGTATTAGTCTGTTTTCATGCTGCTGATAAAGACATATCCAAGACAAAAGAAAGAGGTTTATTGGACTTACAGTTCCATGTGGATGGAAAGGCCTCACAATCATGGCAGAAGATGAAAGGCACATCTCACATGGTGGCAGACAAGAGAAGAGAGCTTGTGCAGGGAAACTCCCCTTTTTAAAAACCTTCAGATCTTGTAATACTTACTCACTACCATGAGGACAGCACAAGAAAGACCTGTCCCTATGATTCAGTTACTTCCCACCAGGTCCCTCCCACAACACATGGGAATTCAAGATGAGATCTGGGTGGGGACACAGCCAAACCATGTCATTCCACCCCTGGCCCCTCCCAAATCTCATGTCCTCACGTTTCAAAAACCAGTCATGCCTTCCTAACAGTACCCAAAGTCTTAACTCATTTCTGCATTAACTCAAAAGTCCACAGTCCAAAATATCATCTGAGACAAGGCAAGTCTCTTCCACCTATGAGCCTGTAAAATTAAAAGCAAGTTAGTTACTTCCTAGACACAATGGAAGTATAGGCATTGAGTAAATACAGCCATTTCAAATAGGAGAAATTGACCAAAACAAAGGGGCTACAGGCCCCATGAAAGTCTGATATCCAGCAGCACAGTCAAATCTTTCAAAGTTCCAAAATTATCTCCTTTGACTCCATGTCTCACATCCAGGTCACACTGATGCAAAAGGTGAATTCCCATGGTCTTGGGCAGTGGTTTGTTAGGGTACGACCTCCATCTTGGCTGCTTTCATGGGCTGGCATTGAGTGTCTGCAGCTTTTCCAGGCACACAATGCAACTGTCAGTGGATATACCATTCTGGGGTCTGGAGGATGATGGCCTTCTTCTCACAGCTCTACTAGAAAGTACCCCAGTAGAGACTCTGTGTACGGGCTCCAACCCCACATTTCCTTTTCACACTGTCCTAGCAGAGGTTCTCCCTGAGAGCCCTGCCCCTGTAGCAAACTTCTGCCTAGACATCCAGGCATTTCCATACATCCTCGGAAATCTAGGTGGAGGTTCCCAAACTCCAATTCTTGACTTCTGTGCACTGGCAGGCTCAACACCACATGGAAGCTGCCAAGGCTTGAGGTTTGGACCCTCTGAAACCACAGCCTGAGCTCTACGTTGGCCCCTTTCAGCCATGGCTGGAGTGGCTGGGGCACAGGGCACCAAGTCCTTAGGCTGCACACAGCACAGGGACCATGGGCCCAGTCCATGAAACCGCTTTTGCCTCCTAGGCCTCCAGGCCTATGATGGAAGGGGCTACCTTGAAGAACTCTGATATGCCCTGGAGACATTTTGCCCACTGTCTTTGGAAGTAACTTTCAGTTCCTCATTATTTATGCAAATTTCTGCAGCCAGCTGGATTTCTCCTCAGAAAATGGGATTTTCTTTTCTATTGCATTGTCAGGCTGCAAATTTTCCAAATATTTATACTCTGCTTCCGTTATAAAACTGAAGCCTTTAACAGCACCCAAGTTACCTCTTGAATGCTTTGCTGCTTAGAAATTTCTTTTACCAAATATCCTAAATCATCTCTCTCAAGTTCAAAGGTCCACACATCTCTAGGGCAGGGGCAAAATACTGTCAGTCTCTTTGCTAAAACATAGTAAGAGTCACCTTTGCTCCCATTCCCAAGAAGTTCCTCATTTCTGTCTGAGACCACCTCAGACTGGATTTCATTGTCCATATCATTATCAGCATTTTGGTCAAAGCCATTCAACAAGTTTCTAAGGAGTTCCACACTTTCCCACATTTTCCTGTCTTCTTCTGAGCCCTCCAAACTATTCCGAACTCTGGCTGTTACCCAGATCCAAAGTTGCTTTGCCTTTTTTTGGGGGGCATCTTTTCAGCAGCACCCCACTCTACTGGTGCCAATTTACCATATTAGTCTGTTTTCCTGCTGCTGATAAAGACATACCCAAGACTGGGCAATTTACACACACACACACACACACACACAGACGTTTACTGGAGTTCCACGTGGCTGGGGAGTCCTCACAATAATGGTGGAAGGTGAGGGGCACATCTCACATGGTGGCAGACAAGAGAACAGAGCTTGTGCAGGAGAAATTCCCCTTTTTACAAACCATCCTATCTCATGAGACTTATTCACTATCATGAGAACAGCATGGCAAAGACCTGCCGCCATGATTCAGTTACCTACCACCAGGTCCGTCCCACAAGACTTGGAAATTCAAGATGAGATTTGGGTGGGGACATAGTCAAACCATATCACTCTGAAATCATGGTCTTTCCCTCTGTTACTGGTCCTGTGATCAACCTTGGTGACTTCAATAGATGGGGAGAAAATTCAACACTTAGGCCTCATGGTTCCTTGATGCCATTCCCCCAATCTTGCACTCTCCTGGATGTCCTCTTGATCTTGTCATTGCCAATAACTGTTCCATTTCCCAAATCTCACTCTCAAATACTCAAACACCTTTCATGCTTCCACTTATAGACTCTAGCACCTCCACTCCTACGATTATTCTACCACACCATAGTTTGTTTCTTCCTCACCTGCATTCCATGCCTGATTACAATCATGTCCTTGCACTCTCCTTCTCTTTCCTTGCCCTTTTCTTTCTCAATCCTTCTTTCTTGACAGGATTCTAATCCCGGTTGAATCTAGCTCTTCACCTACACTCATAATTCTGTGCAGCTGAACATGAAGTAAAAATGAAGTCATGATAATTTTAAATTCATAAAAGCAAACGTCAGCACCACCTAGTAACTCTATCTTTCACTAATCAGTTCTCTTTCCTAGTCTACAACATAACTAAATTTTACTTATTTTTATTTCTCTACAAACCTGAAACATCACATATTTAATCTTGTATAAGTGATAATTTTGCCTAATATTGTCTGAGCTAATATAAATCAGAGACCATCCTCATCCTTCCACCTTCAAACTTCCAACCTACCTGCATTCATGCATTTGTACTCTGTCTCTCCTCCCTTCAAAAGGGATGGTATTCCAAGCCCATTTCCAAAATCATGTTTTTAAATTTCACAATATAATTAACTTTACTATGTAGAAATCAAGCAATATATTACAAAAATGTAAACAAAGAAAACCAAATGAACCTATATCCACTGTTTTTGAGCTTTTTTTTCTAGCTTCAGTACTGTTTTTCTCTCAGGATGTATCCCTGTGGTTTTATTTTGCTTTTCCCCAAAGTAATTGTGCACCTATCAACACGATTGATTGTGGAAATAAGTAATAGATGTAGCATCATCACTTTCTTATTGGATTCTCATAATGAATTCAGCATTTCTCAGCATAATGAGCTTCTAAATTATTAATCTTATATGTAGTCCAAAAACACATTCATAACATAGAACATATACTATAGAGAGAACAAACTATACTCTGGTGTCCAGTGTTTGTGACAACACAAACCAGAAGAGAAAAGCTTGAACTGTTTGCATATCACCAACACAAAAAGATGAAAAAACATTTAAATGTAAGAGCAACTTAAGCAAACTTTTATCTGCTTACCTCTTAGATAGTTTGATATAAACAATATCAAATAATTTATTTCAATTTTCTATCCAATTCTTTTTTTCTATTTATTTTTGGTTTTTATTTTTTATTTAAATAAGTTTTTTTGTATGAGTGGTGTTTGGTTACATCAATAAGTTCTTTAGTGGTGATTTAGTGTACACCATACCCAGTGTGCAGTCTTGTATCCCTCACGCCCCTCCCACCCTTCCCCCAAGCCTACAAAGTCCATTGTATCATTCTTATACCTTTGCATCCTCATAGCTTAGCTCCCACTTATGAGAACATATGATGTTTGGTATTTTATTCCAAAAACCAAAGATCACATGTTCTCACTCAAAAGTGAGGAGTTACTTCACTTAGAATAATAGTCTGCAGTTCCATTCAGGTTGCTGCAAATGCCTTTGTTTTGTTCCTTTTTTATGGCTAAGCAGTATTCCATGGTGTATATACATACACATTTTCTTTATCCACTCATTGATGGAGGGACATTTGGGCTGGTTCCATATTTTTGCAATTGCAAATTGTGCTGCTATAAACATGTGTGTGTAAGTGTCTTTTTCATATAATGAGTTATTTTCCTCTGGGTAGATACCCAGGAGTGGGATTGTTGGATCAAATGGTAGACCTATTATTAGTTCTTTAAGAATCACCATACTGTTTTCCACAGTGGTTGTACTAGTTTACATTCCCACCAGCAGTGTAACAGTGTTCCCTTTCCACTCCAACCACACCAACATCTTTTTTTTTTTTTTTTTGATTTTTTGATTATTGCCATTTTTGCAGGAGTGAGGTGGTATCACCTTGTGGTTTTGATTTATATTTCCCTGATAATTAGTGATGTTGAGCATTTTTTCATATGTTTGTTGGTCATTGGTATATCTTTTTTTGAGAATTGTTTATTCATGTCCTTAGCCTACTTTTTGATGGGATTTTTTTTCTTACTGATTTGTTTGACCTCCTTGTAGATTCTGGACATTAGTCCTTTGTCAGATGCATAGTTTGCTAAGATTTTCTCCTGGTCTGTGGGTTGGTTGTCTTTTTACTCTACTGATTATTTCTTTTGCTGTGCAACAGCCTTTAGTTTAATTAAGTCCCACCTATTTATCTTTGTTGTTGTTGCATTTGCTTTTGGGTACTTGGTAAAGTCTTTGCCTAAGTCATTGTCTAGAAGGGTTTTTCTGATGTTATCTTCTAGAACTTTTATGCTTTCAGATCTTGTTTTTAACTCTTTGATCCATTTTGAGTTGATTTTTACGTAAGGTGGAAGATGAGGATCCAGTTTTATTCTTCTTCATGTGACTTGCCAATTATCCCAGCACCATTTGTTGAATAGAGTGTTCTTTCCTCACTGTATGTTTTTGTTTGCTTTCTCAAAGATCAGTTGGCTTTAAGTATTTGGGTTTATTTCTGGGTTCTCTATTCTGTTCCATTGGTCTTTGTGCCTAGTTTTATACCAGTACCATGTTGTTTAGTGACTATGGCCTTGTAGTACAGTTTGAAATCAGGTAATATGATGCCTCCAGATTTTTTCTTTTTGCTTAGTCTTGCTTTGGTTATGTAGGCTCCTTTTTGGTTCCACATGAATTTTAAGATAGTTTTCTCTAGTTCTGTGAAGATTGATGACGGTATTTTGATTGGAATTGCATTGAATTTGTAGATGACTTTTGGCAATATGGTCATTTTCACAATATTGATTCCACACATCCACTATGTGTTTTCATTGTTTGTGTCATCTATTATTTCTTTCAACAGGGTTTTGTAGTTTTTCTTGTAGAGGCCTATCACCTCCTTGGTAGGGTATATTCCTAAGTATTTTATTTTTATTTTTTACAGCAATTGTAAAAAGGGTTGAGTCCTTGATTTGATGCTCAGCGTGGTCACTATTGGTGTATAGCATTGCTACTGATTTGTGTACATGAATTTTGTATCCGGAAACTTTACTGAATTCATTTATCAGTTGTAGGAGCTTTTGGGATGAGTTTTTAGGGTTTTCTAGGTATACAATCATATCCTTCGGCAAACAGTGATAGTTTGGCTTCCTCATTACTGATTTGGATGTCTTTTATTTCTTACTTTTGTCTGATTGCTCTGCCTAGGATTTAGAGTATTATGTTGAATAGAAGTGGTGAAAGTGGGCATCCTTTCCAGTGTTCCAGTTCTCAGAGGGAATGCTTTCAACTTTTCCCCATCTAGTATAATGTTGACTGTGGGTTTTTCATAGATGACTTTTATTACCTTGAAGTATGTACCTTCCATGCCAATTTTGCTAAGGGTTTGAATCATAAAGGGATCTGGATTCTGTCAAATGTTTTTTCTGTGTCTATTTTTCTGTGTCTATTTAGCTCTGCTTAGATCTTTGTTGTTTCTTTTCTTTGCTGGATTTGGGATTGGTTTGTTCTTGCTTCTCTAGTTCCTTGAGTTGTGATGTTAGATTGTCTATTTGTGCCTTTCAGACCTTTTGATGTAGGCATTTAATTTCCATGTCTATTGAGATGATCATGTAATTTTTGTTTTTAATTCTGTTTATATGATGTATCACATTTATTGACTTGCATATGTTAAAACATCCCTGTATCCCTGGTATTAAACCCACTTGATCATGATGGACTATCTTTTTGATATGCTGTTGGATTCATTTAGCTAATATTTTGTTGATGATTTTTGCATCTATATTCATATTCGTCAGGGATATTGGCCTGTGGTTTTATTTTTGTTATGTGCTTTCCTGGTTTTGGTATTACAGTGATACTAAATTCATAGAAAGATTTAAGGAGTATTTCCTCTTTCTCTATCTTTTGGAATAGTGTCAATAGGATTGGTACCAATTCTTTAAATGTCTGATAGAATTCAGCTGCGAATTCGTCTGATCCTGGATTTTTTTTTTTTGGCAATTTTTTAATTATCATTTCCATCTGACTGCTTTTTATTGGTCTGTTCAGAGTTTCTATTTCTTCCTGGTTTAATCTAGGAGCATTGTATATTTCCAGGAATTTATCCATCTCCTCTAGGTTTTCTAGTTTGTGTGCGTAAAGGTGTTCATGGTAGCCTTGAATGGTCTTTTATATTTCTGCAGTATTGGTTGTAATGTCTCTCATTTCATTTCTAATTGAGCTTATTTGGATCCTCTCTCTTTTTTTCTTAGTTAATCTCACTAATGGTCTATCAATTTTGTTTATCTTTTCAAAGAAGTAGCTTTTTGTTTCATTTATCTTTTGTATTGCTTTTGCTTCAATTTCATTTAGCTCTGCTTAGATCTTTGTTGTTTCTTTTCTTTGCTGGATTTGGGATTGGTTTGTTCTTGCTTCTCTAGTTCCTTGAGTTGTGATGTTAGATTGTCTATTTGTGCTCTTTCAGATCTTTTGATGTAGGCATTTAATGCTATGAACTTACCTCTTACACCACGTTTGCTGTATCCCAGAAGTTTTGATAGGTTGTATCACTATTATTGTTCAGTTCAAAGAATTTTCTAATTTCCATCTGGATTTCATTGTTGACCAGTGATCATTCAGGAGCAGGTTATTTAATTTCCATGTATTTGCATAGTTTTGTGGGTTCCTTTTAAAGTTGATTTTCACTGTGGTCTGAGAGAGTATTTGATATAATTTTGGTTTTCTAAAATGTATTGAGACTTGTTTTATGGCCTATTATAAGTGTTCCATGTGCTGACGAAAAGAACATATATTCTGCAGTTGTTGGGTAGAATGTTCTATAAATATCTGTTAAGTCCATTTGTTGTAGGGTATAGTGTAAGTCCAATGTTTCTTTGTTGACTTTCTGTCTTGATGACCTATCTCATCCTGTCAGTGGAATAGACCCCAGTGTCTATTTTTCCCATCTTTCTATCTATAGGTACCCCATGTTTAGCTTCCACTTATAAGTGAGAACATGTTGTATTTGATGTTATGTTCCTGCATTAATTTGGTTAGGATAACGGCCTCCAACTGCATCCACATTGCTGCAAAGAACATGGTTTCATTCTTTTTCCTGGCTGTCTAATATTCCATGGTGTATACGTGCCACATTTTCTTTATCCAATCCACCATTGATAGGCACCTTGGTTGATTCCATGTCTCTGCTATTGTGAATAGTGCTGCAATGAACATACAAATACATGTGTTTTAATGATAGAATGTTTTATTTTCCTTTGAGTATATACCCAGTAATGGGATTACTGGGTCAAATGGTAGTTGTATTTTAAGTTCTTGAGAAATCTTCAAACTTCTTTTCACAGTGCCTGAACTAATTTATTTTTCCACCAACAGCATATGTGCATTCCCTTTTCTTTGTAGCTTTACCAACATCTGTCATTTTTTGGCCTTTCAATAATGGTGATTCTGACTGGTGTGAGATGGTATACCATCAGGATTTTGATTTACAGTTCTCTGATCATTAGTGATGCTGAGCATCTTTTAAAATGTTTATTGTCTGCTTGTATATCTTCTTTTGAGAACTGTCTGTTCATGTTCTTTGCCCACTTTTTAAAGGGGGTATTAGTTTTTGCTTGTTGCATTAAGTTCCTTATAGATTCTAGTTATTAGATCTTTGTTGGATTCATAGTTTGTGAATATTTTCTCCCATTCTGTAGGTTATCTGTTCACTCTGTTGATGATAGTTTCTTTTGCTATCTATAAACACTTTAGTTTAATTAAGTCCCATATGTTAACTTTTCTTTTTGTTGCAATTGCTCTTTTTAAAATAATTTCAACTTTTTTTTAGGTTGAGAGAGTACATATGCTGGTTTTTTACATGGAACTACCCATGTCTTGACATCATCACTCACACAGGGATTACTTTAATCACTTCCTAGCAAGCCTCTTGATCCTCCAATTCATGCTATGCTTACTGCCAATATACATTTCCCTAAATATTGCTTATGTTAGTCTCTGCTCGAAAACAATCCAGATCTCCCTGCTTAAAATTCTGTGCAATGTAAATTTATTTGCTTAATTTTTAAGACATGTCAGAATGCCTATCCGTGTTTCCCACAAACTCTTTTGCCTAATAAGGTCAGTGTCCTCATGGCTATATAAAAATCTGTTGCTTCTGAACGTTTTCAAGTATTTTCCCCTCACCTAAGTAGCAGTTTTCATCTCTGCTTCCTTTTAAGTTTCAGCCTATCCTTCAAGGCTAAGACCTACTCTCTCCACATTAACTTCCCAGTCTGCATTTTTTTCTTCTCCCCTCTATACTCCTGTAGCACTCATGGCATGTTCCACATAGATCAACACACGTCCACAAAAGTATTCAAAAGTTCATTCATTTTATCTTGGTTTTTCCAATATTACCTTCTAGGAGGCAGGAGCTGCATTTCACACAGGCTCCACAGCACTCGCACAGTAACGAACATATAATGGGAATTTATTAGATAGATACTCAGAAGGTTTATGATCCCTCTTTTTGCCTATTTATATTTTCTAAAAAATAAATACGTAATTAATATAAAATATTTACCTTTCATTTATTTCAGTAAAATATTACATGCATGTGTAGTATGAAATAGGTTTATAATGTCTGTTTAAGAAAGGTTTCCGGGACTCTCAAAACAATCTAATAACCACTTAGAATGATACTTTTATTTCTTCTCACTTTCTTTTCTTTTCTATACAGAGAACATTGGCAATATCCTGAATTTAGTACTAAAAGCAAAAAATAAGGCAGGTGTTACGTGGCCTCTGTATAACAGAGAATGTTCTATACTGAAAACTTATGATATACTTTTCACCTTAGACAAAGCCAGACAGGTAAGATTTTCTTTATCATAGTGTTTAGCACAAGCTGGGGAATATAACTGCTCAATAAATTCTTGTTAAGTGATTGAATTTTTGATAATTTACTCAATAGAACCTTCCATTTCTGAAATATGCACATAATATCTTCAGGAATTAGACCTGAGTAGCATTTCCCAAGGCAATCCCTCATTCTAACTTTGAGAAGGAATGTGATTAATTTGAAGCTGCTATTCTAATTTTTCATTTTTAGATTTTTACTATTATCTTCTTTTAGGTTTTTACTATTATCTTGAGAAATAGCAGGCCAAGAGCCTTGCTTCCATACTACCAGCCATTTCTCTTGGGTAGCAAAACAATTTAGAGCTGTAGAAACAGTATTAGAAACCATGTATTCCAACCCATTCACTCTTCAGATGAGGAAAACATCTCGCAGGTTAGATGGGGAGGCCAAGACAGAAATCAAACTCTTTTAAACAAGTAACTACCTTACCTACATTTAAATAATGAAGGATGGCAAAATACCATGAAATCTCGGGGCTGAATAGAACTTACAGATGGTTCATTATTCTTTGTTTTAGCACTTCCAGTAATTGGCAAACAACTCTTTCTACAATGGAATGTCTCGAAAAATTAGAAATGTTCTCAAAAGAGTATTTCTCAGTGGCTTATGTTGAATCAAAATTTGTCTTCCCAGAACTTTGCAGCAACAGCCCTAGTTTTGAATTCTCAAACAGTAGCAACAATCCACTCCCTCTTCCATGGGACTGAACTAAACAATTTATACAACCCTTAAGATTTTGTCTTTCCACGTTCCTCTAAACTTCCTTTTTATGGCATGACTTCCCTCTGTTTTGACAATAATCTTATTAGAATTTTGTCCTTGAATCTTATAATGTTTTCAATTAAAGGCGACAAAAAAATCAAACTCAAGTTGGCTTAAAGAATAACTAAAAACTCCAGGGTAATTTAGGCATAGTTCCATCAGAGTGCTGGGTCCATTTTCCTGTGGTTTGCTCTGCTCCTCTTTAATCGGTGTTAACTTTCTCCCCAGCCTGACTTCCCTCCTGGTTGTTGGATGCCTGCCAGCAGTAATTAGTGCTGCATGATGCCTCATTCAGCAGGAAAGGCAGGTTGCTACCCATTAACTGCTGAAAAAAGGAAACACTGAGATTTACATCAATTGGCCACCCCTGAACCAATCCGTAAAACCAGGGGAATGCCACACACTGATAAGCTTAGGCCTGTATTAATTAAACCAATTACAGTGCAAAGGAAGATGGAATTTTCCTGATTGGCCTTAGCTGAGCATAGCTTACTGTTGAAGCTGGGGTGAGGTCAAGTTCACTCAAACCTTATCGCTGGTATCAACAGAGAAGGTGTAATGGATGTTGAGGAAAAAACCATAGCTTCTGTCCACCATGCATGTATACCTGTATGTAACACTCAGGATGGGTCTGACAAATGTCCAAGTTCAGTGAAATATTAGAAATCAGTCTTATGGCCATTTCCTTCATTTTGAAAATGTTCTTCTATTAACATAGTCTTACCTTGAATTCACTTTCTTTTTTAAAGCAGGTGTAATCGTTAGAGTTTGTGGTTACTGAAGTACCTAAAGTGGTTTTTTAAATTTCATTTTATACTGCTTTTGAGTTGAACTTTTAAAACCTCCCCACCAAGTGCATTCTTATGGAACTGATTGCAAAAACCAAAACAGTACATT
Source organism: Trachypithecus francoisi (assembly GCF_009764315.1). Taxonomy (NCBI): domain Eukaryota; kingdom Metazoa; phylum Chordata; class Mammalia; order Primates; family Cercopithecidae; genus Trachypithecus; species Trachypithecus francoisi. Next base: position 101,104,842 of record NW_022681454.1, read on the forward strand.
AATTCGGCTCCTCAATCTCCGTGTTCTGTTTTTTATGCATTGTTCTATCTACTAAAACACTTCAAATTATGTTTCTAAAAGTCAATACGTTAGTTTACCCTTTGCAGACTGATGCCTCTTCACCCAGATTGGATTTTTATATGTGACCAAGACAAAGCCAAAGACAAAGCCATGAGATATACTGTGGGAAACCTTCCTGCAAGCTAACATCAAATTAATAATTACATGCAGTTGTTCAACCAGCTTTACACATCTGTTTACATTCACTATTATTCAGTCATATTTCTACCCTTGTTCCCAAGGACATATGAGTGATTTCATCAAAATCCCTGCCTAAACACAAATATTGCAACCTCCCAACCCTCTAAAATCTCCCAGGCTACTCAACCTACAGAAAATTAAATAAGGCTAATTTGGCAGGAATGCTTTTAGTGCACTCAAACTGGATCTTAGAGGTTGTCTCATTATTTTCTAAGTGATTTCAATTCCTTGTTAAAGTAATCCATTCTAAAATGCTATTAAAGATCAACGTTGCTGATCTAATAGTTTCCAGAATCTACCTTTTAACCCTTTGAGAGAATTGGTGTGATATTTGCTTAGATCGCATCTTTTAGCAGTACTCCCCTTCTCTGTGATTTCTGTGGATTACTGCCAATCATTCTGTGATTACAACTGTAAGTTCTTTCGACACCTTGGAATGTAATTTGTCCGTGACTGCAAACTTGAATTCATTTAGAATGTCTGGGTGGCTTCCTATCATCTCTTCTTTTTACTTTTTCTGGGACTTCAATTCATTGTTAATGGTGTTTTTCTAGCTGTTCTATTTTGATGATAACTTCTTCATAGTGGCAAGGACAGATTCAAAATAGGAGCAGAGTAATTCTGCCTCCTGCCTGTATTTGTTAGCCTCTCATCATCTTTTCTAAACAGTGGGCTGATGCACTATATTCTCGTAATTATGATTCCTAGCTTTTGCAGAAGTACTTTTCTCTGCTGGGAACACTCTTCCTGTTCTGAAACTTTATGTAATCTAACTTTTATTCATCCATCAAGTCTTAGCAATAATCTGAGTCTTCATTTATCCTGCAAAGCTAAATTAGACGCCCCTCCTATATCTTATGATACCTTATGATAGCCCTTTGGTGGACTTTAGTAGATTATATTGTAAATGCTCGTTAGCATGTCTGCATTCCCCATTTGACTATGAGTGGTTAGAGGAAAAGGATCTTTCCTTGTTCTCTTCTGCAGAGATTTTCATAGTTCTTGGCACCAAATAGGTGCTTAATATTAATAATTGTTCAATGAATTAAACCTGTAAAGGTCCTTTTGGTTAACTTTGAACATTGTTTTATTTATTATATTTTCTTCCAAGATTTATTTTACTGCCATATCAAGTTTCCTTGGTGGTTGGAAGTAAATCTAGAATAATGATTTCTTCATACTTTTTTTTTCAGTAAAAAGCTTCCTTGTCGAATCTCTGAGGTATTAATTTTTGGGGAAGCTTAAAATAATGTTTCTTATAATAAAAGGAAAAAATCTTCTACTATACATATATACTGGATCAGAAAATATGCTCATCAGAAATGTTTGAGGTGCATGGAGTATACTCCACAAATGGAAACATGAAAATAAAAGTGAGATGACTATTTTTGTAGAGACAAAATGAAACAAATTTCACTAGAATTTTTTAAAACACAGGATTTTATAAAAACACATTTCAGTCATTAAGACAACTTTAATATTTTGAAAGCTTGAAAAATATATTTTTTATCAAATGCAGTCAGTAAATTTTACAATCTTTAGTTTTTCTATTTACCAATGGTATTTCCTACTGATACACTTTTCTTACAACAATAAATCTCCTTAACTTATTCAATTTGTCACCTGTTCAGTAGTTTATAAAATTTTAAAGCTAATGGTATAACAAACTCAAATGATGATATTTTATATTTATAAGTGCATCCTGGGATGAACAAGTAATGAAAACACAGTCTGCGGCTGCTAAAAGTGAGGGACTTAAGAAGTTTAGCTACAAAGAGATGGAATGCACTTGATTTCATCTGATTTTAAAATTCAAGTAGATTTGATCCAGGTTGGTTCTTAAGGAGTTCATCAACAGAAAATACTCTATTATTTTTTCTTCTGTTCAGCACTGGATATGCAGTAATTTTCCTAATCTACTGCCACAGATTGAATGCATTGTTGCATTTTTTCAAACTATCTTGCATTATATGACATGCTTGATGGCAGACATTCCTGACCACAGTTTTCAATTAAACTTATCAGTCAAAGGTCATTTACAAGCAACTGTGATTGACTGAGACCTAATCGTTGATTAGGGTTTAAAGAGAAAAATTGTTGCCAATTGGTACAGTCGAAAGATATAGTACAAATAATCTGTAGCTACTTTTTAGCCAAGTGTAATGACAGATTCCAAGAGAGAGGACTTAAAAATGTCACCTTTAAATTTTTTAGAGAAAAATATTATTAATATAGTTATAATTCATTTGTATGCAGCCACCAAAAGAGAGAATATCTGCAATATAATACAATATAATGGCAACAACAATGTAACACTAACACATAATATTTTATACCTCATATTAATTGTCATTGTAAATATGAACTGTCATTTTTATATAAATTATATTTACATAATAAATATAAGTCATCATATTATCTACTTTGAGTAGAATTAAGAAGATTGGCCTTCTAGTGCTGAGACACCATTAGTTATCTGGACAATCTATGGCAAATCATTTAAACTCTCTAGGTCTTAATGTTTTCTATGCATAAGTAGTAACCCCTCAAAAAATTAATATCTACAAAGTTTGTAGTAGGGGGGCCTTGAGTTACTTTTAAGATTTCATAAAGCTCTTGGGAACTTTGTAATTAACTACAATAAAAACTCATAAGCCCCACATAATTTCTGATACATAAAAACTAGTTAATAATAAAGTATGAAATGAATAGGAGAATAAATGAAAAAGTAAATGAATGAATGAATGAATGAATAAAAATTAGAACAGTAGGTTGATCTGCACTTTATGTCAACTCTGTTGTCTACTGGTTATTTCTTGCTGATCTGATTTCCAATTATATATGCTTGTGACTATTTAAAAATGAATTAGGCCAGGTGCAGTGGCTTATGCCTGTAATTTCAGCACTTTGGGAGGCCGAGACAGGCAGATCATGAGGTCAGGAGTTCGAGACCATCCTGACCAGCATGGTGAAACCCCATCTCTACTAAAAATACAAAAATTAGCTGATCATGGTGATGCACGCCTGTAATCCCAGCTACTCGGGAGACTGAGGCAGAAGAATCACTTCAACCCGGGAGGCAGAGGTTTCAGTGAGCAATCACACCATTGCACTCCAGCCTGGGCGATAGAGCCAGACTCCATCTCAAAAAAAAAAAAAAAAAAGTGAATTAATAGTTACTTTTTCAATGTAATTTGAGGAGTAAAATATTTTTTAATACCCAGAGCAAGTCATGGGTATTAATAAAAATGATGCTTGGTAGCATTAATATTAGAAAATAATAGAAAAATGGAAATACTTCTAACTATACAAGTACCATAAATCCTTTTCAGTGACTCTATTGCAGCTATGAGGAATTCTAAAGCTTTTTCACAAGGATTGTTGTCTATTACTTTCATCATTTTATGTGATATGATCCTACCTGTGACAACCCCTTATCCTAAAATCTCAACTAACAAATTGAAGAAATCAATAAAAATTATCTTACTTATATAATGGTTATCGCTAATTTCATATAAACTCAATTTTATTTCATTTAAAGCTATATTTGCCTCCATAACTCCTCCATTTACAATGATTGATTCTGAGGGTGAGGTATATTTTATTCCATCTAGAATGAGAGGTCCTGATCAGAGGATAAAAGGTAGAAAGGTTTTTTCCCCTTATCCTTAAGGAAAATTGTTAGTCCTTCTCCTTGTGTAAGGAAGCAAATAAAATTCTTTTTTTCATTTTTTGAAGTAATGTATGAGAATTTAGTGCTATTTCCTCTAACTTTTCCCTGAATATGTTCCTGATTCCATAACAATCGTACTCATTCTTTATTTTGTTTTAGCTGAGTTGATAATAGGCTCCAATATTGTTGTTATTATTAATATTCACTGGCATTCTCTGTTATATAGTGTTCACTAAAAAGCCATGAATATAATTTATTGTGGTAAATTATACAAATACTTGTTCACAAAGCGAGAGTATTAACTGACATTTGTCTTTCCTGTTATGTCTGTTCATTGATGTTGATCATTATTGTTTAATACATATAATTTTTATCAAATTTAAACGGACTAGACTGAATTATGCTGCTTTCTGGATAATAGGATTTTAAGTCAGCAGCATATTTAATATGCATGGACAACCCCCCATAACCTCTCCAATGAATAAATAAACAAACAAACAAATAAATGTATGGCATATCAGCAAACATGGCCTTTACTTGACACTGGGGGAAATACACATGTGTTTTCCCAATGTCATGTGTTATACATATCTAAATATGTGTTGAGACATTTAATGTGTGTTTTAATACATACATTTAAATAAATATAAAATAAAATAAATATGTAAAATTAAATAAATATAAAAATATATTTTTATATTAAATAAAATATAAAATTTATATTAAAATAATATAAAAATATTTTAACTTAAAATATATTGTAACTTAAATATATTTTTATATTTAAGTAAAAGTGTATTTCTTAAATCTAATAACTACACCCTTGCTCTCTCAGGACAGAAATTTTCGAGGTCAAAAATTAAATTAAAATTCTTATTTAGAAAGTTAAGAAAGCACTGAAATTATTTTGACTTTAGACTATGTAGTTAGTCTTATCGAATCTTAGTTTCCATTTTTTTTTCTGTCCCACAGGACAGAAGGCAAGAAGACAAAGCCTATGGCTCACCAAAGTGATAAATCCAGTAGGACATACCTACATAATGCTGGGACCCTAAATGACTCTACCCTGTGTATGGGGTGTACCAGAAATAAATCCACCCCATAGCACAAGAGAAGGAAATTATTTGCTATGATTTTTGTGCTAAATTCAGACAAAGTATCTCACCTGATTATTCATAGCCAAAGAACACTCCTTATGCTGATTTGTACACTGAATCCACATTGACCTAGTGGCCTAACAAACCTAAATCCAACAATCTACTTAAAGTGGTCCCAAATAGTTTCTTTAGGGATCTCAGATAAACCTAGGCATCTTTGAGGGAATACATATTCCCTATCTTTGAGGGAATACACATTCCATCCAGGCTTCAAAGGATTTCTACAGATAAAGTTCCAAGAAACATGAATTTACAGTCAAAATTTATAAAATAATACCCACAATAAATCACTTGATAGAGTCCAACAGAAACAACAGATGACAGAAAGACTTTAGAATATAAAATTATATTTCAATCTGTCTAAATAAATAAAAGATATATATAAAGCATTATAAAAGAGTAAAACTATACAAATGCAAATCATATTGCAAAAGAGCCAAATGGAACTTCTGGAAATAAGATATGTGTAACTGAAGTAAAAAATTTCAGTGGATGAGTAAACAGCAAATTATATACAGTTAATGGGAAATGTAATGACTGGACTCAGTGCTGAAGAAATTGTCCATAATGTAACATGTAAACACAAGTAGTTGGAAAATATTAAAGAGAAGTTAAAATACATACAGAATAACATAAAATTCTTAGTACACATGTCATTGGAGTACTACATTAAAAAAAAAAAAACTAGAAAAAATAAGGAAGGGACAGTATGAGAGATGGTATCTTAGGTCAGTTCTCCCAGAAGCAGACCCTGAAGCAAGGATTCATGGACAGGTGATTTAGAAAGGCAATACTCTCTGTAGAGATCAGCAAGGTAGCATGGAAAGCAGAAGGGGGAAGAGAAGAAAGTCATACCAGGGTGCAGTCTCAGATAAAGTCCTGCAAATATAGCTTTGGCCTGATCTTGCAGGAGAATGCTGGAGTAAGTTAACCTCAGAGTTGCCCAAGGCAAAGAAGCTAACTTGCTGTACTCCTATTTCTGTGGGACATTGGTCAAGGGCTGTGTGGAAGGAGTAAATTCTCAGGGACTTCTAGATTTCTGTATATGTGGATTAAAGACCCCCATAGAAAAAGTACCATTCTCAAAGAAGATGCATAGTTGCAGTTTGCCAGATAATAGTCAATAGCTTTCATACTTGTTTATTTTTTCTTGGTTCCCTTTAATTTTGGCCTGGTCTCATAAACTATTCAATGTGCATAAAAATAATGTCAAAATTTTGCCCTTCTTATAGTTGTCCTCAGTGAGACACTTGTTGTTTTAAACTAATCCAACAATATTTGTAATTGAAAGTTTTACCTTTATTCTCAACTTTTATCATCTTTTCTTTGAAGTTTTCTTTTGTATTTTATATTTTGTTGGATAATGTTTCTTCTAATCCATTCTGAAGGTCTCTGTCTTTTGTCAGTGAGTTTAATACATTTACATTTATTGTAATTGTTACTAGGATTCATTTCTTTCTTTATATTTGATTTTTTATTGCATATTTTCTATGTATTGGTTTAATTTGCCTGTTATACTTTCCATTCAATTTCATACAAGAAATTTCTTCTTGTTTGGTTACCAGTAAAACAATGATGCATATCTACATTAATTTTTTCTTCTACCTATTTCTTAGCTTATCCATATTCATATCATCTCTCTCTACCTTGTCTCTTATTTTCTTCTCCCCTGCCACCACGTTTGCATTTTCTACATTTTTAACTCTGAGCTTTATAGATCTTTTATAGATTTTAGGTTTGCTTTAGCAACAAGAAAATTTACTATGCTGTTTTCTTACCTGTATATTTCATAGATTTCATAGATTTTTCTAGTTTCAACTTACCATTGTGCTACCTGAAAGTATTTTCAAAAGAGTCATTTGCTTGATGAAACTTCTGAGTTCTTGTTTGCCTGAGAATATGTAAGTATGTTTCCTTTGCATGTAAATTATTGTTAGTTGCATATAATATTTCAGATTTAAAGTCCCTTTGTTATGACTCTTGAAAAATGTTATTCTCCTCTATTATGCATATAACATTAACAATAATTATATTAGTGTTTCATTTCTTTTTTTAAATAAATACTCTGTCTTTTGTTAGAAAACTTTAATAATCTCTTCTTTAAGTTTGATGTTTTAAAATTCACTTTAATATGTTTGTATTGTCTTTTTAAATCATCTAAAAAGTTTGGCACTATGAAACTTTGCAACATTTTTCTTTTTTAATTCTTACAAATGTTAGGCCACTATTTCTCCAAATATTTCCTCTCTTTCATTTTTTAAAAATATAGTTTCCTGGAACACCTTCAATGTGGAGGTTAACAATTATATATCCATCCTTCCTCTCTCCAAAATTTTGTTTTTTCTTCTTTTTCTTTATCTTTTTCTTGTGACATTTTAAAAATTTCTTCTACTTAATCTTCAAACTCATTAGTTTGTTACCCAATTGTATTTATTCTATTTTAATTTATCTATTGAGTTATTTTTTATTTTTTCAAAATGTATTATTCTACTCATGTTTTCCATTTTTCTCCCTTAGCTCTTTGAGAATATTTAATTGTTACTTATATTTATTTTAAGATTTTATTTATATTTATTTTGAGTTTCTGTTCCACAATTCTCTTTTATCTGGTATAAGGTGAAGGAATCCACCTCAAGTCTGAAAGATTTTCTAACTTTGCAATCTGTGCAGAATCACTCTCTGTGCTCACCGCCCCACAGTAAGCAATTATGTACTTTGAGGACTCTTGTTTTCTCCTCACTAGTCCTGATAGGGAGGATGGAGAAGAGAAAATCATCAGGATCCACCCAAAATATCTGGGTTATTCACCCTCCAACCCAGCTAGGTTGGAGTGTCTTTCTGCTGTTTCCTCCATTTGTCACTGATGCTGGGTTGGTGCTACTGTTTTTTCTCCTTACTGTAGGAAATAATTCTCGCAGGGCAATGTGAAGAAAGGCAGAAATTACAACTTAAAAGTTCTTTTCCAAGTTCCTGCTGTTTTTGCAGCCAGTTCTTTCCATGTCTAAATTGTTCTTCCCTCCATATATATGATGAATCAGCTTATGTCTTTCTAAGAGTACTCAGTATTTCATTTTTCGTTTCTCAGAATCAACCAGACTAGCATTTGTGTCACATCTACAGAATTATATTAAGGGGAAGAAGACAGCCATACTCATTAATTTGTCAAAAACTGGGAGAGGTTTTTCTAGTGATCTTATTTTACCCTTATAACTAAGATCAACATTATTGCTGTATCTCCTTCAACACTCTGTTTTTGGCTATTACAAACTAATTCATTTCCACAGGATTCTACGTACCTAGCTCAGTGTCATGGGCAAAAGTGTTTGCAATAATTCCTAACTTCTATTTTGCTGGGGAGGCCAATTTTCATAAATCTATTACTAAATTTGCACACATGTATTACTCTGTGGAATAATACACTTGTCTAAATTGCAAATAAGAAAATCCAAAATGTAAGGATAAAATTCTTCAATATGACTTATATAGGCAGTAAGTAGATATGAAATAATTAAGGAGCCCAACTAATGCATTCTATGAATAAATAGGGGTAGACAAGTAAGACACAGCATCATGAGACTTTCTGTGCCTTTATTTCATACAAATGTTGTGAAGTAGTTTACAGCTTCACAACGTCTTCTTTGAGGATGAAGGACAATCCTAACACTCATCTTGAACTGCTTTCTAGTTCTCCAGAGTCCATTTATAAATTATACTTAAACAGATTTACAATTAGTTCTCTCTCTCAGATAGGTTTTTAATTCCAGATGAAGTATTCCAACAGAAAAAAATTATGTCAGATTTATTTTTATATGTTTACAAATACCCATTTTTAAATCCACTCTGAAACTTTTACCCTGATCATCCCAATATGACAGCACAGTTGTATCTATTGACATTGACTGATGTTAAATTGAAGAACTGCTGTAAATTACCTCTCCATTCAGATCTATATGTCTAAAATGTAATTTTCCTTCTCTTACATGCAACGCTCTTTCTTTTAGCTCCTCAATATTTTGAAACCATCTATTTGTCCATGAAAAAAAAATTCTTCCAGGATTAATAGAACAAACAATTTGGTGAAGACTTCTGTGAAATTACCACAAGAGATAGATCATAATAGGTGGTTATAACAAGCGAAAAAGCTCCTAAGAAAAGGCTTTCAGAGGACTCTAAGGGTCAAACTCTCCCATGGGCTTTGCAAACAGCAGCCCCAGTTGCAAATCCAGGACCTGGCTTTAGGTACATGAAGCTCAGCTTAGGTTGTTGCTGGCACAAAGGGTCAGCTCTAAATTCTAAGTAAGTGAATTCCATCTCAGTGTACACAGTGGTATCTTTCTCCTTCAACTCGCTCCCCTTGAATTCTCCCTCAGACATTTAGGGTTTAAAGCTTCCCCCTTCACTGCCAACATGAACTCATTTTATCGTGTATTCATTCAATGAACAATTTGTAAGACCAAATACCAGATGCTAGAGTTATCAAGACACATAAGGCAGAAGGTATATCCTTAATTCACAGTCTAACAGAGAGAAAGGTACAAAATAAATACAATTTAATGTGATGAACACAATAATTAGGGTTAAATACTCTGTATAAACACAATCAAAGAAGTAAGTTATCGACTTCATTTAGATAGTTCAGGGAAGGTTTTGAATTGAAAAACACATTTGAACCAGGTCTAGAAACATTGGGTGTGGGAGACAGGGGTAAGGGAAAGGGCACTTCATGAGAATTAACTGGATGTGCAAAGCAGAAAAAACTTAGAGCAAATTGATTTACAGTGAGGTGTGAAATTTCTAGGATAAAAGAATATTAGGTCTGAGAAATAAATCACTAAAACATAAATTTTTAGAACTTAAAAAATTAGGAATATCATTTGATTTTGCAGGGAGACCCTCCAAGAAACTCAGAAAAATGATAGTTATTCTGCTTAGTCTTAAATATAAAAAATATTTTTAACTTAAAAAATATTTAATTGTTATAAATACATAAGAGTTATACAAATTTATGGGGTACATGTACTATTTTGATGTAAGCATACAATGTGTAATTATCAAATCTGGGTAACTGATATATCCATCACCTCAAGCATTTATCATTTCTTTGTGTTAAAAATATTCCAAATCCACTAGTTTAGTTATCTTAAAATATGCAATAAATTATTGTTGACTATAGTTGCCCTCTTATGCTACTGAACACTAGATCACCAAAGGTCCCCCGACTTGCCAGCATTCATTATTTTTTGTCTATTAATAAAAGCCATTTTAACCAATGTGAGATAATATTTCATTGTAGTTTTGACTTTCATCTGATGACTAATGATGTTGAACATTTTTTCATATACCTGTTCACCATTTCCTGACATGTTTATCATGAAAAAATGTTCAATGAGAAAAAGGAAACCATTTGTATCTCATTTTGAGAAATGTCTATTCAGATCTTTTGCTCATTTTTTAATCATATTATTTGTTTTTATCATTATTGATTTGTTTGAGTTCTTTATATAGTCTGGTTATTAATTCTTTTCCAGATGGGTAGTTTGCAAATATTTTCTCCCACTCTGTAAGTTGTCTCTTTGCTTATTGATCATTTCCTTTGCTGTGTAGAAGCTTTTTAGCTTGATGTGATCCCATTTGTCCATTTTTGCCTGGGTTGCCTGCACTGTTGAGGTCTTACTCAAGAAATCATTGCCCAGACCAGTGTGCTGGAGTCCTGTCTCAATGTCGCCAACTTTACAGCCTGATTTTTTATCTAACTATTTATCTATTGCTCTATTTATTTATCTAACTATCCACCTATCTATATAATCTACCTTATAATACACACACACACACACACACACACACACACACACACTCAAATACAGTAAACATAACCTAAAATGGATAATATAGGATATATCAATTCTGCAATGCTAAAAAGAGTGTTTGGTAAGAACATTTGTTTGCTGTCATACTGATAGTAAAATGTCTAATCAGATTGCTTCTCTATGTTGATCTTTAGCCAAATGTTTGAACACTCAATTACTCATAAGTGTTTTCTCATACCATGTCTGTGCTACTGTTAAATTTTTGACCAACTACCATCACATGTTCCAGTTTATTTTTTGTGCTAACTTTTTCTTTCCTTTTTTTCTGCTAGAAACACAGGGCTTCTAGTATAACTTGGCAGGTCCTTTTCTTTCTACCTGCAACCATATATTACTATCCCTTCTGAAGACTATAACCTGAATGAAGCTCATATTGAAGCACCGTTATTGGGTGGTTCACTGTAGACCTTAAAAAACATAGAGAACAAGTCCAATTAGAAAGAGTTTAGTTTAAAAGCAAGTGAGTCACTTCTTATTCACACTACAACACTTAGAAGTTTATATTGATCCTCATATGCTCTGACAGAAATTTTACCAACCTGTATGTTAGGCGGAAAATCCAAAAGACTATCCATTTTCATCTGGAAATTAAATTGATTATGCATCTACATGAAAAAGATAAATTCAGGTCATATCACTGAGAGAAGCAACAAAATATTGTAAAAGTCTATACACATCAAAACAATTAAACTTTTTAAAATTACCAAGTAAATGAAATCTATTTTATTGAATCACTGAACTTGAAAATCATAGATGCCATGGCTCTGTCTTTGGGTAAGCTAGCATCCCAGTTGTATGAACTAATATTGTTTTTAAGTCAGTCATTTCACAATCTTGAATCACTTTAATTGATGTTTAATTGCCATTTTTAAAAACCTTTGCCATAGAAGACATGCAGGAGTCTATTTTTAGGCAGGAAATAGAAGTTTCTAGGTCCTCATGAAACTATAAAATTATAATTTTACATAAATTCCTGCCCACTGGATAATAAATTAGGATAACAGGGGATGAGCTATATATCCCCTTTTACTCTTCTGTGAAAACTGATTTTGTTTTTAAAACTTAGAAATTCCAAGTTAATATTCTACTATTGCACCAAAAGTTGACAGTCCTTCATTCACATTCCCAACCTTCCAGTGGCCACTAAAGAAGAAACCTTCATCTAGTCTACATCACCAACAAGGGAGAACAATGACAGCTAACACTGCTCCAACCTCTACCACCTTGACCTGGCACAGCCATAGAACATAGGAAGTCCTCTTTGCTTCTAATGAAATTGGAAACATGGGAACATGCCCTATAATGAATGGTCTATATCCAAGAGAATACACTATATTAAAGTGTAGGAGAAAATCAGTATTTATTAACTATAAACTTCCATTATTTAAAACAAGTCTTTGAAATAGTACCAGTTGCCTCATTTTCTTCTTCAAGCATTATATTTATGATACAGAAAAATGGGTTTTCTATTAGTCTAATCATTTTCTAAATTCTCAAACTGAGTCTTTTTCTCCAGTTATAATACTTTTCAGATGCTTCTTTGATGTCATTTACAGGGAGTTGAGGTTTTTTAAGTGCATTACGACCTTCCAGGCTTTCTGGTTTCAAAAGAACTTGGTGTCTGGGATACTAACAAAAATAATCTGTCCTTCTTTGAATTACCCTAACATTTTAGCCACAAATCAACAGGCTTCTTGAGGGTAGTGATAATGCATCCATAGCACTTAGCCTAAAGTCTCTGAAACAGTACACTTTAATAGATCTGTAGCTCTTTAAAGTATTATACTTATTTATATTTATACCATTTCTGTGACTAGGTATGTTTTCCAACTACACTTATCATTTTGTGTTATTACAAATATGTGACATAGTTAAAATGGAAATCATGAAAATACAGAAAACCACAAATAAATAATCACCTGTAATTACTGCCTATATTATAGATATATTGTATATTTCCCACATTAGTAAGCCAATTTACCAATTATTATTTATTGGTTAATTAGCATTTCATCATATGGCTGTCCATACTTATTTATACATACTATATATAACAATATGGTGGTGATGTGTATATTATTGCTGCTGATCTTATAGGCATGATAAACAATGCTTCTTAGTAGGTGTTCATTTAGTGTGAGTCCTTTGTAAAAATCATTACATTACTGATTTTAAATTGAAGAGGAAATAAGCCAGTGGATTTATTTATTGGTATAACAAAACTTTGTAAATTTTATACCGATATTTTCTTTCACCAAAAGTTCAATTCAAGGCTGGGCATGGTGTCTCATGCCTACAATCCCAGCACTTTGGGAGGACAAGGCAGGAGGATCACCTGAGATCAAGAGTTCAAGAACAGCCTGGCCAACATGGCGAAACCCATCTGTACTAAAAATACAAAAAAAATTAGCCAGGTGTGGTGGTATGTGCCTGTAGTTCCAGCTACTGGAGAGGCTGAAGCAGGCGAATCACTTGAACCCAGGAAGCAGAGGTTGGCAGTGAGCAGAGATCTTGCCACTGCACTCCAGCCTGAGCAACAGAGCGAGACTCTGTCTCAAAAAAAAAAAAAAAGTTCAATTCAAAATTACTCCATTATAAACTATCTGATAATATTATCCAGAATTTTACAACTCATATTGAAATGCAAATTTTATAGTATTTTTTCCAAATAGAGTCTTAACAGGGTTAAAGGTTGCTAGTCTTACAATAATACACTATTCCACAATGTAGAGCACTTAGCAGTATCCATAACAACCATTATTATTTTTTAAATATTTTAATAGTAACATTCTTTGAAATAGTTGATGATTTATTGTGACAGAATGAGGAGAACTTAAGCAAGACTATCTATCGGTAAATTAATTTCTAACCATGCTGACGGAAAAGCAGCTTTATATTTTACTTTTGAAACAAGGTGATGGTTGTGTCTGAAGAAAAAAGAGATACAAGCTACTATTTCTAGGCTATCCAGCTCAAGGAAAGCACTATGTCAAGCATTTGAAGTAAAAGAATGTTGTCTTCAGAACCCAAACAGTTGTATCTCGGAATACAAAGGAATTTAATACATATATTGGTCTGTCAGTCAGAAAATAAAACACTGTAAAAAATCCAAATCATTTCAAATTAGTAGAATTTTAGTCATTTTTTGTTGTTGTTGTTGTTGGTTAACATGGCAGAACATGACACAACTGAATCTGTTTAGAACGTACTCCTGTGTTCAAGCAACAATATTTTCGGTGCATGAAAGAATGTGTATAGGTTGTCTAATTAACACTAATGAAAGTTCTAGTTTTCAATATACTCTGAATTATTGGGTAAGTATAACCGATAGTAATGTCACAACAGTACTGGGAACAGAAATATATCTGAAGGAAAAGATGTTACTGAGTTTACTGAAAATCTTCAAAATATTCATAAAGGCAGAAGAGGAAAATAGAAACAAGGAAGAATAATTTATACAGGAGAGTGAATGGAAGATGAGTATAAGGAGAAGAAAGGGGGGAAATCAGACGTGAGGAATGTCATGATTCATTTAGTGTGGGCCTTTCAGTGAAGCTAGAAGATATAAAGAAATAGTTTATTGTTAGGTTTCTTATGTGAAACTAAGAAAAGAATCTTTGAAAATGTGACTGATATCTGTGTACAAAAGTAATATTATGTAAAAATTCTTAGTGTTCTACTGAGTCATTTGTTACCTTAATTTGCCTGAAACTGAAAATTCAGTTGTAAAGAATAAATGAAAAAATAATTTACTTTGGGAAAAATAACACCAAAATCTGCTGCTAAATGTAATTATTTGATATAAACTTTATTGACTTTTTTGTGATTAATAAGACTTACCCAAAACTATCTTAATTGTTATATTTCTATATGAAAATTTGTTTTGACAATTTAACTATTATTGATTCAGTCAGATAAAATAGAAAATTTTATTTTATTTGGTTCCTTGATTTTTCATTTCAGTATATATTTCACATTTTGCCAATTATGGCAAAGACTGTGTAGATGTTAGCAACCCTGCATCCTTCTCTTGCTACACTGGAAGATTACATATTCCAGCCTCCCTTGTGATTTGGACAGAGCCATATTTCTGTGCTCTGTCGAAGAATAGGAGTGGAAGTATTTCATATCTTCTTCCAGGATTGGCCAAGAGTCCCCCCTCACTTGCTGTTTGCCTATTGCCAATTAAAAGCAAAGAAGCCTATGTGGGAATTGGAAGGAGGCCTAGGAGACAGCAGTGCCACGACATGAAAAAAGCCAGGATTCCTCAACTGTCATGCAAAAGGCCTTCCATTAAATATATAAACTGTGGTATTGCCCATAAATGAACAGTAATTTTGCTAAGTTAGTGAAATTAGGCAGTTGTTTTTATGTAAAGCTAGCATTAATAACCTCAAATGATAACCTAGTCCTTAAAAGGTTTTCTGTTGATATTATTAATTTTTTAATTTAAGACGGTATTTGCAAGTTAGACAATTTTAGTATTGAGTTCAAAAGAAATAACTAAAATAAAAATAGGTTGCTCATACAACATTATTAACTCAACTGCCTTGTAATCAACCAAGGACTGTCAACTCTGCACATGTTTCTCTTGGATGTTAGCTCTTTAAAATATACCAGGTCTTAAGTGTTCTGAAATACATTACTTCATTTAGTTCACAGCTAAGTGATGGCAATACTCTCTGATTACTCATCAAAGCCAGAAGCTTTACAGAGCAGAGAGAACTACCTTACCTCTTTGTTAAATCATCAAATATTACATATAAGAATTATTACATATTTTAGAAGAATTATTACAAATATTACATATAAGTTATTTTGGTATTGGAATGGACCTTAAAGACTACAAAACTATCACACTTGTCAGCTGAGCCAACTATGCCTTAAGGGAGGTTAAGACATTAGTATAAGGATCCAGAGCTAGTTGGCAGCAAAGCTAAGGTTAGTACTATAAGCTCCCGAATGCCTAATTACATTCTTACCTGCAACAGCTTTTTCACAGCAAGGTCAGTCACAGGACTCCAATATCCATATTTCATTCTGAGAGATACTGGCCAGCCAATGACAACTGTTGTTCAGCTTGACTCATTGACACCACCACTTCTTTCCTCCTTGCTCCAGCCAGTCACCCAAAGAGAGGATTCCAACTAATGGACAGCAAATCCATATGTTGACCAAGAATCTGCACTGAAGCCTCGTATATAAAGATTAACATGACCATACTCTTTGAAATCTAAATAGAGAAACATAGGCCAATGGCCAGTTAGCAATAGGATCTGATATTGAAAGTATATGTAAAGAGAAAAAGACTGAATTAAATCTAAGTAAGCCATGAGGGACTATGACGAGTCAAAGTTATAAGGGGGAACTAATACCTAGAAATAAATAAGATGCTACCAGGGGAAGATCGTGAAAATATTGCTAGAGCTTCCTGAAATCCTGATGTCTATATTGATCTACTCCAGTACTAATTTTTATCATTAAGCCCTCTTTATCTTGCTAACTTATAAATAAGCCTTCTATATCTTACAGAGGCCTAAATGAGTAGCCATGTTTTTACAACTGAAAAAAATATACATGAAAGAAAAGCATTTAAAATATGTCCTTCATCCTAATGTTTGTAAATATATATATAATTATATACATTTACAAATATATATTTACAAATATAAATATATAATTATGGGAAAATCATAAAATTAAATATTAAATTAACCATTTAAAATTTTAAAATTTAATGGATGTCAAAAATATAAATTGAAGTGCACGCACAATAAGAGTGAATATTTACTAAAACTACATCACAAAAAGGTTAATAAATTAATAAAGAAAACATACATAATGATAATAAAAACACTAATGCTTCAATGAGATAATATGCAAAGAAACTGGACTAACGTTTCAGAAAAGAAAGACATAGAAAAAGCTGATTAGTATATGAAAAAGTTTATCTTTGCCAGTAACAAAAGAAATGTGATATAGGTCAATTATAAAATATCATTTCTACTTACCAAATTAGCAAGCATTTATAGAATATTAATAATATGCTGATAGTGGTGAGAAATATATTAACATATTGCCTATGTGTTCATAAATTCATGGAATAATTCTGGAAAGCAGTTTGGTACCACATACTTATAGCCTTCAAAATTCTTATCCACTTTGGCCCAATAATTCTCTTTCTATAATATAACCTTACTTAGTGATCAGAAATATAAGCACATATTTATATTAATATTTTATATTAGCATTTATTATACTTTATCATAATTATTTGTTTTTATAGCCTATCTTCTCCACTTACTCACTTTGATAACTTCAAGGCCTAGCATAGTGGCTGGTACACAGTACCTGACACAGAAAAACCATTTAATAGAAATCTGATGAATGAGCAAATAAAGAAAAGAAGGAAGATATTTAGGATAGTGTTATTTAAAACAATGAAGTGTTAGAAAAAAATCCTATGACTATTAAATAAATCATAGTGGACAAATATAATTGCAATAGTATATAAGCATAAAATTATGTTTTAAGACTTTTAATGATATAAGGACTTGTTTAAAAGTAAAGGGTAATCAAAAACTAGATATAGCACTATGTGCAGTATGCTCTTGACTCTGCTAAAATGTGCTAAAATATACATGAAGTCTAAAAGAGACATGCTAATACATATATATTGGTCAAAGTTGATCAAATGTTATATACAAGTTGATTATTCCTAACCCAAAAATTTGAAATCAAAAATGCTCCAATATCCAAAACTTTGAGTGTGGATGTGACACCACAAATGAAAATTCCACATCTAACTTCATATAATCATTCACAGTCAAAAACACAGGTGCACACCACACAGTTTACTCAGTGTCCCAAGGGACAAAAGACCTTCCCAGTCCTTTTCAGCTGATATATCCTTTCAGCATACACCCATATTCTTCCATGCAAGCATGCCCATAAAGGGTAATCAAATAGCATGTGTGTAGGCTGCACGTGCTTATGGCAGGGTCCCCACAAGGTTCCCAGGGGACCAAGACCTACGTGTATTATTATTATTATTAATTATTATTTTTTGCTTATTCTCTGCTCTGTGGTTGAAATGTCAAAATGTTGAAAATGTCAAAAATATCTGCAGATATCCCTATGATAATAGTGGTAAGAAAAAGAAGCAGCATTTATGTTTATTGCAGAGCAAGTCAAGCTGTTGGAGAAACTGGATAGCACTGTTAAGTGTGAAAAGTCTTACAGAAGAATATGGAGTTGGAACGACCTCCACATTCTACCTGAATAAACAGAGGATAAACTGTTAAGTTCTATCCTGAAAGTGATGAACATAAGTTAACAAGAAAAACAAAACAAAACAAACAAACAAACAAAAAAACACTGCATAAAGCCAAACTTAAAGATCTCGATCATATATTGAAAGGGTGCATTTGTCAGCTTTGTAGTGAACACATGCCACTTAATAGTGTACTGATCATGAAATTTTCAATAGATGATTATAATCTCTATTTGGATAGCCTACTTTTATTTAGACAATAAGTCTTATATTTTTATAATGCATTAGTGTAATAGGGAATCTCAATTAATGACTCAGATGTCCCAAATATTCAACATGTCAGTGTTATCTGATCACATCTGTGTATATTTACCTGATTTAAAGCATGTAACTGGGACCAGTTAGATTGCTTCATAGTTGTAAGTTGCAGTGCATGTCTTACCTGAAATTGAGAGTGTGACAAGGGATTATGGGCAAATGAACATACCCATACCATTACAAACCATTCCCCAAAGGGAAAGAAGGTATTGGAACTAGAAGATCCAGGGGTTAAATTTGGATACTAAATCAGTCCCATAAGTTGTGAAATGTCTTTCAAGGGTGGATTTTTCTGCCACAGTAGAAATGACAATTTTAAAAATCAATATGGTAAACAAAATCAAACACTTTTAACAGTATTCATCCTGGTGATATTGTCACCATGCTACCTCTACCGACTCCCCATTTTACCTGCCTGTCCCCATGAATTTGACTATTTATGTTGGTGCTTGAATATCTTTGCATTGTTCTGCATACAAATTTACTTCCCACAAAATTTCAGCCATGGTAATTTGCATACTTGGTAAATAGTAAACGTTATTATTTTAAATCACGATAAACGACTAAAACTATATTCTCTTCTCAAGGTTTTACATACACCATAGCTTATATCCTTTTATTTCTTTCTCTGGGTTTCCTCCATTTTCTTCCATTCCCACATCTTCTGTTACCTAGCTGGAGCAGAAATTAAACTGATATCACTAAGATACTAGGGTTAGAAGAAATGCCAGTGCCTTGTTGCATACATCCTTATTAGTATGAGAGACCAGGATATTTATACTCCAATGGGCCCTCCTTACCAACTCATGGAACGCCTCAATTTTTTATCCCTAATCCTACAACCACAGTTAATCATGTCCCTAATGCTTGCCATTGTTCAAAATAAAGGTACCCTGAAAGGAGATGACAGCTAATGGAGAAATGCCCATGCAACCAGGAAGAAGGGAGGGGACACTGTTCTAGCAACTATGTGATCCAGAGCTGCCCATCTGTCAAGTACTAGATGTCACTGCCAGAAAGCCTCATATATATAAGAAACTTCCAGATGTGTTTGAATCAGTATAAATGTAACATCTCCTACTAGAAAATAATTCCCTGGCAGGGTACCAGTGGGATAGGTTAGTAGTATTGTTTTGTATGTAAATCATGGTTCATGGGTATCTTCAGCATAAAGCTCTTACTTATTCGAAGCTTAAATAACCCATGTACAGGCATATTCTGCTCTCCTGGCAACATTTCTCAGATGTTGTTACAACTCCTCAAGCATAAGAACTGTTTCCCTTAGGTTGATTTCTGGAGGGTTAAGTATCTATCCACTGAATTACTGTGGTTTCTATCAGAAAATTTGACTTTTAGTAGAAAATATTCAAATACTCAGTGACTGCTGAAAATTTAACAGCCAACCTATTGAATTGTCTGTGGTCAAGGCCTTAGAAAAGTGAGTGGTGGCCTTGGAGAGATGCAAGTCACTTAATCAACAAATAAAGCTTTAGAAAACCAAACAGGACACAGCTGGCACTGTAACATTCTGTTTTGATGGGGATTTCACTACATTTTGGAAAATGCATACTTGACTTTAGCTTTAGTTGCTGAGAGTTCAATGAAAGAGGCTGACACTATATTTGTTTTGTGCTAAATGAGTATATTTGATGAAACACCTGACTTCTGTAACAATAACCACTACATGTACCATAAACATAGGTAACTACATTTATAGATTAATTAATGATAAATATGCACAGAGAAATCAGGCACTTAGCTAGACACTCAGCCTTGAAATCATTTTTCTTTAACTGATAGGGCACTTGTTGAAATTCCTACAAGCACATTTGCTTGAGTTCTCATTGAAATAATTTGGTTCATTTTTCAATTTACCTTTCTCACAAGTCAGAGATTTGCCATGCTATGGAAATCAGACTTACTATGCCAAAGAAATACAACATTTAGGGTAGACTATTTGGGTAATCATGTATTCTTAAAAGAAGAAAGCTTTTCTAAATAGAAATCAGACCAATGAAACTTTCAACAAAGCATTGCATAGATAATTATTAAGATTATAAATATGCATGAAAACTAGAGGTAGCCAAAGATTGTCCACAGCTACTAATATGTTTTGACAGGACTATAATTTTGCTATACTTCAACAAGAGTGAAGGAGAGTCATGAAGTACAAACTGTGGGCTTGCCTGTTTTATATGCTAAACAAAGAAGAATAGAAAAACAATTTCATTGAATCAGGATCAAAAGCATATATCAAGGGTATTCAGTTCTTAGAAATAAGCTGGTTCTCAAAAATACTTTTAAAAACTTAAATAAAGCAAATTTTAATTATTCATATGAATGAAGAATTAATACTTAAGGTGAATTTTAATGCTCAGTAGATATGCATAATTACGTGTCTATTGTATTGACTTTATATACCTTATGAAAGCAGATAAGAGCACGTAAAGTTTGTTTCTTCTGCCAACTAATGTTGATGACATCATTACTGGTATTTTTAAAAATATGTATTTTACTTGATATTGAACATCAATGTAATTTTTTTCCTTTTCTATCCCAAGAACAATACATACAAGTGAAACAACTTAGAATATATATACAATATGGATACAGTTGTTTGCCATCACTCGGAATTCTAATTTTTACATTAGGATATTTTAGGATAAGAAAATGCCGAGTTACACCAGGTTTCAAAGATAAAAATGCACTTTTATTGAATCCCTCTTATTTTCTCCTCTCTCCCTCTGAAGCTATCAGAAAGCTTATCACTTGTCAATGAACACATAAGGCTAGGAGAAAATAGCATGAAAATGGCATGCATTTATTTTTCTGGACTAAACAACGTTGAAGATATATTTAAATTCTTGGTCATATTCAGTTCACCTTGCTATTGACTTATTTTCATGTAAAAGTACTGGCTTAACAGTTGCACATTGTGTAAAAACATTAAATACTACTACTATTACTAACAGCTAACACTTGAGGATTTAGCATATGCCTGGCACTGTATTAAGTAGTATACATATTTCTTCTGATTTTCTCAGCCAAACATACTATAGGGCAGGGGCAATGTTATTATCCATAATTTGTATATAAAAATATTTTAAAATACTAAGTGTAAAGAGTCTGTATAACTAGCACAATGTCACGCAACAGAGCGTGGATAGAAATCCACACAATCTGAGGGACTTCAGGACCATACTTTAAACCACTATGCTAGCATGTTGTAGATAAAATATGCTGTTGATACAATATTTAAATGCAAATAAGCATTCATGTAAAAAATAAGCCACACTGCAATTGTTTAAGGACGTGATGAGTTTAAGAATGATGAGACCTACAATAATAAAATCTTAGAATGTAATGTGCTATGGAGTCATCCAAGTCTAACACATTTTTGCTGACTCTTATCATGGGCCCAACATTGTCCTCACCATTGTAGATATAGTAGTTAAACAAAGTTCTACTTTTATGAATCTAACATTGCAATTAGAAAGCACACAAGAAGAATGAATGTTTTTAGAGAATGACAAGGGCTATGGGGGAGAAAAGTAAAACAAAGAGCTATAACAATAAGAAGGAAGAATTCCTTTAGCAAAAATAGCTAGGTAAGGCCTAAGGAGGAGGCTTTAAGTGCTATAAACTTCCATCTAAATGCTGCTTTAGCTGTGTCCCAGAGATTCTGGTACATTGTTTCTTTGTTCTCATTGGTTTCAAATCAAAATCAATGTGCAAGAATCACAAGCATTCTTATACACCAATAATGGACAAACAGAGAGCCAAATCATGAGTGCACTCCCATTCACAATTGCTAACACGGGAATAAAATACCTAGGAATACAATTTACAAGGGATGTGAAGGACCTCTTCAAGGAGAACTACAAAGCACTGCTGAAGGAAATAAGAGCGGACACAAACAAATGGAAAAACATTCCAGCTCATGGATAGGAAGAATCAATATTGTTAAAATGGCCATACTGTCAAAAGTAATTTATAGATTCAATGCTGTCCCCACCAAACTACCATTGACTTTCTTCACAGAATTAGAAAAAGCTACTTTAAATTTCATATGGAACCAAGAGAAAGCTTGTGTAGCCAAGACAATAATAAGGAAGAAGAACAAAGCTGGAGGCATCATGCTACCTGACTTCGAACTATACTACAAGGTTACAATAACCAAAACAGCATGGTACTGGTACAAAAAAAAATATAGACCAATGGAACAGAACAGAGGCCTCAGAAATAATGCCACACATCTACAACCATCTGATCTTTGACAAACCTGACAAAAACAATAATTGGGGAAATGATCCCCTTTTTAATAAATGGTGTTGGGAAAACGGGGTAGCCATATGCAGAAAACTGAAACTAGACGCCTTTCTTACACCTTATACAAACATTAACTCAAGATAGATTAAAGACTTAAACACAAGACCTAATACCATAAAAACCCTAGAAGAAAACCTAGGCAATACCATTCAGGACATAGACATGGGCAAAGACTTCATGACTAAAACATCAAAAGCAATGGTTACAAAAGCCAAAAGTGACAAATGGGATCTAATTAAACTAAAGTGCTTCTGCACAGCAAAAGAAACTATCATCAGAGTGAACAGGCAACCTACAGAATGTGGGAATTTTTTTTTTTTTACCATTTATTTTTATTTTTATTGTTTTCGAATTGTTTCTTTTTTTTATTATTATTATTATTATTATTATTATACTTTAAGTTCTAGGGCACATGTGCATAACGTGCAGGTTTGTTACATATGTATACTTGTGCCATGTTGGTGTGCTGCACCCATCAACTCGTCAGCACCCATCAACTCGTCATTTACATCAGGTATAACTCCCAGTGCAATCCCTCCCCTTTCCCCCCTCCCCATGATAGGCCCCGGTGTGTGATGTTCCCCTTCCTAAGTCCAAGTGATCTCATTGTTCAGTTCCCACCTATGAGTGAGAACATGCGGTGTTTGGTTTTCTGTTCTTGTGATAGTTTGCTAAGAATGATGGTTTCCAGCTGCATCCATGTCCCTACAAAGGACACGAACTCATCCTTTTTTATGGCTGCATAGTATTCCATGGTGTATATGTGCCACATTTTCTTAATCCAGTCTGTCACAGATGGACATTTGGGTTGATTCCAAGTCTTTGCTATTGTGAATAGTGCTGCAATAAACCTATGTGTGCGTGTGTCTTTATAGCAGCATGATTTATGATCCTTTGGGTATATACCCAGTAATGGGATGGCTGGGTCATATGTTACATCTAGTTCTAGATCCTTGAGGAATCGCCATACTGTTTTCCATAATGGTTGAACTAGTTTACAATCCCACCAACAGTGTAAAAGTGTTCCTATTTCTCCACATCCTCTCCAGCACATGGGAGAAAATTTTTGCATTCTATCCACCTGACAAGGGCTAATATCCAGAATCTACAAAGAACTTAAACAAATTTACAAGAAAAAAAAATGACCCCATCAAAAAGTGGGTGAATGATATGAACAGACACTTCTCAAAAAAAGACATTTATGTGGCCAACAAACATAGGAAGAAAAGCTCATCATCACCGGTCATTAGAGAAATGCAAATCAAAACCAGAATGAGATACCAACTCACGCCAGTTAGAATGGCGATCCTTTAAAAGACAGGAAACAACAGATGCTGTAGAGGTTGTGGAGAAATAGGAATGCTTTTACACTGTTGGTGGGAGTGTAAATTAGTTAAATTGTTGTGGAAGACATTGTGGTGATTCCTGAAGGATCTAGAACCCAGAAATAACATTTGACATAGCAATCCCATTACTGAGTATATACCCAAAGGATTGTAAATCATTCTACTATAAAGACAGGTGCTCATGTATGTTTATTGCAGCACTATTCACAATAGTAAAAATTTGGAACCAGTCCAAATGCCCATCAGTGATAGACTGGCTAAAGAAAATGTGGCTCATACACACCATGGAATACTGTGCAGTCATAAAATGAATGATATCACGTTCTTTGCAGGGACATGGATGAAGCTTGAAACCATCATTCTCAGCAAACTAACCCAGAAACAGTAAACCAAATACCACATGTTCTCCCTCATAAATGGGATCTGAACAATGAGAACATTTGGGCACAGGGAGGGGAACATCACACATTGGGGCCTGTCGGAGCATGGGGGCAAGGGGAGGGAAAGCATTAGGAGAAATACCTAATGTGGATGACGGGCTGATGGGTGCAGAAAACCACCATGGCATATGTATACCTGTGTAACATACCTGCACATTCTGCACATGTATCCCAGAACTTAAATCATCATCATCATCATCATCATCATCATCATCATCATCATCGCATCTCTCTCTGGATTATCTTTGAAGGATGGATTGGAGAATTAAAAAGAATGGAAATAGGAAAACCAGATCGAAGGTTATCAATGCAGTTGACATAAGTGATGATTGTGTCTTGGACTGCAGTTTATGTGAAGAGAAAATGAAAGATCAGAATATGTTGTAGAAGTGAAGTCAACAGGGTTCGCTTCCTTATATTGACTTACAATGGTCTCCATATAATCTTAGCCACTGACCTTGTTTGGTTCTTGGAGGAAATACAGAATAGATTTAATCCCTTCAGATTTTAAAAAGCAGGACACATGACCTCTCTTAAATATCCCTATTTCCGTACTAACAAGCCCTACTTCCCTCCAACTATCTTCTGATATATTTTTAACCTTGCTGAATATCCTGGATACCTCCCATTGATTATCTTCTTTTTTGGCAACATCTCTTTTAATATGTGGTGCCCAGAACTGAATGAAGCACTTCAGGCATTCCCTGACAACTATGGAGTCCGGTGGGGTGATTTCCTTCCAGAGTGTACTGCATTTCTTTTAATACAGCCTAGTGCATATGCATTGCATGCTGAACAAAGGAAGGTAGTGGTAGGACAATATAGTTTGAAGAGTCAAAACCAGGATTACCACCTGACTATTACTGGAGAATGTTTATGAAAGTAGATTTTTTTTTTTTTTGGAAAAGGGAAGTAGAGCTATGGAGAGGATGATTTTCTTGGCAACTGACAATCTTTAGAGAAGGTGCTAAATTAATAGTTAAATAAAGGTGCTGCTAAAAAGTTCTGCTGGGGTTGGAAGTGAGGTGAGGAGAGCAGATGGGGAAGCAGGACAGGAGAGCGAGCAAGCAAAGCAAGGTTAATAATGAGAGATGTTTCTGAGGAATGAGGTGAGTGAAGTGGAAAATGCAGGTGAACATAAAACAATTATTTCAAGTTGAAAACAATGGTAAACATGATTTTTGCAGTAAAGTTCTCTGGGTTCTTTAAGGACCTTAATTGGTGTGACTCCGTGTTTTGCATCAATCACAAATAATACTTCGTGAACCAAATTTTAATCAATCACTACAAAGGAGATGTCTTAACTATATTTTAGCTAATTTGTTTTCTTATCAGTTATTTCTATTCCATGGTTCCACAGGACATGGAATAGTCCTTATTGTTAATAGACAATAAGTCTATCAACTCTGAAGCGGTCTAAGGATGTGAGAATTTGTGGCATATTAAAACTGTCTCCTAAATGCCAAATCTGATTTTTTATCTTTGTTATATTTCATTTTTATCACTCCATGCAGAATATTGCCTTATTGTATGAATGAGCATCTGAAATTAGGGGAAGACCACAAGATGGTGAAGAGGGACGTTTTGAGACGAAATTAACTCAATCCCTAAGAGGAAATGTGCCATATTCAATGAATGAAAATGTATCATTCCATTTATCCTCATTCAGGAAAGAGGGCATTACACACACAGTACTTTTCTCAATAACAAAATGAAATCATAAAAGTTAATGTTTAACACTAATCTTTCTAAAAATTTGTGCTGAAAATGTTGGATTGGGGTAGACATAAATAGGAAGGTCCCAAATAAAGCTTCCCAAACGGTCTTTTTGAGACAAAATAATTCCTCAATATTCATAATCTAGAATACAGTAGAATACAGTCCAGGAACCAAAAGAAGTATACCATTTAATAAGAAATAAAATAGCAACAATATCTCATTTTTAATGATTTCTAGAACTTGTGAGAATTTTATAGAAATTAATCCATCTTTACAGCTTTCTGAAGAGTAAGTTGAAATAAAAAGGAATAATTTACAACAGCACTGGAATCTATTAAAATCTTACTATGTGCTAACCTTTATGTTCAGTGGATTATCTTTATGCCTTAGAAAACACCTCAATTCATTTTTGCCAACTGACACAGACAGTATTTCAAAACATTTATATCACACAATCATTATCTAAATTCCTTAATGAGGTACCCAAGAACCACACTTCATTATACTTCCTGAGTAACCTATAACATCTATGTGTTAAATTCTGCAGCTTCATCATACTATGTCAGCTCAATGTCTATAAGGAGATTTTAGGTTTGACTAATACCATAAATACGTTGGAGGAAAAAATGTGATTATTAATATACAAGGAAG
Organism: Trachypithecus francoisi; assembly: GCF_009764315.1. Classification (NCBI taxonomy): domain Eukaryota; kingdom Metazoa; phylum Chordata; class Mammalia; order Primates; family Cercopithecidae; genus Trachypithecus; species Trachypithecus francoisi. The sequence continues at coordinate 101,131,876 of NW_022681454.1, forward strand.
AAACATTAGATTCAGTGTAAATATTCTAAATACTTTTCGCAAAACTTTACCCCAAAGGTTAAGGCCACTGTTTTGTAGATTGGAAACTAGTTGAGGTTTACAAAACAAAGGATAAGCTTCAGTTTACTAAGAACTGTTAATTTTTAACCTGGAATGGGATAATTTTTATTGACTCTTTCATAAACTAACTGGAGGTGGTTTAGAAGTTGCAGACAACACTAAGCTCTTCCAGTTAGTGAAGAGGTAAACTGATGAGAGTACAACATAGCAAGATAACCTGAGACTATGAGTTGGTATAAAAGTAGTAGCCAGGCTTCTCGGGGAGAAAGTGCAAAGCAACACATTTAGCTATCAGTTATATTGCTTAAAAAGACTAGACCTGAGTATCTTTTGGTAGTATTTATTTAAGATATCAGAGCAATTGTTTCTATAGCCAAAACGATTTTTTAAAAAAGTCAAAGTGCAAACATTACTTTGCCTTTTATAAGTAAGATTTCCATTTGCTGACACGGTATATAATAAGGCAATAACTAATTAATATTCTACTGAAAACAGAGTCAGTGTGTCATTTTGAAGCAGAATATGTTGTTTCCAGTCCTGGCTCAAGTGCTTATTAATTTATTCAATAAGTCATTCATTTAGTCATTCATTCAGAGCAAGATTTATTAAGTATTTATTATGTGTCAGACACTCTACTGGGTACAGGCAAGTATGTGTAGATGATAAAATTACATTATCTATCCTGAAAGAGCTAATACTTTAATAGGGGAGTTATACAAAATAGCAAACAATGACAATACATTATCATTAAATACAAGTTTATGGAGCAAACGTAATACGTAAGAGACAAAACTATTTCAGATGAGGGTAGAAGATGTTTTGTAAGTAGTTCAGTGTGGCCAAAGTGTGACGTACAAGAAGAATGGAAGAATGGCAATAAAACTGAGATATAGCTCTTATTATTTTGAGGTACGTTCCATCAGTACCGAATTTATTGAGCGTTTTTAGCATAAAGGGCTGTTGAATTTTGTCAAAAGGCTTTTCTGCATCTATTGAGATAATCATGTGGTTCTTGTCTTTCGTTCTGTTTATATGCTGGATTACATTTATTGATTTGCGAATGTTGAACCAGCCTTGCATCCCAGGGATGAAGCCCACTTGATCATGGTGGATAAGCTTTTTGATGTGCTGCTGAATCCGGTTTGCCAGTATTTTATTGCGGCACTATTCGCAATAGCACAGACTTGGAATCAACCCAAATGTCCATCTGTGACAGACTGGATTAAAAAAATGTGGCACATATACACCATGGAATACTATGCAGCCATCAAAAAGGATGAGTTTGCGTCCTTTGTAGGGACATGGATGCATCTGGAAACCATCATTCTTAGCAAACTATCACAAGAAGAGAAAACCAAACACTGCATGTTCTCACTCATAGGTGGGAACTGAACAATGAGATCACTTGGACTGGGGAAGGGGAACATCACACACTGGGGCCTATCATGGGGAGGGGGGAGGAGGGAGGGATTGCATTGGGGAGTTATACATGATATAAATGATGAATTGATGGGTGCTGACGAGTTGATGGGTGCAGCACACCAACATGGCATAAGTATACATATGTAACAAACCTGCACGTTATGCACATGTACCCTAGAACTTAAAGTATAATAATAAAAAAAAAAACTGAGATATAGGAGGAAGAACTGTTTATGAACAACCTACTAGTCTAGGCTAAGGTGTTGGTTCATTTGTTTGTTTTAATATAGCTAAGGCAATGAAAAGTCATAGTGAAATTTAAGGAGAGGCGGGCAATGGCAATTGTTAAATTTATATTTCCAAAAGGATAGTTCAATATGATTATGGAAACTAAACTGGATTATATTCAAGTTTGGAGAGAAAGGAAAAATTGGAATACTACTGAAGAAGTTTGGATAAGAAATAAGAAGGACTTTTTAGGAAGATAAAGAGAAAAATAGAAGGACTTGATGACCTATTAGGATAGGATATATGTAAGGGAGGAACCAGGGATAAACCCCAGGTTTCTGGGTTGGGCAACTGAGTATATTATGAAAATAATACTGACCAAGGTAGGAACAGAAGGTGTGTGTTAAAATTTGAGACCTATTGATTTTGAAGATACTTAATATCCTCCAAGAAAGGAAATGTGCACAAAATGTTTGCACAAAACAAAATTTTAGACATAAATGTAGATATTTATGCTATAGACACAGATTTTGAAATTATCAAATTGGATAGTTGAAGCCAAAAGTTTGAATGAGATTTTAAAATGTTGTCTAGTAATGGAACCTTGAGCATCTTCAACACCATTCCAGCAATAGCACTATTTATAGATACAAATGTGTGTGTATATATTTATATTTTAAATTTAATTTTAAATAAATATAAATTTATTTTATATTTAATAAAAGTAAAATTTAATAAATTTAAATTTATTTTAAATTCCACATTGAACATTTATTCAAAATGTGTCCTTAGATTATAATGGAATTAAAGAAGTAACTGATAACAAGATATCTAGAAAATTATCAAGTATTTGGAATTTAAATAATACACTTCTAAGCAACTGATGGGTCAAAGCTAAAATTTCAAGGAAAATTAGGAAATATTTTGAATTGACTGAAAATGAAAATACAACATAGCAAAATTTGCAGGAGGCAGCTAAAGAAATACAGAAAAATGTACAGTATGAAATACTATATTAGAAAAGTATAAAGGTCTCAAATCAATAATCGAAGCTTCATGTTAAGAAACGAGAAAATGAAGAGCATAGTGAATACAAATTAAGCAGAATGAAGTAAATAATAAAGAGCATAAAGCAATAAAATTAGAAACAAAAATAGGAAAAAATCAATGAAAACAAAAACCAATGCTTTGAAAAATCAACAAAATTGATAAATTCTAACCAGTCTCACAAAGAAAAAAGAGAGAGAGAAAATGCAAATTACAAATATCAGGAATAAAAGGGATGATATCACTACATATCCCACAAACTGTAAAATAAAATCAGATACTAGAAATAACTGCATATTTCAAATTCAAAAAATAGATTTCATGGACCTAATTCTTGAGACACAAACTATCAGAACTGACTCAAGAAGAAATAGATAATCTATAACTATTGAATATAGATTATAGCTTAAAATCTTTCAAAATAATGAAGACCCAGAAGAATTCTACTATACATTTAAGATGAAAAAAAGGATTCTATTCTGCATAATGTCTTTCAGAAAATAGAAGGTAACAACTCACAAAGCATTCTATGAGGCAAGTATTACCCCAATTTCAAAATCACGGAAAGACTTTGCAGGAAAAGAAAACTATAGACCAACCAACATCTCATATGAACACAGACTCAAAAATTATCAACAAAAATATCAGAAAATTAAATCCAACAATATATAAAAATAATAATATACCACAATCAAGTGGGTTCTTCTTTCCAGGGATGCAAGCCTAGTTCAATATTGAAAAATCAAACAATATAATTCTCCACATTAAGAGATTGAATAGGGAAAACCATATGATCACTTCAATACACAGAGAAAAAACTTTCGATAAATTTCAATATGCATATGTGATTTTAAAAATCCTCAGCAATCTAGTAATAGACAGAACTTCCTTAATCTGTAAAAGGCTATCCTTAAAAAACAAAACAAAAAAAACTAACAACATCATATATAATTATGAAAAACTTAATATATTCACCTAAAGATCTGGGACAAGGCAAGAATGTCCTTCTCATAATTCTTTTTCTATATCTTTTTTTTTTTTTTTTTTGAGACAGATTCTCGCTCTATCACTGGGGCTGGAGTGCAGTGGCCGGATCTCAGCTCACTGCAAGCTCCGCCTCCCGGGTTCCCGCCATTCTCCTGCCTCAGCCTCCCGAGTAGCTGGGACTACAGGCGCCCGCCACCTCTCCCGGCTAGATTTTTGTATTTTTTTTTTAGTAGAGACGGGATTTCACCGTGTTAGCCAGGATGGTCTCGATCTCCTGACCTCGTGATCCGCCCGTCTCGGCCTCCCAAAGTGCTGGGATTACAGGCTTGAGCCACCGCGCCCGGTCCCTTTTCTATATCTTACTAGAAGTCTTAGCTAGTCCAATAAGTCAAGGATAATAAAAGACATACAGCTTAGAATAGATGAAATAAAATTGTCTCTGTTTAGAGATTTTTATTTGTTTGTTTGTTTGAGATGGAGTTTTGCTCTGCTGCACAGGCTGGAGTGCGATTTTGGCTTCCTGTAACCTCTGCCTCCCAGGTTCAGGTGATTCTCCTGCCTCAGCCGCCTGAGTAGCTGGGACTACAGGCGTGTGCCACCACATGGCTAATTTTTGTATTTTTAGTAGAGACAGTGTGTCACTATGCTGGCCAAGCTGGTCTCGAACTTCTGACCTCAAGTGATCTGCCTGTCTCAGCCCCCCAAAGTGCTGGGATTATAGGAGTTAGCCACCACTCACTGTTTTCTATATGCCTGCAATTAATTCAAAATTTTCAAAATACCCTTAACAATAGCACCTGAAATGAAATATTTTGATATAAATCTAAAAGCACAATATCAAGGTCTATATGCTAAAAATTACAAAACACTGATGAAAGAAATGTCAAATCTATATAAATGGGGAGATATACTGTGTTCATGTGCTAGAAGAGTGAATACTACTAACATGTTAATTCTCTCCAATTTAATCCATAGATTAACATAAAGCAACTGAATATTCCAGCAGACCTTTTGTAGATACCAACAAATTGATTGTAAAGGAACTAGAATGGCCAAACAATTCTGAAAAATAAGAACAAAACTGGAGAAATCACACTACCTGATTTTAGGACTTACTGTAAAACTACATTAATCAAGACAGTGTGATACTGATGAAAGATAGATATATAGATAGGTGAAACAGAATAGAGCCCAGAAATAAGCCCTTGCACATAATCAATTGATGTGTAACAAATATATAAAAACAATTTAATGGGAAATGTTAGTCTTTTCAACAAATGGTGTTAAAATAATTGGATATATGTAGGCAATCTATTCCTCAATCTATTCTGTGCAAAAATTAGCACAGAATACATCATTGACCTCAAAACTACAAAACTTCTAGAAGAAAATATAGGAGAAAATCTGCATGACCCTGTGCTTGACGAGATTTTAGAGACATCACCAAAAACACAATCTGTAAAAGAAAATATAAATAAATTGAATTCTATCAAAATTAAAATATTCTCTGCTAAGTACACTGATCCAAGAGTAAAAAGACTGGAGGTAAATATTTGAAAATCACATTTCTGACAAAGATCTTGTATCTAGATTATAAAACAAATTCTCTAAACACAGCAGAAATAAAACAAACAACCCAATAAAACAAATTGCTGAAAAATCTGAAGAGGCACTTTACCAAACAGTGTATATGAATAGCTTATAAATACATGAAGAGATGGTTAATAAATAAACTGTAAATTAAAACTATGTGCTACCACCCACATCTACTGGAGGGATGGAGGTTGGAGGAAAATGGCACTACTAAGTCCCGACAAAGATGCAGAATAACTGAAACCCTCATACATTGCTGGTGGGAATTGAAAATGGTACAGTCTCTTTGGAAGACAGTTTAGAGGTTTCATATAAAGTCAAACATATATGTACAATATGACTCCGCAATCTCACTTCTATTTATTGACTAAAAAGAATTGGAAACTTCATGCAAAAATCTCTATATAGATATTTATAGCAGCTTTCTCATAATCATATGCACGCCCTTTAAATGGTAAGTTTATACACAAAATGTGATACATACATACAATATAAAAAGAAACAAGGCTGGGCACAGTGGCTCATGCCTCTAATGCCAGCTCTTTAGGAGGCCAAAGTGGGCAGATCACCTGAGGTCAGGAGTTCGAGACCAGCCTGGCCAACATGGTGAAACCCCGTGTCTACTAAAAATACAAAATTAGCTGGTTGTGGCAGCAACCCAGCTACTCAGGAGACTGAGGCAGGAGAATCGCTTCCACCCAGGAGGCGGAGTTTGCAGTGAGCCGAGCCGAGGCTGAGACTCTGTCTCAAAAAAAAAAAAAAAAAAAGAAAAGAAAAAATTTTCTGCATGGTTGAATTTTAAATGTATTTTACTAAGTGAAAGAAACCAGACCCCAAAGGCTACACATAACTTGAGTACATTTATATGGTACTCTGGATAAAGCAAAAACAGATACATAGAAAATAGATTAATTGGAAAGATCAGTACTGCATTTTGACTACAAAGGGACAGCACAAGAAAATTTTGGGGGTGACGGAACTCTTCTGTAAGAAAATGTGGTGATAGGTATCTGACTCTATGTCTTTGCCAAAAACTCTAAAAGTGTACACCAAAAAGAGTGAGATTTACCATACATAAATTTAAGAAATGAACCAAAATGTCAGAGAAACTCAAGGAATGCAAACCATAAGGATGAATCTAACTGTATTAAACGTAAATTTCATAACCACACTGAAGGTAGTCAGGAAGAAAGTAGTTGACTTCAGTAACCTTGGGCAAAATACTTTCATACTATAAGACTGAAGAAGAAAGATCTGTACAAAAACTAAACTGTAGTTGATAAATGTACCTTTCATAAGTATATCATTTAGCATTCATAAAATTACATGTATATTAGGCTTGAACAAATAAGCAAATATATTATAGATCATGATAACTAGATTGCTTACTGTCAAAGAAAGAAGTTACAAAGAAAGAAAGAAGGTTGGTGTGAATACTGGGTTGCTAGAGTCAAAGTTATCAGTATGGTCTCATGGATTTTGTTTTAGATAGATTAGATAGAACAATGTTATAGAGATGATAGATGTCAGAGATTTGTGTTCATGCCTGGGTATGTATACATAGGTATATTTCCTAGCTCTATTCACTGAAAGGAATTCAACACAGGGATATCTCCATGCAATGAGCAAAATTGCTGTCTAGATCTCTGGGCTTCTAAATACCATTCTCCAATAAAAGCAATCAGGGTTCTTTGAAGAAGTAGTTGATTTCAAGGCTGGAAAAATACAGGAACAACCTGAAGCATCCTGTACTAGAAAGTAAAGAGGCATGCAATAAAACAAGTTGTTTAAGGATGAGGGTATCACTTCCCATCGACTTCTTATCACTAAAATCAAGAAAACTTGAGCAACAAAATAAATGATGATGGTATTATACTTTAACTGAGAAAATAAATATCCATGAGTTGATACCATGATAAAAATAAGTGAATAAAGAAATCAGATAAAAGGAATGACACTTCCTTATAGAAAAATTTCAATTAATAAATGAAGGAAATGAGAAAAACAGAAAATCACAATTGGGACAGCATGGCAATAATTGATACAAGCAAGATCCACCTGTGAATGCTAAAATTAGCAGTGAAAATTTAAACAAAGGCAGAATATTTATAGATTCTCCAAGTCTCTTCCTCCAAATATTTATTAATTACAAATGGTAAAATAATTAGTTTACAATGTAGTAAAGCATATATGTCACTTTAGCCAACTGATCAAAATTATTATCATATGTATCCACATAACATCGTTTACTCCCTTATTTGACACCCTGAGAAGGCATGAAGCTCCTGTGGCATTCTTCCCCAAAATGCATAACCTTGATCTAATTATGAAAACATATCAGAACTTGGAACCAACCCAAATGTCCATCAATGATAGACAGAATAAAGAAAATGTGGCACATATACACCATGGAATACTATGCAGCCATAAAGAAGAATGAGTTTATATCCTTTGTCCGTACATTGAAACAATCGAAAAAAGGCAAAGGAAAAAAAAATCACAGAAAAGTGAGAATTAGAAACCACAAAGTAAGATGGTAGAAACAAGTTTGGCCGGGCGCGGTGGCTCAAGCCTGTAATCCCAGCACTTTGGGAGGCCGAGACGGGCGGATCACGAGGTCAGGAGATCGAGACCATTCTGGCTAACACGGTGAAACCCCGTCTCTACTAAAAAATACAAAAAAAATTAGCCGGGCGAGGTGGCGGGCGCCTGTAGTCCCAGCTACTGGGGAGGCTGAGGCAGGAGAATGGCGTGAACCCGGGAGGCGGAGCTTGCAGTGAGCTGAGATCCGGCCACTGCACTCCAGCCTGGGCGGCAGAGCCAGACTCCGTCTCAAAAAAAAAAAAAAAAAAAAAAAAAAGATGGTAGAAACAAGTTTAAATATCAGCAATCAAAAATGAATAAATGAACTGGACTCCCTTTCAAAGAAGAGAAGAATTCTCAGCTCAGGGAATAAATCCAGTCTTATGCTATTTTCAAAGTGGCAAACCTAAAATACAAGCTGTTAAAAGACTAAAAGTAAAAAGATGCAGATATACTGAGCAACTACCAATCAAAACAAAGCTAGGGTATATGTTTATTTTTATGCCAAAAAACTCATAGAGATAAAAAAGGGAGTGGGAATCACAAATTAATGATAAGGCTCAATATAGAAGACCTAGGTATTCAAAACTTGTAGCAACTTGTAAAATAGCTTAAAATTACCAAAAAAAAAAAAAAAGTCGCACTAGAGTTACAGAGAGAAATAGATACCCCAGCATTGTTGCATTGTTTCAACACATCTTTTTATATTATTCTTAGGTAAAGGAGACCAAAAAAAAAAAAAAAAATGATGACAATAAAAAGGTGGTGAAAATACTAGCTCGGTTTAGAGGAAATACATAGATCCTTGGATGTGACAAATAGAAAATTCCCATTCTTCTCAGGCACACATGAACCATCTTTAAAACAGGTGAGGGGCAAATACTAGGTAATTCTCTACTAATTTCAAAGAATAGATATCATCCAGATTATGTACTCTGACTATGATGAAATTGCTACAAAACGAAAACAAAAAATATATTTTAAATCATATGCTTTAAAGTTTTTTTTAAAAGCATTACTCAAAACTCATTAATAAAGAAGACATCATACTGAAATAAGAATTTTGAACTGAACACTAATAAAATCACTTCATATTAAAACTTTGCAACACAATACAAGTAAATCTTTGAGGGAAATTTTTGTCTTAAATGTTTTACATGCAAGAAGCTATAAACAAATTGTAAACCAAAAAAAGCAAACCAACAAAAACAAACAAACAATTTTTAAAAGTTAGTAACAACAGACTACATCCAGATCAATGATGAGGAGACACAGGTAGTGAGAGAGAAAAAAGAAGTCTCAAAAAAGAAAAATTTGGCCATTATTTTTATTTTTTGAAAAAAAAATGTTGAGTATAGAATTTTGGAAGCACAGATTTGTAAACAAAGGCTGAAGACAGCTCGGTTGTAGAGATGGGAACTTCTGAGAGAGGGAAGCCCTCACTTGTAGCTCTTTAGGACTGAGAAAATAATCAGCCGCCACCATGGAAGGGCACAAGAGGTACACGTTCTTAGGCGAGATTCAGGCCTCAGCCCGGTAAGAAGGTGAAAGGAGCTTTCTGTGAAGAAACTGAGGGTGTGGGAAGCTTCGTTTATCATGATACAGAGGTCCCAGAAGAAGGAAAGAAAAGAGCTGGAAGGGAGTAAAGAAGTGGGAAAGCGAGTCTGGGAAAAACTGCATGATATTACTAGTATTAATAGTACTAGAATGAGCGCACATGAGAGGAACAGACATGAGGCTTTCTTATGGACTTTGGTTAAGAAAAAGAAAATGTGAGGAACAAGGTGTTTTATGTCCCTAAGACTCTGAAGGAAACTCAGGAGGAATGGGGTATTAATGCTCCCGCAGGCTAAAGATCCTGACATACTATAACCTTGTTGATTTTTAGCAAAATGTAGCCCTTGGCCAAAGTTCCAACAGAACACTGTTACAAAATAATTAAGAACTTTCTGAAGTCCTTCTGGCAAAAAGCAGCAAATTACAAGACTCCAGTAACTCTTAGACTCAACTAAGAACTGATTTGGTCACATGTCAGTGGAAATCCACCCCTGTTCAGGGGACAGTTTTACTGGTTTCCAGGACATTTTCCTGGTGTGAATCGCTGGCAAGAGCGGATTTTGGCCTCAGTTGATGGAGGCAGTTCAGTTTGTTTCAAAACTTAACAGTTGTGTGACCCAGTCTGAAATATTTAAAATTTCTTAGTTTTTTCCCCTTTATATTTAAAATTATAAAATCGACACAGGGCCCTTGCAATGACTGCTGATAACACAGAATAGTGCCCAGCCTTGAAGGCTTCTGCTACATAGGAGGTAGTTCATAAATTGTAACTCATCATTAGTATTAACACTTGTTGCAGATTATCACTTATCCACAAGTTACAAGCATGCTTAAGTGCTTTAAAAATCACTAGTCCTTTAGCACACAAGTACATGATAACCACTACCCTTTAGCTAGAGTCTACCAGATAAAGGATTTCATTTGCTTTATTGCATCCTGTTGATCAGGTCCAGCTTCCACTTCAAAGTTACCTCACGTCCACACTGATACTGTCGCCATCTCTCCCAAGGGATGCGGGGAGGGACAGTGGGACAGTCAGCAGCCTTTTATGCTGCCCTTTATATGCTTGCTCTAATTCTTTTATGCTCTGCTCTGCTTGCGTCTCTTTTATCCAGCTCTTGATTCATTCATTTATCAAACATTTATCGAGTGCCCATGTACTAGGTTGGACACTAGGGATACAAAGTTGACAAAGGCATAGTCATGTCCGTAAGAATATCACAGTCCAGTGGGAGAAGGAGATGTGAGCAGATAACTGCAGTACAATTAGGTAAGTGCTAATGGAAGATTTCCATGACACTTTCAGGAGCAACTAACACTTCTGGGGCAGACAGAGAAAGTCTCACAGAGGTATCTGAGCAACTTTTAGAAAGGTGAGTAAGGGGATTACCAATCCAGGAGATGGAGGTGAGGAAAGGGAAGGAAAAGAGAAAGAGAAGAAAACTGCCAGAGACTGAAGCACTGAGCAGAGACAGGGTGGATGGGTTCCAGTAGAGAAAAGCATGGGCATTTAACTTCACTGCAGGATTTTAGGGGGAGGTTTAAGAAAAAAAAAAAAAATTAAATTCAGGAAAAAAGTGAAATAATATTTCTCAAGGATATTTTGCTTAAATTAGAAGAAAAACATTCCATAAGATTGCCCAAGACAAGAACATACATGTTTACTATAATTCCCACTGGAAAATTGAAATATTTTAGATTCATGTCATACTTTATAGAAATGCAGGGGTGAACAAACATTATCAAGGCATCTTTAGGCATCATTTGGGAAAGGTTTAGTTTAGCTTGCATAAAACATATTTTTATTCTTTTTCTGCCTTCTTTGGTGCAATATGTAGACTGCACTAGACTCTCTCATGAGTGTCATTGTAATGAAAAGAAAAAAGATGACCATGGCAACCCAATGTCCCCCATTTACATCTGCAATGCCTTTACATTTCTTTTAGCTTTTGGAAAAAAAAAATTAAAAGTTTAAAAGACTTTTACCACCTCTTTTGCCCCCATCAAAAAGAAACATAGCAAAGTAGGTCCAACCCAATGAGAAACAGCAAAAACAACTTTTTCCCTTTCACATTCACTAACAAGACCACTGGGTTACACAGGAGTTGCTGGGAAAAGCTTCTCTCAAGAGTTATTGAGCTGAAACTTCCAACCCTAGGCCCTGAAAGGTAACCATACTATAAAATAAAACAGAGGAAAAATGTCCTAAGACTGATAAGGATCAGAAGGAATATGTTAATTGTGGTGAAAAATGACCTAAAACATAACTTTTGACTAATTTTTCAGTTTTCTTCCTTGTCCCTAGATCCTCTCCCTAGCTCTTAAAACAAATACCCAGTTTCTGTGGGCTTGTATCATCTCTTTATTCCTGAAGAAACAGATCTGGATGAAGGCAGAAATTCTGTAAGCCCAAAAATTCTTCAGGGTTCCTGGTAGGTTGATATTATATTCCAGACCAGGAAAATAAGAAAAGAAAGGCAGGATAAATTTTGTATTATTTTCTCACAAATATTTACAGGTCAAACACCCTAATCCTTAGCTACCGCTTAGGGCTATCGTGTGTCAGCAGGGTTAGCTTGGATTTGTTTCATCTTGGTTAGAAAGCTGGTGTCAGCAGTTCTACAGAATATTAGAAATGTGCTTGTTTCCCAGATATACAGACCATACACACATCGTGTCTTTTTGTCCTGTGGAGTTTTATTCTAACATTTACATTGAGAGAAAGATGGGCCCTATTTAGATTCTAAATCATTAGTACAAGAAGATGTTTTAGAGATCATCTAATGAATGAGACCACTCAGTTTTATGTGGAAATTGAAGCACCTTAACTTGGTATCTAACATTGTGGGACACTAAACGTTTAATTTTAACATGTGTAAGCTACAAGAGTTTCAGTATCTTTAAGAAGAAGAGGAGGGGATATTTTAATTACTGTAAAGCAACTCATAATAATAAAACAAATATTTTCATACTATTTTGTATATAACACTAAACCCTTTTTATCTCCATCAGCCTCAACCCGTGGTACCATTTTGCATGCAGACCACTCAGGCTGAGGAGCATTAAATTTAATTTGTGCTAAAGTTGAAGGTGGAAAAGCGTGAAATTAACTTGATGCATTTTTATGGCATTTTCTGTCTCCTAGCTTCTCTGAGCCTTTCCAATCCAGAATGATTTGATTGGCTGTGTCAGGATCTCCCCATCCCTGGAACTTCCCTCTACTCTCTGTTCAATGAAACTCTGAGGTCTGTGTATGTGTAGCCCATTCTTCCTTACCTCACGGGCGACCCAGCTGAAGAAAACGCTGATTTATTTGGCTTGGTATTTACTTTGGCCAAGCTTCAGTCTGTGCTCAAGGTTCACTCTTCTTGGTGATTCATCCCTTTCAGGAATATGTGTGTGAACAGCAAAAGATGAGTCAACTCATTCAAGAAATCATTCAGCATGGTCCAAATAGCTTGCAAAGATTTCGAGAGAAAGCTAAACGTTTTATAAGGCTATACAGTAAATAGTAACTTTCCAGTAATCAGTTGCTAGTATAACACCTACAAACTTTTAAGGTTTTTACAGATATGCCTCAATCTCTGGGAATAAAGCTGAGATATTCCATATTGTATTCATCAAGGAAGCACTTCTACACAGTTTTAAAAAACCCATAGAGCAAGAGCTGATTGAAGGCACTTATGTTTAGAAAGAGAGAGACAGATGGAAATGAGACTGTGGGTTGCCTACTGTAGATTTCATTTAGTGACCATTTGTTAAGTGTTATAAAAAAATGTCTATACCAGGAAATGTAAGCACTCCTACCCTATTATTATATGTCTAGGACGACATTGCTATCAATTCTGTTCATCTTCTGCTATGATCATTCAAATAGTATTTTTTAAAAAACATGGTTGCACAGAGATTTTGGAGTTTTGTGTGGATAGTTTTGCAATGGGGTATATTTGCAATATTGAAGAGGATGATAAAAACAAAAATGAAATGTATGAATACCACAAATTGAGAATTTTACCTTATTACATTAGTATTTAAAAGGTGATGGTAAATGAATATTTTGTGCATATTTACAGAAGTAACCATGTAGTAATTTTGTAAAGGTACCTATTTAAAATTTATTGTACTCATGACCACGTGTCTTTTCCAGGACTGGCCAGTTTGCCTTTAAAGAAACTCTTTTACACCACTAAATAATTTTTTTTTTTTTCAGGAGAACATGTTTTTTACCCCAAATAGGACTTGTAGTCCACTTGCCAATACCCAATACAAACCATTAATTGATTCTGTCTGCTATACAGGGACATTTCCACAGGTGTTGGGCTCTAGCGGTGCAAATGTTATGCGACATCATGCATTCATATCTGATACATGTAAATAAATTAGTTTATATGGGCTTATGCCTGGATTCTACTAAACTTATAAATAAAGGCCTTCCTGTTTCTAAAGGGACTGTAGAAAAAAATATCAAATGATTCTGTCTCGTGGCAAGGCCTTTCAAAGAACGATTAAAAGGCTTCATAATAAACCTATAATTTGGGAAAATAAGATCAGTACCTTTCCATTAATATTGGAAATATTGAGAACACCAATAACATGGAGAGAAAAAGTAGAAATAAGAGAATATGTGTTGAGAAAGAAGGGGTAGACTTATTTGTCCTTTAAAAGAATAGTTTAATAAGAAACTTACAAGACAGGAATTTTTTTTATACTCGTTGAACAAATGAGAAAACTGAGGATCTGCAAAATAGTTATACAAGTAGAATGTAGCAGAACTAAGATGGAACCCAGTTCTAACAATCTTCAGAACTTAATCCTTGTAAGCTTAAGGAAAGTATCTCAGAAAGGGTGACATCTATGTTAAAGTTTAAAGAAAGAATTAAAGGCTGATTTATGAACACTTAGGTAAACATTGGAGAAAAAGCATTCTAGACAGAGGGTGAGTAATTACAATTACAGCTATAGTTTATAGCATTTACTCTGTTAGACACCTAATGTACAAGGTACATAACTATTAAATAAACACACATTGAACCTCCTAACAATCTAACAAAGTAAGTAACATTACTTTCCTCTGAAAGAAGACAAAATGAAGGCCAGGTAAGGTTTCAGTAATCCACTATAGTTATGACATGTCAGAGCCTGACTTGAAGCCAAGTCTGAAGGATCCCCAAAGTCTGTGCCCTGTCTAAATTCTTAGGGTCACTAGCATAGCAGGATCAGAGATGATGGGAGGAAAACTGGTAGAATTGAGGCTGTTGAGTAGAACAGAGTCCAGGTCACAAAAAGCTGTGATAACAAAGCTAGGGTATTTATGACTTATTCTTGACTAATGAGAAATATTTGAAAGATATTAAATGAAGACATGACATGACTATATTTGTGTTTTAAGGTCATTCCAGGTAAGGGATAAATTGGAGAGACTCACTCAAATTATGAGGCAGAGACCTGTTAGTAGACAATTTAAATCACCCAAAACAATAAATGCTATTTAGTTAAGTAGCTATGGAATTGGCATAGACAAGGAGAGTTCTAAATATACCGAAGAGGTAAAATGACAAGGTAGGGAGACCAGCAGATTTTCTTGCCAAGAAAGAACTCTATAGTCATTCCAGGTCTCTGATTTGGTTAATGGAAAAATCAAAGACTATAATGGAGATTAAAGATATACAGTAGTCATTAGGAAGTAAATAAATAATATCTAACAAAGATCTAATTATCAGCCTAGGTTCAAAATTCATGAAAAAGTTTTGTTGCAGTGAAGATTAGAATAAATTTGGAGAACATATGAGAAAGCAAATTGAATTGAAATTACAATATAGGGCCTGGCACAGTGGCTCACGCCTGTAATCCCAGCACTTTGGAAGGCCAAGGAGGGCAGATCACCTGAGGTCAGGAGTTCAAGACCAGCCTGGCCAACATGGTGAAGCCCCGTCTCTATTAAAAATACAAAAATGTTGCCAGGCGTGGTGGTGGGCACCTGTAATCCCAGCTACTTAGGAGGCTAAAAAGGAAGATTGCTTGAATCTGTGAGGCGGAGGTTGCAGTCAGCCAAGATTGCACCACTGCCCTCCAGCACGGGTGACAGAGACTCCATCTAAAAAAAAAAAAAAAGAAAAAAAAGAAATTACAATATAGGTGATTTTTTGTATTTACAGGCATTTTATGTTTTTATGTTTAATTTTGTCTACTTCACATCCCTAAAGCATACATTTCTTCACAGCAAGGATTTTATATTCTTCTTACCACTCAAATCTCAGCACATAGAATAGTCCCCAGCATAGACTAAGAACTCAGTAAATATGTGTGGGATGGATGACTGTGCATTGCATATGCTTGAGATCCTGACTAGAGGAATCCTCATAGTTTATGCAGCATCTTCAGCCAAGTGTTAATGTGCTGTTTGTTTCCTGTCCTGACGAATGAAATCGGGTTTATTTCTGACATTCTGACAAATAAGAAATGTAATAACAAAACTCTCTGAACTCTGGTGCTACCATCTTCCTTCAAATAATGAGTACCAAATAAATTTTCATATTAGGTACTCTTCAAACTCTCTAGAAAAATCAGCAATACAAAGTGATGACACTAAGGTTAGATTATTGATTCATCAATTAATATTCTTTTAACTTTTCTGACAAGAGATGGTCTCTTCAAGGCCACTTATAACCACCTAATCTCTACTCCTTTTCCTAATCTTTATTCTCCTTGTTGTCTCGTTTAACCTTGAAGAACACCCAGCATGGCCAGGGTCCCAAACCCTCCAATTCAATCTGCTCTAATGGAGTCAAGCTGAAGGTAAAGACAAGATCAGAAACAGGGAGTCTCATCTGCCTATATGGGAGCAAAGTCAGCAAACAGGAACCAGCTCAGAAACCAAGAAAACCAAACAAGGTTATTAAACCACATCAGAATACCAGACAGAGAACAAGAAGTTGGTTCCAAGATGAGAAATACAAGAGAGAAGCAGATTGTGGAAGGAAAGAGAGGATGTTCCATGTTCATATTCACCTGATTGTACTTAGAGCCTCACCCTTCCTTTTACTCAGGCCCATCTCAGCAGGGACCTTCTGGAAAAGCTTTTCATTCTGTGCACTTTCTTTCTCTGGCTTTCTTTGTCTCTAGATTTTCCTTGTTCTGTGCCCGATCTGTCATAATACTCCCAGGTTTTATTCTGATCCCTCTTCATTCCCCCCTGAAAAAATCTTATTTTCTTACAATTTCAGATATCTCATAATACTAATTATGGCTAAGTGCCTCTTTGTTTCTATGTGGATTTTTTTCTTGAATCCTTGTTTCATATCATTAACTGCATACAACACATCTCTACTTAGAAATGATATTGCAATTTCAAACCCAACTGTATGAAAATATTTTTATTGGTATTTTAAAAACACGTTTCCATTGATAATACCAATATTTGAGATATCTGAGTACTCCTCACCTTGTGTTCAGATTACTGCAATGCATGCCTATCAGGTAATTCTTCCTTCAATCTTCTATACCTCAAATCCAACTTATTAATATCTTCAAATTTAAAAGAATTACATTCCATTTGTAGCATATTATTCCTCTGATTGAAAGGAAAAAAAATCTTATTTTTTTGTTACAATAAAATTTCTTAACTTAAAATCAGTTGAGAACTCTTGCTGTGTTTAAGATTACAAAAGTGCTTAACTAGAGACTGTAACAACACTATTCAGCCAACAATGGGTAATTTTTAGAATCCTACTTACCATTAGAAGTCTAAATTTGAACCTGGTCTTGCAGGTTACTATGAGGACATATTTGTCAGTGTTGGAGAATGCAACATAATATATTTAACAGTTTGTTTTCCTAGTCTGTTATTTCATGTATGTAAGTATAATATGCAATTGTATTCCTGCCCCGCCCTTGAAAATCTAGTGGATGAGCCTAGAAAGAAACATGAGTAATCTGATAAGACATGAATAGAGACAGAAGCTTCAGCAATTGTGGTGGCAACAGCCACAATGGAGTCTATGAGGTAAAGTTTGAGGATCTACTAATAAATTTAAGTTAGAAGATTGAGGAATAAAGTCTATATTCATTAACCCATCATTACTAACCCTTCATACAGTTCATCAAACATTCTTTGTTCATGCTTTTAAGATGGAATACCATGCTCTGCCTCCCCTTTCCCACTTCACCCTACCTGCACATTACATACTCTGACTGCTTTGGATCTTTCTGCAAATCCCAAGTACTCAACCTTCTATAAACTCCTACTCCCTATACTATATGTTTCTCCTAACTCCTAAGGCACATTTTTGTCTATCTCAGTCATTTGGAAGTTAGCATTCCCAATTTTATTCAGCCTTTTAAACTTCTTAATGTTATAAACACCATATACAATAGCTCTTCTAGATTGTGATCTTGTTGAGTTAAAGTACCGTGGCTTACTGATCTCTCTTAGTGAAGAGGGAATGTACCCAACATGTTAAATACCCAGATGAAGTGAGTTAAAGTTATGTTCCCAATGTTTGTTTCTTATGGGTGTTACTTGAAAAAGGATTTAGCATTAAAATAAGTTTGGGTGGGTTTTACAAAGTTAAGCATGTTTCTTTACTTCAATGCTTATCAGAGCCTTTAATATACTATTAAATATGGTTAATATCTAAAAATGAATAATAATGAAGAGTTGACCATATTTATTGACCTTTTATTTCAAGAATATCTTACACAGCTAGTGTTACATAATAGATACTTTTGAAAATCCTGGCTTAAAAGCTAGTCCTCAGTCAACTATCTACATATATATTATTTGTATGTAGTATATAATTACAAATTTTCTTTTATTTATTTATTTATTTATTATTTTATTTTTTATAGTGTAAAACCTTTTTTTATTATTATTATTATACTTGAAGTTCTAGGGTACATGTGCATAATGTACAGGTTTGTTACATATGTATACTTGTGCCATGTTGGTGTGCTGCACCCATCAACTCGTCAGCACCCATCAACTCATCATTTACATCAGGTATAACTCCCAATGCAATCCCTCCCCCCTCCTCCCTCCCCATGATAGGCCCCGGTGTGTGATGTTCCCCTTCCCGAGTCCAAGTGATCTCATTGTTCAGTTCCCACCTATGAGTGAAAACATGCGGTGTTTGGTTTTCTGTTCTTGCGATAATTTGCTGAGAATGATGGTTTCCAGCTGCATCCATGTCTCTACAAAGGACACGAATTCATCCTTTTTTATGGCTGCATAGTATTCCATGGTGCATATGTGCCACATTTTCTTAATCCAGATTTTCATATGTATTCAAAAGGCTAGTTTTACCTTGACATCCCCACTCCAACTCTGGAAAATTGTTCAGACTCTACAAAACTCCTATCTGATATGCACATTTCCTGCTCACTCAGTCTTTAGAGATAAAAATTCAGGTCTCTTTTACAAAGCATAGTGATGGACTGATCTCTACGTCCATTGATAAAAGATCCAGAGTGAACAGCTTTATATGGAAACATAAAATATTAAGATTCCAGTTATTAACTGGAATGTGTTAAGGAGGCAGATGAGAGATAGAATCTTTGGCTCTGAAGAGCATCTGACTTTTCATGGCTAAAAATGGTTTTGTTATCTATGAGGTGGACCTTGTCAGGCTTTCTTAGGTTGTAAGCATCCTGCGGACAGACACAACAGCTTTCTTAGTTTTACAAAGTATCTTAAGAGAACATCACCTAAAAATATTGATAGTAACAGTGAACAGAATGCTTTTTGCTCCCTCCTTCACAGAGATGCTGTGAAAATTAATGACAGGCAGTCTGATAAGTTTCTTGAGTTCCTTTGGGTAAGATCATATAAAATATAAAGTCTTTTCATATAATAATGTTTTTGTCTACGTCTGTAAGCATTTGTAAATTATATGACCTTAAAATACATGGTCAGTGAAGCACTAACTTCTTTGAGAGGCAGACAGATAAAGTTTATGATTGGAATGTGTGTCTGAACATGAAGAAGCTACTTAGACTGGGTCCAGTGGGTCATTGACTTAGTAGTTCTGCTTTTCATTATTTACAGATATCAAAGTAATCTAAATTTCGGCATATCACCTTCAGGGTCAACAATAAGGAGGATAGCCAGTTCCAGAAACACTCCCATTATTATCTTAGCTGACCTGCAAGTAACTACGTTGAGAAAAACTCTATCTAATTTGTGATAATGCCATGGAATTAAGGCTTCCATTAGTACTCTCAGACATTGTGGAGTATTTTCCTCAAATACTGTCACTTTCATTTTATCTAATTGAATTTCTCACTTTTGAAGCCAGAGTTTCTTTTATCAGTACTGTTATTAGCATTTGCATTCCTATTTTTAACTCTCATTTCAAGGCATGCCTTGAAAACATTTTGTTGAAAGCAGTTATTTGCCATGTTTAGTGTGTTGCAGTTTGGCAAAATTGAACAAATACCTCTACTGCATTAGTAACATAAGTACAAAGATGTATTTTATCACCTTGAGTATATAAACACTCAGAGAACAGAAAATCAAATAATAGAAAGAAGAGGAGCCATAGTCTAATGGACTCAGTAGAGAATTAGGATCTAAAAATATCTCAACTCTAACCTTGGCTCCGATACAGGGTTCTATGTCCTTGGGTCTGTTCTTTTCTCTTCATGGAAAAGAAGAACTGAAAAAAAAAGTACTTCATTGTGGTAGAAATGGGGAATGGTAGTTGGAAGAATCACAGACATCTCAGTATGATTTAAAGCAAGATATTCACCTTAACTGTAACAATGTTATATTCCTATCAATTTCTGTCACACATTTGACACTGTCTCTGTTCATGCTGCCATAACTCTATTTGTTTTGTCTCTATATCCTTTGAACTTGAATGCTTTCCAGGTACAAATAAGTCACTGGAGAGACCTAATTAAACAGCCTTATCCTTTATTCTTGTTATGACAATGGTATGCAGTTATATATTACTTAAGGAGACAACCAGTTCAGGAAACAGATTATACATGCCTTGTGGTGTCAAGTTTTTCTTAGGGTTTGACCAGGTTGAATATATTCTATTACACACAATCACCATCTGTGATGTTTGGACAGAAAATAGAACACATAGTACCTCACCAGAATCTTGTATAAACTTGTTATTTTAATTAGTTAGAGACCATTTGTGTGCGGGCTTACACATCACCTCATGAAAAACAATTATCTCCTCACGTCAGCAAAACATTCCAAAACGCAACTTGAAGGCAGGAACCGCGTGCTGCTCCTCTGTATTTCCAGCATCTGACAAAGTTTTGCTAAAAAGAGTGGCCAAATAAGTGTTTATTAAATTGACATGCATAAGATTAAGTTTCTCTGCCTAACTGTATAATTAATAATACTTACCAGAGCACCAGTAAAGGGAAAACTAATGGGTAAAAACAAGAATGAAGCTCCTTTGAGGTTCATTTTCACAGATGCACCTGGTGCTACCTTAGCCACCACCTCCTCCTCCCTCTTAGCACACATGGGTACAGAGTGGACCGCAGTGAGGACTCCGCTATCAGGGAACCCTTCTCCAGATGCAGTATCTTGGTGTTCTTGACAAACTGCAGTGTGGTACATGTCTCCTTTTCTTCTGTCTCCACTTCTCCTATGGGCCTAACTAAATTAGGAAGTATCTCCTCTTCCCACAAAAAATGGGCTTCTCAAAATTTCTCTGTGCAGTAGTAGCAAATGTCCCTCAACTACTTCAATCTTTCTTTACCTTGCAAGTTCATGCTACCAACCCTCCACTGTCCCCAAGCTAAATGGACAGATTGCTGCCTCCCCCAGAGTCTTCCTGTAGCCAGTTAGAACCTTTCTGTTGGAAGGCTTCCTCTGCAATGGAAAAGATACAATTTGGGTAAATCACTACAGTTACTGCCCTAAAAGTATCCTTTTATTTGGGTTTTTGCATAAAGACACCACCATATCTTTGGAAGATAAAATATGTACATACTTCCAAATTAAATTCCTTTTAAAATTCATGAGGTTCTTGGGGTTCTATATATAAACTGGAACTATTAGGGAATAGACTTTCTTCCCAGAATATTCCTTTGTTGGACCTCTTTCCTTCCCTGTCTCACTCAAATGAGACAAAGGCAAAATGTTACTGTCTCCCAAGGAGCTTGGTTTTACCAAATGTGCAAGTGGAAAGCCCCACACAAAGCTTCCTTTCCCAGACAGAAACGGAAGTACAACGTTATTAATACTTTTAACAGGAAGTAAATCTGTTTGGGGACTTAATTGCTATGTACCAGCAATGAAAATATGGGGGTTCTAGAACAGGCCAGGGCAATTTCTTAGTCTTTTGCCAAGCCAAAGTCTCTCAATATGCAGTAAGTTTAGAGGGACATGGGGATAAAATAAATCAGAGACTCCTACCTGTGCCAGATGGTAATAGATGGTAGATGGTAATCTGACGTAGTTAGAGATTTTCCCCCATCTAGTTATGCAGCTTGGTGTTGACTTCAGTGTTAATAAATTGAGGGTGGAAGAAACAAGAATAGACAGGAGCTCTAAGCTTACTGGGTAAAGGGGAACAGATTAAAAGAGACAGCATTTCCCTTTGAAAACTCTTCATATAATGGACTCCAACCATATATTCTCTGGAAGAGCTTTGACATTTCCCCTTTCTCCTCATACTTTGACAAGAGAATTCTTTTATTTTCTGCCTGAGCTCTTAGAAAGATGGCTATATAAGAAAGCAACAAATGGAATATATATGGCATACGCTTTTCACTTAGCCTGGGACAAGTGATTGATCAAATGTTCTAAAAATGACAATATGGGGTACCTTAGGTATAATTCCAACCTACCAACATGGTAATATAGATAGAAAAGTAAATATATGTAATAGCAACAGAGAGTAAACCTAAAATGCTCACAAACTGTTAAGCATATATGGACCAACAGAGAGATCAAGAGCCCAAAGGAAGCAGAAATTCAAAACCATTGCTTTCATATCATCTATAACATTCAAAACACAAGGTTACATAAAACTAGAAGTATGATAAAAATTAACAAATGACACTAATCACAGTATGATAGGCCATTGAAATACTGTGTAAAGTTTCAACATCTTATTACAGGAAAAATATCAAAGAGTTGAAAGGTATAGAAATGACAACAAAATGATAAATGTTGTGTATGTTTATAACTGTGAAAAAATGTAGAAAAAATAGGTTTTTTTTCATTAGAAAGGAAGAGATTAGAAGAGATAATTATTGAGGTGTCTAAAACTCTGATGACTACTGAGAAAGGAGAGACAGGAAATGGCTTAAAAGCAAAAGAGAACATGAGCAGAAAGGAACAAAAGACTGCATTAAAGGGAATTCAGAAGCAATGTATTTGCAGAGTGTAATTACTATGGTCTGCAGAAAAGGCTACTGATATCAGATGGGCAATATTCAAACCCTGAGTGTATTTTTACAAAAATGAGTCAGATGAGGGTTTTGTTTGTTTGTTTTCGTTTGCTTTTTGTTTTGTTTTGTTTATGGCTGTGAGAGGTGGGAGTGGGGGGACTCGGTGGGGAGGGTAGTGGGTCGGAGGTGGGAGAGGGGATACTCTATCAGGCACAGAACCTACATACAGGGATTGATTCATCAGGACGACATGGCTGCTTTCCTTCCTGAAACGCGAGCTGCTCTCGCTCATTAAGTTAACACACTGATCTGGCAGAGCCACATCCTGGAATCCTAAAAACATCAGCTTCCATCTAAACTTTTCATTTCTTACATGCTTAATTTGGCTTAGTCAGCTTGATGGCAAGTTTGCAATATTATAAATATGCATATGGCCTGGTATCTGCCACCCATCTGATCCTGACTTAGTTGCCTATAGGAAAAAGCGTAAGCCAGATAGGATGTGCCGGTGGGCAAAGCTCCAGGTTTGGAGTTCAGGTTCAGTCTTGATAAATATCAGATAATACTGACTGCTTATCTAAACTGCTCAATCCCATAAAGCCTGTGACCTTTCTTCAATCACCTGACTAGGTCTCGTTCGCTCAGGGTAGAGTAGAAATTTTAAAAGCAACCTACACAAGCCACAGTTTTACCATAATTTTGCCTACTACTGTTATAAAATATTTTGACACTCAAATGTCTCATCATTCAGGGTCAAACCAACACTTACTATTCTCTTTGAAAATATATGCCCCTGCATTACACTATCCCCAAAAATTAAAGGCATAGAAATTCAGAAAATAGCCTTCCCACAGTGGGTGCTTGTGTCACACCAGTGCAGCCATAGGTTGGCAGTATCACAACAAAAAGTCTTTCTCCCCTCAAACTAATTCAACCCTCCTGCATCCACAAGATATTGCTTTGCTAATTTTCTTCTAATATGTCAACCTCATTTTTCCTTCAACCTGTAAATGTTTTAAAATACCTCCCAAAAAACTCCTCCTGTAGTAACAACTATATCCCATCCCTCTAAAAAACTTCTCTCTGTGGCAAAATAATTAAATAATTAATAAAATTTTTTAAAAATAAAAGGAACAAACTCACAGACTCTGCTTCTTCAAAGTCCCCAGCACTCATTTAGGCCCCAGCCTCTATTCAAGATTTAGTTTGAACGTCATTTGTGGTGTACCTTCTCAATCCAATCCTCTCCATCCAACACCAGTCATAGCTAAGCATATTTTGAACTACATGCCCAAAGCATTTTGTAATAGTATCCATTAGAGTTTATATTACATGTGATCTCTGTATGGTTTGTGAGACTGCCTTTCCTATTCAATTCTGAACTTCATAAGGTCAGAAATAGTGTCTTATCATTTTGGTCTCCCCTAGTAGAATGACTGGTATATAATAGATATTCAATAAATGTTTATCAAAATCAATAAAGTTGTGTTAACTGTTCCCAATAAGGGTGGCTGCTGATGGTTGGGAAAGAGAGCCTGCTAGTACTAAGGTCTCAATATTTGTACCCCTACATTCATATGTGGAAACAGTTCCAATGTGAAGATACTTGGACGTGGGGCCTTTGGAAGATGCTCAAGTCATGAGGGCAGAGTCCTCATGAATGGAATTACTCACTCGATAAGAGATCCCAAGGAAACTCTTTCCCTTTCTACCACATGAGGACATAGCAAGGTGCTGTCTATGAAGCCAGAAGAAAGTCCTCACCAGACACCAAATCTGCTGGCAGCTCCAGCTTGGACTTCCCCACCTCCAGAACTGTGAAAAATATATCTCTGTTGTTTATAAGCTACCCAGTCTATGGTATCTTGTTATAGCATCCTGAAAGGACTAAGACACCAGGCGATTACTTTTACCATGAAAATCAAGAAGAAGGTGAGATTGGACAACGTTTTCTAAGGTAGTTAGGAAAATAACCATGAATTTAAGCCAGTAGAAAAAAGTTTTTAATCCATACTCACCCTCCCCCACCAAAAAAAGTGCAAAAATTCAAGTTTTTGAGCAAATGCTTACTAACCAACCCCAGAAGGTATTTTAGAGGTGTCTAGATCTGAATTTTCTTAGAGAAGTTTAATAGTAGCAACACATGTGGTATATGGAGCATTTTTTCCTAAGTGTTTCCATCTTTATCTTGGCATATATTTTCACAAATCTAGCCAGCAGATATGAGAATATACTGAGATTTCATTTAGCAGATGAAGAAACCAAAGACTCAAGATGTTAGGCAATTTTCTCAGAATTATACAATGTGTCAACAACTGATTGGTATCCAGTCTCCTAAATCCACGCTGCACGTTCTAGCAACCTAAACTTGTCCTCTTTATAAAGGATTCTCCTTTCTCGTTTCATTTCTTTCTTTTATTAATGCATACATTCATTCATTAAACAAATATTTTATTAAGACCTATGATAAAAGAAAAAGAATCATCAATTTAGAGCTCAGAGGCTTGACCTTGAGTTCTTCTAACATGTACGTAAACATTCAAATGCAGCCGAATATAATGAAAAGAATACTTGGAAGATCTGGGCTGAATTCCACTCCACTGCTTTCTGGCTAAGTGATCTTGAGCAAGTCATTTCACTTCTCTGAACTTCAATACCCTTTTTTACAAAACAAAAATAGAAGTGTTTATGTGATTTACTTCATAAGGAGCTTTTGAGATGGAAAACCTGAAACCACTTTGTAAAATGTAAAAGCTACATAGTGACATTGATAACATTTATTGAATGTTTACTATGTGCACAGTGATGCCATAGATATTTTATAGACATAGACTAATTTTAATCCTCACAATGATCCTGTGAGGTAGACACTATATTATTCATATTTACAGATGAGAAATTCAAGGAATGAAGGAGTTAGGTAACTTTTAGAAAATCAAACAAGTAATAAATGGAGCAAGGATTGAAGCTAGACAGGAAAATGCCCAAGACCATCTCTAAACAATTTAATTATGCTGGCTTCCAAATGAAGACACTGAGCATTTTCATATTCTAGGATCTTAGGATGTATTAACTCATGCAATAACTCTTTGTATGTATTATTCCACTCAATCCCTTCTACAACCTTCTAAGTGTGTCCAGAGGCAGTTAATAAAGATAACTAAGTACCATGCTTGCTCCTCTATTCTTTCTGAACACAGCAGCTGGAGTGAGCCTTTGCTCAGACCCCACTAATGCTTCTCATTTCAGTCAAAGTTGAATACAATGTCTTTGCTATGGCCTAAAAGGTCCTGTACAGTCTAACCTTTTGTTGCTTGCCCTACCAGTCACCTCATTTCTCTTTTCAAGTCATACTGACCTCCTTGCTGTTTCTGAAAAATGTCAGAAATATGTTTCTTCTCAAAGAATAACCTACCAGAGGTTCCTTCTTTTACTATTCAATATAAAAGAGAAACTACCCACCCCAACCCCAGCCAATTTCTAGCTCCTTCTGGGTTTATTTTTTTATGGCACTTATTATCATTGGGATTTATTTTTGCCACCTTATATATTTTATATGTATCTGTTTATTTGTGTCCCTCCTACCACACATACATAAACACTCCCTCACCACATGTGTGTGCACGCATGCACACACACACACACACACACACACACGAATATGAGCTACTTAAACCAAACTCTGTTTTCTGCTGTTGCTCTCAATACTTAGAATGACATGCAGCAAAAGCTTCAAAACTTGCAAGTTTTATAAAAAATTGATTCTGTGCCCTCATAGATTTTTAAATCAGGTTAAAAAGCAAGGGAAAATTCCTAAAGATTCCTAAGAAACAGTTTACAGTGAAAAATTGGGGGTTAGTATGTTTTTACTCCATTTATTTAGACCCTTTCAGGAGCCCCAAATATAGTCCTCTATTGTGAAATAAGGTAAAGTAAATCTGATCAAATCAATATCCAACTATATCTCTCACCTACAGGAGTCCCTACCTTTGCTTCCACCCAGATAGTAGCTAACTTTGTTTTCAGTGGCAAATAAAGGATTAAAATTTACCTGATTCGAACCAGGCATAGAAAAAGAATTAGAGTTTAGGCATGTGTAGAATGTGATTCTTTTTATCTGTGATCTACTTCACGGGAAGGTTGGTTTCACTAGAAGTTGCAATGGACTCGTATCACAAAAATACCTTGTGCATCATTTTTCATCCAAAAGAAAGTAGGTCCTAACTATTATCATTCACTTTATTTTTCTCTAAAAATGTATTTGCCTCTGCTTCATAGCACTATGGGAAAAACGAGGTGAGGAGGCAGCTGTCTTAATAAGAAAATGCTAACACAGAGCAAAGCATGGTGGAACTCTCCTCAGAGGAAGTGTTTGCAGAAGCTTCAGAAGGACCTGAGCAGGCAGGAGGAGGAGATGCTGCTTTGTGTTGGTCCCATGTATTAGGCAACCCTGGAATATAATATGGTGGTGTTATCATCATTTCATGGAAGAATTGTTCAGAAACCAGGGAACTGGAACATAACTCTTACTGTTCTCTGGCTAGGTCAAGTATCTCAATCTCTTTCCTTTCTATGAGGCATTAGTAGCCAGGGGGAAAAGCGTGAACTTTAGAATCAGACAAAATTGATTTTAAGTTTTGGATCTACTGTGTATTAGCTGTGTGATATGAATATATCACCTAACCTTCCTGATCCTGTTTCTGCTCATCTAAAATTGCATTTATAATATCTGCTCCCTAGGACTTTTGTAGGGTTCCAATTAAGTTATGTGGTAAACCACCTAAATGGTCTTGAGCTGTGGAAGTCTGTTTCCTTCTTTACTGCCTTCTCCCCTAATAAAAACAAAAACAAAAAACATAAAAGTACTTCAGCTAACCCTTGATAAAGGCTGCAACTGTTAAAATAACATCTTATTTGTTTTTGAAGTAAAGATTTCAAATATTTCTCCATAAAACTCTAATAAAAAAGACCTAGGTGTCAAATAATGTGGTTAGGGATTAATGAAAACTTCTGCATTTACCTTCTATACCTTGAGTAAAGCATTTAAGGTCCAGTGGTTGGTACATGTCCTTGCAGTGTTCATCCCTTAAATTTGGTAAGAAAAGAACTGCTCAAATCTTTAGCTTGTAGGAGGAGACATAAGATAAAATGCACGAAAAACTTTGGTATAAAGAGGAACCGAAAACACGATTTGCCCCTGAGGAACGTCAGCTCTCCTCTGTCTGACTCTCTTTTCACTGACACACAAAAAAATACTGAGAAATTTCAAAGTCACTTGGTTAAAAGAAAACTTTAAAACAGCCAGGGTGCCTACAAAGCAATCCCTATTCTGCCCTGAGTTATGTAGAGAGCAGCTTGGATCTTCACATATCTAATACAGTGTCAGAGCCAAGCCAGTCCCAGGATTATCATGAATCTTGTATGAAGGCTAAGTGTGGCTTCAGCCTGCCACCATTTGAGGGGTAGGAATTGGAACCCCAAATTTAGCCCTGCGTCCTGCTCATGTCTCAAGGGGGTGGGAGCTTTGAAAGCTTATTTGATTGCCCAGTTTGATATTCCCAGTGTTTAGTAGTAAAATCTGCACCACAAGCTAGCAAAAATAGCAACTCTGATTCTAAGAGGAAAAAATAAGATGGATGCAATTATACAAGGAAGGAGAACAACAACAACTCTGAAGCTGCATGAAATAAATATTTTCTTAAAATCATACTATGGTCCTTTTGAAAGGGAAATAGAGCTAAATATTAGTAAACCACATAGCTTTTATTGAATTTATTTCATTTAAAATATGTCTAAAGGCATCAAAATAAATTTAGGCTCTAATTTTAAGGAAATTCATTTTAAATTCTCTATTTTGAAATTGTATTTATCTACATTGCTTATCTATTGAAATGTAAAGGTTTGATTGGTGACAATCACTTACTGTATAAGCACCCAAAAGTGTTAATGACATCGTGGAGGTGTCCTAAGAATGCATCTAGCAGGATGAATAGTAATGCATTCTGAACGATTTCTAAAAAGCTTAGTGTATTTTTATATAACAAATGTATCTGTGCAATTTTTATCTTCCTAAAATACAAAGGATTAGAAGTTACATTGGGAAAGAATGAGAAATGAACAATAATTATAATATTTTTCTGTTTTGTAGTATCTTATAGCTCATTCAAATATTTTTTATAGACAATATAGTTTCTCATTTTTATATAACAACATGCCTATTTTAAAAATTCCCTCTTTTAACAGATGATGAAATTCGGGCCCAGAGAGCTAAAGGTTCTTTACCAAGTGAAAACATAGCTAGAAGATAGTAAAGCCAGGGCCAGCTGGCAATTCCTCTGGCCCTTTGAGTTATGATCTAGGCCAGCGGGCAATGAGGATAAGCTAGGTACCTAGGCTAAATGATTTAAAAAAAAAAAAAAAAAATTTTTGTCCCATACCTATGATACTCCTATGTCAGTATTTTACTTTTGTCTTATACTATAAGGGTAACATACTTTTCAAATTTCTGATTTTATAATTCAGGGACAAAAGTAAAAATGTTTACTGGAAGGGAATTTGATAAGATTGTTTTCAAATCATTATCCTAACATCTTACAGCTTGCAATTTGTTTAGCTTTATTACGTTTTTATATTTTAAATAACAACGGTTTTAGATAGTATTTTATTGCTGTTTGTTTGTTTTTTGAGATGGAGTTTCACCCTTGTTATCCAGGCTGGAGTGCAATGGGGCGATCTTGGCTCGCTGCAACCTCCACCTCCCGGGTTCAAGCGATTCTCCTGCCTCAGCCTCCCGAGTAGCTGGGATTACAGGCATGCGTCACTACGCCTGGCTAATTTTGTATTTTTAGTAGAGATGGGGTTTCTCCATGCTGGTCAGGCTGGTCTTGAACTCCCAACTTCAGGTGATCCGCCTGCCTCGGCCTCACAAAGTGCTGGGATTGTAGGCGTAAGCCACTGTGCCTGGACTTAGATAGTATTTTAAAATGTACATTAGGTATATTTCTTCACAAAAGGTTGTTTCTGTTTTGTTTGTTTGTTTGTTTGTTTGTTTGAAAGTTACCTCTATATTTAGAATGGAAAGCTCTATATAATTTTTCCCAATGATATTTACTATGCTAAAAAAAGACCAAGTTTTTTTATTTCATTCAACTAAGCAGAATAATAAAATATGAGACATTCCATTGTTCAGTTTGTCTCATTTGGAAAAGAGCCTCTGCTTGTAAACGTAGTCTCGTGATTTAGAAATAAAAGTTACATATCTGAACATGATTTTTTTCAGAATTTATACATTTATTTTATATTTATCAAAAGTCTATTTATATATAGAAAGACAATATCAGATATTGTATAGCTGGAAAACCAGTATTCTACGACGGATTAAGAAAATATACATAGCAAAGGATCCAGGCCTGCGTTTCTGTTTTACTTTTTAAATTTTAGTTAACTAGGAAATAGAGTTTGAAGAAATGACATTCTCTTTCTGCTGTTTAATTTAGCAAGCGGTGGAGGGGACCTACAGCTGGCCCCCATCACTTGCACCCAAGATTAACACACGGTGATTTGGACAAACGTTAACCTCCCTTCCCTGGCCTCTCCTTCTAGGAATTAGATGGGATCAGGAGTGCCAAGTCAGAGCTCTGGGGCTGTTAACTATAGGAAAACTCTGAGAAATTAAGATAAGGAAAAATCTCCAGAAAACTACATGAGGACCTATTTCAAAATATTGTTCATGATAATAATCAGAATTCAAAATATGAAAGAAGTACCCCCAAGATTGCCACTCCAGAACTTTCTAATAAATATTGTATTGGCTGTATTGATAATTGGTGAGCTCCCCAGGTTTCCACCCCACTGTTCATATGCCTACTATGAGTCAAGCACTCTGCTGGGTGCCGATCGCACAAACATAAAGATGGTTCATTGTCTTTCTTCAAGAAGCTTACAGCCCATAATGCAATATTGTGAGATAAGTGCTGTGCTAGAGATTGGCAAGAAGAAGAGCTCTTAATCCAATCTCAGGGGAGAGGGAAGATTTATAACTGGATTACTTGCTCCATATAAACAAAGGTCATGTCTCCATAACGTCTATATCCTCTGTACCAGGCACTATACCTGTTCCCTAATAGAGTCTCAATGAAGTTGATAACAACTGAACTGAGTCTTACAGAATAAGCGGGATTTATATAGGTGATGAGAGGAGGGAATGGTGTGTCAGGTATGCCCAGGAGTAGAAATGGTAGAGAACATGAGTTTTTGAAATTGTAAGCCATGTTTTAGATGCAGCTGAAATGATGAGTGTCAGTGGAAAAACCTGAGCAATAAGGCTAGAAACGTGTACGAATATATCTTGAAGATTTGGTAGACCAGGCTGAGAAATATAAACACTTTTTAGAAAACTATCAAAGTTCTGACTTTCAGAGATTGAATAAAGCAATCATTACAGTATAGTATATGCATAGGTTACTGCTACAAGAGTACAGGAGAGACACAACATAATCAAACTGCCCAAGAGGCCTTACCAAAAATGTGATGCTTGAGTACTATGTTGTTGAACTTCACCCTGAAAGAAATGGGGAAACATGGAAAGACTTTATGCAGAGGAATCATATGTGCATACTTCCATTTTAGACAGGTCTGAATATGATGTGACTAAGAAAATCAGGGAAATGGTTCTCTAAGGGGCAATAAATACTACACCAGGAAGCATTTTGAAAAATTTTTGCTGTCACAATTATAAGAAGGCATTACGAGTATTCAGGATGCAGGGGTCCAGGAATGCTGGAGATCTTACAGTTACTGCTGTCCAGAGGAAAGAAGAGCTTATTCGTGTGTCTAGCATTGCTTTCTAATGTTCCACTGCACATTCAAGTATAGAAAAACCTCTTTAATGATCTCGATTAGAATCTAACACTGATTTACTTATTAAAACAAAGCGTTTTCCACTGTTTTAATATATACTGAATTATACATAAATGCAGGTACCCTATAATTTAAGATAAAATTTTGTTTTTCTTCGAACTTTGTCAAAAATTGTACCCCATTCAGAAAAAAAGAAATGCACCAAGGAAACATTGTTTATTACCAATACAGCACACCTGTATCAGTTAGCTCTTGTAGCTGTTGTATTCACAGTGCTTCCATAGGCACAGGCTTCCAGAATTGGTTTAGACATCTTTTCTTCCCCAACAGCCTTGCCTATGACCCAGCCCCAGTCCCAGTCACAAGACCAGTTAGTGGTGTCTCAGCAGGCCTCAATCCTGCTCTCTGTGAGGAGGGGTCTTCAATAGAGATCTAGAATTCATGAGAGACAACATCGTAGACAATTTGAATTGGGAAGAAAAGTGGATTTGAACAATGGCTCTCAAACTGGAGTGTGGATCAGGATCAGAATTACTCAGGTAGTTGAATTACAAAGGCAGGTTCTCAAGTTCTACTCTCTGAGAATCTGGGTCAGCTAGTCTGGGGTGAGGCCAGGGAGTTTAAATTTTTAACAAGTTCCCCAGGGAACTCTGTTGCAGATGATTAAATCTTGGAATACCTTGGGAGAACCAAAACACTATCTAAGGTCTCCTTGAACCTAACATGATATGATTCCTTGAAGACTATGGCATGGGAGTGAGAGGCTTCCCTCTGTCCCCTGATTAGGCCCACCAGACCTCTGAGCACCACCATCCTGAACTTGACTCCAAATAAGTCACCAGATGAGTCATTTATGTGTTAGTGATCACACAAGCATGCTCTAAGCAACTCACAAAACAACTACATTTTTCTATTTGTTGTTAGGTACACAAAGTGCCACCCTTAGTATTCATAGACATTTATAGAAGAGTAAATGGTCAAAAGTGACTTAAAATATATAATGTATGTCATAGTAGGTGTATAAGAAATAAAGTTTGCCAAACTGCACTGAAATTTACTCCATGACAAGAGCAGTGCATTTTCTCCATGGCTGTCATAGATTTCATGGATCCTGAGAAATCCAGCCATTTTTAGAAATCCCATGAAATTTACCTTTTCACTCGAATCCACATGAAATCAAAATTTTTCCCTACGAGTCCCCATAAAATTGGCACATTTCCTCAGAAGACCCCATGAAATTATAAAGAATATTGCAGATTCTTTGCTTCTAGCCCTTGTTGCACATCTTAAAGAAACAGGTTAGAGATTGCAGAATTATTTCATTTCTCTGATGATATTTCCCTAAAAATCACTATGAATACCAGCAAGGCAACAGCTGTTAAATAGATAATTTCCGAGTGAAATAGGACTTGAACCTACTTTGCATAACCTGAAAAGATAACGGAAACTTTTTTCAGATGAAAACAATAGTAATATTCCAAACATCTAATAAAAATAGGAAGTTGCCCCAATTTTCCTCTTAAATAAAATGGCCGTTATTACTCATTTTCTAATTGCTCTTAATTTATCTATACTTTGATATTATAAAAATTTCTGGGAAGCCAACTGAAGTTGGGATATTAGAAATAAAGGGAATATTCCAATTTTCACAATAGCAAACTCTGTAATAATCAAATCAAAACAAAATATTCCCCAAAGCAAAAAGTTATATTCTCATATATAGGTTTGCAATGGCAAACAATGTCTTTCCTAAGTTCTACTTCACAGGATGTTGTGAGAATAAAATGAGATAATGAATGTGCAAATGCAGACTGTAAAGTGCTTTTAAAATATACAATAGTAATTTGGTGCAGTTTTCAGATTGAATGAAAAAAATTGATTATAATAAAGAAAAATATAGATATTTCTGCTAAAACTAGCATACATATTCCAATTACTATAAAATGAACACTCAGCCCTTTCTCTTCTCAAAGAAAAATTGAATAAGAAAAAATTTTAAAAAGGCATCACAGCAAAACAAAGCAAAATTGCAATACATCAATGGTTTTAAATTATTAATATTTATTCATTCGGAAAATAAAAGGAACACACATATTTCATATTCCTATAATAATCATAAAATTTCACCCTCCTGGTTTTACCTATATCTTGATTCCCTCAGGATGGTTAAGCAAAACAAGCTTTCAGTTCAAGTCAGTAAGGCCACACCTCAAATGTCATCTCCTGAGTGTGAACCAGAATTCCACTAGAAGGAGGAAGTTTTGCTGCAGATAGAGGCTCTTGAATGGTAATTGGCCTACAGAAATTTGAAGCTGCCTTCGCATTTGCCTCAGCACTTTCATTTTGAATCATGGGAATATGGAATCTTTTATAAGGTTCATCATGCACAATCACAAATCCAGAAAGGTGCTAAGGATGACCACACAAATCAGTAAATGAAGAGAGTTACTCCATGCTGCCAGCCAGAAATTCTAGGAGCATATACAGTATTATTTAAATGTAAATATACAGATGCAACTATAGAAAGGAAAGAATTTACCTTGTTCTGATATTTGGAATTCCGATTCTGATCCAGATGGGAGATCTTGTGCTATCCTGGTAAAAACATCATTGTAGAAAGAAAAGTGCTTCTCCCAGCTCTCTACCAACATTGATTGGATTCCCCTTTAGGTTAATCAATCTGCAGCTGAATTAACTTTCTGTTGCGATAAGCTTTCAGGCTCTCCAACAACACCCAGCAGATAGAACATACCATTGAAAATCAGCGGAATGGAGTTCTAATCCTAACTTCACTATGAAATATTCATGTGACCTTGTGCATCTCAGTTAACCTCTTTGAGCTTCATTTTCCTTATCTCTAAAATGGGGACAATAATCCCTTGTGTGACAACTTTTCAGTTTTAATAAAGTTCATATAACATGCTTTCTAACTGAAAAGTACCGCACACCTTTCCAGGCTTTCCTCAGAAGGAAATTCAGTACGCAGAAGACCCCTAGGGGTATGCTTCTAAAGCCACAGCCAAAGGGTGACCCTCAAGTACTTTCCAGGATCCCAATGTTTGGATTTGGCAGAAGGAGCACATATATCTGTAAGCAAGCCATTCTTGAAGCTTCAGATTTCTAATCTAAAATCAACCAGGACAACAAAATTGAAACCGGTGTTTCTTGTGTTATAAGAGATTTTGAACATTGATTGCTTAACCAAACAAACAAATGAGCACCTTTGGCAAAATATCAATAATCCACAGAGCTTTTAACCTGATTGATGAAGTGGTTTAGCCCATTGGCTCTACTTAATTAATCTGTGAGCTAAGTTATATTATTTTCTTCACTTTATGATTAGGCTTTGATGAGAAAACCAAGATTCAAAGATTATCCTAGGGGCCTCCAGTTAGGAAGTGATGGAGAACGGACTTTTTTCAAGTGGCCTTAGCCACCAAGTCCCAGGAGGCTTCCACTGATACTTGGGGATAGATCGTAAAATGTTTTGCTAACAAAGAAAGTTGTCTGTACCCTGTTTTTTAATTAATGAAGAGACAATTTGATGGTGGAGATTGTAATTTAGAGATGTTTAAGGAAAATTCATAAAGGTGAAGTTAAAATGCAGGAGATACAGTTTTACCACGTTTTATTTTTATGTCTGAAAATCAGAATAAACCAGTAAGGTTAGAAATTACGATAACAAGAATTTTTTGTGATTAGTCAAAAATTAAACTGCTACTACTATGTATTTCCTTATTATCTTGCTTAGACAAATGAACAAACAAACAACAACAAAGCAACAACAGCAAAAACCCTTGCTGTCCCGAAGGCGCACATGTAGAAAATCTATGCTAAAAAATTAAGCAGGTGAAATGCAGTGTGGAGTGAGGAAGCAGCTGCCCATAGAAATGATCCTTAGCCCATCACCAGAGAAAACTTGTATTTCTCCTAAGCTACAGAACTACTCATATCTGACTTTAGACATTTAAATGAAGTGATTGCTTGATTGAGGGGTTCCAAAGTCTGTCTGTCACACTGACTTCAGTACTCACAACTTGCCCCAAATTTTGATAAGTGTTTTTAAGGAGCATAAACATGGCACAAATAATGCCTAATTCATCTGAGTTGTCGTAGGATTTCATATTTGATATTTTTTAAATATTAAATAACAGAAAATAGTTGATTAATATAGTACAACTAAACGGTTATATTTCATATATTTTCTTTACTACATCATTTATATCCTGCCATTTTTCTTCATTATAAAAGGGCATTTGTTAATTTATCTACTCATTTATTTGACAGCTATTTAATGAACTGCTACTCTGTATCAGGCACTAAGTTAGGTTCTGGAAATTTGGATATGACCACAACTCTTTTCTCTTTTGTCCTTTAGATCTGTGCAACTGGTTCAAGGTAGTAAGGTGTGTATAACTTACCAAAGAGGTTCGTTAATTAGAACCAAGGACTAAGCCACTTCATCAACAGGTAAGAAGCTCTGGACTATTGACATTTTACCAAAGGTGTGTGTTTGTTTGGTTTAGGCATTTGATGTTCCAAACCTCTTAGAGCATAAGAGGTTCAAAATAGTGAGGTGGAAATCAGCCATCAGGCAATTGAAATGGGATGTATAATTAGAATGATGCGTGGTGCTATACTGGTTTCCTCAGGATTGGAGTAACAAGGATTAGTGCTTTTCCTATGTTCTGAACAGCGGCAGGGCTTAAATCAGCATGCTAATACTTGTTAGCCTTATAAGAAGGCTAGCAACTGAGCATAGATACCCAAGCAGCTAGAGGCTGTGGGTGGGGGTTCATCAAGAAGGAGCTGAGAAAAGACCAGAAAAAGCTGATCCAGAGCAGATCCCCATGGCAGGAAACTGTGTGATGAGGAGACTCTTGATGGTTCCACACACATCCCAAAAACTCAATCTCTTGACCCATTTGCCACACAGATAGTGTCCATGCCCAGTTGAAGATTTCCAGGGAAAGACAATGATTATCAATAGTCTACAGAGGTATCAATTAAAGAAACAGAACTAATAATCTCTGTGTGATCCTTCATGCCTGTGTCAACACAAAACCAAATGGTGAGAAAACAGGAGTTAAGTAGCAGGGAAGCTCCCCACCCCCAGCCCCATTCAAATTATAGGCAAACCTAAGCTAGAGAGAAGAGAATGTTACACTGCTTATAAAGCTGTACTTTTTAAATTTGACTGATCTTTTTTTTTTTTAATACCTGAATGTGATCAGGCAGCCAAGGGGTTCACCTGAGATGTTAATGAATGGGGAAACCATGTTTAAAGGTGGTCCTTCAAGAAATAATAAAACTCTATCTCCTTTGTAGTCCCTGTGGAGTTCGGACTGTTCAAAACCCTCGTTGTAAGTGCTATAAATAAGAATGTCATGAGACTACTCAGCAAAGACAATTAACACAATGTTGAGGTGTCAAAGAAGCCTCAGAAATGTTTATAGCTATGAAAAAACCATTACCTCAGTTAACCTCTCTAAGCCTCCATTTTACTTCTGTAAAGTTACTTGCCAAAGTCATTGAGTCATGATTATTTTGGTCTTGACTCTAGATTGCTGACTTTAAAAATAGCAAAGGCCTTGCTTTAGATAATGCATAGTCTAGTCCATTATTATTAATTTTTTACATAAGTGAGTTTCACTTTGGACAAAGATGATTTCATTCCTTTGACTGGCTTACTTACCTTAAAGTATTTTGAGGATGGAGGGGTTTGTTCTTGAGTTGTAAAGAGAAACATGAGGTCTAGTGCAAGCACAGACTTCAAAAACCATATTATTTGGGTTACTCGTATTTCCCAAGGAGGAAAAGGAAAGTGAGCAGAACAAAAGAACAAATACAAGATATTCTGAGGAACACCAGAGCAGGACTCCAACTGACTTACTGAGGTTTTATCCACATTAGGATGGAAGCTGCCATTGAGGAGACAGATGCTCATCCTAGCCTCATTGTTCACAACCAGGTATGTGACCTAGCAACTCACACCTCCAATCTTACCCACGTCTCCTCTGTCTATTGTGGGAGTGCTTTAAGGTCCAGCAGCAGAAACAAAGAAGTTTTTTTTTTTTTTTTTCTTTTCTCTTCCCTTTCTTTCTTCCTTTTAAAATGTTTCTTATGTCTGATTTTTATATTACGTCCCTTTTGTCTCCTACCTTGTGTACTCTGCCTACAAGAAATGAAATAAACCCTCTGTAATGACAGTGACTCAAGAGAATAAATTCTCAAACCAAAAGCAATCACTTTATTCAGAAAATTTTTAACATATCTTGGCGTGGCAATGCTTTTACTTTCATTTCATTAAGAGATTTCAAAACCTGGGAAACATTAATGGTTTCTGCTCATATATATGCCCATATATACCCATATATATGCAATGTTCATAATGAATCCTGAATTTTTTTTTTTTTTTTTGAGATGGAGTCTCACTCTGTTGCCCAGGCTAGAGTGCGGTGGCATGATCCTGGCTCACTGCAATCTCTGTCTTGCACGTTCAAGTGATTCTTCTGCCTCAGCCTACCAAGTAGCTGGGACTACAGGCTCCCGCCACCATGCCCGGCTCAATTTTGCATTTTTAGTAGAGATGGAGTCTCATCGTGTTGCCCAGGCTGGTCTCGAACTCCTGACCTCAGATTATCTGCCCGCCTTGGCCTCCCAAAGTGCTGGGATTACAGGCGTGAGCCACTGTGCCCGGCCAAATTATTTTGTTCTAACCAAACAGTATTCCTTTGCAGTGTTGGGTTTTTTTTTTTTTTTTGGTTTTTTTTTTTTTTTTTTTTTGAGACGGAGTCTCGCTCTGCCGCCCAGGCTGGAGTGCTGTGGCCAGATCTCAGCTCACTGCAAGCTCCGCCTCCCGGGTTCACGCCATTCTCCTGCCTCAGCCTCCCGAGTAGCTGGGACTACAGGCGCCCGCCACCTCGCCCGGCTAATTTTTTTTGTATTTTTTAGTAGAGACGGGGTTTCACCGTGTTAGCCAGGATGGTCTCGATCTCCTGACCTCGTGATCCGCCCGTCTCGGCCTCCCAAAGTGCTGGGATTACAGGCTTGAGCCACCGCGCCCGGCCAGTGTTGGGGTTTTTTGTTACAATTTTTTATTTTTAATTTTTGTGGGTACATAGTAGGTGTGTATATTGATGAGATACTTGAGATATTTTGATACAGGTATGCAATGTGAAATAATCACATCATGAAAAATGGGGTATCCATCCCTGTAATCATTTATCCTTTGTGTTACAAATAATCCAATTATACTCTTTTACTCTTTTATTTTAAAATGTACAATTATTATTGACTATAGTTATCGTGTTATGCTATCAAATACTAGGACTTTTTCATTCATTCTATTTTCTGTACCCATTAGCCGTCTCCAGCTAACCTCCACTCCACTCCATTACCCTTCCCAGTCTCTGGTAACCAACCTTCTACTCTCTATCTTCCTGGGTTCAATTGTTTTGATTTTCAAATCCCACAAATAAATGAGAACATGAAATGTTTTTCTTTCTGTGCCTGGCTTATTTCACTGAACATAATAATCTTCACTTCTATCCATGTTGTTGCAAATGACTGAATCTCACTTTTTTCATGGGTGAATGGTACTTCATTTTGTATATGTACCACATTTTCTTTGTCCATTCATCTGTTGAAGGACATTTAGATTGCTTCCAAGTCCTGGCTGTTGTGAACAGTGCTGCAACAAACATGGGAGAGTGCAGATATCTTAATATTTTCATTCCCTTTTGTTTGGGTATACACCTAGCAGTGGGATTGCTAATTGTATAGTAGCTCTATTTTTAGTTTTTTGAGGAACTTCCAAAGTGTTCTCCATAATCGTTGTATCCTTTGTAGTTTAGGATTGATTGTTTTCATCTTTACTTGTTGCAAATTCTGACCCAAGTTGTATATTGAATGTTAAAAACTGGCTTTGTGCTTTAATTATTTAAATTGAAAAGAAATATTCTTTAAATGGAATGACAAAATCCTCTAGTTTCAGAAACTGAAACTTTTTTATCAATAAAATGGTGTTACATTTTTTTTGCACCTCCTGTAAATTACTACTTGTAATTTGTGAAGCTGGTATCATTTGCCATTTGGTTATACAGACTAGTAATAATAATTTTCTTTATAACAGATGATAAAAATTTAATATAAATTAGGTTATATCATAATGTGGCTCCTTTATCTAAAATTAATTTAAATACAGAACATGAATAATAGAAAAATATTTTAAACACAATTTAAAGAAAGGATATGCAAAATACAAAGTACATTTTCATCTCATAAGATGGTTACCAGATTTATTCAATGAAAATAGATTCTGATTTTATAATTTGCACACTTATAGCTATATAAACCTTTTTACACTTTTGTACTGTATTTTCTTTTTAGTGTGCTTCCATTTGGGGAAAAAGAACCAAATCTTTGACTCTCAAATCTCTATTTACAAGTTTAGAAAAAGCGACTGTATTGACTCTAGTTGTTAAGTTTAATTACTTAGCCAATACATATTAAGATAAGACAGCCTTAATATGGCTCTTTTAATAATCATAACGATCAACTATCCCCAACTTCCTGTTCCTATTTTAGTTTGGGGGTAAAAAATTTCCATAAACACTTTAGATGTAGTTTTGCAATTTGGCAAATAGTTTTGAGTTTCCTAAAAAGTATCTGTTTCCCTCCAACCCCAAATAAAATGAAAGTGTATGTCTATGCAAAGGCCTATATATGAATATTCACAGAAGCATTATTCACAAATAGAAAACTCTGGAAACAATCCAAATGCCTATCAAAAGGTGAATTGTAAAACATAATGTGGTATATCTATGTTTTAGAATACTAGTCAACAATAAAAATGAAATGAATCACTGATATTGATGCAATAATACGAAACCTCAGAAACATTACACTAAGTGAAAGAAGCTACACACAAAAGGCTACACATGGTATGATTACATTTATATGAAATTACTATAAAAGGCACTACAATAGAGGCAGAGAATAGACAAATCAGTGTTTGCCTGGGACTTGTGATGGGAGTGAGGATTGGCTGAAATGGGCATGAGGTAACTTTTCAAAGTGATAAAAATGTTCTCCAACTAGATTGTGGTTTTGATTGAACAACTGTAAATTGAATAAAACTCTATCAAAATGTATGCTTAACATTGAATTTATGACAAGTTACACATAGATAAACCTTTGGAAAAAATCTAGGCTTATTCTATTCTCCTTTTGTTAATATTTCATATATTTCTCTGCTTTTTATTCATGATCAGAGTAGAACATTTTTCATTCTGTGATCTTCTTCTACTGAAAACTTACCCAAATATAGCAGCTCTTTATATCTCCCTCCTTCTGTCTGCCTGGCTTGTTCATTCACTCAGTCATTCAATTATTCAACAAAACTATATTGAGCATCTACCGAGTATCAAGCCCTGTGCTAGGTGCTGAAAATGCAAGATGAATAAGTCATCTCCTAATGCTCCTCTCTTCCTTTCATTATGAACTCTGTCTTCATTTTATGGGCACACTTACCCATCTTTCCTATTTCTACTAACTATGTTATTTAGGTCAGTAATTTTCTATGTTGGTTCAGTGCTTTGCAAAAAGTACTACCTTGAAGTGTCAATCTTTTATACTATAATGAATATATCTTTAAAACACTAAACCAACTTAAAATTAAGTAATCAGTTAAATGTTTTATTTATTTTTTCTCAAAAGACACACCAGACAACACCAATGGTTTGGGAAAAAGGACTTTTGCTTTACTTAGCAACACCAACTTTGCTGTCCCTATCAGTAACATCTAAGGCATTTCTGAATTTGTGTAAAAGTTTCCCTCTACTCTGATGGAAGGACTTCCAAGCATTCTCTGGAGATGTCCCTAAAACCAAAATTAGCCTTTGGATTGGAATCCATTTTCTAGACTCAATGTGATATACTTAATAGTTTCCAGAAATTGTTTTTTACTTAATTACATTTTCTGGATTTGTTCATGCACTCTTTCTGCAAAAATTTTCATCTTGTAACTCTTGTGCACCAGACATCAAGCTAAACAAGATGTCTGCAAGATGAGGCCCTAGGCATACAGTGTGAGAAACAGGCCAGCAAAATGACAAGACAGAAAAGGGCAAAACAATAAAAGCCTATACAGAGAACAAAAATCACATATATAGTGTTAGATAAATATAGCTTTTTCTGAAAGTAATATTGAGCTGATTTTCAAAAACTAAGGGTGTCATAGGAATACAATGAGTAAAATGGTAAAGTATCCAAGCTAAGGTAACAACATATGCAAAAGTCATGGTCAGGGGAATTATATATAACACAGACAGATAGTTGTAATGTGTGGTGCAACTGGGGAAGTGTCTGGATGAAACTGAACATTTCCTCAAAGGTTGAATAATGAGAGACCACATACACTACTCAAGAAATTATATTTATATTATAGATAATGGCCACCCATTGAAGGGTCTTAAGTAGGCAAGTAACATGAAAAAGACTTGTTTGATGCCAATATAGGGGATATATATTGTCTGGATTTGAATTGTTTAGATGAAGGAGATCAAGAGATCTGGGCTGATTTCTCCATTTCACTGACTTTTCTACAACTGATTGTGACTTGGGTAAAAGGTAAACCCCTTCTCTACTAAAAATACAATAACTATCCAGGTGTGGTAGCAGGCACCTGTAATCCCAGCTACTTGGGAGGCTGAGGCAGGAAAATCGCTTGACCCCAGGAGGTGGAGGCTACCGCAAGCTGAGATCACGTCACTGCACTCCAGCCTGGGTGACAGAGTGAGACTCTGCCTCAAAAACAAGAAAGAAAAGTAAAGAAAAGAAAAGTAAATCTCTTAACCTTAGAAAATAGGTATCCCACAGATTTTCCTTAGCTAATGCCAGAAAACCCTGTTAAATTATTGGTATGCCAGGCTTCAGGGCCTAGATATGTAATTAAAGTCTATTTCTTCTATGCATATATATGTATTTAAGTTTCTGATTTCACTCATATTTAACAAAGATATTACTATTACTAGATATTACTGTCTTTGGTCTTCTTTCATGATTTTCTTTGCTGGAGAAATCGTTTAGTGGCCAATCCTGCTAAAAGCACAAATATAAGGATTCTATCAATGCCACTATTAAAATCTGGTCTCTCCCCAATGTTTAATCAATTTTTAATTATCTTTTTTCATAAAATAGACATTAATACAATTTAAAGTTTTTAACATTTTAAATATATCATTTTACATTTTGTTTATGCGTATACTTTGTGGACTCTTCTTTCCCTTTATCAATCCCAGCATTCTGAAGAATAAGAAAAAATTCTATGGAAAAGAGAATGTGTATTCCAAAAACTGACACATGAACAGGTGCCTTAAGGAAAAGTTGAGTATTCCAGAGAATTTTCTGGAGAACAGCAACTCAAACTTTGTAGCTCTATTGGTGAGAGATGCCCCCAATGATTGCCATGAGTTGTCCAAGGGGAAGAGCAATGTTAGGTACAGGGTTGTCTCAAACCATCAAGATCTATACAGCCGAGCATACATGTGACCCAAAGGAGGAAGTCGCTGACTCTCAACGCTCTAGATGTTGGGAGGTCCATAAATCAGGAGGTGGTATTAAGCTTGTGTAAAAGAGCCAAAGGAGACAAAAGGTCACCCACTGGCCTCAGGCTTTCCCTGAATGACTGTCTTCTCAGGCCCCTATTTGTTTGGGGACTTTGAACCTAAAGGTAGTTCCTCCTTCTTCTTTATAACCTCAAGATGTGGGTGAGTTTGAATCAGTCCCTTTTAAAGGACTGAGGCTTCCTAAACTCAGAGTTTCTCAGCTATGATACAAACT
Organism: Trachypithecus francoisi; assembly: GCF_009764315.1. Lineage (NCBI taxonomy): Eukaryota > Metazoa > Chordata > Mammalia > Primates > Cercopithecidae > Trachypithecus > Trachypithecus francoisi. Next base: position 101,175,418 of record NW_022681454.1, read on the forward strand.
TTGTAGCTCTATTGGTAAGAGCTACATCCACCTGAGCCACTCTGCATCTACCTGAGCCTCAACATCCACCAGAGCCTCTCTGCATGGCCACTATTAGTGCTTTTGTGGGGTCAGAAGAACCAACAGCGGGAACTTCATGCTTCCTGTTATGCCATGAGTAATAGGGTCATTTATCTTTTACCAAGGAAACTTGCAGCTTTGCAACATCCAGAAACTATGGTAGGCTAACTTATTACCTTGCAATTATGTAAGAGTAACATCTTAGATTCTTCACAGTTCTTGAGTGTAACCACAAAAGAGTGGTTTTTATTGTTTTGTTTTGTTTTCTTTAATTTGATAGGAAAAGCAGAAGTTCCTGATGTATCTGTCACCTTTCCTTCCATGTAAACATTAGAGCTTACCTGTTCAGGTTTCGTGCTTGCCTTTATTCTGTTATTCATTGATAAAACTGGAAATTATGTTGACATGAGAAATCGTACCGCATCCTAACAGAATTATCTTAGAGTCACTTATAATAAATCTTTTACCTATTTACTGTTCGAAGCCTTTGTTTTTCCCTTAAAACGGCGCCTATCTCATCTCATAGTGTTACTCCTTTGTAGTGGGCAGTTTGGCTTCTGATGGAACTATCATCTGCATATAATGATGTTTTTATTTCACACAGTGCACAGACCCTTGACTCTATCCTCAAACCTGGTCAGAAGCATGGATGTTAAGAGTACTAGAAGGATTCTCATTCATAGTCATGAATCAAAATAGAAGCCTTATATAAATCAATCACATTCAAGTTAAAAAAGAAAAAGAAAAAGAAGGAAAAGAAAAGAAACTGTAAAATTTGGTGTCATTTGTGAAAATTGTCTGCTTGGTTTGAATTCGTATGGAAATGATTTAAATTCAGGTTCTAGAATGATGTTTTGCTTCTATCGGTTTTAAGGCATCTGAAGGTGTGGGCCCTAGGAAAGATTTACATTAATAGAAAGACTTCAGTATTCATTGCTGTGACCAAACCCTTCATTTAAAAACAGTTTTGATATGTTATGTTCAAAATATGTCTAAATGTAAGAAGAAAAAGTTTATTCTTCCACAGAACTCAGATTTAAAACTAGGAGTTGGGTGAATCAAACAAGGCTTGCTAAAAACACATAGGATATGTAATATTGGAATTGTATTTTCTAAGAAATACAAATTAGTAGGCATTAGCAAGGAAAAATAAGTGAGAGGAGTGGTAGAAAAAAGGAGATTAATCCTAGGAAAATTTCTTCTCATCAGTAATAATACTGTGAAGGTAGCCATCTTTTAAGTGGAGGTAAGTTATCATGGGCTCTTTGCTAACTAGGGGACAGATAACAGAAGGATGGTACTTTGTGTGTACATTTCTATTCTGAGATAGAAAAGAAAAAGATAAGAATATAAGGTGATTTAGAAACACAGCAGGTATACAGAAGCCTTGAGATGGCTTGCCCTTTCACAAGTACTAAGTAGATAGTGAGACCTAGGTAAGAGGTCAGGATCTTTTTTTTCTAATAAGAAGCCGAAAAGAATAACGAGGTGATGCCTGAAGCCAAAGCTGCAGGAGCCAGGCTCTGTGTTTCACAGAAATATTAGCATTTGTGAGCAGAACAGCAAATATGTTCAATACAATGCAAAGAAGAATAATACATCAACATTTCAAATCTGACTGAAACAGAAATTCAAAATAGATTACAAACACACTATACGTAGCTATTAGCATTTTCTTCAGTCTTGCCTCCCAAGTCTAAGAAATAATCTCTTAAATGTCATTTGCAAAGTTGAAATTATATTCTTGTCTTCTAAATCAAAATTAACATATTAGTGAGAGAAACATCAAAATACATATTTCAAATATATATATACGTGTGTGTGTGTATATATTAATTTTAAGAATTCATATTCCAATATGGAAGTGTAATTTTTTTTCATTTATCTCAAGTAACCCTACTAGAAAAAAATAATTCATTCAGTCTGAGTTCCACAATCTGTGGCTAATCCTATCTACTTAGGATTGGCTACCTACATTGCAAGAATTATGCCTGAAAGGAAATGATCAGCCTGCATTGAAAATTCACTCTATTTTTGTGACGGCATTTACAAAATTACTGTCATTTTTGAAACTTGGTTTTGAAAATTTTAACATTTGTACACAGAGATTTAAAAAGAGAGGACATATTATGATGAGTTGATGGGGAGCACCTCTGTTAACAAGGCAAAAAGCCATTCTGATCAATGTTTTTAACATTAGTTGTCAGCTTGGAAGTGACCTTCAGCCATGCAATATGCAGTCAGAGGCATTTGAGCCACATACAGTGCACATCATCCCAGGGTCCTATGCTAATTAAATCTGTTCAGGGGATTGCATTCCCTCCAGTCTGTCTTAATCTACAACTGCACTGCAGGGACTAAATCTGACCTAGAAACATTTGAAACACATATGGTTAGTAAATTAATATACCATTCAATGTACGTGCTCCTTCCTGTCCATAATAGCTTTCAGCATGATAAAATTTTGGCTAAAAAAATCATTTCTAAAACTCCTCAAGCTACTTCCTTTTTCTCAGAAGAGTCTCTATTCCATATGCATTGGGCTATACCATGTTTCATATTCTCTTTCTGGAATCAGGCTATAGTAAGACTACATAATGCATGTGCTGCCAACACAACCTGGAAGATTGTAGGAGTTAATACCCCATGGGGCACACCTCAAACAGTAAACAGGAGAATCCAGAAGATAAATTCCTCTTCCTTTCTTCCATTTGCAGGAGGTACAAGGCATATGATGTCATATGACTCTCCAGAGCAGTCCCCAAAGTAAATGTCTGTTTTTTTGAAGCTGTGGCCACCTCAATAACATATCGCATTACATTTGCTTTCCCTTTAGTCCTTCCTAACTTCCCATTTCCCTTCATTCCTGCTGCTCCAGAATTGCATCCTACAATAAAGCACTAGTGTATACATTTCATCTCATATCCTGTTTCTTATGGCTGAAAAAGGATGCCAATGGGTTTAATTAATTTGATCATTAATTTGATCTAATGCCACCATAAGTGGAAATTATTAACTAATAATATCTGATCAAAAGTTGTCAACCAACTTAGGACACGGTGGAGCAAGTTTATCCCTATTATTTCACAGATACACAACGAAAAAGAAGCATGGACAAAAGGTTTTATGTGGGGAATTTATAGGTGTTACACTGACTTTACACTGAAAGGAGCATGAAGACTGACACATCTTGATTTAGAAAAATAGTCATTGTTTATTAATCCCATATGTTCATGTAAAATGGGAAAAAAAAGTACTGTGTTATAGTCTGAGAACTATTAGGCCCCATAAGAGATTTTCCTGAATGTCTCCTTTATGTTCCTACACTTAAGTTCTGGATATACCAAAGTTCTCCAGACTCAACACTGCAATGTTCTCGGACTTCCGTATCTTGGCACAGGCTATTTATTCTACCTGAATGTCCTCCCTTCCCCTGCTCCCCAAAAAACACTTTCTGCCTTGAATACTCATGATTCAGATAAATAATTTTCTTTTTTGGAGCTTTCTCAATCGCCACTTCTCCCTATGGCAAACTTAAGTGTTCCTACCTCCACTTTCATAAACTCCTATTTATACTTCTATTCTAGGACCTATCTCATAGACAGTGTCTGTCTACATGTCTTTTCTAACTATATGGGGCCTCTCTGAAGTTTCATATTGTGTTGCTTTTTATTTTTCTATCCCCCTGAAGTTTTATGTCTCCTCAGACATGGTATGAACTCAATAAAATGGAAAAAACGGAAAGAAGCAAAGAACAAGAAAAAGGAGAAAACAAGAATGTACCTGATAAAATTTCCTTCCATTCTTTCTCCCCAAATTTGGGGCTTGAGGCAGAGAATCCAAAGCTGAATAATGCTACATATTTTTGAAAGTCCTAGAAAATATCCTAGACTTCAATGCCCTGCATGATAAAATATCCTAAGTTAATCTTCTAGAGAATTTTTTCCTATTTGAGACATGATTTCAATAGTAGAGTACAAATCAGTTTTTTTTTTTAAAAAAAAAAAAGGATTTGCTTTCTAAAAATTTTGTTGGGAAAAGTGCTGAAATGTTTTAAATATATAAATTAACAGATATTTTGTATTTGTAGCTGAAGTTTGAGAGCACTATGGGGCATTATAAACTAGAATGGATCATCCTGTAACTAATAATAAGCCTTACTTGTGCTAAAGAAGGAAAAAAAAAACTTGTAAATACAGTGTTTCAGCTACACATTTGATTGTGAACTAACAGACAAACCCCCTTCTGATCTTGAACCTTTAGAGAGAGAAGCCTAGATGCACGGAAATCCTTCCGAAACAAAACAGCCAGTGGTACCATGTCCACGCTCTGAAACATCATAAGAAACAATCATTTCCAGAATGAGATTCAGTACCCTAACACAGGTTAAAGAATGAGGAGGCAACTGCTATTTTTGATTGTGCTAACCTGTGCATAATTATGTAATTACCTACTAAAATTTAGTCAGAGTGTTGCATATCTAAATCATTAACTTTAACAATTGACAAGCTGCTTTGATTAGTATTTTCATAGTGTAGGATAATATACTTTTGTCAGCTTTCATATGATTAGTTATGACTAGGAATTTGTTTATGCAAAATGTTTTCATTGCCAGTTTGAAGAAAAAGAGAGGGGGGTGGTGAGGGCAGGGGAGTCCTTTCCCTCCCTTGGCCAACTCCCTAACACTCTGGTTCAGGAATTGTCAATGATGAGAAAACACATAAAAGGTACACGTTATCAATCCCCAAACGGCAGATAGTTTTAGTGTCAAGGTAGAAGAGAATCTAAAGAATTCAACTTGGGAGATTAGGCTCTCATTTGCAAATTAGAATAACAGAACATCAGGGTCGGTGACACCAACTCAGACTGTCACATGCCACCCCCGGCTTGGCCAGACAGCCCTTTTAACAACATTGATCAGAACAGCTGCTGTTCTAAGGAAAAGGCATGTCAATATATTTGTTATTTATTTTCTAGCAGAAACACAGCAGCTGTGGCAATTTTTGAGAAAATTCTCTAACACGTCTGATTTGCTATCAGTCCTAGGTGCTATTGACTGTAGACACACATTCCTAACAGGCTAACATCTCTGAATGCAGCTAGCTATTGAAATAGAAAATCCCTTAATTTCTTGGCTATGAAGCGGCTGTGTGATGCCAAATTTCAACTCTCTATGGAAGACAGAAAGTCCTCAGGACATGAAGCGTTTCTTGTCTCCTAGGGCAAATTGGCTGGGCTCATTTGTTTGAAGCAAGCAATTACAAAAAGTGGCTTAGATAAATTTTAAAGTATAATTAAAACAAAAATACTCCACTGGCTACTAGGCATGCACTCCCTTTCCCTTTAGAGGGAATGTGTTTGGGGTGAAGACAAGAGTAATCAGAACAGGTTACTATAGGTAATGCATTCTAATTTGGAATGGAAAAATATGTGTGTGATTTGCCCCTGAGATCAGAAGATGAGACCATCCTTCCAAAAGAATTTTTAAAGCAAAAGGGACCCTAAGCTCTCATTATTCTTTTCTTTCTCTCTGCATTTTTAGGATGTTATATTCTAGTGAAAATGCCTAGAAAAGGATTGTTTCATAATATGATAGTCATTGTTGTCTCCCTACCCACAAGAGAAATAATACTTAAGTGCTGTCTTTCAAAAGGAGCCGAGGATGCTGTATCACGTGGGAGATACTTTTCTTTATCAGATTAGAAATGTCAGACTTCACAATCATAAAGTATTGATCTTTCAGAATCAGACATCTCTGTCTCCATGTCTCACAAGCATGAACATCTGCTCCATCTTTCACAATAAGACTCTTCCCCATAATCAGACACACTACTGTCTTTGAGATCGCAAGCTTAATTATACTGTTTTTAAACCTTCATGATTGAGCACGCATGCAACAACACCGCTCCCTCACTGTGGCTTTAATCTTGTCTTTCTATGTCTCTAAGTATGATTTAAATGTAAAACTCTTTCTTTGCAATTTCAAATCACCATCCAGTCTTAGAATTTTTCTTCTACTCTGTATTAATTCTACCTTTTGACCATAAGTCAATGAAAGATTCTAAAAATCATAAAAGTTTCTGTTTTTTCCTGAACAGCAGAGACTTGGTAGTTTTATCAATTTAAGAAATAGATGACTTTCTGAAAATCTGGAGAAAAATTCTACCCTACTTCTCTTCTTTAACGACATTTTATTATCTATTCTGTTTTGCAAAAAGGAAAGTTATTTGATGCTCTGCCATATTCTTTTGCATTTTAAATAAAATAATCACTCATTTTTATTAATTACGTATCTCCTTCTTTTAATGCCCTACATATACATAAATATGTGCAGCAAATTTGGTGCAGCTATAGGCATTTCCTCTGTCAGAAGATTGGTTACCCTATAATGCCAAATACTATGGAAAGAAAGGAGTACAAGTCACTTGAATATTACAGGTAACATGCATTCATTCCTCCTGCTGCATGGACATATCATAGCTTGGGTATATCATACTCGATGAAACCATTTTGTAGTCTAAATAACTAAGCCACTCGACTTTCAACTTTTTTTTAAAACTACAATATATGTGAATCCAATTCTATAGTTGAAACTCAGGTATGAGATGATGCTTAGGAATGGGGTCAGGAATGGGCTACCGTTAGGGTCTGAAATGGAGAGAAATGCAAGAAGAGGTTTAGCAAAGAGGGAGAGAATAGAGTAAAATCTGAAATGGTATAAAATAAGGAGGGCCTGTACACACATTACTCATTAACAATAAGCTATATTTATGTTTTAACATGACTGGGACATCAAACAAAAATAGCAAAAACAGAAGAAAAGAAAGCAAAACTCTAAACCAAGATTTCTTTGTTCTGGTGTTGAGCAACACTTGTAGCTTCTACCCACCAGATGCCAGTTGCCCCCGTCAGGCAGTTGTAACAACTTAAGGCACTGTCAAATGTCCCCTGAAAAAATAAAACTGCTTCCAGTTAAGAACCACTGTTCTGAAAATTACCTTAAAATATCACACTTTACTCTTGACCTCATAAACATCCTTAATACTACCTGCCATATGATTTTTCAGGGAAAAGGCAAGGGTCCCTTAATAATGGTTCCCTAGAGTATAGCCACATGATCATTAAGGGAGGTTGATGACCCAGCCCTATCATCGATTTATAAAGACCTAGTCACAGCTCTGTTCTCCACAAGAGAATCTACACTGTAAGCAAGCAAAACTTAGCTGAGTGTCCCCTCCGTTCACGTGTGGATCACTCTTGCTACAGGCACGGGGTACTCTTTGTCTACAGGACCACTCCTTTCCGCATTCAGTACGTTGTTGATGAAAATCTCAAGAATGGTTAAGGCTGGACCCTGGAAGAGGGAAGCCAGTTTTTTTAAACATTCTCACAGAGCCTGCCAGTTTTTCTCACTGAACAAGAGTCTTGTCTCTGGATAAAAATAATAGTATTTCCATATTAGCAAATTCAAAGGTCCATAATAAGATTTTCTTTCATTTAAAAATCCCCACCATGTTCTCCTTTATAGTTCAATAAATCTTAAAAATATGCTCTTTGTTTAAAGGATCTAGATGGAATTGTATATAGTATGTACCTATCTAATAGAATATTTAGAGTTTTATAGACAGTAGATTTGTTTTCAAATTGGAAAACTGTATTACTACTTAGCTTATAGAAATAATTATTTCACATTTTACACAATTTAACATTTCGGCCTTTCTCTTTCTGATCTCATAAGCTTTTCTAAATTTCTTAGGAAATGAAAGATTCTAAAAATCATAAAAGTTTCTGTTATTTCCTAAACAGCATGCAAAGCTGTTGCATAATCTCAGAAAAAGATAGACAGGACAGACCTTACAAATATATTTAAATCTCTGAAATGTAGACAAGAATATGTAAATTGAAAGTAAATTTATTTTAGTGAACTGGCAAGAAGGGAAAAAATATAGGGCCATATGTTACCATCAGTTTTGCTATGCATATTTGGGGGGGGAGCTTCTTAAGCCAGACATTTTCAGGCCATAAAATGTCTTCCATAGGTAACCACAAGCTGGCAAAAGTAGTAGGCAAGTGTTGGAAGTTAGAAATGAGGACGATGCTTTTATTGGTGGCTGAGCAGAGTTGAGAACTTGGTGTAAGAGGAATGGAGATGAGAGTGTGATTTTATTTATGTGAAAATGGTAAGGAAACTCGGTGCTTGAAGCAGAAGTTCTTTGTTTCACCTGATTTCCTCTTGTTGGTTTCCCTCCATTATGAGGAGCAATTTTGAAAATAACCTACAATGTACAGAATGTGTACTCCAGTTCACCTACCTGTTCGAGGTGCCAAAGTCATTTCTTCTTTCATAGCTTGTCTCAGTAAAAAATATCACAGCACACAAGATGTCAGTTTGAGTTCTAGTCATTGATGCAAATAATAAATTACATGAATTTTTAATATTAATAATAAGCTCTATGAAAGCAAGACTTGGTTCTGATTTTGATCTACAGTGTTGTGAACGATGCTAGGTATTCAATAAGTACTCAATAATTTTTTAAATAAAAAAGATATAATAAACAACAATTATGCTACAAATGGTGCCAGGAGTTTTACATATTTTAAATTAATAATCATTCTGCTTTGTGTGTATATGCCTGTGTTTGGGTATGATTATTTTTGGACACCACACATTTTCATCAAAGATTAAATATTTCTCAACAATGACATAATTTTATATGTGTGTACTCCTTTAGCATTTATAAAGCATCTTCCTATAGCTTGTAATAAAGGAATTCACAAGACAAAATTCCAATTATTTCAAAAGACAGAATTATATTTGCTAACCAAGATCATGGGCGGATAACTGACTCTCTAAACTACTATTTCTTCCTCTATGAAGCGACAATAACACAACTCTCATAAGGGTCCTGTGAGGATTAAATGGACTGAAGTATAGAAATTGCTCGACAAAATGTAAAGTACTGAATAAACATAAGTAGCATTACTACAGTTATTCTCAAAGAAAAAGACTACAAGTAAATATGTAGATCATTTGCATATTAACAATTACATGACCTCTTGAACTCCAAGATGTTGGAAGTCTCAAGGAACAAATGCAGGTAACCAAGAATCCCGGGCTCCAAATCTAATTTTAACACTGATATGCTGTGATATTTGTCAGAGTTCATAAGCTTTTTTGTACCTCAATATCGTCATCTGTATAAAAGGGTCCTCAAAATTTATCAGAGGTTCCTTTGGCCCCAGTGTTTTATGACTCTACAACAACAACAACAACAACAACAACATTAATGAGGCACCTGGAACAGACTCTAAAAATGAATAACTCAACTTGGGGAATGTTTTACTAGAAAGAAGAGAGTATAATTGGTCATTTCTTGTGCCCAATTTACAGGCCTTTTACCCCATCTTACACTCCAGTCATGCTGCAGCACTGTCCCTGTGTTGTAATCTTGCTCCACAATGTGGGACTCCTTGGGGAACCCATCGGACACCGTGTGAAACCCAGAAGTATAAAGAAATTAAAGGCCAATGGCAAAAACTCGTCGATGGAGGATAAGATCAAATGGACAAAACTCCTCTCTTCTTTCCCACAGGTGGACAATTCTGAGGCAATTCTGTAGGGCTCCTCAGAGGGTCCTGGTGGAATCAAGCCCCAGTTTCCCACAGTGGTGACCAACCTAATAATGCATCCTTTACTGCCTTTTCTTCTTCTCTATTTCATGCTTCCTAATCCACCACTTTGCTTCTTTGGGGTCAATTCTCAAAATAAACTATCTGAACATAAGCCCTTGCCTTGAGCTATATTTCCTTGGTTGATCACATGCTAAGAAACAAGTGGCCCTGGAAAGCAGACCATCAGGATGAGATTTTGGACTGGATCATTCACCAAACACACAGAGATACAAACACCATCTAGTAGTAAGTGAGATACTGATAACTCCTGGCATGCTATCCCATCACATGCGATGCTGTCATTATTAAGGCTGTCACTAGGGTTTAGCTGGAACACTATAACAGCCATAAGAATCTAAGAGAAGTATTTAGAGAGGACTTTGTCACCTGCAACTGCAGAGAAAAGTGTGCTGAAAATTAGGCCCTGAGTTCAACTGCTAAGAATGGCGTTTCAAAAGAGACAGAATGTACGGGTGACATAACTTTTATAAGTCAACGTCAAAGTCCTGGAAAAAAAAAAAAAATCAATGGCGGCCGGGCACGGTGGCTCACGCCTGTAATCCCAGCACTTTGGGAGGCCGAGGTGGGCGGATCACGAGGTCAGGAGATCGAGACCATCCTGGCTAACACGGTGAAACCCCGTCTCCACTAAAAGTACAAAAAATTAGCTGGACTTGGTGGCGGCGCCTGTAGTCCCAGCTACTCGGGAGGCTGAGGCAGGAGAATGGCGTGAACCCGGGAGGCGGAGCTTGCAGTGAGCTGAGATCCGGCCACTGCACTCCAGCCTGGGCGACACAGCGAGACTCCATCTCAAAAAAAAAAAAAAAAAATCAACGGCATTTCAAGACCTGAGATAGGAGCATTCTTGTATCATTTTTAAACTTTTAGGCTGCATGGGAGAGAATGTATTGACATCAAAGCATTCATGTTTTAGGATTTAATGTTTTAGCAAAGAAGCTAGAATCAGTCTCAATATGCTTCCAGAATGACAACTTGAAGCTTGGTCTGCAAAAATGGTATAGAGATTATCAGAGGTGCCTTAGCAGAGGATTGAGGAAGAAGTCAGAAGCCTCAGAAAGAAGAAATAATGGGATGGGTTTAAAAAAAAAAAAATGAGACCAGATAATCTACCACTTTTGAGCCTGCTATCTCAATGAAATTCTAGAAATCAAAAGGTCTGGAGGACATCCTCAAGCTTTAAGCTAATCCTCTAGGATAAAAGAGAAGTTGTTGCACCTTGTATTTTTACTACTAAATAGTGGCTCAGCATGTAGTAAGCCTCTGAATTTTAGAGACAGTGGAAATACTGCACTTGGGAATACTTCTAAAATACTTTCTGATGACACAGAAAGTTGCCAGTTTGGGGCACGTGTCAGACCAAGAGAAGGCATTACAGAAGCTCCTCCCTCCAGTACAAGCTGCCTTGGCACATGGGCCATAGGACACAGCAGATCCATTGGTATCTGTGTTGGATTCTGATACTGAACAGTGCCTGACAGGTTCCAATAAGAGAGTCATGATTCAAACAACTGTTTACATTTTGAAAATCAGTTCCTGGTTTGCTACTAATCCTTAGTGGGAAAACACCTTAACTATGTGACATAGGAGAATAGGCCACCAATGCAGCCTTTTCTGAGCTGAATATTATCCCAACCACTGAGTTGTAAGTTTGGGTGAATGAGACAGTGATCCATTGTATAATGGGTTGTGTGCAAGCAGGTCCAGAAGGTCCAAGGCAACTTTATGAACATGTGGCCCAGAATCCCACTTCTCCTACCTCTGTTGCACCAAAGATGTTCCTCAGTTACTACATAAGGCCCCATGAAGTGTTGCCTAGCCCAAATGGCAGAAAATTTACAAATGCGGACTTTATTCACCAATTGAATGTCTTAATATATTGGTACTCGTCAGTACAGACCACTGAGACAGTGGCAAAGCAAAAGCCTTCAAAGTCCTTTTCTGCTCTGATTTCATGGTTCTGTAAGAGAACAGGTGTACTGGAGCATGGGTGGCAGCATCCAAAATAGAAGACTATATTTACAAACAGTTAGAAAGGAATAGTATTGGACTTCTCTGGGACCCCCCTCCCTTGGCCTATCTTTTATTCTAATTGTCACTGCAGTTAACAGCAATACAAGGAGGAACCGTGACAGAATCTTGTCTCAGCTACTCCAAATATTACTTGCTTTGTGCTCTGGAGCTTTTCAACTCCACAACGTGAAACACTTTTAGGAACCACTAGGCTCTCACATAAGAGCAACCTGAAAGTCAAAAGAGATAATGTCCTATTAGTAATCCTTTTGTTAACTTCTTAAGAACTTTGAAAAAAGAAAAGGCAAACTTATATTAGCCAATTATCAATTCAAGCCATGCTGTGCAGGTCAGAAGGCCTCCAAGGTGGTGTTTAAAGAAAGGGAACTTCTAGGTGTTAATGCAAGCACAGCTTGGAAGTGCAAGAAAGTTAATGCCCCATGAAATCACTTTCCAAAACAAACTACCTGCATGTAATCCCTTGTCTCAAGTTCTTTTACTGAAAGGAAAGCTAGAATAGGCCAGAGAGGTAAAAATAGAAAGCATAGTTCCTTAACTGAAGATGTGGCTCTCATATTCAGCAATTCATGAATGTATAGATTCAATATAAGAAAAGGCATTAAACCCAAAAGATCATCCCCACTTGCTGATCTCTTGCACCTTAACCAAGAGATTTTGCATAGGAGAAATGTGCCCACAGATTTAAAGGACAGACTGTGCTTAAAAATGAAGTTTCCATGTAGGGCTGTACTTTGCTGTTTTCTCCATTGTGATTCACTCATTAGTAATGTCATTTAACGAGATATAATTGTTGATAATAGCTACCATTTATAGAGTGTGCCTTCCATGCCGGGAACCATGCCAAGCTCTCTCTCTCTCTCTCTGTGTGTGTGTGTGTGTGTGTGTGTGGTGTGTGTGTGTGTGTTTAATCACTCTTAAACTGTATGGCCACCCTCTGAGGCAAGTGTCATTACCCCTTTTCTACTGATGGGAAAAGTGAGCATCAGAATATTTAACCTGACAAAACACACATAGTAGGTAACAGAGATAGGATGTGAAACTAAATAAATCATTATACCATATAGTTGCCTTGTGAGACATTTCTGTGAAATTAGACATTGAACTAAAGCATGGGAAGTACAGAGGCAAGAATGGGAGAAAGGTACTAACCTGCTGAAGTTTTTACTAAGGGATCTAACTCAACTGGGGCCACCAAGAATTACATTTTAGTAGGAGGTCAGGGCGTCATTAATCATGTATTCATTCAGTCAATACTATTTATTTAATATTCGACTGTGTGTAAAGTACTTCTGTAGATATTTGAGATAAAACCAATATCTATCAAAATGAATCTTAGAGCACTTTCTCTAACTAAAATATAAATGCCACAAGAGTGGAATTTTATCCCCAGCACAGAAAATTTGCCAAGCCTATAGTAGGTGCTAAGTGCATATTTGCTGAAATGGTTAATCTTTCAGGAGCAGTTACTTCCAAGCAGAAATTTAGCCTTCTCCTGTATTTTACTGTATTTGTACATAAGCATTTCATTTTTAAGTACACTCTACATTTTGTGGAAAGAGGGGTGATGATCTCATGAAATGGTTGAGTTAAATGATTCAGAGACTCCGTTTCAAAGCATCATGTCTTATTCTTATAATTCATCCAGAATTTCCCTCTGTGAGTTTTTCACTTTTCAATTGGTTTTCCTGTCTTCTTTCTGTTGACATTCATTCTATATTTTAGATATTAATCTTTTGTGGGTTTTTTTTACATTGTAAATATATTTTTCCATTTCTCACCATCAAGTTAACTTTATCTATTTATCCTTTCTTGAGCAGAAATCTTTAGTGGTGATGTAGTTAAATCTCTCGATTTACTCATTAATGTTCTGCCCTTGTTTTTGAAGCCCTTGCTATCTTCAGAGCTATAGTCATGTCTCAGATTAATTTTTGTTTTGGCTTTCGAGTTTACTCTTCACGTTTAGGCCTGTCTTATCTTCATTCATTTGAGGTATTGCTCCAGTTATAAACCAAATTCCAGGATACACCAGATCTGTTCTGACCTTTCATTTTGCTTCCATTGGGCTTTTATACTAGAACTCTGACTTGGTAGTATATGTTAGAATTGGGGAGGCTTTACTTTATTTTTTAAAAAATCCAGAATTTTTTATATTCTATTTTTTCAAACACATAAAAATCAGTGTTTCAATATCTTATTTAAAAATGTTTGTAATTTTGATTGCAGTTGTATTGAATTTATATGCTACTTTAGTAAAATCGACATACTTATCTTATTAATCATTCCATCCATGAACGTAGCTCAGTATTTTGACAATTTACTTAGGTATTCCTTAATATCATTTAATAGACTTTTATTTCTTCATAAAGATGTTGCACATTCTTTATTAGATTAACTCCTCCAATTTTATAGTTTCGTTTTTACTGTGACTGGTCTCTTACTTTCTATTTTATATTCTAGTAAGTTGTAATACAGATGAATGAACTTCATTTCTGTAAACTGACCTTATATCCAGCAACTTTGTTTTCTACGTTTAGCAGATTTTGTAATAAATCTGAATTGATCTTTATTAAAGTTTTTCCTTATTTATTCTGATAATCAAAAATTATTTCTGCTTTGGTCAATTAATGTAGTACATTGTACTACTAGATTTTCTGATGTTCACCTCTCCTTACTTTTTTGAGATGGACCCATCTTGATCAGTTTTTAAAATACACATTTGAATCCAATTAATGAATGGTTTATTTGTACTTTTGCAACAATGTAAAGGATTGATCAAATTCTTCTAGAATTTTCTTTTTCTCTTATTTTTCCAACTTGTTAATCAAATTTATACTAACCTCATAACATGAGTTAATAAGATTTGTCTTTTTTTTTTCTGTTTTATATAAAAACTTTAAAAACAATGAATACCGTTTTCCTTGAAAGCTTGGTACATTTCACCTGTAGAATCTTTTGCTGATGGGAGGAAGGGCTTGGTTGAGTTTCAGTTCATTAGTAGTTTTAACGGTATGCATATTTTCTTCCTTTTTGCACCTGCAAAAGCCTGCAGGACAGGCTTTCTCCAGAAATTTATTGAAGTCATCTAGGTTTTCAAATAATATTGGATATAGATTTTCATATTCTCTTTATTTCATGCTAAAATTATGATGTTTCTACTTTTTTGTTGTTATTTGCATCTTTTCTCTTTTTTTCAAGATCAGTTTTTCCAGAGGATGGTCATTCTTATTAATATTTTCAAAGAACAAATTTTACTATTATCAATCTTCTTTTTCTGTATTTCATTATGATTTATTCTTATGTTTATTCTTATTTTCCATATATCCCATGAGCATATTATGCTGCTCTTTTCCTAAGTTATTGGTTGATCTCTGCTCTCTCAAGCCTGTTTGGAACTGTTCAGGAGTATTTCCTTTCCACAAAGTCTCATTATGGAATCAGCCTTTTTACCCTATTGCTGCATGTGTAATATTTTTTCTAATTTATTTTCAGTCTTTATTACATTTAATGTTATTATTGTTTTTCTAAACATGCCTACGTTAGTTCAACACATTAGATAGGCTGTATTTTCAAGGTCATTTAGGTCTAAGTGTTTTCCCTTTATCATAATGTTCAACCAATCTAAAGGTTATTTAGTAGTAGGTTTATTAACATCCAGAGAATGAGAAAGTTTTAAGTTATTCTTTTACTCTTGATTTCTAATTTTACTGAATCATAGCAAGTCAATATAATCTGAATAATGTGGAATTTTAAAAATACACTGAGACTATCTTGAGGCCATGTTTGTGGTTAATTTCTATATTCTATATAATTTCTATATATATTATATGTTTATTTGAAAATATACATATTTATTTGAAAATATACATAATTATTTGAAGTAATTTTTTCTTGGTTGATTGTAAAATTTTCTTCATCACTGTATAGACCTTCCTCCCCCATACACATATCGCAAATTTGGTTCAGATGTCGAACTAATGACACCACACATGCACTGATGGGTATAAAATGTTTATCACATAATGGAGTTTTGCGGGGAGGACACACTCCTATCCAGGTCCAAAACTGGCTTGAGAGAGCAGAGAAAGGAGACTGGTGTGACTTTTATTATGGTGGGGAGGGGGCTGAATTGAGAGTTCCCATACATACTGCCCAAGACTTACGTGGCTTTAACTTACCACTGACTGGTACTAAAGAAGGGGACACCTGGATTTCTCATCTGCTTGACCAAATGTGGAGCAGAAAAGGAAAGGAAAAATGTGGTCATTAAAAGCTGTCAGCAATCAAACATCAAAAATGGAGTCAGGCACTTCATTACAGCCTCCTTCTCTCCCTCTTTCTCTCTCTATGTATTTTAGCTTAATTGTTGTGTTTTTGAATCTTCTAAATATTGAATATTTTTGTTGTGTATGACCTATCCATTCCTCTGAATCTAGTACAAAATCTCTAGTTAAAATGTGTAATTTATATATTTCTGCCCACTATGTTATAGTTACATTGTTATTTTGTAAATTCCAAGTTCTTTCCTATACTAAAATTCATGGTCTACAATTCTTAATTTTATTTTATTTTCCTAATGGTTACCCCTCTGGTAACCATCATTTAACTCTCTGCCATCATTTTCCTTGTACCTTTTTCTTTGTATTTTTTTTCCCAAAATCAATTTTTCTAGAAGTTGGTTATTCTCACCAATTTTATCTCTCTAAACTTCAATTTCACTATATAACAATACTTCTATTGTGTCCAAATTATTAGTCTATTCACTAACTTTAGTTTTCATTCAAATGTATGCTTCTTTTTTTCTTGGTAAGTTTCAGACGTCAGTTCTCAAGTCAAGGTTTGACCAGTAGACCAGGCAAGCTTTAGGCTCAGCTCACCTCTTTTGACACTTTACAATCCTCACCTAGACAAGGCTTTGGGATCTAGTCTGGAGCCTGCACCCCACTCATGGTATGGAGAGTTCTATAAATTAATCCCCTGTAGGTTTCTGATGCTAAAATATCTTCTCCTAATGAAATGTTTGTTCATGCAACAATACCATATTGTGATTTTTAAAACAATTACCATGGCTTTGTAAATATGTATTCATATCTGCTAGGGTTAAAAATTTCTCTTTAAAATGTTCTTCAAAATTAACTAAGCTATTAGTAGACCTTTATTCTTTCCCAGACATTTTAGAATGAATTTGTCTAGATCCTCAAAAAAGGCTTTGAAATTAATATTGTATTAATGTCGTAATCACACATATTTCTGGAATAAATTTGATATTTTGGATACATGCATACCATGTGTAAAAGGGTATTTGGGATACCCATCACTTCAAATATTTATCATTTCCTTGTATTAAGAACATTTCAAATCTTCTTCTCTAGTTATTTTTAAATATACAATAAATGATTGTTAATTATAGCACCCAACTGTGCTATTGAAAACTAGAGCTTTTTCCTTCCATCTAACTAACTGTATGTTTGTACTGATTGAACAACCTCTCTTCCTCCCTGTCATCCACACTTCCTACCCTCTGGGAACCGTCATTTAACTCTCTCCCTCCATGAGATCACCTTTTTTAGCTCCCACCCATGAGTGAGAATATATATTTGCCTTTCTGTGCCTGGGTTATTTCCCTTAACATGATGGTCTTCAGTTCCCTTTCTGTTGCTGTAAATGACAACATTTTGTCTTTTGTGTGTCCGAATAGCATTCAATTTTGTATATACTCCACATATGCTTTATCTATCCCTCTGTTGATGGATACTTATGTTGATTCCATATGTTGGCTATTGTGAATAGTGCTGCAGTAGCCAAAGGAGTTCAAATATCACTACCCAGTAATGAGATTGCAGAATCATATAGTGGTGTTATTTTTGTTTTTTTTTTTAAGAAACCTCCGTAATGTTTTCTTTGATGGCTGTACTAATTTACATTCCCTCCAATGGTGTGTAAGAGTTCTCCTTTTCTGCATCTTACCAGCATTTATTGTCTTTTGTCTTTTTGATAACAGCCATTTTAACTGGATTGAGATGGTATCTCATTGTAGTTTTCATTTGCATTTCACTGATAATTAGTGATGTTGAGCATTTTTTCATATATCTGTTAGTCATTTGTCTTCTTTTGAAAAATGCCTATACAGATTATTTACTTACATTTTAATGAGGTTATTTGTGCATTTGTGGTGGGGGAGTGTTTGTTCTTTTGTTCATTTTTCTGTTTGTGTTCTAGGTATAAGAGCTTTTGGTGAAATGTGAAGGTTTATACATACACACACATACATATGTACGTGTGTAAGATTATCTTGTCTGCAAAGAGGCATAATTTGACTTTGTTTGCTAATTTGGTTGCCTTTTATTTATTTCTCTTCCTGATTGTTCTAGCTAAGATTTCTAGTCCTTGTCATATTCTAATTCTTAGAGAAAAAACTTTCCACTTTTTCCCATTCAGTATGATGTTATTGGTGGATTTGTCACATATGAACTTTATTGTGTATAATTTGCTTTTTCCTGCATTTATTGAGATGATCCTATGAGTTTTGTCCTTCATTCCATTGATGTGATGTATCACATTTAATGATTTGTGCATGTTGAAAACATTCTTGTATCCTGAGATAAATCCCACTTTATCATAGTGTATTATCTTTTTGATATGTTGTTAGATTTGATTTGCTGGCATTTTTAAAGGATTTTTTCATCTATTTTCATCAGACACATTGGCCTGTAGTTTTCCTGTTTTGTTGTGTCTTTGTCTGGTTTTAGTATTAGGATAATGTTGTTCTCATAAAATGAATTAGGAAGACTTCCATCCTTTTTAATTTTTTGGAATGATGTTAGAAGAATTGGTTTTAGTTACTTCATTTTTATAAGACTGGTTAGAGTTCAACAGTAAAGCCATTCAGTCATGGAATTTTTTTGGTTAGAAGACTTTTGATTACTGATTCAATCTTATTACTTGTTATTGGTCTGTTCACGTTTTCTATTTCTTCCTGGTTCAGTTGGTAGATTGTATGTGTCTGGGAAGGTATCCATTTTCTCTAGGTTTTCCAATTTGCTAGAGTACAGTTGTTCACAAATAGTCTCTAATTATACTTTGCATTTTTTGTGGTATCTCCGCTAATGTCTCTATTTTACAGTTCTGATTTTATATGGGTCTTCTCTCTCTCTCTCTCTCTTTTTTTTTCTTGGACTAGCTACCACTTCATTAATTTTTTCTTTTTTAAAAAGAAATCCGTTTCATTATATTGATTCTTTGTAACTTTCAAGTCATGATTTCATTTAGTTCTGCTCTGATCTTTGTTATTTCTTTACTAATAAGGTTTGGTTTCTTCTTGCATTTCTAGTTCCTTGAGGTGCATCAGTTAGGTTGTTTACTTTAAATCTTTCTACTTTATTGATGTAGGCAATTTTTTTTGGTATTACATTCTCTCTTAACCCTGCTTTTGCTGTATCTCATAAGTGTTGGTATGGTGTTTTTCCATTTTCACGCATTTCAATAAATCTTTTTATTCCTTCTTTATTTCATTTTTGAACCAATAGTTGTTCAGAATCATATTGTCTAATTTGCATGTATTTGTACACTGTCCAAAGTTCCTGTTATCAATTTCTAGTTTTGTTCCATTGTGTTCTGAGAATATACTTGATAAGATTTCAATTTTTTAAATTTGTTGAGACTTGTTTTGTGGCCCAGCATATGGTCTATCCTTGTGAATGGTCCATATGCCGGTGAGAAGAACATGTATTCTGTAGCTGTTGGATGAAATGTTTAAATGTGTGTTAGGTCTATTTGGCCTAAAGTGCAGTGTAAATCCAATATTTCTGTATTGATGTTATTTCTACATGATCAATATAATGCTGAGATCCTATCTTTCCCTTTACATCTACTATTAGGTTTATATATCTGGGTTCTTCCATGGCAGGTACATATATATTTAAAATTGTTATATCCTCTTTCAAACTGACTTATTATTATATAATTCTTTGTGCATTTTTACTGGTTTTGACTTTACGTCTGTTTTAGCTTGTGTAACTATAGCTAGATACTCCTGCTGACTTTTGGATCCCATTTGTATGGAATATCATTTTTATCCCTTTATTTTTAGTCTATATGTGTCTTTATAGGTGAAGTGAGTTTCTTGTAGGCAGCAGATAATTGAGTCATATTTGTTTTTATTCATTCAGCCAGTTTATATTTTTAAGTAGGGAATTAAAACTGTTTCCATTCAGGGTTATCATTACAGGAGAGGACTTATTCCTGTCATTTCGTTACACTTTATTTCTGGTTGATTTTCATATGCTTTGTCCCCTTTTTCTTCTTTTATTTTTTATTATTGGGTATTGTTTTTTTTCAGTAGTGTTAATGTTTGACTCCTTTCTCTTTCTCATTTGTCTGCTCTCCCACTGAGTATTATACTTTCATGTGTTTTCATGATTGTGGAGATCATTCTTTCACTTGCAGATATATGACTCCCTCAAGCATTTCTGGTAGGAAATGCTGTATCACCACTAGACCACGACAGGTCTACTGGAAGTAAACTTCCTCAGTTTTTGCTTGTTTGGGAAAGACTTGATTTCTGTCTCATTTTTTGAAGAATGTCTTTGTTGTGTATCGTATTCCTGCCTTACAGTTTGTATTTTGTTATTGTTATTTGTATTTTGTTCATTTGTTTTTCTTTTCAACACTTTAATTATCTTACCCCTGTTCTCTTTCTTCCTATAAGGTTTCTGTTGAGAAAATAGCTGTTAGTCGGATGACGATGCCCTTATATATGACTTGATGCTTTTCTCTGGCTGTTTTTAGGAATCTGTCTTTGACTTTTCATAGTTTGACTATAAAATGCTTTGAGAAGACCATTTTGGGTTGACTCTACTAGGGAGATTAAGCTTTCTGTATTTGGATGTCTATATCTTTTGCCAGAATTGGGTAATTTTAAGCTATTTTTCCATTAAATAGCTTTCAGATCCCTTTAATTTTCTCTTTGTTTTATGGGACACCACAAATTCAAATATTTGCTTGCTTTATAATATCCCATATGTCATATAGACTTTTCTCTTTTTTATTAACTGGCTGGGTTATTTCAGAAGACCTATCTTCAAGTACAAAAAATTATTTCTTCACTTGATCTAGCCTATTGTTAAAGTTCTTTGTTGTATTTTTATTTTTTTCATTGAGTTGTTCAGTTCTAGAATTTGTTTAGTTATATTTTACTATAACTATGACTTTGTTAAATTTCTCGTTCAGATTCTGAACTGTTTTCCTGATTTATTTCTATTTTTATCTGTATTCTTTTGTATCTCACTGACTCTAATATTGTTCCTTTGAATATTTTTCTCACATTTAATAGATTTTATTTTCTTTGGGATGTGTTACTGAGTAATTATTGTGTTCCTTTGGAGGTGCCATGTTTCCTAGCTTTTTCATGTTTCTTGTGTCTTTATATTGATATCTGTGCATCTATGTAACAGATACTTCTTCCAATTTTACAATTTGGTTTTTGAAGGAAAAGGCTTTCCCTCTAGATATATCTATAGTGTTGGCTGGGTAGAGTACCTTTGTTCTGATGCTCGGTGGGCACAGCAGTGTAGTCTCCATATGATTTCTTTGGCTATAAGAAGCATCAGTGGTATTGGTGAGTTCCTCAGTGGCTTAGCCTGTGGTTGTTAATGGAGACTGTGGTGAAGCTTTGCTGAGGAATGGGACACCAGGCAGGCTGGTCCTCAGGTACCAGTGATGGTGGCAGCAAGCTAGGTATGCTTGTTATCAGATCTTGGGTGATGTACAAAAATGCCAATGGGGTGGGGGTTTGGGTGGAAGGGTCCCTGGCCCTCAGCAACTTGCTAAGGTGCCAGCAATGGTAGTGGTGGGCCTAGCAGGTAAGTGAGTCCTCTAGTCCCTGGGTTGCATGCAGGACATCAGTAGTGGCAGTAGCAGTGGCAGGCCAACCCTCAGGCCTCCGGGTGGTGCCTGCAGTTACTTCTTATGTTTTTCAAAAAACAAAATTTTGTTTCATATTTTTTTGATTTTTCTTTCCTTTTATTATAATTTTCCTTATTTTTTTTTAATAAATCCTATAGACTTATATTGCTCTTTCCCTAGATTTATTTTTTTATCCCAGAATGTAACTTTTTTCTGTTATGTTTGACTTGAATTACCTTTGGCCTAATATTGAAATTGTTACTCCATTATTGCTTTGGTTCATTTTCTCTGGTTTTTATTTTTCATAATTTCTTCATAATTTTCTACCTCAAGAGTATTTATTTGTATTGTAATTTTTAAAAACTTTCATCTCAGAGTATTTATATTTTGATTTAAAATTTATTGCAATTACTGTTACTGTTACTGTTACATTAAAATTACACTGTATTATGTAATATATTTGTCATACCTTATTTATTTTTCTTCTTATATTGGGAAGAGATTTTTATTGATTATAAAATTATATGATTAAGTTTT
Source organism: Trachypithecus francoisi (assembly GCF_009764315.1). Taxonomy (NCBI): domain Eukaryota; kingdom Metazoa; phylum Chordata; class Mammalia; order Primates; family Cercopithecidae; genus Trachypithecus; species Trachypithecus francoisi. The sequence continues at coordinate 101,197,639 of NW_022681454.1, forward strand.
ATTCTTCTACTGGTTATTCCTAAATTGTTTAACACATTTTATGTTTATTTTACATTTATTTTTATTTCAATTTATTAAGCTAATTATAGGTTATCTATAACTTCTTCCAGTCCTTAGTTATATTTCTTCAAACTTTTTTCCATTATTTCTTTTTCCTCCTCCTTGTTTTTCTACATGTTTTGGTATTTCCTCTCTTTAACCTTATTTTAACTTCTACATTTTAATTATCTCCTATTTTATACTTTTCTTTCTGCTTTTCCTCTTTTCTTCTCTAATAGCCGCTTGACTTCCAGTTTACAATTCCTTTCTCAGTTATACACACTTATTCCATCATTAACCCCATTTTATTGAGTTCTTTATTTCAGCAATTGTATTTTTCAATTATACTATCTACACTTAATTCCTTCTCTAATTACTTGTTCTTGCTTAGTATTTGTAGTAATCTCTTTTATACATTTAAGAATATATATTGAGCTTAGTTGAAATTCATATACTCTCTGGCCAATTGATTGTTTTATTTGGTTATATTATTACATTCTTAAAATATCTTAACATTTCTCTCTCATGAATTAAAATTTCTTTGGAGGTGCCAGCAATTTTGACTAATTTTTTATTATTATTTTAGGGATTCTTTGAAGGCCCAAGCCATAGGTTTTGCTCCTGTTAGTGAGTTTAAGAGTGAACAAATTTACATCAAAAGAAATGTGTCTCAGGGTAGAGAACCTCTAACGTTCTAATCGGGATTCTAATGTTCCCATTTCTGTACCATCACATCCAGGTTACCCTGCCTCTCCATATACATCTTTGTACCTCTTCCCCAAATGCTACTTTTCAACATGTATTTTGCAGTCCACTAATCTACTGAGTGTGGTGGGGCTCCTTGGGAGAAAAGGATAACCAGGGAATAATGGTATCCACCTGCAATTTTGTTTTTCTTTCAACTTCAGCTGAACACCAATGCTAGACTAATACAATTCATCTTTTGGGGCTGACATTGCACTGATGATATTTTGTTTGCTTTGCAGTGATGATGGGACAGGGAAATTCCTCAGAGAAATATGAGGGAGAGAATAAAGTACCTATCTAGAAAGCACTGGTCCAATCTGTCTTAATCTATGATGCCTGACCTTCTTCCATTCTAGACTGCTTTAAAATCCCTCAGTTGTATGAAATCCATCTCTACAGGATTTCTTGATGGTTTTTCTGTTAGTATTAAGAATTTCAATCTTCTCTTATTATTATAGTATCTTCTATGGTAGTCTTAAAGAGAAAGTCATCAGCCTGGATTACTTAGCCTTCTTAACCAAAAGATATTTCAGTTTTCAAGTAAAAAATAAAATTCAACATTGTACTCTGTAGGATTATGGATAACTTATTCACTTCAGTGTCCTCATCTTTAAAATAAAGGGTTGCTATAAGGATTATATGATGCATGTTAAGTACCTAGAGCTGTGTGTGATACAGTCATGCACAATAAATAATAGCTGCTATTTTTAATATATTTAAGTTAAAATCATTATATAACAAATATATCCAGTTGATCTATAAGGGATACAAATACTTCCTGGTTTCTGGATATACCCTGAAATTGAATACCTCTCACTATAGTCCTGCCATTGACTCTACCAGGTGTGGAAACTTGAAGAGAACAGTGGTATATCAAATGCTTTAAGACTTGCTTCAACAGAATACACATTCCCTAGAAACTTCCCCACGTAGTGGAAAATAAAGTTAAATGTACCATGCAAGTCCTAGAAGGAGTAGGAAGGTAATCAAGCCCAATAAATATCTTTGAAGTTTCAGAATTAACTTATTGTGTAATCAGAAACTTGGACTTCAGAAGCATCAATATTTTTTACTTTTGTATTTTCTGAAATTTTTCTTGCATTTATTAATTGAAAGTTTTGTCTGTTTTGTTAAACTTTGAAGAAAATAGTGCCATTATTTGAGCTGAAGTGTAAACAAGAAAGTAATGTATCCCCAAGAGCCAGGCATGGTGGAGGCAGCTTATCAAGGTAAAGAACCCCCAAAAAGAAAGGTTGGTTTCAGGGTAGAGAGTGAAGATGTATGGTTCAGCTAAATGTCTTTTGTAAGGTCACATGGAGATCTCTCCCAGAGAGATCTAAATTCCTGGATGTTTCTGAGAGAGTTTATATAAAGAACACCAACCTCTTGAAACAGCATCATAATCAGACATCTATCTTGACTTCCATTTCTAACTGCCAAGAACAAGTATAAGCCAACACTTCCAATCTACACCCAGAAATGCAAGGCTCTGTGGCAATACTATATTATTCCAAAATAGCACATTACTTTGTTTAAAGATCATTTCTAATACTCACCTGTTCACTCATTTGTGTTTGACTACTGGCATTAGTGTTAGCCTATGTCAAGGATGCCAATAACAACAAAGAAAATTTTTAAAATCAAATCAGTTTTACACTTTCCTCCACAAATGTGACCAGGTTTTTCATGCAGTTGCTTGCTCTATATTTGTTCATCAACCTCGTAGGAAGCTTCTGCCTCAGTCTCTTTACTTCTTCCTTACTGACCCCCTCATCTCTTTACCTTTTTTTCTATTCAGCTTAAACTTTATAATTCATCATTAACACCCCTCTGTTTATCAATATCTGCAAGTATCTTTTATCTGTTTTCCTTCCAAGACAGACAGCAGCAGCTAACACAACCCTGGGCTCAGACGAATGCAACTGTCCATCTTTTCCAGTTGTATACCAGGACTGCTGAGTGCCATGGGTGCATCACACATTTGTGCAAGCATATGTTATTATACACCTGACATTTCAACCTCTGTTGAGTCTTCATCACTGACTGACTACCATTTATACTCAGGGGTTCTCAACCGTGGTTTACATCTTAGAATCCTGGGACGCTTTTTAATAATCCTAATAACTGAGGCCTCATACAAAAACAATAAAATCAGATCCTCTTATGATAGGATCCAGGCATCACTAACTTTAAAAGGTCTCCCAGATGATTCTAATGAGCAGCCAGGTTTTAAGGTGGTGTTTGCGGGCTTTGTAGCACATAATTATGACCTGGGAATTACTAAAAGTACTTATGTCTGAGTCCCACTCTCAGAGATTATGATTATTTTGTCTGAAGTACAACCTGATATGTTTGACAGCACTCCAGGTGATTCCAAAATGCAGACAAAGGTAAGACCCACTGATTAGAGCCACTGTTCCTTGGCCTTCCACCTTTTCCCTTCACATTCACAGCAGACAACATTGCTTTCTTCTTCACAGAGAAAATAAAATCTATCAAAAAAGGATTTTCTTATCCTCCCTTTCTGCCACCAAAGTTAGAAATAGTCCTCCTCCTATTATTACTCTCTCCACTTCTTTTCTGGTTCTGTCTCTTCCCACAGTCTCTGTGCTTTCATTCCATTAATTACTCCCATTCTTTCCCTGTATCTGCTTCACTTCTATGAGTATTTAACATGATCTACTCTCACTCATCCTAAGGGAAACCCTTCCTCCAGTATCTGTTTCTAATTACTATCCTATCTTTGTTACCTGTTCAGAACCAAACATCTTGAAACTATTGTGCACCCTAGCTATCTCCTCTTCCTCATTTGTCATTCTTTTTTTTTTTTAACATTTTATTATCCATTTATTCCCAACAACAAAGAAACCAGTGGTGTGACCTCATTGTCACAAAGTTTAGCATGTACTTCTCAACCTTTAACTTCACTAAACCTCAGCATTATTTGACTCTGCTAACTTTACCCAATCGTCTTGAAGTCTTTCATCTCCCTTTGGAGTTTATAAATCCACATTCTTCAGTTGTTGTTTTTTTTTTTTTCCCCCCCTTAACTCTGTGGTTCTTTCTGTTTCAGTTGCAGGTTGTGCTTCCTCTGTTCTTTTACATGATGGTGTCCCTCAGGCTTCTGTCACTGGAATTATCTACCTCTGATGTTACATGTTCATTGTTTTCTGTGGCTTCAATTTCATATTTTATGCTAATCACTCCTCTGTGTATATAAAACTCACAGACACAGAGAAGAATTATAACTCATTTTAATTTCTATCTCAGAAATGTTATTCTGTGGATTGACATTGAGCTTGGGGATGGGAAACTAAGTAGAACATTCCATACCGAGAACCTCAAAGATTGAAACTATTTCCCCCAGCTTAGCCTGCATTGTGTGTTCAGGGTCCACAGATTTACCTGTTGTTTCAGTATTACACCTAGGATTCCAGTAATCTACTTTCTTTCTACTTGCAGGGTACAAATTTCCTGTATAACCACCATCCCGCTCCCACCCCAACCCTGATGCCTCACCTATTCCTCTGCCAACTTCAATTGCATTTCTCGCCCAGCCAACTTCCCATGATATTCCTCTAGAAAACCTTACTGAACCCCCCTAAGATTTTCTGCAAATTAAATCCCTATATTATTGCAGGTCATGATACAATTAGGGAAATGTTCTCCCCAAGAATAAACTTTGACTCTAAATTTAATAAAACCACACATCAAATTAGTTGATAATACATAAAGAACTTATCACAGTTGTAAACACATAAGGAACACTTAATAAATGATAGCTATTTAGAGTTCATTGAAAAATAATTTCTGATACCATATTAAAATAAATGATTAAAACAAATATTAAAATATGAATGCAAAGTAATGGATATTGTTATTTAATGTTTATCATAAGGATCATGACTAATGACAGCTTAAATGGACAGAAGAAAAATCCAAACAGAAGACTCATTCAGTTTCTATCAGTGTTTTGTAATAGAAAAACCATTAGCAAGAGACTCAGATGAGTTTGTGTGATCATATGTAAAGAATGTACTCATTCTGAGCCTAGTTTGTTCTTGAGAAAAACAGAAACCCAGGCTTGTTTATTGCAAAGGTCCTTTCAGCCCTAAAATTATTTGATGCTGCAAAACTAATTTGAAATAGTCACCAATCAGCTTAAGACAGAGAACGTTGCTCAGAATGCTGAATCTCTGCCAGATGCCCTCAAAGATTGCATTTCCCTACCTTCCTCACAGAGATGTCCACAATTGTAAATGTTTTCATGAATGAATGCATGCACTTACAAGTAAAGTGTTGTTCACTTTTGTGCTTGAACCTTCAAAAATTATATTATGCTGTGTAAAATTTCTAAGTTAACTTTTTCCTTATGCATATGAAATTCATACATTTGGATGTATACCAATGACGGGATTTGAACATCTATATTCATGAATTAGGTCACTCTGTATTTTTCTACACTAGTCCTTGCCTGGTTTGGGTACTAAAGTTTATACTGTGTTTAGTTGGCCCTCCTGGCTGTAGGTTCCACATGCGTGGATTCAACCAACTGCAAATTTAAAATATTTGAAATAATAAGACTTACATCTCTACTGAACATGTACAGGCTAGTCTTCTTCTCATTATTCCCTGAATAATACAGTGTAACAATTGTTTGCATAGCATTTATACTGTATTCAGGATTATAAGTAATCTAGAAATACATTTAAAATATACAAAAGGATATGCATATGTAATATGCAAATACTATACCATTTTATATAATGGACTTAAGCATCTGTGGATTTCAGTGCCCGCAGGAGGTCCTGGAACCAAACCCTATGAAAAATGAGGTACTACTGTGTATATATGTGATATATTTAAATATATGTGTTATATATGTTGTATATAACATGTTTGTAATTTATATACAGATATGCTTATATAAAATGAGGTACAAAATGTTTTGTCATTTTATATTTTCTAGAAGAATTTTTATGTATTTGATCATATCCCTAAGTGTTTGGTAGAACTCACCTAAAAATCAGTCAGATGTGGTGTTCTTTTGGTAGGAAAATGTTTCAATACTGATTTAACTTCTATACTAATTAGAGTTATTGGATATTCTCATTTTTCTTGAGTCATTTTTTGGTGTGTTGTATTTTTCTAGTAATTTTATTTATTTAAGTTTTTGTATTTGTTTATCAAATTGTTCATCTTTTATAATGCTTCCAACTACAGAATGAGATGCCAGTGTCTTTGTTCAGATACCACTCACTTTATTTCCTTGGGCATTTTCCTTATGTGGCTTCATTCTGTAACAAGCACCTATACCCTTTAAGGAAAGTGGAAAAACCAGTAAACTACTATTCAGTTCACAAGCCTGATGACTTCTATGTACATAGCTCTTACTCTTCTTATTGTGTCTGGCAGGAAGGTGGTAGAATATTGATGGCAGCCTGTCCAGTATTCAGTGAGGACAGCTAGGAGGTGGCTTTTCCCAACTATAGGTTGATTGAAAAAGTGGACCTTTTGTTCTCAGACTTAGACCTTAGTCAATTAAGGAATAATAGTAAAAAGTAGATTGGGCAGCCAACGATTGCCTTAACTATTAGAAGGGGCTAATAACTAAGCAATAGTACCAGTTCCTGGTCTTTCCAATTCATCAAAGCACAAATTTATTCTTTCTAGAACAAAGTTCTTTCTATAGCTTTGATATAAAACTTTCAGTTTCTCTACCATACATCCAAAGTTCCAACTCCTCAGGGTGCAATTTGTCTTCCACAAGTTATTCCCAATTTACCTCCTCTGTCTCATCCATCAGCCGACCCTCCCAAACCCTGAAGGTTCTGCTTTCCCAAGCTATACACAATCCTAATACTTCCCGTATCTGTGTTTTTCTAAAGCTCTTTGCTTTCAGACTGTCCTTGCTCTTTTCTCTCCCCCAAAACTCACTTACTGAAAACGTTCACTGCTTTCAAAGACTGGGTCTAACTCTACTTTCAACATGAATGTCCATCATCCCTATAAGAATTAATAATATTTCACATGAATCATCCTCTTCATGATTAGTTTGTGTCCATTATATCACTGCTTCTAATTAATATTTGCTAAAGAAATAAATAAATATTTTCTTCCAATGGATTCTGAAATCCTGAAGATAGAAATTATTCTTTTTCTACCTTATTCTATCTTATCTATATTCACCATATTCACCTATAATTCCTCAAAAAGAATTAAACAGTATGATCTACATAGTAAATATTAAACATGATGTCCAATAAATTAGATTGAAAACTAGAATTGGTGAATAAATAAGAAATGTGAGACAGTAAGAAAGTCACTGATGTTATAATGATATTAGTAATTTCTCATTTTGCCTCTACTTGCATTGTTAAATGAAAATAGTACTCAGTGCCTTTCCAGGAAATATACTAACAAAATCTAAAGTTATGACAACATTTCTGATGGCACTCTGAGGATCATTCCTGCATGCTTAAAAGAATCTCCCATTTCGTAAGGACATTGCTGTAATCTTAAGGTGGGTTATCTTCTCTCCTAGGAGACAGGGCAGGAAACTCAGGTGTACTTTGTTTCCACTTGCATTTCTCTCTTCTGACTGGGTGACACTGTGAATTTGGGTTAGGTCTGGGAAGGTGGTGGGTGACAATTACAAACTAGGCCTTTCACTCTTTCAATCACATCTCTGACCTTTCAAATTTGGAAATGTGCTTTCTTCCTACACCCCAAATGGCCTCTTTTTGACTGATTTATGTTGGATTTACTTCCATTCAAATTGAATTTTTATTTTTCATTGAGCACATGAGCTAAAGTAGACTCCTCAGTAAAGGCTGGAGGAATTAAATGTCAGCTGAATGAATTTATGTTTTCCTTATTTGCATTCTACCTAATTATCTTTTTTATATGCTGCCTTAAAATTGTATATTTTTTTAAATTCTTGAAAAGTAAAGTTTTTATTTTCTTCTCAATTATCTTCAGTGTTGAGTTCCCCTTTTATTTTAGTATGTGATGATTTCTTATACATTTATGAAATACATTTGATGATAGAAGATAAAAAGAGGAAGATAGGAAGTATGTAAGGAAGAAAAATAAAGAAAGAAGAAATCTAAGGGGGATTCAAATATACTTAATTATATCTAGAGAACTGATGTGATCAGTTCAACAAAAGTCTGTTTTTATAAGAACAAATGAGCATCTTGAGAGAGAAACCACCTTGAGCTGAAAAAGAACCACCCAGACATGATGACTTTGATCTGGTAGGAACGCATCAATGTAGAAGTAATGTACATTGTTCCTCAGTGCAGAGAGGAACAAAGCACGATTTCTGTTATCCAGTTTTGTTTCCTAGCCCAGATTTCAAAGATTATAGTTGAGTTCTATGAAAACCAAAGAGACTATAAATAAAACTTGATGCGATTTCTTAATTAACAACACTATGCAGCATTAGGAGTAAAAACAGCTATCCTAGGAGGCTTCAGGTGGTGTATCATAAATAGTGATTCACATTGTACCTTGCTGTCAATCATGGGGTGGTTTTAGCATTATGAAGATCCTTTAAAGCAGTGACAATAATCAGGGAAACACGGAAAACACCCATCAGAAGATAGCAGTGTACCAACAGAGAGGCAGTAGTGCCCAAAAGACTGGAAAGGAGCCCAGTGAATTCTGGTTGAAAGGCATTACCACCCACTGGAGCCCTCAGAAACTGTTTTCCAGGAATTAATTGCAGTGGCCAGGAATAAATGAGTGCCAGCAGTAATGGCATAATGCCCAAAATGGTTGTACTCATTTCTCAGTACATTTGATTCACCCCATCAGGATTTCCAGAGTACTTGACATGGCATTTAGTATGAAATCCTGTATGAACAAATGAAAACTACCGTATGAATCGATGAGACCTCATCAGTACTCTGAAGCAGATGAAGCCAGAAGAAATTCCACTTACCCACCACCAGCCATCCAAGAGCAAAACTGCTAGAGATAAAATCTTGATGCTTCCTTACTTTCACTTGGTAAGCATGAAGTTAGAAATATCAGTAGATAAAACAAAAACTGTTAGAAAACTTTAGATCATTTCCTGAAAAATCTATATTAGGCTGGTACAAACATAATTGTGGTTTTTGCAATTACTAATGGCAAAAACTTCAATTACTTTTGCACCAACCTAATAGATTCATTGTATTTCTTTTCTTCTTCTTTTTTTTATAGACAGGGTCTCAATCTCTCACCCAGGATGCAGTACAGTGGCACAATCACAGCTCACCATAGCCTCAACCTCCTGGGCTCAAACGAACCTCCTACCTCGCACTCCTGAGTAACTGAGACCACAGGCACGTACCACCATGTCTGGCTAATTTTTAATTTTGTGTAGATACGGGGTCTCCCTGTGTTGTCCAGGCTCATTGTATTTCTTAAAAATGCAACTTCATGCTGCAAGACACAAACTTTTTTTAAAAGAGCCAAATTCAACACTTTTAAAAGACGTAAGCTTGTTATTTACTTTTTTTTTTTTGTCGTTTTAAATCTTTACAGTAAGTACAATTATGTTCCTTTTTTAAATTTTACTTTCTAATTTTGTGGGTACATAGTAGGTGCATATATTTATGGGGTCCATGAGCTGTTTTGATTCAAGCATGCTATGTATAATAGTCACATCATGGAGCACGGGGGTATCCATACCCTTGAGCATTTATCCTTTTTGTTACAACCTAATCCAATTGTACTCTTTTAGCTATTTTTAAATGTACAATTAAGTTACCATTGACTGTTATCACCCTGTTGTGCTATCAAAACCAAAGTCTTGTTCGTTCTTTCTAACTACTTTTTGTACCCATTAATCATGTCCCCTATCCCCGAACTATCCTTCCTAGCCTCTGGTAACCATCCTTCTACTCTCCATTACGTTCCTTTTTGTTGTCTGTTTGTTTGTTTGGAATGGAGTCTCACTCTTGTCACTCGGGCTGGAGTGCAGTGGTGCGATCTCAGCTCACTGCAACCTCCGCCTCCCAGGTTCAAGTGATTCCCCTGCCTCAGTCTCCTGAGTAGCTAGGATTACAGGCATCCACCACCATGCCTGGCTAATTTTCGTACTTTTAGTAGAGATGGGGTCTTGCCATGTTGACCAGGCTGGTCTCGAACTCCTGACCTCAGGTGATCCACCTGCCTCAGCCTCCCAAAGTGCTGGAATTACAGGCGTGAGTCACTACACCTGGCCCATTATATTCCTTTTTTATGCTTAGTATTTATCACTTCTTTTTCTTGATCCATTTTTCCAACGGTTTGCATATTTTACTAAAGTTTCTAACAAATTAGTTTTCATGTTATATATATATACTTTTCTAGTTTATACATTATGCTTTCATCTTCATTGTTTCCTTGTTTCTATTTTCTTTAGGTTTGTTGTATTGACTTTTGTTCTACAATCTTGAAGAACACAAAACTCATTAATGTAAGCTTTTATTTTAAGTACTTACTGCCATACTTCCAAATATCATTTAACTCTTCCAAAAATGTTGATATTTTGTATCATAGTAGCCATGGAGGCATGCTGCTCAGAATACCATCAAAAGGATGTGCTGTGGGTACAAGGTTGACTGACAACCTCTAACCACTCCACTCTCTGACCCACTGCGGCATTCACTAAGGCCACACTTTCCTAGGCTGCTCTTGACAGTGACCGAGCACAGCAAGAGTACCAGGTTGATTTTGACTAGACGTAGAATGCTGTTAGGACAGCCTGGTAACCATCCTTCTACTCTCCATTATGTTCCTTTTTGTTTGTTTGTTTGAGACAGAGTTTCGCTCTTGTCACCCAGGCTGGAGTGCAGTGGTGCCATCTTGGCTCACTGCAACCTCCACCTCCCAGGTTCAAGCGATTCTCCTGCCTCAGCCTCCTGAGTTACTGGGATTACAGGCACCCACCACCATGCCTGGCTAATTTTTGTACTTTTAGTAGAGAGGGGACTCCCATCAGCATGACTGAGGCTTTCTCAGAATTGCACAACTGTCTGAATACCTTCCACCCCAATCCTCCTTCCATTTTAGTTTTTCTTTTCACAGACGTCAGTTCCATATCATAGTCTGAAGTTTCCCTCAGGCTATTCCTGTTCTCTCCCTCTTTATCCTTCAAAGGCATTTCCCCAATGTATCCTTGTACATTTAATTCTTCATTGGTATCTCCTCAGAGGACTTGAACAGACAAATGGACACAAGTATTTTTGTTATTATCCAGTTATAAGTGTCTCAAATTTCTAGTAAGAAATGTTTCTCTGACTCATGATATATTTCTTTTTCCTAGCCATTTGAAAGGTCTTTTAACTTCTAACTTAGTCTTGTACCCATAGAATGTGTGCCTTTGAAATCTCTCTATATAGTTTTTATGGTGCTTGCTGAAGAATGCATATTCTATAATTGTTGAGTGTAGAGTTCTTTCTAAGTTCTCTAAAAAAGCATGTTGTGTTGCTCAGATGAAATATCACATAATGCAAGAGGTGTTTAAATATCCCCTTATAATAGTGATTTGTAAACTTATCTTTATACTTACATTGTTTTGCTTTATGTATTTGAGACTATTTCAAGTATATACAGGTTTTGATGAGTCTTTTGAAAACAACTATTGCTGAATGTTGGCATTTCATGCAATCTGGAAATATCAGTATTTTAATCAGTGAGTTCAGTATTTAGTTTATTTACATTTATTGTATTTATTAATACATTTGTATTTTTCTTTCTTATTTTGTGTTTTCTGTCTATTCTATCTTTTTCTCATTTCTTCATTCTTTTATATTGACTGCATTGATTTTTATATTACATTAAAATTAGTAGTAATATGTTTTGGGGGGTATTTTTGAAAATTTAGCTTACATTCCTAATGTAAAAAGAGCCCCTTGATTATCTCTCCTGTTAAATAAATTCAAAACCTTAGAATATTCTTAATTAACTTTTTAATTTTTAAATAACTTTAATTACTGTTCCAAATGACTTTACATTATTGTCTAATATCTTGATTCTCTCTTGCTTTCTTGGTAATTTTAATCTCACATATTAAAAATTATTACATGTTATATAATATTTGTCTATATTTATTACATACCAAAATCTTTGCATGTTATTATATTTTACTTCAGATTTTTTAGGATCATTGTCCTTTTTATTATATACACACTTTAGAAGAAGTTCTTTTAATATAAGTAAGTTTGCAATAAACTCTCTCTGGTATTACTGAAAAAATATATTGTTATTGTCCACATTCTCTAAATATTTTTCCTAGATTTAAACTTATTGGTGTGGTGAGATTCTTAGAGATTTATTTTATTTTCCAGTGAGTTGATCAATACATTTAAAAGTATGTTCATTTAGGGTTGAAACTGATTTACAGTGAAAGGCTTTTAGAATAGTTTAGTCTGCTATAATTCTAGAAACGGTAGTTATTTCTACTATTTTACCCATAAACATAATTAAGCTTATCAATATTTGATATAGATCGATGGATATATCATCTCATATTTCATGAGTTCTAAGGTCACAAGTCATCTACATTACATGAGTTCCTGAGGAAAAAGAGGAATCTGCCACCTCAGAGTTGAGAGATGTACCTCTATGTGTGCATTTTTGTGTGTAACATATTGATATAGAGTCAACATATGTCAATTAAGCAACTCTATGATTTATATTATCTAGTTCAATGAAACAAAACTTAAAAAAGGAATCAGAGCCTGGAAAAGATTACTGTAGAAAAATCACAGATTGACAATAACACTAACAATACAAGCACAGAAAACAATTAAAAGTAGGAGAGCTGGCAGTTCTATTCCTAGCATGAGGGCTTTTTTGGCCACTGTACAAGATAAAAATAATGACAGTTTAATCAGATCTGACAAGAAGTCAGCCAAGAACTTTAAAATTATCAAGAAGATGATTTTCCATAAAGAGTAACAATTAACATTGTTAAATATAAAACTGGCCTAATTGATTATTGCAGCTTTAAATAAAAAGCTAATATTAGATAAACACACCACAATTAGCAAATTATTTTCAAAATAAAACTTATTTCAAGGGGTGGGAAAAGATATTCCATGTAAATGAAAATCAAAAAAGATCAGGAATAGCTGTACTTATAAAATAGATTTCAAGACAAAAAGTATAAAAAGAGACAAAGAAAGTCATTATATAATGATAAAGAAGTCAATTCAGTGACAGGCTATAATAATTATAAATATATATGTACCCAATGATGGAGCACCCAGCGATATAAAGCAAATATCACTAAAGAGATAGAGCCCAATACAATAGTAGTTGGGAATTTTAACACCCCACTTTCAGTATTGGACAGATTATCTAGACAGAAAACAAACAAACAAACATCAGACTTCACCTGCACTATAGACCAAATTGACTTAACAGACATTTACAGAACCTTTTATCCAACAGCTGCAGAATACACATTATTCTCATCAGCACATGGAACATTCTCTAGAATAGACCTATGTTCAATCATAAAACAAGTTTCAACAACAAAAACATATAGAAATAATATCAAGTATTTCTGACCACAATTTCTGACCACCATTATGGTCATAAATGCTTGATATGATTAGGAATCAATAACAAGAGGAACTTTGGGAAGTATACAAACACACAGAGATTAAGCAATATAATTATGAATGACCACTGGGTCAATGAAGAAATTTAGAAGAAAATAAAAAAAAATTTTAAACAAATGAAAATAGAAACACAATACATCAAAACTTATAGGATATTGCAAAAGTAGTGCTGAGAGGAAAGTTTATAGAAATAAACGCCTACATCAAAAAAAGTTGAAAAACTTCAAATAACATACCTAACAATGCATCTTAAAGAACTAGAAAAGCAAGAACAAATCAAACATAAAACTAATAGAACAAAAGAAATAATAGAGATCAGAGTAGAAATAAATGAAATTGAGATTAAACAAATACAAAGCATCAACAAAATAAAGATATGGCCTTTTGAAAAGATAAACAAAAGTAACAAACCCTTAGCTAGACACACTAAGATAAAAGGAGAGAGAAGACCCAAATAAATAAAATCAGAGATGAAAAAGGAAACATTACAACTGATGCCACATAAATTCCAAAGATAATTACAGATTATTATTAATAACACTTGCCAAATACCTAGAAGAAATAGATAAAATCCTAGACACATACAATCTACCAAGATTAAGCCATAAAGAAATAGAAAACCCAAATCGATCAGTTACAAGTAATAACATAAAAGGAATAACAACACGTCTCCTATCAAAAAAATCCCAGGACCTGATGGCTTCACTGCTAAACTCTTTCAAACATTTAAAGAAGTAAGTAATATCAATCCTACTCAAATCATTCGAAAAAAAAAATAAGAAAGCAGTACTTCCAAACTCATTCAATGAGATCAATATTACCCTGATAACCAAAACCGGAAAAAAAGAATGACAAAAACAGAAAACTACAGGTCAATATCTCTGACTAACAGACATGCAAAAATCCTCAACAAAGTACTAGCAAACTGAATTCAACAGCACATTAGAAAGATCATTCATTATGACCAAGTGGGATTTATCCCTGGGATGCAAAGATGGCTCAACACATGGAAATCAACAGATGTGATACATCACATCAACAGAATGAAGGACAAACCACATAATCATTTCAATAAATGCTTAAAAAGCATTTGATAAAATTCAATATCGCTTCATGATAAAAACTTCCAACATGTTTAGTACAGAAGAAACATACCTCAACACAGTAAAGGCCATATCCAATAAAATTAGTATCATAGTGAATAAGGAAAAACTGAAAGCCTTTCCTCTAAGATCTGGAACAAGGCAAGGATGCCCACTTTACCACTTTTATTCAATACAGCAATGGAAGTCCTAGCTAGAACAATTAAACAAGAGAAAGAAATAAAAGTCATCCAAATTGGAAAAGAAGAATTCTAATTACTCTTGTTTGCAGGAAACATGATCTTATATTTAGAAAAACCTGAAAACTCCACTGAAAAACTATTAGAAAATAAATGTACTAAAGCTACAGGATACGAAATAAACATACAAAAATCAGTAGTGTTCCTTTATGCCAATAGCAAACAATCTGAAAATGAAACCAAGAAAATAATCCCATTAATGATAGCTACAAATGAAATAAAATACCTAAAAATAAACTTACCAAAGTAGCAAAAGAGCTTTACAATGAAAACACTGATAAAAGAAATTAAAGCACACAAAAATTTAAAAATATTCTATGTTCATGGATCAAAAGAACCAATATTTTTAAATGTTCATACTTCCTAAAGTGGTTTACATATTCAATGCAATCCCTATCAAAATACCAATGACACTCATCACAGAAATAGAAAAAATAATCTGAAAATTCATATGGAGGCAAAAAAGAACTTAAATAGGGAAAGCAATCCTGAGTGGGGGAAAAGAAAATCTGGAGGCATCATATTACCTGACTTTAAATTATACTAAAAATCTAATACTAAAAGTAAGCAAAATAGCATGGTACTGGCATAAAAGCAGACACATAAACCAAAAGAACAACATAGAGAACCCAGAAATAACTCTGCACACTTACAATCAGCTCATTTTCAACAAAGGCATGAATGACACAGATTGGGGAAAGAGTCCTTTCAATAAATGGTGCTGGGATAACTGGATATTCATATGCAGAAGAAGAAAACTAGACTCTTATCTCTCACTATTTAAAAAATCAAATAAAAATGGATTAAAGATTTAAATATAAGACCTGAAACTATAAAACTACTAGAACAAAACATTGGGGAAAAGCTCCAGGACACTGGTCTAGGCAAAAATTTCTTAAGACCTCAAATGCACAGGCAACCAAAGCAAAAGTATATAAATAGGATAATAACAAAAACTTCTACACAGAAAAAAAAAAAAAAAATCAAAATCAACACGGTAAAGAAACAACTGATAGAATGGAAGAAAATATTTGCAAACTACTCATGTGACAGGATTAATAACCAGAATATGAAAGGTGATCAAACAACTCAATAGGAAAAAAAAAGAAAAAAGACAAACAAAAAACCATATAATTTTCTTTTTCTTTTGTTCTCTTGTTTTTTTGTTTTTGTTTTTGCTTGTTTGTTTGTTTTTTGTTTTTTTGTTTTTTGAGACGGAGTCTCGCACTGTCGCCCAAGCTGGAGTACAGTGATACAATCTCAGCTCACTGCAAGCTCCGCCTCCCAGGTTGACGCCATTCTCCTGCCACAGCCTCCTGAGTAGCTGGGACTACAGGCACCCGCCACCAAGCCCGGCTAATTTTTTGTGTTTTTAATAGACACAGGGTTTCACCATGTTAGCCAGGATGGTCTTGATCTCCTGACCTCGTGATCCGCCTGCTGTGGCGCCCCGAAGTGCTGGGATGACAGGCGTGAGCCACCGCGCCCGGCCAAGTCTCGCTCTTACACCCAGGCTGGAGTGCAGTGGCATGATCTTGGCACATTGCAAACTCTGCCCCCCGGGTTCAAGCGATTCTCCTACCTCAGCCTCCGGAGTAGCTGGGATTACAGGTGCCCGTTACCACACCCAGCTAATTTTTGTATTTTTGGTAGAGACAGGGTTTTGCCATGTTGGCCAGGTTAGTCTCAAACTCCTGCCCTCAGGTTATCCACCCGCCTTGGCCTCCCAAAGTGCTAGGATTACATGCGTGAACCACCTCGCCCAATCATAATTTGATTTTTAAAACAGGCAGCAGGCAGAGATAATTGGCAAGTTACATGTAGAAAAATGAAACTGGATCCTCATCTCTCACCTTATACAAAAATCAACTCTAGATGAATCAAAGTCTTAAATCTAAGACCTGAAATCACAAAAAGTTGTGGAAGATAACACCGAAGAAAACACTTCCAGATATTGACTTAGGCAAAGACTTCATGACCAAGAACCCAAAAGCAAATGCAACAAAAACAAAGAAATAAATGAGAATTTATTAAGCTAAAAAAGCTTCTGCATAGCAAAATAAATAATCAACAGAGTAAACAAACAACCCAGCATGGGAGAAAATCTTTGCAAACTATGTATCCATCAAAGGACTAATATCTGGAATGTACAAGAAACTCAAATCAGCAAGAACAAAACAAACAATCCCATCAACAAGTGGGCTAAGGACATGCATACACAATTCTAAAAAGAAGATATACAAATAGCCAATAAACATATGAAAAAATACTCAATATCATTAATTATCAGGGAAATTCAAATCAAAACAGCAATGCAATATCATCTTATTCCTGCAAAAATGGCCATAATTAAAAAATCAACAAATAATAGATGTTGGTGTGGATGTGAGGAAAAGGGAACACTTTTACACTCCTGGTGGGAATGTAAAGTAGTACAACCACTATAGAAAACAGTGTGGAGAGTCCTTAAAGAACTAAAAGTGGATCTACCATTTGATCCACCAATCCCACTACTGGGTATCTACCCAAAGGAAAATAAGTCATTATATAAAAAAGACACTTGTACACACATGTTTATAGCAGCACAATTTGCAATTGCAAAAATATGGAACCAGCCCAATGCCCATCAATCAATGAGTGGATAAAGAAAATATGGTATGTATATACCATAGAATACTACTCAGCCATAAAAAGGAACAAAATAATGTCATTCACAGCAACTGGGATGGAGGTGGAGATCATTATTCTACATGAAGTGACTCAGGAATGAAAAACAAACATCCTATGTTCTCACTCATAAATGGAAGCTGCGCTAGGAGGACACAAAGGTATAAAAATGATACAATGAACTTTGGGAATTCCGGGGAAGGTGGGAGGGGGGTGAGGGATGAAGGACTACACCTTGGGTACAGTGTACACTGCTCGGATGATGGGTGCACCAAAATCTCAGAAATCACCACTAAAGAACTTACCCATATAACCAAAAAACCACGTGTTCTCCAAAAACCTATTAAATAAAGAAAAAAATAGCTCCTTGCCAGTGATTATTATATAGTATATATAATTATTGTATTATAAATTATATATTAAATTATTGTATATTATATAGTCTATAACAATACAATTCATAGTAACTATATAATTATTACTTTAATAACTAAATTGCATATAATTATGCTATTAATTTATAATAATTATATTACTCACCCCCCAAAAAATGAGGGGAGAAACATTGATCGTTGTGGAAACTGGGGGATGGGGTGGTAGGCGCATGAAGTTTTACTGCACTATTCTCCCTTCTTTTGTATATGTTCTCTAATAAAAAGAAATTTTAAAAATGGGCAAAAGATCTGAACTTAAAAGTCAAAAATTTTTTTAAATAAAAAAATCTGAATAGGCATTTCTCAAAAGAAGACATGCAGGTGGTCAGTGGGCATATGAAAAATGCTCAACATCATTAATCACCAGAGGAACGTGAATCAAAACAATGAGATATCATTTCACCCCAGTTTGAATTTTTTTAATCAAAAGGACAGGCAATAACAGATGCTAGCAAGGATATGGAGAAAGGGGAACTCTCATACACTGTTGGTGGGAATGGTGGGAATGTAAATTAGTATAACCACAATGGAGAACAGTATGGAGGTTTCTCACAAAGCTAAAAATAGAGCAACCATATGATCTAGCAATCCCACTACTTGGAATATATCCAAAAGAATGGAAATCAGTATATGGAAGAGATGTCTGCACTCTCATGTTTATTGCAGCAAAATTTACAATAGCCAAGATATGGAGTCAACATAAGTGTTCATCAAGAGATAAATGAATAAAGAAAATGTGGTACATATACACAATAAAATATTATTCAGCCATAAAAAAAGAATAAAATCCTGTCATTTGCAACAGTATGGTTGGAACTGGAGGACATTGTGTTAAGTGAAATAAGCCAGGCACAGAAAGACACATATTGCATGTACTCACTCATATATAGGACGTAAAAAAAAAAAAAAAAAAACTCATGGAGAGAGAGTAAAATGATACTCATCAGAGGCTTGGGAGGGTGGTGGGGAGAAGAGGGATAGAGAGGTGTGGTTAATGGGAGCAAAATACAGTTAGGTAGAAGGAATAAGATCTAGTGTTTGGTAGCACAATAGGGAGACCATAGTTAATAATACTTTATTGTATATTTTAAATAAATAAAAGAGTCCAATTAGAATGTTCCTAACACAAAGAAATGATAAATGCTTGAGGTGATGGATATCCCAATTATTCTGATTTGATCATTACACATTGTATGCTTGTATCAAAATATCACATGCACCCATGTATATGTATAATCTTTATGCATCCATAAAAACTTTTAAAAATTAAAGATCTATCTTATCTCACCTTTTAAAATGTATATCACATTAATTTTATAATGGACATAATGCATTTTACATTTCATAAATAAATTAATGTACTTTGGGTTGCGTGCTCAAAGTAATTTTTTATAATCAGAATACATAATAAAAAATTTGGAGCACAAATTTGCTAGCAAATAAGTGACATGAGGTCTTGAGTCATTTAGAATTTATTTTTATTTCCTCCAGAAAGACTAAGTTTGAGTTTTGTATATGGTAGAAAACTAACAACTATTTGTAGAATTAATATTTTGTTCCTCTTACATATTTTAAAAGCTATTCTTTTTCAGAGTCTTTTTTTAGTACATGGTGGAGATTTTGAGAAGTATTCCTCTTAAATAATTTAGGCTCTTCCCAGAATGTTGGTAAAATTGTTTTTTATTATTTCTAACTTATCCCTGATGGATGGGTATGTAGTGCTACTATGAATATGATTAGTAAAGGTGAATTTATTATTTGTACCTTTGCTTAATTGTTCTGATGGTTTAAAAGTTTTCTTATATTTCACTTAAATTTCCCTACTGCAGTTGAAGTTCATTACTTCCTGTTCTGCTCTCATTGACTAATAAGAATTGGTGCCTGTCCTCCTGATAACATCCCTTAACATATTTTCAGAAGCTATCATATCTCCCCTTAACCTTTTTGTCTCCATATTGGGAAATTCTCAGCTCTACTATCCTTTCACCATACATCCTATCCTTCCTGAATTTCTCATATTTTGAGGTTTATACTTGAATTTAGGTTTGTTCGTAAAGAGAAAATTGGCATTTAAAATTTTATAATTGCCTAAAAATGAAAAAAAAAAGTTCTATGTATTATTTACCTAATTTGTTAGAAAGTAAGCATGCAATTCTATTGGGGAAATTGGGTTTGCTAAAAGTTAATTCTTACTACCAGTTTCATAAAAGACTATGTCAAATTATCCTTTTTTCTGCATTTATTAAAGAAGGAAACTTCAAGGGTCTGACATTTCTTGCAAACGTGTGTATGTGCACCCATCTCTGTAGAGTTCATCTGCAAAGTGTATTTTTCTGATAAAATATATTTATAGCTTTCGTGGTGGAGCACTGCCTCCCCCAGAACGAAAAAAAGTCTGACTGGATGCTAGTCCTAGGATACAATTAAAGTGGGTAGACACTAACTCACCTGTTTACCATTTCTGTTATTTTTTTGCAAATGACATGACTCATATAGCAGCGCATTTTAAGTAGAGTAATATTTATGATTACAGCCTGAAAACTTTTCAAGAAATTTGAAATCAGTATTGTCTTGTGAACAGAGACTTCTTTCTCAGCATTATTTTCAATGTGTTTTTATCTCCCTCAGAGGAGTCTGCACATCCTCACTAGGGCATTGATTCAGAGCATCCTCTTTCTGTCAGTTATAATGTTGGCAACTATATGGCCAGCTGCTCTTAGCCACTCTCAAGTGTGTAATACGCAGCCCTCACATATGTGAGATCTCCTTGTAACAAGGCAGAAATTGTCCTTAAAGAGCACTCCTAAGAAAACAGTCAAAGGAGAGAAGAAGTGTGCTTCCAGGCATGTTCTTACATTCTTCCCTCTACAGATATGGCCCATAAGACTCTCCATCCATCTTAGAACATTCTCCATGCATCATTTGGCAGCAGAAATCCCATCAGCAATATACAATAAGGAAATAATCCCAACAAGAAAGAGGACATCTGCAGTCCAGAGACTAAGACCATGAGGTATTAGGATATGTTTAGCTCATACATGCTTGTAGAAAGAAATAAAGACCTTTGTTTCCAACACCAATTATCCTTTTCTTCAGACCCTTTTGACATCCCTGTTCCAGGTTTCCATGTGTTCAGAACATATTCACACAGAGGTGCCTGGATACTGCCTCATCTTCAGCCCCTTCCCTTCCCCTCTGGCTTCCCACCCATGGGCTGCCTCGCTGGTGATACCACAGGGCTCTCTGTTCAGCTCCTATGCCCAGCATGCACAACCTGGTGGTGTGGGGGAGTTATTACATCATGGGGTAAAGTTTACCAATTGCTAAGAAGTCCCAGTAGATGAATTATGTTTGCTTTTTGCTTTCTGTATTAGTCTGTTCTCATGCTGCCAATAAAGACATACACAAGACTGGGTAATTTATAAAGAATAAAAGGTTTAATGTACTCACAGTTCCACCTGGCTCAGGAGGCCTCACAATTATGGCAGAGGGTGAAACTGAAGCAACACATGTCTTACATGGCAACGGCAAGAGAGCTTGTGCAGGGGAACTCCCATTTATGAAACTAACAGATCTTGTGAGACTTATTCACTACCATGGGAACAGTATGCGGGAACCACCCCCATAACTCAATTTTCTCCACATGGCCCCACCCTTGACATGTGGGAATTATTACAATTCAAAGTGAGATATGGGTGGGGACACAAAACCAAACCTTATTACCTTTCCTCTCCAGGCATTTTCATGGTGTAACACTACAGTCAGCTCAATACCACAGCCCCATTTGGGCTCTACCTCTTTTCTTGAATTTTTTTTTTATTGTTGTTCTTCACTTCTAGTCCCTGGAATTGTCTTTCCTATAAAATAAGAGCATATTAGACTGTTTGGGCTCTTCTTTCTGGGAAAATCAGGCTAAGAAGTTATCTTAGAACTTTTCACCAGGGAAACATAACAGAAAACTCCAAGCATTTATTGTAATTTCTCCCATATTATGACTTTTTGATACAAACTTCCCAAATTACAGAGACAGGGTATCTCCTATTCTGACCAGTAAAGATAACATATTGAACACGGTGAAAACATCTAATGACAATTCAACAAATATTACTTAGCTCCTAGAATATCTCAAATATTCTACTATAGTATGGATTTCTGTCCACAAATTGAGGATTAAAAATGTATATATAATACAAAATGTTAGCTAACTAATCTTAAGAATTTCTCTCTCAACTTCTGAAACAATAATATATCTAGGTGGAATGAATTTTACTAATCAGAGGTAATAGAACTAAGAGGAATAAAATGTAATTGAATATCAACTCTAAACCCCAAAAATCTTGTTAAGGAGGTAGTTCCTTTGGAGAGTTCCTCAGAGACTGCATATGACAATAAAACTAGAATTAATGCAAACAAACAAAGATTCTACTGAAAACAAATGCTTTAAAAATAGGTGCTATAATTTGAATGTTTATGCCTGCTCCAAAATTTACATGTTGAAACTTATCATGAAAATGACCTTATTGTCCAAAGTAATTTATAGATTCAATTATATCCGTCAAGCTTCCATTGACTTTCTTCACAGGATTAGAGAAATCTACTTAAAATTTCATATGGAACAAAAAAAGGGCATGTATAGCTGAGACAATCCTAAGCAAAAAGAACAAAACTGGAGATACTATGCTATCTGACTTCAAACTATCCTACAAGGCTACAGTAAACAAAACAGCATGGTACTGCTACCAAAGCAGATACATAAACCAATGTAACAGAACAGAGGCCTCAGAAATAACACTACACATCTACAAACATCTAATCTTTGACAAACCTGACAAAAAAACAAGAAATGGGGACAGGATTCCCTATTTAGTAAATGGTGCTGGGAAAACTGGCTGACCATATGCAGAAAGGTGAAAGTGGACCCCTTCCTTACACCATATATAAAAATTAGGTCAAGATGGATTAAATACTTAATATAAAACCTAAAACCATAAAAACTCTAGAAGAAAACCTAGGCAATATCATTCAGGACATAGGCATATGCAAAGACTTCATGACTAAAACACCAAAGCAATTGCAACAAAAGCCAAAATTGACAGATGGAATCTAATTAAACTAAAGCACTTCTGCACAGCAAAAGAACCTATCATCAGAGAAAACAGGCAACCTACAGAATGGGAGAAAATTTTTGCAATCTATCCGTTTGACAAAGGGCTAATATCCAAAATCTACAAGCAACTTAAACAAATTTACAAGAAAAAAAGCAACCCTATCAAAAAGTGGGCAAAGGATATGAGCAGACACTTCTCAAAAGAAGACATTTATGTGTCCAACAAAGATACTAAAAAAAGCTTATCATCACTGGTAATTAGAGAAATACAAATCAAAACCACAATGAGATACCATCTCATGCCAGTTAGAATACCTGTCAGGAAACAGGCCAGGTATGATGGCTTACGCCTGTATCCACAGCACTTTGGGAAGCAGAGGCAGACAGATCACCTGAGGTCAGGAGTTCAAGACCAGCCTGACCAACTTGGTGAAACCCCATCTCTACTAAAATTACAAAAATTAGCCGGGCATGGTGGCACACACCTGTAATCCCAGCTACTCGGGAGGCTGAGGCAGGGAGAATTGCTTGAACCTGGGAGGCGGAGGTTGCAGTGAGCCAAGATCATGCCACTGCACTCCAGCCTGGGAGACAGAGCAAAACTCTATCTTTAAAAAAAAAAAAAAAAAAAAAAAAAAGTCAGGAAACAGATGCTGGAGAGGATGTAGAGAAATGGAAACACTTTTACACTGTTGGTGGGAGTGCAAATTAGTTCAACCATTGTGGAAGAGTGGAAGACAGTGTGGTAATTCCTCAAGGGTCTAGAACCAGAAATACCATTTGACCTAGTAATACCATTACTAGGTATATACCCAAAGGATTATAAATTATTCTACTACAAAGATGCATGCACACATATGTTTATTGCAGCATTACTTACAATAGCAAAGACTTGGAACCAACCCAAATGCCCGTCAATGATAAACTGGATAAAGAAAATGTGGCACATATACACCATGGAATACCACACAGACATAATAAAAATGAGTTCATGTCCTTTGCAGGGACATGAATGAAGCTGGAAACCATCATTCTCAACAAACTAACACAGGAACAGAAAACCAAACACCACATATTCTCACTCATTAGTGAGAGTTGAACAATGAGAATACATGGACACAGGGAGGGGAATATCACACACTGGGGCCTATTACGGGGTGGGGAGCAATGTGAGGGATAGCATTAGGACAAATACCTAATGCATGGGGGGCTTAAAACCCAGATGACAGGTTGATGGGTGCAGCAAACCACCATGGCATTTGTATACCTATGTAACAAACCTGCACGTTCTGCACATGTATCCCAGAACTTGAAGTATAATGAAAAAAGAGAAGAAACTTAATCACCAAAGTGATATATTAGAAGGTATTGACTTTAGGAGAGGATTAGATCACGAGGGCTCTGTCATTATGAATGGGATTAATGCCTTATAAAATAAGCATCATCTGACATTCATTACTTTGCCTTTCCACCTTCTGTCACATGAGTACACAGAAACAGTGCCATCTTGAAGCAGAGAGGGAAGCCCTCAACAGACACAAAACCTGTCAGCACCATGATCTTGGACTTCTCAGCCTCTAGAGAGTGAGAAATAAATTTGTATTCTTTATAAATCACCCAGAGTCAGATATTTTGTTATAGAAGCACGAATTAACTAAGACAATAGGGAACACAAGAAAATGAAGGTTCCTCAGAGGGTAATGACATGAACAAGAAAAGTAAGTTATCTTTTACAAGAAATGAAAAAATACAAGTGACAACTAACCCTTTTTCTGATATCCTTATAGTATTAAGTAGAAAGAGAAACGTATTAAGACAAGGTTACAAGTGATTCCAAATGCCTTTAGCTACAGCTAGTGTGTTGAGCATTGTAAGGAGAAACTGCTTTGGCTCTCAATTATTTGCTTATGTAAAGCCAATGAAGATATAGTCTATAAAAAGTGAGAATGATAGTCACTGTATAAATATGAGTAACTGAAGCTTTCAAGGAATAAGCAAGTTTGTTTCCCAGGAAACCAGATTGCATGGGTGCATGTCAGAGGATTTGCAAGAGCAGTGAGGTGAAGTTGAGGACAAGGAGTACTACAGAAACAAAACTGATGAGGTCTACTTTGGAACTTAAAAGGAACAGAAGGTATGCAAAAGTGGCTGGGGACAGGGCACATGAAAAGGGGAAGCAGTGAGTACAGAGAACAGAAGTCTGAAGTGGTTCTTAGACTTTCATTCTGTGTTTTTCATTTGTTTAATATAGGGAGAAGAGTCATGTATACTGGGCAAATAAGAATTGGTACTAGAAAAAAAAGGAGGGGGCTTACCAAAAACACCCAGAGACGGGTCTCTGAAAATATCTTGCATGATCATGGGAGATCTTCTTCCACATAAGTCATCTTTCAGACATTAAGAAACTATTTAATAAAAAGTGAGAGAAAGTTGTTAGTATAAGTAGGAAGAGGTGCTGTTTCCTTGACTGATATGATACTAGATAGGATGGCCACGCATTCTGGCATAAAGAAAATAAAGACAGGGAGAACAAAGAGAGAGAGAGAGTGATTCCTGAGAAGGTAAAGTTCCCAGCTTTCATCAAAGTAGGCTAACCATCTAAATCAGCTTACTGGTGGGACTTGGAGCCATATGACAGAGATACAGGCTCTAAAACCAACTTTCAAAGGTGCTACATTACCAGCAGACACCCTCAAAAACTTGTCTATTGCCCTTACATTAACTCCTATATAATAACACAAGCTGTGCCCACAGCCTCGTATGCAAAGTACCCTGCTCTCCTCTTCATTGCTCCTGATATCACACATTGTCTTCACACCTGTTCATTATTTATTGAAATTAAACTTCTATTACGATGAACATTGACAAACTTTGCCTGGTCACACATTTTTAAAGTGCATATATATATATATATATATATATATATACACACACACATACACACTTTGATACAAATATACACATTGTATACATACACATAAAGACAAATTTTTGAATATCCCCTTGGAATAAGTTGTATGTATCATTGTCAGGGTCCATATCCAATCATAATAGGCAAACACCATTACGCATTACTAGAATGAAAAAGAGAAGGCAGCTCCGACCACTTTCATCTAACACTGATACTTGAACTTCTTATTTTAGGTTTGTAAGAGTTGTATTTAAATACGACTTCATTTAAGTATAAATAAAATAAACTCATTTTAAATGTACATGGGATGAATTTTGACAAACATATGCACTGAAATAGCAATCCAGTCAAGTAATAAAAACGTTATTACTGCCCCCTCTAAATTTCTCTATTATTCTTTGCAATCAGGTTCCCATTTAAACTCTGGCTACAGACAACTACGGTACTGATTTCCTTTTAGTAAAAATGGGCTATATTTGTCTCTCTATTGCATAAAATTGAATCATAAACTATCTTCTATATTAGACTGTCTCTGTGACTCAGCACAATGACTTTGCTTCATCCATGTTACTGAGTATATCAGTAGTTTACTTCTTATAGCCAAATAGTATAAACAATATTGCATAATATCGATGCTAATGGTATAAAATAGTATCCCACTGTATGGGTATAACACAATTTGTCCATTAACCTGCTGATATATATTTGAAGTTGACCAAGTTTGGAGCTGCTATAAATAAAGCTTCTGTGAACATTAGTGTACAAGTCTTTGTGTGGACCTGTGTTTTCATTTCTCTTGAGCAAATTTCTACTATTTGTCAAAGCAATCGTAACATTTGGGTTACCCACAACCAATGCGTAGAGTCTCAGTTATATCACGTCCTCAAATAGACTTGACATTGTCAGTCTTGTTAATTTTAGCAATTCTAAGGGAACTAATATGGTAACTCGTTATTTTTTTCAAATACCAAGTTTTCTTTTATTAGTGGGAGCTAAATAGTGTGTACACACGAACAAAGAAGAGAATGACAGACATTGGAGATTTGGAAGTGGGGGAGGGGGTAAGGGAGAAATTGATGAGAAATTACATAATGGGTACAACGTACACTATTCAGATGGTCAATACAATAAAGCCAAGACTTCACCACTACACAACGTATGCATATAACAACATTGCACTTGGCACTTGCACTAGCTTAAATTTATACAAATTAAAAAATAAAAAAGGAGAAGGCAAGGCGTTATCAATTATTTAACCACCAAACCTAAGCTAAACTTTGGAATTTGATGGGACAACTACAGAATTTTGAAATAACTCATTCAAATTTAGCACAAAGTAAAACTTAAAAGTTATAGAGAGACAGTCCCTTGTCTTCTTAAACTTTGTTAAAGCCAAGGCATCCATAACAGTGGAAGCAAATGTAGTAATTTCTGTAATTTTCCTAAGATTTTTTAAAAATCATAACTTGGTAACTTTTTGGATTTGTACTGATTATTTTTCTTTGCTGTATATTTTGTGTCAGAGAATTCACAATTCAAAGACCGAGAAGAGGTATCTCTCTGCAATTCTGTCTTAGCACATATACTTCTTTTAAAAAAATTGTAAGTTCTGGGATACAAGTGCAGTACATGCAGGTTAGTTACATAGGTATATGTGTGTCATGGTGGTTTGCTGCACCTATCAACCTGTCATCTACATTTTAAGCCCTGCATGCATTAGGTATTTGTCGTAATTCTCTCCCTACCTTGCCTCCCATCCCCCAACAGGCCTGGTGTGTGATGCTAACACTTTCTTTGTGTTTTTTTTGCCTCTCATATTGTTGGGATTTCAGAGCAGATATCTATTATACAAGAGTGCTTGCCTGAGGAAAGGGAACCGCAAAAGTGAGGTTGGGGAAATGGCAGGGAAAATAACAGACTAAAGTAAAATCTGTTGATTGAAGCATCACTTTAGGCCCTCTAAACTTTTTCAGGATTCCTTACATAGTAAAATGGTAATGTGAATTAAGAAAACATGAAAGAGTTACACAGTCAAACTACAGGGAAACAGAAAATGAATAGTGTTTAACCTTAACTACTACTGAAAGCAGTACAGAAATTGATAATATCACACAGGAAGTAAACATCATGTAAATATCTCTGAGAAATGCAAGAAAAGATTCCTGATAGCATCTGTCTTAGAGACATGTTGTTTCCCACCAAAAGCAACGGGCTTTTAAAAACTCTCTCACTACAATACAGAGAAGTCATTTACAAGTTTTTGCAGCAGACATATTGCAGAATTCAAAGATAGTAAAACCATTATCGACTACAAAAATATGTATGTATAAAAGCAAGTAAAATTTTTTTGACATCAGCAAACATTTTATTTATTTGTATATCTCTTAAATATCATGCACAAATTGGAAACCTAATAAATACTGATTGAATTAAATTGTTCAGACTTAATCTGGGAACTTTTAAATTAAAGAATTCTTCATATTTAGGTCAAATACATGAAAGTTGATGAAAATAATATTAGACTATAAATGTTCATGTACAGGACAGAAATTAATGAAGAAATAATAGACTGTATTAACTTGTCACAATGACTGGCTTCATATTTTTTTTCTATTAACAGATAGAAGTTGCCATGGAATTTCCTAAAGGAGATATTGTGTTCCTAGAATTTTTTTGCATAAATTTATGTGATATATGTTCAATTTTTTAAATGCATAGATTGTGAGGTGGTCAAGTCAGGGCTTTTAGGGTATCCATCAGTCAAATAACATACATCGTACTTGTTATTTAATTTCTTATTATCCTTACCTCTCACAGCCCCTCAATCTTCCAAGTCTCCATCATCTATCACCTAGAATTTTAAAAGACAACTGAAGAGTTTTCTTTATTTAATGTCAGTTTCATTGGAAAATTTGAAAAATGCGACTAGGAAAGAACATTCCCCATGAGGTGAAAAATTTGCAGAACATCACAATAGAATATATCAACATATTAAAAATAAAAACTAATATTTTAATTACCCCAATTTCATTTTAGAGTATTTGTCCATTTTAAGACTTATTATTTAATATTAAATTGGGAAAAGGAACTTGAGAAAGATAAAGCCAATAGGAGTATTTTCTGTGGATTATGTGAGTGGAAGAATGAACAGCCAATCAATACCATTTATCTACTGACAGTAGTAGGGCATGCATACTCCCGGCTATCCTTAAGATGAGTTCTCTCTCTCTCTCCAAAGTGCTTATATAACATTCCTCTAAATGAGTTAATAGATTGGGGGAAGACTATTATAAAACGCATGTATTAAGGTAATTTAATACTTCTATACCAACTCATTAGTTTGCTGAGGTTTTCTTTGTTTATTGACATCACTACCACATGTGAATGAGTTAGCGTCCTTGAAATTTTTACTGCCCATATTACTGAATTGCTCAGTAGCAAGGTTCCAACCATCAATATTTTACTTTAAAAAAAAAAAAATTGTTATCGAGGCAACTGTTTTCTTAATCTAACAAAAGATTCTACTTTCTAATGGAAACAAAAAGAGAAACTTACTAATTAATTTTTAATGGCTACTCCCTGTTCTATATAAATTTTTCTGTTGGATCATTTTCTCTTTATTATGTATTTGTGTAAACATGCCAACCATTTGTTAATTTCTATTTTTTCCTATTTTTTTATTTCTATGTTTTCAAGAAAAGAAAAAATAAAATCTATAAAATTAATATAGTCACATTAAGGGAAGCTAAGTAGATATAGTCTTGAAGGCTTTATATAAGAAACAAATATGGAACTTGGCATTTAAGGTCAAGCATTCAAGTTACCTGAAAAGCATTATGTGGAAGTTTATATGAAAAATTACTTTGCATTTGTTTTGTTTTTGTTTGTATTTAAGCTGGCTTTTTAAAAGAGTATTCCTAAAGTCAACGTGTGGGGAAAAAAAAAAGATAGGCAATTGTCAAAGAAGAATATAGAGAGGGCTAGTTTAGTACAGACTTTGAAAGTCTACAATTAGAATGTAATGTAAGTCTGAGGAACATACGAGTGTTTAGGATTATAAAATAAAAATTAAAACATTATAGATCTTGGTCAACCAAAATTAACATACTTGACTATCACTTTATCTGAAATGAGGTGGTGTAGAAAAACTATGTACAATAATGTATGTATGACATGTGTGGTTGAGTGATCTGGAAATTGAATGCCCCTCTATCTCTAGATAACAACAAAAATAGAACTAGCATTCTTAGCAGTAAGAAATTACAGTGTTCTGCTTAATATCTATGGTTTCCTTCCAGAGTTATTAATAGTGCTTTTCACTTGCATTGGGTTGGTTTTTGGCCTTATTGTTTCAGTGTTTTATTTTTCTTTCACATCATCTCAGATCCTTACTGGAATAACATAAGATATAAATCTAAGCACACGCATGCACATACACACACAGAATGGGTTAATGTTTTAATTAACACATTCCCCATTTTAAAATGTAGTTTCTTGCTACATGCCTATTTAGAAACTCTGTGAGATGAAGTAACATACATCTACATCCGGTAATCAAAGTCACATAGACAAATTTAACAAAGCATCTGCTCTGGTAGATTCATCCTACACACTCAAAAGTGGTGTACAATTCACAGTAAAACATGTATGCGAATATAAAACACCTGAATGGAAAAAAATCCAGCGTTATCCTGCAGTTGTCAGGTTTCTTAATTTTCTTAAAAAAAAAAAAAAAATACCAAAAAAGCCAAGCATATGGTAAAAGAAAAAAAAAAAAAAACCCTCATAAAAATGGAGAATGAGCTGAGTTAATGTTGTTTTTTAAAAGTATACCACTTTCTTGTTGAGAGGGTCAGTCTCTGCAGTTTTGGAAACCACCTGCTTTTGCTTCAGGCCTGTCCTGCATTGCCCATATCTTTCCATTGTTCTTCCAGTTGCTTGGTAGATCCATTTGCAACCACTGCTGAGAGAGTGTTGATTATGTTGTCTTTTCTCTCTGATTGCTTTTAAGATCTCCTTGTCTCAGATGTCTTTATGCAGTAATCATGATTTCACTAGGTTGTGTTTGTGTGGACAAGTGTGCTTCAGTCTGCTTAAAGACCAGGCATGCTCCTCTCCATCTAAGGATTTATGTTCTACTGGGCATTTTGAAGCCTTTGTCTTTTGACATCTATCTTCTCTTGTCTCTCCTTTTTGGGACTCTCATTAAGAATATGCTTTAGCTATGAGAACACATGGATACATAGAGGGGAACAACATGCACTGGGGCCTACCAGAGGGTGAAGGGAGAGAGGAGGGAGAGGATCAGGAAAAGAACTAATGGGTAAAAGGCTTAAAACCTGGGTGATGAAATAATCTGTACAACAAACCCTCTTGACACATGTTTACCTATGTAATAAACCTGCACATGTACCCCTGAACTTAAAATAAAAGTTAAAAAATAATTGAGTCAAAAACAAAAAGTAACTAAAATTATGGTTAGTTCAATAATCCTTTGGACATTCATCTACCTTATTTGCTGACATCTGTGTCAATGCAAATAAAATTCAAATTTATCTTTAGATGTTACTGTTTGTTTAAATCTCTTAACTTCATTTTCAAACAGTATTCTGGTCTTTCATGATATTTTCTATCCTTCATTTTATCACTTTACTTTTTACTCACTTTATAAACGCTTATTTTTAGATTCTTTCAGATTTTTCTATTATCTGGAGAGCTAATCCTGCTTTTTATTGCGTCTGGTAACTCAGAGTAAGTCATTTGTGTAGTTTGTCATTTATGTTTTGGAGCTCATTTTCTTTTTTTCCTTTGACCTGTTATTTAGAATTGTGTTGTTTACTTTTCAAGAATTTACATTTTCCTTCTCTCTTTCTCCTATTCATTTCCAGGTTGAGTCACTATAGTCAGAGTGCATGCTCTCTCCAGTTTCAATTCTTTCAGATTTGTTGAGCTTAATGGATCTGGATACAGTTTATCTCAAGGTACATAAAAGCACTTGAAAAGAAAATATATCTACTGTTTGGTGGAATGTTTGGAGTGTTCCGTAAATGACTAGATATGAGATGTTGTTGAGTTTTCCTGTAACACTGCTGATTTTCTGTCTACTTCTTCTATCAGTTATTGAGAGAAACAGAGAGTTGTTGAAGTCTCCAATTAGACTTGTGGATTTGTTAATTTCTCCTTTGAGTTCTATTAGTTTCTTCTTCACATATTTTACAGCTCTGTTGTTTGGTGCATACACATTTAGGGTTGCTATGATTTCTTGGGTAGACTGATCCTTTTACATTACATAACATCTCTTTCTGTCCCTGGTAATTTTAGCTGCTCTTAAGTCTATCTTATCCTGATATAAATAGAACAACTCTGTGTTTCTTTGATTAGTGTTTACATGATACATCTTTTTCTTTCCTTTCACTTTCAACTTGCCTGTACTGTTATATTTGAAGTGAGTTTCTTATAGACAGCATGTCTAGTAGGGCATATTTTTAAACCACTCAGTTAATCTTTATCTTTTGTCAGTATACTTAGACATTTACATTTAATAAAATATTTAATAAAAAATTGATATTTTATTTTCTCATTTTTTAAATTTTATTTTAGGTTCAGGGTACATGTGAAGGTTTGTTACATATGCAAAATCATGTCATGAGGATTTGTTGTACATCAGACCTGGCTGATGATTATTATACAACCCAGGTGTTAAGCCTAGTATCCAATAGTCATATTTTCTGCTCCTCTCCCTCCTCCCACCCTCCACCCTCAAGTAGATGCTGGTGTCTTTTGTTTCCTTCTTTGTGTTCATAAGTTATTTTATTTTAAGAGCTCATTTTCAAGGAGGATTATTTCTCCACACACTAGGGTATCCTGTGAGAATCCAATCTGGGACTGGTATTTTTGTTAACTTTTCAACTTGGGATCTTTACTATGTGTGACCCAGGCTTCTTATGAGAGAATTTTTTTTTTTATTTCTTTTTTATTTTTTATTTTTTTTTATATATATTTTTTGAGACGGAGTGTTGCTCTGTCGCCATTCTCCTGCCTCAGCCTCCCGAGTAGCTTGGATTACAGGCGCTCGCCACCTCGCCCGGCTAGTTTTTTTTTTGTATTTTTTTAGTAGAGACGGGGTTTCACCGTGTTAGCCAGGATGGTCTCGATCTCCTGACCACGTGATCCGCCCGTCTCGGCCTCCCAAAGTGCTGGGATTACAGGCTCGAGCCACCGCGCCCGGCCAATTTTTTTTTTTTTTTAATACTCAGAGACCTAAACAGAAAATTTTTGCCACTTAGTTGGACTGGCGATTGAATTATTTTACAGTTCCCTTTTCATAGGGAGAGCCACTTCAGCTTCTAGGCTTTAGACAGGATCTCATTCTCTTCTCATACAGACCCAAGGCCATAACTTCTGTCCCTACACGAACATTAAAATGCCACTTTTAATGGGTTTTTAAATAATATCAAAATACAAATATCTAAAATCTAAATATTAAAATCTAAATTTTAGATATTATTTATGTGCTCTCTATTTTCCAAGTCCAACCTAGAAATGCCTGATGACTGATGAGTGATGAGCTTACTATATCTTTGCCCCTAACATTTGGGATTTCCTTTTATTTCTTTGTTCTTGGCTAGATATTTTAAAATCATGGTTTGTATTCTCTCCTTTTTTCATGCTTTTCATGTGTTGGTAGTGGAAAAGGAGTCCAGGACAACAGTACCCCATGTGACCAAAACTGGAAATTGCTGTTTGTGTAATATAGATATTCTTCCAGGTGCTGTTTCTATCCTTAGATATCATTTCTATGACATAGGAATCATTCCTCAGAACTTTTCTGTTCCTCGTAATTAGAATATTCTTAGTCTCTACTTTCCTGATTCAGATCCAAGCTGACTTTCTTGTGAGACAGTCAAACAAATCTTAGTTGTTCTCCTCCTTCTACCATATCTGAGACAGCATTATAATTGTGTTTAGAATATTTATGTGTTGTAATGGATGTGTGTGTGATAGGTGAGAGGGAATGCTTTCTTTCTTCTCTGTTTTCACTATTGTGGATTCATTTAAAGTTGCAGCATCCAATCATATACACATGGCCCAAATAATTATGTCATGCCAAGTATTTTTACTTCAGAAAGTGTTATTCTGGAACTCTATTTCCTGGAAATTTTCACTGTACCTTAGCCTATGTCAAAATGTCAAAAAGCTGCTAAAGAAACTCAGGTCAGATTTTATAATCTCACATCAGAAAGTATGCATGTTTTGTGTGCTGCTGAATAGTACTTTTAGCAGAAACTGCCAAGTTGTCCCTCAAACCCATTTCTCTTTCTTTCTGATATTCAGCTACATTTCTTGGTCTCCTTTGCAGGTAGGTGTGCTCATGTGACTATGCTCTGGCCTACGGAGAGTGAATAACTGATAAAAATCTCATGCATAATTCTCTATTCCTCAACTCTGCCATCAGTAGTCAGTAAGACAATGTCCAGGTCAGCCTCGGAAGACATACATTGAAAATAATAAAGGTTCCTGAAATTCCTGTACCTACATCATTGTCTACTTCACTCTCACATAACTCCTCACTCCTCACCATCAACAGGATTGCAGAGAAGCTAAAAATAAATTTCTGTTTTTAGTCACTGAGCTATCAGAGTTTACTTCTTGTAGCAGCTAATCATAGCTAATTCAATGGCAGAAATTTAAAGAACCCTTTCTTCTTTTCTGCCATGCATCTTCTTTCCTTTGATAATATTGCTTTTACGTAGGTGACAGGTTCACTGCTTCTGAGAGTTACTACCAACAAAATCTTAATAAAATTTACCTCTTACATAAGGATATTATAGGAATCAGTGCAGCATTTTTATAAATCTTTCAGGGGTCCTTGGAGCCAAGTCTTCATACAAAGTAAAATAATGATACTAATTTTACTATATACTTTAATTTTAATGAACACTGTGTAATATAAATACAAAACAATAATTTGTAGAGACAATTGTTTCCCTGAAGGAAACACTGCATATCTCAGAATAATATCGTGAAACAAGAAAGCACTTGGCACAATCTATCCATTTTTTCTTTTTTATATTTATAAAGCTAAAACACTCAGAAAATACTGATGATTTTCTCTAGTAATAAAGAAAGCTAGTTTTTTAAATCCAATTTCCTTTTTTAAAATCTAAATTGTACTTTGTATAAAAGCAGCACAGAATTTCTGGCTCCGATTTGTATCTTCTGTTCATCCATTAAAAGTAGATAACTTCCTACCCTGACCCGCTCTTCTAGGTCCAAAATTGTTTCCCTTTACTGGAATATATTTTCCAAGGGCCAATGGACTCCCTTACTCAGGATTTTTATTCTCATCATAAGACAAGGCCACTATCATGAAACATTTATGATGGTAAAGTCTATCTTCTAAACAGCTCTGAAAAGTACAAAATGTATTGTTTATACAACAAAGCAATCTTTGGTTTTTAGGCCTTTTTTCTTATTGGTCTCTCATTTATAAGGCATTTATTTGCTTTTTTCTGTCTGTCAAAAGGTTTCTCATATCTAAGGTACCATACTATGCTATAAAACTCTCGATTGGATTTTATTTCTCTTTCTGCTCTCTCCAAAGAGCCTCAAATCATAGACTGACCTATCTTCCCACTTATGTAACTATAAGGACCATATGGAAATAGGAAATAGCTGCCATGGTAGTATGTGAACACAAGGTCCACATGAAAAACACCCAGTCCAGGAACACCATGGCTGGCCACACTAGCTGTGCAATGCATACCTTTGTGGGAATAATCCATGATTGTAATGTAGATTGGAGTGGTGGTATAGCACACAAATGTAAGTCGTGGCTCTGCCCAGCACTATATTGTTTGGTTCGATGATGTTCTGAGTTTCACTGTCCTTCGCTGATTTCATGGATATTATTGGAATCTTTTTTCTCTATTATCTAGAAGTGCTACATCTCTGAAAATGTATCTAATAATCCACTCTTTGACTACAATTCCTGTTGGATCTTTTTCTAGTTTTCTCACCCCTTGATTCCTACAAAGTCTGTTTTTAAATCTTTCAAGACATTTATTCTCTTTTCCCCTTCATTTTTACCCTTTATTAGCCCCCATTCCAGGCCTCATTTGCTTTGCTACCCAGCCTAGACTCTTTATTCAATCACTGCAAGAACATTGTCACAGATACTCCCCACCAACTCCCTAGTTCTCTATGTTTTTACATTACATACTCCGCAACTCACTAAACCTGGGTCAAGTCTCTCTAGCAAGCCTTGGAAATGTAGCAAGATCCATTTCTACAAAAAAAAAAAAAAAAAAAAAGACACAAATAGACAAAATAGGCAAATTTTGCTGTCCAGGGGAATGTGCAAGAGGAAGGCAAGCACAGGACACACATTAACATCACAGAAAAGAGGAACCCAAGTGAGCTATAAATTCATCAAAGATGGTAAGCTCGGGTAAGGAAAATCCAGCAGCTATGCAGATTGATGTCACTGCCCATGTATGGGCTCTGGCCTTCTCTGGGCTTTCAGTAAATGCAGCACTCTTTTCTTTGTTCATGGATAACTCTTGTCTCCATTCCCCTCAGCATTACTTCAAACAGGTCCACTCTTCTCAAAATTAACCCCTGCCAGACCTCCTCTCAGCAGGCATCATTACTTCCTACTTCACAGAGAAAATAGAGGTCATCACCCATACATTCCCTCAATTCATCACTCCGAATCCAATAAATTAATCTATTTTTGCACCACACTGTCTCATTTTCAGTTTTATAGAAAGCCTTGTCCTGCCTCATATTCAAAACTAAACTCTCCAATCATGTGTTGCTCTCAACCTTTCCCACCTCCTTCAGAAACCTTGCCTCATTAACAGTCATCTCATTTTATCATACTACAATCTGTCCTTCTCTATTAGCTTCTTCCCTTCTGCATAAAAATCTAGCCAGGTATTACCACTCCTTAAAAGCAAAAAAAAATTCTAAATCATTTGCTGGCCTCTAATAAGTCCTATTATCCCTCATTCTTACTCTATCAATTTTCTTTTAAGAAAAAAAATCTATTTTCTCGCCTACTTATTTTCTTAAGTCATGGTAACCATTCTTGCTCACACTCTGGACCTGGACTGTTTGTTATCAACTCAGTACTACTATCACTCTTACCAAAGCCTGTGAAATTCATTCCTCACAACCTGGTTCTAGGTTAAAACTTGTCAGTGTGAGATATTCAGATGAGAACTTGTCTGAAGTGAAGCAGAAGCCACATTCCCTAGAAGCAATTGACATATGAGAGAGATATAGAGAGGTGAGTCACCATGGCTTTCAGAGAAGCTCTTGAGACCCACCTTCTTCATAAACTGAGACAGTTGCTTGGAGCTTCCCACAAATTGTTGAGACATCTACCAGTTTCTAGCAACTTTTAAAAATAATTTGCTTCAGTTTATTAGACTGTGATCTTCAGAGTCTATTTCTCTGACTTTTGGGCAATAGCTTCCCTTATCCTCAGTGGCAACTTCCCTGAGCTTCATTCCATCAGTCTTCCAACAAGTTCTGTAAACCCCTAATTTTACATTAAGCTCTCTATGCATAGAGTACATGGAATGGTGTATTTACTGTGAGTGCTGAAGAAATATACCCATGGAATGGTGTATTTACCCTGAGTGCTGAGGAAATATACCCAACACCTCCCTCAATCTATTCTAACAAATATCACCTGTAATTTCCAAATTTCTCAAACCCAGTGCATTTTCATCCTTATCTGACCTCTCTGAAACTGTTGCCAATGTTAATAACTGCGCTGTTGCAACATGTTATCCTCTTCGAACTTTGAGACTTGTAGAAGAGATGTTACATATATAATCATATTACATATATGATATGCTATAAAATGAGTAATCTTCTATAAATGTAGAGAGAAGAAAGCAACTACATCTATCTTGGGAAATTATTATAAAGCATTCCCACTGAATTATAGCTCCATAAATGCCCTGACCATTTTGAACTCTTCTGGGGCCTTATATGAGTCATCTGGGACAGTATTAACGTATATAATGACTTTTTCTCCTTTCTCTTTATTTCATTTATGCTCTATGACATAACTACACTATTTCCACAAACAAATACTCTGGATAGTCTATCCTGCATATCTTTATGTTTCTGATTGAGGCCATAAGTGAGAAACAAAGTAAAAAATAAGCAAAAGAAGAATAATTTTATATAAGTAAAGAAAAGCCGGCCGGGCGCGGTGGCTCAAGCCTGTAATCCCAGCACTTTGGGAGGCCGAGACGGGTGGATCACGAGGTCAGGAGATCGAGACCATCCTGGTCTACACGGTGAAACCCCGTCTCTACTAAAAAATACAAAAAACTAGCCGGGCGAGTTGGCTGGCGCCTGTAGTCCCAGCTACTCGGGAGGCTGAGGCAGGAGAATGGCGTAAACCCGGGAGGCGGAGCTTGCAGTGAGCCGAGATCGCGCCACTGCACTCCAGCCTGGGCCACAGAGCGAGACTCCGTCTCAAAAAAAAAAAAAAAAAAAAAAAAAAAAAAGAAAAGCCACTTTTGAAATTATCCCTCCAGAGTTTACAGGCTCAAAGTGCAAGACTTACACAAACAAATATCTAAAATCTGAACTCAAATGCAAAGATCTTGATATTTTTCACCATTACAGTACAGTGCTTTACACAATAATGTCAATTACATATCAGTATATATAGAATAGTTATTCACAACTACTCCTTAAAAAAAAGCAATTAAATCAAACAGTGGTAATATATATATATATATTATATATATATGTGTGTGTGTGTGTGTGTGTGTGTGTGTGTCAAAAAGAGTCTTATTAGATTGTGTACTTTAGAAAGTCAAGGGCAAGATTCTCAATGACCTCATAATATAAGATGTTAATAAGTCAAACAGTTAACAATCAATTTAGTGTGTATGATTCACTCTTCCATAATATTTCGACTGCAATGACATTCCACACTCTGTCAGCATGGGCAGAAAATTTCCATAATTTTGTAAAACTAGGTCAACATCCTATAGTTACATTCTACATAATCCAGCCCATTCTGTCGATATCTTAACTCTAGCAGAAATGTGAATTCTAAAATACTGTGAAATCCAACACAAGTTTCTAAAATAGAAACAATGAGAAAATGTCCTATACCTCCAAATTAAATTCAGATGTGGAAAATCTGTGTTTGATACAATAGATTTAAATAAGAAATACTACAGATGAAATAAACAAGAATTTAGGTATGATAGTCATTTTAGTTGATTACATCATAGCCTGAATTTAGATAGTCTATGATGTTTCCATGGAAACTGTTTTTGCTTAAATGTAGTTTTAGATATTCTTTAAGTACAAATTAAATTAATTGAAGGCAGAGATACAATGTTGGAAACATTTAGAAGCCTAAAGAACAGTTTATTCTACTTACCTAAAAGAATTAAGAAGAGCAATGGCAAAGGAAAAAATACATAAACTAGTCCCCTAAGATGAACAATCAAACACAATATTTTCAAACTAAATTATACATACTTTGAAATTCATTTAGAATATGAACTCCAATACTAGCCAACCCAACTTCAACATAAAGTTTATATTCCAGTGGAAATAGAATCATGAACTCTCCAATGCCTATTTCTAGTTTTTAAAGCTCAAGTGGAAGAATTAATCTTCCTTGAGATTACCTGGCAAATAGTAGTAACACAATAAGTATTTGTTGCCTAAATGAATAAATGGATGAAATAAGCTTAGAATGCAGTAATGCTATCATGACAATGTTGGGATGCAATGAGGCCCAATAAATAACATTTTTTTTTTTTCTGAACCAGTTAAAAAACAAAAGAGAGAAAGGGAAATAGAAAACTTAATACAAATATTGCTGTTAATGCTGAACAATCTGATAAGAGAAAATGAGACTTATATGTAGCAAGCAGAATTTGTTTGTGAACCTAGATTTTAACAGGCACCAACCTGGACACAGGCAGCACTAAGTCATCGTAGACCTTCTTATACGAGATCCGGCTTTTGTCAACCTTACACATAAAAAAGCAGAGCAGACTGCATACTCTCTGGAAATAGGTTTGGACTCAAAGAGAAAGACAAACAAGAAATGACTGAGCTAGAATACTCAACTTATTCCTTCAAAATATAGCAGTCACATAACCCACTCACTCCCTCCAGAAAAAAAGCATGTTATGATGGGAAGATAGGCCATGATTGTTATATGAAAGGAATTGTTCACATGGCAAGAATCATTAGGATTGTGAAAAAAGGTGTCCTCTCCATAGCAATTATGGGAAGACTTGTGTTATCTGATAATCAATTAAGCATATACTATCATGAAATTTAAGATGTTAAATCAGAACACTTTCCATCATTCATTCATTTAACAAGCATCTATTGAAACCTACTAGGTACAGAGATTCTTGTAGATGTTGGAGTTAAGAGGATGAACAAAGTAGACATGGTTTCCATCCTCATAACATTTATAACCTACAAGGCAAACGTCAATTGAATAAACAATTTTAGTTCAAAATCATGAGAGCAGTCTGGAAGTTCCTAGGTGAAACTGAAGAATTCTACACAAATAACTCAACTTTGAAGCAGATGGCCAAAGCATTGGTAAGAATTAGCCAGACAAAGAAACTAAGAAAGTGTTTCTCAGATAAACAGGCAGTAAGCGAACAGGCCTTGAGCAAAGTGTGAGACTGTGGTGTAGTCAGTAAAACAAAAAAATTTCAGGAAAGCTAAAATGTAGTGTGAGGTTGTGAGAGATCCTGTTAAAGAGTATGCAGTAAAGAGAAATGCCCAGGTTCACAACTTAGAAAAATCACTCTAGCTTCAGAGCGGAAAAAAACTTTACAAAATAAGGTTAGAGACATTACTTGCAGTATTTAAGTTAAAATAATTACAGTATTTAAAATGAAAGAAATTGATAGCTTGAGGACTACACATAAAAATAAATAGAAAATTTGTATTTAAGAAATATGTTTCAGGTAGAAAAACCAAGATTTGGTTATTTGGGAGACATATCCAATATGAGGATGAAAGAAAGGAAGATAGTAAATTTCTGCTTTGAATAGCTAAGTAGATGCCCATGTCATGCAATAAAATAGGAACCCAGGCAAATGAGATGGCAAACTGACAAGGATATGTTGGTACATTTTTATCCAGTTCTTTGTAGAATATCCAAATAGAAATGTCCAGTAGGCACTTGATTATATGGGCCTGAAGTTTAGAAAAATGAGTTCAACTGAAAATAGATATTGGAAACCAATAGCATAGAAATGGTGCCTGAAGCTATAACCATTTTTAAGTGGATTAAACTTGGTGGTATGCAATCAGCAAACAGCATTACTACCTAAGAATCACTTTTTTCACACTAAGATAAAATAAGATTTATCTTCATTATTTACAGCATCTAAAATTTTTGCTAGGGGCTGTGAACTTTGAATCACTTTCATTTATACAAGGAATTACATTTCTTGACGTTGCAATTATAAAATCTGCATATATGGACTTTTTTTCTATAACACCTTAAATATACTATATTATAGATGTGAACCCAACCCAAA
The DNA here is from genome assembly GCF_009764315.1 of Trachypithecus francoisi. NCBI lineage: Eukaryota > Metazoa > Chordata > Mammalia > Primates > Cercopithecidae > Trachypithecus > Trachypithecus francoisi. The sequence goes on from NW_022681454.1 coordinate 101,239,060, forward strand.
CAATATCTATACTTCTGATGCTACATTGAGAGTGAGAAAGAGAGATTATTGAATAACTATTGAGGTCTATCATAAAAGAATTATGTTCCAGATGTTGAAAAAGAAGGAAAAGGAATGATTTAGCATATTCTTTAAATAACTGTAGAAAGAAATCTTAAGATCTTCAGAGAAAAATAGCACCAATATCTTGGTTTGCTTGTGCATTTTCAAATAACAATAACTTTGAAAAATATCACTTCATTGCAAAGAAAAAATTAATTAATAACTATCTAAAAATACCTTAAATGAGGTTCAGATGTTTAAATATCAGGATGTTTTCATAGACATTAAATTTGGAGTTCTAGAAACTTATGTGAAATATTTATTGAAACAAGTATTGTAAGCAAAGCTTGAGAACACTAACAGGAAAAAAGAAAAAAAAATGCATCATGTGAAATAGCTCCAGCTGTTAAAACACTTGTTCAATATTGATAGAATGTCCGTGGTGTATAAGGTGTTAAACTTAACATATCCACAGCAGTTATTGATCCCCAGGATTTTCATTTTACTATGTATAAAAACAAACAAGTGCAACATCTATATAATTTGACTTTTAAAACCGAACATTATATTTTTGCCTTATTTCCAACTAGATTTTGTTCTATAGACCAACAATGCCTAAAGAACTGTAATCTTAATTTTGTCCATTTATTTTCTGATTTTGATTTTTTTTTCATAACACTGGCCACCATAACACTAAACTTAGGCTGTGTCACATTTAGGAAGTCATATTTTGAACAAAAGAAGCCCCACCTCACTTCCCAACCCTCTCATATAGCTACAACTGAGACTATCAAATGTGGAATCCTGACCTATTCAAAAGTAGCTATTTCATAAGACAGCCAGGAATGCATAACATAGTCACATACACTCACATACACATGCAATAAATGAGCAGAGTTGATTAAACTGTCTCCAGAAACAAAACTGCAAAATAGAGAGAATGAGGTAGTGAGAACTAAGTCTGAAAAATCTATATATATAAAGAGAAACCCTAAGCAGAGGCCATGAGGATCTTCAAAGTCAAAGTTAGGATAAATCACAAAATTTATTTAGAAGAAGCTGTGAGATAATGTTTTCGCCCTGCTTTTTGTTTTTAGTATACACAGATTAGAAGGAGACTATTGGTAATAAGAGTAGAACCAAACAGATATACAGAGAAAGATGTCATGGGGCTTGTTATTAGAAGGATACCCAGTACTCTTACTACTAGGTTCCCAGTACTACAGTGGATCCGAACTTACCTTCTGTACATCTAATTGTTCTGAGGTTCCTGTGAGGTATAATGTCTCTCGTCTAGGACCACAGTGAATGTTTCTAAGGGCTGTGCTTTTGCAGAAGTGTCAGGACCAGGCTGGGAGACAGCAGTAATACACAGCCTACATTTAGTGTTATGGTGGCGTGGACAAGGAGCACCTTTCAGGATTCATACTTTTGGTCCAGGTGCCTTCTAATTTGAATACTGTGTCTCCACCCTTATCACCCCAACTGAAATGTTAGAATAAGCTTTTCTTCTGCTGATTGAATCTGTTTCATGAAGTCCAAATAAACTAACATAGATAACAAGTTACAGGTATAAAAAGTAGTATCGCGTTGTTCATCACCAAGATTACTTCAAGTGCTATTATCTACTATTTTATTTAATTTTTGTGTAATGTTTTCAGGTCTTAGACCTTGTGATTTCACTCTGTTTTGATATACATGACTTAACCCTGTTTTGATCTGCTCATTCCAGGAAGCAAGAGATTTCTAGATTTGTATTTTAAACTTATATTAATTGCAAGACTGTCATTCTCTGAATTATAAATGGTAGATACAAATATAATAATCTAATCACTACCTTAAATTGCATATAATCTAAGAAAGAGACAAAAAATAAGCAATTATAATAAAGTAGAGGTTATGAGAGAGATAAACACATAGTATAATGGAGGCATATAAGATTGGTTTCAAGCCCAAATTTGGGGTTTAGGGATCAGAAAAAGCTTTCTGGGGAAGAGAACATGTAAGTTAAGCTTCAAAGAAGAGGAGATAGCCAGGTAATTAAAAGGTCAGGAAGGCATTCTAGGCAAGAGAATAGCTGTGAAAAAGAATCAATTGTTGAGAGAAAACAGAGCTTACATCAGTGGTGATCAAGCATTTTACAATTTATAGGCCACTTGAGTGGAGTCCAAGACCTACAGCCCTTCTAAAACAACTATTTCTTCTCCTTAGGGAAAGAAGTGATTAAGAAATTCAAAAGACATGAAATAAATAAGTTTCAGTAAACTTTTAATGTTAACATGTATTATTTTTATTAATATGATAATATCACTACATATATTTATATGTTTAAATAATAATCTACATATTGAAAATTAACTGTAAATCTTTATACTTATTTTAGCAATATGATGCCAGTTTTTTAAATTTTGCTCTTTTGTACAGGTAAGACATGCACATGACTGAAAAAAAAAGAACAACAAAAAATTAAGTTTTATTCCCTGTCTCCCAATATCCCCACAGAGGTTACATATATTTAGTTTCCTGTGTATCCTTCCAAAGGTATTATATGCATTCACAAACAGATATATTTTCACACATATATACAGTTGGTGAACTTTTCTTTCCCAAAATTAAAATATATTTTGGAGAGCTTTCCAGACTACTTTAATGAATGTTATGCTTTTTTAATTTACTATTTTTGACTCTTTACTTGAATTAATTTTAGACATGGAAAAGTTGTGAAACTACAAGAGTTTTCTTGTATCTCTCACCACATTTTCCACAATGTTAACATCTTACATAACTATACTGTAATTATGAAAAACAGGAAATAAAGACTGTCACATTATTATCAATTAAACCATAGATATTATTTCAATTTCAGCAAATTTTCCACTAATGTCTCTATTCCAGGATCTTATTCAGAATTCTACCTTGCACTGAGTTGTTACTTTCCCTTCTGTCTTCCAGTCTGTAACAGCTCCTCACTTTCCTTGTTTTTTTATTCACTTCATATTTGAAGAGTACTAATTAGTTATTTTGTAGAATTTCCCTCAATATGGCTTTGTCTAATGTTTTCTTACACTTAGAATGATATTTCACATTTCTTACATGATTGGCACAAAATATGATGCCTCTAGGGACACTTTAAGAAGTAGTTCATTCCAGGGCTGAGACAGAGAAAATCCTAGGTAACACTGGAATATCTGGTGGTATGGGAAAGTAAGAAAATGCTCAGAAGAAGATGGGAGCATTTTGAAAGAATATAAGGGCCAGTCAGACCTATGACCAAATGACCTTATGGTCTTAATGACCAATGGTGAATTGATTTGAGCAGCAAATGATGGTATTGAATTTTAATCTATAAAATAAAATCATAAGAATATATTTATATAAATAATTAAGTAAATGAGAAAAAGAATAGCTCTTGCAATAAGATTCAACTTAATGAATTAAAAAGAGAAAATAAAAAAATCAACATTAGGCAAACACCACACAATTTTCTGTGCTAAACTGTTGCAGACAAGATCTACAAATTTGGCAAAAAATTGTTGACAAAATTTGTGGGTGAAAGTTTGAGAAATAGAATTTACCTTTTCACAAGGTATCTCCTCCTAGCAACTATTAACTACAAAAGACAAAATAACTTTACAGTGAAAAAAGTTGACATATGCTAACTTAATCATGTGATAATGATAAACATCACATAATAAAACGTGAGCTGCTTGATATAATGCATAGAGAAGAACACACTATTATAGATTAATTTTAATAAATAACTCATAAGATTTATAAATTTTAAAATATAGTTACTTTTTTAATACAAATCTATACAGTGAAAGTCTCTACATATATATTAATGGCTTTATATATACATTATTTCCAACATATGCAAGTATATCTAGAATAGTTTTCTAAGTTAATTGCTAGATCAAAATATATAAGTACTGTTATGTTAATATTTATAACCAGGTTGCCTTAAATACAGGTTACACAAATGTATATGCCAAGGTCTCAAAAGCAGAAAGTATTACTGAGCATTAGAACTTTTACTAATTTTACGGTTGATACATAATGTTTCAGAATAGTTTAATTTATATATGTCTTACTATATGTTTATGAGTCACTTGTACTTCCTTATCCATGCATGTTTGTTCACATCTATTATCTATTTTTAATGCAGTAATTGGTCTTTTTTATTTTTTATCAATTTATGGGAGCTATTTATGGGAGCCATATATTAGGGAAATCAGACTTTCATCTGCAATACAGCTTGCAGACATTGTATCACTTAGAAAATCATTTAAATAGTGCACATTCACAGGCAGTGCATTCTGATGAAGAATAGTTGTACAAATAAATTTAGAGCATATAAACTATGTATATACACTAGCTTTAGCAATAAAATATAAATATTTCACACATGAACTATAGTCTAAACTCTCTTAGAAACTGGTGTTTACAAAACCATCGGCCATATAGATTTGTTCTGCTACACCTTTGATATAGTTTGGATGCTATGTCTAAATCTCATGTTAAATTGTAATCCCCAGTGTTGAAGGTGGGGCCTGGTAGGAGGTGACTGGATCACAGGGTCAGATTTCTCATGAATACTTCAGAGACATCCCCTTGGTGCTGTCCTTGTGATAGTGAGTTCTTGTGAGATCTAGCTGCGTAAGTATGTGACATCTTCCCCCACTCACTCTCTTGCTCCTGTTCTCACCATGAGAAGTGCCTCCTTCCACTTCACCTTCCACCATGAGTAAAAGCTCCCTGAGGTCTCCCCAGAAGCTGAGCCAATGCCAGTGCCATGATTGTACAGTCTGTAGAAAATGAGCCAATTAAACCTCTTTTCTTTATAAATTACCCTGCCTCTGGTACTCCTTTATAGAAATGTAAAAATGGCCTAATACAACCCTGTAGGTTAAATAAAATAATCCACAGGAATACTAAAACTTACAGTAAAGACAATCCAAGTCAGAATCACAGCTGTTGGAAAATCACTACTAATTCACAACAAAGACAACCCACTAATAGAGTCTACTTCTCAAAATGTGGACATTCTGTCTAAATATGCACATGAGTAGTGGTAACAAGACTTCGCAATAAAATACTAAATTAGAGTCTTTAGTAAACCCTAGAGTATATTAATTTCATTTCATAAATATCAAATTTTAGTATCCATAGAGGTCAAAGTAAATATTGTTTAAAATAGAATTTATGATATTATATGTTATTTGAAAATAAGAAATGAAGAAAGAGCTTGCATGTTTAGAACAAGAACTAAATAAAGAACCATCTCTTGCAGCTCATCACTGCACAGAGTTCAGGATTGGACAATGGGGAAGAATGGAGACAGATGTCTGGGAAATACACAGGGCCCAGGACATGAAATGCTTTATGGTGATGTTAAGGAGTTTAAATTTCATCTTAGAGGCAAAGAGAGCCATTGACACATTTTAAGCAGAATGGAAATATGCTTAAGAGTTTGGGATTATAACTCCTTTTATATCTGCCTCAGTGCAAATAAAAAGAGTATGGGAGCATACTTGAAAATACAGAGATTGGTCAGAAGGCTCTAGTACAGGGAGAGATATGACAAGTGTCTGAACAAAGGCCATGTCAACGGTAATGGAACATAGAAAAAAGAAGGTCATATGATAGAGACAGAATTGAAAGGTATTCATCACAAACTAGATGGGAGAAAGTCAAAAAGACTTGAAGAATTGTGTAGTGGGTAACCAAAACCAAGATGGACTATACAAGATGAATAGTATATTATGCAGTGTGACATTCAATTTGCCTTTGGGACAGCCAAGCGGATAATTCCAGTGGATCTCTGCTGTGTTGTTCAGGAGTCAGGCCTGGGCTAGTAATTAGATGTTTATATCATCAATATGTAGGATAAATTGATTCAACTAGACTTTCCAGAAACTTGACAGTGAAGACATGTTAGGAGATAGGGCAACAATTCTGGCAGGCCAGATACCAACTTAGTTTTGAGGAAAACTCGTTTAGAAGGAAAGACAAAATGATATCAACTCACTCATAGCTCTCATGTCACCTCCTAAATGAAGCCTTCTGTATTAGTTTGTTTTCATGCTGCTAATAAAGACATACCAAAGATTGGGAAGAAAAAGAGATTTAATTGGACTTACAGTTCCACGTGGCTGGGGGTTCCTTAGAATCCTGGCAGGAGGTGAAAGGCACTTCGTGCATGGTGATGGCAAGAGAAAATGAGGAGGAAGCAAATGCAGAAACTCCTGATAAACCCATCAGATCTCAGGAGACTTACTCATTATCACGAGAATAGCACGGGAAAGACTGGCCCCCATGATTCAATTACCTCCCCCTGCATCCCTCCCTCAACACTTGGGAATTCTGGGGGATAAAATTCGAGTTGAGAGTTGGGTGGGGACACAGTCAAACCATATCATTCTGTCCCTGGCCCATCCAAATCTCATCTCACATTTAAAAACCAATAATGCCTCCCCAACAGTCCCCCAAAGTCTTAACTAATTTCAGCATTAACCCAAAAGTCCACCGTCCAAAGTCTCATCTGAGACAAGGCAAGTCCCTTCCACCTATGAGCCTGTAAAATCAAAAGCAACCTAGTTACTTCCTAGATACAATGGGGGTACAGATATTGGGTAAATACAGCTGTTCCAAATGGGAGAAATTGGCCAAAACAAATGGGTTACAGGGCCCATGCAAGTCTGAAATCCAGTGGGGCAGTCAAATCTTAAAGCTTTGAAATGATCTCCTTTGACTTCAGGTCTCATACCCAGGTCATGCTGACCTAAAAGGTGGGATCTCATGGTCTTGGGCAGCTCCACCCCTGTGGGTTTGCACAGTACAGCCTCCCTCCTGGCTGCTCTGATGGGCTGCTGTTGAGTGTCTCTGACTTTTCCAGGCACACAGAGCAAGCTGTCAGTGGATCTAGTATTCTGGGGTCTGGAGGATGGTGGCCCTTTTCTTATAGCTCCAGTAGGTGGTACCCCAGTAGGGACTCTGTGTGGGGGCTATGACCTCACATTTCCCTTCCACACTGCCCTAGGAGAGGTTCCCCATGAGGACCCCACCCTGTAGCAAACTTTGGCCTGGGCATCCAGGTATTTTTCTATACACCTTCTGAAATCTAGGCAGAGGTTCCCAAACATCAATTCTTGACTTCTGTGTACCTGGAGGCTCAACAACATATGGAAGCTGTGAAGGTTTGGGGTTTCCAGCCTCTGAAGCCACAGCCCAAGCTGTACACGTGGCCCCTTTCAGCCACAGCTAGAGCGACTGGGACATAGGGCACCAAGTCCCTAGGCTGCACACAGCATTGGGACCCTGGGCCCAGCCCACACAACCACTTTTTCCTCCTAGGCCTCCAGGCCTGTGATGGGAGGGGCTGCCATGAAGGTCTCCGACATGGCCTAGAGACATTTTCCCCATTGTCTTGGGGATTAACATTAGGCTTCTTGCTACTTATGCAAATTTCTGCAGTTGGCTTGAATTTCTCCCCAGATAATGGGTTTTTCTTTTCTATTACATACTCAGTCTGCAAATTTTCCAAACTTTTATGCTCTGCTTCTCTTATAAAACTGAATGCCTTTAACAGCACCCAAGTCACCTCTTAAATGCTTTGCTGCTTAGAAATGTTTTCTGCCAGATACTCTAAATCATCTCTCTCAAGTTCAAAGTTCCACAAATCTCTAGGATGGGGCAAAATGCTGCCAGTCTCTTTGCAAAAAAACATAACAGGAGTCACCTTTGCTCCAGTTCCCAACAAGTTCGTCATCTCCATATGAGACCACCCCAGCCTGAATTTTATCATCCATATCACTATCAGCATTTTGGGCAGAGCCATTCAACAAGTCTCCAGGAAGTTCCAAACTTTCCCACATTTTCCTGCCTTCTTCTGAGCCCTTTGAACTGTTCCATTCTTTGCCTGTTACCCATTTCCAAAGTCACTTCCACATTTTCTGGTATCTTTTCAGCAATGCCCCACTCTACTGGTACCAGTTTACCGTATTAGTTCATTTTCATGCTGCTGATAAAGACATACCCAAGACTGGGAAGAAAAAGAGGTTTAATTTTACTTATAGTTCCACATGACTGGGGAGGCCTCAGAATCATAGCAGGAGGCGAAAGGCACTTCTTACAAGGTGGTGGCAAGAGAAAATGAAGAGGAAGCAAAAGTGGAAACCCCTGATAAACCCATCAGATCTCATGAGACTTATTCACTATCATGAGAATAGCATGGGAAAGACAGGCCCCCTTGATTCAGTTACCTCCCCTTGGGTCCCTCCTACAGCATGTGGAAATATGGGAAGTCTGGGAATAAAATTCAACTTGAGATTTGAATGGGGGACACAGCCAAACCATATCACCCTCCCTGCCATCTTACCTGAAGAAGCTCCCAGACATTCTCCAATATTGCCTGTTTTGCTGTCTTCAGTGAGACTTACCATTGTCTAAAATACCTTGTTTACTCTTTCTTACTCATTTATTGTCAGTGTCCCCTCACTAGAAAGTGTGCTCCCTAAATTCAGAGAACATTCTCATTCTTCACTCTATACCCAGCTCCTAGATAAAATATCTTTAACATAGTTGCCATTCAAATATTTAAATATTTTTATACAAATTAATTTTCTTCTTTACTCATCAAAACTATCTGTCCTTATGCTCTCTCCTGCTATATTCATTGTATCTCTGTTATTACTACTTTCACAGAGTTTCTTAATGTAATTCTTTAGTTTTAACTCTGCCTACAGAAGATAAAGTACTATAGGATCACAGCCATATATTATTTATCTTTTTTTTTTTTTTTTTTTTTTTTTTTTTTTTTGAGACGGAGTCTCGCTCTGCCGCCCAGGCTGGAGTGCTGTGGCCGGATCTCAGCTCACTGCAAGCTCCGCCTCCCGGGTTTACGCATTCTCCTGTCTCAGCCTCCCGAGCAGCTGGGACTACAGGCGCCCGCCACCTCGCCCGGCTAATTTTTTGTATTTTTTTAGTAGAGACGGGGTTTCACCGTGTTAGCCAGGATGGTCTCGATCTCCTGACCTCGTGATCCGCCCGTCTCGGCCTCCAAAGTGCTGGGATTACAGGCTTGAGCCACCGCGCCCGGCCTATTTATCTTTATATATTCCCATTCTATTCCCACATTCTACCCAATACAAACATACAATATGCCAGACACAGCGAGTATACAACTTAGCATATAGATTAATAAACACTTGAATTTTTTTCTCTAGGCTTGTTCTCAGGTAGAGAAAAAAATTTTAATAGCACAAAAAACAGATAGAAAAGGAGAAATATTCTTCAACAGAAATGGGAATAGGTGGAGTTGACTGAAGCATAAAGAGTTCGCAAGGAAGTATGAGATTCTCAAAGTACAAAAATAAAATGAAGAGAGTTAATAAGGATTTTAGCTTCGATTAATTTTAGAATTTTTTACTCTAATAAGCAAAAACTTATTCAAGTTTTTTAAATAAAAATATTAAAAGAGTATTTTAAAGCTGGAAAAATGAGGTAATAAAACATATATCCAAAATACAGCCATTATTATGCAGTTCCTAACAGAGTTTCTGCTTGACAAATATTTGTTGACTTAACAAATTCATCAAATCATTATGGTTTCAGAGTGCATATAACTCCGCAGTATGAACTGAAATCAGAAATGCAGTAGTTTGGCATCTGTGACCATTGGGGTCACATTTACCACTGCTAATTATTTATGAAAGACAGAATGATCCCGCACGTAACAGAATTTGTCCTGTAGGTGCAAGAATGAAGCCAAAATTTTAAGTACTCGAGTATTTTTGGCAATTACCAATAGAGTGCAATAGTTTTCATAAAAATGAAGTCCTACCTCTAAAACTACAAAAAAAAAAAAAAAAGAAAGAAAGAAAAAGAAAAAGAAAAGAAAAGAAAAGAAACAACTAAATTTCCAAAAACTTAGTGTTTTCCTTAAGTTGGCAACAACAAAAGAGATTTTAATTTGGCACCTATGCACTGGATCAACGACATTTTATGGGAATAATACTTTCATTTACTCATTTTGAAAGTGTATGTACACTTTATGAATATAGTCGGGCACCCCATAGCAATGTTTTCATCAATGATGGATACATATACAACTATCCCATAAGATAATAATGGAGCTGAAAAATTCCTATCTAGTGGTAGGCATGGTAACATTGTAGCACAACACACTATTCACATGTTTACGGTGAAGCTGGTACAAAAAAAACTATTGTGCTGCCAGTCATATAAGAATAGATCAGGTACAATTACATACAGTACTTACTACTTAATAAAGACAACAAATGATTATGTTACTGGTTATGTATTTACTATGCTATACTTTTAATCATTATTTTAGAGTATACTTCTACTTGTTGAAAACAAAAGTTAACTGTAAAACAGCCTCAGGCAGGTTCTTTAGAAAGTATTCCAGAAGAAGGTATTCTTTTAGGAAATGAAAGCTCCATGCACATTATCCCCCTGAAGACCTTCCAACGGGACAAGACGTGGAGGTGGACAACAATGATATTGATGATTCTGATCCTATGTAGGCCTAGGCTAATGTGTGCGTTTGTGTCTTAGTTTTTTTTTTTTTTTTTTTGAGACGGAGTCTCGCTCTGTCGCCCAGGCTGGAGTGCAGTGGCCGGATCTCAGCTCACCACAAGCTCCGCCTCCCGGGTTTACACCATTCTCCTGCCTCAGCCTCCGGAGTAGCTGGGACTACAGGCGCCCGCCACCTCGCCCGGCTAGTTTTTTATATTTTTTTTAGTAGAGACGGGGTTTCGCCATGTTAGCCAGGATGGTCTCGATCTTAACAAAGAAGTTTAGAAAGTTAAAAATAAAAATTATTTTAAAATAGAAAAAAGCTTGTAGAATAAGGATACAAGGAAAATATTTTTGTATAGCTGTACAAATGTGTTTGTGTTTCACGCTGTTATTACAAAAAAGTAAGAAGTGAAAAAAATAAAGGTTGTAAAGTAAAAAATTTAGAGTAAGCTAAGATTAACTTACTGAAGAAATTTTTAATAAATTTAATGTAGTCTAAGTGTACAGTATTTTTAAAGTCTACAGAAGTGTATGGTAATATCCTGGGCCTTTATATTCACTCACCACTGACTCACTGACTCACCCAGAGAAACTTCTAGTCCTGCAAGTTCTATGGTAAGTGCCCTATAGAGGAGTATCATTGTTTATACTATATTTTTACTGTACTTTTTCTATGTTCACATACACAAATATTTATTATGTTATACCTATAGTATTGAGTACAGAAACGTGTATATAGGTTTGTAGCCTAGAAGCAATAGGCCATACCATATAGCCTAGGTGTATAGTAGGCTATACCATCTAGGTTCATAAAGGTACGCTCAGTGATGTTCACATATGACAAAATCACCAAATGCATTTCTCAGAACATATCCCTGTCATTAAGTGGCACATGACTGGACAGTCATGTGTATACATATATGGATATATGGATATATGTGTGTATATATATATAATTACAAACATATATACACACACACATATTATGAACATACATATATAATCACATATATATATACACATACCTGAAAAATAAACATTAACAGATGAGTTAGAGCCCTGATTTCAAGATTATAAACACATATGAGGAAAAAAATTATCAACTATAATCAAAATATTAACTTTGCAAGAAAGCTAATAATACTTTGAACTTTCTCTTTTTTTTTTTGAGATACAGCAGCTATTTCAGAAAATTTCATAAAAGATAACTGCTTTTTCAACTGCTCTTAAACCCAGTTTTAAACTCCTCAGTTACCTGAATCAAACATGTAAGTGATGTTTGAAACTTGGATTAAGCAGGGCCAGACTTCAGTGAATAGCATCACTTAGTGTATTTGTAAAAGGCATGTCAGAAGTCCTGTCTTGTTGGGGGTAGGGTGAATGCAGGGGTGTGTGTGTGTGTTCATATTATTTTTAATGATGAAAATGCAGGGCATTGAGAGAAATTGTGGAACATGGCTGTCGGGATCTAACTGAAAAGCAAGATAAGACTTTGAGCTTAAGCTACAGCTGGTGAAACAAAACTTAACTTAGCTACTGAGATCTTTAGATACTACTTTTCAAATTAGTGATTTAATTTTAACTTTAAATGTAAAGTTTCCAAATGCACTAAGAAACAACAGTGGGTGTAAATGTGATAGTAGTCTAAGAAAGATGTTGTTGATTTGTAATGTTTACTTAAAAGAACTAGTTTTAAAACTGGAAGCACCTATTCATGTGCAAATAACATAATTTGTTGATGTCCCAAATCAGAATTTCTCCTCAAAATTAGAAATAATCTAAGTTAATTTGTGTCTTGAAAGTAATAATATGTGAAATATTTCAAAGATATAATCACTCAAATTAGCTATTTCCATCTACTTTAACAAAGGGTCTTTAGATTTCAAGAATGACAGAAGTTCTGCTTTATATCTCTTAGTCAAAAAGGAGCTACATCAGGACTTCATCAAGTGAAATTTAACAAGATTAGCTCTAGCATATTATTTTTAAGAGCTAACATTTATAAAAATTGAATATGAAACTAGATAAAACATTTTACAAAAAAATGCTTTATCTTTCCTACAACCAGAAAATCTCTTGAGTTTATTTGTTTTGATGCCAGGTTGTGCTAGGATGCCCAATATATTAATAAAATGAGAAGCCACTGGTAAATAGACATTTGAATACTAATTTATTATAGTAATTTTGGTAAATTGTCATCTAATAATTATTCCCATAGCCATATTCCTAACCAGTAATGAATGGGTTAGTCTCTGAACCCAAAGCATCCATAATGAGGACTCAGGTCAAACACTGATTGCCATTGCCTCTTTCTTCAGTGTTCCTTTCATTACTAAATGTAATACAAAGTATGTAATGAATATTTTCTATAGCACTCTAAAGCAGTGGTCTCCAAACTTTTTCAATTACATACCCATATCAGCAAAAAGTATTGAACCTATATCTCTAGACATATTTTATAAAACTATAAATTATATGTATGTCAATCTATTTATCAAATATTAAAAAAATATTCTTTTTTCCATTTTTGATAAACAACCAGAATCTTTAATATTTTTTCTCTTTCTTAATGAATGCTTTTCCTCATACTCTAGAAAATAAACACCATATTGTGGAGATAATTGTAATAGAGAACCAGAAGGACAGGTTCTAGTTTATAAAATCTGATCCATAACTGCAGGACACATACAATCCATTTGGAATTCATGAAGAGAACAATAAAATAGCACACAATAAAAAGTAAAAGATCAAATTGCTTCTTAAGACTTACAGTGTCATCGAAGTTTAAAGATGTCTAAGGAGTTTTAAAAAGTGTTTATGGGTGAGGTAAGGGTCAAACCGAGTCTTAAATTAGAATAGATAAAGGCACGAGATACATTAAATGGAACACTGAATGGAACATACCTGAATGCATTATTGTAGCATGTACACTAGAAAGGAACATGAGTTAAGAAGAGAAATGGCAATGGGGGTGGAACATCCGGGGGCCAGTCCGATGATACAAAAGGGTTAATGATGAACTATTCTGAATTTCTACAGCACGTGCAGGGTGGTGCTGAATACTTTTACACAAATAAAGTTTTAAAGAGCAAGCTGTTTAGTCTTTAATGTGTATTAAAATTAACTGGAGATGTTGTTATAATGCTGATTCTGGTAGAGTTGATCATGGGTGGGGCATGAGACTAGGGACTTAGAAATGCTCAGATTATGGCAATACCAGTGGTGCCTGGACCACTTGGTACTCAAAGTGAGTACCAAGTGTCTAAAGGTCAGAGTCCCCACAGAACCTACTTTGTGACTTTTTATTCTTATATAATTTCCAAATTACAGAAGCATTGCAAGAATGGCACAAGGAACTGCCATACATTCTTTATCCAAATTCACTATTTCTTAATGTCACCTACTTTATAATTTTCTCAATAGATGATTGATGATAGATAGGTGAATGGAATGAGAGAGAGAAATATGAATAATATTTTGGAACCATTTGAGAATAGATTGAAGATATTGTACCTCTTTGTCTTACAATATTTCAGTGATTTCTCCCAAAAAGGGCATTCTGTTATATAACCATAGTACAATTATCAAAATCAGAATGTTAGCATAGTAGCACGTTTAACATACTATTGTCTAATTCATAGTCCATACACAAATTTCATCATATATCAAAATAATATATTTAATAGCTATTTTTTTCCAGACCAGGATCCAATGTAGTACCACGACTTACAGTTAGTTGTTAAATCTCGTTAGTGTCATTTAACCCATAACAGTTTCTTCAGTTTGTCTTTGTTTATGGCCTCAAAACTTTTTTTTTTTTTTTTTGAGATAGTCGCTCTGTCACCCAGCCTGGAATGCAGTGGTGCAATCCTGGCTCACTGGTGCAATCCTGGCTCACTGCAGCCTCTGGCTCCCAGGGTTCAAGTGATTCTCCTGCCTTGGCCTCCCGAGAAGCTGGCAGTATCAATTAGAATGTGAAATACTGTTTGTGATCATGGGATAGAGAATATCTACATTTTAGAAAGGTTTTTAAGTGTCATGAGATTCTTTCTTTGTGTTTGTTTGTTAGTTAGTTTGTTTGTCTGAGGTGAGTCTCACTCTGTCACCCTGGCTGGAGTGCAGAGGTGCCATCTCAGCTCACTGCAAGCTCGGCCTCCTAGGTTCAAGCAGTTCTCCTGCCTCAGCCTCTCCAGTCTCCTGAGTAGTTGGGATTACAGGCACCCACCACCATGCCCAGCTAACTTTATTTATTTATTTATTTTTAGTAGAGACAAGGTTTCACCATATTGGCCAGGCTGGTCTCAAACTCCTACCCTCAAATGATCCACCTGCCTCGGCCTCCCAAAGTGCTGGGATTACAGGTGTGAGCCACATGCCCAGCCTGACCTTGATACTTTTAAGAGTATAGTTGTCCCACTTTATCCTCAGGAGAGGCCTTCCCAGACACCCAGTGAATGCCTGAAACCATGAATAGTACCCAAACCTTATGTTTTCTCCTATATATACATACCTATGATGAAGTTTAATTTGTAAATTAGACACAGTAAGAGATTAACAATAATAACTACTAATAAAATAGAACAATTATAACACTATAATAAAAGTTATGTGATCATGGTCTCTTTCTCTTTCTTTCTCAAAATACCATAATACTTTCAGACTGTAGTTGACAACATGTAACTGACACCAGGGAAAGCAAAACTGCAGACAAGGGGAGACTACCGTGCTGACTTGTTTTTGACTTGTTTTTGTAGAACTTCTATCAGTTTGGGTTTGTCTGATGCTTCTACATAGTTAAACTCAGATGATTCTTTTTTGTCAGGTATATGATGGACATGATGCTGAATACTTCCCAGTATATCACATCAGGAGGCACATGATAGCAATCAGACCAATATTGGTAATGTTAACTTTGGTCCCGTGGTTAAGGTGGTTTCTGCAGGTTTCTCAATTATAAAATTAAGAATTTTTCCACTGTAGTTAATTAGTCATTTGTGGGGCAATATTTGAGAACATGTAAATTTCCTATTCCTCATCAAACATTCATTCACTAGTTTTAGAATCCACTGATAATATTCCAATTCCATAATTCCTTCTACATACATTAGTTGATATTTTACTGTAAAAGGATTCTTTTCTCTCTCAGTTGTTTAGTTGTTCATTTATATCAGTAAGAACTCATGTATTTTTATTTTATCCAATGGATCATATTCATTATATTATTTGTATTTTAATAATAATTTGTTCCATGTTTGGCCAATGGGAAGCCCTCCAAGCTGCTCCTTATGACTTTTTAAACAATAATTATTTAACATAGGTGTAGGCCAGGCACAGTGGCTCACATCTGTAATCTCAACACTTTGTGAGGTCAAAGTGGGAGGATCTCTTCAGCCCAGGTGTTTGAGACCAGCCCTGGCAACATAGCAAATTCCTGTCTCTACAAAAAATTTAAAAACTAGCTAGGCATGTGGCATGCGTTTATAGTCCCAGCTACTTGGGACTGAAGTGGGAGGATTGTTTGAGCCTGCAAGGTCGACACCGAAGTGAGCTAAGATGGCGCCATTGCACTCCAGCCTGGGCAACAGCGCGAAACACTTGTCTCAAAGATAATAATAATAGCTTTAAATAAAATAGTTTAAACCTATAAAAAATTGTGAAGGTAGTGATAATACCCATATATCCCATATGTCATTTTCCTTTATTAATATTTTACATTAATATGCTACATATGTCAAAATTAAACAATTTACTAAATCCCATAGTTTAAGATTTCTTCTTTTCTTTTCTTTTTTTTTTTTTTGAGACGGAGTCTCGTTCTGTCACCCAGGCTGGAGTGCAGTGGCCGGATCTCAGCTCACTGCAACCTCCGCCTCCTGGGTTCATGCCATTCTCCTGCCTCAGCCTCCCCAGTAGCTGGGACTACAGGCGCCCGCCACCTCGCCCGGCTAGTTTTTTGTATTTTTTAGTAGAGACGGGGTTTCACCGTGTTAGCCAGGATGGTCTCGATCTCCTGACCTTGTGATCCGCCCATCTCGGCCTCCCAAAGTGCTGGGATTACAGGCTTGAGCCACCGCGCCCGGCCAAGATTTTTTCATAAACATTTACCTAATATTTTTTTTTATTCCAAGATTTCATCCAGGATATCATATTACATTTAGTCATGATGTCTTCTTGGCTGTGACAATTTCTCAGACTTTTCTTGTTTTTGACGATCTTGACAATTTTGAGAAATATTGGTCAGATATTTTGTAGAATATCTATCAATTGGGATTTTTTTATCATAATCTGGGGTTATGCGTATTTTAGGAGGGAGATTACAGAGGTAAATGACATTCTTATATCACAGCAAAGGTATATACTATCAATATGACTTCTTACTCTTGGTTACTTTGATTACCTGGCCAAGCTAGAGCTTGTTTTATTTATTTATTTATTTATTCCTTTTTTATATTAAAGTATTTGGGAAGAAAAGCCTCTGTGTCTGACCCACATTTAAGGAATGGGAAGTAATACTCTACTTTGAGGATGAAGTATGTGAATAAATTATCTGAAATTGTTCCACACAGGTTGTCTATTTGTGCCATTTATTTCATCATTTATGTATATCAGTATGAACCTATAGATATTTATTTTGTATTTTCAGTTATAATCCAATACTACTACATATATTTTTTAGTTTTAAGTTCTGGAATACATTTACAGAACGTGCAGGTTTGTTACATAGGTAAACATGTGCCATGGTGGTTTGCTGCACCTATCAACCCAT
Source organism: Trachypithecus francoisi (assembly GCF_009764315.1). Lineage (NCBI taxonomy): Eukaryota > Metazoa > Chordata > Mammalia > Primates > Cercopithecidae > Trachypithecus > Trachypithecus francoisi. The sequence goes on from NW_022681454.1 coordinate 101,256,410, forward strand.
CACCTAGGTGTTAAGCCCCGCATGCATTAGCTATTTATCCTGACTCTCTCTTTCCCCTCGCCCCCTGCACAGACCTCAGTGTATGTTGTTCCCCTCCCTGTGTCCATGTGTTCTCATTGTTTAGCTGCCACTTATGAGTAACAACATGCGGTGTTTTCGTTTTCTGTTCCTGTGTTAGTTTGCTGAGGATGATGGCTTCCAGTTCCATCCATGTCCCTGCAAAGGACGAGATCTCATTCCTTACAACTGCATAACTGCTATATTTTATTGTTCAAATTGTTCTAGTTTTGGCCATTGGGAGCTCTTTCAGCCCACTCCAAATTTAATATTTTCTTTATTTTCTCTAATCTTTATTATTTCTTTCATTATTTTGTTTGGCTTTAATGTCCTCTTCCTAGATTCCAAAGGTGATATTTAGTTTGATATTAACTCTAGACCTTTCTTCTGTTGTAATATATGTATTTCATGCTATAACATTATGTATTTTTACATTTAGTTCAAAATATTTTTAATATCTAATTTTTCTTGAACCCATATGTTACTTCAGTGTTTATGGCTTAATCTCCAAATAGTTTAGAATTTGGAATGGTAGTGGGGGAGGGAACAAAGACCAAATTAAATGAGTAGAAAACAGTTACAAATATGGTACATACTAATCCAACTACATTTGTAATCATTTTATATATGAATAGTCTACATATGTTGACTAAACGAGATCAGGCCAGGCGTGGTGGCTCACACCTGTAATACCAGCACTTTGGGAGGCCAAGGCAGGTGGATGATTTGAGATCAGGAGTTCTAGACCAGTCTGGTGAACATGGTGAAACCCTGTCTCTACTAAAAATACAAAAATTAACCAGGCATGGTGGTGGGCGCCTGTAATCCCAGCTACTTGGGAGGCTGAGGCAGGAGAATCACTTGAACCCAGGAGACAGAGGCTGCAGTCAGCTGTGATAGCACCACTGCACTCCAGCCTGGGTGACAGAGTGAGACTCCATCTCAAAAAAAAAAAAAAAAAAAAAGCAGCGATTGCCATAGTGGATTACAAAACAAAACTGAACTATATCTTTCTGGTAATAATTTTTAATTTCGTTCCATCTGGTTGGAAAAAAATATATTTTATATAATTTTTATTATTTTAAATTTGTTAAGGTGTATTTTTTGGTTCAGAATGTGATCTATCTTGATGAATGGTTCAGGTGGACTTCAGAAAATGTGTAATCTGCTCTCGTTATATGAAATATTCTATATATGTTGAAAAGATTAAGTTGATTGACAGTGATATTTCAGCTATTTCTGTCTTTATTGATTTTCTGCCTGTTTAGTCTATCAAATATAGACAAGAGTTTCCAACTGTAATCGTGGATATATGATCAGTCTGTGTCTTTTCTCAGTTCTTGCTTCTTGTATTGCAAAGCTTGGTTGTTAGGTCCACAGATAGTTAGGACTGTTCGATCATCTTGAAAAATAGATTCCTTCATGATTACATAATCTCCCTTTGTATTCTTGATAATCCTCCTTGTTCTTTAGTCTCATTTGTCTAAAATTGATATAGCAATTTCAGTTTTTTTTTTTCTTTTTAAAACTTCCTTTTGAGTAGTGTTAGCATGGTATACCTTAACCTATCCCTTTACTTTTAACTTAGTTGAATCTTTATATTTAAAGTGGGTTTCTGGTAGACAAAATATAATTGGGTTTTGTTTTTTAATCCACTGTGTCCATCTCTCTCTTTTAACTGATGTATGTAGATTGTTAACATAAGTGATTACAAATGTATTTGGATTAGTATGCACCATATTTGTAACTGTTTTGATGCATTTAATTTGCTCTTTGTCCCCTCCCCCACCACCATTCCCTGCCATTTCTATCTTCTCTGGTTTTAATTGAACACTTTAGTGTCTTAGAATATATCAATTATACATTTTTTAAATTTAATTGTTGCCCTGGAGCTTACTATGTGCAATATATATATATATATATATTAAACTTATCTAAATCCATATTCAAATAGCATAATAGCACTTTACATATAGTGTATGTTATAACAGAGTATTCCTAATTTCTCTCTCTTGTGTCTTATGATACTGCTGTTATTTATTTTATTTATCCACATGCTGTATTTACTTAATACATTGTTATAAGAAATCCACTATAATTTTGCTCTGTTTCTCTATAGGTAAGGTTATTTTTCTTCTGTGGTTTCCCTAATATTATCTCTTTGTATTTGATTTTCTGCAGTTTGACTATAATATGCCAGAGTATATTTGAGGGTTTTGCTGATTCTGTTTATATTATGAGAATTATTTTATTTGGTGTTCTCTGAGCTTCCTGGGTCTGTAGTTTGGTGCTTGTTATTATTTTTGAAAAGTTCTCAGCCATTGTTATATCAACTATTTTTTTCTACTTCATTATTTCTTTCTTCTTCTGGTATTCTAATCACACATATGATATACATTTTAAGATTGTCTTTCAGTGTTTGGATGTTCTTTTATTTTTGTCTAATTGCATCACAGTTTGGGAAGTTTTTATTTACTTATCTTTATCATCATTAATTCCTTCCTCATCCATGTCAAGTCTGCGAATATTTCCATCAAAGGCATTCTTCGTTTCTGTTCACGTGTTTTTTATTTCTAGCTTTTGCCTGTTCAGGCTGTAGATTAATTATTTTGCCATAGATTAATTATTTTGACATATATTCCTTTGATGCCTTTTTCATTAATATTATTTTTCATTGACGAATCATAATTGTGTTACATTTATGAAGCATGAAAATCAACTAAAAATGTATTAAAGACTTAAACATAAGATTTATAACTAAAACTACTAGAAGAAAACACAGGGGAAAAGCTCCACAACACTGATCTGGGCAAGGATCTAGAGTCCTTGCTTTTGTCTCCACTTTAATTTTGGGCTTCCTTATGTACTCCTGCTCAGAAAAAGACTGTGTCTTGCAGCTCTTTCAACTGTAATCCACGGTTACTAGAGCCATTTTAATGTGGTAATAAGACATTGAGGAGGGAAGACATTCTATAATATCCCAGTTAAAGTTCAGTCATCCAGTGGGCCTGTATCTTGAGATTATAATCTTCAGAAAAGTCTCTCCAGTGGTATAGTTTTTTTCTACCTGCACTGCACTCCCTTCCCTGGTTGTAGTATTATCAATCTACTTTCTTAAGCCTAACACCCTATTGACTATTATCTTTTTTTTTTTCTTTTCCCCTGGTGAGACAAGAAGACTGGAGGGAATAAGAATACGGAGAAGTTCAGCTAGGAAAAAGTTTCAGTAGTGAACTCTGGCAAAGTCCTTTTCCAAGGACCTTTTCATGAAGGCTTTGGGCATATTTAATGTTGGCTCTTTCCTTCTCCCTGCCAGAGCCATGAAAGGATATTTCTCTGATATTCCCCCATGAGAACCTGGCAGTACTGTTTAAAGAGAAGCCTAGAAAAGTGTGTAGCCTCCAAAAGTTTCTCACTCTCACATTAGTGCACACTAAGCCTCCAGCAGGTATCAAAATTGCTTCTACAGGTTGTTCACAGCTGATTACTAAGCATACTGAGAGGACTGAGACAGGCCCTTTTTGGCAAGACAGAGAACTGTGCCAAAGAGCAACTTTGGCTCAAGAGCTCTTCATTTGTCTGGAAAATCTTTCTTGAACGGTATTGTATTACTCTTCTATCCAGTGCTCTTTCCTGCCTCTCTCTTTCTCTCCTCTTGTACCCTCCTTGTTTTGCTCTCTTTCTCAACAAATCTAATCCTGCCTTGGATTCTATTTCTCCAAGACCCAAACTAATGCCAAAGTATGTTAAAATCTAATAATGATGGTGAATTTTATTTCCCTTTGTTTTGTCAGCTTTGCTTTATGTAATTCTGAGTCTTTTTGTTAGGAAAATACACATTTATGTCATTCTGACATTAAGTGATAGAATATATTTTATATTTACCATTTAATGTTCTTCATTCCTTCCTAGAGATATGAATTTCCATCTAGTGTGACTTTCCTTCAGCCTCAATAATTTTTTTGGCATTTATTGCAAGACAGGTCTTCTAGTGATGAATTTCCTGTTTTCCTTTATCCGAAAATGTTCTTTACTCCACCTTGTTTCGTTAAGGATATTTTCACTGGGAATAAAATTTTATGTTGACTCTTCTTTTTTACTTTTTCTCTTAACATTTTAAAGACATTTCCCCATCGTCTTTTGGTGTCATTATTTCTGTTGAGAAATCAGCCATCATTCATATTACCAGCCTCTCTATAAAATTTGTCATTTTTCTTTGGTTGCTTTAAACATGGGTTTCTGGCAGTTGGCCCATGCGGGTTAATTTATTTATAGGATAGTGCTTGCTTAACTTTAAGACTCTGTAAGACATCTTCCTTCAAATTTGGAGATTTTTCTGTTATTATGTATTCAAATGCTATTTTTGCTCTTTTTTTTTTTCCTTTCTCTCTCTCTGCTTAACTTCTAGTTCTCTAATTGCACATATATTAGAATACTTCCTATTGTTCCATAGGTGATAAAGTTCTGTTCATTATTTTCAATCTTTGTTTCTCAGATTGGACAATTTCTTTCAACGTATTTCAGTGTTCACTGAATCTTTCTTCTGCTGTTTCCAACATGCTCGTAAGCCTTCCATTAAAATTTGTAATCTCAGTTACTGAACTTTTCAGTTTGAAAATTTCCATTTGGCTCTTATTTATAGTCTTCATTCTTGGCTGTGATGTCCTACCTGTTTGTTAAACATGACTATAATTATTTTATTATTGAATATATTCAAGGCATACCACACACTGTTTTGATATACATGTACTAGTGAAATGATTACTAGAGTTAAACAAATTAATAACCTCATTAAAGTCTTTGTTTCCTAATTTTACCCTTTGTGACATCTTGGAGTTGATTTATATGAACTTCTTCTCACGCAATGCACCATCTTATCTTCAAAGGCTGGCTTCCCTCTAATTTCAGTCTTCAAATACCTGTTGTTACTAGTGATTTAAGGTTTACCCAGAACTTGTGATTGTTATCTATGCCAGGGCTAGTTCAGTACAACCTGCTCTGCCATGATCAAAAGCTGAATTACCTCAATATATTTTGGAATTGATTATGTGAGTTCATTTTAGTAGGTATCAAGCAAGACCATAATGTGTCCTGGGAAGTCGAGTTTTATTAGTGCTCATATAATATCAGTATGCATACATGTGTATTACTTTTAAAAATATGTATTTTGGCATACACAGTGTAGCACATTGGCTAAAAATAGCTGCAGATTAATCCTGCACTCAGGGTTTATATTGCATATACACTCACTTGTAAGTTTCTACCGATTCTTTACAGCCAATGTGTCGATTCTAATTTCTTAGTGTCTGTGCTGTAGCAGTTGTGTAGACGACTACATGCTCGCAAACGAGACGTTCCTGATAAGTCCTGCTCTTGCAAACGAAGCAAAGCGTTCCCGATAGTCCTGCTCTTGCAAACGAAGCAGGGTGTTCCTTCCCTGTTTGCAGGGAGGACAAAGGAGTCAGCTGCAAACGGCAGACCCTAGGGGCTTGTTTATGTGTAAACATCTTGAAAATCCAGAAAGTCAGGGAAAGGTCAGAAAAGCAACAATGTGTCTTGTGACTTGGCAACATTCCACAAACGACTGTATAAAATAAAGCAGAGCACGCCATTCGGGGTGGCTGCCATGTTTGTCTTGTCTTGTGTTGTCTTGTGTGTTCATTCCTTTGTTTAGCAAACACACGGACCCCAACACAGTTGTTAAATATTTTTAAACTTATTCTTTTCCATATCCACTGTCAAATCACTTCCCTTTTGCTAGTATCTATTTCTAAGTTCTTTTTTTTTATTATTATACTTTAAGTTCTAGGGTACATGTGCACAACGTGCAGGTTTGTTACATATGTATGCCTATGCCATGTTGGTGTGCTGCACCCATTAACTTGTCATTTACATCAGGTGTATCTCCTAACGCTATCCCTTCCCCCTCCCCCAACCCCACAACAGGCCCTGGTGTGTGATGTTCTCTTTCTTGTGTCCAAGTGTTCTAATTGTTCAATTCCCACCTATGAGTGAGAACATGTAGTGTTTGGTTTTCTGTCCTTGTGATAGTTTGCTGAGAATGATGGTTTCCAGCTTCATCCATGTCCCTACAAATGACATGAACTCATCCTTTTCACGGCTGCATAATATTCCATGGTGTATATGTGCCACATTTTCTTAATCCAGTCTATCATTGATGGACATTTGGGTTGGTTCCAAGTCTTTGCTATTGTGAATAATGCCTCAATAAACATATGTGTGTGCATGTGTCTTTATAGCAGCATGATTTATAATCCTTTGGGTATATACTCAATAATGGGATGGCTGGGTCAAATGGTATTTCTAGTTCTAGATCCTTGAGGAATTGCCACACTGTCTTCCACAATGGTTGAACTAGTTTACACTCCCATAGTTTACACTCCCACCAACAGTGTAAAAGTGTTCCTATTTCTCCACATCCTCTCCAGCACCTGTTGTTTCCTGACATTTTAATGATCACCATTCTAACTGGTGTGAAATGGTATCTCATTGTGGTTTTGATTTGCATTTCTCTGATGGCCAGTGATGATGAGCATTTTTTCATGTGTCTGTTGGCTGCATAAATGTCTTCTTTTGAGAAGTGTCTGTTCATATCCTTCACCCAATTTTTGATGGGGTTGTTTTTTTCTTGTATATTTGTTTGAGTTCTTTGTAGATTCTGGATATTAACCCTTAGTCAGATGAGTAGACTGCAAAAATGTTCTCCCATTCTGTAGGTTGCCTGTTCACTCTGATGGTAGTTTCTTTTGCTGTGCAGAAGCTCTTTAGTTTAATTAGATCCAATTTGTCAATTTTGGCTTTTGTTGTCATTGCTTTTGGTGTTTTAGACATGAAGTGCGATTTCTAAGTTCTAAAAGGGGCCACGTGTCACATTTCTGGCCATGAGATGTAAGCAGAAGCTTCCTGATAAAAGCAACACACATGACTTTTCTACCTCTCCACCTTATTCTTTTTTTAAATACTGGCATAATGTTCTGAGCTACTGAAACCATCTTAAGTACCTGAAGCAAAGAGTAAATGAACCTCAGTGATGCTAGTTCTGACACCAATGAGCTTTCAAATCAATGTCAACTGCTACTTTTCTCTAGACTTCTTGTTATGTTAAAAGATAAATACTCCCTTCTTTATTTAGGTTACTATTCACTAGATATTCAGCTACTGGTAAATGAATGCATTTCTAACTGATATGGTACCTGATGGGGTTGTTATGTATATCATGTGTGGTAGTGTGTATAAAATGCTTAACTGAAAATCTAACATGTAGCAAGCAATCAATAAACGTAACTATAATTTTATCTACTTACTTATAACCTAATTTCTTTCTAACATTATTTGAGATGGTATATGTGAACACATATACAATTCAACAGGAAAAAATAAAATCAAAAGAAGAAAAGATTAAAAGGTAAAATAGAGTTACAAAACGAAAGCCACAAAATGCATTCCTGAGGCGTATAATTGCTACAGATAGTTTCCAAATTTTGTTTGAATTTCCTAGTAAATAAGAAAAAAAGGAAATAGTTCACCTGTTTTTCTTCAAGGTCAAGTAACAATGTAAAAGAGGAATTAGAACTTAGAGATACTACATTTTCAAGATATAGTCTAAGGTCTGAGCTACTGTCCACTGCCTCAGGTTAATGGGCCTCAATGGAATACACAGATTTATTTATACTTGTATCTCACATCTAGTAGAGAAGGAGGAAATTCACTATAATAAAAGCAAATTTTCTTATAGTGAAAACTAAATATTCTGCTCCAAGCTGAAAACCAAAAATTATCTAAAAAGTTGTCTACCAGAATAATTTTCGGCAATGATTATTTCCTTAAACATTTATCTTAACATCCTGAGAAAATTACAGCCTGGGCAGTTTCTGAAAAACTCTTATCATAACGAACTCCTTTTATTTCAAAATCTATTTATAACTTTTAACAACTTTGCAGTAGCCAAGAAAATCAACAATCATGTAAGAAATAGAGAAATACTCATACATAATAAATGCCCAAACATTAAGGCAATCTTTTCAAGACAGAATGATGGGGGTTGGGGGAGAGAGGGAGGAGAGGGCCGGGGGAAAGAGAAGGAGGTGGGGGAAAGAGAACTCTTAAGAGAAGCAATACTATTTTCTCTGTTGGTAAACTCTCTATTTATTGTGAAGAGTACATTATCTAACAAGGAGTTGTAATAAGTCTAGAAACAGAAAATGTGCTTTAGGAAAACCATAACCTCTTTTCTTAAAAGAGTCTCAAAAGTAAGGGAGTACCTGATTTTCTAACACCTTCCAAAAGAAAATTTCAACATTACTCTTAAAAATTTTGACTGATTACTGTAGCCTTGTAGTATAGTTTGAAGTCAGGTAGCGTGACGCCTCCAGCTTTGTCCTTTTGACTTAGGATTGTCTTGGCAATGCGGGCTCTTTTTTGGTTCCATATGAACTTTAAAGCCGTTTTTTCCAATTCTGTGAAGAAAGTCATTGGTAGCTTGATGGGGATGGCATTGAATCTATAAATCACCTTGGCAGTATGGCCATTTTCACGATATTGATTCTTCCTATCCATGAGCATGGTATGTTCTTCCATTTGTTTGTGTCCTCTTTGATTTCACTGAGCAGTGGTTTGTAGTTCTCCTTGAAGAGGTCCTTTACATCCCTTGTAAGCTGGATTCCTAGGTATTTGATTCTCTTTGAAGCAATTGTGAATGGAAGTTGATTCCTGATTTGGCTCTCTGCTTGTCTGTTACTGGTGTATAAGAATGCTTGTGATTTTTGCACATTAATTTTGTATCCTGAGACTTTGCTGAAGTTGCTTATCAGCTTAAGCAGATTTTGGGCTGAGACAATGGTGGTACTGGTACCACAACAGAGATATAGACCAATGGAACAGAACAGAGTCCTCAGAAATAATACCACACATCTATAGCCATCTGATCTTTGACAAACCTGAGAGAAACAAGAAATGGGGAAAGGATTCCCTATTTAATAAATGGTGCTGGGAAAATTGGCTAGCCATAAGTAGAAAGCTGAAACTGGATCCTTTCCTTACCCCTTATACGAAAATTAATTCAAGATGGATTAGAGACTTAAATGTTAGACCTAATACCATAAAAACCCTAGAAGAAAATCTAGGTAGTACCATTCAGGACATAGGCATGGGCAAGGACTTCATGTCTAAAACACCAAAAGCAACGGCAGCAAAAGCAAAAATTGACACATGGATCTAATAAACTAAAGAGCTTTTGCACAGCAAAGAAACTACCATCAGAGTGAACAGGCAACCTACAGAATGGAAAAAATTTTCGCAACCTACTCATCTGACAAAGGGCTAATATCCAGAATCTACCAAGAACTCAAACAAATATACAAGAAAAAAGCAAACAACCCCATCAAAATGGGGAAAGGATATGAACAGACATTTCTCAAAAGAAGACATCCATACAGCCAACAGACACATGAAAAAATGCTCATCATCACTGGCCATCAGAGAAATGCAAATCAAAACCACAATGAGATACCATCTCACACCAGTTAGAATGGCAATCATTAAGAAGTCAGGAAACAACAGGTGTTGGAGAGGATGTGGAGAAATAGGAACACTTTTACACTGTTGGTGGGATTGTAAACTAGTTCAACCATTATGGAAAACAGTATGGCGATTCCTCAAGGATCTAGAACTAGATGTACCATATGACCCAGCCATCCCACTACTGGGTATATACCCAAAGGATTATAAATTACTCTACTACAAAGACACATGCACACGTTTGTTTATTGCGGCACTATTCACAATAGCAAAGACTTGGAATCAACCCAAATGTCCATCTGTGACAGACTGGATTAAGAAAATGTGGCACATATACACCATGGAATACTATGCAGCCATCAAAAAGGATGAGTTTGCGTCCTTTGTAGGGACATGGATGCAGCTGGAAACCATCATTCTTAGCAAACTATCACAAGAAGAGAAAACCAAACACCGCATGTTCTCACTCATAGGTGGGAACTGAACAATGAGATCACTTGGACTCGGGAAGGGGAACATCACACACTGGGGCCTATCATGGGGAGGGGGGAGGAGGGAGGGATTGCATTGGGGAGTTATACATGATATAAACGTCATGCACATGTACCCTAGAACTTAAAGTATAATAAAAAAAAAAAAAAAAAAAAAAAAAAAAAATTTTGACTGATTTCTTATAGTAAAAAGTCTTCAAAGCAGGGAGATCTGAAAGTTTGTGACTATTTATTAATTCAAGGTAACTGTGAACAAGAAAATGTTGGATATCACATATTTTGAGAAGCAGAGAGGAATGAAAGTTAGAACAAAAGTCATAGAGAAAAGAAAAGACTGGGTCTGATCTTTGGTCCTGGAGTTTTTCTTCTCCAAGCGAATAGATAGTAAAGATTCAAAGTTAAGCTTGCAGAAATTGGCATGCCCATTACATAGAGGCTAGCTACCCAAGGCCCCACTTCCCAGACACCTTGAAACATTTGCCAAAATAGAGATAGCATAGCTTAAATTATGGTTTCATCTAAGTTTTCAAAAATATTTTCTTAAAAATTATTCTAGTAGGGGATTATTTTTTGAGTATAGAGGTATATTTGAATAAATAAATGAAACAGACATCAATTTATTCTGTTTCAAGGATGCTTCAGTGTTTAATGGTAAGTTCTATGGATAGAGTTTAAATCCTCACAAGTTTTAAAACATAATTTGGAAGCCATCTTCTTTCACTTCTTCTAATTCATGAGGTCAGGACACTGAGGTCAGAGACCATTTGGTTTTCCTGAAGCCATGCTGTGAGAACAAGAAATGGTCATGTTTAGTTATCACGACCTCCTGCAGAGGAGATGGGCAACCTTGAACTCTGGTGTCAGCTGCTCCAGACACATTTTGCTCAGTTTTATGAATGGACACAGTAACTAAAAAGCATTTTAATCTGCTAATTATTTGTAAACCATTTTACATCCACTCTGTTCCCAATTTAGGTTTTGAAGCACTTCTGTAGTCACTGAAATTCTGTAGTTCACCCTGCAGTGATATATTTTTTTCACCTTCAAAGAATATAAGGAGTGTTTCAGCCTACATTTTAAATATGAAGAAGCAAATGTGTGAAATGAGGAAATAAAAATGCACTGAGGTTTTTTTTTTTTAGAATATATACTTATATACTTTCAAAGCATGTGTATTTTAACAAGCAGAATGTAAGCCCCAAGAGAATACAGCCCTTTCCTATATTATTCATCAATACAGTCCCAATAGTTCTATCAGTGTCTGGCATGTAGTAGGCACTCAATAAATATGCCTTGACTAAATAAATATATACTTCTTTTCAGAGATGCATTATTAGGTATCCAACCCATTTTTCCATTCATGCTAATGATAACCTTAAAAAAAAAATTAATCTGCTGTGCAACAGCCAAGAATGAGCTCAAAATTCCTCCCAGCTTCTCCTGACTATCCGTCAGAGACATAGAGTACCACCTGTCAGACGGCTGTCAGACCCAAGCTGAAATAACTGCTGTCCTCTCCATCAACTTAACAGCATTTATGCCTCACACCTTACTCTACATTTGAGGAAGGTATTTAAGTTTTGTTTTTAAAGTAAACATAGAATTAAAGTAAATGAGATAAGGAGTAGTCCCATCAAAGAATTGTATCACTTGCTTTGCTTAACTATGAACTTTAAAGCAAGATTTGCAAAGAACTGAGATAAATGAATTTGTTTTCATTATTGATTCATTAAAGGGTACTGGTAATCTCTGAAAGCAAAAGAAATCTCCACAATTTTAAAGAGAATATTTAAAATGTACCTACATGTATGAATGAATGTATTCCTTTCTATCTGACTGAAACCTGTGATAGAATATTTATTTTTAGAAGCTTCTCAAGCTCTATACAAGTGGAAAATTATCTCAATCCCTGTGAACCTAGTTCAAGATAAATAACTGCTGCTTTTGCCATGCTTTCTCTACCCTTACCTTTTACCCATGTTTTACCTTGCAAAAGACACCCCCGACTACCTACAGAGATATATGAGGGCACCACTTTGAAATCCCACTTTGGCTAAGCTGAGTGGCGCTGGAGCTATATTACAACTGCGGTCCCTCCCTTCTCTCTCTAGTGCAGGCAGCAGCACTCAAGCAGTTAACCACCTTCTAAGTGTCCCGGTAATACATTCCTGCCGCAACACTCCTCAGCTCTCCAGAATCGGATTTCTGAAAATGTCTCTACATGGAGACATTCACTTCCCCGCTCAACAGAAAGGGCTGTAGTCAGGGCCAAGGAGAGTAAAATACGAGCTTACAAATGTGGGGCAGGACATACATTGTTTTGTTTTGTTGTTTTCTCTTTGACTCAGAGAACTCAAGCTTCTGCATGACAGTGTGAGACTCTGGCAAACACCAGTCTTTAAAATGCACATAAAGGATGACAATTTGTTGCCTGAATATCACTGGCTGGCAGAGCCCCTGAACAAATTATTAGAAAGTGTGTGGGTGGAGGAGGATTTAGTCCCAATTATTAACCTACTGGAAGCTATATATATGCAACTATAATCATATATACTCATTATCATATCTCCAGTTGCCTCCAAATGCTGGCATTTAATGAGTTAAAGTCCAATGACTATGGCAATTAAGGTTATAAGTTAAATACTCCTCAGATATTTGACTGAAAGTATATGCTTGCTCTTTGTACTTTGTAGGAAGAGCACAGAGAGACTGGAAAGGAAGGGAATGTGTTTTGGAGAGCACATTAAGCCAAAATAACATACTTGTTCTGACCATCCTGGGTACTGTGACAATAATTAGGAGGAAGAATACCCTTCTGTGGGTTGGAAAAGCCAGGAAGAACAGACTTAAGTTAAGCTAGCATACATCAAAAATAATTGACAATGGTTAGGCTTCATTGTAGAGAAGCCTGCACTGGCATTGCAGCCACCAGCCCACCACCCACCTAAGAATTATTATTTGAAAAGGATGTCAGAGGATTATAGAAGATCCTTGTGTCTGCTCCAATTAGGATCAACACTTCTGCTGCTTGCTCACTAAGCATTCAGTAATGATGAAAACATATTGACCCCTGCTGGAAATATGTAGAACTGCAGGTTTTTACTCTGGCCAAATACAATTTAAAAGGAAGGCATCTTTTTAACAACCATTTACATGTATCAAGCCTAAGGGGTATGTGTTTATTTCTTTGCTTATTTGTCTTAAAGAAGGCTTTATATCACAATGCCAATATGAAACTAATTTACTCATTGCAAAAATTATTTCAAAACATTTCACAAACCCAAGACAAAGCTTCTTCTAATGATACAGCTTTATATTTTTTGTACGGAGCTTAATCACTATCTTGTTTAAAATTGTAGGCAACAGCCAATGAGCATCAAACTTGGGTCTTCTCTATTATTTCTTAGAAGTCTTTGACTTACTGACCTCCAAATGTATTATTTTCAAAGAAACTTAAAATCAGGAAAATGTTCTAACACTGTAGGTAATTATTTTGTTTCCACTCTAAATACTATCCCAAGGGTTAAATCTCTGTGACAATTTTCTTCTAAGGATTTTCCGCACAAATAAAGACTCTAAACTTGTATTGCTATGCTAGAATATTAATCAGACACTCTACCTTCTAAGAATTCTTACAGAAAAGTTCAGGGAAAAAAATATTTTCCAGCATATTTGGGGGTCACCAAGTTTCCAGCTAAGTGCTTAGAGGACATGGAACAGTTAACTTATATAGTACATGACTTGCTATTTTGTGGGATGTACTAAAATGATGTAGATATTATAATCTTTGCTCTGTATTAAGGGTTTTAGAGAGGAAGTATTTCTCGATATAAGTTAACAGAATAATTATCAATGTCAGCAGTCCCTATAAGCTCTCCAGCAGCACCTAGACTATGATCTCTTGGCATGTTCTATTAGCTGGCCCACTCATGAGGTTCAAAGCTTGGCCAAGACTGGGAGACCATTCTGTGTACAGATCAGTAGCCTGACTCCATATAATGGTTGCCACAGCACCCCTCAACTCAACCAACTGTTCTGAAAATCCTATCAGTTAAATGCTATCTGTAAACACTATCAGTTAAATAAATAAAAAAAAAATTGCAAGCTCTATTCTTATTCCATAAAGAGAAATTTGAAGAACATATTGTATTTATATGAGTTCAGTGGTCATGTTAATATGATGTTCCTTTCTTTTAAAATAAATAAAAAGCAGCTCCATGATTAGGGTAAATTAAGGATAAGCATACCTCAGAGATCTTGTGGGTTCTGTTCCAGAAAGCTGCAATAAAGCAAATATCACAATAAAGCAAGTCACATAATTTTTTTTGTTTCTCTGCACACATAAAAGTTATGTTTACACTATATGGTAGTCTATTTAATGTGCAATAGCATTATGTCTAAAGAAACCATGTAAATATCTTAATTTAAAAATATTTTGTTGCTAAAATTGCTAGCAATCATCTTAGCCTTCAGTGAGTCTTAACTGTTTTGCCTGTGGAGGGTATTGCCTCAGTGCTGATCCCTGCTCACTGATCAGGGTAGTGGTTGCTGAAGGCTAGGGTGGCTGTAGCAATTTCTTAAAGTAAGACAACAATGAAGTTTGCTGCATAGATTGACTCTTCCTTTCACAAGAGATTTCTCTGTAGAATGTGATGCTATTTGATAGTATTTTACCCCCATAACGCTTCTTTCAAAACTGGATTCAGTCTCCTTAAACTATGCAGCTGCTTTGTCAAGTCAGTTTATGTAATATTCTAAATCCTTTGTTATTATTTCAACAATTTTCACGGCATCTCCCTCAGACTCCGTCTCAAGGGACCACTTTCTTTGCTCATTCACAAGAAGCAACTCCTAGACCATTCAAAATTGCAGCAATTCAGTCACATTTTCAGACTCCACTTCTCATTCTCATTTTCTTGCTATTTCTACCACATCCGCAACTACTTCCCTCTGCTGATGTTTTGTACCCCTTAAAGTCATTCATAAGGGTTGGAATAAATCTCTTCCAAATACATGTTAATGTTGCTATTTTTAACTCTTCCCATGAATTACAAATGTTCTTAATGATATCTAGAATGGCGAATCCTTTCCAGAGGGTTTTCAATTTACTTTGCCTAGGTACATCAGATAAATCACTCAAGGAAACTATAGCTTTGTGAAATATATTTCTTAGATAATAAGACTTGAAAATTGAAATTATTATTTGATCTATGGGCTGCAGAATAAATGTTGTATTCTCAGGCAGGAAAATAACCTGAATCTCCTTGTACATCTCCATCAGACCTCTTGAGTGACCAGCTGGATTGTCAATGAGTCATAATATATTGAAAGGAATCTTTTTTCTGAGGAGTAGGTCTCAACAGTGGGCTTAAAATATTCAGTGAACCATGCTGTAAATAAATGTACTGTCATCCATGCTTTGTTGTGTTATTTATAGACCACTGGCAGAGTAAATTTAGCTTAATTTTTAAGGACCCAAGGATTTTCAGAATGCTAAATGAGCATTAGCCTAAACTTAAAGTTACCAGCTGCATTAGCCCCTAATAAGAGGGCCAGTCTTTGAAACTTAGAAGTCAAACACTAACTTCTACTTCTGTCTATCTAGGAAAGTCCTAGATGGCATCTTCTTTTAAGATTTTTCATCTTTCAAGGTTTTTTAATCTACATTGAAAATATATTGTTTAGTGTAGCCATCTTCACCAATGATCTTAGCTAGCTAAATCTTCTGGATAACTTACTGCAGCTTCTCCATCAGCATTTGCAGCTTTATCTTCTACTTTTATGTTACAGAAATGGCTTCTTTCCTTCAAACCTCACAAACCAACTTTTGTTTGTGAGGTTTTCTTCTTCCAACTTCCAGCTAGCCTCTAATTTTTCTTTTGCAGCCATTTTACCTCTGTCCACCTTCACAGAATTGAAAAGAGTTAGGGCCTTGCTCTGCATTCGATTTTGATTTAAGGGAATGTTGTGGCTGGTTTGATCTTCTCTCCAGACAATTAAAACTTTTTCCATATCAGCAATAATCTGTTTTGTTTTCTTATCATTCAGGTGTTCACTAGAATAGCACTTTTCCTTTAACAATTTTTCCTTTGCATCCACAACTTGGATACCATTTGACACAAGATGCCTAGCTATCAGCCTGTTTCAGTTTTGGACATACCTTTCTCACTAAGCTTAATCATTTCTAACTTTTCACCTAAATTGAAAGATGTATGACTCTTCGTTTCACTTAAACACTTAGAAATCATTGTGGGGTTCTTCATTGTCCTAAAATCAATATTGCTGTGCCTTAGGAAATAGAGAGGCCTAAAGAGAGGGAAAGAAATAGGGGAATGACTGGTCAGTGAAGCAATCAGAACATAGACAACATTTATGGATTAAATTTACTATCTTATTTGGCCATGGTTCATGGCACCCTAAAACAATTGCAAGAATAACATCAGGCCGGGCGCGGTGGCTCAAGCCTGTAATCCCAGCACTTTGGGAGGCCGAGACGGGTGGATCGCGAGGTCAGGAGATCGAGACCATCCTGGCTAACATGGCGAAACCCCGTCTCTACTAAAAAATAGAAAAAACTAGCCGGGCGAGTTGGCGGGCGCCTGTAGTCCCAGCTACTCGGGAGGCTGAGGCAGGAGAATGGCGTAAACCCGGGAGGCGGAGCTTGCAGTGAGCTGAGATCCGGCCACTGCACTCCAGCCTGGGCGACTGCGAGACTCCGTCTCAAAAAAAAAAAAAAAAAAGAATAACATCAAAGGTCACCGATCACAGCTCACCCTAACAGATAATGAGAAAAAGTTTTAAATATTGTGAACATTACTAAAATGTGACACAGAGACACAAAGTAAGCATATGCTTTGGAAAAATGACACCAATAGACTTGCTCAAGGAGGTTTGCCACGAACCTTCAAAACATCATATCTATGAAGCACAATGAGATCAAGCATAATAAAATAATGTAAGCCTAATAAACTGATTACATAAGCAATGTTATCTGGGTTTTGTACTTATAAGGAAACAAATTGAGTCAAAATTTCCAATTGTGGAAATAACTCTACCCTATCCCCAATGCCAAGGGCATGGCTTCACATATCTGATTTACTAAATATTAGGCTGTATGTTTTTAAAGTAATAATATTGCCTAGCTTATGTCCTGACTTTGTCATTTTCCAAAAATATTACCATGGGTAAGTCACTTACTTAATTTCTCTAAGCCCTGATTTTTTCAACTATAAAATAAGGACAATTACCTCTACCGTAGTAAAAAAAAAAAAAAAAAAAAAAAAAAAAAACGTGATTGAGTCTGTAAATACTTTATAAAACTTTTTAAAATATAACATAAATTGTGTTATAAGTACTACTGTAAACATATAAAATCTTGAATTAATTTATCTTCTTAGAGTCAAAGAATATTCCAAGGTGGAAAAAGAATTGGAAAAAAGAAAAGGTACATAAAAGTGGTAGAATTGGATCCAAAAATCAATATACGGAGTTAAATGGGGAAAAAAGTTAATAGCATTCATTAAAGGAAAAACAATTTCAAAAGAGTCAAATGGATTATTATTATTGACCATCTTAATCAGAGATAAGGACACACGAGGAGTAAGAAAGAGGATATGAGTAATCCTTTCAACAAGGAATGAAAAATAGAAATTAGCTTGATTTCCCAGAAATAATATTGTCGAAAAGGCAGAAAGAAACATTGCTGTCATGAAGGTATTGCAAATAGGAAGCCTAAGCTAAAATGGCTGTGAGTCATAGAAGTAGCCATTGAAAATTTTCCTGTCCATGACATTTCCATTTCATATTTGTTTCAGAAACAAACAAAAAACATTAATGGTAATATAGAAAGACATTTCAAGCCAAATTAATCATTCAGGATAGAACATATCAAATAAAAATGACTATTTGTATTACAAGGAAGACAGACTTAAAGTCAAAGCTCAATATTTCCCTGAACTACTCTAGGTTGCCATGTGATTCCTTATAGGTCGTTTTTAATAATGGACAGAAGATGAAAGACTGAGTGAGAGAGCACTTGTAATGTGTTTTAAAATGTTCCTTCTGCTATGAGCAGGCTGAGGTAATACAGTAATAAACAGCACACTGCTTCATTTAGAGTCTTGAAACTGTAGTGATACAATTTAGAAAACACACCACAGCAAAACATCTCAAACACTTACCAGGGATGCTGACAAGACCTGTTCATCTTAGTCAACCAAAGCCCTACTTGAATAAATCATTCCATAAAATCTTAACATATCTTAGTGCTTTGTGTCAACTTAATTCATCCTTTAAAATGCATACCATTTCCCATTGCTTATTATTTTTAAAAGGAAATTTCATTTATATCCAAATGTTATGCAAAAGATCTAAGTGCTCATGTTTCATAAACATTGGTATCTCCTATAGCTAGATATAACCCACCTTCAATTATTCAACAAACAATGAGCCCTGTACCAGAGAAATATAAATTTACCCCCCAAAAAATTCTCCAATAAAACATCCGGTGGCAGAAACCATACAGGTGATCACTTACTTAACAGCTAGCTGAATAAAACTTGGTATGAGAAGCACATGGAAACTTTAATTATAATTTACACTTTTTAAAACTATATCACAAATCAGAATTATAAAAGTTGCAAAATTCATCAAAAAGAAAGATATGATCATGACAGGGAAAAATCAATACAACAAAAAAATTTAGTAACTTTAAGCCTCAATTCCAGAACCCAGTCACTTTTCCAATATCATTCTTCAGGCTGACCCTATTTCATTTGTGCTTTACCTTGATAATGACAATTAAGCATCATTCAGCATTCTTTACTTTTAATTCTTCTCTATTTTCATTTTAACTGTAATTCATTATCATAATTTAGTCATTATTTAAATGACTTCTTTGATTAGTGGTTGGGGAAGCTTGGCATAATTCAGTGTGAAAAGTATAATGTGTGTGCTGTAATTATCTTAAACTGGTCAAAATCACTTCTATTTTCACTCAATTATCCCATATTCTCTATTTACATGAAATTCGTGACTATTGTACTTAGTAGGGAAAAATAAGAGAAAGTGTAAAGATTAGATTTGCTATAAAAGAGAAATTAGCCATAAAGTATTGCTCTATTTGAGCATGCTTTATTAGGCACTATTCTGAAATATATACATATATATGTATGTATACACATACTCCTACACGTATGTTTACATTTATCTACATATATCCATAGTATATGTGTATAATATATAATATCAATGGAGAATATGGGTAATATATACTATATAAATTCATTACTTACACATAAAGAGGGAGAGAGCTCATAACCACTCTGTCATCTAGCCATGACAATGTACCTATCTCTTATAGATCTTTCGAATCCCTTTACTTTTTCCATACCCACCACCACTAACCCCTGCATCACTTGCCTGGACTTGCCTAATAATTGCCTGCTGAGACTGCCTGCCTCTAACCTAACCACCCCATACTAGCTACAATTCACCACAAAGCAGCTAGAGTGCTTCTTTCAAAATGCAAGGCAGGAAGTTTGATTAAGCCACCTATCTTAGGATAAAGATAAATTCTTCATGTGGCCTACAAGGACCTGTATGACCTGCTTTCTACTTACATCCCCAGCCCCTGCTTCCCATTTGTCCCAGTTTTGTTGGTTTCAATTATCTGTTCTCCTACTCCTGTTTTCACTGTCAGGGACACACCTCATCACCTATGTCTTATTCAACTTGCAGATCTCAGTTAGGCATCTTCTTTGAGGAAGCCTTCTCTGACACCCCAGCTGTTTAAAATCCCCTTACTACAGCACTACCTCCCACTCAGAATACTTCTCACAGTGGCGGTTTCACACGTTTGTTGATGAACTAATGTTTTCTTCCCTTCTAGACTGCTAGCTAAAAGACAGCAGGATGGGTCTGGCTTTGTTTGCCGTTATGTACATCTCTAGGACTTAGCAAAGAGGTATGGAGTGTAGAAAATGTTCATTAAATTATTTTTTAATGAATGAATTTAGATTACCTAATTTCATTCATTAAAAAAAAATTAATGAACATTTTTATGGCCTTAACCTACCCATCCACTGCCAATCTGTCCTAAATTTGTAAGTCTTTACTGTAAGTTCTTTTGGCAGTTAAGAGTAAATAGACTTCACTTTAAAATACATAGAAACCTTGTTCTCAGGTTCTAAATCTCCCCAAATACAAATATAATATTTTAAGGTTTTGGTTAAGAAACATTGGCACCCTTACTTTTTGTTTACTGCTTTTAGGAAAAACATAAATGTTTGACACAAATATGACTGAAAGCTTGATGCAACTGATTTTAGTCTAATTTTGAGTGGGAATAAGTATATATTCAATATTCATTTTTGTTATTGTATGAAAAGGGCCACTTTGCTATGCAGGTTCAAATTTAAAGATTATATTAAGAGGTGGAATAGCTCTGATATTTAAGTTTATTAAATATACCACATGTAAGGTAAAAAATGCATCTAGAATTAGAAAGGAATTTGGAGTCTTTATTTTTTATTATTCTGTGAACACCAGTAGGTATGTAGGATCAAGAATAAAATGTTATTGGGTAACATGTGACCCAGAAGTGACTTTTAATCCCTCTATTTATTTCCATTTCCTTCCCATGGGGGACCACACACTAGTAAATGTGAAAATACACTTATTTTTAGCATTTATGAAGAGCACTAAAATGTATTACAAATGGATATTAAATTAATCTAGATTACTAGGAGAGGTGTTAACCCAAAGGTATGATTTTCACATCAAAACAAATAATTTTTCTGGGATAAATCCAGTCTATTCCGTAAATAAAACTTGGTCTTCTCATTCACTATTTTCTCCCTCTGGCTTAAAGCTACTCTTTTCTTTCTTGTCACCCCTGTCTAATGATGGTTTGCTTTGTGCCATCACACAAGGCTCTTATTCATTATGTCTTATAGAAGGAGTGGATAGACAATTGCTTTTTAAATATTTTTATTATTTTGTAATTTCAGGAGATACTCTTTAAAAACATCTATTTTCTCCTATATATTGTAAAATATACAAAAATGCTAAGACTTACTATGGATTAATGCACATCTATGACACATAGTTTATACTGTCACTCAATTCCACTAATGCCTAAATATTATTATTGAAGGTTTGGTAGCATTTTACATCGTTGTAAAGGCAAACCTCTGTTGCCCCTTTCATTCCTATCTATATCCTATCAGCATGCTTAAAAAAAAAGAAAAGAAAAGACCCTGGGAAATATAGTGAGACTTCATCTCTACAAATAATAATAATAATGAACAAATTACCAGGCATGGTGGTACACACTTGTAGTCTCATATGCTCAGGAGGCTGAGGCAAGAGGATCACTTGAGCCTAGGAGTTCAAGGCTGCAGTGAGCTATAATCACATGGTTGCACTCCAGCCTGGGTGACAGAGTGAGACCTTGTCTCATATATATATATATATATACATATATGAAATAAAAAAATAAAATGAAACATGTGTCATCATTTTATTCTTTTCTATAATATTCTAACTTGCTTTTTCTCCAGTTATCTCTTTAGTTAATTTAACATGCTTTTCTGAAGAGGGGAAAGTAGACAAAAGGAGTCCTCATGATTTGGAGACTTTCCTTATTACAAACACATGTACCTCCTCTGAAGGAAATACAAAATTTGAATTCTTAAATATGAAAGACGCAAAAATAAAATAGAGAAGTGGAAGTGTCATCTTTGACAATGACAGAAATAGAAATTAACACAAGGAATTCCTACTGGCAAAGACCAGACTTGAATTGAGTCAGATAAGATAGACTCCCATAGGATGGATCCAGTTGGTGAATATTCTGAGCAGTTCTGCCCATGATCATAGAAACACACCAATAAAGTGGAGATTTTTTTCTTTCTTTTCAGCAGCACTGTGTGTGTGCTGGGAACTGGGTGGGGTGGGATAGGGTGGAGTAGAGAAGGGAAGAATTTGTAGGCTGACTCTTACAATTTCAAAAGCAATTTAAAAGGAATTCATGGCAAGACTGTGGATGGTTTTCGTTACTTCGGCATATATTGAATGTTAAGGTTCTCAAGTACTGTGCTTTTCCAAGCTTTACCATGAAGGCTGTTCTAGTTGCTTTTTTCTAGTGTTAAAGAGGATCATGGCATACGAAGGATCATTAATCTACAAATGAAATCAAATTGCGTTTTCTTAAACCCTTACATGTTATACAAATATAAAGTGGTATTATTTTTGTTATTGTTGTTACTATTATCTAACCAGGAGCCTAGAATTATAAATTTGAAAAGTAAAGGCTTATCTTTTAACCTAATTAGTTTCAGTCTATCTCTTACATTCACATACACAAAAATTATTTCCTAGTTTCCCATATGGATTCAAATTTACTTTCTTCAGAAAATGCTTCCAATGTGAATTATCTCTTTGGTTGGGCATACCTTCTTGGGTTTTGGAAATCTGTATTATAGTTACTATGGTCATTTATGTATTGTTTGGCAAGTACTATTTCATGTGTATGTTCTGAATCCTCAACTAGAATATAAACTTGAAGAACAAACAATGAAGTTAAATGTGCAAGGGAAAAGAGCAGGCTGTGATATCAGAAAGCAAGTTCAGCTTCTACTTTCATCACTTCCTATTAGCTTGAAAATGGACAGTTTACTTAATCTTCCCAAACCTTAACTTCCTCATTTGTAAAATGTGGAAACCAGTAGTAACTAGCTTATAGGCCTTTTATGAGGACTAAAGTATTTAATGTATAGGTTTAGTTCAGTGTTTGGCACATGATAGGTGTTCAATAAATATTGTTATTATTATTAAATGACTCAGAATTAAACATCTATTTCTTTAGATTCTTCTGTATTCAAACATAGCATCTATTATAGTACTTAATATTTAGTTGGTTCTAATATAGTGTATGGTTTTAAATTTTAAGGACTAAAGATTATTTATTATTATTACTATTACCAGTCTTATTGGTAATATAATTCTTATGAACATAAAATTAGGAGTAAAATAATAATCTGATTGCAAACACGTCATGTGACATGCTTTTGTTTTAATGAATTTATCTAAAAAATAATTTTTATAAAGGTATCTACCTCTTTACCTTAAGGGTTATTAAGAGTAATTAATTTGAGTTATTCGTAGGATGAAAATTGCATAAATGCTGGAGACTTGAGATGGTGAATTCTGGGCAAAGAGTTCCTAGAGCCTGTTCTGGGTTTTGAGCTCTCCAAATTAGATACCACAGACAGTTGTTATGTACTAGTCATTTATATATTTAATACATTTTCATCGGACACATTCCATGTGGCAGGCATTTCTCTGAGGGAGAGACATAGTAGAGAACAAGACAGTTGTGGTTCTGCTTTCACAGCTTAGAGAGGAGTGACATTGAACAGGGTCTGCAAAGGAGAGAGGGGCATGAAATGTTTACAGTTTTCCTAAGTTTTGAATATCAAAGTCAGCTTGCAAGAATGACAAAACCATGTTGAATTGATGAGGAACAAACAAGAAATGCTATGTCACTAGGCTGTATTGAAAACTTGGACCCACCTGCCTATTTTCTATTAATAGTCTTAATATGGATGAAAAAAAAATCACTAACCTCTCAAATAATTATTTGGGTGTGGCAGAAGCCTCCTGAAATGAGGAACCAGGAGGGGAGACTCTGAGAGAACAAGTTTCTCACAAACATTTCCTGCTCAGACTTGTTTCAGGCCGACTGAAAATTTTACAAGAACAGGTTTCTTATTATATCCCCTTTAGCCTCCTGAACTGAAATCAGCTGGCTGTGGATCATTAGAAGAGTATCAAGCCTTTTCAAACGTCAAGTACAAATAAGAGTTTTATTGAAAGCTTTTTCCTTTAATTCCACCCATATATCTGTAAGTATGCTTCTGCATAACATATTCTACATATTTCAGATGTTTTCTTAATTTGCAGTCTCCCAAAATATGGTAAGTCAAATCAAATGTCAAATTCAAACATCTGCTACAAATAACCAGGCTTAACAAAAGCTTCTCTGGCTTCCCTGGACACGATGATGGCAAGATTTAACCCACTGCCAAGAGTTAATGAAACATTTTTGAGAGCAATATATTTTAGAGGAAAATCTCCACAGATATTCCTGGGGAGTTAGAGAATTTCCAGGAGTAAGCAATGAAGTCAAATCCTTGCTGTATTAATTTTTTCTTAGTATTTCCAAAGACTTTTATTTGGGAAAAATTTCAAGAAAGAAAAAATGAGGTTAGCCTGTTCAAAGTTAAGACAGTAAGACAGTATGACAATATGCTGGTTCAAAAACACATCCTTGACTTCACACAGTTCAGAACCAGGCTAAATTTTCTTCAGAGTTCATAACCAGAGCAAGTTCTTAAGAAGCATCTGGAAATCACTGGCAATTAGAATGTATTTTTACCATTCTTAGAACACACCAGCAAAACCTCTAGGCCTTTATACTTGCTATGCCTGCACCTAGGATGTTCTATCCCCATTTCATACATAGTTTGTTTCCTCATTTCATTCAGTCTTAACCCGTAACCCTGTCCTTCAAGCCCTCCTTATTCATAGCACCCCATTTCTTCAGTAAGAAGCCTTATTCCTGAGTCATTCTTCCTTTACTGACATCCTAATTATGCTTACCACACAATTTTCTTCCTGACCCATTTGCCATTATGTAAATCTTCTAAGCAATACGTTCTCCTTTAATTCCTACCACCAATTTCATACCTGCCTAGTTTTCCAGCCAACTGTGGGAAGAAAGGGACAAAATCATGTTGGAAGCAATAGTGAGGTGAGGTGCTTTCTATCTTTTCATTACAATAGTTGGTTCTGATAGGATTCAAGGAATATATTCCAAATGAGATGTAGGATTCTACTTCTCTATTAAAATAAGCCTTTGGTATTCTGACATGACATGTGAGATATTTTAAATTTTGCACATCTCCCAAAGGTCTATGACAAATTTCTTTTAAGACAAAGTAAAATTAACTTTACCATGAAGAAACATGATAAACATTACCTCAGCCAGATGATCAAGGTTAATATCAACATAAGTCAGATTAATAGTGTGTACTGTATTAATTATAAGCTGTGATGAGAAGGGCACTTTGCTTCCACTGTCTTCCCAAAAACACATAACTCCAGTCTAGCCATGAAAAAATATCATGACAAATTCAAAACAAAGAGAATTATACAAATTACCCAATCAGAGCTCCTCAAAACTGACAGTCAACAAAAACAAGGAAAATCTCAGAAATTGTCACAGCCAGGGAGGACCTAAGGAGACATAATGACTGAGCATAACATAGTATTATGCACGGGTGCCCAGGATGGAGCCATGAGAGAAAAACCAGCGAAGTCCAAAGAAGTATGGAATTAATAGTAGTGACTCAATGTTGGTTCCTTAGTGGTGACAACGGTACCACAGTAATGTCCAGGGTTAGCAATGGGAGAAACTGGGTGTGGGGTATATGCGAATGCTCTATACTATCTTTGCAACTTTTCTGTAAATCTAAAATTGTTCTCAAATCAAAAGGTTTTTAAAATGAATCTACAATATTCCAATTATATACAATAATATATTAGGAACACTTACAACTAATATATTTTTGTCCCTTGGGAACTATGTAATAATACTAATAAGAATAATAATAACTATCATTTATTGAGCATTTACAAAGTGCTGGAAGCATGCTAAGCACAACATATGTTATTAATTTATTTTATCATGCAGCAAGCCTGAGCACTAGATACTAATATCACTCTCCTTCTACATAGGCAGAAACTGAGACAGAAATAAGTAGGGGTGGGTGGCGGAGTTGCTGATTAATGTTGCTAATCAGAGAAAGGACTATTCAACAATGTAAGTTTCACTATACGACATTTCTCAGATTACATAGCCATACTGAAATATTAGAGGGATTATTTCCCATAGAGGGTGCTGGTTAGAAGATTATAATAGGATAAACTGTTCCTGACAGAGAAAGTAGATGGAGAATATAATCAGATTTTCTACCCTAAGCCTTGGGTAGATTGCAACTGCCCAACAGAAGAATACTGTACAATTCTGGAATGGGCATATGGCAAGATATTCAGTCCTAGGGATCTGAGGAGTCAGTAATTAAAGATGAACCAGGATTCATATAAGCCAGCTTTTACTTACGAATGTTGATTATACGCCAAAGATACAGAAATGGCTTGCAATAAGAGGACTAGCCAGCCAAGAGCCGCACTCTATTCTGAAGTACTAGTTCAGGAGCCGACCTTGTTTAAAAGCCTGAAAATCAGGAAAATTACCAGAGTCACTTTGGACCATGTCTGCTAAAGAGATATTCTGTTGGGGAAGAAAAGGGAGGCTAACGGAGCTAAGAACCAGAAGAAACAGAGAGAGGGAGGACACTCAGTCCTGAGGCAATCCATGCTCAGAAAGCTGAGCAGTGGAGTCTGGACGATGCCTCCCACAAACTCAAGGTTATCCTGGTGCAAACAACATGGGACCAGAGAGAGAACAGCACACTTAGCTCGTTCCCTTCTCACTCTGGTCAAAGTTTGCCCCTGAAGGCTTAATGAGGAGAAAACAGAGCAGATTCCAGGCCTTAGCAGCCCTCGTCATTTACTCCGCTTAGAAATACGTAGAAAATTGTGTCTGATTCCAGTTACAAAGAATGCAACATTGTGACTCCAGTACCTACAAGAATGCCCTACAGGTACTAATCCCTTGATAAATATTTATTTACTGAACAAATAATTCCAATAAATTAGTTTTTGTTTATTAAATTTCACATTAGATAATACCATCTAATTATATATTGATGCGTTCAATCTAAGTCAAAATTCTAATTCACAGAATGAGCGGGAAAAGAAAGAAGGAAAGTAGTACCATAATTTTTAAAATCTTTTCACCATAAGGCTTATTTCTGGATTGGTGGTCCATACATTAACTATGTTCTGACACTCTGAGAATAGTTAATATATATTCATTGCTCAATAAATATGCATTGATTGTCTGCTATGTATCAAAATTATGCCTGATTATGAGGATACAGACATGAATTACAAATAGTACTTTCCCTCAGAAAATTCACCTTCTAGAATAATAATAAAGACTAACATGTATTAGGCACACGTGCCTAGCACTGATTAAGCATGCTACATGTGCTATTTACCAATAAATATATAAAATGAGACTATTATTATCTCCATTTTTCAGATGATAAATGTGAAACTGAGAGAGCTTAAGTAACTCACTCAAGGTTACATGCTGGCAAAGTAAGAGTTAACATTCGAGCCCAGAAAAACTGACACAAGAGCCCACAGAGTATTAAAAAAAAATAAAGACATATATAATTTATAAAAATATATTTGCTTGTAATATATATAATACCTAGTACAATAAAATGATGACTATTAAATATCAATAGTATAATCTGAAATTCAATGAACCTCACAAAGTCGAAAGACCCGAGTAGGCTATGTATGTCTGTGGGAGTTGGGGAGAGAAAAGGAATGATCTCAAAAGTCACAATATTGCCAGGCATGGTGGCTCATGCCTGTAATCCCAGCACTTTGGGAAGCTGAGGCGGGTGGACCATTTGAAATCAGGAGTTCGAGACCAGCCTGGTCAACATGGTAAAACTCTGTCTCTACTAAAAAGTCAAAAAAATTAGCCAGGTGTTGTGGCGCACACCTATAATCCTAGCTACTAGGGAGGGTGAGGCAGGAGAATCACTTCAACCCCAGGAGGCAGAGATTGCGATGAACCGAGATCACACCACTGCACTCCAGCCTGAGCAACAGAGTGAGACTCCATCCCAAAATAAATAAATAAATAAATAACAGTTACAATATGAGTAATAACACAATAATCTGAATTCTATCAGCAGAATCTAAATCTAAATCTTTTAGAATTAAGAAATATCCAAAATATCTCATATATGTTCACAGTCTGAGTCACCCTTCCTGTTATTCCTGAGAATGATGGCCTTAAAGGAGGAAGTAGTTAACTTTTTGTAGAGATTTCCATTGAAATTACGGAAAAAGATGAATTCAATGTGCAGAAGGGATATTTCTTTAGATAGTCAAAGAAGGTAAGATACAAAACATGAACAAATATTCCAGAATCTCTGGAACATGGACTATGTAGTGTAGAGAAGAATATGAAGAAATGATGGGCAGAGGCAGATTACACATAATCTCATAAACTTTGCCAAAGAGCTATTGCAGGGTTTTAAGTAGAAGGTTAACAGGAACAGATTTGTGGTATAGAAAAAGGATAGAAACTGAAGTACACTATCTATTAATTTACTAAAATAGTGAAAATGTTTGAGGGAAAAAAAGTGAAATAATACAAAGAACAATGAGTACGAATAAAAGGGAATGGATATGGAACCACGCCATCTAGGTCAAACTGACAGTCTTCAGTGAGAAACAAGATTTTCTTTCATTCATATATTCGAAGGATATTTCTTGAGCACCTACTATGTCTCTGGCATGGCTCTAATGCAGCCACAGACAAGACGAAGTCTTTGCCTTGTGATGCTTTCATTCCAGTGGAGGAAGCAGAACATAAGTAAGTAAATCTATAATCATGTATTAGATAATAATAAATGCAATGAAGAAAAATAAAGCAGGATAAGGTATGTTGAAGGGGTTGTGGGTTCATGGGATATGGAATACAGGAGAGTATTGGAAGAAGAATTATGGCCCCTCAGAGATGTCCAAGTCCTAAACCCCACAACCTGTGAATATGTGATGTCACATGACAAAGATAAATTAAGGGTGTAGATGGAATTGAGGAAGATGATCAGCTGACCTTAAAATAGCATGGTTACTCTGAATTATCTAGGTAAGCCCAATTATTCACAAGTGTATACTTAAAAGTAGGAGAGGAAATCAGAAGACACAGAGACGGCAATCCGTAAAGGACTTGGCTTGATGTTGAAGATTTTGAAGGTGGAAGAAAGGCCATGAACCAAGGAATGTGGGTGGCCTCCAGCTGGCAAAGAAAGAGACTACCCTCTAGAGCCTCCAGAAAGGAACACAGCCCTGATGACACCTTATATTAGCCCGGTTAGAAATGTGTCAGCCTCTGACCTCCAAACTGTACATAATAAATTTGTACTGTTTAAGTGACTACATTTGTGGTGATACGTGACAACAGCAATAGGAAACGAGTACAGGGAGACAGGGCTTCATCACTGAACGGTCACCTGAATGATGAGTGGTGGTGTTGTTACTTAAGGCAGAGGAAATAAAAAGAAGCTTACTTATTTGTTATTGAAGGTGGGTATTTGAGAAAAAATAATGAGTTTAAATCTGAAATTCTCAAGTGTGAGACACCAATAAGGACACCTAGAAGGAAATGTTTAGGATATAGTTGGAAGAAATGTCAGAAAAAAATAGGACACTAGACTGGGAAGTTTTGCACTATTTTTAACCAATTTGCATGTGGTGGTAGAAGCCGTAAGTAAGGATGAGATTGCCAGGGAGTGTTTGTAGTAGCATGAGAAGTAAGAATTCCTGGGACTGAGACCTTGACAATATTCATGGTAAAGAGAAGTTGGGGAAACAGTGACCTACAGAGGAAACTCATCTATATCTGTCAAGATATATCTAACTCTACATCAGATCTCACTCTTGAGTCCAGACTCACATTTACAACAGCTGAGGAACAACTTCCCCACATATGGATGTCACATATGCAATTTCTTATGGACTGAATGTCTGTCTTCCCCTCAAATGTATATGTTGAAACCTTAACCTCCAATGTCATGGTATTTGGAGATGGGATCTTTGGGAGGTACTTAGGGTTAAATGAAGGTGATGCCCTCGTGATGAGATTACTGCCCTTATAAAAAGGAGACACCAGAGAGCTTGGAGTCTCTCTTTTTCTCCACATGTACTCAATGAAGGAAGGCCACATGAGGATACACAGAGAAGGCAGCCATCAAAAAGTGAAGAAAAAAGCTCTCATCAGACACTGATCAGGACTTCTGGCCTTCAGAACTGTAAGAAAATAAATCTCTGTTATTAAGCCGCAAACTCTATGGTATTTTGTTATGACAGCCTAAGCTGACTAACACACCCATCAAATGTACTGTGTCCAATTAGAGCAAATATCAGCCAGGCATACCTAAGTATGTCACCTTAGCTCCTGTCCCTGCTATGCTCCACATGTCACAGGCATTTGGCTTTATTTGTTAATTAGGACATGAGTTTCCCCATTTGTAAAGGGGACCGAGATCTCAAAGACAGACCTTGGTTGAGAAGCAGACCATGGAGTATGACTATCCTACAGCAGAGCAGTCACGGAGAGGCCTCCTCTCAGCTGAATCTGCAGGAAAGATCACTTGAAAGCAGCTCTAATGAGAGGCACCCTTCTCCATGCAGACTCGTAGTCTGAAATCTAAAAGCCATGATGCAGAACATCTGTTTTCTTCTACTAGGATACTGGGTGTCTGGATAGCACACAGAACTTCTTCAGGGCTCTCATTCTTCTGCTACCAAATCCATTAACGTTCATTTTTAAATCTCATCTATTG
Organism: Trachypithecus francoisi; assembly: GCF_009764315.1. Taxonomy (NCBI): domain Eukaryota; kingdom Metazoa; phylum Chordata; class Mammalia; order Primates; family Cercopithecidae; genus Trachypithecus; species Trachypithecus francoisi. The sequence continues at coordinate 101,287,059 of NW_022681454.1, forward strand.
ATGGATACTAACAAAAGGAGAACTGGGTACAGTTAAACATCCCATTGACAGAAAGAGGTGCTTTGTTTTTTTAAGGGGCAGCACCTAAGAGTGGAGAAACTATTAGAGAAAGAAAATGTTTGTATCCTGGTTTTTCTGCTAACTGTCAATGTTACCTTGAGCAAAATACTTAACTTTTCTTCAAGTTCCTAACTTCTCTAATATGTATAGTAATATTAGTGATGAGAATGCCATCAGATAGTTTATATAAAAGTAACTTGGAAAAAGAAAAAGCATAAGCTAGTATTACCAAAAGCAGAATAGATAAATGTTTTGACAAATTCACTGTTTCACTCCAAAAATGTAATCACCACCTGATAATAATGCTGCTTTCAGATTCAGAAACTAGACAAGAGCTGCCTGTGTTCCTACTCTGGTATGATGTAGTTATTTTCCAGTTGTGCCAAACAAGTGCTTTGCCCTAGTATTGCAGACTTTTAAGTCAGTGAATGTTTTGGTTATTATTTTCCCTAAAAATAAGAAAATAAAAACTTTTAAAAGTTTACTGAATTAGGTAACAACTTCTGCCAGATTTTATTTCTATTATTGTTTAGCTATCAAAACACAAGCTTTAAGAAATCTGGACACTTTGTGAGCCAAGCCACTAAGTATAAACATTGACTGTTCATGTATATAGGTACCAACATACACATGAATCTGAAAATTTACTTTGAATTGATTCTGAAGCACTTTTTGAAGTTCAATAAATGCCTTAGAAATCAGTTGGAAGTTCACAAATGGTAATAGTATTTAGCTCATTTCAATAGAAATTGTCTCATTAACATGCCAGCTGCTAAAAATGTATGAGCCCAGCCATGTCCTTTGCCTGCCTCACGGAAAGAAACCCTACTTGCACAGTTTTGCTTCAAAAAACAATCCTTGTTTAAATTGTTAACAGTTGCTCCAGTGGTGGCCCATGGCAAGAAATTTAACCTTCTCTCCCTCCCTCCTATATGAGCATTTCCATACCCTTCCGCTAGCTTTTATATATTGTCAATGCAAAACAAATTTTCTGACTGCATGTTAAACTATTCAGACCAGCTTTAGCAATAGATACCCTCCTTGGTGTAGTGTTATAGTTTTAAACCTAAACCTCAGAACACAGAAGACCTAAGTCTTCTGTGAAACGATCTCAGAAGTCTTAAAAGTGATGACCAATATGAGTGATAAGGTCAGAATATTCAGTAAAAGGATCACCTAGCATTAACTAAGCAACTCTTTTAGATTATATACTCTATAAATATTTAATTAAGTTAAATGGAAATTTTTCAAATAATTTTCTTTTCACAGTTAAAAGGTTTCCTTTAAGGTAGATGCCTTAAGGGACAGGCTTTATTTCTGTATTTGATGACTTAGAACACTGGGATGTTTTGAAAAATATCATATAGAAGCTGCCTTGAATTAAAGCAATTTCTACAATGTAGTTTATACCAGAATTATAATTAATAATAAATATTTCCAAAAATTGTGACCAAATGGAATATTGAGATCTGCACTATTATAACCTAAGTGTATTAAATTTTAAGTTTTTATAACTGCTCATTCAGTACCAACATTGTTTATTTTGAATCATTCTCTAAACTCATATTACAAAAATATAAAATCTCAATTACAGAGAACACAACATGAAAGAATATTTTAATTACACTTAAAAATTAAAATGCCAAGAAAGTTCTTCCCATTTCCTAGTTTTCTAAATAATAAATGCCACTGGTTAACATTTCAAAATACTGTATAAAACTGCTTTTGCTTTTTCTTGGAAAAACTGACTGTGAGTATATCTGAAACCTTCTTGACAAGTTCTCTGAAAGCAATTAGTGGCTTTCTTTTCTTAGTTACAATGTGAGGTTTCACAGAAAGTTTTCAAGTCTCCTGCTCCTGTCTTTTTTCTAATGCTTCAAATCCAAATGGCAAGTAGCCAGATTGTACAGAGCTATTGAATGCAGAGAACAGGAATCTCTTCACATCTACAAACCAGCTCTGCCACTTCTGCTCCGGGCACCAAGGAATAAAAAGAGAGAGAAACAGGAAATGTAGAAGAACGTGACCTTAGGTTAAGCTAAGACTCCTTGAGTACTGCACCAAAAGCAAGATCTGTCAAAAAAAAAAAAAAAAAAAAAGAAAGAAAGAAAGAAAATGGATAAATTGGACTTCATCAAAATCAAAAACTCCCTCTTTTTTAAAAAAATGCCATTAAGAGAGTGAAATGCCACAGATTAAGAAGACAAGATTTGCAAATCATATATTTGATAAAGAATGAACTTAAAGGATACATAAAGAAATCTCAAAACTTAATAAGAAAGAAATTTTAATGGGCAAAATATTTGAACAGACACCTCCCCCAAAGAATTCATGCTGACTGCAAATAAACAGATGAAAAGATGTTCAACATCATTAGTCATTAAGGAAATGAAAATTAAAACTGCACTGAGGTACCATGACACACCTATTAAGATGAATAAAATTTTAAAGTTTACCATATCCAATGTCTATAAGAATGTGGAAGAACTAGAACCTCATACACTGCTGATGGAAATGTAAAACACTGCAACCACTTTGGAAAACAGGTGGACAGTTTCTTAAATAAATAAGATTCAGCCATTTTACTCCTAGATATTTACCTAAGAGAAATAAAAGAAACTGTCCACACAAAGTATTATACTTGAATGCTCATAGCAGCTTTATTTGTAATAGTCAAAAAAATCGAAAAAATCCAAATACTGTCAACATGTGAATGAATAAACAAATGGTCCTTTATCCATGTAACAGGCTACTGCTCTACAATACAAAAGAATGAACTATTGGCACAATCATATGGATGAATCTCAAAGTAAGTGTAATAAGTGAAAGAAACTAGACAAAAAGAAGACATATTATATGATCCTATTTACATAAAATTCTAGAAAATACAAAGTAATGTATAGTAACAAAAACCAGACCAGTGGTTGCCTGCGAAACGGGAAAGAGAGTGAGGAAGATGGGGTGTAGCGGGAAGAAAGGATTACAACAAGGCATAAGAAAACTCTTGGGAGTGATGAATATGTTAATTATCTTACTTGTGATATTTCATGGATATATACATAATCTTTAAATATATTGCAGTATAATGTATGTCATTTATATTTCAATAAGGTTGTACTTTAAAAAAGAAAGAAAAGGAAAGAAAGAAAGGGACAGGAAAACTCTCCAAAGACACTGTTAGGGTACCATGTAAGAAGAAATAAACCAAGCTGTCTACTCTTGGCACACACTGAATTTCCTTTTCCTTCCCATATTATCTGTAAATTTATGAACTATCAATGAAACTATGTAGTCTTCATTAATAATATACATGCAAAAGGCAGCAAAACAATTAGCCACTCTTCTCCCTACTTGCCCAGAGAATAACAAGGTCTAATGAGAAGCAAAGCATACGGATTTGATTTCCAATGTTTCCCTTCTCTGGGAGCATGGGCAGGTAAAACACGCTTAGACCTTGGAAAACGCTTGCTTAGTAGGCTTGACTAGGGAACAGATGCATGTTTTTTTTTTTTTTTTTTTGCCACCAACTTCTGCACCAGTTATGTGTTGTCTTGAAGCCTGGATGGCCGGGTCCGTGAAGCAGATGGATCAGTTCTATCCTATTTCTAGTTATATTTGATACTCACTGATAAAATAAACATTTCCTCCTTGCCGAGCATTCTTGTTCACATGTGTTCATTTGGCATTTTACCTGCTTACAAGATGTTCTAGCAACATTGGTGCCAAGTCATAACAGTTCCACTCCAGGAGCCTAGCAGTCTTCAAGATATTATTTAAATCTGCCCCTGATCCTTCCCCAATGATGAAGATGATGATAAAGCTTTAGACTCCCTATAATAAATTTTTGATATTTTTCAGATAAGTTCAGTTTAAGATATTTTAATGAAGATATCAGTTTTGACACCCTCAGTGTACAGTGAAGACCAGCTCGTTCCCATTTTTGTTTCTCCCCTACCGAAGGTGCCAATGGCTTTAATTAAAAGGAAGGGGCTGCTTGCCAACTGGAGCTGCCTCATGTGCTCTGTGAAGCTGCCCACCATAGCTGGTGGGCCAAAGACCCAGGCTCTATCCTGGAGTGTGACTTTTGGCTCCTACCAGAATTCACACCACCTGAAAAGCAGCAGAAGAGAGCCAAGATGTCTGTAGCATGTGGAGCTATGTTCTTGGCACGAGTGCAGTTCAGTTTATATCAGTTAATGTTGTCTATATAGAGTATTTCTGTATATACAAATACGCAGTTCATACAACCTTGTTAGACACAATAATAGTTTGTACTGAAAATTGACCCAGAGCTGAATTCTGCCAGTTATCCCATGATTAATTCACTGTACTGGCATAGAAAACACAGCCTTAGCTGTACCATTGGCTTCAGGTTGAGAATCAGCCTACCAGGAGCTCTACCAGCATGGTCCATCTATTTAATAGAAAGTGAATCTGGAGGTTCTGAATATCTTTCAGACATTCCTAACATACATTAAATGGGAATAAAGCACAGTACAAGCAATGATTCTTCCTAAAATACCATCCCCTGCAGAGCTGTGGGTGCTTTTTTGTCATCCTTAAAAGGTTTAGGATATGTAACCAACCCACGCTCCCTGGATCCTTGGGGCTTCCAGTGTACAAACACACTCCAAGGACCACAGTGTCAACAATGGGCAAATTCCCTGGGATTCCTACCAGCCAAAGGATTTGAAAACAACCAGTTTGTCTTAAGAAATATCATGAGTATAGTGCTACTCAAAACTTGAGCTTTGGTTTCCTATACTTCTTCCCTTTCCAACACTGGTAGTATGAGCTTGCTAAATGTTTCTCCTCAGCCTGAAGGTAAAAGGATTCTTAGAAACTTCCCAGACCAATTTAACATGTCGCCAACCTAAATTTTAGAAACAAAGTCGTATTTTAATAGTTAAAAAAACTATCCAGTTCATATTTACTTGAATTACTGCTGATTTTAGACTAAATTGAAATATTGGATATTTGGTTACTCTTTGTCTCCTACGATTTTTTTTTAATTACATATTTGCCAAGGTGAAAGTTCTCAAGTTTTTTTTTTTTTTTAATATTTGGTGCACTTACTGAGAAAATACCAATTACTATGCTATTACTATGAGGTGCAAGATTAAAACTCTGATTTTTTTCCACTTGTTAAGGAATTGGAAATTTTCCTTGTTGACAAAAGCAATTTTTGAAAGTGAAAATCAAGCAAGAGTTGATGTATTTTACAGAGTATGTGTCTCCAAACAGCTGGCATAAGGGTAGTAAAGTCATATAGTTACAGTTGTGTTCCTTCTTATTCAGGCATTTCCTAATTTATCAAAACAGCTGTTTACATAGTGAAAAGGTTCACACTGGCAGAGTCTAAGAGTTCGTTCTGACTGTTCTTGGAAAGAAGTGAGTGCTGATATAGGCTAGTGGTTGATATAGGCTAGTGAGTGTACAACACAGGTGCCTCTGCTATTCAGTTGTCAAGTATTTTTAACCTCATCCCAGATTATAAACTGTAATTGGTAATAAATTAGTAGCACTTTTTTCTTCCCCCATAGTACCATGTTATACACAGTCACCTTAGAGGATGCTTGTCATGGGCTAGATTGTGAAGGGGAGAAAAAGACAAAATCCTCCCTTGAAAACAGGAAACAGGAACATGACAAGGACATAAGTTGATTCACTGTGGCATTATTACTTCCCCCTATTTCTTAATTTTTTGTTTCTTTCACCTTTTAGACCTTGAGGCTTTCATTGCATTTCTTCATCACAATATAAGAAAATCACAGTCGAGGCTGGTAATAATAACAGGTACCACGAGCTGAACACCTGCTGTGTCTGGTCCTTCATTAGCATTTTGCCCATAAGTCCATACAATCCATCATCTTCACAACAATCCTCCAAGATAAGTATTATTACCCCTATTTTATGCACAAGGAACTTGATGTTCAGAGAGGATAAATTATTTACCAACAGACATACAGAACTAAGTGGCAGAGTGGAGCTTCAAACACAGGACTCTCTTCCTCCAAAGCCAGTGTTGGCTCTATTACACATTATGGTGTTCCTTCTAGAAAAGTTATAAGGGCTATTGAACTTTCCTTGAGAGTCAGCATGTTCACTCCATTTCTGCCACAGCTTGCTTTATGAAGCAACCAGCCATTCCCCACCGTTAAGGGTGAATCTTAATTATTTTCACATGGTTATGTTCGCCAAAATAGCAATAATACCCCCAAGCATGGCTAATCAAGATGTGGCTTGTTTCTCACCAGAAAAAAACAGCTCTGGAATTCAGGATCTAGTGAATTCTTATAAATTGGACTTTCTTATACAGAAACAAGGCATAGTCACTCTTGACAGTTTCCAGTTCTCTGCCTCCTACCAGTTCCTCAGTGTGATTGATCCAGATGTTTGCCTTATGCAATAACAACTTCCTGGTGGCCCCTTCCACATGGGACAGCTAGGTACAACCTACTTGACTGTCCCCACAGATCTCCCACTCTGTTCAGATATGTCACAGTGACCACTTCTCAGTCATAGCAGGACGTACTGGAACTCATGCCTGCTTGCTTTAAACCCACCAATTAGAACTTACCCTGGGAAACCTGTTTGGGTAACACCCTGAACCCCACTAAAGGCTTTGGCCCTTTAGTCCCTCCTTCTCTCTTGCTCTCCACCTGCTAGTTGAGCATGTGTGTCCCAGACCCCACTGGTCCTGCAAGACATATTGCCCTCTTCTCTCTAAAATCGGTAAGTAGTAAAAATCTCTTCTGTTATTTTATGTGTTTGTTGTGCTACCACCTCTGTCTCACTTGACTAACACATCTGAACCTAACTCTCCTTCTGATCGTTGCTGTTCTGGAAGGTGGCTGTCTTGGTAGAGATAAACTGGGCACAGATCAGACAAGAACCACAGTGCATCCGATGGCATAAACAAGTTTTCTAGGAGAGGGACGCCTGGTCACAGGTCAGATACTTAGGTGTTAGGCCATCTGCCAGGATAAAAAAGAATCCTGTGAAAGCCACATTGTAAACATCAACTATGATCACCCCTGGAACCCCATCAGGGCAAGGCTAGAGCTTATAGCCACTCTCCAGAGAAGACCTCAAGACCGAATTAAAAGTAAATACAAGAGAGAATATAGTCTGGAACAGGCCAGACATAGTTGGAAGAGAAAGACAGTTGGATGAAGATAAAGGGGCCAAGTTTTAAAGTTACTGTTACAATGATGGAGACATTTCTCAGGCAATCCTAGAGTTTGTTTTGCTTAAATAAAGTGATGATATAAATTTCTTGGTAAGTCAGGAATAAAACCCTCTGGATTTAGGGCAGGGAGATAGATTCAGAACAGGGATACTTCAGCAAAAACTGTTGTAGCTGAATTCTCTGTTCTCTATCAGTTCTATCTATTGTCTTCAGACTAATTTATAGCTAATATAGTAATACAATTTTTGTCATACTCAAAAGTGTTATTACCAGAAGAAAACAATGTATTTCTGAGTGTTGTGATAAAAGGGTTTTATTTTCACACCAGTGAACTCAGTCATGTGGCTTCTGAGAAGGAAACACCAGAGTTCACTTCCTCCCCTCCTCAAAAGAAAAAAATAATGGGTCCAAAAATTTGGAATCAAAGGCAAGAAATCTCAGAGAAAATAAAACAATTGTGCATGAAGAACCCTAATACAGTTTTGTGTATTTTAAGACAGGACTATAAACTTGCTTTAAGTCTTGTTCTTCGTGTGCTTAAACTATTTCACACAAAGTTCAGAAGCAAGCTTCAACTCCTTTTCCTCTTTTTCATGTGCTTGCCAAACCCTCAAACACACCACATCAGACATGCAGACAAGTGGACGTGATTCCCTGAACACAGTAATTGATAGAGTTTAACAAGGAAGTCTTCCTTTCCTCTTAAAGTGTACAAGTATGTGTTACTAAAAGGAACCATAGCTCTCAGACAGGATAAGACACAGATGGTAAATCTTGAAAGATGAAGAAATGGAAGAAATAGGTCCAATGCAACATAAAACAATAGCTGTGAGTACCAAGCCCTTGTGCTGTCTTAGGCTGTACAAGGGAATCTCTGTGACCTTCCTAACTTAGGATCCCAACAGCCTCTCAATCTTGGCATATGTGGAGACATCTGAGATCACATTATGTCCTGGTATGGTTCCTACAATTATCCACACTCTTCCCTTTACAGGCTCCTTCTTGTATCCTTCTTGTTTCCCTTAGCTCCTTCTAAAGCAGTATTACCCCCACTAGAAGGCAGGAAATGGCATGAAGAACCAGTAGAATTCTATTAATGGAGGTCAAAGTTTTGATAGTGAAAAATGAGAATTAGAAAACAATCTCTTGTGTCCACAGGTTCTGTGGCCCTAATTAATACATATAATGGAGAAATGGATCCCACTTGAGTCCCAGAGCTATTAAAAATCATTCTAAATTATAATTTTTTGACCCAAACTTTTCCAAGCAGTTATTTTATTTGGTAAATCTATTCTTTCTCCAGAACTCTAAGCAATACCTTTGAGTAGGCTGTCTTATGCACATATGCAAGACCACTCACATTTGTGATAAAATGTTGCTGTTATTTATTATAACATCTATCCATTCCAGGAAAAGAAAAAAAAAGCAAAGTAAAAGTTGGAATTTACAAATGATGTTGTGCTTTTCTTTTCATTGGACAAGTTCTAAGATTTTAAAAGAGTGAACAAGGTTTTGCTGCAAGTAATGCATTTATCCAATCTCACTACAAAATGTAGAGCACATAGTGTTCAGGTATGACAGGATTGAAAAAAAAAGAAAGAAGCTATAATTGCACATTTTAGAATTGAGTCCAACTTAAAGTATTTGTGAAGCCTTGATCATTTAAAAACAAATGGTGTCCTTGCTTCAGGGCTTGATTTTTTAAAAATCTATACTACATGAGCCCTTGGAGTATATAGATTAGTTGCCCTTTCCTTATAATATGAAACTACTGTTTCTATTCTATTCTATTCTATTCTATTCTACTCTACTCTATTCTATTCTATTCTATTCTATTCTATTCTACTCTACTCTATTCTATTCTATTCTATTCTATTCTATTCTATTCTATTCTATTCTATTCTATTTCTCAGAGGTTAACAACCACACTGTCACGTGTGGTTGCCTCCCCACCTACTCCTGTACAGGGTTAAGTACCTACTGATTTCTGACTGGGGTTTGGGTTTTTTTTAAGATCAAATGTATTTTATCTGAGAGGTCAGAGTGTGGCAATACAGCTACAGCCTGGGCATTCCCAGCAGGTGGAAGGTAACATCAACACATTTTTGACTACAGAGCCAAGCATGAAGAAAAACTACAATTAGCTTTTGCTGCTTTTCTGCAGAATCTGCATTTGCATTTTAAATTACATTTTGGTGTATTCATTTTCATCTTTCTTTTGGCTTTTAAAGCTTGAACAGAGACTCCTGACAAAAACACTGCCTAAGATTGGCATTTATTAGGGGAAAAAAACACATCCACATGATTTTTTTTCTAAAATCTTCCTTTGAGATTAGTTATTTCAGAAAGTCACGTTGACAGGCAGATGGAGAGAGAGATGCAAGATGGTTTCAGAGATTCTAGGAATCTCAACGCCTGGATTTTCATTTTAACATTTCAATTTCTTACTAGTCAGTAAGTTTCTCTGGCTGACTATATTAAAATGTGTACTACTGTAATATATATTAAACTTGCTCTCCTGGTACATACTGACAATTACACAGTTTATCACACCAATAAGTTTTTTGAAACAGAATCAAATATTTTGTCTCTTAAATCCTTGTAGAGATGCTCTTTCTACAAATATGTTAGGCTCTCTCTATTATCTCTCCTTTTGAGTAGCCTAAATATTATCGATTGGTGATAGCCTTCTCCCAAAGTGGTCACTGGGTGTTAAAATGTAAAGTGAAACAAAAATTCACATAAATCAGATTGTGAGTTTATTCTTCCTTCTTTGAAAGGGGCCATTGACTCCGATATTAAATGATTAACACACTTGACATTCTCTTGGAATCTTCATCCCATGACTTTATGGATGGCTAAACCCCAAAACACCTTACTTTTAATTTTGTTATTAAAGGACAGATGTTAAAAGAAAAAAAAAAAATTAAAGATTGAGTCATGTAACAAGGGAGAATAGAAAAGTAGTACAACCAAACTGTCAGTCTTCTAAAGGAGATATTAACATTAAAATGTACTGTTATGATTGACTCAAGCGGACTTAAAGTTTGATACTGTTGGATATTTCTAATTCTCTACATCTTATTGGTATACCTTATTAGTACATGTCTGAGCAGATCCTAGTCAATATTTCTCCAGCTCTCAATGGCTTTTTGCAATAGTTTCTTGTGGTGCAATAATAATAAAACTTGTTTAGGATTGAAGCACTTTTACATGCATGCATTTAAAAATATTGAATGTAAATAGCACTGAATATAATTAGCATTTGTGAAAAACACAGATAAGACCCTTGTCTCAAAAAGTTTACTTTCCATTTGCCAAAGGGTTGGTAGGAAATAAATGAACAAAATCATTTCAGGGAATTATAAGTGCTATGAAAAATAAAGTACAATGAGGAAGTAGAACGACTTGGGATAGTGAGGCTAATTCAGACGGAGTGATCAGAAAGGTCCATTGATATTGTAACACTTCAGCCCCATGACAAAGACACAAGTATGAAAAGGTCTGGGGTCAGAATTTGGGTAGAGACTGTGACACGTGTCAAGGTGTTGGCACAGGAACCAGCTTGGCATGTTCAGAGAAGCTACAGCAGCTCAGGGGCAGCAAGCAAAAGGGAAAATGGAAGGGGATGAACTCCAAGATAGGGGAAATAATTACACTTTTATGGCAAGAGAGGCTATGAGGCTATCCATTTCTGTGACATATATCCAAACTTAGTGGCTTAAAACAAACATCTTCTTTTGCTCACAATTTAGAGTTCAGCGATATGGGAAAGTTCGGCTGGACATTTATCTCTGATGCAGGTAGTATTACTGAGGCAGCTGAAGCTGCAAAACTAGGTGATTTCGTTCAATGTCTGTTCCCTTGGTGCTCTTTCTTCACATGGCATCTCCTATTCTAGGCATCTTCTACATGGTATGCTCTTCTCACAAGTTGGTATCATGGCTGTCTTGTGGCTGTCTCTAACTACCGTTAGACTTATGTGACGACTGGTTTCCCCCAGAGCAGGCCTTGACCCAAGCTCCAAGCATTCTTATGACCTCTCCTGGAAGTCTCAGAACATCACTCCTGCCACTTTGTCCTTTTTGGTTAATCGTACAAGGCATTAAGGTCAGCCCAGAATCAAAGGGAAGAAAGTCAGGCACTTCTCTTTTCTATGCAAATGTCAAAGAATGTGTGGCCATCTTGAAGCTGCCTCAGACGCCATGGTAGGTAATCTGCATTTTATTCTGAGTGTTATGGGAAGTGGCTGGAGACTTTTCAACATGGAAATTACATGATTTTATTTTTGTTTTTAAAAGTCCATTTTGGCTGCTAGATAGAGAATAAATTGAATGAGGACAAGAGAAGAAGCAGGGTAACCAGTTAGAGGTGATTATAGTTTTCTGCATGGCCTACAATGAAATCGTGGCAGTGGAGACAGAGAAAGTAAATATGGGCTACATCTTAATGGACTTGTAGTTGGTTAGGTTTGGGGGAGAAGAAAAAAACCAGGATGACTCCAAAGGTTTTAATGAGGACTTGGAAGGATTGTGGTACTATTTACTGAGACAGGAAAAAAGGGGTAAAGTTATTTACATGTCTCATATAATTGTCCCAACAGCTCTCTTACGAAGAGGTTCAGTTAGTTATGTGGTAGGCCGTATTATCCTCAATCTTTCCTCAGGTGAGAACAGTGGGGTTCTTAAAGAACAGAAGGAAAAGAGGGAAGGGAGAGGGAAGGAGAGGGGCAGGAGGGGGAGAGGGAATAAAGAAAGTCTTTCCTAAAACACTTAACTAGATAATGGGAGTACTGGTCTATAATAAGTTCTGTTATCTAGCCAAAACATCTTCCCATTATACAACATAGTTAACTGCCAATCATTAGTATAACAAGCTGAGTTTTAAATCGTCTATTCTTATTATAAACCTACTCAAAGAATGTTTCCCTCTGGGTAAAATAGGAACAATGAAGATGAACACAAGGTAAAGATATGTTCTTAGTCATTACAGAACTTAAACAGTAGAACAACTAAACCTTTTTAAGGTTCTCAACATTTAGATCTAATTGATTTGGATTTTATGTCTGATAAACATCACCTTCTAGAGATGAAATTTTAAATTGAGAAAAGTGAACAGAGGGGGTTGGAAGTTCTAGTTCTTATTTTTTCTGCCTTTGGCTTAATTAAGTTTATCAGATTTTCTTAAACTCTGTGCTTTAATTTTTCTCATCAAAACATTTCTTTTATTAACCATATTCTCAATTCCTTCACTTGTCTGTGAGTCAGCCCTCATAAGGACAGGTGCACTTGTCTCCCACCCATTCTCATGCCTCCTTTCACACCCATTAACTCATCTTACATATATAATAAGGAAAATGCTGGGGAGAAAGTTTTTATAGACCTCAAGAAAACAACTTATCATTGTTGTGACAAATTCTTCAAGAACATTAATTTTAAATTTTAATTTTATTCCAATATTAGCCTATTACCAAATCTTTTTAAATCCAAGATAACCCAGTATAACTCTTTGATTGTAGGTAGAGTCCTTTTCACTGCTGTGAACCACATTATTCAGTATGCAGCACTTCGAATTTTGTCAAAGTAATCATGATGTATGAAAACTCGCAACATGGTAAAAACAACAAATATTCTATGAAAATCTTAGTCACCAAGACTGTCCGGGACCTTTATTGCAATAACATAAGTATTAGTCAAATTTTCATAACCACTGATAATTATTTTTATCTCTCATATACTTGCTTGATATTGAATTGTTTGCCACTGGGGGTGCTTTCCATCTGGTGAGGGCCTGAGACATTGTGCAAATCAAACACACACACACACACACACACACACCCCCCACATCTAAACACCTTTCTTCCACTCTTAGCAATGCCCCTGTACCCATGTGTTAATATTGATTGGGCCTGTTTCCATTCTGGGGGAGTATGGAAGTCAAGGAGTGTTACTGAATAATCATTTGGTGATGTGTTTCAAATTGTATTTTCCTCAACAGATATAAGTCAGAACTGATGGTTACCTTTTTACCAGTAGTCTTCTATTGGATCTCAAATTTGTGCTATATATAGATAAGGATGAAAGTAGTTCTAAACAGAGAAAACCAAACCATTTCTCTCCTACTTTATTTGGGAACAAATTTAACTAACTTGGAAATGCTTAAAGGCAGGTCTGCTGAATGTCTAAATACACTTTCTAAAACTACGAGGTTTAATTACAATTTCTGGGAAATTATAGCAAAACACCTTTGGATTTCAGTGTAACCAAAATTTCATCAGACATTCCACTATTGTCATTATTCTCAAAATTCAAATGAAATAACCAATGTTCTAAAATGTAAAATTCCAAATGTATTTTCTTTCCCCTCAAAACCCATCTTTCTCTTTCAGACATCACAAATTCTGTTAAAGACATTACCATTCTCATTTCCTGCCAGGTTTGGACCCTCAATTCCCTCACTTGAATGTAAGTCAGCCTCACGAGGACAGTTACATTTGCCCCCCGCCCATTCTCATGCCTATGACCACTCCTTTCACACCCGTTAACTCATCTCACACAGCCTCTCTGCATAGTACAATTCTGAAATAAAATTTCATTGTGTTACAGTATGTAAATATTCTTTCAGTTTTTACTTATTAATTATCAAACAGTTAAAAGCCCCTAATCTGGCTTTCCAGAACAGGGCCACCTCTGGGGTATATGCAGTCCTGGGTGCAAATCTTTTTATGCAGAGTCCCTGTCTATACAATTATTTTGATCAAAAATGTATTCAGAATCCGTAGTCCTATGTGAGGTAGAGTAATATATTGATGGAGATTTAAAACAATGGGCAGAGGAGAGGGACTTACATATTTGTTTATCACATTTGGGGCAGGTGAAGATTCTTCATAGGGTCCTGGCACCATCTCTTCCTGCTCAGGTCTGAAAAACATCTTGTCATGTTCGTTTAATGGTGACAGCTCCTCATTTTGTGCTAGCAGAGTTAATTCTCCACTTCTTATTTTTACTTTTGACATTCCAGAAATTGCTGCCAGTTTCTGACCTAATTAGAGTTCAAAAATACTCATGTTTTTCTTATTTTTTCCACTGAGAGAAGAAAGTAGCAATGCTGTTATAACTCACAATACCAAGGCTCTTTGGAGTCAGTATTGATACAATTTAATTCTTCCTGCCTCTGCAGTTTCCTAAATTTATTATTTATACAATGATGGTTACAACATCACTTACAATGCTTCCTCAACCATCAAGCCACCTGTGAACACTGGTTCCCAGTGAGTCTTCCCAAGGTTGTTAATGTGCCTCATGATGATGACCACAATGCAAGTCTTACCCAGAATTTGCAGGAAAATGTTAATAACAATTTATTTTCTGGCCATGTTAAATTTACTGTTCAGGCTTTTATTGCATAAATGTGCATAATACATCTTTCATCCATAGTTCTTCTTAAATTCTTGATATCAGTCCATTCCTGGCATGTGCTGTTTTTCAGTGTTGACCCTATCCCTGTCTCCCATACACCACTACTATGGGGAAAACAGGAGAGGGGCCTATAGGTAAAAATAATAATAATAATAATAATAATAATAATAAAACTGTACTATTTATGTAAGAAATATCCATCCTTCATTCAGCATGGTGTATGACCAGCTGAAAGAACATTACGTTACTGCATCAATTGTAGGCAAGAGAGGCCATGATTCAGAAGCCTTTACTAAGGCATACATTCTGATAAATGCAACTTTAGATCTCAGTCCTGCATTTAGGATGAATTCATCCCTGAATAAAACACCTTGGTGAATGCATGTGGAGTATTTAAACAAACATAAAAGAGGGGGATGGAATTCAACCCTTCATTCTTAATTGTGTAAGTTCCTCAAAAACCATCTAGTGTTTTCTTTTCAAAGACACATCTACTAATACGTTGTAGTAATGAATTGTAGTAAAACCATTTTTTTATCTATCTGGATTGCTTATAATCCGACTCCTGTACCCTTGTTTTTCCCATGACTACACTGATCTTCACTTGAATGAAAACCAAACAGTGATCTGGTTTCACCTTCTGGATTAACTGACTCATTAATGATTATGACAGCAGCTGCTGATGTTCTGGGTCAGGCTGACCTGTTTAACTATGCGTAAATCTATTACGATGTTGTTATCTTTCAGGATAGCATGGAACATGGTTACAAAAGGTGTCTGGAAAAATGTCAGACGGAGTCTGAGTTTTCAAGGAAGCTGGTTGTTTTCCCTCAGTTTCTAACACCCATTCTGAACTATGAGAGCAGGAATACTGTATATTTAAATGCATCTGTTGTACAACTGCTGAGTTCAGAGTACTCTAGCAAGGGGTGGGTAATCACACAGATGGTGTGCTTCACGACCAAAACCACTTGCTGTAGATGCCACATTCAGAGAGAACATGTAAATACTTGGCACAGTTGTGAGAGTTTTCAGAGGTGTTATATTCATTTAGAGAGTTACAGCTTTGATGGTGACAGCTTCTCATTTTGGGCTAGCAAGATTAATTCTTCCTTTCTTATTTTTACTCTTGACATTCCAGAAATTGCCACAATTTCCTGATCTAACTTGAGTTCAAAGAGTTGTGTTTTTCTTATTTCCCCCTTATTTAAAGAGGATTACTGTATCAACAAGAATGGTGACGCAGAAGGACTGGGTGACCAGGAGTATACTGGCCACATGCCACAGTGGAGTTTTCAGGGCTCCATTGTGTGCCTTCCCACATTCCAATAAATACCACCAACAGCCAATGGTATTGTTTTTTATTGCCTTTTACCCCAAACTTACTATAAAAAAGGAGCATTAAGTTTTTAAATGTCTATTTCCTCTGAGCATTCACTTGCCCACGCACCTATTTATTGAATAGACTAACAATTGAAAGCTTGCTCAGTATAAAATATAATTGGTCTCCAGATCTTTCTCCAGGATCTGAACCTTCAAGCAAAAGCTGTGTCAAAGCAAAAAAGCTGGGGAAGGGGCACGATTGAGAAAGTCTAGAAGAGACAAGGGATGACGTATACCTGAAGGAGGGGAGAAGATAAAGGACAGCACAAAGTGGCACTGGAGTCTGAGAGAAGTGACTGACAATCGAGATATGGTGTGGCAAAATATAGGTCAGGTTCAGGACACTATTCTCAGAAAGTTCATTTCTGAGCATGCAATTTATATGGCTTATGGTCTTTCCTACATATATGGGTGTGGCTGCCTAAAGGAGCAACACAGGGTTGGACACCAGGCAAAGATTAAAATGACGCAGTAGCCCTCCTAAATAAACCCACAGTCTAGGCAAGAATATATACCAACAAACACATATCATCAAATACTACCAAATAAGAAAATAAAGAGAATTAGAAACAATAGTGTAATCGAAATGTAGAGGAGTGGGTTAATAATTCATTGAGTTGATAACTTCAGGTTTTATGAAGGAAATCACATTTATATTGGGTCTTATGGGATGAGATGTATGTCAGTCCAAGGAAAGAGGAGGAAGAGAAAAAAGCACAAAGTTTCCAATGTTCATTCCTCTTAATTCTACAGCACATAGAATAGTGACTGGCACCAACAACATTTATTGAATGAATGAAGATGATGGTTTGATGAAACTTAGCAACATAAGGCTCAAACTTCAAGAACAAACTTGAAGTTTGCAACATCATACCACAGACTGCATTCAAATGAAAAAAAAAGTGTAGACAGACAGTACATAGGCCAAGTGTGGTGGCTCACACCTATAATCACAGCACTTTGGAAGGCCAAGGCAGGAGGATCACTTGAGCCCAGGAGTTCGAGACTAGCTTGAGCAACATGGCGAGACCCTGTCTCTACTAAAAATACAAAAATTAGCCAGGTGCGGTGGTGGGTGCATGTAGTCTTAGCTACTTGGGAGACTTAGGTGGAAGAATGGCTTGAGTTCAGGAGGTCAAGGCTATGGTGAGCTGTGTTCACAGCACTGTGCTCCAGACTGAGTGACAAAGCAAGAACTTGTTGAAAGAAAGAAAAAAGAAGGAGGGAAGGAGAGAAGAGGAAGGGAGGGAGGGAGGATCAGTTCATTTTCATGCTGCTGATAAAGACATGTCTAAGACTGGACAATTTACAAAAGAAAGAGGTTTAATTGGACTTACAGTTCCATGTGGCTGGGAAAGCCTCATGATCATGGCAGAAGGCAAGGAGGAGCAAAGGCATATCTTAAATGGATGTGCAGGAAAGACATACCCCCATAATGCAATCACCTCCATAATGCAAGTTCCTCCCACGACATGTGGGGATTATAGGAGTTACAATTCAAGATGAGATTTGGGTGGGGACACAGCCAAACCATATCAGAAGGGAAGGAGGGAGGAAGGGAGGAAAAAGAAAGGAAGGCAGGCAAGCAGGCACAGTACACAATTAATGAACAAAAAACAATATGGGAAAGAAAACTAAAAAGAAATGAGCTTAGGCAAAGGAAAAACTAGGTTAGGGAAATAGTATAAGTCAGAAAAGAAACTTGCATTAAAAATAAAATTAGTTTGATTTTTTTAGTACGATTTTAAATTTTTTTCATTTATATATTTTCTATAGAAAAGTTAGAAAAACAAAGCAGAACAAAAAAACACACTAATTCCAACAGCTAGCGTCAATTACCCAGACACAACCACCACTACTACTTTTGTTCTTAAGACATTTATGATATTTAAATGAAAAATAGGCTAATATTTATCTGTAATGTACTTTTCTCTCCTTAGTAGTATATTGTGAAGAAAGATTACTAAGAAAGTAAAAGGAATTAGAAACAATTCTCATTTGATTTAGTACAATTTTCTGAATTATCTAAGATGATGGGAAATTTCTAGAAGTAAGTAATTTCTAGTTAACTTTTCCTGAAATATTTTTAAAGACACATTCGTTATTCAACTAACAGTGACTTAAATCAATAATAATTATCATTATAAAAGTAGTAAACTCTTAAAATGAGAAGGCTGGAGGGTGGCAGCAGCACCCATGTAGTAGCTCCCTGGAGTCATCAGAGGCCCAGGCTCTTTTTCTTTGTCCTCATTCTCCATCTATAACATGTTGGCTTGCTCCCTCAAGGCCCCAGGATGTCTGTCCCAGTTTGTCTTCATGTTTAAACTTGTGGCAACAAAATATAAGGGAGGTGTGACATTAACTTTTCTGTTCCTTTGATCAGACAAGCGAAAGGCTTCTCAAGAGTCCCTCCTGACTACCCAGCAGGTAAACCTACTTCTAATTGTTGAGAACTAGGTCACATGACCAATTTTAACTGCAAAAGAGGCAGGGAAATTGAGAACACAATTATCAAGACTTACTGTTATCAACTGTGAGCCATTGCTTGGGGGTGAACCTGTAGTGTCACCAAACAAAAATTGGGTTCTGTTAACAAGGAAGGAGAGGAAAATGGACATTAGATAACCAACTTGCCTGACAGACATAGTAATAAGAACTATGACAGTTACTGAAACCCACCTAACAACCTCACGAGTATATGTCAAATACTTCCTATTCTGGAGGGAAGGCCCCTGCTCCACCTCCTCTGGAAATAATTTGCCTAATTACCAAAATGCACACAGTTCTTCTTGCTCCCTGACATCTTATTTCACTGACCTCACAGACGTGGACAGGCAGTAACGCACAAGCTTCCCTCTCAGTTGTACCGTCAATATTTATGGTCCCGTATTTTTCTTTGGGCTTCTTCTATCCTCCACAGCAGGCAGCTCGTGGGCCAAATATCGTCTGGTACTAATTTTTTGTAAGGTTTTATCATAATAGACATACTAATTCATTTAGATAATCTTTGCAGCTGCTTCACACTTGTTGGGACAGAGACCATGTGACCTCCAAAGTCAAAAATATTTTGGGTCTGGCCCTTTAGAGAGAAAAGTTTGTCAACTATCTACATGTACTTCAATTTTCTGATGGTAAGGTCCCACCTTGCATTTCTCTCGTATCTACATGAGCACATCTCGGGGGAGACAGGAAGCACTCAACAAATAGCTTCTCACCAATGGAAATGGAAGGATTGATAGGCTAAGAAACTCTGGCATAGTAAGTTACATATAGCTGGTGCTTCATGAAAGTTTGTTGAATGAATTCAGGAATTAACTAAGTAATTGGCTAAGTAAGGCAAAATGCTCCAATACTTAGAGTGTGGGTTGTGGATCCAAACTTCCAATATTCAAATGCTGTGTGTCCTAGGCAATAAACCTAACCTCTCTGTGCCTCAGATTTCTCCTGAATAAAACAAACAATAAAACACACACCCACACACACAAGATTGAACAGACTCTAGACTATTTAGAAGAATGTCTGGCACAGAATAAACACTCAAAAAATACTAGCTATGAAGAATATTATGGAGAACAGTTATTTTTATATAGGGTATTATTTTTATTTTTCCTTTCTTTGTGGCACAGTTTGAACCCATTCTGTAAAAAGGTATGGACAGGATCAAGAGCAGTTTCTGTCTTTTCTTGGTGACACTAAATCACGTTTGAACCAAAAGAAGGTTTGAGGTAGATGTCACAGGACATCCAAGGACATAATTGCTAGTGACAGGGTCAGAGAATAAACTAGCACACATTGAGGAGGGGAACCAAAAAGTCACAAGCATGTCAACACAACACGACTGAACTATGCTTCTGCTGATGAGAAGTGTCAGTGCCACAGACGTCAGGTGAATGGCAGGGGAGCTCTTTCATTGAACTGTCAATTAATGAAGTGGTGAGAAATTAGCAGGCCCTGTAATTTACACGCTAATTCTCCCTAATGCCACCTGGGGGCTTCCTGCAGGCAGAGGAGCAGAGGAGTGGAAAATGGTGTCGTCCAGCCAGCAGCAAGCCTGTGCTGCTATTCTATCTTTGCCAAGCAACACAGCAGACCAGCTTGTTTCCATTCACCATTCAGGGAACAGTTGGCAGACTTCCCCCAGAATGTGGGCAAGCCTCAGCTATAAGAGCAAAATGAAGACAAAGAAAATAATTTTAAGTCTTATACCTTTTTGCATTTTTTGTATGCTCTCTAAAAGTTGACTCAGCGGGCAACCCTCTACCTTTTCCTCAACCCTGACATCTCCCTCTCACCAAAAGCATAAGTCATATAAAATTGGTTGCCGTAACCAATGCTCCCCTTGAAACAAAACTCAGAAATAAAATGGGTGATACATTGCTATCACTGTACTTTCATCATTATTTAAAGGAGTTAAAAAAAAAAAAAAGTTTTAACAAATGTGGCTGTGACCACCAACCTCCTCCCTGGACTCTCGTTACAAACATAGCAACAGTTCTCACCCCAAAATCACACACTAAGGGAAAACAGGAAAGGACCCTCATGTGCTGGCATCTTTCAGGCAAGAGGCCAAGTCCACACTGAGGAAACAGTATATGAGTGGATATAGAACCGCTTCCCATATTATAAACATTTCCTTGGACATCCTCTGCACTGCCAAATGAATAATGCTGTATTTTAGTTATCCCTGGTAAGCTAGGGCTGATTTTAAGACCATTAGAAAAGGGGAGACTGTTACAGTCTTCTTGGTTTCTCTAGGGTCACAGTGTAATTGTGTGGTGGGAGAAAGGGGGCCCTAGGGATGGCGTGACAGTCACTTCTCATTACCTCCCACTTGGTTCATTATGTCTGTAGACAGCGATTGCCCATGTGTGGATACTTCCATTACACAGAAGGATGTAATATGCTGTAGAACTTGCACAGCTTTCGGAAAGGGAAAAAGATGTTTATTCCAGGCACATACCTATGTTGTTTCCACAGGCCATGCCACAGCAATGGAAAGTGACATAAGGAATAGATTAATGGTAATCAATACAGAAAAACCAGGCCCCACGTGTGCTTACACCTGGTGGGATATTTATATGTGTATATCACTAACATATAGCACTTTACACAAAAGGTAAAACCCTCACTCACAAATCTACCAAATGTTACTTTAGTAAGCAGATTCACTCACTTAACCGCACCATATACAGGCTTATTTGTGTCATCTCTCTGGACTGGCATTTACTTTATTCTCATTCACAATCTCTCTCTCTGTGTGTGTGTGTGTGCATGTGTGTGTGTCTCTCACACACAAAGACTTTCTCGTTTGCAAGGATAAGTCATAGACACCATGAAATATAGAAATACCATTTCATATTTTTTCTTAGGTGTAAAAAGCTGCAACTAGATTATAAACTAAGGGTAGTTGACAAGAGAGAAAACAAATATAGACAATTATAGAATGTTAGAATCAGGAATAAATATTAGAGATTATGTATAACAGAAGTGCTCAGACTTTTTCTTTAAAGAAAAAAAAAAACAAAAAACACCTCTCCCCAAAAGCTAATGAGTTACCTAAAAAGAGATGTTCATGATGGAATAAATCTGTGATGCTACATACGTTAGCCTGCTCTCGGGAACACACGATGATGTCAGCGTATTAAATGTTCTGTGAACTCCTGTTACTTAAAAACCCATTTAATTCAGTATTACCTTATTTTATTATTTTAATGAACACTATTTTTCTAACTGCAATCTTACCAACATCATGTGGAACAATTATACTACAGCAGGGGAATCCTGTTCTGTTATAGTCTCATCACTTTTGGCAGTTTTTTATGAACTGATAATTCTCTAATTTTAGCATGCATTTGAGTCACTTGGAGATCTAATCCTTAACAATCACTCAGTAAACTGGATAGGGCTGGGGAATTGGAATATAGTACTTAGCAAGTGTTCCTAATACAGGGGCCTTATAAGTCTACTTTGAGAAACACCAATCCACACGTGTGCTCACTGTCTGAATTCATCAAGAATTGAACCACACATTCTTACCAAGAGAACTTCACAGTTAACAGGTTGAAAGTCCGTAGCTTTGAGTCTGGAGGTTGACAAAGTTTGTCTGGAATTACAAGGGCTTTTGAATATGAAAATGAGTGTACACCTCTATAGATTTACCAAAACTAATGGTCCCTTTAACCTTTACACCCATCTTTAAGAGTGCATCTCTTTCATTATGAGACACGTCCACTCACTTGCTTCACTAATCCAGCTTTGTTCATTTATTCACACAATTATTTGCAAAGCATCCTCTATGTGTCAGACACTGGCTGAAACACTGGGAATAACTGAACACAAGTGACAAAAATCCTTGCCCTTGTTAGAAGGAGAGAGACAACAAAATAGAAACATAATAATAGTAAATGTTATGGTAATTTAGAGTTAGAAAGTGGTGTTATGAAAAGATGGAGCAGGCTAAGCAGGATCACCGTGTGAATGGGCGGGGGGTGTAACAGAACTGTAATTTTTGTAAAGGACAGTAGAACTATTACTCAATGAAAAGTGACATATGAACAAAATTTAAAGAAAATAAGGGAGGAAGCCTGTTAGGTATGTAGAGTAAGAGTTCAGGCTTAAAGAACAGCCAGTGCAAAGGGAGCTGCCTCCTGTGGATAAGGAGCCATGGGAGGGTGAGTGGAGGCGAGAATTGGGAAGGGAGAGGAGGCGGCAAGCACCAGATCTGTCAGGGCTTTGACTTTTACCTCGAGAGAAATGAGAAGCTACTGCAGCATTCTGAGTAGAGAAATGAGGTTATCTGACAACTATTTTTTCTTTCTTTTTTTTTTTTTGAGACGGAGTCTTGCTCTCTTGCCCAGGCTGGAGTGCAGTGGCCTGATTTCGGCTCACTGCGACCTCCACCTCCCGGGTTCACGCCATTCTCCTGCCTCAGCCTCTGGAGTAGCTGGGACTACAGGCTCCCGCCATCACACTTGGCTAATTTTTTGTATTTTTAGTAGAGATGGGGTTTCACCGTGTTAGCCAGGATGGTTTCGATCTCCTGTCCTCGTGATCCGCCCACCTCGGCCACCCAAAGTGCTGGGATTACAGGTGTGAGCCACCAAGCCCTGCCGACAACATTTTTAAAGGATCTGAATTTATTCAGAATTTCTTAAATGTTGATTGGGTTTCTAGTCTTATGCCAGCCACTGGGCTTGGGGCCAGGTATACAAAGATGAACTCTACAGTGTCCTTGCCCTCGGAGCACTCAGAGTCCCTAGGCCTCTGCTACAGGTTATTGCAGGTCAAAATGTGAACATTTAAAAATCCATTGTCCTTGCCACTTAGATAACCAGACCTCAGATAACTGCCCAGTGTTTACTTCAGATACTCAGCATCTACACATCTCCCTGTCCTGGGACTCCAGCAGGAAGTCCTCAGGTCAGATCAGTAAGGATGTTCAGGTGCTCAGCTCTGCCCTAAACATACCATGTGGCCCTTGATGAGACATTAGTTCCTTATTTTTCTTGGCTTTTCTGTCTGTTTACACAATTTTCCGCCAAAGTATGTTTTTTAGGTCTGATGAGATAACCAGCCCTGAGAGCTTGAGGGTGTAATGGAAAACTGACAATTTTAATTTTCCCTCAAATTATCATACTCTAAAATAAATAGAGTTGAGTAACTTCTCCAGTTATTCTTTCTGGCAGCACTGCTTCAGCTGAAGACAGTCTACAAGTTGGCAGGCCAGAAGTGATGAGAAAATGATCTTAGTTCTTAGAGATAAAACCTGCTAGTTATGAACAACTGAAATTCTGAGAGAGGGTCTTCTGGGGAAAAGCCATTTGCAGCAATAATCTCCTTTTAGAATTTTAACACGCTTGCCTCCTGCTAAATCCTTTGTGTTGAGGAAGGATGTGAAAAGTCACATTTACTTTCAGTCCCAAATGCAATTCTAAATGATCGCATTTGGCTTGCTCCCCTCACCTGTCAGTCATCAATATTTAAGAGATGAAACCTCTGTTCTGAAGAAATGGAAAATAAAATGACAGAGCTTATGGAATGTTGTTCAGTAATCCAGAATTACTATCAGGGCTGTGTTTGCTTTCAGTGTGCATATATAGCCTTTATGAAGAGCAACACTATTTTTTATCAAATGTTTATGATGTAACCTCACAGAAATCAGGGAAATTGGGGAATTTGGCAAGCAATTGGGAACAGAGAAATGCAATACAATGCTATTTCAGCCTGAGGTCTACTTCGGAGCTAAGCTACTCCAGATGTTTTTCTTTTGTCTTCATTTAATGGGTCTTCTAAATACGATGACTTAGTATCAGCCAAGGCAGCAAAATTTACAACGTACTAATTAATAGCAAGATGCTTAGCTAAGCGATTCTGTCTCTCAGTATGTAATTATATTTTTAGGGCTTTAATTTTTTTTCCTCTTACCTTCCTTCTGCCAGATTTTACCAGAGGAATAAGGGAGTATTAAGAACATACAAAAAATCTCATGTGGCTGAAGCATGATTAATTTTACTTAAGCAATAAGAAATAAGCTACACTACTTAGCCATAGTTATAGTAGTTGCATCAGTTATGAACTCCAGGGAGCAAGAATAGCAACTTACAAAGGATAACTACAGGTGATAGCTCTACATATAGGGCTTATTCTCACCATTATCGCCATTATTTACCAACTTATCTTTTAAAATTAGAGGCAAAATTAGTTCTTTTTGCCTGTTCAGACTCCTGAACTTCAAATTATAAGTAAAACATGTTGCTGCACCTGCCCTGCCAATCCCCAGCCCTGCATCAATCCAACTGTTAACTTTCTCAACTCCTGCTTCCAGGCAGCTGAGCATGGGCAGAGAAAAATCACATAACTCCATTTACTGGCACTCTGACAAATCTATGTTCTCCAGCATCAGCTGGGCCCTCTGTGCTACTGGCGGTCCTTTTATTTCTCCCCAGTCAGCTCAGTTTCAGATTTCCCTTACAGCTGTTCCAAACTATTAACATGCTCTACAATCCCCTCATTCTAAGCAGATGACCTTGCTCATATATCACAGACAAAACAGAGCTCCTCTTCTTCCCCTCCGTCAGCAAACTGACCCATGAGGACACCTAGCTTCTCCCTCCCTTTCTTCTAAGTCAAAGAAGAGTAATCTCTTCAAATCCCTGAAGTTAGAGAATATTGGACACCATCTCCTCAGGCATCTTCAGGGACCTCATTACATCAGGCATGTCCCCTCACACTTTGGTGTCTTTAATCTATCACTCTCTGAACTCTGCCTTCTACATTTCAGTCTACACATTGGCTCAGCTTTTTCCTTGTCACCATGTGTGAGCATGCATGTGTGCAAACGCACACACACAAACACAAAGAGAAGCACAATTCTTTAATCATTTCAGCCTCTCACTCATGCTGCAAATTGTCTTGTATAGCAATTATCTGTTTACATGGCAGTTTTCAACTGGTCCAGTGGTTTTTAATCGTTGTCGTGTCACAGATCCCTTGAAAATCTGATTAAAGAAACGGATCTTCTCCTCAGAGACATGAGCATACTGACATAGACACACACACACACACACACACACAAATGTACATTATACAATTCCAGGTTGCTCACGGACCCCCTCTAGGAGATGTTACTGTCACTCATTCATATTTCCAGTTCTACTCCTCTTCCGGGCACACTGGAGAATGACACTTCCTTGCCAACTTGAGATAAGTCACAGCTTTGGCCAATGAAGTGTGAGTAGAAGTTTTCAGAACCTTTAAGAGCCTGTACGCAATTTGCCACACTTTCTTTTTTTGCTTTGTCACCAAAACTGCTGTGTTCCAGATAGTGACTACTCTGTCTGCGTGGGTCCTGCAGAGAGGAGGATGCAGAGCACAGCACTTAGCCAACCTGCAATGGACACGTAGAGTGAGTGAGAAATGAACCTAGTGGTTTAGAGCATCTGGGATTGGGGGATGGTCGATTACTGTTGCAGGACTTAGGCTGTCCTGCTGCATAGTAGAGCACTCTCCGCCTGATATAAAATAATCTATGTCGGAAAGATCCTATTCAGGGGAGTTTAAGCTTTCCCCCTTCCTTTTCTTAATGAAGTTCCTTTCACCTCATATTGCTGCATTTCGTTCTCTTTACCTAGAAGAATCTTTCCCTGGTTCTTCCCAGGACTCATCCTTCAAATCTCAGCTCATGTGTTACCTTCTCACAGAGGTCCTTCTTGACCTCTTTCCTACCCTTACCCCAGCCCCAGTCACTATGATTCACTCCAACCATTTTGTTTTTTCACAAACTGCATCACAGTCTGTAACAATCTTATTTATTTTCTCTTACTCTTCAGTTCTGAATTCACAATACAGAATTTTTGCTATCAAAAATGATTCATAAATAATGTCATGCTACTTTCGTTTATGAACTTAAGAAAATGAAATGCATTCAAAATATGGAACTTTTTCATTTAAATATGATAAAAATAGAACATGAATGTTCTATAGCAAGTCACATATTTTACATTTTTAAAAACTACGTTAGTAAAAACACTCTAACTAAATATATTGGACAGATGTCCAAATGTTTGGATGTGCATCAAGAACAAACCACTGAACCTTGGTATTTACCCAGTCACCATTAAGAGGTCAACTTGACATTTTGGTTTCTTTTCAGATAGTTGTGGCCAACAGCTCTTACAACCTTTGATCCCATCCCAGTTAAATAGTAGTTTTTGTTACTCATTGATATACAGTTTTTGTTTTCTGTGTTTTTTAAAATTTTACTCAGTATATGCACCAAATGGTCTTCCTTTACCATGACAGCCAGGATTAATCATGATGTTTCAGAAACTATTAAGGGGCTAACCCTTTGTTCTGCATCCAGGGATATAGCTAATAATATCTTGTCACAGAGTAAATAATCAATTCATACTTGTTAAATTAATGAATGAAATCAGTATTATAAAATTACCACATACCTCTTTCATTTGACTTTAATATATATAACTAATGACAATAAAAGATAGTAACTGTTCTAATTTTAAGAACCAAAGTTTTAGCCTTATTAGTTTTACCTGTCTACAAACATGTTTATTGCCTAAGAATTTCAGATACGTAGAACTTAAAATCAACATATAAGTTTTCTATTTTCATTGCCTTTGTGTTAAACCATACTGACATTTGAGAAGAAATTCAGAAGCTATGATACTGTTCTTCCAGAGTATAACAGATTTGGAAAATATTCTCTAGAAATCTATCTCTTCAAATATTAAATTACAAAAGAAGAAAGCTTTAGGATTCTCTTAATTAGTTATTAGAATAGGATAGAAAGTCTTGATGAGAGCAACCAAACAAAATGTTTTAAAACTGCTATAGAAATAAGCTTGACTTAGAAACAAAATTAAGTTTATTTTTGTTTTTTTTCTTAAGCTTTATTGTTTTCTTTAAATTTTCTGTGTGGTAGTGTGTATTGCCAAATAGTGTCTCTTAAAATGTTGCCTTATCTCTTACACTAAATGTGTAAGTGGTAGGTAATAGGTACATTTTTCAACCTATCTTTTACAAAAATTCTCACATGCAATTTAAAAATAACATGAACTTTCAGGATGGGGTTAGGTGTTTTTTCTCTTTTTAGATTGTCTTCTTTCAATTAACTAATTTTTAAAAAGTGATTATCTGTGATCTGCTATCCTGTTTTAAGAGAATATGAGTAATTAGATAGTACTTAATATCTATAACATTGGACATGAAGATGTGTGTGCACACACGTGTATATGTGTAGGGTAGAGGGCTTTTAAAAATAATTTTGCATACAATGAAGGACATTTCTCAATTCCTCATCACTGCAAAACAACCTTCAAATAAAAATTACAAATGATTCTTTTCTGCTCTAGAAAATTTCAACCAAACACATAACTTTCACAGAAATAGTTGCTATAGAAATGCAAAGGGGACAAATAACACTGAATTATGCTATCAAAAAATTGCAACTAAAGTCAGGCAGTATCAAGGTTTATGTTTAATAATGCTGACTGTATGTATTCTTGACTTTGTGTATACTCTAAATCGAATGTTCTGAGTCCCAAATTGGAAGGTACTTCGCTACCAAAAATAAGATATCTAAATGAAAATATTTTAGCATGCTTTCCAGATTAGGAAATCAGTACATGCCAAGAAAGGTTCATTTGTACAAAAATGGTAAAATTTAATAAGTAATGGATTCAAATAATGCCAATTACTTTTCTTCATTTCATACAAAATTTCATTTTTAATAATATACCAAGGTAATGAATGCTGTTTATGACTTATTAAATGTACATAGTACTGCAGCTTATTAATATCCTGTGAACTGTAAAAAGCCAAATATATTTACAGTAGTATTGGTCACAAAAATAGTGGGGAAACTTTACAATTGTGAGAATGTGCAAATGTTCTCACTATGGCAGTATTGACCCAGACAACCACTGAGTATGTGTCCCCTCAAATGCCTCAAAATTCTGGAAGGCTCATTGTGAAACACGTCAGTGCACAGTATTTCAAAATTTCAGCACATACAAAATGTCACTGTATGAAGTGAAGAAAAGTTATATTTCCTGTACAAAATTTGTAGACACCTTGGCTCACAAGAATAAATGCTGCTTCAGGTTTTGACATGTCTTTCATTTAATTTGCTAATATACTTATTTTGAAATAGTGTTCTATGATAGCATTTAGGGTAACATAAACCTTTATGTTTATTAATGAAAAGAAGGTCATAGGATAAATCTCCTAAAAATGTTTGCCTCTGTTTTTAGCTTGTTTGGAGATTATACTTTAAATACTGAATTGCCACCAAATCCTCTGGTAAATGTGAAGGTAGTGCTCAAACTCTTGCAGCCTTTGATCTTGTCAATTAGTTTTATATGAGAGAAAAAGTTTTATCAGTCAACTGCAACCTTACCATTTTAGGAAGAAGTGATTTTAGAAGATTCAGACCTCCTATGTTCTAAAACCAAAATAGCCCCATTGTTAAAAATAAGACACAGATATAGATCAGATAGTTGTGGCCAACAGCTCTTCCCACCTTTGTCCTTAAGCCAGTTAAATAGTCATAAGTAGTTGATTTTTATATTCGTGCTATGAATATAAAATTTATACCCACAATATAACATTTAACCTATTCGTGTTAAAAAACTTAACTCCTAGTTACCAATATTATCAATAGAATCTGCTCAAGAGAATAAAAAGAGGGAGGAGAGAGAGAAAAAGAAAGAATCCTCTCAGAAATATGATAGAACATTAGTCACCTCTCTACACCTTCCTCTCTGAAAATATCAATCCTATGATTTCAATAGCCTTCTATTTTACCTGGCTTTAGCAAGATTATAATCAAAATTTTATCTGAATCCACCTATTACCTAAGTGAGGTTTTCAGATTCAGTTTGGAAGAATGGAAGAGCATGGATTATGTTGTTGAATAGGCAAAAGTTCAAAGCAAAGCTCCAACATGTGCAGTCAATCTTGGTCAAGATGTAACCCTTCTGTTTTTTCATTTACAAAATCAAAAGACACTCATCACATAATAATCTGAATTTTGTATCAATGCTCAATTGAAATTATCTTCATGAAGATCATCCATACTCTTTTAATTTTAAAATTTCATAAATATTTAGTTCTGATTATATTTTACCTCTTGAAATATGATTCTTTATCATTTCACAATTCTTAAAAGTGTTCTTTTAAAGCGTTTAAAGTGTTTTTAAAGTGTTCTTTAATTCTAATTTGGTTTCTGTGACCTATCCTTTTCTGCCTTTTTTGTTTTCCATTCTGAGGGTTTATTTTCACTCTTTTGCAGACTCTGCTCTCTCTGCTGTTCATTAAACAACCTCTGTGTTCTTCTCCCTCTGAACTGTTTTCCCAAAATATTTTATCCACTATTCCTCCCGCCTCATGGCTTCAACCATCACCTATAAGCTGATGATTGCCCTATATGTGCCTGCTTTCCACATCTCTGTCCCAAGCTCTTGCCTATTGGACAAATTCACTGGGTTGTTCTGAGTGCCATCCAAAACTCCACCCACTTCAACCCAAGATAGAAAGCTGGAACACATCCCAGACTCCTTACCCTACCTCATTTTGCTCTCATATCCCACTAGTGATAGCTTATGGATTCTACCTCTAAAATATGTATTTCTTCTTATTTCTGCCACTGCCATAGTTCAGTTCCTCTGAGCAGATCAATGGAATAGCCTCCGTATTATTCAGAGTCATCTCAGTGTTGTAATAAAGAATGTTTGTGGCAAATGCTGGAATCAAAATCTCAGTGGTTCAGCACAATAAACATATATTCCTTGTTCATGTCACAATCCAGCACAGGTTGGTTGGACAGGATCTGCTTCATTCAGGTGACCAGGCTTCTTCCATCTCGTGGTTACACCACCTCCTATTAGCTTAGAATTTCCCCCGGACCCTTGTATCTAGCAGGCAGCTGAGCAGAGGGAGAGCGGAGTTTGTTATGCGCTTGCTCTGTATACAGTGGTGGCGCAGGGACAGCATAACTGCAATTAAAACTCCATTCAGAAAAAAGGAATCAGAGGATGTACATGTTCACTAGGCCACTATAATTCTACAATCCTGTTTGGCAGGCCTCGTGATATCCCCTGGCCTGGGGAGATGATAAATTTGTGGATTAAATTTTAATTCTGCTCTCTGGAAATAAGTCTTTTGTCTTTTTCTTGCTGACCCTCAAGCCTTTCCCTTTAGAAGTTCTTATTGTTTATTTATTCCTTTTGGACACAGCTGAAATGAGTGTAGCCAAAGCAAAAAGGTGATTTTATAGGTCAAACAATCAAAGGTGTTTTAATCGGATATTTTGGATTTCTTGACAATACAAGTTCTTCGAAATCTTGGTAGGCTTCTGTTGTATTTGCTTCCTTGTACAATTCTCAGATCTTTTCTCTTTTCTCTTTTCTCTCCCTCTCTCCAGGTCTCTTTGTCCATTAATCGGATCTGTAGCTAAGTCATATTGTTCAGCTAAAAAGTCTTTCTGGGCCTTGTGGTTCTGTGTGGGATCTAGAAGCAGATGGATTTCCACCATCATTCACTCAAGTCTGGATATTTTCTATTGTTTTCCATCTGGCTTGGAAACTAGCCATTTCTTTCTGAGTTCATCTCTTTCTTGAAACACCTTACCAAAGGAAGCCAATAAGAGCTATGACACAGTAACACTGTGGTTCTTTTAAAACAAACCCCCGCAAGCAGCAGTTTTCAAAGTGTAATCTGCAAAATTCTGGAAATCCCGAAGACACTTTTAGTGGATCCATGAGGTCAAAATTATTTTCATAATAATATTAAGATGTATTTGTTTTTTCCACTGTATTGACATTTGCACCAACGGTGCCAAAGCAATGGTGAGTAAAACTGTTGGTGCTTGTATTAGTCTGTTATCATGTTGCTAATAAAGACATACCTAAGACCAGGTAATTTATAAAGAACTGAAGTTTAATAGACTCACAGTTCCACATGACTGGGGAGGCCTCACAATCATGGCAGAAAGCAAGGAGGAGCAAGTCACATCTTACAGTCTTACACAGATGGCAACAGACAAGAAAAAGAGCTTCTGCAGGGGACTTCCTCTTTATAAAACCGTCAGACCTCATGAGACTTATTCACTGTCATGAGAAACATTCACCCTCATCATTCAGTTACCTCTCACTAGGTCCCTCCCATGACGTGTGGGCATTGTGGGAGCTACAACTGAAGATGAGATTTGGGTGGGGACACAGCCAAACGTTATCGGTTCTTTAGCATAAATCAAGGCAAAATTACCATATTGTATCATATCATTTTATTATGTCATTGCATCACTTTCATCACCATGATCTCACAGGTTTAAACACTTTTGCTTAAGAATACCCTGATGAAACAGGTAAAAATTACGCATTTTATTAAAGCTCAACACTTGAGTTATAAACCTTTTAAGTATTCTGTGGGACCACAAGGAAAGAACACAAAGCACTTCTGCTGCATACCCAAGTACAATGGTTGTCTTGAGGAAAAGCAATGTGTGATTGTTTGAGCTGCAAACTGAACTTGTCTCTTTTTTGTGGAATACCATTTTTGCTTGAAAGAACAAGTGATAAACAAAATATGGTTATTCATACTTGGATATTTGGCAGTCATTTTCTTGAAAATAAGTGAAGTGAGCCTGTCACTTGAAGGCAAACAACCTGACAGTATTTGGTGCCAATGATAAAATCTGAGCTTTCAAGTGAAAATTAGAATTTTGGAAAACTTGTATCCACTACTATCAGCTTGACAGCTTCTGAATACTTAAAGAATTTTTATGAGATCCATGGTGATATTAACAAATGTTATTTTTAAAAATATTACATAATGAAATGTGCCTATTACATAACTCAGTGAAATAATATTTTCCAAATAATCAATACAAGATAGTATAAAATCATGCATAAATTTAAAGTGGATTTAATGTACTAGAGTGTGAAAAGTTTATTGATATGGTTTCAGTTCCACACTGCAATATACTTTTATAAAATTATCACTTTTGAGTCATGATATAATACAAAAGAATGTCAACAATTATCTGAAAAGACTATTAAAATATTCCTTCAAAAGAAGGAGTATTGTTCTTCCAACAAGAAATACCTACACATCTATATGGGACTAGATCTTCTTCACTTATTTCAACTAAGACAACATATCACAACAGAATGGATGAAGAAGCAAATAAGAGTCTAAATGTCCTCTATTAAGCTAGACAATATAGAGTTTTGCAAAAATGTAAAACAATGCTGTTCTTTTTACTATTTATTTTGCAAATACAATTATCCTAAAAATATGTTATTTGCAGAGAAAATAAAATTTTTATACACTTTTGGTGGGAACGTAAACTAGTACAACCACTATGAAGAAGAGTATGGAGGTTCCTCCAAAAACTAAAATAGAACTACCATATGATCCAGCAATCCCACTACTGGGCATTTATCCAAAGGAAAGGAAGTCAGTGTATCAAAAAGACATCTGTACCTCCCTGTTTGTTACAACACTATTTACAAGAGCCAAGATACAGAATCAGCCTAGGTGTCCAACAACAGATGAATGGATAAAGATAATGTGGTATATATATATATGTATGTGTATATACATATATATATATATACACACACAAACAATGGAATACTATTCAGCCATGAAAGAGAATGAAATCCTGTCACTCTCACCAACATCGGTGGAACTGGAAGCCATTATGTTAAGTGAAATAAAACACTTTCTGGTGCTGACCAGAAGGTTGAATACTACATGTTCTCACTTATATGTTGAAAGTAAAAACTAAGTTGATCTCACAGAAGTAAAATGGAAAACAGAGTATACTGTTAGCTGGAAGAGGAGGTGGAGAGGGGATAAAGAGAGATTCATTAAAAGATATAAAATTATAGCTAGATAGGATAAGTAGGTTCTTTGTGTTCTATACCACTGTAGAATGACTATGGTTAACAATAATATATAGTTTCAAATAACTAAGAGGAGGATATTGAATGTTTCCAACACAAATAAATGATAAACGTTTGAGATGATGGATATGATAATTACCCTGATCTGATCACTTTCTATGTAGCAAAACATCACTATGTATACCACAAATATATCCATTATATGACAATTTTAATTTTCTTTAATGTTATTTATATTAACATGATACTTACTATTTTCAAATCATTATTTTTTAAATGTTTATTTCAATTTTAAATGGTAATTTTTGCTAGATATAACCTATAAACAATAGCTTTTTATGGTCCTCAATAGTTTGTAAAAGGGTAAAACAGCCCTGAGAATAAAAAGTTTGAGAATTACTGTCCTAGAGATGGATCAGCAAAATATGGCCTGCATATAAAAAATAGCTCATTGCCTGTTTTATAAATAAAGTTGTTTTAGAACACAGCCACAACCATTTGCTTACCTGTTGTCATGGTTGCTTTCATGTTGTAATAGCAGAGTTGAATAATTGCAACAGAGATAGAATTACTCCCAAGGCCAACTCCTAAAATACTTACTATCTGGCCTTTTACAGAAAGAGTTTGCTGATCCTTGCCCTAGAGCTTTGGTTCTCAATCCTAGCTGTGAAATAATACTAATGTCCCCTTCCCCTCAGCACATACACAGAAACCATTTAATTAAATCAGAATCTCTGGGAGTGGTCTTTGAGTAGGAATAAGTTTTTTAAATTCCTCAGGTGATTTTCAAATGCAGCCAAGGTTAAGAATCACTGTGTTAAACTGTAGAGATCCTTAGGCATAATGTCTGCCTTCCAAGTTATTCCAGACAGCAACTTACCAAAAAATGTTCCCCTTTATAACACACTTTATTTCCAGCCCCTAATAGAAGGGTCCTGCCCATGGACCAAACACTAAGTCAATGCCACCTGCACTGATTTGTATTTTTGTTATATCATCAACACCCTATCACGACATTCAAATTCCAAGGTCAGGTTAGAGTGTTTGCTCTGGCAAATACTTTGCAAATTTCAGTGGCTTAACACAAGAAAAGCTTTATTTCTCATGCAAATCAGCTGCAATGTGCTTGGTAGGGATCTCTGCTCCTCTTAGGGTTCTTGCTGCTTCTGGCTAGAGACCCTGCCATCCCTCAGTGCCTCCAAGTACTATGCCAAATCCCTCTACATTCAACCAGCAGAAGAGAGAAAAGAAAAAGCATGGAGGACTGCATGAGAAGTGTTTTAGGAGCCTGGATAAAGCACACATTAAATCCTATTGCACAGAGCTTTGTCATATTAGTCACAACAATACAAAAAAGGGGCCAGGCATAGTGGCTCACACCTGTAATACCAGCACTTTGGGAGGCCAAGGCAGGCATATTGCCTGAGGTCAGGAATTCGAGACCAGCCTGTCTAACATGGTGAAACCCTATCTCTATTAAAAATACAAAAAAATTAGCCAGGCGTGGTGGCACACACCTGTAGTCCCAGTTACTCGAGAGGCTGAGGCAGGAGAATCACTTGAACTGGAGAGGCAGAGGTTGCAGTGAGTTGAGATCATGCTACTGCTCTCCAGGCTAGGTGACAGAGCAAGACTCTGTCCCCACCTCCCAAAAAAAAAAAAAAAAATTCAGTCTACCTCTCTAACAAAGAGGAAAGCAAAACGGTTTGGTGAACTGGGAACTGGCTTTATCCCTTCATACACTCTTGCATTACTAGTCTCCTATATGGAGCACCCCTCAGGCCCCTTGAGGTAGGTAGAATAACAGCCTATCAGAGATGTCCACATCCTATTCCCCAGAACCAGTGAATATGTTTTATGGAAAAAAATGAACTTCTGCAGATGTGATTAAAGTTAAGGACCTTAATATGAGGAGATTATCCTGGATTATTCAGGTAGCCTCAATCTAATCACATGAGCATTTAAAATCAAATAACATTTCTGGTCTGTGGTTAGAGACATGTGAAGATGGAAGACTGGTCAGAGAGACGCAACGTGGCTGGAGAAAGATGGAGGAAGAGAGCCAAGAACCAAGAAAAATGGGCAGCCTCTAAAACTGGGAAAGGCAAAGAAAGGGATTTTGTAGCCTCCAGCCTCCAGAAAGGAATACAGTACTGCCCATACCTTGACTTCAGTGCAGTGAGACCTGTGCTGGATGTCAAACCTAAAGAACTATAAGATAAATTGATATTTTAAGTCACTAACTTTGTGGCAGTTTGTTAAAGCAGTCATTGAAACCATACACCTCTCTCTTCCATGTTTGTCCTGCTGTCAGTGACAGTCCTAAAATTCAAATGTTAATGGGTTATTCCTTTCCTCAAATTCCTTCAATTGCTCCTAACTCATTCACTTAATAAAAACACCCTAAGCAACTACAATGTGCCAGACAGTCTCCCAGCCCTCTGGATTGCCACTTGAGTGAGGCAGGCATGGTTGCTGCTGTACTGGAGATTAGCAGATAGCAACTACAAGACACAACTTAAAACTCTTTCGCATACCTTCAGTGCCTGCATGAGCTAACTCCAAACCACCTGCATAACATCATCTCTTGGCTCTTCTGTCAAGAAAAAAAAAAAAAAAGCCATAAGACTTCTAACATAACGAACTCATTAAACTTCTAAGATTCCACAGTATTTCATGGCACTTTTTAGGACACTCCTGGCCACAGTATGAAACTTTGTTCTGCCCTCCCAACTCTGTGTCCATGTGGAAAACAGTGACCTCTCTCTTAAGAGTTATCTCAAACATCACTCCAGAGAAATAAGTCCATGCCTAGATTCCCTCCTGTATTTCTCATTGCAGAGTTTATACATCCAATTTTGTATTTATTTCACTGAATTACAATTGTCCCTTTCCCCACCTTCATTATGGCTTTTAACAGATTTAGAGAGAAGTTCCTAGTAAATTTACTTTTAAATAAAGGTTGAGAGTTCTCTTTCATTCATTCATTCATTCTCTCAAAATAAGTTCATTAGAACACATAATTTGCCAGAACTTAATCTGCAGGAAGATAGATCGTATCATTAAAAAAACCCCAAAATAGGAAAACATGAATAAGCTTGTAACCACCCCCCTTTTATCCAATAGAGTTTCCAACATGTATCTACCATTCATTTCAAAGATCATGCTTTCTAGAGAAACAAAATGGTGAGGAACTCTGAGAAGGCTATGTAATAATCATCACACTCAATATGGCTATAAAACTAGGATTCTGCATGTTCCTCATTTACCAAACCCCTGAAATTTACTAAAACCATGTGTAATTTAACTGTATAGTTATATTATAAGGTGTATAGTAACTGTAATTTCAACATAGACCTACAACAAATACTCCACCAGTGGATTAAGTTTATATGGATTACATCATTTAGATAGGCAAATTCCATATGCCTGTAAGAACTGGCAGAAAAAGCAGCCTTTTTGTGAGCATTTGAAGTGTAAGACATGAAAATTATATTGTGAAACTATTTTGTTGTAATTGACTATTAACTTTTTCTTGAAAAATAAGATCCTGGTCTGTCTCAAACAGTGACACATTTTCATGGAACAGTCAAGCACTCTGCAAAATTCACATCCTACTTAGTTAAGTGGACAAGAATCATCCCCATAAATTATTAAATTCCCTCACGTCTGGATACTCTATGTTAACCACAGTGAACATTAATATATTTTATTCAGTAATATATGTTATATATGAATGGTGATATGCTAAATAATTTACTGTTTATAGAGAACACTTTGATAAATTATTACTGTCACTATTGCAGAAATTAAGCCATTCTTTAGAGCCTAATTTTAATACATTTTCAAGCATTTCTTGAGCAGTAATTATTTTGTATCTATTATGTGTAAGGTGCAGAAGGAGATTTTTTTTTTGAAAGAAATAAAAGTATCACTTGTAAAATAATTACCAGTTGGTGGGTAGAGAAAAAATTTACTTTGACCAGAATAAAATTTATTCTGACCACAGGCACAAAATTTTTAATGTGCAAATCCAAGCTGTCAATACATGAAGTTTCCCTGAACCTTTTCACTTCTCTTTTGGTAAGAACTCTCATCCAGCATCTAGCAGGCATTGGATTCCTACCGGCCCTGTGGTTTAGTTTTCCTACACAGTGAATATTAATAGTAATTAGTTATTGTCCTCATCATCACTTCCCAGCATGCTATTAGTTTTCCAGTGGGCATTGATTCTGCAATATGGAGTCTAACCTTCTAACCACTATGGCACAGACTAACCAGGGAATCATCCCCTAGGAAAACATTGACCTCTAAGTCAATGATCATTAAAAACAACCAATACACTGTGAAGCTTGACAAATCACAGTGGGACTAGGTACCCAACAAATTGCAATCATGAAGTCACAATTATCCAGCAATTAGGTTTACAGCTGTATCCACCCTTTAAATAATCAAGTCTACAAATGTGCCCACACTTCTTTCTGCAGAACTTAATCTGGAAGGTTTCTAAAGCTTTCTTTTTTATGCAGGTTCCTATAAGAAACTGCATCTGAGTGAAGTAATAATGACAAACCTTATGAAGCAGAAAGAACAGTAATTCATTTACTTAACATAAGCCTAATTTTTAAAAGGGGAGAATCATTGTCAAGCTCTATTTCCAAATGGAATATGCTCTGAGTCATCATAAAAATTTGGCTGCCAGAAGAGTATCTAGTTTAGTAAATAATGAAGGTGAATGTCCAATGTTTTTGGAATGATTTCAGCAACAGGTAACAAACAGGAAGCCTGACTACAGTGGCTTAAAAAAAATGAGAAGTGTTTTTCTCCCATAATGAGAAATCCAGAGTTTAGCAGTTCTGGGTTGGTTCAGCAGATCAATGATGCCAAAGACTCTGAGATCACTTTACTTTGTCCTCATAATTACAAAAAAACTGTTGTGGCTTCTACAATTATATCCCCTTTCCAACAAGAAGAAAGAGGATGTAGCAAGGAGAATGGGTGGTACCAATATTTGAAAGTAAAAATTTTATTAGGAAGCTCCCAGAAAACTTCTGTGTATGTTTCTTTGAATATAATTTTGCCCCAGAGCCAGTCCTGGCAGAAAGGTGGCTGGAGAGAAGAGATGCAGAGAGAAGACAAAGAGCAGTTTTTGACATTCAGAAACTGCAGCTATATAGCTAGGCCTTGATGTGAAAAGCTAGCTGTGTTCATAAATAGGCCTTGATGATATCCTGTTGAACATAAACAAGCTTCAAAATCACCAACATCAGTGACCATGATGAACTGAACAAAAAAGGACCACTCTATAACCTTGTCTAAGCACATAAACAAGGTCATTGTGCAAACCAGAAAAATATCAAGCACCTTCATAGCTGGCTAATATGAGTAGCTGCTGCTTCTTTCCCAGTTTAATCTTTAGCCTCACTTTATTTTTCCCATCTTATGGATAAGATTTTTAAAATAAGCAATCATATATATACCCCCAATTCCTGATAGAATCCAATTCAGAGCAAAGCCACTTTCTTAAGCTCTCCCCGAAAACCACCTGAGACCAGATCCTGTAATAAGCCTTCTAAACACCCTTTTACTGAAATGTCCCACGTTTCCCATGGTGTGTTGTCTCTTTTCTTGCATCTATTAATAAGTAAGACTTGCTTGATTACAGGTCTGTCCCTGGTGGGCTTTAGCTGGATAACATTAACAACAGATGGGATCAACCAAACAACAGTATTTGTCACACCTTGGTTTCATTCTAGTCTATTTATAATTAAAATGATGTGCCTTAATATGGCGTGCTTCAAAATCCTTAGCTAGAAAAGTAGCCATGGTATCACTGAACAGAGCATATGATGAATAATCAGGATAAAGACTCTAGTCCACTCTGCCCAATTAACTAGTTAAGTGACCCTGGGCGAGTCATTTAAAAGGAGAGGAACCAACCTCACAATGATCCAAAGAACTAACTAACACTCATAGGTCTGAGAAATGGCGCAAAACTAAAAGTTCCAAGAAATTAAGTACATTTTCCTTCTATTTACATTTTTAAGTGGCAGAAGCAGGATTTGAACCCGGGTGGAGTCTAAAAGCTTTCCATTGTACCACATTGCCTCACTGGGCCCCAGCTTCCTCTATGAACTGACTAGGTTGGTGAACCAGAACTGTAATGGCCCTTTTCATTCACCAAAGATTCTGCATGACGATTAATAATATTTATATTTACTCTTTTTTAGTCCCAAGTCTGTAGATGAAAGGTGCAAGACTAATTTGAGGTAATGTGCATTTATGGAGTTCTGATTTTTAGGAGGCCTTTTCTACACAGCATAAATCATAGATTTGAGCTATGATTTGAACCTCCAAGTCAAATCGATTTTCAGTTCCTTGTAATTTAAAATATGACTAATTTACTTAAGGAATTGTATGAGATGCTATACCAAGAAGGACTGAAGAAGTAAAGCCTTAAGTAGGGAAAGCAAGTGACATATTCTTTATCTATATTCAATGCTAAATTTTAATACTTCTGCACACATTTGGGATCCTTTTCAAATAATAGACAAATACATACAAGAAATGAATTTATCCAATCACACAAATGATAAGGACAAATATAAAATTGTATCCATTCTACTAACAATTTAGTAAATATTTTTTAAAGAAATAAGCAGTGTAAAGGATTTGTGGAAATATGCACTGAAGAATCAGAGAAAGAAATATTGTCCTTTAACTTTCTTTTGGAAGGCAGTATAGAACATGTATGAAACACTAGGATTTTTGCATATCATATTCGACCCACAAATTCATCCTATACAAAATCATAGCTGTGTAGAGAGCCACAAAATTGTTTGTAGAAATATTCAGAGTGGATGAAAATTAGTAAAAAGCTAAAAGGTTAGAAATTTATTTTTACCAGAGTGAAATTTATTTACTACTAATAATTATTTATTATTCTAAGAAGAATGGTTTAATAAACTATGATTTATTTATACAATGAAAATCTGTGCAAGTATTAAAAAATGAAATGAAAAGGCATTAAGCAACATAGGCAAATGTTCAAAATGCATTACTAGGTTAAAAAATGTAAATTAAAAATATGTGATTGTGTTGTTGTTTTTTACGTGTGTGTATATGGGAGTAAATGAATTTTTAAAAAGAGAAATATACTGAGTAGTTATCTTTGACTGGTGAGACCATAGGTGGTTTTATTTTCTTCTTTTTATTTATCTACATTTTCCAAATTCTCTACCTTTATAATAATAAAAAATATACTAAGTGAAATTTTAAAACAAATGCTAATATATGTCAGTCAATAACAAATATACCGTTGAGTATTTCAATACTAAATTCACTTGTCCTTTAAAATAAACAAATGACTCTGGATAAAAGACAAATATTCTCTATGAAGTAAACCTAGCTCACAGATGCTACACAACAAAGGGCCATCTTTGTTCTGTCAACCATGAATGTCCTTTTCTTTAGAGGTTTGTTTTTCAAATAATTGTTTTAATTATCTTCTCTACTTTATAATTTGGAAATCTAGCTTAAAAGGAATAGTGTATGTATAAACAAATTCTAAGAAACAAAATGATCAAAATAAGTATTGTTTATGTTATAAAAATTTTTCTTGTGGTATTACCCACATGAACTCCTGAGTGTTGTAAAGGCAGTTTGTTTACTTAACACGTTGTATATGGGAGTATACAACGTGTTAAGTAGTGTAGTGTTACTTTTTGTAAGCAAATGTAATGTTGCCAATCAACAATTGTGCAAATGATCTTTGGAAAAAGATAGTGTCAAAGGAGGAGGTTGTTTTTGGGTCTGTTTTCTTTAGGCATTTTTCTCTTAAACATAGGAAGGATTTTCAAAAATCACCATCAGAAAAAACCTGTGCCTTATTTAACTGCCACATTGATGATAGAAATTTAAATGCCACTGAAAAGAGAAGTTGAATAATTTACCAGCACAGAAAACATTACAATAGCTACCTTGTGTTGGTTGCCTACTGTTACTTATGTTCTTTAATGTTTATTACTTTATTTAAACCCCACAGACATCTGCAAAGCAAATACGATTACCACTGTTTTGCAGATGAAGAAAATGAAGCTCAGGAAGTTTAAATAATTTGAAAACTTTGAAAGTTTAAATAACTTGAATAAAATAGCCATAAAAATAAGCAGGATTTGAACACAGGTCTCAGACTCCAGTCCTATGTTCTGTTCTGTTCATTTTGTACACTATGGGACTGGATTCTAGATGTGTCTGTTTTTCTCATTTGTTTCATATTGAGCACCTTAGAAAATGTGTCTTCTCACATTTATAATATGAACTAATGTGAAGTTATTCAAATGCATGATTCTGAAAACCTTGAATGATTTAGGAAATAATGCACAATATAGTTTTGTATGTGACCAATGAGTATCACCATGTCACTGGTATCTTCTTCTTCCACAACTTGAGATATAGTGTTACTCTGCAGAAAAATTTCAAAGTACAATTTCAAGTTTTCCAGTATTTTTTTTAATTCTTTGCCCCAGTATATCCAATTACTCCACAATGTTTCTTCTGTACAGAGGATCAACACTGTTTGATTTCATATTGGTAATAGATCCAAAACTAAATGTCCCCTCTTAGGCTGGAGGTCTACATGACTGCTCTCAATTCTGGTTGTTCCAGATCCTCCTTCTGTGTCACTGTTTTGTGTTCAATGCTGAAGACTAGGTGTCCATGCCTGACATAACCTAAAGGTGCCTCTTGAATGGATCACATTTGGCTTTTCCTTATGTCCTTGCTCACTATCATGGCTACCACTAGAGCCAGGGCAACCCACAGAGATGGACTTGAAGTGAGAAATCCACTCTGACCTTTGCCAGAACATCCAGCTCAGATTTTGGCCAAGGTAAGGAGTTCTTAACTGTGTCAAATCTGTCTTGAACTCCCAAAGTTGCATCTCTTTGCATTCACAGATACATCCACTTCTATTAGGCAAACACGTTACCAAAATAATATGGTTT
Organism: Trachypithecus francoisi; assembly: GCF_009764315.1. NCBI lineage: Eukaryota > Metazoa > Chordata > Mammalia > Primates > Cercopithecidae > Trachypithecus > Trachypithecus francoisi. The sequence goes on from NW_022681454.1 coordinate 101,329,546, forward strand.
AGTCAGATTCCAAGTAAAGCTATTTGTAGAACCAGAAGGAAATTTTCCTTGATGCATTTTTCTATTCACCGGTTGTGCTTAGTCACATCCTCTTAATGTATTCTTTATCATATCTGCATTTTTTTGCACTTTATTGACATCTTGACTAGGTCAACATTACCCAATCTATCCTGTAGGTTTTAATAACTTTTAAGCTAAAAAGAAAAAAAAAAATCTTAAAGTCGGGGTTTCTTTCTTAAAAGTCTCTCCTGTATAGTATCTCCTATGTAACATCCATGTAAACAGGCTGCCCAACTTTCCTCTGCCAAAAATCTAAGCTCCATGTACCAAAGACATGCCAGGGGGTGTCATTTGGTTGCCTCTGTCTTGGATCCCTGAGCCCAGGGAACTTGCATAATAATATCCTGTTCCAAAGCTATATTGTCTTAGTCAGTTTGATCTGCTTTTTAAACAAAAATACATTACACTGGGTGGCTTAAGCAACGGAACCCACAAAACCCAGTTCCATGCCATAAACACAAGTTACTCTACAGCTTTCCTTGAGGGAAAAAATAACAATCTTAATAAGTACTGCTATAATAAATTATATTATGTAGATATTAACTTATATATAATCTATTTTAAGAATAAAATAGAATAAACTATTGGTTTAAAGGCGAGTATCCAATCTTTTGGCTTCCCTGAGCTGTATTGTAAGAATAAGAATTATCTTGGGCCACACACAAAATACACTAGCATTAGCGATAACTGATGAGCTAAAAAAGAAAAAAAAATCTCATAATGTTTTAAGGAAATTTACGAATTTGTGTTGGGGAACATTCAAAGCTGTCCTGGGTCACACATGTGGTCTGTGGGCTGAAGGTTGGATAAGCTTAGTTTAAAAAAGGAAGTACGTTAATACTTTCAGGCTAAAAAGATATCATACAGAAAATTTTATTTGTGCTAGAAGAGATCAGAAGCTACAAGAGCATATGGAAAAAATGATAGGCAGGAACTGCTCAGAACAAAGACTGCATGAGGACCTACTGGCCCTGATACTGTTACACATTTTCTCATCTTCTACAGGAAAGATTTAGGCAGAAAGACTGTAAATATTATATTTCTGTTTGATTAAAAAACTGGTCCTGCTTAAAGTATTTCTGAAGATTTCCTCCTGAAAAAAAATCAATAATAACAACAACAATAATAACAACAACCTCTTTCTTCTTTTCTTTGGTCAATTTGGAGATACATTTCATTTATATTTGTGCCAAAGAAAGGTTCTTCTTCCTTTGTCTTTTGTTTTAATTAGGGGAAAAATGTTCTTATGAACTTTACATTATATCATCTTATCTCGGTTGGCCAGAATCCCATTGAAACTTGTATAGGTTTTAAATTTCTTTACTTTTACTCCCTGTAGAGAAGCCATATTTTGCTACACTCAAAAAAATTTATTGCCAAAGATTGATGACTCCTTACATGGAAAATTTAAATGCACACACTGTCTGCACTTTTAGACTGTTTCAAATAGTATATTTAATTTTACATTGACTTCTCTAAAATCATCTAATGATTTATTTTAACCTCTTTTATGCAGAAGACATTCTGATAACAAAATGTGTAAATTATTCAAGAGAAGGAAAACATGTTACTATCATTAAAAATTCTTATTTCTAAACAAAACATGATTACAATTTAGTCCTTACTTCTTTACTTGTATTTTAATTGTTTTTTAAAAAAACCTTTTGTTTATAAACTAACACACTGTAGGAAAGTAGGGAAAAATAGCCTAACCCTTACTATTACAATGAATTTTTTTTAAGACCTGTAAACTGCTAGCCATTCCTGAATCCCAGTGGCGGGGATGGGGGTGGTGGTAGAGAGACTTAAAAACAACAAAACAAACACATCAGCCACACTAAAATAAGAATTGCTTGAAGGACCTTCATTTCTTTTTTTAAATTTAAGCTTTTCTACTCCACCTATTCCCATTGTGGTGATAGAAATAATAAAGCCTTAAAGTCAAAAATTAATATATTACAACAGATTTGAGAGCAAAACACTGGAACTAGTCAGACAACTTTCTGTAATCGAAACCCACAACAAAGAGAAATTAAACTTCCTATAATTTTATAAATTACAGAAGGAATACCTGTAATCACCCTCATAAATGATGACCAAAATATTTGCCCTTAAGGAATTGGAATACATTTGAAGGGAGGCTGCCTTGTTTGCCATGCTGAAAAAAAGAAGGCATGTTGACACACAGGAAAATAGTAGTGCATTTTGGATAGCACCAAGAAAAAGCATTTTAAAGAAATCTGATAAACAGGACATGGATGTTTTCTATGAGGAGATTCAACAAGCCCAACTAAACAAGAAGCTGCCTGTGACAAGCAAAACTACCCCTACACACACGCGCGCGCACACACACACACACACCCTCCACCTTTTCAACCAGTCCCTCAAGCGCACTAGCTAGCAGATAATCACCTAGAGCAAACCAGGTGTGATGTGTATTTTCGTGTAGATCAAGACTGAACCATCCCACCTGCCTCCCACCCTCAGCAGAAGACAGTTCTACAGGCTCTAGAAACCACAGAATGCCAGCATCTAGACAACTGGCAGAGTTTCCAAATGTTAATCCCATCATAAAAGAAGAACATCATTTCAGTCCAGCTAAATTAGACATATAAGATGATGGAACTGGCATGCATTACTCCTGTAACCAGTTATCCAAAATAAATGGGCTCATTTATATAGCGCTTTGCTATTTAAGAGCTATTTGAAGGCAGGCAAGCTTAAAGTATAAGTTAGAACATGTTATGTCAAGCAACTTAGAGAATCTCATAACTAATGTTATTTTTACCCTGAATGTACAGTTCACATTCATTATTCCAGGTAGAAGCTTCATCAGCATCCCCTAGCACATTATGAATTCCTAATCCAAGACTCTCCCATCTATAAGCAATGTGTTTCTCCTTTTTGCTGTAAATGATATATGGACTCCAGAGAGCAAAGTTTCTCTGTAACACATCATTCCTAAAAGGCTCTTCCCACCTCCATCCCCAGTAGTAAGCAAATTCTTTGCAGAGTTTTCATTTACCTACTTGAATACAAAGATGATTTAAAAATCTTTATGTTTATTATACAATCATAATGGATCAACACCCTTCATAAAGAATCCAGTGCTCTTCAAAACAGAAGTAACTTACTTGGTGCAGCTACAAATATCTTAGTATCTTTTTAAGGGAAAGTATCATCAAATAGAACTATTCTCAGAGTAGGCCCATTAAACCAGTCACAAGATACAGAACACAGGTAAATACTGTTCTTAATTGACCGGACTACATTCTGTAACTCAATTGATTACTTTCTAAAACTATATAGGTCCTTAAAATAGTGTATCGTTTTATTTTGTCACCTAGTACTTAAAAGCAGTGTTAGAAAGTGCATTGAGTAAAAAGTGAGCAATTGAAATTCTACAGCTACGAGCCGCTCCATCTTTATTTTTTTCTTTTGTCAAATATTGTATGATTCTAGAAGCTAAAACAGTTCCTACAAATGCCTACCCAGAAAGGAGAAGCAAGCAAAGGAAAGAAGGGAGGGAGGAAGGAAGCATGGAGGGAGAGAGAAAGACACCATGTACTTGATCCTGCTATATAATACTTGAAGGTTCTCACTGTGGTTTTATTCTGTCTTTGAATCTCTAACAACCCAACAGCCACCATTAGTCACAAAAACACATCTGTGTTTAAAAGCTATCCACAGAAAAATTGAAATGAGTGATCTATATATCACAGAAACAAAAGGAGATATATATATATATAAAATATATATATAATATATATATCTCCTTTTTCTATACTATTATATATAATAGAGAAAAGCCTCAAAATAAGAAATTAGGTTATCATACACAAAACTTAGATATCCAGGCCAGGCCAGGCATGGTAGCTCATGTCTAAATCCCAGTACTTTAGGAGGCCAAGGCTGGATGATCACTTGAGGCCAGGAGTTCAAGACCATCCTGGGTAACATAGTAAGATCTTATCTCTACAAAAAAAAATACAAAAATTACCTGGGCATGCTGGCACGCACCTGTCGTCCTAGTTACTCAGGAAGCTTAGGCAGGAAAACCACTTGAGCATAGGAGTTTGAGGCTGCAGCAAGCTATGTTCATGCCACTGTACTCCTGCTTAGGTGACAGAGTGAGACTCTGTGGAAAGAAAGAAAAGGAAAGAGAAAAGAGAAAGAGAGAAAGAGAAAGAAAGAAATAGAAAGAGAAAGGAAAGGGAAAGGGAAGGAAGAGAAAGAGAGAAAGAAAAGAAAAAAATAAAGTTTGATATGCAGAGATTTTGAGATACTGACAGAATTCATCTGGATACACAATCCTTATAGCTAGATCCTTATATGATTGCTCCAAAAATGTACATTCTGGACCTAGCACATTAGCTAGCCCCCCCACCCAACAATTCTTAATTTCTTGTAGATGTGGCAGAACAATGCTACACTCAATGGTGGTATCACCCATATGAGAATAACAACATAGGAATTCTAATAAAATACTTGTAGATGGTCTTTAAGGTTTAAAAATCACCAGATATTTTTGATAGCAATATCTCTAGTACTTGTACCTCTGTTGTACCTCTGTTTATCTGTCACTACCTCAAGTCTTAGTTCCTATTGATTAAATCTATTTTAGCAACAGTTATAAAACTTTGCTTCTAGATGTGAAATGGCCATAGGGACTCTACTTCCTGGTTAGCATGTCTTAATGAATCACCACATTTTCATGTTTTCCCACAAGAAAGGAACATGGTATAATAGAAATAGGTTAAGATGTAATAATCTCCCCCTTTCCTGAATATGCCTCTGAATCTCTCTGTGTATACCTCAGGATTCTTTCATTTGCATATAAGGAAACTACTATGACCTATAGCTTTTACAAACTGATGCCAACAGTGGTCACATTTCTTACAAAGATCTAGAATTTATTACAAAGTAATTAAAATCAACAACAAGAAAACAAACTTCCAAAAGGTCAAAACTTTAACCAGTCTACATAATCACTAAAATTTAGCACAAAGTGTTAGAAGCAAAGACATAAAAGCAATCCTGTGATGAATTTCCATACACATAAATATTCACTAAGTAGGAAAATACCTGGTTAAATTGTTAAATAAATTATCTTTGTAGCACTTTCCTTAAAAGGATTTTTCTTTTCCAAAATAGTATAAATCATTCTATTTTAGACCACCTACTGTCTACTTTATTGGTCTAAAGATTATTGGTACTTTAATGATAAGTTAAATACATTTTAACAGAAAGATGATTAAATGAACACTTGAAGTATTAACATAATTACACCAAATCAGGCAAATTCTGTGTATGAGATCAGATGTCATTCCAAAGGCATCTCATTGCTATTTTTGTGTCACATTTAGACATGAGACACTGAGTATATACTTGTCGGCTGAGTGTTCACAAATCCTATTAAGTGCGTGGATTGGGGGACTTGGCACTGCCAGGTTGCAGAGGGTACTTCCATCTCCTTGCATCAAATTTGGATGAAATTCTGAAACCATATAGGCTGCTCCAGGATGCCTCTGGCTTCTGGTGGATAAATAGGTCCATCATTTCTGGTTATTTTGCTAAATAAGTTGTAAAAAGTCTCCCTATGTAAGGCCTATTTGACAAATATTTTTTCTAGTACATAAAACTAGAATATGATCAAAAATTTTTATAAACATAACTAAACCTAAAACTCTTGAAATATCTTATGGTTTATGACAACACACACATTCAATTACTGCAGACACATACTAAATACTACATATTTATTGATAAAGCTGAAACTCCTAAACCTACAAAAAAGGCCTTCAACACTGCCACCAGTTCCATTTTCTTCCTCCACAGTGGAAGACTAAAAACTGCCGACCAATGACTAATCTCCCCCGTTTCTGCTATCAGAACTTGTCTGTATACAATAGCAATGTGCTCATCTCTAGGAGGTAATGAATAACCACTCTAAGGTGATAACCACAATGTTCTTTCCCTTTGCCATATAGTCATTTTTTTCACTCTCCTTTACAACTAAGAGTGATATTTTCTAACAAATGAGACCAGTGGAGCTGCAATATCGCCTTCCCTCTTCCTTCTTCTTCCTGCATGGATACGATGCCTGGTGTTGTGGTAGCCATATTAAAAACCATGGGGCCTTCAGCCAAAGGGGAAAAAGCCAGCAAATGAAGGAAGGAAAATGCAAGGTAGAAAGAGCCTATATCCTTGACAGCATCATGAACAATGGGAGCAATACCAGCAATTTTCTATATTCTTACTTCTTGTTCTGTGGGAAAAAATAATTCCCTATTTAGTAAAACCACTGTTGGATTGTGGCTGGCAAGCTGGCTGAATAGGAACAGCTCTGGTCTGTAGCTCCCAGCGAGATCAACGCAGAAGTTGGGTGATTTCTGCATTTTCAACTGAGGTGCACGGCTCATCTCACTGGAACAGGTTAGACAGTGGGTGCAGCCCATGGAGGGTGAGCTGAAGCAGGGTGAGACGTCACCTCATATGGGAAGCACAAGGGGTGAGGGAACTCCCTCCCCTACCCAAGGGAAGCCCTAAGGGACAGTGCCGTGAGGAACAGTGCACCCTGGCCAAGATAACATGCTTTTCCCATGGTCGTCGCAACCTGCAGACCAACAGATTCCCTCCTGTACCTACATCACCAGGGCCCTGGGTTTCAAGCACAAAACCGGGCAGTTGTTTGGGCAGACACCGAGCTAGCTGCAGGAGATTTTTTCATACTCCAGTGGCGCCTGGAATGCCAGCATGACAGAAAAACGTACACCCCTGGAAAGGGAGCTGAAGCCAGGGAGTCAAGCGGTCTAGCTTAGAGGATCTCACCCCAAGGGAGCCTGACAAGCTAAGATCCACTGGCTTGAAATTCTCACTGCCAGCACAGCAGTCTGAAGTCAATCTGGGATGCTCGAGCTTGGTGGGAGGAGGGGCGTCTGCCATTACTGAGGCTTGAGCAGGTTGTTTTTCCCCTCACAGTGTAAACAAAGTGGCCAGGAAATTTGACCTGGGCGGAGCCCACCACAGCTTGGATAAGCCACTGTATCCGACTGCCTCTAGATTCCTCTTCTCTGGGCAGGGCATCTCTGAAAGAAAGGCAGCAGCCCCAATCAGGGACTTATAGATCAAACTCCCATCTCCCTGGGAAAGAGCACCTGGGGGAAGGGGTGGCTTTGGGTGCAGGTTCAGTAAACTTGAACGTTCCTGCCTGATGGCTCTGAAAAGAGCAGCAGATCTCCCAGTGTATCCCTCAAGATCTGCAAAGGGACGGAGTGCCTCCTCAAGTGGGTCCCTGAACCCCGTGCCTCCTGACTGGGAGAAACCACCCAGCAGGGATCAGCAGACACCTCATATAGGAAATCTCTAGCTAGCATCTGGCAGACAACCCTCTAAGATGAAGCTTCCAGAGGAAGAAACAGCAGCAGTCTTTGCTGTTCTGCAGCCTCTGCTGGTGATACCTATGCAAACAGGGTCTGGAGTGGATCTCTAGCAAACTGCAGCAGACCTGCAGCAGAGAGGAAAGGAATAGGATCAGAAAGGAATAGGATCAACGTCAACAAAAAGGACATCCACACAGAAAGGAATAGGATCAACGTCAACAAAAAGGACATCCACACAGGAATCCCATCTGAAGGTCACCAACATCAAAGACCAAAGGTAGATAAATTCAGGAAAATGAGAAAAAAGCAGCACAGAAAAGGCTGAAAATTCCAAAAACCAAAATGCCTCTTCTCCTCCAAAGGATCACAACTCCTTGCCAGAGAGGGAACAAAACTGGATGGAGAATGAGTTTGACCAATTGATGGAAGTAGGCTTTGGAAGGTGGGTAATAACAAACTCTGCCGAGCTAAAGGAGCATATTCTAACCCAATTCAAGGAAGCTAAGAACCTTGAAAAAAGGTTAGTGGAATTGCTAACTAGAATAACTGGTTTAAAGAAGAACATAAATGACCTGATGGAGCTGAAAAACAGAGCACGAGAACTTTGTGAAGCTTACACAAATATCAATAACCAAATTGATCAAGCAGAAGATAGGATATCAGAAATTGAAGATCAACTTAATAAAATAAAGCATGAAGACAAGCTTAGAGAAAAAAGAATGAAAAGGAATGAACAAAGCCTCCAAGAAAATATGGGACTATGTGAAAAGACCAAACCTGTGTTTGATTGGTGTACCTGAAAGTGACGAGGAGAATGCAACCAAGTTGGAAAACACTCTTCAGGATATTATCCAGGAGAACTTCCCTAAACTAACAAAGCAGGCCAACATTCAAATTCAGGAAATACAGAGAACACCACAAAGATTCTCCTCAAGAAGAGCAACCCCAAGACACATAATCATCAGATTCACCAAGGTTGAAATGAAGGGAAAAATGTTAAGTGCAGCCAGAGAGAAAGGTCTGGTTACCCACAAAGGGAAGCCCATCAGACTAACAGCTAATCTCTCTGCAGAAACCCTATAAGCCAGAAGTAAGTAGGGGCCAATATTCAACATTCTTAAAGAAAAGAATTTTCAACCCAGAATTTCATATCCAACCAAACTAAGCTTCATAAGTGAAGAAGAAATAAAATTCTTTACAGTTAAGCAAATGCTGAGAGATTTTGTCACCACCAGGCCTGCCTTACAAGAGCTCCTGAAGAAAGTACTAAACATGGAAAGGAACAACCAGTACCAGCCACTGCAAAAACATAACAAATTGTAAAGACCATTAACACTGTGAAGAACCTCCATCAACTAATGGGCAAAATAGCCAGCTAGCATCATAATGATAGGATCCAATTCACACATAACAATATTAACCTTAAATGTAAATGAGCTAAATGCCCCAAGACACAGACTGGCAAATTGGATAGAGTCAAGAACCATCAGCGTGCTCTATTCAGGAGACCCATCTCACACGCAAAGACACGTAGGCTCAAAATAAAGGAATGGAGGAATATTTAGCAAATAAATGGAAAGAAAAAAAAAGTAGGGGTTGCAATCCTAGTCTCTGATAAAGCAGACTTTAAATCAACAAAGATCAAAAATGACAAAGAAAGGAGCACCCAGACTCATATAATAAGATCTTAGAGACCTACAGAGAGACTTGGACTCCAACACAATAATAATGAGAAACTTTAACACCCCACTGTCAATATTAGACAGATTAACGAGACAGAAAAGTAAGAAGGAAATTGAGGACTTGAACTCAGCTCTAGACCAAGTGGACCTAATAGACATCTACAGAACTCTCCACCCCAAATCAAAAGAATATACATTCTTCTCAGCACCACATCACACTTATTCTAAAATTGACCACATAATTGGAAGTAAAACACTCCTCAGCAAATGCAAAAGAATGGAAATCATAACAAACTGTCTCTCAGACCACAGTGAAATCAAATTAGAACTCAGGATTAAGAAACTCACTCAAAGGCTGGGCGCGGTGGTTCAAGCCTGTAATCCCAGCACTTTGAGAGGCCGAGACGGGCGGTCAGGAGATCGAGACCATCCTGGCTAACACGGTGAAACCCCGTCTCTACTAAAAAATACAAAAAACTAGCCGGGCGAAGTGGTGGGCGTCTGTAGTCCCAGCTACTCGGGAGGCTGAGGCAGGAGAATGGCATAAACCCAGGAGGCGGAGCTTGCAGTGAGCTGAGATCCGGCCACTGCACTCCAGCCTGGGCGACAGAGCGAGAGTCCGTCTCAAAAAAAAAAAAAAGAAACTCACTCAAAACCACATGACTACATGGAAGCTGAACAACCTATTCCTGAATGACTACTGAGTAAATAACAAAATTAAGGCCAAAATAATTAAGCTCTTTGAAACCAATGAGAACAAAGACAACATACCAGAATCTCTGGGACACAGTTAAAGCAGTGTTTAGCAGGAAATGAATAGCACTGAATGCTCACAGGAGAAAACAGGAAAGATCTAAAATTGACACCCTAACATCACAATAAAAAGAACTAGAGAAGCAAGAGCAAGCAAATTAAAAAGCTAGCAGAAGACAAGAAATAACTAAGACTAGAGCACAACTGAATGAAATAGACACACAGAAAGCCTTTCAAAAAAATCAATGAATACAGGAGCTGGTTTTTTCAAAAGATCAACAAAATAGATAGACCACTAGCCAGACTAGTAAAGAAGAAAGGAGAGAAGAATCAAATAGACACAACAAAAAATGATAAAGGGGATATCACCACTGATCCCACAAAAATGCAAACTACCATCAGAGAATACTATAAACACCTCCACACAAATAAATAAGAAAATCTAGCAGAAATGGATAAATTCCTGGACACGTGCACCTTCCCAAGACTAAACCAGGAAGAAGTCTAATCCCTGAATAGGCCAATAACAAGTTCTGAAATTGAGGCAGTAATTAATAGCCCACCAACCAAAAAAAGCCCAGGACCTAATGGATTCACACCCGAATTCTACCAGAGGTACAAAGAAGAGCTGGTACAATTATTTCTGAAACTATTCCAATCAATAGAAAAAAAGGAACTCCTCCTTAACTCATTTTATGATGCCAGCATCATCCTGATACCAAAACCTGGCAGAGACACAACAAAAAAAGAAAATTTCAGGCCAATATTCCTGATGAACATCAATGTGAAAATCCTCAATAAAACACTGGCAAACTGAATCCAGCAGCACATCACAAAGCTTATCCATCACAATCAAGTCGGCTTCATCCCTGGGATGCAAGGCTGGTTCAACATAGGCAAATCAATAAACATAATCCGTTGCATAAACAGAACCAATGACAAAAACCATATGATTATCTCAATAGATGCAGAAAAGGCCTTCAATAAAATTCAACAACACTTCATGCTAAAAACTCTCAATAAACTAGGTATTGACGGAACATACATCAAAATAATAAGAGCTATTTATTACTAACCCACAGCCAATATCATACTGAATGGGCGTAAACTGGAAGCATTCCCTTTGAAAACCAGCACAAGACAAGGATGCCCTCTCTCACCACTCGTATTCAACATAGTATTGAAAGTTCTGACCAGGCAATCAGGACAGAGAAAGAAATAAGGTGTATTCAAATAGGAAGAAAGGATGTCAAATTGTCTCTGTTCACAGATGACATGATTGTATATTTAGAAAACCCCATCATCTCAGCCCAAAATCTCCTTAAGCTGATAAGCAACTTCAGCAAAGTTTCAGGATACAAAATCAATGTGCAAAAATTATAAGCATTCCTTTACACCAATAATAACAAAAACAGAGCCAAATTATGAGTGAATTCCCATTCACAATTGCTACAAAGGGAATAAAACACCTAGGAATACAACTTATAAGGGATGTGAAGGACATCTTCAAGGAGAACTACAAACCACTCCTCAAGAAAATAAGAGAGGACACAAACAAATGGAAAAACATTCCATGCTCATGGATAAGAAAAATCGACATTGTGAAAATGGCCATACTCCCCAAAGTAATTCATAGATTCTATGCTATCCCTATCAACCTACAATTGACTTTCTTCACAGAATTAGAAATCACTACTTTAAATTTCATATGGAATAAAAAAGATCCTGTATATCCAAGACAACGCTAAGCAAAAAGAACAAAGCTGGAGGCATCATGCTACCTGACTTCAAACTATACTACAAAGCCACAGTAACCAAAACAGCATGGTACTGGTACCAAAACAGATCTATAGACCAATAGGACAGAATAGAGGCCTCAGAAATAATGCCACACATCTACAACCATCTGATCTTCAACATTCCTGACAAAAATAAGCAATGGGGAAAGGATTTTTTATTTAATAAATGGTGTTGGAAAAACTGGCTAGCCATATGCAGAAAACTGAAAAATGGATTAAAGACTTAAACATAAGACCTAAAACCATAAAAACCCTAGAAGAATACCTAGGCAATATCATTCAGGACATACGCATGGGCAAAGACTTCATGACTAAAACACCAAAAGCAATGGCAACAAAAGCCAAAAGTAACAAATAGAATCTAATTAAACTGAAGAGCTTCTGTACAGCAAAAGAAACTAGCATCAGAGTGAACACGCAACCTACAGAATGGGAGAACATTTTTGCAATCTATCCATCTGACAAAGGGCTAATATCCAGAATCTACAAAGAATTTAAACAAATTTACAAGAAATAAACAACCCTATCAAAAAGTGGGCGAAGGATATGAAAAGACACTTCTCCAAAGAAGACATTTATGTGGCCAACGAACATATGAAGAAAAGCTCATCATCACTGGTCATTAGAGAAATGCAAATTAAAACCACAATGAGACACCATCTTATACCAGTGAGAATGGCAATCATTAAAAAGTCAGGAAACAACAGATGCTAGAGAGGCTGTAGAAAAACAGGAATGCTTTTTACACTATTGGTGGGAGTGTAAATTAGTTCAACCATTGTGGAAGACTGTGGTGACTCCTCAAGGATCTAGAACCAGAAATACCATTTGACCCAGCAATCCCATTACTGGGCATATACCCAAAGGATTATAAATCATTCTACTATAAAGACACATGCACATGTATGTTTATTACAGCACTATTTACAATAGCAAATATTTGGAACCAATTCAAATGCCCATCAATGATAGACTGGATAAAGAAAATGTGGCTCATATACACCATGGAATACTATGCAGCTACAAAAAATGATGAGTTCATGTCCTTTGCAGGGACATGGATGAAACTGGAAATCATCATTCTCAGGAAATTAATACAAGAACAGAAAACCAAACACGGCATGTTCTCACTCATAAGTGGCAGGTGAACAATGAGAACACATGGACCCAGGGAGGGTAATATCACAAACCGGGGCGTGTCAGGGGGTAGGGAGTTAGGGGAGGGATAGCATTAGGAGAAATACCTAAAGTAAATGATGGGTTGATGGATGCGCAAACCACCAAGGCACATGTATACCTATGTAACAAACCTGCACGTTCCGCACATGTATCCCAGAACTTAAAATAAAATTTTTAAAAAGTTGATTGCATTAGATAAATAATTTTAAATGAAAATGCCAGTTAGTCATGTTCTTTATTACCTGCAGCCAACACAGCCTATTTAATAACTTCTGCTTCATGCCTGCAATGCATTCCCATTGGACATTCATCATTGCCCCAAACATCATACACTTTCCTATCTTCATATCTTTTTTCTACCTAGCTTTGCATGTCGTAAGTATTTATTACACTTTATAAAAGGAAAGATATGAGCCGGTTGATAAAATATTAAGTTTAAATAAGTGGTCCATAATCAGATAAATCAGTCAAAAATTAATCACTTTCTACCTATATGTAAGGCACAATGCTACAGTTGATTTAAATGTTGAGGTTTTAGTTAATCATTCTATATGTTCCCAAATGACAATTTCTTGTGCTTTGCTTCTATACATAAACAAAAGATTTCAATACTAGTTTGATATACAAGATGGTTGTCTAGAGGACAGGAACCAGCTCTCCTGCTGTGTTTTATAAAATGCCTGCTTATTGTTGATGCTCAACCAATATTAAATTATACTAAATTATAATAATACTGCTGTGGGTATCATTTAGGTTCCCTGACATTGTTACAACTTTCTATGCTGTTTTTGAAGGGTATGAGATCCTACAATAAAATTGTTTTATGGAAGTGGATGCACATTACATACAGTTTGTCAGTCGGCTTACCCAGGTCTCTTTAGGAATGTGTTCTGCTCAAATAAAGATGTGTTTTAAAATTCTATGTTGGTATGATTCAACTGCAGGAGAGTAAGACTCATAATTTACTATAATAAATTACTTCTCAAAAACATTTATTATCAGACTGCAATGATTCTCAATCCTTAAAAAAAAAAAAAATCATTCTTTCCTACAATTAAACCAAAGGAGAGCAAAATGATTTTTTAAATGTAAAACTAAGTTTAAATCATAGCTCTACCTAAAAGTATTCTTGGGAGATTTTGTTTTAATCATTTTTTAAACTATTGCACTTAGAAGAAGCATATAATAAAAAGAATTTCAAACTCATTCACATAGCTATTACTTTAAAGGGTATCATCAAAAGTTCTGAGATGGTCCAGCTGGCATTTGTTAAACCTCAAAGCTTCCAAGGAAGTCTTTATGCTTCATGGAACTTTGCTTGAAATTGCTTTAGCATATCAATTTAAGGAATTATTAAGGAAATTAAAGCACAGGGATTCTCTATTCAACTGTTTGTTCATCCACACTATTTCAAAAGCTCTACAAATACTTTTATTTGGTTGCTTGACTCTATCTTTGTAATCAGCCCTTCAGCTGAAGTCAAAGGGGAATTATCTGTATTGAAGAACTCTAGAAAATGTTTGGAGAAGTTCTTTGTGATGGAATAACCTTCACTTAAATCCACCTTTATTTTACTCTTTGACATTTATCCCAGAGAAATGAAAATATATTTTTATACATGAGTCTGTATACTAATGATTATAGCAGCTTTATGAGTAATAGCCAACACATGGAAGCAACCCTGATGTCTTGCAGCAGGTAAATAAACAAACTGCAGTATATCTATACCATAGAATACTACTCGACAATAAAAAGAACAAACTACTGGTACACTCAACAACCTAGATGACTCTCCAAAGAATCATACTGAATTATAAAAGCCATTTCCCAAAGGATACAAACTGTGTGATTCTATGTATATAACAATACTTTCGTAATGACAAAATTATGAAACTGTAGAACAGATAAGTGGCTTCCAGAGGTTTAGGATGGCATAAGGACAGAAGGGAAGTGGATATGGCTTTAAAAGGGCAACATAAAGAATCTTGTGATTAGGAAATTGTTTGTATCTTAACTGTATCAATGTCAATATCCTGGTTGTGATATGGTACTATCATTTTGTAAGATTTTACCATTGGGGAAAAATTAGGTAAAAGGATCATTCTATATTATTTCTTATAACTGCATACAAGTGTACAATTACCTGAAAATCAAAAACCTACTGCCCAGCATTGGTTTCCTCTTTTTATAACAACACCCTAATGTTTCTTGCAACCACTTTTCCTTATTTTCAGTCCATGTGGTTCAGATGTTCAAAGTCAACCTTGGACTTAGTAGGTGGACCTGTAATTCAGACCCGATCAATGAGCATAGTCTATCTTTTGGACCATAGTGATTGGTTCATGAATAGTCATATGATTCAAGTTGGTGCAGTATACTCAAACCTCCTGGTTTTACTGAACTATAAGAAAGGAGAAGCTCTTTCCGCTGAAGTTGCTAAGTATTGTTAAGTAAAAGCTCCAACCAACAGGCCCACCACATCAAATGTGCCAGTCAGAGAATGTAGTACAAAGGAAAGCAAAACCAAAAGATGTAAAGACTTTAGTCTTAATGACAAACTTTGTGACCCTGGATTCAACTGTGTCTGAAGGTAGTATATTCCCTAGACTTTTCAGCTATATGAACTAAAAGTGCCCTCTTTATGAGTTTAAAAAAAAAAAAAAAAAAAAAAGTTTAATTTTAAAAGACCTTTAATGAAGATTAGAATCACATTCAGTATCTAACACAGGTATTTCTGTAAACAATGTAGCAAAGTTTGAAACGCTTTTCACCAAAACAAAACTATGTCATTATTCCACTACCAAGAATTCTGATTTATATTTTATCTCTTAAGTGCAACATTAGTTCTCCTCTTCAGATCTTGGTGTCTCATTAATTATCTTGAACAAAGTGCTTTTGGTGTATGCTGTATATTTGCTGTACATTTTTTATTGAGATGTAAACTCATTGATTTGTAAGAGATTTTTGTATATTAAGAATAATAGGCCTCTTTCTATCACATACATGAAAAATGCTTTTTCCT
Organism: Trachypithecus francoisi; assembly: GCF_009764315.1. Lineage (NCBI taxonomy): Eukaryota > Metazoa > Chordata > Mammalia > Primates > Cercopithecidae > Trachypithecus > Trachypithecus francoisi. Next base: position 101,345,423 of record NW_022681454.1, read on the forward strand.
ACTGGCCGTTTGTCTTTCAACCTCACTTGGACTGTTTATCCAATATAGATGTAATTTTTTATTTATTTATTTTACTTTATTTATTTATTTTGAGACGGAGTCTTACTCTGTCACCAGGCTGGAGTACAGTGGCGCAATCTCAGCTCACTACAACCTCCACCTCCCAGGTTCAAGTGATTCCCCTACCTCAGACTCCAGAGAAGCTGGGATTACAGGCATGCACCACCACGCCCGGCTAATTTTTTGTATTTTAGTAGAGACAGGGTTTCACCATGTTGGCCAGGATGGTCTTGAGCTCCTGATCTCATAAATAGATGTAATTTTTATAGTTACATTTGTCAATCTTGCGTTTTATTGTTTCAGTTTTTTGTGTGTTATGCTTACAAAGGCCTTCCCACCCTAATATTACATTTAAAATCTAATTATATTTTCTTTTGTTAGTTTTACAGGCTTTTAAAACAAGTATAAATAATGTAAAGAACACTGTAGGAATGATATGTTTCCCCAAATTATTACATATTGGATAAGCATTTATGCATTAATGCTTTTTTCCTTACTGATTCAAATGCTAACTTTATTATATACCAAATATTCCTATACATAGTTGGATCTGAGGTTGGATGTTTTGTTTCTCAACCAGCTATTTCTTAGCCAGTTCCACGTTGTTTTAACTTCATTGTTTTTATGGTACATCTTAACACCTGACAAGGCAAGGCTCATTCTTCATATTTTTGTTTTTCAGAATTCTTCTAGCTGTTCTTGCATGTTTATGCTTCAAAATAAAATTTAAAAACATTTTATCAAGTTCCTCACCACCTTTCCTATAACAAATGAGAATTTTGATTGACATTACAATGCAAATAGAATAAATTCAAACAGAATTGACCTCTTTTAAAGAATAAAGCCTACTTTTTCTAAATTGTGTCTCTCCATCTAATCAAATGTTTTATAATGTTCTCAAATCTTTTATTATCATACAAAATGTTATAATTTTACATATCTTGTTAATTTTACATTTCTTGTTAAGACTATTTCTAGACATTAAATGTTACTTAGTTATAAATATAAATGGGATAATTTCCCTTTGTGTTTTCTATTCAAGAACGTGTTAGAAATCTACTAATTTTATTTATTTTACAACCATCTACCTTAATAAATGCCCTTATTTTCTTAAGTCTGCAAGATCTATTTTATAAAATATATATTTTCAAAGAAAACTAGTTGATTTAAAATAGTTCAGGAAACAACTAAGTAATTGTATAATTTAAAATGGAAAAAGTGACTGCTGGTTTAAAATATAAATTTAAAATTTAGACACACACACCCCCCAACAAAAATATATCACAAGAATCCTTGGATTGGGACATGTTTTAAAATTTGAATATTAGCAAAAGCAAGGAATTCAGTAGCTCTATAAACCACTCACTGTTTCCAGAGCTCTTCCACCGGAGCACCATTTTGTTTCCTTACAAAGAGAATGGACTTGCCTTAGAGTGTCTGTTCCAAGTAATCAAGCTTTTTTAATGATTCTCCAAAAAAAAAAAGTTACCATTTAAAAATCAGAAAAGAAAAAATATCTCATCTGATGCCTCTATTACATTTTCTTTTACCGGATTCACAGCATATGATTAACAATGCACATAAACTTGGCTCTGTGATTTTGTGTTTAGATAATGATTGAAATCCATTAAACTATCTTTTTATGGTTGAGGTTCTGTCAGCTGAACATCCAGCAGATTCTTTTTATAGAAATATGATTTGATCTGCAATGTCCTGGAACATGTTTTTCCAGCTATTTGGCTTCAAGTTTATGGTAATTACCAGGCATTATCTCACAATTTCTATTGCTCCCAGGAACATTAAAATCCCACCACCCCAGACGCTTTTCTTGAGGATGAACCCTTGGAAATCCTATATCATTCCCTGCAGATTCTACTCAAGTGATAGGGTTTGTTTTTGTTTTCTTTTAACTCTTTCTTGTATTAAGCCTTATTTTTCATAGGTCTTGTCCCCCAAACCACTTAAACTTTCCTCAGGAGGAATAAGGAGGAATTAATATTTTGGGGTTCTAAGTGCCAGCCTGGTCTGATTGCTTTGTATACATTTTCTCATGGCAAATATTAGTTATTATTGACATTTTATGTCCTGAGATACCTACTTCAGTGCCCAATGAATAATAGATGCTTGTTAGTTACATAACAGTCATCAGAGTATTTTTGCTTAAATAATTTCCATCTAAGTGAAACAATAGTTCTTTTATTTTTCCTTTAGTTGCCAATGTAACAATAAAAGTTCATTGTGAATCAAGATATGTAAGGAATTTCGTGGCATTTGTTTTTAGAATTACAAAACTTCAATAGGTTTTTATTAGTGCTATATTTTCTCAATGAAACACCCTGAACTATAATAGAGACTTGCTGAAGATAGAAGATTCATTTGTCCCTTCATAGCAGTTCTTTTGACCAATAGTTTCTGTTTAACATTAGTCACTCATTCTACTTATTTTCTCACTGATTCTGTTAATGAGTCACAGATTATTTTGCATCTAAATCTCAGAAGTGTAGATCAAAGTCCTTCCTGTGTACATGAAATGAGACTAATAACAGCAACCATTTATTGAGTGATTGTTATGTGTCAGGAACTAAGTGTCCTACTTGTGTAATTGCATTTAATTATCATAACTACCCATTAGGTTGATGCTATTATCATCATTTTAAGGATGAGTAAACTAAGTCTTAGAGAAGTAAAGTCAGACAATGCAAAGCCTAAACTTTTACCCATTTACATACACAATGAAACAACATAAGAATTGCAAGACTGATTATCTACCTTTCTAGTGAACTTTATAAGAAATCTGCGATACCTATGGGGCAGCCATTATGATAGAAACGGAACTAGGAGAGTGGAAATGAGCTCTCTCTGGAAATACTTTCATAAACATCTCCTGAAACCCCACCACCAGCTTGGCAAATCATTGTTGTCTCCATCTTACATAGGGAATGGCTCAAAGTCACATAGCTAGGGAGTGGCAAAGACATATCCACACTCAGGTCTTACAGATTCCAGACCAAAACCCCTCCATCCCCCGCCCCCACCACCATTTAACTCAGTTTCACAGGCATGGTGGCAGCGATGGCAAAACTTGTCCTTCACAGTGTCACATCCATGACTTCCTAAAGGCTCACATTACCCTCAGTACAGACAGCATGAATGTCTCCAACATGTGTCGACCAAAGTAACTACTGATCTCTATCATGATGTAAAATAAAACATCTCTTATTAGTGCATTTTCTTTTGTGTTCTATTTTTCATCCTGGATATCAACAAAAGGCCAAACCAGTTAAAATGTTTAAAATTCTATATATAACTTTTAGTACTTTTGATGCTCTATATACTTACAAGCACATTTTATAAAATTAGCTGCTTGAAAATCATGTAGATATATAGATATTATTTCAACTTAATTATTCTGTACAATATACCACTCACCACGGCCAATTGTTTAAAGTGCCCCAATGGCTTTCCAAACTCTCCTACATGCTCTACAAAGCATAGTTGTTCTGAGCCCCATCTGCATGGCAGAGACAGCTGTATTCCTCAAATATTCTATGTGCTCCTCTCTATGCCCCAACCTCTCATGGAGTTAGATTGGGGACATGTGACCAGTCTGGATCATTCAACTATGTATGTGTTAAATCATTAAACCTCACAATAAGGTAGGTATGTTGTGATTTCTTGGATTCTATATTCATCTATGTGGCATCCATTCAAAACAGGGCCAACTTTATTAAACTATATTTTCTTAATTTCTGTTATTTCTTGTTGCTGTAGAATCTGGTGGCCTTACAGACTCAGAAAGAGACTATCTTTCCTAGAGCTAGCTAATTCTGAGAGTCAGCAAAGGGCTTAGCTGAGAGCACAGCTCTCATGTACAAACCAACCAATCCTGAATCTACAGCCCCAACCTCTTTATCTAACTCTCACACACCAAACCAATATTTCCCTTGCCCTAAATCATCCCAGTTACCAGGCAACTAGATATCACCCTTATAACCCAGAGCCCTCTGGAATTATTCAAACTGGCCAATCCTAAACTGTTTACTCTGCTCTGTCTTCCTTTTCGCACAGAAACCTCAAGAAAGGCTCTGGCCTAGACTTTCCCCTGTTCCTGTCTTCTGGCTCTTGACCGACACTGGTGCTTTCCCCCTGTAGTCCTGCACGGTGTGTGGTGACTACCTCATTGGGCCCTGTGAGTAGAATAAATTCCTTTCTAAGCCTTTATCTTGTTTTCTCTTGTGGCTGCACTAACTTTACCATACCCCAGTCAAAATATACATTCTTAGAAGAGTAGGTACTATTTTTAACCTCATTTTAGAGATTCTAACCCAGGCAAGCCAGCTCAAGATAGTAATGAAAACAGGGCTTTGTCTTCTCCACCCTCCACACACCTGGAATAGCACTTAGCTTTACGGTTTTTCTTTGCATTTAATTGATGCACTGCAAGATTACTTGTGTAGTTTTTCAGTGTTGTCAAAAAGCAATAGCCATAGATTTTGGTAATTGAATTGGTGACCTGCTCTGCTTTGCTAGATTTTACCTTATTTCTAGCCTTTAGATTTCTAGATACCTTTCTATTTCATTGTCTTCCTGGTCTTCTAGTCACCAACATCCCTTAGTATTCTTGCCCAGCTCTGACACAATTCTAATCCTATTGTTTCTGATGTGTATAGAAGGAGAAAGAGGGAGATTATTTATAAAGTACATTCACAAAGACAGGTAAAGGGACATTTTGGAAAATGAGAGCTGTCCTTTTTCTCTAGGCTACACCATATTTACGCAACCTGTACATCAAGGCATCAGTATTTCTGCCATCATCATCAAAACTCCCAGGATTTCTTCTACATGCAAGAAAGCTAATCTAGCACGATCTGATATAAAACCAAATATGATAGTCCAAAACTTTTGTAAAGAAGAAACTAGGGCAACAGTGATTAGCAGTGTAAGGTTACTTCCCCCAGAGAAACAAATCTCACTATGATCTGAAGATTTCTAAACAGCCCTTTGAGCTTCATGAGCAAACCTTATACTAACTCATTCTTACAAAGACTTTTTAGAAGACCAAAACACTTCTATAGAATCCTTAAACAAGAATTTGTATGTTTTCCCTAGATTAAGACCCAAGAGTCAGAAAAAAAATTCTGGCTAACTGATGCATAATTGTTTATGGACACCAGTTTGCCTTGAGTATATTCAGCTTTAATGTTAATAAGAAAAAGTGTATTTCTAATAAATATTTGCTGCCACAAGCAGAAAGATAAGAAAGTCTGTTAGTGAAAAGTGTCAATGTCCTAGTATCATGTTTCCAAGAAGGGGCTTCTAGAATAACACTTCCTCTAGTATCCTCACATACCTCCTGTGTTTTCTAAATGAGGAGGAGAGACACAGATAATTGGGAAGATTAAAACAAGAAACTGCAAGTGTGGCTCAGCCCCTCTATAGTCACTCAGATCTATAAAGAATAGGGGTCTTTTATGAGGTCAATAGGCCCTGGTGACAAATATTTTGAGGCCCCCAAGAAAGGGTAAACTAACAATATCTTTACAGAGATCTGTGTTCAGATACATACCTCTTCCAGACTACAAATCCCACTTGTTTGTAGTAAATTACCCTCTTTTCTCATTGACACTGGCCTTCTCTTCTAGATCCTAAACTTCATGTAGTAAATATACATGGGTCAAGGCTCAAACTTCCTTCTTGGAGCACCTTATCCCTCTGTCTCCTCTACTAGGGTTCAGCAGAGATGAGGCAGTAACGATCTAAGTTGGCCTTCTTTACGTTGTTCTGATGGATTATCTCAAAGCGTAAGCTTAGGGGAAAACAGAAACAATTCAATTTTCCACTACTTAGGAAGAATCTAAGCTCACACACAAATCCAATGTTAATAGCTGATCATTTAATCCTGACCTATATCTGACTCTGACAATTTCTCAACCAGTTCCAAATTCATAGAGGATTTATGGGGTCAGAGTAATGATCCTACACCTCTTCAAACTTCAACAGTCATGTCAAAAGTAATCTAGAAAGCTATGTATGTAGTTTTTAACACCTTCCTAACAAGGCAGATGCTAAAGAAAGAAACCAAATTCATCAAACCCAGGTTTCCTTACATCTTCCTACATCCAAAGTCTATTTCCTAGTAATATCAGGTAGACTTATATGCCTTTATGCTGAATTTTCATGGTTTAGCCCACAGAATATTAGAACTGAAAATAACTTTATGGAAGACTGAATAGGTCACAAAGCTAGCTACTGACAGAGCTAAAATTTGAACTCTAGTCTTCACATTCCTGACTGTGTTCTCTTTCCATTATAGGAGACTCCCTCCGAATGCTTTTTGGTGAGCTAATTCTCTGTGTGTCTTCATTCCTTTTTAACATTCAAAAGGGATGTTTTGTGGTAAAAATAAATAGTTTGATAACTATAAAGCATTAGAACTCAAAGGAAATTTAGAGAAAACCTATCAGCCCTTCTTTCATTTTATTGATGAGGCTGTGGAGGGTCATAGATAACTCAGCTAGACTATAATACTTCTGGATCTTAGCTCTTTGCACTTTCCTTCACAAAAGAAAACAAAATGCCCATTCTAATCATTGCAAGCCAAAATTAATGTTGTATTTTTTTCTGATTGACAAGTTGCAGAGAAAATGGTAGATATTTAACCACCTAAATAAAAGCATAAGCAGTAGATTTCTGTAAGTATCATGCAACTCTCTACAGAGACCATTTTATTGATTGATTTAAATTTGCTTCTTCCTAAAATTTACCATCTACCTTTTTGGTGATATAATTGCCCATTCTAGCATAGACAACATTTAAAACACCAACCCAATTTCTTAGGTGGAAAACAATTCAATGATGAATGCCGATGAAAACCATTAGTTGTAGAAAACCATACTAAGTTGTTTCAGTAACAAGACAGGGACTATTTAGTGAAGCGTGTCTCAACAATAAATAACAACAATAAAGAGAAATTTACTGCTTTGTGCTACATTGGACATTCATCATACACCCCAGAGAACCGGAAAATAAAATAGAAAATACCTGTTAATGTAAAAGTAAAAAGATAGAAAATATTTACAAGAGGTCAAACTACATTTTGGTTATAATTTTTAAAAATAAGCTTATTTCTAATACATATATGTAAACTGAATAAGTGCTACATTTATTATACATTCATTTAGCATTTCTGCTGAATAATAATATTAATACTGAGACTCCTACGTAGTCATAATGCTTTAGAAAGGATTTACTCCACAGACCATGATTTATAATTTTCACAGAAAATGCTGGGATATATGAAGTACTGACCTCCCTAAGAACTGCAACAATGTGTGTGTTCTGGGCTTGAGGGCTCTGAAATGGTCTGAATGTTTGTCTCCCCACAAAATTTGTATGGCGAAATCCTAATCCCTAAGGTGATGACATTAGGAGGTGGGACCTTTGGGAACTAATTAGATCATGGGGGCAAAGTCCTCATGAATAGGATGAATACCCTTTCTAAATGTCAATTTTATCATATAATATATATTTTAAAAATAGTATATACCATTATTTTCTCAAAGTTATGATGATGAGTTAATTCATGTGCATCATTTGTGTGGTACCTGGCACATAACTTTTCAATAAATAATAATAATCTAAGCTAGCTCAGAAAGCTAACTAGCCCCTTTTCCACCATGGGAGGATACAGTGAGACTGTGCCTTCCATGAACCTGCAAATTGGAACTTACCAGACACCAATCTACCAATACTTTGATCTTGCACTTCCCAGCCTCAGGACATGAGAAATAAGATTCTGTTATTTATAATCTACACAATTTATGACATTTTTGTTACAGCAGCTCTAATAGACTAAGGCTCCATCTTTAGAAGAAAACACTGTAAGACTCATAATTTACAGTAAGACTGACACAGAGGAACACGGGTCAATTTCTAAGAGATGAATCCCAGATGGGACCAATCATTAATGCTCCTTCTTCCCCTCTAAAGTATAAGCCACTCACCTAGACAGAAAGCTCCTTGTAAGCAAGGATAGCATAGAGCTAGCCATTGTGCACCCAGCACAACCTGGACAAAGCTGTTTCTTTATATCCGCACCCTGTCTCCCTGCCCTCTGATCTCATTTTTCTCTGATCAGCTTTCTGCTGACTCCCTTTTTCTACTTCTTCTATCTTCTAGCTCTTCCAAATTTTCTCTTAAAATAAACTCTGGAAAGCAAGGGGCTGTGTCTTTTCGTTCTTTGTGTTTACCCATAGTGTTCAACACTAAAAAAGTTCTCAAATATTTGCTGAATGAATTACTTACTGAATATATCCTCTTGACCTCCAGAGTAAAAGGCAACATGCCCCTTGAACTGTGGTTAATGATATCTAAGACTTGGGTGTTAGGCAGAACTGGGTGTGAATACTGGCCCTACGGCTTGTTTATTTATTTGTCTTTTTTGTTTACAATTTTATTTATGATATTTATTGCAGTGCCTGACACATAGTTTTTCAATGTATTTAGTTAAGAAGTGAATAAATGATTTCACTTTGCACAATTAATAAACAATAGGAGTTCATGTCTTCTAGCGCAGTTGTTTCTGGCACATTCCTCACTTCTACCTGAGATGTGTGATACTACACTTTTGGAATCTTTGTAGTATATACTAGAAATTCATTTCCAAGCCCCAAACAACCCATTCTCAAGACATTAGGACATCTGATGCTTCCACTCATCCCATGTATACAACCTGACTATGAACTACACTGGCCCTATGGCTTACTAAATGTGTGATCCAGCTAAGTTGCCTAACTTTCTATAGAGATATAGGGTGTCAATTTAGCTAAACTGAAACTATGTTTCCAAGAATTTTTCCCCTGGTATGGTCTAGATTAATGTCAGTTAAGGGGAAACTTTTACAAGATTTGGAATGCAGAATCAAAGTGGTAGTCATTTTTACGCTGTAAACTTTGACTCAGGGCAAATACTGTTGCAGCCCATGAACACTGTTACTGACCTGCTGGTTCATCTTTTGGTGCAGGACAGCGGCCAGGTCTCTAAGTCATCAGGCTCCTACTTCAGCAAGACAAACCTGAGTTAGGTGCAAGTGCAGCTATGTAGTGAAGGATACCTGCTTCTACTGCAGATTACCTGCATCAATGACGTTTGAGGCAGACAGATATTGATTCCAGTCTGTCCCCGTGGTCTCCAGTATGTCCTTAAAGTCAAGTCTGTCCTTGCTAATCCCCACTTTATGTCCATACTTCCTATCTTACTGCCTTCTCTGCTGACAGCAGGCCCAACATCAAAAACAAAAGCAAGAGTCTTAAATGGACTGTTTTACTGGCTCCTATAAATAGGTAAGGTCTAACCCCTATAATAAGTCCATGAGTCCCTATCACTCTAATTCTCCTTCTCTGATCTAATCTAAATGATACCCTTTCCAAATGTCAATTTTATCATATAATACATATTTTAAAAATAGTACATACCATTATTTTCTCAAAGTTATGATAATGAGTTAATTCATGTGTATCATTTGTGTTGTGCCTGGCACATAACTTTTCAATAAATAATAATTTATTACATTAAAACTTATTTTATTAAAAAAATAAAAACTGTCTCCTGGGGTCAATCAATTCATCTGATGTATGTATACATAATAGAAACTGCTCATATATTCATCATTCATTAAGAGTTTACCTCATCATTTCTATTTTGTTATCCAAAGTGCATAATGGGAAGATTGTTTATTTGATTTATAACCTGTTCACTATTCAAAGAAAACCTGGATTTAGCTTTCCTATGTATGTTGTATAAGTATTTGCTTTGTTTTGTGTGTGTGTGTGTTTGAGGGGTACAGAGCTAAAATTAAACAATATCTAAAGAACTATATGTTCCAATGAAAATTATTATAAATTCCATACCCAAAATTCTCTAAGAATAATATCCTGCAAATGCTACCATATTGAATATTTTCTGCTACTTGCAGCATTCCAGTTGGACTGATATGATAGCTATCAATCCAAAGGTTTAATTAAAATAGTATAAGAGGAGTAGAAGCAATAAGGATAATTAATATCTTGATGCTCCCAACAGGATAAAGTTTTTAAATAAGGGATGTACCTTCCTAAGGAAACACAATGCTTTAGACAACTAGATGGGCCTAAAATAAAAAGAGTATATTTTGGCTAAGCTGTATCTTTTGTGAACTCAATACACAAATACAGCATGATAATAGCTGATGAATACTGTTTGTGGGATATAAAAAGTATAAAAGACTTGTAGTCTCCAGAGACCACAATCATGTCTTCTCTTGTCCTTCACTGCAAGATGGTAGGCACAATATGAACATTTATTTACAATGTTAATAAGAATTCGAGGAATAAACATGAACATCCACGCATAAGATTTATAAAGCTGCCTAAATGGCCCTATTGTTATAATGCTGGAAAATGGTTGGCATATTTAATCCATCTTTATAAAACTGCATTTTTTTTTCCGTTTTAGTATTTTCTTTTTTTTTTTTTAATTATTATTATACTTTAAGTTCTAGGGTACATGTGCATAACATGCAGGTTTGTTACATAGGTATACTTGTGCCATGTTGGTGTGCTGCACCCATCAACTCGTCAGCACCCATCAAGTCATCATTTATATCATGTATAACTCCCCAATGCAATCCCTCCCCCCTCCCCTCTCCCCATGATAGGCCCCAGTGTGTGATGTTCCCGTAAGACATATTCAAGTATCTGTCTATTTCCACCTAGGACTTCGATTAGTTGTCTTTAGAATTACCATGGAGTTTTGGTTGTATTATTATTTAAGAGATTACAGTCTTGAAGTCATACTTAATTGAAATATGCACTCTACCCTTAGTTTGATAGAACCTTCAAATATTTTCATTTATAAAATTGATCATGTTACAAAAGTCAAATGTGAAAATACATCAAAAATGACAGAATTTAATAGAAAAAATGACTTAATATTTTATTCATTCTTTTTTCCAAGAATTTCACAAACTTATAAATACTGTCTTTCATAATATTTTATACTTTCAGATGTCACATTTTAAGATAAAACCCCAATGAAACCTATTATTTTGTTACCAATTTAGTAGAATTATTAGCCGTGACCTATGTGGTAAAAAATTACATTTGGACACAGAGAAACTCTGGTGCATACCTGTTTCATCTCCTCTGAGGCTATATATTCTCCTTAATATGATGCATTCTGTCTTATCGTGATCCATTATATTGACCCTCCATATAAGGTAAAGTCCCAAGTTCTTTACCTTATTGAGTACATGTCTATTTGTCTACTGTTTGATGACCATATTTGTTTACTGGTTACCAGAAGTAGGAAAATATTTTCAAGTGCTCAAAATCTCAGTCTCACTGGTTACTAATAGGTTCCAAAACATGAAATCAGAAGGCACAGAATTTAGAAAGGTGAAGAATGTATAATCAAAGATTGTGTCTTTGCCAACAAGACACAAAATTAGCGTTCCCTGCCTAACATCATCTTCCCCTCTCCAACTTTTCTCAATTAGCAGACTTAAGCTTGTCTGTCAGAGTAGAAAAATGAGGCCACAGCCATCCATTTTTTTCTGTTTTCTTTATTTATCTTTCTAGCATCTCCCTGAGCATTCTGTCCTCCAGTATATTTGGGGGGGCAGTTTAACACTTACGCTCCAGTTTTAGGTCAAACTTGGTAACTTCTTTCCATCAAGTCTCCTCAAGATAGCTTCTATTCTGAGAATTGCCTTCCTCATTATATAGACTTCTTTCAAAGTCAATCAGAAATTTCATGTGTAAAAATTAAACTAAGGAAATGCTTCAACACTTCAAAAGAAATACTTGGTTAACACTTGTTCTAAAAATAACAAAAGAGATCCAATTTGGATAGTCACTTCTTTATAAAGTTTGTTGGTTTGCTATCTGTCCAGCAGATATGCATGGCTGTAAATGGTCAGAATTTTATGAGTGTCTTTTGAATCAGCCTTGTTCTTTAATCACTCGCAAATGTGCTAAGAGGCTGGTGTCATTCTACAGGTAGCCAGTGACATAAAGTCATGTGGATTTAAAGAAAGAATACAAACATCCTGCTTGTACTTCATTACTAGTCTTTCTCTGATTTTAAAAAGAGACTATTAAAAAAGTTTATTCTCACAAATGCCTTGGGACATGAAAACATTTGAAAGAACTTCAAATCTCATATTATAGTATGATGAATATGTACTAAAAGCTCACAACAGAAGAAAATAAGTTTGTTATCAACTTCTTTTGTTTTCAACTTCTTACTGAAAGTATGGCCTAGATAGTTTTCTAAATAATGCACAACTGAAAGTTTTCTTTAGCCTGAACTCTTAGATAATTTAGGAGACACAAATGGGACAAGGAATAAGAAAGAGGTTTGATGATTCTGACTGGCTATATGTTTTGTGCAATACCATTGCATATTTATAATAAGTAACCACTAGCTACGTCAGCCTGAGAGCCACGTATCGTACTGCTTCACAAAGGTTCCACTGCTCCACAAAGGTTTGGTACATATTGGGAAAAAAATGGATATTATTTAGAAAGTTATAGATAGCACAGTAAGATTTTACAAGGCATAAATACAGGAACTTTTTTTTTTTTTTGAGACGGAGTCTCGCTCTGTCACCCAGGCTGGAGTTCAGTGGTATGTTCTCAGCTGACTGCAACCTCCACCTCCCGGGTTCAAGTGATTCTCCTGCCTCAGCCTCCCTACTAGCTGGGACTACAGGCGCATGCCACCATGCCTAGCTAATTTTTGTAATTTTAGTAGAGACAGGTTTCACCATGTTGGCCAGGCTTGTCTCGAACTCCTGACCTTGTGATCCACCTGCCTCAGCCTCCCAAAGTGTTGGGATTACAAGTGTGAGTCATGGTGCCCAGCTCAGAAACCATTTTTTTAAACTATTATTCCTTCAAAACACTCTCTATATCCTTACTTTCATAGAATCTAAGGTCTGTTTATCCAAACCTCTAAATCTAATCTTTTCTGTAACATCATTTGCAATTAGTCTGGTGTCTATTTAAACACTTTTAGAGAAAAAGTTGTCTGCAATGATCCTATCCATTCATCTTATGACAACAATTAATAAATCATTTTTTAACACAATCACTTTATTTATTCATTCATTGATTCATTCATTTATTTTTGAGACAGACTCTTACTCTGTTCCCCAGGCTGGAATGTAGCAGTGCAATCTCGGCTCACTGCAACCTCCACCTCCCGAGTTCAAGCGATCCTCCCACCTCAGCCTCCTAAGTAGCTGGGAGTACAGGCACATGCCACCATGCCTAACTAATTTTTGTATTTTTAGTAGAGACAGTATTTCACCATGTTGGTCAGGCTGGTCTCGAACTCCTAATGTCAGGTGATCCACCCGCCTCAGCCTCCCAAAGTGCTAGGATTACAGGCATGAGCCACTGTGTCCGGCCTAATAAATCCTTCTTCAGAAAACTTACATGTGGACATCTTATGGATTGTGTGAAGATGAGGATAGAATTTTGCTTCCTAGAAGTATATTTTCTCTATATTATATGTAAGCAAATATATACTCACCATTTTTCTTCCCTTTGGAACTATGCAAGCACTATAAGCCCCAACATTTAGTTAACTGAAGATAAGTAACATGTTCTCAACTCAGTATACCTCAGATTAGATATGGCCAGTTCTTCTTACTGCCCTTCATACTAACTTCTACTCACCTGTTGTCTTAGTCTGTTTGTGTTTCTATGACAAAATACTTGAGACTGGTCAGTATTTTCTACAGTTCTCGAAGCTGGAAAGTCCAAAATTATGGTGTTGGCATTTGGTGTCTGGTGAGGTCCTTCTTGCCATGTCCTCACCTAAGGCAAAAGAGCAAAAAGGGAGGGTGGCAGTTCCCTGGTACCTCTTTTATAAAGGCACTCATCCCATCCCTAAGGGCTCCACCATGGCAAGTAAATTTCAACATACAAATCTTGGGAGATACGCTCAGACCGTAGCATCTGCCTCATCACCTTTCCCTTTCCCTTTCCCATCAATATTCACTTCCACCTCTTCAGAAAATCTCTCTTGTTTACTAATGACACTAGGCAGGTTACTTAAATCACTCCAATCATCAGTCTTTTCAGTTACAAAATGGGGATAATGCTACTTAACTCAGAATTGAAGATTGAAACTCAGTGACCAGTCTAAATCACTCAATAAATGGTGGTTATTACATAAATCCAGCACATAAAATATGCAATGTATTTTAAATCCAATCATATTTTTAAAAATGTCTCTCATAGACAGGCCACTAGCTACCATTTTGGAGTTAAGATGAGTATTAGAGGAAGAGCTAAAAAAGTGAGAAAGAGTTGACTCATTACTAATCTATCTTAAAGAGAAAATGAGTATCTGTAAGTTTGAAACAATATCTCTAAATGACAAAAATTAGGAAAATATCAATTTTATCCATTTGTAAACCCTTTAAGGGGATGATTCTTAGAAGAAATCAGAATGATTGATACCATGGTCTGCTTCTACCCATATTTCTGACATCAAATGCATAGTTTTTTTCTTTTCCCCATACCAACAACTAATTCTCTGACTCTCCAGACACCAACTGGGTATCCAATGATTCCATTCAATTTTAGCACTAACTAACCAGAGTTAATACCGACTCTACGCAGTCCTACAAGCCTACCCTCACCTCAGATACCAATGCAAGTCCTGAGCCTCCTATAGTTCTGTCCAATGGACTATAAATCAAGAGTTTCCATGACCCCCTCCTCAGGTTCAATAATTTACTAGAACAACTCTAACCCAGAAGCTCTCTAAATACCATTGTTTAGGAGTTTTATGGAAATACCCCTACGACTGACTAAGTTATTAGCCATTTGTGATTAATTCAATCTTCAGTCTCTCTCCTCTCTCCAGAGATCAGGGGCTGGGCTCAAAATCCCAAACTTTTAACCATATGATTGTTTCCTCTGGCAACCAGCCCCAATCCTAAAGCCATCTAAGGACTCACCACAGGTTGTCTCATTAGCATAAACTCAGGTATGTGACAGGAGCTTATTATGAATAACCAAAGAAACTACTCTTACTCCCATCACTAGGGAAATTCCAAGACTTTCAGAAGTTCTATGCCAGAAACGAAGGATAAAACCCAAATATATATTTCTTAATATATCAAAATATCAGTTGAACCAAGTTCCACACACTATTCTAATCTTCTTTGACAAGGTGAAAAAGTAGATAAAATTAATGATGAACACACCTTTAATTCTTATCACAGAGTATACTTATCCACAAAAGGTAAAATCTACCTATCAAACAACAATTATGGGGATAGAAACTTCACTAGAAACTACATTCAGAGGGTGGTTGATATTTAACCAGGAGACACGTAACCATGTTCTATACATTCTAGTCATGTAGGAGTTAGAATTGGTTCCAGTGCAATTTTATGATTTTATCCATGTGTCTTGCATATGCATTTTTGGAATCATATCTGATTGCATATTCCCTTCGGCACACTCGCACCTTGTACATTAGAATGAAGAATGTGGTAAAAAGCAAGGATGCATTTTATTTGTACCGAGGGGTCTCAAGTTAAAAATATATGATACCTTTCCAAATTGAAAGGAAAAAAAAACAACAATGCTTGCTTTTCCAATCATCAAAACTTCAGGCTACATGTATTTAAAGAGCACCGTAAGTGCAATTGAAGGTATGTAATATCGAATTCCTTTATGTGTTTTTCCCACATTGGCATTAATAAGTAAATCAAAAGTCAAAATTTCCATTCCTAAAACTAAAGGAACCTTCTTGTCCGCCAAGGTTTTACTTTGTAATTATCTATTCACAAACAGATCTGCTGTCGCTAAGATGGCAAGTTATTCCTATGGGTCAGAAGTATTCTTGCCTTCCAAGATGCTGGTTTTGAGGGCGCAGTGCAAATACAGAACTGCATTAGCAAAGCTCTTGATCTTATAGAAGGGACTTCATACAAAAGAAAAGCAAATATTCATTATTGTCAAATCTGCAAGAAATATGTTCACCAAAACAAACAGCAAAAAGATAATACATAATTAATATTAAATTAGAAACATTAACCCGAAAACTCTTCCAAATGTTCCACATTCATATAGAAAAAAATCTTCATTGCTCCTGTGAGTGAAACTAAATAGGACAACAGTCATGGACTCAAACAGAAGCATTCAAGAATGAAACAAAATGTGTTAAAAAGCTGAGTAATATGCCAACAGCAAAGAATACGTAAATGTGTAGAATTACCATTCAAGCTGTTCAGAAATGGAAAGTTCTACCTAAAGTAGTGCATATCTATCACTACATGAGCTCAAGTAGTTCTCCTAATGGATGTGGCAAAGGAAATCCCTACACTTGAAAATTTGATGAGGGGATTAAAAGGCCCTTCCGATACTGAAGAGGTGATCCTACTAGAACCTAAATTACTACTCCAAACCTAACCACTGCTTTTTCAAATCATGAATGGATGTATTTTGTGGCTTATTCTAATTGTGTGCTAAATAAATTCCATAGGTCATTTCTAATAATAGCTTGAAAGCATATTTTTTGTTAAGCCATTTAAAAATCATTTTAAAATGGAAAAATAGTACTTCTTTAAAATCCTGTAGAGTATAAGAAAAGATATATAACTTTTGTAGAGAGGGAAGCCAGCTCTTATTAGCTACATGACCTTGGGAAGGAATTGTTCCAATTCTAAGAGAAAAGGCTTTCACCTTTTTCCCGTTCAGTATAATGTTAGTGGAAGATGTGTAGTATGTGGCCTTTTTTTATTTTAAGTAATGTTCCTTCCAGTTTGTTGAAAGGTTTTACATGAAAAGGTGTTAAATTTTATCAAATGCCCTGTTTCTGTTGAGATGATCATGGAGTACTTGTTTCATTCTGTTGTATCACATTTTTTGATTTGCATCTGTGGAACCATCCTTGCATCCCTGGTATAAATTCCACTTAACCATGGCATATTATCTTTTTTATATGCTGTTGGATTTTGTTTCCTAGCATTTTGATGAAGATTTTTGCATCTAGATTCATTAGGAATATTGGTCGGTAGTGAGCTTTTTTTGTTTTTTGAGATTTTTGTTTTTTTCTGTGTGTCTTCATCTGGCTTTGGTATTAGATAATGCTGGTCTCATAGAATGAGTTATAAAGAATTCCTTCATCTTCCATATTTTTGGAATAATTTCAGGATTGGTATTAGTTACTCTGTGTAAATTTGCTAGAATTTAGCTGCGACTTCATCTGGTCCTGGGCTTTTCTTTGTTGGGAGACTTTTTATTACTGATTCAATATCGCTATTCATTATTGTTCTGTTCAGGTTTTCTATTTCTTTCTAATTCAGTCTTGGTAGATTCTATGTTTCCAGGAATTTATCTATTTCCTCTAGGTTTTCCAGTTTGTTAGCATATAATTGTTCATAATTATGTTTTTTTTTTTTAATTTCTATAGTATTGGTTGTAGTGTCTCCTTTTTCTTCTCTGATTTAATTTTTTGGGTCTCCTCTCTTCTTGGTTAGTCTAGGTAGTTGTTTATCAATTTTGTTTATCTTTTTAAAGAACCAACTTTTTATTTTGTTGATCCTTTGTATTTTTTTAGTGTATTTCATTTAGAACTCCTCTGATTTTTATTATTTCTTCTGCTAATTTGGAGTTTGATTTGTTCTTGATTTTCTAGTATCTTGAAGTGCATTGTTAGATTGTTAATCTGTAATCTTTTTAAATGTAGGCCTTTACTGCTATAAATTTCCCTCTTAGCACTGTTTTTGCTGTATTCCATGGGTTTTGATATGTTGTGTTTACACTTTCATTTGTTGCAAGAAACTTTATTTCCATCTTAATTTCTTCATTGACCCAAGTTCACTTAGGAGCATGTTAGCTAATTTTCACGTATTTGTATAATTTCCAAAGTTCCTCTTGGTATGGATTTCTAGTTTTATTCCACTGTAGTCTGAAAAAAATACTTGACATAATTTAAATTTTTGTATGTGTGGAGTCTTGTTTTATAGTCTTATATATGATCTATCCTGAAAAATGGTCCATGTGCTGATGTGGAGAATGTATTTCTATAGTTGTTGGATAGAACATTTGTTATACATTAGATCCGTTTGCTTTGAAGTTCCATTTAAATCCAGTGTTTCTTAATTTCCTGTTTCAATGATCTGTCTAGTGCTGTCAGAGGGGTGTTGAAGTCTCCTACTATTCTATTGCAATCTAACTCTCTTTAAATCTAGTAATATTTGCCTTATGAATCTGGTTGTTCAGGGTTGGGTGCATATATATTTAGGATTATACCCTCTTGCTGAATTGATGCCTTTATTATATAATGATCTTCTTTATCTTTTATTGTTCTTGACTTAAAGTATGTTTTATCTGGTGTAACTGTAGCTACTCATGCTCACTTCCATTTATAAGAAATACCTTTTCCCGTCCGTTTACTTGCCAAATATGTATGCCTTTACTGGTGAATTTTTTGCAAACAGCATAAAATTGGAATTTTTTGTCCGTTCAGCCATTCTATGTCTTAAGTGGATCATTTATGTTCAAGGTTATAATTGGCATATGAGGCTTTGTTCATTTCATACTGTTAATGGTTTTCTGGTTGTTTTATATATTCTTTGTTCCTTTCTTTTTCTCTTATTGTTATTGTCATTTGATGGAATTCTGCAGTGGTACCATTTGAGTGCTTTCTCTTCCTCCTCTATGTAATTGCTTTACTAGTGAGTTTTACACTTCTGTGAGTTTTCATCTCTTTGGTAAATTTCTCATTCATATCCTGATTTTTTTCCCTGGTTGTTTTTTGTATTGTTTTTCAGAATTCTTTTGTATCTCACTGAGCTTCTTTAAAATCAATCATTTGTATTCTTTGTCTTGATTTCCAAAACTACTTTTTGATTAAGATCTATTGCTAAGTAATTATTTTCCTTTGGGGGCATCATATTTTCTTGCTTTTTCATGTTTTCTGTGTCCTTAACATTGATTTCTGCACATCTAATGTAACTGTAACTTTTTCCTATTTTTCAATATCCTTTTTTAGGGGAGGACTTTATTTCTAAAGATGTAGTATGGTGTTGATTGGCTAGGATACTCAGGTTTTGATTTTGGTGCATTCAGTAGTCTCTATATGATTTCTTCAGCTGGAAACAGCATTATTGATATACGTGATTTCCTTGGTAGGTTAGGTATGGTTATCATTGGAGGCTGTGGTGAAGTTGTGCTGAGAACTAGGATGCTGAGTAATTCAGTCTTCAGCTCTGACTGGTGGCAGCAATAGGCTGAGTATGCCTATCTTTGTGCCCCAGGGCAGCATAAGCTGGAACCTATGCTGGTGGTTACTGGCAAGCTGATTCTTGGACCCCTAGTGGCTTGCCCAGATACTGAAAATGGCAGTAGTGGATGGGGTGGGTAGGTGGGTTCTTATGCCTGGGAGGCTGGCATGACATGGGCAATGACAGTTGCAGTGGTGAGACAATTCTCTAGGTCCCAAGTGGTATGTGTTGACACTGGTGGTGGCTGTGATGGACTGGGTGGGCCAGTCTCCAACCCCACAGTTAGCACTTGCAGGTAAGTGCCAGCTGAGATGTTAGCAGCCAGGAGGTTAGGCCCAAACTCAGGCGCCCAGCAGGAGTGCTCAGGTGCCTGTCATGGTGAATTGATTTGAAGATCTATGTGCTCTGTCTTTGAGGGGGAACAAAGCTGGGCCAAAAGGTCTTGTGCTTAAGCTCTCCAATTGTGAGAACAGCTACCAGCTGCAGCTGGTGAAGACACGGCAACCCTCAGGTCCCAGGCAGAGAGCCTGGGTGAGGGGCCATAGCAGCCGTGCTGATGTCTTCTCCTTGGAGAGCGTGAAGCCATCCTTAATGTCCACAGACTGGGCTGGCAAGTAGGAAATGCACATTCCTTTCACACCCCAGACCCAGCAGGGCTTGTCCCCCATGTCTTAGTGGCAGCAGTTGGCACACGTAGATTGCACCCCACCTTGGCTGCAGGAGCACCCACCCAGCTTGTGACCAAGTTCTAGCAGCAGCTTGCACCTCACTTGCATCTCCATCTCAGATCCCAACATCACTTGCTTCCTAAAATTGGCCACTGCAGCTCATGCCTCACTTGCTTCTTAGCCCTGGCTGACTGCAGGAGTGCTCTCAGCTTGCTCCACTGTCCTAGCAGTGGGAGCCCAAGTTTCCATAATTCCTCAGTCCTGGTACCACTGAGCTCCAGGACAGCATGCAGTTTGCTAGGTTTGGAAATGGAGTCTTAACTGTAGCAGCTTGGGTCTCAGAAAGGGTATGGGACCAGTGTGAGCCCCCTCCCTGAAGCAGTTCTGTCCCATCATCTTCTAGAAGCTCTGTATGTTAGTCTCAGGATTTGGGTGGGTCAAGGGGTTCTCCTATGGCCAGAATTGCACGATTCCATGGTAGGGATGTAGGCCACTGAAAATCTCTCACTCACCCATTCCCCAGGTTGCAAAGTTACTTCTGGCTCCCAGCCAATTCCAGCCAGGCAGGATGCCACTTTTCCTTCCTCTTTCCTGCTTTTCATGTTTCCTGTCCTTTCCCTGTTGCATTCCAGCATTCTCTCTTGGATAGTATATTCAAATTATGACTGTCTGTGCACTATTCTGGTTCTTCTAAGTGGAGGAGGCAGGCATGAAATCCTTCTAGTCAACCATTTTAAACCTCCTCCCCTATTTTTAAACTTTGAGGAAGCTCCATACTGTTTTCCATAATGGCTATACTAATTTACATTCTCACCAACAATGTACAAAGTTTCTTTTCTCTCCATATCTTCACCAACAACTATCTTTTGTCTTTTTGGTAATAGCCATTCTAGCAGGTGTGAGGTGATAGCTCATTGTGGTTTTAATTTGCATTTCCCTGATGATTAGTGATACTGAATATTTTTCATATACCTTTTGGCCATCTGTATGTCTTCTCTTGAGAAGTGTCTAGTCAGGTCCTCTACTTATTAACTAGGTAATTTGTTTTTATGCAATGTTTTTATGCTTTTTTATTTGAGTTCCTTACATATTCTGGATATTAATCCCTTATAAAATGTATTACTTGCAAATATTTTCTCCTATTTCATTGATTTTCTCTTCCCTCTGTTATTTCCTTAGCTATGCAGAAGCTTTTTAGTTTGGTATAATCCCATTTGTCTATTATTGCTTTCCTTGCCTATGCTTTTGGGTCATATTTAAGAAATCATTACCCAGGCCAATGTCACAGAGTTTTCCCCTATATGTTCTGCTAGTATTATTACGTGTTCAAATCTTACATCTAAATCTTTAACCCATTTTGAGTTGATTTTTGTATATGGTGATATAAGGGACCATTTTTATTCTGTGTGTAGCTATACAGTTTTATCAACACTATCTATTGAAAAGACTGTCCTTTTCCCACTGCATTTTCTTGACATCTTTGTCAAAAATCAAATGGCCATATATATGTGGATTTATTTCTGGGCTCTCTACTCTGTTCCATTGGTTCGTGTGTCTGTTTTTATGCCAGTACCATGCTGTTTCAATTACTATACTATTTTGAAGGCAAGTAATACAATGCCTCCAGCTTTTTTCTTTTTGCTGACAAAGTGTTTTTCATTAAAAATTTTCCTTGCAAGTGGAAAACATGATATAGGAAGAGAAAACACTTCTACAGCCAGAATGTTAGACAGTGTTACTTATTCTTGAAATTAATTATTTTGAGCCATGTTCCTCAGAAAATGATATGTGGTCTTAACATGAACACAGGAATAGCCTCATGGTAAAGAAGTCTGCTATGAATGATTGTTTTAGAGCTCTTGAAACTTCCAGGTTTCTGGAGACAAGGGTTTATCATAAAATAGCTCATTTCAAGGTTGAAAATAAAAGAAATAATTAGTAGTAATATATTGTAATCTCATAGTCTGTTTCTTACCTGTCAGATGCACAAGTAGTATGACCATCCAGAGTATCCTTTAGTTGAATGTTAATCTTCCTCTAAAAAAGAAAATAGAGTGACTATCTTTTCCCATTGTACACACATGAGTATTGCATATAATCAAAGTGCTTTTCCACTCTCTGGAAAACACAGTACCCATGTAAAGAATATCAACACTGGAAACAAAACAGCTGGACTTACAATATTGTGAACTCTCTAAAACCAGAAACATTAGCACTGGAGTTTCAAGTGCTAAAATGGAAATATAAAATCTTCCTGAGACAGAAGGATAAATTTCCAGATTTCTTCAAATCTCAGCTTGAAATTTTTAATTGTTATGTTTAGATTTTCTCAAAGCTATTCTGTGAATTATGATTATTTGATAACTGAAGGTTGATGTCCTTGCTTAGGTACACAGCAGCCCACCTTTATTTTTTTTTAACAAATCTCCTTTCTTTCTTCTAGTCCCAACTCCTCAAGACACTGACTACTACTTACTCAAACCAGGGGCTGATAAAACTAGTTAACTTTCCCCTCAATACCCAGCATGCTGTAAGCAATTGGATAAAATCTAATTACCTGCCTTATAAGTGAAACTTTTAAATCTATTTATGTACTTCCTCCCAGTGTATCAGGCAGTGGATCCATAGAAGGTTAAAGAAATACTAGGAAACACTAATAAAACTTAAGAAGAAAGTGTTCTTTGCTTTCATTGAGCTGAGAGGAAACTAGGCGTCTTCTAGTCCCATCCCTCCATGCTAGTAATAAGGAAACTAACTTGCACAACACCACTCAGCTTGTTAAAGGCAGAGCTGAAACAAGAACCTGACATTCAACCCCAAGTTCAGTTTTCACTAACACATGCACCTTGACTTCGCTTGAATTTCCTCCTTTTGATTGATAAAGAGTGAAAGTACTGGTGGCCTAATTTTATAAGAAACCACTGGAAATTCTTGAGAAAACTGGTTTACTGGTTCACAATTGACAGATTTAATTTAGGGAGGAGAAGAAAAGATGCTTCAAAGGCACAGCAATTACTGGACTAACACATGGCTGTGCACATTCATGGGAACATAGGAGTGCAGGAGATCAGTGAGGGAGAAAGCACGGGAATAAAATAATAAACAGCCTCTGCTAAACCATGGGAAAAACCCATATTTACAGAGTAGGAGGAGGGTGAATAACATTAATTGCCACTCTGGGCTTCTTCCCCAAAGTACTCTAGGACTGGTTTTTCAAGTGTAAAGAAAGAGACTAGACAAGCTAAAACCGCCTGCAGCATGTTTTCTTGTTATATAGATATAAACACACACGTGATTTGTGCCTTGGCCTCACACCCTGCTCACTGCAGACTAGTTCCCGTTCCCTGGTCTCCATTCAAAGAATACAGACCATGCAGGATGTCAGTAGAAGAGGAAACTGTGTACACTGTTGGTGGGAATGTAAATTAGTATAGCCATTATGGAAAACAGTATGGAGTTCCTCAAAGTTAACAAGTACAAGTTTACCTACATAACAAACCTGCACATGTACCCCTGAACTTAAAATAAATGTTAAAAAAAATAAAAATAGGCCATGTGAGGTTGCTCACACCTGTAATCCCAGTACTTTGGAGGCCGAGGCAGGTGGATCACCTGAGGTCAT
Source organism: Trachypithecus francoisi (assembly GCF_009764315.1). NCBI lineage: Eukaryota > Metazoa > Chordata > Mammalia > Primates > Cercopithecidae > Trachypithecus > Trachypithecus francoisi. The sequence continues at coordinate 101,369,067 of NW_022681454.1, forward strand.
GAGTTTGAGACCAGCCTGGGCAACATGGCAAAACCTCGTCTCTACTAAAAATACAAAAATTAGCTAGGCATGGTGGCAGGTGCCTATAATCCCAGGTAGTCAAAAGGCTGGGGCAGGAGAATCACTTGAACCCAGGGGGCAGAGGTTGCAGTGAGTCAAGATCCCACCACTGCACTCCAGCCTGGGCAAAAGAGCGAAACTCCATCTCAAAAAAAAATTAAAATTTGAAAATATTTACCCATTTGTGAAGTTTTAAAAATCAAATATATATTTTAAAAGAGTTTAAACATTGTTTTCAGGTTTTTTAAAGTTTTATTCTGATTAATTCACACTGAATAGAAAACGAATAAACTTCCAAGAGAAGAGGCCCCCTTAAATTCATTTTTTTCATCAAGAAGAATAACTGTGCTTCTGTCCAATTGCCCTGAATAATATCTGATATTAATCTGAAATATTTTCTCAGCTGTGAATTTGGATAGGTAGACATAATCCATTAAAATTATCATATGTACAGATAAAGTTATGATATTGGAAAATCAATGAACCTAGTCATTCTCCTGCCTTCCCTAAACAACTTACCTTAGTTAAAATCATTCTTTCCACCCCCTTAAACTCAGTACATGTAAAATATTTAACACTTTTTTTTTGTTCTGCTGGACAATGTTTACATTTACATTGGGAATAGTATGTAATAAGATGAGGAAACTTAAGTCCAAGAAAAGGTCAATAATATAATATTATGGAACTTGTTCCATAGAATAAATTAGGTCAACTTATTAAATTATAAATTAAATGGAAGAGACAACACACTAGGAAATTTACATGTAGGAAAGTGTTATAAATCCTAGAATATCATAAATAAGTTTTCTCAAAAACCAAAAATTTTATATCATGAATTTGGGAGTTCTGCATCCTTATAAACATACCCTGTGTCCCAAGCCTCTCCCTCACTAGTATTTACAGAACAAGTTGTGTGTACCTTTCACATAAAAGCCTCTCAAGTATTTGAAAATGGTGACTGGATGCTCCAGTTAGTTCACTCTTGCAGGCCAATGCCTCATTTGTTTAACTATTCCCCACGCAGATCTCCTTACCCTCTTGGTTTCTCCCCACTGAATTCCTGAGATGTCTATGTCTTTTTCTAAACTCATGCTCTGCAGAAGTAAAAATGATACTTTAAATGAAATTCAACCAAAACTAAGGAAAAGAAAACTATTGCCTGCTTCATTTTTGTATTACATCTTTATTGATGCTAATTTTCTATTGTGTTTTTTCAAATCCAAGTCCTATTCTTAACTGATTGCTGATGTTCTCTATTAATAACCTCAAGACCTTCTCACAGGTGCTACAGCTAAGCCAATGGCCCAGCTCTATGCTTACACATTGATTTTGTTTGTTTTTACATGATGTTAGTTCCCTTCAACTCATTGTCAGAGTGGCTTAGATAGGGCGAAAGAAAAGCCCATAGAACCAAACCCTACGCAAAATTCACTGAAGAAAATATAATACAGTTTTCAAGCACTTAAACTTTAATGTTCATCCTTCAAGAAGCTTTCAGAAAGTTTATATGATTATTTAAATATTGAAGGGATATTTACAAAATGACTCTTTTGTCTTCACAGAAAATTTCTAAAATCATCATGGGATATCACTGAAAAGGTTTCAAAACAAAGTCATAATCTCTAGAAATGTGTCTTTGATGGGTTGGTCTTCATTTGATGTGGGGTGAGTAACTGGTGTTTTTATCATGCCAAAAATTCATGATCCATGGGTACCTTTTTCTACTTTTCATCAGAAGGCAAAATTCATACTGCATTTTACATGTAGAAGGGAGTTTGGCCAGATGAATAGAATGGAAGTTTCTCTAAGCAGGACCAAGCTTTCATGATCTCAGACAACATCTCAAATTGTTTGAATGACTAGGCAGAACCAGCCTGTGAAATCGTGAGGGAACAGGGTTGCTTAACCAACAATCCAAGTAGACAGAGAGGCCAAAAGTAAAGTATGGTAAGAAAAAGGGGAAGAGCAATTTCAGGTGAGAAAAATAACAGCTGCAAAATGATAAAGTTACAGAGTGAAGAGATTTAGGAAGAGATGGTAGTAGAAAAAATAGATGATGATTTACAAAAGGGGTGGGGTAAATCACAGAAAATTGATAGAGAAGAATAGAATAATCAAGGTTATAGTACCTAAGAATGTCTGTTTCCTAGGTAAAGAGTACGTACTATTGACTTAATATGAAATTAAGAAATATTTTACTTTCAGAAATTCAGGCTAAGTGAGCCAAGGCAAAGGCCATCCATCAAGAACAAAGCAGGATTTCTCAACTGTGGCAGGACATTAGGATCATCTGTAGAACTTTAAAAGATTGTTTAACTTTTTTCATTTGGTTTCCTTTATAGTTGATTTTGTTTAACTTTGCCAGTGAAATGAAAAAAAAAGTGCTTTTTTTTTTTTAGTTAAAAGCTTAACTCAGAGTCATTTCTAGACCTGTGGAAAATCACTGCTAGTTTTAGCAAATTTTTCTAGAGGGTTTGAACTTCAAGACATCTTTTTTTTGGCAACCTCCTTATAATTTTCATTTTGAAATTTTTATGTCATTGCACAGCAAAATGTTGCTTCAGTATTTCTATCCTGAATCAACACTAATTACCAATTCAAATGCTCTCCCTCACTGAGAAAGACATACTAATTTCAAGATCTACATGGCTAAACAGTGTTTCAAGTTCAAGTTTCCCACCACTATCAACAGACTGTAGAAAATAGAAAAATACTGAAAGAAAATTAATGGTTTCCAGGAAAATCATGACATTCAGAAAAAAATAAGATGCTTTGCATGCAAATATTCTTGCTAAAAAATATAATTTTTCAGAAAAATTATACCTTTGCCGCCACATATCTGATGATGTAGAATTCATAGTAAGCATTAAAAAGACACTAAAATGTAAATATCAAGGATTTCCATTTGCAATCCTAAGGTACAGGTAAAATTGTTTCTAGAATACTCCCATTCTCAAAAGAAAGGACCCAAACAGCCAGATATTTTCTTATATCAAACATTTTTAAATTTTTTCTTTTTATACTTGTGAAACATACCCTTCATGCATAAAACTGAAGAAATTCCTGATTAGTTAATTCTGAATGTTAACCTATAGATTAAAATAAATACATTTCAGCATTGTAGTACAGTGAGAAGGGGAACAGGTATAGAGTTTGAATATAAAAATAGAGCACAAAATTCAGCCTAATGAATAAATGTGAAACAGGTCATTGTTTTCTGAATCACTAAATTTTGTCATCATTCACAAGCTAAACAGGCCATCCTTTACTTGATACTATGAAGACTGTGTATCCCCAGTGACTTTTAAATAAAGAGCAAGTTAGATTCATTTGGTTGAGCATCTTCTTGTCCTCACTGAGCATGAACTCCCTCTGCTCATGGGCATCTCATTATCATACAGCTCAACTTTTGTTCCTGTTTCTCTTTTTGCCTTGATTATTTTCCTACTTCACTAAACCTAACTATCTTTCTTTCAAGTATCACGTCTTCTATGCAGCTCTTCCAAACTGCCAAACTCTCTTTTCCTCTCTCTTGATCTTAGTAGAATCACAAAGCCACACCCAATGGGAAAGGAAAGTGGAAAAGCAGCTCCACCGGTGGGTTAAATATGTTTGTTGTTTTATGTTCATCCTGGCAGTCACACCTGATGACAACACGAACATTGTCTGGTGCCTGATAGCTAGTCTCTTGCAGAGAAAATAAAGAGAACTATTGCCTATGTGCTGACTATCTACAGATACTTCCTACATGTCATAAGTAATGCACACAAGACCTGTTGGCTAGGGGCCATCCCTTAGAGGATGTCTTTATGTTGTATCTTACTAAGTCCCCCATTACAAATCAGAAGGAGCATCAAGATGTCTCAGTCTCCTGCAGAAAAGAAAGGGTCAACATACCCTAAAATCATTGTCATTGGCAAACTTTCTTAAAATTCAATTAGTCACCATAAGATCATACCACATCACAAACCGGTTATGTGAGAATGCATATTATGGCATAGGCATGTCCAGACAGCATGATACTTAGAATCAGACTTTCCCAGGCGCCCTACAGAGATTTGTTTTTCTATGTCAAGAATGAATAAATCACATCTGCTTTAAAATTCTTCCAGACTAAAATACTATTAGTGTAGCACCTATCAAATCTGAGAAAAATAACAGATACCAGACAGTTGATAGACATATTAACCATTTATGCTCTAGGAATCTATTTATTCATGTTCCTGACTCTTACATTCTAGAAAGCAGTATACTCAGTCCTTATAGTCTCTAACATTAAATTTACATTTTATTGTTTGGTCCTCAACTTCTCAAAGCACACTCCCAAGAAATCACTTTTGAAGTTGACTACCACAATTGCTGTAAATTAGTAAGCTGGTTTACTCACTGCTCCAACAGCAACTCTGAGGTAAGTTTGGAGCTGAATAAAAGAAACTATCATGACACTCATTTTTGCAGACCTTTTTTCTTCGATCCTGATTTTCTGTTTACATTTAGCTCAGTTGTTTAAAGTTACTTGTAATTATAAGTTCCTTTATTGCCTATGATAGTCATTATATACATAAATTTAATAAATGCTCAGCACTACTATGTTTATGTAACTGAAGTAATTATTTGTTTATTCTCTGCAACTGCATAAAAGGAAATATTCTAACATGCAAATCTTACTATATCACTCCCTGGCTAAAAATCGTCCCGTGACTGCAACTAGATCCAGAATTAAGTCCAAGTTTCTAAGTGTACTTGGCCACTGCATTTATAAAAGTATACAGAGCTCCTGTCTTTCTTTCCTGCTCTCTCAAGAAAGTTCTGCCTCTAGACCTATTCTGGATCTTGTAGGATGTAGTTATCAGGAGGTTAGACAAATACATGACCAGAGAATGAGACAGATTTGGAGACATTAAGCAAACTTAATAAAGAGATAGATAAGTGAAAAGGAAAGAGAGGGAGAAGGGAAAAGATGAGAGCTGGATGTCAAGAAAATACTGAAGGATTAAGAGTTTACAGAGGTAGTTTTTAGGTGTTAGAAAATAGGAGGAATAGAAAATAGAAATTGGATAGAGGAAAGTGATGATTTTTATATTTTTTGAAAGGTACAATTAAGATTAGAGTTGCTTGATGATTTTTTGATTACTCAGACTCGGCTTTTTTAGAGGCCCCCTCTATAAAGAAACTGGGCTACATGGGACTGTGGGATCTATTAGGATTGGAGAAGTAAAATGCCCTGATCTTTTTCTCATTTGGCCACCAGGAATGCACTAATCTTTTTTTCAGTGTTAGCCCACCACACTCACTCTGGCTCCAATACTTGCTGACAGTTTGCAGAGGCCACCATGTTTATTCTCACATCCAAGTCACTGCACTTGTCAAATATTGCTCTGTCTACCTAGAGCACTCACAGTCACTTCCTCTTTTAACACTAAAGTCTACAGTTTCTTCCACAATCAGCTTAGTTATTCTACAGGAAGCCTTTACTCCTACCTCTGTTATGTTCTCAGTTAAGATTTAATAGATACAAATACAGGGAACAGAGAAAGCACATGTCAGCTTTATCAGTCTGCTTACTTCAGACCCTGTCACTACCCTGAGCTTCATCAGGGCAAGATGGTAAAGAGCAATAAAACAAACAAGCAACAACAGCAACAAACCAACCAACAAAAAATGATTCATAAAGAAGCTAGTTTCTGGTTTATAGTAAAATCACTGGGATTTATATTACCAACAAGTCTTTGAAAATGGTAGGGTGTCTATAAAATCGTCAAGAAACCAATCTTCTTAAAAGTAAACTCCCAAAACAATAATGCAAGGAAAACAAAGCTTTGATTACACAAATATCTGAAATTTCATTACCTGAAATTGTTTATAAACAGACCTCCAGAAAAGATGGTGGTATGGTAGCAGATATCCAAAATCCTTGCTAGAAACTTTCTAAGATTTCCTAAGCCAAATCCCAGAGGAAAAATGAGAATAGAGAAAATTATGCAAAGTTCACATTGGTTGAAGTCCAGTGGTAAATAATATATCTATTCTAGTTAAGCAGAAACTTATTTTACAGTCATTAAGAAGCTGAATAAACAAACGCCAAACTAAGTTTTCAGATATGACTGAAAATCACACTGAGCTATGAATAAAATCGCTGCTCTATAATCAAAAAACCTACCTGCAAAACTTGACAGCCACCACCCCATGATCAGGACACAACCACCAAATTGGGTATTCAGGATAGCATTTGCCAGCAGAACCAGAAGAATGGCCTGAACCTCACTTCTTTCTTTCAAATCTTATGCAAGTGCATTTGAATAGTGAACGTGAATCACATTTAGTCCCCTATCTTAGAGATTCAAGGAATTAGTGTTCTGTTTTCCAGCTCTTCTACACAGAAAGATACACAAGAAAGACACGAAAGAAAGAAAGACACGAAAGAAAGAAAGAAAGAAAGAAAGAAAGAAAGAAAGAAAGAAAGAAAGAAAAGAGAAGAGACGAGAAGAGAAGAGGAAAGAAAGAAAGATGAGAGAGAGAGAGAGAGAGAGAGAAAGAAAGAAAGAAAGAAAGAAAGAAAGAAAGAAAGAAAGAAAGACATCAGTCCACCAGATAATTCATACCATGTGGATGCCTCCTCAACAAGGCATAGTAAAAGCCTGAGGAGATTTTCACTTAGGAATAATGCGAATGAGATTAGTTTGGAGGAACTAAACATACCCATGATACTCCTTCCCCCAAAGTAGTAAAGGAATATGGGAAAGAATAACAACAAAACACACACACACCTCTAAAGTAGAGGGAACAGGGGTAGAGATGAGGTTTGTACCACTCAACGTGGTATTCTATCACCAGAATATACAAGGGCTATGCCACCTTATTAAGAATCCTGGCCACACCAAATGGAAAATCTACAATAAAATGTTTTCTGATCTGGCTTATGATTTATTGTGGCAAACTGGTCCCTACTGGAAGTACACTCTCCTAGAATATAAGAGCATTCTACATTCCTACCAACATTGTAGGACTGGCCCTGGTGACATTATATACCCAGACTATAATAAATATGATTGCTAATACATATTAGTGTAGCACATAACACTAAAATTGGAATGATACAGAAATTAGAATGGCTCTTCTGCAAGGATGACACACAAATTTGTGAAGTGTCCTATGAAGAGGGTAGGAGAGACAGTCTTGAGTCCCTAAGGCCATACATGTCCCATTTCCTATCAGCAGTTGTATAGTATGGGGAGATAATCCTTGTACTTTGAGGAGGGAGAGTGCAGCAACAGGGTGACTTTATATTTAACTCAATGCTGCACTATCACAGTGGAGAGTAAAGCGATGCTGGACTTAGCCAGTGCCTGCACATGGAGGCAGCATGTGGACCAGACCCAGTCAGAGGGGAATTGTCTATACTAACAGTCAAAACTTGAGTTACTTGGCAAGTCTCACCACTGTGGGCCAAAGTGCTCCAGGATTTTAGGTAAACTTGCAAGGCAGTCTAAGACCCAGGGACTGCAATTCCTAGGTAACTCTTGGTGCTAGGCTGGGCTCAGAGCTATTGTATTAGTGTGGCACATGACTTAGGGAGACACCAGCCAGGACAGCTAAGGAGTGCTTGCATCACCCTTCCCTCAGCCCCAAACAGTGCAGCTTGTGGGAATGACAGTAATACCTTCCTTCTGCTTAATGTAAGAGTAAAGAGTAAAAAGGACTTTATTTTGCATCTTGTACACCAGCTCAGCCATAGAAGGATAGGGCACTGGGCAGAGTGGTGAGACCCTACTCCAGGGCCTAGCTCCAAGACAACATTTCTAGACATACTCTGGGCCAGAAGAAAACCCACTGCCTTGAAGGCAAGGACCCAGTCCTGGAAGGTTTCATCACCTGCAAACTAATGTGCCTTTGGGCCCTGAATAACCAGCAGCAATGCCCAGGTAGTATGCCACGGTACTTGGGCTCTTAGATATGCTGAATTCAGGTGTGCCCAAGTATATTATCAGGTGTGGTGGCAACAGCGAGACACTCCTTCTGCTTGAGAAAAGCAGAGGAAGACGTAAAGAGAACTTTTTCTTACATCTTAGGTATTAGCTTGACCACAGTTGGGTAGAGCACCAAGCAGACACTTGGGATCCCCTATTCCAGGCCTTGGCTCTTGGATAGCATCTCTGGACATCCTCAGAGGGGAGGAAGATAGGAAGAAAGAAAAGAAGGAAGAGAAGATCACAAAACAACCAGAAAACAAATGACAAAATGGCAAGAGTAAGTTCTTAATAACTTGAATGTAAATGAACTAAACCCTCCAATAAAAAGATACAGAGTGACTAAATGGATAAAAAGATGAGACTGAATGATCTGTTGCCTACAAGAATCACACCTTCACTTATACACACACAGACTGAAAATAAAAGGATGGAAAAATAGTATTTCATGTCAATGGGAACCAAAAAAGAGCAGAAGTCACTATACATAAATCAGACAAAATAGAATTCAAGACAAAATCTATAAGAAGAGACAAAGAAGGTCACTATATAATGATAAAGGGGTCAGTTGAGCAACAGGATGTAAGAATTATAAATATATGTGCAGCCAACAGTGGAGCACTCAGATATATAAAGCAAATATTATTAGCGCTAAAGAGAAAAAGAGATCCTAATATGATAGTAGCTAGAGACTTCAACACCACACTTTCAGCACTGGTCTGAAATTTCAGACAGAAAATCAACAAAGAAACATCAGAATTATCTGTATTACAGATCAAATGGACCTAATAGAGATTTACAGAACATTTCATCCAACGACTGCAGAATCTACATTTTTTTCCTCAGCACATGGACCATTCTCAAAGATAGACCATATGTTAGGTCATGCAACAAGTCTTAAAAGCATTAAAAATAAAACTCCTGATATAATATCAGCATCTTCTTTGACCACAATAGAAAAAAAAAACGGAAGTTAATAACATGAGGAATTTTGGAAACTCTAGAAACACATGGGAATTGAACACTATGCTCTCGAATAAGCAGTGGGTCAATGGAGAAATTAAGAAGAAAATTTATACATTTTTTGAAACAAATAATTATGGAAACACAACATACCAAAACCTATAGGATATTGCAAAAGCAATACTAAGAGGGAAGTTTATAGCTACTACATCAAAAGCAAAGAAAAACTTCAAATAACAACCTAACAATGCATCTTAAAGAACTTGAAAAGCAACAGCAAACTAAACCCAAAATTAGTAAAAGAAAATAATAAGGATCAATGTCCTTTGCAGGGACATGGATGAAGCTGGAAGTCATTATTCTCAGCAAACTAACCACAGGAACAGAAAACCAAACACGGCACATTCTAACTTACAAGCAGGAGCTGAACAATGAAAACACATGGACATAGGGAGGGGAAAAACATACACTGGGGCCTGTGACAGAGAGGTGTGGGTCAAGGGAAGGAGAACATCAGGATAAATAGCTAATGCATACGAGGCTTAACAACTAGGTGATGGGTTGATAGGTGCAGCAAACCATGATGGCACATGTTTACCTATGTAACAAACCTGCATGTCGTGCACTTGTATCCTGGAACTTAAAATTAAAATCAAATTAAACTGAAAAAGAAGAAGTATAAATGGTTTTCAGGGTCTGGAGCGGTAGGTAGAAAGGAAGAGTAACTACCAATGGGTATGGAGTTTCTTTTTAGGGTGATGACAATGACTTTGAACTAGATAGTAATGATGGTTGTACAACATTGTGAATATGCTAAAAATCACTAAATTATACAATTGAAAAGGGTGAATTTTATAATACATTATCACAATAAAATTGTTATAAAAATGAAAATAAAGATCAGAGCAGAAATAAATAAAATTGAAAAGAAGAAAATACAAAAGATTAATGAAACACAAGTTTTTAAAAAAATAAAATTGACAAACCTTTAGCCAGACTAAGAAAAAAACAGATAATCAAAGTGAATAAAATCATAGATGAAAAAGGAGACATTTAAGTCAATACCATAGAAATTCCAAGGATCATTAGTGGCTACTATGAATAACTATATGCCAATAAATTGGAAAATGTAGAAGAAATAGATAAATTCCTTGACATATACAACCTACCAAGATTAAATCATGAAGAAATAATAATTAAAAAAAACAGAATGAACCAATAACAAGTAATGAGATTGAAGCCATAATAATAAATCTCCTTTTAAAAATTTAAAAATTATTAACATTGGGAGGCCAAGGTGGGTAGATCATGAGTCAAGAGATTGAAACCATCCTGGCTAACACGGTGAAACCCTGTCTCTACTAAAAACACAAAACATTAGCTGGACGTGGTGGCAGGAACCTGTAGTCCCAGCTACTCGGGAGGCTGAGGCAGGAGAATGGCGTGAACCCGGGAGGTGTAGCTTGCAGTGAGCTAAGATGGCACCACTGCACTCCAGCCTGGGCAACAAAACCAGACTCCATTTCAAAAAAAAAAAAAAAAAAATTAAACAAAAAAAAAAGACTTAAAAAAAAAAAAAAATCTCTTAGCAAAGAAAAACCCAGGTCTCAATGCCTTCACTGCTAAATTCTCCCAAACATTTAAAGAAAAAATAATACCAATCCTACTCAAACTCTCCCAAAAAGTAGATGAGAATGGAATACTTTCAAACTTATTCTACAAGGCCTGTATTACCCTGATACAAAACCAGACAAATACACATTGAAAAAAAAAGAAAACTACAGTCCAATATCCCTGATGAAAATAGATGCAAAAATCCCCAACAAAATATTTGCAACAATACAATGAAAAGGTCATTCATTATAACCAAGTGGGATTTATCCCAGGGATGCAAGGATGGTTCAACATACATAAATAAATCAATGTGATACATCACATCAACAGAATAAAAAACAAAAACCATATGAGCATTTTAATTAATGCTGAAAAGGCTTTGATAAAATTCAACATCCCTTCATGCTAAAAAAAAAAAAAAAAACCCTCAAAAAAACTAGGTATAGAAGGAAAGTAACTCAACATAATAAAAACCATATATAACAGACCTATAAATAGTATCACACTGAATGGAGAAAAATAGCCTTTTCTCTAAGATCTGGAACATGACAAGTATGCTCACTTTCATCACTATTATTCAACATAGCACTGGAAGTCCTAGCTAGAGCAACCAGACAAGAGAAAGAAATAAAGTGCATCCAGGTTGGAAAGAAAGAAGTCAAATCATCATTGTTTGCAGATGATACAATCTTATATTTGGAAAAACATAAAGACTGCACCAAAAAAAACTATTATAACTATTAAATTCAATAAAGTTGCAAAATATGAAATCAACATACAAATATCAGTAGCAATTCTATATGCCAGCAATGAACAATCTAAAAAAGAAATCATAAAGGTAATCCCATTTACAATAGTCACAAATAAAATTAAATACCTAGAAATTAACCAAATATAATCACAATTATAGAACATGAAAGAAATCAAAGAGGACACAACAAAATGGAAAGGTATTCCATGTTCATGGATCAGAAGAATCAATACTGTCAAAATGTCCTAACTATCGGAAGAATTCTACAGATTCAATGCAATCCCTATCAAAATACCAGTGACATTATTCACAAAAATAGAAAAAAAAATCCTAAAGTTTATATGGAACCAGAACACCCAGAAAAACCACAGCTATCCTAAGCAAAAAGAACAAAACTGGAGGAATCACATTACCTGGTTTAAATTATACTACAGAGCTCTCATAACCAAAATGGCATGGTACTGGCATAAAAACAGTCACATAGAACAATGGAACAGAACAGAGAACCCCAAAACAAATCCACACACCTACAGTGAACTCATTTTTGACAAAGGTGCCAAGAATGTACACCGGGAAAAAGACAGTCTCTTCAATAAATGATGCTGGAAAAACTGGTTATCCATACACATGAGAATGAAACTAGACCCCTGTCTCTTGCCATATGCAAAAATCAAATCAAAAATGGATGAGACACTTGAATCTAAGACCTCCAACTATGAAACTACTACAGGAAAACGTTTGGGAAGCTCTCTAGGACATGGCTCTGGGCAAAATTTAAGTATACACCACAAGCACAGGCAATCAAAGCAAAAATGGACAAATGGGATCACATCAAGTTAAAAATATTCTGCACGGTAAAGGATACAATCAAAGGGAAGAGACAACTCACAGAATGGGAGAAAATATTTGCAAACTATGCACCTGACAAGGGATTAATATAACAAGGAGCTCAAACAACTCCACAGAAAAAATCTAATTTTCTAACTTGATTAAAAATGGGCAAGTCTAACCTAATTAAAAATCTAACCTTATTAACTTGACTAAAATCTAACATGATTAATCTAGCCTGATCAAAAATGGGCAAAAGATTTGAATAAACATGTCTCAAAAGAAGACATACAAATGGCAAACAGGCATATGAAAAAGTGCTCAACCTGGATAATCATTGAGAAATGCAAATCAAAACTACAATGAACTATCATCTCACCCCAGTTAAAATGGCTTTTATCCAAAAGACAGGCAATAACTCTGGCAAGGATGTGAAGAAAATGGAACCCTCTTATATTGTTGATGGGAATGTAAATTAGTATAACCACTGTGAAATACAATTTGAAATACAATTTGAAGGTTTCTCAAAAAACTAAAAATAGAACTATGATTCAGCAATCAGCAATTCAGCTAGGTTTACACCTAAAAGAAAGGAAATCAGTATATCAAAGAGAAATCTCCATTCCCATGCTTGTTGCAGCATTGTTCATAAGAGCTAAGATTTGAAAGCAACTTAACTGTCCATCAACAGATGAATGGATAAAGAAAATATGGTACTTATATACAATGGAGTACTATTCGGTCATAAAAAAGAATGAGATCCTGTCGTTTGCAACAACATGGATGGAACTGGAAATCATTATGTTATGTGAAATAAGCCAGACACAGAAAGATAAACACTTCGTGTTCTCACTCATTTGTGAGATGTGAAAATCAAAGCATTTGAATTCATGGAGATAAAAAGTAAAAGGATGGTTACCAGGAGATGGAAAGAGTAGTGAGGTGGGGGTAGGAAGGTGGGGACAGTTAATGGGTACAAAAAAAAGAGTTAAAAGAATGAACAAGACCAAGTATTTGATCACATAACATGGTGACTATAGTCAATAATGAATAAATTGTACAGTTTAAATGATATAAGAATATAATTGGATGGTTTGTAACACAAAGGATAAATGCTTGAGAGGATAGATACCCTATTTTCCATGATGTGATTATTATGCATTGCATGCCTGCATCAAAATATCTTATGTACCCCATAAATATATACACATAATATGTACCCACAAAAATTAAAAACTGAAAAAAGAAAGAAATATGGTTCTAAGAAAGTAATTTCAAAAACCAAACAAACTGTTGAGACCAAGTTCTCGAGTGGGTATATTTATCTTCCTCCCTACTCCCCCTGAGGCTGGTATATGACTGGCAATTTAACTGAATGACTGGCACTTTAACTGAATTTATTCAGCTAAACATCTTAAGATCTAAAAGAAGAGTCCAACAATAGCCATGCAAGTACTTTCTACTTAGAGGAAATGGAAGGCAAGTATAGATCTATTCTAGTCGGTAATGAACATATGAGGAGAAGCCTACAAACTAGCACAGGGAACTCAACTATCATCTCTATCACCCACAGGAAAATTAAAACAAATTAATGAGACAAGAGATAATGACAATATACAAGATCAGAGAAGAAAAGTGCACTAATAACAAAAAAGAAAACAAATAAAGCAATAGCAGCATTTTCAATGGCACCAGAAACAGCAAAGATGAAATTCCATTACAGAAAACCAACTGCAGATCATCTTTCAGAACTAGATAGAACAAGGGTAAATAAAGTAGATAAAACATTTGAGAAATACAAACAGCTAGAAGACAGAATTTTTTAAAGTTCCCAACACAAAATAAGAGGTGATAGATACACTAATTACCCTGAATTAATCATTACACATCATATACATGTATTGAAATATCACTTTATATCCATCCAAGAATGTCATGCCCACCATCATGTAAACATAATATAATTAACTATAAAGTTACTTTAAAGTTCTGTAAAACATTTGTATGTTCATTTACTATATATATATATATATATATCTGTATAAAAAATATATATACTAGATCCTGAACAAAACTCAGGATATAACAACAAAAATAAAAGAGCTGAGCAACAGTGGGAAGGAAAGTATAGAAGTCATGGTGACTGCTAAATATGTAATATGTGCATAATATGTACAATTATGTGTCAATTAAAAATAAATTTAAGGGCCAAGCACAGTGGCTAACGCCTGCAATCCCCGCACTTCGGGAGGTTGAGGGGGGCGGATCACAAGGTCAGGAGTTAGAGACCAGCCTGACCAAGAGACCAGCATCTCCAGTATGGTGAAACCCCATCTCTACTAAAAATACAAAAATTAGCCGGTTGTGGTGGCGGGTGCCTGTAATCCCAGCTACTTGGGAGGCTGAGGCAGAAGAATTGCTCGAACTCAGGAGGTGGAGGTTGCAGTGAGCCCAGACTGCGCCATTACACTCCAGCCTGGGTGACAGAGTGAGACTCTGACTCAAAAAAAAAAAAAAAAAAAAAAATTAAAAACATTTGAATTATAGATAAATAACTGGCACTTATCTATACTGATAATAGATCAAAAATTGGTATTCATTTAATCAATGTTTTTGAATGTATCTGGCTTAAAACAAAATACAGAATGTACAAAGATATTAAAAGAAAATTGTCCTAAACTGAGAAAAGATTTAAGCAGATAAAACAAGCTCATGATATACTAAGAAAAATAAGGAAAAGTAGCCAACATTGTTACATCATGGTAAAATATGGGGGTGGGGGGAGACAAAGAAGAAAAATGAAGCTGGTCTTGAGCTTCTCAATGAATATGTTAGATGACAGAAAATAATGAGACAATTTTTATTGAAATCCTAGAGAAAATGTGAACCAAGATGTCCATACTGAAACAACTAACTCATATGTAAGGGCTAACCAGTCTCAGATATATGTCCTCAAATTCTTGCATACCACTCTTGCAACCGTCCTGAAAAAAGTACTTGAAATATTTCAAACAACCAACAATGCAAAATACAGAGCTGAAAAGTAGGCAAGTCATGATATAAAAGACCATCAGGTGGTAAGTCACAGAATACTTGTCCAAAACTAGCTGTGAAAATGGGAGCTTTAATATAGTTTCACACAGGGACTGGAGTATGTGATTGTCAGTTTGGTTTAGTGGACTAGTACAACAGTTTCTGTAAAGACAGAGGTAATTTCCAGCCATCCTTGTATGTAATTGGTCAGATTTAGGTTACATGGCGATCTCTAACTACAGGGCAAGCTGGGAAAGTATTTGTCACTTTTAAGCTCTATGATGGACAGATGATCCCTGAGAGCAGGAAAGAGGGGAAGTAAATGATTATTAAGTAGTCAACCAAGAATATCATGCCCACCATCGTGTAAATATATAACTAACTATAAAGTTATTGTAAAGTTCTGCGAAATATTTGTGTTAGTTTTTAAAAGAAAAAGATATACTATCTTTAAGAAATACATACCATATGCTGACAAAACTCAGAATACACCAACAAAAATAAAAGAGCTGGGCAGGGTTGGGAAGGAGAGTATAGAGGTCATGGTGACTGCTTAAACTCTTATGAATAAAATAGTCCCTCCTCTTGAGTTCTCTTTTCCTTGCTGATAAGGAAAGCTAGATAGACCTAAACACTAATCATCACATTCGGGAATGGTTCACATACAGGAATGGCTATCCATCTAGATAACATCCAAGAACCACCCTTAGAGTTCACGGCGTCCCTGACTCCCACCTTCACTCTTCTTCAAGCTGCACCAAAACCAAATTATCACTTCTTTAAGTAATTCAGACATTGAGCTTACATTGTTTGTCGGTGTTATTCACAAATACTACCAGCAAGGGAGGAAGTTAAGTCTAGGGCTTATCCACCCTTTGCTAACTCCAAGGAGAGAAAGTATCAGGAAGAACAGCAGACCAAGAACAAGGCCAATCCAGCAAAACTCCCATGTGGAGAGAAAGTATTCTTTGATTTAAAGAAAAAAAAGAAAAAACCTAATAGTAGTAGAAAAATGCCTGATTTGCAGGTTCTGACTGAACCAGAGGAAGAAGGAAGCTACCTGAATTAGAAAGAATGTTGCAGTTCCAATTACAGATCCTATCCCATGGGAAAACAAAAAAGCAGCTGGTTGAACTGACACAGAACAGCCCCAGGAAAGTAAAAGAGGAAGTATTCCATATCCAGCCAAGCTGGCGCTAGTCTCCTCACCTACTGAAAACTCTTCTCTGGTACTTACTCCCCTCTCCCGTCCTCTACCTACCTCTGTTTTCAAGTGTGAAAACTTACAGATGCTATTGGAGACTCTTAAACTCATGTTCCTAACTCAACTCTCTGAGTCCTTCATCCTGCCCTTACCGCTCCATTTCCACAAGGGCTCCTTTCTACTGTGGAACATCAGTTCTCTCCTCTAAACCTCCATTAAGATAAGGAGTTGAAAAAAGGAAAGGAATAGGAGTAAGATTTTAGTGGAGTCATGAAGAGAGCCCATGAATTTTATCCATTATTTTTTAGTCTTTGCCCAATATAAGAGATTTTATCTTATTTTTTGAAGGGAAAAAGACTTCATACCACCTTTTAATCTAAACTCCCAACATATTTTCTTCCACGACTCATTCTCCCTTAAAACCAATACACCAACCTTTAATAACTATGTCAGTAAAGGGTTTATTTGCTTTAGTAAGGCTCAGAACAATTCAAAGAATAAGGCTTTCCCCAACGTCGAAAACTAAATAAAAGCTAACCCTTTTCTCTCTATCCCTTTTACCTCTGAAGTGCTAGAGGAATAGACTTTATCTATTCCTCTAGAATAGATAGAGGAAGGAAGCAATCTAGCAAGTCAGGTGACAAGTTGAGATTGTTCCCTTTGGGTCTGAATATTCCACTGTACTATGGGGAAAAGGAGGAACACACACACACACACACACACACACACACACACAGACATTGCTAGTGCCTACTTCTGACCACCAAGCCCATTCCTGAACCCGTCACAGAGCTGTCCTCATCCTTACCTTCCACCTGGAAGAAGTGGGTACATCCCTCCAACATGGTAACATCTGGGACACAAGGGCATCTGCCTGAGCTTTGGCAGAGCCTGGAGATAGAAGAGGGAACACAGCATGAAGAATTAGGGTCCCTTTCTAGAGCTTTTGAGAGAGATTGATGGACCAAGACAGACATCAAAAGAGGGCTTCAGTCAAAAGGACTAAGCTGGAAGACAAAATATCCAATGTCTGGAGATGTTTTCCAGGGTAGAAAGTGAGAAGGAGTCTAACAATACTCACTTCGGGACCCTAGGGCATCAAGATAGGGATGCAAAATCTTTGGGAAGAATTGTGGAAAGAGAATCCCAGTAGCTGCTCCCTCCAGAGAGATCCCACTCCAGCTCAGTGTGGACACTGAGGAGACATCAAAAGAGCCACAGAGGAGCTGGGGGCATCTGGAAACGCCTCCCTCAACCCTCCTGATACTCACTTCCCAGGTAGCTCCTGCATCATCTGCTATCTCCCGCGTTTGCTGCCCCTACTCCTCGAGCTTCTGCAGCTCCCTGTCCTTCCTCTTCAGCTCATAGTCACACTGCACCTTCTGGCTGATTAACTAGTCTTGCAAACACTTCACCTGGTAGAGTAGAGGGGGCCATTAAACAGGAAAGGCACATGCAGGACCCACAGAGGCATCAGCAAGGAGAAATAAATCAGCCCCTATGCATGAAAATAAAAAAGAATAAGATCTTCCACAAACAAGTGAAGCAGTCACAGCCATGGGAGGCATGCCATCCATCCCTGCCCCTTAAAGCCAAGGCCTGCTACTCTAACTCTTGCCAAGCTGAGGCCTGGGCCACACCACAGCTGGTTGGTCTGTTCCTGGGCCTGTACAGCAGCAATCATTGCTCACATGTTTGCATCTGGGCCTAGAGTAGGGCAGGAAAGGGAAGCCATTCTCCCAAGATAGTGGTTCTTAAACATTATTGGGCATCAATATCACCTGGAAGGCTTGTTAAATCACACATTGCAGAGCTCACAGAGTTTCTGATTCAGCAGGTCTGAAGAAGGCCCTGGAATCTCCATTGCTACCAAGTACCCAGGTGATGCTGATGTGCTGATGCAGAGACCACAATTTGAGAACTGCTGCTCTAAGCCTTACCGTGGCTACTTTTAGCCTTCCCATCCTCACTCTTCTAGAGTCTGAGCAGCCTTTAATGACAGGAAATGACTCTGGGCACCTACCTTCTTTACATGCCCATTTTATCTTATCCTAAACCTTCAGGGAGTGATAAGACAGATGCCCACCACCCTCAGAGACCCCTCTATAGCATGGTTAAGAATGCATAGGATCTATAATAGAGAGCTGGGTTCAAGTCTTGACTCTTCTACTTACAGGTTAGCACCACAGCAAGTTACTAACTGTGGAACCTCTGCTGCCTCATCCATGAAATGGGTATAAAGTCCTGCCTCCTAGGTAATACATGCCAATTGCTTTATCTAATGCTAAGCATCAGTGTATGCCTAAACATTGTGAGTTTATTGTTAGAAAAATCTTTTCAGGCAGATTTGCCTCAGTCTTCTCTTTATTTAATCTATCCAACAGTTCCATCATGTGTGACTCAGCCCTCAAGCCCTATCTTTAATACTTGTTGACTCTTTCTGCTTTCAGTGCTCAAATTATAGTCTCTCTCCTAAACTATTGCAAGTCTCCTAAATTCTTTTTTAAACCCCTCTTTGCCAAATTCACTTTCCACTCTAGCATCCCAGGCCTCTTCCTAAAGCACAGCTAGCATTATGACACAACTCTGCACTGAAAACCTTCAAGGACTTCCCAATATGGTCAGTCTTTCCTCACTATGAGCAAATGAGTGGGGAAGCACTGGTTAGAGGGAGTGTCTCTCTGCCCTCTCCAGCAAGATCTGCTGATATCATGTTTTCTTTTAGGAGCAGATGTCAAAAGGCCCTTTCCTCCTTCTGGTGCCTTAATATGCATTTTCTCTTCTTCCCTAAATTTTCATAGTACTTTGTATTCTATCAATATTATAATAGTGTTCCTTAAATTATAGAGCTGCATGTCACTCTTTAGCCTGCGAGGTCTCTAAAGCCAGGAACCTCTTTATATGCCCTAGAACTCAAACACCATGTTATTAATTCACTTATTGAATAAACAGTGATTCTAAAACTACTTCAGAAATTATTTTGACATATTTGAGATTCACAGTGTTTTCTCCTCATCGTAAAAACCATCCTCCAGCTTGTTTTTTATGTTTCCTTGTTTTCATTTGGTGCTTTTCATGTTCTGCAGTCACCTTCTAGAAGTCTGAACAAAAACACAAAGAATGGGCATTTTGGTTCCTGTGCAATTCTCAAAAGAGAGTTCGTTTTACCAGCCCTGGACCAGAGGGGAGCCCACCTCCCTGAAGGATAAGTCTCAGGCCTGGCAACATTCACCACAAACTGACCGAAGAGCCTTTGGGCCTTGAGCGAATATCAGTGGTAGCCTGGCAGTATGTTCCATGAACCTGTGGCCAAAGGGTAAGGCCCTTCTGCCTGTGAAAAGGGGAGGAAAGAATGGGAAGGACTGTCTTGTGGTTTGAGGGCTAGCTCAACCACAGTAGAATAGAACACTGGACAGATTTCTAAGGTTTTTTACTCCAGTCTCTGGCTCCCACATGGCATCTCTGGATCTACCTGGACTCTGGGGGAACTCACTACCCTGAAGGGAAGGGCACAAGCCTGACTAGCTTTGCCCCTTGCTGATTATAGAGCTTTAGGGCCTTGAGTGAACATAGGCAGTAGCCAGGGAGTGGTTACAGTGAGCCTTGGGTGAGTCGAGTCCCTGCACCGTCCCAGTGGTGGTGGCCATAGGGGTACTTGTATCACCCCACCTCCAGCTCAAATGGCTCAGCACAGAGAGACTCCATTTGGGATAAAATAAGGGAAAAGAACAAGAGTCTCTCCCTGGTACTCAGATAATTCTTCCAGATCCCTTATTCAAGACAATCAAGGCGGTACCTCTATGAGTCTGCAGGAACTACAGTGTTACTGGGTTTGAGGTACCCACTAATGCAAATCTGCCTTTTAGATCACAATACTCAAGACCTTTTAAATACCTGCAAATCCTTCCCAAGATGGACAAGTGCAACCAAGCCCAGACTGTGAAGACTACAATAAATACCTTACTCTCCAATTCCCAGACACAGAAGAACATTCCCAAGTATCAAGACTACCCAAGAAAACATGACCTCACCAAATGAACCAAATAAGGCACTAGGGAGCAATCCTGGAGAAACAGAGATATGTGACCTTCAAAGAATTCAAAACAGAGATAGGTGACCTCCAGAGAATTCAAAATAGCTATCTTGAGGAAACTCAAAGAAATCCAAGATAACACAGAGAGGGGATTTAGAATTATATCAGATAAATTTAATGAAGAGATTGAAATAATTAAAAATAATCAAGCAGAAAATCTGGAGCTGAAAAATGCAAGTAGCATACTGAAGAATATGTCAGAGTCTTTTAATAGCAGAACTGATAAAGCAGAAAAAAGAATCAGAGAGCTTGAAAACAGGCTATTTGAAAATACACAGTCGGGGAGACAAGCTAAACAAATAAAAAAACAATGATGCATACCTACAGGATACAGAAAATAGCCTCAAAAGGACAAAATCTAAGAGTTATTGGCTTTAGAGAGGAGTTAGAGAAAGAGACAGGTATGGAATATTTATTCAAAAGTATAATAACAGAGAACCTCCCAAACCTAAAGATACCAATATCCAAGTACAAGAAGATCATAGAACACAAAGCAGATTTAACCCAAAGAAGATTCATTCAAGGCATTTAATAATGAAACTCCCAAAGGTCAAGGATAAAGAAATAATCCTAACAGAAGCAAGATAAAATAAACAAATAATATAAAATGTAGCTCCAATACATCGGGCATCAGACTTTTCCATGGAAATCTCACAGGCTAGCAGAAAGTGGTGTGACATATTTAAAATGATGAAAAAAAAGATATTTTATCATAGAATAGTATCTATGGTGAAAATATCCTTTAAATATGAAGAATAAATAAAATCTTGCCCAGACAAACAAAAGTTGAGGGATTTCATGACCACCATGCCTGTCCTACACAAAATGCTAAAGGGAGTTTTTCAATCAGGAAGAAAAGGATATTAATGAGCAATAGGAAATCAACTGAAGGTACAACACTCACTGATAATGGTAAATGCACACAAAAATACAGAATATTATAACACTGTAACTGTGGTGGGTGAAGTACGTTTATCTTAAGTAGAAAGACTAAATGATGAGCCAAACAAATTAACGACAACAATTTTAAAGGACATAGACAGTATACAAAAATTAACCAGAAACAAGAGAAAGTTAAAAAGTGGAAGGATGAAGTTAAAGCATAGAGTTATTAGTTGTCCTTTTGCTTGTTAGTTCATTTATGCAAGCAGTTTTGAGTTGTGAGATAGTATTTGCAAGTCTCATGGTGACCTCAAATCAAAAAACATACCACATATATTCACAAAAATTAAAGAGCAAGAAATTAAATCATACCACCAAAGAAAATCACCTTGACTAAAAGGAAGACAGGAGAGAAGTAAAAAAGGAAGAGAAGAACACAAAACAAACAGGAAACAAATGACAAATTGGTAAAAGTAGGTCAGTCCTTATTTATCAATTATAACAATGAATGTAAATTAACTAAACTCTCCAATCAAAAGACACCAAATGGTTGAATAGAGAGAAAAATAAGAGCCATTGATCTGTTGCCTACAAGTATCACACCTTCACCTATAGACACACATAAGCTGAAAATAAAGCAATTGAAAAAGCTACTCCATGACAATGGAAACCAAAAATATCAGGAATTGCTATACTTATATCAGAAAACATAAAATAGATTTCAAGACAAAACTATAAGAAGGGAACAAGCAGTCCTTTGTATAACGATAAAGGGTTCAATCCAGCAGGAGGATATTGTAACTATATTGTAATATATAATCATAAATATATATGCACCCAACACTGCAGCACCCAGATATACAAAGTATATTAAACTAGTAAGAGAGATAGATCTCAATACAATAATAGCTGGAGACTTCAATACCACTCTTTGAGCATTTGAAAGATCTTCCACATGAAAATCAACAAAGAAACATTGGACTGAATCTGCACTACAGATCAAATGGACCTAATAGAGATTTACAGAACAGTTCATCCAATAGCTGCAGAATACACATTCTTTTCCTCAGCACATGGACCATTCTCAAGGACAAGTCATATGTTAGGTCACAAAACAACTCTTAAAACATTCAAAAAAATGAAATTATATTAAGCATCTTCTCTGACCAAAATGGACTAAAACTAGAAGTCACTAACAAGAGGAATTTGGGAAACTATAAAAATACATGGAAATTAAACAATATGCTCCTGAATAACCCAGGGGGTCAATGAAGGAAATTGAAAAATGTACTTAAACAAATGACAACAGTAACACAACATACCAAAACGTATGGGATACAACAAAAGCAGTACGAAGCAGGAAGTTCATAATTATAATCACCTAGATGAAAAACAAAGAAAAATTTGAAATACAAAACCTAACAGTGTGTCTTAAATAACTAGAAAAGCAAGAGCAAACCAACCCAAAATTAGTACCAAAAAAGTAATAAATATCAGAACAGAAATAAAATTGAAATGAAGAAAACAATACAAAAGATCAAGAAAACAAAAAGTTGGTTTTTCAAAAGTTGAACAAAATTGACAAACCTTTAGCCAGACTAAGCAAAAAAAGAGAAAATACCCAAATAAAAACAAGAGATGAAAAAGGCAACATTGCAACTGATACAATAGTAAGTCAAAGGATCATTATTGGCTGCTATGAGCAACCGTATGTGAAACTGGAAAATCTAAAAGAAATGGATAAATTCCTAAACACATACAACCTATGAAGATTAAACCATGAGGAAATCCAAAGCTGGAATGAACCAATAACGAGTAATGAGATTGAAGCCATACTAAAAATTCTCCCAGCAAAGAAAAGCCTGGAACCCCAATGGCTTCACTACCAACCATTTAAAGAATGAATACCAATCCTACTCAAACTATTCTGAAAAATAGAAAAAGAAAGAACACTTCCAAACTCATTCTATAAGGCCAGCATTACCCTGATTGATACCAAAATCAAACAAAGACATATCAAAAAAAGAAAACCACAGGCCAATATCCCCAATGAACACTGATGTAGAAATCTTCAACAAAATACTAGTAAACCAAATTCAACAATACATTAAAAAGACCATGCATCATGATGAGGTGATATTTATCCCAGGGATGCAAGGATGGTTTAACATAGGCAAATCAACCAATCAATGTGATACATCATATCAACAGAACGAAAGACAAAAAATAAATAATGTTTGAATTGATGTTGTAAAAGCATTTGATAAAATTTAACATCCCTTCATGATAAAAACTCTAAACAAACTGGGTATAAAAGGAACACACCTCAACATAATAAAAGCCATATCTGACAGACTCCACAGCTAATATCATACAAAATGGGGGAAAACCGTAAACTTTTCCTCAAAGATGTGGATCATGACAAGGATGCTCACTGTCATCACTATTATTCAACATAGTACTAGAAGTCCTAGCTGGAGCAATCAGAGAAAGAAATAAAGGGTCTCCTAATTGGAAAGGAAGAAATCAAATTATCCTTCTTTGTGGATATGATCTTATATTTGGAAAAACCTAAAGACTTCACAAGAGAATTATTAGAATTCATAACCAAACTCAATAAGGTAGCAGGAGAAGAAAATCAACATACAAAAATTAGTAGCATTTCTATATATGCCAACAGCAAACAGTTTGAAAAAGTAATCAACTTTGGGAGGCCGAGACGGGTGGATCACGAGGTCAGGAGATCGAGACCATCCTGGCTAACATGGTGAAACCCCGTCTCTACTAAAAATACAAAAAACTAGCCGGGCGAGGTGGCGGGCGCCTGTAGTCCCAGCTACTCGGGAGGCTGAGGCAGGAGAATGCGTGAACCCGGGAGGCGGAGCTTGCAGTGAGCCGAGATTGCGCCACTGCATTCCAGCCCGGGCCACAGAGCGAGACTCTGCCTCAAAAAAAAAAAAAAAAAAAAAAAAAAAAAAAAAAAAAAAAAAAAGAAAAAGTAATCAAGAAGGTAATCCATTTATGATAGTCACAAATAAAATTAAATACCTAGGAATTAACCAAAGAAATAAAAGATCTCTACAGTGAAAACTATAAAGCATTGATGCAAGAAATTGAAGAGAACACACTCAAAAAAAGAGATATTTCATGTTCATGGATTGGAAAAATCAATGTTGTAAAAATGTCCATACTACCCAAAGCAATCTACAGATTCAATGCAATCCTTACCAAAATACCAATGACATCCTTCACATAAATAGAAAAAACAATCCTAAAGTTTATACAGAACCACAAAAGACCCAGTATAGCCACAGCTATCCTAAGCAAAAAGAACAAAATTAACCAAATTTACAAGGAAAAGACAACCCCATTAAAAAGTGGGCAGAGGACATTAACAGACACTTCCCAAAAGAAGACATGCATGCAGCCAACAAACATAAAAAGAAGCTTAATGTCACTGATCCTTAGAGTAATGCAAGTAAAAACCAGAATGAGATATCATGTCATGTCAGTCAGAATGGCAATTATTAAAAAGTCAAGAAACAACAGATGCTGGCAGGGTTGTGGAGAAAAGGGAACACTTTTATAGTGTTGATGGCAATGTAAATCAGCTCAACTATTGTGGAAGAGAGTGTGGTGATTCCTCAGAGATCTAGAAGCAGAAATACCATTTGACCCAGCAGTCCCATTACTGGGTATATACCCAAAGGAATATAAATCATTCTATTATAAAGATACATGCACATGTATGTTCATTGCAGCATTATTCACAATAGCAAAGACATGGAAATAACCCAAATGCCCATCAAAGATAGACTGGATAAAGAAAATGTGGTATATATACACCATGAAATACTATGCAGTCATCAAAAGGAATGAGATCATGTCCTTTGCAGGGACATGGATGGAGCTGGAAGCTGTTATCTTCAGCAAACTAACACAGGAACAGAAAAACAAACACTGCATGTTCTCCCTTATAAGTGGAAGCTGAACAGTGAGAATATATGGACACATAGTTGGGGGGAACAACACTCACTGGGACCTATGTAGGGGACCAGAGGGGAGTAAGAGCATCAGGAAAAATAGCTAATGGATGCTTGGCTTAATACCTAGGTGATGGGTTGATTTGTGCAGCAAATCCCATGGCACACGTTTACCTACGTAAAAAACCTTCACATCCTGCACATGTACCCAAGAACTTAAAAGTTGAAGAAAAAAAAGGGAATCCAACAGAAAAAAAAATGCTATCAAGGATATGAAGAAAACGGAACCCTCATACAGAGTTGGTTTGAATGTAAACTGGTGCCACCACTATGGAGAATAAGTTGGAAGTTCCTCAAAACACTAAAAATTAAGCTATCATATGATCCAGCTATCCCACTGATAGGTATTCTATTAGTCCATTCTCACACTGCTACAAACAACTTCCTGAGACTGGGTAATTTATAAAGGAAAGAGGTTTAATTAACTCACAGATCCATATGGCTGGGGAGGCCTCAGGAAACTCAATCATCATTGAAAATGAAGGGGAGGCAGGAAACTTCTTCAAAAGGTGGCAGGAGAGAGAATGTATGCAGGAGGAACTACCAGTTATAAAACCATCACATCTCATGATAATTGCTCAGAGTAGCATTTTACATTTCTATAACATATACTATCTTTCTATATGATGCTACAAGTCACAGATCACTTCTTCCGAAAATTTGCTCACATTAGAACCATCTTGAGAGCTTTTGAACCTCCCCATCACTATCACTGATACCAAGTTCCAGTTGACCCCCACATTAATTAAATCAGGATATGTGTAGAATTAGGCAGTCAGGCAGTGTAGTTTATAGAGATTCCCAGGTGATTCCAATACACAAGCAGGTTTCAGAACCAGTAGATAGATTGTAATCATTTCCCACCTCCATGCAGTGAAGAAAATCGCTGCCCTTCTCTCTCTAAATCTCTGAAACGCTTCTTCTGCTTTCATGCTACACTATGATTCCAGAGGGGTTCAAAGTGGAGTCAGTACCCCAGAGCAATCCTCTTCTAATCGAGTGCAGAAAGCCTAGGAAGAAGGGGCTTCATTATTAAAGAAGGGAATTCATGGGGCCACCTAATGCCCCATCAGAGATAAGATCACTAAGTCTCATAAATATAGCACTACTGCCGTCTCAACCCCAATGCATCCGTCTCACCTCAAAGGGACAAAACTCTCTGTTTTTTGGATTCAGGGCAAAGCATCTCAGTGGGATCAACTGGACCTAATGGAGAACCAGAAATGGTTGAGCAGGAAAATGTAAATGTCCAGAAGTGGGAATTAAAATAGAGAAAAGCCAAGGAAAGGGATGCTGTGAGGGAATAGGTTATCACAGAGGTAAAGCAATTATTCCCACAAAGCAGAAAATCCATGGGCCTGGACAAACTCAGAGTCAAGGAAATGTAAACTAAGTAATGGAAAAGCCCCAGTTACTACCTGGGATCAGAAACCTTTCTTTCCTCATGAGGTTCCATGGTGCCCAGTAAAGCTAGGAAAGTGTTTGGAGAAGCAAGATTTCCCCCAGCTTTCTGCAAACCAGCCTTAAATCCAAAAAGGAGTGGAGCCTACCCCAGCATTGGTTACTTCAACCTCAATTACATCTCCTGCCTGTCTCCCCTAATAATAAACTTAAAAAAATTTAGAAAATCCTTAAGAGATCAAATAGTCAAATTTTCTTATTCTATTCATAAAAGGAGAAACCCTTGTCACACAGTAAATAGCAAAGCCAGAAACAAATCCAAGTATTTTAATTACAAATTAAATTTTGCGCTGTGCCGTGTGTCCTCACTCTCTAATTCATCTTTCACCATCTCTAGTCTACTCATTTCCCAGCCAGCCAAGTCAGAGAATGAATTGTTACCTAGTTTAGCCAGTCTCAGAGAGCTTCTTTTCCTAAAACAACTCTTTTTAGAGGCCACCCTGCTTTCTCATTGGATGGTCTCTAAAGAGAGAAAGAAGAAAGAAAAAGAAAAACTGTGAAGAAATGATGTAAGATGAAAGTGACAAGAGTGGCTGTTCAATATCATTTCACCTTATGAATTCCGAAGATTTTCAACGTGAAAACCAGGCTCCCAAGGCCGTCGTAGTTGTTCACTATTTCTTAACCTTGGTTACTTGTTAGAAATGCTTGGGAAGGTTTTAAAATTCCCCATGCCCAGACCAATTAAATCAGAATCTCTGAATAGAAAACCCAGACAGCAGAATTGTTAAGGCTTCCCAGGTGATTCCAATGTGTAGAATCACTGCTCTAACAAGACAAAGTTAGCTCCTCCCTCAGACTCTAAGGCTGATCAGCTGGGGTATAAGCTTTTCTGAATAGGGAACAGCTAAGTGTGAGCAAGGGCATTTCTTTGGGGGCAGCAAGGTACAAAGTAAGGTTAAACAGCCACCCAGCAGGGAATAAAGTTACACTTTAATTTCAAAATAAAGCTTCTTATTTTACTGAGTCAGGCTTCATTTTATCTTCTAGCTTTTTTCTCTTTTTCTGTTCCATAAAATTATAGTGATAAAACAGTAATGTTAATGGGATCAATACTGTTTATTACTAAAAGTGGATGTTATACCTTTTCTTGACAGTCCTCAATGAACAACCACAGCTAAAATAAACAGTGCATGTCCTACTACCTGTCTGCTAAGCTGGCTGTTGTTTCTTCATTTCCACCCCCCAAGACCAACACTTCCACCTATCAGGCTTATCTAAGGAGTCACCTGCATGCATGAAATCTGTGAAGGCTTTATAAGCGAAGTATTCATCCAGTTAGCATTTATCTAATACCACCTCAAACAAGCACAGTTTGGATGTTATTAGTTGACTAGGACTTGGATAGTGGAAAATAATTAAGAGGTAATTCACAGGGTGGAGAAAACACGGAGGAAGAAAACCGTATGTATATTTGGAAGTCCATAGTATCACACTGGAACCCCTTAAATTCATGGCTGAGCATTTCTCTCTGATTCCAGGTAAGTACACTGGACAATATTTCAGATGTGTCTTTATAAATGAATTGGGAGAGGCAGTGTGGTCTCATGAAAGACAACAGGATTTGAACGAAGGTTCAAATATGACCTCTGACAGTAACTAGTCCTATGTCCATGGGGGAAGCTTTTTAATTTCCCTTAGCTTCATCTTGCTCAACTGTAAAACAAGGATAATAGTATCTACCTTATTGGGTTGTTTTAAAGATTAGCATTCTTGTATGCAAGTACCTGTTATGGTGAATGAAAATAATGGGTGCTCAATAAATAATTGACAAGATGAATAATAATAATAGCATTTGTATTCACAGCAGCAGTTGTTTTTGGAGCAGTTAGACAGAAATAGCTTACATCCCAAACTTAAAACTTCCACTTTATTCAGTTTTTAGTTATTGTTTTTGAAAGCTTGACATGAGCAATATTCATAGGTATGCAATTGAAGTTATTATAAAGTCCTTTTAGTTTTTTAGTTTTAAGATACTGAAACAATATGAGAAGCCTTAAATCAGTGAGACCAATTTAATCAAATGGTCTGATTTTTACAGCAATGGGAAAAAAGATTCTATAATGAATATGGTATGCAGAATTGGAGAAATGAGTATAAAATGAACAAATTTGATACTGGGAGATTTCTTGCTAAATATGTAGAAAAATAACTTACTTCTGCAGAGTATTTAGTAACAAAATAATCTAACACAACCTAGCAAAAAGGTATACAGAAACTTCTTTCTGCTGGTTGTTTCAGACAAGTTACCAACAAACGAATAAAGTGTTTTATTGATGAAAGAAAGAATCAAGTAGCTATATGGCCTTAGGACGTTTCTTTACTTCTCTGGGCATGCAGTTCCTCATCAATAAGGTTAGAATAATAGTTATGATAGTTTGTTGTTATGTGTGTGGAACTAATGAGTTGGTGGTGCATGTAAAGCACTCACTATAGTGCCTATTGCTTTCAGTTATTGGCTATCATTTTTATCTATGTTGCTAGGATGAAAACAATTTAATAGAAAGATTTAAAAGTATATCAGAGAATAATGATATGCTGATTTTCAATACCTGATTCTGCCATAAGATTAAAGGTTTAGGTATGGTACAAGCTCTTGGGGGTCCTTGCTTATTTCATTTGTCAGGTAGGAACTACTAAACTTACAAAAGCACTAACAGCAGTTCTGTGTTTTAATCAAGCAGATTAGTTATGCTAAGAGATAACACTTCTGTTAACCCCTTCTATGACTTTTCCTACAAAGTTTGCATCAGAAAGTTTTGTTTTAAAAGTTTTTAATCTCTAACAATGAGAGATCCTTTATAGTCATAACTAGCCTTGTCATAACTGAACAATACTTGAGGAATAAGCACAAAGTTAAGGTGAAGAAGCAAACAAGAATCTGCTAGCATAGAGTCTGCCTATCAGGGCATTCCTCCTTAAGTAATGATCCCAGTGTACCTTGCAAAAGACATGGCAAGTCTTTCTACTTTATTTGCTTATTATCAAATATTCCTTAAGCACTTAGGGTTGACCAACTTGCTATGACAAGCAGTCCCCAAATTTCACTGGTTTCACACTACAAGATTTAGTTCTTATACAGAAAATCCCATCAGATATTCCTAATCAGCAGCTTTTGTCCAACTGATGACTAAATTTGAGATACTTCCATTAGCAACTCCACTATGTCCTAGGATCTCTTCAGAGCCCTCTACTAGGCGCTCTGCACTCACCCAGACAACAGGCAAAACAAACATTATTTCAGAAAATTAAGTGCCCAATATTTAACCCCCTTATGGCAAAATACACAACCACTTCTGCCCACAGTGCATTGGCAAGAAGCAGTTATGTAGTCCCACCAAGATGCAAGAAAAGCTGGGATAAGTAATCAGGTAACCACTTTCCAGAAAGAACTCTACACTATGGAAGAGAAGTGTGATTCTATGTCTCTCTGCTAGCCATCCCTGCCATAAGCACCTGGGTAATGGAGGTAGATCAAGTTTTAAAATAGAAATAGAAAGTCCCCTCTTTATGATGTCTACAGACTAGATCATTCTTACTCTAATACAGAACCCCCTCCTAATGGCTCCATGTGCTGAATTTCCTTTTATCATCTTCACATTAGCCTCATCCCTATCTATGCTGTAGAACTACATTTTCCAGAATTCCTTTCCAGTACCATTTAAGGTTAGATTCTGCCAATGAGGCATTCACAAATAGAAAAAGCCATTTTTCTCAGCAGCAGCTGTTTGCAGGCAGATGAGATCATTGTTGGCAGTACTCCTTGGCTTTCAATGCTTCTCCCAGGAATCACCTGCTATAAGCAGTCAGCTGAGATCATCAGCAGAAGCTTCCAGTGGCTCCAGGCTTCCCCCTGAGAATTCCGACTTCAGTGTTCCATGGAACAAAGACCATTGATAGTGGTTTGCCTGCAATCTTGCACTTTAAAATGTGCTGAAAATTAATCTGCCGGACCTTGCTCACACAGCCCTTCCAATGTTCTGAACTAACTACTTCCCACCATTTTTGTCAGAAAATGACAAAACCTGAACACATTCAGTATGAAAAAATTAAACAAACTTATTCTGTAATTCAAAAAAAATATTTTCTGGTACCTGATATATGCCAAGTTCTATGCAAGATGCTGGCAATACAGTAGCAGCCAAAGAGATAAACTGCTGCCTTTACTGTGCCTATTTATAAACTACTCAGTGAGAAGTACATTATAAAACATAATAAATCAATAAGTGCATACTCTGACAAGAGCTTTGAAGCAAAATTGTAGGATGTTATGAGAGAGAAGTTCTCATAGCATAGTCATAGTGATGACTTTTTTCGAATAGAGTAAAATAGGAGTTGGAATGCATAGACTCCCACTATCACGATCAAGTTAGAAAAGAAGAAAATCAACAGTAATTCAATTCCACATTACTAGTCAAAAGAAATTTAGCAAAATCCTTGGAAATAAATGGTCTTAATGTCTCTGATTGTAGTGACGTGACAGCATGTCACAATGTAATATTACTGTGATGGCACATCCTATGTAATAGGACAAAAAATTAATATGGCTCAAAGATTTGAGTCATCAGGAAAATGGAAAAATAGGTGGCTACGAGTACAGTTTTTATATACTGAAATGTTAGAATTTCCACAAAAAATACATTGGAGAGGAAGGACCAAGTAATGCAGAGTAGGTAACAGCTCTGAGTAATTCTGGTCAAGAAAAGATAGCATTCATATTGTTCATATATATTAATTCCATTTATCAGTCAATAGCTAAAATACTTATTCATTTTATGTTTTATAAACTAATCTAGATTGGAGAAGATAATATTTATTGGTGGTGTGTGAGCATAGTTAATATTCTATTAGTAACTTGGAAAGACAAAAAATAATAAATCAGCAACTTTCAGGCTTTATCCAAATAACAACTAGAACATATAAAATGTTTATTAAAATCTATGTGGCTTTTTAATTTATATCTCTGTAGCCTTCAGAGCTGAGCCTCTTAATTCACCTGTTCCTAATCTCTGAATATAATCAAGCAGATATCGACTGGGCGCGGTGGCTCACGTCTGTAATCCCAACACTTTCTGAGGCCGAGGCTGGTGGATGAGGAGGTCAAGAGATCTAGACTATCCTGACTAACATGATGAAACCCCCGTCTCTACTAAAAATACAAAAAATTAGCTGGGTGTGGTGGCAGGCGCCTGTAGTCCCAGCTACTATGGGGGCTGAGGCAGGAGAATGGCGTGAAACCGGGAGGCGGAGCTTGCAGTGAGCCGAGAGATCCCACCACTGCACTCCAGCCTGGGCGACAGAGCGAGACTCCATCTCAAAAAAAAAAAAAAAAAAAAAAAATCAAGCAGATGTCTTGTTAATGTTTGACCAGAGTTCTAAGCTTAGCATCTGGCCAATCTAACTGCTTGTCCTATATTGTCATTGCCCAGTACCTGACACTAAACTTGTTCTTTATAGTCAAGCTTCCATCGTACATTTATTCACGCAATAAATGTTTATTGAACATTTTGTGTATGTGAAGCCCTGGAGGGTATAACTGAGGAAGATACATATGGTCCCTATCCTGAAAGAGTTTGCTTGTGGTTTGGAGTGGAGGGAGAATGGGAGAATGTCAAGGGGGAAGTGAGAAGTACATGAGAGGAACTAATCCCATGGGAGGAACTAATACAAAGCCTATAAATCCAAACTCAGCACATTTAAAAGGGTTTTCCAGAAGACATGCCTTCTAACCAAGACCTAAGGATGCCAAAGAAGTTATCGTGGCAGAGAAGATAAGTGAAATAATCCAGCAGGAAGAACAGTATTGAGAAACCGTAGGTAAGAGGGACCACAACAGATGTCCTATTGAAGCAACTAAAAAAAGTTCCATGTGGATGGACTACAAAGTGCAATGTTGAGCAATGTAATGGATGAGGACAGGTAATTAAGTAGTAGTAGATTTTACAGGACCTGATAGAGAACATTAGGGAGTTTGAAATTTAAAAGCAATTTGAAGCCATTAAAAGTTATAAATTAGAACAGAATCAAATTTGTATTTGGGAAATTTCAATCTGGGTGCCAAATGGAGAATGAAAAGGAAGGGGAGACTGGAGGAGAAGTCATATAAAAGATTAACATAATTCAAGCAGGAAATTGTCGTCATTTAATCTATGACAATGAGCCCTTCTCTGGATTTACTGACTACTGTTACATTTCATTTATTTTTATTTTTATTTTTTTGAGACGGGAGTCTCACTCTGTTGCCCAACCTGGAGTATACTGATGTAATCACAGTTGATGGTAGCCTTGACCTCCAGGCTCAGCCTGTTGCATTTCATTTAGAATTGGGCTTCTGACTTGCCCCTTAAAGTACTTTCTGTATGTTAACATCTTACTCCAATTTAGTTTCAACAGCTGAATTTCTCCTATATGATACCAAATGTACCTTAATTGATTGCCAGGTTGTCCCTCTGCTATGTACAACAACCATGTGTTTCCTCACCATGCCATACCATACTCAGCTACTGGGGCAAGTATTTCTTGCTTACCAGACCTTTTACTAAACAACTCCTATGTAATTATTTCCTATTTTCTGGTAGCAGGAACTCTCAATTTACTGACATTCCTATGTGAAACTGTCTGCTTTCCAAGTTTTTACCATGTTTTCCTCTTCTCCCCATAACTAAGCTCCAATTAGAACAATAGCAATAGCATGGATAGCATGGACTCTAAGATACATGAATATATGTCGTAGAATTTTGAACTACCCCAACTTTATAGTTCTCTTTTTAATTTCCACTTTTATTTTAGATACAAAGGGTACATGCGTAGGTTTGTTCCATGGATATATTGCACCAGGGTAGTGAGCACAGTATCCAATAGGTAGTTTTTCAACCCATACTCCTCTTCCTTCCCTTCCTCTTTAGTATTCTGCAGCATCTATGGTTCTCATTTTTGTCGTCGTGTGTGCTCAATTATTAGCTCCCACTTATAAGTTAGAATATGTGGTAATTTTCTCTTCTGGAATTAGTTCACTTAGGATAATGGTCTCTGGCTCCATCCGTGTTGCCGCAAATGACACGGTTTTATTTATGTAGCTGCATAGTATTCCATGGTATATATGTGCCACATTTTCTTTATCCAATCCACCACTGATGGGCCCCTAGGTTGGTTCTGTGTCTTTGCTATTGTGAATAGTACAGTGATGAACGTAAGAAAACATGTGTCTTTTTGGTATAATGATCTATTTTCCAATAGTTATGTATATCCAGTAATGGAACTGCTGAGCCAAATGGTTGCTCTGTTTTAAGGTCTTTGAGAAATTGCCAAACTGCTTTCCACAGTGGCTGAACTAGTTTACATTCTAACCAATAGTGTATAAGTGTTCATTTTTCTCTGCAGTCTCACAAACATCTATTGTTTTTTCTCTTTTTTATAGTAGCTATTCTGACTGGTGTGAGATGATACATCACTGTGGTTTTGATTTGCCCTTCTCTGATTGGTAATGCTGAGCCTTTTTGCATATGTTTTTGGTCACTTGTATGTTTTCTTTTGAGAAGTGCCTGTTCATGTCCTTTGCCCATTGTTTTTATATTATAAACCAGCCAGTTTATTATTTTCTAGTAAGATGCAGAACTTTTACCATGTAGACTAAAATACCTATGTCAGCAGGAACAGTACATTTTCTTCCTAGAGGCAGTTACATGGAAAACCAGGTTATTATCAGGTTATTTAGTGAGTGTAAAATCCAAACAAGAGGAGACTAATCTTAAGACCTAAACACATCCATGAAGGCTTGGAGCATACTTTCCCACCACTGGAACACTCCAGCCTCCAGAAATCTTGTTGACTCTTCCCTCCCTGTCTTGGTCTAGCTGAGCACTGCCACTGGTCAGTCACCTCCTGCAGTCATACAGTCAGGCCAGCTTAGCCTAAGAGCTATATCTCTGCTTCCTGGTTTATGTTGTTACTGCCACTGTTACTAACAGTTAAGGTTCTGAAAGGGGCATGTCGATTGCTCCCATGTACCCACTACGAGACATAATAATCCTGTTAGGTTTTTCTCTCAAACCGACTCCACTCAAGGTTTTCAGGTAATACGCTCTGTAAGGTTCTTTCCAACTCCATTAGCACATACATAGTTTACCTATAAATTTACCTAATATAACCTACTTTCTACTGAGGATTGAGGTTTTAAAGGTTTTTTTTTTCCTACCTTCTTGATCAGTGATTCCCAACCACACAGGAGTTCATGAAATGAATTCTGTATCACCACTGCGACCAATACAGAGATACCAAGTGATGTGTATTTTTCAAATTAATATTTTTAATTTATTTTTTATTTCAATAGGTTTTTGGGGAACAGGTGGTATTTTGTTACATGAATAAGTTCTTTAGTGATAATTTCTGAGGTTTTGGTGCACCCATCACCAAAGTAGTGTACACTGTACCCAATGTGTAGTCTTTTATCCCTCACCCACCTCCCACCCTTTCTCCTAAGTCCCCAAAGTCCATTGTATCATTCTTAGGCCTTTGCATCCCCATAACTTAGCTCCCAATTATGAGTAACAATATATGATGTTTGGGTTTCCATTCCTGAGCTCCTTCACTTAGAAGAGCAGTCTCCAATTCCATCCAGGTTGCTGTGAATGCCATTGTTTCATTCCTTTTTATGGCTGAGTAGCATTCCATAGTGTATATATGCCTCATTTTCTTTATCCACTCATTGATCGATGGGCATTTGGGCTGATTCCATATTTTTGCAATTGCAAATTGTGCTGGTATAAATATGCATGTGCAAGTATCTACTTCACATAATGACTTCTTTTCCTCTGGATAGATTCCTAGTAGTGGGATTGCTGGAGCAAAAGGTAGATCAACTTTTAGTTCTTTAAGGAATCTCCATACTGTTTTCCACAGTGGTTGTACCAGTTTACATTCCCACCAGCAGTGTAAAAGTGTTCACTTTCACCACATCCATGCCAACATCTATTATTTTTAGATTTTTTTGATTATGGCCATTCTTGCAGGAGTGAGGTGGTTTAAAATTATGGTTTTGATTTGCATTTTCCTATTCATTAGAAATTTTGAGGATTTTTTCCATATGCTTGTTGGCCATTTGTATATCTTTTTTGAGAATTGTCTATTCATATCCTTAGTCCACTTCTTGATGGGATTTTTGTTTTGTTTTGTTTTTCTTGCTGATTTGTTTGAGTTACTTGTAGATTCTGGATGTTAGTCCTGTATCAGATGTATAGATTGTGAAGATTTTCTCCCATTTTGTGGGTTGTCTGTTTACTCTGCTGATTATTTTGCTGTGCAGAAGCTTTTTAGTTTAATTAAGCTGCACCTATTTATCTTTGTTCTTGTTGCACTTGCTTTTGGGTTCTTGGTCATGAAATCTTTGCCTTAGATTCCACATTTTTGAAATTGCAAATCTAAGCCAATGTCTAGAAGGGTTTTTCTGATGTTATCTTCTAGAATTTTTGTGATTTCAGGTCTTAGATTTAAGTTTTTGACCCATCTTGAGTTGATTTCTGCATAAAGTGAGAGATGAAGATCCACTTTCATTCTTCTACATGTGGCTTGCCAGTTATTCCAGCACCATTTGTTTAATAGGGTATCCTTTTCCCACCTTATGTTTTTGTTTGTTTTGTCAAAGATCAGTTGGCCTTAAGTATTTGGCTTTATTTCTGGGCACTCTATTCTGTTCCATAGGTCTATGTGCCTATTTTTTATATGAGTACCATGCTGTTTTGATGACTATGGCATCATAGTATAGTTTGTAGTCAGGTAATGTGATGCCTCTAGATTTGTTCTTTTTGCTTAGTCTTGCTTTGGCTATGTGGACTCTTTTTTGGTTTCATATGTATTTTCAGAGTTTTTTTTTTTTTCTAGTTTTGTGAAGAATGATGGTGATATTTTGATGGGAATTGCACTGAATTTGTAGATTGCGTTTGGCAGCATGGTTATTTTCACAATATTGATTCTACCCATCCATGATCATGGGATGTGTTTCCATTTGTTTGTGTCATCTATGATTTCTTTCAACAGTGTTTGGTAGTTTTCCTTGTTAGAGGTCTTTCACCTCCTTGGTTAGGCATATTTCTAAGTTACTTTTTTTGTGTGCATCTATGGTAAAATGTGTTGGGTTCTTTATTTGATTCTCAGCTTGGTTGCTGTTGGTCTATAGCAGAGCTACTGATTTGTGTACATTAATTTTGTATCCTGAAATTTTGCTGAATTCATTTACCAGTTATAGGAGCTTTTTGATGAGTGTTGAGGATTTTCTAGGTATACAATCATATGATCAGCAAACAGGATAATGTGACTTCCTCTTTACCAATTAGGATGCCTTTGATTTCTTTCTCTTGTCTGATTGCTCTGGCTAGGACTCAGATTCATGTTATTTTGTTCTCTATGTAAAAATGTAAAAAACAAAATTATGCAGTCCTCAATTTAGTAGTCAATAATAGTAAGGGTCAAGTTGTCAAAAAAAATGTCTTTCAAACGTAGAAAAGTTTGCTTTCTTTTTTTTTTATTTTACTTTAAGTTCTGGGACACGTGCAGAACATGCTGGTTTGTTACATATGTATACATGTGCCATGGTGGTTTGCTGCACCTACCACCCTATCATTTAGGTTTTAAGTCCTGCATGCATTAAGTATTTGTCCTAATGCTCTCCCTCTCCAAAGTTTGCTTTCAAATAAAAATAAAAATTAAAAAGACACATGTATTGCAAACATCATGTAATAATGATAAAATTACAGAAAAAAAATTCAGATTGACCCATGGCATTACATCACACCAGAATTTTGATTTTCTGTTTTTGTAATAAAACAGTAAATTGTATCCCAAAAAGTAGGTTAGGTCCATACTGGCTAAAGACTTCAGTCCTAGACTCAATAAATGAGGATGAAATATGTAGTGCATGCTTAACAGACATTCCATATACATCAACCATTTTTAACACCCCTCACTAGGGTTTTGAGGAAAGGAGGGATGAAATGTGGACATGTGAACTCACAAAGGCAGAATATTCTTTCAATTATAAGAAGTCATACATGTGACACTTTACTACATCTTGGACAATAGCTAAGATTTTAACTGTGGGAATCCACCTTTGAAAATCACAATGAAAATCAACAGGAAATGATTTAATATAAAATTTTTAAATTTCTCAGTATAGGACTTTCACAGAAAACAAAGAAAGGAACAACAATGAAAATGAATTTTCTGGCCGGGCGCGGTGGCTCAAGCCTGTAATCCCAGCACTTTGGGAGGCCGAGACGGGCGGATCACGAGGTCAGGAGATCGAGACCATCCTGGCTAATACGGTGAAACCCTGTCTCTACTTAAAAATACAAAAAACTAGCCGGGCGACGAGGCGGGCGCCTGTAGTCCCAGCTACTCGGGAGGCTGAGGCAGGAGAATGGCATAAACCCGGGAGGCGGAGCTTGCAGTGAGCTGAGATCCGGCCACTGCACTCCAGCCTGGGTGGCAGAGCAAGACTCCGTCTCAAAAAAAAAAAAAAAAAAAAAGAAAATGAATTTTCTTAAAAAATAACATATCCTTTATTTTGTGCCTGCTACTCAAACCTCAAAAACAAATCTGTACAAAACTAGGAACACAGAAAAGGACCAGAGAGGATATGATATTGTAAAGTCTTGTGACTGAACTTCCACCCTCATCAAGACCTTCACTACAGAGCTGAGGGTTTCCAGATCGACTGGACAAAGTGAGTCGTCTCTGGTCATCACCCCTGCTTCACCAAAGATGGCCCAGGTCACTCACTGTGAAACTTAGCAGAATATAGCTGGACAGAGATTGAGCTTCCCGGGTAGCTGCCCCACTTCTTCTTAGTTTTCTCATGCCAGAAGTATTTGCCTTTGGTGAACTTCAAAACCTGATTGGCTTGCTCGCTCCAGTCTCAAGCTGCACCTTGCTTCTTTGCCCATTTATTATTATTATTATTATTTTGCTTGTTGATTTGTTTTATTTCCTTTTATTCTGGATATTAGAACTTTGTCAGATGTATAGTTCACACATATTTTCTCTCATTCTGTAGGTTGTCTATTTACTCTGTTGATAGTTTCTTTTGCTGTGCAGAAGCTCTTTAGTTTAATTAGGTCCCACTTACCAATTTTTGTTTTTGTTGCAATTGCTTTTGGGGGCTTAGCCAAATATTCTTTGCCAAGGCTGATGTTGAGAAGAGTGTTTTCTAGGTTTTCCCCTAAGATCTTTAGAGTTTGAGGTCCTACATTTAAATCTTTAATATATCTTGAGTTTATTTTTGTATAGGGTGAAAGGTAAGGGTCCAGTTTCACTCTTCTGCACATGGTTAAGCAATTATCCCAACACCATTTATTGAATAGGGAGTCCTTCCTCCATCTCTTATTTTTTCTCAGCTTTGAGGAAGACCAGATGGTTGTAGATGCATGGCTTTATTTCTGAGTTTTCTATTCTGTTCCATCAGTCTCCGTATCGGTTTCTGTAACAGTATCATGCTGTTTTGGTTATCATAGCCTTGTAGTATATGGCTTAAATTTGGGTAGTGTGATACCTCTGGCTTAGTTCATTTAGCTTAGGATTGCTTAGGCTATTCAGCCTCTTTTCTGATTTATATGAATTTTGCAATAGATTTTTCTAATTCTGGGCCGGGCGCGGTGGCTCAAGCCTGTAATCCCAGCACTTTGGGAGGCCGAGACGGGTGGATCACGAGGTCAGGAGATCGAGACCATCCTGGCTAACACGGTGAAACCCCGTCTCTACTAAAAATACAAAAACTAGCTGGCGAGGTGGCGGTGCCTGTAGTCCCAGCTACTCGGGAGGCTGAGGCAGGAGAATGGCGTAAACCCGGGAGGCGGAGCTTGCAGTGAGCTGAGATCCGGCCACTGCACTCCAGTCCGGGAGACAGAGCGAGACTCCGCCTCAAAAAAAAAAAAAAAAAAAAAAAAAGATTTTTCTAATTCTGTGAAGAATGACATTGGTAGTTTGATAGGAATAGTATAGAATCTATAAATTGCTCTGGGCAGTATGGCCATTTTAATGATACTGATTCTTCCTATGCACAAGCGTGGAATGTTTCTCCATTTATTTGTGTCATCTCTGATTTCTTTCAGCAGTGTTTTGTAGTTCTGCTTTTAGAGACCTTTTATCTTCTTGTTTAACTGTATTCCTAGGTATTTCATTTTTGTGGCTATTTTAAATGGCATTGTGTTCTTGACTTGATTCTCAGCCTGGACATTATTGGTGTATAGAAATGCTACTGCTTTTTGTACATTCATGTTTGTATCTGGAAACCTTGCTAAAATCGTTTATCAGTTCTAGTAGCATTTTGGCAGAGTCTAGGGTTTTGTAAATGTAGACTCCTCAGTAAAGAAGAAGAGTTTGACTTCTTCTTTTCCTATTTGTATGCCTTTTATTTCTTTCTCTTGCCTGATTGCTCTGGCTGGGACTTCAAGTACTGTGTTGAGTAAGCATGGTGAGAGTTGGTATCCTTGCCTTGTTCCAGTTCTCAAGAGGATTGCTACTGGCTTTTGCCCATTCAGTATAATGTTGGCTTTGGGTTTGTCATAGATGGCTCTTATTATTTTGAGATATGTTCCTTCGATGCTTAGTCTGTTGAAGGTTTTTATCATGAAGGAATGTTGGATTTTATTGAAAGCTTTTTCTGCATCTATTGAGATGATCATATGGTTTTGAGCCAGCCTTGCATCCCAGGAAAAAAGCCTACTTGATGTTGGTGGATTAACTTTTGATGTGTGGTTGGATTCAGTTTGCTGATATTTTGTTGAGGGTTTTTATGTTTAGGTTCTTTAGGGATATTGGCCTGAAGTTTTATTTTCTTGTTGTGTCTCTGCCAGATTTTGGTATTAGGCCGATGCTGGCTTCATAGAATGAGTTAAGGAGGGGTCCCTCCTCCTCTATTTTTTGGGAATAGTTTCAGTAGGATTGGTACCAATTTCTCTTTAAATGTCTGGTAGAATTCAGCTGTGAATCCATCTGATACAGGGTGCTTTTCTGGTTGGTAGGTTTTATTATTATTATTATTACTGATTCCATTTCAGATCTTAATACTCTGATCTTATCGTTCTTAGCAAAGGTTTGGCTTCATAGAAATGTGTTCAGCCTGTATTTAATAGCTATTTTAACCTAGATAGGCAAATTCATCTTTTAAATAGTATTATGAGAGCAATTATAAGGCTACAGGTGCATTGCCTCATTCAGTAGTAGTCATTAAAGGTCAATCTTATGGTAGAATTTTACTAACCTCTAGAAAGGATTTAAAAATGTTTTATGGCATGTAATTCTTTCTTCCAAAAAGTTAACAAGCTATTTGGGCAGCCAAAGAATATATATACTAAGCAGAAAGCTAATAATATATTAATTATCTTAAGATGATAGATACTGATTTAATTTAAATGCTTTCTCTGTGCCAGTTTCTGTGCCAAATGCATGGTGTGTCCTATATTTTTTAATTATAATAATCCTGCAGAGCATGTGTTATTATTCTAATTTTTAAAATGAGGAAATAAGACTCAGGGAAGTTAGGTGACCTGCTCAAGATCGTGTAGACGGTAAGTGGCAAAAGCAGATTCAAACACAAGTCTGTTCTTCCACAGAAGATTTCCTTTTTACTCCTTGCTATAGGTGTTGTCTCTTGTTACCACCAATCACAAAACCCACTATGTTCACTCAAAATAAGTTCTGAGAAAGAATATGGTGGTATGAACAAAGACAAGGATAGCAGAGTGCTTTCAACTTTCATGGTAACTCCGATTAACTTATTATAGCTAACTAAACACTATCTTATGAGGAATTATATGACTTGAAACAACTATAAATGTATTCCAGTGCTGCATTTAGACTTAGTGGGAAAGAACGAGAACTCAATTTGGTTATTGGAAATATTTAAATACGTTTAGAATAGCTTGGGTATGTGGTTCTACTGCTTAACTAAATTTTGTAAAATTTAACAGATCAAGAAAATTCAATGAAAATTAGAATTCACATTGAAATATATTCAAAATATACAACACTCACTTGATTTTGAAGATTAGCACATATGAAAAATAATATATCTCACTAATAATTATGTTGATTACATGTTGAATATCTTGGACATGAGTTAAGTCAAATATATTATTCAGATTTTTTTTTTTTTTTTTTTTTTTTTTTTTTTTTTGTTTTTTTTTTTTTTTTTTTTTTTTTTTTTTGAGGCAGAGTCTCGCTCTGTCGCCCGGACTGGAGTACAGTGGCCAGATCTCAGCTCACTGCAAGCTCCGCCTCCTGGTTTCCGCCATTCTCCTGCCTCGCCTCCCAAGCAGCTGGGACTACAGGCGCCCACCACCTCGCCCGGCTAGTTTTTGTATTTTTAGTAGAGACGGGGTTTCACCGTATTAGCCAGGATGGTCTCGATCTCCTGACCTCGTGATCCGCCCGTCTCGGCCTCCCAAAGTGCTGGGATTACAGGCTTGAGCCACCGCGCCCGGCCTATTATTCAGATTAATTTCAACTGTTTCTTTATACACTTTATTAATGCAGTTGTTAGAAAATTTTAGATTGAGCTTACATTTCGATTCCTTTGAATCTACATTTAGATTAAGTCTACATTTCCATTCCTTTAGCCATCAGACTAAACACTACAGAAGATCACAGGGACAGGGGAATCTAGGGCAAGAGTGAAGTCACTATTGATATCATTGAACATCCATATGCTTATTCTTGTAGGTCAGTGTTTATTAGTCTTTTTTATCATCACCCATAAAGTGCCTTTTTAGATATTTTTTCTCTAATCACTTCCGCCATGAAATTTTAACACCAAACATACATTGTATATCTACTTGGGCACTTATTCTAATGTCTAAGATGTTTTTATGCATCTGAGTATTGAACAGCTTGCCCTTTGGGGGTGATACTGTTACCACTGGGAATTCATGTTTTGGGTGAATTGGGAAGGGTTAATTGACGAGACCCAGTGAGGTAAGAATGTACCTTCAGACACTGTAAGGCAATGGAAAATAAAACGTTATGAATTAAGAGGAAAAGAAGTAAGTTGAAGAATAAAGAGGTAGAGGTACCATAATGAGAATTTGATTTAGGGTATGAATCTATGATTAGCACCTACAATTATCCAACGTATTTTGTCCATACGTTTGGACTATGAATTTTTCTAGACGATGTTGGGGCAGCACCTAATTTGCATTAATGTCAGTTATAGAATGACTACATATCATAAATGCAATAGATGTTTTATACATCACTATTCTCTTGTAGCAATATGTGCTAATGCTATATTTGAGATAAAATGAGGAAGTGAACAAATAAAGCCTCAATCCTTATGGATCCCTTTGTGATTTTTACCTTCCTCTTCTTTCCACTACTCATGTACTTATATTAAAAGGTAAGAGGGTAATTGACCCTACAGAAAAATGTATAGCAAGAAAAAGGTCAATAAGCATTTTCTACTAAGTGGGCATTTATGTAAACACAGTATATTTCCAGTAATCCATTTCATAATATAATTTAATATAATCTATTTTATGGGACAAAAATGTAACCCCTTAGATGTTGTCAGGTAGTAACTTCCTTAAAACATGTAGAGTATAAGCTTGTGACTTGAAATATGTTATGAGATAATGATGTAATGATAAGAAAGGAAAATCTGCATTGAGTCTTGGAGATAAGGAGGGATGATAATTAATTTCCAGGTTTTTGCTATTACTGTCTAAGGGAACAGGTACTCCAACCAGCAGACAAAATAATCAAGTTTTCTTGACAGATCTATCCTTCTAGTGTAGATGAGTATCACGACTTTGTAACAATTAACTGGCATCATCTAAACTTATTTTATTCTGACTCAAGCAGATTTCTGATTTAAGTTTAGCTTCACAAATAGGCCCTTCTAATGTGCAAGACTCACTAGCTGACCAGCTGTTTTTAGCTTTCCTACTAGTTGGTCATGATTAGTTTTCACTGAAGACTTAATAGCTGGCATACTAGATTTTAAATAAGTTCACTGCATGCACTTATAGTATGTTATAAATCTAAACCTATAAATTCCTGTCACTCTCCACCTGCTTCTTTATTTCCAATCTACACGAATACCCTCACTATCCTCCCATATAACCTAAACCCAAACTGGGAAGTTATCTGAAAATTCTTGCTTTCCTTGGTCCTTCCATTACACCAATCATTATAGCCTGTCAGTTCTTCTATGTAACTTTTTTTTGTCACCATTGCTAATATCTTAGTCCCTCATAAATTCTCCCCAACTTCTAAAAAATTTTCTCCACCACTCATTGTTCTTTCAAATCAATTATTGCCTTAAACAGGACTGTTTCTGTCATGACTGATATAGCTAAAATTGCTAAACCACAAAAGGAAATTTATTGGCTAAAAAAAACTAAGGATGGTAAGTGCTGTTCTAGCCTTAGGTGCAACTAGATCTACAGATTCAAAGCCACTATTAGGTTTCTCTTTCTATTCCTCACTTCTGGTTTTGTCAGTGTATTGGCCCAATTCTCAAAGAATTTCTTTTTTTTTTTCTTTTTGAGCTGGAGTCTCTCTCTGTCACCCAGGCTGGAGTGCAATGGCATGATCTCGGCTCACCGCAACCTCCGCCTCCTGGGTTCAAGCAATTCTCATGCCTCACCCTCCCAACTACCTGGGATTACAGGCA
The DNA here is from genome assembly GCF_009764315.1 of Trachypithecus francoisi. NCBI lineage: Eukaryota > Metazoa > Chordata > Mammalia > Primates > Cercopithecidae > Trachypithecus > Trachypithecus francoisi. Next base: position 101,413,628 of record NW_022681454.1, read on the forward strand.
TATGCTACCACGCCCAGCTAATTTTCTTGTATTTTTAGTAGAGACAGGGTTTCACCTTGTTGGTCAGGCTGGTCTCAAACTCCTGACCTCAAGTGATTCACCCGCCTCGGCCTCCCAAAGTGCTGGGATTACAGGCATGAGCCACCGTGCCCGGCCTCTCACAGAATTTCTATATGCAATACTGGATGTGATAGATAAAGAGATGCACTGGGAACATTCCTTTTCTAGAAAATACTTACCACCCAGGAGAGGGGAATTCAACCACCCAATAGCCTCCAGCTGTGAGCTGCTTTAGAGAGTGGCTCAGCTGCAGGGACTCTGCGCCGCACCCCCACCACCACTCGAGGTCACACTTTTCCCAGAGTAGCATGCATGCAGTGACTAACTGCAGTGGCCCAGCCACTTTAGGTACATGCAGGACACTCATGGACACTGTTCACTCCAGAACTCCCTGCTAGGTTGCCTGAGGCTTTGTTAGACCTGTATCACAATTCAGCTTCCTGCTCTGCCCAATCATGCATATTTATTCATTTTATAGGGGTTGATCCCTAATACGTATCCTATACCCCAAATTCCAACTCATTGTCTGCTTCCAGGAAACCCAGTGAGTTATATATCCAAAGTGGCTACAGCTTCAGGGAACCCCAGCTCCACAATTCCAGAATCAGTGGTCAGCCTTCCTCTGCTAGCTCTAAAACATGGATTCTGATTGACCCTATTTGGCTCACGTTTAATTCCCCGAACTAATTGCTAGGGCCATGGAGTCTGGGGCTGTGTTTGATAGCCCCACTAGGATCACATGGAGTGAAGGAAAAAAGTTTTCCAAAGGAGAGAAAAGATGGTCCCCTACAATATTCCATGCAGCCAACTGAGGGCTCCTTCTAAAATATAAATCTGAATATGTATGTTTGCTTAAACATCAACTTTCCCCATTGCCTGTGACGGAATTTTACCGTAAAACATTTGGCATGACATAAAACATTTTAAAAGACACAGATTCAGCACAACATTCCTCATTTTTGTGAGATGTATTAGGAAGGCTTTTTACCTCAAATGAGGAATTGGTTTTTACCTAAAAGGGTATCTAGAGGAATGCAGCTGTTGCCTTTGGGTCTCCTGCCTCAGTGCTGTAGAGCCAGTGAACATTTTAATATTTGTCATGGCTTTTGATTCATAGTTGCAACATTGCTACCAGGGCTCTAGCCATCATGACCTCATTCAAGGTAGGACCAAGCAGGCAGGTAGGGGGCATACCAAAGCTTTTCCAAAACCACCCTCACCAGCTTTCCACTAACAGGTTAAGAACCAGAAATGAGTCCCATGAAAATTGCTAGCTGCAAGAGAATTGAGAAAGTAAGACTGTCATAGGAGTCATCAAGGGAGAAGTGGTTGGAATTTAATCTAGATAGACAACATGATGATATAGGTAATAAGGACAATGAAAAGAATTGTAGAATTGTAGTTTCTAGGAGGCTAAGGATTCTCTGGAGTCAGGGTATCAGATGGAGGAAAGCAGAATGATAGGAGTTGATGAGCAGAGAGTGGAAAGCTTAAAATTGTGACTGACTGGAGTTAGTGGAAGTCATTGATAATAACAGGGTATAGGATAGAAACATAAACTTCAAGGGCTAAGTGGAGGGGTGAATAGAGTCAAAAATCAATGGAGGAGAGGATGACAAGAAACAGAAAAGGACATATGCCTGTCTTAACAGTTTTTACAAGTGCCTATCACAGAGTAGACACTGGATGTATGAAAGATAAACTGAATTATTTCCAAGGCAATATTTACCTACAATCTTGATGTCTCTCCTGACAACTAGGCCCTCTTGTCAAATAGCTTTCTCCTCTCCAATGCCCTGCAGGTGCCTAATCTCAACATGCTCAAGGTCGAATCACAATCCCTCAGTTCTGAGCATCTCTTTAGGGTCTAGAGTCAAAATTTTTAGACAAATGCATGGATGGGTAAAATAGCAATACAAAATGTGTCACTAAAACAAGAGATACATTTTATTGATAATACACTATAGGCTAGTACTGTGAGAATGTACCATGTGCTTGCATGGATTATCTCTTTTACTAATCAGAACGTATGAAGTAAGTACTGTTACTATGCCCAGTTTACGTATCAGAAAATTAAAGCTTACAGAAATTAAGTCATTTACCCAAGGATCACAGCTACTAAGTGAAGAACCCAGGATATTAATTGTGTCTGTCTGGCTCCATACTCTTCATGATTGTGGAGCTAACAAATTAATTGCCTTTTACAAAGTTTGGGGGCTAGGTGCGGTGGCTCACGCCTGTAATCCCCACACTTTGGGAGGCTGAGGCGGGCAGATCACTTGAGCCCCAGAGTTCAACACCAGCCTGGGCAACAGAGCAAAAACCCTGTCTCTACAAAAAATACAAAAATTAACTGGGTATGATGGCAAGCTTGTAGTCCCAGCTACTTGGGAGGTTGAGGTGGGAGCGTTGCTTCAGTGCAGGAGAGCAAGGCTGCAGTGAGTCGAGATTGTGCCACTACACTCCAGCCTGGGTGACAGAGAGAGACCCTATCTCAAAAAAAAAAAAAAAAAAGTTTGAGCCTATTTCAAAATATTCCTAAAATATGCATTCTTATTTTCTTGCAAATTCTTAGACCTTCTTTAATAAGCAATTTTAATTAATTAAGGGGTAGAGTAATAGAGGGCAGTTCAATATTTCTCATTTCCTGCAGCCTCTGTTCTCTGCTGTGACTGAAGGGCCTTTACTACAGGCCTTTACTGGTAAACTCATAATAGTTATGTACATTAATCATATGAATTATCTATTTTGAGACAGAGTTTTAAATAATTGGACAATTTTAAAATCTGGTCCACAGATCAAGCAAATAGTGTTAGTAGTTTTTTATGTAGTAAACACTTTTTTCAAGACAAGTTTATTCCATATTAAATATGTTTTACTCTAAGGTTGAAGCAACTGTGACAGGGTGCACAAAAGGTTTCTTAAATGTTATACAAATGAAAACACTTCTTTTGTTCCTATATGAAACACATGGAGAATAGTTTGTTTTCTTGGCAATTGGAAATGAAGGGTAGAAGGTGCGGAATTTCTTGGCAGCATTTCTTATAAACAATCCATGGTCTCTGAATTGCTTTCTAAAGAAATGGGTATGCTGAGCTATGTACTGCTACACTGTACAGACTTTTGCTTGTTTGTTTTGAAAAAAAAAAAAATGAGAAACAAGGAATTGGGCAGAGGATTGAGAATTTTAAAAACAAAGATTGTATTTTTCTATATGATGTATTACATAAATTCCCTCTGCAGAAAAGAGTCAACATAGCAGGCCTGACTTCCAACCTTTAAAAGCACTGCTTACAAGATTGGTCCTTGGTCTTTGTCTGGAAACTTGGATTTCAGAGGACACCCACCATTCCCAGAACTGACAAAAGTGTCTCTCTATGACTAACCTGTACAAACACTATAGTTTATGGTTAAAACCCTCTTTCCTTCTGGGATTCCAGAATTCAGGTGCCAGGCAGAGGGCGCCTGCATGATCAGCCCCAATAAATGCCCTGGGCACTGAGTTTCTTTTCTTTTCTTTTCTTTTTTTTTTTTTTTTTTTTTTTTTTTGAGACAGAGTCTCACTCTGTCGCCCAGGCTGGAGTGCAGTGGTGCGAGCTCAGTTCACTGCAACCTCCAACACCCCGGGTTCAAGCAGTTTGTCTGCCTCAGCCTCCCGAGTAGAGTAGCTGGGACTACAGGTGTGTGCCACCACGCCTGGCTATTTTTAATAGAGACCGGGTTTCACCATATTGGCCAGGCTGGTCTGGAAAACGCGACCTCGTGATCTGCCCGCTTCGGCCTCCCAAAGTGCTGGGATTATAGGCATCAGCCACTGCACCTGACCATCACTGAGTTTCTTTTTTTTTTTTTTTTACATTGTATAATTTAAAAGCTTTATTTCCCCCCACAATTAGCAAATAGATTTCATATTAGTTCAACTGGAAGTTTTCTTCGTGGCAGTTGCCTTTCCCAGCCTGTTGGTGGGGAAAACTGCTTGCTCGTGAGGGGAAGGGTTAGATTTCATAGAGATGAGCTTCCTTGGTTGGCAATAGCCAGAAATGTGTCCGCAGAACTTGCTGGAGGAATTTAATGCATCCTGTGCCTCCTCTGGGAGAGGATTCTTGGAAGCTTATGCCTAATTTCCCCAAACTTAATGTGCATTTTCTCTTGCTGATTGTGCTTTTTTGCCCTTTGTGTAATGAACTAGAGGCACAAATACAATTATATGCGGAATTCTATATCCTTGCATATCCCCAAACCTGGGGATGATCTTAGGGACCTTCAACACAGCACCTTACTATTACAAAAAATATTCACTTTATCACACATCTATTGAGTTTTTACTATGCCTAAGTATTTTTTAAGCATTGAGAGTATAATAACAAATAAGGTACAGCCCCTAGTAAGAAGCCTAGTGCCTAGTGGAGTGGTTCTCATTCAAGGCTGATTTTTAGGAACAATTGGCAGTGTCTGGAGACATTTTTGATTGTCACCACTGGAGCAATACTACTAGCATCAAGTGGATAGAAGTCTGGGATATTGCTAAACATCCTACCATATAAACCCTCTCTCCTCTTTATTGGGAGAGAGTTTTGAGAACACCTCTCTCCCAGTAAAGTATTATTTAGCCTAAGGTTAATAGTGCTGAAGTGGAGAAACCTTGATCTACTGGAAGAAACATAGGTATAAACAAATTATTTTAATAGATGTAAAAACTATTCATTATCTACTTCCCCTTCAGTGATCATGCTTTCTGTCCTACCTTTACCACACACTCCCCAAAACTAGGGCCCCCACAACCTGTGCCTTTTCACTTGCCTTCACCATCATGACTGCATATTTTCCATGATGAGGTTAAATTCCATAGTCAATTACTATAATCATTACATCATGCAGGGATTCAAGAATGTTTCAACATATGCAAATCAATCAATGTGATATATATTATATCAACATAATGAAGGACAGAAACCACATGGTGATTTCAACTGATGCTGAAAAACTATTTGATAAAATTCAACATCCTTCATGATAAAAGCCATAAAAAATGGGTATAGAATAAACATACCTCAACGTAATACATGCTATTTTTGACAGACCAACAGCTAGTATCATGCTGAACAGGGAAAAGCTGAAAGCCTTTCCTCTAAGATCTGAAATACAACAAGGATGCCCACTCTCATCACCATTATTCAAAATAGTACTAGCAGTGCTCAACAGTGTTGATTAACACTGTTAACCAACATACCAAAATCAGTAACCTTTCTATATGTCAATAGTGAACAATCTGAATAAAAAATCAAAAATGTAATCCCATTTACAATAGACACACATAAATACGAAGGTATTAACCAAAGAAGTGAAAGATCTCTTTAATGAAACTATAAAACACACATGAATGAAATTGAAGAGAACACCACAAACTGAAAAGTTATTCCATGTTCATGGATTGGAAGAATCAATATTAATTGATTTGCATTTCTCTAATGATCCACGATGCTGAGCTTTTTTTCATGTTTCTTGGCCACTCGTATGTATTCTTTTTTCTTTTTTCTTTTTTTTTCTTTTTTTTTATTATACTTTAAGTTCTAGGGTACATGTGCATAACGTGCAGGTTTGTTACATATGTATACTTGTGCCATGTTGGTGTGCTGCACCCATCAACTTGTCAGCACCCATCAATTCATCATTTATATCAGGTATAACTCCCAATGCAATCCCTCCCCGCTCTGCCCTCCTCATGATAGGCCCCGGTGTGTGATGTTCCCCTTCCCGAGTCCAAGTGATCTCATTGTTCAGTTCCCAACTATGAGTGAGAACATGCGGTGTTTGGTTTTCTCTTCTTGTGATAGTTTGCTAAGAATGATGGTTTCCAGCTGCATCCATGTCCCAACAAAGGATACAAACTCATCCTTTTCTATGGCTGCACAGTATTCCATGGTGTATATGTGCCACATTTTCTTAACCCAGTCTGTCACAGATGGACATTTGGGTTGATTCCAAGTCTTTGCTATTGTGAATAGTGCCGCAATAAACATACATGTGCATGTGTCTTTATAGCAGCATGATTTATGATCCTTTGGGTATGTACCCAGTAGTGGGATGGCTGGGTCATATGGTACATCTAGTTCTAGATCCCTGAGGAATTGCCATACTGTTTTCCATAATAGTTGAACTAGTTTACAATCCCACCAACAGTGTAAAAGTGTTCCTATTTCTCCACATCCTCTCCAGCACCTGTTGTTTCCTGACTTTTTTTTTTTTTTTTTTTTTTTTTTTTTTTTGAGGCAGAGTCTCGCTCTGTCGCCCAGACTGGAGTGCAGTGGCGCAACCTCGGCTCACTGCAAGCTCCGCCTCCCGGGTTCACGCCATTCTCCTGCCTCAGCCTCCCGAGTAGCTGGGACTACAGGCGCCCGCCACCTCGCCCGGCTAGTTTTTTGTATTTTTAGTAGAGACGGGGTTTCACCATGTTAGCCAGGATGGTCTCGATCTCCTGACCTCGTGATCCGCCCGTCTCGGCCTCCCAAAGTGCTGGGATTACAGGCTTGAGCCACCGCGCCCGGCCTATTTCCTGACTTTTTAATGATTGCCATTATAACTGGTGTGAGATGGTATCTCATTGTGGTTTTGATTTGCATTTCTCTGATGGCGAGTGATGATGAGAATTTTTTCATGTGTCTGTTGGCTGTATGAATGTCTTCTTTTGAGAAATGTCTGTTCATATCGTTTCCCCACTTTTTGATGGGGTTGTTTTTTTCTTGTATATTTGTTTGAGATCTTTGTAGATTCTGCATATTAGCCCTTTGTCAGATGAGTAGATTGCAAAAATTTTCTCCTATTCTGTAGGTTGCCTGTTCACTCTCATGGTAGTTTCTTTTGCTGTGCAGAAGCTCCTTGGTTTAATTAGATCCCATTTGTCAATTTTTGCTTTTGCTGCCGTTGCTTTTGGTGTTTTAGACATGAAGTCCTTGCCCACGCCCATGTCCTGAATGGTATTACCTAGGTTTTCTTCTAGAGTTTTTATGGTATTAGGTCTAACATTTAAGTCTCTAATCCATCTTGAATTAATCTTCATATAAGGAGTAAGGAAAGGATCCAGTTTCAGCTTTCTACTTATAGCTAGCCAATTTTCCCAGCACCATTTATTAAATAGGGAATCCTTTCCCCATTTCTTGTTTCTCTCAGGTTTGTCAAAGATCAGATGGCTGTAGATGTGTGGTATTATTTCTGAGGACTCTGTTCTGTTCCATTGGTCTATATCTCTGTTTTAGTACCAGTACCATGCTGTTTTGGTTACTGTAGCCTTGTAGTATAGTTTGAAGTCAGGTAGCGTGACGCCTCCAGCTTTGTCCTTTTGACTTAGGATTGTCTTGGCAATGCGGGCTCTTTTTTGGTTCCATATGAACTTTAAAGCCGTTTTTTCCAATTCTGTGAAGAAAGTCATTGGTAGCTTGATGGGGATGGCATTGAATCTATAAATCACCTTGGGCAGTATGGCCATTTTCACGATATTGATTCTTCCTATCCATGAGCATGGTATGTTCTTCCATTTGTTTGTGTCCTCTTTGATTTCACTGAGCAGTGGTTTGTAGTTCTCCTTGAAGAGGTCCTTTACATCCCTTGTAAGCTGGATTCCTAGGTATTTGATTCTCTTTGAAGCAATTGTGAATGGAAGTTCATTCCTGATTTGGCTCTCTGTTTGTCTGTTACTGGTGTATAAGAATGCTTGGGATTTTTTGCACATTAATTTTGTATCCTGAGACTTTGCTGAAGTTGCTTATCAGCTTAAGGAGATTTTGGGCTGAGACAATGGGGTTTTCTAAATATACAATCATGTCATCTGCAAACAGGGACAATTTGACTTCTTCTTTTCCTAACTGAATATCCTTGATTTCTTTCTCTTGCCTGATTGCCCTAGCCAGAACTTCCAACACTATGTTGAATAGGAGTGGTAAGAGAGGGCATCCCTGTCTTGTGCCAGTTTTCAAAGGGAATTTTTCCAGTTTGTGCCCATTCAGTATGATATTAGCTGTGGGTTTGTCATAAATAGCTCTTATTATTTTGAGGTACTTTCCATCAATACCGAATTTATTGAGCGTTTTTAGCATGAAGGGCTGTTGAATTTTGTCAAAAGCCTTTTCTGCATCTATTGAGATAATCATGTGGTTCTTGTCTTCGGTTCTGTTTATATGCTGGATTACGTTTATTGATTTGCGAATGTTGAAGCAGCCTTGCATCCCAGGGATGAAGCCCACTTGATCATGGTGGGTAAGCTTTTTGATGTGCTGCTGAATCCGGTTTGCCAGTATTTTATTGAGGATTTTTGCATCAATGTTCATCAGGGATATTGGTCTAAAATTCTCTTTTTTTGTTGTGTCTCTGCCAGGCTTTGGTATCAGGATGATGTTGGCCTCATCAAATGAGTTAGGGAGGATTGCCTCTTTTTCTATTGATTGGAATAGTTTCAGAAGGAATGGTACCAGCTCCTCCTTGTACCTCTGGTAGAATTCAGCTGTGAATCCATCTGGTCCTGGACTTTTTTTGGTTGGTAGGCTATTAATTATTGCCTCAATTTCAGAGCCTGCTATTGGTCTATTCAGGGATTCAACTTCTTCCTGGTTTAGTCTTGGGAGAGTGTAAGTGTCCAGAAAATTATCCATTTCTTCTAGATTTTCTAGTTGATTTGCGTAGAGGTGTTTATAGTATTCTCTGATGGTAGTTTGTATTTCTGCGGGGTCGGTGGTGATATCCCCTTTATCATTTTTTATAGCGTCTATTTGATTCTTCTCTCTTTTCTTCTCTCAGTCTTGCTAGCGGTCTGCCAGTTTTGTTGATCTTTTCAAAACACCAACTCCTGGGTTCATTGATTTCTTGGAGGGTTTTTTGTATTTCTATCTTCTTCAGTTCTGCTCTGATCTTAATTATTTCTTGCCTTCGGCTAGCTTTTGAATGTGTTTGCTCTTGCCTCTCTAGTTCTTTTAATTGTGATGTTAGAGTGTCAATTTTAGATCTTTCCAGCTTTCTCTTGTGAGCATTTAGTGCTATAAATTTCCCTCTACACACTGCTTTAAATGTGTCCCAGAGATTCTGATATGTTGTATCTTTGTACTCATTGGTTTCAAAGAACATCTTTATTTCTGCCTTCATTTCGTTATGTACCCAGTAGTCATTCAGGAGCAGGTTGTTCAGTTTCCATGTAGTTGAGCGGTTTTGATTGAGTTTCTTAGTCCTGAGTTCTAGTTTGATTGCATTGTGGTCTGAGCGACAGTTTGTTATAATTTCTGTTCTTGTACATTTGCTGAGGAGTGCTTTACTTCCAATTATGTGGTCAATTTTGGAATAACTGCAATGTGGTGCTGAGAAGAATGTATATTCTGTTGATTTGGAGTGGAGAGTTCTATAGATGTCTGCGCTTGGTGCAGAGATGAGTTCAATTCCTGGATATCCTTGTTAACTTTCTGTCTCATTGATCTGTCTAATGTTGACAGTGGAGTGTTGAAGTCTCCCATTATTATTGTATGGGAGTCTAAGTCTCTTTGTAAGTCTCTAAGGACTTGCTTTATGAATCTGGGTGCTCCTGTATTGGGTGCGTATATATTTAGGAGAGTTAGCTCTTCCTGTTGAATGATTCCTTTACCATTATGTAATGGCCTTCTTTGTCTCTTTTGATCTTTGATGGTTTAAAGTCTGTTTTATCAGAGACTAGGATTGCAACCCCTGCTTTTTTTTGTTCTCCATTTGCTTGGTAGATCTTCCTCCATCCCTTTATTTTGAGCCTATGTATGTCTCTGCATGTGAGATGATTCTCCTGAATACAGCAGACTGATGGGCCTTGACTCTTTATCCAGTTTGCCAGTCTGTGTCTTTTAATTGGAGCATTTAGTCCATTAACATTTAAGGTTAATATTGTTATGTGTGAACTTGATCCTGCCATTATGATATTAACTGGTTAGTTTGCTCGTTAGTTGATGCAGTTTCTTCCTAGCCTCGATGGTCTTTACATTTTGGCATGTTTTTGCAATGGCTGGTACCGGTTGTTCCTTTCCATGTTTAGGGCTTCCTTCAGGGTCTCTTGTAAGGCAGGCCTGGTAGTGACAAAGTCTCTAAGCATTTGCTTATCCGTAAAGCATTTTATTTCTCCTTCACTGATGAAACTTAGTTTGGCTGGATATGAAATTCTGGGTTGAAAATTCTTTTCTTTAAGAATGTTGAATATTGGACCCCACTCTCTTCTGGCTTGGAGAGTTTCTGTCCAGAGATCTGGTGTTAGTCTGATGGGCTTCCCTTTTGTGGGTAACCCGACCTTTCTCTCTGGCTGCCCTTAAGATTCTTTCCTTCATTTCAACTTTGGTGAATCTGGCAATTATGTGTCTTGGAGTTGCTTTTCTCGAGGAGTATCTTTGTGGTGTTCTCTGTATTTCCTGAATTTGAATGTTGGCCTGCCCTACTAGGTTGGGGAAGTTCTCCTGGATGATATCCTGAAGAGTGTTTTCCAATTTGGTTCCATTTTCCCCCTCACTTTCAGGCACACCAATCAGATGTAGATTTGGTCTTTTTACATAATCCCATACTTCTTGCAGGCTTTGTTCATTGCTTTTTCTTCGTTTTTCTTTTGGTTTCTCTTCTCGCTTCATTTCATTCATTTGATCCTCAATCACTGATACTCTTTCTTCCAGTTGATTCAGTCGGTTACTGAAGCTTGTGCATTTGTCACGTATTTCTCGTGTCATGGTTTTCATCTCTGTCATTTTGTTTATGACCTTCTCTGCATTAATTAGTCTAGCTGTCAATTCTTCCACTCTTTTTTCAAGATTTTTAGTTTCTTTGCGCTGGGTACGTAATTCCTCCTTTAGCTCTGAGAAGTTTGATGGACTGAAGCCTTCTTCTCTCATCTCGTCAAAGTCATTCTCTGACCAGCTTTGATCCATTGCTGGTGAAGGGCTGCGCTCCTTTGCAGGGGGAGATGTGCTCTTATTTTTTGAATTTCCAGCTTTTCTGCCCTGCTTTTTCCCCATCTTTTTGTTTTTATCTGCCTCTGGTCTTTGATGATGGTGACATACTGATGGGGTTTTGGTATAGGTGTCCTTCCTGTTTGATAGTTTTCCTTCTGACAGTCAGGACCCTCAGCTGTAGGTCTGTTGGAGATTGCTTGAGGTCCACTCTAGACCCTGTTTGCCTGGGCATCAGCAGCAGAGGTTGCAGAAGATAGAATATTGCTGAACAGCGAGTGTACCTGTCTGATTCTTACTTTGGAAGCTTCCTCTCAGGGGTGTACTCCACCCTGCGAGGTGTGGGATGTCAGACTGCCCCTAGTGGGGGATGTCTCCCAGTGAGGCTACTCAGGGGTCAGGGACCCACTTGAGCAGGCAGTCTGTCCCTTCTCAGATCTCAACCTCCGTGTTGGGAGATCCGCTGCTCTCTTCAAAGCTGTCAGACAGAGTCGTTTGCGTCTGCAGAGGTTCCTGCTGCTTTTGTTGTTGTTGTTGTTAACTGTGCCCTGTCCCCAGAGGTGGAGTCTACAGAGACAGGCAGGTTCCTTGAGCTGCTGTGAGCTCCACCCTGTTCGAGCTTCCCAGCGGCTTTGTTTACCTACTTAAGCCTCAGCAATGGCGGGCGCCCCTCCCCCAGCCTCGCTGCTGCCTTGTGGTTAGATCGCAGACTGCTGTGTTAGCAATGAGGGAGGCTCCGTGGGCGTGGGACCCTCCTGGCCAGGTGTGGGATATATTCTCCTAGTGTGCCTGTTTGCTTAAAGCGCAGTATTGGGGTGGGAGTCACCCGATTTTCCAGGTGTTGTGTGTCTCAGTTCCCCTGGCTAGGAAAAGGGATTCCCTTCCCCCTTGCGCTTCCCAGGTGAGGCGATGCCTCGCCCTGCTTCAGCTCTCGCTGATCAGGCTGCAGCAGCTGACCAGCACCAATTGTCCAGCACTCCCTAGTGAGATGACCCCAGTACCTCAGTTGAAAATGCAGAAATCACTGGTCTTCTGTGTCGCTCGCGCTGGGAGTTGGAGACTGGACCTGTTCCTATTCGGCCATCTTGCTCCGCCCCCCATGTATTCTTTTCAGAAGAAGTTCTTGTCCTTTGCCAACTTTTTAATGGGGCTGTTTGTTTTTTCCTTATTGTTTAAGTTCCTTGTAGACTCTGATATTAGGCCTTTGTCAAATGGATAGATGCTAAAATTTTCTCCTATTTTTTAGGTTATTCACTCTGATTTTTGTGTCTTTTTCTGTGTAGAGCTCTTTAGTTTAATTAGATCCCATTTGTCAAATTTTGCTTTTGTTGCAGTTGCTTTTGGCATTTTCATCATGAAATCTTTCCCTATACCTACATCCTGAATGGTGTTGCCTTGATTTTCTTCTAAAGTTTTTATAGTTTTGAATTTTATGTTTAAGTCTTTTATTCATCTTGAGTTTATTTTTGTAAGGAAGAGTTCCAGTTTCAATTTTCTGCATATGGCTAGCCAGCATTACCAGCACCATTTATTAAACAGAGTCACTTCCTTATTGCTTGTTTTGTCAAGTTTGTCAAAGATCAGATGGTTGTAGCTCTGCAGTCTTATTTCTGAGTTCTCTATTCTGTTCTATTGGTCTATGTATCTGTTCTAGTACCAGTACCATGCTTTTTTGGTTACTGTAAACTTGTAGTATAGTTTGAAGTCAGGTAGAGTGATTCCTCCAGATTTGTTCTCTTTGCTTAGGATTGCCTTGGCTATTCAGGCTCTTTTTTAGTTCCATATGGATTTTTAAATAGTGAAGGGTTTTTTTGTTTTTTTTTGTTTGTTTGTTTTGTTTTTGTTTGTTTGTTTGTTTTGTTCTGTGAAGAATTTCAATGGTAGTTTAATGGGAATAGCATTGAATGTATAAATTGCTTAGGGTAGTATGGCCATTTTCACAATGTTGTTTCTTCCTATCCATGAGGATGGATTGTTTCTCTATTTGTTTGTGTCTGTTCTGATTTCTTTGCGAAGTGATTTGTAGTTCTCCTTGAAGAGGTCCTTCACTTCGTTTGTTAGCTGTATTCCTAGGTATTCTTTTTGTGGCAATTGTGAATGAGAGTTCATTCATGGTTTGGCTCTTGGCTTGCCGGTTGTTGGTGTCTAGGAATGCTAGCTATTTTTGCACATTGATTTTATATTCTGAGACTTAAGCTTATCACCTTAAGAAGCTTTTGGGCTGAGACAATGGGGTTTTCTAGATATAGGATCATGTCATCTGCAAATAAAGACAATTTGACTTCTTCTCTTTCTATCTGAATATGCTGGATATGCTTTATTTCTTTCTCATGCCTGATAGCCCTGGCCAGAATTTCCAATACTATGTTGAATACGAGTGGTGAGAGAGAGCAACCTTGCCTTATGCCAATTTTCAAGGGAATGCTTCCAGCTTTTGCCCATTCAGTATGATATTGGCTGTGAGTTTGTCATAGATAGCTCTTATTATTTTGAGGTGTGTTCCTTCAATACCTAGCTCATTGAGAATTTTTAACGTGAAGGATGTTGAGTTTTATTGAAGGCCTTTTCTGCCTCTATTAAGATAATCATGTGTTTTTTGTCTTTAGCTGTTTTTAAGTGATGAATCACATTTATTGATTTGCATATGTTGAACCAACTTTGCATCCCAGGAATGAAGTCAACTTGATCGTGGTGAATAAATTTTTTGATGTGCTGCTGGATTTAGTTTCCCAGTATTTTACTGAGGATTTTTGCATCAATGTTCATCAGGGATATTGCCCTGAAGTTTTTGTTATTGTATCACTGCCAGGTTTTGGAATCAGGATGATACTGGCCTTATTTAATGAGTTAGGGAGGAGTCACTCCTTTTCAGTTTTTTTGGATTAGTTTCAATAGAAATAGTACCAACTTTGTACCTCTGGTAGAATTCAGCTATGAATTCATCTGCTTCTAGGCTTTTTTTCAGTTGATAGGCTATTTGCTATTGCCTCAATTTCAGAACTCATGATTGTTCTATTCAGGGAATCAGTTTCTTTCTGGTTCAGTCTTGGGATGGTATATGTGTTCAGGAATTTATTTATTTATTCTAGATGTTCCAGTTTATGTGTATAGAGGTGTTTATAGTATTCTCTGAAGTTTGTGTTTCTGTGGGGTCAGTAGTAATATCCCCCTTATCATTTCTTGTTGTGTTTATTTGATTATTCTCTCTTTTCTTATCAGTCTAGATAGTAGACTATTGATTTTATCAATTTTTTCAAAAGCCAGATCCTGAATTTTTTTGATTTTCTCTTCAGAAGGATTTTTTTACATCTCTGTCTCCTTCAGTTCAACTCTGATCTTAGTTATTTCTTGTTTTCTGCTAGCTTTGGTATTTGTTTGCTCCTGGTTCTCTAGTTCTTTTAGTTGAGATGTTAGGTTGTTAACTTGAGATTTTTCGGGCTTTTTGATGTGGGCATTTAGTGCTATAAATTTCCCTCTTAACACTGCTTTAGCTGTATCCCAGAGATTCTTGTATATTCTATCTTTGTTCTCATTAGTTGCAAATAACTTCTTGATTTCTGCCTTAATTTTATTCTTTACTCAAGAGTCATGCATGAATAGGTTGCTCAATTTCCACGTAGTTGTATGGTTTGAGTGAGTTTCTTAATCTTGAGTTCTAATTTAATTGTGCTGTGGTCTGAGAGATTGGTATGATTTCAGTTCTTTCACATTGGCTGAGGAGTTTTTTACTTCTGATTATGTGATCAATTTTAGAATAAGTGCTGTGTGGCAATGAGAAGAATATATATTCTGTTGAATTTGGGTGGAGAGTTCTGTAGATATCTATTGGGTCCACTTTATCCAGAGCTGATTTCAGGTCCTATATAATTCACATCTACTAACTGAGTTGTTTCCTCATAACTCTGCTGGTTTAAAAAGAAAAAGAAAAAAAGGTGACAAGGGAAAAACTGGTAGAAGGGGTAAGCAGCTAAAAATAGTGCTTAGAAATGAAGTATGGGAAGTGACCTATGGACTGGTTTTAATAGAAATATCCCTTTTTCCATCAAAATGGATCTTTGAAAGCCAGCCAAAGTATTCCCTATATGGTAAACCAGTTTATCAGACTAAGGGGAGCACAGACATTCCGCATGGAATATTTCATGTGTAAGAGAGTCTGGACTTGGAGCAGTGGGTAGTGGGGTGGTAATAAGGGAAATGTGGTGGAAATGAGCCAGAAGAGTGAATTATACGCGTATTTGAGTTGAAGCTGCTCCTGGCAAACTATGAATTATGAGAGTCATTTATAAGAGAGTCCATAATTGCTAGAGGAATTTCTGTGTTAATCATCAGGAGACAGATCCAATAAGAAAAAACAAAACAGTGCCAGCTTAGGAAAGGTTCCCCCTCCCTTTCCAAATCAACTATTGGCTATTCTGTTATGATTAAGGAATGATAGAAACTTAATTAGCTATTTTTCCATTTAAGAAAATCACATTGCTTTGATTCAAGCACACCTATACAAGCTATCCAGAAAGTCTGTAACTATAGTGCAGATTTTAAATAATTCCAAAGCTGGTCCCTGTGGCTTAAATAAAATGACAATATAAAATAAATTTTAGCTCATTTAAGAACTTTAATTCTGCTTTAATACAAAATATCTCTTTTGCTCCACAGTTGCTATATTAGACTAAACATTTCCATAGAAAAATATCAGTGAAGATTAGTTGTATTTATAAGAAGCATGGACTTACCTGAATCATAGCAACACAAAGAATGACAAATATCATCCAGATGGAAAAACTAACCATAAATTCTAAAGTGTAATCAGCTATTAGACATGTTGATTTTCTCTTCTTCCCAGTGCAGTGAACTATCTTGTTTGTCAGTCTTATTTTAACTTGAAAGTTTAAAATACTTATTTAAAAAAATTTTGCTTATCGAATAGTATCTCAAAAAGCACAGAAAACCATGGTAAGTCATAGTAGTCTAAGATGATATTTATTTTGAATATTCACACAGCAAAAGTAAGCCTGAGTTTGGGCTTTTTTTTTTTTTTTTTTTTCCTGTTTGCTATCCATTGCAATTGAATTGCCTAGGTTAGCTCCTAGCCTTTCAACAATTTTATTGGCTCTTTTATTATTCTTAACCTTTCTATCTTCCTGGGTTTAAATTTCAAATTTCTATATTTCTCTTCAATCTAGCTTAATGCTGTTTTTACACATTCAGGTCAGTAACTTCATATTAGTAAGCACCATGGGGGAATTCTGAGTTTATTTCAATGAGCATCTTGCCCCAGTAATTTCATATTCTAAAAGAAATAAGTCATGGCTTAAAGGACTAGAAAGCAAAGATAGGCATAGATGATTGTGGTGAGGAGTGGTATACATAAACAGACATGAGAATTTAGAAAATAGAAATGTTAAACCTGGATAAAGTAGGCATCACAGATGAAGTAGTGTTTGGGATGAATCTTGAAGGATAGGTAAGGTTTGTATATGCTGGGATAGCAAAATGGGCAGATATAATCATATGAGATAACCAAGTTTAGTAACTGAGAGCAATTTGTATTTTTCCTCTGTTTCAAGCTATAGCTATCTCCTACACATGGTATGGTTTATTCAATATTGATTTTGATACCCAGGAATGACTTATGGGTGATGGCACATGCAGCAGTGAACTACCAGGAGCTGTTACAGCAATACTGACACAGATATACGTCTTCATCTTGGTCAACCTCTCGGATGGGGACAAATTAATATATGACAATAAATGGCCTGAACGGCATGACTTCTCCAAAAACAAAGAGACATACCTTGTATTTTATTCAAAAGGGTATTGAAAACTGAGATGTTACTCTCTTTTGGTCATAGAAATATCTTCTATCCTTTTCTTAGCCTTCTCAATAGCATGCAGTAGTTGCTGGAGATAGCAGTGTTAGAAAGATAGAGAGGAAATGATAAACAGAAAGAAAAGATAAAATCGCTATTTTTAATGATGTTAAGGTAGCAAACAGGTTATGTCAATCCATAGCTATGTAAAATAGTCCTATGACTCTTAGAATCTCAGATTTTTTTTGTTCCTATTATTATTCAACAATAAAATGTTGATGAAAATATTTCTATAATTCTTCCTAACCATGATACGACACCCAGAAACCCTAAAAAAAATGATTAACACATTTGACTATATGAAACTATGTAACTTTATATAAGAAGACATTATGGATAAAGTTAAAAGACCCTGTGAACTGCCAGAAAATATTTTCAATATATATGGCAAAGTAAGTATCACTTTATGTAGAAAGCTCTTACAAATCAATTTAAAACAACATCATTAAGAATATGAAACTAGGGCTGGGAGTGGTGGCTCATGCCTGTAATCCCAGCACTTTGGGAGGCTGAGGTGGGCAAATCACAAGGTTAGAAGATCAAGACCATCCTGGTCAACAAGGTGAAACCCCATATCTACTAAAAATACAAAAAATTAGCTGCGTGTGGTGGCACATGCATGTAGTTTCTGCTACTTAGGAAGCTGAGGCAGGAGAATCACTTGAACCCGGGAGGTGGAGATTGTAGGAAGCCGAGATTCTACCACTGCACTTCAGGCTGGGCAACAGAGCAAGACTCCATTGTGCAAAAAAGAAAAAAATAAAAGAATATGAAACTATTCCTAACCTCTCTAATAATTCTAATTTAAACAAAAGGAAATTAATTTTACTTATAAGACAGACTAAGATTAAGAAGAGTAATAATATCCAAGTTAGTGAGTATGAGGATATCAGCAAAGTCATGCATTCTTATGAAAATGTAAATTACTACATTTCAGTAAGCTATTTAGCAGTATTTCTTAAAATAAATTTGCATATTACAATACAGTAAATATAGTTAACAATAATCTATTGTATATTTTTAAGCAAAAGAGTGGAATTGGAGTGTTTCCAACACAAGTAAATGGTTAATGCTTGAGGTGATAGATGCCCTTTTATGCATCTATTATGTATCAGTTATGCATATATATATAAGCAACTATAATGTACCCATAATTAAAAATAAAAATTAATTATGTGTGCACATTCACTTTTAGCCAGTTATTCTACTTCTATGAAAGTATTATATGATGATGCAGAAACATATGAAACATACATACATAATCACCTTAATAGTGTTTGTCATTGCAAAAAAATTAGAAACAACCCAGATATTTGTCCCTAGGAATTAAGTAAACTGTCACATATTTTTACAAGCATGTTTTCATTTTGTAATCTCAGAAAAAACTTCCAGTAGGGGGAAGAAAAGGAAGAGGAGAATTGCTTTAAAAAAAAAAAAAACTTAAAAAATGTATCTTTACCATAAACTACAAAAACTTGTGAAGTAAAAGTTTAAAACATGGTTCATTCTCAACCCAATCTGACTCCCAGACTGCTACTGTTAACAGCTGCTATGTATCCTTTTAGAAATATATCTGTGTATATTTTTTAAGCATGGCCAGTTCTGCTCTTACTAAACCAAGATACAGTTAAATATTAGTTTTTAAATCTTATAATATGAAACAAAAGTAAGTAGTCGGCAAATAATGACATGTCCCAAATCTACAGTATCCAAAATATACTTATAAAAAGAAGAGTTTAATTTCTGTGCTGCTGTGACATAGTGAAAGTCACAGACAACACAGTGTGTAGCTTCTCTGAGCCTTAGCATTTTCCTTCCATACTTCCTGGTTTTCACTTCATTTATTACAAATGATTTGCTTCCTTGTTTTAGGCCAGTAATGTTTTATCACTTCCATCATCTCTTCTTACAGCAGCTCTTGTTTTTTCTCCATAGCCCTACCCGTCCTCTCTTTGTAAACTCAGAAGTTGAAGTGTTTTAATTCAACAAATGTTTAACAATGATTGAAGCAATTGTTATAACGGGTGGTTAGACTCCTGGCTTCCCCACAATTCCCACTTAAACCCATCAGTAACTGGAATTAATTTAAGTTTTTATTTTCCTTTGAGTTGGTCTACTTTCATTGCCTTATAAGATTCTCCTTACTTCCCTCTACCCCTTTCTTCACTGCTACCTTCCAGCCTTTCCCTCGCTTCCTCTCCCCTTTTCTCCCTTGCTACTGCTCCTGCCTCTCCTACCATCACCAGCAAACCTACTTCCTCTTTCCATAATGTTTCAGCTAAACTATATGTTAAAACACAACTTGAAGATTGCTCTGGAACCAAAACACAATGTATGTATCATGGTTTCTAGAAAATGTCTTTAGACTTTGTCAAGAAAAGATCATGAATGTAATTATGCCTCATTATCTTGGCTACAGCCTGGTACAGGAGAGGGAAGAACAGTTACTGGAGGGAAAAAAAAAAATTTTTCACTTGCAGAGGTTAGCCTGTGGAATTGCCTTCTGAATATGAGGGCCTCTTTGCTTTGTTCATTATCTTCCATTAAATTATTTTAGACATCCTGTTGCTTTCCATTATACCATCGCTAACTCATTATCTGCAAGTCTTTGTCCATATGCATATTTCGCCTCTTTAGTAATTTACATCTAATTGTTACCCTCACTTCACATCTCCCTTCAGCCATTCCTTTGGCAATGCAATAGCAATAATCACAGTTAAGATACTGACTCTTCAATTTGTTGAGAAATGCTTCAAAGTTGTTTTTCCCATGTTTACTCATGAGGTAATTTTTTATTGCTTTCCAACAATAGGTGAAGGGATGAGATAAAATTAAAATGTCACGACAAATGTACTTCAGATTATGAAAGATTTTAAAAAGTTACTTGTTAGCTCTTAATATTTGAAAGTAGAAAAACACAGGTTTTCAATGCTATCAAAATCAGGACAATATGAAGAGAGGTACAATTACAGCCCTTTAAAATATGAAATTAACTAAGAAACACCACAATCCTAACTGGATTCATTGATCCTTGCCTTATTTTCCTCTACCCTCTCCTCTCCAGAAATATCTTTCTGGTAATATTCGACTCTCTTCTCCAAATCCTAAATCCTTTAGTGTGGTATCCAGCTACATATTCAGAATGCCCTCCTGCCATTTTCCCCCCATGTATCTACCCCATAAACTTAGTGACTTTCTAGTATTCCCTGAAAAGGGAAGTACAGCCCTTGCTTCCCCTCTGTATAGAATCCCTCCCCAATCCTTTGCATGGCTATTTACCTCTGCCAGCTATTTCTCCTCAGCACCAGTCACCACCCTGTAAACTGCACCTGACTGCCTAGGTAAGCACAGGCACTCCTTTCTCTGTGTCTCATTTCCTTATTTACCTCCACAATGGCCTCCACAATGGCTCAAATTTTATACATTCATATATACTGTTGTAAACTTTTGTTCTGTGTATCTAGCTCCTTACTGTATCATATTTTTCTGTAATCAGAAGCCATGTGTTTTAATCTCTATGCCCTCATCATCCAGAATGGCACCTGGCATTTAGAAGTGCCCATATCAGTGAAAGTTCTAGCTTTTGGGCCACTAAAGCCAGCTACAGCTAAGTTAATCAGAAAATAAATGTATTAATAAAAAATAATAATAAGATTATAAATGAAGGAGAAGGCTGGATAGAGAGACTCAGAAAATGAGTAAAAACCTGTGGATTTAGGGCAAAAGAATCAAGATGAAAGCCATGCCACAGAAATAGTCCAGTTACTTTGCTACTACTGTGCCTTCATCTCTGTAGGGTATCACTCTTTTGGACAATTGAGCAAGAGAAAGAAATAACAGTCAGCCAAGTTGGAAAGGAAGAAGTTAAACTGTGCCTCTTTACAGATAACATCATCTTATACATAGAAAACCCTAAAGTCTCCATTAAAAAACTGTTATAACTAATAAACAAATTCAATATTTTAAATTATTTCTAGTTCCTTGTTTGATTACCTCAACATTTAAAATTCTAAAAAGAGGAGATCATTCCAAGATGGCCAAATAGGAAGAGCTCCAGTCTACAACTCCCAGCGTGAGCGACGCAGAAGACGGATGATTTCTGCATTTCCAACGGAGCTATGGGGTTCATGTCACTGGGACTGGTTGGACAGTGGATGCAGCCCATGGAGTGTGAGCCAAAGCAGGACAGGGCATCACCTTACCTGAGAAGTGCAAGGGGTCATGGAATTCCCTTTCCTAGCCAAGGCAAACCATGACAGATGGTACCTGGAAAACCGGGACACTCCCGCCCTAATACTGTGCTTCTCCAGTGGTCTTAGCAAACAGCACACCAGGAGATTATATCCCACGTCTGGCTCAGCGGGTCCCACACCCACAGAGCCTTGCTCACTGCTAGCACAGCAGTCCAAGATCGAACTGTGAGGTGGCAGCAAGGTTGCTGGAGGGGCGTCTGCCATTGCTGAAGCTTGACTAGGTAAACAAAGAAGCTGGGAAGCTTGAACTGGGTGGAGCCCACCACAGCTCAATGAGGCCTGCCGCCTCTGTAGACTCCACCTCTGGGGGTGGGGCGTAGCTGAACAAAAGGCAGCAGAAATTTCTGCAAACTTAAATGTCCCTATGACAGATTTGAAGAGAGCAGTAGTTCTCCCAGCATGGAGTTTGAGATCTGAGAATGGACAGACTACCTCCTCAAGTGGGTCCCTGACTCCAGAGTAGCCTAATTGGGAGACATCTCCCAGTAGGGGCCAACTGACACCTCATACACCTGGGTGCCCCTCTGAGATGAAGCTTCCAGAGGAAGGATTAGGCAGCAACATTTGCTGTTCTGCAATATTTGCTGTTCTGCAGCCTCTGCTGGTGATACTCAGGCAAACAGGGTCTGGAGTGGACCTCCAGCAAACTCCAAAAGACCTGCAGCTAACCGTCCTAACTGTTAGAAGGAAAACTAACAGAAAGGAATAGCATCAACATCAACAAAAAGGACATCCACACCAAAACCCCATCTGTAGGTCACCATCATCAAAGACCAAAGGTAGATAAAACCACAAAGATGGGGAGAAACCAGAGCAGAAAAACTGAAAATTCCAAAAACCAGAGCACCTCTTCTCCTCCAAAGGATTGCAGCTCCTCACCAGCAATGGAACAAAGCTGGATGGAGAATGACTTTGACGTGTTGACAGAAGTAGGCCTCAGAAGATCGGTAATAACAAACTTCTCTGAGCTAAAGAAGGATGTTCGAACACATCACAAGGAAGCTAAAAACCTTGAAAAGAGATTAGAAGCCTGGATAATTAGAATAAACAGCATAAAGAAGACCTTAAATGTCCTGATGGAGCTGAAAACCATGGCATGAGAACTATGTGACACATGCACAAGCTAGAGTAGTTGATTTGATCCAGTGGAAGAAAAGGTATCAGTGATTGAAGCTCAAATGAATGAAATGAAGTGAGAGGAAAAATTTAGAGAAAAAAGAGTAAAAAGAAACTAACAAAGCCTCAAAGAAATAAGGGACTATGTAAAAAGACCAAATCTACATTTGATTGGTGTACCTGAAAGTGACTGGGAGAATGGAACCAAGTTGGAAAACACTCTTCAGGATATCATCCAGGAGAACTTCCCCAACATAACAAGGCAGGCCAGCATTCAAATTCAGGAAATACAGAGAACACCACAAAGATACTCCTCGAGAAAAGCAACCCGAAGACATACAATCATCAGATCCACCAAGGTTGAAATGCAGGAAAAAATGTTAAGGGCAGCCAGAGAGAAGAGTCAGGTTACCCACAAAGGGAAGTCCATTAAACCAATGGTGGATCTCTCAGCAGAATTTCTATAAGCCAGAAGAGCGTGGCAGCCAATATTCAACGTTCTTAAAGAAAAGAATTTTCAACCCAGAATTTCATATCCAGCCAAACTAAGCTTCATAAGTGAAGGAGAAATGAAATGCTTTACAGACAAGCAAAGGCTTAGAGATTTTGTCACCACCAGGCCTACCTTAGAAGAGCTCCTGAAGAAAGCACTAAACATGGAAAGGAACAACCAGTACCAACCACTGCAAAAACATGCCAAATTGTAAAGACCATCAATGCTAGGAAGAAACTGCATCAACTAATGAGCAAAATAACCAGCTAACATCATAATGACAGGATAAAATTCACACATAACAATGTTAACCATAAATGTAAATGGGCTAAATGCCCCAATTAAAAGACACAGACTGGCAAATTGGATAAAGAGTCAAGACCCAGCTGAGCGCGGTGGCTCACGCCTGTAATCCCAGCACTTTGGGAGGCCAAGGCGGGTGGATCACAAGGTCAGGAGATTGAAACCATCCTGGCGAACACGGTGAAACCCCATTTCTACTAAAAATACAAAAAATTAGCTGGGTGTGGTGGTGGACTACAGGGTCACAGCTATTCAAGAGGCTGAGGCAGGAGAATGGTGTGAACCCAGGAGGCGGAGTTTGCACTGAGCCGAGATCGCGCCACTGCACTCCAGCCTGGGCGACAGAGCCAGACTTTGTCTCAAAAAAAAAAAAAAGAAAAAAAAAGAGTCAAGACCCATCAGTGTGCTGTATTCAGGAGACCCATCTCACGTGCAGAGACATGCATAGGCTAAAAATAAAGGGATGGAGGAAGATATACAAGCAAATGGAAAAAAAAAAAAAAGCAGGGGTTGCAATCCTAGTCTCTGATAAAACAGACTTTAAACCAACAAAAATCAAAAGAGACAAAGAAGGCCATTACATAATGATAAAGGGATTAATTCAACAAGAAGAGCTAACTATCCTAAATATATATGCACCCAATACAGGAGCAACCGGATTCATAAAGCAAGTCCTTACAGACCTACAAAGAGACTTAGATGCCCATATAATAATAATGGGAGAGTTTAACAACCCACTGTCAATATTAGATGGATCAATGAGACAGAAGATTTACAAGGATGTCCAGGACTTGAACTCAACTGTGCACCAAGCTAACCTAATAGACATCTGCAGAACTCTCCACCCCAAATCAATGAATATACATTCTTCTCAGCACCATATCTCACTTATTCCAAAACTGACTACATAGTTGGAAGTAAAGTACTCCTCAGCAAATGTAAAAGAGCAGAAAACTTAAGAAACTGTCTCTCAGACCACAGTGCAATCAAACCAGAACTCAGGATTCAGAAACTCACTCAAAATTGCACAACTACATGGAAACTGAACAACCTGCTCCTGAATGACTACTGGGTACATAATGAAATGAAGGCAGAAATAAAGATGTTCTTTGAAACCAATGAGAACAAAGACACAACATAACAGAATATCTGGGACACATTTAAAGTAGTGTGTAGAGGGAAATTTATAACACTAAATACCCACAAGAGAAAGAAGAAAAGATCTAAAATCAGCACCCTAACATCACAATTTTTTTTTTTTTTTTGGAGGCGGAGTCTCGCTCTGTCGCCCGGACTGGAGTGCAGTGGCCGGATCTCAGCTCACTGCAAGCTCCGACTCCTGGGTTTACGCCATTCTCCTGCCTCAGCCTCCCGAGTAGCTGGGACTACAGGTGCCCACCACCTCGCCCGGCTAGTTTTTTTTGTATTTTTAGTAGAGACGGGGTTTCACTGTGTTAGCCAGGATGGTCTCGATCTCCTGACCTCGTGATCCACCCGTCTCGGCCTCCCAAAGTGCTGGGATTACAGGCTTGAGCCACCGAGCCTGGCCTACAATTAAAAGAACTAGAGAACCAAGAGCAAACACATTCAAAAGCTAGCAGAAGGCAAGAAATAACTAAGATCACAGCAGAACTGAAGGCAATAGAGACACAAAAAACCCTTCAAAAAAATCAATGAATCCAGGAGCTGGTTTTTTCAAAAGATTAACAAAATTGATAGACCACTAGCAAGACTAATAAAGAAGAAAAGAGAGAAGAATCAAATAGATACAATAAAACATGATAAGAGCGATATCACCACCAATCCCACAGAAATACAAACTACCATCAGAGAATACTATAAACACCTACAAGCAAATAAACTAGAAAATCTAGAAGAAATGGATAAATTCATACACCCTCCCAAGACTAAACCAGGAAGAAGTTGAATCCCTGAATAGACCAATAACAGGCTGTGAAATTGAGGCAATAATTAATAGCTTACCAACCAAAAAAGTCCAGGACCAGATGGATTCACAGCCCCATTTTACCAGAGGTACAAAGAGGAGCTGGTACCATTCCTTCTGAAATTATTCCAATAAATAGAAAAAGAGGGCATCCTACCTAACTCATTTTATGAGGCCAACAACATCCTCATACCAAAGCCTGGCAGAGGCACAACAAAAAAAGAGAATTTTAGACCAATATCCCTGAAGAACAGCGATGCAAAAATCCTCAATAATATACTGGCAAACCAAATCCAGCAGCACATCACAAAGCTTATCCACTACGATCAAGTCAGCTTCATCCCTGGGATGCAAGGCTGCTTCAACATATGCAAATCAATAAACATAATCCATCATATAAACAGAACCAAAGACAAAAACCACATGATGATCCCAATAGATGCAGAAAAGGCATTCGACAAAATTCAACAGCACTTCATGTTAAAAACTCTCAATAAACTAGGTATTGATGGGACGTATCTCAAAATAATAAGAGATATTTATGACAAACCCACAGCCAATATCATGCTGAATGGGCAAAAATTAGAAGCATTCCCTTTGAAAAGTGGCACAAGATAGGGATGCCCTCTCCCACCACTCCTGTTCAACATAGTGTTGGAAGTTCTGGCCAGGGCAATCAGGCAAGAGAAAGAAATAAAGGTTATTCAATTAAGAAAAGAGGAAGTCAAATTGTCCCTGTTTGCAGATGACATGATTGTATATTTAGAAAACCCCATTGTCTCAGCCCCAAATCGCCTTAAGCTGATAAGCAACTTCAGCAAAGTCTTAGGATACAAAATCAATGTGCAAAAATCACGAGCATCCCTATACACCAGCAACAAACAGAGAATCAAATCATGAGTGAACTCCCATTCACAATTGCTTCAAAGAGAATAAAATACCTAGGAATCCAACTTACAAGGGATATGCAGGACCTCTTCAAGGAGAACTACAAATCACTGCTCAATGAAATGAAAGAGGACACAAACAAATGAAAGGACATTCCATGCTCAAGGATAGGAAGAATCAATATTGTGAAATTGGCCATACTGCCCAAGGTAATTTATAGATTCAATGCCATCCCCATCAAGCTACCAATGACTTTCTTCACAGAATTGGAGAAAACTACTTTCAAGTTCATATGGAACCAAAAAAGAGTCTGCATTGCCAAGACAATCCTAAGTCAAAAGAACAAAGCTGGAGGCATCATGCTAGCTGACTTCAAACTATACTACAAGGCTACAGCAACCAAAACAGCATGGTACTGGTAACAAAACAGAAATATAGAACAATGGAACAGAATAGATCCCTCGGAAATAATATCACACATCTACAACCATCTTATCATTGACAAACCTGACAAAAACAAGCAATGGGGAAAGGATTCCCTATTTAATAAATGGTGCTCAGAAGACTGGCTAGCCATATGAAGAAAGCTGAAACTGGGTCCCTTCCTTATATCTTTTTTTTTTTTTTAGGATTTTTTTTTTTTATTATTATACTTTAAGTTCTAGGGTACATGTGCATAATGTGTAGGTTTGTTACATATGTATACATGTGCCATGTTGGTGTGCTGCACCCATCAACTCGTCAGCATCCATCAACTCATCATTTACATCAGGTATAACTTCCAATGCAATCCCTTCCCCCTCCCCCATTCCCATAGTAGCCTCAGTGTGTGATGTTCCCCTTCCCAAGTCCAAGTGATCTCGTTCAGTTCCCACCTATAAGTGAGAACATGCGGTGTTTGGTTTACTGTTCTTGCGATAGTTTGCTGAGAATGATGGTTTCCAGTTGCATCCATGTCCCTACAAAGGACACAAACTCATCCTTTTTTATGGCTGCATAGTATTCCATGGTGTATATGTGCCACATTTTCTTAATCCAATCTGTCACTGATGAACATTTGGGTTGATTCCAAGTCTTTGCTATTGTGAATAGTGCCGCAATGACCATACGGGTGCATGTGTCTTTATAGCAGCATGATTTATAATCTTTTGGGTATATACCCAGTAATGGGATGGCTGGGTCATATGGTACTTCTAGTTCTAGATCCTTGAGGAATCGCCATACTGTTTTCCATAATGGTTGAACTAGTTTACAATCCCACCAACAGTGTAAAAGTGTTCCTATTTTTCCCCATCCTCTCCAGCACCTGTTGTTTCCTGACTTTTGAATGATTGCCTTTCTAATTGGTGTGAGATGGTATCTTGTTGTGGTTTTGATTTACATTTCTCTGATGGCCAGTGATGACGAGCATTTTTTCATGTGTCTGTTGGCTGTATGCATGTCTTCTTTTGAGAAATGTCTGTTCATATCCTTTGCCCATTTTTTGATGGGGTTGTTTGCTTTTTTCTTGTAAATTTGTTCGAGTTCGTTGTAGGTTCTGGATATTAGCCCTTTGTCAGATGAGTAGGTTGCAAAAATTTTCTCCCATTCTGTAGGTTGCCTGTTCACTCTGATGGCAGTTTCTTTTCCTGTGCAGAAGCTCTTTAGTTTAATTTCATCCCATTTGTCAATTTTGGCTTTTGTTGCCATTGCTTTTGGTGTTTTAGACATGAAGTCCTTGCCCATGCCTATGTCCTGAATGGTACTTCCTAGGTTTTCTTCTAGAGTTTTTATGGTATTAGGTCTAACATTTAAGTCTCTAATCCATCTTGAATTAATTTTTGTATAAGGAGTAAGGAAAGGATCCAGTTTCAGCTTTCTACTTATGGCTAGCCAATTTTTCCAGCACCATTTATTAAATAGGGAATCCTTTCCCCATTTCTTGTTTGTGTCAGGTTTGTCAAAGATCAGATGGCTGTAGTTGTGTGGTATTATTTCTGAGGACTCTGTTCTGTTCCATTGGTCTCTATCTCTGTTTTGGGACCAGTACCATGCTGTTTTGGTTACTGTAGCCTTGTAGTATAGTTTGAAGTCAGGTAGCATGATGCCTCCAGCTTTGTTCTTTTGACTTAGGATTGTCTTGGCAATGCGGGCTCTTTTTTGGTTCCATATGAACTTTAAAGCAGTTTTTTCCAATTCTATGAAGAAAGTCATTGGTAGCTTGATGGGGATGGCATTGAATCTATAACTTACCTTGGGCAGTTTGGCCATTTTCATGATATTGATTCTTCCTATCCTTGAGCATGGTATGTTCTTCCATTTGTTTCTGTTTTCTTTTATTTCACTGAGCAGTGGTTTATAGTTCTCCTTGAAGAGGCCCTTTACATCCCTTGTAAGTTGGATTCCTAGGTATTTTATTCTCTTTGAAGCAATTGTGAGTGGAAGTTCATTCATGATTTGGCTCTCTGTTTGTCTGTTACTGGTGTATAAGAATGTTTGTGAATTTTGCACATTAATTTTGTATCCTGAGACTTTGCTGAAGTTGCTTATCAGCTTAAGGAGATTTTGGGCAGAGACATAACAAAAAAAGAGAATTTTAGACCAATATCCCTGATGAAAGTCGATGCAAAATCCTCAATAAAATACTGGCAAACTGAATCCAGCAGCACATCAGAAAGCTTATCCACCATGATCAAGTGAGCTTCATTCCTGGGATGCAAGGCTGGTTCAACATATGCAAATCAATAAACGTAATCCAGCATATAAACAGAACCAAAGACAAAAAACACATGATTATCTCAATAGATGCAGAAAAGGCCTTTGACAAAATTCAACAGCCCTTCATGCTAAAAACTCCCAATAAACTCGGTATTGATGGAATGTATATCAAAATAATAAGAGCTATATATGACAAACCCACAGCCAATATCATACTGAATGGCAAAAACTGGAAGCATTTCCTTTGAAAACTGGCACAAGACAGGGATGCCCTCTCTCACCACTCCCATTCAACATAGTGTTGGAAGTTCTGGTTAGGGCAATCAGGCAAGAGAAAGAAATCAAGAGTATTCGGTTAGGAAAAGAAGAAGTCAAATTGTCCCTGTTTGCAGATGACATGACTGTATAATTGGAAAACCCCATCATCTCAGCCATTCCTTACATCTTATACAAAAATTAATTCAAGATGGATTAAGACTTAAATGTTGACCCAAAACCATTAAAACCTTAGAAGAAAACCTAGGCAATACCATTCAGGACATAGACATGGGCAAGGACTTCATGTCTAAAACACCAAAAGCAATGGCAACAAAAGCCAAAATAAATAGATGGGATCTAATTAAACTAAAGAGCTTCTGCACAGCAAAAGAAATTACCATCAGAGTGAACCGGCCACCTACAGAATGGGAGAAAATTTTTGCAATCTATGCCTCTGACAAAGGGCTAATATCCAGAATCTACAAAGAACTTAAATTTACAAGAAAAAATCAACCCCATCAAAAAGTGGACCAAGGATATGAACAGACACTTCTCAAATGAAGACATTTATGCAGCCAACAGACACATGAAAAAATGCTCATCATCACTCTCCATCAGAGAAATGCAAATCAAAAGCACAACGAGATACCATCTCACACCAGTTAGAATGGCAATCATTAAAAAGTCAGGAAACAACAGGTGCTGGAGAGGATGTGGAGAAATAGGAACACTTTTACACTGTTGGTGGGACTGTAAACTAGTTCAACCATTGTGGAAGACAGTGTGGTGATTCCTTAAGGATCTAGAATTAGAAACACCATTTGACCTAGCCATCCCATTACTGAGTATACACCCAAAGGATTATAAATCATGCTACTATAAAGACACATGCATGCGTATGTTTATTGTGGCACTATTCACAATAGCAAAGACTTGGAACCAACCCAAATGTCCATCTATGATAGACTGGATTAGAAAATGTGGCACATGTACGCCATGGAATACTATGCAGTCGTAAAAAAGGATGATTCATGTCCTTTGTAGGGACATGGATGAAGCTGGAAACTATCATTCTAAGCAAGCTATCACAAGAACAGAAAACCAAACACTGCATGTTTTCACTCATAGGTGGGAATTTAACAATGGGATCCCTTGGAGACAGGGTGGGGAACATCACACACCAGGGCCTGTTGGGGGGTGAGGGGAGGGGAGAGGGATAGCATTAAGAGAAATACCTAATGTAAATGACGAGTTAATGTGTGCAGCACACCAACATGACACATGTATACATATTTACATACATTGTGCACATGTACCCTAGAACTTATAGTATAATAAAAAAAATTAAAATGAAAAAAATAAAATTCTAAAGAGAGAAGCTCCCTGATGGCTAAACCTAGTTTATAAACCTATAACTTGTTTTACTGGTAGTGATGATAGACAAGATTAAAGAGAAGACATAAAATCTTACCAATCTATACAATTGACAGTGCTCCCAAATAGGTTGGGAAATTATACATGGAGCAGCCAAAACTTCAGTGCTTATGAGAATTACCCAAATATTATTATTTTATCACTATACTCTACAATAATAAACAGAACACATTTAAGGTGTACTTAATAGTTTTGAGTCTAGCTTTCAGGCTAATGGAATCATTCTTACTACCTTCGTCTACTACTAACATATGTAAGAGAAAAACTTTCATCTAACAAATTGCGTTACACAGCTTTTTTAAATAACCTAACCTATCTAAGTTTTCTCAAAAATGAGACAGCAAATATGAATCTAATTAGTGTAACAGACAAAGACTATTAAGTACTGATTAAGTCAAAGAGATCACACTGGTTGCCTATAAAAGAAATGACCATGTCCTTTATGGGAGTACAAATTATCTGTTTACGTGTCTATTGATGTTTTATATAAAGTGTCTGACATACATAGAAAATTACGACACATGAAAAAAGTAGGAAAGTGATCCATAACCAAGAAAAAAAAAAAAATTCAAAGAGGCATCCTCAAAAAGAACAAAAATATCCCTCAACCTAGAATTGTATATGCAATAAATTTCTTCTTCAAAAATTAAGGTAAAATAAAAATATTTCTAGACAGACTGAAGCTGATAAAACGTGTTGCCAGCATCCCTGAACTATGAGCAATAACTAAATAAAGTTGTTCAAACTGAAGGGAAATTATCCTAGATGGAAGAGTGGATATTGAGAAACTAATAAAAAGCACAAAAAACAGTAAATGTGTGAGATAATATTAAACAGTATTTGTCAAAATTGATATAAAAGATGATTGAAGGTTTAAAGTAAAATGATGATGATTATGTATTGCTGGCTTTTAAACACAGAGAATTAAAACACATGACCAAGCCTGTATCCAAGCCCTATAGCTTCCAGTCAACATTTTTAAACATATCCTGGGCCGGAGTGGAGCCCACTGCCTTGAAGGGAAGGACACAGTGCTAGCAGAATTCATCATCTGCTAACTGAAGAGCTTTGGGGTCCTAAATAGCCAGTAGCTATACCCATCTAGTACATCGTGGGCCTTGGGTGAGTTTCTGACATTTGATGACTTCAGGTGCCAGTTCAGCCACAAGCAAATAAAGCACCAAGCAAGCTCTTAGGGTCTCCAATTCCAGGCCTTGGCACTTGGATGGCATTTCTGGACTTACCCTGGGTGCCAGAGGGGAGTCTACTCCCTGAAGGGTGAGGGTTTTGTTGTTGTTGTTGTTCGTTTGTTTGTTTTTGAGATAGAGTCTCACTTTGTCGCCCAGGCTGGAGTACAGTGGGGCAATCTCGGCTCACCAGACGCTTTGCCTCCTGGGTTAGAGCGATCCTCCTGCCTCAGCCTCCTAAGTAGCTGGGATTACAGAAGTCTGCCACCATGCCCAACTAATTTTTGTATTTTTTTTGGAGAGACAAGGTTTCACCATGTTGGTCAGGCTGGTCTCAAACTCCTGACCTCAAGCAATCCACCAGCCTTGGCCTCCCAAAGTGCTGGGATTACAGGTGTGAGCCACTGTGCCCAGCACCTGAAGGGTGAGTTTCAGACTAGGCAGCACTCACCACAAGCTGAATGAGAGTCCTTGGGCTTTAAGGGAAAATTGGCAGTAGCCTGGCAGTGTGCCCTGTGGACCTATGGTTGCATGGAGTGAGCTTCCTCTGCCTTTGGAAAGGGAACAGAAGTGTGGGAAGAACTGCATCTTGTGGTTTGAGTGCTGGCTCAGCCACAGTAAAATAGAACACCAAGTAGATGTCTAAGGTTTTGACTCTAGTCCCTGGCTCCAGATAGCACCTCAGGACCCACCAGGAGCCTGGGGGAAGTCGCGACCCTGAAGAGAAGGACACAGGTGAGGCTGGCTTAACTACCTGATAGTAGAGCTCCAGGACATTGAATGAACGTAGGCGGTAGCCAGGGAATGGTTACAGCAAGCCTTGGGCGAGACCCAGTGCTGTGCTGGCTGCAGGTCTGACGCAGCACAGTCCTAGTGGTGGTGGTTATAGGGGTGCTTATCTCATTCTACTCCCAGGCCAGGTGGCTCAGAGCAGTGATAAACTCCATTTGTTAGGGAGAAATAAGGGAAGAGAACAAGAGTCTCTGCCAGGGAATTCTTCCAGATATTGTCCAAAACTATCAAGGTGTTACCTCTACAAGTCTGCAAGAACCAAAGTGTTTCTAGGCTTGGGGTGCCCCCAAATGCAGATACAGCTTAGATCACAATACCCAAGTACTTTCAAATACCTGGTAAGCCATCCCAAGAAGGACATGTGTAAACAAGTCCAGACTGTGAAGACTACAGTAAATGCCTATGTTTTCAATGCCCAGGCACAGATGAACATTCACAAATATCAAAACCATTGAGAAAAACAGGAATTCACCAAATTAATTAAATAAGGCACAAGAGACCAATCCTGAAGTAAGAGAGCTACGTGACCTTTCAGACAGATAATTCAAAGTACTTGTTTTGAGGAAACTCAAAGATATTCAAGATAACACAGAGAAGGAATTCAGAACTGTATCAGAGAAATTTAACAAAGAAATTGAAATCATTAAATAGAAGCAGAAATTCTGTAGTTGAAAAATGCAATTGACGTATTAAAGAATGCATCCATCTTCTGACAGCAGAATTGATCAAGCAAAAGAAAGAATGCCGAGCTTAAAGACAAGCTACTTCAAAATAAATGCTACTTAAAAATAAACAATCAGAGGAGACAAAAGAAAAAACAGAAAACAATGAAGCACATCTACAGGATCTAGAACATAGCTTCAAAAGGGCAAATCTAAGAGTTATTGTCACTAAAGAGAAGGTAGAGAAAGAGATAGGAGTAGAAAGTGTATTTAAAGGGATAATATCAGAGAACATTCCAAACCTAGAGAAAGATAACAATATGCAAGTACAAGAAGATTATAAAACAACAAGCATATTTAACCCAAAGAAGATTACCTCAAGGCTTTTAGTAATCAAACTCCTAAAGGTAAAGGATAAAGAAAGGATCCTAAAAACAGCAAGAGAACAGAAACAAATCATATGAAATGGAGCACCAGCACATCTGGCAGCAGACTTTTCAGTGGAAACCTTACAGGCCAAGAGAGATTTGTGTGACATATTTAGAGTGCTGAAGGAAAAAAATTTCTACCCTAGAGTAGTATATATAGCAAAAATATCCTTCATACACGAAAGAGATAAAGACTTTCCCAGACAAACAAAAGCTGAGGGATTTCTTCAATAACACACCTTCCCTACAAGAAATGCAAAAGAGAATATTTCAATCAGAAAGAAAATGAATAATAAATAATCACCCAATGGTACAAAACTTACTGGTAATAATACGTATGCAAGAAAACACAATATTATAACACTGTCACTATGATGAGAAACTATTCTTAAGTAGGAAGACTAAATAACAAACCAATCAAAAATAATAACTACAGAGAGGTGGAGCAAGTTGATGGAATAGAAAACTCCACCAATTGTACACCCACACCCCAACCCCCTGCAAGGACACCAAGTTAACAGCTATCTATGCAGAGAAAACACCTTCATTAGAACCAAAAATCAAGTGAGAACTAATAGTACCTAGTTTTAACTTCATATCGCTGAAAGAGGCACTGAAGAGAGAGAAAAAACAGCATGGAATTGCTGACACCAACACTCCCTGACTGGGGCAGCAGCAGTGTAGTGTGGCAGCATCTCTGGACCCTGGGGGAGGGAGAACACAGAAATTGTGAGTGCTGTTCTGTTAGAGCAGGAAGGAAAACCAGAACAGACACAGTTGACACCTGCCCACAGAAGGAGCATTTAAATCACCCCTAGCCAGAGAGGAACCCCCAATCCCAGTAGTCCAAACTTTAGTGCTAGCAAACTTTGCCACTAAGGGCTAAAGTACTCTCAGTCTCCAAGTAAACTTGAAAGGCAGTCTAGGCCATAAGGACTGTAACTCTGAACTAGACCCAGAGACAATGGCCTGAGGGGTTACACAACATACTGAGACAGCTGAGGCAGTCAAAGGAGTGCTGACATCACCCCTTCTCTAACCCCAGGCCGCACAGCTCATGGCTCCAAAACAGACCCCTTCCTTCTGCTTGAGGAGAGGAGCAGAAAGAGTGAAGAGGATTTTGTCTTCTATCTTGGAATACCACTTCAGCCATAGCAGGATAACATGCCAATCAGAGTCATGAGGTCCCTGTTCCAGGCCCTAGCACCCAGATGATATTTCTAGACACATCCTGGGCCAGAAGGGAACCCACTGCCTTGAAGGAAATAACCCAATTCTGCCAGCATTCATCACCTGCCAACTGAAAAACACTTGGGCCCTGAATAACCAGCAGCGATAGCCAGCTACCACATCCTGGGGATCTTAGTGGATCTCTGAGACTTACTGGACTTACTGGCTTAAGGTGAGACTCAAGCACACTACCAGCTGGTGCTAGTGGTTACAGGGTAAAACTCTTTTTGCTTGGGAAAAGTAAAGGGGACTTTGTCTTATATCTCAGGTACCAATGCTGCCGCAGGAGAATATAGCACCAGTGGACTCTTGAGGTCTTCAATTCTGGGATTTGATTCTTGGATGACATTTCTGGACCTGCCCTGGGCCAGAAGGGAGACCACTGCCCTGAAGGGGGAGTCCCAAATCAGGCAACATTCACCACAAGCTGACTTAAGAGAAACTTGGCCTTAGGGGCACATTGGTGGTTTTCTGGCAGTACTCCTTATGGCCAGAGGTAGCAATGACTATGGTGTGAGGCTCCTCTGCCTTTCAAAAGGGAAGGGAAGAATGGGAAGGACTGGATATTGTGGCATGAATGCCAGCTCAGCCTCAATACAATAGAATACCAGGTAGACTTCTAAGGTTTTTGACTCTAGCCCTTGAGTCCCAGACACCACTTCTGGACCCATTTGAGGCCTGAGAGACCTCAAAGCCCTTAAGGGAAGGAAACAGGCCTGGCTGGTTTTGCTATCTGGTGATTGTAGGGCACCAAGGCCTTGAGTGAACATAGGTAGTAGTCAAAGAGTGGCTACAACAGACCATGAGTGAGACCCAGAGATGTGCTGGCTTCAGGTCTGATCCAGCATAGTCATAGTGGTGAAGGCCACAGGAGTGCTTGTGTCACTCCACCCCTAGCTTTAGGTGGCTCCAAACAAAGGGTGAGACTCTAAATATTTGGGAGAAAGTAAGGAAAGAGAACAAGGGTCTCTGCCTGGTAATCCAAAGCATTCTCCTAGATCTTGTCCAAGATCATCAAGGCAGTACCTTTATAAGCCTGCAATAACCACAGAATTACTGGGATTTGGAGTGCCCCTTAAGGTAGAAATAGCTTAGATTACAACACCCAACTCCTTGCAGATATCTGAAGAACATTCCAAAGAAGGATGGCTACTAATAAGCCTAGAGAGTGGAGACAACAATAAATACCTAACTCCTCAAAGCCCAGACACCAACAAACACCTACTAGCATCAACACCATCTAAGAAAACATGACCTCACCAAATAAGGGTCTAAATAAGGCATGACGGCCCAATCCTGGAGAAAGAGAGATATGTGACCCATCAGACAGAGAATTCAAAATCACTGTTGAGGAAACTCAAAGATACTCAAGATAACACAGAGAAGGAATTCAGAATTCTATCAAATAAATTTAACAAACACTGAAATAATTAAAAAGAATCAAGCAGAAATTCTGGAGCTGAAAAAAATGCAATTTGTATAATGAAGAATGCATCAGAGTCCTTTAATAGCAGAATGGACCAAGCAGATGAAAGAATAGTGAGCTTGAGGACAGGCAATTTGAAAATAGACAGTTGGAGGAAACAAAATAAAAAAGAATATAAAATGGTGAAGCATTCCTACAGGACTTAGAAATAGCTTCAAAAGGGCCAATCTAAGTGTTATTGTTGTTAACAGGAGGTAGAGAGAGAAATAAGGGTAGAAAGGGTACTCAAAGGGATAACACAGAGAACATCCCAAACCTAGAGAAAGATATCAATATATAAGTAAAAGAAGGTTATAGAACACCAAGCAGATTCAACCCAAAGAGACTACCTGAAGGCATTTAATAATCAAACTCCCAAATTTCAACAATAAATAATGGATCCTGAAAGCAGTAAGAGAAAACAAATAAATTACATACAATGGAGCTCCAATACATCTGGTAGCAGTCTTTTCAGTGGAAACCTTGCATGCCAGGAGGGAGAAGTATGACATATTTAAAGTCCTGAAGGAGAAAACTCTTCATGCTAAAATACATTTATGAGCCTGAAAAAAGACAAAAAAGACAAAAAGACAAAAAAATCCTCCAAATATGAAGGAGAAAAAAAGACTTTCCTACACAAACAAAAGCTGAGGGATTTCATCAATACCAGTCCTATCCTCTGATTTTTTCAATCGGAAAAAAAAACATAAATGAGAAAAAATCACCTGAAGGTATAAAACTTACTGGTAATAGTAAGTATACAGAAAAATGCAGAATGTTATAATACTAACTGTGGTGTGTAAACTACTTTTATCTTAAATAGAAAGAGTAAACAATGAGTTAATCAAAAATTATAACTATAACTTTTCAAGATATATTACAATAAAATATAAATAGAAACAACAAAACTTTAAAAAGCAGGAAGACAAAGTTAAGACAAGTTTTCATTAGATTTTTGTTGTTGTTTATTTAAGCAAATAGTGTTAAATTGTCAGCAGGTTAAAAAAATGGATTGTAAGATACTATTTGCAAGCCTCGTGGTAACCTCAAACCAAAAAACATACAATGAATGCACAAAAAATATAAAGCAAGAAACTAAATCATGTTACCAGAGAAAACCATGTCACGAGAGGAAGAGAAGAGTGAAAGAAAAAGAGAAGACCACCAAATAATGAGAAAACAAATAACAAAATGGCAAAAGTAAGTCCTTACTTATCAACAATAATATTGAAATTAATGGACTAAACTCTTCATTCAAAAGACACAGATCAGCTAAATGGATGAAAACACAAGAAACATTGATCCGTTACCTATAAGAAACACACTTTACCTATAAAGACACAAATAGACTGAAAATAAAGGGATGGAAAAAGATATTCCAAGCCAATGGAAACCAAAAGAAAAAAAAAAAAAAAAAAAGGAGAAGGCCAGGCACAGTGGCTCACGTCTGTATTCCCAACACTTTGGGAGGCTGAGGTGGGTGGATCATGAGGTCAGGGGTTGAAGACCAACCTGGCCAATATGGTGAAACCCCGTCTCTACTAAAAACACAAAAATTAGCCGGGTGTGGTGGCACACGCCTGTAATCCTAGCTACTCAGGAGGCTGAGGCAGGAGAATCACTTGAACCCAGGAGGCAGAGGATGCAGTGAGCCGAAATTGTGCCACTGCACTCCAGTGAGTGCACTCACTCACAGAGTGAGGCTTCATCTCAAAAAAAAAAAAAAAAAAAACCAAAAAGGAGTCACTATGTTTATATCAGACAAAATACATTTCAAGACAAAAGCTATATAAGAAGAAACAAAGGAGGTCACTATGTAATGATAAAGGGGTCATTTCAGCAAGAGAACATAACAACTTTAAATATATATGCACCCAACACTGGAGCAAATATTAAAATATTTATTTTATATTATCAAATGAATAAAATACTTAAATGAAGCAAATATTATTAGAGCTAAAGAGAGAGGTGGGCTGCAATAAAATAACTGAAGACTTCAACATCCCACTTTCAGAATTAGATCTTCCAGACAAAAAATTAACAAAGTAACATTAGACTTAATCTGTACTATAAACCAAATGGATCTAATAAATATTTACAGAACATTTCATCTAACAGCTGCAGAATGTACATTTTTTCCCTCAGCATATGGATTGTTCTCAAGGATAGAACATATGTTAGGTCACAAAACAAGTCTTGAAGCATTCAAAAAAGTTGAAATATTATCAAGCATCTTTTTTGACCACAATGGAATAAAACTAGAAAATAATGAGAAATTTTGGAAACTATACAAATACATGAAACTTAAACACTATGCTCCCGAATGACCAGTGAGTCAATGAAATAATTAAGAAGGAAATTGAAAAATTTCTTGAAACAAATGATAATGGAAACACAACATATCAAAACCTACGTGATTCAGCAAAAACAGTACCAAGAGGGAAATTTATAGCTATAACTGCCTACATCAAAAAAAAAAAAAAAAGAGACAAAGCTTCAAATAAACAATCTAACAATTAATCTTAAAGAAGTAGAAGAGCAACAGCAAACCAAACCAAAAATCAGTAGAAGAAGAGATATAATAAAGATCAAAGAAAAAAATAAGTGAAGTTAAAATAAAGAAAACAATACAAAAGATCAATGAAACAAGAGCTGGCTTTTTGAAAAGTTAGCAAAACTGATAAACCTTTAGTCAGACTATGGAAAAAAGAGAGAAGATCCAAATAATTAAAATTAGAAATAAAAAAGGAAACATTACAACTAGTACTGCAGAATTTCAAAGAATCATTAAAGGCTACTATGAACAACTGTTAGCCAATAAATTGGAAGAAAACCTGGAAGAAAAGGACAAATATCTAGATACCCCAAGATTCACAACAGGAAGAAATCCAATATCTGAACAGACCAATAAAAAGTAACAAGAACAAAGCCATAATAAAAAGTCTCCCAGTAAAGAAAAGCCTGGGACCTGATGGCTTCACTGCCAAATTCTACAGAACACTTAAAGAAGAACTAATACCAATTGTACTCAAGCCATACTGAAAAATAGAGGAAGTGAGATTACCTATAAAATCATTCTATGAGGCCAGTATTACCCTAATATCAAAACCAGAAAAAGATACACCAAATAATGAAAACTACATGCCAGTATCACTGGTGAATATTGGTGCAAATATCCTCAACAAAATACTGGCAAACCAAATTCAATAGTCCCTTAGAGAGATCATTCATGAGCTCCTGAAGGAAGCACTAAATATGGAAAGGAAAAACTGGTACCAGCCACTGCAAAATCATACCAAATTGTAAAGACCATTGGCACTATAAAGAAACTGTATCAACTAGACACTATAAAGAAACTGTATCAACTAGACACTATAAAGAAACTGTATCAACTAATGGGCAAAATAACCAGCTAGCAGCATAATGACAGGATCAATTTCACCCATAACAATATTAACCTTAAATGTAAACACATCCCAATTAAAAGACACAGACTGGCAAATTGGATAAAGAGTCAAGACCCATCAGTGTGCTGTATTCAGGAGAACCACCTCATGCTCAAAGACAAACATAGGCTCAAAATAAAAGGATGGGAGAACATTTACCAAGCAAATGGAAAGCAAAAAAAAAGAGCAGAGGTTGCAATACTAATCTCTCATAAAACAGAGTTTAAACCAACAAAGATCAATAAAGACAAAGAAGGGCATTACATGATGGTAAAGGGATCAATGCAACAAGAAGAGCTAACTATCCTAAATATATATATGCAACCCAATACAGGAACACCCAGATTCATAAAGCAAGTTCTTAGAGATTTACAAAGAGACGTAAACTCCCAAACAATAATAGTGGGAGGCTTCAACACCCCACTGTCAATATTAGACAGATCAACAAGACAGAAAATTAACAATGATATTCAGCACTTGAACTCAGCTCTGGACCAAGGGGACCTAATAGACATCTACAGAACTCTCCACCCCAAATCAACATAATATAAATTCTTCTCAGCTCCACATCACACTTATTCTAAAATTGACCACATAATTGGAAGTAAAACACTCTTCAGCAAATGCAAAAGAACAGAAATCATAACAGTCTCTCAGACCACAGTGCAATCAAATTAGAACTCAGGATTAAGAAACTCAAAACCGCACAACTACATGGAAACTGAGCAACCTGCTCCTGAATGAATACTGGGTAGATAACGAAATTAAGGCAGAAATAAAGATGTTATTTGAAACCAATGACAGCAAAGACACGACATACCAGAATCTCTGGGACACAGCTAAAGCAGTGTTTAGAGGGAAATTGATAGCATTAAATGCTCAAAGGAGAAAGCAAGAAAGATCTAAAATCAACACCATGACATCACAAGAAAAGAACTACAGAAGCAAGAGCAAACAAATTCAAAAGCTGGCAGAAGACAAGAAATAACTAAGATAAGAGGAGAACTGAAGGAGATAGAGATACAGAAAACCCTTAAAAAAAAAATCAATGAATTCAGGAGAGGGATTTTTGAAAAGATTAACAAAATAGACCGCTAGCCAGACTACTAAAGAAGAAAAGAGAGAAGAATCAAATAGACACAATAAAAAATGATAAAGGGAATATCACCGCCAATCCCACAGAAATACAAACTACCATCAGAGAATACTATAAACACCTCTACACAAATAAACTAGAAAATCTAGAAGAAATGGATACATTCCTGGACACATACACCCTTCCAAGAATAAGAAAGAAGTCGAATCTCTGAATAGACCAATAACAAATTCTGAAATTGAGGCAGTAATTAATAGCCTACCAACCAGAAAAAGCCCAGGACTACATGGATTCACAGCCAAATTCTACCAGAGGTACAAAGAAGAGGTGGTACCATTCCTTCTGAAACTATTCCAAACAACAAAAAAAGAGGGACTCCTCCCTAACTCATTTTATGAGGCCAGCATCATCCTGATACCAAAACCTGGCAGAAACACAACCAAAAAAAAGAAAATTTCAGGCCAATATCCTGATG
Organism: Trachypithecus francoisi; assembly: GCF_009764315.1. Taxonomy (NCBI): domain Eukaryota; kingdom Metazoa; phylum Chordata; class Mammalia; order Primates; family Cercopithecidae; genus Trachypithecus; species Trachypithecus francoisi. The sequence goes on from NW_022681454.1 coordinate 101,454,654, forward strand.
AACATTGATGTAAAAATCCTCAATAAACTACTGGCAAAACAAATCCAGCAGCACATCAAAAAGCTTATCCACCACCATCAAGTTGACTTCATCCCTGGGATGCAAGGCTGGTTCAACATATGCAGATCAATAAACGTGATTCATCACATAAACAGGACTAAAGACAAAAAACACATGATTATCTCAATAGAGGCAGAAAAGGTCTTCAATAAAATTCAACATCCTTCTTGTTAAAAACTCTCAATAAACTAGGTATTGAAGAAACACACCTCAAAATAATAAGAGTGATCTATAACAAACCCACAGCCAATATCATACTGAATGGGCAAAATCTGGAAGCAGTACTTTTGAAAACTGGCACAAGACAAAGATGCCCTCTCTCACCACTCCTATTCAATATAGTGTTGGAAGTTCTGGCCAGGGCAATTAAGCAAGAGAAAGAAATAAAGGGAATTCAAATAGAAAGAGAGAAAGTCAAATTGGTTCTGTTGCAGATGACATCATTGTATATTTAGAAAACCCTATCGTCTCAGCCCAAAATCTCCTTAAGCTGATAAGCAACTTCAGCAAAGTCTCAGGATACAAAATCAATGTGCAAAAATCACAAGCATTCCTATACACCAATAATAGTAAAACAGAGAGCCAAATCATGAGTGAACTCCCATTCACAATTGCTACAAAGAGAATAAAACACCTAGGAATCCTACTTAAAGGGATGTGAAGGACCTCTTCAAGGAGAATTACAAAGCCCTGCTCAAGGAAATAAGAGAGGACACAAACAAATGGAAAAATATACCATGCTCATGAATAGGAAGAATCAATATCATGAAAATGTCCATACTGTACAAAGTAATTTATAGATTCAATGCCATCCCCATCAAGCTACCATTGACTTTCTTTGTAGAATTAGAAAAAACTATTTTAAATTTCATATGGAATCAAAAAGAGCCCATATAGCCAAGACAATCCTAAGCAAAAAGAACAAAGCTGGAGGCATCACACTACCCAATTTCAAGCTATGCTACAAGGCTACAGTAACTACAACAGCATGGTACTGGTACCAAAACGTATATATAGAGAGAGACCAATGGAACCAGAACAGAAACCTCAGAAATAATGCCACACATCTCTGATCTTTGACAAACCTGACAAAAACAAGAAATGGGGAAAGGATTCCCTATTTAATAAATGGCGTTGAGAAAACTAGCTAGCCACATGCAGAAAACTGAAACTAGAACCCTTCCTTACATCTTATACAAAAGTTAACTCAAGATGGATTAAAGACTTAAATGTAAGACCGAACACCATAAAAACCCTGGGAGAAAACTTAGGCAATACCATTAAGGACATAGGCATGGGCAAAGACTTCATGACTAAAACACGAAAAGCAATGGCAACAAAAGCCAAAATTGACAAATGAGATCTAATTAAAGAGTTTCTGCACAGCGAAAGAAACTATCATCAGAGTGCAACCTACAGAATGGGGGAAAATGTTCGCAATCTATCAATCTGACAAAGGGCTAATATCCAGAATCTATAAAGAACGTAAACAAATTTACAAAAAAAAAAAAAAATCAAAAAGTGGGCAAAGGATAGGAACAGACACTTCTCAAAAGACATTTATGTGGCCAAGAAACATATGAAAAAAAGTTCATCATCACTGGTCATTAGACAAATGCAAATCGAAACCACAATGAGATATCATTTCACACCAGTTAGAAAGGTGATCATTAAAAAGTCAGGAAACAACAGATGCTGGAGAGGATGTGGAGAAATAGGAATGCTTTCACACTGTTGGTTGGAGTGTAAATTAGTTCAACTCTTGTGAAAGACAGTGTGGCGATTCCTCAAAGATCTAGAACCAAAAATACCATTTGACCCAGCAATCCCATTACTGGGTATATACCCAAAGGAATATAAATCATTCTCCTATAAAGACACATGCACACTCACAATAGCAGAGACTTGGAACCAACCCAAATGCCCATCAATGAAAATGTGGAACATATACACCATGGAATACTATGCAGCCATAAAAACATTATGTCCTTTGCAGAGACATGGATGAAGCTGGAAATCATCATTCTCAGCAAACTAACACAAGGACAGAAAACCAAACACTGCATGTTCCCACTCATAAGTGGGATTTGAACAACGAGAACACATGGACACAAGGAGGGGAACGTCACACATCGGAGCATATTGGGAGGTAGGGCACTAGGGAAGGGATAGCATTAGGGATTCCTAAAGTAGATTATGGGTTGATGGGTATGGCAAACCACCATGGCACATGTATACCTATGTAACAAACCTGCACGTTCTGCACATGTATCCCAGAACTTAAAGCTTAAATAATAAAAAAAGAAACATCATTCATCATGAATGAGTGGGATTACTGGTATGCAAAGATGGCTCAACACACACAAATTAATCAATGTGACACATCTTATCAACCAAATAAATGATTAAAAACATATGATCATTTAAATTAATGCTGAAAGTATTTGAAAATTTGACATCTCTCCATGATAAAAAAAAAAAAAAAACCCTAAAAAAACTGAAGAAAGAAGGAACATACCTCAATATAATAAAAACTATTTTTGGGCCGGGCGTGGTGGCTCAAGCCTGTAATCCCAGCACTTTGGGAGGCCGAGACGGGCGGATCACGAGGTCAGGAGATCGAGACCATCCTGGCTAACACGGTGAAACCCCGTCTCTACTAAAAAAATACAAAAAATTAGCCGGGCGTGCTGGTGGGCGCCTGTAGTCCCAGCTACTCCGGAGGCTGAGCCAGGAGAATGGCATGAACCTGGGAGGTGGAGCTTGCAGTGAGCTGAGATTGCGCCACTGCACTCCAGCCTGGGCGACAGAGCAAGACTCCTCAAAAAAAAAAAAAAAAAAAAAAAAAAACTATTTTCGAAAGACCTCCAGCTAGTATACTGAAGTGGAAAAACTAAAAACCTTTCCTTTAAGATTTGAAACACAATAAGGATGCCCACTCTTATGACTGTTACTCAACACAGTACTAGAAGTCCTAGCTAGAGCAATTAGAAAATAGAAAGATATTAAGAACATCCAAAATGGAAAGTAATAAATCAAATTATGTTTGCCTGCAGATGACATGATTTTATATCTGGAAAAAACTAAAGACTCCACAAGAAAGCTACTATTGATAATTCAGTTAAGTTGCAAGATACAAAATCAACATATGAAAACCAGTAGCATTTCTATGTGCCAAGAGTAAACAATCTAAAAAAGAAATTTTTAAAAAATCCCATATACAATAACCACATATAATACCTGGGAAGTAACTTAACTAAAGAAGCAAAAAATCACTATAATGAAAATTATAAAACATTCATGAAAGAAATTGAATAGGAAACCACAGAATGGAAAAAGATTCCATCTTCATAGATTGGAAGAATCAATACTGTTAAAATGTCCATAGTAACCAAAGCAATCTACAGATTATGTCCATCCTACCTAAAGCAATTCTACAGATGCAATCCTTATCAAAATATCAGTAACATCATTGACAAAAATAGAAAAAAGTTCCTAAAGTTTATATGGAACCACAAAACACCCAGAATACCCACAGCTATCCTAAGCTGGAGAAATCACAATACCTCATTTCAAATTATACTATAGAGCTTTAGTATATCAGTACCAAAATAATATGGTACTGCCATAGAAACGGACACATAAACCAATGGAACAGAATAGACAACCAAGAAATAAATTCATGTATCTACAGGGAACTAATTGTTAATAAAGGTGCCAAGAATATACACTGGGGAAAAGACAGTTTCTTGAATTAATGATGCTGGGAAAACTGGATATCCATATGCAAAAGAATAAAACTAGACCTCGATCTCTCCCTGTATACAGAAACCAAATCAAAATGAATTAAAGACTTAAATCTAAGACTTCAAACTATGAAAATTCTACAAGAAAATATTGGGGAAAATCTCCAGGATATTGGTTTGGACAACATTTTCTTGAGCAACGCTCCACAAACACAGACAACCAAAGCAAACATGGACAAATGGGATTACATCAAATTAAAAAGCTTCTGCACAGCAGAAGATGCAGTCAACAAAGTGAAGAGACAGCTGACAGAATGGGAGAAAATATTTGCAAACTACTCATCTGACAAGGAATCCATAACCAAAGTATATAAGGAGCACAAACAACTCTATAGCAAAAACTCTAATCATCCAATTGAAAAATGGGCAAAAGATTTGAATGGACATCTCTCACAAAAAGACATACAAATGGTAAACAAGCATACAAAAAAGTGTTTGAAATTATTGATCATCAGATAAGTGCAAATCAAAACTACATTGAGATATCATCTCATCTGAGTTAAAATGACTTTTATACAAAAGACAGTAACAAATGTGGGTGAGGATGTGGAAAAAAAAGGCAAACCTTGTACATTGTTGATGGTAATGTAAATTAGTACAGTCATTATGTAGAATAGTTTGAGGTTCCCCAAAAAACTAAAAAATTAAGCTACCATATGATCCAGAAATTCCACTGCTGGGTATATACCCAAAAGCAAGGAAATTAGTATATTGAAGAGATATCCACACTCCTATGTTTATTGCCATACTGTTGACAATAGCTAAGATTTGGAAGTAACCTAAGTGTCCATCAGTAGATGAATGAATAAATTAAATGTGGTACATATACACAATGGAGTACTATTCATTCACATAAAAGAATGAGATCTAGTCATTTGCAAAAACATGGGTAGAACTGAAGATCATTATGTTAAGTGAAATAAGCCAAGTACAGAAAGACAAACATCACATGTTCTCACTTATTTGTGGGACCTAAAAATCAGAACAATTGAACTCATGGATATAGGGAGTAGAGGGTTGGTTACCAGGGACTGGGAAGGGTAGTAAGGGCCTGGGAGGGATATGAGGAATGTTAATGTGTGCAAAAAAAAAAATAGAAAAGATAAATAAGACCTACTATTTGATAACACAGTAGGGTGACTATACTCAATAATAACTATATTTTTTTAATTTTTTTTATTATTTTTATGTATTTATTTATTTATTTTGAGGCAGAGTCTCTCTCTGTTGCCCAGGCTGGAGTGCAGTGGCGCGATCTCGGCTCACTGCAAACTCCACCTCCCAGGTTCATGCCATTCTCCTGCCTCAGCCTCCTGAGTAGCTGGGACTGCAGGCACCCACCACCACGCCCGGCTAATTTTTTTTTAGATATATTTTTAGTAGAGACGGGGTTTCATCGTGTTAGCCAGGATGGTCTCGATCTCCTGACCTTGTGATCCACCCATCTCGGCCTCCCAAAGTGCTGGGATTACAGGCTTGAGCCACCACGCCCGGCCAATAACTATATATTTTTAAGTAACTTAAAGGATTATTGAATTGTTTGCAACGCAATGGATAAATATTTGAGAGGATGGATACCCCATTCTTCTTCATGATGTGTTTATTTCACATTGCATGCCTGTATCAAAACATCTCATGTACCCCATAAATATATATACTTACTATGTACCCACAAATATTAAAACTTTAAACAATAACTGTGACAACTTTTCAAGACATAGACAATATAATAAGATATAAATAAAAACAACAAAAAGTTAAAAAGTGGGAAGATAAACTTAAGGTGTAAAGTTTTTTATTAGATTTTTTTTTCTTGTTCGTTTGTTTTTGCAAACAGTGTTATCAGGTTGAAATAACAGGTTCCAAAATACTATTTGCCAGTCTGATGGTAACCTCAAACCAAGAAACATACAATGGATACACAAAACATAAAAAGTAATAAATTAAATCATATTGCAGAGAAAATCAACTTCACTAAAAGGAAGACAGAGAAAAAAAGAAGGAAGAGTAGACTAAAAAACAACCAAAAAACAAATAACAAAATGGCAGAAGTAAGTCTTCACTTATCAATAATAATATTTAATGTAAATGGACTACCTTCTCTAATTAAAAGACAAAATGGCTGAATGGATGAAGAAACAAGACCGAATGATCTGTTGCTTACAAGAATCACAGCTTTGTCTATAAAGACATATACACTGAAAATAAAGGGATGGAAAAAGATATTCCATGCCAATGGATACCAAAAAATGTACAGAAGTAGCTTTTTTTTATTTATCAGACAAATTAGATTTCAAGACCAAAACTATAAGAAAGGACAAACAAGATGAAAAAAGAGTCAATTTAGCAAGAGGATATAACAATTTTAAACATATATGCACCCAACACTGGGACACCCAGACATATAAAGCAAATATTATTAGAGCTAAAGAGCGAGAGAGTCTGCAACACAGTAATAACTGGACACTGCAACACCTCACTTTCAGCACTGAACAGATCATTGAGGCAGAACATCGACAAAGAAACATCAAACTTATTCTGCACTATAGACCAAATAAACCAAATAATTGTTTAGAGAACATTTTATTCAAGAGCTGCAAAATATACATTCCTTTTATCTGCACATTAATTATTCTCAAGATTAGACCATATGTTAGGTCACAAAACAAGTCTTAAAAAATTCAAAATAAATGAAAATAATATCCAACATCAGAAGACCTGACCACAGTGAAATAAAACTAGAAACCAGTAAAAAGAGGAATTTTCTAAACCCTACAAATACATGGAAATTAAACAATATGCTCCTAAATGACCTGTGGGTCAATGAAGAAATTAAGAAGATAATTGACAATTGTCTTTAATAATGGCAACACAACATACCAAAGTATATAGGATACAGCAAAAGCAGTACTAAGAGGGAAGTGTATAGCCATAATTCTCTACATCAAGAAAGAAGGAAAACTTCAAATAACCTAGTGATGCATCTTAAAAAATTAGAAAAGCAAGAGAAAAATCAAACCCAAAATTAGTAGAAGCAAAGAAATAATAAAGATCAAAGAAATAAATAAAATTGAAATGAAGAAAGCAATACACAAAAATCAATGAACCAAAAGTTGTCTTTTTGAAAATTTAAACAGCATTGCAAATGTTTAGCCAGATGAACAAAGAAAAAAGGGAGAAGATGCAAATAAATAAAATCAAAAATGAACAAGGAGACATTATAACTGATACCACAGAATTTCAAAGAATCATTAGTGGCAACAATGAGCAACTACATGCCAATAAATTGGCCAATCTAGTAGAAATGATCAAATTTCTAGACACATACTACCTGCCAAGATTGAACCATGAAAAAAAGCTAAAGCCTAAACAGACCAATAACAAGTAACAAGAGCAAAACCATTCTAAAGAGTCTCCCAGCAAAGAAAACCCTGGGAATCACCAGTTTCATTGCTGAATTGTACCAAATATTTAAAAAAGAAATAATACCAATCCCACTCAAACTCTTCTGAAAAATATATGAGGAGGGGATACTTCCAAACTCATTCTACAAAGCCGATATTACTCTGATACCCAAACCAAAGACACATCAAAAAAGAAAACTACAAGCCAATATCCCTGACGAACACTGATGCAAAAATCATCAAGAAAATATTCACAAACTGCATTCAACAATGTGTTTAAAAAATCATGGTTCATGACCAGGTGGAATTTATCTCAGGGATGCAAGAATGGTTCAACATTTGTGAGTCATTAATGTGATACATCATATCAATATAATAATGGACAAAAGCCATATGATCATTTAAATTGATGCTAAAAAAGTATCTGACAAAATTCACCATCTCTTTATGACAAAAACCCTCAAAAAACTATAAAAGCCACATATCACGAACTCCATAGCTAGTATCATGCTGAATGAGTAAAAACTGTAAGCTTTTCCTCTAAGATGTGGAACACGACAAGAATACTCACTGTCACCTCTGTTATTCAACATAGTACTGGAAGTCCAAGCTAGAGCAATCAGACAAGAGAAAAATATAAAGGGCATCCAAATTGGAAAGGAAGAAGTCTAATTATCCTTCTTTGCAGAAGATATGATGTTATATTTGGAGAAACCTAAGACTCCACCAAAAACTATTAGAACTGATAACCAAACTCAGTAAAGTTGCAGGATACAAAATCAACACATGAAAATCCGTAGCATTTTTATATGTCAACAGCAAACAATCTGAAGAAAAAAATTTAAAAAGTAATCCCATTTACAATAGCCACACATAAAATTAAATACCGAGGAATTAACCAAAGAAGTGAAAGATCTCTACAATGAAAACCATAAACCATTGATGCAAAAAATTGAAGTGGGCACCAAAAATGGAAAAACATTCCATATTTATGGATTGGAAAAATCAATGTTGTAAAAATGTCCATACTAACCAAAGCAATCTACAGATTCAATGCAATACTAATCAAAATGCCAATTACATTCTTCACAGAAATAGTAAAAGCAATCCTAAAATTTATATAGAACCATAAAAGACCCAAAATAGCTAAAGCCATCCTTACCAAAAAGAACAAAACTGGAGGAATCACATTACATGACTTCAAATTATACTACAGAGCTAGAGTAGCCAAACAGCATGATAGCGGCATAAAAACAGGCATATAGACCAGTGAAACAGAATAAAGAACCCAGAAATAAACGCATGCATCTACAGTGAACTCATTTTTGACAGTTTCCAAGAACATATATTGGGGTAACGACGGCCTCCTTAATAAATGGTGCTGGGAAATTGAATATCCATATACAGAAGAATGAAACTAGACCCCTGTCTTTTACAATTTAGAAAAATCAAATTAAAATAGATTAAAGACTTAAATCTAAGACCTCAAACTGTGAAACTACTACAAGAAAACATTGAGGAAAATCTCCAGGACATGGGACTGGTAAAAGATTTCTTGAGCAAAACCCCAAAGGCACAGGCAACCAAAGTAAAAAAGGACAAATGGGATCACATCAAGTTAAAAAGTTTCTGCAGGCCGGGCGCGGCGGCTCAAGCCTGTAATCCCAGCACTTTGGGAGGCCGAGACGGGCGGATCATGAGGTCAGGAGATCGAGACCATCCTGGCTAACACTGTGAAACCCCGTCTCTACTAAAAAATACAAAAAACTAGCCGGGCGAGGTGGCAGGCGCCTGTAGTCCCAGCTACTCAGGAGGCTGAGGCAGGAGAATGGCGTGAACCCGGGAGGCGGAGCTTGCAGTGAGCTGAGATCCTGCCACTGCACTCCAGCCCGGGCGACAGAGTGAGACTCCGTCTCAAAAAAAAAAAAAAAAAAAAAAAAAAGTTTCTGCAAAGCAAAGGAAACAATCAACAAAATGGAGAGAAAACACACAGAATGGGAGAAAATATTTGCAAATTCCCCATCTGACAAGGAATTTATAACCAGAATATATAAGGAGCTCAAGCAACTCTAGAGGAAAAAAATCTAATCATCCAATTGAAAAATGGGCGAAAGATTTCAATACACCAGTCTCAAAAGAGGACACGCAAATGGGAAACAGGCAAATGAAAAAGTGCTCACCATTACTGATTATCAGATAAATGCAAATCAAAACTACAATTAAATATCATCTCACCTGAGTTAAAATGGTTTTTATCTAAAAGGCAATAAGGAACGGTAGCAACAATGTAGAGAAAAGGGAGCCCTTGTACACTTTTGTTGGAAATGTAAATTACTACAATCACTATGGAGAACAGTTTGGAGTTTCCTCACATAATCAAAAATTTAGCTACCATATAATCCAGTCATCCCACTGCCATGTATATATACAAAAGAAAGAAAATCAGTATATCGAAGAGATATCTGTACTCCCATGTTTATTGCATCACTATTCACTAGCCAAGATTTGGAAGCAACCTAAGTGTCCATCAACAGATGAATGAATAAAGAAAATGTGGTATTTATACACGATGTAGTACTATTCATTCATTAAAAAAAGAATGAAATCCAGTCATTTGCAACAACATGGATGGAACTGGAGATCTTTATGTTAAGTGAAATAAGCTAGGCCCAATAAGACAAGCATCATATGTTCTTACTTATCTGTAGGAGCTAAAAATTAAAATTGAACCCATGGAGATAGAGAATAGAAGGATGGTTACCAAAGGCTGGGAAGAGTAGTTGGCAGAGTGGGGAGTAAGCAGGGATTGTTAATGGGTATAAAAATAGTTAGAATAAATAAGACCTAGTGTTTGCTAGCAGAAGAGGGTAACTGTGGTCAAAAATAATGTAATTGTTCATTTAAAAATAACTAAAAGCATATAATGGTTTGGAACACAAAGGATAAATGCTTGAGGTTATGGATTCTCCATTTACCTTAATGTGATTATTATGCATTGAATGCCTGTATCAAAATATCTCATGTAACACATAAATATATATACTTTTTGTGTACTCACAAAAATGATAACTTGTTAAAGAAACACATAACCAAAAAGCATGAAGAATAGGAGATAAATGACATTATTCCATATAAAGTTCTTGCATGATTAGTGAAGTTGCATAATATTAATTCAAGGTTGATTGTGATAAATTAATGATCGACATTGTAAATATCTATACTAAGTTCTAAAATTAATCTAGAAATAGAGATTTAAAAAATCCAATAGAAAATACACAGTAAAAATATACTCAATCTCAAATGGAAAGGAAATAAGGAACAAAGTGGGGAGTAAAACAACCCAGAAGGAACAAATAGTAAACAAAATAGAAAAATGATAAACTTAACCATATTGAATACTTGCATTAAGTATAGATTAAACAATTTTATTAAAATGTTGTCAAACTGCATAAAGAAACAAGACCCAATCATAAGTTATTTACAAAAGACAAAATTTAGATGAAAGATAACAGAAAGAAATAAAATTACAGAATGGAAAGAGGTATACCATGCAAACACTAATAGTGGCAGGGCATACTGTTATTATATTAGTGTCAAATGGGTTTCAAAATAAAGAATCTTATGAGATATAAAGGAGTATTCTATGATGATAAAATGTTAATTCATCAGGAAGACTTATATATGTTTATTTATTACATACATCATTTTTCTCAAAAAGTAATTTCTAGAATTCCTTTCCCCATCCTGGTTTTAAACATGATGCTTTCAAAAATCTAATTTTCCTTTTCCAGTCTTTTTTCATTTTGAAGGTGATTTTGGCACATTTTATTTTTTATAGTAGTTTCCAGAGTATGCAAACCTTTTAAAATCAACTCATTCATTTAATATAAACAAAAGGTGATTTCCTAAATTAGATATGAAAAATATGCTGTCCCTAATTTGACTGTATTATGTCTAAAATATAAATCAGTTATCTGTTTCATATACATATATAGTATACTAAGACTTTCTGTTCCTACAAAGCAGTCAGCATTTTTTTTCTTTTTGGTTTTCTCCTCTTTAATAGCCATAATAATAATAAATAACATTTTGGGGCACTCTATCAAGCGCTGGGATTTACAGAATATCATTAAGCAAAAAAGTGTTCCCACTATGAGAATTTCAGAGGGAGAAGACATAGATTCATAGAAGGTATATTTAATATGACAAATGCAAAAAATCCCAAGTTTTTGGAGAGATATTAACATTTGGATCCGTGAAACTCAAAGTTATCCAAACAGGCTTAAGCCACAGAGGTCCTCACTGAGTCAAATTATGATCAAAATGTCAAAAGTCAAAGAAAAAGAATTTTTAGGGGGGGCGGAGCAAGATGGCCGAATAGGAAAAGCTCCAGTCTCCAACTCCCAGCGCGAGCGACACAGAAGACCGGTGATTTCTGCATTTTCAACTGAGACTCTACCTCTGCAGTCCAACAGGAGAAAGAGCCGGGGCCGGTGCAGACGCGAACGACTCTGTCTGACAGCTTTGGGGAGAGCCGTGGATCTCCTAACGCGGAGGTTGAGATCTGAGAACGGACAGACTGCCTGCTCAGGTGGGTCCCTGACCCCTGAGTAGCTTAGCTGGGAGACATCCCCCACTAGGGGCAGTCTGACACCCCACACCTCACAGGGTGGAGTCACCCTGAGAGGAAACTTCCAAAGAAAGAATCAGATAGGTACACTCGCTGTTCAGCAATATTCTATCTTCGGCAACCTCTGCTGCTGATACCAGGCAAACAGGGTCTGGAGTGGACCTCAAGCAATCTCCAACAGACCAACAGACAGTCCTTCTGACTGTCAGACGGAAAACTATCAAACAGGAAGGACACCTATACCAAAACCCCATCAGTACGTCACCATCATCAAAGACCAGAGACAGATAAAACCACAAAGATGGGGAAGAAGCAGGGCAGAAAAGCTGGAAATTCAAAAAATAAGAGCGCATCTCCCCCTGCAAAGGAGCGCAGCCCATCGCCAGCAACAGATCAAAGCTGGTCAGAGAATGACTTTGACGAGATGAGAGAAGAAGGCTTCAGTCCATCAAACTCTCAGAGCTAAAGGAGGAATTACGTACCCAGCGCAAAGAAACTAAAAATCTTGAAAAAAAGTGGAAGAATTGACAGCTAGACTAATTAATGCAGAGAAGATCATAAACGAAATGACAGAGATGAAAACCATGACACGAGAAATACGTGACAAATGCACAAGCTTCAGTAACCGACTCGATCAACTGGAAGAAAGAGTATCAGCGATTGAGGATCAAATGAATGAAATGAAGCGAGAAGAGAAACCAAAAGAAAAAAAAAGAAAAAGCAATGAACAAAGCCTGCAAGAAGTATGGGATTCTGTAAAAAGACCAAATCTACGTCTGATTGGGGTGCCTGAAAGTGAGGGGGAAAATGGAACCAAGTTGGAAAACACTCTTCAGGATATCATCCAGGAGAACTTCCCCAACCTAGTAGGGCAGGCCAACATTCAAATTCAGGAAATACAGAGAACGCCACAAAGATACTCCTCCAGAAGAGCAACTCCAACACACATAATTGCCAGATTCACCAAAGTTGAAATGAAGGAAAAAATCTTAAGGGCAGCCAGAGAGAAAGGTCGGGTTACCCACAAAGGGAAGCCCATCAGAATAACAGCAGACCTCTCGGCAGAAACTCTACAAGCCAGAAGAGAGTGGGGGCCAATATTCAACGTTCTTAAAGAAAAGAATTTTCAACCCAGAATTTCATATCCAGCCAAACTAAGCTTCATCAGTGAAGGAGAAATAAAATCCTTTACAGATAAGCAAATGCTTAGAGATTTTGTCACCACCAGGCCTGCCTTACAAGAGACCTGAAGGAAGCCCTAAACATGGAAAGGAGCAACCGGTACCAGCCATTGCAAAAACATGCCAAAATGTAAAGACCATCGAGGCTAGGAAGAAACTGCATCAACTAACGAGCAAAATAACCAGTTAATATCATAATAACAGGATCAAGTTCACACATAACAATATTAACCTTAAATGTTAATGGACTAAATGCTCCAATTAAAAGACACAGACTGGCAAACTGGATAAAGAGTCAAGACCCATCAGTCTGCTGGATTCAGGAGACCCATCTCACATGCAGAGACATACAGAGGCTCAAAATAAAGGGATGGAGGAAGATCTACCAAGCAAATGGAGAACAAAAAAAAGCAGGGGTTGCAATCCTAGTCTCTGATAAAACAGACTTTAAACCATCAAAGATCAAAAGAGACAAAGAAGGCCATTACATAATGGTAAAGGGATGAATTCAACAGGAAGAGCTAACTCTCCTAAATATCTATGCACCCAATACAGGAGCACCCAGATTCATAAAGCAAGTCCTTAGAGACCTACAAAGAGACTTAGACTCCCATACAATAATAATGGGAGACTTCAACACTCCACTGTCAACATTAGACAGATCAACGAGACAGAAAGTTAACAAGGATATCCAGGAATTGAACTCATCTCTGCACCAAGCGGACCTAATAGACATCTATAGAACTCTCCACCCCAAATCAACAGAATATACATTCTTCTCAGCACCACATCACACTTATTCCAAAATTGACCACATAATTGGAAGTAAAGCACTCCTCAGCAAATGTACAAGAACAAAAATTATAACAAACTGTCTCTCAGACCACAGTGCAATCAAACTAGAACTCAGGATGAAGAAACTCATTCAAAACCACTCAACTACATGGAAACTGAACAACCTGCTCCTGAATGACTACTGGGTACATAACGAAATGAAAGCAGAAAAAAAGATGTTCTTTGAAACCAATGAGAACAAAGATACAACATACCAGAATCTCTGGGACACATTTAAAGCAGTGTGTAGAGGGAAATTTATAGCACTAAATGCCCACAAGAGAAAGCAGGAGAGATCTAAAATTGACACTCTAACATCACAATTAAAAGAACTAGAGAGGCAAGAGCAAACACATTCAAAAGCTAGCAGAAGGCAAGAAATAACTAAGATCAGAGCAGAACTGAAGGAGATAGAGACACAAAAAACCCTCCAAAAAATCAATGAATCCAGGAGTTGGTTTTTTGAAAAGATCAACAAAATTGACAGACCGCTAGCTGGACTAATAAAGAAGAAAAGAGAGAGGAATCAAATAGACGCAATAAAAAATGATAAAGGGGATATCACCACCGACCCCACAGAAATACAAACAACCATCAGAGAATACTATAAATGCCTCTATGCAAATCAACTAGAAAATCTAGAAGAAATGGATAATTTCCTGGACACTTACACTCTCCCAAGACTGAACCAGGAAGAAGTTGAATCCCTGAATAGACCAAGAGCAGGCTCTGAAATTGAGGCAACAATTAATAGCCTACCCACCAAAAAAAGTCCAGGACCAGATGGATTCACAGCTGAATTCTACCAGAGGTACAAGGAGGAGCTGGTACCATTCCTTCTGAAACTATTCCAATCAATAGAAAAAGAGGGAATCCTCCCTAACTCTTTTTATGAGGCCAACATCATCCTGATACCAAAGCCTGGCAGAGACACAACAAAAAAGAGAATTTTAGACCAATATCCCTGATGAACATCGATGCAAAAATCCTCAATAAAATACTGGCAAACCGGATTCAGCAGCACATCAAAAAGCTTACCCACCATGATCAAGTGGGCTTCATCCCTGGGATGCAAGGCTGCTTCAACATTCGCAAATCAATAAACGTAATCCAGCACATAAACAGAACCAAGGACAAGAACCACATGATTATCTCAATAGATGCAGAAAAGGCTTTTGACAAAATTCAACAGCCCTTTATGCTAAAAACGCTCAATAAATTCGGTATTGATGGAATGTACCTCAAAATAATAAGAGCTATTTATGACAAACCCACAGCTAATATCATACTGAATGGGCAAAAACTGGAAAAATTCCCTTTGAAAACTGGCACAAGACAGGGATGCCCTCTCTCACCACTCCTATTCAACATAGTGTTGGAAGTTCTGGCTAGGGCAATCAGGCAAGAGAAAGAAATCAAGGGTATCCAATTAGGAAAAGAAGAAGTCAAATTGTCCCTGTTTGCAGATGACATGATTGTATATTTAGAAAACCCCATTGTCTCAGCCCAAAATCTCCTTAAGCTGATAAGCAACTTCAGCAAAGTCTCAGGATACAAAATTAATGTGCAAAAATCACAAGCATTCTTATACACCAGTAACAGACAAACAGAGAGCCAAATCAGGAATGAACTTCCATTCACAATTGCTTCAAAGAGAATCAAATACCTAGGAATCCAGCTTACAAGGGATGTAAAGGACCTCTTCAAGGAGAACTACAACCACTGCTCAGTGAAATCAAAGAGGACACAAACAAATGGAAGAACATACCATGCTCATGGATAGGAAGAATCAATATCGTGAAAATGGCCATACTGCCCAAGGTGATTTATAGATTCAATGCCATCCCCATCAAGCTACCAATGAGTTTCTTCACAGAATTGGAAAAAACGGCTTTAAAGTTCATATGGAACCAAAAAAGAGCTCGCATTGCCAAGACAATCCTAAGTCAAAAGGACAAAGCTGGAGGCGTCACGCTACCTGACTTCAAACTATACTACAAGGCTACAGTAACCAAAACAGCATGGTACTGGTACCACAACAGAGATATAGACCAATGGAACAGAACAGAGTCCTCAGAAATAATACCACACATCTACAGCCATCTGATCTTTGACAAACCTGAGAGAAACAAGAAATGGGGAAAGGATTCCCTATTTAATAAATGGTGCTGGGAAAATTGGCTAGCCATAAGTAGAAAGCTGAAACTGGATCCTTTCCTTACTCCTTATACGAAAATTAATTCAAGATGGATTAGAGACTTAAATATTAGACCTAATACCATAAAAACCCTAGAAGAAAATCTAGGTAGTACCATTCAGGACATAGGCATGGGCAAGGACTTCATGTCTAAAACACCAAAAGCAACAGCAGCAAAAGCAAAAATTGACACATGGGATCTAATTAAACTAAAGAGCTTCTGCACAGCTAAAGAAACTACCATCAGAGTGAACAGGCAACCTACAGAATGGGAGAAATTTTTGCAATCTACTCATCTGACAAAGGGCTAATATCCAGAATCTACAAAGAACTCAAACAAATATACAAGAAAAAAACAAACAACCCCATCAAAAAGTGGGGAAGGATATGAACAGACATTTCTCAAAAGAAGACATCCATACCGCCAACAGACACATGAAAAAATCCTCATCATCACTGGCCATCAGAGAAATGCAAATCAAAACCACAATGAGATACCATCTCACACCAGTTAGAATGGCAATCATTAAGAAGTCAGGAAACAACAGGTGTTGGAGAGGATGTGGAGAAACAGGAACACTTTTACACTGTTGGTGGGATTGTAAACTAGTTCAACCATTATGGAAAACAGTATGGCGATTCCTCAAGGATCTAGAACTATATGTACCATTTGACCCAGCCATCCCACTACTGGGTATATACCCAAAGGATTATAAATTACTCTACTACAAAGACACATGCACAGGTATGTTTATTGCGGCACTATTCACAATAGCAAAGACTTGGAATCAACCCAAATGTCCATCTGTGACAGACTGGATTAAGAAAATGTGGCACATATACACCATGGAATACTATGCAGCCATCAAAAAGGATGAGTTTGCGTCCTTTGTAGGGACATGGATGCAGCTGGAAACCATCATTCTTAGCAAACTATCACAAGAAGGGAAAACCAAACACCGCATGTTCTCACTCATAGGTGGGAACTGAACAATGAGATCACTTGGACTCGGGAAGGGGAACATCACACACTGGGGCCTATCATGGGGAGGGGGGAGGAGGGAGGGATTGCATTGGGGAGTTATACATGATATAAACGTCATGCACATGTACCCTAGAACTTAAAGTATAATAAAAAAAAGAAAAAGAAAAAGAATTTTTAAAGGAATAAGAGAAAAAACATCAAGTGACATACAAGAAAATCGTCATTAGACCATTAACAGGTTTCTCAGCAGAAATATTGCAAGCCAGGGGAGAACGGGATAATATATTTAAAGTGCTGAAAGAGAAAATACCTGTCAACCAATAGTACTACACCCAGCAAAGCTGTCTTTCAGAAATGAAGGGAAAATAGTCTTTCCCAAACAAGCCGAAGCTAAAGAAATTCATTATTATTAGACAAGCCAAATGAAAAATGCTTAAGGGAGTGATTCAGCGAGAAGCAAAAGGGTGATAATTACCATTATGAAAACATAAAACAGGTAGAGGCAAATTTGTAATCAAACTCAGAATGCTCTAATACTGTAATGGTAGTGTGTAAATCTTTCAAATCTCTAGTGTGAAGTTTAAAAGTCAAAATAGTCTAAAGTGAACATAGGTACAATAAGTCATTAAGGAATATACAATATACCCTTACAAGCTGCAATTTGGTAAGTTGGTCTCCTCAAGGAATGGTACCATTTCAGGGGCTTGGTGTTGGTGTAAGTTGTTAGCAGAGAAGAAATTTGATATTCGGAGTAGTAAGATAAATTTTACTAAATGGGAATCCACGCTGAAGACTTTATGCAGAATCTCCATCCCTATCACCATAACCACTTTGCTCATGTGCCTATTGTTTTAGCACTGAGGTAGCTAACGACAAAATCCGTTGATATCAACAAGCCAAGTTATTTGGTATACTTCATTTTTTGGTGCCTTTCCTATGGTGTTTGCTCTTTGATGGGTGCTAATACGAAGGTTTTAAACTTTATGTCCACTCCTATAAGTCCATCTGTATACCCCTGCACATACCTTTTTGACCCTGGCCATGCAATCTTTTTCCTTTAAAGCCACTGACTAGCCACCTCAGCCATTCACCACTGTTCATAGGTCCATATACTGATCTATGCAAAGTAGGTGACTAAATGCATCACTAAAGTTCTGCCTACTGTGGGGGTGATTTTTTTCTAATCACTGTCTTTCAAAGCCACTGCATAAGATTTGTAATGAATTTGCTATCTGTTTTGGGCAGGCACCAATATACCAAACTGTTCCATCATAAGCCAAGTTTTGACTTTGTTTTTCTCACTTTTCTTATTGTAAGGAATATCTCAAGTAGACAAAGTTGTGAGCTGAGTAGTTTCTGGTACAATAATTGCAGATAAAATAGGAACCTGGGCTACTTGCTCATGCAGTTGACTTTTGCCCTCTGCTGCAGATGGTATCACTGCTATTTCAAAATGGATTATTGCTGGGCCCACCTGATTATACAGTTCTATGAATCTGACGGACCCCAGCTTATTGCAGGCAGTTTCAGATGCATGGTTATTCATTTCATCTCTGTCATGGCACAGTAGCATGCCAACAGTTGTTTTTCAAAATACATGCAATTCCCTGGCTAATATTGATGTTCTTCATTTTCCTATCATGCAAATTTTTTTAGATGTAAATTTTTTTATTTCCCTGTTTGAAATTTGCTGGATTTGGATTTTTCATTTGCTTGTTTGTTTGTTTGTTTTTCAATTTTACTTTAAGCTCTGGGATACATGTGCTGAACATTCAGGTTTGTTACATAGGTATACCTATGTATACCTATGTACCATGGTGGCTTGCTGTGCCTACCAACCCGTCATCTATGTTTTAAGCCCTGCATGCATTAGATATTTGTCCTAATGGATTTGTTGAATGATACTGCTATCATTCATCACTTATGTAAAATTCTCAGCAATAATATCTTCAAATATTTCCTTTTCATCATTCTCTTTCTTTGCATACTGAAACTTCAGCTAAACACATAGACATACACATAAGTTTGACTTTTTATGTTTATTATTCTCTCTATATTTTGATGTAATTTTTATATTTTTCACCTCTGCCTTTCTGGTGGGCTTCTTAGGTAATTATCTTCAGTTGTTTATTTTCTAGTTCACTCATTCTTTTTTCAGATGTGCATAATACACTGCTTTGTGGCTTTTCAAATTTGTTCAGATTTTATTTTATTTATTGAAATAGATTAACGTACATTTATATGGTGTCCCATAATTTCAAAATGTGAGGTTTGAGTATCTGTTTTCTTTCTCATATAGGATAGTTTACTTCCTTGTGTTTAGTAATTTCTTTTAACTATAAACTGCTATTTTACCTTGGAACTTTATATATGCAAATCTGTTGATGCCTGGTTTGAAAGTAGGTTATTCCAGAAATAATTTGTCTTTGCTCTGTTCAGTCATCTAGAGACACTTTCTGTTGGATTCTCCACGTGGAGTTTTGGCCATCTAGATAGCATTAGCATCAATTTAAGAATTTTTTCTGCTAAATACTAAAGTTTGAAACTGGCTATTTTTTTTTACAGTTCCCAAAGAGAAAGGGGAGGCAGATTCACTTATAGTCAATACTGTACATATTCTGAATGTGGAGTCCTTCATGACCCCTGCTTGTGTAACAGATTTTTTATTAGACTCACTTCGGGTGGCTTCCAGAATGCTTTTTTCTCTTCATTGGACTTCAGAACCTCACTAAAACTGATGCTCAAGTTCCCATGGTGTGGATTTATACCTTCAAGGGGAGATAGCCTGTTCTGAGTATTCTCTGCACACTTATCTGGGCACCCAGATTTACGACAGTTTCTGGACTGCATATTTCTTACTCTTCACCAACTAATGAATGCAATTATAGAATGTTTTTCCGTATCTTATTCACCATTTGGTTCTCAGAAGGACAATCGATATAGATATATAGTCAGCCCTTTCTCCAGAAACCCTTTTTGTCCTTTTCCCACTCAACTTCTCAGTATCTCTTTGAGCAACCACTCAAAGTCTATGTCAGGTATGAATTACATATAACATATTCTGACTGAATAGAACAAAGACAAATTATTTCTGTAATAATCTACCTTCAAACCAGGCATCAACACATTTGCACATATAAAGTTCCAACGTATAAGAGCATTTCTTTTCTGAACCATTCAGAAAAACATTCTGCAAGTAACAAAGATTAAATTGTTGCTACAAACAGTTTTTTTCCTTACAAAATAAGAGGTCTGGAGTTAGGCATTCCAGGCCAGCACAACTGCTCAATGACAATAACAAGATCCGAGGCTCTTTGTACCTTTCTGCTGAGCAAAGCTTAGTGGCTTTTATCTTCATTGCTTCTCAAAATGGTTTCACGTTAACGACTGCTCTTTTAAAAATAAGTCCATTTTATAAGCAAAACAAAGAAGAAAAGCCAAAAGGAAAAAAAACGGAGCCAACCAAGTTTGCTTCATTTTACTAAGAACTAAAGTAAACTGTTATTTCTTATTGGCAGAAATAAATTACATGGCTACCCACAGAACAATCAATGGCAAAAGTGCATAAAACCACTTCTGATTTAGACCAATCACAACTCATTTCCTAGAGCTAGGATAGGGTCCTTCTCCACTTGAGATCTCCATTGCTACCTGAATAAATGTGATTCTGTGAGCAGAAAATAGGGGATTGGAGAATTTACATTGGGTAGGCATTAGATTATGTCTGCCATAACATCTAACATATTCTCAAGATCCAGCACTTCCTACCTGGAAGGCCTTCCCTTCTCCCTTCATCTGTTTACCACCTTAACTCCAAGCTTATGGCTACCTTTTGTTGAAGCCTTAGACATCATCATCTGTCCATGGAGCTTGCTCTCTTTCCATGTATCAACAGCTAACAGCTATTACAGTGTGTGCCTTTCTTCTGAGTATTAATGACTTGGTAATTTGTTATTCTTTCCATCTCCCAATCCAGAATAGAAGCTCCTCTAAAGTAGGTATCATGTCTTAGGTAACCTAGTATGGTGCCTTGAACATATATTATATGCTAAATAGGTCTGTGTTAATTCTTTACTAGCAAACTAATTGGCTGCCTCATTATTTATGCTCTTCATAACTCCGTCTGCTTAATGACAACATATTGACATTTATCCTAGACCCCAATTCCATGACCCTATTTTATGCCTTAATCTTATTGATCTCTCTTTTTTTAGACTCTGTCAACCACTCTCACATAGAAACCCTGTTCCTCCTCACCCCTTACTACTATAATGATTTGTTACAGGTTGCCATCTCTTCTGTTGGTTTATGTGATTCTATAATATTCTAGTTATCCTCCTGTGTTTCCAATTATCTATGTTCTGCCTCTTTTGCTGGTTCCTCATTCTATCTTATTCCTCCTGGGGGTTTTTGTTGTTGTTGCCACTGTGGTGTCCCTCATGTACCCCCTCACAAACTTCGGTTATGTGGTTTGTGAAATTTGAAGATGAAAAGAGTTTGCTTGAAACCACTTAGCTAACTGGGTATTTGCCCATCTTTACCTGATTCTAGTTTTATCTTTAAAAGAGAGCAATTCTGTCTGAATATTGGCTTTTGGGGGGACCTTTATGCAGATGGCAGGCCACTTAACATGGTGAAGATTTCCTTTTAATTATGTTCAAGTTGAATGCCTCCTACAAAGTAAATAATCTGGACTAATTTTGTCATCCTAAAGGAGTGTTCATACTATGTTTTTTCTTTCTTTTGAAGACCCTTTAGTGAAAAAAAATAGATTCGGTTTTGAAGAATCAGATTTGTTTGATCTTAATTTATTTTCTTTCCCCATAGAGCAGAGATATTTTGAAAATGTTTCACTTTAATTGATTTTTATTTAGACTAATCCCTTGTTAAAAGTGCAAAGTGTCTGTATGGTAAAACAAACGTGCATTTGAATGCACAATTGATTAACCAATATTCAAATAATTAACTTTTTAGATTTTGCATGTGCATTTGTTGCTCATTTGACCATATAATAATTAATTAGCCTTAATTATGATGAATTACACCTTCAAATCTTGCATGCATATGATAATAGAATGATAGTATTTTACATCACTTTTCATATTTTAGTCAAACAGCAAAGGAAGTGAATTTTTAAGATGGGGGACATTTTATATCTGTGGAAGTTGACATTTTGATTAATGAAGTGTTGCATTTGTTTTTAATGTATTTATTTGATGGTGCATTCGGCAAAATTAATTCTGATAGATGAAATGTGTTTAAAGCACTGCTTACAAAATGAATGGTGTCTCTAAGCTAATAGAGTTACAAATGCACACAAGAAAAAGATGAAGACTTTATAAATGAGTCAAGTGAAAATAAATGCCAGATTAAAAAACAATTTACTGTGTGTGTCTAGAGAGCCAAAGGGAGCTCAACTGCAAAGAATTTAACTTATGTACAAAGTGAGCAGCTGAAATATTTAAATTCCATCCTAATGCTCTTCAGCCATAATGGTAAAGGGCTACAGAGTTGGGCTTCTTACCTGAACTTGTGAAATGTAGAGCTGAAAGGCAAAAACCAAAATTACTTCCTTAAAGATATATTGAGTCAAGGAGTGCATCCTTGCCACTCATTAGTATTTACTGGGAGCTGTGGTCTAGCTTGAGAATCAGGAAAAATAGGAGCCAGAAACAATTGCTTGGCTCAGGCATCCGATAAGCAATGGGGATGAGTACTGTGACCTGAGGCCAACTGTTCTGCAGGAACTTTTACCCATCTCACCTTTTGGGTTTTTTGTTTGTTTTGTTTTGTTTGTTTGTTTTGTTTTGTTTTGTTTTGTTTTTGAAATGGAGATTCACTCTTGTTACCCAGGCTGGAGTGCAGTGGCACAATCTCGACTCACTGCAACCTCTGCCTCCGGGTTCAAATGATTCTCCTGCCTCAGCCTCCTGAGTAGCTGGGATTAGAGGTGCACGCCACTGCATCTGGCTAATTTTTGTATTTTTTTAGTAAAGATGGGGTTTTACCAGGTTGACCAGCCTGGTCTCAAACCCCTGACCTCAGATGATCCTCCTGCCTCAGACTCCCAAAGTGCTGGGATTACAGGCATGAGACACCATGCCCAGCCCTCAGCAGAATAGGTCCATGTAAAGCAACCATCACAGAATAGATATTAGTCTACAAGATTCTTTATAAAGGAGGGCTCCCATTTCATACATAATACCTTGAGTCCATATTAAAAGTTCTCCCAAGATTTTCAAAATATATAAATAGCCAAGTTTTCCCTCTTAGGAAAGGTGAAATAAATATAAATATTATTCATACAGTAAAGTGTGTAGCTTGAGAGAAAACTACATGGCTATAAACTCTGATTACATCACTCACCACCTATTTGGCTCACCTATTTGGGTAAGTTAAAAAAAAGAAAAAAAGAAAAAAAAAACCTCTCTCTGTGTCTGTTTTCTCATCTGTAAATGAAAATAAATAATTTGTTTTATCTTTACTCTTACCAGAATTTAAGATCTATGAGACAGTCATTTTGATGTTGTTGTTCATTGATGTAGCTCATGTACTCAGAAAGGGCATAAGGAATATATTAAACACTTCGAGATGTTCTAAATGACATATCAGTAGAGTCTCATAAGAAGAAAAAGAGAAAGAATATGATAGAAGTAATATTTTAAGAGACCCTGGTCACGAATTTTCTAAATCTAATGAAAGAAATCAATCCACAGATACAGAAAGTTTTATGAACGAAACAGGATACATATAAATTTAAAACTTTCTGAGCATATTAGAGTAAAAAATGCTAAAAGCCAAAGATAATGAGGGAACAGTTGTGATGGCTCACACTTGTCATTTCAGCACTTTGGGAGACTAAGATAGGCGGATCACTTGAGTTCAGGAATTCGAGACCAGACTGGACAACATGGCAAAACCCTGCCTCTACAGAAAAAATTAGCTGGGTGTGGTGGTGCCTGCCTGTAGTCCTAGCTATTTGGGAGGCTGAGGCAAGAGGATCATTTGAGCCTGGGAGGTGGAGGTTACAGCGAGCTATGCTCTCACCACTGTATTCCAGACTGGGTGACAGAGTGAGACCCTGACACAAGTAAAAGCAAAATGAAACAAAAAGATAATGAGAAAATCTTCAAAACAGCCAAATGGAAAAAAAAAAAAAAAACCCTTTTTAAAAGAAGGGATAATAAGAATAATATCTAAATTCTTGATAAAAACTGTGGAAGCCTGGAAGCAGTGCAATATTTTCAAAGTACTGAAAGAAAATAACTGCCAAATTAAAATTCTATGCACTGTGAAAATGAACTTCAAAGGTGAAAATACATTCCAGTTGAGAAAAGAAACAAAAAATCCAAAAAGTTTGTTCCCAGAAGATTCACACTATAATAACTATTAAAGAAATTTTCAGGCAGGAACAAAATATAAATAAATAAATAAATAAATAAACAAACAAACATAGAAATGCAGAGAAGAATGAAAAGCAATAGAAAGGTGGAAATGTGGATAAATCTAAATGAATGTTGACATACAAACTATAACATTAATAGTGTCTTCAGCTATAAATACTTGTAAATTTTTTTTTTTTATTATACTTTAAGTTCTAGGGTACATGTGCATAACGTGCAGGTTTGTTACATATGTATACTTGTGCCACGTTGGTGTGCTGCACCCATCAACTCGTCAGCACCCATCAACTCGTCATTTACATCAGGTATAACTCCCCATGCAATCCCTCCTCCCTCTCCCCTCCCCATGATAGGCCCTGGTGTGTGATGTTCCCCTTCCCGAGTCCAAGTGATCTCATTGTTCAGTTCCCACCTATGAGTGAGAACATGCGGTGTTTGGTTTTCTGTTCTTGTGATAGTTTGCTAAGAATGATGGTTTCCAGCTGCATTCATGTCCCGACAAAGGACACAAACTCATCCTTTTGTATGGCTGCATAGTATTCCATGGTGTATATGTGCCACATTTTCTTAATCCAGTCTGTCACTGATGGACATTTGGGTTGATTCCAAGCCTTTGCTATTGTGAATAGTGCCACAATAAACATGCGTGTGCATGTGTCTTTATAGCAGCATGATTTATGATCCTTTGGGTATATACCCAGTAATGGGATGGCTGGGTCATATGATAAATCTAGTTCTACATCCTTGAGGACTCGCCATACTGTTTTCCATAATGGTTGAACTAGTTTACAGTCCCACCAACAGTGTAAAAGTGTCCCTATTTCTCCACATCCTCTCCAGCACCTATTGTTTCCTGACTTTTTAATGATTGCCATTCTAACTGGGGTGAGATGGTATCTCATTGTGGTTTTGATTTGCATTTCTCTGATGGCCAGTGATGATGAGCATTTTTTCATGTGTTTGTTGGCTGTATGAATGTCTTCTTTTGAGAAATGTCTGTTCATATCCTTTGCCCACTTTTTGATTGGGTTGTTTGTTTTTTTCTTGTAAATTTGTTTGAGTTCTTTGTAGGTTCTGGATTAGCCCTTTGTCAGATGAGTAGATTGCAAAAATTTTCTCCCATTCTGTAGGTTGCCTGTTCACTCTGATGGCAGTTTCTTTTGCTGTGCAAAAGCTCTTTAGTTTAATTACATCCCATTTGTCAATTTTAGCTTTTGCTGCCATTGCTTTTGGTGTTTTAGACATGAAGTCCTTGCCCATGCCTATGTCCTGAATGGTACTTCCTAGGTTTTCTTCTAGACTTTTTATGGTATTAGGTCTAACATTTAAGTCTCTAATCCATCTTGAATTAATTTTCGTATAAGGAGTAAGGAAAGGATCCAGTTTCAGCTTTCTACTTATGGCTAGCCAATTTTCCCAGCACCATTTATTAAATAGGGAATCCTTTCCCCATTTCTTGTTTCTCTCAGGTTTGTCAAAGATCAGATGGCTGTAGATGTGTGGTATTATTTCTGAGCACTCTGTTCTGTTCCCTTGGTCTATATCTCTGTTTTGGGACCAGTACCATGCTGTTTTGGTTACTGTAGCCTTGTAGTATAGTTTGAAGTCAGGTAGCGTGATGCCTCCAGCTTTATTCTTTGGACTTAGGATTGTCTTGGCAATGCGGGCTCTTTTTGGTTCCATATGAACTTTCAAGCAGTTTTTTCCAATTCTGTGAAGAAAGTCATTGGTAGCTTGATGGGGATGGCATTGAATCTATAACTTACCTTGGGCAGTATGGCCATTTTCACGATATTGATTCTTCCTATCCATGAGCATGGTATGTTCTTCCATTTGCTTGTGTCCTCTTTTATTTCACTGAGCAGTGGTCTGTAGTTCTCTACATGTAAATGTAAAGGATTTACATCCCTTGTAAGCTGGATTCCTAGGTATTTGATTCTCTTTGAAGCAATTGTGAATGGAAGTTCATTCCTGATTTGGCTCTCTGCTTGTCTGTTACTGGTGTATAAGAATGCTTGTGATTTTTGCACATTAATTTTGTATCCTGAGACTTTGCTGAAGTTGCTTATCAGCTTAAGGAGATTTTGGGCTGAGACAATGGGGTTTTCTAAATATACAATCATGTCATCTGCAAACAGGGTCAATTTGACTTCTTCTTTTCCTAACTGAATACCCTTGATTTCTTTCTCTTGCCTGATTGCCCTAGCCAGAACTTCCAACACTATGTTGAATAGGAGTGGTGAGAGAGGGCATCCCTGTCTTGTGCCAGTTTTCAAAGGGAATTTTTCCAGTTTTTGCCCAATCAGTATGATATTGGCTGTGGGTTTGTCATATATAGCTCTGATTATTTTGAGGTACATTCCATCAATACCGAATTTATTGAGCGTTTTTAGCATGAAGGGCTGTTGAATTTTGTCAAAAGCCTTTTCTGCATCTATTGAGATAAGCACTGCTTACCAACCCTGCACTAATCAAACAGTCATTTTTATTGTTTCATAAAGGTGAAAAATAAAGAAAATTTTTTCTTAAAAAAGTCCTCCCAAAGAGAAATCCAGGGAAAATAGCAATAATAATGCAAAATACTCAACTATATAATTTCCAAGACTTTCATTTCACTGTATAGTCAAGTATTGATTTGCGAATGTTGAACCAGCCTTGCATCCCAGGGATGAAGCCCACTTGATCATGGTGGGTAAGCTTTTTGGTGCGCTGCTGAATCCGGTTTGCCAGTATTTTATTGAGGATTTTTGCATCAATGTTCATCAGGGATATTGGTCTAAAATTCTCTTTTTTTGTTGTGTCTCTGCCAGACTTTGGTATCAGGATGATGTTGGCCTAATAAAATGAGTTAGGGAGGATTGCCTCTTTTTCTATTGATTGGAATAGTTTCAGAAGGAATGGTACCAGCTCCTCCTTGTACCTCTGGTAGAATTCAGCTGTGAATCCATCTGGTCCTGGACTTTTTTTGGTTGGTAGGCTATTAATTATTGCCTCAATTTCAGAGCCTGCTCTTGGTCTATTCAGGGATTCAACTTCTTCCTGGTTTCGTCTTGGAAGAGTGTAAGTGTCCAGGAAATTATCCATTTCTTCTAGATTTTCTAGTTGATTTGCACAGAGGTGTATATAGTATTCTCTGATGGTAGTTTGTATTTCTGTGGGGTCGGTGGTGATATCCCCTTTATCATTTTTTATTGCGTCTATTTGATTCTTCTCTCTTTTCTTCTTTATTAGTCTTGCTAGTGGTCTGTCAACTTTGTTGATCTTTTCAAAACACCAACTCCTGGGTTCATTGATTTTTTGGAGGGTTTTTTGTGTCTCTATCTCCTTCAGTTCTGCTCTGATCTTAATTATTTCTTGCCTTCTGCTAGCTTTTGAATGTATTTGCTCTTGCTTCTCTAGTTCTTTTAATTGTGATGTTAGAGTGTCAATTTTAGATCTTTCCAGCTTTCTCTTGTGGGCATTTAGTGCTATAAATTTCCCTCTACACACTGCTTTAAATGTGTCCCAGAGATTCTGGTATGTTGTATCTTTGTTCTCATTGGTTTCAAAGAACATCTTTATTTCTGCCTTCATTTCGTTATGTACCCAGTAGTTATTCAGGAGCAGGTTGTTCAGTTTCCATGTAGTTGAGCGGTTTTGATTGAGTTTCTTCGTCCTGAGTTCTAGTTTGATTGCATTGTGGTCTGAGAGACAGTTTGTTATAATTTCTGTTCTTGTACATTTGCTGAGGAGTGCTTTACTTCCAATTATGTGGTCAATTTTGGAATAAGTGTGATGTGAATACTTGTAAAATTAAAATAAATGATAATTATTACACAAAAGAAGATGGATACAGTGACTCATGCCTATAATCCTAGCACTTTGGGAGGCCAAGGCAGGCAGATCACTTGAGCTCAGGAGTGTGAGACCAGTCTAGGCAACATGGTGAAACCTTATCTCAAAGAAAAAATAATTATACAAGAGGGCAGGGTGTAATACAAGATGGTCAATTAGAAGTAGCTATGATGCATGCTACCAGAGAGGAATGAAAGGGGTGAGTAAATACAGCACATTCAACAGAAATATCCAGATACTCACACTGGGACTGATCAGGAGAACAACTTGACCCACAGAAAATGAAAAGCACAGCAGGGCGACAGTGCACCAGGGAGTGACTCAGAGCCTAGAGAACCCCCTCCCCTAACCAAGGGAAGCAGTGAGTGAGTGTAAGTCTCCAGGAAACCATGCTTCTCCCACAGATCTTTGCAACCATTGGATCAGGAGATCCCCTCATGAGCCCACTTCACCAGGGCCTTGGGTCCGATACATGGAGCTGTGTGGAGTCTCAGCAGAGCAGCTGCTCAGGCACACACAGAGACCCAGGAGATTTTCATACTCTGGCTCTGGATCCCCAACAAAGGTGAATGCAACTCAGGCAAGGCAAGAGGTCCGTACGTACCCCTGGGAAGGGGGTTGAATCCAGGGGGCCAAGTAACATCCCTCTGCAGGTTCCACTTCCACGGCCCCTCACAAGAAAAGACCTACTGGCTTGAAGTTCCAGCCAACCACTGGCACCAGGGTAGAGCCTGCCTGAGATGGGACATTAACCCCAAGGGGAAGGATGGGACACAATTTTTGCTGTTTGGACGATCAGCCGCTCTACTTTGTAGGTTTTGGAGACTCCAAATGACTGGGATGAGGAAGCATCCCCTGAACAGCAGCACAACTGCTTTACCAAACGTGGCCTGGCTACTTCTTTAAGTAGGACCCCAATCCATTTCTCCTCACTGGGCAGGACCTCCTAGCCAGGGCCTCCAGCCACCCCCACTGGTATTCTAGGACAGAGCTCTGATCTCTCTCTGGTATAGAGTTCTCAAAAGGAGGAGCAGATTGCCACCTTTGTTGTTTGGGCAACTTGGCCATTCCAGCCTGTGGGATTTGGAGAGTCCAAGCCAACAAGGGCAGAGGCAGTTTGCCAGCATGGCACCACTGTTTTGTTGAGGAGCGGCCAGATTGCTTCCTTAAACAGAACCCTGATTGATTCCTCCACAGTGGGCAGTTACTCCCAGCCAGGGCCTCCGGCCACCACTGCCCCAATTCTATAAACAGAGTTCTGATTTCTCCCTGGGACAGAGTGCCTGTGGGGAGATGTGCACCACCATCTTTGTTGTTTGGGCTACTCAGCTGGTCCAGCTTGTGGGCCTTGGAGAGCCAAACTAATCAGGAGCCGAAGGGATCCCCAATACAGCACAGCTGCTCTACCAAAATGCAACAAACCACTTCTTTCAGTGGGTCTCTAATCCCATTCCTCCTAACTGGGTGAGATCTCCCAACCAGGATCTCCTGCCACCTCCTACAGATGCATTTGGGCCAGCCAACAGGTCAATACCCTTAGGACACAGTTCCCAGAGGAAGGAGCAGACTTCCATCTTTGCTGTTTTGAAGACTTCACTGGTAATACCTCTAGGTACTGGAAAAACTGAGGTGACTGGGGTCTGGAGTGGACCCCCAGCAAACTACACCAGTCCTACAGAAGACAAACTAGAACAACAACAAAAACCCACAGAAACCCCATTCACACCCATCAGCAACCTCAAAGAGTGAAGGTAGATAAGCCCACAAATGAGAAAGATTTGGTATAAAAACACTAAAAATTTGAAAAGCCAGAGTTTCCCCTTTCTTCCAAATGACCACACCTCTCCAGCAAGGGTTTGGAACTGGACTGAGGCTGAGATAGCTGAAATGACAGAAGTAGACTTAAGAATGTGGATAAAGATAAACTTGACTCAGCTAAAGGAGGACGTTGTAATCCAATGCAAGGAAGCTAAGAATTATGATAAACAATGCAGAAGCTGACAGCCAAAACAACCAGTATACAGAGGAGTATAAATGGCATTATAGAGCTGAGAAACACACTACAAGAACTCTATAATGCAGTCACAAATATTAATAACAGAATAGACCAAGTGAAGGAAAAAATCTCAGATCTTGAAGTCCGTCTTTCTGAAAAGAAAAGACAAACAGACTAGAATGGAAAAAAAAAGAATGAAAAGAAATGAACAAAACTTCCAAGAAATATGGGATTATGTAAAGAGACCAAATCTATGACTGATTGGGCTACCTGAAAGAGACAGGGAAAATAGAAGCAATTTGGAAAATATTTAAGGATATCATCCAGGAGAACTTCCAAAACCTAGTTAGACATGCCAACATTCAAATTCAATAAATGTAGAATACCCCAGTAAGATACTCCACAAGAAGATCATCCTCAAGAAACATAATCATCAAATTCTCCAAGGTTAAAATTAAAGTAAAAATGTTAATGGCAGCCAGAGAGAAAGGCCAGGCCATCTACAAAGGAAGCCCTAACACTAACAGTGGACCTCAGTGGAAACCCTACACCCAGAAGAGATTGAGGGCCAACATTCAAAATTCTTAGAGAAAAGAAATTCCAACCCAGAACTTCATATCTGGCCAAACTAAACTCCATAAATGAAGGAAAAATAAGATCCTTTTCAGACAAGAAAATGCTGAGGGAATTATTTACCACCAGACCTGCCTTACAAGAGCTCCTGAAGGAAGCACTAAACATGAAAAGGAAAAATCATTACCAGCCACTATAAAACACTGAAGTACATAGACCAGTGATACTCTGAAGCAACCACATAAATAAGTCTACAAAATAACCAGTTAGAATCATGATGACAGGATCAAAACCACACATAACAATACCAACCTTAAATGTAAATGGGCAAAATTTCCAGTTAAAAGACACACAGTGGCAAGGTGGATTAAAAAACAAGACCCATGAATATGTTGTGTTCAAGAGACCCATCTCACATGCAAAGACACATATAGGCTCAGATAAAAGGGATGGAGGAAATTTTACTAAGCAACTGAAAAACAGAAAAAAGCAGGAATTGCAATCCTAGTTTCCAACAAAACAGATTTTAAACCTATTTAAAAAGATCGAAAAAGACAACAAAGGGGATTACATAATGGTAAAGGGTTCAATTCAATAAAAAGAGCTAATTGTCCTAAATATATATGTACCCAATATAAGAGCATGTAGATTCATAAAGCAAGTTCTCAGAGACCTTCAGAGAGACTTAGACTCCCACACAATAATAGTGGAACACTCTAACACTCCACTCATAATATTAATTAGATAATCAAGATGGAAAATTAACGAAGACATTTAAGGTCTGAATTCAGCTCTGGATCAGGTGGTCCTGATAGATAGCTACAGAACTCTCCACCCAAAACAACAAAATATACCTTCACATTGCCACATGGCACTTACTCTAAAATTGATCACATATTCAGAAATAAAACACCCCTTAGCAAATATAAAAGAACTGAAATCATAACAGACTCTTAGACCACAGCACAATCAAATTAGAGCTCAAGATTTAAAAATTCACTCAAAACCATACAACTACATGGCAATTGAACAACATGATCTTGAATAATGAAATTAAGGCACAAATCAAGAAGTTCTTTGAAACTAATGAGAACAAAAATACGATGTACCAGAATCTCTGGGATGCAGCCAAAACAGTGTTAAGAGGAAAATGTATAGTACTAAATGCCTACATCAAAAATTCAGAAAGATCTCAAGTTAACAACCTCACATCACAACCAAAAGAACTAGAGAATCAAGAACAAACAAATTCCAAGGCTAGCAGAAGACAAGAAATCACCAAGATCAGAGCTGAACTGAGGGAAGTACAAGAGACACCCTTCAAAAGATCAATAAATCCAGGAGATAGTTTTTTTTTAAATAATAAAATAGACTGCTAGCTAGACTAATAAAGAAGAAAAGAGAGAAGATTCAAATAAACAATCAGAAATGATAAGGGGGACATTGCCACTGATTCCACAGAAGTACAAACAACCATTAGAGAATATTACAAACACTTCTATATACATAAACTAGAAAATATAGAAGAAATGGATAAATTCCTGGACACATACACCCTCTCAACATGGAACCAGGAAGAAATTGAATCCCTGAATAGACCAATGATGAATTCTGAAATTGAGGTAGTAATAAATAGCCTAGCAACCAAAAATAAAAACGCCAAGGAGCAGACAGATTCACAACTGAATTCCACCAGAGGTACAAAGAAGAGCTGGTAGCAATTCTACTGAAACTATTCCAAAAAGTTGAAAAGGAGAGACTCCTCCCTGACTCATTCTATAAGGCCAGCATCATCCTGATACCAAAACCTGGCAGAGATACAACAACAACAAAAAAATTTCAGGTCAATACCCTTGATGGACACTGATGAAACAAATCTTCAACAAAATACTGGTAATCCAAATCCAGCAGCACATCAAAAAGCTTATCCACCACAATCAAGCTGGCTTCATCCCCAAGATGTAAGGCTGGTTCAACACACACAATAAATAAATGTAATTCATCACATAAACAGAACTAAAGATGAAAACCACAGGATTATCTCAATAGATGCAGACAAGGCCTTCATTAAAATTTAATATCCCTTCATGTTAAAAGCTCTCAATAAAATAGGTATTGAAGGAACATACCTCAAAATAATAAGATCCATCTATGACAAACCCACAGCCAATGTCATATTGAACGGCCAAAATCTGGAAGCATTCCCCTTGAAAACTGACACAAGACATGTTTGCCCTCTCTCACCATTCCTATTCAAAGTAGTATTGGAAGTTCTGGCCAGGGCAATCAGGCAAGAGAAACAAATAAAACAACTGAAATAGGAAAAGAGGAAGTCAAATTATCTTTGTTTGCAGATGAAATAATCTTATAACTAAGAAACTCTATCATCTCAGCCCAAAACCTCTTAAGCTGATAAGCAATTTCAGCAAGTCTCAGGATGTAAAATTAATGTGCAAAAATCACTAGCATTCCTATACATCAATAACAGGCAAGCCAAGAGCCAACTCATGAATGAACTCCCATTCACAATTGCTACAAAAAGAATAAAATACCTAGGAATACAGTTAACAAAAGTCGTGAAGGAGCTCTTCAAGGAGTACAACAAACCACTGCTCAAAAAAATCAGAGATGACACAAACAAATGAAAAAACATTCCATGTTTATGGATAGGTAGAATCAATGCCATGAAAATGAACATACTGCTGAAAGCAATTTATAGATTCAATGCTATTCCCATTAAACTGCCATTCACTTTTTTCACAGAAGTAGAAAAAAATAAAATTTATGGAACCAAAAAAGGACCCGAACAGTCAAGGCAATCCTAAGCAAAAAGAACAAAGCTGGAGGCATCATGCTACCCAACTTCAAAAACTTCAAACTATACTACAGGGCTACAGTATCCAAAGGGCATGGTAGTGATGCAAGAACAACTGCATAAACCAATGGAACAGAATAGAGAACCCAGAAATAAGACTGCATACCTACCACCATCTGATATCTAACCTTTGACAAACCTGACAGAAACAAGCAAAAGGGAAAGAACTTTCTATTCAATAAATGGCACTGGCATAACTGGCTAGGCAAAGGCAGAAAATTAAAACTGGACCCCTTCCTTACACCATATACATAAATCAAACAAAGATGAATTAAAGACATAAATATCAAATCCAAAACTATAAAAATAACCTAAAAGAAACCTCAGGCAATATCCTTCAGGAAACAGTTATGGGCAAAGATTTCATGATGAAGATGCCAAAAGCAATTTCAACAAAAGCAAAAATTGGCAAATGAGATTTAATTAAACTAAAGAGCTTCTGCACAGCAAAAGAAACTATCAACAGAGTAAACAGACAACCTACAGAATGGGGGAAAATTTTTGAAAACTGTGCATCTGACAAAGGTCTAATATCCAGCATCTATAAGGAACTTAAACAAATTTAAAAGAAAAAAGCTAACAATGCCATTTAAAAGTGAACAAATGATACGAACAGACACTTATGAAAAGAACACATACATGTGACCAACACACATATGAAAAAAAGCTCAACACCACTGATCATTAAAGAAATACAAATTGAAACTACAATGAGATACCATCTCACACCACTCTATAGCTATTATTAAAAAGTCCAAACAACAGATGCTGGCAAAGTTGTAGAGAAAAATGAATGATTTTTACACTGTTGGTGGGAGTGTAAATCAGTTCAACCATTGTGGAAGACACTATGAGGATTTCTCAAAGACCCAGAGGCAGAAATACCATTTGACCCAGCAATCCTTTTACTGAGTATAGAGTATATACCCAAAAGAATATAAATCAGTCTACTATAAAGACACATGCAAACTGTATGTTCATTGCAGCACTGTCCAAAATAGCAAAGACGTGGGATCAACCTATTATATGTCCATCAGTGATAGACTGGACAAAGAAAACATGGTATACATACACCATGGAATACTGTGCAGCCATAAAAAGAAGCAAAATAATGTCCTTTGCGAGGACATGGCTAGAGCTGGAGGCCATTATCCTTAGCAAACTATTGAAGAAAATCAAATGCTGCATGTTCTCACTCATAAGTGGGAGCTAAATGATGAGAACACATGGACACATGGTGGGGAACCACAGACACTGGGGCCTGTTGGAGGGTGGGGGTTAGGAGGAGGAAGAAGGTCAGGATGAATAACTAGTGGATCCTGGGTTTAATATCTGGGTGAACGGATAATCTGTGCAGCAAACCATCACGTTTACCTATGCAACAAGCTGCACGTTCTGCATATGTACCTCTGAACTTAAAATGAAAGTTGGAAATTTAAAAGAAGAAAGAAAAGGACTAAAAAGCCATGATTCTAAGTGTTTACCTTGAAAAACAGAAAAATAAATAAAATGAAAAAACCCAGATAAGATTTTTAAAATTGAAAACAAATGTAAAATATAGAAAATCAACAATGCCAAAGATAAAATTCTTAAAAGTTAACTTCTGGGCTTTGGTAATTTGTTTTTAATTGCTGGTTATGTGAATGTGTTTACTTTGTGAGAAATCATCGGTCTCTGCACTATGTTTTATACGTGTTTATGTGTAAAAAGTTTACTTAAAAAAGTAATAATTTTGAGACATGGTCAGGAATTCTTCTTTCCGAGCTGCATCTGCCATTTGGTAGCATCTTTCCAGCACTTTGAAGAGAGCTTAATGAGATACTCAGTCTGTCTTTGCAGATCCTCCCCTGTTTCACCATTCTTCCAAGTCTCCTGTAGCCTCATATCTTCATTACACAAGACCAGCTTTCCTGAACTCATCCTCTAGGGACTCTGACTGAAACAATCCCTACATCATGCCAATAGGCCTCACTGCTACAGGAGTAAGGCTGTCTAAGATTTCCCCAATTGTGTCTCTTCACTGAAATGTACTTTTCTCATAACATTAGGCCAAAAGCAAAAAAATTCTGTGATCAAAGAAGTTGAGGGAACACAGAATATTTTATCCCTATCCTGATATTTATAAAACACATATAGTTTATTAAAATACCCAATGAGTCCTGCAATAGATAAACTTGTTTATCTTTATTTACTCCAACATTTTCAAAACGAACTTTACCATAGAAGTCTTTTTTTCACGGCCCAGCACGGTAGCTCACTCCTGTAACCCCAGCACTTTGAGAGGCCAAGACAGGTGGATCACCTGAGGTCAGGAGTTTGAGACCAGCCTGGCCAACATGGTGAAACCCCGTCTTTACTAAAAATACAAAAATTAGTCGGGTGTGGCAGTGGGCACCTGTAGACCCAGTTACTCAGGAGGCTGATGCAGGAGAATCACTTGAACCTGGAAGCCAGAAGTTACAGTGAGCCGAGATCACACCATTGCACTCCAGCCTGGGTGACAGAGCAAGACGACGTCTGAAGAAAAAAAAAAAAAAAAGTCTTTTTTCACATCATCATATCATGAAGCCTTTTCATTTATTCAAATATCTATATAGTGCCTAGTATGCCAAATACTAATTTCTGTGCTGGTGATAAATCCATGAGCTCCTGGAGTTAATGCTCTTAGTAACGAAGGCAGAAAGTAAAGACTAAAATCATACATGATTTCGGGTAGTAATAAACATTATGAAGAAAAATTGAGAAGGGTATGGTGATTAAACAATGGCAACTGAGGTTGGAGTATAGGAATCCACAGAACAAAACTTTGGAAATTCTGCCTTAGTGTGTAACCATGTGCTAACTGAAGTGACAAAGTCCTATAAAAGGAGAAGGTTTGAGATCAACACTCTCTCTTCATGCCAATTAATGTATGTGAAAAAGTACAAGGATACTTACTACCTGACCTTGAAGACCAGTGCTATTGATAGGGACTACTGGCCAGCTAGGAGAGTAGTGTTGTACAATGCATTCAAAAGACTCGGAGCCCCTACAACTATACTTTGTAGATGGAACTTACTCAGTGCACTCCTAAGACAATTGTCCCTTCTTAGAAAATTGGATAAATGTAATGGTTTGGCCAGGCGCGGTGGCTCAAACCTGTAATCCCAGCACTTTGGGAGGCCGAGACGGGCGGATCACAAGGTCAGGAGATCGAGACCATCCTGGCTAACACGGTGAAACCCCGTCTCTACTAAAAAATACAAAAAAAATTAGCTGGGCGAGGTGGCGGGTGCCTGTAGTCCCAGCTACTCGGGAGGCTGAGGCAGGAGAATGGCGTGAACCCGGGAGGCGGAGCTTGCAGTGAGCTGAGATCTGGCCACAGCACTCCAGCCTGGGTGGCAGAGCGAGACTCCGTCTCAAAAAAAAAAAAAAAAAAAAGTAATGGTTACGCAGTTTCTTGAACACACAGATCTCAGTTGCTTCTTTTATTTTACAGTGTTTTTTATTAGCAGATAGTTGACTGGTATAATTTTTCCTTTCTACAGACATGGAAACTGGATTTCCAGGTTTCATGCTGTTCCTCACATAATAAATCAGGTCAATCTATGCATTCTTTTGTTCACCATTTCACAATACCTATTAGATATCTCCTGTCTCTGTAGCTCTGACTCAGGTATGCAAAAATAAATGTGACCCAGAGAAACTTATGAGCATATTATAGCCGGAAGGTCAGGTACTTTCCCTTTTGTGTTTCCCAGCCTCTGTCTTAAGAAATCAGTAAAGGTCTCACAAACAGATGTAATTCATTTGTTTATGACTTTCCCAGGCCGCACAGAACACAATAAACGGAGTAGATGCCTGAGATATACTTAGAGTCTTCACCCAAGAAGGCTTTGGATGGTTTTTAAATACTGAGGGTAATGATAAATACAATAATCTTTTGCCAATCAATAGAAGTATGATATTACAAAAACAAAACTTCTCCTTATTCTTCTCACTGGGAAGGATTTGCTCAGCAGCATAACTTTTAACACTCTTACGACTTAAAAGAAGATACTCAAAACTGGTTAGGGCAGATAAAGCATCGATTCTAATCCACCACCTGAAGTCATATGACTCATCTGAAGCAGAAGTGGAAAAAAAAATCTAGACCAGGAATCTCAAATTATCACAGGCAGCAAAGAAAGTCATAATGATTGTACTGATGAGTCATCCGCCATCTGCTTCTCTTCCAGAAAATGTAAGTCAAGGTGCAGATAAGCAGGAGTAAATCAATATCAAGAAAATGCAAAACACAGTGTTCTTCTAAAATGATAGAAGGAAATATGAAGTGTATTCAAAGCTATCACAAGGAGATTAGATTGACTCAGAACCTCACTGAGCAGGCTGGGAAGATAATAGGTTTTGTAAGACCCAATACCTGCAGTAAATGATAGGGGAAAGGGAAGGAGGCCTATACTATGACTAAAAAGAGAACTGAAAGCCAAGAGACTCAATAGGTGAGTTCCAGTTTACCAATTTATTCTTCCCACTCCATTTGCTGGCTCAAGTTGCAATACAGAAGATAGGAAATCTCATCTTCCTAACGAGAAGACTCCATTCCAATGAGGAAAAATAAGCTGAGAGTGCACTTGAAATCTCTTCTCGATACCTCCACATTCATCATCCCTCTCTTGTGATCCACTTTGGCTACCTTACTAGAACAGAGAACTGTTCTGTGGAATTATTCATTCCATTGCTCTTGTTTTATATTGATAGTTTAGCCCTCATCATACTGTATTACAGGGCATTGTTTGTGCTTTGTCTCTATATTGTATATAAATTCCTTGAGAGCAAAAGCAATAACTACTTCATGTTTCATAGCAATAGCTAATTAATACTAATTCTTTGATCCTACAGATATTTATTGAGCATTTGCTATGCTCAATAGCAAATGCTCAATAAATACTGTTCTTGGGACTTAGGATACATTAACAAACAAACAATGATCTCTGCATTTGTGAAGCTTACATTCAAATGGGAGGCAGGAATAGAAAATAAACATCATAAGTAGATATGCTAGTATGTTTGAAGATGATAAACGTCATTGAAAAGAAAAACAGTAGAGTAAGAAAGATCAGGAATGCCAGAAGTTAGTGTTGGGGAAGGGGTAGTTTGTAGCACTAAAGAGGACAATCAAAGCAGGCTTTATTGAGAAAGTGAGATTTGACCAGACTTGAAGGAGGTGATGGAGTTAGTCAAGTGAATATTTGAGAACAGATGTATTACTTTCTTCTCCAAGCTCCATCAAGGACTTTCAGCCAGTGCTACCTTGAGACTCAGGAGATTTGGTAAGTTCACCAAGCTGCCAGAACACTTGTTTTCGGCTCACATAATACACTTGGTGAGTAAGGCTTTAGTCATTTTGTTACTATTGTGTGACACGGGAGGTTGAGAACAGGAACAGAGAAAAGAGAAGCAGCACAGCACTCAAGAATGGGGTGGGAATGGGGAGAAGAGGGAGCTCCACTCTCATCTGAATCAAGAAAGATTCTGGAAATCTTGTGGGTGGAATGAAGTCAGCCCTTCCTATTTCCTAAAGGTTCTTCCCTGCGATGAGTTTTAATTATCTAAACCTGTCCTAAAACTCTACAGAGTCTCTTTGCTGTCTTTAAAGGCTTCTTTTTGGTGGCTCTTTTTCTTCATTCTTTATTTCTGTGGTGACCAAAAGGATCAGTCTCAGCTATATTTTCTGGAAAGGCCCAGGAGAAGGAATTCCAGTTTTGTTGTTCAGTTTCGTCCCTGTACTAGTTTTATAAAATTATATCTATTTGGGGGGACTCTTTCAAAGAAAGTGTAACTAATCAAAATATATTTGAAAATGTACTGATTCAATCAAAAATGTTTATTAAGTGATTGACAGGTTTCTGGCACTGACTGTGTATCAAGCATACAAAGATAAGGAAGATACGATTATACTAGAAGTAAAAACCTATCCTTAATAATATTCTGGGGCAGCTGAGCACGGTGGCTCAAGCCTGTAATCCCAGCACTTTGGGAGGCTGAGGTGGGTGGATCACAAAGTCAGGAGTTTGAGACCAGCCTGGCCAACATGGTGAAACCCCGCCTCTACTGAAAAAAAAAAAAAATACAAAAATTAGCCGGGCATGGTGTCACATGCCTGTAATTCCAGCTACTCGGGAAGCTGAGGCAGGAGACTTGCTTGAACCCAGGAGGCAGAGCTTGCAGTGAGCTGAGATCACACCACTGCACTCCAGCCTGGGCAACAGAGCAAGACTCTGTCTCAAATATATATATATATAATAATAATATTCTGGGGCATTGCATACTACAGGCCAGAACAAAATGACCCCAAGTAATAGGAAAACAATGAAACAGATTTGTCCTACTCTAGAAATAATTCAGTCAAAAGCACTAAACATTTTTTCAATGAAACAAGAAAAGTCATGTTCTTGCTGATAACTATTTTACTACTGTGATTGTCTTTTATGTAAAACTTTTGAACCCTAGCAACATTTAGCCATTCCTCCTGGTTCCTGTTAATAAGTCTGTGCTTCACTGAACATTCTAATCACCCACATTTACCATCACTTTACCATGAAAGAGGAAGAGAATGGAGACTTCACAAACGTCAATAAAGAAGAAGTGGAAACAGTGAAGCGAAGGGAAGCCTCGAGGCAGCAACTAAGAACAACCTATAAGCACAGAGAATAATAGTGGTCAGGTTTTTAAAGACCACAGGACCTCTGGGAGTGACTCATTTGGAGAGCATACTATTTCTGCCTTTGACTCCACAGTGAGGTCTGCCCGTTCAGTGTTGGTGGTGTTATTTTATGTAAGATGTAGCTCAGTTGCCAAAGAAGTACATGTTTTCCTCAGCCCTATGTGACTTAAAGATCCCTCTAAAACTCAAATTAACACATAACGTGTAAATCACATATACACAGTGTTTAGTGTCATATCATAGAATGTTTTTGCATCAATGAGCTGGTTGTTACTGCTTCTGCAGTAACATCTTCTGCAGAGGGAATTGCAGATATGTGAGTATAGGAGGAGAAAATAAACATATCTCTCACAGTCTGCTTTCTTTGTTTAATTCATTCATGAGACTCACCATTCTAAGGAGGATTTTGTGCTGCTCTTGTTTTGTTGCTGGGCCTGTCCTGTTTCCATTCCCAAATCAAGTACTCCTGGAATTTAAGGTATCACTTTACCAGCCTGACCACAAGTTCCCATTGTTTCCTCTGCTCTGCTCGTGCCCTGAAATAATGCCTCTCCCTAGATACTAAATTTACTGACCCTGCCTAGGACCCAGAGAAGAATGCTGAGTCCTCAGCCCCTGCATATCTTCAAAAAGGTAAGACAGACCAGCAAAGCAGTAAAATGACAGGCCCATTGTTTGAGCCCAACGCAGGGACTTCCCCTTTTGTATAAGCTGAGTCACATTTTTCCTGTTGTCAACTTGAAGCCTGTTCGTTGATGTACGATAGGGCTATCTTGCTGATATATAAAGCCAGGCAGACAGGTTTCCTTGCATTTGTTTGCCTTACCTTGGACCCTTACCAATTAGAAATTGTCCACTGGCCAAAAGAGATAAGACATGGTTTATTAAAGCTCAGATACTACATTGAATGGACTAATTTCTGACAATTTTCTTCTGTTAAAGTGCTATCCGAGGTTCCTGCTTTGTGCAATCTTACTGATTTTGACAGAGGTCTTTTGGGATGTATACGTGCATTTTATTCTTGATATCTGTTCAGTTGACACATGTTTTAAAACCACGGATATATTTGATTGGTTGGCAAATTGTGAAAACAGGAAGTCAAATAATGGAATCAACTGTGAAACAACCATGACAAGTGAAGCTTTTCTGCTTAAGTGCCAAGATGGGAATACTGTTATGAGTAACAAACAAAATGAAATGATAATGTCAATATAATTTCAACAGGAAGAGTGAGCATCTGGACTGCCCTAATTATCATATTTCCAGTGCTTTATAACCAGTGAAATGGTTTTTACATTTTACTCTCCAATATTGTTGTTAGGCATGATAAAAATCTCCAAAATTCAGAGTGGGATGTGGTGACATTTGCTAGCTACGAAATATTTGAGATTTTTTTCTTTTTTCTTTTTTTTTTTTTTTGGCCCGACAATCACCACTTGCATTGGGCTTTAAAAAATACCTTGCTGGCGCTAGGCGCAGTGGCTCACGCCTATAATCCCAGCAATTTGGGAGGCCAAGGCGGGTGGATCCCCTGAGGTCAGGAGTTCGAGACGGGCCTGGTCAACATGGTGAAAGTAAGCTGGGTGTGGTGGCAGGCGCCTGTTGTCTCAGCTACTTGGGAGGCTGAGGCAGGAAAATCACTAGAACCTGGGAGGCAGAGGTTGCAGTGAGCCGAGATCGCGCCACTGCACTCCAGTCTGGGTGACAAGAGCGAAACTCCACCTCAAAAAAAAAAAAAAAAAAAAAAAAATCTACTGACTGCTTACTCTAGAACAGGCACTGTTGTAAGCATTAGGGTTATGAAGGTCACGGCAAATTACCTTCTTGCTTATAAGCATTTGCACATTACACAAAGACTTTTCTTGTAATGCCTCAAGGTTTCCAAGTACCCATTCTCCTGTGATAGTCATTCTTCCATGATGAATTTTCAAAAGGTTATCAAGCAATGTAAAGAATAAAAAGTGTCTTCAAGTCAATAGACATGAGGAACACGGACAAATATTAGAATAAAATGAAAAAGGCAATTTTTAGACAAAGACCAGGAAATACTATCTCACTTGTATACATTAAGTTTATAATGTATACTTTATATTACTTCAAAAATTTCAGAAACATAAGCAAATTTTAAAGACACCTGAATAAACTTGAGGCAGGACAATTGTTAGTAGTAGAATGGGGGAAGGGTAGAGCATGTACCATGCCACAGATGGGAAATCCTGTTCTTCCATCTTCTGAGAATTTCTATATGAAATATGTTATGGAAATGATGGCATGTGCCACCTATTCAGACAATTGAGTTTTTGAAGTATGAACAATATTTCTCGGGGTCTGCCTCTGCCAGAAAAGAATTTAAAATATTACAATGGGACATTTT
This sequence comes from Trachypithecus francoisi, assembly GCF_009764315.1. Lineage (NCBI taxonomy): Eukaryota > Metazoa > Chordata > Mammalia > Primates > Cercopithecidae > Trachypithecus > Trachypithecus francoisi. Next base: position 101,497,512 of record NW_022681454.1, read on the forward strand.
AATGTCATCTTGTTGGAGGCAGAATTAATGAGTAGTTGGCACAATTGATTGTTAGTTAGAAGATTAAGTCACAATGCACATATTAATCTATTTAACCTTCAAACAGTGTTTTAAGAGACTGTTTTAGGAGAAAGTACTTTTGGGCCAGTTGGATATTTATTTCAGTCAACCTTAATTATATTCAGAAATCTAACCCTAGAAGTGTAAATTTAAAGGTGGAAGAACTGAAAGACAACCTACTGTAAAGCTCTCATCTTACAGATGAGGCACAACAAATTAAATGAAATCCAGAGGTTACAACATTTATACAGGGATGAAGCCGAGCCCAAACCTAGGTCACCTGGATATCAAGGCTTGTCTCAGTTCTCTGCATGAACAAGGAGATGAAATAAAACTGCATCCAGAATTATCTAATTAGCCTGTATCTCTTATTGTGAAATGATTCCATTTGGGGACAGAATTAGTCACTAATTGAAAAAAGCGCTGCATTGACTTTCAACTCATAAATCTGTCCTAAGAGGTGTTATACTTGTCATCATACCCATAGAGCATTATAGCACTGCTTACCAACCCTGCACTAATCAAACAGTCATTTTTATTGTTTCATAAAGGTGAAAAATAAAGAAAATTTTTTCTTAAAAAAGTCCTCCCAAAGAGAAATCCAGGGAAAATAGCAATAATAATGCAAAATACTCAACTATATAATTTCCAAGACTTTCATTTCACTGTATAGTCAAGTAACACTATTATTCATTTCACAGCTATAGATCAATTTGCTCATGTGTGAAACCTATGAAATACAACCATTTTCTCTTCAGATGAGTAATCCTGGTTTGAGTTACCCATACAATTTCATAAAAATACATTATTCCAGATGGACTCCAGTTGCTGGGCAGATGGAAATGTTTAAGTAAAAGACTAAAAACTTCCATTATCCTAAATTAGGTAGTCAGAGAGAAAAAGTATAAATATAACTATAACCCAAATAATTTTTAAGTTTTATGAATAATTTTTAAAATTCTACTTGCAAGAGAAAAGAACTTGAAAAATAATCACATATATTTAACTATTTAAAAAGTATATACTTTAACTGCCAAGTTTTTATCAATTAGTTGTAGCTACCATAATTGTATATCTCATAGTCACTTTCCATTTTTACATACTGAGCCAACCTGTCCATAAGCCAAGCTCAGGTTTATCCCCTTCCTTAGGTTGATTGGACAGGATTTCCCCGCAGGCATAGGTGCAATTTCTGTGAGCATCATTGCTGTGACTGTGGTGGTTAATGTGGAAGTCTTGTCTACCTTCCCACATAACTTACCTGTGCTCATTGTCATTGCATATGACATTTCTATCTAATGAGAAACTGCTGCTCAGCCAATTCATATTTATGCCTTGGCTAGTCTGACAGAAGTTAGCTCATAATGGGCAGGACAATTGGTGGCCCATGGTCAAGAGCTCCATCTCTAGCAGGATCTAATATTGTTCCAGGAGCTGCTTTGGACCTCTAAAAATATCACTGAAATGACAGGTCTCTAAAACTTCATGAGGTTTATCTCCCACTCTCAGGCATTGCTACCTCTCACTGTAAAGGAATGAGCCACCTTTGTAAACTTTGAACATTCAGGGATGTCTACAGAGCCAAAATCTCTGGGGAAATCTACCCTTATGTGTTCATCCCATGTTTTAAGATCCTAGGTTTTTCATCCATGGTCTGCCTTGGCTGAGCATCTAAGTATGTCTGATGCTCTGGAATTCTACTTGTCAAATCCTGGAGTCTGTTTTTCAGCTGTTCATTATTTCACTGCAAGAGAAAAGAACCCCTTCTTAAACCACCAGAGAGGTTCTATGACTCTTGCCCTTAGCATTAGTTTGTTAATGGTTCTCTGTTTCTCATTATCCCATTCCAGGGCATCAATATAACAGTAATACCCAGCCAACTCTCTGTCCTTGTGCTCCCCACTCCCATATCTCTTTCAAATCCTTGAATCATCATGACTGCAAGGGTATTTCCCATTGGGATGTTTCCTCAAGTCACCCCTGATGAAATGTTCAGCAATTGGATTGTTACTTTGTGCCAGGGACTATCTAGGCCCCACATTCCTCTCATGATGCAGTCCTCTTTGCCTGCCGAGAAATGAGTGAGCCAGGCCCCAAGCTCCGTCTTGCCACTTGACTTGTCAGAACATGTTTGGTATCTACGTCAGCTCAGGTCAACTCAGGAGGAGCTAACAAAACAGGATTACACATGTAAGATATATATTGGGGGAAAACTCCTGTGAAAGATGAAAAAGGAAGGAGCAGGAATAGAGAGGGCCTTCAGACCACAATGAAGAACTGGCTTCTGTAAAAAGAGAAACAGAATGTTTGTAATCCTGGTCCAGACCATCTCTAACTCTGTAACTCTCCTATTTCCACATCTTTTGAACACGAAGTTGTTAGAAGAACTGGAGATCAATGTACATGGGAAGGCCCAGCTCAGGCTCTGTGCAGAGTGGGTCCTTAGCAACTGTTATGTTATGTGTTCACTGCACGGAACAGGGGAGTAATAAGCAGAGCCCTGGGTTTCCTTCAAAGAAATGCAGTGACCCTTATTTCATGTGTAGACAGGTAGATATGGAGGCTGCCCCTCTCTGCATCTACAACAACCCCTGTTTCTCATTAAAGTCACAGTTGAATACTATGTTTTAAATAACACAAGGAAGAAAACAGGATGCACTTATCTCCTTAGACATGACCTCAAAATGTATTCTTCTTTATAATTGTTATTACTAACTAAAATACATCCTTCCTATTCTTTTTTCAGAAAGAAGAAAAATAAGGCTTGTGATGGAAGGTAGGATAAAGCCAGCATGTATTGAGTGCTGGTATGTGCCAGGTACTACTTTAGGTACTTTATGAATGTTTTCTTTTTCTTCATCCTTACAGTCTTTGGAGTTAGAATTATCCACACCTTACATAAGAAAACAATCAAGGTTATAGAAATTAAATGACTTGTCCACAATAGCGCAGTTAATTATCAGAAATTACTATTGATTCTGAAACTTTGTATATTTCAGTGTTGCAAAAATCTTATCTGTAAGGTGGACTTTAATTCAAGAATTATAGAAATGTTTGGGTAAGAATTTTTTTCCTATGTTATATATTTAAAATATACAATGAATTTTGGCCCTATCCCTGTTAAAATAACATTGTTTTAAATACTTAGTTGCTCATAGATCTATTTCTCCTCATTATAAACCCTTGAGGGAGACTATTATATCTAATTCATCTCATCGTAACCAACTAGAATTAGGCCTAAATGTCATCTACACTCAGTTTATGTATGCTGAGCCAAATAGAATAACAAACAACTCAGTTCATTTTTCTGCTAATTCTCCACTTACTCTGATACAGCAAATTAGAATGATAGAGAGGAAAACACATCCTCTTCTTTATTCCTTGGGTCCCATATCATAGTGGACAGGCTCTCTCAAAAAGGCCTTAAAACTCTTCTATTTGTTGCGAACCCCCAGTTGTTTAACTAGTTTGTCATGGCTAAAAGATAGATGTGGATTATGAGAATCAACAGGAAATCCTCACTGCAGGAACACATCTCCTAAATTTCCCCACTATGCAGAGAGATGGCCAATTATTATAAAAGCATAATTACTATAGAAGTTGTAACTACCATAATTATATTTCTTATAGTCACTTTCCATTTTTACATACTGAGCCAATCTGACCATAAGCCAAGCTCAGGTTTATCCCTTTCCTTCAGTTGATTGGACAAGATTTCCCCACAGGCATAGGTGCAATTTCTGTGAGCATCACTGGCCAACATAGTGAAACCCCATCTCCACTAAAAGTACAAAAATTAGCTGGGCATGGTGGCCTGTGCCTGTAATCCCAGCTACTGGGGAGGCTGAGGCAGAAGAATTGCTTGAACCTGGAAGGCAGAGGTTGCAGTGAGCCAAGATTGTGCCACTGCACTCCAGCCTGCGTGACAGAGTGGGGAGACTCCATCTCAAAAAAAAAAAAAGATAAAAGATAAATGTAGAGTACTTGTGATTTGGGGAAAGATCATGAAAGGTAATCTTACAAAACGTGACCTTCACCGCAAATTTCAAAGTTTACATTATGGTGAAGAGCATAGGCTTTGGACACAAACCAGCTTTAGTTTGAATCCTGTCTGTGACACTGAGCTGTGTGACCTTGGACAAGTTACTTAGCCTCTCTTGCCACAGTTTCCTTGTGTGTAAAACAGAGATAATAATAGTGCTGTTTGAGAATTAAAAGGAAGACAAAACGTAAAGCACTTAGCACATGGCCGGCAGATGATAAATATTCATTAAACAGGAATTTACTGTTATTATTATTTTACGATGCATGCAACTAGCTACTTCATGTGTCTGAGCTGAATGATAACAACATTGGAATTCACAATTTTAATAGATCTTTGCATTCCCACAGCATCTTTTATCTCAGAGGACCAAAGTTCTGGAAAATATTAATTCTTGTCTATTTTGTTTGTACTAGTAAAGGCAGGAGCACATACAATGACCTAGTTATTAAAAAGAACTATGATGTAAAGCGCTAACTCCACATGCACAAAGTTTTATCTATAACAGAATCTAGGTCTCTCATCTTGGATTCCTCATTAATTGTATCAGATTGTTTCCCGTGGCTAAATATTATTTATTGGCAGTGTAAGTCAATGCTGCTGATATATTACTCTTTTGGGGAGTGTTTGTTTTTTTTTGAAAACTGCTCTCAAATTTTCTAAATGTGAATTTAAAAGTCTGTCAGTCTATGTGCCGATAACACAAAACAGATTGTAAATGTAGCAGGATGCAATCAAGTCAAACAAATCCAGTGAGAGCGCCAGAAGTCTTTATTAGGACTGCTTCTGTTCACAGGCTTTGCTAATGATGGAACAATTGTTTGTGCTGATTTGTAGCTGGCATTGATATGCCAGCAGCAACACTTTCATCTAAATTCCAGCTCCAAATTTTTTTTAATCCTGTAAATGAATTTGCTGTGTCTGCAAAGAGCAACTCCAAAGAACCTTTCTAAATAATAAGAAATGGGAATATTCAAGCAGCCTTTAATTCTAAATCCAGAGTGTTAGTTGAAATATACAGTGATTTTTCTCTTTGTCATTGGTTTGTCATCTACTGGGATGCCTGTATCTCAACAACTTGTATGAATTAATAACTAAACACAGCTTTAAAATGCTTAAATTGGCAGATGTTGAAGGGAAGTAAATGCTGAACTGCAGAAGGATATTCCAAGATTCCAAACTTATCTAACATTTTCTTCACAAAATAAAAAAATGCAAATGTGCTCTGACTGCTGTTCACATTTACTGTGGGGACCAGTTTTTTTTTTTTTAATCAAACAGCACCTGCCTCTCTATTGAGAGATGTCTGCGTGTGAGGATAAGTGCAAACAACAAAGGCTTCGACTGTGGCAGAGGCTGCATCATTTTCTTGGAACTTGCCATTATGTTTCAGGTCAGAGATTGAGGTTTGGTGCAGGGAATGGAGCTTTTAATATCAGGTGAATGGATTTTTATAAGAGGTTGGGAAGCTTTGGGTCTTAAAGAGAAAAATGGTGCTTTAAAAATAGCCACATTTCTTTTGTACTGTAATTATCAGTGCATGACCAATCATTTTTTATTCTGTCTGTGTGGGCAAAAGGAAATATCCTCTACCCATCTCTGTGGGCTGGCCATTTGAATAAGTCAAAATGTTCTCATATTAATCAGTTTATTGAGGATATATAATTTAGCTAGAAAATTGATCCTGAAACATCACTTTTAAGGGAGCATGAAAAATGATACAAATTCATCAATTTGTTTAAGAAGTCATTGCCACATGTTTGCTGCTTAAACAGGTAATGTTGAGTAAATCAGTGATTTTTTCACAATTTCTATTGAGGAAAGGTTCACATTGTGTAAGTGACAAAATGTCTGAAATAGGAATAATCAGCCTTTAAAAAATAGAATGGTAAAAATATGAAGGAATAGAACAATAACTTGAGCTGATCCCAGCTCTAACATTGATGGAGCAAACCCAGGCAAATCACTTAATTCCTCTGAGTTTCCATTTGTACATCTATAAAGTGGAAATGGTAAAATGTTCCCTTCCAGGACTCTTGTGGACAGGAAATGAGAAAATGTTTGTGATGTACTTTGCAAATGGTAAAACATTTTAAGAGCATCAGGAAGAAAAAGAGAAGCAAATGGAATGATAATAATAATTATAATGTGTAACAATTATAATGATGTTATAATATTAAATACAATAATTATTATTAATGAAAATACTAAATGCTGCCCAAAAGTGCTAGAAATTGGTAAATCCTCAGACCATGTCTTCATTATGTTCTTAACTGGAGGAAAAGGAGACATACATTCCCTATAATCCCACGTGAAAAAGTGAAATCTATTATAACTTAAGTGGATTACAGACTACATTAACACCTGTTCTTTGAAAGAAACTCTTAAATTAAAGTTACATCTTTCTGAGAACTTTTCTCAAAAGCAAAGTGTAGACTAATAGAGGATCCTATTCTTGAAATGGCTTGTTAGGGTTTCAGACAACCTTTGCCCACAAAACAGGGAGTCACATTAACTTGCTAAGGTTGTGTTTCTCTCTCATTAGATCAGTCACTCACGTGTTATGTAGGGTTACATGAAGTCACCAGTCAACGACAAGCATTCATTATTAAATGTTAGCTCCAAAATACAAAGCTTTACATTGTTCCAGGAATAAATTTTTTTTAATAGTGTCCTTTAACTGTTGCAGGAATTATGGATAGAAAACTATTGTACATTTTTGCTACTGAAACCAACATCCCAAGAAAATAAATACATTTTTAATAGTAGTTGCTCGAAATATACAACTTCCCACACTCACTCTCTGGGTAATAAGTTGTGTGCTGAGAAGGTAAGGCAGTTGGTGGTTGCTTATGAAGAATTTATAGCAGTACAGTTCATCTAGTTAGAGATGAGAGAAAGATGCAACTAGCATATATAGGTTGCCAATTATTCCTCCTCCTCTAGTAGTTGTATATTATCTGCCTAGATAAGCTAGAAATACGTTTCCCCAAATTTCTTTCCCTATATAGTCCTGGGTTAATGTTGGCTACAAGAGAAGTTTAGATGAGATTTGGGAGGGGAAATGTACCAACAGCCATTATGCTCAAAAGATCATGGTTGCTCAAGACAGGGAGAAACAGACAAAACTAGAAACTGGCAGTTTTGGTTTGTCCTCCTCCTCCTGACCCTATGTCCCTAGCTGAATGCCTGTCCAGCCAAACAATAGCAACATTAGGTTCCAGCTGAACTTTGCAGCTGAATTCAGAGGCACTAGCCACAAAGATCCAGCAACCTTCATCAGACTTCTATCCCAGTACTATTTATTATTTTTTATTTTTGTGGGTACATAGTATATGTATTTATAAGGTACATGAGATGTTTGGATACAGTCATGTCATGTGAAATGAGCACAACATGGAAAATGGGGTATCCCCCTCAAGCATTTATCCTTTGAGTTACAAACAATCCAATTACATCCTTTAAATTATTTAAAAATATACAATTACTATCGACTATAGTCACCCTGTTGTGCTATCGAATAGTGTTTTTATTCCTTCTATTTTTTTAATCCATTAACCATCCCCACCTCCCCCCTGCACTTCTCTTACATCCCCCACCCACCCCCACCAACTATCATTCCCAGCCTCTGCTAACCATCCTTCTACTCTCTATGTCCATGAGTTCAATTGTTTTGATTTTTAGATCCCACAAATAAGTGAGAACACAAAATGTTTGTCTTTCTGCGCCTGGATTACTAAACATAATGATCTCTAGTTCTATCCATGTTTTTGCAAATGACTGGATCCTAGTACTATTTCTGATTCTACTCTAGCAGTTGGATGTGCATGGCTTCCTGCAAACTAACTCTTTAACTTGCTTACCCACTCTTAGACCTGGTTGAAGTCAGGTCCACTTATCAACACAAGTCATTTGAAGGCATTTGGTATAAGGGGAAAATGGCCTTCAAAGTCTCACAAATCTATTCATCCTCTTTCCTCTTGTATGTGTATGACTTTAACCTCCTTAAGCCTCCATATCCACCTTCAAATAAATGGTAAGAAATCTTGCCTTGGTCCTAAGTGAAAAAAAAACAATTTCTTTCATGAGACTCTTAATACTAAATTAGTCTTCATGTAGATTTGAGGCTAGAATGCACTCTACCTGTATAAGCCATAAAAATCCCAAGCACAGAATTTAAAGTGACCCATGGTGGTTAGTTCATCCAAGGCAAAGGAAAAGAGAAAATACAGAAACTTTTCAAAGGAGAGCTCCTTAAACCCAGGACACAAAGTATTTCCAAATAAATTTCTAAGAAACATGAGCTTACCATAAAAATGTTTTAAATCACCCAAAGAAACAAGTCACCATTAGCAAAAGTCAGTAGAAACAATAAATAAGAGAATCTGACCTTCAAATCTGCAATTTTTGTGATATTATCTATATTTAAATTTTAAAGAATGAATTTAAATTTCTTAAAGAAGTATAAGAGATTGTCAGTATGTCAGCAGATTTGATAAAGAAATAGAACATGAAGAAATAGAAATAATAATCATTGAAAACTCAATGGACAGGATAAGCTATAGGTTACAAATGACCAAAGAGAGACCTCAAGCTTTGATCCAGAAGGCAGCACAAAGGGATAGAATATGAATAAGAGGTTAAAGGACATAAAGAACAGGGGTAGAAGTTCTAATATATATATGTAATCAATGTTTTAGTAGGAGAAACTTGAGGCAGAGAGGTGACATTCCAAGAGATAATGGTTGAGATTCTTCAGAAGTAAAAGGTAGCAATCCTCACACTCAAGAAACCCAACAAATCACATGAGCTAAAATGAGGAAATAAAAGTTTTATTTGGCAACACATGTGATGGCAATATATTTTGTAATATTTGGTTTAGGTAACAACATACTTTTTAAAATTTATTTTTTATTTTATTTTACTTTTATTATTATTGTTATTATTTTGAGATGGAGTTTTGCTCTTGTTGCCCAGGCTGGAGTGCAGTGGTGTGATCTCAGCTCACTGCAACCTCTGCCTCCCAGGTTCAAAGAGTTCTTCTGCTTCAGCCTCCCAAGTAGCTGGGATTACAGGCGTGTGCCACCATGCCCAGCAAATTCTTTGTAAATACGGGGTTTCACCACGCTGACCAGGCTGGTCTCAAACTCCTGACCTCAGGTGATCCACCTGCCTCAGCCCCCCAAAGTACTGGGATTACAGGCATGAGCCACCATGCCTAGTGGTAGCAATGTATATTAAAAGATGAAATGAAATTTTAAATTCTATGAAGTCACCAAAAAAGGACGAGGCAAATGCAAATGAGGTACTCACTCTTAAGAGATGTGCAAGTACAGGGCTGGGGCTCTCAGGAACCTGACCGTGAGGGCCTGCCTTAAATTTTGCGAACTGAGTCTCTCACTTGCCTCACTCTTGTCCTGGTCCTGGTTCTTAGAGACAAAAGTCTGCATCTGTGGTCTAATATTCAGAATTGTCTAATTAAATATATTTTTAAAATATAGTGAGCTGTTGTACGAAATTTATGCTCGTCTTTAATCTACTATGTTGTGATCCCACTGACATTTGGTATAATGAAACCATTGTAAATGTAGGTTGTTGAATTTAGCGATGTAACCACCTCAACAACCAAGACACAGAACATCTCCATCAGCCAAAAAATGTCCCTTGTAATATTTTACTATTACCCACCCCTACCCTGATCCTTGGAAACCATTGACTACTTTCTGTGATTATAATTTGGATTTGACTTTTTGCAGTTTTATGTAAATGGAATCACAGAGTATTTACATTTTGTTTTTAAATAATAAGATACGAAAAATATCTAAAACAGCAATTCTCTAAAAATGTCACATAACAGATATGGGTTATCTTTAGTTGCAAGAAGTAAAAAAAACTTACTTATTGGATATATTCATAGGGTTTATCCATTTACACTATTTTTTTTAAGTACTCGAGAGATTTTAGTAAGCAATATAAACTGTGACTCGGCTTGGCATGGTGGCTCACAACTGTAATCCTACCACTTTGGGAGGCCAACGTGGGTGGATCACCTGAAGTCCAGAGTTCGAGACCAGCCTGACCAACATGGAGAAACCCCACCTTTACTAAAAATACAAAATTAGCCAGGGGTGATGGCACATGCCTGTAATCCCAGCTACTCGGGAAGCTGAGGCAAGAGAATTGCTTGAACCCGGGAGGCAGAGGTTGCAGGGAGCCGAGATCGTGCCATTGCACTCCAGGCGAGGCAGCAAGAGTGAAACTCCATCTCAAAACAAACAAAAGAATTGTGACTCAATTAATGAAACAATATTGTATAAGACAACTTGAAACAAATTAGCAGAATTATCATTTTTTGCACTCCTAGTTAAGTTGCATTTAGCATCAGCTTTTGTCTTTATCAAAAGTTCCATCATGGATGTAGTAAGTTAAACTCTGAAGATGCTTAAAAACAAAAAGAATCTTTCACTCTACAGTATTTTTTTTTAATTTTTTTATTATACTTTAAGTTCTAGGGTACATGTGCATGACGTTTATATCACGTATAACTCCCCAAAGCAATCCCTCCCTCCTCCCCCCTCCCCATGATAGGCCCCAGTGTGTGATGTTCCCCTTCCCGAGTCCAAGTGATCTCATTGTTCAGTTCCCACCTATGAGTGAGAACATGCGGTGTTTGGTTGTCTCTTCTTGTGATAGTTTGCTAAGAATGATGGTTTCCAGCTGCATCCATGTCCCTACAAAGGATGCAAACTCATCCTTTTTGATGGCTGCATAGTATTCCATGGTGTATATGTGCCACATTTTCTTAATCCAGTCTGTCACAGATGGACATTTGGGTTGATTCCAAGTCTTTGCTATTGTGAATAGTGCCGCAATAACATACGTGTGCATGTGTCTTTGTAGTAGAGTAATTTATAATCCTTTGGGTATATACCCAGTAGTGGGATGGCTGGGTCATATGGTACATCTAGTTCTAGATCCTTGAGGAATCGCTATACTGTTTTCCATAATGGTTGAACTAGTTTACAATCCCACCAACAGTGTAAAAGTGTTCCTATTTCTCCACATCCTCTCCAACACCTGTTGTTTCCTGACTTCTTAATGATTGCCATTCTAACTGGTGTGAGATGGTATCTCATTGTGGTTTTGATTTGCATTTCTCTGATGGCCAGTGATGATGAGCATTTTTTCATGTGTCTGTTGGCTGTATGGATGTCTTCCTTTGAGAAATGTCTGTTCATATCCTTTCCCCACTTTTTGATGGGGTTGTTTGTTTTTTTCTTGTATATTTGTTTGAGTTCTTTGTAGATTCTGGATATTAGCCCTTTGTCAGATGAGTAGGTTGCAAAAATTTTCTCCCATTCTGTAGGTTGTCTGTTCACTCTGATGGTAGTTTCTTTAGCTGTGCAAAAGCTCTTTAGTTTAATTAGATCCCATGTGTCAATTTTTGCTTTTGCTGCCGTTGCTTTTGGTGTTTTAGACATGAAGTCCTTGCCCATGCCTATGTCCTGAATGGTACTACCTAGATTTTCTTCTAGGGTTTTTATGGTATTAGGTCTAACATTTAAGTCTCTAATCCATCTTGAATTAATTTTCGTATAAGGGGTAAGGAAAGGATCCAGTTTCAGCTTTCTATTTATGGCTAGCCAATTTTCCCAGCACCATTTATTAAATAGGGAATCCTTTCCCCATTTCTTGTTTCTCTCAGGTTTGTCAAAGATCAGATGGCTGTAGATGTGTGGTATTATTTCTGAGGACTCTGTTCTGTTCCATTGGTCTATATCTCTGTTGTGGTACCAGTACCATGCTGTTTTGGTTACTGTAGCCTTGTAGTATAGTTTGAAGTCAGGTAGCGTGACGCCTCCAGCTTTGTCCTTTTGACTTAGGATTGTCTTGGCAATGCGGGCTCTTTTTGATTCCATATGAACTTTAAAGCAGATTTTTCCAATTCTGTGAAGAAAGTCATTGGTAGCTTGATGGGGATGGCATTGAATCTATAAATCACCTTGGGCAGTATGGCCATTTTCACGATATTGATTCTTCCTATCCATGAGCATGGTATGTTCTTCCATTTGTTTGTGTCCTCTTTGATTTCACTGAGCAGTGGTTTGTAGTTCTCCTTGAAGAGGTCCTTTACATCTCTTGTAAGCTGGATTCCTAGGTATTTTATTCTCTTTGAAGCAATTGTGAATGGAAGTTCATTCCTGATTTGGCTCTCTGCTTGTCTGTTACTGGTGTATAAGAATGCCTGTGAGTTTTGCACATTAATTTTGTATCCTGAGACTTTGCTGAAGTTGCTTATCAGCTTAAGGAGATTTTGGGCTGAGACGATGGGGTTTTCTAAATATACAATCATGTCATCTGCAAACAGGGACAATTTGACTTCTTCTTTTCCTAACTGGATACCCTTGATTTCTTTCTCTTGCCTGATTGCCCTAGCCAGAACTTCCAACACTATGTTGAATAGGAGTGGTGAGAGAGGGCTTCCCTGTCTTGTGCCAGTTTTCAAAGGGAATTTTTCCAGTTTTTGCCCATTCAGTATGATATTAGCTGTGGGTTTGTCATAAATAGCTCTTATTATTTTGAGATACGTTCCATCAATACCGAATTTATTGAGCGTTTTTAGCATAAAGGGCTGTTGAATTTTGTCAAAAGCCTTTTCTGCATCTATTGAGATAATCATGTGGTTCTTGTCCTTGGTTCTGTTTATGTGCTGGATTACGTTTATTGATTTGCGAATGTTGAAGCAGCCTTGCATCCCAGGGATGAAGCCCACTTGATCATGGTGGATAAGCTTTTTGATGTGCTGCTGAATCCGGTTTGCCAGTATTTTATTGAGGATCTTTGCATCGATGTTCATCAGGGATATTGGTCTAAAATTCTCTTTTTTTGTTGTGTCTCTGCCAGGCTTTCGTATCAGGATGATGCTGGCCTCATAAAATGAGTTAGGGAGGATTCCCTCTTTTTCTATTGATTGGAATAGTTTCAGAAGGAATGGTACCAGCTCCTCCTTGTACCTCTGGTAGAATTCAGCTGTGAATCCATCTGGTCCTGGAATTGTTTTGGTGGGTAGGCTATTAATTGTTGCCTCAATTTCAGAGCCTGCTATTGGTCTATTCAGGGATTCAACTTCTTCCTGGTTTAGTCTTGGGAGAGTGTAAGTGTCCAGGAAATTATCCATTTCTTCTAGATTATCTAGTTGATTTGCGTAGAGGCATTTATAGTATTCATTGATGGCTGTTTGTATTTCTGTGGGGTCAGTGGTGATATCCCCTTTATCATTTTTTATTGCGTGTATTTGATTCCTCTCTCTTTTCTTCTTTATTAGTCTAGCTAGCGGTGTGTCAATTTTGTTGATCTTTTCAAAAAACCAACTCCTGGATTCATTGATTTTTTGGAGGGTTTTTTGTGTCTCTATCTCCTTCAGTTCTGCTCTGATCTTAGTTATTTCTTGCCTTCTGCTAGCTTTTGAATGTGTTTGCTCTTGCTTCTCTAGTTCTTTTAATTGTGATGTTAGAGTGTCAATTTTAGATCTTTCCTGCTTTCTCTTGTGGGCATTTAGTGCTATAAATTTCCCTCTACACACTGCTTTAAATGTGTCCCAGAGATTCTGGTATGTTGTATCTTTGTTCTCATTGGTTTCAAAGAACATCTTTATTTCTGCTTTCATTTCGTTATGTACCCAGTAGTCATTCAGGAGCAGGTTGTTCAGTTTCCATGTAGTTGAGCGGTTTTGATTGAGTTTCTTAGTCCTGAGTTCTAGTTTGATTGCACTGTGGTCTGAGAGACAGTTTGTTATAATTTCTGTTCTTGTACATTTGCTGAGGAGTGCTTTACTTCTAATTATGTGGTCAATTTTGGAATAAGTGCGATGTGGTGCTGAGAAGAATGTATATTCTGTTGATTTGGGGTGGAGAGTTCTATAGATGTCTATTAGGTCCGCTTGGTGCAGAGATGAGTTCAATTCCTGGATATCCTTGTTAACTTTCTGTCTCGTTGATCTGTGTAATGTTGACAGTGGAGTGTTGAAGTCTCCCATTATTATTGTATGGGAGTCTAAGTCTCTTTGTAGGTCTCTAAGGACTTGCTTTATGAATCTGGGTGCTCCTGTATTGGGTGCATAGATATTTAGGAGAGTTAGCTCTTCCTGTTGAATTGATCCCTTTACCATTATGTAATGGCCTTCTTTGTCTCTTTTGATCTTTGATGGTTTAAAGTCTGTTTTATCAGAGACTAGGATTGCAACCCCTGCTTTTTTTTGTTCTCCATTTGCTTGGTAGATCTTCCTCCATCCCTTTATTTTGAGCCTCTGTATGTCTCTGCATGTGAGATGGGTCTCCTGAATCCAGCAGACTGATGGGTCTTGACTCGTTATCCAGTTTGCCAGTCTGTGTCTTTTAATTGGAGCATTTAGTCCATTTACATTTAAGGTTAATATTGTTATGTGTGAACTTGATCCTGTCATTATGATATTAACTGGTTATTTTGCTCGTTAGTTGATGCAGTTTCTTCCTAGCCTCGATGGTCTTTACATTTTGGCATGTTTTTGCAATGGCTGGTACCGTTGCTCCTTTCCATGTTTAGGGCTTCCTTCAGGGTCTCTTGTAAGGCAGGCCTGGTGGTGACAAAATCTCTAAGCATTTGCTTATCTGTAAAGGATTTTATTTCTCCTTCACTGATGAAACTTAGTTTGGCTGGATATGAAATTCTGGGTTGAAAATTCTTTTCTTTAAGAACGTTGAATATTGGCCCCCACTCTCTTCTGGCTTGTAGAGTTTCTGCCGAGAGGTCTGCTGTTATTCTGATGGGCTTCCCTTTGTGGGTAACCCGACCTTTCTCTCTGGCTGCCCTTAAGATTTTTTCCTTCATTTCAACTTTGGTGAATCTGGCAATTATGTGTGTTGGAGTTGCTCTTCTGGAGAGTATCTTTGTGGCGTTCTCTGTATTTCCTGAATTTGAATGTTGGCCTGCCCTACTAGGTTGGGGAAGTTCTCCTGGATGATATCCTGAAGAGTGTTTTCCAACTTGGTTCCATTTTCCCCCTCACTTTCAGGCACCCCAATCAGACGTAGATTTGGTCTTTTTACAGAATCCCATACTTCTTGCAGGCTTTGTTCATTGCTTTTTCTTCTTTTTTCTTTTGGTTTCTCTTCTCGCTTCATTTCATTCATTTGATCCTCAATCGCTGATACTCTTTCTTCCAGTTGATCGAGTCGGTTACTGAAGCTTGTGCATTTGTCACGTATTTCTCGTGCCATGGTTTTCATCTCTGTCATTTCGTTTATGATCTTCTCTGCATTAATTAGTCTAGCTGTCAATTCTTCCACTTTTTTTTCAAGATTTTTAGTTTCTTTGCGCTGGGTACGTAATTCCTCCTTTAGCTCTGAGAGGTTTGATGGACTGAAGCCTTCTTCTCTCATCTCGTCAAAGTCATTCTCTGACCAGCTTTGATCCGTTGCTGGCGATGGGCTGCGCTCCTTTGCAGGGAGAGATGCGCTCTTATTTTTTGAATTTCCAGCTTTTCTGCCCTGCTTCTTCCCCATCTTTGTGGTTTTATCTGTCTCTGGTCTTTGATGATGGTGACGTACTGATGGGGTTTTGGTATAGGTGTCCTTCCTGTTTGATAGTTTTCCGTCTGACAGTCAGAGGGACTGTCTGTTGGTCTGTTGGAGATTGCTTGAGGTCCACTCCAGACCCTGTTCGCCTGGGTATCAGCAGCAGAGGTTGCAGAAGATAGAATATTGCTGAACAGCGAGTGTACCTGTCTGATTCTTTCTTTGGAAGTCTCCTCTCAGGGGTGACTCCACCCTGTGAGGTGTGGGGTGTCAGACTGCCCCTAGTGGGGGATGTCTCCCAGCTAGGCTACTCAGGGGTCAGGGACCCACCTGAGCAGGCAGTCTGTCCGTTCTCAGATCTCAACCTCCGCGTTAGGAGATCCACGGCTCTCCCCAAAGCTGTCAGACAGAGTCGTTCGCGTCTGCACCGGCCCCCGCTCTTTCCCCTATTAGACTGCAGCGGTGCGCTGTCCGCAGAGGTATAGTCTACAGAGACAGGCAGGCTTCCTTGAGCTGCTGTGAGCTCCACCCAGTTCGAGCTTCCCAGCGGCTTTGTTTACCTACTTAAGCCTCAGCAATGGCGGGCGCCCCTCCCCCAGCCTCGCTGCTGCCTTGCGGATCGATCGCCGCAGACTGCTGTGTTAGCAGTAAGGGAGGCTCCGTGGGCATGGGACCCTCCCGGCCAGGTGTGGGATATATTCTCCTGGTGTGCCTGTTTCCTTAAAGCGCAGTATTGGGGTGGGAGTTACCCGATTTTCCAGGTGTTGTGTGTCTCAGTTCCCCTGGCTAGGAAAACGGATTTCCTTCCCCCTTGCGCTTCCAGGTGAGGCGATGCCTCGCCCTGCTTCAGCTCTCGCTGGTCAGGCTGCAGCAGCTGACCAGCACCGACTGTCCGGCACTCCCTAGAGAGATGACCCCAGTACCTCAGTTGAAAATGCAGAAATCACCGGTCTTCTGTGTCGCTCGTGCTGGGAGTTGGAGACTGGAGCTGTTCCTATTCGGCCATCTTGCTCTGCCCCTCCCACTCTACAGTAATTAAAATCAACACCAGGGTTAGAGGTATTCAATTGAGTGACCAAATCATAAATATAATTATCTTATATCAAATGATTCCTGTGCATGGCCACTCAATACATTTCATAAGACTCAAAATGTTCCATTTGGAAGAAAGAAATAATCATACCATCACTTAATTTAAACATTTTTAAAACAAAAATTAAATATTAACTTAATTTTCTATACATCTCTGTTTTTTAATGGGAGATATCCTTTGAAGATTTTTTATAATGTGTTTTTATAAACATGCCATCCAAACAAAGAATTTTTAAAGCACACTAGAAATCAAAACAGATACCATTGCTATTTTTAATGAATCCTCTGTGACATTTTCACAAACCTTTGAGGATTTTCAAACCACAGTTTGGGAAGGAAAAATTAATGTATGTTTACAGGCCACTCATGGGTCCCTAATTACTGTGTGCCACCAAATAAATAGTCTCTTTTGTTAGTTACCTTCTTTGAAGTCTCTGTATTATTTGATGCCATTTGTCAGACCTCTCCTTCTTCCTTATCATCCTCTCTTTTTTTATTTCAAGCCAACATTGTGTTATTGCTACTCCAACCTGTCTGACTGATCTACCTCTGCTTCTTTAGAAGCTTCCCTCCTTTCTCCATGGCTTTTCTTACCACTTAGTGCTTTCTTTCATTTGCTTAATCCTCCATACTGATCCCGGGCCTGTTCTCCCAGTTCTGCTTCATCTTGCAGGCTGCATTTCCTGGGTCCCCTATTAGCTAGCTTCATTGACCAAAGGCAAGCACTAGAGGGAGAAAGGAGGCACTGACAGGAGACACTGAGGGAAGGATAAAGGATGGGAAAAGCCAGGATATTTCTCTCCCTCCCTCTCTCTGCTTTGGGTGCCATCTCTGATGTCTTGACTGGAGCTGGATGCCTCAAGTTAGCTTCACTCACATGTCTGACAATTTTTTCTAGTAGTTGGCTTGATTCTCCTCCATAGGATCTTTTGTCTTTTAGTAGGCTAGACTGGATTGCTTCACAGCATGGTAGTCTAAGGGTTTCATGAGGCAAGAGTAGAGCTGCAAGACCTCTTACCCAGATGTTCCAGAACTTACACAATGTCACATCCACCACATTCTGTTGGTCAAAGCAAGTCACAAGGCCAGGTCTTATTCAAAGGAATAGAAAAACAGACTTTGTTTATTGATGAGAAGAGCAGCAATATGACATTGCAAAAGACATGAAAACAAGGCGATGTGGTTCATTGGAAGCCATTATTGCAACAGTCTACTTCACTGAGTCCCTTAGTTACAGAAACAACACCTCTCTCCTAAACACAGTGTATACTATTCCTAATCTCTGGGTTGTTCCCCATTTGTCTCTTTTGCTCCCTTGTCACTTGTTTAACCAACTCCTTGCATTAGATTGCTTCTGATTTCCTAGTTTGACTGTAAATGTGCATCTACTTTCTTACTTTAACAGTGATAACCCTTAAATCTGTATCTGAGTTCCAGATTTAAAAGTTCGAGAGTTCTGATTTTTAGATCTAAATCCAATTATATATTTCCAAAGGCCTTAGGGTATTTCCACTTTAATTTTTTTCTTCTTCATCTCAAACCCAGCATACTCAAAACTGAATTCAGAATTCTCTCCCCTGGACAATGACCCTTCTCACTTTCTCTATACTCTAAACCAGGGGCCAGATAACTATAGTAAGCAGCCAAGTCCATCATTGCCAATTTTATTGGAACACAGTCAAGCTCATTCATTTTTGTACTGCCTATGTCTCTTTCATTCTACAATGACAGAACTGAGTACTTGCAACAGAAGCTGTGTGACCTGCAAGGTTCAAAATACATACCATCTGGCCCTTTACAGAAAAATTTCCCAACCCATTTTAAAGCTCTGATTCTTTATTTTTCTTCTCCACGTACAATTAGGGACTAAAGGTTATCAATTCAATTCACACTCTTCATTTCTAAATTATTTCCATATTCTTTTTTCTGTCTCTCCCTGTCTCCATCCTAATCTATTCTGCATATTTCAACTAAATTGACTGTTGTAAAATACCATTTTAATTCTGTCGCTCATCTACTTACAATTCCACAGTGACTTGTTTTTTTTTTTTTTTTTTTATACTTTAAGTTCTAGGGTACATGTGCATAACGTGCAGGTTTGTTACATATGTATACTTATGCCATGTTGGTGTGCTGCACCCATCAACTCCTCAGCACCCATCAATTCATCATTTATATCATGTATAACTCCCCAATGCAAGCCCTCCCTCCTCCCCCCTCCCCATGACAGGCCCCAGTGTGTGATGTTCCCCTTCCCGAGTCCAAGTGATCTCATTGTTCAGTTCCCACCTATGAGTGAGAACATGCGGTGTTTGGTTTTCTCTTCTTGTGATAGTTTGCTAACAACGATGGTTTCCAGCTGCATCCATGTCCCTACAAAGGATGCAAACTCATCCTTTTTGATGGCTGCATAGTATTCCATGGTGTATATGTGCCACATTTTCTTAATCCAGTCTGTCACAGATGGACATTTGGGTTGATTCCAAGTCTTTGCTATTGTGAATAGTGCCGCAATAAACATACGTGTGCATGTGTCTTTGTAGTAGAGTAATTTATAATCCTTTGGGTATATACCCAGTAGTGGGATGGCTGGGTCATATGGTACATCTAGTTCTAGATCCTTGAGGAATTGCCATACTGTTTTCCACAATGGTTGAACTAGTTTACAATCCCACCAACAGTGTAAAAGTGTTCCTATTTCTCCACATCCTCTCCAACACCTGTTGTTTCCTGACTTCTTAATGATTGCCATTCTAACTGGTGTGAGATGGTATCTCATTGTGGTTTTGATTTGCATTTCTCTGATGGCCAGTGATGATGAGCATTTTTTCATGTGTCTGTTGGCGGTATGGATGTCTTCTTTTGAGAAATGTCTGTTCATATCCTTTGCCCACTTTTTGATGGGGTTGTTTGTTTTTTTCTTGTAATTTGTTTGAGTTCTTTGTAGATTCTGGATATTAGCCCTTTGTCAGATGAGTAGATTGCAAAAATTTTCTCCCATTCTGTAGGTTGCCTGTTCACTCTGATGGCAGTTTCTTTAGCTGTGCAAAAGCTCTTTAGTTTAATTACATCCCATTTGTCAATTTTTGCTTTTGCTGCCATTGCTTTTGGTGTTTTAGACATGAAGTCCTTGCCCATGCCTATGTCCTGAATGGTACTACCTAGATTTTCTTCTAGGGTTTTTATGGTATTAGGTCTAACATTTAAGTCTCTAATCCATCTTGAATTAATCTTCGTATAAGGGGTAAGGAAAGGATCCAGTTTCAGCTTTCTACTTATGGCTAGCCAATTTTCCCAGCACCATTTATTAAATAGGGAATCCTTTCCCCATTTCTTGTTTCTCTCAGGTTTGTCAAAGATCAGATGGCTGTAGGTGTGATGTATTATTTCTGAGGACTCTGTTCTGTTCCATTGGTCTATATCTCTGTTGTGGTACCAGTACCATGCTGTTTTGGTTACTGTAGCCTTGTAGTATAGTTTGAAGTCAGGTAGCGTGACGCCTCCAGCTTTGTCCTTTTGACTTAGGATTGTCTTGGCAATGCGGGCTCTTTTTGTTCCATATGAACTTTAAAGCAGTTTTTTCCAATTCTGTGAAGAAAGTCATTGGTAGCTTGATGGGGATGGCATTGAATCTATAAATAATCTTGGGCAGTATGGCCATTTCACGATATTGATTCTTCCTATCCATGAGCATGGTATGTTCTTCCATTTGTTTGTGTCCTCTTTGATTTCACTGAGCAGTGGTTTGTAGTTCTCCTTGAAGAGGTCCTTTACGTCCCTTGTAAGCTGGATTCCTAGGTATTTTATTCTCTTTGAAGCAATTGTGAATGGAAGTTCATTCCTGATTTGGCTCTCTGCTTGTCTGTTACTGGTGTATAAGAATGCTTGTGATTTTTGCACATTAATTTTGTATCCTGAGACTTTGCTGAAGTTGCTTATCAGCTTAAGGAGATTTTGGGCTGAGACGATGGGGTTTTCTAAATATACAATCATGTCATCTGCAAACAGGGACAATTTGACTTCTTCTTTTCCTAACTGAATATCCTTGATTCTTTCTCTTGCCTGATTGCCCTAGCCAGAACTTCCAACACTATGTTGAATAGGAGTGGTAAGAGAGGGCATCCCTGTCTTGTGCCAGTTTTCAAAGGGAATTTTTCCAGTTTGTGCCCATTCAGTATGATATTAGCTGTGGGTTTGTCATAAATAGCTCTTATTATTTTGAGGTACGTTCCATCAATACCGAATTTATGGAGCATTTTTAGCATGAAGGGCTGTTGAATTTTGTCAAAAGCCTTTTCTGCATCCATTGAGATAATCATGTGGTTCTTGTCTTTGGTTCTGTTTATATGCTGGATTACGTTTATTGATTTGCGAATGTTGAACCAGCCTTGCATCCCAGGGATGAAGCCCACATCACTGATTATTGCAAACTCAGCATCCTTCAACCAACTCACCTCAATTTACCCAACAAAATCTAATTTGCACTTTTCCCAAGCCATCTTCTCCAATCAGGTGCATCTTCTCTTTCTTCCCTTACTTGATTTCAGAACCTCTGAATGCAGAAATTCTGTTTCATCGCTTATAGCTCTAGCACAAGGCACAGTGGCTGGCATATGGTAAACAGGGAATACTACTGATTTTTTTTTTCTTCTTCTGTCACTTTATTTATATGCTGCCCCTACTTAGTACATTCTTTCCTTGCTTTCCTATCTATCCAACCATTTCTATTGTGTCTAGTCTCATATTTTCTCTAAACTGTTCTAAGCTTAATGATCAATTTTTTATTCAAATTCCTGACAGTAAAAATTTATATCATCCATCTCTTCACTGCCTCAATGCACAGGGAGATATAGAATTAGCCCAATATTGATTCTTGAGCCAATCAGAACCTGCCATCTATTTATGCACAATTTCTAACATCCTTTCACATACCTCACACTATCCTTTGAGGTATTTATTCTTTGGGATTTGTCCAAAGTTATGAGGCTTCATAACTAATAGGAGCCAACATGACAATCTAGATTCTAAATTTACACATTCTATATTCAAGATTCTAAATTTATAAGGCTTTCTAGGAAATTTCAGATGAGTTGTATGATAGAAGGTTTTATTCTACAATCTTTTTGTAAATTTGATACACAATATTTCAGATGTGGCAAGAAGAAAGAGTTGAGAGAAGTATATGAAAGCACTTATTCACAGGTTATTACTCAGAAGAGAAAAAGTTCACTTACACAGAATCTAAAACTTACAACCTGCATTTTCAATATTTGTGAACAAAATTCTGCAACAATACAGATATCCCTGGAAACCAGCTCTTATGACAGTTGTGTGTTGGAGCAATTTCCTACCAGCTTAACGGGACAGATTGTTAAATATTCAGGAATTTTACAAACCAAGTGTCAAACCATTGGCAACTTGAAATCACCCATCATATGGGTATTTTCATCAAAATTGGCAAATGCTGTAAATCAAGGGTTTTTTTTTCTTGAGAGTTTTCCAGCACATCACTGATATATCTATATCCATAGCCATAGCCATATCTATATATATCTATATCTATATATAGATATGGATATAAATATACACAAAATATGAGGAAGAGAGAGAGAGAGCACAATTATAGTCACAAGAGGAATAATAATTGATAAAAACACACATTAGTGTAGACTTTACTGCGTTCCAGGCCATGTTCTAAGCACTTAGCATATATTCAGTGGTGTGCTACAGCCAGCTAGTGCTAGCTTACAAAAGCCAATGATGCACCTCTCTTTCCCAACTCCAAGTTCAGTGGCCTCACATTGGTAGCTTGAAATCAGCCATAGTGGGAGTATTTACACAACAGAAATCAGTAAGTACTGTAAATCAGGAATTTTTATGCAGATAGCCAGTTGTTAAACATTCACCAGCACATCACTGTTCTTAAGCCAGACTTTTATAAGACAGCATATTCACTTTTGGCCTCCTAATACAGTATTCAGTATAGTTTGATAAACAAGAAACCTGTGCCTAAGCAGAGGAAAGGGAAGAAAACATATGAGATTATAAAAAGTAAGTGAAGACTTTGAGTTTGGTACAACTAGTCTGTGATAATAGAAGGGCTAGGAAATAAACACATTACCTTCTTTCTACCATATTAGCTTCTGGGAAAGGTTGGCACTATGTTCTTCCATCATGCTGGCTGTCTTAGTACATTTTGTGCTACTATAACAGAATACCTAAGACTGGGTAATTTACCATGAACAGAAAAGTATTGGCTCACAGTTCTGGAGGGCTGGAAGTCCAAGATTGAGGGTCTGGCATCTTGCAAGGGTGTTCTTGCTGACTCATCCCATGGTGGAGGGCAGAACTGCAAGAGAAGAAAAGAGAAGGAGAGGGAGAAGGAGAGATAAAGGAAGAAAGAGAGAGAGAAAGAGAAGGGGGCCTAACTTACCTGTTTATAATAAACCCACTTCCAAGACAATACCGTTAATGTACTCATGAGGGTCAGAGACCTCATTGCCTAGTCACCTCTTAAACGTCTCACCTCTTGACACTATTACAATGGCAATTAAACTTCAACATGAGTTTTAGAGGAGATAGATATTCAAGCCATGACACTGGCCCTCCCCATGAAAACCAGAATTGTGAATAGTTCAATCATTTGACTTCGGTTTCTTGAGAACCACTGACTCTTTTGATCAGATAACAAATACCTTCTGCCATCAAAACTTCCTAAACCCAGCACTTTGAATTTGGTCAAGTTCAAAGTGCAAATAAAGTAGAGGAAAAGGTAGGACAGAGATAAGGGGAGGAGAGAACCAGAGTAAGGAAAGAAATTAAGAATGGCACCTAGAATAGGATGAGTTTCTAAAGTTTAGTTTTCACTATAACTAGGGCTTCCTTGATGTTTTGAAATCAAAAGTGATGCCTGCATTTGCCACTCTTCCTTCCATCCCCAGCAATTCTCAGTATGTCTATGAGAGAAATCTGGGCCAGTGCATGCAAGGACAATTATGATAAGCTTATTCTGTCATATTTTTGCAAAAGGAGAAAACTTCTACATGCCTGGGCCTCAGAAATAATAGTTAATTTTCAATTCAAGTTTATGTTTCCTTTAGGGGAAGAGCTGTCCAATGGATTAGATAATGTTCAAAATTTCCTAGCAGAAATAAAAATCCAAGAAATTAAAGAAGGAAAATGAAAACAATTACAAATGGTAAGTTATCTGCCATGAACAACAACTGATGGGTCTTGAGAGTAGGAGAGGGAGGTGTACAACTTAATTAGGAAGTGTCCTCCCAGAATACCAATGGTTTCCCAGCTGTTCTGCTTAGTTTGCCACAGACCATTGTCTTTCTTCATAAATCTAAATTAGCATCTGCAGCCACTCTCCTAGAAATGAAGATTTTAGCTCAGGGCTTCATTTTGAACACCCATTGGTCATGAATTAAATTTGAATCATGAATGGAGTATTATTTAAAGGTTGATGATCTTCATGCAGCATCACTTTAGTAATGAAACTAAAACCCCCTAAACTAAATTCTGCTTTATAGCCAAGAGTGCCATGGTTAGGTTCCAGTTTAATAAAATTGTCTTGCTTTTGTAACTTTAAGTGCCTTCCTTCTCTCCCACCCCTCAAGAGCATTTTTGTTTTCAACATGCTATTGTAATGTATACAACATTGAGAATGAAGTGATTAAACAATAAAACCTTGAGCTAATTTGCAGGTGGGGGTGGATAATAGAGTCCCATGGGAAGTGCCATGGTCCTTCCCAAATTGAGGGAAGAAAGGTAGAGTCTCTTTTCATCTCTAACTTCAAAAAAGACCAACTCTTTTGTCTCCAAGGGGATTTTAAGCCTCCATTCCAAAGGGAACACTGATTCCACTGAGAAGATTCAGGGTCCAGTGTGATCACAAAACTTAACTTCTTTGTTATGCTTGTGAAAGCCAGAAGTAGAGTGTGTTAGTCTGTTCTTTCACTGGTATAAAGAAAACCTGAGGCTGGATAATTTATCAGAAAAGAGGTTTAATTGGCTCACAGTTCTGCAGGCTGCACAGGAAGCATGGCTAGTGAGGCCTCAGAAAACTTACAATCATGGTGGAAGGCAAAGGGGAAGCAAGTATGTCTTCACGTGGCCAGAGCAGGAGAAAGAGATGCGGGAAAGGTGCTACACACATTTAAACAAATAGATCTCGTGAGAACTCACTCAATATCATGAGAACAGCAGCAAGAGGGAAGATATTAAACCATTAGAAACTGCACCCATGATCTAATCACCTCCCACTAGGCCCTACTTCCAACACTGGGGATTACAATTTGACATGAGGTTTGGGCAGGAACACAGATCCAAACCGTAACACAAGAGTTATGCGTGGAAGGGTGTGGTTGGGAAAGGGCAGGTAATCTTATTGTTAGACAGACACAAATCTGCAGAGCCCAGAGATGGTGCAGACCTTTTATGTTTCAGTCTATAAGCATTGGCCCTATGGAAGAGCCAAGGCACTTTCTTGTTGTGCTGAGTCCCAGAAAGAGGCTATACATCCTACAGACTTTTCAGCTACAGTTGGGCATCTAGAATGTGATATTTCTGATTTATTACTATGCTCTTGAGGGGTGGGAGAGAAGGAAGGGTACCTATAAAAAGAAAAATCCCACCCCGTCAACCTAGGGAAGAATCAGAATTAGCTAGAGGAGTCAAAGGGGACTTAACAGAACAAGGTTCTACTTCATTTTTGTTTCTCCTCACCACTGGAAAATATAGACCACTCAAGTCTCATTAATGCACAAGTCAAAGGTAATGGTGCTGAAACAAGAAGCAAGCATCTCAGCTCAGGGTAGAACTTGAGCTAAGAACAATGGGGCAGACAAACAGAGTGTTCACCTGGCAAATGTATGCCAACCTTCCACATGGTCTTGAGATGTGAGGCCAGCACAGGTAACTTAAATGTCCACCTGAACAATTCCAGCATCTTCCATATTGGGTATTAACAAGATCAGCTTTTCCTCTAATATCTGATAGTATCTAATATTCTAAAAGTACAGAATTCATCACTGGACGACATGGATACACTCTGGAAAATGCATCACTGAGCAATTTTGTCATCGTGCAAACCTATTAAAGGAACCTAGATGGTTAAGCCTACTACACACATAGGCTATATGGTATAGCCTAGTGCTCCTAGGCTACAAACCTCTGCAGCATGTTACTGTACTGAGTACTGTAGGCAATTTTAACACAATGGTAAGTATTTGTGCATCTAAACATAGAAAAGGTACAGTAAAATTATAGTACAAAAGATAAACGATAGTGCACCTATATGGGACATTTACCATGAATGGAGCTTACAGTACTGAAAATTATTCTGGGTGAGTCAGTAAGTGAGTGATGAGTGAATACAAAGGTCTAGGACATTAATTACTATACAGTTCTATAGACTTTATAAACACTGAACACTTAGGCTACACTAAATTTATTTCAAAATTTCTTCAATAATAATCTTAGCTTATTGTAACTTTTTTACTACATAAACATTTTTCCAACTTTTTGACTCTCTTTAAATAATATAGCTTAAAACACATTGTAGAGCTATACAGAAATATTTTTTAATCCTTAGAATCTTTTTTTTTACTTTCTGAAATTTTTGTGTTAAAAACTAGAACATAAACACCCATATTAGCCTAGGCCTACAGAATAATCAACATCTCTGTTTTCTATCTCCATATCTTGTGCCACTGGAAAGTCTTCACAAGTAATAAACACTCATAGAGCTGTCACCTCCTATGACAACAATGTCTTCTCTGGAATACCTCCTGAAGAATCTGGCTGAGGCTCTTCTTGAGGAGGTATCACTCTTTTCAAAAACATGTTCATGATGGTTTGCTTGGTTTGTTTCTTGTTTTCATTACAGATTTGCTTGGAAGCAGAAAATACACCATGAACATTCCTCTCCATAAATGAAAATCTTTCAGTGTTAAGGTCCATGTTTTCAAACTTTTTAAGGAGCGTTTAAGCTCTGCAAAAGCTTCTGCTAAACTCTTTGCTGTGAATTTTCTTGGAGGTCCTTCTTTTTCTTCTCCTTCAGTTTCCTTTTCTCTTGCCTCTTCTTCAGCTATGCATTTCTGTTCCAGTTTCAATTCATTAATCAGTTCCTCAAGAACCACCTGCAGGAACTCCTCGATAGCATCCTTATCCACATCCAGGTGAAAGTTGTTTGCCATCTCACCACAGACTTGTTAATTTTTGCAACCTCATCCTTAACAATTTATTTGAAATCATAGGCAAACCTCTTGTCTTCTTCCAGATACCATGCATACACTTTTTGGTAACATCACCTGAAGCCCAAGCAAGGTTCCTGATGCAGTCACAGGTGTTGTAATCCTTCCATCGGTATTTTCTCAGTGTCTAGTTGCAGCAATAGCCTGGGCAAATGTCTTCCTTAAGTAGAAGACCTTAAAGCTCTTATAACTCCAACATCACAAACTTTTTGTTTTGGTTGTGATCATCAAGGTGCTGAGAGGGATATGCTTCTGTGTCTGGTCTTCAATTCAGGCCAGTAGAAGTTTCTTTCTCCGTATCTGGAGATATGTGTTCTTGAATTTGTGTTAGTTTTGTTGCCTTTAATGAAGCAGATACTTTAACACCTTCCATCATTTTGTTCTCGTCCTTCAATATGGTAGCCACTGTGAGAAACACAGGTTATCAGAGCAGAAATAGCAGCCCTATGAAGAAAGAGGAATGATGAAAAAGAAAGAAAGGAAGGAGAGAAATGTGAAGAGGGGAGGAAAAAAAGGAGGAGGAAGAGGAAAAGCTGTCTACCCATCCCTTGTTATAATTGGATGTCAATCTTAACCTTAATATCTCCTAAAAAAGCTTCCAAGGGTTAAGATCCACATGGTTCTTTTTACTCTCCAGTAATAATTGCTTTACAAATTTTAAGTAATATTATTATCATCATCACCAATCTTAGCTAGAAAGTTTTCTTATAAACTCATATATAAAGCTGGGGAAGCTTCAGAATAAACAGCACAGTGAAGTACAAAGTTGAGGTTAAAAAAGCAAGCAACAAACACTAGCTTTCTTTACAGTCCTCATCATCTTTCTCCCTGATGCGCTGTGTAGCTAAGTAGTAAGCTTACATTAAAAACGGGATTGTAGAGTGAGTTTGCCTGAGAATGCCTCTCCAAGACCAGCCTAGGAAGCGCAAATCCCTCCCATTTTGTCCTCAGTTCAACTCCCAAGATTCGCAGCCTCTGCGTGTGAGTCACATTGCAATTGCCTACGATATGCATCTGCACGGATTCCTTCTGCTTCAGCAGGGAGTTTCAAGCTCCTGCCTGCCTATAATGAAGAAGAAAATTAGTGCGACAATGTGTCCGGATGCTGAAAAGCTGGCAGCCAGCAAAACAGTAGTGCATTTGGCTAATTTTCTTTTCCAGGGCTTTTTACTGTAAAGAAAATTGGCCTCCATGGATTAAAAAAATTTCAACATTTGCATCCCTTTCTTGAATCCGATCTCTTTGTTTCCATTTTAATATGTCGTGGGAAGTTTCCTGTGAAAATGTAAACAAGCTTTGTGTTTATTTTAATCACTTTTTCCTCCTGTTTTCGAGCTGTAGACAACCCCGGCCCTTACTCAAATTCTGGTGGTTAGAGTAGAACACAACCAAGTTGTAACCCAAGCCTGTCCTTTTGTAAGAGGAAGTGGTGGGATAAATAAAAGGAAGGCATTTCCTAAAGTAGCTGAGAGTCCTATTAACTGGCTAAAGATCTAACTCCTCAATGAAGAATTAGTCAACTGAACTAGTTGAACAAAACCTTTGAGGTGAGTAATTCACAGCTTTGGAACCTAAATACCCACCCAAGAAGGAATCTTCTCTTTTCCTGTTAATCCTGAATATTGTATCTCTACTTTGCTTCTGGAATCACCTTGAAAGTGTTGCCATCTTCAGTGTTTCTACTCCCTCTCATCTGATTTATTAAGCCACTATAGTCTAGCTTCTATTCTTTCTACCTTACTGAAATTTACAGACAGATATCAACAATGATTTACTTTTTGTATAAGTAATACATTATGATCAATACAGTGAATGTTTCTACTACCTATTTTACTGGATTTCTCTGTTCTATTTGAAGATGTAAACCACTCTCTCCTTTGAGAATTTTGTCTTCTTTTGTTTTCTGTGGCATCATGCTCTTCTGATTCCTTTTCTACATTGCAGATCATCAATCCTTAGTCTTCTTCACTGAATTCTCTTTTATTGTCCTCTTAAAATAGAAGTTATATTTTACAATCTCATTCATTCTCATCTTTTCAATATCACCTCTATATAATTTTCCCATTTATATGTCTAGCCTAGACTTCCTTCCTAAATCCTTACATCTTGATCTGCACTCTTTGATTCTAGCAGTGCTATTGTGAACAATTCCAAACCACCTCCTGCTGCCAAAATCTCACCTCAAGTGTCTGCTTCTCTTGTCTTTTCCTGTTGCAACTCAAGGCCTTTTATAATGTCATAGAAGCATTTTTGCCCACTTAAACAAGAGCAGCTCACAAGAGGGAAGTCAGAAGACAAATGTTTCAGACTCCCACCTTTCAGATGGGTAATTCTTGCAGGCTTTCTTTGTTTTTCTCAAAAGTCCCATGTTGCCTAGAGCACTGACCTCAATAAAGTATCCTTACACTGGCTCTTCTTTTTTCCCTATCTCACTTTCCCTCTGTGACCACTCAGGTTTTGTGAGATCACTTGCCAAACAAACTACCTATGGCCAAATTCCTTTTTTTAATATATTTTATTTTTTAGACCACTTTTACTTTCACATCAAAATGAAACAGAAGATACAGAGAACTCCCATATACTGCTTGTCCTCACATATGCAGTCTCCCCCATTATCAACATCCTGCCCCACAGTTGAACATTTGTTACAATCCGTGAACCTACATTAAAACATCACTGTCACCCAAGGCCTATCATTTACACTAGGATTCACTCCTGGTGATGTATATTATTATAGGTTAAGACAAATTTATAATGACATGTGTCTACCATTATAGTGTCATACAGAGTTTTTCACTGCCCTGAAAATCCTCTGTGCTCCTCCACCTATTCATCTCTTCCTCCCCGTAACCCTTGGCAACCAGTCATCTTTTTACTGTCTTCATAATTTTGACTTTTTCAGAACGTCATATAGTTGAAGTCCTGTAGTATACAGCCTTTTCAGATTGGCTTCTTTCCTCATAATATGCGTCGTAAGTTTCCCTCATGTCTTTTCATAGCTTGATAGCTCATTTCTCTTTGGTGTTGAATAGTACGTCAATGTCTACATATACCACAGTTTATCCACTCACCTACTGAAGGATATCTTACTTGCTTCCAAGTTTGGGTAATTATGAATAATCAGGCCACAAAAATCTGCGTGCCCCTCATGTGTTTCCCCCATGCTGTCCTCGTGATAGTGAGGGAGTTCTCACAACAGCTGATGGTTTTAAGTTTGACACTTCCACTCTCTTTCTCTGTCTCTCTCCTGCTGCCATGTAAGAAGTGCCTTGCTTCCCTTTTGCCTTCTACCATGATTGTAGGTCTCCTGAGGCCTCCCCAGCCATGCTGAACTATGAATCAATTAAACCTCTTTTGTTTATAAATTACCCCGTCTCGGGTAGTTTCTTTATAGCAGTGTGAAAATGAACTAATGCAAATGCCAAGGATAATTGCTGGATCATACGCATGCTAAGAGTATATTTAGTTTTTTTTTTTAAATAAAATTGAGACAGGGTCTCACCATGTTGCCCAGTCTGGTCTCAAACTCCTTGGTTCAAGTAATCCTCCCCCCTTGGCCTCCCAAGGTGCTGGGATTACATGCATGAGTCACAGTGCCTGGCCTATTTACTTTTATAAAAAACTGCCAAACTGTCTTCCAAAGTGGCTGTATTACTTTGCACTCCCACCAGCAATAAATGAGCATTCCTGGTGCTCCACATTCTCACAAGCATGTGATGTTGTCAGTGTTTTTGATTTTTGGTTATTCTCATTGATGTGTAGTGCCATGTCATTGTCGCTTTAATTTGCGTTTCCTGGATGAGGCGGAGTATCTTTCCTGGATGAGGTGGAGTATCTTTTTATTGTTTATTTGCCGTCTATATATCTTATTTGGTGAAGTATCTGTTGGAGTTTTGGGCCCATTTTTTAATGGTACCCAAGTTCTTACTTTAGGCATTGCTTTAAGGGAAACCAAAAGATAATTGGTACCAGCAATGATCCTGCAAAGCAGAAGAATGAGATCCTATCACTAGATTGTTTGCATTCAGATGATACCAATAATTGAATGACTGGTGGTAAACAGGATGGTAATAAGACCTAACATGCAGTACCATTCAATTATTAAGCCCAGCCTGTCCAATATGGTGAAACCCCGTCTCTACTAAAAATGCAAACATTAGCAGGGCACGATGGCACACCCCTCTAATCCCAGCTACTCGGGAGGCTGAGGTGGAGAACTGCTTGAATCTGGGAGGTGGAGGCTGCAGTGAGCTGAGATCATGCCACTGCATTCTAGCCTGGGCAACAGAGCAAGACCCCATCTCAAAAACAACAACAACAGCAACAACAACACACAACTCTCATCTGTAGTGGATGTGATAAAATACAGAGGAAAAGAAAGGTACTACTTTCATTGATATTGGGCAATAGTAATTATAAGGATTATGGAATTCACTGGCTTTCATTAAATGCCTTAAAGGTCTTGAACAAATATGAGTATGAAATAAAAATAATATGCTGGGTTCAGCTATCTCCTGTGAGGTGCACCCTGTGAAGATCAGAAGGCCTCCATGGATGGGTAAAAAGAGACCTTCAACTCCTATAATCAAAGAGTAGTTCTATGCTGAAAGTCAGGTCAAATATTGAAACCGTCTGAAGAGACTGAATGTGCAGCCTTGAAAAATCTTCAAAGCTGAAGACACAGCCATAATAGGAGAGTAGTAGAATCCTAAAACTTGATATGGGGATATTTGTAGATTCATTTAAAAAGATTGAGCCCTAAGTTCTCCTGGATCCTCCAGACTGGTATAAGCAGCTACTGTCCCTGCCAGAGAGGAGTCCTTCTTACCTGAAGATACTGTCCAGATCTCACCTGAAGCAGATGCCTAGCAAGATGATGTTTCTTCCTCAATACCCACCATTGCCTTTCCTTATAGTTTCCAAACCAATAATTAAAGTCACATTTCAGGGTACACTAAGTGGGGAAATACAAGCCCTCTTCCAGAAAGAAATAGCTGATTCACATTTTGTATTACTGGCTTATATGTTCTGGCAGAAATTGGTAAAATATGTGTGGGAGTGGATTTTCAGGGTTAAGTTGGGCAGACAGTATATAAATCTGAATAAAGGAGAGGTTGTTGACATTGGAGTACTCTTTCATGACTCAGGATTTAATGCCTTGGCAAGAACACCTGGACCCAGTCCTAATACAGAACTGGGATCCCTCTTTGAAACTTAGTCACATTTATGGCCCATAGTAATAATGGTGGAGATGCTGGAACTGTGTTGGCAGAGTGCTGGAGAAAGATTTAGAAGTGGGAGAAAAACTGACACTGTGTTCTTCGGAAGAGCCCAGAAGATACGCCTTTACTAACAAAATAAAGTATAAACTTGTGTGGGAGAGTAGCCAGTTTTATCTTTGAAAATTTCAATGGCAGCTCTTCTCTGTAGGACAGAGTAGATAGAAGGAAATTATATCATGATGGAACTCATTTCCTCTCTATCAATGGCAATGTAGAATTCCAAAACATCAGACACAGGTTGCAATACTTAACAGTTACAGGCAAGGTGGAAATAATAACCATAATCGGCAGCAAATCTAGAATGACAATCAGGAGTCAATCAAGAGTGAGGTAGATGGGCAGCTGACTACAGACAAAAATCAACTGCTGGTGAACAGAAGGCTGATTTCAGCTGCTACAGTGGAAAATCACAATTATTCATCAAGCTTCAAGCTTTAAGATCTGATCCAATTCTCAAAAAGAGAGTCATTAAAGAGGATAATGTTCACTGCCAAGGAAAGATCCCTAAAGGTCCCCTTAAAGAAGGTATATTGTATATACTGCTACAGCAAATATATACAATAAACATGCTCCAAATTTATTATCTGAAGAAACTGTGACCACTTACCAGACTAAGTTATGCACTGGGGAAAGAGGAGGACTCTGACCTTTCAAGGACTATTAGATATGTTTCTAAGCTGACAAAAATACAAGGAGACATGCTATGTCATCATACCCCACTACCTCAATTAGAGTGGGGCTTTTGAAGGGCAGATGAATCCTCTCCAAAGACTATCTCACAATGAGTTTGTATACCCATTCTGTTATTTCCCCTGTGCCTGAGTGTACAATTGGGATGAATATGATTAGCAGCTAATGAACACTCACTCACATGGTTCCTTGAGCTGTGCAATAAGAGCAATTATTATATGAAAGGCCAAGGATAAGGCTTTGAAGTTACCCATACCCACTTAAGATAGTAAATCGGAATACCATGTTCCATGAAAATCCAAGCTTAATGCTACAATCAAGATGTGAAGGCACAGGTATTGTGGTCATCACCATATCATTGTCTGGTTGACATCAATATAGATGATAGCTGACTACCATGAAATTACCAAATGAGAGCCACAGTTGCATGTCTGTATCAGATGTCATATGTTGACTAGAACTGATCAACATCACTTGTTGATCAGGCAGTGGCAGCTGGTATGTAGCTATTAATCTGGTTAATGTGTTCTTTTCAATCCTCATCAATAATGAAGATAAAAGAAATTCACATTTATGTGGAAAGGACAGCAATGCACATTCACTGCCTTGTCCCTGAGCTATGTTATTTATCCTGTTCTCTGTAAAAATGTAGTAAAAAGGAAACTAGATCGTCTTGACATTCTAGAGAAAATTATGCTGGTCTACTATATTGATGAAATTATAATGAACAGGAAATGGTGAGTAGTTCTGTTACCATTATCAAATCATATATTCCAATGAGTCAGAGATAAAAGCTACAAAGATTGAGGGGCTGCCACATACTTTGAAGATTTTTAGGAATCCAATGACCTGGCACATATTTGAACATGTTCTCACGTACTCCAAAAAAAAAGACAAGTTATTGCACCTTGCAACCTTGCAACTAAGAAAAAGACACATTTAGTCGTGCAACAGATGCTCTCAGTGTTTTGCATAGAACATCTTATCAATTTCCATTTCTTTGCTTATAGGTCTAACTTCTAATTGCCAGCACTGCAATTTTTGCTTGAAGGCTCCCTTTCTGACCACCAGACTACGGAGAAGGCCAGAAATACCCAATAATTAATTCCAGCCAAGATTAATCCTCAATTAGTGACTAATAACAGTTGGTGGATACTCCCTCAGCCCTAAGATGGGACAAGTTGTGAGTACTGCATTTCACAAAGTCTACAAGAGTTCCTGAGAAGGATTAAGCTCTAGTTGCCCTCAGTGATAACTTGCTTGGAAATCTTATCTTTATGAGATGCAACTCACACAGTGCTTAGAGAGGAATTTATAGTTGTAAACACCTATACCTAAAAAAGAAGAAAGATCTCAAATCAATAATCTGAAACTCTTCCATATGAAACTAAAATTTAAAAAAGAGCAAATTAAACCCAAAACCAGAAAAGAGAAGGAAATAATGATAATTAGAACATAAATAAATAAAATAGAGCGTAGAAAAACAACACAATCAACAAAACCATAGCTTGGTTCTTTGAAAAGATCAAT
The DNA here is from genome assembly GCF_009764315.1 of Trachypithecus francoisi. Lineage (NCBI taxonomy): Eukaryota > Metazoa > Chordata > Mammalia > Primates > Cercopithecidae > Trachypithecus > Trachypithecus francoisi. Next base: position 101,532,019 of record NW_022681454.1, read on the forward strand.
AAAATCGAAAAATCTTTAGCTAAAAAAAGAAAAAAGAGAATTACTAAAATAGGGAATGAAAGACGAAACGTAACTATGGACCATAGAGAAATTAAAAGTAATCTAAGGAAATACAATGAACAAATGTATACCAACAAATTAGATAACTTTTAAAAAATCTACAACTTCTTAGAAGGACACAAATTCAGGTATATGCCTGGTGGCTCATGCCTCTAATCTCAGTACTTTGGGAGGCAAAGGTAGATGGATCACTTGAGCTCAGGAATTCAAGTCCAGCCTAGGCAACATGGCTGTCTGTCTCTATACAAAATACAAAAATTAGCCAGCCATGGTGGTTGCATGCCTGTCATCCCAATTACTCAGGAGGCTGAGGTGGGAGGATCACTTGAGCCTTGGAGGTCAAGGCTTCAGTAAGTCAAGATCACACCACATACTCTCCAGTCTGGGGGATAGAATGAGACCCTGTTTCAAAAAAAAAAAAAAAAGATACAAATGACTGAAATTGCATCAAGAAATAGATTGAACAGACTTATAATAAGTACAAAAATATTGATTAGAAATTTGGGAACTTCCCTCCATGAACAGCCCAGATGCAAGCCTTGGCAATGTGGCAAAACCTCATCTCTACAAAAAAAAAAAAAAAAAAAAAAAAATCAGCTGGGTGTGGTGGCATGTGCTTGTAGTCCCAGCTGCTTGGGAGGCTGAGGTGGGAGGATTACCTGAGCCAAGAAAGGTCAAGGCTGTGTGATCAGGTCACTGCACTCCAGTCTGGGCGACAGAGTGGATACTCTGTCTCAAAAAAAAGAAAAGCCTAGATTCAGATGGCCTCACTGGTGAATTCTACCAAATATTTAAGGAAAAATTAACACAAATCCTTTACAAATCTTCTAATATAAAAGAAAGGAGCATTTTTCATCTCATTCTATGAGGCTAATTTTACCTTAATACCAAAACTAGACAAAGACAATAAACCTATGAATAAAGACATAAAAATTCTCTATAAAATACTAGCAAACCAATAATAGAAACATTAAAAGAAATTACAGACCAGGAACAAATAATATTTATTCCAGGAATGCAAGGTTGTTTTGATACACAAAAAATCAATTAATGTAATATACAATATTAATAGAACAAAAGACAAAATCATATGATCATCTCAATAGATGCAGAAAATGCATCTGACAAAACTCTAATACTCTTTCATGATGAAAAAGAAATATTCAATAAACTAGGAATAGAAGGGAACTTCCTCAATCTGATAAAGAGCATCTATGAAAAACTTCATCTAACATTATATTTCATGGTAAGACACTAAACTTTTTCTCCTCAAGATCAGGAACAAGACAAGGATGCCAGTTTTTGCCTCTTCTACTCAACATTGTATTGGAGGTTCCAGCCGAGGCAATTAGGCCAGAAAAAAAAAAAATGTATACAAATTGGAAAAAAAGAAGTAAAACTACCTCTACTTTGGGGTAATATGATTCTGTATATAGAAAATCATAAGGAATTTTAAAACTAGCAGAAATAAAGTTGAAGATTATATGGTGTAAGGTCAGTGTGCAAAATCAATTGTAATTGTGTACACTTGCAATAAATATGAAAATAAAATTAAGAAAACAATTACACTTATAATAGCATTAAAAAGAATAAAATACTTGGAACTAAATCTTTTTTTTTTTTTTTGAGACAGAGTCTCGCTCTGCCGCCCAGGCTGGAGTGCAGTGGCCGGATCTCAGCTCACTGCAAGCTCCGCCTCCCGGGTTTACACCGTTCTCCTGCCTCAGCCTCCCGGGTGGCTGGGACCACAGGCGCCCGCCACATCGCCCGGCTAGTTTTTTGTATTTTTTTAGTAGAGACGGGGTTTCACCGTGCTAGGCAGGATGGTCTCGATCTCCTGACCTCGTGATCCGCCCGTCTCGGCCTCCCAAAGTGCTGGGATTACAGGCTTGAGCCACCGCGCCCGGCCTTGGAACTAAATCTAACAGAAGTGCAAGAAATGTATACTGAAAACTAGAAAATACTGTTGAAATAAATTGAAGAAGAATAAATAAATATCAAGACATCTCACATTCATAGATCAGAAGACTTAATATTGTTAAAAAGGAGGTATTCCCCAAATGTATCTGTATACTCAGAATAATATCTACTAAAATCCCAGACAACTCCTCTGCAAAAATTAGATATGATTCAAAAATGTATATGAAAATGGAAGAGATCCAGAATAGACAATATAATCTGAAAACAAAAGAACAAAATTGGAGAACTCATAATTCCCAATTTCAAATATAATCGTAAGCTAAAGTAATCAAGACAGTGTGTTCCTGGAGTAAGACTAGAAATATAAATAAATAAAATGAAATAGACATTCCCGAAATAAACTCTCACATATAAACTCAATTGATTTTCATCAAAAGTGTCAAGAAACAGTAACGGGGAAAGAACAATCTTTTCAACAAATGGTGCTGGGATACCTGAATAACCAAAAGGAATCCAAAAATTGAATTTGGACTCAGACTTTTTACCATATATAAAAATTAAGTCAAAATGAATTATAGACCTAAATATGATAGTTAAAATTATAAAACTCTTAGAAGAAAATTTATTTGAGAAGATCCTCATGACCTTGAATTAGGCAATGATTTATTTGACCCAAACCACAAATGACAAATAATAATGATAATAAATTGGACTTTATCAAACTAGCAAACTTTTGCTCTTTGAGTGCTACTGTCACACAAATAAAAAGACAGCTCTGATGGTTAATTTTATAGGACATTTTTCTAGATCATGATACTCTGTTGTTTGGTCAAACATCAATCTGGATGCTGTTGTGAAGATATTTTTTAGATATGATTGATACTTAAATCAGTAGACTTTGAGGAAGCAGATTTACCCTTCATAAAGCAGGTGGGCTTTATCCAATCAATAGAAGTCCTTAAGAGAAAAGGGTCCTGGGAAAATGAAGAAATTTTGTTTCTAGACTACATTCCTATCCAAGACTGCAACATCAACTCCTGACAGAATTTTCAACCTGTCAGCCTGCCCTACAGATTACAAACTTATCAGCCCACACAATCATATGAATCATTTTATAAAACAATGTCTCCCTCGGCCAGGAGCAGTGGCTCACGCCTGTCATCCTAGCACTTTGGCAGGCAGAGGCAGGCGGATCACAAGGTTGGGAGATCAAGACCATCTTGGCCAACACGGTAAAACCCCATTTCTACTAAAAATAAAAATAACAAATTAACTGGGTGTGGTGGCACGTGCCTGTAGTCCCAGCTACTCAGGAGGCTGAGGCAGGAGAATCGCTTGAACCCAGGAGGTGGAGATTGCAGTGAGCCAAGATCACCACTGCACTCCAGCCTGGTGACAGAGAAAGACTCTGTCTAAAAAAAAAAAAAAAATCTCTCCCTCTCTGTTTCAACCTCTCTTTCAACGTATGTGTGTATGTATACATATATATGCTAGAAGATATTGCAAGTTTGATTCCAGAGAACAGCAACAGAGCAAACATCACAAATAAAGCAAATCACATGAATATTATGGCAGACATATTCCCCAGTATATATAAAAGCTATGTTTACATTCTACTTTGGTCTGTTAATGAGCAGTAACATTGTATATTAAACATGTACATACTTTAATTTTAAAATATTGCTTAAAAGTCCTAACAATCATCTGAGCCCTCAGGAAAAATAATCTTTTTTGCTGGGGAAGGGTCTTGCCTCCATGTTGATCACTGCTGACTGATCAGGGTCGTGGTTGCTAAAGTTTGGGGAGGTGGTGGCAATTTCTTAAAATAAGACAACAATGAAGTTTGCTGCATTAATTGACTCCTCCTTTCACAAAAGATTGCTCTGTTGCATGTTTTGCTGTTTGATAGCATTTCCCTGCAATAGAAGCTCTTTCAAAATTGGAGTCCACTCTCTCAAGTCCCGCTGCTTCTTCATCAACTAAATTTATGAAAAATTCTAAGTCCATTGTTGTAATTTCAACAGTTTACAGCATCTCCACCAGAAGTATATTCCATGTCAAGCAACCACTTTCTTTGTTCATCTATAAACAACAGCCCTTCTTTCATTCAAGTTTTACCATGAGATTGCAGCAATTCATCCACTGAAGTGGAATCTTCAGAATCCACTAATTCTAGTTCTCTTGCTGCTTCCACCACATCTGCAATTATATTCTCCACTGAAGTCTTCAACTCCCAAAAGTCATCCTTGAGAGTTGGCATCAACTTCTTCCAAACTCCTGTTAATGTTGCTATTTTGACCTCCTCCTGTAAACAACAAATATTCTTAATGGCATCTAGAATGGTGAGCTCTTTCCAGAAGATTTTCAATTTACATTGTCCAGATTCCTCAGAGGAATCACTATCTATGGTAGCTATAGGCTAACAAAATGTGTTTCTTAAATAAGACTTGAAACTCAAAATTACTCCTTGATCCAGGGGTTGCAGAATGAATGTTGTGTTAACAGGCATGAAAACATTATTCTCCTTGCACACCTCTCTCAGAGATCTTGGGTGACCAGGTGCATTGTCAATGAGCCATAATATTTTGAAATAAACTTCTTTTTTGAGTAGTGGGTTTCAACAGTGGGCTAAAAATATTCAGTAAAGTGCCAGGCATGTTGGCTCATGCCCAAAGTGTCTGTAATTCCAACACTTTGGGAAGCCAAGGTGGGAGCATCACCTGAGGTCAGGAGTTCAAGACTAGCCTGATCAACATGGTGAAACCCTGTCTCTACTAAAAATACAAAAATTAGCTGGTTATGGTGGCATATCCTGTAATCCTAGCTACTTGGGAAGCTGAGGCAGGAAAATCACTTGAACCTAGGAGGTGGAGGTTGCAGTGAGCCAAGATCACACCATTGAATTCCAGCCTGGGCAACTAAAGTGAAACTCCATCTAAAAGAAAAAAAAAATTTCAGTAAACCACGCAGTAAACAGATAGGCTGTCATCCAAGCTTTATTGTTCCATTTATAGAGCATAGGCAGAGTAGATATAGCATAATTCTAAAAGGCCCTAGGATTTTCAGAATGGTAAATGAGCATTGACTTCAACTTGAAGTCACCAGTTACGTGAGCCCCTAACTAAAGAGACAGCCTGTCCTTTGAAGCTTTGAAGCCATGCATTGACTTCTCCTTCCTGGCTCTGAAAGTTCTAGATGGTATCTTCTTCCAATGTAAGGCTCTTTTATATATGTTGAAAATCTGTTGTTTAGTGGAGTCAGCTTCATCAATTATCTTAGCTAGATGTTCTGGATAACTTGTTGCAACTTCTACATTAGCACTTGCTGCTTCAACTTATACGTTTAAGTTATGAAGATGGCTTCTTTCCTTTAACCTCATGAACCAACCTCTGCTAGCTTCCAATTTCTCTTTCTTTTTAAAGAAAAAAAACTTCAGATGTACTAAATAATTAAATTCCAAAGTAATCGTTATATATAAAAAACAAAACCACAAAATAGAAGGAATTGCTGTTTAACATTTATATAAACCTAGGATAGGGACAGCATGATGCCAGGAAGAGGAATTGCAATGAAATAAATTGATTGTTTTTACCACAAACTGCAAACTTCCATGAAAAGCACCATAAGTAAATCCAAAAATAAACTGAAAAACACTTGTGTCATATAACCAAAGGAAAAAATCTTCATATATAAAAAGATATTGTAAATTAATAAGAAAATGCCAAACTACCTCAAAAAAATGAAAATGGCTAAAGATAAGCAAGTTTTATGTGTGTGTTTATTTGTTTATTTCTTTTTGAGGCAGAGTCTCAGAGTCTTGCTCTGTCACCCAGGCTGAAGTGCAGTGGCTCAATCTCAGCTCACTGCAACCTCTGCATCCCAGGTTCAAGTCATTCTCCTGCCTCAGCCTCCCAGACAAGCCAGTTTTAAAAGAAATACAGATTAAATTGACATTATAGCATTGATCATAATGGTGAGAAACTAGAAACATGAGGTAATAATAGGCAACCAACTGAAATAAATTATGATACACATACGTTTACCTTAGAATATTAAGTAGCAGTTCAAAATGATAGTAGAAAAAAATGTGTTTACCAAATGTACAAGAAAAAAACAACCACATTAAAAAGTGGGCAAAGGACATGAACAGACACTTCTCTAAAGAAGACATTCATGTGGGCCACCAACATGTGAAAAAAAGCTCAACATCACTGATCATTAGAGAAATGCAAATCAAAATGACAATGAGATACTGTCTCAGGCCAGTCAGAATGGTGATTATTCAAAAGTCGAGAAACAACAGATTCTGGTGAGGTTGCAGAGAAATAGGAACACTTTTACACTGTTGGTGGGAGTGTAAATTAGTTCAACCACTGTGAAAGACAGTGTGGCAATTTCTCAAAGACCTAGGGGCAGAAATATCATTTGACCCAGCAATCCCATTACCAGGTACACACCCAAAGGAATATAAATAATTCTGTCATAAAGATACATGTGCACATATGTTCATTGCAACACTATTCACTATAGCAAAAACATGGAATCAACCCAAATGCCCATCAATGATAGACTAGATAAAGAAAATATGGTACATATACACCATGGAATACTATGCACCCATGAAAAGCAACAAGATCATGTCTTTTGCAGGGACATGAATGGAACTGGAAACTGTTATCCTCAGCAAACTAACACAAGAACAGAAAACCAAACACTGTATGTTCTCACTTATAAGTGGGAGCTGAATGATGAGAACACATGAACACATTGGGGGAACAACACACACTGGGGCCGTCGGAGGGTAGAGGGGGAGGGAGAGCACCTGGAATAATAGCTAATGGATGCTGGGCTTAATTCCGGGGTGATGGGTTGATCTGTGCAGCAAACCACCATGGCACACGTTTACCCATGTCACAAACTTGCACATCCTGAAAATGTACCCCAAAACTTAAAAGTGTAAGAAAAAAAAAGATTAGAGCTTGTTCAATGTGTAAAACATAGTAAAAAATAATCCATATGTTAAAAAATGTATTTACTGCTAGGAAATGTGAATCCCCAAAAATAACACGGATGTTTTCATTTTTTATAAAAAATTATATATATTGACAGGAATATGAAAATAATATTGTCTGTTTGAAATTGTATTTAAAATTTTCTTTTGACTATATTTGCTTTTTCTGCAATGAATTACTTTCATAGTAACAAAAAGTCTTTTAAAAATTACTCCCAGCACAAAAAAAATCCAGCAATCCCTGAGGTAAAGTGGCATTTTTAAAACTGAAAATATTTATTTGGACAGAAAAGCAAAACTTTACCATAATTATGAATATTGTAATTATAAAGTAAATGAACACTTCAATTATGTAACAGTTGTGATTTATCATTAAAGTTTTAGGTCTATAATACATTTAAAATCTAATGAACTTTCGAAAGACAATATCATAAAATTGTCTTAAAACACTATGTTAAGTCATTACTAACATTGCAGATAAGGATAAAGATGGCAAAATTCTTTACTCTTACCACATTATCATATGATTATCACATTTGTTATCAAATTTTAGTTTGGAAGTCAGTCCACTTATCAATATCAAATTCTACTTTGTTGCACAATGTCCAGTTGGGCAATTTTCAACTACGTTGTGAAACTCAAGAAAAATAAAGTTGAGTCTAAGCAGTTGACACAGTTCTGCTTAAAAACCTATGCTTACAAAATAACTTGTCAAAACATTTTTATCTTTAAAAAATTTTGAATGCAACTATTAATGTTTCACTTTTGCTCTACTCAATTCTTCCTGTAAAAGTTTATTAAAATTATTAAGGAAATAAAGTGTAGAAGGACTATAGAAAATATTTTCAATAAAAAGAATAATCATTAACACTGGCAATTGCCACTAGGAAGGAGTATACATACTGATAAAAATTATAGAAACCTGTTGGTGGTTCCCGTAACCACCACTGACGTTGGGTTAAGTCCCACAACATCAAAAATGAAGAAATAGTTCCATGAGCTGTCAATAATTGTCTGAAGGCAATGTATTATTTATCGGCACCAGAATCCCTCTGATGTTCTTCCACATGTTCACATGTTTTTACCATCGGTCATCTATCAGATTCTGCAACTGTTGTGGGAATATCCAACTAACAAAAGCGAAAGCCGGGCATTGACACTAACGGTAGCTTACTGATGTTTCCCCTGCACATTTGCACAGAAAATGTCACATTTTCTGATAATAAAATTTTGCACAAAAGGTGGAATTCAAAAGGCCGATTATACATTTATCTAAAATCTTATAATAACAGTAGTTTATGAAAAAAGTTGTCCAGTAGTATAAACTGCTTCCGCATCAGTTCCACAAACAAGATAAGGATAAAGATGGCAAAAACACATCGAAACGGTTCACAGACAGGGTTGAGAAGTAAGCTTGTGATTTCAATTTGGTCTTTTGTAGGATCAGTGCGGAGCCAAGAACTTTGAGAGACTGATGAACATTAGCTTGCTTACTAATGCTATGAGACAAAAAAGTACTAGCTCTTCCTCCTTGGTGAAAGAGTGATGGTACATCTGTGGAAACATCCCAATGCCAGAGGAATTCATCTTCAGAACAGTAAATGGAGGATCTGGGTTTAATGGGTGAAAGTGAACTTCCTACATTTTAGCTTCGTAATTCTTCAGCGAAGATACAGGCATAGTACCTTCTCTAACATTCCAAATACTCAACATTCCGTCCTGGCCACCAGGAGCTACAACATGCTGTTTGGTGAGATTTCTATCAACGCAATGGAATGGCACTCAGTCACCGGTCAGTGACAATATCTGAGAAGGCTCATTTCCTTGTTGTGTGAAATCCCATATTTTTAACTGTCCAATCGAATTTACAGTAAGAATCTCTCAAGAGTTCTAAGAAAGATTACAGCATAGAGTATACTACTATCTGCATTGCCTACAGTTCTTACAGTTTCCTTGTGATAAGCTTTGAAGAGATTTATTCAACCATTGTCTCCAACGTTAATGATTTCTGGGTTGTTCCACACAACACCTGTACACGGTGCACGGCTACACGAAGGACTTTCTGGGCCTGTGTGGTAATGAGCTGTAGTTCACAGCTGGTTGACTGAAAGAGTCTGGTTATTCAGATGATGAAGGAAAACTGATACACATCCTGTTGATGAAGCAGTTACACTTCTTTCCTGGTCAGACAACTGTCAATCCATTATATCACCATAGTGTCTAATATCACACAGTAATTGATTGTCTCCTTCAAACCCTCTATCAGAGTCCAAGTTTCCAAAATCTCCAATAGACCACAGTGAAACATAATTTTCCCCATTGTCCCAAGAGCCCATAGAGAACATATCTGCAGTCTTCAAGCTCCCCAGAGGCACTGGTCACCAGCACGTTTTGCAGATTTTCTGAGACACAAACAGCATAAATTTCCTCCAGCTGAAAGCAACTGCAGCAGGTACAGCAAGACGCACGCACTGCTTCCAACTGCTCTTCTGCAGCTTCCTCATCTCTCTCAGCCTTTGTAGAATTGAAGAGAGTTAGGACCTTGCTCTGGATTAGGCTTTGGCTTGAGGGAATGTTGTGGCTGGCTTGATCTTCTATCCAGACCAACTAGAACTTTCTCCACATCAGCATTAAGGCTGTTTCCTTGTTTTTATCATTTTTCATGTGTTCACTGAGGCAGCACTTTTAATTTCCTTCAAGAACTTTTCCTTTGCATTCACAACTTGGCCAACTCTTTGGCACAGAGGCCTAGCTTTCAGCCTATCATGGCTTTTGACCTTCCTCTCTCACCAAATTTAATTATTTCTAGCTTTTAATTTAAAAAGAGAGGCATGCAACTCTTCCTTTGACTTGAACACTTAAAGGTCATTGTAGGGCTATTTCAATATTGTTGTGTTTCAGGGAATAGGGAGGCCTGAGGAGAGTGATGGAGATGGGGGAATGGGTGGTTAGTGGAGCAATCAGAACATACACAACCATTACTGATGAAGTTCGTGGGTATGGTTCATATAGCCCCCTCAAAATTACAATAGTATCATCAAAGATCACTTATCACAGATTACTATAACAGATATAATAATAATAATGTGTAAAATATTGTGAGAATTACCAAAATGTGACACAGAGACACAAAGGGAGCATGTTGCTGTTGGAAAAAATTGCGTTAATAGAATTGCTTGCTGCAGGGTTGCCACACACCTTCAGCTTGTGAAAAATGAAAGCTCTGTTCAGAACAATAAAGCAAAGCACAATAAATTGAGGTATGCCTGTGTATGTCTGTGTGTGTGCGTGTGTGTGTGTGTGTGTGTCCTATTGGTTTTCTTTCTCTGGAAGACACTAATATAACAACCTAAACAATAGAAGAAAACATTTGTAAAGTATTAATTAGTGACTTTTATCTAGAATATATGTTTAAAGGCTTACAACTCAGTGATAAAAAGACAGCCTAATTTTTTAATTTTTTAAATTATACTTTAAGTTCTAGGGTACACATGAGTAATATGCAGATTTGTTGCGTAAGTATACCTGTGCCATGTTGGTTTGCTGCACCCATCAACTCGTCATTTACAATAGGTATTTCTCCTAATGCTGTCCCTCCCCAAGACCTTCACCCCATGACAGGCCCAGGTGTGTGATGTTCCCCACACTGTGTCCAAGCATTCTCATTGTTCAATTCCCACCTATGAGTGAGAACACATGGTGGTCTGCCCTTGTGATAGTTTGCTGAGAATGATTGTTCTAGCTTCATCCATGTCCCTGCAACAGACATGAACTCATCGTTTTTTAAAGGCTACATAGTATTCTATGGTGTATCTGTGCCACATTTTCTTAATCCAGTCTGTCACTGATGGACATCTGGGTTGGTTTCAAGTCTTTGCTATTGTGAATAGTCCCACAATAAACATATGTGTGCATGAAGACATACTAATTTTTTTAATGAGCAAAGGGTTAAATATACATTTCTCCATAGAACATCTATGAACAGCCGATAAGGACATGAAAAATACATTAATCAGTAATTAGGAAAATGCAAAGCAAAACCACAATAGTATAACACTTCACATTAACTAGGATGACTAAATTCAAGAAGACAGCAATAACAAATGTTGGCAAGAATGTGGAAAAATTGTAACACTCATATATGTTGATGTGACTGTAAAATGATGTGACCATTTTGGCAAATAGTTTGGCAGTTGACTGTTTACTGTTAAATATAGAGTTATTATATGATCCAGCCATCCCATTCCTTGGTATGTCTCCATGAGAAGTGAAAACATGTCCACATAAAAATTGGTACATAAATGTTTATAGCAGCATTACTCGTATTAGCCAAAAACTGGAAGCAACCAAAATGTCCATCAACTAATGAATCAATAATTAATATATGGTATATCCATACAATAGAACATTATCTGAAAGTTAAAAGGTGAAAGTGGCTACTGTCTGCTGTTAAGCCTTCCACTACAGATACAAGAAAAAAGTCTCTTTCTTCACACTTTCTGTCTGTCTGATTGTAGCAGCATGAGATTGAATAGAGGAATACAGGGGGTAAAACACAGAGAGAATTTTCACAACTCAGGAATAATCTTGTAAACACTGAAGAGCCTGTTTTACTACAAAGGAAAACCTAAAATTTGGTTTACAGGAAAAGTGTCGGGAAATAGCTCCTCCTATCCTAACCTAGCTGGTTAAATTTGTAAGAGCTTAAAGGCTAAAGGTAATTAAAAGCAAGCCAATGATAAAAAGAAAAGAAGGAACACAAAAAGGAATGAAATTCCAATACATATTACAACTTGAATAAAGCTTGAAAGCATTATGTGAAGTGAAAGAAGTCAGTAGCAAAAAAAAACAAAAAAAAACAAATATAGCACAATTCCATTTATATGAGATGTCCATAATAGTCAAATCTATAGAGACAGAGAGTTGATTAGTGGTTACTAACAACTGAGTTGGGCAGTGAAGAGAGAAGTGTGAGGAAGGGTGAATGACTGGTAATAGGTGTCAAATTTCTTTTTGGGGCTATGAAAATGTTCTAAAGTTACATTATAGTGACCTCATTCCATCTTACTTGCCATCTATCTTCATAAATAGCCCTGCTTGTGTTTTTGCCCGTTTCCTCCCACCCCAGCTTCTACTTTGATCTTTCTATTCCTCTTGTTTCTTCTAGTCTTGCATCATAATCCAAGCTCCAAGCACAAAAACAAATTATCTGTTCCCAACCTCTTTGAATCAGAAGCATTAACAATTATATGAACCGTCATTTGCCTTGGGTCCACCAAACCAGCCCCAATTCCTGTGGCCAAATCTGTGGATACAGTTATTTGGAGTTTGGAATTTATACCTTCACAACTCTATGGTTAGGTTCCGTGAATTGCAGAGAGTCTAATCAACTCATGATGTAGCTAAAAATATACAAACCAAGAATTGAGTTACAAGTCCCTGTTATCTTTCAGTCTTGACTTACTGGAAACTCTGAAGGTGGGAAACCAGAGGAACAGCAGCTTTTGCAGTAGTCCAGAAAGATGGTGCTTATGACAACAGCCATCCATACATAGTTGTCCAGAAAGCATGTTGCCAGTGTGAGCTAAAATTTCTTTCGTAAATACCCAAAATGGCACATCTATCCTTCATTTGCCCTGGTAGAAGAGCTTATGTAACCAGAGAAATGGTTCTAGTTTCCTATTTCAGAACTTTGGCAAAAGCTTCTTAGAAAATATGAGGAACAAGGACTTTTCTGTCTTAGTCTGCTATTCTATGGGATGATAGATGTAATCTGTGTTTCTTAATCCTTGTTCCCACTTTTGATGCCAAACAAAGTAACAATGGTTGACACTGAATGTGGACTTTTGAAGCTATCTGACTCCTCCTAAGAGGCTGACTCTACCTCTTCCTCTTTATTTGCTGGTTATCTTAATAATGACTATAGAATCTGTTCTAACTAGGTAATGAATAAGAGAGAGGAAGGAACAAGGACATAAATTTGCAAAATCTAAAAAAAGATGAAGTGCACAAGGAAATTGATTGAAGCTACCAATGCCAGGGAATAAATCCTATACCACCTCACCATCAGTGTGCCAGCAGGGTATTGATTTCTGGATGCACAATGGGGAAATTCGTGCTGGCTCCAGTATGATTGTGCAGCAGTAACAGATCAAGGAGTATCTGGGGAAACCTGAATGACTAAGAGAGTTTTGGGAACTTTCTCTGGGAATTTTAAAAATAAAAGTAGTATAATTCTTCATTAAATTCTAATTAGTTGAAATATCTGCTTTTGGAAAAGTCATAAATATAAAAAAGTCTCACTTGATCCAGAAAAAGTTCCCAGGATTGAGATATAATTCCTTAGAAGTCAGCCAAGAGTGAGGAGAACAAGCTTTGTACTTTTAAATAAACTATCTCCCATGGGCCCTAAATGGACACAGCATCTGCAGTCCCCAAAAATGTACATACTTGATAGAGAATAATATATTACATATATTTCATAAATACATAGAAAGTTTTAGAAACAATTAGATTAAAAACAGACTGTGTTCCAAAATGCCTTTGTATGTCAGTCAATTGGAATTAGAAAGCTTTTTTCCCACTAAATCCATAGTTCAGGTTCCCAGGTAAATCCTAGAAATTCTACTTAAACCATATGCAGTTGAAAATCTGGACTTCCCTAATGCTGAGTACTAAGTCCCAAGTTCTTTGGGTTCTAAGCCACTGTGACCTCTGAGGGTAGGGACCAGAGGAAAAGAACACAGTAAAGTTTTCACAGTAGCCCAGGAATATGATTCCTATGGCAGCAGACATATATAGATAGATAGATAGATAGATAGATAGATAGATAGATAGATAGATACATAGATAAACAGATTAATGAATGGATGTACAGCAAAGTATACATGCTATCCAAATCCCAATATGACAAATTGAACCTAAATTTTTTCTATTTTATTTTTAAAAAAAATAATGTGATGCAATTTTAAATAAAATTGCTGCACATTCAGGGTTTCCTTTTTTCAATGCTTATTTTCCTTTATAAAACTAAAATGCAGATCTTTTATCCATTAGCACTTTTCTCTGTGGCCCAAGGACCCCACTGATAATTTAACACAGATCATCCTTTCAGTGTAAAAAACAGCTGGGTGCAGTGGCTCATGCCTATAATTCCAACATTTTGGGAGGCCAGGGCAGGAGGATTGCTTGAGCCCAGGAGTTCAAGACCAGCCTGGGCAACAAAAATGTTGCCTGTCTCTCCCAAAAGTTTTAAGAAATTAACCAGGCATGGTGACACATACCTGTGGTCTCAGCTACTTGAGAGGCTGAGGAGGTCGAGGCTACAGTGAAATAGGTTTGCAACACTGTACTCCAACCTGGACAACAGTGTGACGCTGTTTCAAATGATAATAATTAATAATAATTAGCCTTAGCTTACCTTTTCCTTACAAAGGTTTTTACTGCTGTCTCTTTTATCACCTTTCCCTTGAAAGTTCCTGACAACTTGAAACCACTTATTTGAATGTAGTGAACTGCTTAATACTTGTGTTAGGTATATCACAGACCTCTGCCTCAGAAAACAAAGTCACATTTTTATGCTCTTCAACAATAAATCCTCTCAGCAAAAATGTGGCATTGCCTTACATGTTTAGATTCATACATAAGATTCCCCACATAATTTGTCGTGTAATGAACATGGGATATAAGATTTTGGAATTTTATGCAGCGTCTAGAAGACCCAAAAGGAATGTTTAGCATTTCTCTTTCCTATCATTCTCATCTTTCTTTCTCTGTCCAGGTCTTTCCCCCAGAACACTTGCTCAGCCATGCACTCTTCCTGAGTTGCACTCTTACACTTCATTTTGCAAGCAGGACATGTTATTGAGATAAGGCTTTGGCTGACTTACATTCCAGTCAAACTGTAATTACCTGCTGTGTAGGCTGCTTCCCAAAAGAGTAGGGGAAATTTTATTGGAGATGCCAGTCATTTTTGTACAAGTAGTCACCCCAAGATGTTAGTGACCATTTCGTTTTCCATATTGTCAGAAAAAAAATTGTGTGTAGTGTCAAACTTAATTCAAGGTGTACCTTAAGTCCTCAGTACCTTGCCGGTCTCAGGAGGCCCTCTATGCCTCTTTGCATCTTGAAGTAATCTTCATCTCTTAGCCTACACAAAGCTGAGACAGACACAAATACAGGGACAACTTTGTGAAAGTTAGCCCAAATCTTCTAATTTTTTAAGTATCATTTCCCACTTGCCATAAATTCAATAGAGAGTCACTCACTATGGTGTTATACATTATTCACCAAGTATATTATATTACAATTCTTCCTTCTAGAGGTTTCCAAAACAGTCAGGACTTAGTTCATCAGCTGAAAATTTATTCCTTTGTTAGGTCAACCCTGACTGATAATTCAGATCATATGTCATACACCTGGCCAAAATTTCCATTTTCTATTATCTACTTAGTTATGGGCTATAGTAAAGTTATACCTAGCCTTACTGACCTTTTGGAAAAAAAATCCTTTGTAGCAATAGCCATATAGACATTGTTGGTACTTTAATGAAAATGATGACCAAATTCGTCATAAATGAGGCATGCAGAGTTTAATTTAGTGCTATTTTCCTTTTTTTTTTTTTTTTTTTTGTATTTTTTTTTCTAAGAGATGTGGTCTCATTATGTTGCCTGGGCTGGTCTCAAACTCCTGGGCTCAAGCAATCCTCCTACCTCAGCCTCCCAAACTGCTGGGATTATGGGCATGAGGAACCACGTTTAGCCTTTTCCATTTTTAAAAGAAGAATGTTAGTTGGTTCAAAATATCTAGCTCCTAGCAGATACTAGTAACTTACTTTTGCATAGAGAAAAACGATTTCATAATAATAGACGATATAAACTATGGACAACCATCTTGCCAATTCACATCGGCAAGAAGAAACAATGTGATCAACCAATGTAACTGTGAATAAAATTTCTGGGGAAGTCTCACCAGATGTGGCAATCCTGTTAGAATGGGGGATATGACACCTTTGTGATTTGGGGAAATTTTCAATATGAGGCAAAGTTTGGGATATCTATTTGCATTTATTGACTGGGTAACAATAAATAAAACATTCAAATCCATTTGTGCCTCAGTTTCCGTATTTGTGAAAAAAAAAGAATGGCCTTTGTGTTTGAAGCTCTTAAAATCAAGAGAGGCAGTATATCACAGTGGCTAGATGCACAGCCCTGTGTATTCTGATTCTTCCTGTTACTAAATGATCTTACAAAAGTTACTTAAACTCTTTGTGACTCCAGTTTTGCATTTGTAAAAGGGAATGATAATATATCAACTTTTAGGGATATCGTGAAGATTAAATTAATGAATGCATGTAAAATGCTTAGAACGATGTCAGATACAAAGCAATAATTCAATGTATGTTAGGTCTGCAGCAATTGTCATCAAAGCAAGACTATCTTTTTAAACCAGATGCTATAGCTAATGAGGTGTTCTTAATTCTTCGCTGTCACATATTTCCAAGTGCTTTCCAAGGAGTTCTCTTATATCTCTGAATATTATTTCCAGGAAAATATTAAATTGAAACACAGTGAGAGCAAATAATATATGCTGAACTGAAAAATCAGGATATGGGATCCCTTGAATTTTCCCCACCAATTGTGACCTTAAGTAATTTGGGCTCTCAGTTTCCTCATATGAAAACTAATGGAAGTAAATTAAGTATCTCTAAACCTCCTTCAGCTTTAACATTCTTTCAAATAAGACTGTATTTGGTATTATTATCCTGAAATAATTGGAATGACATTTTACAATAGCCATTTTCAATATGCATATTTGCTTAGGTATGTTAAGCTCTTTTTTTTTTTTTCTTTTAAACCTCAAATCCAAGGTTTGTGTCAACTAAAATAGACAAAATCTCATGAATGTTGAACTAAGAATGTGACAAAATGCATTTTTCCACCATAGAGTCAAAGTTAGCATAATATACTTTATCTAAATGAACACATTTTAGTAAAAGTAAAGTTCTGATTTAGAGCAACTTGGAAAATGAGAATTTCAGTTAAGACCTGCCTAAAGGAAAGGAAGCTGAGGAAATGAGAGAGAGAACAAGTGTAATTCTTAAAGGAGAATTTAACTTACAGTTTGGAAAATACTTGTAAAACAGAGTTGTCTTTACAGGGAGCACATCATCTTGAGGAGAAGTGCTAGAAAGTTAGAAAAAAGACAACACCAAGCAAATTACAATTTTTAAAAATAGTATTATCTCAAGGAAACAGATGAGAGCCTACAGGGAAGGGGAAAAGTTGAGTAAGAAAAGAAAATGAAAAAAATAAATATAAAACAAAAATTTGTCCTAAAAAACTGATGAAAGAGAAAAACAAGGAAATAGCACAGAGATATGAGAGGAAAAAGACATAAAAGAATGACATACATGGAGTCATAGAGTCAAAAACACATTGATCTGACAGTCAGACAGCTTCCATATTCCAAAAAAATAAGGTGGGGGTGGAGGTGGGTTGTCATAAAGAAGAGCCTAGAATGTCCAAAAATATCACGAAAACAAAAAAGTTAGGAAACTGTTCTGACTAAAGGAGACTAAAGATAATACATAACCCTTGATAGAATCCTACATTGTAAAAAAAAAAAAAAAAAAAAAAGACATTGGGACAATTGGGGAAATTTGGGTATGAATGGATTGTATATTAAATAATAGTATTATGTTAATGATAAATAGTCTGAGTGTCAATGGTATTGTGGTTATATGTATACATACATACATATATATAGTATGTAGGTTATATACATGTCTTATTATCAGGAGATGGAGATATACGCTGTGTTATTTAGGGGTAAGATGTCTGCAACTTACTCTCAGCTTTTTCAGGGGGAAAAATGTAGTATAAGGAAAAGGAGACAAAGTAAATATGGCAAAATGTTGACAATTCATGAATGTAGAGGGAGAATCTACAATGTTCATTGTCCTATTCTTGTAATCTGCCTGTAGGATTGAAGTTTTCCAAATAAAAAGTTTCACAAAATTAAAAATAACATATAATCTTTCAATAAATAAATTGTGAAACTGTTAAAAAATATGTAGCATAAGCTACCTTGCTCAACCCTTGTCCGTCATCCTTCTCCACTAGAACTTCATCAAAGAGAGAGTGTGTAAAACCAAATTATTGATTAGTTTTGCAAATAAGAACCCTGAATTCTTTGGAGGTTAGTGCTCTTCTTATCATTAGAACCACAACAGTTCTCTACTGCCAGTCTGGACAGAAGCAGTTACTTTGTGGTATCTATTGGGTAACATTGAGAGGAAGAAATGGGAACCTCTAAATGCAAATTAAGCTTGTGGTTAAAAAGTTTTTTTAATTAAATAAAAAAATAAGCTAACGCAAGAGAACTTCTTTTGTTTCAACTAAGATAGTTGTGTAATATCTTGAGTGGACAAGCAAGGAGGGGTAATTTGACAGATATAGCAAAGTGTCTTATGGGTGTTAGGCATATATGGTGGAGAACAGACTGGTTTTGGTAGTCTATCTCTAAAAAGAGAAGTATAGGTAACTGAATGTGCTTTAATCATTCAAAAGATTTACTTCTCAACAATCTAAAAACTGAAAACCTTTCAAAGGAACCCTCCCTAAAAGAGGAGGATTTTTCTTAATGAGGAAGCATTCTATCATTACATTAAGTTTAAAATTATAATGAACAACTCTGGCAAATATGAAAAGGGATGATGCTCCCATACATTGGTGATTTCAGCATAAATTGGTGCAATATTCCGGGTAAATAATTTGGCAACAGGTTTCAAGGGTCACAAAAATATTCTTATCTTTTGGTCACTTTTTATCTTACCGAAAAAAAGAGAAGAGTAAAAGAAAGGGGAAGGGAGGTAAGAGGAATGAAGAAAGGGGGATGGGGGAGAGAAGGAGGGCAGGCAAGCTGTGCATAGATGGTCATTTCAGAATATTTACAGTTAAAAGAGAGAAAGGAAGAAAGATGTTCAGCAATAAGGAAATGTTTATGTAATGCACATCAACATTAAGCATGTATAATGTCTTTCAAGCCTTAAGACTGAGCAGGAAGAAAAATGCTAACATAGCGCTGAGTGGAATTAAAAATTGCATTCGTTTGATGATTCATCTATGTAAAGTCGTGTAAGCATGTAAGAGGTTTATCCTCTTTTTTCTTTTCTTTTTTTTTCCTAAGACAATTTCACTCTGTCGCCTAGGCTGGAGTGCAGTGGCATGATCTCAGCTCACTGCAACCTCCCTCTCCTGGATTCAAGTGATTCTCCTGCCTCCGTCTCCCGAGTAGCTCAGATTTCAGATGCCCACCACTACGCCTAGCTAATTTTTTGTATTTTTAGTAGAGAAGGGGTTTCACCATGTTGGTCGGGTTGGTCTCGAACTCCTGACCTCATCATTCATCCACCTCGGCCTCCCAAAGTCCCAAAGTGCTGGGATTACAGGTGTGAGCCACTGCACCTGGCCGGTTTATCCTTTTAAAGTCCCCATTGCTATTGTTACAAGAGTAGAGTTTAGTTAATTGCTTTCTATTTACGACCGGGCATGGAGTGCAGCAAAGTCTACCAAATTGAATACACTTTTGGAGTGTAGACAAAATATGAATTTCCTCTTCACTTTTGCTGCAGACTATCCATATGAAATTATATTTAATCCGTATAACTAACTCCTCAGCCTATTCTGCTGTAATAAAGCATCTTTTCAAGAAATGAAAATAATATCTACATGATTAGAAAAGCTGTTTATACCAATTTGATGAAGTATTTATTTTAGGTTTGCACCTATACAGTGTGGTTTTGGAACTGGCAACACTTCTATTTCCATCTGTCATTTAAAGCAAGCTTGGTTTAGAAGATCCACGTAGTGTACTAGAGGTTAGAACAAAGACTCTAGAGCTAGGTAAATCGGGGTAAAAATCCCTTACATGCCTTCTAGTTGAATATCCTTGGTCAAATTTCTTAATATCTCTCTATACTTCCATTTTCTCATCTGTAAAGTGGGTAGAAAAATTACACCTACTTTATAGGGATATCATGAAGATTAAATGAGTTGATGCATATGAAGTTCTTAATACAGTACCTGGCAGTATGTTAGGTTGTTATCATCTACAGTATGTTAGATGATCATCAGGGATTACTGGTTCTCTTTAACCCACTGCTTTTACACAATGAGCAGTTAGGTCTAAGGGTGATCAAACTAAAGCACACCTTTTAATATTGTGGGGCTTGGGTCTATATTTAGACTCATTTCCAGAATAGTCTCATAGCCAGAATTTAGACTTATAGCCAGAATAGTTAATGGCTAATGTTTTTTAGGACATCTTCAGTGCCATAGTTCTATCATCATACATCATATTAAGCAATGTAATATAGTGTTGTGGGGATATTTTTTCAGGAAAATTATGTAAATTTATATTCAGATATATTACTTTTTGAATTTCATGGAACATATATGATTGAAGGGAAGCTGAAGAGTAAATTTTGGTTTTCTTGAAACCCCTACTGAAAAGAGTTCACCTCCATAATGCCTCTTGCTATATTCCCATTATTCAAGGTCTATCTAGTCTGCCCCAAAAGATTTTCAGATATTTTAGGTAATCTACACTTTTTGGTTCTTCTAGAGAAGTCAGTCAGGGAATCATGGGAATTAATCTAAACTTCTTACAGGAATTATTCTAATTTTCTAATCCAACCATAATCAGGAAGGTGAGAATGAACCGGGAAAACTTCTTGGTACTAAGCAGAAAGAATTTGGTGCTAAGAAAGAAGATAAATACATAGATTGCATTCTGTTTTTATTTACCAAGCAGTCCTGAATATTTATAATGAACAAGACTGAATACTGGCACAGTATAGAAACAATTGGCACCATCTTTGCTCTCAAGTAGCTAATACTTCACATGACAAAAAGATATGCATGAACAAATACAGCAAACAAGGAAATGCATACAAAATAGGGTCCTATCAAAGCATGATTGTGAATAAGCTTTAAATCCTAAAAGAGTCATTCCAGCAAGTATTAATAGTAGTTTGGCTCTCATTAGTTCTACCAATAACTTGGGTCTTGAACTTTCAACACTTCATTAACTGAAAGAAGAGGCTGGGGTAATCACTGTTGCAATAGCATGACTGCTATTTTTTTTTTCTCTCGCAGCCACCAACTGATAGCTACAAAACTGCACTTCCTAGAGATGTGTTGAGAGAGGTTCAAGGCTCAACAAAACTTACCCTCTTGCTGTCAGAGGTACAATTAGATGTTTGATGTAGCTCCCAGGTTAATTACAAAGGGAGCATTACATTGGATTAATAAATGCTGAGGTTGTTGCCCTTGCCATGAGGGAAGACAGTACCGAATAATTCAGCTCACATTTCTGGTCAGCACTTATCAATGTTAGTTATTTGGCAGGTCAGCCTGACCTAGGTTATGTCACAAAAGGCCACATGGGGCAGCTATGAAAGCAAATCAGTGATCCTAGCTCAAGTGTTGTACAAAGCATGCTGTGCACATTTAACAAGTTCAAGCACCATACAGTACAGGCTGATTTTTCCCTGGGATTAAAAGTAAATATGTTTTTCCACTTTTTAATTGGTCAAATATTTTATTGAAACATTTAATTGAAAGTAATCTCCAAAAGTATTTCCAAGTTCCAGGAATTTGAACAGTATACTGATAGAATAAAGGAGGCTATTACTGTAAAAGGTCTTTCAGTATATATAACCTATATCCAAAGTACATCAGAAAGCAACTCTGCTTGAGCAAATAGAAAGTGATGTCTAAGTAAGAAAAAATTTGGCACTAGGCCAGGTGTGGTGGCTCACACCTATAATCCCAGCACTTTGGGAGGCAGAGGCGGGTGGATCACTTGAAGTCAGGAGTTCGAGACCCGCCTGGCCAACATCGTGAAACCTCGTCTCTACCAAAATAACACAAAAATTAAACAGGTGTGGTAGTGCACACCTATAATTGCAGCTACTCAGGAGGCTGAGACAAGATAATTGCTTAAACCTGGGAAGCAGAGGTTGCATTAAGCCGAGATCATGCCACTGCACTCCAGCCTGGACGACACAGCAAGGCTGTCTTTTAAAAAAAATTTTGTAATTGGCACTTTATTTTATTATAACAATAGAAATGAGAGTTAAAAAGTTCATCTTTTCTTTTAATAGAACAATGACTAGCATATTGTAAAGTCTTAATAAATATTCTTTGAATAAATCTTTGGTTAGCCTGAGAAAGTAGAATTCATTTGGCATTTATACCTAATATTAATTTCCTGATGATTTACACAAATATTTTAGGGTCAAGTTTTGAAACCCCAAAAACCTAATTCCTTACTATTCCACAGTGTAGTCCACAAACAAGTACCAACATCACCTGGGAGCTTGTGAGATCTGTGAAATCTCAAACCTAATTAGTCAGACCTGCTGAATCAGAATCCACACATTAAAGTTTGATAAAATCTCTTTTAAAAGAGGTAAAATAAGGCCAGGCGTGGTGGTTCACGCCTGTAATCCCAGCACTTTGGGAAGCCGAGGTGGGTGGATCACTTGAAGTCAGGAGTCTGAGACCAGTCTGACCAACATGGTGAAACCCTATCTCTACTAAATATAAAAAATTAGCTGGGTGTGGTGGTGGGCGCCTGTACTCCCAGCCACTCGGGAGGCTGAGACAGGAGAATTGCTTGAACCTGGGAGACAGATGTTGCAGTGAGCCAAGATCGTGCCATTGCACTCCAGCCTGGGCAACAAGAGAAAAACTCCATCTCAAAAATAAATAAATAAATAAATAAATAAATAAATAATAAATAAAACAGGTGAAATAGTCCTAAAGTTAAGATCAAAGCCCTCTTTAAAGAGAGAAACACAAGGGAAGTAGATCTTAAAACATGGCAATGGAACCAGAAAGGATGTTTGGAAGGTACAAAATATTACTTGCATGTGTGATGTGGCAGGTACATACAGTCAAATGCTGATACCCAAGTAATGATTGTGACTTTGGGAAAGTTTCTCAACCTCTGTTGGAGTTATTTGTAAAAGAAAAAAGGCAAGATAGAAAACTTCTAGTTGTAATGTGACTTTCCTCTTGTCTTCAAGTGCTTTGGGTCTTATTTCCCACAAATTAACAAAAGCATTCCTTTCACCCTAGGTCATACCAGTTTGGCCACTGTGTGTGCCTCTTGTCCTCATTTTTACCTAGCCCTCACCCTACACTGCTCTGCCACACACCTGAGACATATGCTATAGGCATTCCGGATATACTTTTAGCCCATTAAATGTGAAAACAGCATTTATTCTGGAAAGCTCCCTTCATTTCAGGTAAATCAGAAAGACATTTACTCATATATATTATATGTATATCACCTGATTAATTGGGCAAAATAAAATGAATAACCCTTGTAATATCCCCTTTTCAACACATACTCCCTTCTGTTGTACTTTGTACTATCATTGGGGAAGCAAGACAGATGTCTTTTTTTTTCTCCTCTCTGTACAAATTTTTAAAGAAATCTTTCATAAAAATCTCTTTTTTACTTTTTAATTTTATATATTTGTTCTACTAACTTAATAAGGTATTTTAATGAAGATTCCATAGAAAAATAATTGCTAGCAGAGCTTTAAAGAAAGTTTAAGTCTTTATTTATATCCCGAGAGTAGAGGAATATTGTTTGATATGATTTAAGAAATCCATTGCTAATGAACATAGTCATCAGCAGATTTTGACTTAAGGGGCACTGAAAAATCCTCTAATCTTATCTTCTCTTCCAAAAGATACTATCTGCTGGGACCTTCTATTTGCATAGTACAAAGACAAAGAACTACTAAGCCATATGGCTCCAAGATAATCCTGATGTAGTAACTTAAAAGATGTCATCAAAGTCTTGCCACACCTCTCATCAGGAGGTGAAATCTATTTCTACTCCCCTTGAATCTAGACTGGCCCTGTCACAGACTTTGACAAATAGATTGTGGCAAAAGTGATTATGGAACTTCTAAGAGTAGGCCTTCAGAGATCTATAGACTATGCTTTCTCCCCCTTGGAATGCTCTCTATTGGAAGTGAGCAACCATGCAAGAAATAACAACTACCCTGAGTCCACCCTGCAGGGAGGAAGCCTGAGCTAACCTCATGGAGAGAAAGAGTGTGTGAAGGAGTACAGAAGGGCCATACCTGTGAGTAAAACTTTCTTGGAACTTCCATTTCAGCTCCACCCCCAGGTAAGCACAACTGAGTGAATGACACCAACCAGTGCCAAGAGGAGCAGGACTACCCAACTACACTTTGCCTAAATTCCTGATTCACAGAATTATAAGCAAATAAAATGATTGTTTAAAGCACTAAGTTTCGGGTTAATTTGTTATGCAGCAGTAGAGAATTAAAACACCTGGAATCCAGTTACCTTCTCTTTTGTTACCCACATGGTCTCTCTCCTGTAGTATCGCTGTTTTTCCTGACTAGCTTTCTCATCCTGCTCTTATACACTTACTAGGAATTTCTCTCAGCAATACCCAGTTAAAATTCCGGAAGGAAATGGGCTGGTTGGCTTTGCTCATTGTCTCGCTTTTCTTGGGCAGAATGTTTTGTACCAATCCATTTCATCAGTCTTTTTTTTTTTTTTTTTTGAGATGGAGTCTGGCTCTGTCGCCCAAGCTGGAGTACAGTGGCGCGATCTCCGCTCACTGCAAGCTCCGCCTCCCGGGTTCACGCCATTCTCCTGCCTTAGCCTCCCGAGAAGCTAGGACTACAGGCGCCCGCCACCACGCCCGGCTAATTTGTTTGTATTTTTAGTAGAGACGGGGTTTCACCATATTCACCAGGATGGTCTTGATCTCCTGACGTCGTGATCTGCCCGCCTCGGCCTCCCAAAGTGCTGGGATTACAGGCGTGAGCCACAGCGCCCGGCCTCATCAGCATTTTTATGGGTGAATCTCAGTTGACCAGGTACGGACTCTAGTCAAATTAGTGTCTGACTCTGCACAAGAAATACACAAAGAGCCTGGTGCTGCTTTCCTGAGCAGGACAGTTCATAGGGATATTGAGCATGGTTGGCATCTAGCCTGATTATTCTGAAGATTTCATAATTAAAACCTCAGTCCTATGAATTAATCAATTGTTCAGTGTCAAAATACGGACACCCCCTGCACACATGAAACTACTCATGTATTGTTTAAACTTTAATATATGTAAAAGGTGTCCAGTAGGATCTAGCTGGAAAAGGAGGAGGAGGCCTGAGATCTTTGGCTGCCTGGTAGAGCAAAGGTGGTAGAAAGAAGTCAACAAGGATTTAAAGGAAAGATCAAAGGACGGTGAAAGAACATTTTTCCTAGTTTTGCCTAGAGCAGGCCTTTGATTAATGGTAGAGTGCTGACTCTAAAGATAGATATCTAAAAGGATTCTTCTAGATACGTGAGATCACAGGAAAGATTGTGCAAGGACATAAATATGAGTATACTATAGTGATTAAGACCATGTGACATTAAAGGAAGAGGAAGATGGAAGAAAAGATACATGAAGAATATAAACAAGAGGCTGGTGCCCAGAAAAAGAGGAAGATAGTAGAAAGTTTGGAAAGTATAGAAAGTATAAGATCCTTTAGGAGTTGTTCTTTGTATACTACCATTTGCTAAACTTCAATGTTTAAATTTCAGCATTTGTACAGCAAGCGTAGGTATACAGTTATTATTAAATTCTAATACGTAATGGTCTGTATACTTCCAGAAGTTTTTGGAGTTTTGAATTGATATTCCATTATACATTTTTTAGGAATTCACCATTTGAAATGTACATCTCTAGCAATAATTCTTTCCCTCAGCCCCACTCCCCAGATCTTTATATGTCTGGTAATTTCTCGTCATTCAGGCTTTCATTGAAATGGAAATGCCTCAGAAAGCCTTTTGCTTTCTTAACCATCCTTGGCAAGAAGAATTCTATGATGAACCCTCCAGGTTCCTGGCCTTGATATATACACATCTCTCAGTTATTCAGTCAAACACTAATGTAGCTATTGCTGTAAAGGAAGTATGGAGATGAAATCAAGGTCCCAAATCTATTGACCTTTAAATAAAGAGATTAACTGGGTGGAACTGACCAAGTCATATGAGCCCTTTAAAATAAATTTTCTCAACCATAGTGAGATATGACCTCATAGCTGTTACAATGGCTATACCAAAGAGACAAGAGAGGCTGGGCATGGTGGCTCACGCCTATAATCCCTGCACTTTGGGAAGCAGAGGAGGGTGGATTACTTGAAGTCAGGAGTCGAGACCAGCCTGGCCAAAATGCTGAAAGCCTGTCTCTACTAAAAATACAAAAATTAGCCTGGCAGGGTAGAGGACACCTGTAATCCCAGCTACTCGGCTGAGGCAGAATAATTGCTTAAACCCAGGAGATGGAGATTGCAGTGAGCCAAACCACGCCACAGCACTCCAGACTGGGCAACAGAGTGAGACTCCATCTTAAAAAAAAAAGAGAAGAGATAACAAGTTTAGGTAATTTAATGATAGCATTCCAATGATAATTAATAACAATGTAACATACACGTGGAAATTGCTAAAAGAGTTGATTTCAATGTCCTCACCCCAAACAAAAAATATGTGAGGTAGTAGATATGTTAAGTAGCTTCATTTTGTCATTTCACAATGCATACATGTATCAAAATATATTGTACACCATAAATACATACAATTTTTATTTATTTATTTAAAATAAGTAAAAATAAAAATGGGGCTTATACTTTAAAATAATTGATTTTGGCCAGGCGCAGTAGCTCATGCCTGTAATCCTAGCACTTTGGGAGGCTGAGGTGGTGGGAGTTCTGAGGTCTGGAGTTTGAGACCAGCCTAACCAACATGGTGAAACCCCGTCTCTGATGAAAATATAAAAAATTAGCTGAGTGTGGTAGCAGGCTCCTATAATCCCAGCTACCTGAGAGGCTGAGGCAGGAGAATCACTTGAACCGGGGAGGTGGAGTTGCAATGAGCCGAGATCGTGTCATTGCACTCCAGCCTGGGCAACAAGAGCAAAACTCCACTCAAAAAAAAAAAAAAGAAAAAAAGACTTGATTTTATCTGACTGTTTGAAGAAGTCAGAGATGTGAAGTTTGTGAAGGTTATCACATGCCATTGCTGACAAAGATGGAGGAATTCAAGGAATGTGGCAGGTTACAGGAGCCCAGAGTAGCCATTGGCTAACAGCCAGCAAGGAACAAGGATCTCAGTCCTACAACTACAAGGAACTGCATTCTGCCAGTAACAGCAATGAGCTTGGAAGCGAAATTTTTATTTCAGCCTTGTGAGACCCTGAGCAGAGAACCCAGCTATACCATGCCAGACTTCTGATCTACAGAACAATATAAAATAAATGAATGTTTTTTAAATGGCTGAGTTCATGATAATTTGTTACATAGCAACAGAAAACTAATTTACCATCCTAATCTAAAATAAGACCCCATAATCACACTCCAGTCATTATTATACATTAGTTTGTTGTTCGTTCTTCAAAAATGTATATAACAATTTATCTATTATATATAAAACATAAAATTAGTATTATTTATTTGCTTGCTTGCTAAGTATCGCTTTCCTAATATTATATTAGACAATAAGCTCCGTGAGGGAACATAAAAGCTACCCAATCAATATTTACTTAAAAAAAGGTAAATGCCTACATTTAAACAAATATTTTGTTAATCAAATCCCAGAGACACCATCCCCCTCAAAAAATTTTGTAAATATGTCTTCTAGGCCAGGTGCAGTGGCTCACACCTGTAATCCCAGCACTTGGGGAGGCTGAGGTGGAAGGACTGCGTGAGTCCAGGAGTTCAAGACCAATCTGGGCAACAGGTTGAGACTCTATCTCATAAAATAAATTCGTTTTTTTAAATGTCTTCCACTTGTCAGACCTGCTATAGTTGTCCCTTAAAGACCTACATATACTTCCATAATATGAATTTCAATTTATACTCAGAGCTTAGCAAAATGGAACACACATAAAAGTTAAAAGTTACAATTGGAAAGGACTCAGCTGATTATGCATTCCACCCTCAATGCTGTTTAAAAAGAAAAAATGTATATGAGCCTTCATGTAATATGGAATGTCCTGACAAGTTTCCTAACAAATTATTTCACAGACCAACAATAGAAATCACCAAGAAAAATGTCCACTTACTTAGGGTAAATCTTTCTAGGTTTAATGTTCTTTATTAACATCTCTGTTGTTCTCTCCTGGGTCACTCACCCTCCTTCTTCAATCTTTTCTGTGCTCCAGAAGCTGGCCTGTAATTAACTGTATCAACAGACTCCCACATCCTCTACTTTCTAGTAGATTTAGCCTAGTCCTGTCCAAGAGAAATTGTGTGATCTGGTATGATATTATGTGATATGGTATGATATGTGTATGAATACATTTTGTAATTTTAATAATTTTCTAAAAATTTAAATTTTCTAATAGCTATGTTTTAAAATAAAAAGCAAGTAAAAATAATAACATGTCAGATATTATTACAGATTACATATATTGATATATACATATTTAATATGTGTTAATGTTTAATAATAATGTGTATCAAATATATATGTCCATACTATTGATACCATTTTTATTTAACATAAAATTATTAAGGTGATATTTTGCATTCTTTTTTCATACTAAGTTTTCAACATTTGGGATGTATTTTACACCTAAAACCACATTTCAGTAGCCACCTGTGACCAGGCTATCGTATCAGGCAGTGCAATGTAGCCCAGAAGAAGCCCTGACAGTGGATCACAGAGAGGGTCAAGAGTAAATATGGGATATTTCTTCCCCTGACTCCTTTGCGGTGGGATCACCTCAGACTGGCACTGTCCTCCATCCTAACATCATAGTTCCTTTCAAGGTGGGATAAACTATATGTCTCTTTCCTCCTGGGTTCTGGTAACCATTTTCTCACCTTTCCCCTTGAGCCTAGGGGTGATAATAGTGTTCCTTTTTGTGATTCCTATAAACATTTTCCAAACATCTGTAATATTTCTATATAAAACCCTCCTCAAATTATCATAATGTAAATATGCCCTCTATTTCCTCCTGGGATCCTTTCTGATTTGCGGCTCTTTTATTGGGATTTTTCCAAAACCTTTGAGGGCTGTATTCCCGACATTTCAAGAATAACCAATTCTGAGTATATACCCATCAAATGATAGGGTGGTATACCTAATAAGTATGCTAATACGCAGAATAATTAAAAGTACAAAACAAGGGTATATATTATCTATTCAATGAAAATTGTTAAAAAAAAAAATAGCTGCATGGAAAAGTTGCAAGGTTTTTAACAGAAACTTTAAGTGTGTGTGTGTATACATATAAATATATATATATATAAAAAATTATTTTTTAATGGAGTTTTGCTCTTGCTACCCAGACTGGAGTGCAGTGGTGCGATCTCGGCTCACTGCAACCTCCGCTTCCCAGGTTCAAGAAATTCTCCTGCATAAGCCTCCAGAGTAGCCGAGACTACAGGCACCCACCACCACTCCCAGTTAATTTTTTGTATTTTTAGTAGAGATGAGGTTTCACCATGTTGGCCAGTCTGGTCTCAAACTCCTGACCTCAGGTGATTCACCCACCTCGGCCTCTCAAAGTTCTAGGATTACAGGCGAGATCTTATATTTCATGGATAAAAATATCTACTTCCAAAAAGGATATGGAAAAAAATAAAATAAAAACATTCATTTATCTCACATAGATATTGACTCTATTTGTCTTATATAGATATATTCCAATTTTTTTTTTTTTTTTTTTGAGGCAGAGTTTTGCTCTTGTTGCCCAGGCTGGAGTGCAATGGCACAATCTCAGCTCCGCCTCCCAGGTTCAAGTGATTCTCCTGCCTCAGCCTCCTGAGTAGCTGGGATTACAGGCATGTGCCACCATGCCAGGCTAATTTTGTATTTTTAGTAAAGACAGGATTTCTCCATGTTGGT
The DNA here is from genome assembly GCF_009764315.1 of Trachypithecus francoisi. NCBI lineage: Eukaryota > Metazoa > Chordata > Mammalia > Primates > Cercopithecidae > Trachypithecus > Trachypithecus francoisi. The sequence goes on from NW_022681454.1 coordinate 101,561,966, forward strand.
CAGGCTGGTCTCGAACTCCCGACCACAGGTGATCCACCTGCCTCGGCCTCCCAAAGTGCTGGGATTATAGGCATGAGCCACCGCGCTCGGCCTATTTTAATTTTTTAGACAAAGGTCTCACTCTGTGATCCACAATGGTGTGCAGTGGGATGGCCTTGGCTCACTTCAAGTGATTCTCCCACCTTAACCTCCCAAAGTATTGGGACTGTAGGCACATGCCACCATGTCCAGCTACTTTTTTTATTTTTTGTAAATACATGGTCTCAGTATGTTTCCCAACTCGTCTCAAACTCCTAGGTTCAAGCAATCCTACAACTTCAGCCTCCCAAAGTGTTGGGATTACAGGCATGAGCCACCACTCCCAGCATAGTCTTATATTATTAATTTCTGAAGTGTATTTATATTGAGAAGGATTGTTAACTAGTTCTAAGAAGGAAATTATACATAAATATCTTTCTAAGTTGTAATCTTTGGCATTTTTAAAATAAGAAAACTTACTGTTTCCCTCTGTGGAAGAATAGAAGTTGATCCAATTGCGTAGCCTAATCCCTCACGTAAGCTGTTTAGGGACAGTTTCTGAACTCATATTTGGCCCAAGGGAAATGGCATATCTCTTTTATCACAAACTCTAATCATAATTTTATTTTTTTCATGAAACAAAAAATTCAACTATTTACACTTCTCTAAAGAAAACCAGACATTTCAGTAAAGTATTTGCCTTTGAGGTTGTTTATCTTGGCTAAAGAAGTTGTCCATGAAACAGATGGAAAAATCTATGCTGAAATGAAAAGTAATTGGAGTATAAACTGATCTTAACCTAATGTGATAAGAACATTTCTTCTCTAAAAAGTAATAAGATTATTTTTCTCAAGGATTAGTAAATAGTAACCACACTATTGAAAAATAAATTTGAATGAGATTCTGGGAAGCACAGTAGAAAAAAAAGCACTTACAAAGTCAGTTTTCTAAGCTAAACTTCATTTGTCTCACCGAAGCCAGCCAATCCCGTCCATGTTTTGAAATAGTTGGCAGGTGTCCCTAGGACCATGACATTATAAGTATGTGAGGGTAACCAATTTTCTTGTGGCTAAACCTACACTTAGATACTGGTTAAAATAGAATGGGGAGTGGAGAGATTACTTTCTAAGCTGGAGTCTTCACTAATATATATGTGGATTCACATGAAGAAACTTAGATTTTTAAGGACAATCTTGTAAAACCACAAGAGGGTTACCCCAAACCTTGGTCACTTATAACTAGCCACATAAGCCTACTTTTGAATAACAGACTCTGTCAAACAGTAAATTAGGCTTCATGCTTATGACCCTCTGCTTCTGCTCAAAGGAAAACATTAATCTAGATTAGTAAGCAATTTCATTGTTGAATAAGTTGTCTCAAGAATATTTCTATTCTACATTTACAATCCATTTTTTCTAAAAATGGGTACAATGAATTACCTGAAATACTCTCTGACAATTGTTTATGCAAATATCTCCTGGTCAATCATTAAGCAATGACCCAGATTTTTGGATCACTCTTCCTCATTAAAATGTCTTGAGAATTATGGAGAAAAAAAAAGACATTGTTACAAAAAAGGAAATCTTGTTTCAAGAAGCATTTGGGGCTGAAAGGTAAGTAATTAACCAAAATATATGTGGGTTAGTATCTTGACACTAAAAGATTATAATGGGAAGCCAAGATAGTCATTATAGCATCAGAACTTTCTAGATTTTTCTAATGATAATGAAATCATGTGATTTTTACAACAGATTTCATAAATATTAGACCTAATGTTGATAATGTTGATAATTAAATCATGTGGCTTAACACATCTTTCTATAAATATGAGACCTCAATTTTCTAAGACCTCAGAAGAATAGAAAAGCTTGAATGCAATAAAATGGAGAAGGCGATTTTTCATCTTTAATATGAGCTTACTTTATATCTGCAATAGTACATTCAGTAAAAGATATATGAAACTCCCAGGAATAGTCATATCAATAGAGATTTATTCTAAGGAGTAAGTTATTCTCAGTTATACATTGAGATGGAATTTTTTCTAATAAATCTGGGGAAAAAATGCATTTAAAAGAGTTGTGTCATCTGCTTAAAGAAGCTTGGTGAGTTTTCCAAAAACTAAGAGATTACTAGAAAGTGGTAAACTGGTGGTAACATTGTTTGGAAAACAAAATGAAACTTTAAGGTAAAAATTATGTCTGAATTTTTTTCAAGATTATATAAAAAGTCACTAAAAAACTGACTTATTTTCTCAAAATTATATTTCCTAAAATATAACTTAGGAAAATTATTGAAGAAAATATCTTTCTTCAATAAGAAAGATATATTATTGGATCATGTTACATAATTATCTCTCATAGCAAATGTAAGCAGAGTTACATTTTTTCTCATTACAAACATTCGGTACAAACATAGGTACAATCAACTAGCTGACTGAGTATTCTTATTTATGACTTTTAGAGAGTTAGATGGTGTTCATTCAAGATTAATTACTCAAAATTTGTTCTTTAAAAATCTCAAATCTGATCACATCCCAACCCTGCTTAACCCATTGTTGTTGGGTTAAAGACTCTTTAGGTTGGGAAGGACATAAACCCGACAAAAAGTAGATTGCCCCCCAAAAAATGGGAAGTGGAAGAGGGATTGACTAACATAGTGAAAACTTGCATAAATAGGTCATCTTCATGTTTAGCTAGAAAAATGAGCTCAAATGATAACATTAGGACTCCATCTCACTCTGCATTTCCCAGCTCTTATTTGGTCTATTTTAGCTCTGTTGTCAGGTAGGTTCTTCATTTACGATAGATGCTAGAAACTCTAACCAAGAAATCTAATATGCATTTATTTGGAGGAAACAAAATAACTATCAAAAAAACTCCTGCTTGAAAAAGGGGATATGGGTGGGAGGTGGCAGAAAATGATCACCGTTCTTTAGCATATATACTATCCTGCTAGACAGGAGCAGCAATAACCCCTTGTCCTGGCCGTGGGGCAAATTCCTTGATCAGCCCTTCAGTCTCCTCTTGGATCTGTCTTTTGGGATTCCCTTGTTGCTTGTCCTTTATGGTCACAGCCGACAAAGGCACTGGGGATACCCACTTTCTGGTTATCACACCCTACTGATAGTGCTGTTTCTGTTGGTATAGGTTTAGGATCCTGACTGAGTATTGCCTCAGGGGTTGAGCAATCATAGTACTCAGTTATGGGTATTTGCATTTCTCTGGAAACCTCTGTTCCTTAAAAGTTTACTAAACTCTACAATCTGTTTCCAGTAAATTCAGTAAGTTTACAACAAAACTGAGTTAGTATTGCATTCTAATCCTTGATTCTAGATTCCAGATTTGTTATTTCTATCTTCTAACAGTTGGCCTCAGTGCTCTGTCTCCCCAGGTGGGCAGAATTCCTAGTTTTACTCATAGCTTCCAATTTTATTCTACTCTCCCCAAACTTTGCTAACATTAAATTTAGGTAAGAGTGAAGCAAAAATGCTTCTGATTCTTGGCTGGCTTGTCTATCAGGACAAGGGCTGAAAGGGTTGCTGTTAGTGTTTTTACTGCTTCTAGAGAAGCCAGCTTTTAATGCAGCAGTTTCTTGCATGTGGGACATCATTAAACTCTACAAAAAGGAACAAATACATTTCTGGGGCTTTTTTTCATATACATCCTTTTATCTTCAGCCTCAGTAGACATATGGTCTGAGCCCCAAGATACAAAAGATAGGTTAATCAACATCTCTGTCAATTTCTCAGCTAAAGCAAGAAGGGTCCTCATTGCCTCTTTACTACCCGAATTGAAGCAATTCCACATTTAAGGGTCTGTTACCACGCTTCAAATCTTGCACCATTTAAAAAATATACAAATCAGGATTCTTTCATATCTAAGTGACTAAAAAAACCTCAAACTGGCTTGTTTGGTGAGAGAAATTTGCTGGTTCATAAAACTTAAAAGTTATGGAGTAGATCTGCTCAATGATGTCAACTTGACTTCCGTCTTATCTCTCTGCTCCACTATCCTCTGTGTTGTCTACGCCATAGAAAAGGCATTTCCTTTGAGAAAATGAGTTTTTTCCTTCTGGCTGCCAGTTGTATTAGGTTTATATCCCATCACATCAGCATCCCCAGCAGAGAGGGAATACTTTTCCTCAGCAACACAAGCAGAAGGCCCAGAACTAACTTTATTGGTTTTTATTGGCCTGGCTTGGATTGTGTGTTTTCCTCTCTTAGTAATTTCTGTAGTGAAAGGAGGATTAATCTCTGATTGGTCAAGCCTGGATTAACACATGTCCAGCTTCAGGCCAGGCGCAGTGGCTCATGCCTGTAATCCCAGTACTTTGGGAGACCGATGGGGACAATCACTTGAAGTCAGGAGTTTGAGACCAGCCTTGAGTTTCACCAACATGGTAAAACCCCATCTCTACTACAAATACAAAAGTTAGCCAGGTGTGGTAGTGCATTCCTGTAATCCCAGCTACTCAGGAGGCTGAGGCACAAGAACCAAGGAGGTGGAGGTTGCAGTGAGACAAGATTACACCACCGCACTCCAGCCTGGGTAACAGAGAAATACCCTCTTCCCCTTCCAAAAAAATGCCCAGCTTTGAAGCTGAAGATGGACAACCTGAGCCTTGTGATTTGAAGGTAGGTTTTCCAAGGATAAATCATAGTGTTATTACTTGACAAAAGAGGGGATAGATCTTGAGTAGGTAAAACAATAATAATCTTTTAGAAGACTCAATGTGTCATATAAGGCCCTGGATGATCTGACCCCTGCCTACCTTACCTGTCTTGTCTGAATGTAGTCTCCTGCTTACCCTTTGGGCTCCAGCCCCACTGGCCTTATGTCATTTCCCATTCTGCTTGTGGACATTCACATGGGCAATTTCCTCTGTGAAAAGCAAAGTTCCTTTCTTCAGGTTTCATTGGATTGGTTCATTCTTAGAAATTTTTCAAAGGTCAGCCCAACCATCACTTCCTCAAGGAAACGTTAGGTTGACTCATAAACTGGCTTGTATCCCTCTTGTTATCATCCCCCAAAGTCTCCAAACCTTTCATTTGCATCTCTTACCATAATTGTAATTTAAGTATCTAACTGAGTAATTTTAGCTCCATGAGGACAAAATTTCTCTGTAAATTTAAAAATATGTTATTAGTGAGTGAATAAATGAAGGCATGAGAAAATGGGAAAGGTGAAGGAATACATAGGTGCTGAAAGTAATTACTTTGTTTTTCCCATTGATCTATTTCTGGATCTAGTTTTTCATCAACTCTCTCTTTCTTTTGTGTACCAATACCAATATCTCCCACTGTGGGTTGTTCACTGTTGTGTAACAGAGATTAGTTGTAAAACATAACACTGCCATGAGGGTAATTTGAAGCACAACATTGTATATTTCAGAAAATGAGCGCTTTACACTGGTGCTCATCATCTGAAATGGATAAACCTAGGTGAAGTGCTAGTTCAGTGATTTACCAGCTCTTTTGAGACAGAGGCTGGCTCTGTCACCCAGGCTACAGTGCAGTGGTACAATCTTGGCTCACAGCTCACTGCAACTTCCACCTCCTGAGTTCAATCAATTCTGCTGTCTCAGTCTCCCAAGTACCTTGGATTACAAGTGTGTGCCACTACACCCAGCTAATTTGTTTTGTATTTTCAGTAGAGCTGGGATTTGCTATGTTGGCCTGGCTGGTCTCGAACTCCTTGCCTCAAGTGATCCACCTGCCTTGGCCTCCCAAAATGCTGAGATTATAGGCATGAACCACCGTGCCTGACCATTTACCAGCTCTTCGATTGCAGGAATTAAATTTTTTTCTCTGAGCTTTTACTTGTCTGTAAGCTGAGGATAATAATATTTACCTTGCATAATTCTTACAAGAATATGAAGGCAATACAGTCATACCTCATACCTCAGAGATCTTGTGGGTTCAGTTCCAGACCATACCAATGGAGCAAATATCACAATAAAGTGAGTCACATAATTTTTGTTTGTTTGTTTCCAGAGGATATAAAAGTTTACACTATTCCATAGTGTATGAAGTGTGCAATAGAATTATGTCTTTTAATTTTTGAATATTGCTAAAAAATACAATCATCTGAACCTTCTGAAAGCCATGATCTTTTTGCTGGCAGAGGGTCTTGCCTCAATGTTGATGGCTGCTGACTGATCAGGGTGGGTGTTGCTGAAGGGTGGAGTGGCTGTGTGTGGCAATTTCTTAAAATAAGAAAATAATGAAGTTTGCCACATTGATTGGCTCTTCCTTTCACAAAGGTTTCTCTGTAGCATGTGATGCAGTTTGATAGCATTTTATCCACAGAACGTCTTTCAAAATTGGAATTAATCCTCTCAAACCCTGCTGCTACTTTATACACTCGGTTTACATAATATTCTAAATTCTTTGTTGTCATTTCAACAATGTTTATAGTGTCTTCACTAGAAGATTCCATGTCAAGAAACCACTTTCTTTGCTTATCTACAAGTAACAACTCTTCATCCATTCAAGTTTTACCATGAGATTGCAGCAATGCAGTCATATCTTCAGACTCTCCACTAATTCTAGTTCTCTTGCTGCTTCCACCACATCTGCAGTTACTTTCTACTGAAATCTTCAACTCCTAAAAGTCATCCTTGAGATTTAGCATCAACCTCTTCCAAATTCCTGTTAATGTTGCTATTTTGACCTCCTTCTGTGAATCACAAATATTCTTAATGGCACCTAGAATGGTGAGCTCTTTCCAGAAGATTTTCAATTTACGTTGTCCGGATTCATCAGAGGAATCACTATCTATGGTAGCTACAGGCTAACAAAATGTGTTCCTTAAACAAGACTTAAAAGTCAAAGTTACTCCTTGATCCAGGGGTTGCAGAAAGAATGTTGTGTTAACAGGCATAAAAACAACATTATTCTCCTTGCACAAGCCTCCCAGAGCTCTTGGGTCACCAGGTGCATTGTCAATGAGCAGTAATATTTTGAAATAAATCTCCTTTTCATGGATAGTAGGTTTCAACAGTGGGCTAAAAATATTCAGTAAACCATGTAGTAAACAGATAGGTTGTCATCCAGGCTTTATTGTTCCATTTATAGAGCACAAGCAGAGTAGATTTGGCATGATTCTAAAGGCTCCTAGAATTTTCAGAATGGTAAACTGGCATTGGCTTCACCTAAAGTCACCACCTGCATGAACCCCTAAGAAAAGAGTTGGCCTGTCCTTTGAAGCTTTGAAGCCATGCATTGACTTCTCATCCCTAGTTATGAACGTCCTAGATGATGTCCTCTTCCAATATAAGGCTTTTTTTTTTTTTTTTTTTTTTTTTTTTGAGACGGAGTCTCGCTCTGTCGCCCAGGCTGGAGTGCAGTGGCTGGATCTCAGCTCACTGCAAGCTCCACCTCTCGGGTTTATGCCATTCTCCTGCCTCAGCCTCCCAAATAGCTGGGACTACAGGCGCCCGCTACCTCGCCCAGCTAGTTTTTTGTTTGTTTTTTTTTTTTTTTTTAGTAGAGACGGGGTTTCACCGTGTTAGCCAGGCTGGTCTCAATCTCCTGACCTCGTGATCCGCCCGTCTCGGCCTCCCGAAGTGCTGGGATTACAGGCTTGAGCCACTGCGCCCGGCCAGGCTGTTTTGTCTCCATTGAAAATCTATTGTTTAGTGGAGCCAACTCCATCATTTATTTTAGCTAGATCTTCTGGACAACTTGCTACAGTGTATCCATCAGCACTTGCTGCTTCATTTTGTTCTTTTTTTTTTTTTTTAATTTATTTTTTTGAGACAGAGTCTGGCTCTGTCACCCAGGCTGGAGTGCAATGGCACGATCTTGGCTCACTGCAACCTCTGCCTCTTAGGTTCAAGCAATTCTGCCTCAACCTGTAGCTGGAACTACAGGCGTGCGCCACCATGCCCCACTAATTTTTGTATTTTTAGTAGAGATGGGGTTTCACTATGTTGGCCAGGATGGTTTTGATCTCTTGACCTCACGATCTGCTGGCCTCGGGCTCCCAAAGTGCTGGGATTACAGGCATGAGCCACCGCGCCCGGCCTTCATTTTGTTCTTTTAAATTAAGGAGATGGCATATTTCCTCAAACTTCATGAACCAACATCTCCTAGCTTTCAACTTTCTTCTGCAACTTCCTTACCACTCTCACAGACTTAACAGAGTTGAGGATTGTTATAGCCTTGCTCCAGAGTAAGTTCTGGCTTAAGGGAATGTTGTGGCTGGTTTGTTCTTCTATCCAGACCAATAAAACTTCCTCCATGTCAACAATAAGGCCATTTTGCTTTGTTATCATTTGTGTGTTCACTGAAATAGCGGTTCTAATTTCCTTCAAAAACGTTTTCTTTTTTTGCATTCACAACTTGGCTAACTGATGTGAGAGGCCCAGCTTTCAGCCTGTCTTGACTTTTGACGTGCCTTCCTCACTAAACTGAATCACTTCTAGCTTTTAATTTAGAGTGAGGTGTGCAACTCTTCCCCTTGAACATTTAGTGGCCATTGTAGGGTTATTACTTGACCTATATTTCAACATTGGTATGTTCTGTGGAATATGGAGGACCCAAGAGAAAGAGAGATAGGGAACAGCCAGTCAGCAGAGCAGGCAGAACCCTTACTGCAATTAAGTTTGCCAACTTAAGTGGGTACAGTGTTGCATCCAAAATAATTACAATAGTAACATCAAAGATCACTGATCATTATCACAGATATAACCATAATGAAACTGAGAATATTATAAGAATTACCAAAATGTGAAACAGAGAAACAAAGTGAGCACATGCTGTTGGAAAATGCACCAATAGGCTTGTTCAACTCAGGGTTGCCACAAACTTTCAATTTGTAAAAAATGCAATGTCTGTGATGTGCGATAAAATGAAGCACAATAAAACAAGATATACCTGCATATTCTTTGTGCCCAGCACAAGCAATATTCTTATGATTATTCTTGGATCACAGAACTGTCACTGTAGTAGCAAGCATAGATTTAAAACCATAACCATCATTGTACCTCACCCAGATGAAGGTCCTTTTGTCATTGTAAGAAACATGGTGGCCAGGCAGCGCGGTTCACACCTGTAGTCCCAGCACTTTGGGAGGCTGAGTGGGGGGGCAGATCATCTGAGGTCAGGAGTTTGAGACCAGCCTGGTCAACATGGTGAAACCCCGTCTCTACTAAAAATACAAAAATTAGCCAGGTGTGGTGAGAGGTGCTTGTAATCCCAGTTACTCAGGAGGCTGAGGCAGGAGAATCGCTTGAATGTGGGAGGCGTAGGCTGCAGTGAGCCAAGATCGTGCCATTGCACTCCAGCCTGGGGACAAGAGCGAGACTTCATCTCAAAAAAAAAAAAAAAAAAGAAAACAATGAAGAAAGAAAGAGAGAAAGAAAGAAAAAGAAAGAAAAAAGAAAAGAAAAGAAAGAAAGAAAAGAAAAGAAAAGAAAAGAGAAAAGAAAAACATGGCATGGCAGGGGGAGGGCACAATGAAAACAACTAATTTAGTCTATGTCAGTAACTATGGAGACTATACACCAATTCTGGAGAGGCATGTGGTGAAAATTCCCTCAGGTCTTAGGATTTAATCTATAAACTTACCTGAACCATATGAAGAAAACTTTACACTGAGTCAATTGGCTCTGGAAAAACCAAAGAATTTCTGTGACTTGCTTTATTATGATACTCTTTTTATTTTAGTGGTCTGGAACCAAACCCATGGTATCTTTCTTACTAGACAGAAGAAATGTATTGAAACCATTCTCTTTTATTGATTAAGGCTGAAGGGGGTAAGGTTTGATGGGTTTAGTCCTTTATAAGACCTCTCTTCTGCCTCAGCTTGTCAGTGGAGTGATTTTTTAAAAGACCCAGTTTTTCAGGGACTTTATTCAGTATGTTATCTTTTCTTCCCTTTAACTATGCACCTCAGTTTGCTCTCTCCCATTAGCATTTAGACATGCTCAGTTCTTTCCCATCTTAAAAAATTCCTTTCTCAATCTCACATCCCCCTGTAGCTACTCTGCTATCTCCTTCCTCCTCTCTGTAGCGAACATTCTTTAAATAGTCATCTGCACTCACTATCTCTACATCCTCACTTCCTGTTTGGCATTCAACCTCAGGCAATCTGGCTTCTGTCACCACTGCTCTTCTACTAAACCTCATTTTGCCAAGGATTGCAATGAATGCACCACCATCTATCCAAGGGATACTTCTTATTACTTGTCTCAGGTGATAATTCAGTAAGTATGTGGCCCTGCTAATGCTCTGTCATGAAGCATTTCCTTAATTTGGCTCCCATAAAACCACACACTTCTGGGTTTCTCCTTTGGGGGCTCCTTCTCTTTCTCTGGAACCTCAAGAGTGGTGTTCTTCTGTTTCTCTTTTGGAGTTCCACTTTTCTTCTCCCTCAGTGTATGAGATTATCTTCTTCAACTGCCATCTTTATGCTGATGATTCACAAATTTCTAACTCCAGTCTAGATCTTTTTTCTGAATTTCGGTCTCAGATACCCACCTACTCACTGTGTATCTCATAATGGATGTCCTTCCAGTGCCTGAAACTTAACTTGTTCATTGTGATTGTTTCTTCCCACAACCCCTAAACTGCTACTCCCAGGTCCTTCTATATTCTTTTTATCTCCAGTGAAAGCTACTACCAACCGTTTTGTTGGCCAGGTCAGAAACCTGGGTGACATCCTCAATCCTGCGTCTGCCTCGCCCTGCTCCAAGGTAGTTACTGTGCTCCATTCCTGCTACTTCTGTTAATACTTCTGGATCTACCCATTTCTGTCTTCTCTATTATTGCCTAATTTCTCATCTAGACCACTCTAATTTTTCTACTCTCTCCTCACAGATGTATTAGCCTCTGCTATTGTATTCTCTCAATACAATAAAATACAAAATACAAAAAAATGTGTATCCACTTTCCCCACAGCAACTACAAAAATATTTTCAAAGCCCAAATCTAATCATTTTCTTCTCTTTTCAAATTATTGATTTCTCAGTCCACTTAAGCCAGCATCCAAACTCCTTACCACGATTTAAAGTAACCCTCATAATCTGATCCCTGCAAACTGCTGCATCCTAATAGTATGAACTCTTCCTCTTTACTTTCTATAAGTCTTTTGGAATTAATTTTATTTCATCAAACATGTCATGCTGTCTTATGTCTTTAATATAGATACAGTCGTTTATCTAAAGCAAGCACTTTTCTCTGACTTACCACTTGGCCTGAATAATTCCCATTCATCCTTAAGATCTCAGTTCAAATGTTACTTCCATGAAAAGATCTCCCTGAACCTACGAGGATGAATATTAAGCATCCTGGCATACTTTTCTTCACATAACTCAAAATATAGAACAAGGCTGGGAAAATAGAGCATGAGAAATGCCACTACTAATGTGAAACAAGAATGAAGAACAAATATGTCATTCTTCCTTTTCTTTGGGGAAAAAAAGACATTTATTTAGCATCACAATCAGACTATTACATTTAGCAATCAACAGTATGGGTGAAAAAAAAATCTACATTAAAATCCTTTGTTGGAATGCTTTACACTTTCCACAGAACAGAAACTAAAATACCCTGTTATACAATTAGTCACAAATACAGTCCTCGAGTTTTTTGCCCATATACATGAGTATTTGTCTAAAACATGTCTTCTTTGTAGCAGCTTGGCCCTGCCACCACTGTGCTTGGCTGAGTTCACAAATCTGTTGTAACCTGTAGCTTTCCTGTCATTCTTATAACACACTTGTGAGAGATGTTCTATGACAGAATTTCCATCTACTTATGATCCTTCTGTATTTTGGGGATTTCCTGGGCAGACCTCCATGATGATACAGTTTATTCTGTTTGCTTTTGGTCATGCACTGATTAAACTGTCTCTCTAGAATGTAGAAATCAAAATACAAATGACACATTAGTCTCTTAATATATCAACATAAACTATGATAAATTAGAAACTCACATTTGAGCAACCATTTATGCAATGGAAAATGAGAATAACAAGCCTTCATTTCTACATTTTTTTTAACAAAAAAATTCTGTAAATGTGTCCCGACTAGGTTAGATTTTATTCATCTCAAATTCTTTGGTAAGCTCCTCCCTCCTCTCAATTCATGGCACATACCTTTCAGGAGCAAAGCAATTCAAAAGTCCCAACTAAAAGTGGGACCTATAACGATTTTCCTTGTCACCTCACAGCGATGATTTTGAATTTTATAAATTACTACAAAAATTCACATCTTTCCCATTGGCTGCCACCAATAAAGTCTCTCAAAAGTAAAAATGTATGCTACCAAGTAAAGTAATTATTGTTTCCAAAAGCTAATAATTCTATAATAAATACATTCTACATTTGCCCTTTTTCTAAAGATATTAGATATGTAATAAAGCATTATTGCTTGGTAAGCAGCCTTGTTGGAGAACACTATTATTTGCCAGAATTATATGAAATTTGTCTTTTCATAAAACAGTTTAGAGCAAAATGTTTCACTCATTCCAGATTGTATCCATTAAGCTTCATTCTGAGTTTTTGTTTCATTAGAAAATAAGTGAATTTGAAACTCTAAACTAAATCCACCAAGCCCCATCCCCTCCAGCCCTAATCGATAAAAAGGGGAATTGCTTCAATAAATTTCAAAATTGAAAAAAGCTTTTTATAAAACTTTCAATTTATAAACTTCTGGTCTAATGGTTTTTTCTCACTACTTATACACACACACACACACACACACACACACTTATCTCCCTCTCTCTCTTTCTCTCTCTTCTCTCTCCCCTTCATCCAAACATCTTTCTCAGTAGCTTTTGAGGGGAGAGAGCAAGGAAGAGCTCCAACATTTTGTCTTTCATGCCTTTGAATAACTTATTTTTTTCCTTAGAAATGCTTTTAGGGAACAGATTAACTTTCATCTCACATTTGGAATAAACAGAATTACTATCACAGTGGATGGCCTACTTTAAAAAAAAATACACAAAGCACTCTCTTCCTAAATGTTTCCTTTACTGTAGCATTCTCCTCTATCTGTGTGAGCATAGGCAAGGAATGAAAATGTATCAACCTAAGATACAATGTCACCGGTTGGTAAGAGCTTCTTTTCTGCCTTCAGGAAAGAATTAAAGTTGGCTTATTTCCCTTTAGTTTGTGGAAAGAATACTGAAGAAAACTTGAATTTGAGAATTTTTCACCTGCTTTGTCACCCTGGGCAAGTTCCTAATCTCTCTGACATGCCCCTTCATGTATTAAACACGTGTTCCCTGGTGTTAAAAAATAAAATTCAATAAAGTGGAAATTATAATGGTCTTACCTGTTTTCAAGATTACTGTAAATACTAAATGAGATAATGCATTTTAAAGGTTTTTTGTAGGTTTTTAGTAGTGGAGGCTAGACTACAATCTTGGATCCTATCATATACTTATTGCCTGAGTTTAACACCTCCAATAAGTGTGCTTTTGGAGTTTCTCTTTCTAAATTTTTTGAATATCTATTTTTGACCTCACTACCTTTACTTTTACAGCAGTTCTCACTTATCAACATTATGACTTTACTGTTTCACCAATTTTAAATTTAGAGACTCTCTAGTTCTTGTTCATTAGTAGACAGTGCCTATTGACACTGTGTTACTAAAGGGGTTTCAGAAAACTTTCCTTCATTAAAATATATCATCATCACCCTAGGATCAGCATGCGCCTGACCACTAATCCATGCTAAAGAAACCGTTCTTTAATAGTTCTCACTTTCTTGCCTCTTCCTATCCAGTCAAACTAGGGCCAGTGGTCGTAAGATTTCAGAGAACCTCAATGAAATGCTCCTTTGGGATTTGTTTCTGCTATTCTGATGAGTGTGTGTGTGTGTGGTGTGTGTGTGTGTGTGTTTTCACCTTCTACCCTAGCCTGTCAGAAACCCCTGTTTTGTGGTCCCTGCTTGGATATAATTTACTCTCTTGAGGATACAAGTCATTGTGAAATGCGGAACAATTGCCTGGCAACCAACCCATGTTCACTTTAGAGGTATGCCTAATTACTAACAGATTAAGGAGGTTTTCTGCTAAATCATAATAATATTGTACTCTGAGATATAACATAAGAAAACAAATTAAACAGAGGTTGGTAGTGCAGAACTTCACAGGAAACTACTTAGCCTCTCATGCTTCCACAGGCTTTGAGTTGGATCTAAGTCAGAGCTCAATTTTCCCACACATCTCCAGAAAATATGAAAACACACTTTAGAAGATTTGAAGAAAATTGGATATCAATTAATAGCTACCTTACTTCCTTTTTAATTTGCCTTCTCCATATAGGGTGTATGTAGGAAAGGGAATAATTTAACTTATTGGGGCCTAAAAATGGTTTAATCTCTATAGTTCTTCCTTCCAGGAATAATTGCATTAACTGTTAGCATGATGCCACATAATAACACTCATAAACTATTGCATGACGATCATTTTGGAAAAAGAAAAAAAATCATATTCAACCGGTCTGATTGCCAAGATTATAGGAATGGCTTAAAAACTTAAAAATTTTTGGCAAAACTCTATCAGAATTTTCCCATGAGAACAACAACAAAACAGAATATTCTTCACACATGGAACTCAGGCAACTTCCAGTACTTCTTTCTCCCCACTGCTTCAGAGCATTGTTCCTGTCACTTACATTTCCCCCAATCATTCTTATTCACTACTGATAATCTGAGTCATTCTTCAGCTGCTATTTATCTCTTCCTCAATTTTTAAACCTATCCTAAGAGAATTCAGATATATTTAATCAATATGAAATATCAAAAGAGTTACAGGCAGCTTTGCAGGATCTTTGTAGAGGAAAGAGTTCCACTATACTAAAGAGAGATATACAATGTCTGTTCTTTGTCATGGGATGTTCTATGAAAGATAATATTGTGTGCCTATTAACTATTCGTAATAGGTGTAAACACTAAATGGTTTTATTGCATTCACACACATTAAGCTATCCCAGCTTAATGTGTGCTTAACTTTTCAAGCACAGTTTGTACATCTCATTGTGAATCATTGGAAAAGTATTGTTACTCCTGCCCCATCCCAGACCTCATTAATCAGAATCTCCAAAAGGTCTGTGGGGGTAGAAGAGTAGAACCTAGTCACGCATATTTTTCAAAAGCTCCCTAAATTAGATTTTATTTGTTTTCCCAGTTGAAAGGTTTGGTGCTATCCCATTCTGAGTATTTTATTAATATCACCAAAGACCCATGTCCGATTAACGATTTCAGTAGATGGCGCTCTTTCCACCTGCCAGCTTCCTCGCTTGGCGGAATGAACCCTAAGTCATTCATAAAAGTCAAGGGCAGGTCAAAGGTGTAATTCCACGCCAATATTGAAAGCATACACTAGAACTTACCTTTGCAAACCAGTTGTTAGTCAGTTAAGACACAGTTAAGACACATGTTAAAATGGTTGTGGGGAAGGGGTACAGTATCACATTTGCTTATTACATGAATGTAATTATTCTTCTGAAGAGTTCAAGAATGTCAACTTCCTGGCACAAAATTAGAAACTAAAGAAACAGAGTAGAAAGCAATGATTTTTTTATATAAAGTAGAGATTTAGACAAAAGAGGTTTCTTTTAATATGAGAAAGATATAGGAAATACTGATGTTATTGCTATAAAACATACTGTGTGAAAAGCATATCATGGGGCAAACATAGATGTCTGTATCTGCCAAATTGGGAAACAGTACCAGGTAGCCTGCAAGATCATCAGCTTTAGAGTCAGCTAACCCTGATTGAGAAAATTCAATTATTCCCGCTATGTTATCCCAACCAAGTTACTCATCCCTTAATTCTCAACAAGATATTACCTACTTTACTTGGTTATAATAAGCATTAAATTAAAAGAGATAATGAATGTAAAAGAATTATTTCAATGCTTGGTGCATAACCAGTATTTAACAGATAAAATTACTTTTGGAGTACTAAGTAAATGTAGGTGCTGAGTTTTTAATTTTTTAAGTAGCAAAGGACAATAGAAAATTACCATGAGGTTTTCAAGGGAAGATTCATTTACCAGTCAGTACTAATAATGATGAGAAAAAAATTAGAGGAAGATAAGCAGGAAACAAACTGAAGGTTAGCTTTGGTATAATAAAAAAAAGTCTAAACCTTAATTCACAAAATCTAGATTTCTAAGGTGCTCTCTATTTACAGGATGTCTGACCCTAAGTAAATCAATTAATCTCATCTTTAATATTTATATGATGGAAATTACATTAAATAAATCGCTTAACCTCACCTTTAATATTTATATGATTGAAATTACATTAAATGGCATTTTTAATATGACATGATTTTGAATATTGTCATAATAATGTATATAAAATGCCAAAAAACTATAGAGTCCTCTAAAATGGTGCTGAGGTAATTATTAATAGTTAAATTTTATTGATTATTGAAATTCATCATTAAAGCTAAAAATTATTCTTTCAACATAAAATGAAATACTAAGTGAGTTACTAAATTTGGATGAGGACAAAAAGAGCAGTTACTGGATTGTGAAGTCAGAATTTATGAAGACAAAAAATATTCCCTAAAATTGTGAGAGATTGGTATTAGCAATATTTGCAATAATTGTGGAGTAATTTCCATAATATTGTCCCACTAATGATTCTAATATTCTTTCATTTTCTTTTTGAGACAGGGTCTCGCTCTGTCACCCAGTCTGGAGTTCAGTGGTGCAATCATGGCTCATGTGGCTCACAGTCTTGAATTCCTGGGCTTAAGTGATCCTCCCTCCTCAGTAATATTCCTTCTATAATGCCTTTGCCAATACTTTTCATTTTATCTTATATTCTACTTTGCCCCATTAAATTAGTACACACATTGGATAGTTCCTGATTTCATTAATACTAATTTTCTTTATATAATTTGAAAATTTTAAAGAAACATGCAAATTATATTAAACCAATGAACTATTAATTAATTAAATATTAATTAAATTATTTACATTACTATTAATTAAATTAATATTAAATTAATTAATGTTAATTAAATATTTCATTGGGTTAGTATAATCTGTATGTTTCTTTAAAATTTTAATATTAAATTAATTTAATATTAATTAAATATTTCATTAGTTTAATATAATTTGTATTTTTTCTTTAAAATTTTCAAATTATATAAAGAAAAATTAAGCAGATAAAATCAGATTAGGAAAAAAGTAAGTAGAAATCATGAGATTCTATCTAGACTCTCATAATATTATAATCCCTGGGTTTAGACAATAATTTTTATTCATAATAATTTATATTAACAAGCTAAAGTATTATCTCTCAATATTTCATCTATTGGAGACTGTTAAAACTTAGTATTCTGTGTTAAATATGTACCTACATATGAAGTGCAGTAATGTAACCAAAGAAAACAAATAAGAAAGCGTTTTCACCGCAGTGACTGCTATGCTGTTTGATAGTCAACTGTCTTTTAAGCATGCAGAGAATCTTTATGTTATACTTTAGAAACATGTTTTTGGAGATGGGAAACAACAGGCCATGATTTTGTTTTTGTTAAAACACTACAATTTTTTCAAAGCAGTGTATATCACAACTATTTCTCTGTGTTGAAGAAAGTATCACGTTCTTAAAGAAAAATATAATCCCAAAACTTTGGGAGGCTGAGGCGGATGGAGCACGAGGTAGGAGTTCGAGAGCAGACAGGAGAATTGCTTGAACCCGGGAGGCGGAGGTTGCGGTGAGCAGAGATCGCGCTACTCACTCCACCCTGGGCGACAGAGCGAGACTCCGTTTCAAAAAAAAAGAAAAAAAGAAAATGCCCTGCCCTGCCCTGCCCTGAGTGCTCTGCCCTACCTTGCCTTGCCTTGTCTTTTTTTTGAAACGGAGTCTCGCTCTGTAGCCCAGGCTGGAGTACAGTGGCGTGTCTTGGCTCACTGCAAGTTCTGCCTCCCGGCTTCACCCATTCTCCTGCCTCAGCCTCCGGAGTAGCTGAGACTACAGGCGCCCGCCACCATGCCCGGCTAGAAAGAACATTTTCCAGTCTGCAGGAGGGGAGGAAATGAAGAATGCACCTATTATTTTTGTGTTAGTACAACATTTTAAAAATTGCATTGTGACACAAACTACCATCGTCAGCTCTTTAATGGGCAGCAGCAGACAGGAAACTGCCTTCACCCTAAGAGACTTAAAGACTGAGAACTGAATTAGACAGCAGGTGCACAGGCCAATCAAGTCAATTTTCTAACACAGAGTAGCATGTTGTGGAACTTGTTCTATTAGTCTTTTTTCTCCGTTAAGGAAGCAAGGATCTCTCTGTATGGAAGCAGTGCTGCTATTTCTAGTTTGAGGGAAAAAAAATGGTAAGGAAGTTGATAATTAATTGTTCTTTAAACAGCAAATTATATTTTAAACATACATTTTCCACACCTATAGGAGAAGGAATCTCAAGAATGCACACAATTAGTAAAAGCTGGCTCTGAATTACCCATACAAGTGCACACTGCGTTCAGTAAACAACTGATTATGCAAACTATATCCTTTCTTTCCCAGAAATCGCAGCTAAGGAAGAAGTTTTTAAAATCAAAAAAAAAAAAAACTAAAATATTTTATACTTGAAGGCCTTCAGAATTTTATTTCCTTTTGCTGTTGAAAGGTCACAACAGCCAAGATGAGTAATGTATTTTATTTTAAATTTCAAAGCGTCATGATGGTTAAGGTAGAGTGGAGGTGCAGAGAAAGAAGTTGGCAAGAAAATGTTCAGGGCCTGTTGTAAAACCAACTGCAAGCCAAATATGATTCCAAATAGGCAAGAACAACCTGTTACAACAGAGAGCAGTTTTCAAAGAAGAAATGAGAAGGAGGTGACTTGAAAGATCATTTCCCAAATATAACTAAAGGAACATGCGGATACTTTTATATTAAACACGTTAATATAATATTTCCATATATTATTAAACGCAAGAAGATATATAATTATATAATTCTATAATCAGAAAAAAAAATAACTCCTAGAAGTAAACAGTTTGTTATTGTAGTAGTAGTAGCTACCTGGGCACTTACCTAGTGCTCTTATTAAAAACTCACCACAACCCTCATGTCTTGCAGGTTGTTCAACAGATTAAAAGAAACCGATACCGAGAGAGTTAAGTAAAATGCACAAGGTCACACTGGTAAAAGATAGAGTTAAGAGTCACTCAGCTCTGTAAAACTCCAAATCCCATGTTTCAACTCTACAATACTGTGCACTATATAAATGTATGTCGTGGTCTTGAGAGAACTTTATTTCCTGGACTTGAAAAATAAGTCACAAGCGGAGCGCAATGGCTCACGCCTGTAATCCCGAGGCGGGTAGATCACTAGGTCAAGAGTTCGAGACCAACCTGGCTAATATGGTGAAACCGCGTCTCTATTAAAAATACAAAAAATAGCTGCGCATGGTGGCGTGCGCCTGAGAGGCTGAGGCAGAAGAATCGCTTGAACCCGGGAGGCGGAGGTTGCAGTGAGCCGAGATCGCCCCCCTGGACTCCAGCCTGGCTGACAGCGCGAGCCTCTGTCTCAAGAAAGAAAAGAAAAAGAAATACAGAAAGAAAGATCACAAAGAACTTTCCAACAGCTTAGATTTTAGAGTGTGTTAACAATTGCCAAGACCTAAGTGACACTTTAGTGTACAGCTAGAAAACATGGAACGACATTCCCATAAACATGAAATGTTTAGGGGAAAATGTACTATTTTCCTTAGTTTGTGCAAAATCTGAAATCTGAGTCAACTTTGTTTCAAAATGGAATAAACAATGTTTGACTGGACATACTAAACATTCTTATTAGCAACAATGCGACACTTACAAGGAGTTTCCTTTTTTACACTCTTTGAAGAGGAAATATTCCGATTTCGTAAAATTAGATCTTCACTTCTAAAGAAAGTAAAGATAAAAAAAAAGTGTGGTTACACAATGTAACTAGTATTGACTTAAGGGTATTGTGATCACCATGCAGTGATCCCATAAAAGTTGTGACCAAAATACCTACTTAAAATTTGAACGTCAGTCATGCGACAACATGTTAATGATGAAGGGAATATTTCAAAAACTACTATCTGACATAATATGATTCTTACTATGATTCATATGGGCTTTGTTCTTCATCTTATCTTCAACCAAAAAGTTGATGATTAGAAAAAGGAGCATTAGAATGGGAAGTAACACTACTTGACAATAGAGAAAAACTCCGGTCAAAGGAAGAACATAGTTACAGAGTTCCGAATGTCAGGGAAAATCAAGCATCCGTCATTCGGAATTAGCTCTGTATCGGTCGGTTTCTTCATTACTTAATTGTACGGGTGGAAACTACTTCAAAGTAGAGGCTCTTAAGAGAGGCAACTTAAGCATTTGAAAGTGCAGGTTTATTTCCTCCTAGCGAGAGGAGAGGGTCACTCGTTAGAAACCCATCTTGAATCTGTGAGACGCCCCCTTCTACTCAGCCCACGTGGCTAAAGTAAACAGAAGGTGGGCCGGGGCGGGGAGAAACAGAACTCGGTCAATTTCCCGATTTGTCGGGTCTTTAAAAACACAGGCCCCTAAAGCACCAAGGGCATGCCCTCGGTGAAACGGGGGAGCGCTTCTGCTGAATGAGATTAAAGCGATACAAAAGGGAGAAGAGAGCGCCGGCAAGGGGATCTAAAGGGTGATAGAGACGCGGGCCTCTGAGGGTAAGGTAGGCGCAAGCGGGTGTGTGGTGCGGGGAGAGGTGCCAGTGGGTGGAGGCTGGGGCCAGTGCGAGGGCACGTGCGGATACACTCTCGAGGAGGTGGGTGCGCGCAGGGGCGTGTGCGCGGGACCTCGAAGTGGTGGTGGAGTGTAGACCAACAAAAAGTTTCAAAGGGAAATCTTGGATGTCACGTCCTTGTCCAGGCACCCATGCCATCCCATCCTCCCACCTCGCCCCGACCTTCGCGCCTGCACTGCGTCTTCTCCCGGGGGTGGAGACCCGCCGAGGTCCCCGGGGTCCCCGAGGGCTGCACCCTTCCCCGCGCTCGCCAGCCCTGGCCCCCGCCCCACGCTCATCCGGGCGCACCACTCCCTCCGCGCCACCGCACGGCGTGAGGGCAGCCCAGGTCTCCACTGCGCGCCCGGCTGTACGGCCCCAGGTGCCGCCGGTCTTTGTGCTGGACGCCCGTTGCGGGGGGCTAATTCCCCGGGAGCCGGGGCTGAGGGCCCCAGGGCGGCGGCGCAGGCCGGGGCGGAGCGGGAGGAGGCCGGGGCGGAGCAGGAGGAGGCCCGGGTGGAGGAGGAGAGCCCGTGGTAGCGGCAGTGGCAGCGGCGAGAGCTCGGGCGGCCGTCGCCGCCTCCTCGCGAGCGCCGCGCGCCCAGGCCCCGCTCGCATGCGAGTCACGTCCGCCCCCTCGGCGCGGCCGCCCTGAGACGCCGGCCCCGCTGAGTGATGAGAACAGACGTCAAACTGCCTTATGAATATTGATGCGGAGGCTAGGCTGCTTTCGTCGAGAAGCAGAAGGAAGCAAGATGGCTGCCCTTTAGGATTTGTTAGAAAGGAGACCCGACTGCAACTGCTGGATTGCTGCAAGGCTGAGGGACGAGAACGAGGTCAGAGCGCTTCTCTTATGCCGCGAAACTCTCCCTTTCCTCTCCCCTTCGCTTTTTCTCGGGCTTCCAGGGACTGGGGAGCAAACCCTGTAGTGTCACCCACAAATACCAAGAGGGAAGAGGGAAGCTTCACAAATTACTGGAGCCTCTTCAACATGGCTGACAAATATAGTTTTAATTCCCTATACCCCTTTTAAACCTGTAGTTCTGTGTGCTCTTCTCTCCTCCTAGTGCTCCTCCCTTCCTCACCCAGAAAACTTACCTTTGTGCCTCCGACGAGCCGGTTTCCCGGCCTTTTAATCCGCAGAAAAGTGATTTTTAAATTTGCTTTCCTTTCTAAAATAGTTCAGCTTTGGGGGGCACTACTTTTCCCTTTAATCCTCTGCCCCTGTTTCTTTCGTGTGAGTGAAACGACTCTCCCGTTTATCCTGAACAACCTCAGAGAGAACACTGATACGGTGCTTTTCTACCCTTTTATCAGCTGTAGGGTCTGGGTCTGGGTTGGTGTCTGCCTCCTCCTACCTCCTTATCCCCCTTTAGGGGGCTGTACGAAGTGAATGTCACAGGGAGTGGAATTGGAGTACACTGAGTGGGGTTGTGTGTGTGTGTGTTTTCTTAAGTCCGCGCGTTTTGTTAGCGGCGCTGAGTGAAAGAGGAAAGAATAGTTTCTCCGGTTCCCCAAACAAGACCAGAACTCATTTTTCTCAAGGTACATAAGTCTGCGCTGGGCTGAGCCTTCCAGCCTGGAGAATGTATGTAAGAGAATTTATGGACAAATCTGTATCCCGGCTTTGTGTTTCTCCCGAATCAGCTTCGTTTGGTTCCTTGGTAAGTGACAGGCAGACACAAAGGCAGGCGCAGGCCCGGGGAGGGGGCGGGAGGGGGTGGGGAGCGCAGCGTTGAGAGTTGCAAGACTGCAAGGTCAGGGGCGCCGAAAGAAATGAAACCCAGTCCCAGCAAAGAAGTGAAGAGCAGATTTGTAACAGTCCCATCCAAATTTCTCTTTTGGGCTCTCTCTTTGGTCTTTCATCTCTCTGCCTTTCTCTCTGTGTCCCCTCTCTACTCTTTTCTTCTCTCTCATACATACACACACACACACACACACACACACACTCCTCGCATCTTGCTGAATCTTTTCACTGGGACTGCTTGTCTAGTTTTATTAAGCTAACACGGTTTCTATGGAGAGTTTTCTACCTATGACATAATAAAGTGTGGCCTAGATAGACTCCTGGAAAGGCCGAAAATGAAATATAAGTGTTACTTGCTGGTTATTCCCCTCATGATATACTTTTAATTACACTGAGTGAGTTCTTGCTTCTTCATCTAATGTTTGGGAATTGAGAAAAGGCTTATTTTCCAGCGGTAAAATTTAGTGAAATATTTATATATTTTACCTGTTTAGGGAGTGGAATAATATTCATGAATTTAATATCTCAAATCACACATTGTGCTTTTTCGCCTTCAACCAGGGATTATAATGGGAAACCCACATGCAAAGATATTCATCAACAAATGATCCAACATAGAAATAAGATTGTATCTTAAGGGAAGTTGGGATTCACAGAGAAAAGACATTGGTTTGGTTTGGTGTAAGACTGGTGGTATTGTTGCCTGGCTAATGAAATCATTATATTTGCATTTTAATGGAAAGTTGAAATACTAAGGGGAGTTATGTTCTTTTACATGTTTGTATATGTGCTTAATAATGTTTGGAATAGAATATAAATTTAAACACAATAAATATTGATTTTTTAAATGTTAAGCAGATAACTGTTAGTGAAGGGTTGGATAATCAAACTGAAGTTTAGAAGACATTTTATAGGATTTTAAAAAGGATAGAAGGAAAAACACAATAACAGACATTTCTCCATAAGTCGAATTTGCAAAACTATTTGTCCTTGATAGTTCACTTTGTAATTTTCTGTTTTGATCTTTGTTAATTTCATGTAGTTAAGTTTGCTTTAATCATTGATACGCGGGGTTCTTTCACATGATTACAAGGGAGAAGCATTACTTATCTCTGTGGAATAGAAACAGTTCATTGGTTAGTTCTTATTTGTCAAAAAAAAAAAAAAAAAACCACTTAGGATTTTACCATTAATGCTGTTCATGGTAAACTATCGAGAAAACTATGGTTAATTATTCCAGCAATTCAGAATTGAAAACTATTCCTTTTGCTAACAAACTAGTATTTACTTTTGGGGGACAACTTTTCAAATGTGGTATATACTGTCTTCAGGCTATTCAACTAATAATGGATGCAACATTTTCCACTCAATAAATAAGAATAACTACATTGGTTAATAATTTTGAATATGAAGGCTTGTTTTTTCCTGTCATCAAATTTAGATTCTTGTTATTTTGTGCATCCTACTTTTATGCTGAAAATAGCTGCTAATTAATACTGTATAAAGTATTTCAGTGATTATAAGGAAGAGATGTGTGTGTTAGTCACCCCTGTGAATAAAAGTAACATCCTTTGTTGGAAAAGAGAAATTATTTTAATAAGTATGGGATAGTTTACAATAAAAGACATAACCTCGGTTCTTTCTTGTATGTGATCGTACTACCTAGGTACCTGCTCCAAAAATTCCATAGGACTGTCTTGGGTTATTGAATTTTAGGAGCATGATAATGGACAATAACAACATAGATAGCTTTTCTTAACTATGACGTTGTTTTGCTTGTTTTCTTATTGAACTAATCATTAATGAGAAATTAACTTGCAGTGAGAGAAGTCCCTTCCTTTGTTTAAATTGTCATATTTGCCAAACTCTTCTTAAGGCTTTAAGTAGGTCTGATGTGCCAGTTTATGCCAGAAGCCAGAGGAACTGATATGATTTTGAGGCAGTGGCACATGGTCCTACTAGACATTGGCAAGTGAACATCACTTCCAGAACAAGTGAAGTGCACCTGCCAAGGAGTTGTTATGAAAGAATTCCAAAGTCCTTGCTGGGCACTGGTCTTGTATTAGGTAACAAAAACCGGAGTTAATGTTTTAGTTTCACTTGTTGAAGTTAAAAGTTCCCTATCAATTCTTCTAAGACTCCACCCCTAAACAATGTTATAAGTCAAATGTCACTATTGAAATGTATTTCCTTATTTGCTGACCTCATTAAGAAGCCCTTCTTATGATTCATAGGCACACCTCACAGAAACTCTATTTTCCATCATGCCCAAAGTCTGAGTAGGTAAATTCTTATGATTTCTTATGAAATTACCTTGAAATAAAATATCTTCAAAAGTTATGGATGCTTTACATTGTATGTCAGTATTTTAGAATATCTAACATTTATAAAATATTAGATCTACATTTTGTGCTTTAATTGCTTCTAATGCAAGTTGTTTTTGTTATTGTTTTAATAGAATTTCATAGTCATATCTGGGAATTTCAAATTGCTGGAAAGAGTCATCTTTGTTTTATAAATAACCATATAGACTGTTTTAATGTAATTGTTTCCTACCTTGGGAACAGGCTAAAACTTTGGACCAGCTGTCAGTATTTATTCATCAGAATAACACTTTGTCAATGATTATTCTACCATTGCACAGTAGTTCTTAAGGATAGTAATGGTACCAAAGCCAGCAGCAATAGAATATCTCCCAAGCCAACTTTACAATTGGAGCCTTAACTGTGGGAAAGACCAGTTGCCAAGTAGAGCTGGTGGTTATCTGGGAAACTGTGCTGAAGAACACAACCACAAATGATTTTGCCAAATATACAGTATTTACTTGGTCTAGATCTCCAATTTCTATTTCGACTCACTGCCAAAACTGACTGAATACTGTGACATTATTGAAGGAGGTTATGCAGTACATCTGTTGGTTTGGTGTATAGTAGGAGAGAAGGGTTCCAGGAGGGAAAGGGGAAAGTGAGAGCATGTTTTTTTTTTTTTTTAATCACTGTGACTGCAATCCAAAAAGAATTATGTATATCTGCTTATTTCCAGCATTATTTTTGTCCTATATTGTACATTGCAGAAACTTGCTGACTTAAAGTAGATATATAATCTTTTTCTCAATAGAATAGATATTTGGTTGTCCATTCCAAATAACAAATTTTGGATGGACGTGGTGTCTCATGCCTGTAATCCTAGCACTTTAGGAGGCCAAGGTGGGAGATCACTTGAAGCCAGGAGTTTGAGACCAGCCTGGGCAACACAGCCAGGCGCCACTCTCTACAAAACATTGAAAAAATTAATGGGGCATGGTGGTACATTCCGGTAGTCCCAGCTACTCAGGAGGCTGAGGTAGGAGGATGGCTTGAGCTCAAGCGTTCTAAGTTACAGTGAGCTATGATCACACCACTACGCTCCAACCCAGGCAACAGAGAGAGACCATATCTCAAACAGCAACAACAACAGCAAAACCAAACAAACAAAAAAGCACATTCTATCAGCTTTGATTTATGTTTTCTTCATTTGTAATGGCATGTAGTTAAATGTGTCATGCTTCAAAAAGAAGGAACAGATAGTAGATGGATTTTCAATATAATATATATTACATATGTTATATATTTTTAAATATATAAAAATATATAACATATGTAAAAATAAATTCAGTGATAATATCATCCTACCTGCAGTTTAAGAATTCAGAACTCAGGCTGGGTGTGGTGGCTCACTTTGGGAGGCGAAGGCAGGAGGATCACTTTGAGGCCAGGAGTTCTAGACCAGCCTGGACAACAAAGTGAGATAGCTGTCTCTATTCAATAAAAAATAAAAATAAAAATAAATTCAGAACTCAATGCTTTATACTCACTGAAAGTTGTTCCTCTAAACTGACTTGAAATCATGTTCCAAATAAACTGAGAATTAAAGTAAGAGACGAGGCCGGGTGCAGTGGCTCATGCCTGTAATCCCAGCACTTTGGGAGGCCAAGGCACGTGGATGACTTGAGGTCAGGAGTTTGAGACCAGCCTGGCCAACATGGCGAAACCCCATCTCTACTAAAAATGCAAAAATAGCTGGACACGGTGGTGCACACCAGTAATCCCAGCTACTCGGGAGGCTGAAGCCTGAGAATCACTTGAGCCTGGGCGTAGTGGCTCATGCCTGTAATCCGAGCACTTTGGGAGGCTGGGGCAGGTGGATCACCTGAAGTCAGGAATTCGAGACCAGGCTTGCCAACATGGTGAAACCCCGTCTCCACTAAACATACAAAATTAGCCCGGTATGGTGGCACATGCCTGTAGTCTCAGCTATTCTAGAGGCTGAGACAACAGAATCACTTGAACCCTCGAGGAGGGAGAGGCTGCAGTGAGCTGAGATGGCTCTGCTGTACCCCAACTTGGGTGAGACAGAGCGACTCTGTCTCAAAAAAAAAAGTAATAAATAGGAGAAGAATAAATTGGGATGAAGTGTTTTTGAAGGACAGTCTAGGATATAAAATGAACTGGTTGTTTGACTAAAAATACTACAAATATTTCTTTCACATTGCATTGCTTTTTTGTCTATTGGAAGGTAGGCACTGTTTTCTATGTCTTTCTATTCCCTAATAGAACCTACTATTGACCTCTCAGTCAATATTTAATGGATGATATAGAACTAGTGAAAAACCATACAATTTAACTAGAAAAAAAAGTATAATCTATTTTCTTTTCCTTTTTTTTCCCCCCGAGATGGTATCTTGCTCTGTCACCTAGGCTGGAGTGCAGTGGCGTGATCTTGGCTCACTGCAACCTCTGCCTTCCAGGTTCAAGTGATTCTCCTGTCTCAGCCTCCAGAGTAGCTGGGATTAGGAGCGTGCCTCACGAAACCTGGCTAATTTTTCTGTTGTTATTAGAGACAGGGTTTCACCATGTTGGCCAGGCTGGTCACGTACTCCTGTTCTCAAGTGATCTGCCTTCCCCAGTCTCCCAAAGTGCTGGAATTACAGGCGTGAGCCACCGTGCCCCGTATAATCTATAAGAGGAAAATAGTGTTAGGTGTCTTGGTTACAGTGATGATGGTAGGTGTGTTTTCCTTACATTTAATTTCTATAGGCTATGGCAGTTGCCCTATAAAAGCCACCCATTTTAAGTGCAAAAGTGAATAGTTTTCAGTAAACTTATATGGGATCATATATTTTTAATTAAAATATTTATTGAGATAATTATACATTCATATGCCATTGTATGAAATAGTACAGAGAGATTCCACATACACTTGCTCAATCTCCCCCAGTGGCAACATTTTGCAAAACTATAATATCATATCACAACCATGATACTGACATTGATATGGCCTACTAATCATATTCAGATGTTCTCAGTTTAACTTGTACTCATTTTGTGTGTTTTGTTTTATACCCTTTAATCACATGATCACATATTTTTAAGCCTTTTTTTCCTCAAAACAGAGAAGTTTAGCACAAAGGTTTAGCATCTTATCAATCATGTGATTGTGCTATTATGCCATATTAAAATGTGTCTCAGAATATAAGTTTTTGTTTTCTTAGAAGTCCTTTTTTTGATAGAATGGCCCTTATGTTAAAAATATTTTAAGTTGCTTTGTGACAGAGTAAGTTGATGTCATTTAATTCTCATCACAACCCTAGAGATAGGTATTATTCTTATCCCTGTTTTTGAATGAGGAAACTGAAGCCCAGTAAGTTTAAATAACTTCCTTAAGTTCATACAGCCGATATATGGCTTAGGCTTAGCCAGCATTTGAGTTAAGCAGTCTGTCTCTAGTGCCAAATCTTTTAATCACTATATTATACTTCCTCATTATCATTGATAGTTGTAAAAGTATATAATGTGAGGCCGGGCGCGGTGGCTCAAGCCTGTAATCCCAGCACTTTGGGAGGCCGAGACGGGCGGATCACGAGGTCAGGAGATCGAGACCATCCTGGCTAACATGGTGAAACCCCGTCTCTACTAAAAATACAAAAAGCTAGCGGGGCGAGGTGGCGGGCGCCTGTAGTCCCAGCTACTTGGGAGGCTGAGGCAGGAGAATGGCGTGAACCCGGGAGACGGAGCTTGCAGTGAGCCGAGATTGCGCCACTGCACTCCAGTCTGGGCGACAGAGCGAGACTCCGCCTCAAAAAAAAAAAAAAGTATGTAATGTGGACTATGTAGAGCAAGTCATAAAAGGAGATTTAAAATGCATACAGTTGTTCACATAAAAACTTGTAGCCAAATGTTCATTACAACATTATTAATAATGGTAAAAAATGGAAACTACCCAAATGTCTATCAGGTCATGAGTGAATAAACAAATTCTGGTATATCCATACAGTGAAATATTATTAAGCAATATAAAGGAATGGATTAGTGATAAATGCTGTGACACAGGTGAATCTGAGAGGCATAACAAAGGCCACATATGATATGCATTCAATTTTAAGTAACGTTCAGAATAGGCAAATCTAAGGAGACAGAAAGTTAGCTAGTTATTACTAGGGGCTGGGGTGGGAGGGAGGTGACTACTGATAAGTATGAGATTTCTTTTGGGGATGATGAAATGTTCTATAATTAGGTAGTAATGATTGCCCAACTCTTTGAATATGCTAAAACCCACGGAATTACATGCTTTAAAAGGATGAATTTATTGTATGTGAATTATATTTCAAAAAGCTGTTGTTATAAAAATGAATATAGTTGAGTTATTTGATTTATGTTATATCAGAAAATATCTTACATCTCATTCAAAAGAAATGCAGGAACTGTTTGGATTGAATGAGGCTAAGCATATCTTTCTAGGAAGATGGCATTAAGGAGTTTTATTATGCCTGTAATCCTGGCACTTTGGGAGGCCAAGGCAGGAGGCCAGGAATTTGAGATTAGTCTGGACAACATCCTCTTATAGATGAGAAAGATACTTAATCACTCAAAAGTTGGCATTGTGTTTCGTGATAAAAATAGCCTTTAGAGCTTATATGGGAAGATTCAATAGATAGTAATAGGTTATATGACTTGGTAAACAGGACTTAATGTATAGGTACCAGAAACTTTTTCAGATGTCTTTAGTTACCTAGCCATTCAGTTCAGGGGATGTAACCTGAGTGTTAAAAGGAATGTGACTGGGCACGGTGGCTCACACCTGTAATCCCAGCACTTTGCCAGCCCAAAGTGGGTGGGTCTCTTGAGCTCAGGAGTTGGAGACAAGCCTGGGCAACATGGCAAAACCCCATCTCTACAAAAAATGCAAAAATTAGCTGGGTGTGGTGGCACATCCCTGTAGTTCTAGGTACTTATGGGGCTGAGGCGGGAGGATGGCTGGAGGCTGGGAAGTTGAGGCTGCAGTGAGTCATGTTGGTGCCCCCACACTTCAGCCTGGGTGACAAAGTAAGACCCTCTCTCTCAAAAAAAAAAAAAGGGAATATCTATAAAAATTGCTGTTCTTGTTTGAATTGCTACAAAGTGCGGTTTAATCTAGAAATAATAACAAATTACTAGATTTGGGGGGTATTAATGTCTTATCTGTGCGAAAACAGAAGGGCAATGCAGGGCAGAGAATAAACTTCAAAACTTTGAGTTTGTTAACCGTTTATACTTCCACTTGTCATGTTTCAGATCTTAAAATTAAAATGGGAAAGTATCTCATAGGGTTTAAGCAAGTGACTTTTTTTCTGTTAACTGATATTGTGACATGTTGAAGATGTAAAATAAGGTTGAAAAGGGAATTGCTCTGCAGCAGTCTTCATAATGCCGGGACAAAGTGAGAAACAGTTAAGGCCCGAATGATGATGGCTCTCCATCTTTGCTATGCATGGCCGCAAGTATTTACAAATACCAGCAGAACTTCTACAAACCACTTAATAGTAAAATGAGTGCAGATTTTTAACACTAGTCCCTATGAAACTATGACTTGTAGTTTTGGACACACAGGGTGAATAAGTTGGGGTTGATTGTATTTGAATTTCTAATCTTATGTAATTCTAGATACCAGACATTCTTGTTTTGCAATGCTTCTTTCCCTTTTTATTCTCATGAGAACGTTTGGTTGCAGCCAGTTGGATCCCATACCTTGGGACCATGACTGATAACCAGAATGGAGAAAATTCACTGATCTGGAAACGTTGAGCTTTAGGCTAAGGTTCAGAGACATATTTAAGATAAACATATGATTGTACCCAATAAGGAAGTATATTGTCTTTATATAATTGTTATGATCACTTTTTCAATGAGTAACTATAGAATTTTGCTTTTTAAGAGTATGATCATGGCATCTATTTGTAGATTTGTTGAATATGTGTGGCAAGCCCAAGATAGATGCTCATGTTAGACCCCTCAAGAAGATGGTGTAGTGATGGTTGGTGTAGTGATGGCAGTAAAATATAATTTAGGTTCTGTTCTCCTTACTGGAGAAATGAGTAGCTTACTTATCTTCACCCTCTCTTGTTTTTCTTAAAACTTTATGAACCACCTCAGCTGACTATAAATTTTTGTACTAGTATCTCTATAATTCTAAAAAAGTTGTTCACAAGTTTGAGTGTAGTACTTCATCTTTGCTTTTTAACGCACTTCCAAAAAATGTAAATCTGTTCTCACATATTAGGAATATTTTGATTTGTTGTTAATTTTTAGCTTTGCTTTTTATAAGTAATTTATACGGAAGATACACCATATTCAAAAGAAGAAAAATGGGCTGTGAATTTTTGCTGATGTACTACTCTCTTCAAAGGGAATTGCCTATGTTCAGGCATAGAAATGCAGGCAGTCTGACATTTAGGTATGCCATGTAGAGTATTGATATTTCTAATTTGCTACTTTTAACATTTTGAGATTTGTCACAGTTTGTTCTGTGAGTAGGTAAAAGTAATGGTAATTTTAATTACAGTTGTCGTGCCTCATTAGCCATTGCTAAAACCTGCCTTACCAAATCACTTATTTTCTTGATGCAGTGTTAAATCTAGCTTCTATGTCCACATTATACATTAATGAGAACATTCATCCATCTCTCAAATGAGTTGTTATTATAGTAGTTTCTCCTGAAATAGATAATGCATAAAAAAAAAAAAAAAAAGAAAGAAAGAAAACTTCAATAGGGATAATGAAAGCCAGATAACATAGCATGGTATCTGAGTTATTCCTCCTGTTTTTCTTACCTGGCTGCACTAAGAAGGGCACTCATTAAAAATTACTATGATTATTAGTTGTGCTGTCTCTGAAGTAGAGCACCAGAATTTGAGAGTAATACAGTGATACCACACCCAGATTCTATCCATAATATACTGTCCTCGTCTTATTAATTTTTTAACCTGTTTGTTCTTTTAGCACTTTTCCTGCTTTTGTTTGAAGTCTCTTGCTTTGAAGTTATAGAATTTTTATATTTTCCATTGACTGTAAAGTTATCTTAGCTCTTTTTTAACTTTTCATGATATTTGCATTAAAAGGATCACTTTTAGCACCCTGTAATTAGTTCAGATGATTATTAGCTTTTTGTTTGTTCTACTGTGTACTATACTATATACATCATAACAGAAGAAGAAACCATTTCTACAAATACAGTATCTGATAGTTCATCAAATCAGAGTGAACATCTTAAAACGTGAATTGAGTTATTAAAATATTAATTCATTTATATTCCTATTTTAATATACCAAATGTAACTGATGAAAAGAAGAATACCATAAGTGGGTACCTTTCAAAAATGAAGGAAGAAAAAATCTCACAACTAAAGATTCTTACCACATAAATTATTTATTTTAGTAGATAATTATTTTAGTACAAACAGATACATTGTAGCAGGAAAAAACATACTTTAAACTTTGTCTTGTCAATTTTATCTTTCTTCCAATTTAGCCACTGAAATGTTTTTTTCTCCAGTGAAGTTATATTATCTACATTAGTTGAATGTAAAACAAGGTAGTACTTTACTTTTGGAGTTGTCTCCCACATTACAGCTTGTGGAAAAACACTGACAGAAAGCAAAGCTAATAGACATTTTGCTTTTGGCTCACCTTATTAATGGCTAAGATTTAATTATGTATTTCTACTGAAAAGCAAACTTGAAAGAGACATTTGGTTAGTAACTGTGGGAACTAAAAATTTCTATTTTTTTTTTCTTTTATATTTTTTGGTAGAGTCTCACTCTCTTGCCCAGGCTGGAGTGCAGTGGCATGATCCTGGCTCACTGCAGCCTCCTCCTCCTGGGTTCAAGTGATTCACCTGTCTCAGCCTCCCGAGTAGCTAGGATTATAGGTGCCAGCCACCATGCCTGGCTAATTTTTGCATTTTTAGTAGAAACAGGGTTTTGCCATGTTGGCTAGGCTGGTCTTGAACTCCTGACCTCTAGTGATCCACCCACTTTCACTTCCTAAAGTGCTGGGATTACAGGCATGAGCCACCACTCCAACACCAACTTATTTACTGTTACAACTTATTTACTTTGAAACAATTTATTCACTGTTAAAAAAATGTGGTTCTTGTTTCAAATAAGAAATTTTATGGACATCAACTAATTTTTTTAAACATATATTGTAATTTTAAAACATTTTTATTAACATGTTTTTCAAGAGCGTGGGAAATCTAGGGTATGGCATTTTAAAGTGACTTTAAAGACAATTCTTGGGTTTTGTTGAAGTCAGAATATTTTTAAAAATACATTGAGTTTAATTTACTACTGACAGTTTTTCTTCATTTATTTTTTGGCATTGTTATAATTAGTCATGCCTTAATCCTCAGGGTTTTTGGGAAACTCTTTATATTTAGGAGTTAAAAATTTAGTTGTTGACTTTGAAATTTTTCTCTAGTATTGATAAGAATTCAAGTGTTTAAGGAATGGCGTTTACTTGTTTTCTGTTCACAGACCCACTGTAAAAGATATAATGAATGTAGATGAAGGTGAAATCTGAGATAGGAAGAGAGGTAAAATACTAATTTTTTTTTCTTCACCCATGGAAAGCCATTGAATGCTGAATGGGTCATGTTGTAATTTAATTGGGTGTAAATTATAACTTTGTAAGTCATTTGCCTGCTTAGTGTATATCTCTGGTTTTTATGCAATCCATCTCTCATATCCCAGTTTACACTAAAGTAAATGAGCAAGCAAGAATAAGTCTTGCAAATAGAGGCAGTAGAAAGTGCATTCAGAATGCATTGCTGAAATTATAAAACTGATTCTAAATTGAATTAGGTAGAGCAGTTAATTTAGATTACAAGAAATGCAACAGGAAAAAAAAATTCCAGTTCTTCCTCTTTTTTTTGGAAAAAATAAATAAATATATAAAAGACAAATCACTCTTAGTTACAGATAATTCCTTGACATCTGTATGATCATTTTTAGGGCCAAAAAATAGTAGGTTTCTCTTTGGAAATTGTAGAAGCTTTCTCTCCCTCCAGTTACCCGCGGTCACATCAACATTTGACACGTGGGTACCGTGCACGTGGCAGCACTATTTACAAACACTGTCCTAGGATTCCAGAGACTCTTATGTAACTGGAGAGAGTAAGCTTTGAGTGTCTGTGGGCGGAGGAATCAACACAGTTTAATTCATGGTCAGCGAGCCCTTGTCTGGCTCTGATAGGGTCATGAACCAAAGATCAAGGTGTTTGGGTCACGATCTTCCCTAACGCATGGTTTTCCTACAAAAGCCTCAAAAGCTGTGCCTAAATACAAGATTAATCTTTTTTTATTTTTATTTATTTATTTATTTTTATTTTTGTGAGACGGAGTTTCGCTCTCGTTGCCAAGGCTGGAGTGCAATGGCGCCGCGATCTCGGCTCACTGCGACCCCGCCTCACCGGTTTAAGCGGTTCTCCTGCCTCTGCCACCCAAGTAGCTGGGATTATAGGCATGCCCCACCACGCCTAGCTAATTTTGTATTTTTAGTAGAGAGGGGTTTTCTCCATGTTGGTCAGCCTGGTGGTGAACTCCCGACTTCGGGTGATCCGCCCGCCTCGGCCCCCCAAAGTGCTGGGATTACAGGCGTGAGCTACCGCACCCGGCTAAGATTAATCTTTTTATGCACTGCAGCAAACAGAACTAGTCATGCCAAATCATTTTTGTGATGTGGGTAAACGTGAGCAGATGATGCTTTGGATCTGATTATAATTCACAGTACCCTTTTTACCTGAGGTTTGCATACCTGCCTCCCAGCCTCACAAAATGCCTTTAAAAAATTACATCTTGGCCGGGCACTGTGGCTCACGCCTGTAATCTCGGCATTTGGGGAGGCCGAGGCGGGTGGATCATGAGGTCAAGAGATCAAGACGATCCTGGCCAACACGGTGAAACCCCGTCTCTACTAAAAATACAAAAATTAGCCGGGCGTAGCGGCAGAAGCCTGTAATCCCAGCTACTCGAGAGACTGAGGCAGGAGAATCGCTTGAACCGGGAGGCGGAGGTTGTAGTGAGCCGAGATCGCGCCACTGCACTCCAGCCTGGGCGACAGAGCATGACTCCGTCTCAAAAAAAAAATTTTTTTTTTGATATTTGTAAGCATCTTAAAAAGCAAGAGAATTCATGAATGACTCCCCAAACCAAACAGTTGGAACAGAAAATACTCAAGAAAACTCTTGGTTAATCATGCTCTTTAGTATACTATTATACCTGTCTCTCCCCTTTCCGCATCCTCGGTAAATTCTCTCAACCCTCCTTCATTTTTAATTTCATATCAAGACCTAGAGCTAAAACAACAACAACAAAGCCTTAAGTCTCTATATTTAGGGAATGTACCTTCTATCCCAAATTGATTTTTAGAGCTTTTCATTTATTTTTATCAATACAAAGCAAGTTGGAATTTTAAAAAATAAGGCATCAAGAATTTAAATGTCTAACCATGTGTATTTGGTGTATGTGTATTGGTGCTATTCATTAGCTGTAAGCAGACTGGTTTGAATATTTAAAGTATGAACAGAATTTGAGTTCTTTTTGTATTACATCTAAGGATCATTTGAGATGGATGTCATCATTGATTATCCAAAGTAGAAGGCTTCTTGCCTAACAAAGAATTGAAATTAGATCATCAAAGAATTAATTTATAGTTAATTGAAAAGTTAGCTCATTTGACTGCTTCTTTCATAGAATTTGTTTTTGTAATTACACTACCTTTCTAAAGACAGGAAAAATCAGTCTTTGAAATGTGATACTATAAATGAAATATTTTTTAAAAATAAAGGATCTTTTCCCAAGAGCTAAACCAATCACCAAATCTGTTTTTTAAATTATTTTTGTTATTTATTTATTTATTTATTTATTTATTTATTTATTTTGGCAGAGTCTGCCTCTGTCGCCCAGGCTGGAATGAGGCGGAGCGATCTCGGCTCACTGCAACCTTCACCTCCTGGGTTCCAGCAATTCTCTGCCTCACGCTCCCGGATAGCTGGGATTACAGGCACTTGCCACGACACCCGACTAATTTTTGTATTTTTAATAGAGACAGGGTTTCACCATCTTGGCCAGGCTGGTTTTGAACGCCTGACCTCGTGACCCAGTTGCCTCGGCCTCCCAAAGTGCTGGGATTACAGGTGTTTTTCTTTAAGTAATATTTGGTATAAGAGAACTTTATATTTGGCATAATTTAAATATTATCTTACCAAATCTTTTACATATAGAAACTCAGGTTTTAGCCATTTAACATCTAAAGCTGTTCTCATTTAGAAGAAATTACCAAAAGAGTGACTCATTTAACAATAAAATCTAAGGATAGATATTTTTTCATTCTGTTGCAGAGCAAAAACAGCCTTCTGGGTATGAAAAGATATTACTTCTTTAGTGTTTACCACTTATAATTTATTATTGTACATTTCCGATACATTGAATTAAGATATGGTGAGAGTAGGTTATAGATTTTTAAAAGTTCTTATTTGCTTGATTTATCTACTTGCTTTTTTAGTGCCGGACTAGAAATGATGTATTTCTCTCAATTATCCTCAGCCTAAATAGTAAAAGCTTGGGTGAAATTACTTATGAGTGTACTTTTCCTGCACAGAGCGGAGCTGTAACTGAACACTCTTGAGCATTAACAAAAATCATCTTATCTTTTATTAGAACATTAATATTTTCCTTCTTTCTCAAACTTCTGTTTCACAGTAAATCATATATGGATATAAGCTGCAAGTGCTCAGAATTTGAGTAAGGCTATAAGTTAATGAATTTCTGCTAAAAGGATTTAAATATAACTGTCATTTGACTGTACTTTAGTTTCACTTGAAGGGGCAAGCATGCAATAAACATTGATGTATTCAGTGCATAGACTGTCTTCATAAAGATGAGACTGAGTGACAGTTGTCTCTGTATTATAAAATATCAAAATGGTGGATTGAATGTGATGCATACCAAGGAGCAATGTGGAAATTTTAGGCTGTTCATCTTTTTTCAGTTACTACTAAGTGTGTGTATGTGTTTTGAACTTTTCATATTTAAGCTGAATCCTCTTTGGGAGAAGTGGTTAAACAGACTATAGTAAAAGTCTCTGTCTAGAAATATAAAACAAAAAAATACTGATGTCTTGCATTTTCCCTAATATCTTGAAGGTGCACAAAATCCTCGGGGTCTTTTGTATAAACTACTTTTATATGGTTCCTGTAGAAGACAGCTGAGGCACCAAACATACAAAAAAAACAGTTTGCTTGGTGATGATAACATTCGTGCGAGGGACTTCTCTCTTGCATAGGAGTCCCAGGTTACCCTAATGCCTTCCCACATGGTCAGACACATGGAGCTTTCACATTTATACACAGCTCCAGAATTCTGAAGCCTGCAGTTGTTTAACAATGGGGTACAGGGATAAAGAGTGGTGTTTGTCTCACTAACTGTTTAATGACCTGGATCATGAATATTGATACAGAATAAGAAAGCACTGTCCTGACCGAAGGGGAAACATGGTAGATGCCTAAAGGAGGCTTTTCCCTGCCCCACATTGTTTATTTTAAACTATCATTACCACCTGAAAGGAACTTTTCACTTTGAACTTAAAATAGTAGCTTTTAACCCTGACAAGCAAGTAAGCACTTTAGTATTCAGGAACCGAAGGTGACAAGCCCTGAGGAGTGTTACTGTCTTTCATAACCAAGCTGACTCAAACTCTTGTAGAAGCTAGTATAGTTACTTCACCATCTTTAATAACATTGCTGCATACCTTCATAGAAACAGAGAGTTGGAGCAAGAGCTGCATTTTCTTGTTTTAAGTGTTTTATCTATTATTTACATTTTATTTGTGAAAATATGCCATTCGTATTACATATAGAAATACTTTCCAAAACCACTATGTTTGTATAGAACTATTTTGCTTAACATTAGGATTCTGTTGAAGAGCCTCTATCTGCAATAATACAGGGAGAAAATCCCCTTTTGTGTGATAGATTAATGATAAAGAGAAAGAAAAGGTGAGAAGTAATTTTGGAAAATATGCAGTGATAAACTAGTGGTATTTATGAAGTAAACACCAGCAACTGTGCTTGGCATGGATAATTGTCTAAAAGGATGAGAAAAAAATGTAAAAATCAGGAGACTATAAATTTTTCAATTAATAAATTTTCTATCACAAATTATGAAAGTTTAAAATATCTGTTTTAAACTCTTTTTCCTGCTTGTAACAAATTATCAGACTTTTTAATCTACCTTTTTTGAGCTTTTCATCTTTTTCCCTGAATTATAGATTTAATTCTGTGTATGTATGTGTGTGTTTGAATATATTTTTATATTTTAGATCTAGATTTGTAAACTAGAGCTGTTTCTAACTGCTTATAAGACACTGCCACCTGGATTGCCACCACCTTCACTGCAGTATTTCAGTAAACAATTCATCAAAAACAGTTTATTTTCAAACATAGAATCATGGATTGTTACCAGCCGAAAGGACTTTAGAGACTCATTAACCCCATTCCTTGCATTCGCAGATGAGAAAACGGAGGCATGGGAAGGTAAAGTCAGTTGCCTCAAATAGCATAAAAGCCATATATATTTCTAATAATAGCTACTATTGATTAAGTTCTTATGTTGGGTTAAGTACCATGCTAAGCACTTTCCAGAGATTATCTAATTCTTACATCATCTATATTTTTGTTGGTGCTATTTCTCTCCCCACTTTACTAAGGAAGAAACCAAGACATGGGGTTAAATAACTTCTCTATAAATTTTGAATTATCTATGGCATCTCCCTATTTGCAAATCTCCATTGTCTCTTTGTTCATAATCAGTGTAAATCAACTCTTAAACAGTTGTATGCCAACAAGCAGTTTGGTGTTTGGAGCTAGAAAGATTCAAGAGTGTGTATGTGTGTGTTCCACCTTTATTGAGGTATAATTGACAAGTAAACAGTCAACAAAACTGTGCATATTTAAGGGATACAATGTGGTGTTTTAATATACATATACATTGTGAAGTGATTTTACAATCAAGCTAATTCACATGTCCATCACCTCTCAGTCATTTTTTTGTATTTATGGTGAGAACACTTAAGAGCTACTCACATGTAGTCAAGGATACCATGCAGTACTAACTGCAATCACTATGATGTACATTAGATCTCCAGAATGTATTAAATATTCATCTGGTATAACTGAAGCTGTGCACCCTTTGACCAACCTATTTCCCCTACTACCCAGCCTATGGCAACCACCATGTTACTCCCTGCTTGTATGAGTTCGACTTCTTTAGATTCTACATGTAAGTGAGATCATGCAATAGGAAGATCTAGTTTAGAATCCTGACTTTCCTTTTTGTTAGCTGTGTATGTCATACTCAGGTTGCTTTAGCATTTGTGAATCTGCTTCTCCACCTGTAAAATGAGAACAACTAATAATAATTATCTCTTGGATTACTGAGAGGATCAGATGAAGTAACATAAATAAAACAGCCAGCATGTTACTTGGCAAAATTGTAGTGATTGAATGAATATTTGTTTACTCTTCAAGCATGTGTTGAGCAACTGTGTATCAAGCAAGAAGAAAGCCATCGTCTTTACCCTTCTGGAATATAGAGACTCATAGGAAATAATCAATACTTTGATTTTTTTTTAAAGCATAATGAGATGAAAATTAATAGGACTCATAGACTGGTCAGTTGAGGATTTTCCCAGGATGCTTCTAGCCTCTGCTCAAAAGGTGTGAGTTCCCAGTTGCCTGAACAGGTGCTAGAGTTGGCATAGCTTTCTCAGTATTGGGACCTGACAGGGAGATTGCACAAGTGTAACAGCACAGCCTCTGAAGATTGGCTCAAGGGGGAAGAGAGGAAGGATTATACTTCCATCCCTTTTATTGTTTCAATCAAGATATAAATTATGAGCTCATAGTACCATCCTTTCACTATCATCCTTTATTATCTTTATTAGATACAATGAAAGGATACAAGTTTGTCCATAGAAATATTAAACGATAGCAGGCATGATTGAGAAAGTACTAAGGACTGTAGATATTACTGGTTTTTCCTCTATTTTATATCATATTTTTAGGAAGAAGAGACAAAATTTTGGCATACCTTGTTTAAAGATAGATGATAGTCGGCTGGGTGTGGTGACTCACACCTGTAATTCCAGCACTTTGGGAGGCTGAGGCGGGCAGATCACCTGAGGTCAGGAGTTTGAAACCAACCTGGCCAACATAGCGAAACCCCGTCTCTACTAAAAAATACAAAAATTAGCCAGGTGTGGTGGCGGGCGCCTGTAATCCCAGCCACTCAGGAGACTGAGGCACGAGAATCACTTGAACTCAGGAGGCAGAGGTTGCAGTGAGCTGAGATCGTGCCATTGCACTCCAGCCTGGGTAACAGAGGGAGACTCCCTCTCAAAAAAAAAAAAAAAAAAAAAAAAGATAATTGTCTTGGTGTGCTAATCAGGAGCTTCCTGTGAGAATGGAAATTCCTTACATGGCAGTGTCACAGAATTTTGGGCCCATGTGAAAGATATTTTTGAGTGTCTCTTAAAATAGTTAATGGTTTAAAAATATATTATTTATATGTCAGAAACTGTTAGCTTTCATTGAGATTGAAGTTTCTTTGAGAACTAGGATCACATCTTGTATATCTATTGAATTTCCCACAATAATTATCATGCAAGCAAATGAATAGCAAACCCTCAATAACACTTACTGATTATTGCCATGTATAAGTTGGGATACTCTAGAGTACCTTTCTAAGTTTGCAATTAGGTAAATACAGAACACAAAATGAAATGTTTGATTGGTTGCTTAGTTTCCACAGTGACTTTTCAAAATACATAGGAGTATGCTAACAAACAAACAAAAAAAACTATTTTAAATACTACAGTCATAAGTATGCCTTTATTATTCTTACCCACAAAAATA
Organism: Trachypithecus francoisi; assembly: GCF_009764315.1. Lineage (NCBI taxonomy): Eukaryota > Metazoa > Chordata > Mammalia > Primates > Cercopithecidae > Trachypithecus > Trachypithecus francoisi. Next base: position 101,602,705 of record NW_022681454.1, read on the forward strand.
CATTTGCTTTAAAAAATTATTTATCAGTGTCAGACCATACCTTTCTGAGTCTCCACTATGTAAGATGTGAAAGTTAATATTCTTCAATTCCAGCTACTTTTCTTGCCTTCTGTGAACTCCTGTATTCCATATCATTACTTCCTATTGCAAAATTTATAATATTTATATCCTGGTTTGCATCTATAGTTAATTCTCTTGTGCTTCATTTCTCAGTGCTAATTGAAGAAGAAAACCCATCATTTACAATGTCATGATTGTAATAAATAAAATTCACTGTAACACCAAGCAGTATGGTTGAACATGTAGAAAAGGAAAAACTGATCCTGTGACACTAAAACTTAGCTTGTTCTAAGGATGCTACTTTAAGCATTAGGGTAAAATGGATTCCATTTTGCTAAATTCTTTCAGTTCCTCAAAATTATGCCACATTTTTGTTTCTTTCACATTTGGACTTAGATTTTCCTGTAAGCATTCCAGTTTTCTTGAAATTTTTAATTGCATTTTTTGTTCTTGTTGACGGAAGAAACATTTCCATCATATCACAATGATTTTTTCAGATTTCTTAATTATACCATTCGATGAATGAAATACACTTTCTTCTTGAAGTCTGATTTTTCTGTTCTAATTTAGAGTTTCTTCTCATTTTTCTCCTATGTCTATTATTGCTTCAGTCTCATGTCTTTGTATTTGATTATTATTTTTCTTTTTACTACTGTTTTTCTTCTTTAAAAAAAAAAAAACAGATTTTTACAAATATTGTGCTGAGTCCTTACATGTCCAAAATACCTTTTATTTTTCCTCATAGTGCATTCATGAAGTATTGTGATTAGAACCATAAGTTCAAAGTAATTTTTTCTCAGAACTTCGGAAACATTGGTACATTGTTACCTTTCATCAAGTATTGCTTATGAGATAGATATCTGATGCCAGTCTGATTTTGTCTTTCTTAGATAACTTTTTCCCCTATTCACATGTTTATTAAGATCTTTATCTTTTCACTTCTGAAATTCCTCCAGATATGGCTCTGTTAAAATGTATTCTTCTCAGGACTTGATGATTCTGTACAGTCTGGAAACAACTGTCTTTGTTTAGCTTTAGGTACTTTTCTTCCATTGTACCTTTGATCATTTCTTTCTTCTTCTTTTCTCCCTATCTTTATGAAACTCATGTTAATGGTGCATTAGAACTTGTGAACTGATTTTTCTTATTTATTAAGTTCCCTCACATATTTTTAATCTGTTTATCTCTGAATATTTTATTTTCTCAACTTTTGATATTTTTGTTAGTTGAAATTTAATTTCCAAAAAGTCAATTTTCTATTCTCTGATTGTTTCTTTTTAATGGTAGCCTATTTTGTGGCTCAAATTCTATAAAATATATTAAATTTTGTGGGAAAATTAGGCAAACAAAGAAAACTAAATTTTACCTAACTATATCTGAAAACAATATAACTAAAATTAAGAAAAGTGCATATATGTGTACACGTATACATATGTGTATATATGTGTACACATATGCTACATATACATGTAGTATATGTAGTATATGTACATGTAATATATGTAGTATACGTGTATATATGTATATAAACATTATATCTATATACATGTATATGTACAAAGACAAAATATGTATATAATAGATTCACTGTACTTTATTTGCTCCCCTTTTAAAAATAATAGTGCTGGAGTTTATGATCGACTAATTTTCAGAACTTGGTGTGTATGGTTGTTTATTAAGCCCTCAATATTCTCATATAATGCTTTAGTATTACAGTGCCCAGGCAGAGTCGACTGTGCTAATAGTCCTAGCAGTAGAGGTTCATCCTGTACAGATCTAAGGTGTAACTATTTTCATTTCTGGGCCCTTGAAGATACTTTGCTAGTCTTCATATCTGTTACCTGTCTTGCTGTTCAATAACAGGTAATAGAAAAGGAGATAAAACTTAAATGTCATCATTTTCCACTGCTTAGCAATCTTTAAAAATAAATATGAAACCCAAAAGGACATAATCTTGCCTAGCTTTAAGGAATGAAGGAAACACTAGAAACAACAGAGAGAAAAGGAATAACCAATTCTCCAACACGTTCTGTTGACTCTACCTGTAAAGTATATTCAGGATCTGACTACTTCACACCATTTCACCAATTTCCATCTCTGTTCAAACCACCTTCATGTGTTACTTTGAAAAGTGCAGTTTCCCTGTCATGGGTTTCCCTGTTTCTAGCTTTGCTCCCCCTTCTTACCTCACTGTGGGTTTTTACCCAAACAAAAATTCAAGTGATCATTTAAAAATTAAGTCAGGTCATGCCTCTCCTCTGCTTAAAACCATTAATGGGTCTCTGTTTCACTCAGAATATAAGCCAAAGCCCTTTTCATGACTCACCAGTCCTCAAGTGAATTGGCTGCTATTTGTGTTTCTGATTCCATTTCTTGCCACTACTCTCCCTCATTCTATTCTAATTTCCTTGGTTTTCTTGCTATCCTGGCAACAAGACGAGCATCCTTTATCCTCCAGGCCTTTGCACTTGCTGTTCCCTCTTCTTGGAGCACCCTTCCTTCAGAGAGCCACAGGTGTTGCTTCTATCTTTCCTTCTAAAATCTCCTTGAGTATTACTTTTTCAGAGATAAATTCCTTAACCATTCTGTCTAACAGAACTATCACTCTTGACCTTGCCTTATTTTCTCTCTTTTTTGTTAATTTTATTTTTTTATTTCCATAGGTTATTGGGGAACAGGTGGTGTTTGGTTACATGGGTAAGTTCTTTAGTGGTGATTTGTGAGATCTTGGTGCACCTATCACCCAAGCAGTATACACTTCACCCTATTTGTAGTCTTTTATTCCTCACCCCCTTCCCACCCTTTTCCCCTGAGTCCCCAGAGTCTATTGTGTCATTCTTATGCCTTTGCATCCTCATAGCTTAGCTTCCACTTATGAGTGAGAACATACGATGTTTGGTTTTCTATTCCTGAGTTACTTCACTTAGAATAATAGTCTCCAGTCTTATCCAGGTCATTGCAAATGCCATCAACTCATTCATTTTTATGGCTGAGTAGTATTCCATCATATAAATATACCACAGTTTCTTTTTTTTTTTTTTAATATACTTTAAGTTCTAGGGTACATGTGCATAATGTGCAGGTTTGTTACATATGTATACTTGTGCCATGTTGGTGTGCTGCACTCATCAACTCGTCAGCACCCATCAATTCATCATTTATATCATGTATAACTCCCCAATGCAATCCCTCCCCCCTCCCCCCCCCCCATGATAGGCCCCAGTGTGTGATGTTCCCCTTCCCGAGTCCAAGGGATCTCATTGTTCAGTTCCCACCTATGAGTGAGAACATGTGGTGTTTGGTTTTCTGTTCTTGTGATAGTTTGCTGAGAATGATGGTTTCCAGCTGCATCCATGTCCCTACAAAGGACGCAAACTCATCCTTTTTGATGGCTGCATAGTATTCCATGGTGTATATGTGCCACATTTTCTTAATCCAGTCTGTCACAGATGGACATTTGGGTTGATTCCAAGTCTTTGCTATTATTGTGAATAGTGCCGCAATAAACATATGTGTGCATGTGTCTTTGTAGTAATTTATAATCCTTTGGGTATATACCCAGTAGTGGGATGGCTGAATCATATGGTACATCTAGTTCTAGATCCTTGAGGAATTGCCATACTGTTTTCCATAATGGTTGAACTAGTTTACAATCCCACCAACAGTGTAAAAGTGTTCCTATTTCTCCACATCCTCTCCAACACCTGCTGTTTCCTGATTTTTTAATGATTGCCGTTCTAACTGGTGTGAGATGGTATCTCATTGTGGTTTTGATTTGCATTTCTCTGATGGCGAGTGATGACGAGCATTTTTTCATGTGTCTGTTGGCTGTATGGATGTCTTCTTTTGAGAAATGTCTGTTCATATCCTTTCCCCACTTTTTGATGGGGTTGTTTGTTTTTTTCTTGTTTATTTGAGTTCTTTGTAGATTCTGGATATTAGCCCTTTGTCAGATGAGTAGGTTGCAAAAATTTTCTCCCATTCTGTAGGTTGCCTGTTCACTCTGATGGTAGTTTCTTTTGCTGTGCAGAAGCTCTTTAGTTTAATTAGATCCCATTTGTCAATTTTAGCTTTTGCTGCCATTGCTTTTGGTGTTTTAGACATGAAGTCCTTGCCCATGCCTATGTCCTGAATGGTACTACCTAGATTTTCTTCTAGGGTTTTTATGGTATTAGGTCTAACATTTAAGTGTCTAATCCATCTTGAATTAATCTTCGTATAAGGGGTAAGGAAAGGCTCCAATTTCAGCTTTCTACTTATGGCTAGCCAATTTTCCCAGCACCATTTATTAAATAGGGAATCCTTTCCCTATTTCTTGTTTTTCTCAGGTTTGTCAAAGATCAGATGGCTGTAGATGTGTGGTATTATTTCTGAGGACTCTGTTCTGTTCCATTGGTCTATATCTCTGTTTTGGTACCAGTACCATGCTGTTTTGGTTGCTGTAGCCTTGTAGTATAGTTTGAAGTCAGGTAGCGTGACGCCTCCAGCTTTGCCCTTTTGACTTAGGATTGTCTTGGCAATGCGAGCTCTTTTTTGGTTCCATATGAACTTTAAAGCAGTTTTTTCCAATTCTATGAAGAAACTCATTGGTAGCTTGATGGGGATGGCATTGAATCTATAAACTTGGGCAGTATGGCCATTTTCACGATATTGATTCTTCCTATCCATGAGCATGGCATGTTCTTCCATTTGTTTGTGTCCTCTTTGATTTCACTGAGCAGTGGTTTGTAGTTCTCCTTGAAGAGGTCCTTGACATCCCTTGTAAGTTGGATTCCTAGGTATTTTATTCTCTTTGAAGCAATTGTGAATGAAAGTTCATTCCTGATTTGGCTCTCTGTTTGTCTGTTACTGGTGTATAAGAATGCTTGTGATTTTTGCACATTAATTTTGTATCCTGAGACTTTGCTGAAGTTGCTTATCAGCTTAAGGAGATTTTGGGCTGAGACAATGGGGTTTTCTAAATATACAATCATGTCATCTGCAAACAGGGACAATTTGACTTCTTCTTTTCCTAACTGGATACCCTTGATTTCTTTCTCTTGCCTGATTGCCCTAGCCAGAACTTCCAACACTATGTTGAATAGGAGTGGTGAGAGAGGGCATCCCTGTCTTGTGCCAGTTTTCAAAGGGAATTTTTCCAGTTTTTGCCCATTCAGTATGATATTAGCTGTGGGTTTGTCATAAATAGCTCTTATTATTTTGAGGTACGTTCCATCAATACCGAATTTATTGAGCGTTTTTAGCATGAAGGGCTGTTGAATTTTGTCAAAAGCCTTTTCTGCATCTATTGAGATAATCATGTGGTTCTTGTCTTTGGTTCTGTTTATATGGTGGATTACGTTTATTGATTGGCGAATGTTGAACCAGCCTTGCATCCCAGGGATGAAGGCCACTTGATCATGGTGGATAAGCTTTTTGATGTGCTGCTGAATCCGGTTTGCCAGTATTTTATTGAGAATTTTTGCATCGATGTTCATCAGGGATATTGGTCTAAAATTCTCTTTTTTTGTTGTGTCTCTGCCAGGCTTTGGTATCAGTATGATGTTGGCCTCATCAAATGAGTTAGGGAGGATTGCCTCTTTTTCTATAGATTGGAATAGTTTCAGAAGGAATGGTACCAGCTCCTCCTTGTACCTCTGGTAGAATTCAGCTGTGAATCCATCTGGTCCTGGACTTGTTTTGGTGGGTAGGCTATTAATTATTGCCTCAATTTCAGAGCCTGCTATTGGTCTATTCAGGGATTCAACTTCTTCCTGGTTTAGTCTTGGGAGAGTGTAAGTGTCCAGGAAATTGTCCATTTCTTCTAGATTTTCTAGTTGATTTGCGTAGAGGTGTTAATACTATTCTCTGATGGTAGTTTGTATTTCTGTGGGGTTGGTGGTGTTATCCCCTTTATCATTTTTTATTGCGTCTATTTGATTCCTCTCTCTTCTCTTCTTTATTAGTCTTGCTAGCAGTCTGTCAATTTTGTTGATCTTTTCAAAAAACCAACTCTTGGATTCATTGATTTTTTGGAGGGTTTTTTGTGTCTCTATCTCCTTCAGTTCTGCTCTGATCTTAGTTATTTCTTGCCTTCTGCTAGCTTTTGAATGTGTTTGCTCTTGCCTCTCTAGTTCTTTTAATTGTGATGTTAGAGTGTCAATTTTAGATCTTTCCAGCTTTCTCTTGTGGGCATTTAGTGCTATAAATTTCCCTCTACACACTGCTTTAAATGTGTCCCAGAGATTCTGGTATGTTGTATCTTTGTTCTCATTGGTTTCAAAGAACATCTTTATTTCTGCTTTCATTTCGTTATGTACCCAGAGTAGTCATTCAGGAGCAGGTTGTTCAGTTTCCATGTAGTTGAGCGGTTTTGATTGAGTTTCTTAGTCCTGAGTTCTAGTTTGATTGCACTGTGGTCTGAGAGACAGTTTGTTATAATTTCTGTTCTTTTACATTTGCTGAGGAGTCCTTTACTTCCAATTATGTGGTCAATTTTGGAAAAAGTGCGATGTGGTGCTGAGAAGAATGTATATTCTGTTGATTTGGGGTGGAGAGTTCTATAGATGTCTATTAGTTCCGCTTGGTGCAGAGATGAGTTCAATTCCTGGATATCTTTGTTAACTTTCTGTCTCGTTGATCTGTCTAATGTTGACAGTGGAGTGCTGAAGTCTCCCATTATTATTGTATGAGAGTCTAAGTCTCTTTGTAAGTCTCTAAGGACTTGCTTTATGAATCTGGGTGCTCCTGTATTGGGTGCATATATATTTAGGAGAGTTAGCTCTTCCTGTTGAATTGATCCCTTTACCATTATGTAATGGCCTTCTTTGTCTCTTTTGATCTTTGATGGTTTAAAGTCTGTTTTATCAGAGACTAGGATTGCAACCCCTGCTTTTTTTTGTTCTCCATTTGCTTGGTAGATCTTCCTCCATCCCTTTATTTTGAGCCTCTGTATGTCTCTGCATGTGAGATGGGTCTCCTGAATCCAGCAGACTGATGGGTCTTGACTCTTTATCCAGTTTGCCAGTCTGTGTCTTTTAATTGGAGCATTTAGTTCATTAACATTTAAGGTTAATATTGTTATGTGTGAACTTGTTCCTGCCATTATGATATTAACTGGTTATTTTGCTCGTTTTGATGCAGTTTCTTCCTAGCCTCGATGGTCTTTACATTTTGGCATGTTTTTGCAATGGCTGGTACCGGTTGTTCCTTTCCATGTTTAGGGCTTCCTTCAGGGTCTCTTGTAAGGCAGGCCTGGTGGTGACAAAATCTCTAAGCATTTGCTTATCTGTAAAGGATTTTATTTCTCCTTCACTGATGAAACTTAGTTTGGCTGGATATGAAATTCTGGGTTGAAAATTCTTTTCTTTAAGAACGTTGAATATTGGCCCCCACTCTCTTCTGGCTTGGAGAGTTTCTGCCGAGAGATCTGCTGTTAGTCTGATGGGCTTCCCTTTGTGGGTAACCCGACCTTTCTCTCTGGCTGCCCTTAAGATTTTTTCCTTCATTTCAACTTTGGTGAATCTGGCAATGATGTGTCTTGGCGTTGCTCTTCTGGAGGAGTATCTTTGTGGCGTTCTCTGTATTTCCTAAATTTGAATGTTGGCCTGCCCTACTAGGTTGGGGAAGTTCTCCTGGATGATATCCTGAAGAGTGTTTTCCAACTTGGTTCCATTTTCCCCCTCACTTTCAGGCACCCGAATCAGACGTAGATTTGGTCTTTTTACATAATCCCATACTTCTTGCAGGCTTTGTTCATTTCTTTTACTTCGTTTTTCTTTTGGTTTCTCTTCTCGCTTCATTTCATTTATTTGATCCTCAATCGCTGACACTCTTTCTTCCAGTTGATCGAGTCGGTTACTGAAGCTTGTGCATTTGTCACGTATTTCTCGTGTCATGGTTTTCATCTCTGTCATTTCGTTTATGATGTTCTCTGCATTAATTAGTCTAGCTGTCAATTCTTCCACTCTTTTTTTAAGATTTTTAGTTTCTTTGCGCTGGGTACGTAATTCCTCCTTTAGCTCTGAGAATTTTGATGGACTGAAGCCTTTTTCTCTCATTTCGTCAAAGTCATGCTCTGACCAGCTTTGATCCATTGCTGGCGATGGGCTGCGCTCCTTTGCAGGGGGAGATGCGCTCTCATTGTTTGAATTTCCAGCTTTTCTGCCCTGCTTTTTCCCCATCTTTGTGGTTTTATCTGTCTCTGGTCTTTATGATGGTGACGTACTGATGGGGTTTTGGTATAGGTGTCCTTCCTGTTTGATAGTTTTCCTTCTGACAGTCAGGACCCTCAGCTATAGGTCTGTTGGAGATTGCTTGAGGTCCACTCCAGATCCTGTTTGCCTGGGTATCAGCAGCAGAGGTTGCAGAAGATAGAATATTGCGAACAGCGAGTGTACCTGTCTGATTCTTACTTTGGAAGCTTCCTCTCAGGGGTGTACTCCATCCTGTGAGGTGTGGGGTGTCAGACTGCCCCTAGTCGGGGATGTCTCCCAGTTAGGCTACTCAGGGGTCAGGGACCCACTTGAGCAGGCAGTCTGTCCCTTCTCAGTTCTCAACCTCCGTGTTGGGAGATCCACTGCTCTCTTCAAAGCTGTCAGACAGAGTCGTTTGCGTCTGCACAGGCCTCTGCTGCTTCCCCTGTTGTTTTTTAGCTGTGTCCTGTCCCCAGAGGTGGAGTCTACAGAGACAGGCAGGTTTCCTTGAGCTGCTGTGAGCTCCACCCAGTTCGAGCTTCCCAGCGGCTTTGTTTACCTACTTAAGCCTCAGCCATGGCGGACGCCCCTCCCCCAGCCTCGCTGCTGCCTTGCAATTAGATCACAGACTGCTGTGTTAGCAATGAGGGAGGCTCCGTGGGCGTGGGACCCTCCCGGCCAGGTGTGGGATATATTCTCCTGGTGTGCCCGTTTGCTTAAAGCACAGTATTGGGGTGGGAGTTACCCGATTTTCCAAGTGTTGTGTGTCTCAGTTCCCCTGGCTAGGAAAAGGGATTCCCTTCCCCCTTGCACTTCCCAGGTGAGGCGATGCCTCGCCCTGCTTCAGCTCTCGCTGGTCAGGCTGCAGCAGCTGATCAGCACCGATTGTCTGGCACTCCTTAGTGAGATGACCCCAGTACCTCAGTTGAAAATGCAGAAATCATCAGTCTTCTGTGTCACTCGCGCTGGGAGTTGGAGTCTACCACAGTTTCTTTATCTACTCACCGATTGATTTGCATCTGGGTTGGTTCCACATTTTTGCAATTGTGAATGGTGCTGCTATAAACGTGTGTGAAAGTATCTTTTTCATATAATGACTTTTTTCCTCGGGGGAGATACCCAGTAGTGGGATTGCTGGATCAAATAGTAGTTGTACTTTTAGTTCTTTAAGGAATCTCCACACTGTTTTCCATAGTGGCTGTACTAGTTTACATTCCCACCAGCAGTGTAGAAGTGTTCTCTTTTCACCACATCTACGCCAACATCTACTGTTTTTTGATTTTTTAATTATGGCCATTTTTGCAGGAATAAAGTATTGCATTGTAGTTTTGATTTGCATTTCCCTGATCATTTGTGATATTGAGCATTTTTTTCATATGTTTGTTGGTCATTTGTATGTCTTCTTTTCAGAATTGTCTATTCATGTCCTTAGCCCACTTTTTGATAGGATTGTTTGTTTTTTTCTTGCTAATTTGTTGGAGTTCCTTGTAGATTCTGGATATTAGTCCTTTGCCAGATGTGTAGATGGTGAAGATTTTCTCCCACTCTGTGGGTTGTCTGTTTACTCTGCTGACTGTTCTTATTGCTGTGCAGAGGCTCTTTTGTTTAATTAAGTCTCACCTATTTATCTTTGTTTTTGTTGCATTTGCTTTTGGGTTATTTGTCATAAAGTCTTTGCCTAAGCCAATGTCTAGAAGGGTTTTTCTGATGTTATCTTCTAGAATTTTTATAGTTTCAGGTCATAGATTTAAGTTTTTGATCCATCTTGAGTTGATTTTTATATAAGGTGAGACATGAGGATCTCGATTCATTCTTCTACATGTGGCTTACTAGCTATCCCAGCACCATTTGTTGAATAGGGTGTCCTTTCCCCATTAATTTATGTTTTTGTTTGCTTTGTCAAAGATCAGTTGGCTGTAATTATGTGGGTTTCTTTCTTGGTTCTCTGTCGTGTTCTATTGGTCTATGTACCTATTTTTATACCAGTACCATGCTGTTTTGGTGACTATGGCCTTCTAGTATAAAGCCAGGTAAGGTGATTCTGCCCAATTTGTTCTTTGTGCTTAGTTTCGCTTTGGCTATGTGGGTTCTTTTTTGTTTTCATATGAGTTTTAGAATTGTTTTTCCTAATTCTCTGAAGAATGATGGTGGTGTTTTGATGGGAATTGCATAGTTTATCAACCCTTGGCAAAATGTTTCTGCTTTTCTTAAAAAATTTTTATTGTCTGCTTTCCCCAGTAGATGTGAGTACTGTGAGATGAGGAACATTGTTTGGGTCACTGACGTGTAGCGTCAGCATATCAAACAGTGGCTAGCACATGGTGGACACTCAATAAATATTTGGGGAAAGTTGGAGTGAATGAAAATGGTTTCTAAAATGGCAATGACTGTAGTCCCAGCTACTCGGAAGGCTGAGGCAGGAAGATTGCCTGAGCCTCAAAGTTTGGGGCTGTAGTGCACTATGATTGTGCCTGTGAATAGCTACTGCACTCTAGCCTGGTCAACACAGTGAGAACCCATCTCTTTTAAAAAATGGTAATGAAATAATCTTATTTTTACTGCTTTTCTCTTTAAGGCTGCCAGTGTTGTCTTCTCTTTGCTGATTTCTCCTTATTGGAAATTGAAGATAGATAAAATATCCATTGATTATTTATAGGTAAAATTAGGCTTTTGGATCCATGAGGTATAGCTGAGACAATCTTCCAGGAGCTTCTGGAGCCAAGGAAACACTGGTCACTAAAATACCATTTATATTGGCAACTACTCTTTTTTGATGCTAGTGTTTCAATTACATTGTGTGTTTACAAACCTGTTGTGGCTACCTCAAAATATAAACATGATGTGCGACACTACTTGTTAGTTTTGAACAACTGATTTATAAATAGACTTAGGGTGCTCAAGCCTCCTGCAAGATGAGTACTGCCTGTGTTCTTCCTTCTGCTGCCTTTATTTCAGTTGTGTGTCTACCAACTTCCTCCTCCTTCTACACTGGGAGAAATTGCACTGTTTCCAATATCTTTAACATCTGCTATCATGATGAGAAAGTATCTTTTCTGGGTTTGAAATACCTTCTTCATTCATTTTTTTAAATGGCGGAAATAAATTCAGAGTGTTTTGAGCGCAGTTTTCTTCCTGCTGTTATTGCTGGCTCAAAGTCCAGGAGAATTTCAATGTTATTTCTGAGCTCCATGATGGGAGTTCCATTTCTGTTTTATTCAAAGTGTTATCCCCAGTGTCTAGCACAATGCGTGGCACATTATAAGCCTGTAATGTTTATTTAGTGGATGTAGACCAGTACTATTAAAGAATTCTCATTCCAAAGATTTAGTGGCATGAAAAAATGATAACGATTAATGCTCTACTCCATGCTAAGGAAATGAAGTGCAAATTGTTACAGTAGTTCTTTATTTTTCTTCCAAGTATAGAGAACTTTCTGAAATTAGAGAAGCATTGATTAATGAGTTTTAATATATGTTATTGATTGAAATAATATGTAATCATGTAACCAAATAAGATAACACAAGCCAGTAGTTCCTGATTCATCTTTTGTTCTTTAAAAAATGACAGGAAGATTAGAATAAGAGAAAAAATTAGAGGTGAAAACAGTTTTCTTCGAACCAGCAGTGTAACTTACTTTTGTAATCCTTAAATTCTGTATTGGTGCTACCAAGATGCAACTCTTGAGCTACAACTGCCTCTTTATAAAGGATGCTGGTCCCTGCTGCCTGTGTAATGATTGCCCATTTACAGTCAAATGAACAATACAGTACCTGGGATGGTGAAGAAGGTAAAGCAACAACTTTAAAATAGCTGTGGGTAAACCTACAGAAACAGACTATTCTCTTTCTTCTAGATTGCATTATTCATTTTCATATGCCTGCCTTTATCTGCTCTGGAAGCCTGTTTCCTAATCTTCTGAGACTTATCATCACCTTCATATGTCCATAGCATGCATTTCTTGGACAGGTAAGATAGAATTGGTATATATTTGGTATAGCAAAAAGTCATGGTTGTCTTTAGATTATATCCTTGGTGTTTTGTGTGATACTGGGCAGAAAGCCTACTGTTTCTTCATCTATAAAATGAAGGACCTGGGCAAGATAAAATTTTGTGAAATTTCACTGAACTTTGAGCTCAGCAAAGTAGATGTGTGTGTGTGTGTATACGTGCATGTGTGTTCGTGTATGTCTATTTGCAATGCATCACAGACCTTAAGTAAATACTGTTGACCCTTGAATAATGTGGAAGAGCACCAACCCCCTTCACTGTCAAAAATCCACATGTAATTTTTGACTCCCCATAAACTTAACTACTAATAGCCTGCTCTTGACTGGAAGCCCTGCTGATAACACACACAGTTGACTAACACATATTTTCTATGATATATATTATGTACTATATTCTTACAATAAACTGAGCTAGAGAAAAGAAACAGTTATTAAGAAAATCATAAGATAACGAAAATATATTTACTGTTTATTAAGTGGAAGTAGATCATCATAAAGGTCTTCATCCTTTGTTGTTTTCATCTTGAGTATGCTGAGGAAGAGGAGGAAAAGGATGGGTTGGTCTTGCTGTTCCAGGGGTGGCAGAAGTGGAAGAAAATTCACATATAAGCAGCCCATGCAGTTCAAACCTGTATTGTTTAAGGTCAACGGTATTTGTTACGTTGCATTTTGTAAGTGACCTTGTCATTTTTTTTTTTAGTGAAAAAGAATAGTGTTCCATTCAAATGCCTGTATGTTTATGAGAAACATTTCAGAACTATGAAAGTTGAATTCAAGGTTTCATGCAGATTGTATACTTTCTGTAATACAGAAAGTATTATAATGTACATGTAATGGAATACAGAAAGTATATGTAATTTTGTCATATAATGAGAATACTAGTGGTCTTAAGACTTGAAACGATTAACTGATAAACTCTTTATGCAACTTAAAAAGAAAATCTTTCGGTGAGGAAAGAGTATTCATCAGAAGTATTCTAGTAGATGACATACTTTTGGTAATGAAATTGATATGGGCAGTTTAACAGCATTTTTCAAGTTGGCTATGCTGCTACTCTCTTATTATACAATGATACTATTTTTCAGAGCAGAAAGCAAATTAGTTTTATTTTTATAAACCAAATTTTAAATATCCCTTTAGAGAATAGAACATATGAAAAAGTATCTGCTTCTCAGACCTCTCAACAATATAAATTTTCTTCTTAAGAGGAAATTTATTCCTGCATGCCACCACAAAGGATAAAAAATTTACCTATCCTTAGTTTCTAAGAGGAAAATGTGCATAAAATTTCCATCCACTGTGTGCCAGTTACCAAAATAAGTTCCTAGACTAATCTTTTAAGAAAAACTCAATCTTGGTTAGGCGTGGTGGCTCACGCCTGTAATTGCAGCACTTTGCTAGACTGAGGTGGGCGGATCACGAGCTCAGGAGTTTGAGACCAGCTTAACCAATATTGTGAAATGCTGTCTCTACTGAAAATACAAAAAAAAAAAAAAAAAATTAGCCAGGCATGGTGGTGCGCACCTGTATTCCCAGCTACTTGGGAGGCTGAGGCAGGAAAATGGCTTGAACCCAGGAGGCGGAGGTTGCAGTGAGCCGAGATTGCACCACTGCACTCCAGCGTGGGCAAAAGAGGGAGACTCTGTCTCAAACAAACAAAAAAGACTCAATCTTACTAAAAATCTGCAGATAAGAATGAGTCATTTTAGTCAGTAAAGGAAATAAAGAAATTCTAGTTTGGAAAATGACATAATTTGCTACAAGAATGCAAAGGTGATGACATGAGGAGAAAAGGGATTTGCTGATTTGTTTTCTCTACTACTTAGCAAATGCAGACCAAGAACTCATTTATTCAAATATTTATTACATGGTAAATTAAAACATTTATAAAATTAGGCTCATATTCTTAGGATTCCTGTTTAAAAAGTGACATATAAACAAGATTATAATCTAATGGAGATTAATATTGGTTGAGAAAAATCTTGAGACTTCTTGAAGACTTCAGTTTAATAAAATATTGACTTAGGTAGATATATGTGAGGAAATATATGCCTGCAAAAATAGTGTATATATTTCTTAAAAGAGTAGGTAGCAATGACTTCAAAGAACCATAGCAGTCCCTATCAACATATACATTAACAAAACAATTATAAACATGAACTTAGTATGCTAATTATATTTCTACCCAAAGCCTCAATTTGTTCTATAGCTATACTGTTCGTATATAAATAAAATTTTAGGGGTATCAGAGAGAGTTAGAATTATGAATTTGATAAGCCTACCCCTTATTTGATAGATCTTAAAAGATATTTTATCATTGTGTTCTTCTAAAGAAATGTATTTGTACATTGCAAAACAACCCTTTTTGAGAACTAGGCTATGCTTACAGATTTTCTTGCCACTATTATTTCCTAAAATTTATTTAGAATAGGAGATCGATATTTTTCTGGGATGACATATGGTTAAAAAGTAAAAAACAAAACAAAACAAAAAACGTAAAAAAAAAAATACGGAGACTTTGGGTTTCAACCTGGCATGTAAGGAGCTTAGAAGCCACCACTCCATCCTAACAAGTAAAAGGCTGAATAAATTGGAAAATTAATGACTCTTCTTAGATCTGTCAGAAAAATGACATTATAGGGCAAACAACTGCATCAGATATTAGAGAAGCAGACAGGTAGATATAAAGAATCACAACTTACTGGGGCAAAAACCTACAAGGAAAATTTTTGTGGGAATGAGTGCCAGGTAGGAAAACTTGAACCGTAATTAAAAAATTGCTCAGTGTGGGCAGTTGTTCAGTGTGGGCAAGTCGGAGGGTTAAAAACTCCAGGAGGACTCAGTTATGGAAGAACCTGTACTTTTGTGAGTTGAACCTCTAGGAGTGTTCACAGTGAATACTGGAGAAAATTCCCTAAGGGGAGAAGAAAATGAACCATCTTGAAATATGTCAGAGCATTTTGTTGGACTCAAGCCTGCCCTCAAGTGAAACTATTTTATCAGAGCCTAAACTTTTGGGATTTTATATGAGCCTAACCTCCCAAAGGGAAGGGAAATACCTAAGTTCAGCCCCCTTTTAGCTTTCCACATGGAGAAGGAAAATATGTAAGTCTAGACAACTCAAACCATCCTGTCCATGTTAGGGAGCCTAGGGGAACTGAGAACACTGGTGAAGTTCATAGTCCATGGGTAGTTTCACCAAACAGTGAGACCAAATCATAAGGCTAAAGAATCCTTCCCTTTCCCACACATTTTACTATTGTATTACTAAAAGCCTATTTACAGCAGTTTCTTTTACTGAGTATATCATGTCTGTCATTCAACCAAAAAATTATAAGGCATGCTAAGAGGCAGGAAATGCAGTTTGAAGACACTGAATAAGCATCAGAAGCATAATCAAATATGGCAGTGACATTGGAATTATCAGACCAGAAACTTTTTAAAAAACTATGGTTAGTATGCTGAGGGATTTAAAAAAATGACATACAAGAACAGATGAATAATGTAAATACAGAGATGGAAATTTTAGGAAAGAACCAAAGAGAAATGCCAAGTATCAAGCATAGTGTACAGAAATGATTTAAAATGCCTTTGATAGGCTCATAAGTAGATTGAACATAGCCGAGGAAAAAATCTTTGAAGTTAAGGATATGATAATAGGAACTTCAAAACTAAAATGCAAAGAGAAAAAAGACTGGGGGGAAAAAAAAAACAAACCAGAATATTCAAGAATTGCACGGATTTGTCAAAGATCAGATGGCTGTAGATGTGTGGTATTATTTCTGAGGACTCTGTTCTGTTCCACTGGTCTATTTCTCTGTTGTGGTACCAGTACCATGCTGTTTTGGTTACTGTAGCCTTGTAGTATAGTTTGAAGTCAGGTAGCGTGACGCCTCCAGCTTTGTCCTTTTGACCTAGGATTGTCTTGGCAATGCGGGCTCTTTTTTGGTTCCATGTGAACTTTAAAGCAGTTTTTTCCAATTCTGTGAAGAAACTCATTGGTAGCTTGATGGGGATGGCATTGAATCTATAAATAACCTTGGGCAGTATGGCCATTTACACGATATTGATTCTTCCTATCCATGAGCATGGTATGTTCTTCCATTTGTTTGTGTCCTCTTTGATTTCACTGAGCAGTGGTTTGTAGTTCTCCTTGAAGAGGTCCTTTACATCCCTTGTAAGCTGGATTCCTAGGTATTTTATTCTCTTTGAAGCAATTGTGAATGGAAGTTCATTCTTGATTTGGCTCTCTGCTTGTCTGTTACTGGTGTATAAGAATGCTTGTGATTTTTGCACATTAATTTTGTATCCTGAGACTTTGCTGAAGTTGCTTATCAGCTTAAGGAGATTTTGGGCTGAGACGATGGGGTTTTCTAAATATACAATCATGTCATCTGCAAACAGGGACAATTTGACTTCTTCTTTTCCTAACTGGATACCCTTGATTTCTTTCTCTTGCCTGATTGCCCTAGCCAGAACTTCCAACACTATGTTGAATAGGAGTGGTGAGAGAGGGCATCCCTGTCTTGTGCCAGTTTTCAAAGGGAATTTTTCCAGTTTTTGCCCATTCAGTATGATATTAGCTGTGGGTTTGTCGTAAATAGCTCTTATTATTTTGAGGTACGTTCCATCAATACCGAATTTATTGAGCGTTTTTAGCATGAAGGGCTGTTGAATTTTGTCAAAAGCCTTTTCTGCATCTATTGAGATAATCATGTGGTTCTTGTCTTTGGTTCTGTTTATATGCTGGATTATGTTTATTGATTTGCGAATGTTGAACCAGCCTTGCATCCCAGGGATGAAGGCCACTTGATCATGGTGGATAAGCTTTTTGATGTGCTGCTGAATCCGGTTTGCCAGTATTTTATTGAGAATTTTTGCATCGATGTTCATCAGGGATATTGGTCTAAAATTCTCTTTTTTTGTTGTGTCTCTGCCAGGCTTTGGTATCAGGATGATGTTGGCCTCATAAAATGAGTTAGGGAGGATTCCCTCTTTTTCTACTGATTGGAATAGTTTCAGAAGGAATGGTACCAGCTCCTCCTTGTACCTCTGGTAGAATTCAGCTGTGAATCCATCTGGTCCTGGACTTTTTGACAAACCTGACAAAAACAAGAAATGGGGAAAGGATTCCCTATTTAATAAATGGTGCTGGGAAAATTGGCTAGCCACAAGTAGAAAGCTGAAACTGGATCCTTTCCTTACCCCTTATACGAAAATAATTCAAGATGGATTAGAGACTTAAATGTTAGACCTAATACCATAAAAACCCTAGAAGAAAATCTAGGTAGTACCATTCAGGACATAGGCATGGGCAAGGACTTCATGTCTAAAACACCAAAAGCAACGGCAGCAAAAGCCAAAATTGACAAATGGGATCTCATTAAACTAAAGAGCTTTTGCACAGCAAAAGAAACTACCATCAGAGTGAACAGGCAACCTACAGAATGGGAAAAAATTTTTGCAACCTACTCATCTGACAAAGGGCTAATATCCAGAATCTACAAAGAACTCAAACAAATATACAAGAAAAAAACAAACAACCCCATCAAAAAGTGGGGAAAGGATATGAACAGACATTTCTCAAAAGAAGACATCCATACAGCCAACAGACACATGAAAAAATGCTCGTCATCACTCGCCATCAGAGAAATGCAAATCAAAACCACAATGAGATACCATCTCACACCAGTTAGAATGGCAATCATTAAGAAGTCAGGAAACAATAGATGTTGGAGAGGATGTGGAGAAATAGGAACACTTTTACACTGTTGGTGGGATTGTAAACTAGTTCAACCATTATGGAAAACAGTATGGCGATTCCTCAAGGATCTAGAACTAGATGTACCATATGACCCAGCCATCCCACTACTGGGTATATACCCAAAGGATTATAAATTACTCTACTACAAAGACACATGCACACGTATGTTTATTGCGGCACTATTCACAATAGCAAAGACTTGGAATCAACCCAAATGTCCATCTGTGACAGACTGGATTAAGAAAATGTGGCACATATACACCATGGAATACTATGCAGCCATCAAAAAGGATGAGTTTGCGTCCTTTGTAGGGACATGGATGCAGCTGGAAACCATCATTCTTAGCAAACTATCACAAGAAGAGAAAACCAAACACCGCATGTTCTCACTCATAGGTGGGAACTGAACAATGAGATCACTTGGACTCGGGAAGGGGAACATCACACACTGGGGCCTATCATGGGGAGGGGGGAGGAGGGAGGGATTGCTTTGGGGAGTTATACATGATATAACGTTATGCACATGTACCCTAGAACTTAAAGTATAATAAAAAATAAAAAATAAAAAATAAAAAATAAAAAAAAAAAAAAGAATTGCACGGAAACTACAAAAGGTGTAATGTACATGTAATGGGCATACTAGAAAAAGAAAGGATTAGATGCAATATTTGAAGCAGTAGTGTGTGAAAATCTCCCCCAGTTAATGTCAGACACCAAACTACTTTTCCAGAAAGCTCAGAGAATACCAGGCAGGATAAATGCCCCAAAACTACACGTGGGCATATTATATTCAAACTTCAGAAAATCAAAGATTTAAAAAAAAAAAAAATTGAAAGAATCCAGAAGGAAAAAACACCTACAGAGGAGCAAAAATAAGAATTTTATCTTTACATATCCTCATAAACCATGCAAATAAGAGAGTAGAGTGAGATATTTAAGATGTTGAAAGAAAAATCCAGCTGTTTACAATTCTGAACCTTGCAAAATTATCCGTCAGAAGTTAAGAAATAAAAACTGTCTTAAAGAAACAAAATTTCAGGAATTTGTTGAAATTCAACAAATTGAATTTGGACACCCTTGCAAAAAATGTTTAAAGTTCTTTAGAGAGAGATAAAATGATTTTGGTTAGAAACTCAGATCCATATAAGGAAAATAAAATTAGGGATATAGTAGTATTTCCCAACTTCATAAAGAAAATACACAATAACCTATAGCTTACATCATACTTAATTTTTAGAAACTCAAAGCTTTCCTGCTAAGATCAAGAACAAGATAAATGTGTCTCCTCTTACCACTTTGTTTCCTACTGGAAGTGCTACCTAATGCAATAAGACAAGGGAAAGAAAATGAAAAGCATACAGATTCAGGAGGAAGAAATCAAACTGTCTTTGTTCACAGATGTCAGTTGTTTATATAGAACATCCGAAGGATCAGAAAAAAAAAAAAACTGGAATTAGTAAGTGATTATTGTAAGGTTACAGAATACAAATTTAATATAAAGAAAGCCAACCACTTTCCTATATACCAGCAATAAACAAGTATAATTTGAATTAAAAACACATTACCGTTTACATTAGCACCCCAAGTAATGAAATACTTTTGTATAAATCTAACAAAATATATACATGATCTATATGAATAAAACTACAAAAGTCTAATGAAAGATACCGGTGAACTAAAGAATGAAGAGATGTTACATGTTCATGGATAGGAAGGCTCAACATTATCAAGATGTCAGTTCTTCCCAACTTGATCTATAGATTCAGTGCAATGCCATTAAAAAACATAGCACAATGTTTTATGGATATCAACAAAAGGATTCTAAAGTTTATATGGAGAGGCAAAAGAGCAGAATAGCCAACTCAGTGTTTAAGGAGAACAACAAAGTCAGAGGACTGACACTACTTGACTTGAAAGCTTACTATAAAGCTCAGATAATCAATGTAGTGGGTACTGGTGAAAGAATATTCAAATAGACCAATGGAATAGAATAAAGAGCCCAAAGAAACCCATATAAATATAACCAAATGATCTTTGACAAAGGAAGAAAGGCAATACAATGGAGCAAAGATGGGCTTTTCAACAAATAATGCTAGAAAAACTAGTCATTCACATACAACAACAAAAATTTTTTAAATCCAAAATGAGTGTAAACACAGATCTTATACCCTTTGCAAAAATTAACTTGAATCATAGACCTAATGTAAAATGCAGAACTGTAAAACTCCCAGAAGATAACATAGGAAAAAACCTAGATGACTTTGGTATGGCAGTGACATTTTTTAGATACAGCTCCAAAGGCACAATACATGAAGGAAATGGTTGATAAGCTGGACTTAACTAAAATTTAAAACTTCTACTCTTTGAAAGACAATATTAAGATAATGAGAAGACAAGCCACTTCTGCTCTATGAAAGACAGTATTAAGAGAATGAGAAGACAAGCCACAGATGGAAAAATTATTTGCAAAAGATACTTCTCATAAAGGACTGTTGTCCACAGTGTGCAGACAACTCTTACAACTCAACAGTTTGAAAATGAACAACCCAACTTTAAAAATGAGCAAAACACCTGAACAGATATCTCACCAAAGAAGGTACACAAGTAAGCATGTGAAAAGATGTTAAACATCAAACGTCATTAGGGTATTGAAAATTAAAACAACAATGAGATACCGCTATATACCTGTTAGAATGGCTGAAGTCAGAACACTGATGAAACCAAGTGCTGGTGAGAATGTGGAGCAACAGGAACATTCATTCATTGATGGTAAGAATTCAAAATGGTGTAGTCACTTTGGAAGACAATTTGGCAGTTTCTTACAAAACAAACATACTGTTACCATATGATTCAGCAATAACACTCCTTGGTATGGACTTGAAAACTTATGTCCTGTCCAGGCAAGGTAGCTCATGCCTGTAATCGCAGCACTTTGGGAGGCCGAGGCAGGTGGATCATTTGAGTTCAGGAGTTCAAGACCAGCCTGGCCATCATGGTGAAACCCCATCTCTACTAAAAATACAAAAAATTAGCTGGGCATGGCAGTTTGTGCCTGTAATCTCAGCTACTAGGGAAACTGAGGCAGGAGAATCACTTGAACCCAGGAGGGGGAGGCTGCAGTGAGCTGAGATCGTGCCACTACACTCCAGCCTGAGTGACAGAGGAAAACGCCATCTCAAAAAAAAAAAAACAAGCAAAAATAAACAAAACTTATATCCACATAAAAACCTGCATACGTTGTTAACAGCATTACATAATTGCCAAAACTCGGATGCAATCAAGGTATCTTTTAATATGTGAGTAGATAAATAAACTATGGTACTTCCAGATGAAAGAGTATTATTCAGCACTAAGAAATGAGCTATCAAGTCATAAAAAGACATGGATGAAACTTAAATGCATATTATAAAGTGAGAAAGAAGCTAATCCGAAAAGGCTAAATACTGTATGATTCCAACTACATGACATTCTGGAAAAGTTAAAATTATGGAGACAGTAAAAAGAGCAGTGTTTTCCAGGATTTAGGAGGAGGGAGGAATGTATAGGCAAATTTTTAGAGCAGTGAAATGAATCTATATAATAATACAGTGGTAGATTCATGTCATTATACATTTGTCCAGACACCTAGAATGTAACCACCAATAGTGAACCCTAATGTAAACTATGGGCTTTGGGTATCGAAATGCGTCAATGTAGCTTTATCAGTTGTAACAAATATACCACTCTGGTATGGGAGGTTGATAGTGGGGAAGATTGTGGGTCTGTGGGGACAGGGGTATATGGGAACTTTCTGCTGTTTTACTGTGAATCAATTTGACTATAAAGTTTATTAATGTTAAAAAATGTAGGCAATCTGAAAAAATGTTAATAAAAAAACTAGTTGAATGTATCAGTTCATTTTCACACTACTATAAAGTACTGCCTGAGATTGAGTAATTTATAAAGGAAAGAGGTTTAATTGACTCACAGTTTAGCATGGCTGGGGAGGTCTCAGGAAACTTACAGTCGTGGCAGAAGTCGACTTCACAAGGTGGCAGGAAGGAGAAATGAATGCAGAAGCAACTACCAAACACTTATAAAACCATCAGATTTTATAAGAACTCACTATGATGAGAACAGCATGGGGGAAACGGCCCCCAGGATCCAATTACTTCCACCTGGTCTCTCCCTTGACACATGGGGATTATGGAGATTATGGGGATTGTAATTCAAGATGAGATTTGAGTGGGGACACAAAGCCTAACCATATCAGTGATAAAAGTATGTCTTTTCTTTTATCAGGTGCTATAGTGTTTCATTTCAAGTTGTCTTTTTGACCTCCATTTGCAATTTGGGGTTAGGAAAAATAACTTCGTCTCCTTCTTAATTGACCCACAACCTTGTTTGCAATGAAGAATCAACACAAATCTTTCGTTAAAAGAAGTAGGGGAGGTGATCGGGATATCCCTTAGAATCCATGGGCATAATTCAGTTGCCTTCATTCAATGCCAGTGATACTGTAAAGGCTACAAGGCAAATTCATATACCTACAGACAGACTCCATCCTTTTTCTCAAAGTATTCAAGATAAAAAATCTTGTTTAATTTTATGTGAGGATTTTTTTCACCATCCTCAAAAAATGAAAAATATCCTCTTCATTTGGGAAATGAACACTTATAATAGAAAGTAATTTGTAGTCAGCTGTTACACTTAGATGATTTGTGTCACCTCTGACCTGCTTTTTGATAATGCATGACTTCATTCATGGCTCTAGGTGACCTGTGTACCCTGACCTGGCATAAACCTAGAGTATTAAGTCATTTCAGTGGCACATGTTTGAGGGAAGATTGACATCCCACTGGAAGACTATCTACAGTGAGATCCTCTAAAGCAGCTGCATTCCTAGTGAGGCATGATTAAGTTTATCCCACTATTAGGTTCTTCAGTATTACTTGTCTTGCCCAAGAGGAAAGTTTTTCTAGCATGCAGAGTATCTGGTTTTTAATGGCTACTGGGCTGAAATAAAATGTGTCTGCTAAGTGTTGTTCATTTGTCTGTCTCCCTGCTTTCACTGGTTTTTTCTTGGAGATTGCAGTAGTTAGCCTTTCTGGTCAGCTGGCTGTTGACCTATCATAGAAATGACACTTTCACATCTCCAAGTGTAAGGAATTAGATGCTCCAGGCTTCACTTAGTTTCTCATCCAAAATCAATGACAAGACTTTCAGCATTGATTTCTCATGGCCTATGAACCTGAGTCAACTTGGCATGAAGGACTTTTCAGACAAGCTTCTTTAAACACAGAGTCAGTGGCTTCTTTTTGCCAAACTCTACTTTGCTCAGTGATAACATTAAAATACTGATTTGATTCGTTCCTGGTCTAAAAATACTTCCTCATATTCCAAAATCTTAATCATTAATACATGGAGGAAAATACAAATTCTTACATGCCTGTGCTTCTCTGCTGTTGTAGATATATAAAATATATACAAATGTGTTTTATAATTATTGAGTTCTTTTAAGTTTTATCTTTTTTTGTTTTACTAGGAAGCAAAATTATGTTTATTTCAGAACTTATTTACTGCATTTAGAATCTTATGACACTTAAAAACCTTTCTAAAATGTAAATATTCTCCATGATCTCCATGGTCACAAACAGTATTTCACATTCTAATTGATATTGCCCTTTTATCATTTTTTTTTTTTCTTGGAAGCAGTCTCACTCTGTTGCCCAGGCTGGGTTGCAGAGGCACGATCTTGGCTCACTGCAACCTCCACCTCCCAGGTTCAAGCGATTCTCCTGCCTCAGCCTCCTGAATAGCTGGAATTACAGGCACGTGCCACCACACCTGGCTCATTTTGTATTTTTAGTAGAGACAGGGTTTCACAATGTTGGCCAGACTGGTCTCGAACTCCTGACCTCAGGTGATCCACCCACTGCAGCCTCCCAAAGTGTTGGGATTACAGGTGTGAGCCACTGCGCCTGGCCCTTTTATCATTCTTTTAACTCAGATCCTCAAATTTATCCCTCCATGTGAAGCTGCCTTCCCTAATTATGTACTGTCCTAGTTTAATGTTTATTCCTTGTTTGCCTCTATAAAACCAAGTTTAAAAATAGTCTCTGATTCTATAAATCATCACTCTTATGCTCATTTATATTTCTATCTAGAATATTTTAAAGCCTTTAACAAAGTTTCTACTATGCAGTCTCCCTTTCTAAGCTACGATCTATATGCTTCTTGGCCATGTCTTTTGTTACTGTTTGTGTTTGTCTTTGTGTGTGTCTGTATGATAGTGGTTTGTAAATTCTCCATTTAGTCACAATATGCTTTTGGAGGATTTTCCTTCTGGGAATTTCTTGATGATTTTTATTTTGTCATGTGATGAAGAATGTATGTCAAAGCACCATTGCAGAAATAGTGCTTTTCTATTTACTTGCACTCTTCCATCTTAGAAGAGCTGATGATAGACAACCAATTCTTCTTTTATCTTGGTTTCTACAACACAGAGGTTGCTAAGCGACTTTAATCCCTTTAACACAGGACAATCAACAACAACAAATTCCTGCTTTCTTTAGATTCAGATATTTCACTTAGAAAATCTAGCAAATAAAAAATGGTTTAAAACTTTTTTAAATGTGTAATTCTGTACAATCTCACATCTGCAACATTGCCCTAAATATTTTTTACTTATGCTGCTGTTTCTTGAGCATTATGATATGCTTATTCATAAGCAGTCAACTTGTAAGTAGCAATAGTTTACCTACCCCCTTCTAGGAAATTGAAGATGTGAAAATCCAGTTTAATATGATAATGACAGTTACTTTGATGAAAAATATGTCACAATTTGTTGTAAAAATACTCATTTCCTGATTCATTTATATCACCCTCCAACCTTAAGTATGATTGAATTTATAGCTTTTTATACTACTTTATTTAGGGAGAAGTGTATTTAAATTATGTTATCTTGGTTATTACTTGAAAGTTCAACCTCATACCTTCATTTTTATATAATTTTAATATTATGAAAATATTTTATGTAATTTTATGTGTAATTCAAAAACATTTTAAAATATTGCATCTTTAAATTTTAATTTCTTTTATCAAATTTTCCCCATCATTTGTTCTCTAGCTACAGCCAAAGTTAATAGTTACATTTTTTTCCAGTGACAAGTGGTAGATTTGCAAAGACTTGTAACAGTTGCTTAATACTTTTTTTATCCCTTATTTAAAAATCATGCAAACAACTGGAGCTGATAGGCAGCACGTGCACATGAGTGTGGCTGTGCTGATGGTTACTGAAAGATTTCCAAGGTAGCTAGTAATTCTGCTACCCTAAGCCACTATAGCTCCTTCCCCATTACTCCCTGGGTCTACCCACAATCTTGCAGCTAGAATAATAAATGGCATGTAGGTTCCTCTAGGATCCTCCTCCAGCACTATGTCCCATGCCTTGACATATGAGCTGTTAAATATTTTGATTATCACTCCTGTGTGGCAAGAGAGACATCTATTTGTCATAACTTGATGTTTACTAAACTGCTTTTAAGAATACCTTATGATAAAAATAGACACTTGCAATTTTGCAGAATGCATAGTTTGTTTTTAACAAACCAGGTAAATATAACTGCAGAGTTTTCCTGTATGTTTTGAAATATTTTAAAAAGTATTTTTTATTTGCCTTTCTATTAGAAGTAAAATTAGATAAAAATTTTCTTGTTTCAATTTTTAAATGAAAATTAGAGAATATTGTTAATGAAGGAATATTTTTTTAAAATAGTGGCTGATCAAATGTCAGCAATTTTATACTATAGTGTAAAATTTTATTTTGTAATTTTGCCATCCCATTAAGCATTAGAATTTTTATAGTTGATCCTTTGATGTTTATATTGATGATATTAATATAATGTCTTTAAACCTTAGCTCATGTAGGTCATGTGACTTAAAGTGTCCTTAGATGATGATGATATTTGGGCTATAAATAATTTATAACATAAGTGATTTAAAAATTCATTCTTTCCATCCATTTTTAAGAAACTATAAGGTAGGGTTCATGTGTACCTAATACTTATCACCCAAAAACAGGAAAAATGAAATCCTTTTAAAAATGTCTGGGTTAATGTTATAGATTGGAAGCAGTTTTTAAAAAGCACTTAAAGTCTACCAGTTTATTGATCCTCAATCTATGTCTGTTTTAAATGGATGCAATTAGCAGTTCAGTCTAAGAGAACCATGGTAGTAGACTCATTACTCCCAAGAAACCATTACATCATTTTGTAATATGAAATTATTAAATATAAGGAATAGAATATATATTGTAAAAATTCCTTTGGAATCAATAATAAGCATTGTGGCTATCAATTATAGTTATATATTACAATGTAAAGGGTATCTTTTTATAAACTTAATATCACACAAGTAGACTTAAATTAGAATAATTCCATTAATATAATTTGGCTTGTGTTTTTATACCTATTCATTTGTTCAATAACTCTTTTTCCTATATATATTTTTTTATCTCAAATTTGATAGTATCTAAATCATGGAATCATGAAACCTTAAAGCTGGTTTGGAACAGAAATAATACAATTTAACATCTTACAGGCCCTCTAGTCCTCAGTTTCCTTAATTGATCAGCTCAAGATCATGAAGTTGTGGAGGATTAGAGTCAGAATTAGAACCTGAGATTAGTTTATACTTTGTTAACTCTTCTACAGCCTACCCCCTTCATTTGCCTATGGGTTTATGGAAGTTACAGGAGAGACATTCTGAGATTCAGCTAAAAACCTAGCTCCCAATATAATTAATTGTCCTGCAATCAGCCACACAAATACAATTACAAATACCTGAAGTTCCTTGTGTGAAGAAAAAGAAAATGACTAATAAAGCATTCAAATCAATGCAAGTTACCTTTCTTTGCCCCTTTCTTCCCCTTTCACTCCTTTCTTCTCCTATAGTACTTGAAATTTCTAGTGGGGATCTCTAAAATGCCTGAATGTTAGAAATGGTAAGTGTATTATAGAGCATTATATTTTCTATTTTAGTGGATGAAAAATAAACCATACCCTTAAGAAGCTTTTCAAAGTTAAGATTTTGAGCACACCCTTCATTGGCCCAGTCTCTGACCAGTGAGGTCAAGTATTAGCAAACGTCAGAATGTCATGTAAAAGTTTGTGTTTCAGATGAGGAATTTCTTTTGCTTTTTGTGCGTGATGTTTATATGGTATTTTCTTCTGATGTGTTTTCCATCTTGGTTTTTAAAAATAACTATTATTTTAAAAAATATTCCCTCATAACTTCTTTTATTTTTGGAAACTATATAAATTGATCTGATAATCTATACACAATGCCTTGTGACTTTATACCTGTACCTCTCATGTTCCAGTGTTTGGTTCTTAAATAATAACTTTGTGTAATGGAAATACTATGTTAAATAGTTTATAACTGGTGGTTGATATTTCAGCCTTGTTTGGCAATTGTAGTTATATAAAGACTGTTGATTGGAAACATTCTCATATGGTGTATACTTGTTTTTATCTTCATGGAATTTGTTCTGCAAACACTTTCTGAGATCTTCACTGGGAGTCACCACTTTGTCTATGTTAGGAGGAGCAGGAAGTGAATACATTTAAGGTCTTTAATTTTCTTCCTAAAACTTTGACTACCGTAGTGGTTTTTTAAAGCATTAACAGGAGAATAGCCATCACTGCCAAGTAGCTGACATTCTGAAATAGCACTTCCCTTTAGGCACTGTACAGTTGGGATCATTTACTTGCAGAGAGAGGTGTGTGTGCGTGTGTGTGTGTGTGTATGTATGTGTGTACACATGTGTATAAGAATAGGAGAACCACTTTGTGGGCATATCCTGCTGAAGTGAGTAATGTGCTGTTTAGTGAACTCCAGTCTGACCCCATTTAAACCTGGAGGAGAATCACATCAAGCAGAGAAGCAGCCAAGGCAGCATTTCAACAGGAAGGAAACATCTATTACTGGGGCTTTGAAGAAACATGCCATGAAGGTGTACTAATATCACAAAGGGAAGGGAAAGACTGAATCCAGCATGATAAACAAAGTCCCTTGTTTTTAACGGAAGTGTTTGATGATGTTTGATCAGTGGTGGATCTATCTATTGAAAGGAAAATGCATATAAACCCCAAATGGAGGATTCCTATGTAAGGTGCCTAGCTTGTAATGATATATTCAGTTTATAGGTAGAGTAGTTTTTAGAGAAGAGGTTGGTTTCTTTTTTTTTTCATTTTTCATCTTTCAGAAAGAAAACTTGTCTGTTTCTAGGCTTTGAAATATAGAATTACTTACCTTTCACCAAAATGAAATGTTTCATTGAATCTCTTACAAGCTTGTGGAGGGCATGAAGCATGTTGAATAAGAGTGCAGGCTCTGGAGGCCCTGCCACCTGCAAAGGTGTGCTAAGGTAAACAATTGATAGTATTTTGAAAATTGAATGACTTAGAATACATTCAATAAATTTTAGCTATTTTTATTGTCTTTTTTTTCTCTAAATCTATTTTGAAAATATTGCAGATAAAGTATATAATACCTTTCTAAAATACAGTGAGGCTGGGCGCGGTGGCTCATGCCTGTAATCCCAACACTTTGGGAGGCTGAAGTGGGCGGATCATGAGGTTAGGAAATCGAGACCATCCTGGCTAACACGGTGAAATCCGATCTTTACTAAAAATACAAAACTTAGCTGGGCGTGGTGGCGGGCGCCTGTAGTCCCAGCTACTCAGGAGGCTGAGGCAGGAGAATGGCATGAACCAGGGAGGCAGAGCTTGCAATGAGCTGAGATCGTACCACTGCACTCCAGCCTGGGCAACAGAGTGAGACTCTGTCTCAAAAAATAAATAAATAAGTAAAAAATAAATAAAAATAAAACAGTGAATAGTTTATAAAGATAAAATAGAATAGGCTTCAATTTAGGGAACAAAGGAAAATATGTTTAAGAATGATATTATGCTCAAAATGATTACAACTTTGATGGTGAAGTATATTTTATTCAATTAAAAATGTAACTATGGCTGGGCGTGGTTGCTCATGCCTGTAATCCCAGCACTTTGGAAGGCCAGCGCAGGTGGATCACTTGAGCTCAGGAGTTCGAGACCTGCCTGGGCAACATAGTGAGACCTCATCTCTACAAAAACTACACAAAAAATGTGTTGGGTGTGGTGGTACATGCCTGTAGTCCTAGCCACTTGGGAGACTGAGATGGAAGGATAGCTTCAATCTGGGATGTCAAGGCTGCAGTGAGCTGCGATTGTGCCACTGCACTTGAGCCTGGGTGACAGAGCAAGACCCTGTCTCAGGAAAACAAAGAAAAAAACAAAACAGTAGATATGTGTGTGGGAATGAGAACATTTAAATGTGCTCATTGGCTTAGTTTTTTTTTTTTTTTTTGACCCTCTTCATGGCCCTTTTCTTAATCTCTGTCTTCAGCAGTTACCCTTCATATGTTTGTTCTGTTTTATCTTCTAAGTGCTTTTTTTAATAACTTTCAATATATCATGGCAGAAGGAAAACTCAATGTATAAGCTGAGTGTGTTTTGCATTTTCTTTGAGAATTTTTCTTTTCTTTTTTTTTTTTGTTTGTGAAGTGGAGTCTCACTCTGTCACCCAGACTGGAGTGCAGTGGTACGATCTCAGCTCTCAGCTCACTGCAACCTCTGCCTCCTGGGTTCAAGTGATTCTCCCGCCTCAGCCTCCCAAGTAGCTGGGACTACAGGCTTGCACCACCATGCCTGGCTAATTTTATATTTTTAGAAGAGACAGGGTTTCATCATGTTGGCTATGCAGGTCTCGAATTCCTGACCTCAAGTGATCCACCCACCTTGGACTCCCAAAGTGCTGGGATTGCAGGCATGAGCCACCACAGCCCGGCTGCATGATCCAAAATAGCCTCATTAAGCTTCTCTTTCAAAACACGTGTATAAGCTTGTGAGTCATCACTGTATTTATTCCTGAATATTATCATATTGGAGACTTTTCAGAGCTGAACAAAGCCAAAATTATTGGCTACTGAGGAACTATATTCTAGCAAGAGACTATTCTATTTGTTGGGGATCACCTCTTTTTACTAAAGGGGACTGTTTTGGGCAAATAAAACTAGAATTCATAGTTTCTCCTTGAGAGTTTGCCAGTTTGATTCCAAGCCAACCAGATAACTGCTCATAGTGACACTCATGTCCTCTAGGACGCCCAATCTTATGCCAGCTCAGAGAGGGAAATCCTCCTAGAACTGCTCACATCATTCCCAGAACCACAAGCACCACCTTTGTATAGTTAAAAACGTGATACCAACTCAAATTCTGATAAAAATAAGTTCTATAAAGCTGAATAAAGATATATTTTTTACTTTTGAAGTTTTATTTTACTATTTTAAGCAGAATACAGAAGGTAAAAACTCCTCTGCCTTCCTCAGTGTTTGGTTTGTCAGTTGCTGAACTCAGATTTAAGAGTCTAATCATATACAGGCAATAACCCTCTTCTAATCTTAATAATGTTTCTTTGATCATTTCTTTCAAAAGAAAAATGAAATAGCCTATTGACTCCAACCCTGACCTCCTGTACTTCACCTGCCTGATGACTATTTCTTTGGAATACACAAGTTTTTTCAAATGCATCATGTCAAGAATTTATTTTGTCATTTCAGATTCCTTTCTAGAATTATCTGTTTATCTGATTAATACCATCATTCTTCCAGACAACCAAACTCAAAAGCTTTATCACTATAATTGAATTATTCTTTTTTCTCCCTACATTTAAAATGTTACTAAATGTCATTCATTTCTTTATCAGTAATATTTCTGTTTGATCATTTTATTTAATTTATTCTGCCACCCTCTCATTCCAACTATCACTTATACTTGAGTACTGCAATAAGCCAATATCTTTCATATGATTATTTATAACACCTAAATCTTCTACCACTTCACACTCACTGGGATGGATATAATTTTTAAAACATACAATAACAGGTGTTAGTGAGGATGTGGAAAAATTGGAACCCTGACACATTGCTAGTGGAATGTAAAAAGGTGCAGCCACTTTGCAAAACAGTTTGGCAGTTCATCAAAAGATTAAGCATGGAATTACCATAAGACCCAGTAGTTTCACTCTTAGGGATTCCACTCTCAAGAGAATTGAAAACATATGCCCACACAAAAACTTATAAACATTGTATATCCATGTTTGTTGCAGCATTATTCACGATAACCTAAAGGTAGAAGCAACCCAAATGCTTATAGATGGATGAATGGATAAACAGAATGTGGTATAGACATACAATGGACTATTAAACCTTAAAGAGGAAAAAAATTCTGACATATTCGAGAAAATGGATGGATCTTGTATACATTATGCTAAGTGGAATAAGCCAATTACACAAGGAAAAATATTATATGATTCCACTTGCATGAGGTACTTAGAATTGTCAAATTCATAGAGGCATGCAGTAGAATAATGATTGCCAGGGCCTAGGAGGAGGAGCAAATAGGAAGTTATTGTTTAATGAGCATAGAATTTCTGTTTAGGAAGATGAAGAAGTTCTGGAGATGGGTGGCAATGATGGTTTCACAGCAATGTGAATGTACTTAATGCCACAGAATAGTATGCTTAAATATGGTTTGAATGGCAAACTTTATGTTACATATATTTTATCATAATTTAAAAGTTTGAAGTGAATATCCAAAGAAGCATTATTTATGAGGCTAAAAGTGGAAGTAACCCAAAAGTTCATCATTGATAGCTAAAGGAAATATGGTATATCAATACAATAGAATATTAGTCATAAAAAGGAATAAAGTACAGATCCATGCTACAACACAGATGCACCTTAAAAACATTAAGTGAAAGAAACCAGACATAAAAGGCCAAATTTTGTATGATTTCATATACATAAAGTCATTCAAAATAGGAAAACCCATAGAGACTGAAAGTTGATTAGTGGTCACCAAAGCCCAGGGGAGGAATGAATGAAAACTGGCTCCTAATGGGTACTGTTTTTCGGGGGGAGGGTGACAGAGTGATGAAAATATTGTAGAATTTGATAGTAGTGATAGGTGACAGTGGCATAATTTTTTTAATATAGTAAAACCCACTGAC
Organism: Trachypithecus francoisi; assembly: GCF_009764315.1. Classification (NCBI taxonomy): domain Eukaryota; kingdom Metazoa; phylum Chordata; class Mammalia; order Primates; family Cercopithecidae; genus Trachypithecus; species Trachypithecus francoisi. The sequence goes on from NW_022681454.1 coordinate 101,634,804, forward strand.
TCATATACTTTACAAGGATGTATTTTATGGTATGTGAATTATATCTCAAAACACCCTAACATATGACTTTTATGATGCCATGTTTCTAAAAAAGTAACATGTCCCAGTCTCAGCTTACTATTTCTAGGCATGTGACTTTGAGAAAAAATTAAGAGACCTCCCTTCTTACTCTGTAAAGTGGGAATAATAATAATGATGATGATGATAATGATAATAATGATCTCACCAGAATTTTTCGAGTGGTAAATGAGGTAACATATGTAGTGCATCTAGAATAGTGTCTGGCATTTACCAAGAACCCCTGGAACCTGAGCTTCAACAGCTTCCAATACTATTCCAGATACTATTTCAGGATATTCCAATACTGTTTCCATATATTCAGGAAAATGGACCAACTTTTTAGCCATTTTATCAAAACTCTTTAGATTCTGTTTCAAATCGGTCTTTCGAAATTCTTCTTATGCTTCTTTGTAGACACTCTTCAGTCAGAGAGAGCTTTTTAATCTCCTCCAATTTGCTGCAGCTGTATCTTTGCCTCAAAACAATGCTTTCTCCCCATTCCTCTTTTCTCCGTGCCCTTGGAACTCAGTGACCTTCTCTTATGTTTTTAACCTACTCCCTTATTTCAGTGTATAATCATTTCCACTTATTTGTAGCACCCAATATTTTTACTACATTTTTGCCAATTAAGTCTTACTTGGGTTATGTTTTTAAAGTAGGTATCTTATTGGGTGGTCCTTTTAAAGTATATATCCAGTCTCTCTAGCTAAATTAAAACCCTTGAGCACAGAGACCACATGTTATAATGTTTTACGTTTCCATTGCACTTAGCATATTACCTTGACATGGCATATACTGAATGAATACTTGCTATTTATGAGTTTAGTTAGTGCCACATCTTATGAAGTACAAGGACTTAATGATTCTCAATCCTGACTTCATCTTAAAGTCACCTGGAGAATAAAGTTTCCTCTTAGCTCAACAAGTCAGAATCTCAGCAAAATCCTCAGCTTTGTACCTAGGTGATACTCTTGTAAGCCACACTGTGAACCACTGTATTCAACAGATGAAGTAATATAAGCCACTGGCGCTTAAGCCTCATTGATTATTGCGGTGAAGATGTGAAGACTAAAGATGCTTTGGGCATTGCAAAGTGCTCTACAAATATTAGAATTTTATTATGGTATGTTTAAGAGTGTCATTGCTTTGAGAAAGATCCTCTAAGTTTTTTAACAGCCACTGTGTAATGGAAATATCCAATTATAGGTATCTAAAACCTTTAAAACTCTTTGTAGCAGGTGTATATACCCTGTTCCTTTTTGCTAACTAAAAAATGTTCAAACTCTGTCTTCTCTAGGCTGGCAAACATTCAGCAGCACACCCTCTCAAGATTGTTTACTTGCCTTTGCTCCTACTGAGTTACGACACTTGGATGCAGGAGATGGGCTCAGCAGCAGCCAACAGGACATGATCCAGGAAGAGCAGTAAGGGACTGAGCTGCTGGTAAGACAGTGGAGACAGTTGATGCTTGTTTGTCAAGTATAAATTTATTCCTAATTTAATGGTTAATCTCTCTCCCAAACTTCAACTCCAAGTCACCCTGCACCCTCTCAAATACTTTTCTTTGTTGTCTATGCTTAGGACACATGGATTAGATTGTTAAGATTTGCGAATTTGCTAAAGTGATGTGCTGACTTATGTATAGCTGTATTTTTCTGGAGATAGATTTTTATCAATTGTCAATGTCTATGGAGTTTTTAAAAAGAGGTAAGGATTATTCAAATAGAACTATAAACATGAGAAAATGTGATATCTATAACCAGTTGTTACAGTATTTATCTCCTCCATTTTGATTCACTTGTAACCACTTTGTCTCAATCTTGTTAAGGACCAAATAAATAGTATTTGTGGTTACTTGCTGACCTGACAAGTGAGTACCTCCTGCATCTGGCTAGTCAGTCTTGTGACAGTTGGGTGCCGTAGAACTAGCAGAGAACTAAATTATGGAATGGCAGATCTCAGGAACAACTCTGTGATTTTACATATGGTTTGTTTTTAATAGGTAGAGACAGAGTCTGACTATGTTGCTCAGACAGGTCTCAAATTCCTGGGTTCAAGCCATCATCCTGCCTTAGCCTCTTAAGGAGGTGGGATTACAGGTGCATGCCCCCAGGTCCAGTTCATATGATTTTCTGAAAATAAAAAAGAAAGAGGGAGACACAAAATACTTTCTAAAATCGTGTTCTTATAATTATCTTAATAAAAATCAATTTGCTCTGAATACCATGACCTGCTGAGTGTCCCAACCTAAGGGTTGCCAGACCATTTTCTCATATATGCATGTGTAGAAGTAGGGAACTAATATATTTTTGTCTAAAATGTTTAAGATGAAGATGAGAATGAATTCTACAATATATAATTTTGCCTGTGCTATATAAGCCGGTTAAAATTATAGAGACATTGCAGGAAAGAATCTGGATTAGGTAGAAAAAAGGAAGAATTAGGCTTTTTTTTTTTTTTTTTTTTTGGTCTATAACCCTTTTAGTAGGTAATTCAGCTTCAGTTTCACTACATCTTGTTTGTGCATTCAGCATAACAAATATTCTAATAAGCCTTTGTAGCTCTAATCTCTGCCTTACTGCAGACACCTGAGGATATAAGTATCCACTCTGCCACTTGATATTTCTTAGAGACTGTCCTGGTGCTGAGAAATTCTTTCCAGTGTGTCCTCAGTTAAACTCCCATGATTCCTGGATGTTGCCATTTTCAAGACACAGGGCAAGCACATCTGTCTAGATTACCTCTCTACCCTGGGAATTTTAAGTCACTCTGTGAGGGAAAGAGAACTCAGTATAGTAGTAACTCTCAGAATGAAAATTTTCCCCTTGCATGTTAATATTTTTAGACTAATCATTGTCACTGAAAATAGACTTCCTCTTTCCCCTCTCATGCTGGAAAATGTTAGGTAATTATGAATAAAGCATTCTTTACTTTTCCCCTCCTCCCTTGATGATTGCTTTACCTCACTCTGTGAGAACTGTGACTACTCATTCTGCTCTTGTCTTTTACATGAGAACTGAGAACTCATTTTTAAGATGGAATTTTTACTCCTTAATGAAGTCATAACATTAGTCAGAAGATTTTCTCTTCTTGAACGTTAAGCCTGGGTAAGGAATAAAGTGCAGAAGTTTATGGAACATTATAAGATAACTTACATAAAAAAAGAGGACAACAAATTAAAGTATTAGCCACTGGGGCAAAAGGTTTTACAGGTAGCTGTCTGAGGAGTTCTTCCCTCATATCTCCTCAATAATCTTGTTTTGCAGTTAATTTTTTACAGTTGGATAAGCTCGGCCTTTGACATATTTCAATAGCAAATAAGCCTAGAGTTTATTTTTAGTACATTTATTAAGAATGTGTTCTTGGGAAAATTATTTAACCTCTCTAAGCCCTGCTGTATATGGCAAAGAAGAAAGTAGGTAATAATAGATAATAACAGGATTATTTTATGCATTACCTGTACATTACCCAACATGTAGTAAGTTTTTAATTGTATATTAGTTTTTGTTTTATTATTAACCACTTTTATTAATGTTGCTTTTAGTTTTTAAAATATGAATTCATTCAAAAATATTTCTCGAGCACCTGCCAAATACCAGGCACTCTTCTAGGAACTAGAGTGGCGTTAATGAGCAAAAGAGACAAAAATCTCTTCCCTTGTTGAGCTTAGAATCTATTAGAGTAAGAGACAGACACATACAAAATAAAATGTGTAATATACTAAATACCAGGAAGTGCTAAGTATAAAAATATAAAGGAGAAAAAGGAAATTGAGTGCAGGGTTAGGTAGTAATTGAAGATATAGTAGTCAAGTAAGGCAGCTTCAAGAGAAGATTATGTCTTAAATAAAAATCTGATAAAGGTATAGAAACCATAAAGTTATCTGAAGGAATTGCAGGTAGTGGAGAACAGCCAGAAAGACCTGGAGTAGTAAAAGGTTTCATGCAGAGTGATTTAAAAAGAATCACAGTATTTTATACATCAGTAAATATTTACACATACACTTAAGTAAGTGATATGGCCAAGAACTTTGGCAGTTGAATAGCAAGGTCCATCTGGACTATAAGAGAGGAGGCTTCACAAAGGAAGGTGACCAGGCATGGCCTGGATCCTGAAGGATAGGAAGAATTGGGATTGATAACAAAGAATGACATCCCAGCGGAGAGAAGTGGAGGGGAAACAGCATGAAATGGAGTGAAATAAGAATGTTGGCTTTTTGGGCAGGAATGGGCCAGGCACAGGGCAGGTGGGAAGCAGGAAAAAAGCGACATTGTATATAGAGTTCATGTTGGCAAACAGAGAGAAGATGGAAGAACAGGGTAAGGCCAAATTTTGTAAAATCCTAAAGTCAAGCTAAAGATTATTGCATGCTATCCTGAAAATATTGAGGAACAGTTAGAGCAGATGAGTACAAAGGTGAATTCTTGTACTTAGCAATACCATTATTTTTACAAATTTAAACAAATAAGGAAATGGAGGCAGTAGTTGCAGTAATTTAGGAGATACATTGAAAATGGATTTTGATAAGAGAGAAGGGAAGATAGATTTTATATATTTTAAGGAAAAATCATGAGGATTTATTTGCTAACTGCACGTAAGAGATAAAAGAGGAGTCAAAGATTTCTCTAAAATTTTCAAAATGATTGATTATGTGGTGGTATTAAAAGAAATAGGGAAGTTGGGACATATGAGTTTGAATTCAGCGTGAGTCAGTTAAGACAATCAGATGCAAATATTCTTAAGGCAGCTAAAGTTCATTTGATATTTGTCATATAGGCTGAATTAAGTTTCTAAGAGCTGTTTTTACTATGCATTAAATCCATGTAATACTAACATAGTACAAAAATTGTTTGCTATCCAAATTTTATATTTTTATAACAAGTTGAAGAGACAGAGAATAAAAACATGATTGATTGGGAACCATTAGAAATCAGCTAATCCAATTAGTTCATTTTGTGGAAGGAAAAAGGATACCCAGAGATGTTACATGACTTTATAGCCATGCCTCTAGCTATTACATAACTTGGTCTAGCCCAGGTCTTCATATTGAGACTCTCCTCCTGCTGTCTATAAAAAGTATTCGTGATTTGTATTTTGCCAGCTTGCTTGTGGAGAATAGGATTAGAAGGTTTGACTTGCCTGTTAGTGCTCTCTTGTAGCCATTTTTCTAATTAACATAGACACATTTTATCCTTTCTCATGAAGCAGATCTAACTTGTATAGAAACTTGAGTCTTCTTGATTTAATTAATTGCTTTCTCCCCTGTAGTCATTGTTGAAGTTTCCTGATTTATAATGTTATCTTTTTATCTCTTCAGTAGTTTAAGGAGGAATAGCATTTCTAATGTTGTACTATTTTTCTGTTTATCTTTCAGAACAAAAATGGTTTTTCTTATTGGCCCAAAAAACCATCACCCTACGGGAAATAAACCACACTCTTTGCTTGATTTTCCTGATCTGGTTCCTGATTTCTCTTCAAATTTAGGTCAATACTTAGACTTTAAGACTTCATTGTTACTTCCTTACAGGTCATTCTTACGAACTAAAATCCATAGTCATTGTTCTAACAAGCCTGAGCAGTTTATTCTTTGAGTCACAGGATTGTAAAAGAAAAAATAGGCCTTAGAGATCATCTAATACAGTGCTCTTCAAACTGTACTCTTCCATTTTTCTACTACTCATCAGTTATTTATTTGTTTTTTATTCTAATAAAATATAATTACCTAGCAAGTGAGCAGACATATATTTACAGTAGCTTTACAATTCTTTATATACTTCTTTACTCTCTCCATTACACATGCCACATGGTATGATGCAAGTCATAACTCAACTATGGGAAGCAAAACCACTCTTATATATGGTATCTTGCATATATGTTAAGCCCAGAGTCATGTCAGTAGTCTCGGTGTCCCAGGAGCCTGAATTAAACAAGACTGTTGACATTCTTGTGGCATTTATCTGACAACCTTGGCAATCCCTAAATTCACAAATAGCTATATAGCATTTTTTGCATTTAATGCATATCCACATATGATGTGTCCTTTGATTTTAGAACAAGTAAAGCATGCTAAAATAGATTGCACCTTATGAAAGCCATTTTCACTATTCTTGTGTTTCAGTTTCCTCATCAAAAGGTGAAATATCAGGTGCCTCTATTGATCTCAGGATCTTTTAAGCAGAAATGGAAGAGTCTTGGTGAAAACAGCTTGTATTCTGAAAGAAAATTGCAATGTAAATACAGGCACTAAAAACATTTATTCATCTTTACAGATGCTGATCTGACCAGACATTTTTCTCAAAATGTGAAAATAGTATGGATTTTCTTAGTTCATTTAATATTGAAAAGACTAGAGAAACAAGTAATGATGTCCTAGAAGAATCTGTGATCATATAATTATAGTTATCCTTCATTATCTATGGGAGATTGGTTCCAGGACCCCCCATGGATATCAAAATCTGTGGATCCTCAAGTCTCTTATATAAAATAGTGCAGAATTTGCACATTATTTACATATATCCTCCAATATACTTTGAGTCATCTCTTGATTATTCATAATACTACAATGTGAATGCTATGTAATTATTATACTATAGTTATTATACTGTATTGTTTAGGGAATACTGACAACAAAATTAATCTGTGCATGTTCAGTATAAACACAACAATCCATTTTTTTCCTGAGTATTTTGATCTGTGATTGACTGAATCCACAGATGCTGGAATCCATGAATACCCATGCAGGGCTGACTATGATGTTGTCTATGTGTGTAGCAATTTTATAATTCTCAACCAAGGACATGTATAGTCCTTGAATGTTGGTTGGAGTCATGGGGACTTTTCTTAAAATACTTGGACCATCTTCTCAAGATCTTGACTCCAACCCCCACTTGCACACGTGCACATACTTGTGCACACTCACACACAATACCCTTCCTTAACTTCTGCTCACCAGCTTGCTTCCTGTTGCATTGAGATCATTCAACTTGTAGACCAAGAACTTCTACCATTTTTTTTCCACCTCTACCCAAAAACCCAGTTTAGACATGCCCATTCTTTTCACTCTTCAGAGTCATCTCACTACTTCCAAAAATTATTTCCTAATTGTTCCCTCTGCCTCTGTTCTTTTTTTTTTTTCTGATGATCAGTTTAAAGTACCTGTATGTTCATTCTTAAGTGCAAATCTGACCATCTACACCCCTTCGTAATATCCTTTCTTTTATGGATATCCATTTCAAACTTTATTAAAGGAGTGGAAGCTTCCCCCTCCCCACCTCGCCACTTGAAGTTTGCAATTAAAATGGAGTTTATCTGTTTAATGTAAAGATAGATGTGATGTAGAATTCTTGGGGACACCTACTTACCCCTCTTCAGAGTGGCCCTGAATAGCTCTGTGAACCCAGGAATCTGAAGAACTCAGTACAGAAAACCATCAGCCTACAGAAAGTAGATCAAACTCTATGCTTGATATTCCTGATCTGGCTCCTGGTCAAATTCTCCTCCTCAAATTCCTCCTTACTATAGTGTTCCTTCAGATTTGTAAATCTTTACCATGACATCATATTTTTACACATTTGAGCCTTTGTACCACTGTTCCTCTTCTCATGAACTGCCCTTTTCTCTTAATGACGCAGCTCATATTTCTCGTAAGGGAAGCTTCATATTTGTTGTGGCACTGTTGTTCTTCAAACATCCCACTTACTGTAATCATTTGTTTGTGCTTGTCTCCTCTTAGATTCTGAAATTCCTAGGACTGCATCTTGTCTTCTTATTCCTAATATTTTACACAGTATCTGGTTACATAGTAGGCATTCAATCATACAATTTAAAAGAACAGGTTGACTTTGTGATCTTTTTCATAGGTTTTATTTTCCCTCTCCCCCTACTGGCAGCTTCTTCCTACTTGTTAAAATAGATACAGCACTTGCCCATTAAGTGGAGGGAAGAGGTGTGGGAGTCCAGTAGTTGGAACTTCAAGTGTCAAAACATGATAATCTCATTTGCAAAGTTACATTATATCAGAGCTTGAACCTCAGAGATACTTAATTGTAAGTAACACTTGTGGAACATTTGATACCTATGTTTTTTTCCCTGAAGTATCCTATCAAAATTAAATGTGTTACAGTTGAGATTTGTGAGGTTTTAGCTATTTGGAGACTTTAGGGATATGTTTAGTGTTCAAATTCTAATAGTATTGATGAACATAAATGTTTCACTCTAGAAAGAGAAATTTGAGAGCTGTTGTGAATGATATTTGATGTCTATTGAGTGATAATTTTTGGTGACTAAACATACGCAAGCGCTTAGTGAGAAATACATGAATACGGAAAATATTTTGAAAATTATGAGAAGTTTAATTGATTATAGATTATCTTATCCAGCAGTTTTTGGTTGTGTTCTGTTTTTCACTGTCAGAGAAGCAGAAAGTGGTCAGTAGACTTTAGAATGTAGGCTCTTATAGGAGGCCATATGTTGGAGATTGCTGTCCAGGTGCATTGTGATGTGGCTGAGAATGGGTGCAGGCTTGCAGGGACAAACTAATATAGTAGATCTTGAGAGAGCACTTTAGGAAAGACCTCTAAGCTTTAGGTTCCCCGACCCAAACAGTAAAAAGTGATTCTTAATATCCATAGCTATAGAGGAAAGTAAATACACTTCCCACATCAAATTTAGAATTGAATATTTAGGCATTTCAAGTGTATTTAATTTAGAACAAAATGAAATCATATATTCATTAATGAAATGTAAAACCAGATGGCCTCTGAAAAGTTTTTCCCTTTACTCACTTTCAGACTTTAAGGCAAGGAAGAGTAGTTTTCTTTGTTTTTTAATTTTTATTTTAATTGTCCCTTTCTGTTTTTCCAAAAACTTTACTTGTTGAAAGTGAGTCACGTTTTAGACATTTGAAAAATTAGAATTACTGTGATGTTTATTCTATTAGTAAGTCTTCCTAGAGTAGCAAGATGGAAAAGCATCTCTGAATTCCTATATAGTAAGTATTTAATAAATTTTTTTTGGGCCAGGCGCGGTGGCTCATGCCTGTAATCTCAGCAATTTGGGAGGCCAAGGTGGGTGGATCACCTAAGGTCAGGAGTTTGAGACCAGCCTGATCAATATGGTGAAACCCTGTCTCTACTAAAAATACAAAATTAGCCGGGGGTGGTGGTGCATGCCTGTAATCCCATCTACTCGGAAGGCTAAGGCAGGAGAATCGCTTGAACTCAGTAGATGGAGGTTGCAGTGAGCCAAGATTATGTCATTGCACTCCAGCCTGGGCAACAAGAGTGAAACTCTCTCTCAGAAAGAAAAAATATATATAAATAAATGCTTTTTGATTTAATGAAGGTACCATTGTCCTATGAAAAGGAAAATAATATCAAAATATATAAAACTTAGCTTTTAATAATGATATGGAAGATATTTCTCTTAATTAACCTAAGTCAGAAACTAAAATATGTTCTAAAATGCTAACATCAAATATTTGAGACCAGTTAAAGGATACAGAAGGAAGTTATGGAGAAGGAAGCAGTAGCCAGAAAATAAGGGCACGAGAATATTTTCTAAATTTATGAGAAGAAAAATGTTTACAAAATTGCTGTTAGTACCATCTGGAAAAAATATGCATTGTAGCCAGAAAAAATGAACATTCCCTTTCCATACCATGCAGGAACCTTCTTTACTGCATTCCTAAGAGGACTAGTCTAGCACCTAACTGGATACTTGTGGTAATAATTGGGAACTCACTGATTTGGTACATGAGTGTGGGAGTCGAGTAGCTGGAACTTCAAGTGTCAAAACATGATAATCTCATTTGGAAAGTTACACTATGTTAGAGCTTGAACCTCAGAGATACTTAATTATAATTAACACTTGTAGAACATTTGATATTTACTTTTCTTCCCCCCCTAAAGTATCCTACCAAAATTAAATGTGTTGCAGTTGAGAGTTGCAGAGAGAGTTTTAGATATTTGGAGACTTTATGGATATGTTTAGTGTTCTAATTCCAATAGTATTGATAAACATAAATATTTTACTGTAGAAAGAGAAGTTTGAGAGCAAGTTGAGCCAAGAATCTGTCACTCTAGGTATTCTACTCTTTATTAAAGAATGTTGGATTTATTTATAACTTATTGGTCCCTTAAATATTAAAGTTTGGTGTTTGGTATCTTAAACATGATCATATCCTTATAGAGCTCTCTTCTAATTGCCTGGATACTGCACATCTATTAATACAGTCTCAAAGCACACTTGCTTTTTTGATAGTAAGAGCATACGATTTAATCACATTGAAGTTACAGTCCACAAAAGTTTTTGTCTTTTTTTCAGGCAGGCAGCTGATAAATGAGTCTCTTCTATCCTTCACTTTGTGACTGTGATTTTCTAAATAAATGTTGGAGATTTTAACTTATAATTTATTAATTTCCATCTTGTTACTTCAAGTTCCTCCTTTAAGTCTAAGGAAATTTATGGAAATCTTTTTCCATACCATTGAGTGGCTTATTTCTTTTTAAGTTTTTTTTTTCCCTAAGTTCAGGAGTACGTGTGCAGGTTTGTTGCATAGGCAACCCTGGGTCATGGGAGTTTGTTGTACAGGTTATTTCATCACCCAGGTATTAAGCCTAGTACCGGTTAGTGATTTTTCCTGATCCTCTCCCTCCTCCCACCCTCTACCCTCTGATAGGCCTCAATGTGTCTTGTTCCCCTCTCTGTGTCCATGTGTTCTCGTCATATAACTCCCACTTATAAGTGAGAACATGCAGTATTTGGTTTTCTGTTCCTGTGTTAATTTGCTATGGATAGTGGCCTCCAGCTCCATCCATGTCCATGCAAAAACATGATCTCATTCTCTTATATGGCTGCATGGTATTCCATGGTGTATATATAACAGTTTTTTTTTTTTTTTTTTTTTATCCAGTCTATTATTGATGGGCATTTAGGTTGATTCCATGTCTTTGCTATTGTGAATACTGCTGCAGTGAACATATGTGTACATGTGTGTTTATAATAGAACCATTTTTTTTCCTTTGGTATATACCCAGTAATGGGGTTGCTGGGTTGAATAGTATTTCTGTCTCGAGGTCTTTGAGGAATCACTACACTGTCTTCCACAATGGTTGAACTAATTTACATTCCCACCAACAGCATATAAGTGTTCCTTTTTCTCCACAACCTCACTAACATCTGCTATTTTTTCACTTTTTAATAATAGCCATCCTGACTGGTGTGAGATGGTATGTCATTGTGGTTTTGATTTGCATTTCTTTAAAGATCAGTGATGTTGAGCTTTATTTCACATGTTTGTTGGCTGCATGTATGTCTTCTTTTGTAAAGTGTCTGTTCATGTCCTTTGCCCCCTTTTTCATGGGAATGTTTGGGTTTTTTTCTGTAAATTTAAGATCCTTATAGATGCTGGATACTAGACTTTTGTCAGATGCATAAATTGCAAATTTTTTTCTCCCATTCTGTAGGTTGTCTGTTTTCTCTGTTGATAGTTCATTTTGCTGTGAAGAATCTCTTTAGTTTAATTAGATCCTATTTATGAATTTTTGCTATGAACTGAGTCTGATATGAGCATGTTTAATTTTAACTCCCAGGTCTTTTGTTTGTTTGTTTGTTTGTTTGTTTTTGGAGATGGAGTCTCACACTGTCACCTGTCTGGAGTACAGTGGTGCAATCTTGCCTCACTGCAACCTCCGCCTCCTGGGTTCAAGCAATTCTCCTGCCTCAGCCTCCTGAGTAGCTGGGACTCCAGGCTTGCACCACCACACCCAGCTAATTTTTGTGTTTTTAGTAGAGACCGGGTTTCACCATGTTGTCCAGGATGGCCTCTGTCTCTTGATCTCGTTATCTGCCCACCTCCGCCTCCCAAAGTGATGGGATTGTAGGCATGAGCCACCACGTCCGGCCCCAGGTCATACTTTTAATCAAAATGAGAAAAAAAGATTGACTTCACTGGAGTGCTTATGTCTTGTTCTATATTTAAGTTTTAAGTTTATATTCTTGAGATTATTACATCTTTTTGATAATACCACAGTTGAAATCCATGTTGTTGAATCCTTCAACCCCTTGAGGACTGAGAATTCCTTTTAATTATTTGTCTGAATCATTTAAATACTTTTAAATCAAGAGTTCAATTTAGAAATATTATATTTGATACATTTTTTAAAGCTGGATAAATTAACCTGTTAAACAAAATTACCTCTTCTTCAAAAAAAGGCATCACTTCCCCCACCAGATGTATAATTTAGGAATTGTTTTCTGTTGGAGTGGTTCATGCTTATATATTTTAGTTGCTCTAATGCAAGGTGTTTCCTAAAAAGTTTAAGGAAAATATAACTTTATTTTCATGTATGATAGTAAATAATACAGTAGATGTGAGACAAAACAAAAGATTTAAAAGATTGTAAATAGGGGATGCATTTGTGCTATGCTTGTTTTTGTTCCCATTTCAGTGCTCAATTACTGTAGCTTCTAATAAATAAAATTATCAGTTGCTAACATTTAAATCAAACAGTTCCATAAGTGGAAGTATTGCTTATTTGTTAGAGTTGTGTTTTTTTAAACTTAACATTACTGAGGGGTTTTAAGGACTGCTAATTATAGATTGTACTAAGCAAAGTATAAAGTAATAGAAGGTTACCAAGTTGAGGCTAGAATTCAATTGCCAGTATAGTTAAAATGGTATCATTAATGGAACATCTTCATCCAGGACCTTTGTTTTTTTTTTTTTAAGACAGGGTTTCACTCCTGTTGGCCAGGCTGCAGTACAGTGGCTTGATTGAGGCTCACTGCAGCCTCAACTTTCTGGGCTCAGGTGATCCTTCCACCTCAGCTTCCAGCGTAGCTGAGACCACAGGTGCATGCCATCATCCCTGGCTAATTTTTTGTATTTTTTGTAGAGATGGGGTTTTGCCATGTTGCCCAGGCTGTTCGCAAACTCCTGGCCTCAAGCGATCCACCTGCCTCGGCCTCCCAAAGTGCTGGAATTATGGGAATGAGCTGCCACACCGGGCCTATCCAGAATCTTTAGATTACTAACTTCTGTCTTCCAGGTTTTCATGCCCTTGGCAATTTCTGCATTTTTTTTTTTTTTTTTTTTTTTTTTGAGACAGAGTCTCGCTCTGTCGCCAGGCTGGAGTGCAGTGGCCGGATCTCAGCTCACTGCAAGCTCCGCCTCCTGGGTTTATGCCATTCTCCTGCCTCAGCCTCCCGAGTAGCTGGGACTACAGGCGCCTGCCACCTTGCCCGGCTAGTTTTTTGTATTTTTTAGTAGAGACGGGGTTTCACCATGTTAGCCAGGATGGTCTTGATCTCCTGACCTCATGATCCACCCGTCTCGGCCTCCCAAAGTGCTGGGATTACAGGCTTGAGCCACCGCGCCCGGCCAAGAAATTTCTGCATATTTTTAGAGGTAAGACCCATCCTCACCATCTTCCTAATCCTTGATATATTGTGAACACAGATATATTTCCAATTAACTAGTTCCCTGAGTTACAAATATACTTAAATATACTTTAACTTATTATGAAAGGCTTACAAAAACTGTGGATAAATAACATATATTTATCTTAATGAATAACTGATGCTGAAAATAATGTGAATGTCAAATTAGTTCTGTTTTTTTCTAACCCTCACCTTTGAAAAGCCTGAGCCTCTGAGAGGTGAGATGACTGCTCTAAAGTGAAGCAGCGAATTTCTAGAGGCTGGGTTCACCCTTCAGGTCCTCTAAATCCTAGGTTGCTTCCCACTACTGCATACTACCCTAAAAAATCTGTAATTCACAATTTTATTTTTTAATCTTTTTCCATAACTTATTGCATTTTTATTGAACAAATACAGGAAACAGTTTTAAATTACTCGTTGCTCTTGAATACATTAGTGATTATTTGCCTCCTCTGAAATTCTGTTTTCCTTAAAGGCAGTCAATTTTTGACCTATTCTAAATGACACTTATTATTTTTAGTAACATCATAACTTCAGTGGCCACAGTGAGCCCTCATTCTGCAGCATATGCCTACTTTTCATATCTGGCTTGCCTTTTGTTCATTATTTATAATTTAATGAAAAGAAAGTGCTACTCTTTCCATAGTTTTGTAATGGAATTGCTGTCAACAAATTAGTGGATGCACTATGTTATAAAGATTTCATTATGGAAACATGAAATGGCTGTTAACTATATAGCAGGGAAAATAAAAACAGGAAATGAAAACATTTCCTGGAACAGGGCAGAGTATGAGTAAATAAGGTATCAAATATAATTGGATACCTGACCAAATATTTTTAAATGTCTTAAGAAATGTCACTGGAAAGACTGGAGTACTTGGTCTTGTCTCTTATTTTTATTTTGATTCCAAACACTGTGCTTGGCACATGGTAGGTAATTAATCAATGTATGCTGGATGAATAATGATTATCATTTAATTAGTGACTAAGAGTTGGGAAAGGGCTATCAATTTCAAATTGGTTCCTTTAAAACATTTTTACATAAGATTTGAGAGAAAATTTAAAAAGCACCATATGATTATGCTTTACTAAGAGCTACTTCCATTCCTACATTGACCATGTGGATTCATATTTGGCCTATATAATTACATTAGAATAAACAAAGCACCAAAAGTTGGAAAAGGAAGTGGTAGTAGGAGAGGATTTTAAGCTGTGTGTTTTCTGGGGAAAAAAAGTCATATTTTCTTTTTTAAAAATATCCTAAACAATTCTGTAATTGGTTGGAAATTGAATGTGCTTTGTGTCAGAGAAAGGTATTTGTATACAATACATTATGTTTTGTATACCAATACATTACATTACACAGAAGGGAGTGCCTGGCTTTGGGAAACGTATCTACATAAACTCTTAACATAGCACTGATGCTGCCATACAGTAGGTAATATCAAGACAAATCAGGGCTGTTATTAACAACCTTGAGGAAATGTCTTGGGAAATATTTAAATAATTTTTCTTTCATTATAATAAGGAATATACAGCCTCTGTGAAGTCATTCCAAACTCTTCGAGGCAAATTTAGTCTCCTCCCACCCCTGTTTTTTAATGTTTCTAAACATTAAAAATATAGTTATATATAATCTATTAGAAAACTGGCCGGGTGCAGTGACTCATGCCTGTAATTGCAGCACTTTAGGAGGCCAAGGCGGGAAGATCACCTGAGGTCAGGAGTTTGAGACCAACCTAGCCAATATGGCAAAACCCTCTCTACTAAAAATACAAAAATTAGCCAGGTGTGGTGCCAGGTGCCTGTAATCCCAGCTACTCAGGAGGCTGACGCAGGAGAATCTGTTGAACCTGGGAGGCAGAGCTTGCAGTGAGTTGAGATTGCATCACTGCACTCCAGCCTGGGTGACAGAGAGAGACTCTGTCTCAAGAGAAAAAAAAAAAAAAAAGAAAGAAAAAAATTATATATATATAATTATATAGATATATAAAATTATATAGATATATAAAATTATATAGATATATTAGAAAACTAATTACATTGTTTTCTTAAAATGTTTTAAGCATCTCTCTTCCTCAGGGACAAGAATCTTGAATCATTAGTGCATACCAGGTACTTAATAGATATTTAAATGAATAATGAGCTACTATTGCCTAAAAATATTAGATATCATGTAATATCAGGCCTACAGTTGATAGAAAAAAAGTATTCTCAACTACTCAGAATAATTTACCAATGGAGAAAACTGTTAGTTTTCCCTTCTTTTTCTTTGCTTTATAAAATTTAAATGACCTTAAGAGTTATGTTTCTTGGAAAATTGAAAAGAATATCTGTGGGAACAGTGAGCTCTGGATGTAATTGCAGGATAATTTGAAAAGTTTAAAGAATATTTTCCATAGGTATATGTTTATTTAGGCTCTATGTCTCCTCTTGAGATGACTTTAGCAGTATATATTTCCCTGGAACACCATTCACTCTAGGTTTTCTAATTTATTGGTTTAAAATACATGGCATTTTACTATGTAAATATTCTCTGTATCTGTAGGTACAGCATCTCTGTGTACACTAAGTTAGTTTATGTATTTTTTTAAATTGCCTTAGTTTTGCTATTATTTTCCAAGGAACCTACTCTTAGATTTATTAAGCCTACTATATATATTTTTGTTATTAATTACTTCTCTTATTTCAAAAAATTACTTTTCCTTTCTTTTCTTAAATTTGCTTTGTTTTCCTAAATTAGTGAGTTGGAATACTTAAATTATTTTTATTTTGTTTTGTCAACAAGAGTTTTAAGACTCTAGTTATGCTGTAGCTATAGCCAATGCATTTTGAGAGGTGCTTACATATTAACAATTATTTTCAGAAATTCCTTATTTCAAAGCTTTGCTTTCTTTGAACAAAGAGTTATTTAGGAAAATAAAGAAATAAAAATCTCTTAAACCTATTCTCCACTTGACTAGCTTTATTATTTGCAGTATTCTGTTTTTTACTTCTTGTAATACTTCTTTATATTCTGTTGTGGAATTATGTCACCTAAAAATAGTTTCCTTAACTTCTCAATTTTAGCCTGTTTTCCAAGTTAATCATTTATCTATTGTTTCAACGAATATCTAAGAAAACTGTCTTTGTCATGATAAGACACATGAGGTCTGAGATTTATTTCTAGAACAGTAAGCAAATCATTTCTGAAAGTGTATTCTTCTACTATTAAGTAACATGTTTATTTTTGTCCTTTAGTTGAAGTCCCCCCACCCCGCCAATAGGTACTATTCTGATTTGTTCTCCTGTTCACACATTCTTGAAGGAGGACTGATTCATCTGTACCCACAAAATTATAATTTTCTCAAAGTATTCAAAACATTTTTTTCCTTTTTTTTTTTTTTTTTTGAGACGGAGGTTTTCACTCTTGTTGCCCAGGCTGGAGTGCAATGGCATGATCTTGGCTCACTGCAACCTCCACCTCCCGGGTTCAAGAGATTCTCCTGCCTCAGCCTGCTGAGTAGCTGGGATTATAGGCATGCACCACCACTCCCAGCTAATTTTCTTGTATTTTTAGTAGAGATAGGGTTTCTCCATGTTGGTCAGGCTGGTCTTGAACTCCCGACCTCAGGTGATCCACCTGCTTCGGCCTCCCAAAGCCCTAGGATTACAGGCGTGAGCCACCATGCCCAGCCCAAAATATTATCTTAATGGAGTATTTAGACCGTTATCACTGACTAACATTTTTCTATTGAAAATATTGCTTAAGAGATCAGGTCATGCCCACCCCTACCCCACACCCTTTGTATTTCTCTTTTACTTGTCTTGGCCTCTAGTTCAGATTTATAGTTTGGTAATGTCTGATTTTCTTTTTCAGTGCTGCAGCCCATCTGGTTGGGAAATAGCTCTATCCCTTTGTACCTCTCCCTCTCCCCATGAGTGAAGCCAGGGTCTGCTGCCCATAGGCATTCTGTTTGCTGAGTTTGTATATATTTCCTTTCCCCAGCTTTGCTGCCTTTGGCTGCTTTGTGGTTAAATAAGACATACCCATGTTTTCTAAAGCCTCCTTTACCTTTAGTCCTTGATGCTGGGGACCTTTTGGTTCAGAAGACAGCTTCCTTATGTCAGGGTGAGCCTGCTACACAAGTATGTAGCTCAGACAGTGACCTACTGTTGAGTTTCTGTTTAGTGTTTCTATGTCTCCCTCAAATGGTACAAATGTGGAGGGCTTCAATTTCAGTCTCCTTCTCTCCTGTTAGTTTTGTCTACCCCAACACATGCCCTCCAAATAAGAGATGATGGAGCAGTCTTCACTTATTTTGTGTAGCACTCCACAACTGACTTTAGAAGAGGGACTGTGATTGGGCTCTTCGTGACGACTTTTAATGTGGATTTATCTGCATTTTCTCTAGAAATTCTTTAAACTTTCTGCCTCTCAGCTGGCACTATTCCATGGTATTTTAGTGCTAATGGGGGATCTTTTCTAATTTTTGTTTTTCTTGGACTGTTTAAATCATTTACTGGAAAGAGGGCTTAGATATCTGCTCATATGTTCCTGCTAGTCTACAAGTCCTCCAGCCTGATTTTGTTCATGAACATGATGGAAATAAGCTTCTTAAATGCCTTTAATATTGGATACTGCTTTCAAGGAAATTTAAAATAGCAAGTAGGCTTTCAAGAAGAGAGAATAAATTATCAGCCAGTCTCACAAGAACAAAAATAAGCCAAATCATATAAAACAAGTTTGGAGTAAACTTGTTTTCACATTTCAAATTCAAGTTGAACTCTTCAAGTGAAACTTCAGAGATATAAAAATCTTTAACTGATAAAGATTCCAAACATTAATATATGGAAATCTGTGAGCTCACTGAAAATTTTACATAAAGAAGAGGTGACTGACCAGTTGCTTTTATAAGATTCTCAAAAATATCTCAAATCTTAGGGACTAATACTGTAAGTATATGGGGAAATTAAGACAAAGATTTACCATCTTTTGAGTTTCTAGTTTGGATAATACACTTAATTTCACAAGAAATTGCTTTAGAACAAACATGAAAACCTTAAACATGACAACTCTCCTTTTGAAGTACAAAGGGAGACTAAAGTGCATAACTCAAACTGGAAATGTAGAAAATTGAATTTGCTATGATTTGAAGTCCTTTCAGAATAGCCAACAGATCTTAAACAAGAGTTTGTATTGCATAGTTTCTTTGGGATATATATTGAAGGAGAAAGGAAGAGGGAGTTTTAAAAGACAAGTGGAAAGCCATTTCTGTGTGGTTTTTTTTTCCCTATGGCTTCCATTTCAGTGTCTGTATTTAAGGGATCACAAAAGGAACTGAAAAGATAGGCCATAATGGCAACTCTGTACCGGTAGGATTTTGGATGTGGAAAGAGTTCAGCAATTTCCCTGTTAACCTATACCGCTGTGGAAGTCATTCATTATGCAGTTAGGTGTTAGCAGAATAAATAAAGTTCACACCTCTAGGAACCAAATTTAACTTTATCACTCTTCTGATTTAGAATATTTTCATATGCTTTCGTATGTCCTACAGACAATAACAAGATAGAATCAATACTTGGTGATCGATAGGTTATTTTTTAAACGGCAAGAAAGAATTAAACATTCGTGGTTTCTTCTTAACTGGGTGGATGGTAGTACCCCTCACACTGATGGGGAGTATAGATGACAGGTTTGGAGTGAAAGATGATGAATTCCATTTTGGAGAAGTTGAGTTTGAAGTGCCTGTGGGACATACAGGTACAGATGACTAGGAGACAATTGAAAATCCAAATTGTGAACTCTGCTAAAGGTTAGAAGTACAGGTCTGAGATTGAATTGCTACTTGAGTTCATGGGAATAAAACAGGTCATTCTGCAAATGGTTATCTTAGTATCTTCCTGGCCATTTCTTGGGTCACCTTGCCGACTTTTCGTTCTTTTTACAATCTCTAAATTCTCGTGTTTTTAAGGCTGCAATCTTAGGCCAGCTTTTCTTGGGTCACCTTGCTAACTTTTCATTCTCTTTACAGTCTCTAAATTTGTGTTTTTAAAGCCCCAATCTCAAGCCGGCTTCTCTGTTTTGGTGGGAACTGGTAGAAAACATCCATTTGTAAACAACCCAAATGACTAGCATTGAGCAGGACTCCCCAGCATACTTCTCTGAATTACATTTTGAGTTCTCTGAAGGATCAATATCCCAAACTAGGAAACTCTAGCTTTATTTTTATCATCTAATTATTTTTCTTGCCTTTAAGTATAAGGGATAGGGACTTGATTGATTTGTATGTACACCAAGTTAAAAAATTTAATTAGGCATCTTTGCCATTTAATCTGTTTATATGTCTTGAATCTTTTCCAGTCATCGAAAAGTTGCTGAGCATGCGCAGCTTTACTTACTAGCTTATAGCATGAAGAAGAGTAAAATAGGAGTGGGTAAATGCACAGTGGTAAGTAGGCATTGTTTCTAATTAATCTCAAAGTTTGGGATTAATTTAGCATGAATTCTGTTCTTTGGTGTCTTCCTGCTTTTTGACGTGGTAACCTGCCATAACAAAAGGAAACAGCAGGAAACTTGGTACCAATTAAAACAGTCTTCTTCCACCAAAGAATGAACTGTCAGCAAACAATCTCAAATTCAAAGTGATAAGTGTTTTAGAATGAAACAAGGATAAAGAGACAAAGCTATTAAATGTTAACATCTGCTAGAACACAAAGTGCATGCCAGTTGAATTAAGTTGGGCATTTAATAAGATACAATTTGCACATCAGAAATCAAATAGATGCCTCAAGGCATGGTGTATATGTTTGAGCGAGGGGCACTTCTAGCAAAACTGAATACACTGGTATAAATGTCTGTGTGAATGTTTTTTTATCCACTCACTTTTGGTGTGTATTCCAGCTATGAGTTATTCAACCAGGCTTACTATGTTTGAGTCTGATTAATAACATTTAAGGTTGCATCTGATTAATAGTATTTGAAGTTTGAATTTGTTCTAAGATGATTCAAGTGCAATAACATTTTCTATATCAAAATGAATCTCCATCCAGATAGGGAGGAAATCTGAAATTTCTGTTCCTATGCTGACTGAGATGCTCTGGATGAGCCTGAACTCAGAGCCCACCAACTTTGGATCTTTATATTAAATAGTCAGTGGGGTTGACTTCTAGGACTAGAGATCAAAATGTTCTACACCTCTTGATATAGGTCAGTGGCTGATATAATGTGCTTCCAACAACTTTCTTTTAACTAAAATAGTACATATACCAAGTTGGTTTGTCACAATGGAAAAAAACAGAAATCTGACAACAGATTTCTCTCATATTTTTTGTGTATGTTTCTGAATGGAGCTAAAATACATAATTTTACTCTTCCTTGGTGAAGATGCTTTTATAAAAGAGGACGTGTTTAAGAAAATTAAGAAATCTTCTAGCTAGCCATGATAGAATTATTTTAAACAGAATTAGTATTGGGGTGTGAAGATCTGTTGAAGGGTGATAAGTAAGTATGGAAGAGATGGTGTTCAGCATTGGGCTTCAGTATGAAGAATAGGTAGAAGATGAGCAAAGATTAGAGGCAAGAAGTTCATTCAATAGGCTGTTGCAGTAATCCAGCAATGAGATGGTGACAACATGAGCCATGGTAGTAAAAGTAAGGACATGGATAATTTATGGGTTCTACAGACAATAAGAAGATAGAACCGATAGGTTATTTTTTAAATGGGAAGAAAGAATTAAACATCCATGGTTTCTTCTTAAGTAACTGGGTGGATGGTAGTACCCCTCACACTGATGGGGGAGTATAGATGACAGTTTTGGATTGACGATGAATTCCATTTTGGAGAAGTTGAGTTTGAAGTGCCTGTGGGACATACAGGTACAGATGACTAGGAGACAATTGAAAATCCAAATTGTGAATTCTGCTGAAGGTTAGAAGTACAGGTCTGAGATTGAGTTACTACTCGAGTTCATGAGAATAAAATAGGTCATTCAGTAAATTGTTATCTCGATATCTTCCTGGCCATTTCTTGGGTCACCTTGCCGACTTTTCATTCTCTTTACAATCTCTAAATTCTCGTGTTTTTAAGGCCCTAATCTTAGGCCAGCTTATCTTGAGTTAACTTGTTGACTTTTCATTCTCTTTACAATCTCTAAGTAGTGTTTTTAAGGCCCCAATCTCAGGCTGGCTTCTCCAACTGTACTCTTTCTTGGGATGATCTTATCCAGTCATGGGGCACTAAATACCATTGGTAGGTTAACACAGTTCACAGTTACTCCAGCTTAGACCCCTTACTGATTTCCTGACTTATACACTCAACTGCCTGCCTAATATACCCGCTTTGATGATAATGTATATCTCAAACTGAGCTTGTTCAAAATAGAAGTCTTAATTTTTCTATCAGTCATATTATTCCCATTTACCCGTCTCAACAAATAGCACCATCATCAACCTTTTAGCTCAAGACAAAACTAGGCATTATCCTGCTTTCTTTCCTTTCATGTACTTTCTCACATCTAATCCATTACCACATTGTTCTGTTTCTGCCTCCAAAATGTGTCCTAAATTTATCCATTTCTCTGCCACTGCTATTCTTTAGTTCAGGACATTATATCCTTTTCTCTTGGATTACTGCAGTCTCTAAACTTCATGCATCTACTTTTTATTCTTTTAATTCATTGTCTATACAGCTACCAGAGTGATCTTTTAAAAGTCCAAATCAGTTCATGTCACTGCTTTATATATAATGCAACGATGGCTTCCCACTGGATTTAAATAATAATCTTAACACTTTACTCCTTCCTGGCCTTTATATACTTCTAACCTCACCTTAAAACACTCCTCTTGTTTACTGAGAACCAGCTAGACCAGTTTCTTTTCTCCTCAGCTATACCATGCTAATTTTGCTTTAGTGTCTTTTGTACTTTTGTTCCTTCCAGCTGGATCATTCTTCCAGGTCATTCTGTCATTGGCTTTTTCATTCAGTTCAGATAGATATCAACAAATCAAGAGAGTCTTTCCTTACCTGCTCTATCTAAATAGTCCTGTTTTAGTCCTCTCTGCCTCATCACTCAGATTTATTTCCCTCATAGCACTTATCAGTCTGAAATTGTTTGTTTGGCTAGTTTGTCTAGATAAACTTCACTGATGAAGGAATCCAGACTATCTTGTTCACCCCTACAGCCCTAGAACCTAGAACAATATGTTAAAGATAAATAAATAGATGAAAGAATGTTGAAGAGAAGAGGGTCCAGTCCAGCCCTAAGGTGACCAGAATTTAGGGAATAAGCCGAGGCAGAGGGAGGGACATCAAGAAGCAGCAGTGAGACATAGAGGAAAACTAAGAACAAGGTGTCACTAAAGTGAGAGTGTCCTAACACAGGTGTAAATGAAAGGATAGTTCAGAAGAGGGCACTGCAGCTGGCTGAAAGAGAACAAGAAAGGCCATAAGGTAGAGGTGAATTTTTAATTGAGCCGTGAAAGATAGGGAAATTCTGTATGAAGCAGTAAATGGAGGCACAGAGGCATAGAGGCAGAAGATGCATACCTGTTTGGGGAATAGAGAGTCATCCCATTTGTCTTTCACATATCTCATTTAATACTTCTCATTTAATCCTTTTAGTGTTAATGTTGTCACTAGATTAAAAAACAAAGTCTCCATCAGGATCACACAGTAAACAGAAGAATATGGATTTAAATGGAGATCTGACTACAGAGACTACTTACGGCAACTTAAGTCATTGAGATTCCTTATGGGCACCTCATATTCACCCTGCACATAACAGTATGCCAATGTTGGAATGAGGTGTGAATAAGCAAGGCAACAATAGAAACAGATATGCTTACCTTGATTATTCCTTTGGTAGTTTCAAGGGAAATTGAGTTTGAGGATAAAGTAACTCTTCCCGTGTCAGCACTTTATCTGTCCTGAAACATGAGAAATTCCAAATGTTCAAGCCATGCAGTTTTCATCTAGTCAGATGGTTGAGAAGTCCAGGCTACCCATAACTGTAATGAATACCTCCTCTTTATCTTCTTAATGTTCTGCTCTGCCAAATGATCTATAAAGATTACTCAGTGTACCTTTCAGATTGAGGTACAGCAGACTTTCAGAACATTACATTTAATTACAAAAACCCAACTAATAAAACAATAAGCTCATGTTAGTTTCAGATGTTGATTTGTTTTTAATGTAGTCAATAATATTTACATATAACAATTGACAACTTAAGAGATTTATAATAGATTATTCACCTTTATTTGCATTTATTTGTGTGTATACACACATATATATACACTTTAAACTATAGTAAAATCATTTATGCATACTAAATCAGATTTGAGAGTCCCAAAATTTTCAAATTGTATATGACTGTTCTGTATTTTCTAGGAGTGTCCTTTCTGGTTTAAGTGAAATTAAAAATTTAATTAATGGTATTAGTCTCTTTTAATTTTCTATTTTTTCATGATTAAGAAATATTAGTTTCCAGCCAGGTGCTGTAGCTCATGCTTGTAATCCCAGCACTTTAGGAGGCTGAGGTGGGTGGATCACCTGAAGTCAGGAGTTCAAAACCAGCCTACTCAACATGGTGAAACCCCATCTCTACTAAAAATACAAAACTTAGCCAGGCATGGTGGCATGTGCCTATAGTCCCAGCTACTTGGAAGGCTGAGGCAGGAGAATCACTTGAACCCAGGAGGTGGAGGTTGCAGTGAGCCGAGATCGTGCCATTGCACTCTAGCCTGGGTGACAGAGTGAGAATCTGTCTCAGAGAAAAAAAAAAATTAATTTTCCCCATTCCCCCACCTACCGACCAAAAGACTCCATCAGAGTTTTATTTTACAAATGCATCTGCTCATCTACTTCTTTTTAAGTGCATAAACTAGTTTTACAAGCCTGAGTCTAAATCTTAACTCCTCAATTCTTTTTCTGACATAGAAATATACAGATGCATTGTGAAATAGCTAATAGTGACTATTTTCTAGGGCTGTAGCTCAGTATTTATAAGCATAAAGATACTGCTGAAGTTTGACACGTCAGTGTAGTTCTTTTGTTATCCTAAGTCATAAAGGCAGAATTTGAGAAAATTCACAGCTTTTCAGATATGCAGAAGAGGAAAAAGTGAGAGGAAGCATACTAAAATTTCTTTAGCCAATTTTAATCAAGTTGAGTTTGAAACTTACAGGATTATGCTTCAAAGCTTGTAATGATCATCACAAATAGCCTTATTCAAAATGACACACTAATTTCTACTACGTCTGTACTCTTCTCGTTGTAAGATGTTACATATACCTATGCTTAACCAAATGGACTTCCTGCTATTTTAAGATATTTTTCTGTGTTTTAAGTCTTTCTACAAATTTTCTCAAGCATTTTCCTTTACCTAGGATGTTCTTCTTTCACTGCAAGTGAAGAAATTCTAAAAATTCTTAAAGCACGCTACCAAAAGCCCTTCATTTGGATGACCCACCTTCCTAGGGGTCCCCATAGTTGCATGTCTGATGCCATTTATTTTATTGTAACTCTATGATCTGCTTCTAAATTAGATAAAAGCTCTCGGAGAGGACTATGACCAGTTGTCATTTCTGTTTCCCATGGCACCTAGTATAGTACTTAGCTCACAGGCTCCATAAGTAATGAGTGAACTACGTTTTTTTGAGGCAAAGTCTCCCTCTGTCGCCCAGGGTGGAGTACAGTGGTGCGATCTCTGCTCACTGCAACCTCTGCCTGCTGGGTTCAAGTGATTTTCCTGTCTCAGTCTCCCGAGTAGCTGGGACTACAGGCCCATGCCACCATGCCTGGCTAATTTTTAGTAGAAACAAGGTTTCACCATGTTGGCCAGGCTGGTCTCGAACTCCTGGCCTCAAGTGATCCGCCTGCCTTGGCCTCACAAAGTGCTAGGATTACAGGCTTGAACCACCATGCCCGTCCCCCATTTTTGAAAATATATTTAAAAAAATATACCACAAATGTTTGCCATTGTTGGGTTATGATATATATTGGTTTTTGTCCATGGTTTCTGGTTCATAGCTCCCATATCCCTTGTTACAGTCTTTTTGTTAGAATGTGGGATGTGTTGGGCCTCAGGGCAGGCCTCAGAAAACACAGAAAACAGAATCTCTCCTGCCTTCCTTTCACTTGCCCCAAGGGAGAATTTTGTTTTTTTGTGAGACAAGACTTCCTTGTGTCACCCAGGCTGCAGTGCAGTGGCATGATCATAGCTTAGTGCAGCCTCAACCTTCTAGGCTCAAGCAACCCTCCCATCTCAGCCTCCCAAGTACCTGGGACTACAGGCACATGCCACCACACCTGGCAATTTTTTTTTTTTTTTTTTGGAGAGACGAGGCTTCAGCGTGTTGCCCAGTCTGGCCTCCAGCTCCTGGGCTAAAGTGATCCACCCACCTTGGCTCAAACCACCACACCCAACCCTGAGGCAGATTCTAAATCATCCCCACCCTTCTGATTTTAAGTCTTAAAACAGCAGAGAAGGACCCACCCTTTGCAATGGGGAAAGGAATGCTGATGATCATGAAGCCTCCATAAAAACCCGGGAGGATTGAGTTTGGGGAGCTTCTGGATAGCTCCTGGAAGGTGGCTCATCCAGGGACGACTTAGAAGTTCCACGCACTTTCCTTATACCTCACCCTACGCGTCTCCTCATCTGTGTCCTTTGATAAACCAGCAAATGTAAGTGTTTTCTTGAGTTATGTGAGCTGCTTGAGCAAACGTATTGAACCCAAAGAGGGTGTTGTGGGAACCCCAACTCAAAGCTGGTTGGTCAGAAGTTCTGGAGGCCTGGATTTGTGGCTTGTGTCTGTGGCAGGGGCATCTTGGGGACTGAGCGTTTAATCTACGGGATCTGACACTATCTCCGGGAATTAAATTAAATTGGAGGACACCCAGCTAGTGTCTGCTGCTTGGTGGTGGGGAGAAACCCTCACACATTTGGTCAAAAAAGAGAAGTTTTCTGTGTTGAATATTGTTGTGATGTGAGAGCAGAGGAAAAATGCATTTTGGAGAGGTTTTTTCGTACACAGCCATATACAGTGATAAGAATATGATGCTTTTTTCCAGAAAATGCTACATGAGACCTTTTTATAAAATCTAATTGTCTTCAGCTGAGTAGCATTTAAGCTAAAAAGGTTATTTCAGTGTCTCTCTGTAATAACATCTTACAATCACTTGTCAGACCATGAAATAATGTTCTAGAAAATTAACGAAAGAGCTTTTTAAACTTTGTGACATTTGACTTATATTTATTACCAAAAAGCCTGAATTATTTTTCAGTACCTGATAATTTTACTTAAAATTTAAATTAGAGATGAAATACTTTTAAATGTTTATAAGATTGGTAGCTGTGTGGGCTTCCAGAGTTAGAAATGCCTCTGAGGAAAAATTTATAGTTTTGAAAGTATTTTGAAAAAAGAAACAGAAAGGAATACAACATTTTCCCAGCACTGCTTCGATAATGCAATCTTCAGCATCATCTCAAAGCAATAACTGCAGTACAGATGAGATCAGCCAGTTTTTTTTTCCTTATCTGCAGTGATTTTACCGTCTCTTCATGCTACATCTTACCACAAAGAGAACATTGAAACATGGGAAAGAATTTGCTTTGATTTCAACCAGAATGCCAACTCATTTCTGGGGTTCTAAACCATAACCTTTTTTAGCAGAGCAGTGTAGAATTTTTATACAATACCATAAATGGTTGGCCTGAGTAATGTTTTAACTGTAAGTCAATACCTTTGAAGAGACATGTCTGACAATTCAGAGTTCTGTTTTCTCCATGTGTGACTAAAGTACCTTTTCTATTAAGAGACCAACCACCATTTCCTTCTACCCTTTTTTCTCCCCTTAAATAAAGTTAATTCAGCTTCAGAATATTTTATGATCTTGATTACTAACTGTGGGTCTTTAGAAGACAATGTAAAACATTTCCATACTGTGAATATTAGAGCTAGTATACTTGGAGTGTGCCTAGTATTTCGGGGGGAG
Source organism: Trachypithecus francoisi (assembly GCF_009764315.1). Taxonomy (NCBI): domain Eukaryota; kingdom Metazoa; phylum Chordata; class Mammalia; order Primates; family Cercopithecidae; genus Trachypithecus; species Trachypithecus francoisi. The sequence continues at coordinate 101,662,283 of NW_022681454.1, forward strand.
GTAGAAGAGGACAGATAGAGTGCAAATGAGTATTTTTAAAGCCACACTGACTAAAACAAAAGGAATGTTTTATACATGTTTATTTCATTGTACTTTGAAACAGGTCGGGGGAGGAGAGTTAAGTTAAATATTGCTTTGAATTTTAATCAAGTTCTTTCATGGAATTGTTGGTGCTTCTGGTAATAACAGTTCTATAATCTTTGTGAGTTAATCTGACATGTTCTTTTTCTTCATCATAATTCAGTGCTTATCTTAACTGGTGGACTTATTTTATGGTACCATGTTTATAAGATGGCACTAAAATCAGATTTTTTATACCCCTGAAAGATCGATATGATAGAGGGGAAAAGGAATAAGCTACAACTTTTAGGTGGTTGGTGATATTTGAAGTGTTTATTGCTTCTGATTTACATTTATATATTATATTCAAATACAAAGTTTAAAAGTAATTATTTGCCACAGGTTAAAGCAGAACATTTATATGATATTTCCTAGATGTTTTTCTTTAGAATCCTGTTTTTGTTCTATGAAAAATGCCATAAACTTGGATCATTCACTAATTAATTTGAAGCTGTTTTCAGACAAAAAGCTAATTCATCTTTTAGCGGATTTAGTTATAATCATGAAACAGATGTATAACTAAGTCTGTTGGACAAACTGTTGGTCACATCAATCTTAAATACATCATACAGTATGATGTGAATTTATGATATTTCCTAGGTAATGCTAAGGTTATATGGAAGTTTCTCTGCAGGTAGTTGTCTTATTTTGAATTCAAATGTTATTTTCAGTACATTCTTGGAAGTATATTTTTGTTTGTCCTGAATGGTTTAGATTTTCTGAGTTTACAATTTTTTTGTGTGTTCTTTCTTCGTTCTTGCCCCTCCCTGCTTTCCCTATGAAGATATATATCAGCACTGTGCGACACTAAAATAACAGCCAAATTATATACTATGAACAGACTTTTCTCTTCATTTTAAAGGCATAACTTGGATGGTCTGTTTAGCTCATGGTGAAAAAAAAAATAATGATTTTGTATCTGGGCAAAGTACAGGTAAAGAGCATGAATAATTAGAACAGCAATATAATTGGAAGACGATAGACTTTGAGGCCATGCATTAAAGAAAGTTTTAAATTAAAAAAAAATAAGTTTTCTTACTTGAGCACAGAACTTTATTCTCTCTCAGGCTGGTCCTCCTTTTTTAAAATTACACGTTAATATCCCAAAGAACCAGTGTCCCATAGATAGATATCACATATGATAAGAATTTCTTTCAATAGTGTTGGTGTACATGTGTGTTCAGGTACCTACACATTAGGACACATCTCTAGCTTATTAATACTGCACTTATAAAGAGACATTATAGAGACATCAAGAAGACATCATTTTAGGGTGGACACCATTGCCTAGGACCTGCTTCTTAATGTTAAAAATTTAGAAACCCAATTTTATCTCTCCCACAGAGTTGATTGGATTGAAGGAAATTGAGTTGTTTTAATTAAACTCACATGAGATTGATGTTTAAACAAAATTGTAAGTTTCTCAGTTAATAATCAGGAATTCCCATTTTTAATTTTCAAAATATTATTTATGTCCACTGTCCAGGGTACTTGCTTTAAGGGCACCCAATGTTTCTTGAAGATGAAGAGTCTTAAGGAATATTTATTATCTAGACCTCAATGAAGAAAGCTTTTTAATCATCCTGCCCCATAGAATAATTTATGTGCCTAGTGATGTAATCATATTGGCCAATCCAGTGTTTATTTTCCAAGGACAGTACTAATAAGGAGCACCAAATCTGCCTTTTTGTCCTGAACAGATCATCTCTATCTATTCATAGTTTGACTCAGAAGTTGGACAGGGCTGCATTTTATATCTACTTCTTCCTCATGTTGGCTATGCCATGCCACTTCATTCTTTTAGCTTCTGTTTACTTATGTGTAAAATGAGGTAAAAATTATACCCTTCAAACCAAAAGTGGTCTTTGTGATGACTTATTTAATTGAAGCCCTGGTAGATGTTTATCATTGCCAGTTTTAGAGAATCATAGCATTTTAGAACACAAGATGACCTTAGATGTAATCTTGTTCATTCCCCTCATATTACATTATAGATTTTTAAAAATGGAGATGTGGGATGGTTATGACTTGCTCACAAATCCACATTTAGAACCAAAACTCAGCATTCTTGTTCTGTGTCTATGTCCTGTATGTATATATCTTGTCTTCTCAATTAAATAATTAAAAATTCTTATAGAGACCATATTTTATGCAACTTCTGGATCCTATAGATTGTTTCTAGAAGAACCTTTTGTAATGAAAAATATATACATATATAGTCTTCCTATTACTATTTTGATAATCTAAAACATGCTCTATAATTTTAGGCGATCTTAACCTATTTATCAGAGCTTTTCAGATCAAATAAAATTAGAGTAATCTTCATCATGTGTGGGAACATTAATGTGTTTTTCTGATGAACACGTGGTTATATGATATTCTTTTAAAGCATCTGTATAGTTGAAATTTGTCATTTTCCTAATATTTAACCTACTAGAGAATTTCTTCTACTCCTTCTTTGGATAGACTGAAATTATTTTGTTTATTTTATGAAATAATGTTGGCAGTTTTTCATTAGAACTGGCACATATTGAAATTTCTTAAATTGATAGCTCATGGGTGTGCATTTGGTTTAATGGCATCTCCATTATTAATGTTTAAGAAGATCTTCATCTTACTCTCAAAAATAACTGTAATATCCTACAAATTAACTAAAACATAATCATTGCTAGTTGTTCCAAAATAGGAAGAATAAAAATGACCAGATGGTTATGGTAACCAGTTGATTAAGACTAGATCAATAGGAAAATGAATTTGTTCAAGTCTGTACAAAACTTCTCCAAAACATAGATGGCATGCCTTTTGAGACAATGGTAGGGAACAATATATTTTTTAGAAGGAGCAGGTTTTAGGGATACAGTACAGTACATAATTGCCAAAATGCCTGTGTTGCAAGGATTCCTGGTACAGAGTTTTTAAATAAAATGCTAGGTATGTCAGGTTTGTTTCACATTAATATTTTAGAGACCTCTGGGGATATGACAATTTAGTTGATTCTAATATAGTTAATTTCTACCTTTTGATAGCTTTGTGGGGTTTTGTTTGTTTGTTTTCTGTTTTGCCATTCTTGATTTTAGGGCCGAAGATGTGAGACAGTGTATTCAACAATAAAGAATTATGCATTGATTAATTAAAATCATCTTGGTGAATTAGATGTTTATTCTATAACTCGACCTTAAGACTTTGTTCAGATCTCACTATCTTAATGAGATTTACTCTCACTATATAGTATTTAATAGGGCAGCCACTCCCCAATACTCTTGATTCCCCATTAGTTGCCCTATTATTTGTTTTTCCCTTAGCACTCAACATTTTCTTACCACACCACGTAATTTACTTTCTTATTGTGTTTATTTTTTTTCCTCTCATTAGAATATCAGATCAAAGAAGACAGGAATATTTGTCTCTTTTGTTCAGTGGTGTATTACTGGTGACTACTAGAGTGCCTGACACATAGAATATGTTCAATAAATATTTGTTGCGTGAAAGAATGGATACCTTGACAGATTGTTTTTATAACTCTACCAGTGTCATTATATAACTACACTGAATGATTATGAAACCTCCTAGAAATTACATAAAGTTCTTACATATTATTAGAACCCATTTGTTGGCCTTATGTAATGATTCTATTGGAAAAATCATACTTCAGTATATAAAAATGAAAGTTTTTTTTCTACAATTGCCCCTCAAAAATACTATTATAGTCTCCTTCACCCCTTCAGCCTCTGGTGTCTTCTTGACCAGATAACATAATTTTTACAGCACCTTTTGGTTATTAGAACAATTTTTAGTCTTTGAAGCTCAGTCCTATTCATTTTAAAACTCCCAACTCAAGCCTGAGTCAATGTTCTTCTTCTCCTAGCACAAACTTAAACACTGGCTCCAACCCTTAGAGTTGAAAGTAGGGGAGCCTCACTCCTGATACCTCCCCTCCCTCTCTACCTTGAACACCAGTGTCTAGGAGATTGGGCAGGACTGAGGAAAGATGAAAAGGAGCTCCGGGCTCCTTAAGCTCCTAAACAAGACTGCAGAACTTTGGATGTTGCTATCTTTCTGCCAGGCATTGACTGGCTATTGGACACCCTCTATGAGGCAGGCATTCGAATACTGGCTCTCTCTTGACACACATGGAGGGTTCTTTAGAGAGGCCTACAAGGGCTCTCACTGCACAGTACCCTGATATGAGAGATCTGCCCCTATCTCTTCTATCACTATAGCTACTTCAGCTTTGTCTGCTGAGTCCACCCCACAGTCTCTTTCTGCTGGGGCTTCCTTGACCTGGACAGATTCTTAGAGCATGACCAAGCCTAAACAATTTCTGCAATTTTTGTAAGTACACTTTTATTTAATTGAAAGTTTCAAGCATTGGATAATGTAAATGTATCCTAGACAGTGTTCCAGTAAGGACAACCAGCTCACAATTATCCATTCTAACAATGGGACTCAACCGAAGTGGAAAAAAATCTAGATTTTTAAAATAATTTATGAGAAACAATATTTGTGACAAGTTACATTTCTAATTATGTTTATCTTTTAAAATTATTATTATTATTATTCTTTCCTTCAGTACATACTAGTTTGATGAGACTTGGAGAAAGGCCAGGAATAAGCCAAATTCAAGAAATAATTCCAGGATTAACAGATACGTGGATAATAGAGAACTGACAAAAGATCATGCCCATTTTACCAGTGAGAAACTGGTTGGCTAACTTGGGTTGCAAACTGAAAGCAGATTTATACTAAACTGGCAGGTGTCTCCAGTTCTAAAATGCAGATCTCTATCTCTGAGCTAATCTGCCTCTAATCTTCAGTGGCATTCCTCTGAAATAATCTATACATTATTAAATTTTGTTTATACTGCCATTTTAAGAAACACATTTTAAAACTCTAAACATGGGAATTAAATAGTCCCTACTGAGGATTATGAAAAGCCTGACAAAGCCTCCTGTGCACATGATTTAGACTAGGAGCAGTGTACACGCTGTATGTGTATATGCAGCTACTTGTCCAATTAACACCTTTTCAGAAACGAAAGAACTTTCTCTGAGGACTTTGACATATATGTGTGTTCAGCAGTCCTTTTTCAAGAGATGTGAAGTACATCTTCACAGATTTTTTAATATTAAGATAGAAAGTTCTTATAAAATGAGAAATAGAAAAGTTAGCTTTGCCTTAAAAATATTAATTCACCTTATATTCTCCATACTTAATCCATATAGTAAACACATTATATTCCAGGTCTAATATGTAGCTTGGATACATTAATTTTGCTGTTGAAAAATATGTGTTTTGGATTATGTTTTTAAAATTTTAGCTTTAATATTTAAATATTAAATAATGTTAATGAAGAATAGTTTCTAATTTTGTAAGAAATGCCCTATACAAAAACACTTTCTTTACCTCAAGAGTGAGACTTGGCAACCATCCCAATATTACATAGTAATTTTAAAAGTCAAACTAAATGCAGAGAACTTAATACATACAGAAAATAAGAATTTAAACCAACATTTTGCTTGGGATTTTAGAACACTATCCACAGGGAAATTTAGTAGACAATAATGAAGTCCATTGCATTGCACACATCTTGAAATGAGTATATAATTGACACAAGCTATGTCCCATGTTGATAAGAAGAATCCAAAATAGTTTTAGAGAATAGTGCCATCTGTGTAGGAGGTGTGGCCATATACATCATCTTTACTTAGTGTTTTCCATGTCAATAAACATTTAATTCCTAACACCCTGAATTACTAATAGAGTTAAAGCCTGTCAGTGGAAGTCACAGGGAGATATACAGTGATTCCCATAAGTTTGATCCTGAAACACAGTGCCTTTAGCAGATATAGTTCCCATAAGTAAGCAGTCTGAAGTATTTACCCTCAGTAATCTGAATATATAAATAGGATTCACGATGGTAGAGTAATGTGTATATACATGTAGTATTAGGACATGCAAAACTTTTTTATAGAAAAAACAACTTACTACCTTATAGTATGGCAACTATACAAATCTATAAATTGACTCTTTTGACTCCTTGAAAAAAAGCTGACATAAAATTTAAATGATGTGTATTTTTTCTCTTAGAGCAATAAAAGATATACCCCCACCTAGAAAATCAGTAAACCAAAAAATAAAACAAAAGCAAAGTCAAGCCCTCTTCACAAATTTGAGCGTATCTACAGCTTTATGTGGTGAGAGATACAGCTACCATTCTTGAGTAATCCGAAGAGTCAAATGGTATGGAGCAAAATTACAATCCTAAATGCATATTGGTGAAATGAGATGCTGATCCATTTGCACACTAATGTGCTATTTTTAAGTCATGCATCATAGCATCTTCAAAGAGGCCTGTCATAATTATGATGGATTAGACTGCAGAGTCAGTCCTAGATGCAGTAATTGTTTCACAGATGCTGCCGATGCAACTTGAATTTATAATAAATTATTTTCAGAGAGGCGGGAGAAGGAAGAAAATCAAAGGAAAACTGCTGTGGCTAAAACCTGTTTTGGTCTTAGGAAACCAGAATGTTAGCTAGTAGTCAAAACGCCAGTATTTTCTATTGAGATAAACATGCTTCATTAATACATGCCTCTGACATAGAAGATAAAGGTTAACATAATTGACATCTCAGCCAGTCTTTCTCTCTCTCTCTCTCTCTCTCTCTCTCTCTCTGTCTCGTAGCTTATAAAAATTTATTCTGGGGCATTAGCTGAAATTATTGAGTGGCCATATAATTGTTGCATGTTTCTATTTATGTTAAATTGCCTGATTATAATTTGACCTTTAGAATTCCTGAAGAAAAAAACGGTGGCATTTATAGTAAATAGAAATATTCTTTTTCATTCCTTGGAAATCCATGCATTGCAAAGAACATTAGATTATTGGAATAAAAAGATAGACATACATAATATGACTAGTGGGATCTAAATTATGACATTTTAAAATTGTGATTTAATTAATATGTCATTTAGGCAAATGATAATTTCTAAAACTGCCTTTTTAGACTTAAAAAAATACCAAAGTTCTTACAACTTTAGCATTATATTTTGTTCATTCTTAAAGTTTAATTCACTTTGTTGCCTTTTTGGTAAACCTATGAAGAAATCTCATGCTGCACCATATAGTCGAAAATTGTGTGTGTGTGTATGTGTGTGTGTGTGTGTGTGTGTAGTTTGAATAATGAGCTATGTGTTGTATTTTGATAAGCAAAGATAAGTTGATAGTGAAGCATATAAACATGTCATGTATTTCGTAGGTTAAGGGTTCAATCATCAGAAGAGCTTCCACAACTCATTTGTTGTCTTAATAGTTTTTTTTTTAATTGCACTATATTGAGTTTTTTATGTGGTGTTCGCTGTACCTGATGACTACTGATGCACATTTCTACTTAGGTCACTGGTTCTCTCCCTCAGTAATGTTGTAGGTAGCTTTGATGAACATTTGTTGTCAGCCTTTTACCTTTGACGTAGTGTTCTTCTCTCATACTACGGCAAGAAGAAATGAAGTTAAATTTTACAAGAGTGACTTGGGTGGCTGATATACCACCAAGGGACAAGTGCTCTACTCTTCCCCTCTCCTGTATTCCCATGGCACTTCAGTAGTCTCATTGCCTTAGCATAACCACAGTTCAGGGCAGTAGAGGATGTATGCATCTTTGAGTTAGCTCCATGCCATAGCAACTGCACTGAGTGAGGATTCAACTCAGTGCAACAGGACTGAAAAACTAAATGAACTAATGTGTCTTGAGCTCTAATTCTCAGTGACACTACCAGGGGAGATTTATAAATCATCGTCAAATATTCTAGAGAAAAATCATCAGCAGTCCAGCATTGCAAAGATAATCTGGGAAGGTGACAAAGAAGGGATCAGAATAACTCTGCGGCAGCTTCAAATTCCATGTCCTAAAAGTTTACGTTTTCTTTTTTATTCTATCCCAAACCACATAAAGAAGTGATTTGTTGGCTAAATACGTGCAGAATGCCCTTAATCATCTTAATAATTACAGACCTACAGATACATAACCAAAATACTTTGTTTTTTTAAAAAAAGCTTAAATTGCTGGCTAAATGTGAATTTAATAACAAAACTTACTCCCTGAATTATGCACTTTTCTTAGTATTATGTGGTGGGAAGAGCTTCAGAGAGCTGCCAGAGTGCTTGGGCCTACCCGCTGTGGGAGCCTCTATTTTGATGCTTCACCATGGGCAGATTCCTCAGTTTTCACATCTTTAAAATGAGAAAATGGTACTAGATCCTTGCTGCTACTCTGAAATGTTTACACATTGTTAAGATCATTGTTACATATTATTACTCACATTTGAGTGTCACTTTAGAATTTCTTAGCCTTGTGATATGGTTTGGATGTTGGCTCCTCTAAATCTCCTGTTGAAATATAATCCCCAGTGTTGGAGGTGGGGCCTAGTGGAAGGTGTTTGGGTTATTGGGGCAGATCCCTCATGCCAGGGTGCTGTCCTCCTGATAGTGAGTTCTCAGGAGATCTGGTTAAGGGTGTGTGGCATGTCCCCCTCCCTGTCTCCTTCCCTCCCTCTCTTCTTCCCTCCCTCTTCTTCTCTCTTCTTCCCTCCCTCTTCTTCTCTCTTCCTCTCTCTCTTGCTCCCACTCCCTCCATGTTAGATGCCTGCTCCCCTTTTGCTTTCTGCCATGATTGTAAGCTTTGTAAGGCCTCACCCAAAGCAGATGCCAGTGCTATGCCTCCTATACAGCCTGCAGAACCATTGGCCAATTAAACCTATTTTCTTATAAATTACCCAGACAGCTATTTCTTTATAGCAGCTCAAGGACAGCCTAACATACCTTTCAAAAGGTTAAAATGCTATTTAGTCATTCTAGAAGCAAGAGCTCTTTGTCCAGTAGAATTCTGGAAATAAAGATGCCAAAGTAATATGGCATGTATTTGATCTCAGGGAAATTTCATTTTCAAAAGGAGAAAAGAGAATAATATAATTTATTAATATTTTGGTAGCTCTAACAGTGCTTACAACCAGTTCTCAAGAGCACATTGTGAAATTTTCAGGAATTGCATGAGCTGTAGGTTGATAACGTGATACCAGCTATATCCCATAAGAGCATCTCTTAAGGAATATGTTAAAAGCTATATTCATTCTTAAATTTTAACTAAGTGCAATGAGTGAAGTATTAACATCATGAAAATCATCCCTGGGTAAACAATTAGTCACTCCATGTTTTCCCAAAGGTTCTTCTGTCTCTGTTCTTGTATATAAACTTCATAATCAGTTTAACAACCCAAAAAAAAGGCCTTAATTTTGATTGGCCAGCATCCTCTTAGGAAAGACATTGTCCTCTTGTAAAGTTGCTTCTCATTCTAAAATAAAAATTGTTTCCATCTAGGGAATGATTTTTATAGGTAGAATCTTATTTGGCATGGACTATTTTGCATATAGTGAATTACAATGTATAGACCTTCAATAGCTGGCTTTAAAAAGTGTTTGAATATTTCATTGCACAATAGAACAGTATCTTGATTAACATTATATACCATATTAATTTTATGTTCTCTGGTGTAGGAAAAAATAGAAGGATGTTTAATTTCAACTAAAAAAAATTATGGTAATTCAAAATATTTCCAATGAGTCATTTATAAGAGCAGATATGAATTAAAATTATATTTTTGTTCTTAGTCTCTGAGAAGCAAAAATCACACAAATAATCTCTACAGCAAAAATTTATATTTATCTGAAAAACAGTTTAACTTTGAAAAAGTTTTCTTTGCAATCATTTAAATTTGTAAAAAAAAAATTCATTAACTATACTTTCACTGAATAGCAGGTGAATAGCAGGTAAATATCTACAAAAATTCATCTCTGAAGATTTTTTTATCTTATGCAAAAATTATTGACTTTATGTAGGCTTTTTATGCAAGCTTGAAAACACTGTGTAAATGACCCCATAAAAACTACAGCACGAAAGCTTTTTCAGTATTTCTACAATGAGCAAAATGCATAGGTCTCATTTTCTTCTTTTTTATTAAACAAAGTAATACTTTATCAACATCAGTATGCAAGCACTAAGAGCTTGAAAGAGTACTGTGCAAGTGGGTTACTGGATCATAATATTCCAGGGTATGTATATAAAAAGTGTGATTTACCACATATTAAAGTAAAAGAAAATATTGCCTTTTTCTCCTTAAATGGCAGTTTATTAGTTAAAATTTCCTGAAATAAGATTTAAAGACCAATAACAAATTTTCCTCATTCTAACATATAACTTTCCTGCCCTTCCTGTGAAAAAGTTAACCATTAAACTTTTCACACAAATGGTTGTATAAAGATAGGACTTGCTGTCACAGACAAAATAGTTCTGTATAATGTTTTAAAATGGCCGTTGTGTTTAAAACTCCATATTGAAATACATTTCATTTTAAGTCACCTTCACTTCTTAGTAGCTATTATTATACGTATCAAAGGATTTGCCCTTGACACTTTAAAGAATGTCCAAAATTATGTGGAATGGATCATAGTAAAAGGTAATATATTAAATGCTTAACATATTTTATACCTTAGAAAGTAGAAAAACATGTATTATGTACAGATCCTACAAATTTTATATAATTTATCATAAATGTACACATGTATATACATGTAAATACCTTTTGATTGCTCTATGTATGAATTGGTTTTACAGTTACCAAAAGTGCCTTTTTTTTTGTAGTATTTGAACAGCTAATTGACTTTGTCTCTACAGGATTTATTTAGATTTATTTCTATGCTCCTTAATATTTGAAAAGTGGTAGTGTCCTGATTTTGGAGAGGCCTCTCATATCAAAGACTACAGATCAGTTTTCATGATTTTAAAACCTCAAGTTTCTTTATTAGGTGTTATTGATGATTAAGAGCCATTGTCTCACTCAAATTTTCTACTCGTTCAATAGAAACATAATGTAAGCCACATGGAATTTTACATTTTCTAGTACTCACATTAAAACAAGTGAAAAAGAAACAAACTGATGATACATTTGATTTAGCCCAATATATTTAAAAGAGTTCAACATGTCTTAAATATTTCTTATTTTTGTGTTTTTTTCACACTAAATCTTTGAAATCCAAACGAAATGTTTACACAGATACCACATCTCAATTTGAACTAGACACATTTTAAGGGCTCAACAGCTATATGCGACTAGTCACTGTGCTGGATGATGTATATCTAGACCATCTCTTAACGTATGGGAGGAAGTGAATCTAGCAGAAATAAAGACATCACTTTGTTTGTCCAATATGAGTTACAACTTTACTTTTTTGAGACAGTCTCGCTCTGTTGCCAGGCTGTAGTGCAGTGGCAGGATCTCGGCTTACTGCAACCTCCGCCTCCCGGTTTCAAAAGATTCTCCTGCCTCAGTCTCCGGAGTAACTGGGACTACCGGCACATGTACCACGCCCAGCTAATTTTTGTATTTTTAGTAGAGGTGGGGTTTCACCACATTGGCCAGGATGGTCTCGATCTCTTGACCTCATGATCCGCCCACCTCAGCCTCCCAAAGTGCTGGGACTACAGGCGTGAGCCACCGTGCCTGGCCTTTTATTTTATTTATTAAGTAATACACATGCTTGAAACTTATTTAGAAAAAAAAAAAAAAAGGAAATAGTTAAAAGTAATCCCCCTCCCAGTGCTTTTTTCCAGCTGCCGCATTCTTTTTCCTGAAGGCAAATTATTATGGCCAATTATATATTCCCCAGAGATGATTTTTTTTTTTTTTTACAAAGGTATAGGTTGTAGCATTCTTATATAAACTGTTGTGTGGCTTCCTTTATTCCATTTAATTACTTAGAGATACTTCCATCTGAAAATATAGAGATACCAATTTTAATAGCTACATGGTATTGTGTGACTGTCCCATAAATTATTTAACATAACCCATATTGATGTAGGTTGTTTCTAACCTTTTATTATTGCAAAAGATTGTGCCTACATCATTTAATGTATATATGAGCATATTTGTCAGATTTTTTTTTTTTTTTTGAGACAGTGTCTCACTCTGTAACCCAGGCTGGAGTGCAGCATCACGGTCTCAGCTCACTGCAATGTCCACCTCCCGGGTGGACATATAGGACTTCCTCAGCCACCCAAATAACTGAGCTTACAGGTGCCTACCACCATGCCCTGCTAATTTTTGTATCTTTTTAGTAGAGACAGTGTTTCACCATGTTGGCCAGGTTGGTCTAGAACTCTTGGCCTCAGGTGATCCACCTGCCTCAACCTCCCAAAGTGCTGAGATTATAGGCATGAGCTGCCACACCTGGCCTGTCAGATAAATTCTTAAAAGGGGCAAGGAAAGCGTTTCTGAAATTTGTACATATTGTACAAATTGTACATATTGTACATATTGTACAAATTTGTACATATTGCCAAATTGTCATCCTACATATTTGTGGCGGTTTTGACTCTCAAAAGCCATGTGAGAGAGTATCTGTTTTCCCACATGCTTGCCAAACATAGTGTAGTATTAAACTTATTTATCTTCACTAATTTGAGAAGAGAAAAACTGTATCTTGTTCAGTTTTAATTTGCATTTCTTTTTATGAGCAATAGTAGACATCTTCTTGAATACTTAAAAGAGCCATTCACATTTTATTTTCTATGAACTGTCCATGTCCCTTGTCCATTTTTTTAGTAGGTGGTTATTCATCTATTGTAGGAGTCCTATATGTTAAGAAAAGTTTTTTTTTTTTTTTTTTTATTATACTTTAAGTTCTAGGGTACATGTGCATAACGTTTATATCATGTATAACTCCCCAAAGCAATCCCTCCCTCCTCCCCCCTCCCCATGATAGGCCCCAGTGTGTGATGTTCCCCTTCCCGAGTCCAAGTGATCTCATTGTTCAGTTCCCACCTATGAGTGAGAACATGCGGTGTTTGGTTTTCTCTTCTTGTGATAGTTTGCTAAGAATGATGGTTTCCAGCTGCATCCATGTCCCTACAAAGGACGCAAACTCATCCTTTTTGATGGCTGCATAGTATTCCATGGTGTATATGTGCCACATTTTCTTAATCCAGTCTGTCACAGATGGACATTTGGGTTGATTCCAAGTCTTTGCTATTGTGAATAGTGCCGCAATAAACATACGTGTGCATGTGTCTTTGTAGTAGAGTAATTTATAATCCTTTGGGTATATACCCAGTAGTGGGATGGCTGGGTCATATGGTACATCTAGTTCTAGATCCTTGAGGAATCGCCATACTGTTTTCCATAATGGTTGAACTAGTTTACAATCCCACCAACAGTGTAAAAGTGTTCCTATTTCTCCACATCCTCTCCAACATCTATTGTTTCCTGACTTCTTAATGATTGCCATTCTAACTGGTGTGAGATGGTATCTCATTGTGGTTTTGATTTGCATTTCTCTGATGGCGAGTGATGACGAGCATTTTTTCATGTGTCTGTTGGCTGTATGGATGTCTTCTTTTGAGAAATGTCTGTTCATATCCTTTCCCCACTTTTTGATGGGGTTGTTTGTTTTTTTCTTGTATATTTGTTTGAGTTCTTTGTAGATTCTGGATATTAGCCCTTTGTCAGATGAGTAGGTTGCAAAAATTTTCTCCCATTCTGTAGGTGCCTGTTCACTCTGATGGTAGTTTCTTTTGCTGTGCAAAAGCTCTTTAGTTTAATGAGATCCCATTTGTCAATTTTGGCTTTTGCTGCCGTTGCTTTTGTGTTTTAGACATGAAGTCCTTGCCCATGCCTATGTCCTGAATGGTACTACCTAGATTTTCTTCTAGGGTTTTTATGGTATTAGGTCTAACATTTAAGTCTCTAATCCATCTTGAATTAATTTTCGTATAAGGGGTAAGGAAAGGATCCAGTTTCAGCTTTCTACTTGTGGCTAGCCAATTTTCCCAGCACCATTTATTAAATAGGGAATCCTTTCCCCATTTCTTGTTTTTGTCAGGTTTGTCAAAGATCAGATGGCTGTAGATGTGTGGTATTATTTCTGAGGACTCTGTTCTGTTCCACTGGTCTATTTCTCTGTTGTGGTACCAGTACCATGCTGTTTTGGTTACTGTAGCCTTGTAGTATAGTTTGAAGTCAGGTAGCGTGACGCCTCCAGCTTTGTCCTTTTGACCTAGGATTGTCTTGGCAATGCGGGCTCTTTTTTGGTTCCATGTGAACTTTAAAGCAGTTTTTTCCAATTCTGTGAAGAAACTCATTGGTAGCTTGATGGGGATGGCATTGAATCTATAAATAACCTTGGGCAGTATGGCCATTTACACGATATTGATTCTTCCTATCCATGAGCATGGTATGTTCTTCCATTTGTTTGTGTCCTCTTTGATTTCACTGAGCAGTGGTTTGTAGTTCTCCTTGAAGAGGTCCTTTACATCCCTTGTAAGCTGGATTCCTAGGTATTTGATTCTCTTTGAAGCAATTGTGAATGGAAGTTCATTCTGATTTGGCTCTCTGCTTGTCTGTTACTGGTGTATAAGAATGCTTGTGATTTTTGCACATTAATTTTGTATCCTGAGACTTTGCTGAAGTTGCTTATCAGCTTAAGGAGATTTTGGGCTGAGACGATGGGGTTTTCTAAATATACAATCATGTCATCTGCAAACAGGGACAATTTGACTTCTTCTTTTCCTAACTGGATACCCTTGATTTCTTTCTCTTGCCTGATTGCCCTAGCCAGAACTTCCAACACTATGTTGAATAGGAGTGGTGAGAGAGGGCATCCCTGTCTTGTGCCAGTTTTCAAAGGGAATTTTTCCAGTTTTTGCCCATTCAGTATGATATTAGCTGTGGGTTTGTCGTAAATAGCTCTTATTATTTTGAGGTACGTTCCATCAATACCGAATTTATTGAGCGTTTTTAGCATAAAGGGCTGTTGAATTTTGTCAAAAGCCTTTTCTGCATCTATTGAGATAATCATGTGGTTCTTGTCTTTGGTTCTGTTTATATGCTGGATTATGTTTATTGATTTGCGAATGTTGAACCAGCCTTGCATCCCAGGGATGAAGCCCACTTGATCATGGTGGATAAGCTTTTTGATGTGCTGCTGAATCCGGTTTGCCAGTATTTTATTGAGAATTTTTGCATCGATGTTCATCAGGGATATTGGTCTAAAATTCTCTTTTTTTGTTGTGTCTCTGCCAGGCTTTGGTATCAGGATGATGTTGGCCTCATAAAATGAGTTAGGGAAGATTCCCTCTTTTTCTATTGATTGGAATAGTTTCAGAAGGAATGGTACCAGCTCCTCCTTGTACCTCTGGTAGAATTCAGCTGTGAATCCATCTGGTCCTGGACTTTTTTTCGTGGGTAGGCTATTAATTGTTGCCTCAATTTCAGAGCCTGTCATTGGTCTATTCAGGGATTCAACTTCTTCCTGGTTCAGTCTTGGGAGAGTGTAAGTGTCCAGGAAATTATCCATTTCTTCTAGATTATCTAGTTGATTTGCGTAGAGGCATTTATAGTATTCTCTGATGGTTGTTTGTATTTCTGTGGGGTGGTGGTGATATCCCCTTTATCATTTTTTATTGCGTCTATTTGATTCCTCTCTCTTTTCTTCTTTATTAGTCTTGCTAGCGGTCTGTCAATTTTGTTGATCTTTTCAAAAAACCAACTCCTGGATTCATTGATTTTTTGGAGGGTTTTTTGTGACTCTATCTCCTTCAGTTCTGCTCTGATCTTAGTTATTTCTTGCCTTCTGCTAGCTTTTGAATGTGTTTGCTCTTGCCTCTCTAGTTCTTTTAATTGTGATGTTAAAGTGTCAATTTTAGATCTTTCCTGCTTTCTCTTGTGGGCATTTAGTGCTATAAATTTCCCTCTACACACTGCTTTAAATGTGTCCCAGAGATTCTGGTATGTTGTATCTTTGTTCTCATTGGTTTCAAAGAACATCTTTATTTCTGCTTTCATTTCGTTATGTACCCAGTAGTCATTCAGGAGCAGGTTATTCAGTTTCCATGTAGTTGAGCGGTTTGGATTGAGTTTCTTAGTCCTGAGTTCTAGTTTGATTGCACTGTGGTCTGAGAGACAGTTCGTTATAATTTCTGTTCTTGTACATTTGCTGAGGAGTGCTTTACTTCCAATTATGTGGTCAATTTTGGAATAAGTGCGATGTGGTGCTGAGAAGAATGTATATTCTGTTGATTTGGGGTGGAGAGTTCTATAGATGTCTATTAGGTCCGCTTGGTGCAGAGATGAGTTCAATTCCTGGATATCCTTGTTAACTTTCTGTCTCGTTGATCTGTCTAATGTTGACAGTGGAGTGTTGAAATCTCCCATTATTATTGTATGGGAGTCTAAGTCTCTTTGTAGGTCTCTAAGGACTTGCTTTATGAATCTGGGTGCTCCTGTATTGGGTGCATATATATTTAGGAGAGTTAGCTCTTCCTGTTGAATTGATCCCTTTACCATTATGTAATGGCCTTCTTTGTCTCTTTTGATCTTTGATGGTTTAAAGTCTGTTTTATCAGAGACTAGGATTGCAACCCCTGCTTTTTTTGTTCTCCATTTGCTTGGTAGATCTTCTCCATCCCTTTATTTTGAGCCTATGTATGTCTCTGCATGTGAGATGGGTCTCCTGAATACAGCAGACTAATGGGTCTTGACTCTTTATCCAGTTTGCCAGTCTGTGTCTTTTCATTGGAGCATTTAGTCCATTTACATTTAAGGTTAATATTGTTATGTGTGAACTTGATCCTGTCATTATGATATTAACTGGTTATTTTGCTCATTAGTTGATGCAGTTTCTTCCTAGCCTCGATGGTCTTTACATTTTGGCATGTTTTTGCAATGGCTGGTACCGGTTGTTCCTTTCCATGTTTAGGGCTTCCTTCAGGGTCTCTTGTAAGGCAGGCCTGGTGGTGACAAAATCTCTAAGCATTTGCTTATCTGTAAAGGATTTTATTTCTCCTTCACTGATGAAACTTAGTTTGGCTGGATATGAAATTCTGGGTTGAAAATTCTTTTCTTTAAGAACGTTGAATATTGGCCCCCACTCTCTTCTGGCTTGTAGAGTTTCTGCCGAGAGATCTGCTGTTAGTCTGATGGGCTTCCCTTTGTGGGTAACCCGACCTTTCTCTCTGGCTGCCCTTAAGATTTTTTCCTTCATTTCAACTTTGGTGAATCTGGCAATTATGTGTGTTGGAGTTGCTCTTCTGGAGGAGTATCTTTGTGGCGTTCTCTGTATTTCCTGAATTTGAATGTTGGCCTGCCCTACTAGGTTGGGGAAGTTCTCCTGGATGATATCCTGAAGAGTGTTTTCCAACTTGGTTCCATTTTCCCCCTCACTTTCAGGCACCCCAATCAGACGTAGATTGGTCTTTTTACAGAATCCCATACTTCTTGCAGGCTTTGTTCATTTCTTTTTCTTCTTTTTTCTTTTGGTTTTCTCTTCTCGCTTCATTTCATTCATTTGATCCTCAATTGCTGATACTCTTTCTTCCAGTTGATCGAGTCGGTTACTGAAGCTTGTGCATTTGTCACGTATTTCTCGTGTCATGGTTTTCATCTCTGTCATTTCGTTTATGATCTTCTCTGCATTAATTAGTCTAGCTGTCAATTCTTCCACTTTTTTTTCAAGATTTTTAGTTTCTTTGCGCTGGGTACGTAATTCCTCCTTTAGCTCTGAGAAGTTTGATGGACTGAAGCCTTCTTCTCTCATCTCGTCAAAGTCATTCTCTGACCAGCTTTGATCCGTTGCTGGCGATGGGCTGCGCTCCTTTGCAGGGGGAGATGCGCTCTTATTTTTTGAATTTCCAGCTTTTCTGCCCTGCTTTTTCCCCATCTTTGTGGTTTTATCTGTCTCTGGTCTTTGATGATGGTGACGTACTGATGGGGTTTTGGTGTAGGTGTCCTTCCTGTTTGATAGTTTTCCGTCTGACAGTCAGAAGGACTGTCTGTTGGTCTGTTGGAGATTGCTTGAGGTCCACTCCAGACCCTGTTTGCCTGGGTATCAGCAGCAGAGGTTGCCAAAGATAGAATATTGCTGAGCAGCGAGTGTACCTGTCTGATTCTTCCTTTGGAAGTTTCCTCTCAGGGATGACTCCACCCTGTGAGGTGTGGGGTGTCAGACTGCCCCTAGTGGGGGATGTCTCCCAGCTAGGCTACTCAGGGGTCAGGGACCCACCTGAGCAGGCAGTCTGTCCGTTCTCGGATCTCAACCTCCGCGTTGGGAGATCCAGGGCTCTCCCCAAAGCTGTCAGACAGAGTCGTTCGCCTCTGCACCGCCCCCGCTGCTTTCCCTATTGGACCTCAGCTGTGGGCTGTCCCCAGAGGTGGAGTCTACAGAGACAGGCAGGTTTCCTTGAGCTGCTGTGAGCTCCACCCAGTTCGAGCTTCCCAGCGGCTTGTGTACCTACTTAAGCCTCAGCAATGGCGGGCGCCCCTCCCCCAGCCTCGCTGCTGCCTTGCGGATAGATCGCCGCAGACGGCTGTGTTAGCAGTGAGGGAGGCTCCGTGGGCGTGGGACCCTCCCGGCCAGGTGTGGGATATATTCTCCTGGTGTGCCTGTTTCCTTAAAGCGCAGTATTGGGGTGGGAGTTACCCCATTTTCCAGGTGTTATGTGTCTCAGTTCCCCTGGCTAGGAAAACGGATTTCCTTCCCCCTTGCGCTTCCAGGTGAGGCGATGCCTCGCCCTGCTTCAGCTCTCGCTGGTCAGGCTGCAGCAGCTGACCAGCACCGATTGTCCGGCACTCCCTAGAGAGATGACCCCAGTACCTCAGTTGAAAATGCAGAAATCACCGGTCTTCTGTGTTACTCGCGCTGGGAGTTGGAGACTGGAGCTGTTCCTATTCGGCCATCTTGCTCCGCCCCCTCAAGAAAAGTTTTATACAACTTTTAACTCTTTTTACATGTTTATTTTGGCACACATAAATTTTAGCAAACTTTCCCATCTTTTATGACTTCTAGATTTTGTTTCACAGAAAAAGAACTTACCCAGTCATTAGACTTTTTTTTTAAGTTTTCTCAGATTGTTTTTAAATTTTGGGGGAGTTTTATTTCCTGTATTCATATATTAAATTCATTTAGAATTTATCTTAGTATAAAGTATAAGGGAATGATCCCACTTTATCATTTTTTCAGGAGATTACCCAGATGTTCTAATATCAAGTATGTCTTTGAAATCCCATCCTTATCTCGTAGCATATTTCTGTGGTTTGGGTCTATTTTTGAACATTCTGTTTTATTCCATTGATCGTATTAATATTATTTATGTGCAAACACAAGCTATTTTAAGTATAGTAGCTGTGTTGCTTTTAAATATCTTTTAATTTGGCTACTAGGCCCCATACAATTCTTTTTCAGAATATTCCTGGCTACCCAGTTTATTTTTCCACATGAACTTTGGAGTCAACTTCCCTAATTCCTCAAAATATTGTGCAAGTACTTTTAGTAAGAGTATTTTAAGTGAATAATTTGACAGCTATCTAAGAACATATTATAGCTTTTCACTTGTTTTGTTTTTGTACTTATATATTATTTAGTATAGTTTTAAAGTTGTATTAAAATAGGTTTTCCACATTTTATAAACTTATTCCTAGTGTATTAATTTCCTCTATTATAAGTACAGTATTTTATTCCAGTAAAACTTCTGACTGGTTGTTGCTCTTATAAATCAAGGCTATGAATTTTTCTTCAGCTACTTTACTGAATTCTCAAAAACTGTAACCATTTTTTACTTGATTCTATAGGTTGACCTGTATATAATCTTCTTATCTGTAAACAATAAGAAGATTGTTTAGTGTTACTTTAGTGTTACTTTTCAACATTTATATTCTTATTTCTTCTATTTCATTTTTCTTGTTTATCAAGCAGTAGCTGTTTTAATAGAGTTATTTTTTGTCCAAAGAGAAAATAGTCTTTTTTTTTTTCTCTACTTACATTTTAAAAATAAATGTAATGAGAAAGACTGTGGGAAAATAAAGCAGATACCTTATACAATGGATTAATTTTTTTGGTGCCATTTCTTCTGGCTTTCTGTATTATTGGGACTCTGAAATCTTCATTAGTACTACTCCCAAAAATGTTCGAATGAATTAAATCAGATTCAGGGGTACAAGTGCAGGTTACATAGGTGAATTGCATGTCTTGGGGGTTTGGTGTACAGACTATTTTGTCACCCAGGTAGTAAATGTAGTACTTGATAGGTAGTTTTTTGATCCTCTCCCTTCTCCCATCCTGGTGTCTGTTGTTCCCCCTCTTTGTGTCCATGTGTTCTTGCTGTTTAGCTGCCACTTAACAGAACATGTGGTATTTTTCTGTTCCTTTGTTAGTTTGCTTAGGATAATGGCCTCCAGCTCCATCCATGTTGCTGCACAGAACATGATCTTGTATTTTTTTTTTATGGCTGTGTAGTATTCCATGCTGTATATGTAACACTTTCTTTATCCGGTCTACTACTTATGGACATTTAAGTTGATTCCATGTCTTTGCTATCGTTAACAGTGCTGTGGTGAACATATGCGTACAATGTGCCTTTATGGTAGAATGATTTATATCCCTTTGAGTAATATACCAAATAATGGGATTGCTCGGTCAAATGGCAATTCTAAGTCCTCTGAGGAATTACCACACTGCTTTCCACAATGGCTGAACTAGTTTACATTCCCACAAGCAATAAGTGGATAAGTGTTCCCTTTTCTCTGCAGGAATGATTAATTCTTTTAGAGAGTCAAAGACGGAATCCTAGGGAAGATGATATCTGAGACAGGTTTAGAGTTCTGTATAGAGTCATTGGGCAAATAAGGGGATTAAGAAGGCATTCTAGGCAGACAGAAAACCAAAGGCATGAAACTCTGAAACAGCTTACTATGTTTGGATATTTATAAGCCGTTGTTATTGTTGGAGTATAAACTGTAAGAGAGAGTAGGAGGACAGAAAAAAACAGCCTGTATGCGGAGGGAAGAAAACATTTAAATTAAACCGAAATTCTCAAAAGATTTGGGCAGCCAGCCCCTGTAGAGGAAAACATAGAATCACCTAGAAAGGGTTTTTCATAAACTACACTTTTCATCACTCCTATTCTGTCACCTGGAATATTGATAACACTGAAGGGAGTGTGCCTTATCTGTCAGGTGTATTTGGATGAAATAGTTTGAGAACCATGCAGGCAGTTGAAGCCAATGTGTTAAAGAGAATATGACATCAGATTTGCATTTTAGAACATTCCTTTCTGATAAATTAAAGGGAACCTTAAAGGGCTGGAGGGGAAGGGCAGACGGGGCTGGGGAGGAGAACTCTTTTAAAAAGCTACTGAAGGTGGGGTGCGGTGGCTCACGCCTGTAATCCCAGCACTTTGGGAGACCAAGGCGGGCAGATCACCTGAGGTCAGGAGTTCAAGACCAGCCTGGCCAACATGGTGAAACCCCGTCTCTACTAAAAATACAAAAATTAGCTGGGCATGGTGGCAGGCACCTGTAATCTCAGCTACTTGGGAGGCTGAGGCAGGAGAATCTCTTGAACCTGGGAGGTGGAGGTTGCAATGAGCCAAGATCGTGCCACTGCACTTCAGCCTGGATGGCAGAGTGAGACTCCATCTCAAAAAAAAAAAAAAAAAAACTGCGGAGATCAGGAGGCACAGTGATAAAGAGAAGATGTGAGCTATGTAGTAGCACTCAAGATGATTAAAGGAATATATAGGAAGTAGAGTTGATAGAACTTAGCAAGTGATTAGATATATGAAGTGCTAGAGAAAAGAAAAGTTGACATTTTTCAATTATTTTTAGCATTTTGGCAAAAAATTATTTCGGAATGAAATTGAGTAACTAAGAATATGAACTTCCCACATTAACTGGTAATTTTGATCACCCTTATTCTCCATGACCATAAATATTTGAGAGTTGTTGGGAAGACAAGAATGGTCATTTCCTGAGTAGCTGTCAGTTGTCACTATGAAACAAAATAAATATCAGTTTGCTATGTCTAGGTATTCCAATATTTATGCACAATTATTCTTTAAGATATATTAGTATTATATATATATATACATTTATATTTATATAAACACATTTTAATTTTTGTTTCCATGCTCTTTAGAATTCAACCAGAGGGCAGCCTTGTGGATGGCCCCGAAGCAAGCCTGATGGAACAGGATAGAACCAACCATGTTGAGGGCAACAGACTAAGTCCATTCCTGATACCATCACCTCCCATTTGCCAGACAGAACCTCTGGCTACAAAGCTCCAGAATGGAAGCCCAGTGCCTGAGAGAACTCATCCAGAAGTAAATGGAGACACCAAGTGGCAGTCTTTCAAAAGTTATTATGGAATACCGCATATGAAGGGAAGCCAGAATAGTCGTGTGAGTCCTGACTTTATACAAGAAAGAAGAGGGTATTCCAAGTGTTTGCAAAATGGAGGAATAAAACGCACAGTTAGTGAACCTTCTCTCTCTGGGCTCCTTCAGATAAAGAAATTGAAACAAGACCAAAAGGCTAATGGAGAAAGATGTAACTTCGGGGTAAGCCAAGAAAGAAATCCAGGTGAAAGCAGTCAACCAAATGTCTCCGATTTGAGTGATAAGAAAGAATCTGTAAGCTCTGTAGCCCAAGAAAATGCGGTTAAAGATTTCACCAGTTTTTCAACACATAACCGCAGTGGGCCTGAAAATCCAGAACTTCAGATTCTGAATGAGCAGGAGGGGAAAAGTGCTAATTACCATGACAAGAACATTGTATTACTTAAAAACAAGGCAGTGCTAATGCCTAATGGTGCTACAGTTTCTGCCTCTTCCATGGAACACACACATGGTGAACTCCTGGAAAAAACACTGTCTCAATATTATCCAGATTGTGTTTCCATTGCGGTGCAGAAAACCACATCTCACATAAATGCCATTAACAGTCAGGCTACTAATGAGTTGTCCTGTGAGATCACTCACCCATTGCATACCTCAGGGCAGATCAATTCCGCACAGACCTCTAACTCTGAGCTGCCTCCAAAGCCAGCTGCAGTGGTGACTGAGGCCTGTGATGCTGATGATGCTGATAATGCCAGTAAACCAACTGCAATGCTCGATACCTGTCCCTTTCAGAAACCAGAACAACTACAACAACAAAAATCAGTTTTTGAGATACGCCCATCTCCTGCAGAAAATAATATCCAGGGAACTACAAAGCTAGCATCTGGTGAAGAATTCTGTTCAGGTTCCAGCAGCAATTTGCAAGCTCCTGGTGGCAGCTCTGAACGGTATCTAAAGCAAAATGAAATGAATGGTGCTTACTTCAAGCAAAGCTCAGTGTTCACTAAAGATTCCTTTTCTGCCACTACCACACCACCACCACCATCACAACTGCTTCTTTCTCCCCCTCCTCCTCTTTCACAGGTTCCTCAGCTTCCTTCAGAAGGAAAAAGCACTCTGAATGGTGGAGTTTTAGAAGAACACCACCACTACCCCAACCAAAGTAACACAACACTTTTAAGGGAAGTGAAAACAGAGGGTAGACCTGAGGCACCACCTTCCCAGAGTCCTAATCCATCTACACATGTATGCAGCCCTTCTCCGATGCTTTCTGAAAGGCCTCAGAATAATTGTGTGAACAGGAATGACATACAGACTGCAGGGACAATGACTGTTCCATTGTGTTCTGAGAAAACAAGACCAATGTCAGAACACCTCAAGCATAACACACCATTTTTTGGTAGCAGTGGAGAGCTACAGGACAACTGTCAGCAGTTGATGAGAAACAAAGAGCAAGAGATTCTGAAGGGTCGAGACAAGGAACAAACACGAGATCTTGTGCCCCCAACACAGCACTATCTGAGACCAGGATGGATTGAATTAAAGGCCCCTCATTTTCACCAAGCAGAATCCCATCTAAAACGTAATGAGGCATCACTGCCATCAGTTCTTCAGTATCAATCCAATCTCTCCAATCAAATGACCTCCAAACAATACACTGGAAATTCCAACATGCCTGGGGGGCTCCCAAGGCAAGCTTACATCCAGAAAACACAGCTGGAGCACAAGTCACAAATGTACCAAGTTGAAATGAATCAAGGGCAGTCCCAAGGTACAGTGGACCAACATCTCCAGTTCCAAAATCCCTCACACCAGGTGCACTTCTCCAAAACAAACCATTTACCCAAAGCTTATGTGCAGTCACTGTGTGGCACTAGATTTCATTTTCAACAAAGAGCAGATTCCCAAA
Organism: Trachypithecus francoisi; assembly: GCF_009764315.1. Lineage (NCBI taxonomy): Eukaryota > Metazoa > Chordata > Mammalia > Primates > Cercopithecidae > Trachypithecus > Trachypithecus francoisi. Next base: position 101,686,531 of record NW_022681454.1, read on the forward strand.
CTGAAAAACTTACGTCCCCAGTGTTGAAACAGCACTTGAATCAACAGGCTTCAGAGACTGAGCCATTTTCAAACTCACACCTTTTGCAACATAAGCCTCATAAACAGGCAGCACAAACACAACCATCCCAGAATTCACATCTCCCTCAAAACCAGCAACAGCAGCAAAAATTACAAATGAAGAATAAAGAAGAAATACTCCAGACTTTTCCTCACCCCCAAAGCAACAATGATCAGCAAAGAGAAGGATCATTCTTTGGCCAGATTAAAGTGGAAGAATGTTTTCATGGTGAAAATCAGTATTCAAAATCAAGTGAGTTCCAGACCCATAGTGTCCAAATGAGACTGGAGGAAGTACCGAATATGAATAGTAGAAATTCCCCTTATAGTCAGACCGTAAAATCAAGTGCATGCAAAATACAGGTTTCTTGTTCAAACAATACACACTTAGTTTCAGAGAATAAAGAACAGACTACACATCCTGAACTTTTTGCAGGAAACAAGACCCAAAACTTGCATCACATGCAATATTTTCCAAATAATGTGATCCCAAAGCAAGATCTTCTTCACAGGTGCTTTCAAGAACAGGAGCAGAAGTCACAACAAGCTTCAGTTCTACAGGGATATAAAAGTAGAAACCAAGATATGTCTGGTCAACAAGCTGCGCAACTTGCTCAGCAAAGGTACTTGATACATAACCAAGCAAATGTTTTTCCTGTGCCTGACCAGGGAGGAAGTCACACTCAGACCCCTCCCCAGAAGGACATTCAAAAGCATGCTGCTCTAAGGTGGCATCTCTTACACAAGCAAGAACAGCAGCAAACACAGCAACCCCAAAGTGAGTCTTGCCATAGTCAGATGCACAGGCCAATTAAGGTGGAACCTGGATCCAAGCCACATGCCTGTATGCACACAGCACCACCAGAAAACAAAACATGGAAAAAGGTAACTAAGCAAGAGAATCCACCTCCAAGCTGTGATAATGTGCAGCAAAAGAGCATCATTGAGACCATGGAGCAGCATCTGAAGCAGTTTCAGGCCAAGTCATTATTTGACCATAAGGCTCTTACTCTCAAATCACAGAAGCAAATAAAAGTTGAAATGTCAGGGCCAGTCACAGTTTTGACTAGACAAACCACTGCTGCAGAACTTGATAGCCACACCCCAGCTTTAGAGCAGCAAGCAACTTCTTCAGAAAAGACACCAACCAAAAGAACAGCTGGTTCTGTTCTCAATAATTTTATAGAGTCACCTTCCAAATTACTAGATACTCCTATAAAAAATTTATTGGATACACCTGTCAAGACTCAATATGATTTCCCATCATGCAGATGTGTAGGTAAGTGCCAGAAATGTACTGAGACACATGGTGTTTATCCAGAATTAGCAAATTTATCTTCAGATATGGGATTTTCCTTCTTTTTTTAAATCTTGAGTCTGGCAGCAATTTGTAAAGGCTCATAAAAATCTGAAGCTTACATTTTTTGTCAAGTTACTGATGCTTGTGTCTTGTGAAAGAGAATTTCACTTACATGCAGTTTTTCTAAAAGAATTAAATAATCGTGCATGTTTATTTTTCCTTCTATTCAGACCCTGTAAAATTTGGATGTATCTGTTTTAGATCAATTCATCTATTTAGCTCTCTGTATATTATCTCCTGGAGAGACAGCTAGGCAGAAAAATAATCTATTAAAATGAAAAAATACCATATGCAGTCTAATGTGGGAACTTTAAGTATTTTTTAATTCAAGGTAAAATATATTAGTTTCACAAGATTTCTGGTTAATAGGGAAATTACTATCTTCAGTCTTCATGAGTTGGGGGAAATTATAATGCTGACACTCTTAGTGCTCCTAAAGTTGCCTTTTCTCCATTTATACATTTGGAATGTTGTGATTTATATTCATTTTGATTCCAGTTTCTTTAAAATTTCATCTTTTTGATTAAAAAATATGATACAGGCATACCTCAGAGATATTGTGGGTTTGGCTCCATACCACAATAAACTGAATATTACAATAAAGCAATTTATAAGGACTCTTTGGTTTCTCACTGTATATAAAAGTTATTTATATACTATACTGTAATATACTAAATGTGCAATAGCATTGTGTCTAAAAAATATATACTTTAATTTAAAAAATAATTTATTGTTACAAAATGCCAACAATCATCTGGGCCTTTAGTGAGTGCTAATCTTTTTGCTGGTGGAGGGTCTTGCTTCAGTATTGATCGCTGTGACTGATCATGGTGGTAGTTGCTGAAGGTTGCTGGGATAGCTGTGTGTGTGGCAATTTCTTAAAATAAGACAACAATGAAATGCCATATCAATTGAGTTTTCCATTCACAAAAGATTTCTCTGTAGCATGCAGTGCTGTTTGATAGCATTTTGCCTGCAGCAGAATTTCTTTGAAAATTGGATTCAGTCCTCTCAAACTGTGCTGCTGTTTTATCAACTAAGTTTTTGTAATATTCTAAATCCTTTGTGGTCATTTCAGAAGAGTTTACAGCATCTTCACTGGCAGTATATTCCATCTCAGACATTCTTTGTTCACCCATAAGTAGCAACTTCTTATCCTTTCAAGTTTTTTCATGACATTGCAGTAACTCAGCCACATCTTCAGGCTCTACTTCTAATTCTGGTTCTCTTGCTACATCTCCCTCATCTGCAGTGACCTCCTCCACTGAAGTCTTGAACTCCTCAAAGTAATCCATGAGGGTTGGAATCAACTTCTAAACTCCTGTTAATGTTGATATATTGACCCCCTCCCATGAATTATGAATGTTCTTAATAACTTCTAAAATGGTGATACCTTTCCAGAAGGCTTTCAGTGTACTTTGCCCCAGTCCATCAGAAGACTATCTTAGAAGCTGTAGACTAACAATATATTTCTTAAATGATAAGACTTGAAAGTCAAAAATACTCTTTTATCCATAGGCTGCAGAAAGAATGTTGTATTAACAGGCATGAAAACAGCATTGATCTCCTTGTGCATCTCCGTCAGAGCTCTTGGGTGACGAGGTGCCTTGAGCAGTAATATTTTGAAAGGAGGTTTTTGTTTTTGTTTTTTTAGCAGTAAGTCTCAACACTGGGCTTAAAATATTCAGTAAACTATGTTGTAAACAGATGTGTTATCGTCCAGACTTCTTTGTTCCATTACTTTACATAAGCAGAGTAGACTTCGCATAATTCTAAAGGGCCTTGGAATTTTCAGAATGGTAAATGAGTATGGGCTTCAACTTAAAATCATCAGCTGCATTAGCCTGTAACAAGAGAGTGAGCCTGTCCTTTGAAGCAAGGCATTGACTTCTATCTATGAATGTCTTAGATGGCATCTTCTTTCAATAGTAGGCTGTTTGGTAGCGCCACCTTCATCAATGATCTTAGATAGATCTTCTGCATAACTTGCTGCAGCTTCTACTTCAGCACTTGCTGCCTCACTGTGTCCTTTTATGTTATAGAGATAGTTGCTTTTCTTAAACTTCATAAACCAACTTCTGCTAGCTTCCAACTTTTCTTCTGCAGCTTCCTCATTCTCTTCATAGAACTGAAGGGAGTCAGGGCCTTGCTTTGACTTAAGGAATGTTGTGGCTAGCATGATCTTCTATCCAGACCACTACAGCGCTCTCCATGTCAGCAATAAAGCTGTTTTGCTTTCCTACCTTTCATGTGTTCACTGGAGTAATTTCCTTCAAGAACGTTTCCTTTACATTCAGAACTTGGCTAACTGGCATGAAAGGCCTAGCTTTTAGCCTGTCTTGGCTTTTGACATGTCTTCCTCACTTAGCTCAATCATATCCAGCTTTTGATTTAAAGTGACAGACATACAACTCTTCCTTTCACTTGAACACTTAGAGGCCACTGTAGGGTTATTAATTGGCCTAATTTCAATATTGTTGTGTTTTAGGGAATAGAGAGGCCCAGGGAGAAGGAGAGAGTGAGGAGAACGGCTGATTGATAGAGCAGGCAGAATGCACACAACATTTATCAGATTATGGGTACGGTTTGTGGTACCCCCCAAAAATTAGAATAGTAACATCGAAGATCACTGATCACAGATCACCATAACATGTTTAATAATAAAGTTTAAAATACTGTGAGAATTACCAAAATGTGATACAGAGACATGAAGTGAGCACATGCTGTTGAAAACGTGACACTGATAGACATACTTAACATGTTGGGATTGCCACAAACCTTCAATTTGTAAAAGTCACAGTAACTGCAACGCACAAAAGAGCAAAGCACAGTAAAACGAGGTATGCCTGTATTTTTTTTTAAAAAAAGCTTTTTGTTAAAATTCAGGATATATAATAGGTCTGTAGGAATAGTGAAATATTTTTGCTGATGGATATAGATATATACATGGGTAGAGATGAAGATCTTAATTACAGCTACACAGCATAGATTTAGTAAAAGACATTTGAAAAGACAAATGTTAAATTAGTGTGGCTAATGGCCTACCTATGCCATGTTTTCCCTCTTGCAATGAGATACCCCACACTGTGTAGGAGGATGGAGGGAGGACTCCTACTGTCCCTCTTTGCGTGTGGTTATTAAGTTGCCTCACTGGGCTAAAACACCACACATCTCATAGATAATATTTGGTAAGTTGTAATCGTCTTCACTCTTCTCTTATCACCCAACCCTATCTTCCTACCTTTCCATCTCTGTTGTTTTGCAGCAGCCCCTTCCTTTTGCCTGACTCTCCAGGATTTTATCTCAGCATAAATTGTTCTAAAGTACATACTAATATGGGTCTGGATTGACTATTCTTATTTGCAAAACAGTAATTAAATGTTGTGGGGAAGTAAGAGGAAAAAGGGGTATCTTTGACAATAAACCAAGCAATATTCTGGGGGTGGTATAGAGCAGGAAATTTTATTTTTAATATTTTAAAATCCAAATAACAGGTAGGCTTCCAGTTAGCTTTAAATGTTTTTTTTTTCAGCTCAAAAAATTGGATTGTAGTTGATACTACATATAATACATTCTAATTCCCTCACTGTATTCTTTGTTTAGTTTCATTTATTTGGTTCAAAATAATTTTTTATCCCATATCTGAAATGTAATATATTTTTATCCAACAACCAGCATGTACATATACTTAATTATGTGGCACATTTTCTAATAGATCAGTCCATCAATTTACTCATTTAAAAAAAAAAAATTTTTAAAGTCACTTTTAGAGCCCTTAATGTGTAGTTGGGGGTTAAGCTTTGTGGATGTAGCCTTTATATTTAGTATAATTGAGGTCTAAAATAATAATCTTCTATTATCTCAACAGAGCAAATTATTGAAAAAGATGAAGGTCCTTTTTATACCCATCTAGGAGCAGGTCCTAATGTGGCAGCTATTAGAGAAATCATGGAAGAAAGGTAATTAACGCAAAGGCACAGGGCAGATTAACGTTTATCCTTTTGTATATGTCAGAATTTTTCCAGCCTTCACACACAAAGCAGTAAACAATTGCAAATTGAGTAATTATTAGTAGGCTTAGCTATTCTAGGGTTGCCAACACTACACACTGTGCTATTCATCAGAGAGTCACAATATTTGACAGGACTAATAGTCTGCTAGCTGGCACAGGCTGCCCACTTTGCGATGGATGCCAGAAAACCCAGGCATGAACAGGAATCGGCCAGCAAGGCTGCCAGCCACAAGGTACTGGCACAGGCTCCAACGAGAGGTCCCACTCTGGCTTTCCCACCTGATAATAAAGTGTCAAAGCGGAAAGAATGGTAAAGTGTGGTGTAAGAAAGGAACCACTGAATTAAATTCACCTAGTGTTGCAAATGAGTACTTATCTCTAAGTTTTCTTTTACCATAAAAAGAGAGCAAGTGTGATATGTTGAATAGAAAGAGAAACATACTATTTACAGCTGCCTTTTTTTTTTTTTTTCCCACTATCAATCACAGGTATACAAGTACTTGCCTTTACTCCTGCATGTAGAAGACTCTTATGAGCGAGATAATGCAGAGAGGGCCTTTCATATAAATTTATACAGCTCTGAGCTGTTCTTCTTCTAGGGTGCCTTTTCATTAAGAGGTAGGCAGTATTATTATTAAAGTACTTAGGATACATCGGGGCAGCAAGGACATATTCAGTATCATTCTTGCTCCATTTCCAGATTATTCATTTCTAAATTAGCATGTAGAAGTTCACTAAATAATCATCTAGTGGCCTGGCAGAAATAGTGAATTTCCCTAAGTGCCTTTTTTTTTTGGTTTTTCTTTTGTTTTGTTTTTTAAACAAGCAGTAGATGGTGCTTTGGTCATAAGGGAAGATATAGTCTATTTTCAGGACTATTCTATATTTTCAATATGGCTGGATACTAATTATTTGCCAGCCTCCTTTTCTAAATTGTGAGACATTCTTGGAGGAACAGTTCTAACTAAAATCTGTTATGACTCCCCAGGTTTTAAAATAGCTAAATTTAGTAAGGGAAAAAATAGTCTATGTTTTAGAAGACTGAACTTGACAAACTAACTTGAATTTTGTGCTTTGTGAAATTTTATATAGAAATGAACTTTCCCATTATTTTCACCCACATGTAATTTACAAAACAGTTCATTGCAATTATCAGTACATTTTGATACTGAGATAAAACAAGGCTTAAAAACTATTATACAGTTTGCTTGGCGACCTGTTTTAAAAAAAATAATAAACCGTTCATTTCTCAGGATGTGGTCATAGAATAAAGTTATGCTCAAATGTTCAAATATTTTGATTGCCTCTTGAATTTATTTGCTAATTGTATGTGTGTGTGTTTCTGTGGGTTTCTTTAAGGTTTGGACAGAAGGGTAAAGCTATTAGGATTGAAAGAGTCATCTATACTGGTAAAGAAGGCAAAAGTTCTCAGGGATGTCCTATTGCTAAGTGGGTAAGTGTAACTTAATAAAGCCTTTGGTCTTAAATCTTGGGCATTTTGATTTGTAAATCTAACCCTGAGAATTGGGTTACCCAGATCAAAGACCCATGCCAATTAAAAAGAATATTACCTGTATTTTTTATCATGTGTTATCTCTTAAGAAGAGGCAGATTAATTCTAAAATCAACAAACTGTATTTAATTGAAAGAATTTAGTGATGATGAGGAGGAGGTCCATTCTAGTGCCTGCTAAATTTATAATCCTTCTTAGAATGTGAAGTGGTCCTTAATTTTTTAAATACCTTCAGTTAATCTTTACATTGTCATTTGTGCAAACCTTGAACTAAGACTTACATATCTTTCATCTAGCTCTGGTTTTAATGCAGGTAGCATTTAATTGTCCCCACTATACTGGGTATAGTACAACTATAAACATTGTTATAGTTACTAAACATTAAGGAATAGTTTTGCATCTCTCCTTGTTCTGATACTAGGGTCAAGGCCACTTTTTATAGATGGGCAGCAAAAGGCAAATTGCACATGGTGATAAATGTTGCCCTAATTGTGACCTAGACATGATAAAATATACATACGTAAGTGCCCTTATCTGCTGCAAGTGACCCTTGTTTTGTTTTGGTTGGGGTGGGGGGTGTTTGGGATGGAATGGTGATCTGCACAGGTGATTCGCAGAAGCAGCAGTGAAGAGAAGCTACTGTGTTTGGTGCGGGAGCGAGCTGGCCACACCTGTGAAGCTGCAGTGATTGTGATTCTCATCCTGGTGTGGGAAGGAATCCCGCTGTCTCTGGCTGACAGACTCTACTCGGAGCTTACCGAGACGCTGAGGAAATATGGCACGCTCACCAATCGCCGGTGTGCCTTGAATGAAGAGTAAGTGAAGCCCAAGGCCTCTACCCTCTTTGCGGCCACTGATAGGAAAGCCTAATCTTTGGTTGGAAGGAAGAGTTCAACATGCACTTTTACATTTATAAAATGGGGATCAAAATGCCTATTTGGCAGTCATGCGATAAGAAGTTGTATTTGCTAATGTGAATAACTTGAGATGATTTCATTACCTGAATTGTACAGACAGTTTAGCCACTAATTAGGAGCAGAGTGTCTGTACCCACATGGCCTCAGTTATACCATAAGCTTGAAATTATTTATGTGCTCACATGCTACAAGTGACAGCTCCTGTGTGCCTGGCCATATTAATATGTATTGACTCCACTTCCATGTTGCAGTATCTGAAAGAGAAAGTAAGTCTAATGAGAAACTTTGGGATTCGCAGGTCAAATACCTTCCATATGTATGTAGCAAAACCAAAATACAGTGCCTTAGAAGTTCTGTAGAAATAGAACGGATTTTTACCTTCATTCAAACTATTCATTGTTTTAACAATAGTAATCAAAACTGTTTCCACTTTTACTGCTGCTAAATGATCAGGAAATTACTGGGTATGGATATATATTATTTTCCAGGAATATAAGAATTTAGAATAGAACTGCAAGAGTATGCGCTTAAATATATTTAGTGCATCCAGTTGCTCCTGTTTTGTTTTCAACACCATCCACTTTGCCCGAAGTCTAAACCTTCACTTGGAAAAAGTTTGATTTTTAATATTCCTCTACTGTGTTGATAATCCTGTATAACACTAAAAGAATATATGAATGTTCATGGTGCTACACAGAAATCTTACAAGTTATTTTGCTCACGATTGGTTTTAAAATAATTTTAATTTTGCACTATTTCCTTTAGTCTTGTTTTCTCTGCATCCACCAAACTATAGAATCATTTGCTGAACTTATAAGAAATGCTCATATTGCTCATTGCAACAACTAGCCAAATTTGTCCTTTGCTGTTTAAAACTCTAACAAGCATGGTTTTACTAAATTTATCTTAACACAGTTTCTCTCTCTGGGTTGTGGGGAGACAAATCAACTATAAACAATCTCTTTAGAAAAGTTACTCTTTCTATATGAAAGTGTGACTTGACTTTCTATGATAATTATCCAAAAATTTATGGTGTATACCTGACCACTTTTACAAATGATTAATTGGAAAGTAGAAATTGCTAATTCATAACATGTAACTTATAAACTTATGATGGACTACTTTAAGCATAATTTTTTTTTTCTTTTTTAAGACGGAGTTTCGCTCTGTCACCCAGGCTGGAGTGCAATGGCGCTATCCCGGCTCACTGCAACCTCCACCTCCCAGGTTCAAGCAGTTCTGCCTTAGCCTCATGAGTAGCTGGGATTACAGGCATGCGCTATGATGCCCAGCTAATTTTGTATTTTTAGTAGAGACACCGTTTCTCCATGTTGGTCAGGCTGGTCTGGAACTCCTGACCTCAGGTGATCCATATGCCTCGGCCTCCCAGAGTGCTGGGATTACAGGCATGAGCCACCATGCCCAGCCTAAAATATTTTTTTAATCTACCCAGATTCCTCTTGCTCTTTCTGAAGAAAAATTTTTAAAAATGTAGTTAGGTGCCTTTAATTACAAAAACAAATAAAAATTAAGGCAACTTGGGCTCATACTGGTAATAGCATTTCTCTCAGGAACTCAGTAATACTGCATTGTCTTTAAAGCATATCTCTTAGACTTGATGGTTTGAAATTTTAAATCAATGAAGAACCTCTCGTGAAAATGATAGTTTTAAAATTTCTTTTCAAGAATAGTCCTACTGCAATATGTTTGAATTTCTTGAAGTTTCCTGGAAACTATATTTCATTCGTTGTAATGAATTTAATTTTCATTAGCATAGATCTCTAATATTTTTCTCGGCTCACTGCAACCTCTGCCTCCCAGGTTCAAGAGATTCTCATGCCCCAGCCTCCTGAGTAGCTAGGATTACAGGCACCCCACCACCATTCCCAGCTCATTTTTGTATTTTTAGTAGAGACAGGGTTTCGCCAGGTTGGCCAAATTGATCTCGAACTCCTGGCTTCAGGTAACCCACCTGCGTTGGCCTCCCAAAGTGCTGGGATTACAGGTGTGGGCCACCACGCCTGGCCAGCTTTTCCATAATTCTTGTAAATGCCAATGCCTGAAATGGAATCTGTCATATAAAAAAATTACATGAAGAACTTTTATTATTTTGCATTTGAAAACCATGAAATATGGTTGGACCAGAGTCTCAGAAAGCTTGTAGTTTGTTAGTTTAACTGCTCTAAATGTCAGGCACGTACAAAACTATTAAAAGACATGCTTCCAATATGAAGACAATGTAAAAGCACAGCTGTACACTTTTGCTTTTTGTCTAGTTTCAAGGTAAAGATGAATAGTCATTTAGATAATGCTTTAACTATGCTTATGCATACTTAGAGCAGTTCTCCAAAATAAAACATTTTAATACTTAAATACATGATTAAAATAGACACATATCCAATGTCAATACAGAATTTACTCAGAAATAACTTTTGAAGTTTCTCCTACCCCATAAATAGATTTTATTTTATGGCTGGCAGAAGTGAAAATTACAACTTTTTGCCAAGGACAGAGAATAATCTCAAATTGGGGCTGCGGACTCAGTTTTATGTTCAAAGCTATGTGAACCTCATCATTGAGTTCTTACAAATCCCTGTGTCCACATGCTCCAAACCACCCACTGTGAGTTCAGAAAAGAACTCTTGAGTGCATCTATCAGTGGGAAAGTAAAAACTGATTTTTACATTTCCTTTGAGCCAAACCAGCTGTTTCTTCTTTAAAGATTTCCCTTTGAGATTTCCATTTTATGACTAAGTCTAACCAGTATTTTTTTGGCAAGTAAGAATTGTGGGAGTGTATCTGTCATCATAAGGAAATCAAAGCCAGAAATGCCTTCTGCTGTAGTGGGTGATGTTAAACATTTCAAGGAACTTTATATTATAAAAATTGTCAAACATAAAAGGAAAAGTGCAATATAATGAATTCCATGGACCCATCACACAGCATCAATATTTATCAACATTTTATCAATATTTTTTCCCACATCCCCTCCCACTAGTGTTTGAAAGCAGAAGACAGGTAACATACCATCTTACCTGTTAACACTTCAGGATGTATTTCTAACAGGTAGAAACTTTATCATTTAATATTTAGACTGTGTTTGTTCAAATTATCTGATTAGATTCTATTTCAAAAACCCACATAAACAAAAATGATGTTGAGAAAGAGCCCTTGCACGTGATTGACACTTCTGAGTAGTGTGATCCCAGTTCATGGGATCATTGCTATCCCATTGTCTGGGATAGCTATTAAATAAAACTTCCTCTCGTAAAATTGCCTCCATTTAGAAGATAAATTATATGATTCACAAGCCTCTTTTTATTTATAATAGCCCTTCCCCTTTTTTTTAGGATTTTTTTTTTTTAAAGAAACTGTGATTTTCTCTATAAAATTCCCCACATTCTGGATTTGGCCGATTTCATCTTGGTTCTTTTGTTTAACCTATTCCTCTATCCCCAGTATCTTCTGTGGAATGGTAGTTTGACTGGTTCTTTTTCTTTTCCTTTCCTTTCTTTTCTTTTTTTTTTTTTTTTTTTTTTTTTTTTTTTGAGACAGGCTCTCACTCTGTCACTTAGGCTGGAGTGCAGTAGCCCAATCTCAGCTCACTGCAACCTCCCAGGTTCAAGCTATTCTTGTGCCTCAGCCTCCTGAGTAGCTGGGACTACAAGCATGCGCCACCTCGCCCAGCTAATTTTTGTACTTTTCGTAGAGACTGGGTTTCGCCATGTTGGCCAGGCTGGTCTCAAACTCCTGGCCTCAAGTGATCCGCCCACCTTGGCCTCCCAAAGTGCTGGGATTACAGGCATGAGCTACCACACCCAGCTGATTTTTAAGTAATATAAGTATGTGTGCATGTATAGTATACATTGGCAAAAACGCTTCATAAGTAGTGATAAAATCATCTTATTTATATACATCAGGAGACACATAATGTCTGCTTGGTTCCCACTTTAGTAATGTTAATAGTGTTTAGCATGTTTGTCAGCTTGATCCATCATTATTTTCCTCGTCAAACTTTCGCCTGATAGTTTCACATCAATTGATAATCATTGCCTGTTTCCATTATTTTGTTTTCAAGTTGACAGTTTTCTCTCACTTGATGTTGTGTAAATTTGGTTATATAAATTATTTTGCTAGTTTTTCTATGCTGTATACATTTGAGTACCTGACCTAATTGTACTTTAAAAATATTTTACAATTAGAAGTCCAAATAGTAAATCAAAGATTAAGAATTCTTGCAGAAATCTGTTATATAGATATTTTAATATTTGCCCTTTGTATCGTTTACCATGAGCCCAATTTCAAGTCATATTAAAATGACTGTTATGTGCTAATTCTAACAATGTTTGAAAGACCCCTATCAAAATAAAAATACCTTTTAGTAGCCACTTTATGTAGAAAATCACCTTTAAGTTATTCCCCAATGTTTTTTTCTGATTGAGATATAATTCACATGCCATAAAATTCACCCTTTTAAAGTATACAATTCAGTTGTTTCAGTACATTCACAAAACTGTGCAAATGTCACCTCTACCTAGTTTCAGAACGTTTCCATCATTCCCATAAGGAAATCCTGTATTTATTAGGCAGTCACTTCCCCTTCTTCCCTTCATCCTTCCTCCAAGTGGCAACCACCAATAAACATTCAGTTTCCTTGGATTTGCCTATTCTGGGCATTTTGTATTAGTGAAATCATATATTTGGCCTTTCTGTCTGGCTTCATGTACCTTAATGTTTTCAAGTCTCATTCATTTTATTAAAAAAAAAAAAAATACCTTTTTTGGGCCATATATCTATTCACACCACATTTTTTGAGACAGTCTCGCTTTGTCGCCCAGGCTGGAGTGCAGTGGCGCAACCTCAGCTCACTGCAACCTCCGTCTCCCAGGTTCAAGCGATTCTCATGCCTTAGCCCCCAAGTTGTTGGGATTACAGGTGTGCGCCACCACACCCAGCTAATTTTTGTATTTTTAGTAGAGACAGGGTTTCACCATGTTGGACAGGCTGCTCTCAAACTCAGCCTCAAGTGATCCTTCTACCTTAGCCTCCCAAAGTGCTCCAACTTACAGGCATGAGCCACTGTGCCCAGCCACATTTTCTTTATCCATTTATTAGTTAATTGACATTTGGATCATTTCCACTTTTTGGCTATTACAAATTATGCTGCAATGAACATCAGTGTACACGTTTTTGTGTGAATGTATTTTCAGTTATCTTGGGATATACACCTAGGAGTGACATTGTTAGAAATATGGTAACTCTATGTTTAACTTTTTGAAGAACTGCCCAGCTATTTTCCAAAGTAGCTGCATCCTTTTACATTTCTGCCAACAATGTATGAAGGTTCCAGTGTCTCCACATCCTCAAGAAAATGTTATTGTCTTTTTAATTACAACCATCCAAGTGGGTATGAAGTTTATCTCGTGATTTTGATTTGCACTTTCCTAATGGCTGATATTGGGCATCTTTTCACGTGTGTATTGACCATGTATTTTTTTTTTTTTTGAGAAAAGTCTACTTATATGTTTTTAATTGTGTTATTTTTAGAGTTGTAAGAATATGATATATGTTGATACTCGAACTTTGTCAAATGCATGGTTTGCAGATATTTTCTCCTATCCCACAGGTTGTCTCTTCACTTTGATGATGTCCTTAAAGTGCAAAAGTTTTAATTTGATTTTGATGAAACTCAATTTCTTATTAATTGGTAGCTTGTGCTTTTGGGGTCATATTTAAGAAATCATTGCCTCATTCAAGATCTGAGAGATTTACACCTATGCTTTCTTAGAGTATTATAACTTTAGATCTTATATTTAGATTTTTAATTAATGTTAATTTGATGGTGAGAGGTAAGAGTCCAACTTCATTCCTTTGCAAGTAGCTGTCCAGTTCTCTTAGCACCGTTTGTTGAAGAGACTATTTTTTTTCAATTAATTGACCAAGATGTGTGAGTTTATTTCTGGACTCTTAATTCTCTTAATCTGCATGACTTTTCTTATGCCAGTACCACACTGTGCTGATTCCTATAGTTTTGTAGTAAATTTTAAAATCAAGACAGGTAAGTCTTCCAACTTCATACTTTTGCCTACCATGTTTCTTGTGTTTCCATATGAATTTTAAGATGAGTTTGTTGTTTCCTTTCTGGATTTTTTTTTTTTTTTTTTTTTTTTTTTTTTTTGGTAGAGCTAGAGTCTTACTATATTACCCAGGCTGGTCTTGAACTCCTGGGCTGAAGAGATCCTCCCACCTAGGCTTCCCAGAGTACTGGAATTACAGGTGTGAGCCACCACATCCGGCCCCCTTCTGGGACTTTGACTGGGGTTCTGTTGAATCTGTAGGTCAATTTGGAGAGTATTGATATCTTAACATTAATGCTTCCAATTTATGAACACAGGATATTTTTCCATTTATTCTTAAATTTCTTTCAGTAATGTTTTGGATGAAACATGCACAAAGTCCTGCACTTTTTTTTTTTTTTTAAGACAGAGTCTCCCTCTGCTGCCTAGTCCAGAGTGCAGTGGTGCCATCTCAGCTCACTGCAACCTCCACCTGCGGGTTCAAGTGATTCTCCTGCCTCAGCTTCCCAAGTAACTGAAACTACAGGTGCGCGCTACCATGCCTGGCTAATTTGTTTGTGTTTTTAGTGGAGACAGGCTTTCACCATGTTGGCCAGGCTAGTCTCAAACACCTAGCCTCAAGTGATCTGACTGCCTTGGCCTCCCAAAGTACTGGGATTACAGGCATGAGCCACCACACCTGACCTGTATTTCTTTTGTTAAAATTTTTTTCTGTGTATTTTTTTTTATCCTACTGCAAAATCAATTTTTTTGTCAATATATAGTCATATATTTCACTTTTATATATTGGTCTTATATCCTACCAACTTGCTGAACTAGCTTATTAGCACTAACTTTTTTTGGTAGATTCCTTAGGATTTGCTACATACAAGATTATGTCATCTACAAGTAGAAATAGTTTTGTTTCTTCACTTCCAATCTGGGTGGCCTTTTTTTTTTTTTTTCTTTGCCTGATTACCCAGTTAGAACTTCCAGAAAATGTCAGGTACAATTAACAACCGCAAACATCCTTGTCTTATTCCTTATTTTAGGAAGAAATTTTTAGTTTTTCACCATTAAGTATGATACTAGTTGTAGGTTTTGTTTAAAAAAGACTGTGTCAAGTTCAGAAGTTCCTTTCTGTTGCTAGCTTGTTGAATAATTTTATCATGAAAGGGTGTTGAACTTTTCTCAAATGCTGTGGCTACATCTAATGAAATGATCATGGGTTCTTCTCTTTTATTCTGTTAATATGGTATATTATATTGTTCATTTTTATACATTAGATTAACATTATATTTCTGGAATAAATCCCACTTGGTTTCAGTGTGTATTACTTTTTATATATTGCTGGAGTCAGTTTGCTAGTATTTCATTGAGGACTTTTGTATCTCTGTTGTTAAGGTATATTGATCTTTAGTTTCCTTGTGATGTCTTTGGTTTTGGTGTCAGAGTAATTCTGAGTTCGCAAAATGCATTGGGCAATGTTCCCTTCTCTATCTTTTGGAAGAGCTTACAAAGGATTGGTTTAACTCTTTTTTAAAATGTTTGAGGAAATTCTCTACCCCTGGGCTTTCCTTTGTGGGAATTTTTAAACATTTTTAAAATAGATTATTTTTAAAGCAATTTTAGGGTAACAGCAACATTGAATGAAAGGCACAAAGCTTCCTCCAGTACATGCTGCCCCTATATGTGCATAGCCTCCCTCATTATCAACATCCTTTACCAGAATGGTACATCTGTTGCAATCAGTGAATCTGCATTGACAGTTATCACTGAAAGTTCATAGTTTAGAGTTCACCTTTGTTGTTACATTGTCTGTGAGTTTGGATCCATGTCTAATGATACTCATTCACCATTACAGTTTCATTCAGAGTAATTTCACTGCCTTAAAAGTCCTCTGTACCCTATTTCTCTCTCCCACCCCACTAACCCTTAGCAACCAATGATCTTTTTATCTCCATAATTTTGCCTATTCCAGAATGTCATATAGTTGGAATGACACAGTATATGTAGCCTTTTCAGACTGCTTTTTGTCCCTTAGTAATAAGCTTTTAAACTTTCTACCATGTCTTGATAGTTCATTTCTTTTCGGCATTGAATAATATTCCATTGTCTAGTTTATCACAGTTTATTTATCCATTCATATAGTGAAAGACATCTTAGTTGCTTCCAAGTTTTGACAATTACTCCTTTAAGTAAATACCACAGAGCACAGTAGTTTGATTGACAGTAAGAAATATACTTTCTCAGTCTGTATCTTGTTTTTTCATTCACTTGACAGTGCCATTTGCAGAACAGAAAGTTTTAATTTTAATGAAGTCTAGGTTATCGGTTAATTCATGAATAATGTTTTTGGTCTTGTATCTAAAAAGTCAACACCAAACCCAAGGTCATCTATATGTTCTGTGTTATCTTCCAGGAGTTTTATAGTTTTACATTTTATATTTAGGTCTATGACCCATTTTACATTAATTTTGCAAAAACTATAAAGACTATGTATAGATTCACTTATGTGCATGGAGTTGTCCAGTTGTTCCCGTACCGTGTCTTAAAGACTATCTTTGCTTTATTATATTACCTTTGCTACTTTGTGAAAGATCAGTTGATTATAATTAAGTGGTCTGTTTCTGGACTCTTCATTCTTTTCCATTGATATATTTGTCTAGACTTTCACCAATGCCACACTATCTTGACAACTTGAGCTTTAGAGTAAGTCTTGCAATCATGTAGTGGCAGTCCTCTGACATTGTTTTTCTCCTTCAGTATTGAGTTGACTATTCTTTTGCCTGTTACTAAGTGATAAAAACCAGTCTGAGAAGACTGTATATACTGTCATGTATTGGTCTTTTGCCTCTCGATATAAACTTTAAAAGTAGTTTGTCAATATCCTCAAAATCTTGTGGGAATTTTGATAGAATGCACTGTATTTCTAGATTGAGTTAGAAATACTGTCATCTTGACAAAATGCATCTTCCTATCGATGAACATGGAACATCTCTTTATCTCTTTGATATCCTTCATTAGAATTTTACATTTTCCTCATATAGACCTTGTACATATTATATTAGATTTATACATACATATTTCATTTTGGGGGTGCTAATGATAATGTGTTTTTATCTCAAATTCTGCTTGTACATTGTTGGTATGCAGAAAGGTGATCAACTTTTGTATATTCAACTTGTTTCCTGCAACCATGTTATAATCACTTTATATCCACTTTTGTTTTGTTTTGTTTTTGTCATTCTTTTGTATTTTCTAGGTGAACATGTCATCTGCAGGACAACTTCTTTCTAATCTGTATACCTTTTATTTTGTCTTAATGTATTATCTAGGATTTCCAGTATGATGTTGAAAAGCACTGGTGAGAGGCAACATTCTTGCCTTGTTCCTGATCTCAGCAGGAAGTCTTCAAATTTATCAACATTAAATATGTTAGCTGTATGGTTTTGTAGGTATTCTTTTTCAGGTTCAGGTAGTTCCCTTCTTTTCCTAGTTTACTGAGAGGCTTTTGAAAATCATGAATCAGTGTTGGATTTTGTAAATACTTTTTTTTCACCTATTGATATTACCATATGACTTTTTTAAACTTATTAATGAAATGGATTACATTAATTGATTTTCAAATTTTGAACTAGGCTGACATACCTGGGGCAAATCCCACATGGTTGTGATACATTATTTATATATATTGTTGGATTTGATATGCCATTTGGTAAGGACTTTTGCATTCATGGTCATGGTTGCTATTAGTCTGTAGTTATCTTTTCTTGTAAAGACTTCGGTGTTGGTATTAAGGTAATGCTGGTCTCATAGAATAAGTTATGAAGTATTTTCTCTGCTTCTGTCTTGAGATTGTGGAGAATTGATATAATTTCTTCCTTTAAACTTTGGTAGAAATCAGAATGAACCATCTGGGTCTGGTACTTTGTTTTGGAAAGTTATTACTGATTCAATTTCTTTCATATAGGCCTACTTAGATTATTATTTTGTGTAAATATTGGTAGTCGTGTCCTTCAAGGAATTGGTCCATTTCACCTTGTTAAATGTGTGGGCACATTTGTTCATAATATTTATTTATTATCCTTTGTTTTTGAGACAGGGTCTCACTCTGGTTGCCCAGGCTGGAGTGCAGGGGCATTATCTCAGCTCACTGCAGCCTCGACCTCCTGGGCTCAAGTGATTCACCCACCTCAGCCTCCCAAATAGCTCGGACTACAGGCACATGCCACCATGCCTGGCTAATATATTTTATTATTATTAGAGATGGGGTTTTCCTTTGTTGCCCAGTATGGTCTTAAACTCCTGGCAAGCAATCTGCCTGCCTCAACCTCCAAAGAGTGATGGGATTACAGGCATGAGCCATGACACCTAGCCTGATGGCAGAACTTTTTAAGAAGAATAGAATGGTATATGTCATTTTCCAAAATTTTTTCCCCTCCTCCTATGGAAGCATGAAGGTATTTTTCTCTAGTATTCATTATGAGAATGTCATCTGGCTCCTGAATGTAGAAAACTCACAAAACTGTGAGGAACCTATTATGACTGGATGCCTTTGGAGTTGTTCACACTGAACCTCCAGCAATTCATCACTTACAGTTCAGATTTTCCTACCCCAATACTGGTTCCCACAGAGGTTTCTGCTCCGGTAAGTTGTAATTCTTTTTATCCATCTGTCTCTCTGGTTTTGAGGGCAGTGATTTTCCCTGTGACCTCATTTGTCCGACAGATCTAAATAGTGTTGATTACGTCTTTTAACCTGTTGTAAGTATATTCAGATTTTCTGTTTCTTCTTGAGTCAGTTTTAGTAGTGTTTTTCTAGAAGTTTGTTCTCCAGCTCAGCTTTAGCTCCATCCTATAAAATATGAGTATGCTGAGTTTTCATTTACAATAAGGTATTTTCTAATTTCTGCCATTTTTTTGATTTCTGATTATATGAGTTTATTTTTACCTAATTACCCAAATTTGCTTCTGTTATTCACTTATAATTTTTTCAGAAAACACACTTTGCACAATTTTTGCGGCATTCCATTTATTTAGACTTGTTTTATAACCTGTCATACAGTCCATCCTGGAGAATGTTTCATGTGTGCTTGAGAAGAATGTGTATATTCGGCTGTTGGTGGGTGGCATGTTTTATAGATGTCTGTTAGACCTAGTTGATTTATAGTGTTTTTTACAATTTGTTTTCTTTTTAATCTTCTGTCTACTTTTAGCCATTATTGAAAGTGGATTAGTAAATTATCTATCAATTCCTTTAATTCTGCCATTTTTTGCTTCATGTATTTTGGTGCTCTGTTGCTGATTACATATATGTTTACATTTGTTACATCATTTTAATGGCTTGAACTTTTTATTATAAAATGTGTATATCTTGTAGACATCACATAGTTAAATCTTTTTAAACATCGATATTGCCAGTCTCTGCCTTTTAATTTTTCAATTCACAATTCATATACATTTAATAAAATTATTGATAAGGTAGGATTTGTCTGCCATTTTGTCTATATCTTGTCTTTTTTTGTATTCAATAGATATTTTCAAGTGTACTGTTTTAACTCCCTTGTCTTTTACTAAATTTTTTGATGTTATTTTCTTAGTGATTTCCCTGGGGATTACAACTAACTTATAAAAGCTAGTCTGAAGTAATACCAATTTCATTACAGTATAAGGAAACTTTGTTCCCATATAGCTCCATTCCCTCTTTTTACTCTGTGCTATTTTACAAATTACATTTTATATATTTTATGCCCATTAACACAGATTATGTTTTGTCTTTTAAATCAGATTGATACTGTCATTTAAATCAGATATGAGAAAAATAGTTACAAACAAAAGTACATATATGATTTCATATTTACCTATGTAATTATCTTTACTGGTGCTCTTTAAGCTCTTAGGTGGATTTGAGGTAGTGTATAGTGTCCTTTACTTTCAGCCTGAAGTACATGTTTAGTATTTTTTATAGGACATGCCTGAAAATAATAAACTCTTATTTATCAGAGAATGTCCTAATTTATTATATAATACATTTCTGAAAGATAGTTTTGCAAAATACAGAATTATTGGTTGACAATCTTTTTCTTGTGGTTCTATGTCATCCTACTGCCTTCTGGTCTTCATTGTTTCTGATCAGAGATCAGCTATTAATCTTATGGGATTCCTGCGTACATGATAATCATACAGTTTTCATGATTTTCTTGTGTTGTTGGCTTTCAGCAATTTGGTTATGATGTTTATATGTATGCATATCTTTGGGTTTATGTTACATGGAGTTAATTGAGCTTCTTGGACATGTAGATTGATGTTGTTCATCAAATTTGAGAAGTTTTGGGCCATTATTTTTCAAATATTCTTCCTATTCTTTATTCTTGATCCTCTACTTTGGGGACCTGCATTGTCTATGTTGGTATGCTTTAAGGTCTTCCACAGATCTCTGAGGTTCTGTTTAATTTTATTTTTTCATTTTTCAGACTGAATAATCTCAAATGACTTATCTTCAAGTCCCTTTTTCCCCTTCCCTCCTTTTCAACTCTGCTATTGAACCCCTCTAATTTTTTATTGCAGTTATTATACTCTCAGCTTTAGAATTCTATTTAATAATATCGTTTTCTTGAGTTTATCTCATGTATTTAGTAAAATTCTGTATTCTTACTTTAGTTATTTAAATACAGTTTTCTTTCATTATTTGGGCATACGTGAAATAGCTGACTTAAAGTCTTTGTCCAGTGGCCTAACATCTGGACTTTTTCAGGGATAGCCTCTATTGACTACTTTATGTGGGCCATACTTTGTTTCTGTTAATTGTTTAGACATTTTAAACTAATGTAATGGCTGAGAGCAGTGGCTCGTGCCTGTAATCCCAGCACTTTGAGAGGCCAAAGCAGGAGGATCGCTTAAGCCCAGGAGTTCGAGACTAGCCTGTGCAGCATAGTGAGACCCTGTCTCTACAAAAATAAAAATAAATAAAATAATGTAATCTGGTAAATCTGAAAATCAGATTCTACCCCCTGCCCAGAATATGTTATTGTTTCTGGTGGTGGTGGTTTATTTCTTTTTCACTACTCCTATAAAGTTTGTATTGTTTCTCATAGCCATCGAAGTCTTTGCTTGGTTAGCTTAGAGGTCAGCTAAGGATTAGACAGAATTCCTTAGGTGTCTGAGACCAATAAGTCATTCTTTGACAAAGGGGTCTGTATGTGTGTTGGGGCATGCATTCAACACTCAGCCAGGCTATTTACAGCTCTGCATTAGCCTTTATTCCCTGCTTGGGCGGTCTCACTCAAGGTTAGACTGTGGTGAGAGTTTAGGGCTTTCTCAGGTCTTTTGTGAACCCTACATTTTTCCCAGGAATATATTTTCAAAGCTTCCTATGGATCATCTCATTTCCCAGGTTTTACTTTTAAGTTTTTTTAGTTATCTTTTTTTTGCTCCAGTTGTTAGCTACACCTCAGTGACAGTATTCAACAGTTGCCTATGATTATTTGATAAATGTCTCTGTGGAAAAGGTGGTTCACACTAGATGAACTCCAAGTTAGATAAAGATAACCTTACTAGAGGGATCTTCCAGGAAACTACCAAACAGGTCAAGTAACGTGAGTTCTCTGTGAATGGGACTTTAGAGTATATCCAGCCAATCTGGCCTCCTCTAGTGGCAGCATGGCTGCTGCTTTTCATAATAAATGTGGGCTGTTTTGATTTGAAGGCTACCATAGAGCTGTGGGGAAAGTTAAAATACCACAGAGCTCACTGGTCTCACTGAAATCCTGTCTTTTTTTTTTCCCTTGAATAAATTCCCCCTATATTGCTGCAAGCTTTTTGCTAATTTCCAGATCTGAAAAAGCTGATTCTGACAGTATTTATCAGTACTTTTATTGCTTTTATGGAGGAGAAAATTTTCAGATATCCTTATTCTGCCATTATTGCTGACATATATAAAGGGATCATTTCTAATTGTAATATTCCTTTTGCATTTATTAGCTGGAATACTTTACAGGACTTTTCTTCATCAACTCTTTAGTTACCACTTAATATTAGTTGGTAAGAATGACAGAATAAATGCATGGCAAGAATCTTTACTTGTCAAATTTCAGAGATTTTGATGGGAAATTATATTTAGAGATCACAATCAGTGTCTAGATGTGCTCCCTGCTATGGAGATGTCATTACTTTTAGGCTTTTTTAATGGGCAAATACATGAAGTAGTTATTTTTTAGAAAGAAAATCTGAGATTAACTCAAATCATTAATTCATACTGTTCATAGTTAAGATGACAGAGTATTATTATCTTTTGTTTTGCTTCTCTTGTACACTGAAATTCTTGGTTGTTGATATTACCAATTATTTCTTTCTGTCACAATATACATACAGTAATTTAAAAATAATTTACAGTGCTACCTGAATATTTTTTCTTTGTAAGTTGTTTTATCTTTCTTTTTCTTTGCTTACTTATGTTTGTTTATTGTCATTAGGATCTATCAAACTAGGGCCATACAGCTGTAATACTGTATTTTAGCCAAAAACTAGGAAGCACTCAAATGCCCATCAATGGTAGAAAAACTAGTCACATTTTTATAAGATGGAATATGGTACTCAATGAAAATGAATAAAGTACAACTACATGCAGTGATTTGGATGGATATCCCAAACATAATGGAGAAAGACAGACACAAATCACTTATATTATATAATTCCATACACCTATGTATATATCAAGTATAAAAGTAGGCAAAACAAGCCATCGATAGTGGCACGCACCTATGGTCCCAGCTATTTGGGAGGCTGAGGCGGGAAGATCACTTGAGCCTAGACTTTCAGGTTCAACCAGTGCAACGTAGCAAGACCCCATCTATAAAAAAGAAAGCAATATTAACATAAGAATAGGCAGAACTACTATATTCTTAGAGAAGTTACTGTTAGGAAGACAGACAGTGACTGAGAGGCAAAATGAGGGGAAATTCCAGGGGATAGTAAATATTTTGTTTCTTAGTGTGGGTTCTACTTACCTGGGTATGTTGCATTTGTAAACTGTAAAATTATGTGCACTTTTCTGTATGTGTATTATATTGCAATAAAATTGTTTTAAAGTCAATTGGAATAGTTCTGTGTGTGGTTATGCCACGGCTTAATACAGAGTTAGATTAGGCTTCTTTTCAAACTCATTTTGCATATAGACACCCAGAATATCAGCTGCACGGCCTGTATAATGCTATCCATAGCAATGAATTTGGTCTTTTGATTTCTCAGGAGAACCTGCGCCTGTCAGGGGCTGGATCCAGAAACCTGTGGTGCCTCCTTCTCTTTTGGTTGTTCATGGAGCATGTACTACAATGGATGTAAGTTTGCCAGAAGCAAGATCCCAAGGAAGTTTAAGCTGCTTGGGGATGACCCAAAAGAGGTTTGTTTACTTCCTGACGTATAATCACTTTATTTTTCATGGAGAATTCATTAGCATAGATGGAGTGAACAATATGACATATCTTGGTAAGCTCTTATTAATCAAAGTTTTTCCCAAACTGTAGATACACACACACTATTTTTTAAGTTGGCATAATAATCATATTATGCCAAAATAATAAAATTTGAGTAACAAAAACTTCCTCGTTGGTCTTTTATGTTAACTCCAAAGTTTTAAAGGGGTGTCACTTCATTGTTAAAACTAAATGAGAATTGGTGGTTTTTTTCATATTTTGACTTTGAATTATGGAAGTTACATAAGTACTACATTCAGAAAAGACCATTTTTAGTCACATTTATATGCCATGAGATTCAAATAATTTAAAGTCACTGTAATGAATGCATTTAAGTAACTAAAACATATTTAGATTTTAATGTAACTCTAATGGAAATAAATGGACATTGATTTCTCACCAAAGTCATTGGTTTTTGTCTTGTCTCTAGAATACCTATTTCTTAAAATATAATTTGCAAATTGATAAATTTAACAACTTTTGGGTGAGCATGTAGTCTAGAGTATAGATACTCCTTGACTTATGAGGAGACTACATCCCCATAAATCCATTGTAAATTGAAAATCCATTTAATACCCCAATAAACCCACCCTAAAGTAAAAAAAAAAAAAAAAGCCATTATAGGTCAGGGACTGTCTCTGTACTAATTGAATGATTAGAAAACCTCAGTATACTTAGCATTTAGATATGACCACATTTTCAGTCATTCTATACACTTACAATTATCTTTTGAATTTTGAATACAATTCAAATATTTCCATACTATAGATATAACATTGATGAGTCCCTTTAAATGAAGAATTTGTTAACTTTATTAAGCTTTCATTTACTATTATAGTCACAATTAATAAAGCAAGTGCAAAAACTCCTGAAATCACAAAGTTTTTTTAAAGGATGTTTTCAGTAATTAAACATTACTTAAATGTGTGAGACATCATTTCATAAGACAAGAACATGAATATTAATAACAATGAAAAGTACTGATTTTGCATGCTGCCATGTTACTTTTCTACAGATAACCTTTTTTTTTGCCACTATTTTATCAATTAATAAATGTTTATCACTTTCACAAGGTTTCATGTAAACCAAATCCAGAGGATCCCAAGTAACTTACTGCCTCTGTTAGGTGGGAGAGCCCTGTTCAGAAACCTCCTCACCTTCTAAAATTTACATATCTGCTAGGTGGTTATGTCTCCCAACTTTTTTTTTTTAGAGAAATATCAATCTGAAATGAAGACGTTAAGTATAAATGGAGCAGCTAAACATGATCACCTACCATTCTTTAACAGCATATTACTTGGAAAATCTGTTCATGAGCAGGGCAGGTGGGAGTGTAACTGAGCATTTCCCCTTTCGAGTAAATTTTGCAGTTTTTCATGTATCCTGCATTCTAGTTCTGAAGTATTTTATCCATATTTGAAGTATCCAGTAAATTTTAGTTGCTCTGTGGAGAGATCATTTCATTTTTTTTTTTTTTTTTTTTGAGACGGAGTCTTGCTCTGTCGCCCAGGCTGGAGTGCAGTGGCCGGATCTCAGCTCACTGCAAGCTCCGCCTCCCAGGTTCACGCCATTCTCCTGCCTCAGCCTCCCTAGTAGGTGGGACTACAGGCACCCGCCACCATGCCCGGCTAGTTTTTTGTATTTTTTAGTAGAGACGGGGTTTCACCGTGTTAGCCAAGATGGTCTCGATCTCCTGACCTCATGATCCGCCCATCTCGGCCTCCCAAAGTGCTGGGATTACAGGCTTGAGCCACCGTGCCCGGCCTTCCAAATTTTTTAAATACTATCTTTATAAACATAAAATGTAAAGAGTAGAAAGAGAAAAATTAAGCTAAATAAGTTCTTTTAATAATTCATCTTCCTTGGTAGCTAAAACATGTGACCTCTTTAAGACCATACGGCTTCATTCCCGTAACCCTACTCCTAGCACAGGCTTGTATTTATAAAATGAAAAATATCCACATGCAAGTAGAAAATCAATCTTATGAAAAAAACAAATAGCTAGATATTTACTAGCACATATAAAATTAAATGATAGTCATGTTTTAAAGACGCTTTATTTAGTAATAAAGGCACTGTATATTGTGTTTTGGATTCAAAATGTAAGGGGAATAATCTAACTGATAGCCTCTTTTACATATAGAGAAAATGGACTTAGAATTTAATATGTAGAATTATTCACTTTATACAGGAAGAGAAACTGGAGTCTCATTTGCAAAACCTGTCCACTCTTATGGCACCAACATATAAGAAACTCGCACCTGATGCATATAATAATCAGGTAAGTTTAAATAATCATTGGCAGTGATTGTAACAATTTGCTTGTTACTAATGACCTACGTATGTCCAAAAATAGTTTTGAAAAAATGATTTTTAAATATTATTCTAACTTTTCCTCTTAATTGTTGAAACCACTGTAGTGTTCAGTTTTGAGTATATGAAAATTATACCATACAAAAGTACATTTCTTTTGTCTTTTAGCTGTTAAGACATGAGCTTTTAAGAGTCACAGGCTGTTCTATCTACTAATCTTGTTCTCATATGAATAATTTTGTTTCTGTAAACAGACGGTGGAGATTACATCAAAATTATGTGGCCCAAGCTATAGGTTCTAACCACCTATTTTTACTGCATGTCTATAAGTATAAATGAGTATTCATAAGAATTATAGATTTACAAATGCTCATGTAAAGCTATGCATATTCTAACATTATAAGTACATATACTTGTGTCCAGATGTGTCAGATTTTGCCAGATCTTCCTTTTTTGTTTGACCTTGACTTCATATACCAAGCAAAAATTTTTTTTTTCTATTTTATGTGTGTATTCTAAGCTATAGCTAGTTAAGACAGGTAGATGATTTGGTCAGAAATTGCCCATGATGAAGGCAAAAAACTAAAATCTTCACTGTTTCAGTAACACCAACAACAAAAGCATTAAGTGAAAGTCTGTTACAAACCAAACATTGTGTTTAGTCACTGGGAACATAAAGGTGAGCAGTGCCATCTCTGTCTGTCTTTAAGAATTCTGTCTTTGCCAGGCATGGTGGCTCACACCTTTAATCCCAACACTTTGGGAGGCAGAGGCAGGTGGATCACCTGAGGTCAGGAGTTCTAGACCAGCCTGACTAACATGGAGAAACCCCGTCTCTACTAGAAATACAAAATTAGCTGGACATGGTGGCAGGCACCTGTAATCCCAGCTACTCGGGAGGCTGAGGCAGGAGAATAGCTTGAACCTGGGAGGTAGAGATTGCAGTGAGCCGAAATCGCACCATTGCACTCCAGCCTGGGCAATAAGAGTAAAACTCCATCTCAAAAAAATAGAATTCCATCTTTAACTGGGTGCAGTGGCTTATACCTGTAATCTCAGCTACCCAGGAGACCAGGAGTCTGAGGCTGCAGCGAGCCATGATTGCATCACTGTGCTCCATCCTGGGTGACAAAGAAGACCCAGATTCTAAAAAAAAAAAAAACAAAAACCAAAAGAATTCCTTCTTTAGTGGAGACAGAGACATATAAAATAGCAGTTTTAGAATTACACAATTCCAACTGGAATAGAACTGTGTGCACATTTCTAAAAAAATTTAAAAAAAAACACCTAAAAGTAGACTAGATGTAATGTCACAAGTGGCCTTAGATGCTAAATAAAGATCTTTGAACTTTATTCTGTAGGTAACCATTGGGCTGTTTCAAGTGCGTGTTGGGAATGGAGGGGTAAAGTGATGTAATTTATATTTTGAAAAATTTACTTAAAAGCCAAGTAAGGGAAATATAACTTAAATCTATGTAAGATTAGAGAGAGAAGAAAGCTATTGCAATCATTGGGTAAGAGATTTTAAGGACCCAAAGAAATGGCAGGAGTTATAGCAAAAAGGAATTAAGTATGTACATGAACTAAGGTGGAGCTTAGAGAACTTGGTGACTAATTAGATGTGTGGATGGGAAGAGAATTTGGAGATCCAACAAATTTCCAGTTTGGACAGGTAGTTCTATTAACTAGTATCAGAAATCGGTAAGAAATAGTAAGTTCTGGGATGGGGAGAAGATATAAAAATTTTGTACATGCTAGGCTTGACATGCTTCTAAGTTAATTAGATGGAGAATCAGGAGAAAAATTCAGGCTAGCACTGTAGATTTGAGAGTTGGAAGAATGCTGGCAGGACTTAAAGTTGAATACATAGGAATGAAAGGAGGTTTTCAAAGTAGAGATTATAAAGAGGAGAAAGGGCTGATGATGGGATTCTGGAGCCATCAATCATTTTAGGCATGAGTGGAGGAAGAGAAGCTAATGAAGTAAGCACTGGGGGAGGGAGTAGAAGAAATGGAGTAGGAAAAGTGAAAGAGGGAGATGGATGGATGGAGGAAAGCTGGAGGTGATGAGAAGATACCCAGAGCAGAGTATACAGGAGCAATAGGTATGGGGCTCTGGGATGTGTGCTCTGTCATTTTTGTGGGATTAGATTAGTTTACACAGCAGACATGGGCAAGGGACTAATCATTCCTAAAATGATTTAGCTACTCCTCTTTTCCACTGTGGACTTTTAACAGTCCTCAACAAACTTTTTGTTGTTGTTGTTGTTGTTGTTGTTGTTGTTGGTTGGAACAATAGAGGCAAATTAAACGATGGTCTAATTGTAAGTTATTTTATGTCATAAATAACGTTTTTAGAAATGTGTATGAATATCTATGAAAAGTATTTTAAACACTATTAATAGTTGGATTAACACTGTTATTTTGTTTAGCTAGTATCACAAAGTATAAGGAGTGCTTTGATACTGTTGTAAAAGTTTAATTCTCAGCAAGAACTTCTGAAATAAATCAAGCTATAAAAATAAGGAAGTGAATGAGTCTATGTTGCTAGATTTAAAGTTGGGCCATTTTCTATTAAATTAATTTTTAATAGGTGCTATTAATCAAATGCCTTTACTTGAGGAAAGAGGCAGAATAACAAAGCATTGATGTTCTTTTTGCTCCCTTGATTCTTATTATGGACTGTCTCATACATGAAACTATTTTATACATTTCCTGAAACTTAAGTACCCAAAATAAGAAGCCATCAAAAATTTTCAAGTTATAACAAGATGAGTAGATGTAATTCCCAATACGTGTTTTAATATTTATATATGAAATAATGTGTTGATGTAATATGTAGATAAATTAAGTCAATTAATAGTTGTAAATGGATGAGGTGCTTCTGAATGGATAAAATATTTTGATATTGCATGGTAGGTACTATTGGTAATGTTCATCCATGTATGTTAATATGTTTTAGAGATCAAAATGATAGCCATGTGATGTTTCCACACAGTACATGGGAAGACCATTTGATGTTATAGATGCTGTCATAAAACCTACTATTTGATCTTTACCTCCTTTCCCCAGCTGAATGTATTACCTCTATTTCTCACATCTGAATATTCTTCCTTGCTTTATTCCTTGATTTCATAAAGTCTTATTGCTAAAGCTTAGTTGACTCTCCACAGCATCTCTTCTGTCAGTCCCATGGAATTAACCTCCAGTTTTCTCCACTTAAATGTCCTTTCTTCATGTCTATCCAGTAGACATATATTTGGCTCTGTCTTTTCTATACCTGTCTTACAATTTAACAGTAGATTTGAAATAGCAGGTTTGAATCTCAAAATCATGTGCTATTCATCATACATGAAGATGACATTTTAGACAAATGCTTCTAAGAGAGCTTTCTATGAAGATGGAAATATTCTCTATTTACGCTGTTCAGTATAATAGGCAGTAGCCACATATGATTATTATTTAACAGTTGATATATGACTAGTATAATTGAGTTTAAATTAATTTAAAAATTAACAAAAACAGCCATATGTGGATAATGGTTACCATACTCAACAGCACAACCTTAGACCATGAGGAAGACATGCATTTAGAGTTGTCTTCCAAACATTTAGATGGATTTCCAGTAATTCATTCACAAAACCCTGCATGGTATTTTTTAGGAGATGGCATAAGTCTAATTTCCAGCTGATTGTATATCTGTTTTTGTTCAAGGAACAGAATAAAGCTAACCAGACCACAGCATGAACTGAACAGCCACAAACCACACATCTATGTTAAAGAGTAGTTGGTACCTTCACTTTCCTTTGGCCAAAGTTTTATGAGGTTAAATAGACAAATACATATATGTACAAATACATATATGAATCCAACAGTAAATAATATGAAGCCACCACAAACTTTTATCATAATGCAAGTTCATCTTCTAGCCATGATGGAGTAACAGAGACTAGATATGCCTTTACACATTTAAGAAAAAAATGACAAAATATATGAAACAATGGTTTTTAGACATAGAATAAGAAGTTTAAGAGACCAGTGGCACCAGAGAGAAAGGAAATAAAAAGGTGAACCTATAATTACCCCAGTTTACTTCCTGAAGAGAGTATTAGGCTTCAGAGTAGGCAGTAGGAACCCAAACACACCCCAGCATTATCTCTGTATTAAGGAGACGAAGTTCAAAGTTTGGAGAGGCCAAGGTGACGAGAGTTCACAATTCAGAATACCAGAGAGGAGAGAGTGTTATTGAGAAGAGTTCCAGAGACCTGCTGAGGGTTCTAATCCAGTCTTCAGCTGAGTATTGAACAGCACATGCATGTGAAAAAACTTCCAAGGCTAGGTAGGGAAAGAACCATCAGAGGAAGCAGGCAGAATAATCCCTTGATCTCACACAGGACCTAGAATAGTTCTTGATCAAACCAGCCAGCCAGAGAAGACTTCATAATACTATTCATAATTGTATTGCCTTGGTAATAGAAGTAAATTTGACTGTTCTGACCTCATCTAAAAATGCTTAAAATCAAAACATAGAAGGACCAAACTGATTGTAAATAATTTAACTGCATTCCAGTACAAAAATTTTTAAAAAATCTATCAACAAGGTAAAATTTATAGTGTAGTATTACATCAAAAAATACAAGACATACAAAGAAAAAAGAAAATATAACCTTTACTGGGGAGCAGGGAGAAATCAATCAATAAAAATAGTCCCAGAACTGACATATGTGATATAATATATAGATAAGTTCATTAAAATGGCTATCATATTTCATATGCTAAAATGCTAGAGGAAAGCATGAGAGTGATAAGGCAAGATTGGAAGATATTAAAATACCCTACAATGACCTTCTAGAAGTGAAAAATATATATCTAGATTAAAAATACACTAGGTGGAATTAACATATTAAGGAACTTGAAGACATAGTAATAGAAATATTTCGCTATAAAGAAAAACAAAACTGAAAAAATGAATATGTGAAAGACCTATTAGCCAATATTGTTACACTAATATATGTGTAATTGGGGTACCAGAAGGAGGTGGGAGACAGAAAAATATTTAAAGAAACAATGGCCAAATTTTTTTCAAATTTGTTCAAAACTGTGAACCCATGGATCTCAGCAGCTCAGCAAACCCCAGATTTAAAAACAAAGACATAAAAAAAGACTATCAAAAATTGATAATCAACTTGCTTACAATCTGTGATAAAGAGAAAATCAGAAAGGCAAATGGAGAAAAAAGGACATGTTATACTTGGTGGGAAAAAATAAGACAGGAGACTTCATTCAGAAAAAGGCAAGAGAGAAGATGTAGGAGAAACACCTTTAACATACTAAAAGAAAAAAGACTATCAACCCAGAAATATATAACCAATGAAAACAGCTCTCAAAAAAGACAGCAAAATAAAGAATATTTTTTCAGACATATAAAAGCTGAAAGAATTCACCACCAGCAAACTAGCACTTTAAAAGTGTTAAAACAAAATCCTTCAGGAAGAAAGAACGTGATACCACATAGAAATCTAGATCAACATAATGAAATGAAAAGTATCAAAAATAGTAAACATGGTTAAAAGACTTTTTAAAAAATGGTAACTTGCTATCTTAAAAATATATTAATGTATTATGAGGTTTATAACATGTAGACGTAGCACAGAGGCTGAGGAATTGAAAGTATATTATTGTAAAGTACTTATACTATATATGGACCGAGTATATTACTTGGCTGTAAACTGTGAGAAGTTAAAGTACTCTGTATACCTTAAACCACTAAAAAAAAAAAAAAAAAAAAAGTATATAGCTAATCAACCAGTTAACACAGAAAAATGAAATCAATCCAGAAATGTTTTTAAACATATATAGGACCCAAAAAGATAAATATAAAAATAAATAGCAAGATGGTTTATATAAACCCAACTATATCAACAACCACATTAAATGCAAATGGTTTTAACATCCCCACTTATAAGACAGAGCTTGTGATACTGAAAAAACAAAAACCAAGAAAACCACTTTAAATATAAAGATACAAATAAATTAAAAAGATATTTTTAACACAAAAAATGATGTTAAAAAGACATAACAGGAAAAAATATGATTATTGCAGTAGGTGCAGAGAAATCACTTGATAATATTCAACATTCATAAAAGGAAACTTTCTCAACCTATTTAATACATAAATGAAAAGCCAAAAGCTAACATTATACTTAGTGGTGAAATACTAATACTTTACCCCTAAGGTAAAGAACAAAACAACAATGTCCATTTTTAACCAACCACTTCTATTCAACATCAAACTGTAAATTTTAGAAAGTACAATAAAGTAAAAAAGCAATCAAGATTGTGTAGGAAAAAATAAAACTGTAGTTTTTGCAGATGACATGTTTATCTACAGAAGAAGTCTCAAAAAACTACCAGAAAATGAAATTAATATATGAATTTAGCAAAGTTGTAAAATACAAAATTCAAATGTATTTTTATATACTAGCAATAAATAAAACAAAATAAACGATTAAAATAGCATCAAAACTATAAAATTCTTAGACATAAATTTGACAAAAATGTATAAGATAATATACTGGAAACTAAAACATTGCTGAGATAAATTATGGAAAACATCAGTAACTGGAGAGATACACTATGTTCATGGATCAAAAGACTTAAGATGTCAGTTCTACTCCAAACTAATCAATATGTTCAATACATGTTTCAAAACCCCAGCAGGTTTTTTGAAAGAATTGGACAAGATGACTCTAAAATATATATACTTGGAAATGCAAAGGACTTGGAATAGTCAAACAATATTTTAAAAGAAGAGCGGAATTTGAGACTATATATTGCATGGTTTTCAGATTTACTAAAATCTATACTTGCTACTGTCTGTCAAGACAGTTTGATATTGCCCCGGTGCAGTGGCTCACGCCTGTAATTCCAGCACTTTCGAAGGCTGAGGCGGTTGGATCACTTGAGGCCAGGAGTTTGAGACCAGCCTGGCCAAAATGGCAAAATCCCATCTCTAGTAAAAATACAAAAAATTAGCAGGGCATGGTGGTGTGTGCTTATAGTACCAGCTGCTTGGGAGGTTGAGGCCTGAGAATTGCTTGAATCCTGGAGGCGGAGGTTGCAGTGAGCCCAGATCATGCCACTGCACTCCAGCCTGGGTGACAGAGTAAGACTCTGTCTCAATAAATAAATAAATAAAATTTTAAAAAGTTTGATATTGACATACCTACATACACACCATCATACACAAGTGGATCAATTGAGAATCCTTAAGTAGACCCAACATATATGGTCAATTGATTTTTAACAAAGATGATTCAGTTGGGAAGGGAAAAGCATTTTATCTAGTGGTATCTGAACAGTTGGAAAGCCATAAAGGAAAAATGATCATCTTGACCCTTAATTTCACACCATTTGTAAAAATTAAGTCCAAAAAAATCCATTTATATGAAATTCTAGAAAATGTAAATCTGTAGTGATAGATTAGTAGTTGTCTGGGAACAAAGCAGGAAGCATGAATTGCACAGGGGCATGATAAAATTTTTAAGAGTGATGAATATGTACTTTATTTTGGTTGTGACAAATATAAAAACTCAAATAGCACACTTTAAATATATGCTATTTAGTGTATGTCAATTATGGCCTCAATAATACTGTAAAATAAAAACTTTACCATGTCAAGATATTTGCTCTGTTTTGTGTCATTCCATTTTGTTTCTGGATATAAAGTTCAAAACATTTTTTAAAGTTCTAAATGGTCTAAATACTAGTGAGTTTTTGGTCTAAGGGTAAAACTAACTACTTTCCCATTCACTCACACTTTTATTTTTCAGATTGAATATGAACACAGAGCACCAGAGTGCCGTCTGGGTCTGAAGGAAGGCCGTCCATTCTCAGGGGTCACTGCATGTTTGGATTTCTGTGCTCATGCCCATAGAGACTTGCACAACATGCAGAATGGCAGCACATTGGTAAGTGGGGCTGAGGACAGCTTAGCAGCTGTATGAGTCTGTTCTCACACTGCTAATAAACACATGCACGAGACTGGGTAATTTATAAAGTAAAGAGATTTAATTGACTCACAGTTCCACATGGCTGTGGAGGCCTCACAATCATAGCTGAAGGCAAATGAGGAGCAAAGTCATGCCTTACATGGCGGCAAGCAAGAGAACATGTGCAGGGGAACTCGCCTTTATAAAATCATCAGATCTTGTGAGACTGACTCTCACGAGAACAGCATGGGAAAGACCCACCCCCATAATTCAATTACTTCCCACCGGGTCCTTCCCAAAACATGGGAACTTTGGGAGCTACAAATCAAGATGAGATTTAGGTGGGGACAAAGTCAGACCATATCAGCAGCATCTCATGTCGAGGAGCAGAACACTGGAATTTAGTAGCATTTGGTTAGAATATGTTGTCTGCAGGTTTCACTGGACAACAATATTTTCATGAATGTATTCCTGTTGCAAAGTGACCTGCTTTGGCATAACTAATACTCTCATGATACGTTGGCACATTGATGTCCTGTCAATTGTGTTGACAAGCATGTGAGAATCATGGAAATCCTTGGTGTTAATCTAAACCAGTGACTATGCATGCCAGTTACAGTTAACTGCCAGGAAAATCTCAAAATTCAGTGCCAGTTACCTGGTAGATTATAATCAGTTAAACAAAACACCATAAACAAGCCAAGGTACCCATTCACCTTACAGAGAGAGAAGCATCAATGAGAAACACATCATCATTGTCCCAGTAACTATGGTAACCTACTGTAAAGGATTCACAGTGCAAAAGAGCCTGACTACATATTACAGTGGGTAAAATGGATTTTTATATTTAAATTATATTTATATTTATATAGTTATATACATGTTTATATATAAATCATATAATTATATATAAATTATATAATTAAGTATATATATTTATATTAAAATTATATATAAATTATATAATATATAATTTATATATAATATATAGAGAACATACACCAACATATTTGTAGAGATAAAGAACAAAATGTTCTGTTGAAAAACTTATAAATCAGTCAACCTAATGAATCAACATGGATGTAGGTATAGTTGAGGAAGATGGCCAGTGAGAATATGGAAATAGGTATCAGGAATTAAAGTCATATTCTAGGGCAGAAAAGCATTCAGGGAGGTATTAGATGATAGCTGAAGTAATTTGAAGAAGCTGGTATGAAGTTTTTGTTGAGAAGCAGAGAAGGTATTCATTTAATCGTCTAGATCAGAGATTGGAGAACTCTCCTCTATAAAGGGCAAGATAATAAATATTTTAGGCATTGCAGGCCACATAGGATTTCTGTCACATTGTTTGGTGGTTTTGTTTTTTTAAAACCTTGAAAATGTGAAAACCATTCTTAGTTTAGTGGCCATACAAACACAAGCTGTGAGGCACATTAGCCATAGGTTCTGGTTTGCTAACTTCTGATCCAGGAGAACAAACACAAGGTCTACCAACCACCCCAACATCTAAAATCATCACTAATCATGTACTCAGCACCTGCTCATTATTAGGAGGCTATGCTAGTTTCTGAAAAGCAGAAGTAGTAAATGATAACTGGAGCTATAGTGCATCCTAATATAACCATGTTTCATTCCAGCAAGGTGACAGAGAGTAAGATGAAGAGAAGGATGTTTAGAATCAAGAAGAATTTGCCTCTGATAGAGCATGGGTTCTGTGAAGTGAAATGGAAAGGAGCACTAGATAAGAACTGAATAGTGTTAAATATGTATGGGAAAAGTAACAAGGTGCTCAGAGACATGACTTTGAAGACTTTTCTGGGCAGGAAGTGACAGAGTCATTAATACCATCTCATGTTAAAGTTATTTCTGAAGTCAGTCCATTATGATCACATTTCTAAAGTCAGTCCATTATGATCACATTTCTCTCAAGAATGTCTTCTGATTTTATATTAGATCACATTGTTTCCATTGATCAAAAACACTAAATACTAAAAAGCTAGTGTTTTTAAAACCACAAATAATCTTTTACCAAAGCTAATGTAATTGTGGTAACCAAAGAAAAAAGTACCATTTAATTATCAAAGCAACAGAGTTAGCTTTCCTCCCTCCACCCCATACCCTTTTCAGAGTACCCACTTATATGTGGTCATATTTCAGAAAAGAAATAAAGAGAAAGGTTTGACAGAGTACAAAGGAGGATGATAGTGAAAATAGTATGAGGTTGCATAGTACCTATATCAACCAAATCTTTACCTTTTCATTTTTTATATTTTTACTTCCGTTATCTTATGGAAATTTCTTAAACATAAAGAGTTAGGTGTCAGGTATGTGGAAAGACATTAAATTAGTGTTCAGAAGTATGAGATGAGGCAAATGTGATACTACCAAAAACAGAGGAAGTCATTTCATAGAAAAAAACTTTTCACCTCTTTTTGAAGAGGCTTCACATCTAGCACATCTATTTTTGAAGTGTGAAAAGCAAGAGAGTTCTTCATTTTGGGGGAGTGTTGCTTCTTCCCATAGACAGAAACCTATGTGAAGAACAAGGGTCACCACAGGTAACCTGTTCCTGATAGACTCAGAGAAAGGATGGGTGGGCAATGTCAATTCCTCTTATCTCCCTGTGCCATTTTGATACTATTTTCATTAATAACAGGTAGAATGGTTTTATGGTAATATACATGTCACTGATCTGGATCAACTAGGCCACCAACACAAATCTGGATACTGAGAGGAGAAAGATACACACACACACACACATTTTCTTTGGGACCTGTAGCTGAGGCTGTCACGTCTTACTTCCCTACCAGGTATGCACTCTCACTAGAGAAGACAATCGAGAATTTGGAGGAAAACCTGAGGATGAACAGCTTCACGTTCTGCCTTTATACAAAGTCTCTGATGTGGATGAGTTTGGGAGTGTGGAAGCTCAGGAGGAGAAAAAGCGGAGTGGTGCCATTCAGGTATTGAGTTCTTTTCGGCGGAAAGTCAGGATGTTAGCAGAGCCGGTCAAGACTTGCCGACAAAGGAAACTAGAAGCCAAGAAAGCTGCAGCTGAAAAGCTTTCCTCCCTGGAGAACAGCTCTAAAAATGAAAAGGAAAAGTCAACCCCATCACGTGCAAAACAAACTGAAAATGCAAGCCAGGCTAAACAGTTGGCAGGTAAATTGAATGTAAAGCATTTGTAGATAAATGTGTTGTGTGGTATATTAAAAATGAACATTATTTTGGTTTTGCCCCCATCAACTTGTAAGTTCTTGGGTACATATGCAGGATGTGCAGGTTTATTATATAAGTAAACATGTGCCATGGTGATTTGCTGCACAGATCAACCCATTACCTAGGTATTAAGCCCAGCATCTTCCTGATGCATCCCTACCAACAGGCCCCAGTGTGTGTTGTCCCCACCCCCCTACTATGTGTCCATGTGCTCTCATTGTAAAATGAACATTGTTAATTTTGGAAAGTTAACATCAGTCATGGTCTTAGTTCTGTGCCAGAATCTTCTCTAAAGTAGCAAGGGCCAGGCTTTGTTCTCAGAGGTGGTAATAAGATACTGTACCATCAACATGGAAAACATGGAAAAGTTTGGATTTTATTCTATAATAAACAGCAACATTTTTTAACAGGTAAGTGATATGATGAAATTCATTGTAATTTGGCAGTAGGCCAAATTAGTAGAGGAGCTAATAGTCTGGAGACAGACACAGTAAACCAGGACTGAGGTAACAAGACCTTGAATTTTGTTAGTTAGTAGCAAAGATCTAGCAAAATGGTGCAAATGAGCTCTTCAAAATAGGAAAACGAAAATCAATATATTGGTGACAAAACATTGGGATGAAAGAGTAGAAAAATTTAAAGATGACTCCAAAGTTTTAAACCTAAACTTAGCCTGTTTTAGGGTTCTAAAACAGTACTATTTATTGAAGTAAGAAGTTTGAAAATATGATTGAGAGAGAGAGGATAATAAAACCTTTCCTTAGACATTTTGAGTCTGTGGTTTAGGAGGGGTTCTACATGTAGATATCCTATAAAACTTTTACCCATCGAAATAGATTACAGCTGTAGTAATAACAATAGAACATTATTCATGAATACTAAGTTATTTTCTTTCCATAGCCTCTTGCTTTATGTCTGCAGTTTGTAAAAAGAAAAAAAAATCCAAAATTTGGAGATGTTATTGGCCTGGCCATTAACAAAAGCAGACCAGTTTGCTTAGAACTAGCCATCTTTGCTGCTTCGTGATGTCAAATTTCTCTACTGATTCATTTCCAAGCTCAGAGGAACTAATTTCCAAGCTCAGAGGAACTAAGTTAATTAATTTAGAACAATATGCGAAAGATGCTTGATAAGTGTTTATTGATTCATTGACTTCTCTAATACTGTTCATTTAGGTTAGCTGTGAAATATAATCAGTTAGAACCTTGTCTCTGCTCCCTTTTAACTGGCTTCTGCAGGTAATAATCACTTCTATTCCCAGAACTGCCATTGCAGTTTCATCTATTTGTTCTTAACTCGTATGACTTTTTAAAGTGAGGTCAAAACAGAAATATGACTTTTATAAGTTTCATTTACAAAGCTGAAAGTTTCTTTAAAGTGTTATCTACAACTGTGTTAACTTCCTTTCTGGAAAGCCTGCTCATAAAGTAGCATTTGTTGATTATATAAGATGCTTTTTGTGTTTAAATGCGTGTCATTTTTTCACAACATTCCTGAATCTTACATAATAAATATTATTTTAATTATGTAGCAAATTCCATTGCATGCCAGGCAATGAAGAAGTAAAATAAAGCATTGTCCCTCCCATTTAGGAATTTACTTACCAGTGTGGGTGAAGAGAGGGCTAAAAACATACCTATAATACATTGTGAGTATTGCGTTATCAGATCTATCTTTGCAGTTGAGTATTACCAAAAGCACTAGAAGATGAGGTCACAGTGGTCCCTTGAGGAAGGGATGACTACACCAAGGAAGGGTAGGGAGAGAGGGAGGAAAAAGGAGGACACTTCAAGCAGAGGCATGTTCGGAAGTTCCAAAGATCGTGTTGCTCTCAATGGAATGGCTTTGGATGTTTATTACATTTTTTTTTTCCACTAAGTTCTGCATTTTTAATGCCTTAGACGAAAAATTGTGCTGGATAATGAGCAGAACCCTGACTTTGCTCTTACCTTTGCTTAATTGGTGTTGTATATTCCTAGTGGAGTTTCTTACATACATTTAAGTATCCTCACTAGACTTCATAAATAATCATCAACATCAAAGATATCTGTTTCTGTTCTCTCTTACCCTGTCCACAGAACTTTTGCGACTTTCAGGACCAGACATGCAGCAGTCCCAGCAGCCCCAGCCTCTACAGAAGCAGCCACCACAGCCCCAACAGCAGCAGAGACCCCAGCAGCAGCAGCCACATCACCCTCAGACAGAGTCTGTCAACTGTTATTCTGCTTCTGGATCCACCAATCCATACATGAGACGGCCCAATCCAGTTAGTCCTTATCCAAGCTCTTCACACACTTCAGATATCTATGGAAGCACCAGCCCTATGAACTTCTATTCCACCTCATCTCAAGCTGCAGGTTCATATTTGAATTCATCTAATCCCATGAACCCTTACCCTGGGCTTTTGAATCAGAATAACCAATATCCATCATATCAATGCAATGGAAACCTATCAGTGGACAACTGCTCCCCATATCTGGGTTCCTATTCTCCCCAGTCTCAGCCCATGGATCTTTATAGGTATCCAAGCCAAGACCCTCTGTCTAAGCTAAATCTACCACCCATCCATACACTTTACCAGCCAAGGTTTGGAAATAGCCAGAGTTTTACATCTAAATACTTAGGTTATGGAAACCAAAATATGCAGGGAGATGGTTTCAACAGTTGTACCATTAGACCAAATGTACATCATGTAGGGAAATTGCCTCCTTATCCCACTCATGAGATGGATGGCCCCTTCATGGGAGCCACCTCTAGATTACCACCCAATTTGAGCAGTCCAAACATGGACTATAAAAATGGTGAACATCATTCACCTTCTCACATAATCCATAACTACAGTGCAGCTCCGGGCATGTACAACAGCTCTCTTCATGCCCTGCATCTCCAAAACAAGGAAAATGACATGCTTTCCCACACAGCTAATGGGTTATCAAACATGCTTGCAGCTCTTAACCATGATAGAACTGCTTGTGTCCAAGGAGGCTTACACAAATTAAGTGATGCTAATGGTCAGGAAAAGCAGCCATTGGCACTAGTCCAGGGTGTTGCTTCTGGTGCAGAGGACAACGATGAGGTCTGGTCAGACAGCGAGCAGAGCTTTCTGGATCCTGACATTGGGGGAGTGGCCGTGGCTCCAACTCATGGGTCAATTCTCATTGAGTGTGCAAAGCGTGAGCTGCATGCCACAACCCCTTTAAAGAATCCCAATAGGAATCACCCCACCAGGATCTCCCTCGTCTTTTACCAGCATAAGAGCATGAATGAGCCAAAACATGGCTTGGCTCTTTGGGAAGCCAAAATGGCTGAAAAAGCCCGTGAGAAAGAGGAAGAGTGTGAAAAGTATGGCCCAGACTATGTGCCTCAGAAATCCCATGGCAAAAAAGTGAAACGGGAGCCTGCTGAGCCACATGAACCTTCAGAGCCCACTTACCTGCGTTTCATCAAGTCCCTTGCCGAAAGGACCATGTCCGTGACCACAGACTCCACAGTAACTACATCTCCATATGCCTTCACTCGGGTCACAGGGCCTTACAACAGATATATATGATATCACCCCCTTTTGTTGGTTACCTCACTTGAAAAGACCACAACCAACCTGTCAGTAGTATAGTTCTCGTGACATGGGCAGTGGGGAAAGGTCACAGTATTCATGACAAATGTGGTAGGAAAAACCTCAGCTCACCAGCAACAAACGAGGTTATCTTACCACAGCACTTAATTTTCACTGGCTCCCAAGTGGTCACAGATGGCATCTAGGAAAAGACCAAAGCATTCTATGCAAAAAGAAGGTGGGGAAGAAAGTGTTCCACAATTTACATTTTTAAACACTGGTTCTATTATTGGACGAGATATGTAAATGTGATTCCCCCCCCTTACAACTCTACACATCTGTGACCACTTTTAATAATATCAAGTCTGCATAGTCATGGAACACAAATCAAACAAGTACTGTAGTATTACAGTGACAGGAATCTTAAAATACCATCTGGTGCTGAATATATGATGTACTGAAATACTGGAATTATGGCTTTTTGAAATGCAGTTTTTACTGTAATCTTAATATTAACTTTTATTTATCAAAATAGCTACAGGAAGCATAAATGAATAGCAGGAAAACACTGAATTTGTTTGGATGTTCTAAGAAATGGTGCTAAGAAAATGGTGTCTTTAATAGCTGAAAATTTAATGCCTTTATATCATCAAGATGCTGTCAGTGTACTCCAGTGCCCTTGAATAGTAGGGGTACCTTTTCATTCAAGTTTTTATCATAATTACCTATTCTTACACAAGCCTAGTTTTTAAAATGTGGACATTTTAAAGGCCTCTGGATTTTGCTCATCCAGTGAAGTCCTTGTAGGACAATAAAAGTATATATGTACATATATACACAAACATGTATATGTGCACGCACATGTATATGTATAAATATTTGAAATGGTGTTTTAGAAGCACTTTGTCTACCTAAGCTTTGACAACTTGAACAATGCTAAGGTACTGAGACGTTTAAAAAACAAGTTTACTTTCATTTTAGAATGCAAAGTTGATTTTTTTAAGGAAACAAGGAAAGCTTTTAAAATATTTTTGCTTTTAGCCATGCATCTGCTGATGAGCAATTGTGTCCATTTTTAACACAGCCAGTTAAATCCACCATGGGGCTTACTGGATTCAAGGGAATACGTTAGTCCACAAAACATGTTTTCTGGTGCTCATCTCACATGCTATACTGTAAAACAGTTTTATACGAAATTGTATGACAAGTTCATTACTCAAAAATGTACAGTTTTAAGAATTTTCTATTAACTGCAGGTAATAGCCGCATGCTACAGACTCAACAAAG
The DNA here is from genome assembly GCF_009764315.1 of Trachypithecus francoisi. Taxonomy (NCBI): domain Eukaryota; kingdom Metazoa; phylum Chordata; class Mammalia; order Primates; family Cercopithecidae; genus Trachypithecus; species Trachypithecus francoisi. The sequence continues at coordinate 101,728,283 of NW_022681454.1, forward strand.
CTAGTTCACTGAAGCCTATGCTATTTTATGGATCATATACTCTTCAGAGAGCTGAATGGCAGTCTGCCTTTGTGTTGATAATTATGTACATTGTGATGTTGTCATTTCTTAGCTTAAGTGTCCTCTTTAACAAGAGGATTGAGCAGACTGATGCCTGCATAAGATGAATAAACAGGGTTAGTTCCATGTGAATCTGTCAGTTAAAAAGAAACAAAAACAGGCAGCTGGTTTGCTGTGGTGGTTTTAAATCATTAATTTGTATAAAGAAGTGAAAGAGTTGTATAGTAAATTAAATTGTAAACAAAACTTTTTTAACGCAATGCTTTAGTATTTTAGTACTGTAAAAAAAATTATATATATACATATATATATGAGTTTGAAGCAGAATTCACATCATGATGGTGCTACTCAGCCTGCTACAAATATATCATAATGTGAGCTAAGAATTCATTAAATGTTTGAGTGATGTTCCTACTTGTCATATACCTCAACACTAATTTGGCAATAGGATATTGAACTGAGAGTGAAAGCATTGTGTACCATCATTTTTTTCCAAGTCCTTTTTTTTATTATTAAAAAAAAAGCATACCTTTTTTAAATACTTGATTTCTTAGCAAGTATAACTTGAACTTCAACCTTTTTGTTCTAAAAATTCAGGGATATTTCAGCTCATGTTCTCCTTATGCCAACATGTCACCTGTGTTTATGTAAAATTGTTGTAGGTTAATAAATATATTCTTTGTCAGGGATTTAACCCTTTTATTTTGAATCCCTTCTATTTTACTTGTACATGTACTGATGTAACTAAAACTAATTTTGTAAATCTGTTGGCTCTTTTTATTGTAAAGAAAAGCATTTTAAAAGTTTGAGGAATCTTTTGACTGTTTCAAGCAGGTAAAAAACATATTACAATGAAAATAGAATGCACTGAGTTGATAAAGGGAAAAATTGTAAGGCGGGAGTTTGGCAAGTGACTGTTGGCCAGCGACTTTTCACTCTCTAAGTTTTTTTGATCCTATAATCACTGAAGGTACATACTCCATGAGGACTTCCCTCAAACAGGCAAACACCTACAGGCATGGTGTGCAATAGATTGTACAATTACATTTTGGCCTAAATACATTTTTGCTTACTAGTATTTAAAATAATTTATCAGAGGAGGCATTTGGGTTTTATTGGTCAAATCTTTGTAAGCTGGCTTTTGTCTTTTTAAAAAATATATTGAATTTGTGGTTGTATCCAGTTTGCAAACATTTCCAAAAATGTTTGCTTTGCTTACAAACCACGATTTTAATGTTTTTTGTATACCATAATACCTAGCCCCAAACATTTAGTTACTACATGTGCATTTGGTGATTTTGATCAGCCATTCTTAATATTTGATTTCTGTATCACCTACTGTCATTTGTTAAACCGCTGGCCAACAAGAACAGGAAGTATAGTTTGGGGGGTTGGGGAGAGGTGACATAAGGAAGAGAAGAAACTGAGTGGCATATTGTAAATATCAGATCTGTAATTGTAAATATAAAACCTGCCTCAGAATGAATGGAAAGCAGATCTACAATTTGCTAATATAGGAATATCAGGTTGACTATATAGCCATACTTGAAAATGCTTCTGAGTGGTGTCAACTTTACTTGAATGAATTTTTCATCTTGATTGACGCACAGTGATGTACAGTTCACTTCTAAAGCTAGTGGTTAACTTGTGTAGGGAACTTTCGCAGTTTGACACTAAGATAATGAACTTCTGTGTGCATTTTTCTATGCTTTTTTTAAAAACTAGTTTCATTTTCATGAGATGTTTGTTTATAAGATCTGAGGATGGTTATAAATACTGTAAGTATTGTAATGTTATGAATGCAGGTTATTTGAAAGCTGTTTATTATTATATCATTCCTGACAATGCTATGTGAGTGTTTTTAATAAAATTTATATTTATTTAATGCACTCTAAGTGTTGTCTTGCTGAAGTTTTTTTAGTGCTTGAATGACTGCCACCTCAATGAAGAAAAGGGAGTAAAAAATAATTTTTAAAGACATTTTTAAGATAGGTAGTCTTATGTTAAACTGTATCTAAGATAATACCCAAATAATTAAGGCCAAAGTATTTCTCTGGTTAAATGGTGTAGATATTCACTCACTTTTTCTTCCAACTAACTTTTTAGTGTATTCACTTTGCATGTGTAGACAGTATAAAACAGATATAGAGTAAAGCACCTCTAATCTTAGATTAGGAAGTCCCCTCCAGTGTTCTGGGAAGGGTTTCAGTGATAGCAGGTACACTAAAGTTGAATTCATATTGCTTAGATCTAAGGCCAACTCTGTTTTCAGACTCTCATCTTCCACTTCTTGCCTACTCTTCTTACTGGAAGATACTTCTTCCTGTATGTCAGAAGGGCAGAGTGGTAGGCTGGAAGAATGAGGAGAGGTGGCCTGGAAGGTATCAGACAAATACCCTTGTCCTCATCTAGTCCCACTTGGCTTCAAGGAGCTTGAGGCTAAATTATCCTTATCTCTACCCATTCTCTGCCATGTGAATCATCCCATACATAATATCAGTGCACTCCAGCTGAAACACTTACTAGAACCACAAGATGCTAAACAATCGTTGTGGGAATCTTCCAGCCCTCCATCCTTCCCAAATTGGCAGAGAAATCATTTTCATCATGCATGAAGTAAAGGAATTCCCTTTCTCACATTTCTTTCTGTTCAGTCTGGGCCAAATCTGATTCAAATAGTGCAATCCAGGAAATGACTACCATTTAGTAACCTCTGAGCTTATTGACTGGGAGATTCCTCCAGGACTCTGCAAGCCAGGATATTAGGAGAAGCCACAACATCTCTGTTAAAACATAGTGATCTAATGACTTGGCTTTTGTTTTAATTTCAACCCTCTGAGTACATTGTCAACCTTCATTTCACCATACATCATCTGGCTGAACCTTGGGAACCTCCCACTCCACATTTGCGAGTCTCCACTGCCCAGGGCAGGGAGAATTTAAGACTCCACAAGCTCAAAAGCCTTTCCTGCTAGAGCCCCATTCTGCTAGGATCTCTACTAGTGGAGGCTGCTGATGCTAGCACACTATAAATGAAGGTGTGGGAAGGCTTGCTGCTTCTGAGCCTGCAGGTGGACTTGAACAGGGGAAACAGCTGGAAATGACAGATGAGCCAGCATTCACAAAGCTTTGTTTTTAGCCCCTTGCCTCTCCTGGAAAGACATACCAAGGACAAACCTTTTCTTGTAGGCACACACAGCTGCCCTGTCACACAATACTACCCATTTCTTCCTCACTTTTTTTAGTTGGTTTATAGTAAAAATCCTTCCACTACGGGTAATTCTAGCTTATCTTTGAGTCCTGCTTGATTCCACTGCCCAGCACTCATCAGCTGTGTAAGAGCCAGACTTAGTGAGAAAAGTCATTTTTCAACAAGGCACCTAATCCTTAGAGTGTGGAGAATTTTAGATTGATTTTGTTGGTTTAAAGGCCATCTGGAGGCGAGTATCAAAAAAAAAAAAAAAAGGTCTGGGGAAGCATCTTTTCTTCCCTTAATTGATTTGAGGGGCATGCTTGTTTCATGAAGACACTTGCTTATTAAATCACCAAACTTATCAGTAAGGAGTCAGGGACTTTCTCCCTACCACCCCCCAACCCCGTCAATACACTCAAAGTTGTTGAAAGAATGAGAAAGTGTTCACAAAAGATGCTTAGAAGAGAATTAACTCATTTATTTTGGTTTTACTAGGAGAATTGTTTAAAAGAACAAAGATACTTTTGTTCCCGTATATTAGAGGCTACCTGCCTAAATTCTCTCTAACCAGGTAATTTCTCACAAACTTCCTTGGTTTTCCCATCCAACATTCACTCTTTAAAAGAGCCAGTTTCCCTCACCTATATACTCAACAAATACGGTTTTTTTTGGAGGGGCTTCTTTTTATGCTGTTTCAAAAGGAGTTAATGTCCTCAATTTGGCATTTTACTCTCTAATGAATTTTTTTTGGTACAAATGTATGAGGTATGTGAGAAAGTTTGTTACATATATATAATGCATAGTGATCAAGTCAGTGTATTTTAGGGTATCCACACCGAAGTACAACATTTTTCTTAAGCACAGTCACCCTATTCTATTATTTTTTTTTTTTCTGAGATGGAGTCTTACTCTGTCACCTAGGCTGGAGTACAGTGGCACAATCTCAGGTCACTGCAATCTCCACCTCCTGGGTTCAAGTGATTCTCCCACCTCAGCCTCCCGAGTAGCTGGGACTACAGGCGCATGCCACCACACTTGGCTAATTTTTTGTATTTTTAGTAGAGTCAGGGTTTCGCCATATTGGCCAGGCTGGTCTCAAACTTCTGACCTCAGGTGACCCACCCACCTTGGCCTCCCAAAGTACTGGGATTACAGGTGTGCACCACTGCACATGGCCAAATATTGACTTCATTCTATCTTACTATATATTTGTATACTTTAAGCCAGTTCTCTTCATTCTCTCCTCTCCCCGCAATCACCCTTCCCAGTCTCTGTTATGTCTTTCCACTCTCTACCTCCGTGTGATCAAATTTTTTAGCTCCCACATATAACCCACATATAACATGTGATATTTGTCTTGTGCCTGGCTTATTTCACTTAACGACCGCTCAGTGCCATCTACGTTGCTGCAAGTCATAAGATTTCATTCTTTTCTGTGGCTGCTCCATCATATGTATATCACATTTTCTTTATCTATTCAACCACTGGTGGACATACAGGTTATTCCATGTCTTTACTATTGTGAATAGTGCTGCCATAAATATGCAGTGCAGAGATCCCTTTGATGTACTGACGTCTTTCCTTTTAGGTCGTAGGAGGATTGTTGGATTGAATGACAGTTCTATTTTTAGTTTAAGAAATTTCCATACTGTCCTCTATAGTGGCTGTACAATTTACATTCCCACAAACAACGTAAAAAGAGTTCCCTTGGCCGGGCGCGGTGGCTCTTGGCTGTAATCCCAGCACTTTGGGATGCCGAGGCAGGCGGATCACGTGGTCAGGAGATAGAGGCTATCCTGGCTCACACAGTGAAAACCCATCTCTACTAAAATACAAAGCAAAATTAGCCGGGCGTGGTGGCGGGTGCCTGTAGTCCCAGCTATTCGGGAGGCTGAGGCAGGAGAATGGCGTGAACCCAGGAGGCGGAGCTTGCAGTGAGCCGAGATCGCGCCACCGTACTCCAGCCTGGGCGACAGAGTGAGACTCCCTCTCAAAAAAAAAAAAAAAAGAGTTCCCTTTTCTCTGCATCCTTGCCAACAGTATTTGTTTTGTTTTGTTTTAATAATAGCTATTCTGAATGGCAATAAGATAATATCTCATTGTGGATATAAACTTACATTTCTCTGATTACCGATATACATCACTGATTATTACTGATAAGCCTGTTTGCCAAATGGCAAATAATCAGTAATAATCTATATCAGTATAGACTGTGTCATTCTGATTACTGATTATAAACCTGTTTGCCATTTGTACATCTTCTTCTGAGAAATGTCTTTTCACTTACTTTGCCTACTTTTTAAGAAGATTTGTGCCTTTTTCCTGTTGAGTTCCTTCTATATTCTGGATATTAGTCCCCGGTCAGATGAACAGTTTGCAAACATTTTCTGTCATTCAACAAGTTGTTCTCTCACTCTGTTGATTGTTTCCTTTGCTGTGCAGAAGCTTTTTTTTTTGGCTATTTTTGTCTTTGTTGGCTATGCTTTTGAATTCTTAGTCATAAATTCTTTGCCTTGACCAATGTCCAGGAATGTTTTCTCTAGGTTTTCTTTCTATTATTTTCATAGTTTTAGGTCTTACATTTACGTCTTTAATTCATCTTGATTTGATTTTTGTATATGATGAGAAATTGGGTCTAGTTTCATTCTTCTGTATGTGGCTGTACAATTTTCCCAGCACCATTTATTGAAGAAGGTGTCCTTTTTCTACCGTAAGTTCTTGTCAGCTTTGTCAAAGAACAGTTGACTGTAAATGTGCGGCTTTATTGCTGGGTTCTCTATTCTGGTCCACTAGTGTGTGTGTGTGTGGGTGTGTGTATTATACACACGTATTTTTTTTTTTTTTTTACCAGTACCATACTGTTTTGGTTACTTGTAATGCATTTTGAAGTTAGGTAACATGATGCTTCCAGCTTTGTTCTTTTTGCTCAGGATTGCTTTGGCTATTTAGGCTCTTTGGGTTTCATATACATGTTAGGATTTTTCTAATTCTGTAAAAAAATAAATTGGTATTTTGATAGGAATTGTGTTGAATCTATAGATTGCCATGGCCAGTGTGGTCATTTTAATGATATTAATTTTTCCAATCCATGAGCATGGGATGTTTTTCTATTTGTGTTGCCTCCAGTTTCTTTCATCAATGTTTTGTTCTTTTCCTTGTAGAGATCTTTTACCTCCTTGGTTAAATTTATTCCTAGGGTTTTTTTTTTTTTTTTTGGAAGGGGGGTTATCTATTGTAAATGAGATTTCTTTCTCAGCTACATGATTATTAGTGTATAGAAATGCTACTGATTTTTGTGTCCTAGTTTTGTGTCCTGCAACTTTACTGAATTCATTTGTCAGATCTAAGAGTTTTTTTCATGGAGTCTCTAGGTTTGTCTAGATACAAGATCATCCCATCAGCAAAGAAGGACAATTTGACTTCCTCTTTGCCAATTTGGATGCCTTTTCTCTTTCCTGATTGCTCAGGGAACACTTCCAGTATTAAGTTGAAAAAGAGGGTAAAAGTGGTCATTCCTGCCTTATTCCAGCCACTTAGTAAAGGCTTTCAACTTTTGCCAATTGGGTATGATGTTACCTGTGTGTTTGTCATATGTGGCCTTTATTGTTTTGAGGTGTGTTCCTTCTATGTCCAGTTTGAGTTTTCATCATGCATTGTTGAATGTTATCAAATGCTTTTTCTGCATCTATTAAGAAAATCATATGGTTTTTGTCCTTCTTTTGTCGATGTATCGTGTTTTTTGATTTACATATATTGAGCAATCGTTGCATCCCTGAGATAAATCCCACTTGATTGTGATGTATTATCTTTTTGTTGTGCTGTTGGATTTGATTTCCTAGTATTTTGTTGAGGACTTTTGCCATCTATATTCATAAGGGATATTGGCCTGTTTTCTTTTTCCTCATATCCTTGTCTGATTTTTGGCATCAGGGTGATGCTGGCCTTGTTGAAGGAGATAGAATTCTCTCAGCTTTAATTTTTTGGAATAGTTTCAGAAAGATTGGTAGTAGGGATTTTTTGTACATTTGGTAGAATTTGGCTAGGGATCCATTCAGTCCTTAAATGTTAGGAGACTTTTTATTACTAATTCAATTTTACTACTCATTATTGATCTGTTCAGGTTTTCTATTTCTTTTTGATTCAATCTTAGTAAGATGAATGTTTCTAGGAATTTATTCATTTCATTTAGATTTTCCAATTTGTTAGTATATAGTTGTTTGTAATAGTCTCTGATAAACTTTTGTAATTCTGTGGTATCAGTTGTAATGTCTCCTTTTTCATTTGATTGTATTTGGATCTATGCTTCTTGGTTAGTCTACCTGGCAGTTTATCATTTTTGTTTATCTTTTTGAAGAAGCAACTTTTTGTTTCGTTGATCTTTTGTACTTTTCTCAGTCTAGATTTCATTTAGTTCTCTGATTTTTATTATTTCTTTTCTTCTGCTAATTCTGGGTTTGATTTGTTCTTGCTTTTCTAGCTCCTTGAGGTACACTGTGAGATTGTTAATTTGTAATCTTTCTACTCTTTTGATGTAGACATTTACTGATATAAACTTCCCTCTTAGTACTGCTTTTGCTGTATCCCACAAGTTTTGGTATATTATGTTTCCATTTTCATTTGTGTCAAAAAATGTAATTTGCATCTTAATTTCTTCAGAAGCATGTTAATTTTGTAACTACAGCTTTCAAAGTTCTTAAGTATTGATTTCTAGTTGTATCCCATTGTGGTCTAAAAAGATACTTGATATGATTTTGATTTTTTGACATTTGTTGAGACTGATTTGCAGCCTAACATATGATCTATCCTGAAAAATGGTACATTTGCTGATAAAGAATGTATATTCCACAGTTGTTGAATAGAATGTTCTCTAAATGCCTGTTAGGTCCATTTGGTCTGAAATCCAGTTTAAACTCAATGTCTGTTGATTTTCCGTCTAAATGATCCATTTAATGCTGAGAATGGAATGTTGAAGTAACTCAGTATTAACATATTGCAGTCTATCTGTTCCTGTAGATCTAGTATTTTTTAATACTTGCTTTATGAATCTGGGTGATCCAGTGTTGGGTGCATATATATGTAGAATTGTTATATGTTCTGTCACTGAACTAATCCTTTATTTATTGATATATAAAGCTTTATAAAAAATCTGTTCTTGAATACAAATCAAAACCACAATGAGATAACTCACACCAGTTAGAATGGCAATTACTAAAAAGTCAGGAAACAACAGATGCTGGCAAGGCTATGGAGAAATAGGAACGCTTTTACACTGTTGATGGGAGTGTAAATTAGTTCAACCATTGTGGAAGACAGTATGGCGATTCCTCAAGGATCTAGAACCAGAAATACCATTTGTCCCAGCAATCTCATTACTGGTCAAAAAGAATATAATCATTCCGGCCGGGCGCGGTGGCTCAAGCATGTAATCCCAGCACTTTGGGAGGCCGAGACGGGCGGATCACGAAGTCAGGAGATCGAGACCATCCTGGCTAACCTGGTGAAACCCCGTCTCTACTAAAAAATACAAAAAACTAGCCAGGCTAGGTGGCCGGCGCCTGTAGTCCCAGCTACTCGGGAGGCTGAGGCAGGAGAATGACGTAAACCCGGGAGGCAGAGCTTGCAGTGAGCTGAGATCTGGCCGCTGCACTCCAGCCTGGGCGACAGAGCGAGACTCCGTCTCAAAAAAAAAAAATACATATAATCATTCCATTATAAAGACACATGCACACGTATGTTTATTGCAGTACTATTTACAATAGCAAAGAGTTGGAATCAACCCAAATGCCTACCAATGATAGACTGGATAAAGAAAATGTGGCACATATACACCATGGAATACTATGTAGCCATAAAAAATGATGAGTTCATGTCCTTTGTAGGGACATGGATGAAGCTGGAAGCCATCATTCTCAGCAAACTAACACAGGAACAGAAAACCAAACGCCACCTGCTCTCACTCATAAGTGAGAGTTGAACAATGAGAACACATGGACACGGGGAGGGGAACATCACACACCAGGGCCGGTCGGGGGGTAGGGGCAGGGCAAGGAAGAGCATTGACACAAATGCCTAATGCATGTGGGGCTTAATATCTAGGTGACAGGTTGACGGGTGTGGCAGACCACTGTGGCACACGTATACCTATGTGGCAAACCTGCATGTTCTGCACATGTATCACAGAAATTAAAGTAAAATAAAAATTTAAAAAAGAAAAAACTGTTCTTGACTTAGTCTGTTTTATCTGATACATAAGTATAGCTACTCCTGCTCACTTTCAGTTTCATTTTGCATGGAATAACTTTCTATCCCTTTGTTTTTATCTATTTATCTTTATAGGTGAATTTTTTTGTAAGAAGCATATAGTTTGATCACAGTTTTTAAAAAATCCATTCAGCCAGTCTACAACATTTAAGTGGAAAATTTAATCTATTTATGTTAAAGATATTATTGATATGGGAGGTATTGTTCCTATAATATTACTAATTATTTTCTAGTTGTTTTGTGTATTTTTTCATTTCTTTCTTTTTCTCTTATTGTCATTGTGATCCTGGTGGATTTCTGTAGTGGTACCATTTGAGTCCTTTCTCTTCCTCCTTTGTGTGATTTCTTTACCAGTAGGTTTTATACTTTCTTGGGTTTATATCATGGTAAATGTCCTTTTGCTTTTAGGTTTAGGACACCCTTAAGCATTTTTTGTAGAGCTATTCTAGTGGTAAAATATCCCTCAGCATTTGCCTGTCTGGTAAAGACTTTATAAAGGATATTTTGCTAGGTATAGTATTGGCTGGCAGGTTTTTTTTTTCTTTCAGCACTTTGAATATATCATCCTATTCTCTTCTGGCCTGAAAGGTTTTTGTTGAGAAATTCACTGTTACTCTGATGGGATTTCTTTTATAAGTGACTAGTCACTTTTCCCTTGCTGCGTTTAGAACTTGCTGTTTATCTTTGACTTTAGTCTAGCTGTAATGTAATGTAATGTATTTTTGCCTTGTTTGGTCCAGGGATCACTGACCCTCCTGTATCTGAATATCTAAATATCTTGCTAGAACCAGGAGGTTTTCATATATTATCTTGTTCAATAAAGATAATATATGAAATAATAAACACAAACTATAATATGTTTTCTAATATTTTGTTCCTTTTCCCTTGGGGATACTAATAATTAACTATTGGACCACTTTTTTTTTTTTTTTTTTTTTTTTTTGAGGCGGAGTCTCGCTCTGTTGCCCAGACTGGAGTGCAGTGGCCGGATCTCAGCTCACTGCAAGCTCCGCCTCCCAGGTTTACGCCATTCTCCTGCCTCAGCCTCCCGAGTAGCTGGGACTACAGGCGCCCGCCATCTCGCCCGGCTAGTTTTTGTATTTTTAGTAGAGACGGGGTTTCACCGTGTTAGCCAGGATGGTCTCGATCTCCTGACCTCGTGATCCGCCCGTCTCGGCCTCCCAAAGTGCTGGGATTACAGGCTTGAGCCACCGCGCCCGGCCTGGACCACTTTTTGTCCAAAATGTAACTAAGGTTTTGCTCATTCTTTCCTATTTTTTTCTTCATTATTGTCTGGCTAGATTGTTTCAAAAGACCTGTCTTCAAGTCTTAGGATTTTTTTCTTCTGACTAGTCTAGTCTATTGTTGAAACTTTCAAATGCATTTTCTATTTCCTTTAATGAATTATTCTAGAATTTTTTTTTTTTTTTTTTTTTTTTTGGTTGGGGGGTGGTGAAGAGACAGTCTTGCTCTGTCACCCAAGCTGGAGTGTAGTGGCACAATATTGGCTCACTGAAACCCTGCCTCCCGGGTTCAAGCGATTCTCCTTCCTCAGCCTCCCAAACAGCTGGGACCACAGGTATATGCCACCACACCTGGCTAATTTTTGTAGTTTTTGTAGAGACAGGGTTTAACCATGTTGGCCAACCTGGTCTCGAACTCCTGGCCTCAAGTGATCCATCCGCCTCAGCCTCCGAAAGTGCTGGGATTACAGGCATGAGCCACCACACCCTGCCACTTCTAGAATTTCCACTGGGTTCTTTTTTCAAATATCTCTTTGAAAAGTTGTTCATATTCTGAACTGTTTTTCTAATTTCTCTGTATTATTTGTCAGAATGCTCTCATATCTCACTGATCTGCTTTAAAATCAATATTTTGAATTCTTTATCTGGAATTTCAAATATTTCTTTTAGACTAAGATCTTTTGCTGGAGAATTATTGTGTTCCTCTGGAGATGTTGTATTTTCTTGCTTTGTGTCTGTGTCCTTGCATTAATATCTGTGCATCTGGTTTAATAGTCACTTTTTCACATTTTTAAATTTACTTTCACATGGGAAAATTTTTCCTGAAGATGCATCTATGCTGTTGGCTGAGTAGGGCACTTCAACTTTGATTCTGGGTATATGCAGTAGGTAGTCTCCATAGATTTATTTAGCTGTAAACAGTGTTACTGGTTTCTGTGATTTCCTCAATGGGTTAGGGTGTTGTTATTAGTGCAGGATACAGTGAAGTTGTACTGGGGACTAAGATGCCACGTAGGCCAGTCTTAAGGCCCCGGTGGTGACAGTGGTGGGCTGAGCATGCCTATCTTTGTGCTTCAAGATGGTGTACCCTGGCACCTATGTTGGTGGTTACTGATTCTTGGGCCTCAAGGTGGCTTGCTCAGATGCCAGTAGTGGCAGGGGTCGAGGGGGTCTCAGGCTCCTAGATAGCTGGTATGGCATGGGCAATAGCAGTAGCCATGGCAAGATGATTTCTTTGGGTCCTAATCGGTGTGCACTGATATTGACAGTAGCTGTGATGGGCTCGGAAGGCCTGTCTCCAAGGTCCACAGTTGGTGCTTGCAGGTATATGCCAACTGAGGAGGTACAGGCTGTGAGTTAAGGCCCAACCTCAGGCCTGCAGGGGTGCTGAGGTACATGAGGCAGTGGATTGGTTGGGCAATCCCCACATCCCCAGGCCATGTGCTCTGTCTTGGATTGGGGGAGGACAAAATGAGCTGGGCAGGCTTGTGTTCACGTTCCCTAATGGTGACAGCAGCGACCAGCCATGATGGGCATGGGTGGGCAATCCCCACCAGGCCTCAGGTGGAGTGCTCTGCTTGGTAAAGAGGCAGTAGCAGCTGCACTGAGGACTTCCCTGGGTGGTCAGTCTGAGCCAATGGGTGGGAAACATGCAAGCCCCACTCATACCCCAGTCCTAGTGGGGCTGGCTCCTCCAGCAGTGAAAGCCCACGACTAGCTTACACCTTCTTGGTCATAAGAGCAAGTCCCAAAGACAACTCACACCCTGTTCATATCCTCATCTCCATCCTGGGGTTGCCTGCTTCCTGGCAGCAGCAGCTGCAGCCCACACCTTGCTCACTTCCCACCCCAGGTGAGAAAACACTCCTAGTTCACTCCTGAGTTCCATCAGCAACAGCCTGAGTTTCTGTAATGCCTCAGTCCTGGCACCACTGGGTCCTAGGACAGTGTGTAGTCTGCTACAGGCTAGATTTGGAAATGGTTCCTTGCCATAGCTGCCTAGGTCTCAAGAAAGGTAGGCGGCTCAGTGCAAGATCCCTTCTTGGAGCAGTTTCGTTCTGTGATCTCCCTGCACCTCCCTATGTTAGTTTCAGGGGTTGGGAGGGTCAAGGGGTTCTCCAGCAGCCCAGGTTGCACAATTTTACAGTAGGGATGTACAAGTCTCTCACTCACCCTTTCCCCGAGTTGGGAAGTCACTCCAGCTCCCAGCTGATCCTGGCCAGGCAGGTTTCTAATCAATTCTTAATTCACACAAAAATGAGAATTATATTTAGTGAAATAGTAGTTATATAAAGTTACTTGACCTCCTACCTCACTCCCCCAAAAAGAATGAATTCTGGTAATTCATGAAATTAAGGACTTACAGGTATATTCACTAAGCACTTGCTTTTATTCCTTGCAAAAAAATAGTAATGTCAACAGAAATTTGAGTGTTGTTGCTTGAAAACTGAGTTGTCTGTGGTGCTCTCACACCCTTCTCTCATTGGGAGGCTCTTTATTTTGGTTTTAAGGATTGAAATGAAGCACAGAAAACAGTACACAGTTGATGCTCCACATATGTGGATGCAATCAACCATTGGGAATATTTGGGTAAAAAAATGAATGGTTGCATCTGTGCAGAACATGTAAAGACTTTTTTGTTATTTCCTAAATGATACATTGTAACAACTATATACATGGCATTCCTCTTATATTAGGTATTAGAAGTAGTCTAGAGATGATCTAAAGTATACGAGAGGGTGTGTATAGGTTATTTACAAATACTAAACCATTTTATATGAGGGACTTGAACATCCCTGTGTTTTTGGTATCTTTGGGGGATCAAAGAACCCCACAGATACACAAGGGACAACTGTAGTAGAAGTTACCTGGCTTTGGATTCAGACTTGAAGTTTTTTCAGTTGTGGACATTGAGCCTCATCTGAAAAAATATCCAGATAATATGCACCCATCATAGGGTTATGGTGAAGATTAAATGTGAATGTAAAGCTTTAAGCATGAAGTAACAATAAATGGTTTTTTCTATTAATACAAAAGATTTTTTTCATCTCTCTTCCTCCTCTTTGCTTCATATTAGGAGGTTTCTTCTACTGACCACATCTTAGAGCTCTGCTAGCTGAGCCCTATAGCCCCTTCTCCCCTTTTCCCATAAGCAAGATCCCTGATTCCTTCTCTGACAAAACAGGTTTACATAACAGCAAAAAGAACACTTGATCATGAAGCATAACTAGGACTCCCAAATTAGAAGATAGTCACAAAGCAAGGAACTAATTCCCTGTCTGTAATCTCATAATACCTTAAATTGCTCTCAGATGAGGTTACTATTCCCCAGTGACTGTGTGGGAACTCTAGTAGTTGGAGGGACATCACAAGTTTCTAACATACCAAATATATATCAAACACTAATAAAAAGCCCAAACAATTCAAGAGCTAGCAGCAGAAAAAAAAAAAAAATCAAAGAGAAAAAAGTGAGGACATGATATTTGTATTTTCATTTCATAAAATTAATGTTTAAAATATCTGTGCCTGAAACAGATACATTAGAATAAAGTATTTTTAAGGCAGAGTATGTTAAAAGGGACAGCACTAGAAGACAGAGGATATGCTTTTTTCTCCTACTGAACTGGGAAAGTGAAAGATCTAAACCAAGAGTTAAATGTTGGTCAAATCTATTAAATTGGCAAATAAAGCATTTTCAAATTTAAAAAAATTAAAGGTAGAAGGAGAATTTGGCTGCATGTGGTGAGACAACACAATGCGAGTACAACCTTTGCTGGTGCCAAATGGATGTCTCCATCCTCTTCCTAATATCTTGTACAAACTGATGCAAAAGTAAGAGTTGAAGTGATCCTGGAGAATGTTAAGAGCTACAAAAATGGAGAAGGCCAAACGTTGGCCCAAGGAAACCCTAATAGGAAAGAGAGTTCATCATTCTTAGTGGTGTGCTGAAAACAGCTGGGAACTAAAAACAGTAAATCCCTGGCTGGAAGATTTTGCCTCTGGAGAAAAGTTCTACAAGTTGCAGCTAACAACTTGACAGAGGAATCTTATTCTCAATGGGGACTGATTTAAACCAAGGTCACTGCCTCCTACAAAAAATTGAGAACAGCTGGTATGGAGTTGACCTCTAATAGGGCCTGTACGCTGTGATTATGGGGGTTTCCAGAAGCAGGACATGGCTGGAGACAGTCTTTCCTGACTTTATCCTGAGGCCCAAATCTGTAATACAGAGCCTAGGAGGCCAGGTCCATGCCTCTTTCCTCCTAGGCTCAGAGTTCCTGAGTTAGCCTGTCATGATGAAAGAACAAGACCTAAAGGAGTCTGCAAACACACAGTCCATGACAGCAAAGAGGCCCTGGCAAACTGTTCTATCACGTGGTGCACATGGCTACAAGACAGCTATCTCTAAGTTAATACAAGCCTCACTTTTCCCCATTCTTTACCTAAATGCATATTCAATTAAAAATTTATTAATAGAGTCTCACATGAGAGAGACAAATAGAGTGGTGATTAGTAAAGCATAAGTATGGTTGACTGAGGGACCTGGGTCCAGACAGGGTTTCATCAACTACAAGCTTGTTATTTATTAGCAAGTTAGTAAACTTCTCTATGAGTTTGTCAGTAAAATGAGGATAATACCTACACCTCAGGAAACTTGAGAGAATTAAGTGAGATCATTCATGTATGTCAATTATTGGCACAGTTTCTGTCATTATGTGTTTCAAAAATGATAGCTATTGGAGTTTAATTTTCTATAAATCTGAGTTTCACTTGGCATTGATTAATTTCAAAGCAAAATGTTTTTATAAAGTTTCAAAAGGTAACAAAGTTCAATTATACCTTCATTCAATAATATGGATGAATCTAATATTTAGCAAAAGAAGCCACACACGAGTACACAGTGTGTTATTTAGTGCATATAAATTTCAAAATAGACAAAGCAAAACCATGTATTTTGAAAATCAAAGTAGTTACACTTTAGAGAAGATGGGGGTTGGTAGTGGGTAGTGACCAGCAGAGGGTTTGAGATGGAGGGATTTCTGATTCTAAAGTGCAGATAATATTCTGTTTCTGTATCTGGAAGCTGGTTACATGAGTGTATGCACTTGATGAAAGCTCACTGACCTTTGTGCTTACGATTGATACTCTTTTCTGATATAGTTAGACTTCATTATAAAGTTCACTAAATAAAGTTTTAAAAAGATAACAAAGTCATCATCACTTTTCCTATTATGGACAACTAGCTCCTCCCATTCATTCATTTTACAAATACTTATTAATTGCCTACTATGTATGCTCCAGGTACCATTCTAGATGCATGAGGCACATCAGCAAATAAGAATCCTCCATTTTCAAGGATGGAAAAAGAGGGGCAGAAGAAACCTGGCTAAAACTCCTGTTAATTAAGTTTCGATTTCTTCATGAGGCAAATGAAGATGATAAATATCCTGTCTACTTTTCAGAGTATATTTACGCATTCTAAAGCCTATCAGAAAAAGAAAAATCTTCTCCCCCAAGATCTCATAAAAAACACACATTGAACTTGTGAGTAGTACCCTCAATGATTTCCTCATTGAGAGAAAGAGGAAATGAGATTGAGAGAAAAGTATTTTTCTCACTGAATGCTGAGGCTCAGGCCTGTAGCCTCAGCTACTGGGGAGGCTGAGGCAGGAGGATTGCTTGAGTCCAGTTGTGGGTTGTAGTGCACTAGGCTGATCAGGTATTTGCCACTAATTTTGGCATCAATATGGTGACCTCTCACGAGCAAGGGACAATCAGGTTGCCTAAGGGGTGGTAAACTAGCCCAGGTCAGAACTGTAGCAGGTCAAAACTCCTGTGCTGATTAGCAGCAGGACTGAGTCCATGGATAATCACTGTACTCCAACTGGGGCAACAGAGAGAGACCCTACCCTGTCTTTTTTTTTTTTTTAAGGTATTTTTCTCAACTCTAACTCTCCAAACCTTCTTTACTTTGCCTTCTAGTGTGAGTTTCTGAGTTTCAAAATCCAGAAATCTGGAATAGTACCTAAGAGCAATTTCAGTGGAGAGATCATTCAGAAATATCAATTTCCATCAATATCCCCCAAACTACTCATAACCCCCCAAAAAGTCATAAAACCTCCAGCATGGCATCCAGGAGCAGAAAAAGAAAGTCATAAAATCTGAGTTTAGGAGTACTGTCAACAAACTTGCAGACTAGAAAGCTCCAAGTCCTTCACTTCCCCATGGAAACACTAAAAAAAAGAAAAAAAGAAAAAAGAGAAGAAACTGCTGGCTAAATTAACCCTACAGAAGCTTTGGAAAAATAATCACAGGTCTATATCAATCAAGAAAATGCAAAAATCAACAAAAAACTATATTCAAAATGATTAAAAAAATCATACGCTGTTTTTATTTACCCTTGCCCTACCACCTCTCTGGCAAGGCAGTCTTGGTCTGGAAGAGGAAGCATCCCAGTTTCCAGTTCCTTCCCATAAACTAGAAGGGTAGAGAAGACCTTATTTGTAAAGTTCTAACCTGTCTGGGGGCTGCCTGAAGGTCTAGTCTGTTTTGCCTAACTTACAGCTCAAATAAAGAGAAGCAGTAGGTGCTGTTTATGAAAGCTACAGAGAGACTAAGACCAGCAGATGCCTGGAGCAAAAGGTTATGGGTAGAGACCTACAATAGGCCATGTAGGTCATAAGAAGCTAAAGGTGAGACTCTTTGGAAAAGTAAAACATTCAAGAATCACCTTGTATATGGGGAAAATTAAGAAAGTCACACAAAGGCTCAGAATAGACCCATATACAGAAAAGACTGAAGAAGAATTTGTTTTCCATTCAGGCTGGTCCCAAGGCCTAGAGAACAACTAGCTAATAAAAGAAGGACTACCCCTGCTCAGAGACAGTCCATAAGGACTGGGAGACATGGCTGTTTTTCTAAATGCCCAATTTTAAAACAATTTTAAACAAATTCACAGGACATACAAGGAAACAGGAAAACATGTATAACCCATTCCAAAGAAAAAAATAAATTTCCAGAAATAAATCCCTTTTCCATCCTCCCAAAATCACAGACTTACTAGGTAAAGACTTTAAAATAATTGTGTTATTAAACAAAACAATCTTACCAATTAAAAATGAGCAAAGGACTTGAAAAGATATTCTTCAAAAAAAGACATACAAATGCCCAATAAGTACATGAGAAGATGCTCATCATGTCATTTGGGAAATGCAAATAAAATTCACAATGATGGCCAGGCATGGTGGCTTATGCCTGTAATTCCAGCACTTTGGTAGGCCCAGGCAGGTGGATCATCTGAGGTCAGGAGTTCGAGACCAGCTTGGCCAACATGGTGAAACCCTGTCTCTACTAAAAATACAAAGATTTGCTGGGCATGGTAGTGCATGCCTGTAATCCCAGCTACTGGGGAGGTTGAGGCAGGAGAATCGCTTCCACCTGGAAGGCAGAGATGGCAGTCGGCTGTAATTGTGCCACTGCACTCCAGCCTGGTGACAGAGTGAGACTCTGTCTCAAAAAAAAAAAAAAAAAAAAAATCACAATGAAATGTCATTCTATCCCCGTTAAAATGGCAATTATAAAGAAAAAGAAAGAAAGAAAGAAAAGAACAGGTATTAGCAATGATATGGGGAAATTGGAACCCTTGTGAATTAATGGTGAGAATGTTAAATGGTGCAGCCACTGTGGAAAGCAGTAAGGCTGTTCCTCAAAAAATGAAACATAGAATTACCATATGATCCAGCAATTCCACTTCTAGGTATATATCCAAAATTATTAAAAAGTAGTGACTCAAACAGTCATGCTTGATATATACAGTCATGTTCGTAGTAGTATTGTTCACAATAGGTGGAAGCAATCCAAATGTCCATTGACAGATGAATAAACAAAAAATGGCATGTGTGTGTGTATATATATATGTGTGTATATATATGTATATGTGTATATATATACACACACACACATATACACACACACATAATATATATATACACACACACTATTCAAATTCTTCAAAGAGGAAGAAAATTCTTCTAAAAGGAAGGAAATACTTGCACATTCTACAACATGGATGAAACTTGAACACACTGTGTTAAACAAGTCAGACGCAAAATGACTGATACAGTATAATTTCACCTATGCAAGGTAATTGGTGTAGTCTAATTCAGAGAGACAGAAAGTAGTATGTTGGTTGCCAGGAGCTGGGAGTAGGAAGAAATGGGGAGTTACTGATTAATTGGTATGGTGTTTTCATTTGGAAAAAAAATTTTTTTAATTCTGTAAATGGATGATGGTGATGGTCCATGGTTAAAATGGTAAATTGTCGTGTATATTTTACCACAATTAAAAAAAAAAAAAAACCCTTGGTTTTTTGGTGAAAATGGTAAATTATTGTGTATATTTTACTACAATTAAAAAAACCTTAAATTTGCAAAAAGAACTAAAGCAAAGCATGGACAAAGAACTAAACAAAATCAGAAAAAAAAACAATAATATGAGAAAGAAATTATAAAAAGGAACTAAAATGCCGGAGCTGAAAACAATAACTGAATTGAAAAAGTCACTATTCAGAGATGGCTGGCAAAATGGCTGAATAGGAACAGCTCCAGTCTGCAGCTCCCAGCGAGATCAATGCAGAAAGCGGATGATATCTACATTTCTAACTGAGATACTTGGCTCATCTCGCTGGGACTGGTCAGACAATGGATGCAGCCCACGGAGGGCTAGCAGAAGCAGGGTGGGGCATTGCCTCACCCAGGAAGTGCAAGGGGTTGAGGAACTCTCTCCCCCAGCCAAGGGAAGCCCTGAGGGACTGTGTCACAAGGAACGGTGCACTCTGGCCCACATACTATGCTTTTTCCATGGTCTTCACAACCCACAGACCAAGAGATTCCCTCAGGTGCCTACACCATCAGGGTCCTGGATTTCAAGCATAAAACTGAATGGCCATTTGGGCAGACACCGAGCTAGCTGCGGGTGTGCTTTTTCATACCCCAGTGGCACCTGGACCTCCAGCGAGACAGAACTCTTAACTCCCGTGGAAAGGGGGCTGAAGCCAGGGAGTCAAGTGGTCTAGCTTAGTGGATCCCACCCCCCACAGAGCCCAGCAAGATAAGATCCACTGGCTTGAAATTCTCACTGCCAGCACAGCAGTCTGAAGTCAACCCGGGATGCTCAAGCTTGGTGGGGGGAGGGACACCCACCATTACTGAGGCTTGAGTAGGTGGTTTTCCCCTCACAGTATGAACAAAGCCTCTAGGAAGTTCAAACTGGGCAGAGCACACCGCAGCTCAGCAAAGCTGCTGTAGCCAGGCTGCCTCTCTAGATTCCTCCTCTCTAGGTAGGGCATCTCTGAAAGAAAGGCAGCAGCCCCAGTCAGGGGCTTATAGATAAAGCTCCCATGTTCCTAGGACAGAGCACCTGGGGGAAGGGGTGGCTGTGGGTGCATCTTCAGCAGACTTAAATGTTCCTGCCTGCTGGCTCTGAAGAGAGCAGTGGATCTCCCAGCACAGTGCTCAAGCTCTGCTAAGGGACAAACTGCCTCCTCAAGTGGGTCCCTGATCCCCATGTCTCCTGACTGGGAGACACCTCCTCAACAATGGTCAACAGACACCTCCAGACACCTCATACAGGAGAAGTCCAGCTGGCATCTGGCAGGTGCCCCTCTGGGACGAAGCTGTTGGAGGAAGGAACAGACAGCAATCTTTGCTGTTCTGCAGCCTCCACTGGTGATACCCAAGCAACAGGGTCTGAAGTAGACCACCAGCAAACTCCAGCGACCTGTAGCAGAGGGGCCTATTAGAAGGAAAACTAACAAACAAAGGAATAGCGTCAACATCAAGAAAAAGGACATCCACACAGAACCCCCATCCAAAGGTAACCAACATCAAAAACCAAAGGTAGATAAATCCAAAACGATGAGAGAAAAAAAAAAAAAACAGTGGAAAAAGGTTGCAAATTCCAAAAACGTGAACACTTCCTCTCCTCCAAAGGATAACAACTCCTTGCCAGCAAGGGAACAGCTGAACAGAGAATGAGTATGATGAATTGACAGAAGGAGGCTTCAGAAGATGGGTAGTAACAAACTTTTTCAAGCTAAAGGAGCATGTTCTACCCCAATGCAAGGAAGCCAAGAACCTTGAATAAAGGTTAGACAAATTGCTAATTAGAATAACCAGTATAGAGAAGAAGAAAAACAAGCTGATGGAGCTGAAATACAGCACAAGAACTTTGTGAATCACTCACAAGTATCAATAGCCAAATCAATCAAGCAGAAGAAAGGACATCAGAGACTGAAAACCAACTTAATGAAATAAAGTGTGAAGAGAAGATTAGAGAAAAAAGAATGAAAAGAAATGAACAATGCCTCCAACAAATATGGGACTATGTGAGAAGATCAAACCTGTGTTTCACTGGTGTACCTGAAAGTGACGGGGAGAATGGAACCAAGTTGGAAAACAGTCTTCAGAATATTATTCAGAAGAACTTCCCCAACCTAGTGAGACAGGTCAACATTCAAATTCAGGAAATACAGAGCACACCACAAAGATACTCCTTGAGAAGTACAACCCCAAGACACACAATCGTCAGATTCACCCAGATTGAAATGAAGGAAAAAATGTTAAGAGCAGCCAGAGAGAAAGGTCGGGTTACCCACAAAGGGAAGCCCAGCAGACTAACAGTGGATCTCTTGGCAGAAACCCTACAAGTCAGAATAGAGTGGGATCCAATATTCAACGTTCTTAAAGAAAAGAATTTTCAACCCAGAATTTCATATCCAGCCAAACTAAGCTTCTGAAGGAGAAATAAAATCCTTCAAAGAGAAGCAAATGCTGAGATGTCATCACCAGGCCTGCCTTGTAAGAGCTCCTGAAGGAAATACTAAACATGGAAAGGAACAACCAGTACTAACCACTGCAAAAACATTCCAAATTGTAAAGACCATTGACACTACGAAGAAACTGCATCAACTAATGGGCAAAATAACCAGCTAGCATCATAATGACAGGATCAAATTCACACATAACAATACTAACCTTAAATGTAAATAGACTAAAATGCCCCAGTTAAAAGGCAAAGACTGCCACATTGGATAAAGAGTCAAGAACCATCGGTGTGCTGCTGTATTCAGGAGGCCAATATCACATGCAAAGACACACATGGGCTCAAAATAAAGGGATGGAGGAACATTTACCAAGCAAATGGAAAGAAAAAAAAAAGCAGGTGTTACAATTCTGGTCTCTGATAAAACAGAATTTAAAGCAACAAATATCAAAAAACACAAACAAGGGCATCACATAATGGTAAATGGATCAGTGCAACAAGAGCTAACTATCTTAAATATATATGCACCCAATACAGGAGCACCCAGATTCATAAAGCAAGTTCCTGGAGACCCACAAAGGGACTTAGACTTCCACACAATAATAGTTGGAGACTTTAATACTCCACTGTCAATATGAGATCAACAATACAGAAAATTAACAAAGATATTCAGCACTTGAACTCAGCTCTCGACCAAGCGGACCTAATAGACATCTACAGAACTCTCCACCCCAAATCAACATAATATACACACTTCTCAGCATCACATCGCACTTATTCTAAAACTGACCACATAATTGGAACTAAAACACTCCTCAGCTAATGTAAAAAAAAAAACAAAACAAAAACAAAAAAACAAAACAGAAATCATAACAAACAGTCTCTCAGAACACAGTGCAATCAAATTAGAACTCAGGATTAAGAAACTCACTCAACTACGTGGATACTGAACAACCTACTCCTGAATGACTACTGGGTAAATAACGAAATTAAGGCAGAAATAAAGATGTTCTTTATTTGAGAACATCTTTATTTCTCAAATACGAGAATAAAGAAACAAAATACCAGATTCTCTGGAAGTGTTTAGAGGAAAATTTATAGAACTAAATGCCCACAGGAGAAAGCAGGAAAGATCTAAAATCGACACCCTAACATCACAATTAAAAGAACTAGGGAAGCAAGAGAAAACACATTCAATAGCTAGCAGAAAACAAGAAATAACTAAGATCAGAGCAGAACTGAGGGAGACAGAGACACAAAAAAGCCCTTAAAAAAAAAAAAAAAAATCAATGAATCCAGGAGCTGGGATTTTTTTTAAAAAAAGATCAACAATATAGATAGACTGCTAGCCAGACTAATAAAGAAGAAAAAAGAGAAGAATCCATAGTAAAAATCCATAATAAAATAATCCATAATAAAAAAAGATAAAGAAAATATCACCACTGATCCCACAGAAATAAAAACTACCATCAGAGAATATTATAAACACCTCTACACAAATAAACTAGAAAATCTAGAGGAAATGGATAAATTCCTGGACACATACACTCTCCAAGGATTAAACCAGGAAGAAGTCGAATCCCCAAATAGACTAATAACAAGTTTTTTTAATTGAGGCAGTAATTAATAACCTACCAACCAAAAAAAGCCTAGAACCAGACATACTCACAGCCAAATGCTATCAGGGGTACAAAGAGGAGCTGGTACCATTCCTTCTGAAACTATTTTAAACAATAGAAAAAGAGGGACTCCTCCCTAACTCATTTAATGAGGCCAGCATCATCCTGATACCAAAACCTGGCAAAGACACAACAAAAAAAGAAAATTTCAGGCCGATATCCCTAACGAACATTGATGCGAAAATCCTCAAGAAAATACTGGCAACTCGAATCCAGCAGCACATCAAAAAGCTTACCCACCACGATCAAGTCAGCTTTATCCCTGGGATGCAAGGCTGTTCAACATACACAAATCATAAACATAATCCATCACATAAACAGAACCAATGATAAAAGTCACGTGATTATCTCAATAGATGCAGAAAAGGTCTTTGATAAAATTCAACATCCCTTCATGCTAAAAACTCTCAATAAACTAGGTATCAATGGAACTTATGTCAAAATAATAAGAGCGATTTATGACAAACTTACAACCAATATCATACTGAATGGGCAAAAGCTGGAAGCATTCACTTTGAAAACCAGCACAAGACAAGGATGCCCTCTCTCACCATTCCTATTCAACATGTTATTGGAAGTTCTGGCCAGGGCAATCAGATAAGAAAAAGAAATAAAGGGAATTCAAATAGGAAGAGAAGAGAGGAAGTCAATTGTCTCTGATTGCAGATAACATGATTTTATATTTAGAAAACCCCATAGTCTTGACCCAAAATCTCCTTAGACTGATAAGCAACTTCAGCAAATTCTCAGGATACAAAATCAATATGCAAAATTCATAAACATTGCTATACACCAATAATAGACAAACAGAGAGCCAAATAATGAGTGAACTCCCATTCACAATTGCTTCAAAGAGAATAAAATACCTAGGAATCCAGCTTACAAGGGATGTGAAGGATCTCTTCAAGGAGAGCTACAAACCACTGCTCAAGGAAATGACAGGACACAAACAAATGGAAAAATATTCCATGCTCATGAATAGAAGGAATCAATATCGTGAAAATGACCATACTCCCCAAAGTAATTTATAGATTCAATGCAATTCCCATCAAGCTACCATTGACTTTATTCACAGAAATAGAAAAAAGACTTTAAATTTCATATGGAACCAAAAAGGAGCCTGTATAGCCAAGACAATCCTAAGCAAAAAGAACAAAGCTGGAGGCATCATGCTACCTGACTTCAAACTATACTACAAGGATACAGTAACCAAAACAGCATGGTACCCACTCGGTACCAAAACATATATGGACCAATGGAACAGAACAGAGGCTTCAGAAATAATGCCACACATTTACAACCATCTAGTCTTTGACAACCCTGACAAAAATACGCAATGGGGAAAGGATTCCCTATTTAATAAATGGTGTTGAGAAAACTAGTTAGCCACATGCAAAAAACTGAAACTGGACCCCTTCCTTAGACCTTATATAAAAATTAACTCAAGATGGATTGAAGACTTAAACATAAATCTAAAACCATAAAAACCCTAGAAGAAAACCTAGGCAATACCATTTGGGACATAGGCATGGGCAAAGACTTCATGACTAAAACACCAAAAGCAATGGCAACAAAAGCCAAAATTGACAAATGAGATCTAATTAGACTACAAAGCTTCTGCGCAGCAAAAGAAACCATAATCAGAGTGAACAGGCAACCTACAGAATGGGAGAAAATTTTTGCAATCTATCCATCTGATAAAGGGCTAATATCCAGAATCTACAAAGAACTTAATTTTACAAGAAAAAGACAAACAACCCCATCAAAAAGTGGGCAAAGGATATGAACAGACACTTCGCAAAAGAAGACATTTATGCAGCCAACAAACATATGAAAAAAAGTTCATCATCACTGGACACTAGAGAAATGCAAATCAAAACCACAATGAGATACCATCTCATGCCAGTTAGAATGGCAATCATTAAAAAGTCAGGAAACAATATATGCCAGGGAGGATGTGGAGAAACAGAAATGCTTTTACACTGTTGGTGGGAGTGTAAATTAGTTCACCCATTGTGGAAGACAGTGTGGTGATTCCTCAAGGATCTAGAATCAGAAATACCATTTGTCCCAGCATTCCCATTACTGGGTATATACCCCAAAGATTATAAATCATTCTACTATAAGGAGACATGCACACATATGCTTATTATAGCCCTATTCACAATATCAAAGACTTGGAACCAACTCAAAAGCCCATCAATGATAGACTGGATACAGAAAATGTGGCACATATACACCATGGAATACTATGCAGCCATAAAAAAGGATGAGTTCATGTCCTTTGCAGGGACATGGATTAAGCTGGAAACCATCATTCTCAGCAAACTAACACAAGAACAGAAAACCAAACACATGTTCTCACTCATAAGTGGGAGCTGAACAATGAGAATACATGATACATGCAGGGGAACATCACACACCAGGGCCAGTTGGGGGGTGGGGGGGCTAGAAGAGGGACAGCATTAGGAGAAATACCTAATGTAGATGACGGGTTGATGGGTACAGCAAACTACCATGGCATGTGTATATCTATGTAACAAACCTGCACATTCTGCAATGTATCCCAGAACTTAAAGTATAATTTTTTTAAAAAGTCACTATTCAGGTTCAACAGCAGATTTGAGCCAGCAGAAGAAAACAACAGTGAACTTGAAGAAAGGACATTTAAAATTATCAAGTCTAAAAGCAGAAAGAAAAAAAGACAGAAGAAAAGTATACAGAGCCTAAGGAAGTTATGAAATACCATCAAGCTAAACAATATAAGCTGTATGGGAGTCTCTGAACTGTGGGTGGTCAGAGAGTTTGTTTGAAGAAATAATGGCCAGAAACTTTCTAAATTTGATGAAAGAAACAAATATACATCCAAGAAGCTTGAAAAATCTAATTAGGATAAACCCCCAAAAATATTTATTATGTACAAGGCAGGCCCAATATGATTATTAGCCAATTTCTCAGCAGAAACTTTGAAGACTAGAAGGCACTGGAATGATATATTTAAAGTGCTGATATAAATTTTATATATAAAATATAGTTTTATATATAAAATATAAAACTCAACTAAGAATTCTATATTTGGGAAAAACAGTGCCTTTAAAATGAGGGAGGAGTAAAGACATTCCCAGATAAACAAAAAACATAACCACTAGACCTGCCCGGCAAGAAATACTAAAGGGAGTCCTTTGCATTGAAATAAAAAAAATTAGACAGTAACTCAAAGTTTTATGAATATATAAATATCTCTGGAAAAAGTAAACACATGGGCCAATATAAAAATCAGTATTTGTATAGTCTTGGTTTCTCATTCTACTTTTAATTTTCTACATGATTTAAAAGACAAATGCATAAAATAGTTATAAATCTGTAGTTATAGGCATGTAATGTACAAAGATGTAATCAGTGATGTCAATAACAAACTGAATGAGAAAAAAGAACAGCATAGGTGTAGAGTTTTTGTAAGCAATTGAAGCTGAATTGGTATAAATTCAAAAAAGATTGTTTTAACTTTAGAATATTATATGTAGTCCCTATGGTGACCATAAAGAATATAAAAAATGTACACAAGAGGAAATGAGAAGGGAATCAAAACTTGTCATGACAAGAAATCAACTAAGGCAGTAATGGAGAAAAAGAGGAAGAAAAAGCTGCTAGAAGGTAGACAGCAACCAAATAAAATGGCAAAAGTAAGTCCTCTCCAAAGAATAATTACATTAAATGTAAATGCATTAAACTTTCCAATCAAAATACATAGACTGGCAAAACTGATTAAGGAAAACAGGATACAATTTTATGCTATCTACAAGATACTCATTTTAGAGCTAAGGATACACATAGATTGAGAATGAAAGAATGAGAAAAGGTAATCCATGCAAACATTATCCAAAAGAGAGTAAGGATAACCATATTTATATTAGACAAGTCTACTTTTTTCAGGTGTACAGGGAACATTCTTCAGAATAGACCATATGTTAAGCAACTGAAGCTTAACAAAAGTATCTTAATAAATGTTAAACATTTATTAACAAAAATCTTAATAAATGTTAAAAGGTTGATATCATACAAAGTATCCCTTACAGTTATAATGGAATGAAACTAGAAATCAGTAGCAGAAGGAAAACTGGAAAATTCACACACATTGAAATTAAACAATATATTCAAACAACCAATGGCTTAAAGAAGAAATCATAGAGAAACTGGAAAATATTTTGAGATAAATGAAAACACCCCCCCCACACACACACACACACTTATGGCATGTACAGAAAGCAGTCCCAAGAGAAAAATGTATAGTTGTAAATGCTTACATTAAAAAGAAAGATCTCAAATTAATAATGTACTTTACACTTTTAGGAACTAAAAAAAGAAAAAGCTAGAAGAAGGAAGGAAATAAAGATTAGAACAAAGATAACATGCAGGATAGAAAAATAATAAAACAAACAAAAAATTAGACCAAGAGTAAGCTCTTAGAAAAGATCAACAAAATGTTTAGCTAGAATGACTAAGAAAAAAAACTCAAGCAACTAAAATCGGAAATGAAAGAGGATATTACTACCAATTTTACAGAAATAGAAAAAGATTGTATCAGTGATTGCCAGGGTTAGAGGTGAGGAAACAAATAGGGCACAGAGGATTTTTAGGGCAGTAAAACTACTTGGCATGAGACTATAATGTGGATAAAGGTATATATTTGTTGAAATCCATAGAACGTACAACTCGAGTGAACTCATGTGTAAACTGTAGGCTCTGCATAATTATGTGTTAATGTAGATTCAGTCAAGCAAAAGTGTCCGTTTCATGATAAAGATTCAAAATGATGCCCCTCAAAGCTAACTCAATTAAGCATCTCCAACAGGCCAGGCTTTGTGTAGAACTACAAAGAGGGTTGGAAATAAGGGTAAGTTTCAGCCCCTACAGACTTCAAGTACAGCTGCAGGTTGAGAAAATCACATGCAATGAATGTTCAGTTACTTATGGGTTGCGATGACACTGATGGTCAGTCCAAGTATTTTCACGTCAAGGCACACAACTTTCCAAAGGTTATGCTTTCATCAGCCATACAGGCTGTGATATTACATACTTGCAGCTTAGGAAGTTCCCAAATTAGAGGCTTACTATAGATACAAATCATTAACATTTAACAGAATTTTACTGTGGCCTAAATATTGGTTTCAGTTTTTCACATGTATTTATTCTTTTAATCCTCACTAACCACAATTTAAGGGAAGTACAATTTTTATCTCCATTTCATCCTTGAGAAAACTGAGACACAGAATATCAATAATTTTCTTAAAACAGAGCTAATAAGTGACTCCAGAACCTGGTAGAAAGCAAGGCAGATATTGCCGTATTCTATCAGGGCAATACGATCTTGGGCTGGCCAATCTGAACAGTGAAAAGCCCAGTAGGCCAGCCTTTCCCCTAGCTGTCCAATTTTTTAATAGAGCTCCTGGTGGCCATATGTAGATAAGCCTTATTTAGACCTGTCAGCAAAGTCCTGGGGATCATGTCTGGGCCCTATTAATAAACTGGCTAACTACACTGCCTACCATTTCTCTGTTCCACAGAAAGGGGTCTGGGTCAGTGAGAAAGAGAGTGGGAAGAAAAAGACAAAAACATCCTTAGTTCCAATGACAGAGCTTAAGATGGTGAGTATATGTCACATACACATTAAAACCCCCCTAACTGGGTTGTCCACTTCTGACTCAGAAAAGCATCAGTGGAAAAACATTATACCATGATGCTACAATACCTGGGATTCTGCTCTGTTCAGCACTTCCAACCTTGAAGGACAAAAGCAAAACAGTGTGGGTGTAGGTAGGTGTGTGTCTGTCTGCAAGCACATGCCAGCCACTGCCGTCACACAGCCTTGCCCATGCTTTGGTATATTAAAGAGTGTTGAGTCACTCGCACTTGTGATAACCATTCATAACTAGAATTTTAGAAGAGGGGAAAACCCCTAGGGCTATACAGAATGACATCCTCCAATGGAAGGACAGAAAGACCAGAAGTCACTTGCTAAATCTAACCATGAGATCTTTCAGAGAAAAGAGGGCCGTTCAGCTTTTCTGAGTCACTATTAATGTGACCCATCTGGAAACAGAAAGAATGACTCAAGAGAGTACTACCTATCCTGGAAATGGGGTCAAAGCAGGTATGGTGGGGAAACTGGTTGTGGGCGAGACTGAAGGAGGAAGAAAGAAAGATGAGATGTATGTTTCCTCAAAGTTGATGCTCCTCTCAGTTATTTATTCTTCTCAAGGGTGACATCGGTATTTTCAGAAGGTCTCAAAAGTGGCAGGGTTCCATCTACCTCAGAGTTTTAAGAGACTTAGCCCAGAAAAAAAAAAAAAAAAAAAAAAAAAAAAAAAAAACTTGCCCTCACAATCCAGTGTGTACAACATCTACAGCTGAAAATCAGGAGAGAAAAGCTGGGCTAGGCAAGAAAAATCCTCCTCTATCCCATACACATGGAATCATTACACCAATTATGCCTTCCACGAATAATAAGGGAACAAGGGAAGGAGAGATGGAGGAACGGAAAGAGTTTCCTTTCTCTACTAGTAAGTTAGAATGTTTAAAACTTTGGAGCAGGGAAAGGAACTATTCCTATTCCTCTTTCTCTCCCCTCATCCTTTGCACACCCCCACCCCCATATTTGCTACTCTGTTAGAAAATGTTTCTAAGACTAATTTGGCCGGTAAAAAGTTGTTGGGCAAACTACCTCTTTTGGTGATTAGACCCCCTGGGGAAAAAAAAAAAGGTCACTTACAGTCTTCTTGAGACTCAGGTGAGAGACTATATAGTCTGCTGCAAGAGGACAAGAGCCTAATATCAAAGGCAAAGCAGTAGCTCTGCAGTCAGGCCTGGGTTCAAATTCTGGTTCTGCCATGTCTGAACTTGAACCATTTAACCTTTCTAAGCCTTAAAGCCCTCAGTCTGAAAAATATTGTAAAACCTATTGTGCAGATTAATAGAATTGAATGATATGATGTATTTGAATGGCAACACATAGTAAAAGTGGCTCTTATTTTGGATATTTCTTTTCCAATGTCAAATAAAGCCTCCTACACCTTCCCATCTGGCATTCCACCCCATCAAAGAATAATCAGAACCAGATGAAAAAATTAGTCTACACTTACAAATCCCAGAATAGACCAATAGTAAGTTCTGACATTGAGGTAGTAACTAATACCCTACCAACCAAAAAAAAGCCCAGGACCACATAGATTCACAGCCAAATTCTACCAGTTATAAAGAGGAGCTGGTATCATTCCTTCTGAAACTATTCCAAATAATAGAAAAATAGAGACCCCCTCCTTAACTCATTTAATGAGGCCAGCATCATCCTGATACCAAAACCGGGCAGAGACACAACAAAAAAGAAAAAATTCAGGCAAATATCCCTGATGAACATCTACACAAAATCCTCAATAAAATAGTTGCAAACCCAGAGAGGTTCCAAGATGGCCGAATAGGAACAGCTCCAGTCTGCAGCTCCCAGCGTGAGTGACGCAGAAGACAGGTGATTTCTGCATTGCCAACTGAGGTACCGGGTTCCTCTTACTGGAGCTTGTCAGACAGTGGGTGCAGCCCACAGATCAGGGTGGGGCATCACCTCACCTGGGAAGCACAAGGGGTTGGGGAATTCCCTTTCCTAGCAAAGGGAAGCCATGACAGATGGTACCCGGAAAATTGGGACACTCCTACCCTAATACTGTGCTTTTCCAAGGGCCTTAGCATACTGGCACACCAGGAGATTATATCCCGCACTTGGCTTGGAGGGTCCCACACCCATGGAGCTTCACTCACTGCTAGCACAGCAGTCTGAGATCCAACTGCAAGGCAGCAGCGAGGCTGGGGGAGGGGCGTCCGCCATTGCTGAGGCTTGAGTAGGTAAACAAAGCAACCAGGGTACTCGAACTGGGTGGAGCCCACCGCAGCTCAAGGAGGCCTGCCTGCCTCTGTAGACTCCACCTCTGGGAGCAGGGCATAGCTGAACAAAAGGCAGCAGAAACTTCTGCAGACTTGAAGTACCTGTCTGACAGCTGTGAAGAGAATAGTGGTTCTCCCAGCATGGAGTATGAGATCTGAGAACGGACAGACTGCCTCCTCAGGTGGGTCCCTGACTCCCAAGTAGCCTAACTGGGAGACACCTCCCAGTAGGGGCCGACTGACACCTCAAACAGCTGGGTGGCCCTCTGAGAGGAAGCTTCCAGAGGATCAGGCAGCAACATTTGCTGTTCTGCAGCCTCCGCTGGTGATACCCAGGCAAACAGGGTCTGGAGTGGACCTCCAGCAAACTCCAACAGACCTGCAGCTGAGGGTCATGACTGTTAGAATGAAAACTAACAAACAGAAAGGACATCCACACCAAAACTCCATCCGTACATCACCGTCATCAAAGACCAAAGGTAGATAAAACCACAGAGATGGGGAGAAACCAGAGCAGAAAAGCTGAAAATTCCAAAAATCAGAGCGCCTCTTCTTCTCCAAAGGAACACAGCTCCTCGCCAGCAATGGAACAAAGCTGGACGGAGAATGACTTTGACGAGTTGGGAGAAGAAGGCTTCAGACTATTGGTAATAACAAATTTCTCCGAGCTTAAGGAGCATGTTCTAACCCATGCAAGGAAGCTACAAACCTTGAAAAAAGATTAGACAAATGACTAACTAGAATAAACACTGTAGAGAAGTCCTTAAATTACCTGATGGAGGTGAAAATCACGGCACAAAACTACGTGACACATGCACAAACTTCAGTAGCCAATTTGATCAAGTGGAAGAAACGGTATCAGTGATTGAAGATCAAATGAATGAAATGAAGCGAGAAGAGAAGTTTAGAGAAAAAAGAGTAAAAAGAAGCAAAACCTCCAAGAAATATGGGACTATGTGAAGAGACCAAATCTACATCTGATTGATGTACCTGAAAGAGATGGGGAGAATGGGACCAACTTGGAAAACACTCTTCAGGATATTATCCAGGAGAACTTCCTCAACCTAGCAAGGCAGGCCAACATTCAAATTCAGGAAATACAAAGAACACCACAAAGATACTCCATGAGAAGAGCAACTCCAAGACAGATAATTGACAGTCACCAAGGTTGAAATGAAGCAAAAAATGTTAAGGGCAGCCAGAGAGAAAGGTCAGGTTACCCATAAAGGGAAACCCATCAGACTAATAGCAGATCTCTTGGCAGAAACTCTCCAAGCCAGAAGAGAGTGGGAGCCAATATTCAACATTCTTAAAGAAAAGAATTTTCAACTCAGAATTTCATATCCAGCCAAACTAAGCTTCATAAGTGAAGGATAAATAAAATCCTTTACGGACAAACAAACGCTAAGAGATTCTGTCACCACCAGGCCTGCCTTACAAGAACTCTTGAAGGAAGCACTAAACATGGAAAGGAACAACTGGTACCAGCCACTGCAAAAACATGCCAAATCGTAAAGATCATCAATGCAGCAAGAAACTGTATCAACTAATGAGCAAAATAACCAGCTAACATCATAATGACAGGGTCAAATTCACACATAACAATATTAACCTTAAATGTAAATGGGCTAAATGCTCCATTTAAAAGACACAGACTGGCAAAGTGGATAAAGAGTCAAGAACCATCAGTGTGCTGTATTCAGGAGACCCATCTCATGTGCAGACACACAAATAGGCTTA
Organism: Trachypithecus francoisi; assembly: GCF_009764315.1. Classification (NCBI taxonomy): domain Eukaryota; kingdom Metazoa; phylum Chordata; class Mammalia; order Primates; family Cercopithecidae; genus Trachypithecus; species Trachypithecus francoisi. Next base: position 101,761,213 of record NW_022681454.1, read on the forward strand.
AAATAAAGGGATGGATGAAGATCTACCAAGCCAATGGAAAACAAAACAAAACAAAAAAAAGCAGGTGCTGCAATGCTAGTCTCTCATAAAACAGACTTTAAACCAAAAAAGATCAAAAGAGACAAAGAAGGCCATTACATAATGGTAAAGGGATCTAAGGGATCGATTCAATAAGAGGTAACTATCCTAAATATATATGTACCCAATACAGGAGCACCCAGATTCATAAAACAAGTCCTTAGAGACCTACAAAGAGACTTAGACTCCCACACAATAATAATGGGAGACTTTAACACCCCACTGTCAACATTAGACAGATCAATGAGACAGAAAGTTAATAAGGATATCCAGGACTTGAACTCAGCTTTGTACCAAGCAGACCTAATAGACACCTACAGAACTCTCCACCCCAAATCAACAGAATATACATTCTTCTCAGCACCACATCTCACTTATTCCAAAATTGACCAAATAGTTGGAAGTAAAGCACTCCTCAGCAAATGTAAAAGAACAGAAATTATAGCAAACGGTCTCTCAGACCACAGTGCAATCAAACTAGAACTCAGGATTCAGAAACTCAATCAAAACTGCTCAACTACATGGAAACTGACAACCTGCTCATGAATGACTACTGGGTACGTAACGAAATGAAGGCAGAAATAAAGATGTTCTTTGAAACCAACAAGAGCAAAGACACAACATACCAGAATCTCTGGGACACATTTAAAGTAGTGTGTAGAGGGAAATTTATAGCACTAAATGCCCACAAGAGAAAGCTGGAAAGATCTAAAACTGACACTCTAACATCACAATTAAAAGAACTAGAGAAGCAAGAGCAAACACATTCAAAAGCTAACAGAAGGCAAGAAATAACTAAGATCAGAGCAGAACTGAAGGAGATAAAGACACAAAAAACCCTCCAAAAAGTCAATGAATCCAGGAACTGGTTTTTTGAAAAGATCAACAAAATTGATAGACTGCTAGCAAGACTAACAAAAAAGAAAAGAATCAAATAGATGCAACAAAAAATAATAAAGGGGATATCACCACCAATCCCACAGAAATACAAACTGCCATCAGAGAATACTATAAACACCTCTATGCAAATAAACTAGAAAATCTAGAAAAAATGGATAAATTCCTGGACACATACACCCTCCCAAGACGAAACCACAAAGTAGTTGAATCCCTGAATAGACCAGTAACAGGTTCTGAAATTGAGGCAATAATAGCCTACCAACCAAAAAAGTCCAGGACCAGACGAATTCACAGCCCAATTCTACCAGAGGTAAAGAGAGAAGCTGGTACCATTCCTTCTGAAACTATTTCAATCAATAGAAAAAGAGGAATTCCTCCCTAATTCATTTTATATGGCCAACATCATCCTGATATCACAGCCTAGCAGAGACACAACAACAAAAAAAGAGAATTTTAGGCCAATATCCCTGATGAACATCGATGCAAAAATCCTCAATAAAATACTGGCAAATCGAATCCAGCAGCACATCAAAAGCTTATCCACCACGATCAAGTTGGCTTCATCCCTGGGATGCAAGGCTGATTCAAAATATGCAAATCAATAAATGTAATCCATCATATACACAGAACCAAAGACAAAAACCACATGATTATCTCAATAGATACAGAAAAAGCCTTTGAAAAAATTCTACATCCCTTCATGCTAAAAACTCTCAATCAACTAGGTAATGGTGGGACATATCTCAAAATAATATGAGCTATTTATGACAAACCCACAGCCAATATACTGAATGGGCAAAAACTGGAAGCATTCCCTTTGAAAACTGGCACAAGGCAGGGATGCCCTCTCTCACCACTCCTATTCAACATAGTGTTGGAAGTTCTGGCCAGGACAATCAGACAGGAGAAAGAATTAAAGGGTATTCAATTAGGAAAAGAGGAAGTCAAATTGTCCCTGTTTGCAGATGACATGATTGTATATTTAGAAAACCCCATTGTCTCAGCCCAAAACTTCCTTAAGCTGATAAACAACTTCACCAAAGTCTCAGGATACAAAATCAACGTGCAAAAATCACAAACATTGCTACACACCAATAACAGACAAACAGAGAGTCAAATCATGAGTGAATTCCCATTCACAATTGCTTTAAAGAGAATAAAATACCTAGGAATCCAACTTACAAGGGATGTAAAAGACCTCTTCAGGGAGAACTACAAACCACTGCTCAGTGAAATAAAAGAGGACACAAACAAATGGAAGAACATACCATGCTCATGGATAGGAAGAATCAATATCATGAAAAGGGCCATGCTGCCCAAGGTAATTTATAGATTCAATGCCATCCCCATCAAGCTACAAATGACTTTCTTCACAGAACTGGAAAAAACTACTTTAAAGTTCATATAGAACCAAAAAAGAGACTGCACTGCCAAGACAATCCTAAGCCAAAAGAACAAAGCTGGAGGCATCACGCTACCTGACTTCAAACTATACTACAAGACTACAGTAATCAAAACAGCATGGTACTGGTACCAAAACAGAGATATAGACCAATGGAACAGAACAGAGCCCGCAGAAATAGTACCACACATCTACAACTATCTGATCTTTGACAAATCTGACAAAAACAAGCAACGGGAAAGGATTCCCTATTTAATAAATGGTGCTGGGAAAACTTGCTAGCCATATGTAGAAAGCTGAAAATGGATCCCTTCCTTACACCTTATATAAAAATTAATTCAAGATGGATTAAAGACTTAAATGTTATACCTAAAACCATAAAAACCCTAGAAGAAAACCTAGGCAATACCATTCAGGACATAGGCATGGGCAAGGACTTCATGTCTAAAACACCAAAAGCAATGGCAACAAAAGCCAAAACTGACAAATGTGATCTAATTAAACTAAAGAGGTTCTGCACAGCAAAAGAAACTATCATCAGATTGAACGGGCAACCTACAGAATGGGAGAAATTTTTTGCAATCTACCCATCTGACAAAGGGCTAATATCGAGAATCTACAAAGAACTTAAAAAAGTTTACAAGAAAAAAAATCAAACAACCCCCTCAAAAAGTGGGAAAAGTATATGAACAGACACTTCTCAAAAGAAGACATCTGTGCAGCCAACACACACATGAAAAAATGCTCATCATCACTCGTCATCAGAGAAATGCAAATCAAAACCACAATGAGGTACTGTCTCATACTAGTCAGAATGGCGATCATTAAAGTCAGGAAACAACAGGTGCTGGAGAGGATGTGAAGAAATAGAAATACTTTTACACTGTTAGTGGGAGTGTAAACTAGTTCAATCATTGTGGAAGACAGTGTGGCGATTCCTCAAGGATCTAGAACTAGAAATACCATTTGACCCAGCAATCCCATTACTGGGAATATACCCAAAGGATTATAAAATCATGCTGTTATAAAGACACATGAGCACGTATATTTATTGCGACACTATTCACAATAGCAAAGACTTGGAACCAACCCAAATGTCCACACTTATAGACTGGATTAAGAAAATGTGGCACATATACACCATAGAGTACTATGCAGCCATAAAAAAGGATGAGTTCATGTCCTTTGTAGGGACATGGATGAAGCTGGAAACCATCATTCTCAGCAAACTATCGCAGGGACAGAAAACCAAACACCACATGTTCTCATTGATAGGTGGAATTGAACAATGAGAACACTTGGACATAGGTTGGGGAACATTACACACTGGTTCCTGTCGTGGGGTCAGGGGAGAGGGGAGGGATAGCATAAGGAGATATACCTAACGTAAATGATGAGTTAAAGGGTGCAGCACACCAACATGGCACATGTATACATATGTAACAAACCTACACGTTGTGTACATGTCCCCTAGAAGTTAGAGTATAATAATAACAATAAAAATACTGGCAAACTGAATCCAGCAGCACATCAAAAACTTATCCACCACATTCAAGTCAGCTTCATCCCTGGGATGCAACGCTGGTTCAACAAATGCAAGTCAATAAATAAAACCCATCACATAAACAGAACCAATGATAAAAACCATGATTATCTCAATAGATACAGAAAAAGCCTTCGATAAAATTCAACACCCCTTCATGCTAAAAACTCTCAATAAACTAGGTATTGACAGAACATCTCAAAATAGTTAATAGCTAGTTATGACAAACCCATAGCGAATATCATACTCAATAGGCAAAAGCTGGAATCATTCACTTTGAAAACCAGCACAAGACAAGGATGCTCTGTCTCACCACTCATATTTAACATATTATTGGAAGTTCTGGCCAGAGCAATCAGGCAAGAGAAAGAAATAAAAGTTACTCAAATAGGAAGAGAGGAGAGTAAGTCCAATGTCTGCTTGCAGATACATGATGATACATTTAGAAAACACCATCATCTCAACCCAAAAACTCCTTAAGCTGATAACCAAATTCAGCAAAGTCTCAGGATACAAAATCAATGTGCAAAAATCACAAGCACAAGCATTCCTATACATCACTGTTAGACAAGCAGAGAGCCAAATCATGAGTGAACTCCCATTCACAATTGCTACAAAGAAAATAGAAACCACTGCTCAAGGAAATAAGGGAGAACACAAATGGAAAAACATTCCATACTCATTGACAGGAAGAATCAATACTACAAAAATGGCCATACTGCCCTAAGTAATTTATAGATTCAATGCAATTCTCATCAAGCTACCATTGATTTTCTCCACAGAAAAAGAAAAAAATACTTTAAATTTCATATGGAACCAAAAAAGATCCCATATACCCAAGATCATCCTAAGCAAAAAGAACAAAGCTGGAGGCATCATGCTACCTGACTTCAAACTATACTACAAGGCTACAGTAACCAAAACAGCACGGTACTGGTACCAAAACAGAGAGACAGACCAATGGAACAGAACAGAGGCCTCAGAAATAATGCCATACATCTACATCTGATCTTTGGCAAACTTGACAAAAAGAAGCAATGGGGGCAAGAATTCCCTATTTAATAAATGGTGTTGGGAAAACTGGCTAGCCATATGCAGAAAACTGAAACTGGACCCCTTCCTTATACCTTACACAAAAATTAACTCAAGATGGGTTAAAGACCTAAATGTAAAACCAAAATCTTAAAAACACTAGAATAAAACCTAGGCAGTATCACTCAGGACATAGGCATAGGCAAAAATTTCATAGCTAAAACACCAAAGCAATTGCAACAAATGCCAAACTCTACAAATGGGATCGAACCCAATCAAAGAGCTTCTGCACAACAAGAGAAACTCTCATCAGAGTGAACAGGCAGTCTACAGAATGGGAGAAAATTTTTGCAATCTATCCATCTGACAAAGGTCTAACATCCAGAATCTACAAAGAACTTAAATTTACAAGAAAAAAAATCAAAAAGTGGACAAAGGATATGAAGAGACACTTCTCAAAAGATGGCATATGTGGCCAATAAACCTATGAAAAAAAAGCTCATCACTAGTCATTAGAGAAATGCAAATTAAAACCACAATGAGATACCATCTCACGCCAGTTAGAATGGAAGTAAAAAACAAGGAAACAGCAGATGCTGGTGAGGCCATGGGGAAATAGGAATGCTTTTACACTGTCAGTGGGAGTGTAAATTAGTCCAACCATTGTGGAAGACAGTGTGGCAATTCCTCAAGGATCTAGAACCAGAAATACCATTTGACCCAGCAATCCTGTCACTGGGTATATACAAAGGATTGTAAATCATCCTACTATAAAGACACATGCAAACATATGTTTATTGCAGCACTATTTACAATAGCAAAAACTTGGAACCAACACAAATGCCCATCAATGACATACTGGATATAGAAAATGTGGCACATATATACCATGGAACACTGTGCAGTCATAAAGAAGAATGAGTTTCCTTTGCAGGGACATGGATGAAGCTGGAAGCCATCATTCTCGGCAAACTAACACAGGAACAGAAAACCAAACACTGCATGTTTTCACTCATAAGTGAGAGTTGAACAATGAGAACACATGGACACAGGGAGGGGAACATCACACACCAGGGCCTGTCAGGGGAGTGGCAGGCAAGGGGAGGGACAGCATTATGACAAATACCTAATGCATATGGGGCTTAAAACCTAAATGATGGGTTGATGGGTGCAGCAAACCACCATGGCACATGTATATCTATGTAACAAGTCTGCCTGTTCTGTACATGTATCCCAGAACTTAAACTTTAAAAGAGAAAGGAAAAAATTAGTCTACACTTAACATATTCACTTTTTAAAATATTTCTGTGTTGTTTATATTTTCCCCACTAGGAAAAATAAAAAGTGATAATGAGAAAAAGAGGTGGAGGTGTGAACACACCTATTCCAAGGTGTGGATCCAGTCCTCCTGGGGAATGCTAACAAAAGTTATCTTCCTGGTATCTGAACTGACAAGCTCAACATTCATTTTGATTTCATTTGGGTCTGAACATGTTTATGCTCACCTTCAAGGAGAAGGACATCATATTCCTCATTCCTTGGAAATGGTACCTTGGATGCAAGGACATAGAAAGCAGAGACACATAAAGCCAATAAACTGTTTCATTCTTATGTGTTGATTACATCTAGGGCCAGCTTCAAGTATGCAATCAGTCACACAGGGCCCTGTCCTCAGAGGGGTTTAATGCTCTGCTGTCACCCTCTTGAAATTCTTAATGTTACTTTGAATCTATATAAGCGAAGTCTGATGTGATGATGGAAATATGCTGGGAACTTGGAGCCAGGCTCATACCATTTCCCTAGGGTGGGTGCTGAGATGCTTACTTTCTTACTTCCTGGAGACCTGGTCTGCCCAGGTTTCTCCCTCCCTGTGACCACAGCTGCCCTCCATCCCCTGCAGGGAGTAGAGATGGGATGGGGTCAGGCAAGTACACTGGATGGCAGCCACACTAGCAACACTGTGGTGCATCTGGTGAGCAGCTGACCGGTCTGTATCTCAGAAGAGGAAGTCCCTAATTTGCCCATCCCTGACCCAAGTACCAATCTTCTTGAGACATGGAAGCTGAAAGATCCTTGGGTTTCTCCTGTCCTTCATGGGTTGGGGAATGTGTCCATGGAAAGGGGAGTGCCTGGCTTGATCTTCCCAAACCCCACCCCCAACCAAGGCACAGCTCAGCAATTTGGCTGCTGATGGGAATTGGTATCTGACATGCATGGCAGGTCATGGCCTCAGGTAACTATGAAGGTCTGTACTTGTCCATGGAATATCCTCATGCCCAGTGTCTATACTTGTTCCTCAAATATTTTCATGCCCAAGTACCTGTGGAGAGAAAAGGATCCTATCTTCTTCTTTCTAGTTTTCCTGAATCTGGTGTTTATCTTAGGCACTCTTTGAAGGGGATGAGCCACAAAAATTCAAATTGTGTAATGTCAGTGTTTCTGTATATGAGTTAGATGCTCTGATATTTGAATTTTAAACTAGTACTGCATAGTATAAATGAATGGTAAAACATGTTAATAAATTTTTAATTTTTTAAACTTAAAACATTAAACAACAAATAGAATACACCAGGCCAAGTCAAGAGGAAGAAAGGACGTTTATGTGAATCTTTAGTCGGACAGTATTTTCCTGCTTTTTGAACAAGAGGCCTCAAATTTTCATGGCACACTGGTCCCTTAAATTATGCAGCCTTGATGATTAGACTGATTTTCAATCAGCAAAGGAGTACCTTTTAAGTGTAGATATCCTTCTAAGATCTCCTCAGAATGTGTAGATTTTTCTCCCTGCCTTATAATATACTTCACTTATCTCTATATTTCTCTATCTGTTTTTAAATTCTGCCCTTACTAATTGTAAATTCTGTAGACAACAACTGTACCTTATTCACCTTTTATCTCATTCCTCTTAAATCTAGAGCAATGGTCCAAATATGGAAGATTCTCAATTAAAATCTGCTGCATGGCTGAAAATCACAAATAAGGAAATATTTAAAATGCCCATATGGTTCGGATGTTTGTCCCTTCCAGATATCATGCTGAAATGTGATCCCCAGTATTGGAGGTGGACCTGGTGGGAGGCATTTGGGTCATGGGGCAGATCCCTCATGAATGGCTTGGTGACAGCCCAATGCTAATGAGTTAGCTCTTGCTCTTTTAGCTCATTTAGTGGTGGCTGGTTGTTTAAAGGAGCCTGGCACCTCTGCCCCCTCTCTCTCCCTTCTCTTGCCATGTGACATGCCTGCTCCCCCTTCACTTTCTGCCATGAGGAAAAGCTTCCTGAGGACTCACCAGCAGCTGAGTAGATGAGGATATGATGCTTGTATAGCCTACACAACTGTGAGCCAAATAAACCTCTTTTCTTTATGAATTACCCAGTCTCACGTATTCCTTTATAGCAATGCAAAATGGATTAACGAAAACGCCTCCAAGGAGCTTGTTGTCATTATAGAAATAAGAACCCAGAAAAGAGATAAATCCAAACTTTCCATGGTCATCCCTGTTTCTTTCCTGAGCTTCAGGCTATAGTTCCAACTGCTTGCTGGATAAACATCTTCATCTGAATGCCCCATGGACATCTCAAATTCAACATGCCCAGCTTATCTTTATCTACCTTCACCTCATCACCTCTTTCCCTCCTTCTGGGATTTATAGTAAATGGCTCCACCATTTCCCTTGTTACTCAAGCCAGAAATGCGGCCACTATGCCTGAATCTTTCTTCTTCCTATCTCCCATATCAATCTTTGAGTCTATTCATCTTACCAGCTAAGTCTCTCTTGATATTTACTTTTAAAATCTCTTCATTTCCTCCTATTGCCAACCACCTCCCCAACCCCCAGTTCAGGACATCCCCATCTATTGCCTGGACTATACTTGTCATTCAGTCTCTCTACTTTTATTATTTTCCCTCCTTATCCTTCCACCTACATTTAATTGATACAGGATATCTTGAAATATTTGACTGAAAAGTTTTAATTCTGTTTCATATTGGTAAATTGATAAAATAGTTATATTCAAAAACTGCTTTTATAATTCCTCAAAACCACAATGAGATCTCACTTTATACCTACCAAGATGGCTATAATTTTTAAGTTTTTTAATTAAAAAAAAAAAACAGGCCAGGCGTAGCAGCTTACACTTGTAAACTTGGCACTTTGGAAGGCTAAGGCAGATGGATTGCTTGATCCCAGGAGTTTGAGACCATCCTGGGCAACATGGTAAAATCCTGTCTCTACAAAAAATACAAAATTTAGCTTGGTGTGGTGGTGTATGCCTATAGTCCTAGCTACTCAGGAGGCTGAGGTTGGAGGATCACTTGAGCCCGGGAGGTTGAGGCTACAGTGAGCCATGACTGTGAAGAAAAAAGAAGGAAAAAGGAAAGGGAAAGAAAAGAAAAAAAGAGAAAGAGAAAGAGAAAAAGAAAAAGAAAAGTATTGGTAAGAATTTGAAGACTGAAACCCCTGTGCATTGCTGGTGAGAAAGCAAAATGGCACAGCCAGTGTGTAAAACAGTTTTGCAGCTCCTCAAAAAAAGGTAATTATAGAATTATATGGGTTAGCAGTTTTTCTCTTAGGCACATACCCAAAGGAATGAAAATGGATTCAACCAGATACTTGTATGCCAATGTTTGTTTGCAGCATTACTTACAATAGCCAAAAGATGGAAATAGTTCAAGTACCCATCAACAGATACTTGGATAAAGAAAATACTGTGTATCTATGTATACAATGGAATATCACTCAGTCATAAAAAGGAATGAAAGTTCTGAAACCTGCTACAACATGGATGAACCTCAAAAACATTATATTATATGAAAGTAGCCAGGCACAAAAGGACGAATCCTATACAATTCCACATACACAAAATAATAAAAACAGGCAAGATCATAGAGACAGAAAACAGATTAGAGGTTTCCAGGGGCTGGGGTGAGAGGGAAGTAGAGAGTTATTGCTTAATGGATACAGAGTTTCTGTTTGGATAATAAAAGAATATTGGAAATAGATAGTGGAAATGGTTATACAACATAGTGAATGTAATTAATACCGCTGAAATATACACTTTAAAATGGTGAAAATGTCCAATTTTATGCTACAGTTTACCACAACACATAAAATTCTTTCCAGAAATAACATTCATGTACATTAAAGCCAAAAAAAAAAAATCCTTCTTTAAATGGATTATCTGAAATTTAAAATTATATTAGTAGAATAATTGTTCTTGGTACATATTTACGTGTGGTATTTACTTTCTTTGCTGTAAATTACACTATGTGAATGCTATTTTCCCCAAAACATTAAAATTTTCATTAAATTACCTGAATTTTTTATAGCTGAATTTTATCATTAAAAAATTTGAAGTTGTTACATCTTTAATGGACTCTTCCCTGAAGTCTACATTATGTTTCATTGAGAGAGCACTCTTATTGATTATTTATTTATTTAGAGACAGAATCTCGCTCTGTCACCCAGACAGGAGTGCAGTGGCACGATCTTGGCTCACTCCAACCTCCGCCTCCCTGGTTCAAGCTCTTCTCCTGCCTCAGCCTCCCGAGTAGCTAGGACTACAGGTGTGCGCCTCCATGAACAGAAAACGTGTATTTTTAGTAGAGATGGGGTTTCACCATATTGGTCAGGCTGGTCTCAAATCCCTGACCTTGTGATCCGCCCACCTCAGCCTCCCAAAGTGCTGGGATTACAGGTGTGAACCACCATGCCCAGCTGAGAAAGCACTCTTCACAGTACCTGGTAAGCCCATACCAAAACTGAATGTTGCGTATTGAAATTATAGGTATTTCAAGTCAAATGTTTTCACAGATACTATCTTTCTGCTATTCTTTAGAGTGCTTTTCTGCAATACATAATTTTACAAAACAAATTTGTCCAAAAAGTTGCCTCTATTTATGATCCTTCTGAATGTTACATCGAATTTAGATGTTAAATATCGTAAACCTTTTCACATCCTTCTATCTTAGCATAGAATACTGATTCATCCGGTTAAAAACAGGAGCTCCATTAAAAGGTTGTTCCCACAAATGGAAATATTGCAAAGCAAAATTTAGAACTTCAGAATTAGATATCACATGCCACTTAAGTCCTCATTAGGTATTTCCATTCTTATGTTGCAGAGATAAATTTGAATGTCTTCCTACTTCTAACCTTTCCTTTGTCACCCCCAGTAAATATAATTTGCTAAATAATTTTTTGGTGTTCTATTTATTAAAAACTTGCATTAAACATTCCCAACTTATTTTAAACAAAACAGTCAAAGGAATTGTCCACAAAATTTTAAAACCACTGTAAGTCACTTAGGATGATTTGCAGAGGGTCCTCCAAAGGCTCAGGCATGTCTAAAATACAATTATTATTAAGAATAGGAAACAACAGTTGTGCCATGAAAAAGTAGTCTTATGTATTTAACATTATCAGTATCATGAATTCGTATAGACTGTTTATATATTGATTTTTATATATTCAGAGTTCTAGTTACTCTGAATATGTTAAAAATGTATTTAATTGGTAGAATAGCAGCTTGTTTAGTTGCATTTATAAAGTATGTATGCACCACAAAAAAATCCAAGTACATACGTTTCAGCTCCATAAGTTTCTTAAATTTACTATAAATATAATGGTTTATACCATGCCTGTTGTCCTTCACCAAATTTGTATTTCTCTTATCACAAAATAATTCCTTGTTCAAAGTTGAACTTTTAAAACTAAACTTGCAGTAGCATTCACAATCTTGCCAACCAAATGAACTTTCAAAAAAAGTATACTTTGGTTCCATGAATTACATATTTTTTAAAAAGGCAACATTACTGGAATTGGTTTCTATTATTTAAAACATCTGATAATACCAGCATAAACTGGCATCATTTGACTGAGAATTTTTCTTCTATTAATGGAGCCAATATATTAAGAATTTTCACTTGACTTTTGGTAAGTTCACTAGAAACCTTGGAAATGAAGATAAGCAGAGCAGTTATTTACTGTAATACAAAGTCATGTTTCATAGAGTAATAAGGAAATGCATTTTCTGCATCTGTACAAATTGTTATACAGTTTTCTTATAAATATTAAGTTTTGTGATAGATTTTTCAGCAGACGTTTTTCTGGTTTCATTTGGTTGGTGATATCATTTTATGCAAGTTATCCAATCACCATCTACTTTCTCAAGAAACCATTCACTACTTAATTCTTCATTGAACGTAGGCTTTTGATATTTAAACTCATGGCTGCTGAAAGCATTGTTTGCTAAATAAAAGAACACCATCAAACAATGAAATTAAGTAAATAATTGTAGATGTATACCCTCTAATAAATGACAAACCCACTGTAGTAAATATTGAGAATTCTCTTTTTATGCTTTACTGAAAGACCACCCAACTTCTAGTTCCTGCTCATTATTTCATGTACATTTAACCTTTACTGACCTTTATTTTCTAGTCATCATGATGGTTTCCTGTGTCTCAGACTGGCATAACTGGCTGGCACATCAGATAGAGAAGTTTCAAATACTTCTCCCACCACTGCCCAAGACTTAAAGGACTCGAACATAGTTGCCTGGCCCCTTCAACGGCTCCTTCTAAGCTAATGTTCAAAACCTTTGGGATAGCCTATGGCATTCTTCATGCAATATACTTCCTCATCTCTTGCCTTCCCAACCTTACATAGTAGAGTTCACCTTCTTTGAATAAGGAGAAACGTAGTAGTATAGGGGGAACTAACTCAATTTCCTTAAGCTATCCTGCCATGATTTCCTTGCAAGATCTAAGATCTGCCTGTGGGTCTGGCTGACTATTCCCCTTCCTTGAGGTATCAGGCCAGATGTAACTTCTACTAGGAAGGCCTTTTGGACTGCAAGTCTGAGTGAGGAGTCTTTCCCATTTGCCCTTGCTGTGCTCCTCCTTCATAACACTCACTGCTCTCTAGTAGAATCTAACCTGTGTTCTTTTCTGATCCTTCTGTTTTAACTAGTGTCCAAGAAAGCAGACATGCCTTACTTACCATTATACAGCTATATAGTACACATAGCTATACCCTTAAAATATTATTTACATACATGAATGACAATAAAAGACAGCATATAATCAGTGCCAAATTAGTAGTATAGAGAGACAATAACTGCTGTGAGTACAGAAGGGTAAGAGTACACTTTAGACCCATTCCATTTCACTAAAGATATATTTGGTCTAGATCCTAAGGAACTCAAATAGGAAGGGTCAGGGTCAGAGTTAAGGTTAGGGTTAGATTTCAATAGGATAGGGCCCAGGACATACATAACTATTGGAGCAGCTTGCCTGCAGAGTATGTGAAAGGGCTTGGAACACAATGAAAAATATCAGTGAGGCCCCGTTGTAGGTCTTGGATTCCAGTCTAAGACATTTACTTTATCTTGTAGGCATGGGAAAGTCACTAAAAATTTGTGGGCCAGCATTCCAGCATTTTACAATACAGCTAACTAGATTTAGTTTGGTAAAGAACATACTGGAAATTCTGAAGCTGTACATTTCTAACAAATACTTTCTCAATTTAGACTCAGAGCTGGGTCTGCCTTCCATAACCGCAATCACACCCACAGAATAAAAACTAGTCAATGAATTTCTATAGATGCCCAGAAATTCCTAGGAAGCTGAAGAGTATCACCTTAGTCTCAAAAAAAAAAAAAAAATGCACACAGTGTTAACATCTCAGTAATTGGGAAGGGTCCTCAAATCCTTCCAGTAATGGAGTTAGATATACCTCATGTTGATAGTGACATTCAAGCTAGTTTCTCAAATATGAATTGAAAACTCATTATATAGATGTACACAAGATATTCTCATCTTTTTGTCCCTTATTCTTAAGGCTGTCAGAAACTTCTTACCAGTTGAATGGGAGCCACTGTAGAAATGTAGTGTGTGTAGACTGACACACACACACACACACACACACACACACACAGCACCAATGTGATTCAGACGTGAGATGACTTGGCATAAAGCTGTTGCCAGCCATGTTATTAAATGCACCGCTCTAGTAATGCCTGTCCTACTTCCTGTGCCTTCATCCCACTGCCCACTAACCTTGCTGTTTCTCATTTTGAATTGAAGTACGCATTAAGGAATCCAGAAGTGCTCTTTCTCCTTTAACACTAGCAGCATTTTATCATATACTATCTGGTTGGTTGGCCATATGTATCTACCTTTGTACCCATAACACAAACACACATGTGGCAAATATGTCCTTACTAAGTACCAATGCAGATGACAATTTGGGAGGAGTTCACTTAGTCAATTCAAATGGCAAAGGGGATAAAAATGGTAAATTTCACAGTTCAGCAGTAAAATAATAGTACCCTGTTGTTTAACTGGCATGGACAACAATCCTGTCTTAAAAATATGCATCTGACCAGTTTCTTTTATACTCAAAGACACAGAGTTACATCTCTCCTCTTCTCTTGCCATCCCCTCCTCACATAGTAGAGTTCACCTTCTTGGAATAAGAACTTCCAGAGACACAACCAATAATTTTGCTCATCCAGAGCCAATAATGTTGTCTTCCACACTCTAGGTTGACAATCTGTTCTTGAAATGAAGTTGTCAGTATTATACCTATCAGTCATCACCAAAACTTGTCACAGCTAAGATGGTGCAGCTTAAATGTTTTTCATGCTTTTAGGATAACAGCCTTTCTCCTAAACTAATGTTTGCTCATTGCAATAAAAGAAAAACAAGTCCATAAAAGTTTGCTTCTGAAAATGAATATGAATAATTCCTCAAAGCTGGCTTGCACATACCACCTTGTTTTCACCAGCTGTTTTCTGTTTCCACTGTTAGGGATTGGGACTGTGGCTTATTTTAATGCAAAAGAGGTGTTGATTCCATTACAGGAGTGGTTCCCATGCATTATGGCAGAATCAGCAGGAAAGCCTATTCTACTCTTTAGGATAAAAACACTCAGGACTTAGTCATTGACGATATCTCTTTTGCTGTGAAGATTCAAAATGTAAAAGATGAGTTACAGTTGGAAAAATTTAGTAGAAATACAACATGTACTATTACCTTTAGACTATCAAATTCCCAGAATAACAGACCCATCAGTCCACTGTAACTAAACCGGATGTCTGAGCATCCCATCTTTCACTGAGTCTCCCACATCAACCTCCCCAGCATAGCTGGTTGGCACTGTTGCCTACTGCCCTCCTCTTGCAATGACTAAGTGAGACAATTAGGAGAATATAAGGTAAAACAAAACCTTTTTTTTTTTATATAACATGTTTTTTAAAAAGTTATATAACTCATGCTACTTCTACCTCATCCTCTACACGTGGGGGCTCTCATGTGAAAGCAGAAAATTATTAGCAGAGCAAATCATAAGCAGTAGTTAAGACATCAGAAACCACCCAGACAGCTCTGATCACTTTTGTTCTTTCTGGCAGATGGGTTAAATTCCAATAGCTGTAATGCCTGTGTCCTATGTCCTCTTTAAGAAATCTGCTTGATGCAAAGTACTCTATTAACCATTTTCAATTGTAGCACGCACAAGAGAGCTGGATAGTCTTAGAATACAGCCTCTGTAGGCAGGCTGCTGACAACACTCCTCCTTCCTTATATTCCTCCATCCTTTCTGGCTCACTCTTTCATCAACTTCTTCCTGCTCTCCCCTTCCTAGGAGGGAGTCTTCTTTTCAATTAAAGAGGAAAAACAGTTTCTAGCCCCTGATTGTCCTTCTCAGAGCATCTTGGGACAAGAACAGCTGCTCATCATCTGTGGGAAATGGTTTTATTAAAGAGATTGGGGAGCATTGATTCAATTCAGTAGACAAGATAAGTCAAAATTACCATGAGCTATATTAGTGCACTTACTGCTCCAGACTGTAAAAGGAATTGTAAGGATCCTCACTCAGAGGCCACATGAAGGCAATGAAGGAAACCACAATTACCTCCCTGAAGATCTCTCACCAGGACTGTAATTGGGCATGCCATGAGGTACTCAGTGTTAGCTGTAGTGATGAACAGCCAGCCATGTACAGGAACCATCCTGGAACTAAAAGTCTTGGTGACTTCTGAATCCATTTCTCATAATGTAATCAATAAAATCCTTCACCATGACCCACCAAAATGTTGCAGACATTACTAAGAAGCATAAATGATGCCTTGCATTAGATTCTAACATCTCCACAAAGGAGAAAATGGAATTCTCTGATTTTACCACTTACTAAACCTATAGACAAGGGGAAAAAACCTACGCCCGCTCCCCAGTTGGGACAACCTCCAACTACAGACCTATTTTATTTTATTTCCTCTCCTTCTCAAACTAGCTTTTATTTGGGAGGCACACCATGTCAAATACATACTTCTTTAAAAATCTATTCTGATTTACTTTTAAATTGGTGCCACATTAAAGAATCAGCAACATTAAGTATATTATGCAGCGTTGTGGCTCTTTACAGCTTAAGGAGAGAAAGCCCCACATTTCCAGCACTTTCAATTTCTCACCTTCCCTCGTAAGAACCCGAATTCTAAATTTCTTAGGTCCTCACTAAAGAGATCCTGAATCTGAATCCCAGCCCAAAAGACCGCTTAGAAATGCTTAATGAATTAGAAGCATCATGAGTTTTTTATCCAAAACTACAAGCTTGAAAAAGATAACTTAGATCACAGATCCAATCATGTGGACTTTCCTTAGAAACAGCAAACCATATTCTCTTGGAGAAAAGGGCTTAAAACCAGCCCAGGGTAGGTTATAACTCCTCCTCTGTAGTCACGACTGAGTTGACCAACAGTGGCGACTTTATAAAAGGAAATGAAGATGTAAACTGAGCACAGTGAGCCAGATTCTCCCTCAAGAATTTGAGCTGTAAGGCAGACTACATAACAAATATGATGACAGGTACAAGAAGCGGAAGCAGTAGCATGTGGAATTGGGTCATGCAGCCATAATGGGCATGTGCTGATGAAATCACTTAGATTTAGTAGGAAATACTGATAAGCACTCATGAAGAACATGCAGATTGTACGAAAGTCCCAGCCTGCCTGCCACTGGCATCCAAGCACACTGTCCCAAGGGCCTAGGGGTTGCCATGCCCTGCCTGTGGCTTCTGGCTCACAATTGGACCATCAGAGGACCTAACAACAGGACCAGAACACCTGCCACCTGCACTCAAGATGCCGCATCCACCACAGTTTGAACAGGCACACTATCTGGGGGCCTGAGAATAGGACTGCACTGCCTGGTGCCACCATCACCACCCACACAACCTACCAACATCGGGACTGGCCCTCCTGGCCTGCTACTGCCACTGCTGGAAACCACATAAGCCACCTACCATATGACCCAGCAATCCCAGTACTGGGGATTTATCCAAAGGAAAGAAAAGAAAATCAGTATCTCAAAGGGACACCTGCACTCCCGTGTTTTTTGCAGCACTATTCACAATAGCAACAACATGGAATCAACCTAAGTGTCCATCAGTGTATGTATGGGTAAAGAAAAAACATATATACATACACATACACATAATGGAATATTATTTAGCCATAATAAAAAATGAAATCCTGTCATTTGCAGCACCATGGATGAAACTGGTGGTCATTATGTTGTGTGAAATAGCCAGGCATAGAATAACAAATGTCGCGTGTATTCACTCATATGTGGGAGCCAAAACAGCTGATCTTATGGAGGTAGACAGTAGGATGATAGTTACCAGAGGCTGGAAGGGTGTGTGGATGGGAGGAAGGGATTAAGAGAGGTTGGTTACTGGGCACAAACATACTGTTAGAAAAGTAAGCTCTAGTGTTCGACAGCACAGTAGGTGACTACAGTTAGCAATATATTGTGTATTTCAAAATAGTGAGATTTGAAATGTTCCCAACACAAAACTGTGCAATATCATAGCCTCATTTGATAATCATGTTTTCTATGCATGTATCAAAATATCACATGTGCCCCCTAAACATGTACAAATACTATGTAGCAGTTGAAAAAAAACATGTAGACTTAAAGGACAGAGGAAGTGTCTTACTTTTTTAATTTCCAGTTCTAGTTTCTACATGACTTTGCTCTATTTTGTTTTCTATTCCTAACGTATACATTCTACTTTAAGTGGGCTTTTAGTCCTTACAAGCAATAAACTTTAAAAAAAAATTGTATTCTAACTGGCCCAAGTTACCAATTCACATATAAGGACAATTTGTGTACTAATTGAGAATGAAATCACTACAAAACTAGAGGTAGAAATATCCTTCACATGATTGGTGTTTCCCATTTTTTAATGCACTAGGGAGTAACAAAAGTCTAACCACATTTCCAATTTCTCCCTATCACCACTTCCAAGCAGCCCAGTGTTGTGAAACTTCTGGACCATATAAATCATATACTAAAGTCCCTGGATTAACAGTCATATTTAACTTTACTAGTTGAAGCTCCAGCACCTACTCCCGTGATTCCAACAAATCTTTTGAGAAAAAGTTTATTTTATTTTTTCATCATTCCATTCATTTTTTCAACCCTTAGAAATCCTGCATGATGCCTTATGCCTGTAATCCCAACACTTTGGGAGGCCAAGGCAGGCAGATCACTTGAGCCCAGGAGTTTGAGACTGGCCTGGGCAACATGGCAAAACCTCATCTTTACTAAAAATACAAAAAAAATTAGCAAGGCAAGGTGATATGTGCCTGTAGTCTCAGCTACTTGCGAGGCTGAGGTAGGAAGATCACCTGAGCCCAGAAAGCCAAGGCTGCAGTGAGCCATGATCACCACTGCACTACAGTCTGGGTGGCAGGAGTGAGACCCTGTCTCAAAAAGAAAGAAAAAAAGTAAAATAAATCTCACAAAGATGCTCAACGTCTCAAAAATTACGAACTTCTACTTTCATGGCCCATATTGAGAAAACTGACATAAGAAATTTTGGGTACAATCAAGATGGAACATTATCAAGCTTGGGGAAGGACTGGTTTTATGTTTCTTCTTTTCCCACCTACTCACACATATACCTGTGTTCGCTCCCTTTGCATCATGCCTCATTTGGCTGGTGAACCATTTCTACTCACATGAACCCACCACTGTCTTATTACTTGTCATGTCTTCCTTTACTTTTTCTTATTAGGAGGCCCTGCTTGTTTTATTTCTTCTTTCTCTGTAAATCTCTTGAGTTTTCCCCCTTGGTGTTTCTCCAGCACACTTTTGTATCCTTATTTGTATCCTTAATGTGATTGACATCTTCCATATTCCATGATGTTCAGGAAAATGAACTAGACTGAGACTGAAGGCACGTGTATCAATCCCAGCTCTGCCACCACTTGTATGATCTTATCCCTTACTTTTCTCGTCTCTACAATGATGAAGGGTTGAAGCAGATGATCTCCAAAAGCCTTCCTTCTTAATCTCTGTAACTTCATAATAACATTTCTTCCAAAAGGAAAAACCTTTTTAAAATGTTTCTCCCATGACTATGTCTTATCTTTGTATTTCCAGTACTTAATACTGAATATTTGGAGGATGCCTAATAAACACCTGTTAAGTGAGAATATCACCCTTGGCACTGATTTGTGGCATGAGCTTCAGTAATGTTACATTTCATTATCATTAATGCAACAAAACGGAAAAATGTACATTCTCCATAATTCCAGGTGGTAGAGGTGAGCAGAATAACCTGAAAAGAATATCCTCCATAAAAGAAGCCAAACTGATAGAACTCTACCATATTTTCAATGGGTCTGCAGGTCATGGAAGGGTTTTGTGTCAGAGGCATGGGCATTTAGCAGGTGGCAGAGTCTAAAGGTACAGGCAAACGTTGGAAGACTGTGATGTGATCTCTTCCTACAACCCTTCACATCTTCAGTAATATTACTAAATTCACAAAATCATTGACTGGACTTTCATGGAAAATGACATAGTGAAAGTCTTCATGTTGGCTGGCGTAGGCTGGATTGTAATGGTATCAACATGCTAAGACTAATGATGATTAGAGATGACCATAAGAAAAATGGAATTGGGAAGTCATAGAAGTTATGTGGTGAATACACATACACAAAAAGTGGCATATTCAGCACTATTCATAATAACAAAGATAGGATAGCAACCCAAGTGTCCATCAATGGATGAATGGATGAAGGAAATGTGTTATATATACACACAATGCAATACTATTCAGCCATAAAAAATGAATGAGGTGTCATTTGCAGCAACATGGATGGAACTGGAGGTTATTAAGTATAATAAGTCATGCACAGAAAGATTTCTCATTTTCTTACTAATATGGGAGCTTACAAACTTGATCCCAAGGATATAGAGAGTAGGGTAATAGATATCAGAGGCTGGGGAGGATGTATGGGTGGGAGGGGTGATGAAGAGAGTTTGGTTAATGAGCATAACATATGGTGAGATCGAAGGTGCAAGTTCTGACATTACATAGGAGAGCAGGGTGACTATAGTTAGCAACAACATACTGTATATTTCAAAGTCTCTAGAAGAGAGAACTCGAAATGTTTACAACACAAATAAGTGATAGATATCCCAAATACCCTGATGTAATCATTGCACATTCTATACATGCAAAATCCAGCATATTGAGAATTTGAGCCCAAGTCACCTAAACCTTCAAGAAACTGAAATCCCAAGTGGCATCTGGGTTACATGTCTCATTCCTTGCCAACAATTCGGGCCACAAATGCATAACTGGATGATTATGAATGTGATAAAATAAGAAATTAATATATCAAACTTATATGGAAATGGTAGGATGCTATAATTAGGCCAACACCAATTATAATGGAAATACTTTCTTTGAACAAGGCAGGATGCATAGTGATACAGCTCATAAAAAACAAGCCTTTGGGCTGGGCACAGTGGCTAGATTCTGTAATCCCAGCACTTTAGGAGGCCAAGGCAGGTAGATCACCTGAGGTCAGGAGTTCGAGACCAGCCAGACCAACGTGGTGAAACCCCATCTCTAATAAATACAAAAAATTAGCCAGGTGTGGTGGGGCATGCCTGTAATCCCAGCTACTTTGGAGGCTGACGCAGGAGAATAGCTTGAACGTGGGAGGCAGAGGTTGCAGTGGAGCCGAGATTGTGCCATTGCACTCCAGCCTGGGCAACAAGAATGAAACTCCATCTCGAACAAACAAAAAACAAACCAAAAAAATCCACAAGCCTTCTCTGTGTACTAACTAAAAAAAAATTTGCCTTAACAGTATGTGCAATACTGCATTTGCTTTTCTGCCTACACCAAAGTACTAACTATGATTAAAAAGGAAATTATCTCTGGATCTCTGCCTTTTAAAAATTTACCACACCAATAACATCTGAAATCAAAGCTGTTGATCAAAGGAAAGAACCACTAAAATAAGTTGGCATTATATTGGATAGCAGAGAGATTGAAGCAAAAGATATTCCACCAACCTAATGACTGGGAAACTCTTACTGAATGTGAACTTAAGCAGACTGAAATCTAACATGTCATGTGGTATTAGCCCTGTCTCCTAAGACCCTGACTATTCTCTCCTCAGGAGTCACTTACCATAACATCTAAGATTATTTATCTCAGGATACACTTGACTTACCAATAAAATCACTCAGTGGGAATTATCACGTCCCTACAATCATGAGAGTAGCTGAAATGTGACAAACTAGAAAGGTTAAAAAAAAAAAAAATGGAGTTATGCTGAGGTTAGCTTCAAGAGGCATTTCCTTTTTTCCCTAAAATGAAAATTATTTTTTTTTTTTGCTTGATAATAAAACACACAGATGTTTACTGTAGAAAGTCAAATAATATAAAAGATACTCTGGTGTCTCTGTCTTCCTCTTATAAGGATACAAATTCTACCAGAACAGGGCCCCAAGCTTTTGACCTCATGTAACCTTACTTACCTACTTAAAGGCCTTGTCTCCAAACACAGAAAAAATCTCAGGTGCTTTCCAGCTCTTGATGCACATTTTCACCAACAGTTTATGTTAGTGCCCATTATCCCTTGCAAATCAAGTATTCTCTACCTCCTCCCACATCAGACTGACAGTTTTAGGTTTTTTTTTAAATTTTCTTCGAGATGGAGTTTCACTCTTGTTGCCCAGGCTGGAGTGCAATGGCGTGATCTTGGCTCACTGCAACCTCCGCCTCCCAGGTTCAAGTGATTCTCCTGCCTCAGTCTCCGAGTAGCAAGGATTACAGGCACCTGCCACCATGTCCGGCTAATTTTTTGTATTTTTAGTAGAGACAAGGTTTCACCACATTGGCCAGGCTGGTCTCAAACTCCTGATCCACTGCTTCGGCCTCCCAAAGTGCTGGGATTACAGGCATGAGCCATCGTGCCCAGCCTGATAGTTTTTAAAACAATAGAATCTTGTTTTTGTAAATTTTTTTTTTTTTTTTTTTTTGAGACGGAGTCTTGCTCTGCCGCCCAGGCTGGAGTGCAGTGGCCGGATCTCAGCTCACTGCAAGCTCCGCCTCCCGGGTTTATGCCATTCTCCTGCCTCAGCCTCCCGAGTAGCTGGGACTACAGGCGCCCGCCTCGTCACCCGGCTAGTTTTTTGTATTTTTAAGTAGAGACGGGGTTTCACCGTATTAGCCAGGATGGTCTCGATCTCCTGACCTCGTGATCCGCCCGTCTCGGCCTCCCAAAGTGCTGGGATTACAGGCTTGAGCCACCGCGCCCGGCCGTTTTTGTAAATTTTTATGTCACACTGGGGACTAGGCCAAATTTTGAGCAGACATGGTTTAGTTCACCCCTTCCCATAAATATTTCAGATATTTAAATTCATGTCAATATAGATCTACATGATTTTAATGGTTTCATAATATTCTCTTGTATGGATATACCATCATTTAAACAGACATATTTCTAAATTTTAATATTCTAAATAATGCTTCATTGAAAATATATTCCTATGTGCATTTGTTTGTACCCTATTCTAATAATTTCCTTACAGCATATTCCAGGTAAAAAGTCACCTTGTCCCTTTGGGCTTAGAAAACTGGCATTAGAAGATGTTGCTATTTTGGTTATTGCTGTGAGTAATAAAGTTTTTGTCTCTGGCCCAGGCATCCATGAAACTGTTATGGCCTAACCTGTTGGCTATGCCAGGAATGTAAAAATCTCAGGTGCTTTCCAGCTCTTGACATATATTTTAAAATCCAACAATTTATGATAGTGTCCTTTATCCTTTACAGATAAGGGATTATCTACCTCCTCCCTTATTAGGCTGATCGCTTTGAAAAAAAAATCAATAGAATCTTGTTGTATTTACAAATTTTTGGTTTTTGGCCATTCCTATTGTTTTTTTGGTAAACAATTTTTCTATTGTGTATTTTCTGTACAAAATTTAACATTTTTGTATATTAGAAATATTGGCATTTTGTCTGCTAGATATTAATGACTTTTTTCAACCTAAGTATGTTTTTTATTTTTCTAAAGCCAAATGTAAAAATATTTTGCTTTGTGAGATTTTGTCTAGATGTCATGTCTTCTCCCCTTTAAAATGAGTGCTTAGTGACATATCTTTGCAGATATTCAGGTAGGCCATCAACTGGCAGGAAGAGTGTACCTGTACTCCCCTCTTCCTAATTGAGTTATCCAATTTGGTGAACGAGAGGCAGCTGAGCAAATGTTTCATACCTCAGTGTAGCTTTCTTTGGCTACACCTCAATATGCCAGTGGCAGGGGCTCGTGGCCCAGCAACACTATCCTGTCCACGCTGTGGCTTCCCTGTGCTACACCACAACCCTTTATACTTGGAATTTACATCCCAATACAAAAAGGCTTATGCAAACAGTTGCTGAACTTAAAATCCCACTTTTGTTTATCAAGACCTGGCTCTCCTGAACCAAATTCAGTCTGCCCATATCGTCATTACTCCTCTTTTGCAGACTTCGAGCTATTATCATACTTTACTTGTCCAAAAACTTTTGGAGTCATTTTGCAAATATTCCCTCATCTCACTCCCTGAGCTCAATGCCAGTAGAATCTTCAGTGGGGTTGCATTAAATATGCAGTTTAAAAAGCACTGATGCCTGAATCCACAGCATATTCCTATACATTCTTGCAAGAATCTTTGCATAGCCCTCATATGTCTTTTTCATATTATCCCACATGTTTATTGGTAAGTTTCATCTTTATTTGTTATTGTTGATTATTCATGTTTTCCTACTGTATAACCAGTTAGTATATGTAAAAACCAATGACTTTAACATTTTATAGCCAGCCATGTAACTTAATTTTATTGGCATTAATAGTTTTCCAGGTGATTATTTGCAAATAATAGTCAGATAGCTATAGTCATTTTCTGTAGTGGCATTTAGGGGTAGCCAGATGAAATAGAGGACCAAAAATTATTTGCTCAGGTAAACTGATGCTTTTAGTATGAGTTTTTCCTATGCAATGCTTTAGAGTACTATTACTAAAAAATTGTTGTTCATCTGAAACTCAAGTTTAACTAAGTGTCTTGTATTTTTATTTGGTAAGTCTGGCTAGTTTGGTTGTGGTGCTAGCACTACAAGAATTGTGCCAAATAATGATGATGATGGCATTGCTGTACTATTTCTGTCTTACTAGAAATGACTCTACAGCGTTTCTCTGTCAAGTATGTTAATAGCTGCTAATTTTAGTTATTATAAATTCAGGCCGGGCGCGGTGGCTCAAGCCTGTAATCCCAGCACTTTGGGAGGCCGAGACGGGCGGATCACGAGGTCAGGAGATCGAGACCACCCTGGCTAATACGGTGAAACCCCGTCTCTACTAAAAAATACAAAAAACTAGCCGGGCGACGAGGCGGGCGCCTGTAGTCCCAGCTACTCGGGAGGCTGAGACAGGAGAATGGCGTGAACCCGGGAGGCGGAGCTTGCAGTGAGCTGAGATCCGGCCACTGCACTCCAGCCTGGGCGGCAGAGCAAGACTCCGTCTCAAAAAAATAAATAAATAAATAAATAAATAAATAATTAATTAATAAATTCAACAGGACCAGAGACCACTCACAAGTTTGTAAGCACAGTCCTAGCACCATGCCTGATACACAGTATATGTTTAAAAGATATTGACTGGATAAGTAATAAATATGCTTTACTAGGTTAGCAAAGTTTAAGAAAGAAATTGTATAGCTGCCTGGGCATGGTGGCTCATGCCTGTAATCCCAGCACTTTGGGAAGCTGAGGTGGGCGGATCACAAGGTCAGGAGTTGGATACCAGTCTGGCCAATATGGCGGAACCCTGTCTCTACTAAAAATACAAAAATTAGCTGGGCGTGGTGGTGCGCACCTGTAATCCCAGCTACTCAGGGGGCTGGGGCAGCAGAATCGCTTAAACCCAGGAGGCAGAGACTGCAGTAAGCTGAGATGGCACCACCGCACTCCAGCCTGGGTGACAGAGCAAGACTCCATCTAAAAAAAAAAAAAAAGAAAAAAAGAAAAAAAGAAAAGAAATGGTATAGCTTACATTGTATTGTTTTGTGAAACTATATAGGAATGTGTAACTCAAGTGGCAAGTAAGATAAGAATGCATAATCAGACATGAAATAACCGTATAAGAAGTTAATAGCAACTAAGAGTTTAGGTTCAGAGCCATACTGCCTAGGTTCGCATCTTACCTCCATTTTACTGACTGCCTGATCGCGGCCAATATCGAGTCCCAGTTTGCACATCTGTGAAACGAAAACAACGACAGTATCTACCTCATAGGGTTATTATAAGAATTAATTGGAAAAATTCATGGTAAATAATCAGCACAGTATCTGGCATGGAGCACTTTCATAAGTGATAACTATTAGAAATTATAACTACTATTTGTTGAACATTCGGCAACGACTAAGTACTGTTCTACGTATTTTACTTATACTATCTCATTCAAAACAATATCACTCTGCACTTCTGTTTGCCCTGTTTCAGAGAATGAAACTAAGAAAATAACTCAACTTTTTCAGAAGTCTGTAAATTGGTAATAATACAAGACTCTCAAAAGATAAGTCAGTGATTCTTAAATTGTAACGCTGGGACCAGCGGCCTCAGTATTACCAGACATTGATTTTCTGTTGCTGCTGTAACAAATGACCACAAATTAAATGACTTAACATAACACACATTTGTTATCTCACAGTTTTTGTAGATCAGAAGTCTGAACCCAGCTTGGTTTTCTGCTTAGCGTTTTTACAAGGCTGAAATCAAGGTTTCAGCAGAGCTGCACCGCTTTCCAGAAGCTCTGAGGATGAACCCACTTTCAGGCACATTCAGGGTATCAGAAGCCAGTTCCATATAGGACCAAGGTCCCTGTTTCCTTGAGCCATTGGGGGTCATTCTGTTTCTAGAGGCCAACCACATTCCTTGGCTCACAACTTCTTCCTCCCTCTTCAAAGCTAGCAAGGACAGAGTGAATGTTTTTCATGCCCTAAATAGCTCCCACCTCTTCTTCGGCCTCACCTCTCCTATTTGCCTCACCTGCTTTTAAGGGCTCATTAGATTACAGTGGCAGTCTGGGCTAATCTCCCAATTTTATGGTCAGTTGATTAGTAACCTTGATTTCATCTGCAAAGTCCCTCCACAGTAGCATCTAGACTGGTGTTTAAATAACCAGGGGATGGATTCCTTGGTGAGGCATCTTTAGAATTGTTCCTTTCACACCTGAGAATTTTTGGAAATTCAAATTCTCTTGCCCCATCCCAGACATACTAAATCAGGAATTCTGGAGGAAGGCCCAACAATCTGTGTTTTAATGTAATTCAGCTGATTCTGATTCGTGCACACCACCGTTGGAGAACCATTGAAATACTGGAAGGGTTGGGGCATGCCATTTGATTTCAAAACCTAAAACTAAGCCAAGGATATCTGTTCTTAATTTTAAAGTAGATCTCTGAGAGAAACTCACTTTAATAAATTATTTTATAATACATGACTATATTAATTACATTATAGCAACCATTACTGATTTGTTTTCTTCAGTGGTGATATATTTCAGTTTAATTTTTTACTGATGCCAATGAAAATTTTGCTTCCTCAAAGAAAAAAGGTGTTTTATATATATCTTCTTGAAAAAGAGGCTAATTTAAGGGGAAAGTTTTACAATCATGGAGGATAACATGTAATTAAGAGCACATGAGAAAATCCATAAAACAGCCTAGACACTCCTTCAACCCTGGTTAATTAGAGGTAGCTGAGAAGGATTTTCCAGGTGCCACTCATCTCTTATCATTCACTTCCTTCAGTAGCTTGCTTCTCATTTTTTGACTTTCAACACTTACATGAGAGGAGACTGATACAGAAGAAAGGGACTACAAGGGACAAAATAGAACAGAAGACAAAAGCTAGCTCTAGAAAACAAGTCTTCAGAGTTAGTTGCTAAACTGGCCAGATTGTGTACACATAGTTTGCAAATGCAGGCTAGCAAGGAATAATTTCCTGACTAAATTATTTTAAACACAACTTTTAATCCTATATAACTATACTAAATGCTTTAGAGACGTTTTAAAATGAAAGAAGGATAAAGTGGCATAAGACCTCTTTGCAAATGAAATGGCAAAAGATTGACATAGCTGCTCTAGCCCATAATGTCATATACCTACCCAAGTTGTAATGAACCATCTTCAAATACATTGTCTATTGCTTTTAAAATTGGGGGATGTGCAATTATAGCTACATAGTAAACCTGACATATGAATCTGATAATTTTTTTAAGTTCATTTTATATTCCTTGAAAAATCTATCAAAACTTCAGAGGGCTGTGGGCATATGATTGATTATTTTATCATATCTCCCTCCTTGGGATCCAGATTCTAGATGAAGCTCAAAAGCCATCACAATGCTAGCCTTCTAAGTCCACAAATTTAATTGAACTAACCTATGTTTTGTTAGTTTCTAAACATTTTCTTAGAAGGGTTAGACTATGAAAACTGTTTAAAAATATGATAAAAGAGAGGGCTCCCTGCAATGTGTTTTAAAATATATCTCCACTTAAGCAACCTCACTGCTAAACTTGTCACTTGAGGGGGAGGTTAGTTTAGAATAATACAAAATGGTCTTTCTGGCTAACCTTTTCTTCTCCCTTGTGTATTTCTGAGCAGAAACTGTTACAATTCTATTTCAAGCTTCAAAAAAAAAAAAGTGTTTTTTAAAGGCTCACCCTCAGCCCCTTGGCATTAGACCTGGTTTATCACTTTCCCCTGCAGACATTTACACAAGAGTATTAATGTGGCATGTCAGTAAATTGAGACTCTCAGAGTTAAGGGTTAATCAAAATAATTTCGGTGATAGCAGTTAACTCTCTGGAGAATCTGAGACCTGAGTCCTCATCAGAAGCTGGCTGCACATGAGATGGAAAAAAATGTAAAAGCCAGGGCTCTTTCAGTAGAAATCTCCAGGTCTCAGCTGGCACACAGGCTCAATTATCGGCTTTTAGCTTGGTGAAAAGTCAAGCCCCCCCAGGACCCTGCTGCTCCAGGCATTTTATTGGCTCATTAAATATAGGATTTTGTTTTTCAGCCCCAGCCAAACGTGATATGCTATCCAAACAGAAAGTATGATGAGAGCTGGAATAGCTAACACATGCGCTTCCTTTACCCTTCTCTGCGCTTCTCTCATCCCACCCCGCCCGCTATGCACTTTATTACAAGCACAAAATTCCTGCAGAAAGAAACAGTGAGAGGCTTCACTGCAGGGACTGTTCGTAAGGACTCCGACCTCAGTCAGGCACTCGGAAAGTATGTTCTCGGCATGTGTGTTAGATTAATTCAACTAGAAATGTTTTTGCCCCAAAGGGCTCAGAAAGTAGAAGATGACAATGAAGAAACGAGACCCAGAAGACTTTAAGACTAGATAAATATCAGTTAAGCATGCTAAAATGTTCCAAAGTCAGAAGCCATCAATGAACATGAGAAATCTTTGGAAAACTGCTTGATAAATAAGGAAAAGTGGAGAAGAGTTTTTGCTTCCATTACTCATTGAAATGAAGAATAACTTATCCCCTAGATTGATCTCCTATGTAAAAAATATTCAAATTATTTTGGAATAGGGACCTGTTCTATGCATGCATAGGAACTGACTTTTGATGGTTAAAATAAGTTCAATACAGTGGAAGTAGAGAAGACAATTTCTGGATACAATCCAGCAGACTCCAGAGCTTCCTGCTACTCTGAACAAACAGACACATTACTTTTTTCTCTTTTAGAAGTAAGCCGTTTACAAGAACTGCAGAAATATATCTTGAAACAATCTGCCACGCCATTTGCCACACACATAATCCTCCTAGATTAATTTAAAAAATAATAATGAGTGTTGATATAACCAGTATGAGTGACATGGTGGTAAAATAAAATGCATTCGTGTGTGGCTGCTGACATCCTAAAGTAATAAAACTCCTAATAGATAAAACCCTAAGAGCACCCTGAGAATATGTGTTATAAACCAAAAATATGTTTATACCTTTTGACTGAGGAATATCAGCCTGAGGACTTATCCTAAGATAAATAAATGAATAGAAGGAAAAGTCACATGCTTAATTTATGTAAAAAAAAATTACTGGGCTCTATCTATATTGGCCCTGTGTGAAATACTTATTTAGCAAAGAGACAAATAAGAAATTGTCTTCAATTACGCACTACCTAGTGGGAGAAAATAGGGGCATAAATAATCACGATGTGATGTAATAAGCACATCATCTGAGATATATGCTAGGTTCAGCAGTAACACAGGAGGTGGGAGAAGAACTAAAGGGACATTTATTCAATGTATATTGTAGAGCACCTCCTAAGGGCTGTGCTAGGCTCTGAGAATAAGAAGCAAGGCAGATTGTCCCCTGTGCTCATGATGCCCATGGTGGTCTAGTGACTCCAGATGAAAAGGGCAGCACATGCCCATAAGAGATGAAATAGCCTAGTATATTTGAGGACTTGGATGTAATAAGGTATATCTGGAGCATAGAGTTAAGGGTTAAGATTAGGAGTGAAGAGAGAAGCAAAGCCAAACTGTGGGGAACTGGAATGCACAAAAAGCTGTTTAGACCTTACCCTGTATTGATGTAGCTTCACTGAAGGATTTGTAGAGGAATGACAAAGTCAGATCTGCATTTTGAAAGGTGTTTCTGTTACCAGCATAACATGAGTTGGGTTAGGGTGGCTGTGAGCAGTGAGATTAGTGTCAGGGAGACCAAATGAGAGTCTACTGGTCTAGTCCAGATGAGAAGTCAAAAAAGCTTGAACTAGGTGAGTGCCAGAGAGTACAGAGAGAAGAGAAGCAATTCAAACAATCTGGTAAAGCTGGCCTTTGACCTTCACAAGAGATTTGTCCTTGCAAACCCCCAGTCTGATGACTATGGCAGTATTTATAGAAGGGCCTGGCTTTCTCTCAAACAACTTTCCATTGCCACTTACAGATTCCTTTCCTGTGCCTGTCTTGATACCATCAGTTAAATGACTATGAATTTTTCATTATATCTTTCTCTTTCACTTGAGCAGTTTTTGCACTCAAACTGGAATGGCCATTGAAGTGCTTTCGCAATGATGAAGTTGGTTATGATGCTCATCTGAACCACTGCCAAATATGACATTTCACTTCAATTTATCCAAATGACTTTCTTAGACTGTGTTCTCTTTCTTTTTACCTTTTCCATTAGCAATGAGTAATAAGTTCTTTATAGAATTGTGTTCCATAAGAAATAAAGTTTTATTTTTGTCACTGTATATGCTAGAACAAGTAAGGAATCCCAGAGCTGAATATGGAGGCAGGATGGGTTTCTGTGACAGCTAGAAGCAGTGACTCCCTTCTGTACCTTAGTTATACCTCATCCTACATTAAATATTGCCTCAGGATGTAATGAAATACTGCTTGTAAGGTAGTTAATATTGTATCTAGTATACCAGAAGCATTCAAAAAATGTTAGTAATACAGTGAAATTGAATGCAAGTATCAAATTAGTTTTTTTATTTTAATGGATATGAACTCTCTACCTCAGGCCAAAAAATTTTACATACAATTTCAGAATACATACAAATGTATGAAAATAAGTGCTATGTAGGTATTACCTCATATGCTAAAAACTAACACACATATGCACACACACACACACACATATACATGCTAGTACATGAAAAAACCAAAGACCATTAAGTTAAAAAAGAGAAAAGTGAAAACACATAAATTGCATTATTTGTGTAAAAATTTTTATAAATCTACGGCTAGACAGGAGGAATAAGTTCTAGTGTTCTATACCACCGTATGATGACTATGGCTAAAAATACTGTTACATAGGTTCAAATAGCTAGAAAAAGGATATTGAATGTCCTCAACACAAAGAAATGGTAAATGTTTGAAATGATGAATGTGCTAATTACTCTTATCTGATCACTTTACATTATATGTATCACATCACTATGTACCCCATAAATATATGCAATTAGTATGTGTCAATTTAAAAGATTTTCTCTTAGGAAAATAACAAATTTTTACAACTTTCAGAATATCTCTTTGCATTTTCAGAATAAAGTAATGAAAAATTTCACAATTATTCTGGGAAAAATATTCATGTGCTATTTTCAGGATAACATGATTTATGTCATCTGACATTTTGGGGGTCTTTTGCTGGCAATGAAAGTTCACATGCAGAGAGTAGCTAAGCATGCTGCAAAGTGATTTCTCAGTTGCTATTGAGGTGTTTTAAGGTTCATTCCCTGTAAACACACGAATTTCTAGAGTGTTGCTTTTTCAAACCTCTCAAGAGTTTACATGTCTGTAAAATGTCATTTAATGTCACTGGGATTCATGCAAATTGAAGCTTTTACCTCTGGTATAAAAATAAAGGTTATCACCTACAATGCAAAATGTGAATGTGTCATCTCTGAGGTGCTGGTTCACCAGACCCAAAGCATCAGAGCAGTATTCCCAATATTAAAGAAAAAGGGACAGATTTGAAACTTTCCCCAGTAAGACAAAGATAGTCTGGGGGCAAGAATTCCTTGAGATACATTTAGCGTAAGTGAGAGTTGTAAGGCTAGGGCCTTGCGATTGAAAATATGGTCTTCTAACCATCAGAGCATCATCAGCATCATTGACATCGGTCAGAAATACAGAATCTCAGGCCCTACTCCAGGCCAAGTGAATCAGAATCTGCATTTTAACAAGATTGCCAGTGATTTGGAAGCACATTAAGGTTTGAGGAGATCTGAGCTTAAGTCAGTGGCTGGTTTTGGCACTATCGTTAACATTGTTTCTCATTAAACAACTTCATATATTTATTTTTCTATAAATTGTTTTTATTATTTACATTACTAAGCACTATATGGCTATTTTATTTTAACTACTCTAATATGTACATCAAAATGCTGTGTTTTTCTATGGAAAACTAATGTGTATATTTTTTAAATGACTCACTTTTAGGAAACTAATCATGACTTAAATTGAGTCAGAAAAAAAATTACTATAATAGGTGGACTTTAAAGGTAGCCCAGGAATACTGCAAATTACAAAGTCAAGGATTTACTAGGAGGTAGAATTGGCATGTCCTAATGAAACTGCAGGCCGGATGCAGTGGCTCACGCCCATTTTATAAAATTTCATTACTTAAAGAGGACATTTAAAATCTAAAAACTGACAGCCCAATTTAAGCAGGAATGAAACTGCCTATCTTGGGTAGTAGCATGCGTTTTAGCTAAGCTTGTCCACTGGGAGACTGCCTGCTTCTTTCTGCCTGGGAGACATACTTTCTCATAGCCAGGACAGAGGTGCTTGTTAAGAGTAATATTTCGGGCTGGGTGTGGTGGCTGACACCTGTAATCCCAACAGTTTGGAAGGCTGAGCAGGGTGGATCATTTGAAGTCAGGAGTTCAGGATTAGCTTGGCCAACATGGTGAAACCCAGTCTCAACTAAAAATACAAAAATTAGCTGGGCGTGGTGGCACACACTTGTAATCCCAACTACTCGGAAGGCTGAGGCAAGAGGATTGCTCGAACCCGGGAGGCGGAGGTTGCAGTCAGCCAAGATCGTGCCACTGCACTCCAGCCTGGGCAACAGAGAAAGACTCCATCTCAAAAAAAAAAAAAAAAAAAAAAGTAAATAAAATTTCAATGTCAAAGCAATGAGCTTTCATTTGTGCCCTGTCTTGCCTCTGATGGGGAGGCAAGCGTTCTCCAGGTTGGAGAACCTGATCACAACAACATCAGCTGCTGGAACGCCTCCTTCTCAGAGTGACCACTTTGGAGAAGAAAATAATTTTTCATAGGTATGACATGACTGATGTTTCTATGAGCTTCCTTCTCTGATGACAGGTGCAGCAAAATATGGTTTCAAAGATTAAGCCAATGAGATTTTATGGCCTTTGTCCATCAACCCTGTTATTTCACAGACTATTTTAGAGCTGTGTATCAGGTAGACACTATTCTAGATGCTTCCCATACATTATCTCATTTGATCCTCATATTGTTCCTAACAAGTCAAGTTTCAATTATAGAGATGCGTATCACTTTTTCTTTATTCCCACCTTATCATCACGTTCCAGGAAGGGGTAGATCTTCATACGACAAGACCCCGATCCACCAGGTCACAGTTGACTAGCCCAGAGGTCGACACCTAATATCAAGTAAACTATGCTAATCAAATTCATATTTGTAGGAATTTGCAGCTGGATATATAAAATATTAAAACCAATAAATGCTGTAATACAGAGGCTATATTTGATCTGTTTGTAAGTCTTTAGAGAGAATAAAAAACGATGTAGAGACAAAAGACCATTTGGCTCTAAGACAAACTCACTCAGTACTCACTGATGCCTATGTTTCAATTCCTAGATTGACTTGTTTCTGAGGCCTACCACATTTCATGTCCTTGGGGGTTCATAAGGCACCTTGTATCTTTATAATTATTTCTCCTTTCTTCTTAAATTACCTTGAATAGATAAGGTCATCTACTGAACACATTGAATACAACCCAATGGTCTCGAAGAGAGTATTCTTATCCTCATTTTATAGATGAGGAAACATACTAAGAGAGTTTAAGCAAGTTACCCAAGATCATGCAGATAGGAAAAAGTGGAATTCAAGTCCAAGTCTACATGACTCCAAAGTTTGTGCATTTCACCACTAGATTAATTTAGATCCAAAAATTATTATATACCTTGCTGTCTGTTAAAGCTGTCTAAATCTAAGCTAGAGGCTTTGATTTACAGAAGTTATTGCCATGTCTCCTTAGAGTTTAATACTCAAAACAACTGCTCATTGTAAACAGACAGACATAGAGTATCCATATTTTCATCTACATCATTAAGTTTAGGGAAGTGAAACTTCCTGCTTTCTAGCTAAGTTGGCCTTCTTTCAAGGACTCCAGTTCTAATTGCTTTTGCAGAACATTTCTACTATGTTAGACTCATCTGCTCCCAAGGAAAAATTTGATTTTTTTCTGGTCAATTTGCCATGCACAATTTGTCATCACTAGACCATTCCTATTGTTTATCTTTATGGATGGTTTCCCAGATGAAATTGACATTTTTTTTTCTCTTTCTAACTAGCCATGAGGCTAGAGTTACTCGTGTAACTCTTCAACAGCTCAGCTCTGGAGTTTAGTTATTAGCCTTCCTTTGTGGAGAAAAACCCCACTTAAGCAATCCTATTACCATTTCTTAGCTGTTTTGGTTTTTGTCCTGGGAGGTGGGGCCTCACCACTGTATCATCCTACATAACTGCTTAGCTTATAAGAATCTGGACTTGGGCCACTCTGATTCAATGATTATGATAATGGTTTAGGTTAAGACTTTTTTTTTGTAGTTCAAGCAAAAAACCATCAGGTTATAAATCCACCAATTTTGGTTACTTTAAATTTGTTATAAATCCACCAATTTTGGTTACTTTAAATTTGTTATACCCATAACATTATAACATCAACAAGAATTGGTAAAAATCATCCAGATGTCCACCACTCCAAGAAATCACTTTCATTAGTTTTCCTGTATTATTTTGTGTTCTGTTTGTAGACGTGTATACATTTTACCTAGTTTTAATCATAACAGATGGTACTTTTAGTTAGCGTTCCTTCATACAATTTGTCAGGAATCACTTTTTTGAACTGCTAATTCTTTTAAATTATTGTTTGAGTAGCCACATTCAACCATGTCAGATGTTAAACTTTTAGTTTTTCCAGTTACTTCTTTAAACAATGCTAAATCTGGTAACCTAGCCTTTGAGGTGACAAGCTCATGCTTATACCCCCTCACCATGAGTGTTGACAACCATTGGCCACATGTAAGCAAAAACTAAACTGGCAGCAGGAGAGCTCATCCCAGGATGTTGCCAGTTTTTCATTTGCCTGGCAGGGGATCAGTATGCACCCATCTCTTCCTTGGCAGTAATCTAGGCAGATTTGGAAGGTTTTCATCATACTTAACTTGGGGTTCAAAAGCAACAACAACAAAAAAGCAGCTAGGGATCACTGCAATAACGCATTTCATACTAAGGGCAATACAGGTCAGTAGGTGACATGCAGTACCAATTGAAACTAGTGTTTTCCGTAAGCACTCAAAGTTGTATGCCTCTGTCTTCTCTCCAAATAGGTCCCAAATATGTTACAGAAAAATCTAGGATGGTATTTTCTCCCTTTGACCACAGCTGTGACTCAGAGGGACTTGAGGTCTTTCTGGTACTATTAGTGATCATTTTTGAATTTTTCTCCTCTGGACCCTCAGTCAGTGCTTCTAGAACTGTGTGCCTCTTTTGGCTACTGTAAAAGGCACAGTGATTTAAGCCTGGAGAAATGTAAATCTGGACAACCAACAACCTCCCATCTATCCTTCAAACACATATACACACACTTTTTACACATATCGGTTCATTTTCTTATCAAACACAAATACATGGAACAACACAGTAACAAGAAAAGCAAAGAGACCGGGGTAGATAAGAGGTAATCTACATTTCCTAAGGTGTTTATACTGACCATTCCTCAGCCTTAGCTTTACAGGGGGATTCTCTCTTAAGCCAGGTTGCAGTGCTATGCAATTTGCTACTGTGTTACTCAGTTTCCAAAAGCCACAATCTATTCAGTTCACCTGTTCTGAATCTTTCTTGATTCTCAGAGAAGGCTGTCTCTGATGAGCTCCATCCTTCTGGATCACACTTCCTTCTGATATGGGGTCTCTCTCTTCTGTGAAGGTCTCTATTCTAGTCT
This sequence comes from Trachypithecus francoisi, assembly GCF_009764315.1. NCBI lineage: Eukaryota > Metazoa > Chordata > Mammalia > Primates > Cercopithecidae > Trachypithecus > Trachypithecus francoisi. Next base: position 101,797,264 of record NW_022681454.1, read on the forward strand.
TCGTGAAGCAGCCTGACGTACCCTTCTTTCTCTGCGTTTTTCAAATGGCCACAGTGATGTCACTCTCAGCTGTTTCTAAGCTGGTTGCTAACCTCAAGACTAAGGAAATGACTCAGCTGGAATCAGTAACCTTGTCTTTAAATGGTCAGACTATTTTGAACCACCACCACCATAGACTTAATGAAGTCAACCCATTTACCAGACAGGTATACATTAAACACAGGCATACTAAACATGTATTCTGAGTAAAAGAGACTTATAAAAGATGGAACATTGCTTGCCAAGATTCAAAAAAGTTTTAACTTTGAAATTTCATTAAAGTTAGTCTGTTGAGAATGGTAGACATTTTTAAAGCTACTAGTGAACTCCCAAAACTCAATTCAGCAGGCTTTCCTCTGACCTCATCTTCCTTGACCACTAGGCCCTAGAGTCCAAAGGCTGGAGGGGCTGAAGTTCTGATGCCCAAAAGAAGGAGACGAAGGGTGTCCCAGCTCCAGGAGAGACAGGAGAGGAGAGAGAGAGAAAGAGACTAGCATTCAACACAATTGTCCTTCTAACCTTCCATTCCTATCCTGGCTTCTCTGACATCCACAATGCCAAGTTAGTTTTGCTCTCATTCCTTTCCTGTTCCCTCAGGTAGTTTATTCATGCCAAGTGCCTGCAGTTATCACCTGCATGTGGTTTCTTGGTATTAGTTGGGAGTTGCAAGTAATAGAAACCTAACTTGAACTAGCATACATTTTACAAAGATATTTAAGGATCTTAGGCAAGAATGAAGCTGCCTAAATAAGGAATACTTGGGATCAGAGACTCAAACATGTGAGTTTTCTACCAATTTTGTTTTCTTTTTCTGTATGACTGTCGCATTTTCCTGTGTGCAGACCATTTTGAATTTATATCTCTTTTGTTCTAGAGAGCTGGAAGACTGGGTTGTAATGTGTTGGTCTCAATTCCAGATTTCTAAGTAAGGCTATTGATTGACTCAGTTTAGGCTCAGGTCTCAAATAAATCAATTTCAGCAGGCAGTACAGTCAAGGGAAAAGGTTAGGTGATCACCTTGGATCAATCAACCATGGCTGGGTGGTCATAAGAACATGGCGTCTCTAATGTCACCTCCAGACTTAGCCTCCCATCTGAGCACATAAAGAATTTGCTAGATATTGTCACATGCTGCCATCTGCAATTTAAGCCTGAAACTGATCTCATAATTTCCCACCCAAACTATAGGCCACCTTTACTATTTGTGAATGAATAGTATCATCATTCTGTCATCATCCTTGGCCCAAACCTTGGATCATCCTGCCCCATCTCCTTCTCTTCTGAGTACAGTCACCAATTTGTAAAATAGTAATGATTAATATTTAGTGAATATTTACTGTATACCACTAAATGATATATGTATTATCTCCTTTAATTCTCAAATAAACTCCTGAGATAGATTCTATAGGTAAAGCCATTTTTACAGTTTAAGAAACTAAAAAAGTTAGCTTGCTCAAGATCATACAACTACAAAGTAATGGGACTTAGGAGTCAATTTAAGTCCATTCAAACTCTGAGCCAAAGCTTTTGTTTTGTTTTGTTTTTTGAGACCAGGTCTCACTCTGTTGCCCAGACTGGAGTGCAGTGGCTTGGTATTGGCTCACTGCAACCTCCCCCTCCCGAGTTCAAGTGATCTCCTACCTCAGCCTCCCAAGTAGCTGGGACTACAGGTGTATGCCAAGACTCCTGGCTATTTTTTATTTTTTATTTTGTATTTTTAGTAGAGACACACTTTCAACAGTTGGCAAGGCTGGTCTCGAACTCCTGACTTCAGGTGATCTGCCAGCCTCAGCTTCCCAAAGTGTTAGGATTACAGGTGTGAGCCACAGTGCCCGACCTAAGTCAAAGCTTTTAACAATCATGCGATACTGTCTTATCACTTCTCAAACATTTTTGTTACATAATATTTCTGTTATCTCATACCCTACAAATCCCTCCCCAATCAGCTTGTACACCCACACAAACAGCCCTGGCACTGCCATTCCCCTACAGCTGGAAAGCTAGAGTCCAGTGTGAATAGTCCAGACTTTTTCAAGGGTTGCAGTGCTATGTTCCTTGACGTTATATGTTAATTTTTAAAACAATGTGTTCATTTTTTTCTTTTTTTTTTTTTGAAACAAGTCTCACACCCATCACCCAGGCTGGAGTGCAGTGGTGTGATCATGGTTCACTGCAGCCTCAACTTCCTGGGCTCAGGTGATTCTCCCTCCTCAGCCTCTCGAGTAGCTGGGACTACAGGCACATGCCACCACTCCCAGCTAAATTTTGTATGTTTTTGTAGAGACAGGATTTCACCACGTTGCCTAGGCTGGTCTTAAACTTCTGGGCTCAAGCAATCCTCCTGCCTTGGCTTTCAAAAGTGTTAGTATTACAGGCATGAGTCACGGTGCTCTGCCAGGTTTTTTTCTTTTCTTTTCTTTTTTCTTTTTATTTTTTAAAGCAGTGAAGTGTATTAGCATGTTCTATTTCTCTTTAAATCATTCATTCTTCTGTTATCTTCTATATTTTTCATGACTCACTGGACACCTGCAAAAATTCCAAAGCATAAAATGCTTTCGATGGATATAGCCACTTACTGTTGGCCTATGTGTTGAATATATCATATTTTCTTTGACTAGATGCCCCTCACTGTTAAGACTATTCCTAGGAAAGACTTTCTCATAATGTGCATCAATTTTCAAGTCTGGTGAACCTTGCAACTCCTCCACTAGGGCACATTTTCCCTTGGAACATGGCAGTGTAGATCTCCTCTCACATATAACCATTTGCTGGCCTATGTTGAATTTCTATTGCTTATGGTTAGTAGTTATAGTAGGGGGACTTCAAAATGTTGCCCAATGACCCTCTCCTCCTGATCTTCACTCCTTTGTTTAATCCCTTCTCTCAAGTTTAGATTGAACCTCATGGCTTGCTTCTACACAATAGGATACAGGAAAGTTGATGGATGTCACTTCCAAGAGTGATTACAAAAAATGGTGACTGCTGTCTTGCTAGGAGACTCTATTTCATTGTTGGCTTGTACACTTTGATGAATCAAGTTGCTATGTTAAAGAGGCACATATAGTAAGGGGATGAGCAAGAAGCCAAATCTTCCTATCCACCAGTGTAAGCTTGGAAGCAAATCCTTCCCCAGTAAAGACTTGAGATGACCTTGGAAATATGAAACACTGTTAGGCCCTTCCTGGATTCCTTGACCCACAGAAATTGTGAGATAATGTTTCTTGTCTTAAGCCACTAGGTTTTATGGATTTTTACTCAGAAACAGATTAATAATATAACAAAATTCAAAACATCAACCTTTCCTGTATTAAACTGATGTAATCATATATTTGACTTTTTGGGAAAAATTATTTTTACAACTGTTTAACTTCTATTTGAGTCACACAATAAGCTATTTTTGTCCATCCTTAGAGTGTTTCCAGTTGATGACTTCCATTATCCTATGCTAGGAACAGGGAAAGAGGTAAATGCAAACATGTGGCTCCTTTTCTCTTAACATTCCAACATTTGAGAAGGTGCGCAAGTACACTTCCAACACAATTATGTGAGCCTTTCAATATGACTTCTTGCCAATCCAAGGTCCTTCAACTAACATTCTTTCTAACGTCAATTTCTTCATGTAATATTCTTCCTACTAAATACTAAACACACCTAAAAATTTAAATTTCAAAACTTAAAAATATAGCATATTAGTTTAGAAAATTAATGAGAACAGTAGGGAAAAATATCTTTATAATCTGAAATGATTCCAAAATTAATTCCAAAGTGCATACAATTCAGGCTACCAAATAACCTATTAGTTATCAGTTGTAGTGAATAAATTACCAATGCCTTTTTATGATGTGATGACAACTTTGGCTTTAGTGACCATATTCTCTGTGATAACAAAGAGCAAAGGGGCACCCACTACCTGTTTCCTTAGATGTAAAGTGTTGTACTCCTATTTTCACAAATTACAGAAAGATAATTGTTTTTGTTAATTATTTTCTTGGGAACAGAAATTTTACACTGATCCTGCCATCAAAGATTTGTATTCTACATAAAGCCAAATCTACATAAATAGCCAAATTTCTGTTTGTGGAGAAAATAAACAAATATTTACTGTTTCTCCCTTTTTTCTCCAAGAAGCACCACCTTAAGCCACATATATCTGTGCACCCCCATAAACCATCAAGTGTAATATTAGCCAGTTAGATGATCATATTTAGGGGAGAAAAAAGGGTCAGAAGCCAAATAGCATCTGCATGTAAAAAGTACTTTATTTCTCCAAAAAATAAGAAATCTAACTTTAAACTGCATTTTAAAACCAGATACCTTTTAGTGTGCATGCAGGTTTCACTAAATAATTCTTTGTCTCATCACCCCAAGCATCCAACCCTGAGACCAACTCTTAACATTCCTCATAAAATATGTTCCTTGTAATAAATTGCAAAAAGCTTTCATGGGATGGACAATTGGTTAGAGAGGATGAATCTAATCTGTGCCACAGAGTATTTGGCCAACATCAATTCCAGCTCCCACACCACCTGTTATCTTTGGAATTCTGTCTCTGTTTTAAATCATTCTTTCAATGCACATTAGAAAGAAGCACTAAGGAGTGGCAAACCTAATTTGTTGCACTTTTTGTTTTATACCATGGGAAAATATCTACACAAACAGATGCTAATATAAAGACAGTATTTTTTAATAGAATGGATGGTTTATGTTCCTCCCGTTTGCTCAAACTACTAACACATCATTAACATTCAACACTGAAAAACTTAGATTGACACACACTTTTATTGTCCAACAAAAGTGTTAAGGGAAAGACAGCCACAGATTTGCATTCATCTCTTTCCTGTTCCCAGCATAGGATACTAGGAGACACAGATTGGAAGCATTCTAAGGATGAGCAAAAAGAGCTTACTGTCGGACTCATACATAATAATTAAACATAATTTTGCCCAAAAGAGTTGCTGTGAGTCAATCACAAGTAATATTTTAAAATTTAAAATGTTAAATCACACAGTATTCTTGAATTTACATTTGATCTTTAATTCATAGTCACATTTACAAGCAATATTATCAGGTTGGGCAGTGGTAAAAATCAAATTATGGTTTGAGAGTCTACCAACTTCTTATTACAAAAAAAGATCTCTGTATGAAGAATATTATTTTGTATTAAAACTATCAGTTTTAAACAGCTGCCAGTTGGAAAGAAATTTACAACAAAGAATGGTAAATGATGTATATCTTCTTTTCCTTAGTCAGGACAGCACAATTATTTTTAACCACATACAGTATGAAGGGGCAAATAATTATGTTTCTACATTAAAGGAGGCAAAGTACACAAGAAAGTATGACAAAAAGCAAAGGCAAAAATAAAACAAGTTTGGATTAAGATCTGGTTTCAAGCCAGTCCCCATCACTTGCTAGTCATGTGGCTTTAAAAATCCTCTGTAGATTCTACATTCCTCCTCCAATAAGCAATATTCTTTCCAGTTCAAAAAGTTCTATATTCTAAATCCCCTTCAGATTCAGAAAAGCAACCTACAGTCTATAGCTTTGTACTTTCTGCAGATTCTGTATTAAATAAAATCTATTTGTAAATGGTTAAGTATATTCTAGAGACAAATTAACAGACATTAATGTAAATTGCATTTTTAGGGGAGAAAAAAGGGTCAGAAGCCAAATAGCATCTGCATGTAAAAAGTACTTTATTTCTCCAAAAAATAAGAAATCTAACTTTAAACTGCATTTTGTGCATTTCTGTACTTTGTTTTGTGGGGCAGAATACAAGCTGGAGTAGGTATTGATAAAAATGAAATTATGGTTTGAGAGCCTACCAAGAGTTCTAAAATCTTAATAAATTAAGAGTAAAACTGTTCTTAAAAAACTAAAGAAAATGAGAATTCAGAGGAATGACATGTGATATTATAGAAGGAAAAGGAAAAAAAATTAACTTTTCTTTGAGAAAAATATCCCCTAAAACATAGTAGTTTCAAGTAAGTGGGGTTTTAAGTGCCACAGGTGGCCTTTAAACTATTTTTCATGAGAGTTTATCAACTGAACTAATTTATATTACATCCAGGTGGATTATGTTTTTCTCATTTTCACTATATATTATTCTTATTTGTCCTACCACTCTCTTCACATTATTTAGGTCTTCTATCACTGTGGTCAAATCGTGGTATTTCTAATCAGAAAATCAAAATATGTTACTGCTACTTTCAAGTTCAGGAGGTCAATTTTCAAACATGGAAGTGAGAGGTGAAGCCAGCTGGGCTTCTGGGTTGGGTGGGGACTTGGAGAACTTTTCTGTCTAGCTGAAGGATTGTAAACACACTAATCAGTGCTGTGTCTAACTAAAGGTTTGTAAAGGCATCAATCAGTGCTCTGTAAAAATACACCAATCAGCACTCTGTGTCTAGCTAAAGGTTTGTAAATGCACCAATCAGCACTCTGTAAAAATGGACCAATCAGCAGGACGTGGGTGGGGCCAAATAAGGGAATAAAAACTGGCCGCTGGAACCATGAGCGGCAACCTGCTCAGGTCCCCTTCCAGGGTATGCAAGCTTGGTTTTTTCGCTCTTCACAATAAATCTTGCTGCTGCTCACTCTTTGGGTCCGCACTACCTTTATAAGCTGTAACACTCACTGCGAAGGTCTGCGGCTTCCCTCCTGAAGTCAGCGAGACCGTGAACCCACTAGGAGGAACAAACAACTCTGGATACGCCACTTTTAAGAGCTGTAACACTCACTGCGAAGGTCTGTGGCTTCACTCCTGAAGTCAGTGAGACCATGAACCCACTGGAAGGAAGAAACTCTGGACACATCTGAACATCTGAAGGAACAAACTCCAGACACACCATCTTTAAGAAGTGTAACACTCACCGTGGGGGTCCGTGGCTTCATTCTTGAAGTCAGACCAAGAACCCACCGGAAGGAATAAATTCCAGACACAGAAGTTAGTATCAGTAATTACACAAAAACCCATATAAGAAGTCACTTTGGAACAAGATTTTTAGCCTTTGAGCCCTGAGTCTATTTTTATTGTTAAGTATTTCATGTTTATTTTTTTCTCATCCTCTACAAAAAAGCAGTAGTAAACACGTGATGACCAGCCCTTTGTCAGTTAAACTTTTTCCCCAGGGGCATTAGAGGAATTTTGTATGAGAACTCTCAAAATGCCTTACATACTACTGTGACTAAGATGTTACCCAGAGAATCTTACTTTCTGGATATCATTTATTTACTTGGGGGGGAAAAAAAGCAACCCATAACTGGTAACACGAATTATTGTTTCAGAAAACACAAAATATTCTAGGCTGCATTAAAAGGTATGTAGAATGCATAAAGAATGAGCTATTGGTTTTTGTTTTGACATTAGGCAGATGTTTACTATATTCATTTGGAGGCTCCATAGCAAATAACATAATAAAATATTTGACTTTAAGTAAAAATCTCAATGATGAGTAGAATTTTAGGAGGCAAGAATTATGCAAAAAGTTAATTCATTATAAAATTTATTTCTATTTTGAAAAGAATAAATTTATTACTTTTTATACCTTAAGATTTACAAGGAGCTCTCTGAATACAATGATCAAGTACATATATGTTAAAAAGAAGCTAAATTTTAAAAACCTGGTATTTAAGTTAGATATGTTAAGTCTCCTTTTTTGGAGATCCTTAAAATAAATATATTCTTATATTTCAAAGATATTACATGGGCTTTTGAAACAGAGCAGAGAGACACCCCTCCAAATGCTTTCAAATGCAGTATTAGAATGCTGACAAGGGCCGGGCGCGGTGGCTCAAGCCTGTAATCCCAGCACTTTGGGAGGCCGAGACGGGCGGATCACAAGGTCAGGAGATCGAGACCATCCTGGCTAATACGGTGAAACCCCGTCTCTACTAAAAAATACAAAAAACTAGCCGGGCGAGGTGGCGGGCGCCTGTAGTCCCAGCTACTCGGGAGGCTGAGGCAGGAGAATGGCGTAAACCCGGGGGGCGGAGCTTGCAGTGAGCTGAGATCTGGCCACTGCACTCCAGCCTGGGCGACAGAGCGAGACTCCGTCTCAAAAAAAAAAAAAAAGAATGCTGACAAGATGCAGAAGGCCTGATTTCCAGGAATCCACTTAACTTCTCTCTAAACTTTACTCAATGTAATAAGTAAAATGGAAAGAATATTTGTCTTCCTCACAGGATGTTGTATATATTAAATTCAATAAACATGAACTGTTAATGTGCAAAACAATAATGCAAACATTGTCATAAAACAATCTCTGCTCTCAGTGAGTTTATAATCTAGTAAAAGAGACAATAGAAACAATTTTAATACAAATCAGAATGACCTAAAGACTATAATGGAGGAATAAATAAATAGTGCTATTCACCTCTCACAGAAAAGAAAATAACTGATTTTAATGTGAAGGGTTGGGGACAGAAAAGGCTGCATTTGAGCTGGACTTTGAGGATAAGTAGTATGAGGATATGTAGTAGCTCAAGAATCAACACGGTAAGAGTGAAAGGGACATTAATTCTTCAATCAAAAGCCAGAGCTCTGTTCTGCTTCTGCCTCTACCACTCACTAGAAACTAGCAGGAATCCCTTGCACAGAAGAGGCCATGAGCATGTGGTCTTGTCTGAGTTGCTGTTGTTCACACAGGAAGGGACAGCTCAGTCTACCTGCTGATTTCACAGTGGGCTTAGCTGTTTCTGTCCACCTGTGGACCGAATGCTCCTGATGCATGAGATTCTGGCCTGAATCCTAGGATTCATGTTCTACTCTCCAACTGGGGAGAATTCCTGCATTAGGATGGTAATCCCTGGTCTTGCCAACTACTAAGTTCTCCTAGTAGAAGACTACAGATGTAAATCAGCCATCCAATTTTAGCTGCTTTAATTAGGTAAGACTCACTGTTTGGCATTCTGCATGATTTCTTTCAAAACCGTACTGGTATTACTATTTAGCCATTTTCAATTTACAGTGTTTTTAAAAGCTTAAACATTTTTATCTTATTTTCATTTTTAACTTTTAAAGAGAACAACAAGCAATAACATAATAGGGGGAGTCCTACAGCTAGTCCTGCTGCAAGCAGGGAAAATTAGTATATTCCCACCCTGGCTTCCTTAGTTAGCCTGGCATAATATTTTCAGGGCTCAGGTTTAGATTTCTGACTTGAAAGTGGGCTAATCTCTTTAAACTTGGATCCAGTATTCAGGATCCAAACTTTGCACCTAGAACTAAGGAATACCATTATAACTGATAAAAAACATTAAGATCAGTGGATAAGTTGGCAAAGAAAAGACAAAGGACATTCATAGAAGACACTATGATTAGTAAATATGTAGGGAAAAATTAAACCTACTATGAACACTATAACAATAATAAAATATTCTATCCTAGGAAGAACAGGAGAGAAGAAAATAGAAATCTCATATATTGCTGGTGACAATATAAGTTGGAATAACCCTTGTAAAATTCTATTTGTCTATAAAATGTTTTCTTTATATTTCCACCTTAGGAAATTTATAGAAATCTCATAGTCTTCTCGTTTCCATCCCTGCTCCTGCCCCCAGCACAATCAGTTTTCAATAGCACAGTGGGAATGATCTGCTTCTTTGTTCAAGACCCTCCAGTGGCTTCTCATTTTACCAGGGTAAAAGGGCAAGTCCTTAGATGATCCATAGGCCCCACGTGATTTCTCTGCTCCCTCTGGGGCCTCATCTCTGCTCCTCTTCCCTGCTCCCTATATTCCGGCCACACAAGCCTCCTTGCTGTTCTTGGAACAAGCCAGCCGCACTTCTGCCTTAAGACTTTTGTTCTTAGCATTTGCTACTTCAATGCTCTGGACCCACATGGGCTCACTCTTGTTTCTCTTCACCACTTTGCTCAGTTGTCATCTTCCCAGTGAGGCCTGCCTTGACCTACTCAATTCAAAATGTCAATTTGCTACTCTTATCCCTAGATTCCCAATTTCTCCTTACTCTGTTCTTCCTTTTACATATTAGACAAATTTTTTTTTTTTTTTTTTGAGACGGAGTCTCGCTCTGTCGCCCGGGCTGGAGTGCAGTGGCCAGATCTCAGCTCACTGCAAGCTCCGCCTCCCGGGTTTACGCTATTCTCTCGCCTCAGCCTCCCGAGTAGCTGGGACTACAGGCGCCCGCCATCTCGCCCGGCTAATTTTTTGTATTTTTTTAGTAGAGACGGGGTTTCACCGTGTTAGCCAGGATGGTCTCGATCTCCTGACCTCGTGATCCGCCCGTCTCGGCCTCCCAAAGTGCTGGGATTACAGGCTTGAGCCACCGCACCCGGCCTAGACAAATTATTTATTATGTTTATGATCTGTCTTCCCCACACAAAATGCAAGTTTTACAACAGCAGGGATTTTGTCTGTTTTGTACTCATGTATGCTAAAAACTTAAAATAATAGCACCTGGCACATACACATAGGCAGTCAATAAGTAATGGCTGAATGAATTTTAGAAAAACATAAATGAGAAATCATGTCTGAAAACAGCAGACTTGTTAATTAAAATCATTGTAATGGCATGGCTTCTGGATAGATCCCTTTTATCTTTCCGCCTGATTCAATCTTTTGCAGCCAGGTACTCAAAAGAGGCGAAAGAGCCCCAACTATCTATGTATTGGGTATTCTTGAATGGAGAAGCGACATTGACATTATTCCTCTCAGGGTGAACAAGGATCCTTTTAGAGTCTTGTTTACTACCCATATTGTAGAGGGCATAATTTGAGAAGTGGAGTCTGGTCTTAACAGGTCATCAGAACAGGGTAAATGTCAGGTCAACCACAGAAACCTTGATCTGTGGCTACGGCTCACACATTTTAGAAAGCTCTTCTATCTTCTGTGGCTACCACTTTCCCCTCCCACCCTTGTTAGAGCAGAGCTGCTTCTTCACTATTCTAACTCCTCCAAGGCTGTCACATCAGAAGCAGAGGCTTATCTCTCATTGTGTCCTAGGAAGACATAAGTCTAGGTGTGGGGCTGATAGGGAGCCCAATTATTATGCGCTTACTTTATCTAACACAGTTTGCTAACTTAGAAAACAAGTTATTCTCATCAAGTAAATTTTTAAGTTCTAACCCAAACCACATTTAATGTTTAGTACTAAACTTAGTGTAACTTTTATTCCCTCCGTCTTTTTTTTTTTTCTAACAGGAGGTAATAATAACATTCTGTGTATGAATCCACTACACAGGCAGACACCTCATTTTCTTTCTCCTTTTCTTGGTGGGGAGATAAACTCAAACAGAACATTAACACTGAAAAATTCCCAATATGATCTATCCTGTGAATATCTAAGTCTAATCTAAGACTCATGGAGGAAATGAAAAATGCTTGTGGCTCTACCCCAGAAATTCTGATGAATAGATCTTTAGAGAACACCAGGAATTTGTTCTTTAAGAAGCATTCTTGGTGATTTTGATGCTGGTGTTTCACAGAGCCCACTGGCAAAACAGAATATGGAAAGAAGGATGAAAATAATAGAAGTCAACTGGAATTTAAAGATTTGATTCACCATGTAAGACATTATAAAACAGCGTAATAAGTAAAGATAAACTAGCAGTGGCAAGACGTACCTTGACCTATGGCAAGACAATGAAGCCCCTTATGAAACTAAATCATCATATTGTTAATAAGCATATAAGCTGCTAAAAATGCATGTAGTCATTGTTGGAGGAACAGACTTTAGGCACTCCTCAGTAGACTGAAAAAATGCTACTAAATATATCATATGTGAAATGTTTGTCTTATGTGAAAAATAAATGAAAGCTCATAAAAACTTCAGATATTTGTAATTATAGCAAGTTTGAGAATGATTCTTGGATAGCCCACCCCCTTTACTTTTTTACATCCATGGGAACTGGCTGTGGGTATTACCTAAAATTGCATCTATGGATCAATTTTCGTTTCCTAATTTGTTTTAGAAAGTTTTAACAATAATTCGCTTTGTATTTTCCCAGTAGTTTTTCTTTATAAGTATTTAGTGTAATGTCTATTCAATTTGTTTCATGGGATTGGACTGGCAAAAATTAAATTAGCTAGTATGGAAGAAATTCTGAAACAATGATGAAAGAGTCGCATTGTCATCATAACAGTTATGACTATGTAGCAACATAGAAAGATGTTTACAATTTTAAAAATTTCAAAATTATATACCAAGATTATAATTACATAACATCACACACTATGAAGACAATCATTAACTGGGTAATGTAGACAGATCGTATATTAGTTTGTTTCTGTGTTGCTATAAAGAAATACCTGAGGCTGGGTAATTTATAAAGAAAAAAGGTGTATTTTGGCTCACAGTTCTGCAGGCTGTATCAGCACAGTACCGACATCTGCTTGGCTTCTGGTGAGGGCCTTAGGAAGCTTACATTATGGCAGAAGGCAAAAGGGGAGCAGATGTGTCACATGGCAAGAGAGCATGAATGGGAGTTGCCAGGCTCTCTCATGTGAGCTCTCATGTGAGCTACCAAAGTAAGTGATATGGCCTGGCTCTGTGTCCCCACCCAAATCTCATAATGATTTGTAATCCAAGTTGTAATCCCCGTGTGTTGAGGGAGGGGGCTTGTGGGAGGTAATCTGATCATGGAGGTGGTTTTCCCGTGCTGTTCTCCTGGTAATGAGTGAGTTCTCATGAGATCTGATGATTCTATAAGGGGCTTTTCTCCCTTTTGCTCTGCACTTTTCTCTCCTGCTCCCATGTAAAGAAGGATGTGTTTGCTTCCCCTTCTGCCATAATTGTAAGTTTCCTGAGGCCTCCCTAGTCATGTGGCACCATGAGTCAACTAAATATCTTTCATTTATAAGTTACCCAGGCTCAGGCAGTTCTTTATAGCAGCATGAGAATGGACTAATACAGTACATTGAGTGGAGTGCTGCTATAAAGATAACCAAAAATGTAGAAGCAACTTTGGAGCTGGGTAACAAGCAGAGGTTCAAAGTTTGGAGGGCTCAGAAGAAGACAGGAAGGTGTGGGAACATTTGGAACTTCCTAGAGACCTGTTGAATGGTTTTGACCAAAATGTTGATAGTGACATGGACAATGAAGTCCAGGCTGAGTTGGTTTCAGATGGAGATGAGTAACTTCTTAGGAACTGGAGCAAAGGTGACTCTTGCTATGCCTTAGCAAAGAGACTGGTGGCATTGTGCCCCTGCCCTAGAGAACTGTAGAACTCTGAACTTGAGAGAGATTTAGGGTATCTGGCAGAAGCAATTTCTAAGTGGCAAAGCATTCAAGAGGGAGCACAACATAAAAGTTTGGAAAATTTGTAGCCTAATGATGCACAAAGAAAAACATTTTCTGGGAAGAAATTCAATCTTGCTGCAGAAATTTGCTTAAGTACAAGAAGACGAATGTTAATCACCAAGACAATGGGGAAAATCTCTCCAGGGCAAGTCAGAGAACTTCACAGCAGCCCCTCCCATCACAGGCCTGGAGGCCTAGAATAAAAAATGGTTTTGTGGGTTGAGCCCAGGCCCCCTTGCACTGTGCAGCCTTGGGACATGGTGCCCTGCATCCCGACTGCTCTAGCCGTGAGTAAAAGGGGCCAAGGTCCAGCTTAGGCCATGGCTTCAGAGGGTGCAAGCCCCAAGCCCTAATGGCTTCCACCTGGTGTTGAGCCTGGGGGTGTACTTCTCAAGAAGTGAGATTTGGGAACCTCAGCCTAGATTTCAGAGGATGTATGGAAATCCCTGGATGTCCAGGCAGAATTTTGCTGCAGGGGCAGAGCCCTCGTGGAGAACCTCTGTTAGGGTAGTACAGAAGGGAAATGTGGGGTTGGAGTCCCCACACAGAGGCCTCACTAGGGCACTGCCTAGTGGAGCTGTGAGAAGAGGGCCACCATCCTCCAGACCCCAGAATGGTAGATCCACCGACAGCTTGCAACCGTGTACATGGAAAAGCCACAGACACTCAATGCCAGCCCATGAAAGCAGCCATGAAGGTGGTTGTACCCTGCAAAGCCACAGGGGTGAAACTGCCCAAGGCCATGGGAGCCCACCTCTTCCATCAGCATCGCCTGGATGTGAGATATGGGGTCTAAGGAGATTATTTTGGAAATTTAAGGCTCAATGACTGCCCTATTGGATTTCGGACATGTATAGGACCTGTAGTGCCTTTATTTTGGACAATTTCTCCCACTTAAAATGGCTGAATTTACCCAATACCTGTACGCCCATTATATCTAGGAAGTAACTAATTTGCTTTTGATTTTACAGGCTCATAGGCAGAAGGGACTCGCCTTGTCTCAGATGAGACTTTGGACTTGGACTTTTGGGTTAATGCTGGAAAGAGTTTTAGACTTTGGGGGACTGTTGGGAAGGCATAATTGTGTTTTGAAATGTGAGAAAGATGAGATTTTGGAGGATCAAGGGGCAGAGTGATATGGTCTGGCTCTGAGTTCCCTCCTAAATCTCATCTTGAATTGTAATCCAAAAGTGTTGGAGAAGAGACCTCATGGGAGGTGATTAGATCATGGTGGCAGTTCCCCTGTGCTGTTCTTGTGATAGTGAGTGAGTTCTCATGAGAGCTTATGATTTTTATAAGGGGATTTTCCCCGCTTTGCTCTGCACTTGTCTCTCCTGCCACCATGTGAAGGACATATTTGTTTCCCTTTCCTCCATAATTGTAAGTTTCCTGAGGTCTCCCCAGCCCTGTGGAACTGAGTCAATTAAACCTCTTTCCTTTATAAATTACCCAGTCTCAGGCAGTTCTTTATAGCAGCATGAAAATGGAATAACAGTGCGAACTTACTCATTACCATAGAGATTACATTTCACCATGAGATTTGGAACAGATAAAACACCTAAACCATATCAAATGGATTTACCTCACTAGCAAGGCTCACTAACTAGGTAGCATCTGAGTACTACTGACTGCTAGAAGGAGAAGGGAAAAATACTAGGTGTGCTTTGTGCCACAAGAGGACCACCAGGCACAGCTTACTTCTTCGAGAGACTAACGTCACATGCCATAAATTCACTATCTATCTTTTGATAATTCCAGCTAACTTTTTACAACTATTGCAATAATAGTACTCTATTCTCTATCTTTCTGTAAGTTTTATTTTCACAATTTAAACACTCAATATATCAAAAAAAGTAAAAAGAATTCGTTCTTCTCTTACACTCTTTCTTGTCCCTCAAAGAGGTTCATACATTACCAAAGACACTTCAAAGAGAATATTTACTCCTGGAATAATCATTTAAACTCTCTGTGCCTGTTTTCTTATCTATAAAATAGAGAAGTGCTCTGTGCTTTGCCTACATTACAAGGCAGTTGTATGTGAGAAACTGCATGCATAGAAGGATGGAAAAACCATAGGATTTACAGCCACAGAGTAATGGGTTCTATCTAATTCTGGCTCTGAAACTGAACTAGTTGTGTGACTTTGGGCTAGTTATATAACTTCTCAAGTACAGGCATATAGGATATATGTACACATAGTATCCAAAACAGTGCTTGATATACAATAGGTGCTCAATAAACAATAACTGTTACATAACAGTCTTTTGTAAACCACAAAACACTTTAAATGCAATTTGTTAATGATGATATATAGAAAAGGGGAGAAAAAGTAGTGAACAAAACTAGTAAGAAAGAAATGCAGTATTCGGAGTGTGAGTATAAGATGTGTTTGAGGAGTGAGTAGCATTGCATAGCTGCAGGATGGGTTTGCTGACAAAAGGAGAGAGTCTGATTTTTATTGTCAAGAATATAGAAAACTATGCATAGAGGGCATTTTGAGAAAAATATAACAAAATAGGATCTATATTGTAAGAAAATCACTGTTTAGAAATGTGGAAGATGGTATGAAGGGAGAAAAACTGGAGGCAAGACAACCACTTGGTTAGGAGGTAAGAGTGCATGATACTGATCTGTGGCAATAGGGATGAGACAGAGGGGCTGGATCTGAGTCACGGAGAAGAGATAGGAGCTCGTTAACAAGAATCTAGTGAAGTAAGGGAAAAATCAACAGAGTAGGGGTGTCAACAAATGAGGACAACAAATAAACATTTAGATCATCTTCATGAGTAAAGAGAAGTTCCATATGATTTCAAGGCTTCAAGTGGAAGATTTCAAGAAAGTCAATTCCATTGTTCAAGAACAAGGAGAAAGGAGCATATGTGCAAGTGAAGATGAATTCAGGTTTGGACAAGAGAAGCCAAAGGCATTTAAACTGATGACCAATAGGTAGACACCAGAAAGAGACCTGGGCTTCTTAGGGAGATTTGGGAGTCATCACTACAGAGGTCACCATCATAGAGGGAGTCGTCACTACAGAGTGACATCCCATAGAGATGATGAGAGTCATCCCCAGAGTCATCACCATAAGCAGAATGAATGAGAATCGAAGAGAGATTAGGATTTCCAAAACAATAAATTACAGGACGGAGCCTTAATAAATGTAACACATTTACATAGGCACTAAAAAGAGTAGAGGTTGACCAAATATTTAAAGCCTCTACCAGCAATGGACTTGAAAGGAATAATACAGTATGAAAATGAAAGTAACAGTTGTCTACACAAATTTTATTAGTGTACTGAATTTGTGATTTTTACATCCAATCTATAGAAATAAAAATTAGTAAAATCAATGGGTTCCTTTAGGTATAGAAACTAGAATTGGTCAACTCAATGCCTCTAAATTTGTGCTATGAAATGAAACAAAATTTTTTTTTTTTTGTGACAGAGTCTCTCTGTCACCCAGGCTGGAGTGCAGTGGCATGATCTCTGCTCACTGCAACCTCTGCCTCCTGGGCTAAAGCAATTCTTCTGCCTCAGCCTCCTGCGTAGCTGGGACTACAGGCATGCACCACCAGGCCCAGCTATTTTTTGTATCTTTAATAGAGATGGGGTTTCAACATATTGGCCAGGTTGGTCTCGAGCTCCTGACCTCGTGATCTGCCCACCCCGGTCTCCCAAAGTGCTGAATTTACAGGCATGAGCCACCACGCCTGGCCAAAATCTTGTTTTTATATCAATAAATGTCCAGAGGATAGTAATTTAAAATTCTTACTGTTTATTTATATATTGCATAGCTCAAAAAGTTTGAAAAACTGAAGTTTTAACAGGAAGTCAGTAAATGCTCATAGATCCCCTTAGCACTTGGGGAAAAAGAGCCTTGGAGTCCTTAGAGATAGGAATCTTGACAGCAGAATTTCAGATGTTTCAATCACTTGCCAAGGAAGT
This sequence comes from Trachypithecus francoisi, assembly GCF_009764315.1. Lineage (NCBI taxonomy): Eukaryota > Metazoa > Chordata > Mammalia > Primates > Cercopithecidae > Trachypithecus > Trachypithecus francoisi. The sequence goes on from NW_022681454.1 coordinate 101,814,508, forward strand.
GCCATACTTGCTCTGCATTTAAAATGGGGAAAGAGGGTATTGGGGAAGGGATAAAAGAAAGGAGGGAGAAGGGAGTGATTAATAAAATTTAATTTAGACTTTTAGGAAGTACTTAGGCAGATACAAACAGTCATAAACTCTCTATCTAAAGTTGCATTTCTCTATTTAAAGCTATTTCCCTTTAAACTTTTGTCCCAAGTTCTCTAAGCCTTATATAAAGCTATATTAAACATTTTAGAACCTTCCTACTTTATTTCTTGTATCTTTCTGGGTCATTTTAGTCTCTAGCAGACAACACAGAAGTGCTACAACATGAAAGGTTTAGATAAAGCTCGTATAGTAAAATTTGACTACACAAAAAATACCCCAAATGGGATAGTATTGCAAAGAAACAATTTGTTAGCTTACTATATAAGGAACACAGTTTGCTTTCCTATGAAATCATGTCTATGAATTTACTCCTTTCTAAACATGTCATACTTGACTCACAGTAAATAGTTCTCATACTTCTTCCAAATCTGCAACTTGAATATTCTTCTAATATTTTATATTAAAACAAAAAGCCAAAAGCCTTGCAATATTTTGAAAGACAAATGATGTGTGCCATGCTTAAATTTTGAAAATGTCACTACAGAGCATTTTTACTTGTTTATTAAAATAGCTTCAAATAATGGTAATAAAAATATTGTATTTATTTTTAATTCTACAACAGTATAGGTTTTAAGATCTTCAGCTAAAATAAATGATTCATTAAAATAAGATAAATATCTGAATGTAAGAGGGTTTTTTTTTTTTTTTAAATTAAGTCTTTTAAAATTAAATGTGTCAGAACTGGCTGGAATATCTCAGTACTTCACCAAAAAAAGTCACTGTACAATCAAATCATTTTCTAGACTAGAAAAGTAGTTAAATGCATTTTCTTTATTTTCTGAATTAGAAAATATTTCATCTGAAATTTCAGCAACTATTTTAAAAATATTTCACTTAGCTTATACAGCTTTTCAATTTATCTATTTTTATTTTTATTTTTTGACTTCTGCTACTATAAACAAATAAATTTATATGCCTCACTCTGAATCAAAATATACCATACCTTCTTCATTACTTTCTTTATTCGGGGAAGATAATACCTGAAAATAAAAACAGAGAAATAATCTCTGTTACAATATTTATAAGTGGAAAGCGCATCCAGAAAAGTTTTTTCACGAAATTATAGAACAAAGTTTACACACAATGAATCCCTAACCTGAAAAAGGTAAATATTCCCCTTTGCTTTTCATTATCGTTGTTCATTCTTTCAGATAAACAAACCACAGACTGAGAGTAAAATAAAAATACTTGAAAATATTTTTTTAATCTTAACCCATGGAATCCACTGAAGGTCTTGCAGCTGGGAATGGGAAGAAAGGTTTTCTTTCAATTGCTTCCACAGCTGATGTCTTGAAAGTTAAAATCAAGCACACACACACATATTTAAATATACATTTGTTCATGCTTGCTATAAAACACACACTTGCTATAAAATTTATCTGTTTTCTAGAACTTTAAATTATTGTTTCTGTTTATTCTGATGGCTGGACCAAGATTCTTAGAACAGACAAGTTTGAAGAAACATTTTTCTGAGATAGTTTTTTCCCCCATAATTAAGAACAATACTTTTTAACACTCCATTGGAAGATCCATTTTCCATAAAGAAGAAGCCACAAAGACTATTTAGTTTAAAGAATCATTAGAATTTACATCTATGTGTCCACCATCCAAGTAGAGAGATGAAACATGCCAGGCCCCTCCCCAGCTATGACCCCTTCCTTCCTAGCGATAACCCTACCCTACCCTGATTTTATAACACACTTTTCAGATTTCAAATTTAATAATTAACTTCTAATTCTCTGAATTTGCTGACCTTCAATAGACAGGAAATACCTGCCTCTAGCATTTGTTAAGTCTGAGGCAGAGATACAAATGTACAAAAACACATCTAAATATTTAAAAGTTACAATAACTCAGACTAACAAGTGATGAATATATATATGAAATGTGTTCCATCTCACTATCTTGATACAAATACCTTTGTAATGACCTAGAAACTCTCATTTAGGATTCCAGACACCTTAGAGACAATGTGTCTGGATGTGGCAAAGGAAGGAAAAGAGGCCCTCATCCTGCTCCACTTCTCTCCCTATTCCAGGCTCCTTTCTGCATTTCAAGGGCCTCATCTGCACATGGGTAGAAATTCAGTAGCCCACATATCTAGGCACCTTTTATCTCCAAACAGCCACCCACTGGACCCTGCAGAAGTAACGGTGGGCACAAAGCCCACAGAGTCAGGAGTGTGGACCTGGGGAGATGTGTAGCCTGGTTTCTACAGAGGCCCCGGAAACACGCTTAAACCTGTCTGGGCAGAGGATTCCAGAGTCCTGGGTAGCCAGGATGTGGTCTAGAATGGGGGCATGCCTCCTAGTGAGTCTAACTTTGGCCCCTTGTGGGGATGTGGTCTAGAATGGGGGCATGTCTCCTGGTGAGTCTATAACTTTGGCCCCTTGGTCTTCTTGCCCTGTGGTAAGATATGTGACTAAATAAGGGCCAAATATGACCCTCCAAAAAGCAGGATCTGAGGAAGGCTCTCCAGGCTTAAATCTGAGGGCAGTACTGAATAGCCACCACTCCACAAGAAGAAAGATTTACATTTCAGCAATATTAAAATATTCCCTATGATAGCTAATTTTATGTGTCGACTTGGAGGGTGTTTTTAGATGAGATTAACATTTAAATCAGTGAACTCTGAATAATGCAGATTGCCCTCCATAATGTTGGTAGGCCCCGTCTGATCAGCTGAAGGCTTTAATAGAACAAAAAGACTAGTCTGTCCCAAACAAAAGGGAATTCTCCAGCAGACAGCCATCAGATTTCATCTGTGCAGCTGGCTCTCCTGGGTCTCCAGGCTGCTGGCCTTCACACTGGAACGGCATCATCTGCTTTCCTGAGTCTCCAGCCCGCCAGCCCAACTGCAGATTTTGGACTTGCCAAGCCACTATAATCATGTAAGCCAATTCCTTATAATAAATCTCTTTCTGTATATGCACATCCAATTGGTTCTGATTCTTTGGAGAATCCTAATAAATTCCCTCAAATCATAAACAGTTAAAAGTTATTACTCTTTCTACTCCGTTTTAAGAAAAAAGCTGAACAAACAGACTTTGTTTTATTTTCTTTATATATATAAAAAAAGGATGGTGTAACCATGTAAATACAATTACAATTTTATCTTTTTTTTGGTTTGTTTGTTTTAGAGATGGAGTCTCGCTAAGTTGCCCAGGCTGGTCTTAAACTTCTGGGCTCAAACGTTCCTCCCACCTTGGTCTCTCAAAGTGCTAGGATTACAGGCATGAGCCACCGTGCCTGGCCTAAAATTACACTTTTTAAAAACATCCTTTAGTTTTTCCAAGTGCTTCAAAAAGAATAAAATCTCTACTCAGCTTGTGCACAAAGAAAAATTCTTAACCATCATTGATTTTGGGGATGGTAGGATTTAAATCTGGGTATGACAGTAACACAACATAAAAATTGTACTCCTTGAGATTAGGCATTTGGGATTTGATGGCTCTATTTTTCTAAACAGACCATAAAATGGGGTAACCTGCTTCTTCTATGAAATTGCTATATACTCCTTAAATTGTGCAGGATGCCTATTTGTGTCCTGAACAATTTAAGGAGAGTATAACAATACAAAATTTTTTTCTTAAATTAGCTGTTTAGATTTCCTGCTTAAAATTAGCAGCTGCTTCTTGTTGGAGCTGCCAAACATTTCAGAGGAATGAAATGTATAGTGTATAAAAATAGAATAATTGAGCAGCTTCTCGTTAACCTAAAAAGTATTACAGAAAAGAAATGAGCAAGCTACTCTAAAACATTTATCATTACATTTTATTTTAAAATAATTTCCAGAATGGTTTTATTTCTTTATTCTTAAAATACATTTCTCAATTGATAGAATATATTCAGAATATACAAAGCCATATGATATATATTTAAATACACACACCCACCCACCCACCCACACCATCATAGGTAAGTCTGACACTCAGGGATAATGATAAAGTTTGAAGGTAATTTAAAAAATTACCATATTAAAAGAGAAACTATCATTTAAATTTGAAAATATCAATTAAAATGGATTCATGATAAACCTTAGCTATTTGACTCTTTATCTACAGTCAATGATTTTCTGGTGCTTAAACATAATGACAAATATAACATTTACTTACAGAAAACGGAACAAAGAAATGTATGGAGCAGTACCCAAAAGATCACTAATCCCAATTCTTCACTCTCAGGGGATACTATGATTACATTTTCATTGTAAGAAACTAAAAAATAACTTTTAGTTACTTACTTCTAATTTCTTTTAATGTAATACCTCATCTAATTTCTTAGTAGGAAAAGAATGTGGACATCCCCTACTCACCCAAGATAAATTATCCACCAACAATGAGTATTGTTTTATAGTCTCATTCTAAAAATGCTATTTCTATGGCTGGGTGTAGTGGCTCATGCCTGTAATCTTAGCACTTTGGGAAGCCAAGGCAGGTAGATCCACTTGAGCTCAGGAGTTTGAGACCAGCCCCGGCAACATAGTGAGACCGTGTCTTTAATTAATTAATTAATAAAAATGTTATCTACTCCTCTTCCTCATCCCAAAAATCCTTCTCATTATCTTTATATCTTTAATTGCTTTCAAACAAATCTAATGGTTTCATTACCAAAGTATTCCTTTCTTTTCTATTTATATATAAACTGTATTTTAAATATAAACTGTTAATACAACTGCTCTGTGCTTAAGTGTCTTTCAAATAACTCTACCAGGTCCCTATAAGCATTTTCACCTGCAAGTTACATTTGTTCAAATGAACAAACATGACACACTGAACCAATATAAAGTATCCTGTTTTACTATATCTAACACAGGGATTGACATTATGTCATTTTACTAAAAGAGTTCAAAATTAAAGGGAAAGAAAACAGGTTCCCAAGTTTTCATTCAGGTGATGCAAGGTTTTAGTTGAATTAAAGTGTCTTGGACATTGTTTTTCTTTTTCTTTTTTTTCTTTTTAGAGATGGGGTTTTACCATGTTGGCCAGGCTGGTCTCGAACTCCTGAACTCAAGTGATCCACGCGCCTAGGTCTCCTTAAATGCTGGGATTACAGTTGTGAGCCACCGTGCCCAGTCAGACATTATCTTTCTGCATTGTATTTCCACACTTCATAAGGCAGTTATGCTACATTCATTTTACTTTTCACATAATCCTTTTCTGATTTTTTGCTTTAGAATCAACAAAATATGTCCAATTCTTAGTTATTCATAAAGAAGACATAAAAATATTTTAAGTTCACATAAGTTTAATCTCTTAATACTTCCTCATTAAGCATGCATTTAAATGGCTAGTAGCTAAGTAAGTGATTGGTTTTACTTTCACTAACTTTGTCTACCATCTGGTGGTAATGTACAGCAGGGCTGTTAAGGGGCAAAAAGAGAAAGAAGAGGGAGAAATAACACTAAAATAATGTCTTTTCTTCAGAAATCAGGGTCTGGTTCTAATCAGACCCTGACTTATGAAGAAAAGACATTATTTAAAACATTTTTAAATGAATTCCCATAAGGATGTTCATTCTCAGGGCATAAAACAAATCTGTGTGACATAAATATTGTAGTGTGATCTTACTAGAAAATTACATCCTAAGATCAGTTCTACTCCAAAAGAAAATACAGTCAGTCCTCTTTGATGGAGAGATAGCTTTGATTAAAGTGAGTGCCCTTAGAGGGAAGTACTTCTTGCCTAGGTAGTCTGAGGGGTCAAAGCAGCCCTGGTGATAAGAGGGTATCCCAGTCAGACTAACCTCAGAGATTAGTTCTGAGCTGGCTCAATTTCAATAACCAGAAGCCAGGGAATGCCTTCTCCTTGTGGACCATGCAAGGAAGCTGTTATTGTCATGTCATCAGGAAAGCCCTAAATAAAGATAAAGGCTATACCCAAAGGAACCATATAAGGAACATGCTGTTATAAGTTCTATCCAAGAACTCTATAATGAACTCCACCATTCTTCTGCGGGTCATTACTTCTCCTACTTATAACTATTTAAAATATTCATTAATTGGTATTTTCTTATTAGAATGCAGAATCCCTAAGAGTGTGGTTCTAAGCTGACTGCTTTATTCATCCATCTTGTTGTGACCCTTAGGAAAAATAAAACATGGCTTTGGTGTGATTTTTTTTTAAGTGCTATTATTCTGAATGATAACAATGCCTCAGACTCACGAGATGCTTATATTGATGGACTCACCTAAAGTCCTTCACCTGGATTCATCTTTGAGTCTCTACATAAATGCCAATATGCATTTTGGGATGAAATAGATGGCCACACTACATGCTGATAACTGCCACTGGGATTCACCTATGGCCTTGGCCTCCTGAATGTACTGCTTTTTACCATTCAGCTAAGAAGTCTTGCACCAACTATAAGACGACCATCCAAATTTTATACACTATGGATATTGTTGCGTTACTGAAGAAATAAGATCTACCAAATGTAGCCAGAAATAATACATTTAGGCCGGGCGCGGTGGCTCAAGCCTGTAATCCCAGCACTTTGGGAGGCCGAGACGGGCGGATCACAAGGTCGGGAGATCGAGACCATCCTGGCTAATACGGTGAAACCCCGTCTCTACTAAAAATACAAAAACTAGCCGGGCGAGGTGGCGGGCGCCTGTAGTCCCAGCTACTCGGGAGGCTGAGGCAGGAGAATGGCGGAAACCGGGAGGCGGAGCTTGCAGTGAGCTGAGATCTGGCCACTGCACTCCAGTCCGGGCGACAGAGCGAGACTCCGCCTCAAAAAAAAAAAAAAAAAAAAAAAAAATAATACATTTATACTGAAGTTCCAATTCCCCCTTGACTTTTTTACTTCAAAACACTATCCATTTAGCATCCCATGTACCATCATCACTATCATCTGAGTCTTGTGTGCTCCAGGTTTATCTGAGACTAGTTTTAGTGGAAATCTGTCCATGAACAGGCAAAAACAAAGTCAGACTGAGGGTGCTGAGACCTCTCTGAGAGGCCTTCTATCTGCCCAGTTTTAGAAGTCTTTAACCTTTTGAACTTCTTCCATCACTACTACGAGCTAGAGGTTCACAGTGGCATAGGTCTGGTTCCCTAGAACTGAGCAAGTGTATAACTACTTAACTCTTCTTGGCCTGAATTCTAGATTGTAAGAGTTTTAAATCCCTGGAGTTAGGCTGTGCACATGTCTGAGGCAGGTCTGGGAATCCTTTAGCACTGAATATGGCTCTCTCCTGGTTCTGTATGCCACAAGTTTGTGTGTGAAGCCTCAAAAAGTTCAATCATTTCTCCAGTAAAATAACTACAGTACGAAGTATTAGTGAACCTTACACATTGTTTAATTCAAATTTCCCCCAACTTTGTATAATGCCTAGAGTGTGCCATTTCCTCAAAGAGGAAAGTGCTTACACAAAGCACAAGGAAGAATTTTGGGAAAAGAATTCCAAGATGGGAAGAGTGGTTAAACCAACTACTTTTCCCCTCCACTTGTTCCACCTCTTCTTCCTTCCTTTCTTCCTATTAAATTCCCTGAAAGTAGGACTAATTCTCATATGTCTAGAAAAATTAGTAAGGCTGACTTTTCCAACATCCAACAATGGAATGGGTCAACTCAGAAAGAAGTGACATCCTCATCACTAGAAGTATTAAAAGAGGCTGGAATAGAAGGGATTTCTCTCTTTGTGGTCAATTTAACTAAACTTACAGCAGTAATGACAATAACACCCAACATTTATTGAATACATTATCTGCTGGACATTTTTACCTGGATTAGTTCATTCAATTCTCCACAACAGCCTGATAAGATACTATTATTATAAGCCCCATTTTATAAATAAGAAATCAAAGATGTAAATAAATTAAAATTTGCCTCAGGTTATAAATTACAGAACTGAGATTTGGACCCAGACAATCTGACTTCAGAAAAAAATTTTTTTTTTCCAAAAGATGTGTCATTAGACTAATACTGACCTGAAATAAACTATATGTAAAGTCTGTAATTTGATAAGTTTTGACATATATACACTCATGAAGCCATCAATATAATCAAGATAATAAACATATTCACCACTATTCCTAAAAGTTTCTCCATGTTCTTAAAAACGAGACTAGAAAATCCTCCTTCCTGTCTCTCTCTGATCTGGTTTGCATCATTATACATTAGCTTGTATTTCCTAAAATTTTATATAAATGGTATGATAAAATGTATATGATATGTCTATTTTCACTCAATATATTTTTTTAAAAGATTCAGCCATGTTGTGGCATGTATCAATAACCTATTCCTTTTTATTACTGAGTAGTATTCCTCATAAATATACTACAAGTTGTTTATGCATTCATCTACTGATGAACATTTGGGTTGTTTTCAGTTTCTGTCTATTACAAAGAAAGCTGCTGCAAGCATTTGTGTACAAGTCTTTGTATGGAAATACACTTCCTTTTGTCTTGGGTAAATATATATGTCCGGAGCCATGAGGCCCGGAATTAGCCGACCTCTGTTGCTTGATCTCCGCAAAGCGGAGACAGGACGGCACATTCCCGGGTTCTTTATTTACAAACCCTTCCCGCGCGCGCCTAAGTTTTCCCGCGTGCGCCAAAACTGTTGCCGCGCGCGCCCAAAGCTTTTCCCGCGCGCGCCCAAACTGTTCCCGCACGCGCGTAAACATTTTCCCGCCCAGGAAGATATGCAGCCTAGGGCGCAGGCGCGATCCCGCGCCCGGAAAAGTACAAACCCACGGCGCATGCGCGATTGTAATTTGAGAAGACCCGGCCCCCCGTCACCGCCCTGGCCCAACCTCTTCCTCTGCCAGCCTATATAAGGCATGACCCTGCATTCAATAAACGAGACTTGATCAGGCTACTTGTCTTGTCTCCATTTCTTGTGTTTTCTTGTCTCCTCCATTCCCACTCCCCCTTCCAGGGCCCGTTCGACTGTCCTGCAGGCCGGGACACCTGGCGCCCGAACAGGGACCTGGACACGGGGGAAATAGTGAGGAAGAAGGCACTAAAGTCGGCCGAAAGTGAAAGTGGAAGAAATTCCTCCGGACGTCGCGGGAGCCTGCCGCGTTGGAACCAGAGGTGAGTAATAGTGTCTGATTATGGGACAAGAATTAAGCCAGCATCAGATTTATGTAGGGCAATTAAAAGAGGCTTTAAAAACACGAGGAGTAAAGGTTAAAAGTAATGATTTGTTTAAGTTCTTTGATTTTGTAAAAGAAACCTGCCCTTGGTTTCCACAAGAGGGGACCATTGACGTAAAGAGGTGGCGTAGAGTGGGAGATTGTTTTCAGGATTATTATAGTACTTTTGGACCAGAGAAGGTCCCGGTGACAGCCTTTTCCTATTGGAACTTAATCAAAGATATAATAGATAAAAAGGAAAAAGAAAAAGATCCTGAGGTAATGGCGGTGGTTACTCAGACTGAGGAAATATTAAGAGGCAGTTCCCAAACCGACCTCGAAAAATCCATACCTAATAAAGAAACAGACCTTATATCGCTACAAAGCGACGAGGAAGAGGCTGGGGTCCCCTCAATAACAAACATAGAAACATCAAATAAGGAAAAGGCTAAAAAATACCCAGTTTTACCTACAACTAATGAAAGCAAAAGTAAAAATAACCTTAACCCTTCAGAAGTAAACTGGGATAATTTTGAGGAAGAGGCAGCAAAATATCATAATTCTGACTGGCCACAAACTCTTACTTATCCCCTCCCTATAATAAGGCTTCTGCCCCCACAGTTATGGCAGTAATAGACCCAAAAGAGGAGCTTAGAGAAAAAATTGCACAACTTGAAGAGCAAATAAAGCTCGAAGAACTACATCAGTCTTTAATCACTAGATTGCAGAAATTAAGGACAGGAAGTGAGAGCGTTCAATACCCTAAAGGAATAGAGAAACACTCTCACCCTCAGAGACCCGGACAGCATGTCCCAAAAGGAAGGTCACTTGGTAGTAGGGATAGGGAGGATTCCTCTCCTCGAGATGTTTTTCTGGTAACGGAAACTACAGATGCGCAGGGCCGAGCCTGGAGACACCACAATGGGTTTGAATTTACTGTAATAAAAGAACTAAAAACTGCTGTCTCGCAATACGGAGCTACTGCCCCGTACACCCTGGCCATAGTCGAATCTGTGGCCGAAAATTGGCTCACTCCCATAGATTGGAATACCTTAGTTAGAGCAGTTCTTTCCGGAGGCGACCATCTGATTTGGAAGTCAGAATTTTATGAGAATTGTAGAGATATGGCCAAGAGAAACCAACAAGCCGGAAATGGTTGGGATTTTGATATGCTAACTGGCTCGGGTAATTACACAGAAACCGATGCTCAGATGCAGTATGATCCTGGACTGTTTTCTCAAATTCAAGCAGCGGCTACCAAAGCCTGGAGAAAACTTCCTGTTAAGGGGGATCCAGGAGCCTCGCTCACGGGGGTCAAACAAGGACCTGATGAGCCATTTGCAGACTTTGTACATAGACTTTTAACCACGGCCAGCAGAATATTTGGAAATGCCGAGGCAGGGGTGGATTATGTAAAACAGCTAGCTTACGAAAACGCTAACCCAGCTTGTCAGGCAGCAATCAGACCTTATAGAAAGAAAACAGACTTAACAGGCTACATCCGCCTCTGTTCAGACATAGGGCCCTCATATCAGCAGGGCTTGGCTATGGCTGCTGCCTTTAGTGGACAAACCGTAAAAGACTTCCTCGCTAGTAAGAATAAGAATAGCAGGGGGTGCTTTAAGTGTGGAAAAATGGGACACTTCGCTAGGGATTGTAAGGGAGAACTAGCTAAGACCTTAGAGGCAAAAGCTCCAGGCCTCTGCCCTAGGTGTAAAAGAGGAAAACATTGGTCCAACGAATGTAAATCTAAAACTGACAATCAAGGAAATCCCCTAACACCTCAACAGGGAAACGGACTGAGGGGCCAGCCCCAGGCCCCGAAACAAGCCTATGGGGCGGTCAGTTTTGTACCAACCAACCACAATCCATTTCACAGCTTAATAGAGCAACCCCAGGAAGCGCAGGATTGGACCTCTGTTCCACCTCCCACACAGTATTAACCCCTGAAATGGGACCCCAGGCCCTAAGTACAGGTATATATGGGCCCCTACCCTCAAACATGTTTGGATTAATCCTAGGGAAGAGCAGCGTCACCATGAGAGGCCTACAGGTCTTTCCGGGAATAGTTGATAGTGATTATATAGGAGAGATCAAAATCATGGCCAAGGCTATTGACAACATCATTATCATTCCTCAAGGGGATAGAATAGCGCAGTTACTCCTGTTACCATTGCTAAAAACAGCTAATAAAGTCCAATCGCCCCTAAGGGGAAAGGGAGGATTCGGATCCTCAGACATCTACTGGGTACAGCCCATTACTAATCAAAAACCCTCTCTCACCTTGTGGCTAGACGGAAAGTTATTTACAGGACTGATAGACACAGGGGCTGATGTAACAATTATTAAACAACAAGATTGGCCCTCCAGTTGGCCCACTTCAGAGACCTTAACAAATTTACGAGGAATCGGGCAAAGTAATAACCCTAGACAAAGTTCCTCTTGCATCTACTCCCCTCCCCTTAACAACACTTATGACCTTGATGTAGGATTCAATCAATTCAATAATTGTTCCACCATAGTAAATATTTCCCAATCGCTGTGTGCCCCAAACAGTTCAGTTTTTATATGTGGCAATAATAGGGCTTATACCTATTTACCTACTAACTGGACAGGACGCTGTGTCTTAGCCACACTTTTGCCAGACATAGACATTATCCCTGGAGATGAACCTGTACCTATCCCAGCTATAGATCACTTTTTAGGAAGAAACAAAAGGGCAATACAATTTATCCCCTTACTTGCAGGATTAGGCATAACTACTGCCGTAGCAACTGGGGCTACAGGCCTAGGGGTTTCTGTTACTCAATACACCAAATTGTCTCGCCAACTGATCTCAGATATGCAGGCCATTTCAAGTACTATACAAGATTTACAAGATCAGGTAGATTCTCTGGCAGAAGTAGTGCTCCAAAATAGGAGAGGCCTAGATTTACTAACTGCAGAACAGGAGGCATCTGCTTGGCTTTACAGGAGAAGTGCTGTTTCTATGCCAACAAATCCGGGATCGTCAGGGATAAAATCAGGCGTCTACAAGAAGACCTAGAAAAACGACGAAAAGAAATAACCGATAACCCATTTTGGACTGGGTTCCATGGACTCCTTCCCTATCTTATGCCATTCCTGGGCCCCCTGCTTTGCCTATTGCTCTTACTCTCTGTAGGACCTTTGGTCTTCAATAAGCTCATGACATTCATTAAGCAACAAGTCGAGGCTATCCAAGCGAAGCCTATACAGGTCCATTATAATCGCCTAGAACAAGAAGATCGCGGTGGTTCATACTCACACCCATTATGACCACCTTCCCTATGCGCTGAACTGGACAGCCAATGACGGGTAAGAGAGCATCATCTCTCACTAACCTAAGACAGGAGGGCCGTCATAAGCTACTGCCTAATCCCATGACGGGTACCAGTGATGAGATGCATTACTCCAACCTAAGACAGGTGCAGTTCCCGAGGGACAATCTTCTAGCCGTAATTATATATAAAAAAGGGGGACCTGTCTGGAGCCATGAGGCCCGGAATTAGCCGACCTCTGTTGCTTGATCTCCGCAAAGCGGAGACAGGACGGCACATTCCCGGGTTCTTTATTTACAAACCCTTCCCGCGCGCGCCTAAGTTTTCCCGTGCGCGCCAAAACTGTTGCCGCGCGCGCCCAAAGCTTTTCCCGTGCGCGCCTAAGTTTTTCCCGCGCGCGCCCAAACTGTTCCCGCGCGCGCCCAAACTGTTCCCGCACGCGCGTAAACATTTTCCCGCCCAGGAAGATATGCAGCCTAGGGCGCAGGCGCGATCCCGCGCCCGGGAAAAGTACAAACCCACGGCGCATGCGCGATTGTAATTTGAGAAGACCCGGCCCCCCGTCACCGCCCTGGCCCAACCTCTTCCTCTGCCAGCCTATATAAGGCATGACCCTGCATTCAATAAACGAGACTTGATCAGGCTACTTGTCTTGTCTCCATTTCTTGTGTTTTCTTGTCTCCTCCATTCCCACTCCCCCTTCCAGGGCCCGTTCGACTGTCCTGCAGGTCGGGACATATATACAAGTGGAATGACTTGATCACATGGATCGCATGGTATGTATGTGTTTAACTTTTCAAGAAAATACCAAATTGTTTTCCAGATGGTTGTACCATTCTGCATTCTAACCAGCAGTAAATGAAAATTGTAGTTCCTCCACATCCTTGCTAACAGTTGGTTTGGCTGGTCTTTTTACTTTTAGACATCCTAAAAGTATGTATTAGCATGCATTGTGGTTTTAAATCTGCATTTAATAACTAAAGTTGAGCATCACTTCATGTGTTTCTTTGCCTTCTTTATAGATTTGGTGAAGTGCTCATTCATATATTTTGTACTTTTTAAAAAATCCTTTTTTTGGGTCATCCATCCATTTACAGAGCCATATATTGTACATCTTTAAAAACTGAATGTTTTGTTTTCTTGAGTTGTGAAAGTTCTTTATATATTCTGAACACAAGTCCCTTTATCAGATATATAATTTTCAAAGATTTTCTTGTAGTCTGTAGCTTCTTTTCATTCTCCTAAGAATGTCTTTTGTAGAACAGACATTTTTTTATTTTGATGAAGTCCAATTTATCATTTTAAAGAACAGATTGTGCCTTTGGTGTCATATCTAAGAAATACTGTCTAACCCAAAGTCAAAATAAGTTTAAGTTTTGTGCCTTAAATTTAGGTCTAGGATCCATTTTAGACAATTATATACAGTGCAAAACTGAAAAGTGTTTTTAAAAATATGAATAACCAATTATTTAAGCACTATTTGTTGAAAAAAAATCATTTTGAAAATCAGTTGTCCATATATATGTAGGTCTATGTGTAGATTTGGTTACACTAATCTATCTTTATGCCATTACTATATTCTCTTGAATATATTCTCTTGATTATTGCAGATTATATATATATATATATATATATATATATATATATATCAAGCAACTAAGCAACTATTTTTGTATACTGGCTCTTGTTGCCCAGGCTGGAGTGCAATGGCACGATTTTGACTCACTGCAACTTCTGCCTCCCAGGTTCAAGCGATCCTCCTGCCTAAGCCTCCCCAGTGGCTGGGATTACAGGCATCCACCATCACGCCTGGCTAATTTTTTGTATTTTTTTTTTTTTGAGACAGAGTCTCGCTCTGTCGCCCAGGCTGGAGTGCAGTGGCGCGATCTCAGCTCACTGCAACCTTCGCCTCCTGTGTTCAAGTAATTATCCTGCCTCGGCCTCCTGAGTAGATGGGATTACAGGCATGCGCCACCATGTCCGCCTTATTTTTGTATTTTTAGCAAAAATGGGGTTTCACCATGTCGGCTAGGCTGGTCTTGAACTCCTGACTTCAGGCGATCCACCCGTCTTGGCCTCCCAAAGTGCTGGGAATACAGGTGTGAGCCATCACAACCAGCCTGCAATTGTTTGCTATATTAATCTCATGTCCTGCAATCTTACTAAGCTCACTTATTCTAGTCGTTTTTAGGTAGAATTTGTTGAACTTGCTACAGAGACATTCATGCCACTTCCCTCACAATCTGAATGCCTTTTGCTTCTTTTTATTGCCTTATTGCACTGGCTAGAACCTTCAGTACAATGCTGAACAATAGTAGTAGAAGCCAACTGGGCTTAGAGTTGTGCTTATAGAAAGGTTTTTAAGTACAAATTTAATTTGTTTATACCTATGTCTTCTTCAGTGAGCTTTGGTAGTTTATGTATTTCAAGGCATCTGTCAATTTCATGCAGGCTGTCAAATTTATTGATATAAAATAAGTTCATATTGTCTTATTTTTCTCTTAATATCTGTAGAATTAGCAGTGATACTACTTGTTTCGTGCCTTACTTTGAAAAATGTGTCTTCTTTTCTTTCCTGATCATTCTGCCTAAAGGTTTATCAGTTTTATGGTCTTCTCAAAGAACTAGCTTTGGCTTCATTAATCTTTTTAAATTGTTTTTCGGGGCATATAAATGTTTTAAATTACAAAATACTTCAAACATATTCTGTATGCAGAGACTATTACAACACATACCTACTCTCTAGATTTAGAAGAGTTAATATTGTCATTTCAGATCTTTATAACTGAAGTCTTTCTCCCTCTATATTAAAAATAAAAATCTTATTTACTCTCCTCCCTTCTCAGAGGTAACTTTTGGCCACCGTGCTGAAATTGACGTTTACTTTTCTTATTTATGTTTCTAAAATATAATACTATATATGTTTGTATTCATAAAAAATATGTGCTACTGCTTTTTAAAAAACACATAAACGGTACATACTGTATGTGTCCCACTTTTTTCACCCAGTCTCTTATCAATAGACATTTAATTCCGTTTCTAATTTTTCTATCTCTGATCATAAACACATGTATAGTGTCTAAGATGTATACCTAGAAGGTAATTTCTGAGTAGTGAATTATAAGCATCAAGTTTACTAGAAATTACTTAATGTTCTTCAAAGTAGTTTTAGCCATCTATATGCCTATCATACCATCAAGTATGAAAGGTTCCCTTTCTTCACTTGCCTAAAAACTCTTGGTATTAACAGACTTTTAAACTTCTGGTAATCTACAACTGTAAAATTGTATTGTGTTTTATTTTGATCCCACTAATTACAAGTAAGATAAAGCAAATTATGATGTTTAGTGGTCATTGTATGTTTCCTCTTTTGTGAGTTGTCTATTCATGCTGTTTACACATTTTTTTTCTACTGGGTTATCTTTATCTTGTGAGTTTGAATAAGTTATTATTTTAGATGCTAGTCCTTTTATCATTTATATGAAAATATCTTCTTCCAATCAATGGCTTATCTTGTAACTTATTTTAAGGTTTCTTCTACTGTTTACAGGTTTTTCCGCCTTTACTTAAATTTATTAATCTTTTCTAGTTTACTCTTGGCCCTTTACTATTTCATATACATTTTAGAATCACCCTGTGAGGTTCAGTGAAAACCTCATTGGGATTCAGATAAAAAAACAGACTGACTTATTAATTAATATGGGAAAAATTGCCATCTGCATGATTAAGTATTGTTTTACAAGTTTATTGGGTTTTCTATTTATTCTTGATTTGATATTGGCAATTTATATTTTAAACAAAATACTCAATTCATCTGTGTTTAGAAAGTTGTTGCAAAAAGCTTTTCAGTATTCTCTTCTGATTATTTAAACATGTCTTATGCCTGTAGTTATGTCTTCACTTTAATTCTTGCTATTTTTATTTGTGTCTATTCTATTTCATCCTCTTTCTTGCCACAGGTCTACATAATTAGTCTTAAAAGAAAGAAAATGTAGCTTTTGTTTTAGTTGATCCTGTCATTATTTGTTTTCTGTTTCATCAAATATTTACTCTACTCTATTTTCTTCTAATATAAAAAGTCAGAAAAATGAACAGAGTAATTGTTAAGTTGAACTGCTATAATTTTCTTTCATTTCTGCTATATTGTATACATTTAATTTCTCAAGAACTATTTTTGCTGCATTACATAAGTTTTACCATACATTGACTCAGTTGTCTTTCAATTTTAAATATTTTAGCTTTAAATATAAATTATTTATATTTTTTCAGGCCTGATTTATAAGTACTTTTAAATTTCCAAACACATAAACGTGTGTTTTCTCTTAATATTTTCATAATTGATTATATTGTAGACAGAGAATGTGGTCTGCATGACAGTAAGTCTTTTGCAACTTTATCTGTGGTCTAATATCTACTCAATTTTTGGAAATGTGTACATGTACTTGAAAAAATTATGTATTCACTAATTATGTATGTCCATTAGATTAATCTTGTACATTTTGTTTGAATCTTCTCAACATTCCCAAAATAGTATTTAGCTAAAGGGTCCTAAAAGTAGCATCTTAACCCCCAATAGTCAAATCAAATATCTTTAAAGACTATCAACTAATATTATCTGAAAGGCAAATCATGTCTTTGCATACACATATACACATGCACACACAAACACACATTTCTTTGTTCTCCATAAATGCTCTGAGCCTCGCTCCCTGAAATAAAGATCCAACTGTTAGTCACAAAATTCTCAAGTATTGGGGAAGAATCTCGTCTCTTTTGGCTATAAAATCAGGTGAAGGTTAAAAAGAAAAAAAAACTTTACAAAAAGAAATGTAGGCTGGGTGCGATGGCTTACACCTGTAATCTCAGTGCTTTGGGAGGCTGAGGTGGGAGGACTGCTTGAGGCCAGAAGTCTGGGGCCAGCCTGGGCAATATAGTGAGACCCCCCCCACTACCAAAAACTAGAAAAACTTCGCCAGGTGTGGTGGCACACCCCTGTAGTCCCAGCAACTTGGGAAGCTGAGGTGGGAGGATCAATTGAGCTCAGGAAGTCAAGGCTGCTGTGAACCGTATGATCATGCCACTGCACTCTAGCCTGGGCGGCAGAGCTAGAACCTGTGTCTCAAAAAAAAAAAATAATAATAATTGAGTAGTCCTGCAGTTGAACTATTACATACAGGGTCCTGTTGCCAGGGTCCACATGCTGTAGCTCACTGAGAGCACTCTCTCTGCCTTTTATGGTTCCCTAGTGTGTTGGGATCAAATGAACAAAACTTGTTACGATACAGTCATGCTTTCTGTGATCATATATAGTTCAAACATCTATATTTGTAAACAAAGCCCAATAATCATTTTGATCATTTAAATTCTCCTTCTGAAATCTTTTCAGATCTATTCTTCTTAAGATCTCTAACCTAAGTACGACAAATTACTTCTGTAGATATTTTCTATTTTGTTTCTAAGATGGTTCTTAATAATATTCATCAATTTGTTAGTTTATATTTTATTTTTCTTGGATATTCTGACAATATTTTTCCTAACTGATTTGTACACATTGTTGGATGACTAACAATTTGTTTAGTTTCAGTGTCACACTTAATTGTGTTTTGATCAATACATGTTCATCCAGCATATACTTCCTACAATAGTTCTATTAACCACTGAAAAGTTTAGTCGATTTCTTTTCTTTGTCTATTTTAAAAGTACAAAGCAGTTAACCATATTCTAAAATCTCAATCAACATGTCCTGAGTATTCTAGCAATATGCATCTCAAAAGTGAAAACTTCCATTACTGTCTGGCCTTTTAATGACCATACTTCAGACTCATTTAACACCTACAGATAAGTCTCAAGATAATATGACTTAGGTACATGTTAGACTTGTTAATTTGCTCATTCTAAGCTACTAACAAAATCTGGGTCTTCTAATTTGTTTCATACAAACCCAGGACTTGATACGGTCTGAATCTGATCAAGTATGATGAATGACTTCTGCTTCTGTGTCTTCAATTATTCTAAGCAATTAAAGGACAAAAAAAAAAACAAAAGCAAAAACAAAAAATGACAGCGCTTTGAAGACTGTACAATATTCAGTACACAGCAAAATGAAGAGACATGGAAATATACACCTAAATAATTCTGATTCAAACACTTCAATGTGATTCTGAAGAGACGAAATGAGACAAAATGCTTTTATGACAAAGAATTTCATTATTACAAATTAAACTTTATATGAGAAGGGTGTTAACTAATCTGGGCTCTAAGAATCCCAAATCATTCATGAGGGTGCTAATGGGGTAATTCTTTGACTTACAAATATTTAATGATGAAAACTGGCATACATGAAGTTCCACTGAGCTAGTGAAGAGGCACTGGTTTCTCTAATTTGTGAATTTCTGATGCAGTATTCTCAGTGAAAAATTATTCAGTATAGTGTGTTCTTCATTATTATAAAGCTCAACCAAGTTACCAAGCCAGGTAATTAAAGCTGTATGTTAACCTTTCTGAATTATAATCTTATTCCTCTAATCTAAATAGATCATATATACGTCCTCCAATTTTTTTTTTATTGTTTTGCCACTAATGTGATAGAAAGCAATGAAAAAAACAGGATCTAATATAGAAACTTTGAGCCTGTGGTTAATTTTAAGACAAGTATCTACTATATTATTTATGAATCTACAACTGAAATACATGGAATAGACTTAATCTGAGATTAGTGAGATAGATTGCTTGTACAAAGATGAAAAGTTTTTGTTGCCCTTCATTATTATCCTTAAAGAAGTAATGAAAACCAAATTCTGAATATAATCTACATAGATACAAAACTGATAACTTGGAGAAAATAATGTGGCCTGCATTATTGTGACAGCTTCCTTGTATTTTCTCTAATCTAATTATCGCCTACAGCCCATTCTCACCAACGCAGCCAGAATGATCTTGTTAAAATCAAAGTCAGATTAGACCACTCCTTTGCTGAAAATATTTTAATGGTTCCCTACCTCATTCAGAATAAGAAACGGAATCCTTAAATAGCCTGCACAGAGTCTTTCATAATCGACTCCCATTTTCAAACCCAGATCCAAACATTTCCCATCTCATCTCCTTTCTCCCCATACTTTCTCTTCTCTACCAGTCACTATGGTCACCTTGGGTGTTTCTTGAATACCTCAGAAATCCTCTTGCCTCAGGGCCTTTGGGAGTGTGGCCTTGAATGTTCTTCCTTCACTGGACCTTACCTTCTACAATTCTTGGCACATATTCAGTCCTCTTCTTAGTAAGGCTGTGGCTGACCGCTTTTTTAATAACTACAACTCCTATCCCACTTCCGGCATTTTATCCCCTTGTCCCTGCTCATTTTTGTCATTTTTCAGAAGGCATTTATTGCTCTCTGAAATGTTCATTATTTTACTTGCATATTTCCTTCTTATCCATCTCTCCAGATAAAATGCGAGCTACACAAGGGCAGAGGTTTTTGTATCTTTTCTTTAATACTGCATTCCCAGCACCTACACTTACCACATAACAGGCACTAGATAGCCAATACATTAGTGGGGGAAAAAAAAAACCAATAAATTAAAAGCAGCCACAGTGATCAGCTAACATTTAGGAACATTTTAGTTGTTCTTGGTGTAAAGATCTAAATTCACTAGTTTTTCAACCTCATGGTTCTTAAAAACCCTTAATTTATAAATGATATTTCTAGCCTAAGACCACTCCTAAATACACTTTATATAAGCAATATTACTTGATTATCTGAATATAAATTTTCTAATTTAGTGATTTCCAAATCAGTCATTAATTTACTAATAAATTCAGTTGCCTCTATGCAGCATTATCACTAAGACATATAAAAATCCAAGGATATCAGCTCAGCTTACAGAAGGAAAGCATGTGAGACAGCCAAACTAAAGGGAAATAAAAAAGCAAAGGGTCTTACCAATTTTATTTTTCTTAAGGTGAAAAACGTAATTTTATTTTATTTTCAATTTTTTTTTTTTTTTTTTTGAGACAGAGTTTCACTCTGTTGGCCTGGCTAGAGTGCAGCAGCACAATCTTAGTTCACTGCAACCTCTGCCTCCCAAGTTCAAGTGATTCTTGTGCCTCAGCCTGCCAAGTAGCTGGGATTACAGGCATGTACCACCAGGCCCAGCTAACTTTTTATATTTTTAGTAGAGATGGGGTTTCGCTATGTTGGCCAGGCTAGTCTCAAACTCCCGGCCTTAAGTAATCCACTCGCCTTGGCCTCCCAAAGTGCTGGGATTACAGGAATGAGCTCCCATGCTGGGCCAATTTTATTTTTCTTAAGTTGGAACTGTGCCAACAGCCAGTTCTAATGTAGACACTGGACAGAAGATAATTCATGGAGATACAACAGTACAGAGGAGACCATATTTATATAAACAATAATAAACTGATGATAAGAAAAACAGTATCATATGAAATTAGTTAACTGGTTAATGTACTTTCAAATACAAAATTTAAAAACTCAACTAAAAGGTTTTAAAGTTTTTCATTTAAATTCCTTGAATTAAAAAAGTAGATTTCAGTGTGATTCGTAAACTTTATGCTTCTCAAAAGGACTTGATACATTTCATTGCTAGAGATTTCAGAATTTCTACTAGACTTCCTATGACATTTATAAGATTAAAGGATGTCTTGGACGTTTGCCCCTTACCGATTCAACTAATGATCTTGCTTCCTCTTGAGTGCAACGGAAAGGGCTATCAGATATCTGCAAGTTTGTGCTGGAGAAGAAAAGAGAATGTTATTATTAAACAGGATAAAAAGAAACAACTACCAAAAAAATCCCCAAAAACTAACTCCAAATACTCCACATCAGTTGTATACTTTCAACCAATGACTAGAAACTGAATGAATAAAAATTAAGACAATGAAAATTATTGTATATTCTTTCAGGCAAGGTTGTAAGTATAGAGTAGTCCACAGCAAAGCACGCTCCAGAATGACGAAAGATTTTTTAAAATTATATTACACAAATCCTAATAATTTCCAGGTATATATAAAAAGCTACACCACAATTGCACTTCACCTTTATTGAAGAAAAGAGGAAGCAAATTTGACCCGCAGAATGGGACCTAGGATAAATTTTCCTCTAAGCAAGGTGACAAACGTTGTAATGAGCTACTTAAAGTTTTTGCAGAATCTCTTTCACAGATAAGGAGATTAAAGAGGAAACTATACGAATATAAAGTTTATTTTCTTATGCGTAGGGAAGTTCAGCCAGGCATAGGAATAGCAGCTCCTTCCCCGACTAGGGAAGGCTCCATAGAGTCAAACGCCTTTCCTATACCTCTAAAAGCAGGCCACTCATTACATATTGCCAATCTCTAGACGAAAGCAAAAGCATTATTCCTCTGAAACATATTAAGACTGATTTTTTAAAATTTCATCAAAGGAACAGGCAGATTAAAATGGATAAAGAAAGAGGTGGTAGAGAAGGGAGTTAAAGCTAAATTAACCTTTTTAAATAGAAAAAAAAGTGATTAGCAGATCCCTGAAAGATAAAATAATAGATAAAACACACGTAAACATATTCCCCCTCACTAAGTGGACCTAAGGATATACATTATCAAATTTATTTTCACAATAGCTTTGTGAAATATGTTGAGATATCAGTGATAAAAAACATCTGTCTATATCTCTCTGTAATTGATAACACTGAGTATACAGCGATTATAATAAGTGGTCATTTTGGTTTCTATCCAGACTCCTAATGTGGGATTCATTTTCATTCTTGGCATGAATAGAATTTGATGAAAGTTAGCAGTAACATCTTTAAGGCTAAGCTTTTTTGCCACCATGGCACATGTTTACCTATGTAACAAAACTCCACATCCTGCACATGTACCCCAGAACTTAAAATAAAAGTTGAGGGAAAAAAAAAAGATGAAGTTTTTTGTATTCTCTTTCCTACAGCTCATGTTTAAGCAAGCTGAAAACTGAAAAAGGCAGAGCCTTGAAAGTCAGATGTTTCCTTGATGACTGTCAAAAATAAATTTAGAAAGAACCAGGCAAAAAATTAGACACTGTAAAAAAAGTGCTGGTCCTGTGAAGAAACTATGGTATACAAAGTACTAATTACAATACATATAAACCAAAGTAAAACATTCCTTGGAAATTCTGGGAAAAGGATGGTGGGTGGCGGGGTGGGGGGGGGGTGTCTTTTCTAGATACAGTTGCCATATAAAATACAGAACAACCAATTACATTTGAATTTCAAATAAGCAACAAACTATTTGTTTGTTAGTATAAGTATGTCTCAAATATCGAAAGAGACATACACACTTACATGGAAAAATATTTGTTATTCTGAAATATTTAAATAGAAGAAAAAGTGATTCAACTGGTGTCCTGTATTTTTAATGTGTTAAATCTGATAACCCTACTTCTTTTTCTTTTTTCCTTTTTTTTTTTTTTTTTTATTATACTTAAGTTCTAGGGTACATGTGCACAACATGCAGGTTTGTTACATATGTATACATGTGCCATGTTGGTGTGCTGCATCCATTAACTCGTCATTTACATTAGGTATATCTCCTAATGCTATCCCTCCCCCCTCCCCCACCCCACAACAGGCCCCGGTGTGTGATGTTCCCCTTCCTGTGTCCAAGTGTTGTCATTGTTCAGTTCCCTCCCATGAGTGAGAACATGCGGTGTTTGCTGACAACCCTACTTCTAAAGTAATCCTCTACTCTTACAACAAAATGAAACTATGAATAGGAATATTAGAAAACAATGACAATATTTAAGCCAGCACAGTAAAATTTAAAAATATTTAAAATTTTATTTTAATTTTAAAAATTTTAAAAATTTAAAAAATATCTCTGATAAAATGTCTTGACAAGTAACCAGTAGTGGATATCTTGGGAAAGTAAACTGACCCTGCTATTTTTTCACCTTAAAAAATGTATGAGCGGTTGGGTGTGGTGGCTCACACCAGTAATCCCAGCACTTTGGGAGGCCAAGGTGGGCAGATTACCTGAGGTCTGGAGTTTGAGACCAGTCTGGCTAGCATGATGAAACCCCATCTCTATTATAAATACAAAAATTAGCTAGTCATGGTGGCATACACTTGTAATCCCAGCTCCTTGGGAGGCTGAGGCAGGGGAATCACTTGAACCTGGGTGGTGGAGGTTGCAGTGAGCCGAGATGGCGCCACTGCACTTCAGCCTGGGTGACAGAGTGAGGCAATGTCTCAAAAAAAAAAAAAAAAAATATATATATATATATATATGTATGTATGTATGTGCATGTATATATATATGTGTGTGTATATATGTATGTATGTATATATGTATATATAAAATAGGATGATACATAAAAATCATCCTAATAGAATGAAAGATTACAAAGTTCCTTCTATTTACCAAATAGGTTCTTCTATCAGCTAAAAACAGTGCCAACATCCTCACTCACGTCCTTTTAGTCAATAATATATGTAATCTAGCTTGTAAGAACATATATGTATGTAAATATGTGTGTACACATACATATATGTACTTTACCCCCTCTTGGATTTAATAATTTGTACTTTGAATGTTTAAAAGTGTAATAAAAGGCATGATACCCAGAAATATTTTTATTTTTTCTGAACTTGCCTTCATGTAAAAATAGTTGTTTAACAATGATTCATATTTATTAGCCAATTCAAAAAAATCATACTGTGTGTCAGGGACTTTTCTAGATGCTGGAGACACAATACTGAATCATGCAGCCCCCCAAGGAGCTTTTAATCTTTAAGATTCTTTTTAGTTCTCAAACTATGACTATGACTTGCCAGGGGAAAAGCAGTATAATCATTTAAAGGAGGGAGGACTAAGCTTTTAGTGCCCACTATAAATAAAACTTAAAAAAAAAAAAAATAACTAAAAAGAATGCACTGCTTTCCTTTTTATACTAAGATACTAAAAATTATATTTTAAATGTATAAATGTTACATGACACTTATACACCCTTGTTGACCAAAACAAGATGATATTAGAGCAAAAAATCAGTAAAACCAAAATGCTGTGTACAACAAAACCAAATTACACACAAAAACAATAAAGTATATTAGTAGACAGATAATAGTGCTTTAGTGAAGGGAAAACCATTTTTTTTCAAGTAAATTTCAAATCAAATAATGGCCCACACTTAGAGAATCCTCAAAGACAGTGTCCAGGATAAAGATATGTCAAGGCTTTTTATTCTAAAGCAAAGTGGTCAAGAAAAAGGGAGAGAGAAAATTTAAAGGGATCAGAATGACAATAATTTTAGACCATAACCTCCAGAGTTTATAGAAGGAAGTGACCTTGGAATAAATGTACACAAAGCCAAAACAACTGAGGCTATCAATACATGAAAAAGTATCATATTACTGGTACCAAAACAGACATATAGACCAATGGAACCCCAGAAATAACACCACGCATCTACAACCATCTGAGCTTCAACAAACCTGACGAAAACAAGCACTGGGGAAATGATTCCCTATTTAATAAAGGGTGCTGGGAAAACTGGCTAGCCATATGCAGAAAACTGAAACTGGACCCCTTCTTTACACCTTATACAAAAAACTAACTCGAGATGGATTAAAGACTTAAATGTAAAAACCAAAAACCATACAAACCCTAGAAGAAAACCTAGGCAATATCATTCAGGACATAGGCATGGGCAAAGACTTCATGACTAAAACACAAAAAGCAATTGCAACAAAAGCCAAAATTGGTAAGTTGGATCTAATTAAACTAAAGAGCTTCTGCACAGCAAAAGAAATTAGCATCAAAGTGAACAGACAACCTACAAAATGGGAGAAAATGTTTGCAATCTATCCATCTGACAAAGGGCTAATATCCAGAAACCACAAAGAACTTAAATAAATTTACAAGAAAAAAAAAAAAAACATCAAAAAGTGGGCAAAGACATTTCTTGAAAGAAGACATTTATGCAGACAACAAACATATGAAAAAAAGCTCATCATCGCTGATCATTAGAGAAATACAAATCAAAACCACAATGAGATACCATCTCATGCCATGAATGGCAATTATTAAAATGGCAATTATTATCAGAATGGCACTTATTAAAAAGTCAAGAAACAAGAGATGATGCTGAGGCTGTGGGGAAATAGTGCTTTTACACTGTTGGTGGGAGTGTAAATTAGTTCAACCATTGTGGAAGACAGTGTAGCGATTCCTCAGGGACCTAGAACCAGAAATACCATTTGACCCAGCAATCCCATTACTGGGTATATACCCAAAGAAATATAAATCATTCTATTATTAACACTCATGCACACGTATGTTTATCGCAGCACTATTCACAATAGCAAAGACATGGAACCAACCCAAATGCCCATCAGTGATGGAATGGATAAAGAAAATGTGGTACATATATATCATAGGATACTATGCAGCCATAAAAGAAAATGAAGTCAGGTCCTTTGCAGGGACGTGGATGAAGCTGGAAGCCATCATCCTCAGCAAACTAATGCAGGTGCAGAAAACCAAACACTGCATGTTCTCACTTACAAGTGGGAGCTGAACAATCAGAACACATGGTCACAGGGAAGGGAACAACACACACTGGGCCTGTTGATGGGGGGATGGGAGGGAGATTATCAGGACAAATGGCTGATGCAGGCAGGGCTTAACACCTAGGTGATGGGTTGATGGGTGCAGCAAACTACCATGGCACATGTACACCTATGTAACAAACCTGTATGTTCTGCACATGTATCCCGGAACTTAAGGAAAAAAAAAAAAAAAAAAGGAAGTACCAGATTAAATATACCTTTCTCTAGGAATGTAAAAAGAAATAACTTCAAGACCTAAATAATTTCGATGAATTGAATACATTTATTTATATATTTAGACTACCTACTATGTCAAGTCCTGCTATCAAGTGCTGAGGTAAAAACTCAATACAAAGTGTTAAAACAAAAAATCCACCCCCAGTTCTACATAGAGGTATGTACAGCAGTGATACAACAGCCCAACAAAAATGAAACTGTGCAGAGATGACATCTAAACTGCTTCTTCAAAAGTATGAAGATGTCCCCTGAAGAAAGACAAGGGGATAGGAAGGAAGAGCCCAAGAGGCTGGAGGGCAGGTTTGGACACATTGTTTAAGAACAGAAGGGTTGGATGAAATCCCATTTTTGAAGGGAATCATAAGGCGTTTTTAGGCATAAAAATGAGTCATATTCATACTTTTGAAAGATAATTCTGGCAGTACTATATAGAATATGTTAAACAGGAGAATGATTGTTAATAAAAAAAGTTTATGAGCAAAGAAATGCTAAGCAACTGAATTAGTCCAGTTTACCCCCCACCCCCAGAAATGTCTGGATTAATTTTATTACATTGTAACGGTTTGCACTTTAAATGTAAGGATAATACTAAATTTCCAGTTGGCCATTATTCTCTTCTTCCTTTTAGGCTTTTTGAATTAAAATATTAAGAAAGCGATTTGCTCAATTCATCTTGTCAGAATTTATAGCCAAATTCATAAAATGTGCAAACATTTTATAAGAAAGTTTACAAGGTATGTTAATAATTATATTCATGCATTATAAGTGTACTACCTTTTTAAAAAATCACTTTTGATTCTATAAAGTGAATTAAAATGCCTTGTATGTTTTCTATTTAAAAATAAAAGTGACATTAAATGACATTTTAGAGGCCCATGTTGAAAATGAGCTAATAAAGCCAATTAATCCATACTAAATATTGAAGAAACACGTTTCCTCTTTTTGAAAGCTACAAGACACTAAATTCACCGGTTCCCTTATATTAAAATTTTCAGTTTAATTCTTTAAACTAGTGCTCTTCATGGACAAATACAAATGTTAGCACTAAGAGCCATTTTGATACCCAAAACTGAAAACTTCACACACATGGACATCAGAATACAAAATGATGCAAATATTTAATATGAAGTGACTTTTGGCATCTGCGTTCCCTGAATAGAAAAGAGGGTTCCCTTTATGTCAGGCATTGCAACAGCCAGAATGGGACTTTTATGAATTCAGGAGTTGACCCACACAGCATCTACTCTGAGAATAATAACCATGTTAAACTTGGAATTCATTAAGTATTCTCTCTCCATGGTAGTAATAAGAAATAACAACAACAAGAAGAATAATAATAGCTAACACTTACATAGCTTTTACTCTGGACCAGGCACTGTTTGAAGCACTTTCTATTTATTTTATTTATTTTTTAAAAAATTATTATTATACTTTAAGTTTTTAGGGTACATGTACACAATGTGCAGGTTTGTTACATATGTATACATGTACCATGTTGGTGACCAATGGAACAGAACAGAGCCCTCAGAAATAATACCACACATCTACAGCCATCTGATCTTTGACAAAGCTGACACAAACAAGAAATGGGGAAAGGATTCGCTATTTAATAAATGGTGCTTGGAAAATTGGCTAGCCATAAGTAGAAAGCTGAAACTGGATCCTTTCCTTACTCCTTATACGAAAATTAATTCAAGATGGATTACAGACGTACATATTAGACCTAAAACCATAAAAACCCTAGAAGAAAACCTAGGTAATACCATTCAGGACATAGGCATGGGCAAGAACTTCATGTCTAACACACCAAAAGCAACGGCAACGAAAGCCAAAATTGACAAATGGGATCTAATTAAACTAAAGAGCTTCTGCACAGTAAAAGAAACTACCATCAGAGTGAACAAGCAACCTACAGAATCGGAGAAAATTTTTGCAATCTACTCATCTGACAAAAGGCTAATATCTAGAACCCACAAAGAACTCAAACAAATTTACAAGAAAAAAGCAAACAACCCCATCAAAAAATGGGCAAAGGATATGAACAGAGACTTCTCAAAAGAAGACATTCATACAGCCAACAGACACATCACTCGCCATCAGAGAAAAGCAAATCAAAACCACAATGAGATACCATCTCACACCAGTTAGAACGGCGATCATTAAAAAATCAGGAAACAATAGGTGCTGGAGAGGATGTGGAGAAATAGGAACACTTTTACACTGTTGGTGGGACTGTAAACTAGTTCAACCATTGTGGAAAACAGTGTGGTGATTCCTCAAGGATCTAGAACTAGAAATACCATTTGACCTAGCCATCCCATTACTGGATTATAAATAAAAATATATAATATAAAAAAAAACTTTCTACTTATGGCTAGCCAATTTTCCCAGCACCATTTATTAAATAGGGAATCCTTTCCCCATTTCTTGTTTTTGTCAGCTTTGTCAAAGATCAGATAGCTGTAGATGTGTGGTATTATTTCTGAGGGCTCTGTTCTGTTCCATTGGTCACCAACATGGTACATTTATACATATGTAACAAACCTGCACATTGTGTACATGTACCCTAAAACTTATAATATAAAAAAAATATAAAAAAAACCCAGAGGATTATAAATCATGCTGCTATAAAGACACATGCACACGTATGTTTACTGCAGTACTATTCACAATAGCAAAGACTTGGAATCAACCCAAATGTCCATCAGTAACAGACTGGATTAGGAAAATGTGGCACATATACACCATGGAATACTATGCAGCCATAATAAAGAATGAGTTTGTGTCCTTTGTAGGGACATGGGTGCCCTATTGTGGGGAGCGAGCAAGGGGGAGGGTAGCATTAGGAGATATACCTAAGGTAAATTAGTGCAGTTTTATAGCTAGAATGCACTCAAGAATCAATCAAAACTTGGAAAATATGTAAGACAGATGGATCAAAATAAATAATGGTTAATAAAATAAAGTAGTAAACACAATAGTACATTTCTGATTTCTTAATAAGGTATATCAACTGGTTGAAGAGAGAGTGGGAGAGGACTGAAGAATAAACTCAAATGTCAAAAAATGACTTCTCCAAGAATCAAGTTTAAAGTTTTCTTAGGTAAGACTAGAAATAATAAAATTCTCTCTGTTAAAAGAATATTTAGCTTTCAGAGTAAACACCCAGCAGTGGAAAAAAGAATAAACAACAACAACAACAACAAAAAACTTATTCTGAGAAAGAGAATTTTCAAGGAATCAATTAAAAGAACTTAACAAATGCAGTGCTCCTGAAAAGAGAAGAGTCACTGCCTGGATTAAAAAAAAAAACAAAAACAAGGCTAGGAGTGGTGACTCATGCCTGTAATCCCAGCACTTTGGGAGACTGAGGCAGGTGGATCACCTGTGGTCAGGAGTTTGAGACCAGCCTGGCCAACATGGTGAAACCTCGTCTCTACTAAAAATACAAAAAGTGGCCAGGCATGGTGGCGGGTGCCTGTAATCCCAGCTACCTGGGAGGCTGAGACAGGAGAACTGCTTGAGCCTGGGAGGCGGAGGTTGCGGTGAGCCGAGATTGCACCACTGCATTCCAGCCTGGGCAACAGAGTGAGACTCTGCCTCAAAAAAAAAAAAAAAAAAAAAGAAAAAAAAATTGTTGGCTTTAAAATATTATTCAACAATTTACTCCAACAGATATTTATTGAGTAGCTACTACATGCCAGGCATTAGGAATATAAAGATGAATAAGGCATCTTTATTCATCTGCTCTTGAGGAATTTATATTCTAGAGAAGAAGATAAATTCATGAACCAAGTACTTAATAACTGTGACAGATGTAATGACGAAAATCCACAGAAGACAAGGAATACAGAGAGTACTGGCATTTCAACTAGCATGGGGCTATATGAGGGAATGTTTCCTAGAGAAGACAAAGTAAAAATTAAATCTTAAAAGATGAGTAACATGGCCACTTCAAAAAATGAGAAGACAATCATAGCAAAGGAAACAAAATGAGTAAAGGTCTAAAGATCACTACGAGCACAGTGTTTGTGAGGAGTGACACGTGGCCTTCAGTTATTGTAACACAAAATAGGAGACAAGAAGTGATGGAAAATGAGGCAAGAAAGGTTATCTAAATCTTGGAAGGCCTTGTTTGTTTTTCCATGAGAATAAGTTTGGATTTTATGATTCTTAAAGCCGGGCACAGTGGCTCACACCTGTAATACCAGCACTTTGGGAGGCTGAGGTGGGTGGATTGCTTGAGCCCAGGAGTTCGTGACTATCCCTAGCAACTTAGCACGATCCTGTCTATACAAAAAATTTAAAAAGTAGCCAGGTATGGTGGTGCATGCCTGTACTTGGGAGGCTGAGGTGGGAGGATCACTTAACTCTGGGAGGTAGAGGCTGCAGTGAGTCATGTTCACGCCCCTGCACTCCAGCCTGGGCAACAGAGCAAGACATTGTCTCAAATAACAATAATAATAATTTATGTATATATAAATTTATTATAATATTAATTAAAAATAATTTAAATAATAATAATAATAATAATAATGATAATAATAATTATAATACAGTTCTTAAGCAGAGAGGCTCATCAGAATCACGTGGGGGGCTTGAAAAACATACATATTTAGACTCTACGTCCTAAAGATACTAATACTCCAGGTTTAAAGAAGGGGACAATGTATCTGCATTCTCTAACAATTTCCCTGGTTAATTCTGTGTATTACATATACATTGAGAGAATGTCTACAATAGTTTGGACCTAAACTGAACTGAGTGAGAAAAATGGGTTTCAAAAAGGAAGGCAGAAGAAGCTTGCCAATCTATAATGGTACAGTTTAAAGAATTAAGAAAGAGGCAATTCATTACAGAAAGGCAAAAGAAATAAAAACTAACAACTCTGACTATATTTCCAAATTAAGTTATGATAAAAAAAGAGAAACACGGATTAAAATAAGTTAAAAATTCTGAAGATCTTGACTTTAAATTTTCTAGATGCATATGATGTATATACTGAAACTTACATCCTGAAAATTCTTACACTGAAAAAAGTTATTTTGTTGTAAAAAATGTAGAGGAGGTAAAAGAACATAGCTATTGAGAGAGTAATGTTTAGGCCAGGTGTGGTGGCTCATGCTTGTACTTCCAGCACTTTGGGAGGCCGAGGCAAGCGATCACTTGAGGCCAGGAATTCGAGACCAGCCTGGCCAACATGAAGAAACTCAGTCCCTACTAAAAATACAAAAATTAGCCAGGCGTAGTTTCAGGCTGATGTAATCCCAGCTACTTAAGAGGCAGGAGAATTGCAAATCACTTGAACCTGGGAGGGGGAGGTTGCAGTGGGCCAAGATCGCACCACTGCGCTCCAACTTGGGCAACAGAGCAAGACTCCATCTCAAAAAAAGAGAAAGAGTAAGGTTTAAATCCTGGCTCCACCATGCATTGTGTGACCTTAGGTAAGTTACCTAAATCTTTATGTGGACTCAATTTCTTCATGTGTAAAATGGAGATAACAATACATATTTTATAGGATTCTTGAGTATTAATTACATAACATATATAAATCACTCAGAACCTGGAACATAGTATAGAGTTAATAAACGTTAACTCTTACTGTTAATGTAATCCTTATCATTACTCAGGAGGCTACAGCAAAATGATTCCAGAGTTTAGAAATAAAGTTACCTTCACAGTAAGGATAATTAGACTCAGCACAGAAGGAATGAATTCAAGTTATAGATATAGTAACCAAACAAAGGTCTCTGGCTCTGTAGCTGAGGAAACCTGGGGAAACACTCAGGTCTCATCAAAGACTGCATAAGCTTTTTAGAAAATGTGATCAGGAAGGAGATAAGACAGCAAAGAGCAAGCAAATATTTCCTCAGACGATCAGAGACCCTCCCCTTCATACTGGAGGGACTCATTACACTGTAGTCTTAATTTTAGACCACAAAGAATAGCTCAGTCCACCATTTACTAGGATAGACAAGACTAGAGGACATTCAATCATATCCAGCTTTGCTGTGAATAAAATATATTATTTATATTAGAAACAATTACCTACATTTTAAGATTATGCTTAAAAAAAGAAAAAAAAAAAAAGAGTGCTTTACATACAAGGTAAGAAAAAAGGGAGAAGGCCAAGGAGTTGACAGTGTTTCTTTAGTAAGCAAGAGAAACAAAGTCAGTATCTTGAATGCCAAGCATTTGTGCTGTAGGCAAAACGGGCCTTCTTGATGACTTAGGTAAAATATTCCTTGAGATTAAGTAATTCTTTACTCCATCTGATTACCTTATTCTAGTGATTTCTTTAACGACCCTCTTGATTCCTAGACTGTGCTCAGAGAGCGCAGGGACTCTATCCTATTCATAGTAATATCTTTAGTACCCCCAGAGGACTGATTTTGCCTCCTATACTTAGACTTACCAAGAGCCAGTTGTTTTTGTTCCTAAATGTGTTTGCCAATTGTACTTGTTACTATAATTTCAAAATTTTAGTATTAATTATGTTCACAGATGAACTGTGAAAGAGTGTGGAAGAACTGTTTCTATGAACATTAAGTAGGTTATAAAACTATCGAGGCTTTAAACAATACTGGGGCCCTAAAAAGCCTCAATAAAGGTGAATCACTACAAAAATTTGGTATCAAATTGGGTGTGGATAACATAGTTTAAATGATTTTTTAAAAAGAACTCTAAAAATCTGTCAGGGATTTTAAGCTATAAGGAGTTTAAGGATTACAGAATCTTTCTTTTCTATCCTATGTTACGCTAGAGTATATACAAAATCTATATGGAAACGATATTAAAAGGGGCTCAGCCCTACATCCAAAAATGGGTGAATATGCATTTCAATGTTTTAAATTACATGTTTGATTTATGTTACTATTAATTCCTCTTAATCAATCAACTAGTGATCATGATGAATAAGAAGGCTTTTACTTTCTAAGAAATTATATGGTAGTTATTAGATTTAAAAAACCATATAGATTTACGTGTTGAAAAATTGCATTTTTCATCTTTGCACAATGTATTTCAATTAACTGTCCATTTATTTGTCAGTATTCCCACTAAATTATAAATCCCTCGAGAAAAAGGTTCATGTCAATTCCTAGTTTAATAGTGCCCAACACTTAGTAATGCTCAATGAATAGGTAGATACTCTGTATTGTTTACATTGAAAAAAAAAAAAAAACATGAAATTTTCTTTTAAAAAAATATGAAATCTGAGTATTATGTGGCTGTTTAATACCAATTAATAATAAAATAGTGTTACTTACATAGAAAAGACAAATTCTTACCAATTTATAGCTCCTCCATTACACTTCTTCATAAGCAATGCTTTCCAACATTGATGAGTGGATTTAATAACTTCAAGAGCAAAAGCCTAGCTCCAAACAAACAAATAAAAAAAAGACGTCTTTAATATCAGTCACATTGTTATACTAACACAAAACTAATCTTGTGATGACAGTTAACTGCTAAGAGCATGAAACTCCAGAGTTAGGCAAAGTTTGGTATAAATTCTGGCTTCCTTATTTGTCAGTTGTGTGACTTTGGGTAGGTTACTTAAGCTTGCTAAGTCTCAATTTCTTCATCTATGAAGTAGAATATAATAGGAATAATCTACATCAGGGTTGGCAAACTAGGGCCTATGGGTAAAATCCAGCCTAACCCCTGTAAAGTTTTACTGAACAGTCACATTTGTTTGTGTCTGGCCTACGGCTGCTCTAGTGCTGCAAGCGCAGAGTTGAGCAGCTGTGACAGAAATCAAACGATCTGTGAAGCCTAAAATATTTTCTATATGACCCATTACAGAAAAAAGTTTGCCAACCCCTGATCTAAGTCACAGAGTTGTTGAAAGAGTAAGTAAGATGACATGTGTGAAGTGCTTAACCCAGTACCCGGCTTGTCAGTAAGCATGCACCCATTAATTTCAGCATCATCAAAACTGCAGGCGGTCTAAATGTAGTTTTTCAAAGTAATTTTAGACTATCCACTGTCTGAAAGTAGTACATCTCCTTGACATTTATGACATTGTCTAAAAATGCATAAGCAACAACAGATACACCTCTTATTGGATATACATCCAGTAAGAACATCTAAAGAAAACTTGCTTTATAATTCCAAAGCAGAAAGTTCTGTAGAGTTTTTTCCCAAAAAATGTTGCTTGTTTTCCTTATGGAGAGTCCCTACTGATTAGTTCAAACTCCTTTCTTCTCCAGTGATAACTACACACATTATGATAATAAAGAAACCAAAGAATCTTGGGAACTGAGACACAGTAATAATGGGAAATTTATCCTCTGAAAAGAGAATTTCTCTCAGGTCTTCTATTGCCTGTGATGGAGGACAGCTTATATCTTAATGAGATAGTGTTGGGTGGGGATCTCACTTCAGATACAGGACAAGAAATCTAATACATTATCTGATTATGTAAGGATAGATTTTTAATCCAATTATTTGGATAAGTGTGATTATTTAGAACCAATTTCAATACCTGCTTAAAAGGGTTGCAAGAAAAACCCAGAATAAAAGAAAGGAGCCATCTTTCCAATCATGTTAAAGAGGCACAAATTAATTCTTGAGTTATGCCCTGCTATGGTTTGAGGGGATTTGTCCTCTCAAATCTCGTTCAAATTTGATCCCCAATGTTGGAAGTGAGGCCTAATGGGAGGTGTATGGATCATGGGGGTGGATCCCTCATGAATGGCTTGATGCCTCCTCAGAGTAATGAATGAGTTCTTGTTCTGTTAGTTCCCACAAGAACTGATTGTTAAAAAGAGCCTGGGCACCTTCCACCTCTTTCACTTGCTTCCTCTCTCACCCTGTGGCATGACTGCTCCCCTTTTGTCTTTTGGCATGATTGGAAGCTTTCTGAGGTCCTTACTAGAAGCAGATGCCAGCACCATGCTTCGGGTATATGCTGTAGGACTGTGAGCTAAATAAACCTTTTCTTTATAAATTACCCAGCCTCAGCAACTCTTTCATAGCAATACTAAAGGAACTAAGGCTCTATATTTTAAATAGCAGTAGTAAAAAGTAATGCATAAAATAATTATTTTCTGTAGAAGTTGTATAAATGACCTCATCTTTATACAGAAAAGAATTACTATTTGTCAAAACAAATGAAAACCAAAAACTACCTCATTCTTTACAAATTTGTGACTTGGCAGACTTACCCTGAGGCAATAAGGAGACACAGAAATACTATATAGGTTTGAAATTTCAATTATCTCAATAATAAAATGTAAATTTTTTAAGGAAAAAATAATGTATTGTATAAATTTTTAATCCTTTCAGGAAGATAATTTAATCTAAAATAATAATTTTATATTTACATTTAATAATCCCAGACAAAGCCCTCAAGATTTGAAGAATTCTTTTAATGTGCCTTCAAAAAAAACACTGAGTCCAGCAATCAATTCTTTTACAGCAAAATACTCATCATAAATTTTAAGTTTTCATTAACATGCCTTATTTCACTTATAAAACATACTTACTGTTACCCACTTAAAAGTTGGTTTCAAATATTCAATTTACCTAGTGGTAATAACTTAAAAAAAAATTCCATGTTTTAGACTAACTCCTTGGCCCATTCTCCCCATTTATGTCATATTAGAGATACATTGTGGTAACTCTGTGGTATTCTAATAGAAAAATCCTATGACAGTAAGATAATTCAGGTGTCCTTTCAATTGTTAAGCAGCTTAGTTCCGTCGTGGTAGAATGAATACTTAGGAGGGAGCGCCCTATGGATTTATATTAAGGGTGCGTAACTTTCTCCTCCACAAAACAGTAAATAGAAAGTTTTTCTATGTACACAATTTGCAAAATTAGACAGATTATGAAATTTGTTCATTTTCTAACATGTAGGAGCTATAGACAGATAGATGGACATAGATATTTTTCAGCCTTGGTGATTCACTTAGAGAGATCTTCTGAAGCAAAATTTAAATAATAAAATAATGTTTTTAAATATGTAAGTCAGTAAAAAGCACTTTTCTTACCATACTATATATACATATTCACATAAGAAACTCCCCAAGTGAAATGAGTATTGTACGGGAGGTACATTTTAAAATAAAGATTCTCGTCTTCACCTTGTTTTTGAATTCTCCATTAAAAGCAAACTGGTTTTCTGGTTTTCCATCTGGTACCTTATATAATCTAAACCAATTAAGAGTAGCTTCCAGGTAACCTGGTTTGAACTTCTCAACATCATCAATATCTGTAAAGAAAAAACAAAAAGATGTTTTGTTAAGAATTGAAATTCATTCCATTTAGTGGCAGAGCATTGGACTGAGGGAGCCAGGAAACATAGGGCCTAGTCTAACCGGCAGCACAATTGATTATGATACCTAGAGCAGCATCACCATTGATATGTGTATCACCTTCAGACTTTTGTGTTTTCCTATATATAATACTATTCCTGCACTCTACATTTACAAAGCATCTTCAGACAATGTGCTATGTATGGGGAATAAATGGATGGATACAACAAAGTTCTTTTCATCAGGATACTCAGAGTTTTTAACTCAGGGAAAGAGACAAAGAGATAAATTGCAATTAAAATGCAATGAGATTTTAACAGAGGTAAACACAAGCAATGTTAATATCATAGAAGAGGGAGTAAAAGAAAGCATTATAAAAGTGAGAAGTACATCACTAACTGGACAAGAGGGGAAAAAGTAGAAGGAACAGCACACATAAAAGCAAGGGACTATATTTTAGAATATACAAAGATGGTTCTGCATGGCTACAGCATCACTGTTAGGAGGGAGGGGAGAAGGAGGAAACACCTAGGAGAAGCCAGTCACTGAGGATCATATACACAGTAATCTCCCTTTATCCACAGTTTTGTTTTCTGCAGTTTCAGTTACCTACGGTTAACTGAATCCAAAAATATTAAATGGAAAATTCCAGAAATAAACAATTCGTAAGTTTTAAATTGCATACCATTCTGAGTAGCCTGATGAAATCTTGTGCTGTCCTGCTATATCCTGCCCAAGACATGAATCGTGCCTTTGCCCACTGTGGCCGCATTCTATATACTATCCGCCATTAGTCACTTAGTAGCCTTAGTTAGCAGATCCACTGTCTTGGTATGGCAGTGCTTGCGTTCAATTAACCCTTATTTTGCTTCAGAATGGCCACAAAGCACAAGAGTAATGGTGCTGGTAATTTTATTACAGTATATTATCACAGTATATTGTATTGTATACAATCTATTTGTTACAGCATATTGTTAAAATGATTCTGTTTTGTGATTAACAAAACAAACAGGGATGTTTTGCAAAAATTAATAAATACTGAGTTCCTTGAATGTACGGTTTTCTTATTCAGAGGGGAAAAAAATCTTTTAGTCTACTGACAGTGAGTATCTAGAAATGCAATTTAATCAATGCCCAAGATAAATACTTTTCTAGGCCGGGTGCAGTGGCTCACGCCTGTAATGCCAGCCCTTTGACATCACCTGAGGTCAGGAGTTCCGACCAGTCTGGCCAATATGGTGAAACCCCGTATCTACTAAAAATACAAAAATAATTAGCTGGGCATGGTGGTGCTTGCCTGTAGTCCAAGCTACTCAGGAGGCTGAGGCAGGAGAAATGCTTTAGTCCAGGAGGTGGAGGTTGCAGTCAGCCAAGATCATGCCACTGCACTCCAGCCTGGGCAACAAAGCGATAAATAACTTTCTGTTGCTTAAATCTGATTTACGACTTCATCATTGTACCTTATACTCAGACTATCATTTTCTGTTCCATTGTATATAACTTACATAAATCATATAACTTTTATATGATTTTTGTTACTTAACTCACTCACTTCCAAGGAGAAAATGAAAGCTAATTATCTAATACCTATCTCAGTCTAGGAGATTTTCTCCCCAAAAGTCATAAAGAGGACCCATTAAGCAAAGACACTAATTAGGAAAAAAACTGAAAATTTTATAATGGAAATAGGAAGTATAACTCTCCAAATATAAGCTAAACTTTTCCACTCTCAACTAATTATACCCTAGGAGAAAACAGCTGCACTGTCCCAAATAACAAAACAAAAAAATTACAGTAAGATATTTAAACACTTTTAAAACCTCAATAGCAAATGCCTGAAGCCAAATTCTTACATCCAGTGCCAATAGTCAGTTCAATAACCCCTCTGAAATTATAAAGTTCCAGCTAAAGTATATAAACTTATTTGTGGTTTATGAAAAGCATACATAGATATATATAAAACTTAAAACTTGTTCCTCATGAAATTCCTGAGAGTTAAGAACAAGTATGTTTACATTCAACATAAAAAAACTACAGCTAAGATAGTTTAAAAGGTTTGCCAAAATCTATCCAACTCACTCGTGATAGAACTCGTATTACATAAATACAAGACTTCTAATTCCATGACTTCTGCTTTTTCTTCTACACTGCATAGTAACATTGCCTAAAGGTTTTATTTACATTTAAAAAACGTAAGTAAAGATGTATTTTTTCAGTTTTCTTTTATTGTGATAAAATATCCATAACATAAAATATGCCATGTTAAGCATTTTTAAGTGTATAATTCAGTGACATTAAGTATGTCTACAATTTTGTGCAACCATCAACACTATCCATTTGTAGGACATCTTTGATTAGATACATTTTTTACAATCTATGTTATTTTAAGAAAAGTGGCAAT
This sequence comes from Trachypithecus francoisi, assembly GCF_009764315.1. NCBI lineage: Eukaryota > Metazoa > Chordata > Mammalia > Primates > Cercopithecidae > Trachypithecus > Trachypithecus francoisi. Next base: position 101,853,515 of record NW_022681454.1, read on the forward strand.
TCTCTAGTAGTCATTTATTCCCACTTGTGGAATTAATTTTATAGGAATTTTAAAGATGAACTAACCCAATAAAGTTAGGATAATCTGGAAAACCTATATATGTAATCAAGCTAAATCTATTTCAGTTTCTAATGTTGATTACAAATTAAGCTCTTTTAATCGAACTCTACTTGATCATCTTACTGAACTCATTAGTAAAGATTCTACTTCTGTAGAACATTCTGATTAATGTTCACATATTATGTATGCTGACTCTGGCAGAGTACTCTAGAATGAAGCCTACATTTTTGTTTCCATCAGTTAAGTTTTAGCTTTACTAAGCATCAGGTGTGTTTATTCCCAAACCATTTATGCTAACTGTATCTTTTATTATGAGATGTAATTAAATATTACATAAACCAGTGAATTTATGAGTACAAAAAAGTTTTTGTCTTTATGAAGTTAATTTGAATGTTCTGAAATAATTCAATAAAACATTGCTAAAAATATCTGTTGTCAAATTAAGCCTAGAGCTAGGTGCCATGGCATGCCCCTAATCCCAGCTACATGGGAAGCTGAGGTGGGAGGATTGCTTGAGCCTAGGAGTTCGAGACCATTCTGGGCAACATAGTGAGACCCTATCTTAAAAAAAAAAAAAAAAAAAAAAAAAATTAGACCTGGGTAAGAAAACAGTTAAATATTAGGAGGAAAAAGAAAAAAAAAACATAAAAATCTACAGTTAGGCATATAGGCTGCTTTGCAAGTAAGGTAAGAAGAGAATTTTAGATATGAGAGGTCAGGGATATCCTCTGGTGAAATCATTTTAGTAGAGTCTTGGATGAACTGTGGGAGCAACTAATTCAGGTATCTGAAAGAAGTGCAGTCTGGGAGGAAGACAGTAAATGCAAATATTCTGAAGTAAGGGTGTGCTTTTAACATTTCAGGGAGAGAGTAAGAAAGTCCTATGGCTAGAGCACAGTGAAAAAACAAAGAATTAGGAGATAAGATTAGAGAAGCAGCCACAGGCCAGTCACAAAGAACTCTAAGGGCCATACCAAGGACTATAGCTTTAACTTTGGGATGGTTTTGGGCAAAGGAGTAAATGTTTTAAGATCTTTCTATCTGGTGTGTAAAGAAAAGACTACATAGAGGAAAAAAAGGAAGTTGGAAGTCCAATAAGGGGCCGCTAAGAGTCTACTTAGGTGAACTATGATGAGGGCTCAGACAAACGCAGTTGTATGGAGGTAGTGATGATTGGTAAGATTTTGGATATTTTTTACAAAGTAAAACTAAGAAGAATTACCAATGGAAAAAAAATTAACAATAATAAACCAGTAAAGATGGGACTTACATGAGATTCAAAGCATCAAAGAGTGGAAAAGGACAAACCTGTAACATTAATTTTACAGTTAATTAAAAGCAGTCCTCAAAATTTCTTTTTTCTCTTTCTTTCTCCCCTTCCTTCCTTCCTTCCTTCCTTCCTTCCTTCCTTCCTTCCTTCCTTTTCTGTCTCTCTCTCTCTCTCTTTCTCTCTCTCTTTCTCTTTCTTTTCACAGTGTCTTGCTCTGTCACATAGGCTGGAGTGCAGTGTGCAATCACAGGTCACTGCAACCTTGACCTCCAGGGCTCAATCAATTCACCCACCTCGATTTCCAAGAAGCTAGGACTACAAGTGTGCAACACCATGCTTGGCTAATCTTGTTTTGTTTTTTTTTTTCAGTAGAGTTGCTTTGTTTTGTTTTAGTCACTCTGTTACCCAGGCTGGTCTTGAACTCCTGGGCTCCAGTGTTCCTCCTGCCTTGGTTTCCCAAAGTGTTGGGATTACAAGTGTGAGCCACCACGCCACCCAGCCCGTCACCCAAGATTTTTAAAAAAGGCTTTATAAAGAGTGTCATAACTTCTGACAAATAGTGTGCAGTCATGATTTACTTTCAAATTTGAAAGTTTAATTAACAAAGATTATATAGAATCTCCTTAAGGGAATGTTTATATTAAAACTATAAAAATACGTTTTATAAATAATCGTTTTTCTATATAAATACATTGAAAATATCATAAATTTCTCTCTTAAATTCCACTTGAAAAACAAGTAATAATGAAGCAATATAACAGAAAAATCTTAAGGTTCCATTGGGTTTCTCCAAGTTCAGAGCTCTCATTTTAATTTAGTTTTTCTTAACTAACTTTGGTTTATGTTTCTATAAAAGAAAACCTAAACTTACCTACCATTTTATCTCTGTAGACATGAGATAAATTGAACACAATATGTTCTAAGAGAAACGTTTATGACTTATTTTTTCCCTTCCCTGAGGATCCTGTATATATTTCATATAACCAAATTTCCTTTCCATATAAACCAATTCACTTGTTTCTAAAATCTAGTTAGAAAGTTCTTTCGACTCTTCTTTTTTTTTTTTTAATCCAAAAACACATTCTGTTAAACCAGGGGGAGTTTCTAATCACATGAGTTTGTCAAGACTTCAATATTACCCAAACTTCAGAATAAAACATACTTTACAAGTAAGTTAATAGTAATGATATGACTTCAAAAGCCAAATTGATAAGGTATATTTTATACATGCAAACCATGAACAGTATACATGAGAGAAAGTATGAGACCTATTTAATCTAGAGACATATTAAAACAACAAGCTTTAAAAATAATTATATACCAAGAACAAAGAAAATGTTAATACATTTTAAACATAAGGAAATAAGACAACACATTCTATAAGTACAATATAATAAATTTAAAGATCAACAATAAACAAATTTAAAAACTCTTGCCTACTGAGAAAGAATCACCTCCAGTCCCCTGATTTTTTTAATATAATTAAAACATAAATATTAAAAGGAAACAAAGAAGAAAAAGTCTTATTAAATAAATAACTTTTGAGCCCAAAAGAAAATCAAAACTCTAAGAATATTCAGAAAATAATGACAATGAGAACACTCAGGAAGTTTCTAAGAAGAACTAAAGAAAAACATGTTTGGAATCAGACAGCACTAAGTTTAAATTCCATTTCTGGTACTTACATATTGTATCACCTTGGGGAAAATGTACTACCTTGTTTCTTCAAATCCAGAACGGGGAAGAAGAAATCAAGGTTGTTATGGGGATTAAATAATGGGTGAAAATCACCGAATAAAAGGGAATAATTCTTAACAAATATCAATAATTATCTCTCCAATTCCCCCAAAACTTTGTCTATGAATGCAACCAAAGTTATACTTATAGGCAAATTAATAGCCTTAAAAGCTTTTATCTTTCAAAAATAAATATACAAACATGAATTAATTTTTTAGAAAAATACTAAACAGATTTTCATTAATATCGACAGTTACTTTAATTTGTATAATGTTCCTGACAAATCAATGTAAGTAGGAATAGTTATAAACAAACACAAAGACTAAAAATAACACATAAAAAGTATCTGGGCATACATATATACACATACACATGCATATTTGTTAATAACTTTTTGCTATACACATAGAGTTTTTCACTTATAGTAAAGACCCTAAATGAATTTGTAACTAATTTCTTATTTAACAACAGACATGCTTACTTTTATCCCTAATATTATTACAATTTAGTTCTTATAAATTTATTTTTTTCCAATGTGTTGAAGTTTAACTCCTTTTTTAAACATTTGGAATGGAGAGGGAATATATAAATAGAACTACTTGAGTGAAATACCTATAAATATTTATTTCTGAAATGAGGCTTTCACTGAGTTCAAGTATATTAACCAAATTATCAGCAAATAAAAACACTCCTCAAGTTTCCAAAGCATTCTGCTTTGGAAAAAACAGAGACCTTTGACAGGAGGGGCACTAAATTCCTGTTTCAATGTATTTCCTCAGGCTAACCTATCTAAAATGGATACCTTATAAAAAGATAAACATCAAAAAGACTCAAAAACAAGATAAGTAACTTTGTAGACCCAAGAGGGAACAAAAATACAAAACAACATGTAAGGCTGCATCCAGGGGCACACAGGAATCCTGATGTGCAGGCAGATAGGACAGGCTGTAAGCCCGGCTCCTGTCAAGTAAAGGCAGGATGACTATGCGATTTATTGTATATACTGGAATATTTCTGAGACCTATATCTAGAGAAAAAGCAGTTAACAGAAATCAATCCTTATGTGACCTATGCAAATAAGAATTTTAAAGTAGTTATTACGAATATGTTCAGGACTTTCAGGAAACATGGTCACAATGCACAAACGTATGGAAATCTAAGATGAGGAACAGATACTATAAAACTTCAAAAACAAAAAAAACCAAAAGGAGGATCTTAAATGAAAAATCAGGTAGGCTTAACAGCAGAACGTGGATATGGCAGGAAAAAAAAAAAAAACCAAAAGGAGGATCTTAAATGAAAAATCAGGTAGGCTTAACAGCAGAACGTGGATATGGCAGGAAAAAAAAAAAAACAAAAACAGGGAAGTAGAAGATACATTAACAGAAATTATCCAGTCTAAATAACAGTAAGGAAAAAAAGATGAAAAAGACAGGAAGAGTGTTAGTGATTTGTAAGACAATAAAAAGTAGTCTAAAATATGTATATTTAGTCTCAGAACGCAGGAGAGAAAACGGAGCCCCCCCAAAAGTGATATAATGGTGGCAAACATTTCCCAAATATGGTGAAAAAACAGGAACTTACAGCTCCACAAAGCTCAGTATACCCTAAGCAGAATAAATACAAACAAAAGGCAACTTTAGCACATCAAAGAAAAAAAAATTGCTGAAATCCAAAGATAAGGAGAAAATCTTTAAAACAGTCTGAGAAAAGATAATACATTATACACTAGTAACAAGGCGTACATGAAGGATTAGTTCCAGGACCACCATCTGCTCCCCGAAATCCATGCATATGAAAGTCTGACAGTAGCCCTGCAGAAACCAGCTATACGAAAAGTAGACCCTCATTATACTGTTTTTTGCAACCTGAGAATACTGTTATTTTCAATCCACATTTGGTTGAAAGAAATCCATGTATAAGTGGACCTGTACAGTTAAAATCCATGTTGTTCAGGGGTCAACTGTATATGAGGTAACAATACAAATGGCTGTTCGCTTTTCATTAGGAGCAATGGGGGCTGAAAGAAAATTGAACATCAATATAAAGCTTAAAAAAACCCTGTAACTTTAAATTCGACATCAAGCAAAACTGTATTTCTAAAACAAAGGCAAAAAAAGATTATTTTAGATAAATAAAAATGGAGAAAATTTGCCACCAGCAGGACTGCACTACAAGCATATGTGAAAGTCCTTGAACTGAAAGAGAATGACACCAGGTGGAAACTGAGATCTACAGATCTTCAGGAAGAAACAAAATACATGGGTATCAAAATGGCAAATATGTGGGCAAATGTAAAAGACATATATGTACAGGAAATGTCTTTAAAAAACATTTTGTTATTTAAGACAATCTGTAACAAAGTATATGGAATGAACACATGTTCTGACAGCAACTGGATACACTGCTGGTAGAAATACAAATGGTAGAGCCACTCTGGTAAACAATTTGACAGTTTCTTACAATGTTAAACATATAATTACCATCTTACTCAGCAAAATTATTCCTGAGTATTTCCCCACCGGAAATGAAAACATGTTCACATGAAGACTTGTACTTCACTGCTCATAGCAACTTTATTCATATTATCCCAAAACTGGAAACCTGAATTTCCAACAACATGTGAATGGATAAACTGTGGTATATCTAAAAAATGGAAGACAGTTCAATAATAAATTAGGAAGAACTATCCTGATACATGCAACAATATGCATGAATCTCAAAAGCATTAGTTAAGAGAAAGAAGTCATATATCCAGCCATGTGAATGATCATTGATGCCAGAGTCCATTGATAGGTAATTCTAGAAAAGGCAAACTATTGTGACAGGAAGTAGATCAGTGTTTGCTAATGGCCTATGGTAGGAAGAAGGGATTGACTGCACAGGGGTATGTGGGAATTTTGGGGGTTATGGAAATGTTTTGTATTATGAATGTGATCATTGCTAGAAGACTATATATAGTTATCAAAACTCACTGAATTGTATACTGAAAATGGGGTGAATTTGACTGGATGTAACTTATACCTCAAAGTGAGCTAAAAAATATAAATGAGAGAAAGTCCCAGCCCTGAAAGAGTTCATAATCTAGATAGGTGGGTAGATAAGGAAACAAACAAATTATAAATCTGTGAAATCAAAGACATTTTACAGAATCAAACAAAATAATGTGGGAGCAAAAAAAGTGGCAATTAACCAACTGCCTTTGCCTTGCAGAGTCAAAGGCAATTCACTGAGAGATAATATTTAAACTGGTTCTCAAAAGATAAAACTACTAAGGTGCAAAACTACCTGGTATGTATAAGAAAGGGTGAAAATCTCAGTGTGTTAAGAACTTTGGATAAATAGTGTGAATGGCTAGAAAATAAAAAGTATTTTACTAAGTTAGAGAAACCGGATTTTTCTGTAAGCTCTAAGGAGTCAAAACATTTTTCAGTATGTTTTCTTTAAAATAAGATAAGTCTGGTAAACAGTGTGGGAGATAAATTTGTTTGTCAGGAGGCTAACTAGAGAAATGTTAACACTGATTCAATGGAAAAGTAAGATATAATTTAAGACAACAGGAAGAAAGAGGGAATGGACTAAAAGATATTTGAAGCCAAATTGAGGGAATTTGGTGACAAATTGTGGTACCAACTTAATAAGAAAGATCAATGAAGAACAAGAGGACAAAGTTTAGAATGTATATATGATGACTAAAACACAACTGTAATAGTTAAGAACGGCAAAATTCCAAGTACAAATGAATGCTTTCTCCCTTTAAAATAAGTTAAAACACACTTATTTAACATATTTTAAGACTGTGCCAAAAGATATACAAGATATAAAATATATAAAAGAATTCCTGAATAAATGGGAAACATATATCAACAACTGATATAAAAATTAATGTTTAAAGATACCAAAAATCCTTGACAATTAGGATTCTAAAATCTGTACACAAGAATAAAGGCAGTCACTTCCAAGCCGGCCGAATAGGAACAGCTCTGGTCTGCAGCTCCCAGAGAGACTGATGCAGAAGATGGGTGATATCTGCATTTCAAACTGAGGTACAGGGTTCATCTCCTTGGGACTGGTTGGACAGTGCAGCCCACTGAGGATGAGCAGAAGCAGAGCGGGATGTCGCCTCACCCTGGAAGTGCAAGGGGTCGGGGATTTCCCTTTCCTAGGCAAGGGAAGCTGTGACAGAGTGTACCTGGAGGAATGGTACACTACGCCCAAACAGTGCATTTTTCCCACAGTCTTCACAACTGGCAGACCGGGGGATTCCCTCCTGTGCCTGGCTCAGTGGGTCCCACGCCTAGGGAACCTTGTTCACTGCTAGAGCAGCAGTCTGAGATCAGCCTGCGAGACTGCAGCCTGGCGGGGGAAGGAGCGTCCACCACTGCTGAGGCTTGAGTAGCTAAACAAAGTGGCAGGGAAGCTCGAACTAGGTGGAACTCAGCACAGCTCAGCAAAGCCTACAGCCTCTATAGACTCCACCTCTGTGGGCAGGGCATAGCTGAACAAAAGGCAGAAGACACTTCTGCAGACTTAAAGGTCCCTGTCTGACAGCTTTGAAGAAGGCAGTGGTTCTCCCAGCACGGCATTCAAGCTCTGAACACAGACAGACAGACTTCTCAAGTTGGTCACTGAACCCCATGTAGCCTGATTGGGAGACACCTCATACAGGCAGGTGCCTCTCTGGGACAAAGCTTCCAGAGGAAGGATCAGGCAGCAATATTTGCTATTCTGCAGCCTCTGCTGGTGATACCCAGGCAAACAGTGTCTGGAGTGGACCTCCAGAAAATTCCAGCAAACATGTAGCTGAGGGGCCTGACTGTTAGAAGGAAAACCAACAAACAGAAAGGAATGGCATCAACATCAACAAAAAAGGACATCTACACCAAAACCCCATCTGTAGGTCACCAACATCAAAGACTAAAGTAGATAAAACCACAAAGATGGGGAGAAACCAGAGCAGAAAAGCTGAAAAATCCAAACATCAGAGCACCTCTTATCCTCCAAAGGAATGCATCTCCTTGCCAGCAACAGAACAAAGCTGGATGGACAATGAGTTTCATGAGTTGACAGAAGTAGACTTCAGAAGGTCAGTAATAATAAACTTCTCTGAGCTTAAGGAGCATGTTCTAACTCATCGCAAGGAAGCTAAAAACCTTGATAAAAGGTTAGGTGAATGGCTAACTAGAACAAACAGTGTAGAGAAGATCTTAAATGACCTGATGGAGCTGAAAACCACAGCACAAGAACTTCGTGACACATGCACAAGCTTCAACAGCCGATCTGATGAAGTGGAAGAAAGGGTTATCAGTGATTGAAGATTAAATTAATGAAATAAAGAGAGAAGACAAGATTAGAGAGAAAAGAGTGAAAAGAAACAAATAAAGACTCCAAGAAATATGGGACTATGTGAAAAGACCAAATCTATGTTTCACTGGTGTACCTGAAAGTGATGGGGAGAACGGAACCAAGTTAGAAAACACTCTTCAGGATATTATTGAGAAGAACTTCCCCAATCTAGCAAGGCAGGCCAAAATTTAAATTCAGGAAATACAGAGACCACCACAAAGATACTCCTTGAGAAGATCAACCCTAACACACATAATTGTCAGATTTACCAAGGTTGAAATGAAGGGAAAAATGTTAAGGGCAACCAGAAAGAAAGGTCGGGTTACCCACAAAGGGAAGCCTATCAGACTAACAGCTGATCTCTCTGCAGAAACCCTACAAGTGAGAAGAGAGTGGGGGCCAATATTCAACATTCTTAAAAAAAAGAACTTTCAATCCAGAATCTCATATCCAGCCAAACTAAGCTTCATAAGTGAAGGAGAAATAAAATCCTTTACAGACAAACAAATGCTGAGAGATTCTGTCACCACTAGGCCAGCCTTACAAGAGCTCCTGAAGGAAGCACTAAACATGTAAAGGAATAACTGGTACCAGCCACTGTAAAAAACATGCCAAATTGTAAAGACCATCAATACTATGAAGAAACTGAATGAATTAACGGGCAAAATAACCAGCTAACATCATAATGACAGAACCAAATTCACATATAACAATATTAACCTTAAATGTAAATGGGCTAAATGCCCCAATTAAAAGACACAGACTGGCAAATTGGATAAAGAGTCAAGACCCATCAATGTGCTGTATTCAAGAGACCCATCTCATGTGCACTTTGCTCAAAATAAAGGATGGAGGAAGATCTACCAAGCAAATGAAAAGCAAAAACAAACCAAAACAAAAAAAAAACAAAAAAAAAGCAAGGGTTGCAATCCTAGTCTCTGATAAAACAGACCTTAAACCAACACAGATCAAAAGAGACAAAGAAGGCTATTACATAATGGTAAAGGAATCAATCCAACAAGAAGAGCTAACTATCCTAAATATATATGCACCCAATATGGGAGCACTCAGATTCATAAAGCAAGTCCTTAGAGACCTACAAAGAGGTCTCAAAATAATAACAGCTATTTATGACAAACCTACAGCCAATATCATACTGAATGGGCAAAAACTGGAAGCATTCCCCTTGAAAATCAGCACAAGACCAAGATGCCCTCTCTCACCACTCCTATTCAACACAGTATTGGAAGTTCTTGTCAGGACAATCAGGCAAGAGAAGGAAATAAAGGGTATTCCATAAGGAAAAGAGGAAGTCAAATTGTCCCTGTTTGTGGAAGACATGATTGTATATTTAGAAAACCCCATTGTCTTGGCCCAAAATCTCCTTAAGCTGATAAGCAAATTCAGAAAAGCCTCAGGATACAAAATCAATGTGCAAAAATCATGAGCATTCCTGTACACCAATAACAGATGAACACAGAGTCAAATCATGAGTGAACTCCCATTCAAAATTGCTACAAAGAGAATAAAATACCTAGGAATCCAACTTACAAGGAATGTGAAGGACCTCTTCAAGAACTACAAACCACTGCTCAACAAAATAAAAGAAGCCACAAACAAATGCAAGAACATTCCATGCTCATGGAGAGGAATAATCAGTACTGTGAAAATGGCCATAATGTCCAAGGTAATTTATAGATTCAGTGACATCCCGATCAAGCTACCAATGACTTTCTTCACAGAATTGGAAAAAACTACTTTAAAGTTCATATGGAACCAAAAAAGGGCCTGCAAGACAATCCTAAGCAAAAATAACAAAGCTGGAGGCATCACGCTACCTGACTTCAAACTATACTACAAGGCTACAGTAACCAAAACAGCATGGTACTGATACCAAAACAGAGATATAGACCAATGGAACAGAATAGAGCCCTGGGAAATAATACCACACATCTACAACCATCTGATCTTTGACAAACCTGACAAAAACAAGCAATAGGGAAAGGATTCCCTATTTAATAAATAATGTTGGGAAAACTGGCTAGCCATATGTAGAAAGCTGAAACTGGATCCCTTTCTTACACCTTATACAAAAATTAATTCAAGAAACTTAAATGTAAGACCCAAAAACTTACTTAAAAAACTTAAATGTAAGACCTAAAGCCACAAAAACCCTAGAAGAAAACCTAAAAGAAAACCTAGGCAATACCATTCAGGACATAGGCATGGGCAAAGACTTCATGACTAAAACACCAAAAGCAATGGCAACAAAAGCCAAAATTGACAAATGGGATCTACCTAAACTAAAGAACTTCTGCACAGCAAAATAAACTCTCCTCAGAGTGAACTGAGTGAACAGGCAACCTACAGAATGGGAGAAAATTTTTTGCCATCTACCCATCTGACAAAGGGCTAATATGCAGAACCTACAAAGAACTTAAATAAATTTACAAGAAAAAACCCCATCAAAAAGTAGGCAAAGGATATGAACAGACACTTCTCAGAAGAAGACACATATGCAGCCAACAGACACATGAAAACATGCTCATCATCACTGGTCATCAGAGAAATGCAATTCAAAACCACAATGAGAAACCATCTCACGCCAGTTAGAATGGCAATCATTAAAAAGTCAGGAAACAACAGATGCTGGAGAGGATGTACAGAAATAGGAATGCTTTTACACTGTTGGTGGGAGTGTAAATTAGTTCAACCATTGTGGAAGACAGTGTGGCGATGCCTCAAGGATCTAGAACAAGAAATACCATTTGACCCAGGGATCCCATACACGTGTATGTTTATTGCGGTACTATTCACAATAGCAAAGACAATAGCAAAGACTTGGAACCAACCCAAATGTCTATCAATGATAGACTGCATTAAGAAAATGTGGCACATATATACCACTGAATATTATGCAGGCAAAAAAATGGATGAGTTCATGTCCTTTGCAGGGACATAGATGAAGCTGGAAACCATCATTCTGAGCAAACTATCACAATGACAGAAAACCAAACACCACTCACCATTGGGAGTTGAATAGTGAAAACACACGGACACAGGGTGGGGAACATCACACCATCACACACCAGGGCCTGTTGGGGTGTGTGGGGCTGAAGGAGGGATAGTATTAGTTGAAATACCTAATGTAAATGACAAGTTGATGGGTACAGCAAATCAACATGGCGCATGTATATCTAGGTAACAAACCTGCACTTTGTGCACATGTACCCTAGAACTTAAAGTATAAAAAGAAAAAAAAAAAAAGAATAAACGCATAAGAAAAATCCAGTATGAAAAAGTAGAACAAAAGGTGGAAGATTAGTTTCATATATGCCTCATTACAAGGCTTCATAATTAAAATAACATGATGCTGGCACAGGATTCTATCACTGACACCATATAGAATCCAGAAACACTCCTGTATAATGAAATGTGTAAGAAAGACATTCCAAAACAGTAGGAAGAAAACGACTTTCTGTTCAGCAGTGTTAGAAAAAATGTATACACAGACAATGTAAATTCCACATAAATTCAAGACTCGATTGTAAAGATAATAAAATATAAAAGAGTGAAAAGAAAATAAAAACATCTTTCTGACCAAGAGGTAAGAAATCTTTAAACAAAAATCAAAACACTAAAGTCATGTATAAAAAATACTGATAAAATGGGATACATCAAAATTTAAAACCTCTGTAAGCCAAAAGTCAATATAGCATCTCTGCAAATAGAGAATATTTGCAACCTAAATAATAAAGGATTATTATCCAAAAACTCTGGTATACCAAAAGAATGTCAACCCCAACAGAAAAAGGGCAAACAATTTATATACTCAATTCACAGAAGGGAAGATACAAATAATACAATAAAAATACAAGAAAGATGCTCCAACCCAGTAGTAAGCAGAAAAATAAAGAATTAAAACAAGATAAATTATCTTTTATGTATCAGATTGGCAAAAAAATAATAAACTATTATTTAGGAAGCATTTACTCTCATACACTGATGATATAATCACTGCAAAAGGCACTTTGGTAATATCTAGTAAAATTCTGAAATACTTTAAACCTATGGCTCAGTAATAGTGCCACAGGATTATTCAGCTGTCGCTTTTCCGGCTGGTATCCTCTGTGGCCAGCGGCGCCTTTTCGCAAGGTTTGCTTAGCCCGCTGGGCTCCTTCCACCCACTTGGCCTGGCAGGCTGCACTCCGCTAATGCTAAGCCTGGATCCCATGCACGCCAAGGGCAAGCCAGGCACGGAGTGGCAAGGAGCAGGAAACTCTGGGCACCAGCACAGGCAGTGGCTCCCTGTGAGGCTGCAGCTGGACCAGGCAAACGCTACACGTGGCTTCCACTGGAGGCTCTGGGAAACATGGTGGCACTTAGAAGCTTAGAGGCACCAGGAAGCGCAGAGCCCCAAAGAGGGTGTCACAGTCCTGGCTCAGGGAGCCATTAGCTCTGGGATCCCTGAAGGCACACAGCTCTTCTCTTCTCCTTGTTGCCTGCAATGTGGTGAGCAGGATCAGAAGGTAGCATATTTCAGCCTTGTTTGCCTTAGGGTTCTTTCAGTTTCACCATTTGGCAGGTCCTGAGTTCTTCTCCCATATAGAGGAAGAATGAGGTACCTGGGTAAATGTGGGTGAGCAAGGCAAGGTGCTTTACTAACAGTACAGATCTCAGAAGATCAGAAGTGGGTAGCTCCTATCCACAGGCAGGTCATCCCATTGAGCCTGAGACCCACTGAGACTGCAGCCCTCAGTGGAGAGGAGACCCAAAGTGGGTAGCTCCTATCGCAGGCAGGCTGTCCCGTCTTCCCGAGTCTGGCTGAATCCCAGGTTTTTATGGGCTCAGGAGGGAGGGAGGAAGTGTGTGCTGACTGGCCCATGGGCAGCCCTGGTTAGGCCCAGAAAACACACCATAGGTTCTCACTCTAGGCCAGATTTCACCCAGAACAGCCAGCCTGGTCCCCAGGCTTCAGGCCAGTCCTGGCTTTAAGGTGGGGCTTCAATGTGGACCCACCTCCTTCCGCCCAGAAGCCTGTCTGCCTCCCGCTATCTATACATCATCCACTGTACCCAGCCTGTTTGTGCCAAGGGGCACCTGCAGGCCTGCACCAAGTCACCCTCAGCACCCCTTTGGCCTCCCTCCCATGCTCGTCAGTGCCAAAAGTCCAGAGGAGGCGGAGGTGGCAGGGGGCTGGTGTGTCAGTGCCACTCTGAGTGAGGGCACACCTGGCTGGGTTGCAACACCACCCAGGTTCGGCCATGACTTCACTCCAAAATCAGAGTCAGGAGAAGCCAGGCAGCATTAGCAGGCACTTCTGAGCTTGCAGAGGTCGGGCGGGGGGCTTCCCAGGCCCCCAAGAGTGCAGGGATGCCCAGGTCCACAGCTGTGGCTGGGTGGCTGCAGCTGGGTGGCTGCAGCTGTGTCCCGGAGGGTGGTGATCCCACCCTGTCAACTCAGAAGGGGATGGGGCTCCCACCTGTTCCTGGCTCCCGCAGCTCGGTGGAGCTTACAGTCCTGGCTGTGCCTCCCCGGCTGCAGCCAAAGTCTTTGCTGCGGCTGCTCCAGACAGGCCACCGCTGCCAACAACAGTATGTCATTTAAGCTTCACAATTTGTAAATTAGGTATTGTTTATCTCTTTAATTCAAATTAGTAAACTGGAACTCTAAATGATTAAGTAATTTGCTCAAGATCTCAAAGGGAATCAATATATTAGCTTTAAAAATGGAGTAACAGGTGTGTGGGGGGCAAATATCAAATTGAATTAGGTAATTGCATCTTAAGACCTTCTTCTAACTGAATAAATATCAAAATTGTTACCTGTTGTTCTATATCCAGGACTAGAATGTCCAACCAGCGGAAAAGAATTCATTAACGAATGGTTCTCAATTTGAAGGAAATCTATTAGAATCACACATGGAGCTTTATCTAGCTATATAAATTCACATCTCTAACCTTTCTATCCACTTCCACAAATTGACAGCTACCTATACTTCCACAAAGATTAGGAGAAAAAAAACATTAAAATGCTGCTTTACCTGGTTATCTCCACCAAACCATAACACAAAGTGAAGAAAGCATACAATCGGCTGAGAATTTTTTGTTTTTAGATAAAAACCAGTGACACAAAAGTAACACCCTATCTCTTTGCCTTTATTATATAAAAGGAGAAAAAAGACACCAGGATATGGCCTTATGCTAAAATTTTGTCCAAAGGGAAGGAAAAAAGAAAAATGAAAAAGGAGTTTCCATTTTACTAAAGGAAGTGATGTTGATTCATTCGCACAACACTCTCATCCCAGTACTACAAATGTTGCTCCCACAGAACTAAACGTGCACAACTAGTACCCTCTAAAGAAACTCTGTGGAAAGCAAGAACATGTGTTTTTAATGACTTACAAACATTCACAAGAAACAAGTTTCATTTAATAACATTCACTGTATTTTCTGTATCACAAATAGAGGTCCCTGCAAAGCGAACTGATTTTCTTAATAATTTCTGCTTACTCAGAATCTCTAAAAGATTTTCATGTTTTCCAAACTGTTCTGCGTATCCACGTTTAACATTCATGGGCTGATGAAGAGTATCTTTCATTGTTCTTGCCCTTTCCTTCTCCATTCTCCTTTTCACAAATTGTACTCTTTTTTTTTTTTTTTTTGAGACCGAGTCTCGCTCTGTCGCCCAGGCTGGAGTGCAGTGGCCGGATCTCAGCTCACTGCAAGCTCCGCCCCCCGGGTTTATGCCATTCTCCTGCCTCAGCCTCCCGAGTAGCTGGGACTACAGGCGCCCGCCACCTCGCCCGGCTAGTTTTTTGTATTTTTTAGTAGAGACGGGGTTTCACCGTGTTAGCCAGGATGGTCTCGATCTCCTGACCTTGTGATCCGCCCGTCTCGGCCTCCCAAAGTGCTAGGATTACAGGCTTGAGCCACCGCGCCCGGCCCACAAATTGTACTCTTACCAAGACAAAACCTGTACTAAGAATGTGTATTAACATAATGAAACAATAATGGAATTAACGCATGTCAAAGTGAGTATTACCAAACAAGGTAATTCTACATGGAGACTATATGCACTGTATCAGAAAAACCTCTCAGAAAAGACTTAGATTTTTCTCAAAATATAAACATTCATTACCAGTTTACAAGTAATTTTACATGACCGGTAAAATGAAAACCATACAGGTGCCTTGTACATGGAAGGAATTCAAATATTTCTAATCTAATTTTGATTTGAAGCATATAACAAAGTGGCTAAATGCACAGGTCTCGGGTCAGACTGACCTCCACTGAACTTCCAGCTTCATCACTTAACAGTTACTCTAAAGCACTTAAAAATGTGCTCATGTCCCGAAGAAATCATCTAATCCTTTAATTTAAACTGGGTTTCCCATAGCACTAACTTTGAAGATAATTTTGGTCTTTCTACTAATAGAAGACAACAAGCTAAAAATAATGGATTAAAAATATTTCCTAGAACAAAAATTTAGAGATGGGAAAAACCTTCGGGATCTTTTACTGATCAGAAGATCAACTCCACAGTTTTAAGAAATAAAGAAGCAAAGGCTTTAAGAGGTTATGACTTTTCCAAGGTCAGATAATTAATAAACAAAAAGAGCATTTTAGAATTTAAGTCTCCCCCATACTTCACCATATCATAAGAATGACTGAAACCTAAAAAAATTGTAAGAGGTCAAGGTTCAAAAAAGAGACAACAGGTTCTTGGTAATTTAATTCCATCTTAATTATAGTTTTTGAACTCAATTTGTCCTTGTTCCTCAACTGCCTTCTCCCACAACCCATCCCTACATATCTACACCTATTAATGAAATAAGAGGAATAAAGATCAAAAGAGCTATCTTTTCACTGGAATCTCTATCATTGTCCCACTGATGCCTAAATTACTCAAGAGCAAATAGCACTCTTAGAAAGCAACAAGGTCCAAGGCCACAAATACAGCTGACTAACCCGGCATTTTTCAGAAGAGTGATGTGATGCAGCAATAAAGAACATGGGCTCTAGAGCCAGACTGGAGTGGAATGACTGGCCATATGATTTAGGCTAGTTACTAATCATGCTCCATGCCCCTTCCACCCGGTGCCTTAGTTTCTCTATCCTTTAAAAAGAGAATAACATATCTTGACTGAAGTTGTGTGAAGATTAAACATAATCCAAAAGAAGCATTTAGCATAGTTTCTTCTTAGGCATATTGCAATTGTTTGACAAATGTTAGAGCTCTTAGGTTGATGATGCTGATATGCAAGCCCCTTTCCAAGCCAGAGTACATTCTGCTGTCTTCTAACACACACAGAAAAGCAAATTGAACTTTATTCTTTTTAGTTACAAAACATGAATATTTTCCCTTAAGATGACTATGCTATTCTTTTTTTTCCCCCCTACATGACAGTATTAAGTTGTGTTTTAGGAAGAAAGGAAATAGAACACTACATTAATTTGCTTATTTTTAAATAATAATTACAGAAGCACTAGAAGTGTTTACTTAGCAAATGAACATTTAAGCCAAATAGATTGTGTCTCAACATATTTATTTTTGCCTTGAGAGTAAGTAGTTTTGATTTTTAAATTTCTCTAAATATAAGCTGAAATTCTACATATATAAAAGACATACCTTAATAATTTTAGGACAAGTGTGATGCCAGCCTATGCAAATGTCAGAACTGTCTTATTTTAAATAATTGCTCATATAATTTATTCATCCACAATGTATC
Organism: Trachypithecus francoisi; assembly: GCF_009764315.1. Taxonomy (NCBI): domain Eukaryota; kingdom Metazoa; phylum Chordata; class Mammalia; order Primates; family Cercopithecidae; genus Trachypithecus; species Trachypithecus francoisi. The sequence goes on from NW_022681454.1 coordinate 101,870,658, forward strand.
TATATCAATATAACTGTTCTGATTTCACTTGCTTTAAATCTTTCATTTATTCAAACTATAAAATCACCTCACAGGTAAACAGTTACTGCAGCACAACAGACAATAGTTTTCATTTATTTAAAGACCAAACGAAATCTTCATTGCTCTGCAAGTTGAAATAGCATCTAGGCCTAAATTAGCTCCTCGTGACATTAGTTCTCCTGACATAAGGTCCTTAGGCATCAGTGGCAGTTCTGAAGAGGCACAAACATCTGTTTGGTGAGTATCTGAAGCTGTACATTATAGAAGGAGGTTAATTTAACCACGAGAAAAATTACACATGCCCTAGCATTTCAATCCTCTTTAAAAGCTCTAAACTTGGTTATTTGATAACCAAAGCTATTATTCGCACTGGCCAAGGTATTTTCTAGTAACAATTTATGTGTCCTAGGAGTCTTATTAACTCTTTCAGGCTACTAGGGTACCAACAAGAGCATTAGGGCCTGAAACCTAATTACAGGGCATAAAATGGTCTTAGTGCTCTGTTAATGAGCCTGCTGAAGTGACCAATTTTGTATCAGGGAGTACAAGGAGTTTCATTTCAAATGTTATTTGGACATTTTTTAGACTTTTACAGTGGCTACTCCATTTTTAGAAGATGAAACTAGAAAACTTAAAACAGTAACGCTAAAATTACAGAACTATAACCATAAAAAACTTTTTTACTAATTGAAAAATGTTCTCTGATGCAATGGCTAGTTTAAGTTCAGTCATCATAGGTAAAAACTGTAAATATTAAAACAGGGGTATACAGTCTACCAAAGTCTGTACATATGTTAATTAGGATCAAAAAAGTTACTTCATTTTATTTATTTCACAAAAAAAGTTATTTTATTTGTTCACAAATTAAAATAACCCCAAAACGTCTTTGAAGACCCACAACTTAAATGTGTCTATGTGAATAAAAAGAAAATACACATATATAAGGACATACTATGAACTAAAACGAGTTTCATTCTCAAAAAAGAAAAACTTTGACAAACCATGCCGAATAACAGCTTCTTTTTCTTTTGGGTTTTTTTTTTTTTTTTTGAGATGGAGTTTTGCTCTTGTTGCCTAGGTTGGAGTGCAATGGCGTGTTCTCGGCTCACCACAACCTCCGCCTCCTGGGTTCAAGCGATTTGCTTGCCTCAGCCTCCCAAATAGCTGGGATTTTGGCATGTGTCACCACACCCAGCTAATATTGTATTTTTAGTAGAGATGGGGTTTCTCTACGTGGGTCAGGCTGGTCTCGGATTTATGACCTCAGGTGACTCGCCTGCCTCGGCCTCTTTTTCTAAAGATAGTAAAAACTAATAGGATGAATATAAATTTTATTATTTATTTATTTATAGAAACGAAGTCTCACTATGTTGCTCAGGCTGGTCTCACACTCCTGCACTCAAGTGACCCTCCTGTCTCAGCTTCCCAAAGTGCTGGGATTACAGGTGTGAGCCACCATGCCGGCCAAGGATTTACTTTTAAAATGTCTAATAACAATAAAAACGTACAGGAAATTTAAAAAATCTCTATATACTCCTATATTACACACATCCCCCAGAAAACTACACAATTAAAAAGAAAATTTCTGATAGCTGCCCTCCCGTGTTTTTGAATTTTTCTCGTTTATCTGACAAGCCAAGAAGTATAGATGACAAATGTTTAAACAGTCATAAAATATAAAATCACTTATTCCTTTATAATATAAATTTCAATTTATACACAGTAATTTATATTTAAAGTTACTGCATTAGATATTTTTGGAAAATGGACACCAGCCAACAATGAAAAGGGAAAACTAAAGAGGGAATGGTAGAATTTAAGTAAGTAGAATTAACCAAGCATTGAAAAGAAACCCACAGGTGACAGCTATGCAGGAGGTTCAGAGAACAGTCTGTCCAAAGATGATCACTTAATAAATAGTATGATAAACTAAATAAATATTTAAATAATAATACTGTAAATGCTACTTAGTTTTTAATTTTCAGATTCAACCATGAAGCAAAATAGGAAAAACAATTATACTTCACATAATGTAAACATTATAAATTTTGACACTATAGAATTGATAGTGGAGCTGAGAGAAGTTAGGTTGTAAGGGACAGAAAAGGATAAAAATATAGAAACTGAATGTTGTAAGTTCTACACTGGGCAGTTAAGAGTTATTGTTCAAAGTCAATGAGGCAATAAATCCAGCTCCAAATATACAACTTAGAGTTATTAGGATAACAGTAGAAATATGGTAACACAGTTGATAAATGTTTAAGAATTTAAGTTCCTTGTCTTCCAAAGTAATAATTTGAGTCAACAGGGAAAATGCACAATTTAAGAAATATAAGCACATCATTTACAGAATAGAAGCAACCATTCAAAAGAACAAAAAACATCTGCGATAAGATATGAGAAGATGAGATGAGAGGTAGAAAGAAAAACTTTACTTTTCATGTTATATACCGTTTTTTACACTTCTGAGTTTTTATTTCCATGTATAAAATTAATTTTATAATTTTAAAAATGCCATCTAAAATCCTGTGTTTGTGATTTTAGATGGTAAATATGAAAGACATAAATACCAAAACATTTTAAAAGTTGCTTGATTTAGAATTAAATACTGTTGACTACAAATAATTTTTCAAAAATAAAAAATCTTTATACTACAATCTATTTTTCCTTTCAATTTGTGCCTACATCAATTTTTTTCCTGGGTCTCTGTAAAGAGAAAAGAAAGAAGAAAATTCAACAAAAGTATGCAGAATATATTAACGATAATGTGAAGATAAAAGGAATGAGAAAAAAATGTGTGATTCTTAAAACTATCAAATTTGCCGGGCGCCGTGGCTCAAACCTGTAATCCTAACACTTTGGGAGGCTGAGGCGGGTAAATCCCTTGAGGCCAGGAGTCCAAGACCAGCCTGGTCAACACGGAGAAACCCCATCTCTTCTAAAATACAAAAAATTAGCCAGGTGTGGTGGCACACACCTGTATTCTCAGCTAGTCAGGAGGCTGAGGCACAAGAATCACTCAAACCTAGGAGGCAGCGGTTGCAGGGAGCCGAGAGTATGCCACTGCACTTCAGCGTGGAAGGCAGAGAGAGACTCTGTCTCAAAAAAAAACTACCAAACTTATTTCATAAAATCTAGACGTAAGAGAAGAGTACTTTAAGTATTAACTAATGTGAACAATATACAAATATCCTTAAAATAAACAATTTTCATTTTCCCCATATGCTTTACTCATTCTTTTAGGATTTCAAAAATATATTATGAATAAGAATTGTTATATTTTTCATGATGAAAATAATACATGTGTTCACTTTTAATAGAATGATAAATGTACTGGTTTTCTAAAACAATAACATCTTGTTTTAACTCTTCAAGTTCAATAATTTCTTCTCAACCCAAATCAGCAACTGGCTTTAGTGTTTCTGCATATCTCTTCATAAAAGCAAATGTGAAAAGAATTTAGAAAGGTGTCCAAAGTGCAAAGTTATCTCCATTCTGAGTACACAACAGAAATAAAATGAATAGAGTTAAAACTTTTTATTGTAACACTTAGGAAACTCAAGGAGTCATGCTGGGCTTATGTGATCTAGTTTCAATACCTCTAGTTACAAATATATAAATTACTAGAATCAAGGATGAATTGCTTGGTGTAATAGTATAGATGGGCTATATATTGCTCAATACAGTACTGAGCAATTCACACTTTAGAATCAGACAGAAATGAGTTCAAGCTGTATACTATTTACATGTTTGCAAACGTGGGCAAGTCACTTACATTCTCTGAGCATCTTCTAAGTTAAGAACAATAATATCTATTATAACAGGCACCAGTGCTTGTTATATGCTAGACAATTTAAAATGTTAAATCACATCTCCAATAGTACTGAACTACTACTCTCTAAATAATATTTTCATTTTCATTCAAGTGCTCAGCTTTTTCAGCTTAAAGGGGCATCCCTTAGTACAGTTCCATGACTTTAGTGTGGCAGATCACAAATGAATTAGGTGGATGATTTGTTTCGGCTGCCTGTGGCACTATTAGATTATCAATTCTCATTTGAGGAGCAGTTAAGGTGCTAAAAAATGTTTTTAACTAAATAAAATTTATTTACTATTCTCATATATATGTATATGAAAAGTATAAAAATAGACAAAATCAGGGTAAAATAATGAGATAAGGAATATATATGGTTTATAGACTTGAGGCTCATATTTTAATTGTAGTTTTCACATTTTACTTTTGACCCTGAGGTTACATGCACTTCACCCTATCAGACCTCTCCCTTTCCCAATTATATGCAAGAATGACAACACGGAAATCTCTCCTGCTGTTTCAAGTGCAAGAAAAGGTATATAAACTAAGATTAATACATTGTTAATCAGGTTCGGTCATCTTAGAAATGGTAATATTTCCAGTTTTAGAATTGAGGTTTACAAGGAAAAAGGATCCTGAGCAAGAATAAAACAGGAAAGAAAAATGGAGGAAAAATTGGTCAAAGAATAATAATAGTTGCCATATATTCGACACTGGTATGTGAAAGCCAGATGCTTTAAATAAATCATTTCTTATATTGCCAACAACTTTACAAGTAGGTATAATCATCTCCATTTAGAGATGAGCAACTGAAATTCAGGAATGGTCTACCCAAAGTCACTCATCCAGGAAGTAGCACAGCCAGAACTTAAACTGAAGTCTGTCTGACTCCAAACAAAATTAAATCATACCAAGCTATTTCCAGAACTTAAAATTTCTAGCACATCAAAATTTCGTTAGAGGGCAGTTACTTCTTCCTTCATTTGAACAAGAAGAGACAAAAACTAGGTGCAGAAATAGCTTTTGTTATCGATGACACTCCTTCCTTAGTTTTCTTCTTGTTAGTCATATGAACAAAAGAGATTTCAGGGTAAAAATGCCAGTATTGTATGCTTTTATTCCTAGTCAAAGGATGCTTTCAAAACAATTCCCAATAGCAGGTGAGCCATCAAAACCATGGAAGGAAAGAAGAAAGGAGGGAAGGAAGGAGTGAAAGGGAGAGGAGGAGAGTGAAAGAGAGGTGACAGGAGAGGGAAGAAAAAGGGAATAGAGGGAAACCAGTAGAATGTACTTTCTTCATTTAAAATATAATGTGTCTATCTACCTCTTTTCCTCTCTTTTTAAAAAAGTACATTTAACTCCCCTATGTGAATTCTTTTAAGTTCTAAGAATTCCAATGACACACTAATTTGCTTTCACTTTCTGGAAAGTAACAGTCTTACCATGAAACTTTGAGGCTTCAGGATCATTCACATTGATAGCAATTAATTTCCAATCTGTTTCACCTTCATCAATAAGAGCCAAAATTCCGAGAATCTTCACATGAATAACTTCTCCACAAGAAAGAATCTTTAAAGAGAACAGAAATTCACTATAGGCTTTGGAGAGTTTACTCACATATCGCAAAATCCATATAAAAGATGAAAAGAACTACAGACTGAAATGTAATAAAGCCTCAATAATTAAAAATAATACGAAAATAGCCAAAGTCTGCCTTGCAATGAATGTCCCTTTAGAGTTAACTTTCTCAAAATTTCCACTTTCACCAATGATTGAATTACTTTACTGATAAACAAACAAACAACTTGCCCTCCCATTGCAAACAGCTAAAAAACTGGACAGAATATATGAAATCACTCATTTCAGACATTAAACAACAGGCAGTACAGGACTGTGACCCCAGAGAGAAGTAAACAAACGAGAAGAGACATCTGATTGCCCTGGCTTTCTGCTCAATACATGTTCCAAACTATGGTAGAGAGAAAGGAACCCTGTAAGAGGACAGGGATCTCACTGAGGTTAAAGAACAGAGTTAAAAAAAAAAAAAAAATGGAGAGGATGAGGCAGCTGGAATTTGTAGGGCATGGTACTAGAGATAAGAAATAACTACAGCAATATACATTGGGGTTCCCTTGAGACACGGATTAAACACTAACCTGTGCATGCATGGGATGAGACTCTATAAGTCAAGAGAAGAATAACTGCCAGAGACCTATAAAATGAATTCCAACCACCCAGGAAAACCTCATTCAGCACAAGGGACACTCACTAGTGAACCTATAACAGGCATTCCTTAATGGTAGGACTAAACTGGCTCTCAAATAAAGGTTACTCTAGACCTGTGCTAACAAAGTTTTAAAAGTGCCTGGATACAACCAAACTGACTCACAATTAACTACCTGTAAAAACAAATATTCTTTAAAGGAAGACAACAACATCCAGGCACTCAACATAACACAACATCCAAAATTCTGTCAATACACAAGAAAATGTAAGCTCTAAATGGGGAAAAAGATTAAAAATCATTCAACAGAAACATTTCCAGAAATGTTAGATGATGGAATTAACAGATAGGAACCTCAAAACAACTACTGTAAATATGCTCAAAGATTTAAAGAAGAGCATGACAATATGGAAGGGAGAAATAGAAAACATAAACAGAACCAAATGGAACTTTAAAAGCTAAGACATACATGATCTGAAATGAAAAATTCTCTCAACAAGCTTAACAACAAAATAGATATTGCCAAAGAGAAAATTAGTGAACCTGAAGACACTGTAACAGAAACTTTCCAAAGTGAAGCAGAGAAACAAAAAGGATAAGAAAAAATTAACAATCCCAGTGTCCTCTTGGACAGCATCCAGCACTCTATCTCATGTATAAATGGAATTCCAGAACGCGAAACAGGAAGCAGAAAAATACTTGAATAAATAACATCCAAAAATTTTCCAAATTTGATGAAAAGTATAAACCCACAGATTGAGAAAGCACACATGCACACACACACACACACACACGCCCATCAGAATAAACAAAAAAAAATCCAAAGTGAAGCATATCATAATCAAAGTGCTGAAAACCAGTGACAATGACAGAGAATAAATCTTAAAAGCAGATAGAAGGGAAAAAAGATTACATAAGGGTATGCTGATAAGAATGACAGCCAATTTCTCTTTAGAGGCAATGTAAGCCAGAAGACAAAAAAATGAAATTTTTAAAATTCTTAAAAACACTACCAACCTAGAATGCTGGTAATCAGAAAGAGTTTGCAAAGGGGAAAGGGGGACCTTTCTGGGATGATGGAAATGCTTCATATTTTAATTGAAGGAGGAGGTTATGGGTGTGTATACATAGGTCAAAACTCACTATATACTTAAAATGAGTACATTCTATTGTAATATATGTTATATATATATATATACACACACACACATAACAACTTAAAGTTTATTTTAATGGTTAAAAACAAAATAGAAGGTTGCTTCCAAGAGGTCTGAATAAGAACAGCTCTGGTCTACAGTTCCCAGCAAGATCAACGCAGAAGACAGGTGATTTCTGCATTTCCAACTGAGGTACCTGGTTCATCTCACTGGGACTGGCTGGACAATGGGTGCAGCCCATGGAGAGTAAGCCGAAGAAGAGCAGTATGTCGCCCTACCTGGGAAGCACCAGGGGTCAGGGGATTTCCCTTTCCCAGCCAAGGGAAGCCGTGAGTGACTGTACCTGGAGGAATGGTGTACTCCTGCCCAAATACTGTGCTTTTCCCACAGTCTTCACAACCAACAGACCAGGAGATCCCCTCCCATGCCTGGCTTGGTGGGTCCCACACACATGGAGCCTTGCTGCTAGCGCAGCAGTCTGAGATGGACCTGGGATGGGGGAGCTTGGTGCAGGGAGAGGTGTCTGCCATTACTAAGGCTTGAATAGGCGGTTCTATGCTCACAGTGTAAACAAAGCCGCAGGGAAGCTCGAACTGGGAGGAGCCCACCGCAGCTCAGCAAGGCCTACTCCCTCTCTAGATGCCACCTCTGGGGACAGAGCATATCTGAACAAAAGGGAGGAGCCAGCTTCTCCAGACTTAAATGTCCCTGCCTGACAGCTCTGAAGAGAGCAGTAGTTCTCCCAGCATGGTGTTCAAGCTCTGATAACAGACAGACTGCCTCCTCAAGTGGGTCCCTGACCCCTGTGTAGCCTAACTGCAAGATACCTCCCAGTAGAGACTGACAGTCACCTCATATAGGAAGGTGCCCCTCTGGGACAAAGCTTAAGGCAGCAATATTTGCTGTTCTGCAGCCTCCACTGGTGATACCCAGGCAAACAGGGTCTGGAGTGGACCTCCAGCAAACTCCAGCAGACCTGCAGCTGAGGGGCCTGTCTGTTAGAAGGAAAACTAACAAACAAAAAGGAAATAGCACCAACATCAGCAAAAAGGTCATTCATGTCAAAACCCCATCCGCAGGTCACCAACATCAAAGACCAAAGGTAGATAAAACCACAAAGATGGGGAGAAACCAGAGCAGAAAGGCTGAAAATTCCAAAAACCAGAACGCCTCTTCTCCAAAGGATCACAGCTCCTTGCCAGCAATGGAACAAAACTGGATGGAGAATGAGTTTGACAAGCTGACAGAAGTAGGCTTCAGAAGGTCAATAATAACAAACTTCTCTGAGCTAAAGAAGCATGTTCTAACTCTTCGCAAGGAAGGTAAAAACCTTGAAAAAAAGTTAGACAAATGGCTAACTAGAATAACCAGTGTAGAGAAGAGCTTAAATGACCTGATGGAGCTGAAAACCACAGTACAAGAATTTCGTGAAGCATACATAAGCGTCAATAGCCAATTTGATCAAGCAGAATAAAGGATATCAGTGATTGAAGATCAAATAATGAAATAAAGAGAGAAGACAAGATTAGAGGAAAAAAGAGTGAAAAGAAATGAACAAAGCCTCCAAGAAATACGGGACTACATGAAAAGACCAAATCTACGTTTGATTGTTGTACCTGAAAGTGACGGGGAGAATGGTACCAAATTAGAAAACACTCTTCAGGATATTATCCAGGAAAACTTCCCCAACCTAGCAACGGAGGCCAACATTCAAATTCAGGAAATACAGAGAAAATCACAAAGATAATCCTCAAGAACAGCAACCCCAACATACATAATTGTCAGATTCACCAAGGTTAAAATGAAGGAAAAAATGTTAAGGGCAGCCAGAGAGAAAGGTCAGGTTACACACAAAGGAAAGCCCACCAGACTAACAGTGGATCTCTTGGCAGAAACCCTACAAGCCAGAAGAGAGTGGGGGCCAATATTCAACATTCTTAAAAGAATTTTTAACCCATAATTTCATATCCAGCCAAACTAAGTTTCATAAGTGAAGGAGAAATAAAATCCTTTACAGACAAGCAAATACTAAGAGATTTTGTTACCACTAGGCCAGCCTTACAAGAGCTCCTGAAGGAAGCACTAAACATGGATATAAACAACCAGTACCAGCCACTCCAAAAACATGCTAAATTGTAAAGACCACTGATGCCAGGAAGAAACTGCATCAATTAATGGGCAAAATAACCAGCTAGCATCATAAAGACAGGATCAAATTCACACATAACAATATTAACCTTAAATGTAAATGGGCTAAATGCCCCCAGTGAAAAGACAGAGTGGCAAACTGGATAAAGAGTCAAGACCCATCAGTGTGCTGTATTCAGGAGACCCATCTCATATGCAAAGATAAACATAGGCTCAAAATAAAGGGATGGAGGAAGATCTACCAAGCAAATGGAAAGCAAAAAGAAGTAGGGGTTGCAATCCTGGTCTCTGATAAAACAGACTTTAACCAGAACTCATGTTCTAACTCACAAGTGGGAGTTGAACAATGAGAACACATGATACATGGAGGGAAACATCATACACCAAGGCCTGTTGGGGATTGGGGGCTAGAGGAGGGATAGCATTAGGCAAAATACCTGATGTAGATCACGGGTTGATGGGTGCAGCAAACCACCATGGCACATATATACCTATGTAACAAAACTGCATGTTCTGCACATGTAACCCGGAACTTCAAGTATAATAAAAAATAAAAAATAAATAAACGGAAAAAACTCAATTGAAATGGAAGAAACCATGAACAGGCAATTCACAGAAGAAATGAAAACAGGCTTTAAGGGTATAAAAAGATGCTCAAGCTCATTCATGACATAACTATCTTGTGGTTTAAATTAATATCCTTGCTTAGTGTTTGCAGAATTCTCACACAATAGGTAGTTGCCTGCCATCTTGATCTTCTCCTCCATATTTTGCTTTCTCTGTTCTGGAGGAAATTTCTCTGGCTGCCAGATTTAAATCTACAAAGGGGATCATTTTTCTTATTCTATCCAGAGGGATCAGAAGTTGAAGCAAAACTTTTAATTTCATTCCACTGAACAAGCCCGGAAATTATGGACATAAGACAGCCTAGGCAAGTGTGGCTAGAAGTGTATTATTTTATTACCAAGAAAATTTAAAGATAAATGAGAATCAAAGATGACCAAGAGGCAGAATACAAGGAATGAGTAGATGACAGTAACTAACTAAGCTGGCACATCTTCCAGTGGCAATACTACTCCTGTCACTGGCAGCTATCATCAATGAACCTGAGATTTTCAGTATGTGTATAACTAATTCCCTTATGCCTACCTACAAAGTTTCATATAATGGTCAATATTCCAAAATTTAAAAGTTAAGAAAAATGTCATTTTAAGGTCTAAGAGCAATTTTTTAATTAACAAATCAAAATCTCATCACATTATGTAAGTAAAAACAATCCATATATTTAAAAAATTAGGCACCAAGAAAGTGGACCTGTTTATAGTTTCAACCTATTGCAATCTGTGCTGAAACTGAAGTTGTTTACATGTCTTGAAATTTAAGATATCCACTAGGCCTAGAAGCTCACACTAAATAGAAAATAAAACCATTACATAATATAAACTTGATTCCTCCTGCTTGAGGGGAAAAGAGACCTGAGAATCCTTTTAAATTGCTTCATAGTACCTTTTTTACAAACCACATTTATCAGTTACTAGTGAAAAGTAAAACATAATAGAGTAAAGCCTTAAGAAAATAATAAATGATAGTGACAAAACAGGTTTCGCAAAATACTTCAAAAATATTTTTAGAGAAATTCAGAAATAGTGTGACTTAAGCAGATGTTCCATGTGCTTAAGAAAGTTATTTCAGTGAGGCTCCCTCAAGCTGCCAATGTCAAGTTTATATGCGTGCATTCTTTCTATATATCTTTTTATTTTTAAAGGTTTGGTTGGCTATCGATTTTCACTGTAAACCTGGAATTTGAACACATGCTTCAGAACAAATTTCTTCATAATTCAAAATGCAGTTTTACATTTAGAAAACAAGGTATGTAGAAAAAAGGTCACTTCTCTGTCCTGAAATTATTTATTTTGAGGGAAAAAAACTAGAATTTTAAGTCATAAAGTCAAATAAATCCTGTCAGAATATTTGGAAGTTGATTCTAAAATCTTAACATAAATCTGTATGGAACTGTAATTAGCTAACACAACAAACATGACTGTATACACTAACTGAAATCTGAATTCCAGGGGAATATACACAATTACATTAGACTCTTACATGTTTAGCCTCATTAAGTATTCAGCTCTATATTAGGCACTGTGTATTAAAAGAAAGAATGAATTGTTCTCAAGGATTTACAGTCTTAATTTGGGTGACTTAGATACCTCAGGGCATAACAGAATATAAGACTGAACACATAGTGAGTTTAAACATGTAATATCAACACTATGTGCCTCATTTCTCATAGCTGTGCCTTCTTCATTTCTAATGCCACTGCCCTGATCTAGGAACAGAGAGTCAAGGTAGGTTCTCCAATATGATAAAAGGACAAGATAGAGGCTAACAAATCAGAAGACTATAACACTATAGACATGAGGTAATTTGGATCTAGATTACAGACATGACAGTGGATAGTCTACATAAGGGTAGTGAAATATTTAAAAGGAAAAACAAATAGTACACAAGAAGAAAAGAAAATGATTTAGCAAACACATACTGTGTGATGGGCACTAGAGGATGTCTTCTATGGGTACCATTTTATTCTTCACTTACAAAAACTAGTGTAGAGTGTAGATATTATCCCCGTCTTGGAAATAAACATATTGGGATTCACAGCAGTTAAATAATTTTTGCCTGAGACCACAGAACTAGTGAATGGAAGACCTGGGATTCACACCCCAAACTGAGCCAAAGCTGCTTCTCTTGTCAAACCGTACTGAGAAAGCGAATCAGTCTTTGCCTGACGACAGAGGGTTGGGAATGTCAAAGGAAGAGATTACAAAGAAGTGTAAGAAACCATTTGGGGGTGATAAATATGTTCATTTTCTTATTTTTGATAGTAATTTTGCATGTAATTATATCAAAACTCATCAATTTGTGTACAATTTAAATAGGTACAGTTTAGTATATGTCCATTATAACTCAATAAAGCTAGAAAAAATCTACTACACATTTATGGCTAAAATTTTTTTTTTTTAAATGAACTAGTTTCTTGGATAAAATAATTACTCACATTTGTTTAAGATGAAATCAGACATAAGCTTGTTTTAATTAAAAAAAATCACAATACCGTTTCACTACCACTAGGATGATTGTTATAAACCAAAAAGGGAAAATAATGAGTATTGCTAAGGATCTGGAGAAACTGGAATCCTTGAATATTGTTCATGGGAGTTAACATGCTGGGGAAAACAATTTGGTGGTTCCTCAAAGAGTTAAATTCAGAATTACCACATGACCCAGCAATTCCACTCCTAGGTGAATAAAATGGATAAGAGTATTCAAACAAAAACTCGTACATGAATGTTCATAGTGGCGCTATTCATAATAGCCAAATGGTAGAAACAAGCCAAATGCCCATCAACTAATGAATGGAAAAGTAAAAGGTAATATTATCTATCAGTGGACTATTATTCACCCATAAAAGGGAATGAAGTACCAATACATGCTACAACATGGATGAATCTCAAAAGCACACTAAGTGAAAGGGGCAGACACAAAAGGTTACATATTATGTGAGACCATTTACATGAAATATCCAGAATAGGTAAACCTATAGCATAGAGACAGTAAATCAGTGGTTGCCAGGGGCCAGTTAGAGAATAAAATGGGGAGTGACTGCTAATGGGGATGGGGTTTCCTTTTGAGGTCATGAAATGTTTGGGACTAGACAGATACAGGTGATGATTGTACAACACTGTGAATGTATTAACTGCCACTAATTTTAATGCATACTTTAAAATGGTTAATGTTATGTGAATTGTACCTCAATTTAAAAATTAATCACAAATTATTTTTGATGATGGTGGAGGTTGTTATATACATGTCAAAATGAACCATAATAAAAGAGCTCCTATCCCTTAAGTCCTCTCTCGAAACTGTTATCATTAAGTGAATGGTTCACGTCTTTCCAATAGCTACCTTCAACTTTATTCTATAATGAACAAAATACTTTTTTGTGTTTAACTACAAAACTGATCAGATAATTTCTTAAAAATGTCAATCAAAAAATACATTTATCAAATTAAAGCAAAAGAACATAAACTTTTTGCTGAAAAACTTGTTGCAATGCAGCTGATTTAAATCAAGACTTGAATTTAATCAAACGTATCTTAATAAAGCAAATCTCAAAAATTAGAATTTTGTCATTTTAAATAATAAAAGTTGAAATCATATGGCTATAACCTGCAAATTGTACAGAATATAAATAGGATGGATAAACATGTGGATCAATTCTCACAAATACTAGCAGTAGAGGCAGAAGGGGATAGGGCAAGCTTGTCCAACCCACGTGCCCTATGGGCAGCATGCAGACCAGGATGGCTTTCAGTGTGGCCCAACACAGATTCATAAACTTTCATAAAATATTACGAGATTTTATTTATTTATTTTTTAGATCATCAGTTATTGTTAGTGTTAGTATATTTTATGTGTGGCCCAAGACAATTATTTTTCCAATGTGGCCCAGGGAAGCCAAAAGATTGGACACCCCTGGTATAGACTAGGAACACAGGCTCCAGGACAAGATACCTGGAATTCAATCCCAATTCTGCCAACTTACTAGCAATGTAAGTTTGGGGAAATTACTCAACTTCTTTGGAATATAATTTTATATTAAATTTGAAAATAAAAATACCTGTTTCACAAGGTAGCAGTTTTAAGAATAAAATGAGATAATTCATATAGAGCACCTCAAATAATGGTTTACAGACTAGTACTTTACTATAAGCATCAGTATTAAGGTTTGGGTTCCTAAAGGAAATCATTCATTTTTCCCCTTACCATTCTCAGTAAACAAAAATGCTACGAGAAATTTTTTTTGAAAAGTATGTGCCTCATGAAGTATACATATCCTAAAGGATCAAAGACAAGGAAGTAGATTTTCTAAGGGACACTTTATATGTTATTTCCTACAGTGATCTAATTCTATAAAAGGGCATGTAACCATTGTTTATAGCATTCTTAAAAAAACACCAAACCTCTGATTTCTTAACCTGCTTTTCTATTTCTTAATAGAAAAAGAAGTTTCATCTTTCTTAGTCTGCAAATTACAGGTAAACTACTAAGCTGCTTCCACTACAAAATTAGACTCCCACTTGAAAAACTACAGAAAGATGTCTCTGGAGATGGAAAATGGGAGATGTGCAGACTTATATGGGCTCCTCTGAACGGATACTGGCACCAACTCACAGAAGCCACTGTGTGATTAGCTCAGCTGCTCTTTTTGCATGCCTCCAGGGGTTAATAGCTAAAGTTACATCTGTGGAGGAAATATAATGACAACACTATCCACAGGAAAAGACATTATAAACAAAGAATTTCCCTCTACAGTTGAGGTCTCCATTGTCTGAAATACTGTCTGTTCCTTTCCCAGTCCCCGCCCTCCGGCATGCTTCTTACCAGCTGCAATCACAAAGTATTTCTGATACATGTCCTCAAGTTTGGACTCTGGCTGCTTAAATTCTAGATTCTCAAGTCCAAAAGGAACATACGACAAGTGATTATAAAGATATGGACGATATTTGCAGCTCTGAATATACATCAAAACTAAAGTAGTCCATAGAAAAATTTTACAACTGCATATGTAATTGCTAATTTATACAGGCTGGATCATATTTAGAGAAGGGCGTTTAGCTGTGGTAGTATGCCATTCTATTTATTTATTATTATTTTTTTGAGACTCAGTCTTACCATGTGGCCCAGGCTGGTCCTGAACTCTTGGGTTCAGGAGATCCTCTTAGCTTGCCTCCCAAAGTGCTGGGATTACTGGCATAAGCCACTGAGCCCAGACTGCTCCATTCTAACAGGGGCATTAACAGAGATATCTAGTGAAAAGTAACCAGAGGGGAAAATAATCTAGAAACTCTGTCAGATAAAGAACAACTAGAATAAAAAGCCTGGAGAACAGAAGGCTTCAGGAGGGTATGGTATATTGGACCAAAAGACATGTAAGATCCTTTATAAAACAAAAATGTTCAAATTTGAAGTTATCACATAATTGCCAGTTTAAAGTCAGCTATACTGGTTAACACACTAGATACACTAGATGAGAGGGTCTCAACCAAAGCCAATTTTGCCCTCTAGGGGATATCTGGCAATATCCATTTTGGGTTGTCACAACTGGGGAGGAGGTATTACTAGCATCTCCTAGGAAATGGCAAGGGATGCTTCAGAGGACAGTCCTCTCTCATAATTATCCATCTGTAATATCAATAGTGTCAAAGTTGAGAAATCCTATAGATGACTCTGGCAGCAGGGTATCAGAATTCCTGGAAATCACATATAGCTTTTAAAAACCACATTCTAGGCTGGGCGTGGTGGCTCACGCCTGTAATCCCAGCATTTTGGGAGGTTGAGGCAGGTGGATCACGAGGTCAGGAGTTCGAGACCACTCTGGCTACTATGGTGAAATCCCTTCTCTACTAACAATACAAAAAATTGGCTGGGCATGGTGGCAGGCGCCTACAGTCCCAGCTACTTGGGAGGCTAAGGCGGGAGAATGGCATGAACCCGGGAGGCGGAGCTTGCAGTGAGCGGAGATCATGTCACTGCACTCCAGCCTGGGCGACAGAGTGAGACTTCTGTGTCAAAAAAAAAAAAAAAAAAAAAAAAGCACATTCTAAATTGTTTTCTCTATTTTTATTCACAAAATTTACTTTAAAATTTCAAACAATATAAGAACAGATAAGACATGTATGGGTTATAAAGCAAGCAAGGAAGCATGCCCAGCAGATTACCAAGTTGCCTCAGAATGAGACACACCCTTTGACTTCACATGCAACAGAAAGGCACAGTTTTATTTCAAACAAAGCACTGTTTTGCTGTAACATTGTTAAAAACTAGAAAGGAAAACTCAATCAAACCAAAAACTGGATGCTTAGGAATAAATGGTAGAAGTCTTACAAAACCACCACACTTCAATTCAATCCAAATCAATTCAACAAATCTATGCTCAAAGTATAACACTTAGTTTTCCTAGACACTGAATGTGCAAGAATCCCTCAAGGGACTTACAACATTAAAGTTTTCTATATTTGTGGTTCTAAGTCTGTTACCAACTTCCAGGACTCTGCTTCTTTCCCTCTGCCTATTAACAATGTGGTGTTAAAAGAGACTTCCTACCACTATGTTTCTTACAGCTGATTCAACCACTCATCTCACAGCCAGGCATGAAAGAAAGGAGCATACCACTAACAACTATTCTTTAGATGGTAATCATATATTTATTTCATATTCAGTAAATATTATTTCAGGTCTTATTAACTACAGGAATAAACTGCTCTGGCTATAAGATGCAAGGATGATACGCATATTCATGAAGTGTTCCATATTCTTCACCCAGATACAAGAAATTCAGAAAACACTTGAGAGATACTATGCAAGATGAATACCACCAAGGCATACAGTCATCAAAGTCTATCCTAAATATACATGCACGCAACATCAGAGCACCCAGATTCATAAAATAACTACCACTAAACCTAAGAAAACTGAGCAATACAATAGTGGGAGGCTTCAACACTCCACTGTTGTTCTTGTGTCCTTTAAAAGCACATTAAAAAGATAACATAATTCATCATGATCAAGTAGGGTTTATTCCAGGAATTCAAGGATGGTTGAACATATACAAACCAATAAATGGGATTCACCACATAAAGAAAACTAAGAATAAAAACCATATGATCATCTCAATAGATACAGAAAAAGCATGTGATAAAATCCAACATTCCGTCATGATAAAAACCTTCAACAAACTAGGCACTGAAGGAATATACCTCAAAATAATAAGAGCTGTCTATGACAAACCCATAACCAACATCATACCAAATGTGAAAAAGTTGAAAGCATCTCCCCTAAGAACCAGAATAAGACAAAGATGTTCAGTCTCACCACTCCCATTCAACACAGTACTGGAAGTCCTAGTCAGACCAATCAGCCAAGAGAAGGAAGTAGAAGGTATCTAAATTGGAAAAGAGGAAGTCAAATTATCTCTGTTCACTAATGGCATGATAAGTGTATATAGGAAACCCTAAAGCCTTCTCCAAAAGACTCCTAGACTTGATAAACAACTTCAATAAAGTTTAAGGATACAAAATCTCCATATAAAAATTAATAGTATTTCTACACACCAATTAACATTCAAGCTGAGAACCAAATAAAAAAATCTCATTTGCAACAGCCACACACACACGCATACACACACACACATTACCCAGGAATACATTTAATCAAGTGAGTAAAAGATCTCTGCAAGAACTACAAAACACTGATGAAAGAAATCATAGATGACACAATCAGAGAGAAAAACATCCCATGCTCATGGATTGGAAGAATCAATATTGTTAAAATGTCAATATTGCTCAAAGCAATCTGGAGATTCAATGTAATTCCTAGCAAATTACCAATGTCATTTCTTCACAGCATTAGGAAAAAACAATCCTAATGTTTATATGGAACCAAATAAAAGCCAGAACAGTCAAAGCAATCCTAAGCAAAAAGAACAAATCTGGAGGTATCACATTACCCAGCAACAAATTATACCACATACCTGTAGTACTGGTATAAAAAAAGCATGGTACTGGTACAAAAATAAACACATAGATCAATGGAACAAAACAGAGAACAAATAAATGAAGTCACATACCTATAACCAACTGATCTTCAACAAATAACAAAAATAATAATAATAATGGGGAAAGGAGACTCTATTCAATAAATGGTACTGGGAAAACTGGCTAGCCATAGGCTGAAGAATGAAACTGGACCCCTACCTCTCATCACATATAAAAATTAACTCAAGATGGATTAAAAACCTAAATGTTAAGATCTGAAACTATAAAAATTCCCAAAGAAAATCTAGGAAAAACTCTCTGGATATCGCCTAGGCAAAGAATTTATGTTGAAGACCCCAAGAGCAAATGCAATGAAAACAAAAACAGATAAATGGGACTTAAACTAAAAAGCTTCTGCATAGCAAAAGAAATAATCAACAAAGTAAACAGCCTACAGAATGGGAGAAAATATCCACAAATTATGCCTCCAACAAAGGACTAAGACAAACAACTCAAAAAGAAAAAAAAAAAAAATCAAAAAGTAGGCAAAGGCCATGAACCGACATTTCTCAAAAAAAGAAATATAAGTGGCCACGAAACACATGAAAAATGCTCTACATCACTAATCATCAGATAAATACAAATTTAAACCACATTGAGATTTTTTACATGCTGGTTTCTGAGCTCTACACGATTAAAGATAAGATGTTATTCTAGGAGTGAGAAAAAATGGGGAAGAGTTAAATGTCTGCAGAGAACAAGAAATAGTAACAATAAATGTAGTAGAAAATAGAAGAAAGAACTAACCAAAGACATATAGAAGGATTGATGGGTAGCATCAATTTCTGAAATTGTGGATTTTGTTTTTACTCAGTAGGATGTGGCAACCTGGAAGCAGGCACACAGAAAAAGAAAAAGTATCAGATGACTTTCATGAGAATTGAAGTTTCTATCTAAATAATAGGCAAGGAAGGTGAAGACAGGACTTGGCAAATTTTTCCATAAAGGGTCAGATGGTAGACATAAAATAATAAAATAATAATAAAAGGCTTTGTAGACCATATAATCTCTGCTACAACACCTCAACTCTGCTGTTGTAGTATAAAAGCAGTCATAGACAGTATGTACATGAATGGGCATACCTCTGTTACTTATAAAAACAGGTGTTAGGCTGGCTTTGACTTGTTACAGGGCTATAATTTACCAACCCCTGGTTTAAGACAAGAAAGTGAAGATAAAAAGAGGGACTGATAACACAGAAATCAACAGGCTTGAACTCTGAAGAGCTGAAAAACTAGAGGCTAAAATGAAATTTTATGGCATGAATAAACCAAAACTCATGTTAGAATTAATACAGTCTATAAAACAAACCTTTGAGCCTATTTCACAAACATCAATAGGATCATTATCTCCAAAGCAGTTCGTGCTCTTATCTTTTTCACGGGGATCTTCCCAAGTCTAAAATTAAAAAAAAAAAAAAGCAGAAATGTAACTTAATACTATAATGTTCTTTAATCTTTCCACATAATCACAAAGTTTTATAGATAACAATAATCCGAAGAAAACATTATCAGAAATTACATAGGCACAAGGCCAACAGGCCAGTATGTCCCTAAGGATCATAATAATTAAAACAGATGTATACTATTTCCTCCCTCTGTCTCTCAATTGTCAGTATAATTGCATCTGCGAGTGGGTGGTATATCCAGACATACTCATCTTCCAAGTTCAGTCAGGGAATAAATTCACATGCACTTTCAGAGTTTCAGTGGATGTTCCCACTGTCTGTGCCCTTGTTTCTGTGTTTCCACTGACTGCCTCAACTGTGGCTTCCATCATTCACCGCTTCCTTTGACATGGTAACAGCACAGGGATCTAAATTATTAGAAGGAACCCAGTTTTCCCTTTATAAATGAAAGGACAAAACACTACTAAAGAAAATAAAAATCTATTTTGTCTCATTCATTCCATTAAAAAATCCTCTACCTGTCAAATCTCAAGGACCTTGATAAAAACAAGAAAAGACATCAATTCTTTAGTTTACTGGCAAGATTATACCCCATTCGTTACAAAATAAATACATGGGAATTTTTATAAATGAAGACCATAATAGAAATTTGCTAGTAAGATTAAAGATCCTTTAGGCACTACCTCTCCCAAAAAGCCTCACAATTGCCTGATTCTAAATGGAACTGTAGAAGTTCCCTAAAATTATTTGCTTTAAATTCAAATTAAAAGGGATACAGAGACTGTCATCCCAAGATTCAGATTATCATTATTATCTAAGATTTCAGGTTATCTAAGTTTATTTCCTTTAATTTTATATAAATAATTACAAATAAACTTATTTACAGCTAAGAATTAGAGAAATTCCAATATTTTCCTTCTAGTACTAATAGTAGTTTATTCAGAAATAACCTGGCCTTACTTTATCTTAAAATAAAATTAATAAATGAAGTCCAACAACATTTCACTGCCTCCAATACTAATACTACCAAGAAAATGTAAGAATAACCAAAATTGTTAATCTCACATACTGGCCATAGGTGACAAACACTTTCTAGCTAATATATACACACACAACATATACGTATATACATACATACTGCATGAATAATGTACCATAACGAATTCCACTTTATAGATAAGTAAATTGAAACACAGTTT
The DNA here is from genome assembly GCF_009764315.1 of Trachypithecus francoisi. Classification (NCBI taxonomy): domain Eukaryota; kingdom Metazoa; phylum Chordata; class Mammalia; order Primates; family Cercopithecidae; genus Trachypithecus; species Trachypithecus francoisi. The sequence goes on from NW_022681454.1 coordinate 101,891,286, forward strand.
AAACTTGCACAAACTCATGGTTTCTAAATGGTAAAGATTGTATTGGAACTCATGCTACTAATCATTATTTTTTATGTGCAAATTATAATAACAATTGAATGGCGTTTATTTCAAATATAACCCCATCTACTTCACAGTTCTCTTCTTTTAAATACTTTCTCTTACTCTGAGAATCTCCTAAGTAACTTTCCTATAGAGGTTCTGTTCTTCCCCAGTCTTCCCTTTACTGCTTATTTTTTTCTATTAACAGGTATTCACTCATACAGTAAAATACTTACGGAGTACCTATTTCGGGCCAGTAACAGAGATGTTTACGGAACAGTCAATAACATGGAGAGTGTCATGTTAACAAATGGTACGGCATTTGTGACAAACACTGTAAAGGTAATCTTAACGTGCTGGGGAAACCAAGATGGGACACCCAGGTATAATCAGAATCAAACAACCTACTGCAGAATCAGAAAATATCTGAGAGGTTCCTCCTTGCTAATGCAGAAATCCTACCTCATAATTTTCCTTATCCCTACTTCCACTTCCAAGAGAACAAATGTGACAAGCCAGAAGTCCCGTTGGCTTAAAGGAAAACATCTAGATTCTACCACAAACTATCTTGACTAAACCATCTAGATCTGTTTCTTCAGCTATTAAGAATGGCTTAAATAAGAGGACTTTTTTTTGTTTTGTTTTTCTTTTTTTTTTCAGACAGAGTCATGCTCTTCTCTCCTAGGCTGAAGTGCAGTGGCACGATCTCGGCTCACTGCAACCTCCGCCTGCCGGGTTCAAGGGATTCTCCTGCCTCAGCCTCCCAAGTAGCTGGGACTATAGGCGCCCACCACCATGCCCTGCTAATTTTTCTGTATTTTTGGTAGAGACAGGGTTTCACCATGTTAGCCAGGGTAGACTCAATCTCCTGACCTCGTGATCCACACGCCTCAGCCTCCCAAAGTGCTGGGATTACAGGTGTGAGCCACTGTGCCCGGCCAATAAGAGGATCTTTAGACACATCCTAGCCCTAAAATGCTAAGATTGTTAGTGCTCATTCACAATCTGCATGAATGCTACCAGTGAATAGGAAGCCCACATACTTATGACCTACTTAGGACAATTTTGATGGGCATTAATTTTTTTTTTTAAGTCCTTCCTCACACAGAGACATACACTGTCTTGACATTAACTTGGTTGTGGTGGATATTTCTGTTGGTTGGTTGGTCCTCAGAACTCCAATTTCAACATTACCTAGCAATATGGTTACATACGTTGAGGAATTAAGTACCCAAGTAGAAAATTATTAAACTCTACAATATTGTTGTGTTTAGGGCCAATTCGTCATGATTTTACTTACCAGCAAAAATACCAGACTGGTTCTCTTTATTTCCAACCTTTAATACTCTGCATCTACAGGCCTCACTTTTTACTACAAAAAGAGATATACACTAAATCACCTCTAATTTAACTTGAAAATACAGTATAATTTCAACAGGAAAGGAAATCCTGTCAAATTTAAGCTTTGGGTATGCCCTCTTGTGGAGTCTTATGTGTACAAGTATTAACAGACAGACAACTAGAAAAGAACAAACGCTGAAGAAGAAATATCAAGAAGCAGAAGTTCAAAATCTTAATATTGGTTTCACAAAAATGACAAAAGATTAGCTTCCAGACTTTAGAAATAATTTTGACAACTAAACAAGAAAAAGGGCAACTCAACTAAAATGGGCTGAAGATATGAACAGATAATTAAAAGAAGGGGAAACATGAATGACTTTTAAATTTATTAAAAGATACCTATTCTGATCAGAGAAATGCTAAAATCACAATAAGATACTATTTCAAAAACCTAAAAATCTTATAATCTAAAATATTAGTAAGGATGTAGGTTATCTGGAACTCTATATACTGCTGGCAGGAGTATAAATTGTCACAACTTCTTTTTTGTTTGTTTTGAGATGAAGTCTCACTCTGTTGCTCAGGCTGGAGTGCAGTGGCGCAATCTCGGCTCACTGCAAGCTCCGACTCCAAGGTTCAGGCCATTCTCCTGCTTCAGCCTCCCGAGTAGCTGGGACCACAGGCACCTGCCACCAGGCCCGGCTAATTTTTTGTATTTTTAGTAGAGATGGGGTTTCACCATGTTAGCCAGGATGGTCTCTATCTCCTGATCCACCCACCTCGGCCTCCCAAAGTGCTGGGATTACAGGTGTGAGCCACCACGCCTGGCCTGTCACAACTTCTTTTATAAACAATCTGGAAATATTTAGTAAAGTAAAATAGTTACACAACTCATAATTTGACTAACAGGTATATAACTATATATACTATCTCTACAGACAAATTTTAGCATGGACCCAAGAAAGACATAACAGAAAGCTACACACAACCTATCAACAGGAAAACAGTATTATAGAAAAGATGTTTATAAAGCTATAAAAATGAATACATCAGAATACATATTATTGTTATACCCTAAAACAAATCCATCTCATTTTCATGCAGGTGTTTGTGATTATTACCTTACGATCTATAAGTATTGGCGAATACATTTGTAGTCACCACGCTCTGGTCCTTAGGTCTCTTAAAAAATCCCTGAATCCGTGAAGGCCCGTGGCGGGTGTTGACGCGATGTGATTTCTGCCCAGTGCTCTGAATGTCAAAGTGAAGAAATTCAATGAAGCGCGGGTAAACGGCGGGAGTAACTATGACTCTCTTAAGGTAGCCAAATGCCTCGTCATCTAATTAGTGACGCGCATGAATGGATGAACGAGATTCCCACTGTCCCTACCTACTATCCAGCGAAACCACAGCCAAGGGAACGGGCTTGGCGGAATCAGCGGGGAAAGAAGACCCTGTTGAGCTTGACTCTAGTCTGGCACGGTGAAGAGACATGAGAGGTGTAGAATAAGTGGGAGGCCCACGGCGCCCCCCCATCCCCGCGAGGGGGCGGGGCGGGGTCCGCCGGCCTTGCAAAGATCAACAAAATTGACAGACCGCTAGCAAGACTAATAAAGAAGAAAAGAGAGAGGAATCAAATAGACGCAAAAAAAATGATAAAGGGGATATCACCACTGACCCCACAGAAATACAAACAACCATCAGAGAATACTATAAATGCCTCTATGCAAATCAACTAGAAAATCTAGAAGAAATGGATAATTTCCTGGACACTTACACTCTCCCAAGACTAAACCAGGAAGAAGTTGAATCCCTGAATAGACCAATAGCAGGCTCTGAAATTGAGGCAACAATTAATAGCCTACCCACCAAAAAAGTCCAGGACCACATGGATTCACAGCTGAATTCTACCAGAGGTACAAGGAGGAGCTGGTACCATTCCTTCTGAAACTATTCCAATCAATAGAAAAAGAGGGAATCCTCCCTAACTCTTTTTATGAGGCCAACATCATCCTGATACCAAAGCCTGGCAGAGACACAACAAAAAAAGAGAATTTTAGACCAATATCCCTGATGAACATCGATGCAAAAATTCTCAATAAAATACTGGCAAACCGGATTCAGCAGCACATCAAAAAGCTTATCCACCATGATCAAGTGGGCTTCATCCCTGGGATGCAAGGCTGCTTCAACATTCGCAAATCAATAAACGTAATCCAGCATATAAACAGAACCAAAGACAAGAACCACATGATTATCTCAATAGATGCAGAAAAGGCTTTTGACAAAATTCAACAGCCCTTCATGCTAAAAACGCTCAATAAATTCGGTATTGATGGAACATACCTCAAAATAATAAGAGCTATTTATGACAAACCCACAGCTAATATCATACTGAATGGGCACAAACTGGAAAAATTCCCTTTGAAAACTGGCACAAGACAGGGATGCCCTCTCTCACCACTCCTATTCAATATAGTGTTGGAAGTTCTGGCTAGGGCAATCAGGCAAGAGAAAGAAATCAAGGGTATCCAGTTAGGAAAAGAAGAAGTCAAATTGTCCCTGTTTGCAGATGACATGATGGTATATTTAGAAAACCCCATCGTCTCAGCCCAAAATCTCCTTAAGCTGATAAGCAACTTCAGCAAAGTCTCAGGATACAAAATTAATGTGCAAAAATCACAAGCATTCTTATACACCAGTAACAGACAAGCAGAGAGCCAAATCAGGAATGAACTTCCATTCACAATTGCTTCAAAGAGAATAAAATACTTAGGAATCCAGCTTACAAGAGATGTAAAGGACCTCTTCAAGGAAAACTACAAACCACTGCTCAGTGAAATAAAAGAGGACACAAACAAATGGAAGAACATACCATGCTCATGAATAGGAAGAATCAATATCGTGAAAATGGCCATACTGCCCAATGTTATTTATAGATTCAATGCCATCCCCATCAAGCTACCAATGAGTTTCTTCACAGAATTGGAAAAAACTGCTTTAAAGTTCATATGGAACCAAAAAAGAGCCCGCATTGCCAAGACAATCCTAAGTCAAAAGGACAAAGCTGGAGGCGTCACGCTACCTGACTTCAAACTATACTACAAGGCTACAGTAACCAAAACAGCATGGTACTGGTACCAAAACAGAGATATAGACCAATGGAACAGAACAGAATCCTCAGAAATAATACCACACATCTACAGCCATCTGATCTTTGACAAACCTGAGAGAAACAAGAAATGGGGAAAGGATTCCCTATTTAATAAATGGTGCTGGGAAAATTGGCTAGCCATAAGTAGAAAGCTGAAACTGGATCCTTTCCTTACCCCTTATACGAAGATTAATTCAAGATGGATTAGAGACTTAAATGTTAGACCTAATACCATAAAAATCCTAGAAGAAAATCTAGGTCGTACCATTCAGGACATAGGCATGGGCAAGGACTTCATGTCTAAAACACCAAAAGCAACGGCAGCAAAAGCCAAAATTGACAAATGGGATCTAATTAAACTAAAGAGCTTTTGCACAGCTAAAGAAACTACCATCAGCGTGAACAGGCAACCTACAGAATGGGAGAAAATTTTTGCAACCTACTCATCTAACAAAGGGCTAATATCCAGAATCTACAAAGAACTCAAACAATATACAAGAAAAAAACAAACAACCCCATCAAAAAGTGGGCAAAGGATATGAACAGACATTTCTCAAAAGAAGACATCCATACAGCCAACAGACACATGAAAAAATGCTCATCATCACTCGCCATCAGAGAAATGCAAATCAAAACCACAATGAGATACCATCTCACACCAGTTAGAATGGCAATCATTAAGAAGTCAGGAAACAACAGGTGTTGGAGAGGATGTGGAGAAATAGGAACACTTTTACACTGTTGGTGGGATTGTAAACTAGTTCAACCATTATGGAAAACAGTATGGCGATTCCTCAAGGATCTAGAACTAGATGTACCATATGACCCAGCCATCCCACTACTGGGTATATACCCAAAGGATCATAAATCATGCTGCTATAAAGACACATGCACATGTATGTTTATTGCGGCACTATTCACAATAGCAAAGACTTGGAATCAACCCAAACGTCCATCTGTGACAGACTGGATTAAGAAAATGTGGCATATATACACCATGGAATACTATGCAGCCATCAAAAAGGATGAGTTTGCATCCTTTGTAAGGACATGGATTCAGCTGGAAACCATCATTCTTAGCAAACTATCACAAGAAGAGAAAACCAAACACCGCATGTTCTCACTCATAGGTGGGAACTGAACAATGAGATCACTTGGACTCGGGAAGGGGAACATCACACACTGGGGCCTATCATGGGGAGGGGGGAGGAGGGAGGGATTGCATTGGGGAGTTATACATGATATAAATGATGAATTGATGGGTGCTGACGAGTTGATGGGTGCAGCACACCAACATGGCATAAGTATACATATGTAACAAACCTGCACGTTATGCACATGTACCCTAGAACTTAAAGTATAATAAAAAAAAAAAGAAAAAAAAAAAAAAGAAAGGAAAAGAAAAGAAAAAAAAAAAAAAGAAACTGTGACACATATTCACCATGGAATACTATGCAGCTATAAAAAGGATGAGTTCATGTCCTTTGTAGGGACATGGATGAAGCTGGAAACTATCATTCTGAGAAAACTATCACAAGGACAGAAAAACAAACACCACATGTTCTCACTCATAGGTGGGAATTGAACAATGAGGACACATGGACACAGGGAGGGTAACACCACTCACTGGGGCCTGTCGTGGGGTGAGGGGCAGGGGGAGGGATGGCATTAGGAGATATACCTAATGTAAATGACGAGTTAATGGGTGCAGCACACCAACATGACACATGTATATATATGTAACAAACCTGCACATTGTGCACATGTACCCTAGAACTTAAAGTATAATAATAAAAAAAATCAATTGGCTGTAAAAAAAAAAAAAAAAAAAAAAAATCCCTGAATCATACAAAGCCATATATACAGGTGGTTCTTAAGAGTATCTTCCTGATTAACCAGCATTCCTATCACAAGAAGAAAGACCTCTGACTTTCCCACTACCTTTGCCTTTTTTTTTTTTAAGAGAGGGTTTCACTCTGCCACCCAGGCTGAAGAGCAGTAGTCTGACCATAGCTCACTGCAACCTTAAACTCCTGGCCTCAACTGATCCTCCCATCTTGGCCTCCCAAAGAACTGAAATTACAGGGATAAGCCATTATCTATGCTTTCCCAGCTTCAATTTCGAGCAAAAGCCTCTACCAGTGTTTTTACTACTAGCAGCTAACATCAGTAGCAAAAGTGTCATCATCATTGAGTTAATATTATTAAGAACTCATTGGGGCCATATGGAACCAAAAAAGAGCCCGCATTGCCAAGACAATCCTAAGTCAAAAGGACAAAGCTGGAGGCGTCACGCTATGGGGCCAAACACCTCTGATCAACTTATTCAATACTCACAATACCCTTGTGGGGTAGGTAGTATGATCATCCACATAAACAAACAGGCCTAGAGAGATTTAGTCATTTGTCTCAGGTTATAAAGCTAGTAAGTGGCACTATATATTTGATTGGGGAGGTCAATGAACCAAATTTATAATTAAGCACAAAATAAACATATCAATACTACATTAAGACTGAAGAAATTTTGAATTTAAACTGAATCTAGTCTTTTAATATTTTCCAGACAGGTATTCTAAATATTCACTCAATGAGATATAACACTGAAATAACCCATTATATGTGGGCAATATGAATAAAATGGTAGGAAGACAAAGATGAATTTTTGCCCAGGCAAGCTCAAACTTTGAGGAAGGCATTATTAGGAGTGTGGGAGATGCTATTCAGGTTAACAGTCTAGACAGCTAAAGATCTGAATAATGATGGCATACTGATGAATCACAAGCTAAGTGGATAGAATACTACTTAAACAGTATTCTGCTGCTTAAATGTTCTTCCAACCACACAGTTGGCTTCGTAACTGCTCTGAACAAGTTTCTTGCTGCTACAAGACAAATCACAGAACAGCAAAAGTACCCACAAAAGCCTATGAAACAAATGTGACACACATACACGATGCATTAATTTATTCATTTCATAGTTATTGATCACCTATTCCATGGCAGGCACAAAACAGACAGAATCCCTGCCCTCATGAAGTCTGCATTCTAGCTGGGAGAAATTAACAATAAACATAATAAATAAATTATATAGCAGGTTACAAATTGGTAGTTGTTATGGAAAAGGGAAAAAAAAGTATGAGATGGGGAATGGGAGTAGGGTTAAAAGTTTTAAAGGATGGTTGGCAGATACTATAAAGAAGATGACTTAAGGGCAATTTAAGGAAGCCATGTGCATACCTGGAAAGGAGTGTTCCAGGGAGAGGACACAGTGAAGGTCAGAGCCTGAGACAGGAGTGTGCTTCAAGCACCAGGGTGCCAGTGTGGAAGTGAAGCAGAAGGCAGAAGGAGTGTTGAAGATGAGATTTAAAAGGTAAATGGGACCGGGGCTGGCTTTCGTTTTAACAAGGTCACGTCTGAACATCGACAATCAAGAAAAACAAAAAAAAATTAGGTAGAGCTACCCCTTCCCATAAGCAACTAGCATGATTTCAGCATTCTTAAAAACATCATTCAACTTAGTTTCTTTGATAAATAACTAACTTCTATGCAATTTATGGTGTATTCTTTCCCTGAAGACTTCACACACACACACACACACTCTCTCTCTCTCTCTCTCTCCAAGATCAGTCAGGTTTAAAAAAATAGTGCAGATTTCTGGTTGAAAATGGCAGAGAGAATGTAGGTCTATTTCCTCTCTTTTACTTCCATTCTAGACACATTGACTTCCTTTTTGATACTCACATATGCTAGGCCTATTTCCACCTCAGGACCTTTATACTTGCTGTTCTTGTTGGACTGTTCTTCCTCTACATGTCCACACTACTTGTTTCCTCACTTCCTGTAGGTCTTTCCTCAAATAACACCTTCTCACTGAGATTGCCTCCCTTTCTAAATTGCAACAATCCTAACATTCCCTAGCCCCATTCCCTGCTTAACTTTTGACACACTTACCACCACCTGAGATTTTACTTGGGGTTTATTTTGCTTATTGTCTGTTTATCTGACTAAAATAAAAGCTCCAGAAAAATATATGTCACTTTTTATCACTGTTTTACCTGCAGTACTTACAAGAACACCTTGCAAATACACAGGCTTTTAACAAATATGTATTGAATGAATGAACAGTTTGGTGAAGGCCTGGTGTGGACACAATGAAGTAAGTTAGAAACACTGAAGAAGACTTTGTAGTGGATAGAAGTGAGAAAGGAGGAATGCTGCAAAATGAGGATAGAGAAGTAAGCAGAAGCCAGATCACACAGGGTTGAGTAGCAATGTTAAGAATTTTGTATTTTATCTTTTAAGCAACAGGAGACCATTAAAGCATTCTTGTACAAGAAAAGCATCTGCAAATTTGTGTTTTAAAAAATATTAATTTGGATGTTGGATGGAGTATGAAACTTAGGTAGGCAATGGTGAATGCAGGGTGAATACTGAATTAAGGGACTACCACAGTCTAATTCTGTCTTATTAATAGAAGAACTATCACACCTGCCAGATTAATACCACTGCGTAACATCTTGAAATCCAAACACATCCAGAGGAGCACAGAAGTTTGGCAAGACTTTAAACAGAAAACTAGAGAAGCTTCTTTTGCATTTACCTCCATTCCTCCCCTTCTCTCCTTCCTGTCAACAGGTTTGTTTTCTTATTTTTTTCATAACTTTAAATTAGTAGATGAATTAGTAGTGCCTATTATACCACATCATAACCAGCAGTTTAGTTGTTGATTGCCCCAATCAGACTATAAATAACTTTAGGGAAAGAATCATACAATAATAAAAGCACCAGTCTTAATTATAATAATTGATTACTACACGTTACACACTATTCGAATGCAGTAACTCATTTAATCTCAACACGAAGATAAGAAGTAGATATTTTATGTTCTTCATTTTACAGATGAAGAAAATGAGGAAAAGTATCTTTCCCAAGGTCACATCACTAGAAAGTGACAATCTCACTCCCAAACCCACATTTTCCAGTCACTTATTATGAGGCCTTGATGTTACATCTATATCTCATCTGTCTTTTATATTCCCAACACCTAATATCCTGCCTGGCACATAAACGCTTAATAAATGTTTAAAGAAATAAATACATGCACTTTAGTTTATTCTCTAGCTCCTCTACTTCTCTGTTTCTGTCGGTCTCTAATTCACTGGCTTCTTCAGCATTCCCCTCATCCACACATTTAGTACAGGCTGCATTCCCTAAGCTTTATAGAACTTTTGCAACCTTTTGCTGTTGGGTCAAACAGCGTATCTATTGAGGTACCTGGAGAGTTAGGAAACCTGCTTTCATGGTTTCCACAGGCATTCTCATTCTTAGCACATCACTTTAGAAGTACCCATTTTAACCAAGAATGTATCCATGTGGGTGGTCTAACTGAATCAGAGCAGCCTGACTCTTTAGAAAACAATTTTTTTTTTAATTGTCCTGTGAATGTTTATTCTACACAGGCAGTTGCTTCTTCATGTTGGATAAAACAAGACCTCTCTTCTCTGATATTTCCCCAATACCATCTTGAAATTTCATGCAAAATATTAAAATAAATAAAAATATAAAAATTAAATTTCCAGACAGATGGTCTATGGTTTTTATAAACATAAAGGCAGATGGTTCTCTGTGTCCCCAAAACCTAGAATTTTGATTCAGCATATTCTGAGTTTTACTCACTAAATAATCTGGAAGAGTTACCTCTTTCCGGGAACGAGGAAACATGAGAGAAAACCAAAAGAGGTAAAGAAAGGAAGAAAAGCAAATTGTTGTTATTCTCCAACAGGAATGCTACCTTATCATTATTTAGCTCGTTTTCTCTGCTTTCTACTTAAAAATTATTAACTCATAACAGTAAATAATATAAGTTGTGCAATTCAATTTACAATGAGTTCCAGGAAAAAAGTTAATAATTTAACACATTCATCTGTTAAAGTTTAAAATATAAAATTCATGCTATCATATACAAATGCATATAAAAGCATAACTTGTCATGTTCAAAGGAATGACTGTAGATAAAGCCTCGCTTAAAAGTTTTTCACTGACACTTAATCGCCAAGACCAGAAAAAAAAAGTATTCAAAATGTTAAATGTGAATGTTCCATATGCCTGACTCCAAGAACTTGAGTACAGACATAACTGTGGTTTCAAACAAAAATTTATTGATATACTAAAACTCCATCCACATTAATAAATTCCAAATTTACAAACCTCTCCAAATGACGTGTCCTCAGAACCAATTTAAATTCAAGTAGTTCACAGGATTTATAAGGCAATTTTTTCAGACGACAGGAACGTTTTACCATTGTAACAAAAATGTTACCTGAGGGAGGGTACCATAATTCCATATATAACCCTTGTAAGGGAAGATATTCGCCACATAGCGTAGCTTTCCATCCTTTACATATTGTTTAATGGGATTCAGTGGCTCTTCGGTGGCAATCTAAGCAAATCACAGAAGGAAAAAAAGGAGACGGGATAAGAAATAATTAATTCTACATCCAAATAGTACTTTTAAAAATCTGCTATTTTCAGACTAAACATTCATATTCCAACTTAATGATCAAAGGTGCTTTAAAAGAAATTAAGCCAGCTCTTATTACTAATTTATAGCATATATGAGAAACTGTTTGGAAAGGAAACACCAGATTATATATTTAGTCACTCTATTATTTATGTACTCCATTATTCCTAGCACAAATAATAAAATGATTGAGATGGCAAGAGGATAAAGATTAATCAACTTGCCTTTTGTTACTAATCTCAGGCTTTATTACCATCAATATTATGATAATAAAGCTAACTCAAAGATTCCTACCATATATTCAATAGTGAAATGCTGAAAGCCTTTCCTCTAAGATTGGGAAACAGAAAAGGATGCCCACTTTTGCCACTTGTATTCAACATACTATTGGACATCCTAGCCAAAGCAATTAGGCAAGAGAGAACAAAAAAAGGCATCCAAAGTAGGAAAGAAAGAAGTGAAACTGTCACTGTTTGCTGATGATATGATCTCATATATAGACAACTCTAGAGACTCCATCAAAAAAATTGGAAATAATATATAATCAACCTAAGTGTCCATCAACAGATGAATGGATAAAGAAAATGTGGTACATATACATAATAAAATAGCACTTGGCCTTTAAAAAAGCAGAAAATTCTGTCATTTGTGACAACATGGATGAAACTGGAGAACATTATGGCAAGTGAAATAAGCCAGGCACAGAAACACAAATATCTCATGTTCTCACCTATATGTGGAATCTAAAAAATTGAACTCATAAAAGCAGAGAGTAGAATTATGGTTACAGAGGCTAAGGGTAGAGGGAATAGGGAAATGATAATCAAAGGATACAAAATCTCAGGAAGAATAAGACTTTTTGTTATTGCAACAACAATACAACTTGATAAGTATAGTTAATAATGTACTAAGAGTACATTTCAAATGTTCTCACCACAAAAAATGATAAGCATTTAATGTGACAGATATATTATTTAGCTTGATTTAGTTATTCCATACTGTATTGATAAGTCATAATGTCACTTTGTACCCTATAAACATATACAATTATCAATTGTCAATATAAAGTTAAAACATCACCAAAAAGGAGACTCTCACCAACTGATTTTATTTCAAAGTTAGTTTTCTTCTTCTTTTTTTTTTTTTTGAGACAGAGTTTCATTCTGTCACCCAGGCTGGAGTCCAGTGGTGCGATCTCAGCTCACTGCAACCTCTGCCTCCCAGGTTCAAGCTAATCTCGTAACTCAGTCTCCTGAGTAGCTAGGATTACAGACATGCACCACCATGCAAAAATTTGTGCCCAGCTAATTTTTGTATATTTAGTAGAGACGGGGTTTTGCCATGTTGGCCAGGCTAGTCTCGAACTCCTGGCCTCAAGTGATCTGTCCACCTCGGCTTCCCAAAGGGCTGGGATTACAGGTGTGAGCCACTGCGCTCAGCCTCAAAGTTAGTTTTCTATCAAGTATATTCATATTGCTATTTTTAAAAACTATGCTATATAGGAAACAAAAAAGCCATGTTGAATGAAGAAACACTCCTTAAGTTGGGTAGATTCTCACAGATCCTTGGATCCTACACTTAATTGAGGTACAGTAGCACGAATGATGAAAGATTATACATGAAACACCACCAAAAAAAAATCTAATATCTTTACTTTTTCCTGTTAAAGTGTTAACAAAAAAATACTGCCAGGACCTGGTGATAGTACTGACAATTCTCTTCCAAATATAAATTCTGAAAAATATACACCTACATAATAATGCCTAATTAAAATACTTAAAATAATATTTGCTATCACATCCAAAGTTATAGAAGGTTTATATAACTAAACCAAGTAACATAAATTAAATTTCATTTAGAACTATAAGGAAGCTTACCTAACTGAAGAAAGAACAAGAAAATTCTGAAAAGCAAAAGGGAAGTTCTTATAGGTTCATTTCCCAGAAAAATTAAAAAAAAAAAAAAAAAAAAAAAAAAGCTAACCAGAAAAACAGCAGATGCTCTGTGATAGTCATAAATTGAGTAAACCAGGAAATGATTTATTTCCTGGTAGAATAAAATCTAAAGGAGAATTGAGTCCTAAGAAATTAAAATTGCCATCGGCCCCAAATAAAAGTTTCAGTTGCATCTATGAACCAAATATATCTCAGAATCTACTTAAATAACCTTTAAAAGTATTTGTCATTTTCATAGGAGAAAAAAAGAAAATTAATATGTATATAGCAAACTGAGAGGCAAAATTGAAAAAAAAAACTCTCTAAAAAACTATAAAGTATATACTTAGCTTTGAGTATTTTTCTAAACTATCCCAAATTCAAAATATGATGCCAAACAACTTGCAACAAAGTTCTATATCATTATAATCATTTCGGTTGTATATTAATAAAGTATATCGGTACCTCCATTTTAGCATTTGTCCACCGAGGTATTTCTACAATCATATTAAACAGATTCTGCAGTTAAAAACAAAACAAAGAGAGAACATTAAAAATTTGACCTTTTATTTTTTCCGTTACCTCCTTTACAAGAATGCTTTAGATGCTTCTCCCCCACAAAAAAAAAAAAAATGTTTACAGTCTCCATCAGACATCTACCTATGCCTTAAATTTTTTCTAGAAATTAGAGTTGCCTAAAACAAAGCCAAATGTAGGCCACCATGTCACTTGAGCACTAATACACAGTGTCAGAGGTTATAAGTCTGAGAATATCTTTGATGTATAGTGACAAAACTAGAATGGAGTCAAGAAATGTGTTTCAATTTTTATTTTCCAACTAAAACAGAAGTGAGAGAACCAGTCCCTCATGTAAGTATTTAGTCTCACTTTTCCAATCTGTAAAGTAAGTGTGATAATCTCTGTCCCACTCACCACACAAGGTTGTTACGAAGATCAATGGCAATATACAGAAAATTATAATATAAAATATATTTTAAAATGATAAAACAATAATTAAATCCAAGTTACAATCACAGTGTAAAATTAAGGACATAAGTACAGCTATTACAGAGATCACAAAGAGCTACACTAAATATTCTAGACTTAGTTTGCATATCTAGTGAGTTCAGACTCCCTAACGTTACGAACTGACTATGGCTTCACTTTTTTTTTTCTTTTTAATTTCTGAACTTTGTAGAATGCTTACACCAAAGGAGACCCTAGGTCAATGACGAGTAAAAATAATTCCCTACAGTTTGCCTTACAAAGAGAAAGTCTTAAGGTTAAAGTTGATTTGCACACATTTTGACATTAATAACTAACAATTTATCAGGGAAACAATGATGGTTTAAAACACTGTACTCCAAGTGTAGCCAAGAAGGACCAGGGTCAGTCTGCAAACTGATTGTTACTGGCTCATTTACAAACATTTGTAGCAATTAAAAAGAGCAATTTTTATACCTGTTGAATCTAATAATAAAAAATTAGAACTTGAATTACACTTTACTTTTTTTTTTTTCCTCCCAAGATGGAGTCTTGCTCTGTCATCCAGGCTGGAGTGCAGCAGCACGATCTCGGCTCACTGCAACCTCCACCTCCCGGGTTCAAGCAATTCTCCTGCCTCAGCCTCTGAGTAGCTGGGATTACAGGCGCCCGCCAGCACACCCAGCTAATTTTTGTATTCTTAGTAGAGACAAGGTTCCACCATGTTGGCCAGGCTGGTCTCAAACTCTTGATCTCATGATCTGCCCGCCTTGGCCTCCCAAAGTGCTGGGATTACAGGCGTGAGCCACCGCGTCAGGCCCACACTTTTCTAATGATTCATGTTGACTGTATTTTTTTAAAGTATCAGTTTACAACCAATTAGAAATAAACCAGCCACAAAACTAGTCCTTCATGCCAAATCATTTGAGAAGCAGTGATTTAACATACTTATTTTCTATCAATACCACCTTACCAGCTTCAATCAATTAAAAAAAAAAAAAAGTTTCCCAGAGCCCCATCTCTCATCTATCTGAAATAAATTGCTCTGGGTGGAGCCAGGGCACTGCTTATTTTTATAGGCTTTCCAAGCAATTTTAATATGCAGCCAAAGCTGGACTAAAGCATTGCTGAACAGTATCACGGAGGTTTTCTAGAGTAACATGGAATGCTGTTATTTCAAAGAATGCCATTTACACAATTAAATGTAGATATATATTGGGCCATAAAAGTAATGATGATTTATATTAAGTTTTTCTACATAAGACTAAAGGCTACAAATGGCAAAGCTGCAAGCCCATAATGAGATAAACAACAAAGCTGAGAATAAATTCTCAATAACTGTTCCTTAGAAGTATGTCTCATACCTATCTTAGCAACCTTACACATAGTTCTGCTGTTATGTTTCATTTTCTATGCTCCTTCATGAGATACCGCTGCACCTGTTTAAATATGTCTGAA
This sequence comes from Trachypithecus francoisi, assembly GCF_009764315.1. Taxonomy (NCBI): domain Eukaryota; kingdom Metazoa; phylum Chordata; class Mammalia; order Primates; family Cercopithecidae; genus Trachypithecus; species Trachypithecus francoisi. The sequence continues at coordinate 101,906,718 of NW_022681454.1, forward strand.
GTAGCTGTTAAAAAGAAAAACCGAAGTAAATGGCAGATGTTCACATAATTTATTCATCCCTGAAAGCCTGGCTATAAGAAAACAAATGCTTGCAGATGAATACTCTGAGGTGACCAAGAAGACCAAGCTGGTGACAATCGTTTTACACAATGACACCTACCAAAACTACTCATAGATACTTGAATTAGACCAAATGAACAATAAATGAAGTTTGAATTTTAAGCCTGCAAACCACACTCTCCCTCTTCATTTGCTCCTAATCACTAAGAGCTTATTTCCAACCTGCCTTTCTTCTCTCCAGCTAAAAGGCATTTGTCCTGTAATTAATTTTTTAAAGCCAATGCTAGCCTGGTTTTCCTAAGATTAATGTTAATTATAAACCAACAATGGCCTGCCAAATGTTACATGAAAATAAAAAAGACAAAGGAGCACAAGTCAAATCAGCAAGTTGCGTATGTGGCAAGGACTGTGAACTACTCCTTCAGTCCTTTTCTTTCTCTCCATTTTTTCCTTGTATTTTTGTTGGAAAAGTCAAAATACAAAAACTAATAAGACGTATAAAAAGCAGTCAGTACATTTTATATACATGGGGAAAAGACAGGAAGAAATCACTCCTTTCCTCTCTAATCCTGAAAATTTCAAATAAACTCAAATCAGACAGTCTCTATCATAAAAACTGTGTTCTAAGAATTAAATTTTAATTTGAATGTCTGGGCTCACAATATGTTTTTCCCACTAATGTATTTCATTAACCTGAAATAACCGTTTCAGGTTAATACACTAAGTCCCTGAGGATCTAGAAACCCTTGTTCACTCAACATCTAGGGCAGTGGTTCTCAAACTTCATGTCTAGGATGCACCTAGAACACTTGTTAAATACCTAGATGAACCAGGCCCTATCAAGCAGAGAATATGATTTAGTATATAGGAGATGGGGCATGGAATCTGAATTTTTAGCAAGTACTCTAAGTGGTTCCAGTGTAGATGGTTCAAGAACCACACCAGTTTAGAAAAATAGAAGATAGATAGCAGGCAAAGGTTGTAGGAATTTAAAGGCTCCCACAGGTATGTTTGGAAGTAGAGTCAAATGCTGCAGCTGTAAATTTCACTTGGGGTAGAGCATAAATGGAAATGAAGCTGGAGAGATAAAAGAAGACAGGAAGGCAGCAGGAAAAGCTGCCTGGCATCAGAATCAGAGGGATAAAAGGACACTTGTAGCAGAAGATGGAATGACAAATCAAATCAAATGTTCTGGTCCTAAGTCAAGAACTATTAAAGGTTTGACGGCCACATATATTTATTTAGATATATTTAGAATGTACATATTTAGAATATATTTATTTTAGCATATAGTTGGTATAAGTGTTTTTCTTCTCCTCTACTCCCAAAAGATTATTGTTCCTGGGTTCTAAAACAGCCCCTCAAACCATCTTCTCTCTTATAATTTAAAGTGAAATATTTCATTTATAATGAAGTATATTTACATTAGACCATCTTCCATGATCATTAACTCACTACTAAAATCTGGGTTCCTGTGTTAATTCTCTCAGGTTTTCCCGTTGTAAAATGAAATGGAAACGAAATACCCAGGACAGTCAAAGTCATAAGACAGAAAGTAGAATAGTGGTTCCCAGGGCCTTGGGGGAGGAAAGAGGAAATGAGGAGTTGTTGAATGTGTAAGTTTCAGTTTGGGATGATGAAAAAGTTCTGGAGATGGATGGTGATGAGGATTCCACAACAGTGTGAAAGAACTTAATGCGACTAAATTGTACTTTTAAAAAGTTAAAATGGTAAACCTTTTGTTATGAAAATTTCACCACAATAAAAAAAAATTAAATGGCAATAGCTGCCCTAGCTGCCTTAAAGAAAAACAAACACCAGAATGCACATGAAAGTCTTGCAGGGGTAAAAACCTTAGAAGCATTTTACAAATGCAAACTGTCATCAAGGTATTTAACAGACAATATAAAAGTGATTCACAAAAATAAAAACCTTTAGATATACCTCATATTCATCATTTCGTGCTTTCTTCGTAGGAATGCCATTTTCCTATAAAAGAAAAGACGGTGTTTATGACTGTAATATTTCATGAAAGTATACAGTGGCACTGCATAACAATAAAAATATGACTATTGTATAGACATTCTACACACAGACTGTAAAGAAATCTGAGTCAACAGAGCACCTACCAAATGCCCACTTCGTTTTCCCCTGAGCATTTGTATCCCCAGAATAGAGCATCGAAATGTTTCATAAAATAAATGATCAGAAACGCTAAATCTCTTTCAAGTATATTTTCCCAGTTTTTATAAAATAAGCAAAGGCTCTATTCAGTCTTTAAGAAAAGAGTGGTAGTTTCCAGTGATTACGCTTAAAACAGTCATTTCATTATTGAAATGAAGCTCCAGGGAGCATGACTAACAAGCTGTGAAAGTACTCAGCTGCACCTCCTGCCTGTGAATTCTACCAAGGTGTGATTACTACGCCTCCGCCAGGCACTTTTTTTCCTTTCCCATTAAACCAAGAACTTTTAAATTAAAACTGACTTTGTGGTGGGTTGGGAAGAAAAATTATGCCATTCACAAATGCTCAACCAGTATGTGTAACCGTTTATATATCAAAATGACTACTAATGAAGAAAACAAAACAAACAGAATATCATTATTACAAATCAGCTCTGAAACATTATTTTTGTTTGTGTGTGTGTGTGTGTGGTGTGTGTGTGTGTGTGTTTCTTTTTTTTGAGACGGAGTCTCGCTCTGTCACCCAGGCTGGAGCGCAGTGAGGGCGATCTCAGCTCACTGCAAGCTCCGCCTCCTGGGTTCACGCCATTCTCCTGCCTCAGCCTCCCGAGTAGCTGGGACTACAGGCACCCGCCACCATGACCAGCTAATTTTTTTGTATTTTTAGTAGAGACAGGGTTTCACCGTGTTAGCTAGGATGGTCTCGATCTCCTGACATTGTGATCCGCCCGCCTCGGCCTCCCAAAGTGCTGGGATTACAGGCATGAGCCACCGCGCCCAGCCATTATTTTTATTCTTAATACATCACATCCAAAAGTACAAAGCAAGAGTTTTAATCATTACTGGCTGAGATCTAGGGAAACCTATTTATACAACCACTGTGTGTACCCATTTCCATATCTCCAGAATTCACTGGCATATCCTGTTGTATTTGCCTGCTCTATCATCAATTTTGTCTAATTCCAAATTTCATATTTCCCAAAACCTATCCTCCTTAGACAAAATGTTATTCTGACATGTTTCTAGCTTACTCTCTTTTCTACCTCCACCTCTATCTACTACACGATTCTCAATAATACAGTTTTATTATTATTGTTGTTATGATGAGGTATACAGATTTTGCTATAGCATACCCCTGACAACACTACCCACCAGTCACATTTTATCTTCCATTTCCCTGTTGTATTTTTATAGCACTTAACATTATCTGACTGACTTGTTTTATGGTTGTCTCCTCCAACTGAGTGGAAACTACATCTGTCTTATTCACTACTACACCCACAGTGCCTAGAACAGTGCCTGGCTCATAATAAGCCTTCAATAACTATTGATTGATTGAATGAATAAATTAATGAATAAGTGAATGCATGCACTTTTGGTCAAAAGCAAAGAGAGGTGTTGGGAGACATGAGATATTTAGGTTTGAAAGTTCAGTGGCCAAAACAAAACACAGGAACACATATACACACACACTCACACACTCGCATGGACACACACAGTAACACAGAGTTCCTTTTGCCTCTAGTTTCCTTCTATTGTCCTGGAGTTGCACACTTAAAAGTAATGAGCTGGAGGCATTACACAAGAGAAGTGAGGAGTACAAACTCTGGAGTTAGAGCACCTAAATCCAATCCCACCTCCAAAACACATGAGATTTGTGATGATGGGCAAGGTACCTAGCCTCGTTAACAAAATAAGGGTAATAAATGTAGAGCCAGAAGGATTGAGATAATGCATGTCAAGCAGGGAACACAGTGCCTGGCTAAGCACCACAAGCACTTGATAAATTATCGATATTATTCGACTGCCAGTTCCTTATTCTGAAGAACTGGGAAGCAGCACGAATCCTACTTGACATCCCATAACCTCACTACAATGCATAATATTCAGCCTCTGAGGTAACACCGAGGTCAAACAACTCTTGCATCTGAAGCAGCCTCCTCACTTCTTCACTGGCTTCTGCCCCTACACTGATCTCCTCACATCCTAGAAAACCCAAACCCATTCACCAGTTCCATATAATTTCAACCTGGAATGTGGTCCTGGTTATTTCCTTAATAGTTGTACCCCCTTAGAAAATTTGGTAATTCACTACTTGGATTTTAAGGAAATAACTTACAACTTAATGATGATCATGAATACTACCAAATATGCTATCTTACCAACTAATCAGGAGAGATCTCAAAATACCCCAACGATTTTGAGGTCCCAAGTCAATTATTTTGATTTGATAGCATCAGTTCTCCCGGCATCTTTCACACCCTGACAACTGTCAAGTGATTTTCAGTTCTAAGAGAACAGCTATTCAAACACCATCATTTTTACCCCTGCTTTATTTCTCTAGCGCTTGTTTCATAGAGTGGTTAAAGAGCATGAGCTTTGTGGTCAGAAATGCTAATTCCAAAACTAGCTCTGGCACTTACCAGATCTAGACAAGTCAATAAAAATGCCTTGAGCCTCAGTGTCCTTGGAAAGAACAATAGCAACTCATAACAATTAAATAACATTATGTTCATATAGTGGCTAGCAAATAAAAAATAATCCACGAACGTTAGCTGATTATTATAAATAAACCTCTTGTTAACTTCCTAAATTACTACCCTTAAATCTTTATTTCCTACCGAATTCTAAGTTTTATGGACCAGTAACACCCCTTTCTCCCAATTCCTCATGGAAGAATCCTATTCTCATACAAATTTTAATTCATATCGGAGGCTTATGATCCTGTTATAGTAACTCCTGTTTGTCCTCCTGACTTCTAACAACACTTTTTTCCTTTCAAGGTGCTTCCAAAGAGCATCCTATGGTGATACTGGCAGTACACATTTTCATTCCCAAAACAAGTCAAAACAATACCTCTTTAGAGTTCACCTTCAGAGGAATATCATGAAAGGGAGAAATGTAGTGACCAGTTACATCCTCTGCAAAGAAACAAACAAAACAAAACAGAATTAAAGCAACAGACACATTGTTCTGTACAGCAATAATAAATATCCTTATTCACTTTTAAACTTACCCAATTTTTCCAAAGCTAACTTTAACTCCCAACTTAAATTCAACTTTTAAAACTTGCCACAATCTAAGAACCGAAAAGAAATATATACCAACTAAACCACATTTGGGTTGCTGAAATAATTTACTTATCCCTGTGGCTTAAAACACCCAAAGCAGAAAATATCTACAATAGACTAAAACCTAAAATATAAAAAACAAACAAACAAAGCCATCACTTTTGAAAAAGAGACTCATTACTAAGTGAATTCTATTAAAATTGACATCAATTTCCCTTGGGGACACCCAACAACAGTATTCCCAATTTCCACCTACTATCCATGGGGAAAAAAAAGTCCAAAGTTCCTATTCAATTAAAAGAAAAGAAACACTGTTTCCATTCAATGTGGTAAGGATACTGGTACTAAGGTACGCTTAGAACAAAAACAAACTTCAATAACAGAAACTATCTTATCTTAAAAGTTGTATACTAAAATGTGTATTTTAAACACTTTCAAAAGTATGTATTATTTAAATAAACACAATGTCTTTTAAATAAATACACTGCACTTTTACTGGAACACATCTGTTTCCAAAAGCTAGGCTTAATAGAGCCCTACAAAATTTTCACTTTGTATTTTCCTAAATCAGGTTGTTTTACTTCGGGCCTGCTACCTGTTTGGCACAATTTTCAAATTTAAATTTCAAGAATATTCAACAAAATAAAACAAAGACTGGCTACATCCCAATAGCAATGAGCATGTCAGCAACCACATCTTAGTTTCTTTCTTTTCTGTTCTTTTCTTTTTTTTTTTTTTGAGACAGGGTCTGGAGTGCAGTGGCATGATCATGGCTCACTGCAGCCTCAATCTCCTGGCCTCAAGCCAGCCTCCCACCTCAAGCCTCCAGAGTAGCTGGGATTACTGGCATGCATCACCACACCCAGCTAAGTTTAAAGTTTTTTGTACAGACAGGGTCTTGCTCTGTTGCCCAGGCTTGTCTCCAACTCCTGAGCTTAAGCAATCCACCCATGTTGGGCCTCCCAAAGTATAGGGATTACAGGTGTGAGCCACTGCACCTGACCCAGATTTTGGTTTTGAAATGCCATTCTCCAGTAAAAGGAACTAGGCCTCCTTGGAGAAAGGCCTGATTCTAATGCTGGAGCAAAGAATACCCAAGATGAGCCTGGAGCATCTTGTAGGGTCAGAAGGCAACCAAGTGCTCAAAAATCAAAAGATTGGAGGTATAGTAAAGGGAAATGTGAACCAATCTGAAAGAGTTCCCAAAGGCCAAAGCAGGAACAATTTGAGCAACAAAATATACAATAAATATGCATGAATCCACATTAATACAAACAAATGACAAAATAAATAAATGAGAGAGAAGAAACAAATCCAAGATTGAGAAACTGTAACAGATTGTTAGACAGTAAGGAAATATGATGACTAAATGCAGTCTGGTATGCTGAACTAGATCCTGGAACAGATAAACGACATTAGTGGAAAAACTGGTAAAATCCAAATAAAATCTGGAGTTTAGTTAAAGCTATGTGCCAATGTTAGTTTCTTAGTTTTGAAAAATGTACAATGGCAATGGTAAATGATGTTAAGATGATAATATTAGGGAAAAACTGGGCTGCGGGGTATGGTAGAATCCTGTACAAACTTTGCAGCTTAACCCAATCTAAAATTATTCCAAAATGAAGCTTATTAAACAACAACAACAACAAATGAGTCTTGGCTTCTCCCTAATAAAAACAGAGGCATGGCCAGGCGCGGTGGCTCACGCTAATCCCAGCACTTTGGGAGGCTGAGGCGGGCAGATCACCTGAGTTCAGGAGTTTGAGACCAGCCTAGTCAACATGGCGAAACCCCATCTGTACTAAAAATACAAAAATTAGCTGGGTGTGGTGGTGCATGCCTGTAATCTCAGCGACTCGGGAAGCTGAGGCAGAAGAATTGCTTGAACCCAGGAGGCAGAGGTTGCAGTCAGCCAAGATTGCACCACTGCAATCCAGCCTGGCGACAGAGCAAGACTCCACCTCAAAAAAAAAAAAAAAAAAAAAAAAATAGAGGCATATAACTTAACAATGAAGTTGTTAATTTCCACCAACATTTTATTTTCCCCTACCATGCTCTGTGCTTTACCTTAGCACTTATCACTGGAATGAAGTTCTGGAGTTTTTGTAGTTCATTTTTGTTTGTTCTGTTATGCTTTCTACTGGATCTCTAGCATCTGAAAAAGTACCTAGCACTTAATAGGCATCCAATATACACTTGCTGAGCAAACATCTGTTAGATAAATGTCTCTATTACTATTTTATTTTTCCGTTTAAACTGTTAACGTAATTTTTATTTCCCCACCTTAGCAACAAGGTAATTCCTGAAGGATGGGTGCACAGGTAGGGATAAAAATGAGAAAGAGCATGCAAATGGCAAGTACATAAAACTTCGGCTATAGTCTATAAAGTTCTTTTCATCAGTTAAAGGGACACATTTAAAAAAAACTCTTCTTTCATATATTACATCAGATTTCAAATTCTCTGCCTGCTTTTCAAAGTTACCTATGAGTAACACAAGAACACAAAAAACAAAATTACCAATTTTTTGCATGATTATTTACTTTTCTAAACATAATAGATACTAAAGTGGGCCACATTTACATGTTTTCGATTAAAATAAAATATGGTGATGGGAAGTGAAAATGGTGCACTCGCTTTGGAAAACAGTTTGGCTCTTTCTTGTAAAGTTAAACATACAATTAGCATGTGACCCAGAAATCCCACCAAGTATTTAACTGAGAAATAAAAACATGTTCACCCAACAATCTCTAAATGTTTACAGCAGCTTTATTCGGAATCACCAAAAACAGTAAACAAGGCAAATGTACAACTGGTAAATGGACAAAAATTATGTTACACTCATATAGTGGTCTTTTAATCAATGATTTATTAATTACTCCACAATAATAAGGATTGCACTATTGATACACACAATAAAATGGATGCATCTAAATACATTATATCAAGTGAAAGAAGCTCAACTCAAACAGTTTCATTTACATGACATTCTGGAAAGGCAAAACTATAGGATAAAGTGCAGACCATCGGTTGGTTGCCAGGGGCTGATGGTAAGAGAGTAGGGTTGACTCTAAAGGGGGCCATAAAAAATTTTTCAGGGGGGCAGACGTGTTCTGTACTTTGATTGTGATGCTGTTTACACAAACCTATGTTCTGTCAAAACTCAGAAGTGTCCACAAAAAAAGTAAATTTTGCTGTATGGAATTTTAAAAATAAGTAAATATGGAGCTGAAAGACAACTAGGAGGAGGTTAAGAAGACATACACAGTAAGTCTTCTGAATCTGCAGATTCAAACAATTGCAGATTGAAAATATTCTGCAAATTTTTAAAAAATAAAAATACAACAATAAACAATACAAACAAAACTATATAACAACTATTTACATAGCATTACAAGGCATCAGATATTGTAAGTAATCCAAAGAGGATTAAAAGTAGACAAGAGGGCTCCTTTCTCTTGGTTCCTTTCCCCTCTCCCCGACCCGTAAGGAAAAAAAAATAGGAGGACTGCATAGGTCACATGTAAATACTATGCCATTTTATATCAGGGACTGGAACATCTGCAAATTTTGGCATCCATTGGGGTTCCAGAACCAATCCCCTGCAAATACAGAGGGACAACTGCAATGTATAAATGGAAGCTCTTATTCCAAGAACAATCATCAATCTGTGATTGTCCTCTCTTCAAGTCACTTAAGTAAAAAAGGTAGAATTCTGAAAAGAAAAAAATACAATCCTTTAACAGATTACTTCAGGTGTTCATTTGGGACCTATCATTGTCCCAAACCACTTTATCAATTTCAGCTCTAACAATCCAGGAAGTTACACAAACAAGGGAAGTTTGTTATCATAGGGGTAAAAGAAACTTGACAGAAAAGCTAGACTGCCTTTGTCATTAATAGTAAGTAAGTCTAGGACACTGATTTGATGTCAAATTTCCCTAAAGATCCAACGCTCTTGTTAACTGTGGACAAGCCCAGTACTTATTAAGATGTAAGATCATATATATATATATATATATATATATATATATATACACATAGTTTTCTAATTGTCATTTGGAAGGTAAAAAGATTACAAATGAGTGAATGGTCTGTATTTACTGACTTACATAACCATATCTACTAGAAGCTATTTCATGAAATAGTATTAATAAATAAAAATGTAATAATGAAGAAAAAGAGTAAAAATATAACTATTCCTAGAAAACAAATATGGCCTTAGATCTCAGATAATGATAATGCTTTAATGGGCAATATATCTATAAATTTGCATAGGAGCAACGACTAGAAAGGTCAAAAGCCTGACTTCTAGTTACTCAGCTTGATAAAAGTGGCAACTGAAGAAAGATGAGGTTCATAAATTTGGAAAGCAGAGCTTTATTTCTCATAAAGGGCTGCAACCTGCAAGCATGCTCAGTTGAGCCTCATGCTTCTCCACAGGACCCATGTTCAAAAAATGGTGGTGTTACCATGATCCGAGGGTGGAGTTTTCAGCTCTCTGATGTGAAAAGGTGAAGTAGAAAACATGAAAACCCTTACTGCACATTCTCCATAGATTTGCCAGAACCACTCTTATCAGGAGGGAATGCTGGTGAGTTGTTTTGTGGAAACCACAAAAGGGAGGGGCAGCTGTCAGGCTTTTGGTTGGTATCATCATCTGTGGAGTTTTTTGAAAGGGCTGGTTTCTATTTAGCCCTTAGAGAAGAAAACTTAATGGCAGTTAGTGAGGGAAGGGGCATAAGCAGGCATATTTGACCTCCCCATTCCAGTCGTGGCCAAGAATTCAGTTTTCAAGGTTTCTCTAGGGTCCCCTTGGCCAAAAGGAGACCCATTCAGTCAACTGAGGGGCTCAGAATTTTAGTTTATTTCTCAACAGTTACTCAATTTCTCTGAAGCTTAATTTTCTCAATAGTTTCTTGCACTAAGCAATATGTATTTATAGAGTGTTTCACATGAAAAGGAAATGTACTAGATTTTGGAATACAAAAGTGCTAGACAGTGATCCATAGCCATAGCTAAGACAAGACACGTTACATCACTGTCATCATCATCATCACCTAGTAAGTTTAAACACAAAGGCATCCTCTCAGCACTATTAGAGAACTAGACATTTCCCTAAAGTGCAAAAGGATAAGAACTCATTAAAAGTTTTCCAGGGCCAATCATGTTAGTATGCTATTATGTTCCATTTAAAGGGTACTAAAATCCTCTAAAGGTGGATTTAAAGATATGTAGTATCTATCCTGATCCTCTACAAAATGAATAACATAATCTATATGGTACATATGTGCTACAGACAGAGGGATATGGTATATGGAGCAAGCGCTGGGGCAACATATGCCGTTATTTTTAAAGATAGTAGAACTTATCTAGCACTAGGTTAAAAAAAAAAAAAAAGATGGTAGAACTGAAGCACACATCAGACAGCCTTTCCTCAGAACCGCAGAATACATTAGTGATACGTTTTAGGTTAGAACTTTCTTATCTGAAGCTCAGACTGCTTGTTTCTCAACAGTTGAAAACAAGCTATTGTCAATTTGCTTTTTAAAATACCTATTTTGCTGTTGTTAAGCCAAAGCAATGCAGGTCCATGACTGAAAAAATAAAAGTTTCCACCTCTCACCAGTCTAGTTCAACTCCTGAGAGCAACCCATTTTCAACTCTTTGTATTAGGTCTAGTGGTTACCTTCATCTTTCTAAACAGCATATTTAGTAGTTTTTGTTTATCAACTGTAGAAATGACCTACTGATTCCAATTCTGAGAGATAGTTTAGTTCAGCCTATTCCGCATAAGTTCTTAATTGGCTAATGTTAATACTTCATACCTTTTTATTCCACCAAATATATTGATATGGTTTGGCTCTGTCCCCACCCATATCTCATCTTGAATTCCCACGTGTTGTGGGCAGGATTCAGTGGCAGGCAACTGAAACATAGGGGTAAGTCTTTCCCGTGCTATTCTCGTGATAGTAAGTCTCACAAGATCTGATGATTATATAAGGGGGAGTGTCTCTGCACAAGCTCTCTTGTCTGCCACCATATGAGACATGCCTTTCACCTTCCGCCATGATTGTGAGGCCTCCCCAGCCACGTAAAACTCTAAGTCCAATAAACCTGTTTCATTTGTAAATTCCCCAGTCTTGGGTATGTTTTTATCAGCAGCATGAAAATAGACTAATACAGTAAATTGGCACCAGCAGAGTGAGGTGCTGCTGAAAAGATAACTGAAAACGTGGAAGCAACTTTGGAACGGGGTAACAGGCAGAGTCTGGAATAGTCTGGAGGGCTCTGAAGAAGACAGGAAAAGGTAGGAAAGTCTGGAACTCCCGAGAGACTTGTTAAATGGCTTTGACCAAAATGCTGATAATGATATCGACAATGAAATCCAGGCTGAGGTGGTCTCAGATGGAGATGAGGAACTTGTTGGGAACTGGAGCAAAGGTGATTCTTGACAGTTTTAGCAAAGAGACTGGCGGCATTATGCCCCTGCCCTAGAGATCTGTGGAACTTTGAACTTGAGAGAGATGATTCAGGGCATCTAGTGGAGGAAGAAATTTCTAAGCAGCAAAGCATTCAATAGGTGACTTGGGTGCTGTTAAAAGCACTCACAGCATAAAAGTTTGGAAAATTTGCAGCCTGACAATGTGATAGAAAAGAAAATCCCATTTTTTGAGAAGAAATTCAAGCCGCCTGCAGAAATTTGCATAAGTAACGAGGGGCCAAATGTTCATCCCCAAGACAATGATGAAAATGTCTCCAGCGAATGTCAAGAGGCCTTCACAGCAGCCCTCCCATCACAGGTCCTGAGGCCTAGGAGGAAAAGGTGGTTTGGTGGGGCCCAGGGTCCCTCTGCTGTGTGCAGCCTAGGGAGTTGGTACCCTGCATCCCAGGCAGTCCAGCCCTGGCTAAAAGGGGCCAAGGTACAGCTTGGGTTTTCGCTTCAGAGGGAGGAAGCCCCAAGCTTTGGCAGCTTCCAAGTGGTGTTGACCCTGCAGGTGCTTGGAAGTCAAGAATTGAGGTTTGGGACCTCTGTCTAGATTTCAGAAAGTGTATAGAAATGCCTGAATGCCCAGGCAAAAGTTTGCTGCAGTGGCAGGGCCCTCATCAAGAACCTCTGCTAGAGCAGTGTGGAAGGGAAATAAGAGGTCGCAGATCCCATACAGCGTCCCCACTAGGGCACTGCCTAGTGGAGCTGTGAGAAGAGGGCTACTGTCCTCCAGATCCCAGAATGGTAGATCCACTGCCAACAGCTTGCACCATGCACCCGGAAAAGGCACCGACATTCAATGCCAGCCCACGAAAGCAGCAAGGAGGGGGACTATACCCTGCAAAGTCATAGGGGCGGAGCTGCCCAAGACCATGGGAACCCACCTCTTGCATTAGCGTGACCTGGATGTGAGACATGGAGTCAAAGGAGATCATTTTGGAGCTTTAATATTTGACTGCTCTGCTGGGGCCTGTAGCCCCTTTGTTTTGGCCAATTTCTCCCATTTGGAACGGGTTGTTTAGCTAATACCTGTGCCCCCATCGTATCTAGGAAGTAACTAACTTGCTTTTGATTTTACAGGCTCATAGGTGGAAGGGACTTGCCTTGTCTCGGATGAGACTGTGGACTGCAGACTTGAGTTAATGTTGAAATGAGTTAAGACTTTGGGGCACTGTTGGGAAGGCATGATTGGTTTGAAATGTGAGGACATGAGATTCGAGAGGGGCCGGGGGCAGAATGATATGGTGTGGCTGGCTCATCTTGAATTCCCAGGAGTTGTGGGAGGGACCCCGGTGGGAGGTAATTGGATCATGGGGGCAAGTCTTTCCTGTGCTGTTCTTGTGACAGTAAGTCTCACGAGATACGATGATTACATAAGGGGGGAATTTCCCTGCACTAGCTCTCTTATCTTGTCTGCCACCATATGATACATGTCTTTCACCTCCTGCCATGATTGTGAGGCCTCCCCAGCCATGTGGAACTGTAAGTCTAATAAACCTCTTTCTTTTGTAAATTGCCCAGTCTCAGGTATGTCTTTATCAGAAGCATGAAAACAAACTAATACAAATATATAGTATTTATTGACATAAATAACTTGCCTTTTATCTCCCTTTCTTCATTCTTCTAATTTTTGTCTTCTGTCCTTTTATTTTTTCATGGCAAGGCTGACAGAATGTTCTGTAATCATATTGAATTTTCTATGCATTTCCTATTATATATATCCAAAATTTCTCTTAGATAAGAAAAACTTGGAATGCTCATTAAAATGCAGATCCCTGAACCACCATTCTACATCTAGTGAAGTAAAATCTCAAGGAGAAACAAGTATCTGTATTTTTAGCAAACATCCCAAATAATCATTACACTCAGGTGTGTGAGAAGCATTGTCTATGTGTTTATTTTTGGTGAGGAGGATACTATAATTAAATTTCCTTTTTTGGTTCAGCTTCTATTTTTCTTTGTGCTTCTAATTATCTTTCTTACATTGTCATAATCACATCTATAAATTATTCTAATGCCTCACGGGTATCATCAAATTATGGAATCTTCTCCTTACCCAAACAGCTCCCTCTACAATATGAACTGGATGCTTTCTGGGCATCCTAAGACTGCTTCTTTGCTCTCCAACGTAGATCTATCCTTTTCTGGATCCCATGCATTCAAGTTTTTTGGTTTACTTGTCTTGCAGAAGCATATCCCTAATAAGTGTTCTGTAAGAAGGAATGCATGTGAGGCCAATTTCTCAAGTTGTTAAATGTCTAAAATGTCTTTACTTAGTTCTCACTCCAGATTGACAGCTGGCTAGGTAGAGAATTCTAGGAGGAAAATTCTTTTCCCTCAGAATTTCAAAGGCATTACTCCAGTCTTCGGGCATTCAGTGTTGCAGGCCTACTATTTAACCACTCCCAAGCCCTGCACCCAGCAAGACATGTAGGATTCTCTCAAGAGTTGTATAATAATGTCACTGGGGGGTCAGAACACTTGGGTCCTTCAATTCTTAGATTTTTTTCTATTATCCCTTTTACAATTTCTTCTCCATTTTGTTTGTTCTTCCTTCTGAAACCCATATGAGTCAAATGTTGGACTTTCTGGATTCAATCTCTATGTCACTTCTTCTTGCCTCCTTTTTCTATCTCTGATGTTTTGTTTTACTTTCTGATAAGATTTCTTTCCCTTATCTTCTAATTCATCTATATTCATTTTTCAGGACTGCTGTAACAAACTACCACAAACTTCGTGGCTTAAAACAGAACACCATTCAACCCACTACACCTTCTACTGAGTTACCTGTTTTAACAAGTTATTTGTTAAAGAGGTCTTGGTCTTGATTGCCATTTCTTCACAGACCACTCTTCCTTTCCTTTATAACAGATGTAACAGAGAACACCCATTTGACCTTTTAAAATTCAAGTTTCTTGTTTTTCCCATTTAATTTTTAAGTTTTCCTTGAATTCATTCAGTAAATATTTATTGAACATACGCACTGTACTAAGCATGGTTCTAGATACTAGATACAAATTCCAATTCCCTGCCCTTATGGAAATCATATTCTAGTTGGGGAGCAGAAGCATTGATTATATATTTATTCTATCACATATCATAAGCACTATGAAGATAAAGGAAAACCAATTAGGGAAAATGAAGAATGAATAATTACCAGTGGCAAATCCCTATGGCTCTGAAACAACCTCAATTCTCGCCTCCTCAGAAGAAAGAATTCAACTGAGGGACAGAAGCAGAAGGAGAGGCCAAGGCAAGTTTTGGAGATGGAATGAGTTTATTATAACAAAAGGCTTTAGAGCAGGAACAAAGGGAAGGAAGGTACACTTGGAAGAGAGCAAAATGGGCAACCTGAACAGACGAATGCACGGTTTGACATTTCGACGTGGGGTTTTATACGTTGGCATACTTCCTGGATCTTGTGTCCCATCTCCCCTGATTCTTTCCTTGGAGCAGGCTGTCTGTACACACAGTAGCCTCCTAGCACTTGGGAGGGGGACCAAGTGCAACGTGTTTACCAGAGTTGTACGCATGTTCACTTGAGATGTTCTTCCCTTACCAGTCAAAAGTCCCTAGGAGGTCATATACCAAACTGCCATTTTGCCTCTTAATGCAAATGCTTGAGCCCACTCACTCAGTTCCTGAGATCACAAGCTTCAGATGCTTCTGTTTATTTGGAGACTACCTTTCCCTGGTGCAGGCTGCAACCAATTAATATTTTAAAGAAACAGTTAACAACTGCCTGACCATCACCTGATGGTTGCCTGTCATTCCTGGTGTGTGTTGGGGGAGGGGAGTCCTTTTCTGCCCTGTTCATGCCTGACTAGCTACCTACTGTAACAGAAGGAGTAATATTTGATATTGAATGGTCAGGGAAGATCTCTGGTGGGCAACAGTTCAGCACAGATCTGAATGAAGTGAGGGAAGAGATCAAGCAGACCTCTAGGGAGGAGCACCGAAGGCATAAAAAGCACAGGTGTGCAGAGGAAAGAATATACATGGCATGTCTGAGAAACAGCAAGGAGGCCAGGATGGCAGGAGGACATTGATCAAAAGGAAAAGTGGGAAGCAATGAATTCAGAGAGAAGCCCAGTATTAGATCCAGTAGGACCTTGCATACTATGATACATACTTCAAAAAAATTTTGAGTGAAATGGAAAGCCACTGGCATTTTCAGCAGAGCTTGGACATGATCTGACTTACATTTCAAAATCTCAAGCTTTGGTGGCTCCTTCTTATCTGTTGTTTTAGGGTTATCCTTTCTTACCCTCACTTACTATTACTTTAATAGGATATTTATTATAGGGGAAAAGAGATAAATGATTGTAGTCACTGAATCATTTTTGCCTTGGTATTTTCACTGTTGCCAAAAATCAGATTGTGCCCTTAGGCATTAATTGCTAACCTCTATCAGGCCCATCAATCTACAAGATATTGCCAAACAGTGGTCAAAATTTTCCCTTCAACTGGTTTGAGATTAAATTTTATTCTAGCATTTCCTAAGTTAACTATGTGATTCTTTCTCTCACAAGATCAAGTTGTATCAGGATGAAAGTTTATTACTTACACTAGAGCAAGTGAAAAAATTGAATGGAATGTGAAAACCATACCTAATTTTATGTATCTATACCAGACAGCTAAATGCACGCCATATACCAACATATGATGACACACTATTACAAAACCACTTATAGAGATTCTTACTGGAAGTTTCAGCAATGACTGAAGCTAGCTTTGTTTTATTTCCTGATAAAAAGATTAAGAAATGTAAAGAAGCCTAAAAACTTCAATAAAAATGCTTCCTCTGTTCCATATAGATCACACAATTCCTATTTCACAGCATTCATATAGAAAACGTTTAAGGTTTTAAGGACTGAAAAATCAAATAAAATACTTTTTCTATATTCACACAAAACCCATTGTGTTCTATTATATCAGTTGAAGTTCTATGACATAGGCCAACTTTAAAAAGTTACAGAAACTCATATTTAAGACTCAAACATATTTTGTGGATTATTCACGGGAAGTTCTCTTTTAAGTCCAAAGATATAGCACTTTCAATGGCAGATTCCACCTACTACCCAGATGACGTAAAGAAACCTTACAGTAATTTCAACACAAGCACATGCTTACTGTAAGTGACAAAGCAAATTAATTTTAAAGAACGGCTTGGTTCATTTCCAGACTAAATAAAAGCAACTTGAATTATCCACAGCACTGTTTCTCTAAGTAAACCAGTTGCCTGTCCCATAATAACAAAATTCCAAATTATGGAAAGCATAGCTTTTCCCTATCCTTGGAGAAAAGTTTGAAATCTAAAATAAAATTTCAAGTTATTAACAAAACAAAACAAGAACACCCAAGATATCAAAGGAATATATGCAGTGTTAGGTCTTTGGCTCAATATAAGTGAATCTAACTTCATTATGATTTCACAGTTAATTCAAAAGACCGCAAGTACCCATTAAAACTTTAAGATCTGGCCGGGCGCGGTGGCTCAAGCCTGTAATCCCAGCACTTTGGGAGGCCGAGACAGGCGGATCACAAGGTCAGGAGATCGAGACCACCCTGGCAAATACGGTGAAACCCCGTCTCTACTAAAGAATACAAAAAACTAGCCGGGCGACGAGGCAGGCGCCTGTAGTCCCAGCTACTTGGGAGGCGGAGGCAGGAGAATGGCGTAAACCCGGGAGGGGGAGCTTGCAGTGAGCTGAGATCCGGCCACTGCACTCCAGCCTGGGCGACAGAGCCAGACTCCGTCTCAAAAAAAAAAAAAAAACTTTAAGATCTAGGAAGCCGGGCACAGTGGTGCATGCCTGTAGTCCCAGCTACCCAGGAGGCAGAGGTGAGAGTATCGTTTGAGCTGGGGAGGTCAAGGCTGCAGTGAGTCGTGATTGCCCAACAAACCAAACAAAAATAAATAAAATGAATAAACAGCAGCAACAAAAACCCCTCTGAAACCTATAATTTAATAGGAACACTTTCAAAATAATCAATTCTATCCATATCCCTTATTTTCTCCCTTCACAGAATGTAACAATAAGGATTTTAGTCTAATGCCTTAAAGTCAAAAGGGAAAAATAACATTTATTAAATACCTATCATATGTGAGACACTGATAATTATACACATAGTCTCATTTAACTGCCACAGCAATTCTATAAAATTACTAGTGCTTTCCCCATTTTATTTATGGAGAAACTGAGCTACCGGATGTCATCTGAGGTAAGGGATGCCATCTGGTGGTTAATTCAGTCGGGTGACTTGTCCAAGATGGTAGTCAGGACTACAACTTAAATGGTTTGACTATTAGTCTAGAACTGTTACAGCACAGTTGCTTCTGGAAGTTGCAGAAATCATAACCCTGGTGTCACTAAGATGTTAACAAATGTTCTGAGAAATAAGTACTCTGTGGTTCAGGTTTCGGAGAAGTTACATCCGAATTTTCCAGAACTTCAGTAGGCAAATTTGTCTTCAAAAAAGCAATAAAATGGGACGTGTTCTAATTTATTAAACCATGAAACCCTCTGTTTTAAAGAAAACCTAATAATATACCATGGGATGCTTGTGTTCAACTAAGCAGTTCGGAAAATGATCATCTGGTCCAATCTCCTCATTCCGTGGTTTAAAACAATGAGATGCAGGGAGGTGAAGTGACAGCAAGATACTAACAGGGTCAGGGTTGGCACGAGGAGGCCTGATGATTCCCACCAGCATACTCTTTCCCCTAATCATCCTGTCTCACTGTTTCTACAGAGCTTAACACCAGTTTTTTTAAAGCATTACATCAATCACTTATTCTGATTTTACTGAATGACAGTAAAGAGAAACCATTTACAGACATGAAGCTCGAAAATATTCTACCTCCCAATGCACTAGTATTTCAGAGACTTGGAATATATTTGGAAAGGTGGAAAATGATTCCATTTTAGTAACAATGAATAGCAATTTTAGGCCAAGTAGTACTACACTCATATTTGTCTTTGAAGTGAGACATTAGTCCACCCTAGTACTGCATACAGACATACTGAGTAAAAAATATCCAATCTGTGACCATCTTTATAAAGGGTAATTTGTTCATTGTTTTCCCCTTACCCCATTCGCCCTAGAGTGGCTTCCTTTCACTTTGCCCTACCCCTTCTAGCAGGTAGTAAACAGTCCTGGCCAGTGATGCCATCTGGCGGTTAGTTCAGAAACTATTTAACCAACACACCTTCCAATCAGGATCTCACCATCTGGACCCTCTCCAAAACCACACTCCCCTTTCTTCCAAGTTCTGCCCATTTACCTTAGTAAAATCAGCTTTTCTTCTTTCCTGCGCTGTTTATCCAGTTGAATGAAAAACGTATTTTATTTGTGGCACTCTAGTTACAGAAAAATCATGAGTCCTAAGTACATTTGAAGCTAAAGAAACAAACCAACAAGAAGAGGCCAACATAATCCCGAAAATGCCCCCATTCGACATCCTGTCCTAATAGAGACAGTTAGAATCTCCATTATTCATCCATTGCCTTCAGGGAATACCAGTGCTGAGAAGAACCTTGAGGATTATCACTTCAAGGTCAAATGCTTCATTTTACGGCTGAAGAAACTGGCTCTGTGAGAAAGAATTGAAGTAACCACCCACCCAACAGCACACAGTGAGTTAATGGCAGCGCCAAGATTATGGCCTAGGGCTCCCCATTCCAAATCCAGTACTGGGTCAACTACTATGCGCGCCAGGCTTCTCAAGCCTGTTTTTGCTCAACCAGTGTATTTACTTTTTCCATAATTAATTATAGTAATATTGTGAATCTCTGTACTATGCCTAACAGTGTCTAGCACACTTCATATTTATTATTTGGGTATCTGTTAATTACTGTACTTATTGCAAATCTAGAATACTTGCAGTAGACAGGCTTTTTTTTTTTTTTTTTAATCTGCTTAAAAAGCGAACTGCCACTTTATAACATTGTTTCTATGACTATTCCCATTAATCATCACATGGTAACCTTTTGGAACACAATCCATTCAGAAATTTGAGACTTCCTGTTCACCTGATTAGTCTTAACCAAAGACAGAAGAAAATATGTGGCACTGGGTGAAAACTGCAACCAATTTTGAAGAAAACAGAAATTCTAGTACTAGTTGCATTATAATCACACGACTTTAGGCAAACTTGTCTTCTCTCCCACAAAATAATCCTCGACCCTAAACTCATGTAGGATAACTGCAAATCCTTCATAAATTACAAATATCTATAACGATTATAATTATTAATAGTCATTTATATTTTAGGTCCTGTGACTAATCACTTTACATATACAATGACATGTAATTCTTGCAGCCCTGTTTTACAGATGGCAAAAACAAGGCTTAGCAACTTAAACCTGTTCGGGGTCACAGAGTTAAGACGTGAAGAACTCAAGGGCCTGCTTAGAACTGAAAGCCTCCAGAGCCAGTGCTCCGAAAAGGGGAGCAATAATGCAAGGCCCACTCTGATACTACCACTCCAAGGCTCTGCAGTCAGTGGGGCGTGAAGGCAAGCGACCAAGATCGCTATTTTCAGTTACATTTAACGTACACAGTGAAACAATGGGGTACACGGAAGACCTGGGTCCTTTCTCTGAGCTGGGCAACTCAGGGACACCCCCCCAAGTCGCTTAGCCCTCTGGGCTGTTCAACTTGGGGAGGAAAAGGGGCTGCCCCGGGGCCAACGAGGCTTTGGATGGTGGATCATATTCAGGGTGTAAACCTGTGCGTACCGAGTCAAGCTTCTGGGAAAGAACCTTCATCAGAGTCCCTCCAAAAAAGAAGACACGCTGTATTAGGCATCTGCAAAGTTCCGCCCGCCTCTCCGACGTCAGGGAGCTCCCGAAGTAGGAGCTTTCTTACGCCACTAGGAAGGCTGGCGTGTGGGCGGGCTCTGCCTTCCCTTCCTCACTAATTGTGTGAACCGAGAACCGCGGCCTGGCTAGCTAATGGCTGCGGGCCGCCGCGGGGTGGCCGCTCGCACTCTGCCCACCCCTCGGGGAGGGCGGCTGGCAGGGCACAGGGCGCTGTGTACCCCCGGCCGGCAGCCCTGGGCCTTTGCGCTCGCTTTGAGGTCTTGATCCGCCGTCTCCTCGCTGGCAATTCTCGTGACTCGGTGCGCGCTCCGGCGAGAAGGAAGGTTGCCTGGACCGCGCGGCTACCGCCGAAGGCCCCAAAAAGAGAGACAGGGGAGACCGCGCGGGGTGCCGCAAGTGTCCCCTATTCCATCCCCCACCCAGGTTTCTCCGGTGTGCCGCTCAGCGAACCTCCACGAGCTACTTACTGAAGAAGAGGCGATAATTCTGCGAGCAGGGCTGGCCGCGCTCCTCGGTGTGGTACAGGGCCATAGCACGGCGCGGCCCGGTCCCAGCACTGGTCCCCAACCGCAGGCGCGCAGCGGCGGGGGCACCCGTGCGCAGCAGCCGCAGCAGCGCGCTCATGGCGTCAATGACGGTCCGGCTGTGCGCGCGGAGCTACTGGGGTGCCCGACCCGGCCGCGCGCCGGTGCCCCCTACCGTCCGGAGTCATCCCTCCCGCCCCGGCGCTTGGGCTGCGATCCTGGTGCCTGCCAGTGGAATCTGGGCCACCAGCCAGTTGCGCGCACTGTGCCCTCAGCGAGACCGCAGCTCAAAGACGAGTAAGACAAGACCCACCACCCCTGAAGCGCTCACTGCCACTTGTTAATTTATACATTTATTCATGCCTTCATTTATCCCATCAAGATTTAGTATCATGATTTTTTATGACAGTGATGTAATATTGAGTGATTACTCTGTGCCAGGAACTACTCTAGACCTCGTCCAATATAGGAGATGAGCGCACATGCACACAAAGACATCACTATAAGACAAAATGATCAGGCCACCACATGAAAACGTGACGTTGACACCGACTTATAGAGCAAAAAAACCCTAAGTAGCTTACTCAGTGAGACCGTTTCCTAACCCATAGAGATGATTTATCCTCTCCTTTTGTTGTTGTTGTTTTTGGTTTTGTTTTTGAGACAGTCTCACACTGTTGCCTGGGCTGGAATGCAATGGCGCAATCTCGACTCACTACAACCTCCGTCTCCTGGGTTCAAGCGATTCTCCTGCCTCACCCTCCCGAGTAACTGGGATTACAGGCATGTGTCACCACGCCTGGCTAATTTTTGTATTTTTAGTAGAGATGGGGTTTCTCCATGTTGGTCAGGCTGGTCTCGAACTCCTGACCTCTGGTGATCCTCCTGCCTTGGCCTACCAAAGTGCTGGGATTACAGGCGTGAACCACCGCGCCCGGCTGGGAGAATGGATATTGTAGAACACTAGTACTCTGTCACAAGTGTCATTTTATTTTTTTCTAGTCCATCTTCTTTGGGACTATCATCATCTAGACCACTTTCCTACTGGGCAACCAGTTCTTTCAGCATCTCCAATTATCGTGTGATCATTAAAATTGAGAAACTGGTCTACCCAGGTTCCAGAAAGGATCCCTAAGAGATGTTGTGACTAGCTACTTAGAGACTCTCTACTAAGATTATAGATACTAAAATGTTTTTGTCAACAGTGGTAGCTTTGTAATGTGTCAACATGAATAGGCACAACTATAAGGCAAATGCTCCCATAAAAAGGAGAGAAAATCTCTTTTGTGCATATATCACAGAGTTGTATAATTTTATTGTTTATGTTGAAAAAAAGCTTAATTTTTCTATTAACTTTTGAAGATTAGATATTTAAATAAGACAAATTCCTATGGAGGCAGGGTTGTGGGCTAATTTCTAATAATCTATGGATACTTAAAAGTATCCAGGCTGGGCATAGTGGCTCATGCTTGTAATCCTAGCACTTTGGGAGGCCAAGGTGGGAGGATCACTTGAGCCCAGGAATTTGAGACCAGCAGCCTGGGCAACATGGTAAAACCCATCTCCACAAAAAATACAAAAATTGGCCAGGCGGGTGGCACACGCCTGTAGTTCCAGCTACTTGGGAGGCTGAGATGAGAGGATGGTTTGAGTCTGAGAGGCGCAGGTTGCAGTGAAGCCAAAATCACGCCATGGCACTCCAGCTTTGGCAACAGAGCCACGCCCTGTTTAAAAATAAATAAATAAATAAAAAGTTTTCTATTGAGATAATCCAGCATAAAGTTCTGAGGTCCCTCTTGCAAATAGCTTTTCTTAACTCTAGGAACATATTTTATTAGTAACTGATGACAAGTTATATGCATCCTGATTTGAAGAAACCAACAAAGATACTAAACATTTCTGAATATAAATGTTTACTTAAAATGAAATCTTGACACTAACTTGTTATTTTGTAAATTACACTGTAAAATGTTACCAAGTTATCACGCATTCAGGAAAGGAAACACTGACTTTTGTTAAGTAGGTTTACATTTATTTTTAATCACTTAAATTTCCATCTTTCATTCTCTATTGAAATATTTGAGAATCAAAATTAAAAATGCATAATATAAAGATAGGAAATAATACGTATCAGGTTAGCTTTTAAAACTTTTAAAAGATACTCTGAGGGTAATGTTTATTACATAATATTTAATTATGTACTTATTCAAATTTAGACATTTGGAGTCTAACACACTGGATTTCCATTATTGACAACTCCTGTTGTCATCATGTAGCAAGTACAAGTCTTACTCCCAGGAGTTTACAAGTTGGAGAGTAAAGACAAATACACAGAAAATCATGAAATAACATTTCCAGAGTTTATGAAATATCAAACCACCAGAGATTCATCAACACAGAATTGAAACTGGTGGCTCAGGAAAACTATAACTAATGTGTAGGAAAGACCAAAATATAAAATATGAGTTATGGTATCAGGTATTGACAGTATCTCGGGTACCAAGTGGCAAGGACCCAGACAGTAGTTCTGGCAATAGAAATAGAAAGGAATGTTGAATTTGGAAGAAATGACCAAATTTGATACCTCGCTGGAAGTTGTAAAATGAGGATGGAAGAGTTAAAAAAATTATACATAATAAATAACCAAGAGATATGTGGTGTTATTTTCAGATATATGTTAATAAAAATGAGAGAGAAATTTTGACACTAAGATGATAAACGTAGCTTGGGACATGTTGAGTTTGAAACAATGCAGAGTTCCTTCTGGAGATGAAACTATCTTCACCACTGGAATTCTCTGACTAGCAGACTCTGAGATTGAATTTCATATGCATGTACAGTGTTTATTAGGTTGCACACTTGGAATCGGTATGTGAAGATGAAGGTAAGAAAGCAAGATAGAGCTGAGAGAGAAGTCGAGCTGTGGTGCGAGCCCAACAGCCTCAGCCAACTTCATAGAATACTCTGGAGTTTAAAAGGCTAGTTACAGTTGTCCAATGGAAAGCACAAATTGATGGGCCTTTACAGCCTCAATGATTGGATGGGTATAAGCTGCCCTCGGAAAGGACATGATTTGGACAAGGCAGCTATGGCCATCCCTGAAGAAGCTGACAGATAAATGCTATTTGCTACCTGTACTCCCAACAGTTCAGCAAAAATTCATTAAGTCATGGCACATCACAGTGACTACCACAACTGTGAAACTGCAGTAAAGGTAATAGTTGGAACTAGAGAAAAATTACATAATTAGTGAATTCCAGTTCTGTTTCTGCTTTTAGCATTGGTAAGCATAACACAAAATCTACCATGGTTATGGTTATTGTTTTTTGCAATGCTAGATTATCCTAATAGAAAATAAAATAATTTTGAAATTGTGGAGTACTCATTTATGTGTTTACTTTTATAAAAGCAGTAAATGTCCCTAAAATGAATTATTATTATTACCTACATGATAAATAAGCAAATTAAGAAATTTGCTAATTGCTCATCTTTGCTCGCAATAGCTAGCTTGTGGGGGGAAAGAAATAGAGCAGTATGCAATAAAAGTAATGAGAATTTTAAAACAATTTTGAATATTTTCTAATTAATCAGTTCAGAGACACACAAACTGATATTTCACTAGCCTTTGGAAGACTTTAACCACAAGGGAGACTTTAAAAATAATTTTCACGTTACCAAACATTTAAAATGTTTGTCAAATTACAAGATTTCAAAAATATTTCAGAATGTTACAGAGTATTACCTAAAGTTCATGTTCATCTGATATTCATCAACCCCATTTTTTTTCTAATAAATCATGTCACAGTTCTATGCCATTTCTCATTTAAATACTGGCAATTATCTACTGATACAATTATTTTCACCATACAACAAAACTACAAGAGCTTGACTAACTTTAGGCCTTAAAATGTATATAGGGTTGTGTATGTGTGTGTGTGTGTTTATTGCTGTAGTTAATTTTTCTCAGTAAAACAATGATGCTTCGAGATGAGAAAACATGTCATAGACTGAAAGAAAATGTTTGCAAAATATGTGTCTGATAAGGGACTGTTATCAAAATATACAAAGAACTGTTAAAACTCAAGAAAAAGAAAACTACCCAATTTAAAAAATGGGCAAAAAGTCATCAACAGTGGACTGTACAAAGAAAATGTAGTACAGCTACACTATGGAATACTATGCAGCCATAAAAAAGAAGGAAATCGTGTCCTTTGCAGCAACACAGATGGAAGTCATTATCCTAAATGAATTAATGCAGGAACAACAACAACAAAAAACAAATACTGCATGTTCTCGTAAGTGAGAGCTAAACATTGAGTACACATGGGACACAAAGAAGGGAATAACAGACATCAGTGCTTCTTTGAGAGTGGAGAGTGGGCGGGAGGGTGAGGCCCATAAACTACCTATCAGGCACGATTTCCTGGGTGATTAAATAATCTGTACACAAATCCCCATCACACACACACACACACAGTTCTAATTAGTGACTGCCAAAATTTGGTGCAACCAGGATGTCCTTCAGTAGGTGAATGGATAAACTATGGTACATTCAGACAATGAAATATTATTCAGCACTAAAAAGAAGTGAGCTATTAAGCCATGAAAAGACATGAATAAACCTTAAATTTATATTACTAAGTGAAGAAAACCAGTCTAAAAGGCTACATACTGTATGATTCCAGCTGTATGACATTCCAGAAAAGGTTTAAGTGTGGAGACTGGAGAAGCATCGGTGGTTTCCAGGGGTTAGAGAAGAGTGAGGGATGGATAGATGGAACCCAGGGAATTTTTAGGGCAGTGAAACTGCTCCGTATGATATTCTACGTGTGGATATATGTTATTATATGTTTGTCCAAATCCACAGAATGCAGACCACCAAGAATGAAACCTAATGTAAACTAAGGAATTTGAGTAATAATGAGTTGTCAGTGTAGGTTTGATTGTAATAAATGTAGTGCTGTGGTGGAGGATGTTGATAGTAGGGGATGGTGAGGAGGTGTGGAGGGTAGGGAGAATAAAGGAAATATCTGTACCTTCTGTGAAATTTTTTTGTGAACCTAAAACTGCTCTAAAAAGTAAAGCCTATTTAAAAACAACAATAAGAAAAACAAACTATTATAGGAAATGGCTTGCATTCAGAAACTGTGAACCAATATGTAGTATTGATAATTTGATATAGAAAAGCTTTCTATTTCTTTTCTCTCACATTAACTGTATTTTCCATAAATGTATTTTCTTTTCATCTAATGAAAATCATTGTTCTATTTTAACTTCCTATCTGGCTGTCAGAGTGGCATTAGTACCTTTACATGACCCATTTATAACAGGCACCTGTTCTTAACCTGAATTGCCATTGCTCGAGCATCAGTACACACTGCCTCTTCTGCAGTCATCTGAAAAATCATTAATCATTTTATGTTAAATGGAACATAAACATGAGGGCCTTCTATGGATGGTTTTACTCTTTCAGAGATTCTAACATACAGTTCTTTATTATTATTGAGAAAATTTTGTATAATTTTATTTTTAAGCAAATGCCCTTTCTAATTTTCATTTTGTAGACTTTTACCTGTCTCTTTGACCATTCCCACCTCTCCTAACTTAATGAACAAAGCTTAAAATCTCAAAGGCCCTTTTATGAAAAGTTTCTGAACACCTAATTTGAAATATCAAAATTCTTTTTTCAACATAGGCAACTATTAAATTGCAACTAATTTTAGCTCCCAATTTCAAGGCCGCTTAATATAAATAGGCTGAGTTTCTGAATGAGGCAGTGGTTCACTAGTAATCATTTTCTTATGTTTCTTAGATCTCATATATTTCTGACAGATCCATACCTGTATGATAATTTAGCAGGATGTCTTTGGTGAAAGCTCTTTAAAAGACTGCTCAAGTCAAATATTGGAACATAGTTCTAGGTACCTTAAATGAAGAAAATAGATATTTGATATAGTGAAAAAGAGATTTATAATGGGCCTGATGCCTCTAACCGCCTGAAAGAGAGCAAAAGATAGGTCTCTGAAACTCAGTTTTGGTGGTTCAGACTTAAAAATGCCTAACAGGCCGGGCGCGGTGGCTCAAGCCTGTAATCCCAGCACTTTGGGAGGCCGAGACGGGCGGATCACGAGGTCAGGAGATCGAGACCATCCTGGCTAACACGGTGAAACCCCGTCTCTACTAAAATATACAAAAAATTAGCCGGGCGAGATGGCGGGCGCCTGTAGTCCCAGCTACTCGGGAGGCTGAGGCGAGAGAATGGCGTAAACCCGGGAGGCGGAGCTTGCAGTGAGCTGAGATCCGGCCACTGCACTCCAGCCTGGGCGACAGAGCGAGACTCCGTCTCAAAAAAAAAAAAAAAAAAAAAAAAAAAAAATGCCTAACAGCAAACAGTGAATTTTGTTTTATTTTTGGAAGTGATATTGTTTCAAGTTGTTTTCCTGACTTTCCACTATTAGAAGAGCCCCTGAGAACAAATACATTTGTTTTAAAGCAATTCTTAATTAGCTGCTTAGAGGAAGATGCTGTGAGCTGCCAACTCTATAATTCTTTCAAAAGTCAGAACAAGCCAGGACCTAGGATGAGGCCAGGAACAAGGCTAGAGAAAGCAAATTGGAGAGCTGATATGTTCTTGTAGGTCTGTTCCTAAACCCAGAAGCCTTAAAAACCAAGACTCAGATGACTAAATATCTTATTCTACCATTTCGCTCACCAAAAAGTGACAAGAGGACAAATATCAAGATGATTCTTTGAAGAGTTTGTGTCCATCTGGAGGGAGGGAACAAAAAACCTTGTCACAGCATTTTATTTTGATTTGAAGCCAGCTTGTCTGGTGAAGCTGAATGATAGGTATTTGGGGAGTGAGACTTTGAGAAAAGAACAGAAAAGCTTACAATGGATTCTAGGGAAGTTTTACTGTATATGGCAAAATGTAGCTCTTTTCTAACACTCCCTTTGAAGTCTACAGAGCCTTCAATATTACTCATTAGTGCTTTTGGAGTTAATCTTGCGTTTTCAGGAAGATGTAGTATACTGAGACTGGCCTCCATGTGGTTCAGATACATGAGGGTTACATGCACATTTAAACAATCACCCATATACTGTATGGGCAAATACAGAATTTGCATTTAATTTTAAGAAATAAGCATAAATCTTCAGAGAAATTTAAGATTCAAGGAGTGTCATTGGGTCAGAGGTTCTCAAGGGGGCAGTACTGCCCCCAAAAAGGCATTTTTGGAAATTGTCAGGGTGTTTCTGATGTCACAATGATTGAGGAGCATTATTTCTATTTAGTATACAGGGACCAGGCATGCAGCACACCCTGTAATACTCAAAAGACAGCTCTACACAAGAAAGAGTTGTGTGTGCACATTGCTCTCAGATGTCACATCAGAAATTTGTGTAGGTGAAAGAAGCCTGTTTTTTAAAATTATGTATCTTAGCCTAAAAACTGTCATTTTGCAAATAAACACCAAGTTGTTTTTTGCATTGTTTTCATATGTGCATGCTATTTGAGTCACTAATACTACACACTATCAATCTGCATTTATATCTGTCAGTTCCTGGTGGTTGTACATCGAGATGCAAACATAAGATTGCTTTATATGTCTTTATATGTCTATTATTCTCCATCATATCTTCTTATATTTTTTGTAACAGTACTATTTCAGTTTTTAATCATATCAATAGAGTTATGTGATTATTTAATGTCTGAATCATTTACTAGATTCTAATCACCAGAAGGGCGATAAGTTTCCCATTTTTTTAAATCATTCTATATCAGTCACTACCATTCCCCCTGACATGGTACATACTTAATGAAGATTAGTCAAATGAAGGGTTGAGTAAAAGAGGGAGGGAAAACAAGAATCTTCTTTCTAAAAACATATTTTTTTTTTTTTTTGAGACGGAGTCTCGCTGTTTTTTTTTTTTTTTTTTTTTTTTAGATGAAGTCTCGCTCTGTCGCCCAGGCTGGATGGAGTGCAGTGGCACGACCTAGGCTCACTACAAGCTCCGCCTCCCGGCTTCATGCCATTCTCCTGCCTCAGCCTCCAGAGTAGCTGGGACTACAGGCGCCCGCCACAACGCCCAGCTATTTTTTTTTTTTTTTTTTTTTAGTAGAAACAGGGTTTCACCGTGTTAACCAGGATGGTCTCGATCTCCTGACTTCGTGATCCGCCCGCCTCGGCCTCCCGAAATGCTAGGATTACAGGCGTGAGCCACCGCGCCCTGCCCTAAAACCATAATTTTCAAACAAAAAAGACTTCTCAGCCAGGTGCAGTGGCTCACGCCTGTAATCCTAGCACTTTGGGATTACCTCTCTTGGTGGTGTGTGCCTGTAGTCCCAGCTACCTAGGAGGCTGAGGTGACAGAATCACTTGACATCAGCAGGCAGAGATTGCAGTGAGCTAAGATCGTACCATTGCATGCCAGCCTGGGTGACAGAGTGAGACCCTGTCTCAAAAAAAGAAAAGAAAAGGAAAAGGAAAACAAAAACGTCTCAGCTGCTGAGCTCCTAGCCCTTCTCATCACAAGCATCATCAACCAAAATTATGAACCATTCTACATTATTTTGGGGGGGCCTGAAATTCATTTTTGGTGTGGGTATGCATTCTAATATAAATAAAACCTTTTCATAATTTCTTGCAATGAATTACATAAGATTTATTTTAAGGAATTGCTTTTGGAACCCGAGGTTCTTTTGAATCCAATTTGAGATCTATTATTCCATGTGATTAGAATATGTATAAAAGAGAAAAAAATAGAAGTTCTACAGTTAAACCATTTAAAAACAAAATTAATTCCCACTGCTGAAGGCCTAAAGGGGAAATCTAGAAAATGGGCAGAGAAAATGGGTTGTATCACTAGATTTTGTTCAGACCTATTATTACCAATTTAGCAGCTCAGCCCTCGAATTGGAGTAGAGTATTACCATGATATTATATTTATAATATTACAAGGGATTTATAAGGTATCATTTGGAGCTGAAATTTCTCATAATTATTTTAGCCTAGAAGTAGTAATACTACTTAAGTAAAATATTCTGGGTTTTTTTCATGCCATTTAACAATGTCTAGTTAAATCACATGTGATTATTCTATGACAGATTGATTTTATGTCTAATTTAATCAATATCTAGAAAGACTAAAAGCTTAAGACCAAATATATTCTTCATGTCATTTGGACTTAGTTAAAATCAACTTAATTGTATTCTTTCCTATTTCCAAGGAATATATGGGCCTCAGGACATGAGCTTATTTTCACATAGAAAAAGTCAATCAGAAAAGAAAATTCTACATGCCACCCAGTCCTTTCTTTTTAGACAAGGGGGAATAAAATTAATTTCTCATTTTTCAACCAATTAAGTTTCTATTCTCTAAGTCAGTCTGTTTCTTGGCCCATTTGTTTCATTGAAATTTGGATCAAAATTTATTTTAAAATAAGGAGGAAAAACGTATTTAGATAAGAAGTAAAGGATAGTGCCCGCTTGGGCAGCACATATACTAAAACCAGAAAGAAGTAAAGGATAGATCTCTTATCTTCTCTTTAATCATGACAGTCTTAAAGGAGAATCCAACGCACCAACATAGTTGCTTTTTGTTTTGTTTCGTTTGCATCATCCTGTATTATTCTCCTATTTAGCTGTGCTTAACCATTTCTGCCAAGGTATTCCAAAGGGCAAAGGAGAAAGACTGTATGCCGCTTCTGTTTGCTAGGTGTTTGCAATTTTGAGGCAGAGTTTAGGGGGTCAGTGAGCCTGGATTTTATTTGAAAGATTACATTTTTATTTTCATTAACTTCTAACTAAAAAGTAGCATTTATGAATGTAGGCAACAAACCCTGTGTGCCTATGATTTGTGCCTCCAACAGAAATGGCATATAATTGTTATATCACTTTCCAGATGTTGCAGATGACTATCATTTACACCCATCACTACTTCAAAATTATGGTAGTTATATCTGCTGCTAGATCTAGTCATTTAGGTCCTCAGTGAAGAAGCATGTTATTAGATCACAAAATTATTTTCTAAAATATTTTTGTAAATATAATTCAATATCATGAGTTTCTTCTTTATATATTTAATGGATTTACAAATGATATTTTGAGAAGGGTTTCATAGGCCTAATAAGGCTGCCCATGGGATGCATGAAACAAAAGCCATCAAGAACCATAAAGCAGTTATTTTCAACCTTAATAGACCTAACTTTCTCCTCTTTAAAAAATTGAGGTGAAATTCATATCACATACAATCAACTATTTTAGAGTGTACTATGTAGTGGCATTTAGCATAGTCACAATATTGTACAACTGCCACTTCCTTCTAGTTTCAAAACATTTTCATCATCACAGAAGAATACCTCATATCCTCTAAGTAATCACTTCCTGTTCCCCCCTGCCACCCACTGACATCCATTAATCAGCTTTCTATCTCTATGGATTTGCCTATTTTGGCTATGTCACAGGAGAGGAATCATATGATATGTGGCTTTTTGTATCTGGTGTCTTTCACTTAGCATAATGCTTTTGGTGTCCATCCACATTCTAGAATATATCAAACCTTCATTCCTTTTTATGGCTGAATAGTATTTCATTGTGTATCATTGTACATTACAATTTGTTTATCGTACTCAACAATAAAAAGGCAACCTACAGAACAGGAGAAAATTTTTGCAATCTAGTCATCTGACAAATGGTTAATATCCAGAATCTACAAAGAACTTAAATTTACAGGAAAAAGCAAACAACCCCATCAAAAAGTGGGCAAAGGATATGAACAGACACTTCTCAAAATAAGACACTTATGCGGCCCACAAACATATGAGAACAGACACTTCTCAAAAGAAGACATTTATGCAGTCAAAAAACATTTTAAAAAGCTCATCATCAGTGGTCATTAGAGAAATGCCAGTCAAAACCACAGCGAGATGCCATCTCATGCCAGTTAGAATGGCAATCATTAAAAAGTCAAGAAACAACAGATGCTGGAGAGGATATGGAGAAATAGGAATGCTTTTGCACTATTGGTGGGATTGTAAATTAGTTCAACCATTGTGGAAGACAGTGTGGTGGTTTCTCAAGGATGTAGAACCAGAAATACCACTTGACCCAGCAATCCCATTACTGGGTATACACACAAAGGATATAAATCATTCTACTATAAAGACACATGCACACGTATGTTTATTGCAGCACTGTTCACAATAGCAAAGACTTCGAACTAACCCAAATGCCCATCAATGATAGACTGGATAAAGAAAATGTGGCACATATACACCATGGAATACCATGCAGCCATAAAAAAGGATGAGTTCATGTCCTTTGAAGGGACATGGATGAAGCTGGAAACCATCATGCTCAGCAAACTAACACAGGAACAGAAAACTAAAAACCACATGTTCTCACTCATAAGTGGGAGTTGAACAATGAGAACACATGGACACAGGGAGGGGAACATCACACACTGGGGCCTGTCAGGGATGGGGGGGCTAGGGGAGAGATAGCATTAGCAGAAATACCTAATATAGATGATGGGTTGATGCGTGCACCAAACCACCATGGCATGTGTATACCTATGTAACAAATCTGCACATTCTGCATGTATATCCCAGAACTGAAAAAGTAAAAAAATATATATCATATATAAATTTTTAAATGAACAATGGATTTAAATAGACATTTCTCCAAAAAAATATATAAATGGTCAACAAACACATAAACAGATATTAACTTCATTGGTCATTAAGGAAATACAAATCAAAAGAAAATACCAAAACAAAACAGCAACAACAACTAATGAGATACCACTACACGGTCACTAGGATGGCTACAATAATTAAAAACAAATAAAATATAGGCATGGAGAAACAGAAACTCTTGTGCATTGCTGGTGGGGATATAAATGCTGCAGCTGCTCTGGACAATGGTTTGGTGGTTCCTGAAAAAGCTAAACATAGAATTGTCATATGACCCAGCAATTCCTCTTCCAGGTATAGACTACAGAGAAATGAAAACACATAACATATATCCACACAGAAACTTGTATATATCAATAGTTAGAGCAGCATTATTCCTAATACCCAAAAGAAGGAAACAACCTAAGTGTCTATCAACAAATGAATGGATAAATAAAACTTCCATTTTAATAGAAAATATTTTGTAACTTTTTTTAATTCTTCCAAAATGAAACTGATAGATAATAAAACCTATTACACTCAAAATCTTCAAAAAAATCAACATAATCCCTATTAAAGAAGGTATAAAAAATTTGTAATAAAACTGTATGTATGAAATAAAACTATATGTTCAATATGCAAATGTGCAGGCACCAGTCATATGAGGGCAGTTAAAATACTACAGGGAGGAGATCTTATTTTGTGGACATCTCATGATGTAAATGGCATACTCACTGCTAAAGGAGACTTGTGGCTGCCAGACAACCGTTTGCTTAAATATCAGGCTGTATTAATTGAAGGTCCAGTGCTGCGACTGCACACTTGTGCAACTCTTAACCCAGTCACATTTCTTCCAGACAATGAAGAAAAGATAGAACGTAACTGTCAACAGGTGATTGCTCAAACCTACACCACGCGAAGGGACCTTCTAGAAGTTCCCTTGACTGATCCCGACCTCAACTTGTATACTGATGGAGTTCCTTTGTAGAAAAAGGACTTCGAAAGGTGGGGTATGCAGTGGTCAGTGATAATGGAATACTTGAAAGTAATCCCCTCACTCCAGGAACTAGCGCTTAGCTGGCAGAACTAATAGCCCTCACTTGGGCACTAAAATTGGGAGAAGAAAAAAGGGTAAATATATATACAGACTCTAAGTATGCTTACCTAGTCCTCTATGCCCACGCAGCAATATGGAGAGAAAGGAAATTCCTAACTTCCGAGGGAACACTATCAAACATCAGGAAACCATTAGGAGAATATTATTGGTTGTACAGAAACCTAAAGAGGTGGCAGTCTTACACTGCCAGGATCATCAGAAAGGAAAGGAAAGAAAAATAGAAGGGAACCGCCAAGCGGATATTGAAGCCAAAAGAGCTGCAAGGCAGGACCCTCCATTAGAAATGTTTACAGAAGGACCCCTAATATGGGATAATCCCCTCCAGGAAACCAAGCCCCAGTACTCAGCAGGAGAAATCGAATGGGGAACCTCACGAGTACATAGCTTCCTCCCTTCAGGATGGCTAGCCACTGAAGAAGGAAAAATACTTTTGCCTGCAGCTAACCAATGGAAATTACTTAAAACCCTTCACCAAACCTTTCACTTAGGCATTGATAGCACGCATCAGATGGCCAAATTATTATTTACTGGACCAGGCCTTCTCAAAACTATCAAGAAGATAGTCAGGGCCTGTGAAGTATGCCAAATAAATAATTCTCTGCACTTCAGGCCGTACATTTCAATCCCTGTATCTTTAACCTCCTTGTTAAGTTTGTCTCTTCCAGAATTGAAACTGTAAAACTACAAATGGTTCTTCAAATGGAGCCCCAGATGCAGTCCATGACTAAAATCTACCACGGACCCCTAGACCGTCCTGCTAGACCATGCTCCAATGTTGATGACATCAAAGGCACCGCTCTGGAGGAAATCTCAACTGCTTGACCCCTACTATGCCCCAATTCAGTGGGAAGCAGTTAGAGCAGTTGTCGGCCAACTTCCCCAACAGCTCTTGGGTTTTCCTGTTGAGAAGGGAGACTGAGACACAGGACTAGCTGAATTTCTAGGCTGACTAAGAATCCCTAAGCCTAGCTGGGAAGGTGAGTGCATCCACCTTTAAACACGGGGCTTGCAACTTAGCTCACACTCGACCAATCAGGTAGTAAAGAGAGCTCACTAAAATGCTAATTAGGCAAAAACAGGAGATAGAGAAATAGTCAATCATTATTGCCTGAGAGCACAGTGGGAGGAACAATGATCGGGATATAAACCCAGGCATTCGAGCCGGCAAGGGCTACCCTCTTTGGGTCCCCTCCCTTTGTATGGGAGCTCTGTTTTCACGCTATTAAATCTTGCAACTGAAAAAAAAAAAAAAAAAAAAAAAACCTTTAGATGGTCTGTAGGTCTTCTAGCAAAAGTGATGTCTTCCATTATAACTATTTTCTGATAGCCCTGTGTGAACAATCTCTTTTTTTTTATCAGCTTAACACATTCTTTAAGAATCACCACCACCTTGACCACCCCTCCCCTCAAAAACATTTAGAATGAAAGCAAGAGGGAGGAGGGAGAGGACAAAAAAAAAGAAAGAAAGAAGGAAAGAAAATCAAAAGAAAAACAGTCCAGTTGGATGGATCCTAGTGAGTAATGAAGGAAAGTAGCAGACAAATAATGTGGAGATTTATGGGGCTTATTTAAGCATGTTGGAAGATATCCTATATGTTATGGTAATCCAGTAAGGGGTTTTAAGCAGGTAGAGCCATGATTCAGCCAGGGATCCCTCCCTGGTTGGAGTGTGGCCAATCAATTGAAAGGGTGCAAGTGTGGAATCCAGGGGTCTGTTTAGGAGGCCATTAGAATAATCCAAACAGGACACAAGAAGGATATTGGGGGTGGCAGAAGATGTGATAGAAACAGACTGCTCTTCTGCAGTCATAGAGTCATTGGGAAAGATACAGAAGCTAAGGTTCCCAGGGTGGAACAGAAAGAATAAATTCAGCACAGAGGAAGTTAGAAGACTCTAATACAAAGAAGGACAAAGAGGACTGGGCATGGAGATGAGGAAAGGAATTAAGAAGAACTGTGAAGGCCGGGCGCGGTGGCTCAAGCCTGTAATCCCAGCACTTTGGGAGGCCGAGACAGGCGGATCACGAGGTCAGGAGATCGAGACCATCCTGGCTAACACGGTGAAACCCCGTCTCTACTAAAAAATACAAAAAACTAGCCGGG
Organism: Trachypithecus francoisi; assembly: GCF_009764315.1. Classification (NCBI taxonomy): domain Eukaryota; kingdom Metazoa; phylum Chordata; class Mammalia; order Primates; family Cercopithecidae; genus Trachypithecus; species Trachypithecus francoisi. The sequence continues at coordinate 101,942,766 of NW_022681454.1, forward strand.
CGAGGTGGCGGGCGCCTGTAGTCCCAGCTACTTGGGAGGCTGAGGCAGGAGAATGGCGTAAACCCGGGAGGCGGAGCTTGCAGTGAGCTGAGATCCGGCCACTGTACTCCAACCCGGGCGACAGAGCGAGACTCTGTCTCAAAAAAAAAAAAAAAAAAAAAAAAAAAAGAAGAACTGTGAAGCTGAGAAAGAATGAGTTAAAGGGAAAAATGGAAATAAAGTTAGAAAGATGAGAGGAACTGTAATTTGGAGGCCTTAAAACAGTAGTGGTTTATACCTTTGAGCACCAATTATGAAAAAACTGAAATGTTTGGGTACTTTTTTTTTAATAAAGTTTTATATTTTTAAAACTTTTTATTAGATAAACCAATATTTGTCTCTCGTTTAAACAGGTTATTTCCCTCTTCTTGAAGAATTTCACTTTTGTTGTAAAATATCGAAATTATATAACTCATCTGCTCAATGATATCTGGTGAGATGCAGCAGACTTTGTAGATGAGAAAGACACTTCTGAAACCAGTCTGTTGTGTCTCTATTGACTTAGTTTCTAAGCTACTTAATTATAAAATAAAATTTTTTCCTGGAGACACATAATATTGTGTTCTCTATGATAAGAGATTTTCCTGTTGCACATGAGATAAACAGCAATACTTCTAACACAAAGAAGTGTGCCTTAATTAACATACTTTGAATTAAAGGCCTTTCATGGAGGTAACCATATTGGAGTTTAAATTTTATGAAAAAAATGACTTCCCTTAGCCCCATTCCTGGTCTTAGGTTAGAAACTGCCCAAGGAGAGGTCTCCTGGAGCATGGAATCTGCACTTGTCTGTATGTTTTATTCATGCTATAGAAGTTAGCTTCCTTTATCTGGGAGGTTTCTGGCTGTTGCTTTAGCCAGCCCTAACCAGCTGTGAGGTAAATGCCATGAATAGATTCTCCTTATCTGCCAGAGAAGCCAGCAGCTCAGTTAGCAATAGCTGTGGTCTTGCACTGTCTAGGACAGTTTGGCTCCATCTGAAGGGGGCACAGGAGAGTGGGTAACTGAAATTAGATGGAGGCCTTGCTCACAAAGTGAAGTCACTCAACGATCTCCAGTAGCTGTCACTACCTTTCAGTTTTAGAAGAAAGGGGTGGGTATCCAATGGTCTTCAGTGATCCTTTTAGGACAGTATGAAATCAGCTAGAATGTTAATCCAATGCATAACCCTAGTATATACACTTATAAAAGCTCTGACCTAATTCTAGTATGTATACTTATAAAATATATCTACCTTGTTATGCCATATACAATGTATGTAGAATATTATTTATTGTGCATTATTTTATTTTTACATTTTTTCTTTAGTTTTTAATCTAAACTTTACTCCAAGTGTAAATAATATCAAAATTACCTAACCAGTCTGCTCAGACTCTTTTTGGCTGGCTTTGATGTCACAGTGTCATCTACAAACAGATAGATGAGACTTCCCTAGAGAAAACAAGCTACAGTCATGCACTGCTTAACAATGGGGATATGTTCTGAGAAATGCATCAGTAGACGGTTTTGTCATTGTGTGAATGTACTCACACAAACATAGATGGCATAGCATACTACACACTTAGGCTATATGGTATAGCCTATTGTTCCTAGGCTACAAAGCTTTATAGCATGTTATTACTGTACTGAATACTGTAGGCAAATGTAACACAATGGTAAGTATTTGTGTATCTAAACACATCTAAATATACAAAAAGTTACAATAAAAATAACATATTATCTTATGAGATCACCATTGTATATGCGTTCTGTCACTGACACAAAAATCCTTATATGGTGCATGACTATACTAGCATATGCCTTTAACTGATTAATCTCTTGGAACTAATTTTTCAGTTATCAGCACGTTCTTTGTTAGAGGCACTTTGCTGTTTCTTATTTTTTGTTTTAGTGACTAAGAAATAAGTTATTTTTTTAAGTAAAAGTTCAAATAACTTTAAAATAACTTCCCATTCACTATCTCCAAGATTTAAAAAATATGTATTTGTATATGTATGAGTAAAAAATAATATGAAAAAAACTTAATATAAACAAAAAGGATATAGAGGTGACTAAACTAAGATGCTTTTCTTGTAACTTCTGGAAAACTATAGCTAGTCCTTAGCTGTAATTACAATTATTTTATCTAATTCCTCGCTTTTAAAATTACTACTATTAACTGATCACTAGTAATATTTAAATTTCTCCATCCTAGACATGAAGCTTAACTCTTTCCTCAGACGCTAGATAAGAGAGCTTATGACAAAACTTTCAATCCCATTTTTAAACAGATAATTAAATGAGCATTTATCTCTTCATTTGCAGCAATCATACATTTATATCAATTACTTTGCCTTTGCTTAAAACATTTTAGGTAGTATTTTCTTGGAAATGTCTTCCAGACTAGGTTATCAGCCACTTTAAAAATGTCAGTCTTATCATCTCATAATGCTATTTCATTTTAGGCCCAAAAATGTTAATACCCAATGTAATCATATATCTTTTCCCTGCTCATATCTCTAAATGACTTTTAGCTTTTTTCAAAAACCAAATTGTTTAGAAGACAAAAATTTGTCATCATTGAGCATATTCCAAAAAGAATGCCTTAGGCTCTGGAAAAAAAGACAAGTACCCATAGATGTTTGCCCTTTCAAACGTTCAAAATATCTTCAATTCTCTCATCTCATTTATTCTTCAAGACCTTTCTTAGGTATTATTAGTCTCATACGGGGAAGAAACTGAGGCCTGAAGTTATTCATTCATTCATTCATTCATTTGATGAATACTTATGTAATGCCTGCTGGGGGCCAACACTGGCAGATCAGATACGTCCAAAGTTACATAGCTAGCAACTGGTAAAACAAGACCAGAACGCAGGTCCAATTTTTTGCTCTACCATACTGCCTATAGCAGATTATATATTCCAAAAGGTAAAAGCAGTCACCAATATTTCTTATTCCACATGCTCTAGAAGTTTGCCACTCCTCTCTCAAGAGGTAGGCCCGGTGTGGTGGCTCACACCAGTAATCCCAGCACTTTAGGAGGCTGAGGCAGGCAGATCACCTGAAGTCAGGAGTTTGAGACAAGCTTGGCCAACATGTTGAAACCCCATCTCCACTAAAAATGCAAAATTTAGCCAGTTATGGTGGCACATGCCTGTGGTCCCAGCTACTCAGGAGGCCAAGGCAGGAGAATCACTTGAACCCAGGAGGCGAAGGTTGCAGTGAGCTGAGATTGTACCCTTGAACTCCAACCTGAGTAACAGAGTAAAAAAAAAAAAAAGGAGGTGAAGCTTAAATTCTTCTCTTTTTTAACCTTAATAGGCTGTGACTTGCTTGTAATTAAGAGAATGCAGTGATAGAGTGATGCAATATAACTTCTGAGGTCTGCCTTATGAACTAGAATCCCTGCTTTTAAAACCTTAAAGCCTTGCTCTCAAAGTAGGTAGTTTTTGTGCCCTGAGGCTGCCATGCTGCGAAGAAGTCCAGACTAACCCATGGGGAGATATCACATGAGAGCAAGATACACAGCCAGTCCCCATCTATGTCAATGTCTCCTCTGTTCCAAACCCCACCTTCATCTGATGGCAACTGCATGAAAAACCCTGAGCCTGAACTTTCTAGGTGGATCTGTTCTGAGTTCCTAATCTACAGCAACAGTTAACAGAACACTATCACTAAGAAAATTCCAAAATATTTGTGATAACTGTGCATGTGGTAGAGTGTATTAATTACCCTAATTTTTTATTCCTCCCTGTATTTCTGCCCTTTCCAATGTGTCTTTGCAGTTCCTCATAGTATTCTTGATAGCCCTTTGACTATTGACATCTATTGACTGATTCAAAATTGTTGGTAATCATCACTGAGTACATTATCTAACACCTACATGACTAATTCATAACCCATTATTGCAAAGCAATCCAATATTAGTTTCTACCACCTTAAGCACAAGTGTTACACAGCACACTAACAAACTGTTCTTGTTGACACATGATTTGGACAAGTCAGTGAAACCTTGGGATTTTTCCTAGTTTTCTGAGATACCTTTGGTCAAAATGCTCTTTGTTGGCCTAAAGCCCCTTTTATCATGGAAACAAATGAAATTAGCAAATGATACCTTTTAACTATTGTACTTAAGTAAATCACACTAAGATCCCTGAACATCTACCTCAGAGGGTAAATTACACATGTTGCAATAAAATGGACAATGTAATGTAAGATCTATCTTTCCATGTACATATACTTAAAAAAAATAAAAGAAACTTACCTTTTTTTTTACTTAAAAGTTGCAGGGGAAATTCCCAAGTGATAAACTTCTATCCTTTCAATCATCAAAATAACAAGTAAACAAAAGGCCCCCAAGCTATCAGACCCCACTCTCACCCCGACTCCCCTCTTTAAAAAGCAGATGTGATAAATAGCAAGCAGTTTTTAAATATCACCATCTCCTGAGAAAACATTTGTCACTCTGGCTAGTTCTCTGTAAGAGGTAATTGGAGAGAGGATAATGTGGTAGTCAGGCCTCCAGTGACTCAGGACTCAACTTTCTGCCCTTCCTCCTTCACTATGACTTAGACAGGATTTTCCTGTGAGCACCCATCTCAGGAGAGTCATAGATTCAGCTCTGCTTATTTAGAACCCGGAAACAGTTTTCTGTCCTTCCCTCCTGAGTATTAGAATGACCTCAGCCTGATCAGGGAAAGGTTCTCCAGTTGAAAAAAGCTTGTGGAGATTTTTAGGGAAATTGATATGGTAGACATTAATTAGTGTGATTGCCTGGCTCTCAGTGATTCCCCAGTCATCAGTCTCTGATGCTCCTTATCTTTGAAAGGGGTTGCTAATTCTTTTATCCCCATTTCCATTCTAGCATATGGTCCAATGGGAACTGTATGCTCTTGTCTCCAGGGCGGGGGAAGGCTGAATATGAGCTCATAACCCAAGCTAGGTACTATGGTCTGAGTATTTGTGTCTTCCCACAATTCCTATATTGAAATCCTAACTCCCAAGGTGATAGTATTAGGAGTTAAGGCCTTTTGAGAGGTGATTAGGCCATGAGGGCAGAGTCTTCATGAATGGGATTAATGCCCTTATAAAATAGAGCCAAGTGAGCTTGTTTGTTCCTTTTACCATGTGAGGACACAGTCAGAAGATACCAGCTGTGAGCAGGAAGCAAGCCCTCACCAGACACCGAATATGCTGGTACCTTGATCTTGGACTTCCCAGACTCCAGAACTGTGAGAAACACAATTCTACTGTTCATAAGCCACCCAGTTTATAGTACTTTGTTATAGCAGTCCAAATGGACTAAGATACTAGGCCAATCAGAGTCCTTCCTGGGATTGTTAAAACTGGAGCAGTAAGTAATAAAGATGTGAGTCTAGAAGTACCAGCAGCCATTCCCTGCCCTCTACAACATGAGAAACCTGTGCAACAAAGAAAAGCAGAAACAGCAAGAGGCACAGAGCACGTCCTAACAGCATTCAAGTCCTTGGTTCCAGTTATTGAAATTTCTGGAACTATCCTAAGCCCTGCCATTCCAAGAGGGAGTTGCTTAATCTTGCATTGACTCTGGGGCCTTCACCAGCACCCTTCCAAGACACTCTTTTTATTGCACAATTTTGGTTGGATTTCTTTCACTCACAACAAAGAATTCTAACTTCTTACGAAATGAATAGCCATCTTGGATTCAAACAAGCAGTGTGAGAGTCCAGAGTCATCAGAGCCCCAGCCTTTGTCCCTGCCACACTTAGTGCCAGAAATTGCTCCCCATTTTGCAGTGAAAGCTATCATGAATCCTAAGGCTCCTGTCTATAATGAGCTCCTTATTTCAGAAGAGGAGAATGATTGTTTACCGTTTTTTTCCCCCTTGTAGCACTGAAATCATTCCTAATTTTCAGTTCTTTCATTGTTTTCTCTTTTAGTGACTTGAGCTTTTTTAGAGGAGTTCTCAGTATGGCATGTGTTCTTCCACAAGTTAACAATCATTACCAAAAACAAAACTAATGGATAAGCACTTTCTCCTCAGATACCTGAGCAATCTTTTGATTTTGTTTTTTTCTGTCAAGAGTATCTGTGGGAAGAAAATAGATAGAAAATATTCTCTTTCCAAAGCCTGAAACCTATCTGAGGAACCCACTAACCAAGGGTAAGAGAACTCTGCTTCTTGGGTTTTTTTTTTTTTTTTTGAGACAGAGTCCTGCTCTGTCGCCCAGGCTGGAGTGCAGTGGCGCAATCTCGGTTCACTGCAAACTCCACCTCCCGGGTTCACGCCATTCTCCTGCCTCAGCCTCCCGAGTAGCTGGGACTACAGGCGCCCGCCACCACGCCCCTCTAAGTTTTTGTATTTTCAGTAGAGACGGGGTTTCACCGTGGTCTCAATCGCCTGACCTCATGATCCACCCGCCTCGGCCTCCCAAAGTGCTGGGATTACAGGCGTGAGCCACCGCACCTGGCCCAGGGTTTTGACTTAGTTGGTAGCAGGGAGTAGATAGAGATAGGATAGTTTTATATCTTCATGAACTGTAGTTTCCCAAATATGAACTGGTGCCTTCCATTACAACCCTGCTGTTTGGTCTTGTAATCTGGAATCCACTAATGTAATCTCACTTGTCAATGTCTATAGAATTAACCTCATAGGTTAAGGTGACCTCTAAGGTTTAAAGGTGAGAAGAGAGAGGAGGGCACAAAAATATACCAATATTTATGAAAATTAGATCTGTTCATTCTGGCTACTTTGGGCTAATTCTCTTCAGGCGTGATTAAGTGATTCACTGCTAAAGAGCCTGATTTTCCCAAACCACGCCTCATAGAATCTTGTCTTACGTTTCACTGCAGAGGGCCCTCAACTCTCACGTTTGTTTTTTCCTTTTTCTGTTGACATGTAATTGAATCCTTTTCAGGCAACTTTCAGCATCTTCCCATATTATTAAAAACCACCTCCTTTGAATGCTGTAAGGTGTTCTATCCACAGAGATGGAGACATTTAGGCACCAGGTCCTCAGTGTTTCAATGGTACTGGACACAGAAGAGACTCAATAAAAATTTAGCAAGGAATGAATTTAATGTTTTGAGACCATAATGAATGCCAGAAAGAGACCCACAGAAAGGAAGTATGGCTACTTCAGGCATATTTTATTTTATTATTATTATTATTTTTTTTTTTTTGAGACATGGTCTCACTCTGTCGCCCAGGCTAGAGTACAGTGGCATGATCATGGCTCACTGCAGCTTCAACCTCCTGGGCTCAGGTGATCCTCCCACCTCAGCCTCCCAGGTAGCTGGGAATTTAGGCACGTGCCAACATGCCTGGCTAACTTTTTGTATGTTTTGTAGATATGGGATTTTGCCATGTTTCCCAGGCTGGTCTTAAACTCCTAGGCTCAAGACATTCTTTTGCCTCAGACTTGCAAAATGTTGGGATTACAGATGTGAGCCATTGCACTCAGCCAAGGCTTATTTTGAAGTGAGTGGGACTTAGTATTTTGGGGGCCACAGACCTATTTCAGAATCTGAGGAAAGGGACAGACATTTTCTCCCATAAAGTGCACAATATATACAAAGTTTGCTTATAATTTTAGGAGGTCCATTGGCCTAAGAATCTGTAGATTTTAGGTTGTAAATTTCATTTTTCTCCCTCCAACATTTATTTTAAGTTTATGGGTACATGTGCAGGATGTGCAGGTTAGTTACATAGGTAAACGTGTACCATGGTGGTTTGCTGCACAGATCATCCCATCACCTAGGTATTATGCCCAGTATTTACCAGCTGTTTCTTCCTGATGCTCTCCCTCCTCTCAACTCCACCCTCTGACAGACCCCAGTGTGTGTTGTTTCCTCCATGTGTCTATGTGTTCTCATCTTTCAGCTCCCACTTATAAGTGAGAACATGTGGTGTTTGGTTTTCTGTTCCTGTGTTAGTTTGCTGAGGATAATGACTTCCATTTCCATCCATGTCCCTACAAAGGACATGATCTTGTTCCTTTTCATGGCTGCGTAGTAATCCATGGTGTATATGTACCACATTTTCTTTATCTAGTCTATAATTGATGGGTTTTTAGGTTAATTCTATGTCTTTGCTATTGTGAATAGTGCTGCAGTGAACATACTTGTGCACGTGTCTTTTTAATAAAATGATTTATATTCCTTTGGGTATATACCCAGTAACGGGATTGCTGGGTCAAATGGCATTTCTGCCCCTAGGTCTTTGAGGAATTGCCATGCTGTCTTCCACAATGATTGAACTAATTTACATTCCCACTAACAGTGTAAATGTGTATCTTTTTCTCTGCAACTTTGCCAGCATCTGTTGTTTTTTGATTTTTTAATCATAGCCATTCTGACTGGTGTGAGATGGTATTTCATTGTGGTTTTGATTTGCATTTCTCTAATGATCAGTGATGTTGAGCTTCTTTTTTCATATGTTTGTTGGCAACATGTATGTCTTCTTTTGAGAAGTGTCTGTTCATGTCCTTTGCCTACTTTTTAATGAGTTGTTTTTTACTTGTAAATTTGTTTAAGTACCTTATAGATGCTGGATGTTAGACCTTTGTCAGATGGATAGATTGCAAAAATTTCCTCCCATTCCATATGTTGTCCATTTATTCTGATGATAGTTTATTATGCTGTGCAGAACTCTTTAGTTTAATTAGATCCCATTTGAAAATGTTTGCTTTTGTTGCAACTGCTTTTGGCATCTTTGTCATGAAATCATTGCCCATGCCTATGTCCTGAATGGTATGCCTAGGTTGTCTTCTAGGCTTATTTTTATAGTTTAGAGTTTTACATTTAAGTCCTTAATCCATCTTCAGTTGATTTCTGTATATGGTGTGAGGAAGGGGTCTGGTTTCAATTTTCTGCATATGACTAGCCAGTTCTCCCAGCCCATTTACTATATAAGGAATCTTTCCCCATTGCTTGTTTTGGTTAGGTTTGTTGATGATCAGATTGTTGTAGGTGTGCAGTCTTATTTATGGGCTCTCTATTCTGTTCCATTGTTCTATGTGTCTGTTCTTGTACCAGTACCATGCTGTTTTGGTTTTTATAGCCTTGTAGTACAGTTTGAAGTGGGGTAGTATGATGCCTCCAGCTTTGTTCTTTTTGCTTAGAATTGTCTTAGGTATTCAAGCTCTTTTTTGGTTCCATATGAATTTTAAAATAATTTTTTTCTAATTCTGTGAAAAATGTCAATGGTAGTTTAGTGGGAATAGCATTGAATCTATAAATTGCTTTGGGTGATATGGCCATTTTCACAATGTTGATTCTTCCTATCTATGAGCATGGACTGTTTTTCCATTTGTTTGTGTCATCTCTGATTTCTTTCAGGAGTCATTTGTAGTTCTCCTTGAAGAACTCCTTCACTTACTTTGTTATCTGTATTCCTAGGTATTATCTTCTTTGTGGCAATTGCGAATGGAAGTTCATTGATGATTTGGCTCTCTGCTTGACTGTTATTGGTATATAGGAATCCTAGGGACTTTTCATGTTTATTTTGTATCCTGAGACTTTGATGAAGTGGTTTATCAGCTTAAGAAGCTTTTGGCCTGAGATGATGGGATTTTCTAGATATGGGATCATGTCATCTGCAAAGAAAGATAATTTGACTCCCTCTCTTCATATTTAAATACCTTTATTTCTTTTTCCTGCATGATTGCCCTGGCAAGAACTTCCAATACTATGTTGAATAGGAGTGGTGAAAGAGGGCATCCTTGTCTTGTGTGAGTTTTCAAGGGCAATGCGTCCAGATTTTGCTCATTCGGTATGATATTGGCTGTGGGTTTGTCATATGTAGCTCTTATTTTGAGGTATGTTCCTTCAATATCTAGTGTATTAAGAGTTTTTAATATGAGGGGATGTTGAATTTTAGGTTACAAATTTCTATTGAAGCAGAATATTAATATAGAAAAATATTCGTAAGTATTTGGAAGTGACTTTTGGGGCTAATTTCTGTTCACACACCTCATCAATTCTCCCTAGCCTATTGTCATAATTTAAATGAATTAAGCATTCTTCAAAACAGTCAATTAAAAAAAAGGAAAAGGGCCCCATGTATTGAGTGGTCAGCAAAACAAAACAAAACAAAACAAGAAACATGGAAAAGAATATTAATTCTTCCTCCTACGAAGTTCCACTCTTTATCCCAAGTTAGAAGATTCTTACCATATCTGGCCAGGCACAGTGGCTCACATCTGTAATCCCAGCACTTTGGGAGGCTGAGGTGGGCGGATCATGAGGTCAGGAGTTCGAGACCAGGCTGGCCAATATGGTGAAACCCCATCTCTACTAAAGATACAAAAAATTAGCCAGGCATGGTGGCATGCGCCTGTAATCCCAGCTACTCGGGAGACTGAGGCAGGAGAATCGCTTGAACCCGGGAGGTGGAGGTTGTAGTGAGCTGAGATCAAGCCATTGCACTCCAGACTGGGCCACAGGGTGAGACTCCGTCTCAAAAATAAAAAATAAAATAAAATAAAATAAAACAAATAAAAAAAAAAAGAGAAGATTGTTACCATATCCATACCCTCAGGCTGGATATGACTGTCAAGATTGGTGACATTAACGACTCCCTTTTAACAAGATTTTACCATCTGAATCCAAACATTTGCATGATCTGTGACTCTATGACTCTTTTTTATTTGTTTTTTTAAAGGTAAGATAAAATATTTTGCAGAGGAAAATCCCTTATAAGCCTACAGGCATTGGTTTTACCCTTTCCTCATTTAAATTAAAATTCTATTACCCTAATCAGCATTAAAAAAAAAAACTTCTCTAGCATTATGCTTCAATACTTCTGTTTTCTGAGAACCAAGAAGGAAACACAAAATGATATGGAATAATAGGTGTATAAGTTATAAAGCTAAAGGTATAGTAATCTATCCTGACACTATAGTTTCACAAATTTAAAAAACAGAGTCACAAAGGTAAATGTAACCTTTCTAAGATCTCTATAACTTGTCCAAGATCTCCATAAGAGATTCTTTACTCTTTCTCCATTCAAAAATTATTCATTCACACTCTTCACCAAGTGTCATTGCAATTCCTCTCAATAGAGTATGTATATTTTCCCATCATATTGTTGTTGGACTTGGCCATGTGACATGCTTGCATGATTTGGTTTAGCCTCTTACACTTTTGTTATTCAACCTTGAGAAGAAGATATTTCATGTAGCTGCTGGACTGAAAAGTTGATGATAACTCATATCTACTCAAAAAGTAATGATAAGAACATGTGGAGCAGACCTAATCTGAACCTGGAGTTCGGAGTCCAGGCAAGCCCAGCCGAAAGCATTATCATGTCCAAGATCAGATGAGTAACAGGCAACATGCAGACCCAAAGAAGAAAAGAATTTGCTGTTTTAATCTCCTGAGATTTCAGGAGCTATTGCTATGCAATAGTAACACAGTGAAAAATCTGACTAATCGTGTCTCATAAAATTAACAATGATAAAATATTCTAACTCTTTTTTCAGATGGTTGGATTGACTGCAATTTGGTTTACTTGCATATAACAGAAAAACTCAAACAATAATGGCTAGTCAAAATTGAATTTTACCACTGTCTTAGAAAAAAGTCTAGGATTAGGCAATTCAGATATAGTTTAGTGATTCTGGGAGGAGATTACGCACTTTCCAGTGCATGGTTCTACCATCCCTAGGATATGGCCTTCCCTTAATGGCCCATTGCTAGTAGAGCTTCTGCCATCCTATCCAAGATTCAGTAAGAATAAAGGAGAAAGCAAGCAAGCAATGATGCACGCTCTTCCTTTTAAGGAGGCTTCTTGAACATTCCACAGAGTCCCCACTGAATTTTATTGGCCAGAACTTAGTCTAAATACTATACCAAGATTCAAAGAGGCTGTGAAATATGGTCTTTAGCTGGGTAGTAAAGCACTAAGCAAAAATTATGGGGTTCTTCTACCAAAAAAAAAAGGGGGAGAATATATACTTTGAAGCAACTGGCAGTTTCTACTGTAATGAACAAATAGTTGTTCTCCTATAGGAAGTAGACAATATCTGAAGTATCCAACTCAGATAGATGACAATAAAAAAATTAGTAAACTTTAGTGAAATAAATCATCAGAAAGGATGAGTGATAATCATGGATTTGATTATGCCATTTATTTGAAATTTGTTTTCTTGTCAATATGATGTTTTGTTATACATTATAAATGTTTACAATTCCATGCAGTAAATAGTACTGAGCACAACAATATGAAAAGCATTGTGTTTGGAACTCTTAGAGTCCAGATATGTATAAGACACAGTCCTAAACTTCATGAAATTTAGCAGAACTATTGAGTTTACCAAGTGTACTGGAAATTTTTCTTACAAGCTGGCAACTTTCTACCTCAAGCATCTGGTCTATTGACCTTTTAATTTTTTTCTGAATGCTTTGTCCAGTGTCTCTGAGGCTTATCCAGTTCACTAGTAGAAGAGATCCAAAACTTTCTGGGATTTGGTTGTTTTGGAGGAGGGGTATGGGGAGCATCCTGTGCACTATAGGATGTTTAGCAGCGACCCTGGCCTCTACCCACTAGATGTCAGTAGTACCCCCAGTTGTGACAAATGGAAATGTCCCTACACTTTGCTAAACTTCTCCCCATTGAGGGGGGAAAAATTGCTCCCAGTTGAGAACTTTAAGGGAATTCTACTAGTCAAGTTTTTATCATTTGAAAACCAAAATATAATTAGTAGCATTATTGTGGTTACTGAAGAAATTGAGTTTCTGAAAAGCCTTGACTTTATAATAATCAAAGGTTAAAAATTAATTGAAATGCATAAAAAGCAGTCATAATACAAAATATTGTGAATATAATGAGTTAAATTTTATTGATTTAAATAGAGAATACTGATGTATAGATACTTATCTATCTACTCTGAATGTAAGGCTACAGTGAAATAATGAGAGAAGGGAAACAAAGGAGATGAGCCCTACAATTTAGGCTTTCTGTCTAAAGACATATTCCACATGATGGTACTGGTTGGGGGACCCAAGTAAGCACAGCGGTCCCTTGGAGCTGAGAAAACTTCCTCATGATCAGGAACTGGGATCCTCATTCCTAAGATCAGGAACATGACAAGAATGTCTGCTCTCTCCATTTCTAGTCAACATTTACTGGAGTTACTAGCCAGTGCATTAAGCATGAAAAAGAAATAAAAGCCATAGAGATTGCAAAGAAAGAAATAAAAAATGCTGTTTGCAGACAAAATGATCATGTACATAGAAAAATCCTCAAATATATACAAAATATTACTTGCTAATGAGTGGCTTTAGTAAGGTCCCCAAATGAAAGCTAGCATACAAAAATCAACTGCATTTCTATATATTGGCAACAAACAATTGGAATATGTTATAAAACATTCCAATTACAATAGTATCAACACATGACATTTTAAGAGATAAATATAACAAAATATGTGCAACATCTGCTTCTGAAAACCAACAAACATCACGAAGACAAATTTTTAAAGACCTGAATAAATAGAGAAATATGCCATATTCATGAATTTGAAGAGCCAATGCTGTTGACAGTTCTCCCCAAATTGATCTATGGATTGAAACTAATCCATATCAAATCCCAAAATGTTTTCTGTAAGCGATTGACAAGCTGATTATAAAATTTATATGGAAATGCAAAGGACAAAGCAATTCTGAAGAAGAACCACATTAAACAACATATACCACTCGACTCTAAGATTATAAAGAAGATCAATCAAGAGTGAGCTGTTGATGAAAGAATAAATAAATAAGTAAATATATGGAACATAATGGAGAGTTCAGAAATAGCCCTACATGTCTATGGTTAGTTGATTTTCAAGAATGGTAGAAGGTAATCCAATGGGGAGGACAGTTTTTTAAAAAATAGTACCAGCACAATTGGACACACATAGGAAAAAACCTGCACCTTTACTTCATACCGCATATCAAAATTAATTAGAAATCAATCATGGATATAAATGAAAGAAATACAACTCTAAAAATGTTTTAAGAAAACAGAGAAATAAATGTTTTTGAATTCAAGATGGGTGAGAGAAACAAAAAACAGGAGCCATAAAAAGAAATGATAAATCAGTGTTTATTGAAATAAAAAAAAATTGACTCTTTAACAGACATTGTGAAGAAAAATGAACAGGCAAGCCACAGAATGGAGGATATATTCACATTACATACATTTGACAAAAGATTTGAATCTGAAATGGATAGCTTTTATAACTTATAATTTTATAATTTATTTTATAATTATTTATAATTTTATAATTAAATTTATATTTGTTTAATAATTTTATAATTATTATATTAATATTTAATTACAAATAATTATTTTATTATATTGTATAATTTGATAATTAAGTTTATAATTTTATAAATTTTATAATTATAAGTAAGTTACTTTTATAATTTAATAATATGAACAAACCAATACAAATAGATACTTTACCAGAGAAGATACAAATAGCCTATGAGCACATTAAAAGATGTTTAATATTATTAGTCATCAGGAAAATACAAATTATAACCACAGTGAGGTATCACTACATATCCAATAAGGTGGTTAAAATTTTTAAATCTAACAATATTAATTATTGAAAAGACACAAGTAATTAAAATTCTCATACATTGCTGGAAGAAATGAAAAATGGTATAGTCATTGTAATAGTTTGTCAAATGTTTATATAGTCTATAAAATGTACAAATTGTATTAATAACAAAGAGAACTAATTAGTCCTGTAGTCACATATAATATCAAGTGGAAAGTAGCTATAACGGAAGATGAGCACCTGGTGGTCTCAACATGGTGAAACCCCATCTCTACTAAAAATGCAAAAATTAGCCGGGCGTGGTGGCACATGCCTGTAATCCCAGCTACTCAGAAGACTGAGGCAGGAGAATTGCTTGAGTCCTGGAGGCGGAGGTTGCAGTGAGCCAAGATTGCACCACAGCACTCCAGCCTGGGCGACAGAGCGAGACTCTGTCTTAAAAAAGAAAAAAATGATTTTTGAATTAGCCAAATGTCTTAAAGAAAAATGTGTGGTCTCATTCTTGCACCTCAAGAAATTAAACTGTCATGAGGCTTTACAAATTATAATACGAATAAAAAAATTTTTTAAGTTGTAATAATACTAACGGACCAGGTCAATACATTATGACGAGAAGACATAGATGACACTACTAACCAATGAATACTTGAGAAATGCATCATTTTAGGAGAGACAACTGGTTGCAAAATTTAACCACAAAAAATAGTCATTATTTTGAATTTGAATCTACTTGGGAGAAACAATTAAGTTCTAGTCTCCATCCCATCATCAATTGATTGCTAACCCAGATCCTATGACCTTGGTTTGAAAAAAGTCATTTCTGTTAGTTTTTGTGTCAGTTTTTTTATTTTTTAGCAAGAAAGATTATCACTTCTAGAAATATTATGTCAGCATAGTGTTAGTAAAACTTTAGAAAGATACAAAATTAAGTATAGTAAAAACATTAAAAACAACAAAAGAAATATTGAGACTACTAATCAAACTCATAATGTTATTATTTTAGAACAAATTTAAAGGTATGCAGAATAATGTTTTACAGTCCTTGTATTTGTGTGTATTTTCTCTGCTATTTATGTTTAGTCATACTAAATGTGGAATTACTGTTTATCTTTTTAAAGTAAATTTAGTTAACCCAATTTACCACTGATGTAAATACGTGAGTTTAGTAAGTACACTAATACATGAATTTAATAAGCCAAAAATTAAACAAAGTACAAATACTTTTGATTGTTCCTCTCCATACATCAAAAAACTCTTACACCAAAAAGACATATATAATCAACTACAAATATATAGAGCTAGCCAATACATTCAGCTCAAAGTTAAGCACCTAGCTCCTAGCACAGAGCCTGAGGTTAGTAAGAATTTGACACACATTTGTTAAATGAATATTACAAGTTAAACTATGGCAAAGGAAATGAATTATAGAGTTCTGGGTATATAAGCCATGACGGATCTTACAAGTGTGTATTTTTTTATTATTATTATTATACTTTAAGTTCTAGGGTACATGTACACAACGTGCAGGTTTGTTACATATGTATACATGTGCCATGTTGGTGTGCTGCACCCATTAACTCATCATTTACATTAGGTATATCTCCTAATGCTATCCCTCCCCTGTCCCCCTACCCCACGACAGGCCCCGGTGTGTGATGTTCCCCTTCCTGTGTCCAAGTGTTCTCGTTGTTCAGTTCCCTCTTATGAGTGAGAACACGTGGTGTTTGGTTTTCTGTTCTTGTGATGTGTGTATTTTTTTTTTTTTCTTTTTCAGTAATCTTTACCCTAGCACTGGATAAATATGTATTTTCTAATAGTGACACAGAAGCATGATGGATAGCAAAGAGAAGCTAACCTAGAATGTTCTCTTTTAAAAAAGAATAAAGCACAATTTGACTAACTTATATTTGGTAAATTACAAGCCAAATGTAATAAAAAAATTAGGACAGTAGATTTCTTTGGAAAGAAAAGAATCCTAATGCCAAATCTAGTACTTGGTAAACTAGATTAGAATATACATTTACCATTACATTAAAAAAGCCAGTCACCATGACTGTGTTAAAATATATATTGCAATGAAAAAGTGAACTGGCTACATTTTTTCATATACTTCTAAATTTGTTTCTTATTTTAGAAACCAGGAACAAATATGGATTACAATGTATTTAAAGGTTCCAATTCTTTTTTCCTATATTATGACCTCTAGAGCAGTGTTCTGTTAATTACTAACTCAACTACTTTGAAAAGACTTTGAAAAGAAAATATGTTTCAAATATGTACAAGCATATTGTACATATTGTATGTCAAACTTAGCTTTCAGAGATACAGTTTTGTATCTGGAATAATATAAAATCTTACAGGGAGAAGACATAGTATTTTCATATTTTGTATAATCAACAAACATAAAAACCTTGAAAAATGCTATGTATCAATTAAAATTTAAGAGACTAAATTAAGGTTTTATTTTTCCTAATACTCAACTCACCAACGAAACTTGGTTCTCATAGGTTCAGACCTTTGACACATCAGGAATTGTTAATTCTTATCAGTATCACTGAACTTTGCCTTTTTTGGAGCTGGTGAGTTTTGCTGAAAGGGATCCATAAAATCAATTCAATACCTGTAAGAATGGTGACCATTCCATTTTGGTGAGCTTATTTAGGTCAATGAAAAATTCTCAAGTTTTGTCCTTTGCTTTGGCTCCAGACTTACTCAACATTACCAAAGTTGTTAAAATTAAAATTTCTAGTATCTTTGTGTTTCCTGGCCACTTCTCTTCAGACTTGCTTAAATACACTTCTTTTTCCTCAACAGGTAGCTTTTAGGCACTTTTATATTCAGTAAAATAAATATGTTGATAGATTAGAAGAGGCTTAAGTGAAATATTGTCAAATGCTAAGAAGGCCCATTTCATCATTAAGATCTAGTCTTGTCCATATCTCACAATATCTATCATCCACTTTTCCTCCTTCCCCCATTCTCAGGCACTTGTTACCTGTACTATTTTTTCTGGATATTTTAACCAGCTTCCTGTTGCAGAGGCTTGTAACTACCTATTATTTTACAGTTCTTCCTTAAAAATAGAACCCCAATTTTATCTTGAGTGGCAAGGTACCCAGCTAGTAAAATCATTCCCTAGCCTCTCTTGTAGCTAGGCATATCCACGTGATGAAGTTTTTGCCAATGAACGTAACTCTCATGAACTCCAGTGAAGATGGAAACAAAAGTGTTACAGAAGACTTTCTGGAAGACTTCTTGAAATCTGCTGGGAATTGAGCCCATTTTGCCCTCCTCCATCCTCCTTCCTGCTGTATATAGATTGGTAGTAATGGTCAGTGTGCCAATAGCCATCTTGGAAGCCAGCACTAGTGTGACGAAAGAATTCTAGACACCAGATGGCCATGAATCTATCATACTGGCCAGACCCACTGCTGACTTCTCTGATTTCTTTTACTTGAAATAAAAGTAAACTATGGAGTTATAGTGGCAAATGGATGGCAGGCTCAAACAGAGTCACTGAGGACAGTTTAATGAAGGGACTCTGCAGGGGTGTGAGCAGGGTTAAATCAAATTAACAAGGGACCGTGAAGCATCCTCTTTTAGTTACAGCAAGGAAGCCTGTTTGCCCCTGGGCCAAAAGAGACGAGAGAGAGCAGACCCCAGGTTCCTGATAGGAGTTCCTTATGGCCTTCAAGGTAAGACTCCTGGCAGGGAAGGACTCAGGATAATAACCACTCTGGCCTGGTTCTCTACCTGCTCTCATTTCTCCTGCTGTGTTTCCTATGGCCAAAATCAATAATAAATTACAGGGTAAAAATGACCTGTTTAAATAGTCCATAAAAGTTAGCCATTAGAAGCACAAGGCAGGGTAGAGAAGGATAGAAAGCAAATCTAGAGAAACAAATAGAAAATGTCCAGCACAATTGCCTAATTGCTGTCCTGCTTTCAAGCTATCCGTCCCCCTCCGCACCGCCCCCCAAATATCCACCCACATTTTACTATTATCTTCTTGAGGTAGAAACCAATATTATCATTTTCCTCCTTTGCCAAAAATTCTTCAGGGTATACTACTTGTCTAACAAATCAAGTCCAAACTCTTTAACTGAGTACATAAGGCTATCACCATCTTGTTCCAGTCTGCTTTTCCAAACTGATTTCTCTGCAGTTTCCTACATGTATCATGTGCTGCAACCAGATCATAAGAATCACCATTCCAAACACAGTCTGGGCTTTCCCATTTCCTTTGCCTGTGTTCTTCTTAGCTCAAGGGGCAGGACACTGCTATCACTTTCTTATTTTCTTGCCTTGAAAAACCTCACCTATATTTCAAGGCATAGCTCCAAGTGTCATGTACTCTAAGAAAAATTCTTGACACCCTGAGATTGGTTTTCCCTCCCCTTTTTTTGAATTTAGCACTTTGTTTCTACCCCTCAAATTGATGGCCAAATACAGATTCCCTCCTCTACTTCCTACAACATGCTCCTTCTCAATAAATGGCCCCTTTATCCTGCCGGTCTCCCAAGCTACCACTTTGGAGTCATCCTTGGCTCCTTTTTCTTCCCACTTCCCATATCCAGCAAATCCAAGTTCCTGTATCTTCAACATATATCCTGAATTCAACCCCATTACTACCTATCCCAGCCAATCACCATCCAGTTCTTGCTATGTTATTACAATAGTTGCTTTCTCATCAGTCCTTGCCTACTACTACTCTCTTCGCAACATGACAGCAAGAGCCATTCTTTTAAAATCTAAGTGAGAGCATGTCACACCTCTGCTCAACATCCTCCACTGGCTTCTCATCTCATCCAAAATAAAAGCTAGAGGCCTTTCAATACCCTCCAGGCCCTGCCTAATATAATACGATCCTCCATGTCCCCACTGTCTAACATACCACCTCTCTTACTTGATAATTACTGTCTCACTTACTCCATTCCAGTGATGTTTGTCCCATTGCCGTTGCTACACTCATCACACCTATGTCCTTCTCAAGTCCTTTGCACTTGCTCTGACCTAAACATTTCTTCCCCAGCACCCCCATGGCTTATTCTTTGAATTCTTGAAGTTCTCTGTTCAATTACCACCTTTCCAGTGAGGCTATCCCTAATTACAGAAGCCCATGTCCTCATCTCCAACATTTCCTATTCTCTTCACCCTACTTTATTTTTTCCGTAGCATGTATCAACATCCTACTTACTTTGTATGTACTGGTAGTTTATATATGATCTCTTCCCTCACTATAATGTAAGTTCCATAAACCACAAGCATGTTATTCATTGCCTCAACATTAATGCCTATACACAATAGGCACAGAGTACATGAAAAAACTAATCACATAAGTTTTTATTCTTTTTGTAAAATTATGTAATCTCTATCACTTTATAATAGAAATATAATGTGAGCTATATATATAATTTAAACTTTTCTATTTCCTACATTTTAAAAGTAAAAATAAATAAGAAATTGATTTTCTATTTGATTTAACTCAATATGTCCAAATCGTTATCAACATATAATCAATATAAAATTATTTGTTAAATATTTTACATTCTGTTTCTCATACTAGGTCTTCAAACTTTGGGGTGTGTTTTACACATGGAACGATCTCAATTTGGATTAGTCACACTCCTAGTGCTTAATAGTCACATGCATCAAGTGGCTACTGTATTGGTAAGTGCACAGAATAGCTATAATGGTGAAAAATTGCAAGAGAGGAAAGGAAAAGTTCTAATATTCCAGCAAGCTCTGGGACATGTGGCAAGTGAGGGAATGAAGAGTTTTCAATATGAAAAAAACAGAAGGAAGATGGAAACTATGAGAAATGTCCAGGATCAGTTAAGGCAAGCCGATAGATTGTTTTTTAGAACATCTGAAGTTGTAAGAGGATGTGTTTACATGGAGATAGAAGTTCCAAGGACAGAATGGGAAGAGTGATTCGCAAAGACAAGGATGGGTAATGAATTCAGAAGGAAGTGCAGCAGAGAGCTCTGCTGTTCAGGAAATGGTGGAAGGTAAGAGAGACGAGAAGACTTGTGGGCTACCTGATCCATGGAACTCTGGAAGAGTGTTCCTTTGTGTTTGTTTGTTTGTTTTGTTTTTTTCCTTTCTAATATCAGTAGAGGCCAATTGCTGGGATAGCGGTGGTCCAGTGAGCAATCAGAGGGCTTCCTTCAAAATTTCAAGTTAATTCATGGTTTTCTCAAAGTGGAATAACAGTTTAAGAGAAGTGCATCATTAGAACTACAATTCAATGGGAGGGTGCAGTACTTGTCTAATTTATCTATAATATTAATCCTTTAATATTTTATAGATGGCTTCTTTACTCATAATTTAGCCAAGCGTGTCATCATCTATGGCAGAGGAGAGGCAGAGTAATTTTCTTAGCAATTATTTCAGAAGTCTTGGCAAAAAATAAAGGTTGACACAAAGAAATAAAACATCTGAATTTGAGGGGAAAAGAGAATTTAGTTCCTTTCTCTCCTAGTCACTATGCTACTTGTGGCTTTTGCAGTGATGGTATGGTAGAAGTGAACAGAAGTAGAAAGTAGAAATATTGCTGTTTAGCTTGTATAGTTTTGCCATTTGGCACCCGCTTCCCGCCCCAAAAAAAACCTGATATTTTTTCTCATTGGATAGTTTTGTGAGTTCTTAGGAGACCGTCTGTGTCATCTCACATTTCCAGAAAGTCTTCTTGAGCAGTTCCTTGCAAGACAACCAAAGTGGTCTACACTTGGCCTGTGTGATACATGCATACATCCTTGCTCTACCAGATTGTCTCATTATAGCCTTGTCTTTTTTCCTCAGCCATCATAGGTCCTCTTATTCAGCCTCCCCTTTCATTTCAAAGTCAGAACTCAGAACACTAACACTGACAATTCCTGAAATTATTATTCGAAATTCCAAGTGAAGTGCTCTGTTTCTGTATTGTATTTACAACAATTTACTAAAGATGTTATTTTTTTCTCTCACTTCATTCTTGTAAGAGGTTAGGCTGAGTAAGAAATGGACAATTTTATTATTTTATTGTATAGAAAAAAATGGAAATTGTTGCAATTGCTGCTGTTGTGAATAAAGCTAGCTCATATTCTTAACAGCCCACCTTAGATTGATTGATTGATTGATTGATTGATTGATAGATTTTTTTGAGACAGAGTCTTGCTCTGTTGCCCCAGCTGGAGTGCAGTGGCATGATCTCAGCTCACTGCATCCTCCGTCTCCCAGGTTCAAGCAGTTCTCCTGCCTCAGCCTCCCAAGTAGCTGGGATTACAGGCACCCACCACCACACCTGGCTAATTTGTGTATTTTTAGTAGAGATGGGGTTTCACCATGTTGGCCAGGTTGCTTTTGAACTCCTGACCCCAAGTGAACTGCCCACCTTGGCTTCCCAAAGTGCTAGGATTATAGGTGTGAGCCACCATGCCCGGCCACCAATCCTAGATTTTTGAGGCAGTCTTTTAATCTGGGTACATGTTGTTCTCTCTGTCATCTATATTACACTGCTTTTCACAGCAGCTACTAGTAGTGGAAATACATAATTGTGTCTGGGAGTCATAGCAAATCAGATGAGCTGGACCAAGTTGGACCTAGTCCTGAGGGATCTAGCCATGCTAAGGAGTGTGGATTTTGTT
This sequence comes from Trachypithecus francoisi, assembly GCF_009764315.1. Classification (NCBI taxonomy): domain Eukaryota; kingdom Metazoa; phylum Chordata; class Mammalia; order Primates; family Cercopithecidae; genus Trachypithecus; species Trachypithecus francoisi. The sequence goes on from NW_022681454.1 coordinate 101,964,945, forward strand.
GTGAAGGCTTATGCCTTAAGGGAAAAAAAGAAGAAAAGAAAGGGAAGGAAGGGGAAGGGAGGAGAAGAAGAGGGAGGGGAAGAAGAGGGAGGGGAAGGAGAGGGAGGGGAAGGAGAGGGAAGGGAAAGAGAGGGAGGGGAAGGAAAGGGAGGGGAAGGAAAGGGAGGGGAAGAAAAGGGAGGGAAAGGAAAGGGAGGGGAAGGAAAAGAAGAGGAAGAGAGGGGAGGGGAGGGGAGGGGAGGGGAGGGACTCTTGTTTGCCTGATTGCTCATTCTAATAACTATTTAATTTATCTTCCACTTTTTGCTGCCAAACTTCTCAAATGAGTCCTCTTTACTGATACTTATGTAATAGGATGTCATAGGACTTTTACTGTTTTATCAGTTTCTGAGTGAGGCTCTAAACTTGAGAACAAAATGTTTTGTTATCCATAAATTATAAAAAGATATATCATGCTCTCCATAACTGAAGAGTGACTCAAAAGAGGCAGCCTAAAAATTAATCAGGTGATTTGTTCCGGCCTACCTTGATGAGGGGAGACTTAAAGGTTCAAAAAGATGAAAAAGGACTTTTTCACAGGAAGAATCATAAAGGCTGAATATGCAAACAAATAATGGCTGGACTATATATGTATATATGTCAAAAGAACTCTAACCCACAGCTGCAACAATCAGCCAGAGAAGCCAAACCACAACCTCTGTAGCAATTGGTCAGAACAGTCAAGACTTGATCAGTGACTGCCAGCTTCTCTATTTGTTGATGTTGAGACAGGGTCTCACTCTGTTGCCCAGGCTGTGAGGGTAGTGGCATGATATTGGCCCACTGCAGCCTCAATCTCCCAGGCTCAAGTGGTCCTCCCACCCCAGACTCCTAAGTACCTGGAGACTAATGTTTAGCCCCGTGAAGCCTGGTTAATTTTTATTTTTTTATTTTTCAGTAGAGATGGGGTTTTGCCATGTTGCCCAGACTGGTCCAGAACTGCACTGAAGTGATCTGCCCACCTAGGCCTGCCACAGTGCTGGGATTACAGGTGTGAACTATGGCGCCCAGCCATGTCTCTATTTCTTGCCCCCTTTTTCAACTCAGGATCAGCCAGAGAAAGCCAAGTATACTCCTCAAACCAATCACATAAAATGCTGCACTTCTAGTTTGCCTTCCTCTAGTTTCCTTGGGCCAACAGTTTCAATCAGAGCATACCTGAAAGGTTTCCCACTCTCCTGCCTGTCTGCCTTGAGTCTCTGCCAAATGTAACTGATGGTGGCTGACACATCTGCTATAGCAAAGCTCTAAGTAAATAACCTCACTTCTCATTTGGGTGTCCTTCATTTATTTCCACATAATGGATAGAATGTTATGACATTCTATAATGATATATAATGATAGAGTGTTATGACATTTCTCCTCTCCTCTGCTTGGGGAACAGAACAGGGTGCTCCCCCATAAGCTACAGCCAAAGGCCATGGAGGCTGACACCTTACTCAATTCCGACAAATGTCTAAAGGAGAGGCTCACTTTGACTTCTGTGTGGAGGATAAATTATTAAGAAGACATGAGTTCTCAGCAGCATATGATATAACTATTTTAAGGCTTATTCTACTAGATGACCAACTTAGAGGCTATTGCCATTATCAGAACAAAAAAATGATAGATGAGCAGTATTAATGGCAGTATATTTTAGAGATAGAGTCTGTGGGATCTACTGATTAACTGGAGGGAGTTGTATGGCAAAGATTTTTAAATTAAGGAGCCTCTTAAGATGGGAGCCTCAGCAGCTGGATGGATAAGGTCATAATTGAAATTGGGAAAACTTGTGGGGAAGTGAATTTGGAGCACAGACAGAAAAGTCAAGAGTCCTATTTTGTCCAGTCAGGTTTGAGGTGCCTATTAGACTTCAAAGGGATACACCAAGAAGGTAGTCGGGTAAACATGATAAGACACGTCAGCTGTGTTACTCGGCACTCTGGGTTTCATTCCTATTCCTGCTGCTTAAAAGGTGGGTACCTTTGGTTGATTTTGTTAACCTCCTGAGCTTCTATTCCCTTATCTTTTATTTATTCATTTATTTAAACTTTTTTATTTTCATAGTTTAAAATATGGTGGTATTTGGGTACATGAGTAAGTTCTTTAGTGGCGATTCGTGAGATTTTGAGCATCACCCAAGCAGCATACACTGAACCCAATTTGTAGTCTTTTATCCCTCACCCGCTTCCCACCCTTTCCCCCACAGTCCCTAAAGTCCATTGTGTCATTCTTATGCCTTTGAATCCTCATAGCTTAGCTCCCACTTATGAGTGAGAACATATGATGTTTGGCTTTCCATTCCTGAGTTACTACACTTAGAATAATAGTCTCCAATCCCATCCAAGTTGCTGCTGATGCTATTAATTCATTCCTTTTTATGGCTGAGTAATATTCCATTGTATATATACACCACATACACCACAGCTTCTTTATCCACTTGTTGATTTATGGGCATTTAGGTTGGTTCTACACTTTTGTAATTGCGAATTGTGCTGCTAAAAACATGCAGTGCAAGTATCTTTTTCATATAATGACTTCTTTTCCTCTGGGTAGGTACCCAATAGTGGGATTGCTGGGTCAAATGGTAGTTCTACTTTTGGATCTTTAAGGAATCTCCACATTGTTTTCCATAGTGTAGAAGTATTCCCTTTTCAGATGAGTTCGTGTCCTTTGTAGGGACATGGATGCAGCTGGAAACCATCATTCTCAGCAAACTATCACAAGAACAGAAAACCAAACACCACATGTTCTCACTCATAGGTGGGAATTGAACAATGAGATCACTTGGACACGGGGAAGGGGAACATCACACACTGGGGCTACTGTGGGGAGGGGGGAGGGGGGAGGGGGGAGGGATGGCATTGGGAGTTATACCTGATGTAAATGACAAGTTGATGGGTGCTGACGAGTCGATGGGTGCAACACACCAATGTGGCACATGTATACATATGTAACAAACCTGCACGTTGTGCACATGTACCCTAGAACTTAAAGTATAATAATAACAAAAAAAAAGAAGTATTCCTTTTTCATCACATCCACGCCAACATCTATTATTTTTTGAGTTTTTTTAATGTGGCCATTTTTGTAGGAGTAAGGTGGTATCGCATTGGGGTTTTGATTTGCATTTCCCTGATCATTAGCAATGTTGAGCATTTTTTCATATGTTTGCTGGCCATTTATATATCTTCTTTGGAGAATTGTCTGTTCATGTCCTTAGCCCACTTTTTGATGGGATTTTTTTTTTTCTTGTTGATTTAGTTGAGTTTGTTGTCAATTCTGGATATTAGTCCTTTGTCAGATGGATAGGTTGTAAAGATTTTCTCCCACTCTGTGAGGTGTCTGTTTACTCTGCTGGCTGGTCCTTTTGCCAGGCAAAAGTTCTTTAGTTTAATTAAAGTCCCTGATAATTATCTTTGTTTTTATTGCATTTGCTTTTGGGTTCTTGGTCATGAAATCCTTGCCTGAGCCAGGGTCTAGGAGGGTTTTTCTGAGGATATCTTCTAGAATTTTTATAGTTTCAGGCCTTAGATTTAAGTCCTTGATCCATCTTGAGTTAATTTTTATATAAGGTGAGAAATGGGGATCCAGTTTCATTCTCCTACATGTGGCTAGCCAATTATTCCAGCACCATTTGTAGAATAGGGTCCTTTCCCCACTTTATGTTTTTGTTTGTTTTGTCAAGGATCAGTTAGCTGTGAGTATTTGGGTTTATTTATGGGTTCTCTATTCTGTTCCATTGACCTATGTGTGTATTTTTATACCAGTGCCATGCTGTTTGGGTGACTATGGCCTTATAGTATAGGTTGAAGTCAGATAATGTGATGGCTTCAGATTTGTTCTTTTTGCTTAGTCTTGCATTGGCTATGGGGGCTCTTTTTTGGTTCTGTGTGGATTTTAGGATTGTTTTTTCTAGTTCTATGAAGAATGATGGTGGTATTTTGATAGGAATTGCATTGAATTTGTAGATTGCTTTTGGTAGTATGGTCATTTTCACAATATTGATTCTACCCTTCTACGAGCATGGGATATGTTTCCATTTGTTTGTGTCATCTGTGATTTCTTTCAGCAGTGTTTTGTAATTTTCCTTGTTGAGGTCTTTCACCTCCTTGGTTAGGTATGTTCCTAAGTTTTTTTTTTTTTTTTTTTTTTTTGCAGTTATTGTAAAAGCAGTTGAGTTCTTGATTTGATTCTCAGCTTAGTCACTGCTGGCGTATAGCAGAGCTATGGATTTGTGTACATTAATTTTGTATCCTGAAACTTTGCTGCATTCATTTATCAGTTCTAGTAGCTTTTTGGAATCTTTAGAGTTTTCAGCAAACAGCAACAATTTGACTTCCTCTTTACCTATTTGGATGCCCTTTATTTGTTTTTCTTGTCTGATTGCTCTGGTTAGGACTTCCAGTACTGTGTTGAAGAGATGTGGTGAAAGTGGGCATCCTTGTCTTGTTCCTGTTCTCAGAGGGAATGTTTTCAACTTTTCCCCTTTAAATATTATGTTGGCTGTGGGTTTGTCATAGATGGCTTTTATTACATTAAGGTATGTCCCTTCTATGTCAATTTTGTTGAGGGTTTTAATCATAAAGTGATGCTGGAGTTTGTCAAATGCTTTTTCTGCATCTATTGAGATGATCATGTGATTTTTGCTTTTAATTCTGTTTGTGGTGTATCACATTTATTGACTTGCATATGTTAAGCAATCCCTGCATCCCTGGTATGAAACCCACTTGATCATGGTGGATTACCTTTTTGATATGTTGTTGGATTTGGTTAGCTAGTATTTTGTTAAGGATTTTTGCATCTATGTTTATCAGGGATATTGGTCTGTAGTTTTCTTTTTTTGGTTATGTCCTTTCCTGATTTTGGTATTATGGTGATACTGCCTTCATAGAATGATTTAGGGAGGATTCCCTCTTTCTCTATCTTGTGGAATAGTGTCAACAGGATTGGTACCAATTCTTCTTTGAATGTCTGGTAGAATTCAGCTGTGAATCTGTCTGCTCCCGAATTTTTTTTTGTTGGTAATTTTTTTATCACCATTTCAATCTTGCTGCTTGTATATTGGTCTGTTCAGGGTATCTGATTCTTCCTGATTTAAGCTAGGAGGGTTGTATCTTCCCAGCAATTTATCCACCTCCTCTAGGTTTTCTAGTTTATGTGTGTAAAGATATCCATAGTAGCCTTGAATGATCTTTTGTATTTCTGTGGTGTTGGTTGTAATATCTCCTGTTTCATTTCTAATTGAGCTTATCTAGATTTTCTCTTTTCTTTTCTTGGTTATTCTTGCTAATGATGTATCTTTTTTTTTTTTTTATCTTTTCAAAGAATCAGCTTTTTGTTTCATCTATCTTTTGTATTTTTTTGTGTGTCAATTTCATTTACTTCTACCTCGATTTTTCTTATTTCCTTTCTTCTCCTGGGTTTGGGTTTGTTCTTGTTTCTCTAGTTTATTGAAGTATGACCTTAGATTGTGTATTTGTACTCTTTCAGACTTTTTGATGTAGGCATTTAAGGCTATGAAATTTCCTCTTAGCATAATCTTTGCTGTATCCCAGAAGTTTTGATAGGTTATGTCAGTATTATTGTTCACTTCAAAGAATTTTTTAATTTCCATCTTGATTTCATTTTTTACCCAATGATCATTCAGGAGCAGGTTATTTAATTTCCATGTCTTTGCATGGTTTTGAGGGTTCCTTTTGGAGTTGATTTCCAGTTTTAGTCCACTGTTGTCTGAGAGAGTACTTGGTATAATTTCAATTTTCTTAAATTTACTGAGACTTGTTTTGTGGCCTATCATATGGTCTGTCTTGGAGAAAGTTCCATGCACTCAAGAACAGAATGTATATTCTGTGTTTGTTGGGTAGAATGTTCTGTTAAATGTCTGTGAAGTCCATTTATTCCAGGGCATAGTTTAAATCCATTGTTTCTTTGTTGACTTTCTTTCTCAATGACCTGTCTAGTGCTGTCAGTGGAGTATTATAATCCCCCACTATTATTATGTTATTGTCTTAGGTCCAATAGTAATTGTTATAAGTAATTACTTATAAGGGAATTACTTATAAGTAATTCTTATAAGGAATTATAGTGAATTACTTATAAGTAATTCTTAGGTCCATTACTTAGGTACAGTAGTAATTGTTTTATAAACTTGGGAGCTCCAGTGTTAGGTGCATATATATTTAGGATTCTAACATTTTTCTGTTGGACAAGTCTTTTATCATTGTATAATGTCCCTCTTTGTCTTTTTTAATTGGTGTTGCTTTAAAGTTTGTTTTGTCTGATATAAGAATAGCTATTTTTGCTCACTTTTGGTGTCCATTTGCATGGAATGTCGTTTTTCCACATTTTAAGTTTATATGAGTCCTCTGTATTAGGTGAGTCTCTTGAAGGCAGCAGATACTTGGGTTGGCAAACTCTTACCCATTCTGCAATTCTGTATCTTTTAAGTGGAGCATTTAGGCCATTTACATTCAACATTAGCATTGAGATGTGAGGTACCATTCCATTCATCATGCTATTTGTTGCCTGTGTAACTTTTTTTTAAGTGTATTTTTGTTTTATAGGTCCTGTGAGATTTATGCTTTTGATGTGTTTCCATGACTTGTTTCAAGATTTAGAGCTCCTTTTAGCAGTTCTTGTAGTGGTGGCTTGGTAGTGGTGAATTCTCTCAGTATTTTTTTGTCTGAAGAAGATTGTATCTTTCCTTCATTTATGAAGCTTAGTTTGACTGGATACAGAATTCTTGGCTGATAAGTGTTTTGTTTAAGGAGGCTGAAGATAGGGCCCCAATCTCTTCTAGTTTGGTGGGTTTCTGCTGAGAAATCTGTTGTTAATCTGATAGGTTTTCCTTTATAGGTTGCCTGATGCTTTTGCCTTGCAGCTCTTAAGATTCTTTTCTTCATTTTGACTTTAGATAACCTGATGACAATGTGCCTAGGTGATGATCTTTTTGCAGTGAATTTCCCAGGTGTTCTTTGAGCTTCTTGTATTTCAATGTCTAGTCTCTAACAAGGTTGGGGAAGTTTTCCTCGATTATTCCCACAAATATATTTTCCAAACTTGTAGATTTCTCTTCCTTCTCAGAAACTCTGATTATTCTTAGGTTTGGTCATTTAACATTATCCCAAACTTCTTGGAGGCTTTGTTCATTTTTTTCTTACTCTTTTTTCTTGGTCTTTGTTGGATTGGGTTAATTGGAAAACCTTGTCTTCAAACTCTGAAGTTTTTTCTTCTGCTTTATTCTCTTGTCTTTTAAAATTGGCATAATTATAATGAAGAAAGCAATATTTAGAGTCTCAAATTTCCCAACTCGAATTCAAAACAATTTCACTCCACTGTTATCTTCTTATTCCGCAGGTATCCATTTGCTGCCTTTTATTTTCATTTTTATTTTCTTTCAATTTTTTTAGAGGCAGGGTCTTACTCTGTCACCCAGGCTGGAATGAAGTGGTGAGGTCATAGCCCACTGCATCCTTGAATGACTGGGCTTAAGCAATCCTCCTGCCTCACCCTCCTGAGTAGCTGGGACTACAGGTACACACCACCATGTCCAGCTAGTGTGTGTGTGTGTGTGTGTGTGAGAGAGAGAGAGAGAGAGGAGAGAGAGAGAGTCTTGCTTTGTCGCTCAGGCTGGAGTGTAGTGGCACAATCTTGGCTCACTGCAACCTCTACTTCTTAGGTTCAAGCAATTCTTGTGTCTCAGCCTCCTGACTAGCTGGGATTACAGGTGAGCACCACCACACCTGGCTAATTTTTATATTTTTAGTAGAGATGAGGTTTCACCATGTTGGCCAGGCTGATCTTGAACTCCTGACCTCAAGTGATCCACCCGCCTCGGCCACCCAAAGTGCTGGGATTACAGGCATGAGCCACCATGCCTGGGCACCCAGCTAATTTTTTAAAAACTCGTTTGGTAGATACAGGGTCTTGCTATGTTGCCCAGGCTGGTTGCAAACTCCTGGCTTCAAGCGATCATCACACCTCAGCCTCTCAAAGTACTGGGATTACAACATGAGCCACCTAACCTATTTGAGAATATGTCTATTATCCTCTCTTATCCCTCATTGTCCAGATACTCTAGAGATTTATTTAATCTGCATCTCATAAACTCATGTTGCTTCTTCTTATTAGCTCATGATGTCATAATTTGAAGACTTGTTCTGCCAATTTGACATATACTGATGGCGAGGCCTCATGGGGTCAATGTTGGGTACCCAGCTTACCACTTTTTAGCTTATATCTAAGCTCAGATTTTTTTTCCTTAAAAATACTGCTGTGTCAGAATAGCGGGGTCCATGGAAGTTTACAGCATCAACCACACTCTGTGGCCATGTTATGTACAGGGTCACCTCATTGTGATTTGGATATTTGCCACTCAGGGTGATTCCCTCTGCTAATCCTGTAACTGGGTCTCCTAATTGTTGCACTCTGTACAACAGGGGTCCCCAACCCCCAGGCAATGGTACTGGCCCCATCCCTTGCTACTGTTCTGTAGCCTAATTAGAACCAGGCCACACAGCAGGAGGTGAGTGGTGGGTGAGTAACTTCATCTGTATTTGCAACCACTCCTCATTGCTCACATTAGGGCCTGAGCTCCACCACCTGTAAGATCAGTGGTGGCATCAGCCTCTCATAGGAGCATAGACCCTATTATGAACTGTGCATGCAGAGGATCTAGGTTGCATGTTCTTTATGATAATCTAATGCCTGATGATCTGTCACTATCTCCCACCATACCTAGATGGGACCATCTAGTTGCAAGAAAACAAGCTCAGGGATCCCACCAATTCCACAAGATGGTGAGCTGTATAATTACTTTATTATATATTACAATGTAATAATAATAGAAATAAAGTGCACTATAAATATAATGCACTTGAATAATCTCAAAACCATCTCTCTGTCCTGGTGCATGGAAAAACTGTCTTTGGTGAAACCAGTCCTTGGTACCAAAAAGGTTGGGGACTGTAAAATGTTTGAGGACAGTTGCTGTACAATATTATCTTTCTCGGCTCTCCATGAAAAGTCCCAAATGCCAATTTCCCAAACTATATTCACCCTAACTTATATAACTAAGAGACAATTATAATTAGGTATTTTATCACAGAGTAAAAATCTACCTAAAAGTGAAATGTAATATCTACCATTACATACAGGGAGACCAGCTTAATTTCTAAGCACAGAATCCTATTTCATCTCTGACTCAACTATCACTTTATTTCAATGTATTAATACCTATCTTCTGTTTCTTTATTATTTGTTTGGCTTCTCATCAGAATTCAAGTTACTTAAAGGCATATTCACTATTATTTATCTTTAAATCCTTAGCCCTAAATACTTAGTAAATAAATGATAAAATATGACAAAGAGAAGGGAGATTTTTTTTTCATAGCCAGATAGTTTTGGTTGTCTGCTATAACTATCATTAGATAGAACATTTTACTTTATTAAAGCAAAATGGATCACCATTAATAATCATAGAAAACCTCAGAAGCTGATTGGCGATGATCTTTTATACATTTTGAGAATCATCGGTAAGCATTTTTGTACCTACAAAGCAAAATGTGCTGTACCAAGTGCTGATGTTATAAGCTCCCTAGAATGTCACAGTCTCCTGCCATTCCCATCTCAAAATCATCATCATACTGCAATATTCCATTTTTATTGCTTTTATGCCTTCATTTAGAGGTCATAAAAATTATATTTATAATGTAATAAAAACATAATGTAAAAATTATGTATTTAAATATGTAAAATTAGATATACTTCTGGTAACAAAAGTGTTACATGCCCATTGTAAAATATTTAAACAACGTAGAATGTTTACATAAAAAATGTTACTTTTTCATAATCCCATCCCCAAGAGATAATTACAAATTTTCCTATGATGTACACTCTTCTGGATTTTTAAAATACACATTCAAACACCTAGATCATGTATTTTACAAAAATGTGATCAGGTTGTATATAGTTTGGGAATTTTTATCACTTCAGTAGTTATCTTTGTCAGCATGTATAGATATAACATTACTATTTTAAGAATTGCATAATTTCTATAGATATGTATGTTTTTTAATTGGCTCGCAATTGATGAACAATTAAGTGGTTTCTAATTTTTACTATGAAAACAGAGTTGCAATGAATACCTACACAGATAAATCTTTCTGCATTTGTGCAACTTTTTCTCAGGAAAACTTCTTAGAAGTAGAATTTTTGACTTGAAAATCATCAATATTTTAATTTTGAATGTAATTTTATTTTAAATAGATATTTCCAAACTGCTTTGCATAAAGTTATACTAACTTGCATTGTAGAATGTAATGTTTACACTAGAATGGAATGTTTTCATCACTAGGATCATCGTTTTAATATTTTCTAAGAAAAATATCTCACTGCTTGAATTTATATTTCTTTCATTGGTAGTCAGATGTAGCATCTTTTCATATATTTGTTAGTTATTTGTATTTTTCTGTGGATTATGTTTTATTACTCTTGCCATTTTTTATTTCCTGTAGTTATTACAATAAAGTAATTTTATATTGTAATATTTCTTATAATTTACAGCAATTAACCCATAAATCACGTGTATTATAAATATTAATTCCTAGTTCATTGTTTCTATATCCACCGTTCTTTATAGTTTTATGTACTCTATTTTAATTTCGAGGTAGTTGAATTTATCTTTTTTTATAGTTTCTGGTTTTTATATCAAGGCTATGTAGAATTTTACCAACTTATGAATTATTTATCCATATTTACCCCTACTGCTTTTACTGTTCCTTAGTTATGATTTTATATTCGAGATAAAAATAATCATCCTTACACACTTATTTTCTATTACATCATTACACATTTCTTTTTTTCTTTTCTTTTTTTTTGGAGTGGGGCAGGACGGAGTTTGGCTCTTGTTGCCCAGGCTGGAGTGCAATGGCGCGATCTGGGCTCATCGCAACCTCCGCCTCCCGGGTTTAAGCGATTCTCCTGCCTCAGCCTCCCAAGTAGCTGGGATTACAGGCGTGAACGCCACCATGCCCGGCTAATGTTTGTATTATTAGTAGAGACGGGGTTTCTCCATATTGGTCAGGCTGGTCTCAAACTCCCGACCTCAGGAGATACGCCGGCCTCGGCTTCCCAAAGTGCTGGGATTACAGGCGTGAGCCACCACGCCCGGAACATCATTATACATTTCTAAGTAACATAGTCGCATATTCTATAATTTGTGATTATAACTTTCAGAACAGAGACAAACAGTTGTCACTCAAAATCCACAGAGGATTCCTTCCAGAAACAGTGTAGATGCCAAAATCCATGCATGCTCAAGTCCCTGTAGTATTTGCAAATAATCTGAACGTATCCGTCTGTATACATTAAATCATCTCCAGATTACTTATAATACCTAGTACAATGTAAATATTATGTAAATAGTTATTATTCTAAATTGGTTTTGAAAATCTTTAACTTTTTGTTGTATTTTTTTTTCCAATACTTTTTATTCATGGTTAGTTGAATTCGTGGACATGGAATACACAGATACAAAGGGCTGACTGTATTAAAAAACGACATCTCACAACTCAAGACAATACTTTCAGGAGAAAAATGCTGCAAATTTTTAAAATAGATGAATTAAATATTAATAAATATTTGGTAATATGTATAAAGACAAAAGCATTTTGTTCCTTACAAACGCTGGGCTTTTTGATATTACGCTGAGTGTTTTATGAGCCGATTATCGGTGGAGATGCAGGTCAGTTGAACAGATCTTAATTAAGAGTCTTCATTTTGCCCAGTGTTGGGAATACAGCAGTATCAAGGCTTTGGGAAAAAAATCTGCTGGAAGCTGCTAAAGAAAGAATTGTACTTATTTCTTCCAAAACAGCCTCTCTTGTCTCTCTCCCTGGTCATGCACAGGAAAAACATAAAACTGTGATAATTTGGTAATCACCCATCACCACAAGGGGGAGCCAACAGTAGATCCATACTGAGCTGACCCCCATGGATTGAAGAATTTAGAAGTGGTAAGAAATTTGCTAGTGGATGATGTTTTTTAGCTGTTGAATCAAACCTATCCTGATCTACCTTTAAACGTGCCAGTTATTCAAATCAATAAATTCCTATAATTGTTTAAGCTAGTTTCTGTTACATCCAGAGGCATTCTACTCAATACAGTGGTTCTCTTATATAACTGCATTAATGCTGTATACTTCTACATGTTGACAGTTTTTCTTTTTACACTATTGTGATTATAATTTAACTTGCCTGTGTTCTCTTCAGAGTTTCAGCCAGAATTGTATCTATCTTGCAGACAATCCATACACCCAATGCAATGCCCAATGGAATCTAGATACCTTAGCTATTTGCCAAAAGTGTGAGAAGAAACTATGCCATCAAGAAGCCTTATGTTATTTGATTTCTTTTTTGTAATGTTACTCTATGATAGAATTGTTACGGTTTTCTTTTTTTTTTTTTAGATTTAGGAGGTACATGTGCAGGTTTATTACATGGGTATATTGCACAATGCTTTGAGGTTTGGGCTTTCATGATCCCATCACACAAGTATGGAACATAGCATCCAAGGTTTTTTAACCCTTACCTCACCCCCTCCTGACTTTTGTAGTCCCAAGTATCTATTGTTTTCATATTTGTGTCCACATATACCCAATGTTTAGCTCTCACTTATAAGTGAGTACATGCAGTATTTAATTTTGTTTCTGAATAAATTTGCTTAGAATAATGGCCTCAAGCTGCATTCATGTTGCTGCAAAGGACATGATTTTGTTCTTTTTTATGGCTGTGTATTTGATTTCTTAACTTCTGTTTATTATGCACTATTTTCCTTAATTCATTTATTTTCTTTTTAAACTATAAATACAGAAAAGCACATAGAGGCATGCATGAAACACCAACAATGAATAAATGTTTACACTACATATCAAGTTGAATGCTCAAATCCTAGTTCCCTCTCTTTGAATCCAAAACCAAATATTATCATTACCTGCCATGTAGGCTGGCTAGATTTTTAAAATAATATTGTTTTGTCTGGTTTCCAAAATATGTGCAAAAGGAATTATACTCTACTTAATACTTGGAAACCTATTTTATACACTCAACCTATGTATTCCTGACATTTATCAATGTAAATTCATATGGCTCTTGCTTATTCATTTTAAATGCTGTGTTGTTTTGCATCATAGGAAGATACCACATCTTATGCTTTTGGTCACCTGTTAGTGGAGATGTGTTTGGTTCTAGTTTTCACTATTACAAACAATGTGTCAAATGGACATCTTTATGTCTCTGATGAGAGCTTTTCTATGATAATAGGACTAAACAAGAAATTGATGGTCATAGGATATGCACATTATCAGATATACTGGATATTGCCAAATTCTCTTGTTTCAAAAACATCTGCAAATTTTGAAATGTTTGTGCATTACAAAATTGCTTTCCAAAGTGGTTACACCAATTTATACTTCCACCGGATTCTAAAAAAAGTAATCATTGGTCCACATCACCTCTTAATATTTGGTATTATTAATGTTTACATCTCACAATCTGATAGGTATGAAATGATTCTTCGTTTTCATTTTTTTTTGCCCAGATTACTAGTGACATTACTATCCTGTTTACTCATCATTATGCTTTCTGTTTTTGTGATTTGCCTGCTCATATCCATTACCTATTTGGGGTGGAGGGGGTGTGGATGACTTTTTAAATCATTTTTCTACTTTGTCTGTAATAATTCATCATATATTTGATATAAATCCCTTTTCTGTGTTGTGAATTACTTTTCCCTGCCTGACAATTATCTTTCAGTTACGTTCATGATGACTTAAACTTTTACTATTAGAAGTTCATTATAGTCTTTTCTTTTTGGGGGGCTTAGTTAAAACATCCCTCCCTACCCCAATATAATAAACATATTCTCATTTTTTAATCTAAAAATTTTGAGTTTTGTTTTTCACATTTAAATCTTTAATCTGTATGAAATTTATTTTTGCTTAAGGCGTAAGTCAGGGAAATTTTTTTCATATAATAAATCAATCACACCAACACTTTTCTCTGTTAATTTGTTTTTTGTTTGTTTGTTTGTTTGTTTTGAGACAGGGTCTTGCTCTGTTGTCCAGGCTGTAGTGCAGCAACCACCGCACCCACCCTTTCCTCTGTTAATTTGTAAAGCTTTTCCTATGATAAACTAAATTTCTTGTACACTTCCATCTGTTTCTGGGCTTGCTATTCTATTCCACTTATCTATTTGTCTATGAACCAATATCACATCATCCTGTAAATATAATGGTATCCTGTTGATATATGGTTAAGACAAGTCTTTAAAATGGTCTTAACTATTCATGATACTTTACTCTCCCATATAAATTTTTTAAAACAATCAGTTTCCATAAAAATATATTGCTCGGATTTTAATGAAATTCCATTTAATTTACAGAAGTTCAGAAAATAGACACTTTTCTGGTATTAAGTATTCCTATTTATGGGTATAATATGTCTTGTAATTTAGGCCTTCTATCATATCTTTCAATAAAATTTTGTACTTTTTTCCAAAAAGATTGTGAACACCTTCTATTATAATTATTCCTAGGTACATTTTTGGTTGTTGTTGGTTTTGTAAATCGTATCTTTTCAAGTTACTTTTTATGACCTTCGTTTCTAAGTCCTTAGGCAAACTATTAATTATTTTATATTGGCCTTGTATTCAGCAAGTTAGCTGAATTATCTTAATTGCTTTAACAGTTGTCCTTTAAATTCTTAGATTTTCTGTACAGACAACCATATCATCTGATGGTCACAACTTTATTTCTCTTCTGTTCTAATCCTTACACACACATCTTATTTATTTTACTTTTTTAGGTCTTTTATTATATGATGAATTGAAGTAGTGTTAACAGATATCTCTCACTTGTTCCTGTTTAAGTGTACTTGTCAAAAGGTAAAATCATGACTCATGCAAATATAAAATGGGTATGTGTCAAGGATTTTGTTCAATTGATTAATTAATGGGAGAACCAAGAAGATGTTAAAATGAGTTCAAAAAATACTTCAGGTCGTTCGCAGTGGCTCACGTCTGTAATCCCAGCACTTTTGGAAGCAGAGGTAGGCAGATCCCGAATTGAGGTCGGAATTTTGAGATCAGCCTGGGCAACATGGTAAAACCTCATCTCTACAAAAAATACAAGAATTAGCCCGGTGTGGTAGTGTGTACCACCTCAGCTGTCCTAGTAGCTGGGAGGACCACTTGAGCCTGGCAGGTTGAGGCTGCAGTGAGCCATGAGTGTGCCACTGCACTCCAACCTGGGCAACACAGCCAGACCCTGTCTAAAAAAACAAAAACAAAAACAAAAAAACAAACAAACAAAAAAAAAACCACCCTTCAGAGCTAAGGTATTTATAGGCAATTTAATAAAAAAACTTGAGCATAAAATTGCTGGGTTAAATACAAAACCGGTTAGTACCCTACAGAGCAATAAAACTTACTTGGAGGTTATATCTTTCACTGAAGATAAATTATTTTCATCTGTACTAGACAAATATCTGCAAGTTAATCTCTGTATTTACAGAGCTGTAAAACAGCACGGTCAATAGAAAAATTAGCTAAAGGTGCAAACCCAGAAATGTGCCGAAAGAACACCTAGTATTCTTTTTTGCCGGATTCTAAGTTTTGGATAATTTTTCTGAGGTTCTTTATATTAAAGAAAATGCTTACAAAATTTCACCATTAATTATGGTGTTTGTGGAGTTTTTGGTAAATACCTTTTCAAGTAAGTTAAAGAAATTCTCTTCTAATTTTGGTTTCTAAAAAAAAATTTAGCATAAATGAGTATCTAGTGCAATAAATACTTTTTCTGCATTTATTAAAATGATTTTTTGTTTTTTCTCCTTTTCTTGTGTTAATGAGGTGGAATATATTGATAATTTATTTATGTTGAAATATCACTTTATTCCTCAGAAAACATGACTTGGTCATGATGTGTTGTGTTATATACTGGTGACATTTATTTTCTAATATTTTATTTGAGAATTTTGCATTTATGTTCATAAGTGAAATTGCTCAGTACTTTTCTGGTTCTGTCCTTAGATTTTGTAAACAGATAATTTTCTTTCTTTGTCTACTCTTTGGAAAGTTTTAAAAATAAGATATAGAATATCTTTTTACTTATAGACTTGGTTGAAAAATCACTTATAAAACTAATTTTGTATGGTTTCATTTTTAAGGGAGAAATTTTTGACTGCTGATGTAATTTTTAATGGTTATTGGCTTATTTATATCTTATATTTTTTCTTGAAACAATTTTGATAATTTGCATTTTCCAGAAAAAAATGAAATTTAAACATTTTCAAATTTGCTGACACAAAGTTGTTCAAGGTGCTGTCTTGTGACTTTTAAAACATTCATTCTTTTCATTTTTCCTAAAATTATTTATTTGTGGCTTCTTTATTATTTTGATTAGTTTTATTTGATAATGTATTTTTATTTATCTTTTAATAAATCAATTGATTTTATTAATCACCTGTTTTTAAGTTGTCTACTAGTCATTAATTTCTGTTCATATCTCTTGAAAAATAATTTCTTTCCAAGTTTTCTCACTATTATTTGTGCAGCTTCTTGACTTGAATGCTTAACTAATTTATTTTAAGTGTTTCTCTCTTTTTAAAAAAATACAAACAGTATTATGAGAATGCAGTGTTATCTAGGAAAGTCACACGCTGGTTTCTTTCTAATAAAATGACAAAGGAGGTTTCTTAAATAATTTACAAAGGGCAGAAATTGCTCTTGAACAGGGCTACCCCTCCCAGCACACCCACAGTACTCTGCTTTGGGCATATAAATAGGTATCTGTGAGCCCATGGTCTTAAGCCTGGAAATATCTCCTATGCCTTCCTTGGAGTCCCTGGTAGGAAAAGCAGTGATGAGAGTGGGACCCCCCAAGAGCCTTGGCATCGGAAACACAGTGGGTGAGTGATTCTGCAGATGACTCCCCAAAAACCACACACCCAGGTACACAGCTCAGAGCTCTCAAACATCTGATGCTAGCACTTCACATTACAGATGAAGCAAATACAAGACTCAAGGTCAAGTGTACTGTAAGTTTCTAAGCCCAAGAGTCCCTGGAAAAGTAGAAGGAACAATCGTCCCTACCTCTGCCAGATCTCCACAAGACACTCCCAGGCTGTGCCAGGCAGTCACTGATGGGTCCAGATGCGGCTGGAACAGGAGGGCACTGGGCTCCTTGTTAGTCAGATCCTTGTTAGCATGGCCCAGGGGTACTGATGACTCCTGGGGGTTTCCTCCAGGAAGCTCACTGGAAGTACAGACATCCTTGGGTATGAAGCCTGGGTGGTCAGACAGGTCTTGTTTCCTGCAAGACAGAGCTGCAGAGCACTTCCTCCGTCATGAATGAGAGAGATGGTCATGTGACCACCCTCTTCCGCCATAATAGCTTCGTCCAGTTCTTGGGAGAGCTTCTGGAGGTGCTGAGTTCCTGCCCCCGCAGGCCCTCGGTCACTGTCAGACTCACCGCGAGAGCAGACGGGCTCTGTTGAGGAGTAGGGCCTCCGGAAGGCAGCCTCCCGCCTCGACAGCCTTACTGGGTGGGCACGTGAGCTTTTGGGGCAGAGAGGCGGTGATGCTCCTTCTCCCAGGGGTCTGCGGCTGAGTAGGCAGGGGCGGCTCCAGACAGCCGGGTGCTCTCGTGGCTCAGCCTGTGAGTTGGTGATCCGCTGCCTTTCTGTGCCCCTCTCTTCCTCCTTCTGGCCTTCACCTGGGTCTCCACCAGCCATTTGGTGCCGCTTTGGCAGGACTCCTGGATTGCCTGGGACTTGGCACCCAAGGCACTCTTAGCTGAGGGAGCTGCAACCTGGAGGCCCTGCTGCCCTGGCTCTGTTGTTTCCGGGCGTTCCCAGAAGGGGCCTGCCTGGAGGCTGAGATTAACAGCTCTCAGGTGCAGCCTCCTTTGGAACTGTGTGCTCAGGGAACTCAGGGCCCCGGCGGAGGTCTCCTGATGGCTGACCAAAGGCTGCAGTTCCTTGCTGTCCTCCCGCTGTTGCTGGTGCTGTAGAGATTGCCGGCGCACAGAGGCCCCCATGCCCTGCCACCAGGAAGCCATCTGCCTGGCCAAGAGTCTTCGCCGTTCACTACACCCTGACACCTCCAACGCCCACCCGAGCCCGAACACATCGTGTTTCTCATTTTTTAAAGAAATATACTTAAGGCTGTGCATTTCATCCTTAGTTATAGTTTAGCTACACTCCATAAGACTTGACAGATAATTATTCATTCTACTTTGTAGTTTTGTTTTTATGCCTTTAACCCATACAGAAATTTGCGCATATTTATTAAGTTTTTAAAATATCAGTTTTCAAAATTTAAGGAGGGTTTCTTTAAAAATATTTAATTGAATCAAAATTAGAGAATATGGTATGCGTCTCATTAATTTTTCAAGAAATTTTTATGGCCTTTTATGTGGTTATTTTAAAACATGATGAAAACTTGGGCTGGTAAAAATAAACAAATAAAAATAAAAAATAGAAAAATGAACCATGTGGTTTTCTTTATAGGGGTAAATATTTTGATATACTTAATATTTAAATAGTATAAATAAATGAGAGTACTATATAATATAAATACTATATAATACATATTGAATACATAAACATTAGAGAAAATCTGATAATTTTATTGTTTGATTCTTCTATATCTTAATTGACCTTTCTCCTCTCCTTCACCAATCTTCTTTTGGTGAAAATTTATTAAAATCTTTCTGTGATCATCTGTTAATTTCTTTCTGTAATTCTGTACATTTTTGCTTTTAATAGTTCAAAACTATGCCATCCAGTGTATACAGTTCACGTAGTATCATTTTCTTATTGGACTTTCTTTTACTTTTGTGTAGCACTTTCCCTCTATTTATATTTTACATGTTAAAATGCTATTTTTGGCATTTTGATATTGATAAGCCTATGTCACTTTTCTTATTCTTTGCATTTGTTTTTCCCTTATTTTGTCTTTAATCAGTTTAAACATGCATATTTTTAGTCTTTACCCAATTATTTTATAACAAAAAAATCTGCAAACGTTTTGTGATTTTAGATTTGTTTATTCTATTGACAACTATTAATTGAGTTCTTATAAATGCCAGATCATTTTCTCAGTGCCGAGAATGTATAAATGGAAAACAGATTAAATTCTCTCTTCTCAATGGATTCCACATTGTAGTGATAGGGGATGCACAACTAGCATAACAAATAAGCATATTTTATTATATATTATAAGCTGATAGGTCATATGGCAAAAAGATAGAGCAGGTCAAGTGTATGGCAGTTTTACAGTGACAGTGGGAGTGATTGCAAAATAAATGAAATAGCCATGTTTGGCTTCATTGGAAAATACTATATGAGCAAAGACTTGACACAGGTGAGAAAGTGAGCTCTCCAGGAGAAGATCTTTTCAATTCCTAATGAGGGAGAGTGACTGGCATCTTCAAGGAATAGCAGGTAGGCCAGTATGGCTGTAGAAAATAGAATTTGGGGAAAGTAGCAAGAGATATAGTGCATTTAGTGGATAGGGAGATTGCATACGGTCTTGTAAGTCATAATAAGTAGCAATTGAATTTTCATATTATTTGAATATAGATTAAAGGAGTCAAGGGTAAAAGCATGGAAAACACTTAGGAAACTACTATAGTTATCTAGGTGAGGGATGCTGGTGGCTTGAAACAAAGTGGAAACAGTAGAAATGGTAATAATTGATCAAACCAATGTTATATTGAAGGTAGAGCCAATAAAGTTCCCTACTGGATGTGGATGGGAGGCAGTGATAGAAGAAAATGTGTCAACAATATCTTTAAGTTTGGGGCCTAGCAACTTTAAAAAAAGTAATTTCTATTAAGTAACTACATAGAGCACGATTTGAGGGTGGGAAAATAAAGCCTTTCAGTATTGGACATCTTAAATTTGAGATATCTATTAGACATCCGAGTGGAGATTTCAAATAGGCAATTTGCTACATAAATATGGAATTCGCAGGAGAGGTCCAAGCTAGAGAATTAAAATGGGCAATCATGACATATAGATGATATTAAGTCATAGATTGGATGTCATCACCATAGGTGTATGTATAAATAGTCCAGAGACCGAGCCCTGGGGCACTCTAACGTTAAGAGATTCACTGTAAAGAGGATGAATTAGCAAGAGAGGAAGTATCCAGAGATAGAAGAGAAGG
This sequence comes from Trachypithecus francoisi, assembly GCF_009764315.1. Lineage (NCBI taxonomy): Eukaryota > Metazoa > Chordata > Mammalia > Primates > Cercopithecidae > Trachypithecus > Trachypithecus francoisi. Next base: position 101,985,196 of record NW_022681454.1, read on the forward strand.
AACAAGGGAGACTGGAATTCTGAAGTCAAGTGGACAGTGTTTCCAGGAGGTGGGAATGACCAGTTGTGTCAAATGATGTTGTTAGGTAAAGTAACATGAGGACTGAAAATTGACCCTTGGATTTGTATAGGGAGATCAGTTAGGATGAAGTGGTTGGATCAAAAGTCTGATGGCAAGAGGGAAATTGTAGTCAATGAATATAGACAACTTTTTCTAAGAGTTTAATTACAATAAAGTTCAGAAAATGAGGGAAAATCTGGAGGGGGAAGTGGAATCAAGAGACATTTTTCTCCTGGGTATGTGTGTGTTTGGGTGTGCATGCATGCACACATATTTTAAGATGGAATTATAGAAGCATATTTACTACTTAAAGTGTCCCAGAAGAGAGGATAAGTTGATGATGTAGGAGAAGGAAAAGAGAATTGCTGAAGTCATCAAATAATCAGGAGGGGATGGTGTCCTGTACACAATTTGAAAGGCTAGTCTGGAGTCAAAGCACGAATCTTTCAACTATAGTTAGAGAATAAAGGCTGGCAGTCTGACTAGTGTGAGCAGATATGGTAATGCAAGTTCGTAGAATGCAAGTTTGTAGAATTTTTTTTTTCTAACTTCTACTACTCTCTCAGAGAAGTAGGAAGCAGACTTGTCATCTGAGAGGATGGGAGGGAAGGTGCCCAGGATTTGACAACAGAGAACGCATAGAACACTGATGTAGGAGAGGAGAAAAGGAAATGGACTGGGAATGTGTAGTTAAATTCCTTGGCAACACTAAGGGGCCATTTGAGGTTTAAGGTCATGAATTTAAAGTGGGACCAGTCAGTGTTTCAGTGTTTTTCCCAGCCATATTCAGCTGCAGCATGCCAGCGCAGTGAGGACAGGGGGATTTAACCAAGGTTGCCTTTCTACCAAGTGAATACCATAAAGGCAGAGAGATGCAATGGAGTTGACAGTGTATACTAATTGTAAAGCCAGATCATGGATTTTAAGCAGGGTAAGGAGAAGAGTAAGAATATCTAAAAAGTGCAGGATCATGAAAAGGTGATAGGATCAATAAATTAGAGATTCTGGTGGAGCTGAAGGATTGTTGTGTTCCGGCTCTAGAGAGAGTTAAACTGGAAAGATAAGTGAAAAGATAGAGTTGATTTTAAATAGGTCATTCTCTGGCAATCCATCTGGAGAGAGCTGCTCTTAAGAAATTCCTGACCAGGCGTGGTGGCTCCCATTTGTAATCCCAGCACTTTGGGAGGCTGGGGCGAATGGATCACCTCAGGTCAGAAGATTGAGACCAGCCTGGCCAACATGGTGAAACCCCATCTCTGCTAAAAATACAAAATTAGCCAGATGTGGTGACACATGCCTGTAATCCCAGCTACTCGGGAGGCTGAGGCAGGAGAATCAGTTGAACCTGGGAGGCAGATGTTGCAGTGAGCAGAGATTGCGCCATTGCACTCCAGCCTGGGTGACAAGAGCAAAACTCATCTCAAACAAACAAAAAAATTAGAAATTCCAAAGTGGTCTTATATTTGCTCCTGTTGGTGATTCAAGTGTTTTGTCACTCGAGTCTACTTTTCATGTTAATTTCTCAGTTTGGGAGTAAATTTTAATCCCAAGGCACACTGAGACTTCAATTTCTCAAAAAAGACTTTGAAAAATCTAACTCAGAGTTTTAACATCATATGTTTTACCAATAAATATGTTAGTATGTATCTCTAAAAATTATTTTAGAGATTTTAGGACAAACTTAGGACTATTTATTTAGCACAACCATAATATTATCACAGAAAAAACAAAAACAAATACAAACCATCATTAATTTCTTAATCAATGTTAAAGTTTTCAATGATCTCATATATATCATTATTTTAACAGTTTTTTTGAATCAAGATCCAAATAAGATTATAACATTGCATTAGTTAATGTATCTTCTATATTTCTTTAAGTCATTAGATTTTTCCTCCAACTTGTGTTTTCTTATAATTCTTGTAAATCAGGTTCTTATTTTCCTGGTTGCTGATATAATTTAACATGTTTCTCTATCACCTACGTTTCCTATAAATTAAACCAGCTTTATGTTAAATTTTTTTATGGGTGGCAAATTGTTTCTTTTCCATCAGGAAGACATAGTTCCTGTTCATCATTCTTTTTGTGATGTTAGAAGACATTGATGTGCAATGTGTAAATTTTTAATGTTTTCTTACTATCAAGTTTTTACATACTAAGGACATAAATACAGATCATTTTATCACATTTCACTGAAGCATTTATAATTTATCATTCTATTATCTTCAACAAAAGAATTGTTGTTGTTATTGTTGTTTTGACCAACCTGTGATCTTCCAACATGTTAGCTGCAGAGATAGCTGAACTGCCATTCAATATTTTTTTTAATTTTTAATTTTTTTGTAGAGAGGAGTCTCTCTATGTTACCCATGCTGGTCTTTAACTCCTGGCCTCAAGTGATCCTCCTGCCTTGGCCTCCCAAAGTGCTGAGATTACAGGTATGAACCACTGCACCCAGCCCACCATTCAATATAGCTTGAAGATTTGAACCAATAACAAATCTTGATCTGCTGTCACGACATCATGTGGATGTACTGGTAACAGATTGGGCTCAGCTATGTCAAAAACTCCCAGATCTGTGCAAAAGTAGTAAGAAATACACTGATGACTGAAGTCAAAGCAAATGCTGAAAAAGCTCCTGGTAGCAGCACAAAAATGGTGAATGTAAAAAAGGAGTAATTGTATACTGACTAAAGCTTGAAATGTTACACTTTTAAGGTGGAGATCTATGAATATATAGTATGGCAGTTTGAAACGTTCTCATGTCATGAAAAATAAAAGGTCTAAATTAAGGTGTGATTTTTAAAAAGTACATAATTATTTCCTACATTGGAAGAAATAGAAGAGATAAAGGCATGATATCAGCTCCCTCATGATATATATCGATTGGGACAAAGAAACTGGTGACTGACCTTTTAGTTGGAAAAAGAATACACAGAGCGTGCAGAACCAGAGAGGGGTTCTGAAAGTAGGAAGATATTGAGAGGAATAAAAGAAGATGAGATAAGTAATAAACTTGAAGTAAAAAAGAACACAAAGGTAAAAAATGACTTGACCTCTCTGGGAAGTATCTTTACAATATGTAATAAGCAATTAAACTATTAATACTCTTATTTTTATTTTAAGTTTCAGGGTACGTGTGCAGGATGTGCAAGTTTGTTACATAGGTAAACACGTGCCATGGTGATGCACCTATCAACCTATCACCTAGATATTAAGCCCAGCACACATTAACTATTTTGCCTAATTCTCTTCCTGTACCTACCCCACCCCTTGACAGGCCCCAGTGTGTGTTGTTCCCCTCCCTGTGTCCGTGAGTTCTCATTGTTCAGCTCCCACTTATAAGTGAAAACATGCGGTGTTTGGTTTTTTGTTCATACACTAGCTTGCTGAAGATAATATCATCAATTATTTTACAAAAAATTTTGGAATGACATACTATATGTTGTTATTTATCTAATCATTTTCCAGATGTATACCTTGGGATAGTAATTTTTAACTTTTGTTAAACCACATGTTAAACAACTCAAACTTGGAACTATCAGACTTTTTCTTTAGGATAGTTTTTTAGAAGCAGAATAACTAAGTCAAAGAGTATTAATAACATTCTTTGATACTTTTATTACTACCTTTTAATAAAAGTATCAGTGTTATTAATACTTATATATAATACTATTTTGACTCAATTATTGTACAGTTTTCTAACATTCTTTCAGCATGTAATACCAACTTCCTTCTTCTTAACCGCATAGAAAATGGAGAAAGAAACACAAATGTTTTCAACAGAAGAATAAATATAATTCTGTTTTAGAAAAAAAAAAGCATAGTGGTAGCAGAATGACCATTTGCCATTTCCCTTCCTGTGAAATCTTTTTGACCTTTGCCCATATTTTCTTATTGAGGTATTGATATATTTCTTATCAGTTTCCCTGAACTCTTTCCATCAAGGTATTATTAAAGATAATAATTCTTTTTCATATGTGTGATGAATTTTTCTCCCAGTTTAATATTTGTCTTATGGTTTTATTTTTATATCTTTGGGCCTTTTTTTCTTTGTATGTCTTCATGATGAATGTAATACACATTGCTTATAACAAACAATACAGACATTCATAAAGTAAAAAGCAAAGCAAAGGGTAGGATAACACAGTATAAAAATCATTGTGTATGTAAACTATCCTACTTTTTTATGCCTTCTCAGTTTTGTGTAGCGTTGTTTAAGATTCTGTATATGCCCGTGTGTTTGCATTGGAGATTTCCATTTCTCTAGGATGGCATGGTGTTTTAGATTTAAAAAAAGAGGAAGGGGGATTGTTGCCTCAGTTGAATTCCTAGTATTCCCTTCTACCCAACGTTCTGAGAGGAAATCTTACTGATCATAAGTCATTTTTCTGGAACTTTTATCAACTGAAGAAACAATTTGAACAAACTCTTAGCTTCAAACATGGCTTGTTAGGTCATCTATAAAAACAAATAGCAGGGCCGGGCGCGGTGGCTCACACCTGTAATCCCAGCACTTTGGGAAGCCGAGGCGGGTGGATCACGAGATCAGGAGATCGAGACCATCCTGGCTAACACGGTGAAACCCTATCTCTACTAAAAAAAATATATGAACAGACATTTCTCAAAAGAAGACATTCATACAGCCAACAGACACATGAAAAAATGCTCATCATCACTGGCCATCAGAGAAATGCAAATCAAAACCACAATGAGATACCATCTCACACCAGTTAGAATGGCAATCATTCAAAAGTCAGGAAACAACAGGTGCTGGAGAGGACGTGGAGAAATAGGAACACTTTTACACTGTTGGTGGGATTGTAAACTAGTTCAACCATTATGGAAAACAGTATGGCGATTCCTCAAGGATCTAGAACTAGATGTACCATATGATCCAGCCATCCCACTACTGGGTATATACCCAAAGGATTATAAATCATGCTGCTATAAAGACACATGCACACGTATGTTTATTGTGGCACTATTCACAATAGCAAAGACTTGGAATCAACCCAAATGTCCATCAATGACAGACTGGATTAAGAAAATGTGGCACATATACACCATGGAATACTATGCAGCCATAAAAAAGGATGAGTTTGTGTCCTTTGTAGGGACATGGATGCAGCTGGAAACCATGATTCTTAGCAAACTATCGCAAGAACAGAAAACCAAACACTGCATGTTCTCACTCATAGGTGGGAACTGAACAATGAGATCACTTGGACTGGGGAAGGGAAACATCACACACCGAGGCCTATCATAGGGAGGGGAGTGGGGGAGGGATTGCATTGGGAGCTATACCTGATGTAAATTACGAGTTGATGGGTGCTGACGAGTTGATGGGTGCAGCACACCAACATGGCACAAGTATACATATGTAACAAACTTGCACTTTATGCACATGTACCCTAGAACTTAAAGTATAACAATAATAAAAAAAAATAAATTTAAATATATATATATGTATACAAAACATTAGCCGGGCGAGGTAGCGGGCGCCTGTAGTCCCAGCTACTCCGGAGGCTGAGGCAGGAGAATGGCGTAAACCCGGGAGGCGGAGCTTGCAGTGAGCAGAGATCGCGCCAGTGCACTCCAGCCTGGGTGACAGAGTGAGACTCCGTCTCAAAAAACAAACAAACAACAACAACAGCAAAAAACAAATAGCAAAATAATAAGACATTATAAGGGAAGGCTGTATTAACATAGATGTATTTAATATGTCTCATCTACAAACTCAAGCCCACCAAACATCTGTTTACACAAGAAAGCTTTAATGTACCTCTTAATATCCACAATACGATAGAATCCATTGCTTTCAGGATTCAAGGGAACATTAAAGCTTGGCAGACATGCAAAGCCACATATAGTGTAGCTTTAGGCTGCTAGTATTTGCTGATCTTTGTTCTCTTTGCAAAAGGATAAAAGAAAAAGGGAAATTTGTCCAAAGGACCCAGGTAAACAACTTTTTACCCATGTTTAAAACCTTCGTAAATTTGCCAGGATGATGAATTTTTGTTTCTATTGTTGAAATTTGTATTGTGTCTGTTTAATTGAGCAGGTTGCATATGAGTTCCTGAACACAAACAATGAGACCAGTTGCATTTTGATTATCTGTGAAGAAGTCCTTTTTTTTTTTTCTTTTTTTTTCCTAGTTCTGTCCCTTCCAGCAAAAAAGTCCAGGAATCAGGTAATAAATCTCGTGCAATAGCTTCTTACCCTTGTCCCTACCAGAACAGTAATTATAACTTATTTTTGGAAATGGCAGACGTTGCCATCACTTATTCATTCTATACATTTTTGTTGAGTGATTTTTATATACTATCTCCTTTTCAGTCACCAGTGATATACAAGTGAATAGAATGTAGTCCTTGCTTTTGAGAACTTTCCAGAGGGCAAGTTGGAGCTACAAAATATTACAGTGATATCATATGTATTCTACTATACATAAAAGAAAGTTCTTTTTCTTAAAAAAAAAAAAGACTAAGAAAGTACCCATTTAGAACCATTTCATACACATGGAGAAATGACGTTATAGCTGAATGTAAATACAGGAGACTGGAAAAAAAGCTATTTAGGTAGACAAGGCAGGGACAAGTATTCTGGAAAAAGGGAATAGTAAGAGTAAAAGAATGAGGCACAAAAAGAGTTTTCCATTCTTCCTTCTCTGTCCTCTCACTCCAGATCCTTTCCTGCTACATTCTTTATTCCTGTCACTAAAACAAATTGTTCCATTAAACAATAGAAAGTAAGTTTTAATGTATATAAAACTGCTCAAAATGTTCAGAGGAAGAATGTTCTGTAACTGTAAATATGAACAAGTAATTTATAAAATATCACTGAGCTAACAAATTAATGTTTCTGGAATCATATTTTAGTTTTCTAAAAGACATCATTCTTGTCTGTGGAAAGGTAAGAAAAGATCTTGTACACAAAGATTTATGTGCAAGGATGTTCAATGTCATATTATCTGTAATAAAGAAAAAAATGAGAATGCCTAATTCTAACTCGAGACAAGTAGTTACATAAAGTACGCCTACTAATATATGACATAGGCATATGATCACTACATATTCTTCATTTAAAATAGTTACAAAATATACAAAGTATAATTTTATATTTGCATAGAAATGTACATAGAGAGACATATAGAGAAAACACTGAAAGGATGTCCTATATATGAAAAAATAGTATTCTTTCTAGGTTTTGGAATTACTTCTTACATGTTTTCAATATCGTCTATACTGAATACATCTCACTTTATAATCATAGGACAAATTGCAATAAATTTCAGTGGCAGGGATTGGGGAATAAACATTCATTAGGAGTTTAATGAACTTACAATATTTTAACTTTAGTCTTTGGTTTGTAAATTATAGGTCAAATGTAAATATAAGAAATGCTGTCTGTTTGTTTCTTAAAGGAGAACCATGTCTTTGTATTTTAATCAATTAGATAAATGTTTGAAAAAAAAAGTGAGACCTGTAATATGGATTTGAATACTTGTGCTTGCACTAAAAATTTCAAGTATTTTTCTGCCCTTGACCTTGAGTAAACAACTTCAGAAAAATAACACATATTGTGAGTTATATTCATCTTTGGATGAACTTTAGGAGACTTATCTGTTGGATAATTGAGACTGAGTTATTATTGGTCTAAGGACGATTTTTTTCTACTATAGCTTAGCAGCCAGATACAGATTAGCATTTATCAATAAAGATGAGTTTTGTTCTGTCAATAATATTGCTTAGAGATAGGCTATTAAAATTTGTCATTGTTAGTGCCAGTGCCTGTTCTGACTTATAAAATAAAATTCTAGCAATTTAAAAAGTTATTATCTTTTTTCACAGTGAGAAATATGTGGTCAGTGAGGATGTGATTTATTTATCTGTTGAAAATCATAGGAATAATAAGTATATTTACTCATTGTTTACCATGTGTCAGTCTCATACTGGTCCTGAAAGAGGTGCCCTAATAATGAAAAGATAATTAGTCCAAAACAATTAGAAAGTAGTTCCTTTAAAAAGGTGTTTTATCAATGATATATGTGGCATAATAATTAGGAACTTTTATACCTGCATACGAATTGTGACATCACCACCCAGTATTTATGATGTTGGACAAATTATTGAAACTCCCTGATTTAGTCATCCCCATCTATAAAACAAAAGAAGCATTGTACCTGATATTGTTTGGATCTGTGTCCCCATCCAAATCTCATGTCGAATTAATCCCCAGTGTTGGAGGTGGAGCCTGGTGGGTGGTGACTGGATCATGGGGGTGGTTTCTCATGAATGGTTTAATACCATTCCACTCAGTGCTGTTCTCATGACAGTGAGTTTGTTCTCATGAGATGTGGTTGTTTAAAAGTGTGTAGCACCGTCTCACCACTCTCTTCCTCCTGCTCTGGCCATGTGAAGTGCCAGCTTCCCTTTGCCTTCCACTATGATTGTAAGTTTCCTGAGGCCTCCCCAGAAGCTGAGCAGATGCCAGCACCATGCTTCCTGGACAACCTACAGAACCATGAGACAATTAAACCTTTTAATTAATTACCCAGTCTCAGGTATTCCTTCATAGCAATGCAAGAGCAGGCTAATACAATACCTATTCATAAAGTTCTTGTGAGGATTAAGTGCCATAATCTATGAGCACCATTTAGAGTGCCTTCTGTTCAATAAATGTTAGCTGTTAATACAGTTTCATAGCATCTTTGCCATCAAATTTAAAATGAAACATTTAAACACCTCCATGTATGTTTTGATTCTCTTATTCAATTATCTACTTATGGAATAACTTTTCTCATTCTTTGGAATGCAAAATACTAAATAGGAAAGATAAGACATTACCTTTCTGTAGCAAGCGTTAAAAGCTCTAGTAGTTTCTCTCAAACAGGTCTTCTTAAATCTGGATTGAAATATTTAGTATCTTCAAACCATCCAAATTGCCCTTACTTAGTATGTAACAGTAAGGGAAGGTTCAGTTTACTTTATTATCTGCTTAAAACAGATAGGATACAAGAATGTATAGATATGGTGCCTTTGGAGAGCAAACTCAGGCATAATCGCTAAAGATACTAATACAGGATTTGCTAGACACTTATTTCTGAAAAGGCTCAACAATTTATCCTGTGAAATATCCCAACTTCCAGATTTTGTGTTAAATCCTCTTTCTGGTGTTATTTACTTTGTGCCTTCATCCCTGTAATGTTTATAATCTAGAATTCAAATCAGATGCCTTGAATCCTTGGTTAGAAGCCATCATCGATCATGTGTTTTGTTTTTGCATCACCTCAGGAGACACCCAATTCTGCTAAGAAAATAAAAGTAGTGATAGACTGACCCTAGAGAAATAATGGTAAACAAGACAGAAAATATTATGCTGTCATGGAAGTTGCATTACAGCGGGATAGAGGCATGATCAACAAGTAAATAAGTGTAATAATTCAAAATACTGATAAAGTTATAAATAAGAAAAAACAAAGTGAGTGAGATAGAGTGTTCAAGGTGAGGTTTTACAGGAAAGTCTCTTTGAGGAGGTAACATTTGAGCACACCCTGAAATATTAGAAAAAAACAGCAGAGAGAAAACCTGGGAGAGGGGACTTCAAAGGCAATGGAAATAATTTTCCACAGTAGCATAAGTAAGTCTAATGTGTTTGAGGGGGGGAAAAAGGAGACTTTTGACTGAAGCATTAGTCATCTGGGGAAATCTAGTTTCTGCAATGTGGTAGACCAGATATTGTAACTCCCTCTGCCACCAAACCCATAGAAATGATAAAAAAAAAATTGTATATTTACTTTTAAATGTATAGCTGAGCTTACAATAAAGTAAGCCAAGCTCCTACTTGCCAAAAATGAAGAAGGCAAAATAAAATGGTAAGGTCAATTTGAAGGTCGTGGAGGAAAGAATATTCCCAGCCTTGGTAATCATGGAAATGGGTTATAATAACCATAACAGCATATGAAATGAGGCCATGAGCCTAATGGAGTCAGGGAGTGAAAACTGAGATTCCTGCTGGAGGACTAGAAAATTTCCTCATCAGCACAAGGATATTCTTCCAAAATATAACTTTCATGAGAGCAGGGACTTTGCCTGTTTCTTATGATATCCCTAGTCTTTAGCACAGTAACTTAGTAAACTTTTATTGAATAAATGAACGTCTTGGCTTCAGCTCTAAGTAAAGAGGAAAATGTCTTCCCTATGAGTTTGTAACCATGCCTCCCCTCACATAAATTTGGGGGCTTATAATTGAAATAGGTAATATATGTGAGGTTTGCCAACCTCTAAATAAGAAATTAACACAAAAAGTGCTCTGAAATTGGGATATCGTGGGAAGCCTAGCAAAAGGACAAATTATCAACCAAGATTTTCTATAGGAGACAAAACACACATTAAAAACAAGCTTAGAACCTAAAATTATAAAAATACACCAGGAAACTCTCAGGTACAAAGAGGCACTTCAGTCATCTTTGCTTCATGATGCATCGTATGAGAAAACAAAAATGTCTTGAAATTGATGAGAAAGTGATGATATCAACCATTTAATCCATACCTAATGTACCGAGAGTCCTGGTAATTTAACCATGTCAATGCAGTCTTTTTAACCATGTCAATGCACTCTACATTATTTACTGAAGAAAAATGATTACCCTTTAAGGATTTTTTTTAAGATTAAGAAACAAAATAGGTTAAAAGCAGCCAAATCAGGACTATAAGGTGGATGCCTAATGATTTCCCATTGAAACTTTCACAAATTTCCCCTTGTTTGATGAGAGGAATGAGGAGGAGCATTGTCATGATAGAGAAGGACTCTTTGGTGAAGCTTTCCCAGGGATTTGTCTGCTAAAGCTCTGGCTACCTTTCTCAGAACACTCTCATCATAAGCAGATATTATCGTTTTTTGGCCCTCCAGCAAATCAACAAATAAAGTGCCTTGAGCATCCAAAAACACCATTGCCATGACCTTTGTTTTTGACTGATCTGCTTTTGCTTTGACTAGACCACACTCCACGTCCTGGTAGCCATTGCTTTGATTGTGCTTTGTCTTCAGGATCATACTGGTAAAGCTATGTTTCATCTCCTGTTACTATTCTTGGAGAAATGCTACAGGATCTTGGTCCCAGTTGTTTAAAATATTCATGGAAAGCTCCACTATTGTCTGCAGTTGATCTGGATCCAATGGTTTTGGCACCAATTGAGTGGAAGGTGCTCGACTTTGATTTTTTACTTAGGATTGTGTAAGCTGAACCAATTCAGATGTCTATGGTGCTGGCTATTGTCCAAGCTGTTAAATGTTGGTCCTCTACAGTTAGGGCATGAACAAGATAAAATTTTTCCTCGCAAATTGCTGTGGATGTATTTGCCAGCACAGGATTTATCATCAGCATCTCATCCCTTCCTAAAACAAGCTATCCATGTGTAAACTTCTGATTTCTTTAAGGCATTGTCACCATAAACTTCTTGTAAAGCATCAGTGATTTCATCATTCTTCCACCAGAGCTTCACCATAAAGTTGATATTTGGTCCTGCTTCAATTTTAGCAGAATTCATTTTGCTCTTAAGAGGGCTTTTTTCAAACCAATGGCTTATTCTTCTTAGTACCTCAAATGAGATCCTGTTCAGACATGTTACCAAAAGTTAGCACAAGTGTAATTTTGTCCCAAAAACATTTTTGAAATTCATGCATAGTTTTTTTATAATATGCATTTTCCATAAACTTTTTGAGGACCACCTGTAGTAGTGATTTTTAAAACATGTAACTTCTCTGCTTAAACTACACCTTGTATTTCTAAAGCTATGGTTAGTCTATGAAGAATGTACAAAGTCCACTTAAAACACAGAGAATAGTTATTGTTTAAAAATAAAACTGCGTATTTGTTTGAGTTCTTTGTAGATTCTGGATATTAGCCCTTTGTCAGATGAGTAGATTGCAAAAATTTTCTCCCATTCTGTAGGTTGCCTGTTCACTCTGATGGTAATTTCTTTTGCTGTGCAGAAGTTCTTTAGTTTAATTAGATCCCATTTGTCAATTTTGGCTTTTGCTGCAGTTGCTTTTGGTGTTTTAGACATGAAGTCCTTGCCCATGCCTATGTCCTGAATGGTACTACCTAGGTTTTCTTCTAGGGTTTTTATGGTATTAGGTCTAACATTTAAGTCTCTAATCCATCTTGAATTAATCTTCGTATAAGGAGTAAGGAAAGGATCCAGTTTCAGCTTTCTACTTACGGCTAGCCAATTTTCCCAGCACCATTTATTAAATAGGGAATCCTTTCCCCATTTCTTGTTTCTCTCAGGTTTGTCAAAGATCAGATGGCTGTAGATGTGTGGTATTACTTCTGAGGACTCTGTTCTGTTCCATTGGTCTCTATCTCTGTTTTGGTACCAGTACCATGCTGTTTTGGTTACTGTAGCCTTGTAGTATAGTTTGAAGTCAGGTAGTGTGACGCCTCCAGCTTTGTCCTTTTGACTTAGGATTGTCTTGGCAATGCGGGCTCTTTTTTGGTTCCATATGAACTTTAAAGCAGTTTTTTCCAATTCTGTGAAGAAACTCATTGGTAGCTTGATGGGGATGGCATTGAATCTGTAAGTAACCTTGGGCAGTATGGCCATTTTCATGATATTGATTCTTCCTATCCATGAGCATGGTATGTTCTTCCATTTGTTTGTGTCCTCTTTTATTTCACTGAGCAGTGGTTTGTAGTTTTCCTTGAAGAGGTCCTTTACATCCCTTGTAAGTTGGATTCCTAGGTATTTTATTCTCTTTGAAGCAATTGTGAATGGAAGTTCATTCATGATTTGGCTCTCTGTTTGTCTGTTACTGGTGTATAAGAATGCTTGTGATTTTTGCACATTAATTTTGTATCCTGAGACTTTGCTGAAGTTGCTTATCAGCTTCAGGAGATTTTGGGCTGAGACGATGGGGTTTTCTAAATATACAATCATGTCATCTGCAAACAGGGACAATTTGACTTCTTCTTTTCCTAACTGAATACCCTTTGTTTCTTTCTCTTGCCTGATTGCCCTAGCCAGAACTTCCAACACTATGTTGAATAGGAGTGGTGAGAGAGGGCATCCCTGTCTTGTGCCACCCTTCCCATTTAATAGCATCAAGAAAGAACAACCTATTTGATTATAGAAAGCTCTGTATCTGTTGTGGAATAAAAATTATTTCAAAAGGAAAAAAAATAAAAAATAATAATAAAAATAAAAAAATAAAAATAAATAAATAAAAATAAAACTGCGGAAATTCAACATGCAATGAATGAAATCTGATAGCTATATAAGTGAATTCACCCTAAGTGATACTAAATAAATGGGTGGTTTATTAATTGAGAAACACTAAAATTCAAATCAAGACATAAACTTTAGCAAGAAGCACTAGACAAATGTAAAATACTATTAATAAAATCACATATAGAAAAGATTACAGAGAGAATGGCATTTCAGGAAACCTTCAGACCTATCGTGGAGGTAGACCACAGGGACCTAGAAAGAGATAATTTAGCATGAGTATTTCAAATCACCTTGGACTATACCTGAATAAGTCTGGGGGAAACTATATAGTAGGCCTTAAATATTATAATTTGAGGGAGATTGCCCTTCTCTTCTGTATTAGCACTCTGTTATATTTTTATGGGAAATTGGTGCTTATCGATGGAGGAAACACTGAATTAATCAGCTACCAAGAGGCACTTCAGTCATCTTTGCTTCCTGATGCATGAAGAACAGTAGGAAACAATGAGGTAAGAGACTAGGTAAGGCAATAATACGAGTAAATTGAATGTTTCCCATGCATACTTTTTGCCCCCATACAAGGCTTAATTTATGGAAAATGGTGGACAGCAAAGCTTTGTTATGGTCCTGATCCAATTTGCTTTTGACAGATTATACATCTTTGGAAAAAATGCGACCAATGCCACCAAGATCACAACACTCACCAAATGTCATCAAGGTCAGCAGAAGTACAGATTATTCCACAATATCATCACTACTTGAGGTCATTCTGGCAATCCTGAAAGAGATCAGAATTCTGAAAAATAGGTATCTGTTACTTGCCTGGGAGCAGTCCTGCTATGTCCAGCAAATAACAGACACTTGGTAAGTATTTGTTACCTGACTTAGTGACTTCTCCTTTCACTTTGATTTACTTTCAGAAAAAATTATTTAAATGACATAAATAATTTCTTGAAACTAAAATGAAAATGAGTATCAGTAAAAGCTGTAAGACATAAGTACAGACACATGTGGGTTTACTCAACTTATCTAAAGGTTGCAATTGCATATGACTTTCCTGTGACTTTCTAGCCCATCACACATGTTGCTACACCCATTTTTCTGTCAACCCTTGAGTATCCTCACCTCCTTTCTCTGTACTTAAGATACACACAGTCATATATCTCACCATAATTATATGCTAAATGTTTCTTTCTTAAACTTTGGTCACAGAGGGGTCAAGATTTCTTTTTTTTGTATCCAGCACCTTTTCCCAGTAATAGGTTAAAGTTGCTACCCTACAGTCTACCCAAGACTTGATTACATATTAGCCTATTTAAAAGTCTGTTTCTAGAATTCCCCTGCATAAAGTCTTCTTTTGGGGTGGACATAGTCTCAGTTCAGAATCTCTGAGCTGTTTCTCTTTTTTTTGCCTTTGACAGTCTCTCACTAAATCTCTCTTATTATTGCTTGTTCAATAATCTTCTGTTTTCTCCACCTACTCTTTTTCTAAAAACATTTCGGTATTTTTACAATTAAGGATTCATAATGTTATAATCCCACCCCAAATAGTGTGCACATCTTGTTTATACATTATTTATACTAACATCAGGACAAAATTTAGCACATTTAAAACCAAATGACGTATTTGTTTTTAGTTTACCTTTGGTTGCTGTGGGTTACTCCTAATCCACACATATTGCCACAAAAAAGAAAGGAGAAGGCTGTGCAAATAAGGCCTGTAAAATGAGCTATTTGCCTTTAAGAGTATAGCCAAATTATGCGACAGCTTGCAACAGGGAATTAGATGAGAAATTATTTTCAATATTTACACCATTTTGTAGTAAAAGAAAAAGATGTTTAGTTCTAGATTTGCAAGGAAGCCACTGAAGCCCCTTTCACAATCATTTACACTTTTTGGATCTCAATTTCCAAAAATGCTAAAACCGAGTTCAACAGTCACTGGCCTTGACTACTTTCTTATGGAATCAATCACTTAGAGACTACAGAAAACATAAGATGTAAGTTACCCTTTTTATGAAGAAAATGTGCTTTCATGGGAAGGGCATAGGTTTTAGAGCCTAACTTCTCAGGGCTAGATCTCCTTTAAACCCTCTACCAGGTGATCTAGAGTGAAGTTACTCAACTTCTTTCAGTCTTGATTCTGCATCTGTAAGACAGTAATAATAATATTTGCCTCACAGAATTGTTCTGAGGATTGCCTGAACAATCCTAAGAATATGCAAATGGCATGACACAGGAGGTGCTCAAATAAATGGTAGTTATTCTTAAAGCTGTTGTTCTAGTTATTGATTTAAAGAGGGGACAGTATTTTGACTTGGTGACTTGAAGGAGAATCCAGTGCTATAAAAAATTTAGTACCTGCTAGATTATTTAAAAATGTCAAACACGGAGTGTTTAAGGGGGAAAGGGAAAATTCCCCTCACCTTCCTTCCAGTTCCAGTGTCCATGTACACATCTGTTCAATTTTTTCTATATGTGATATAAAAGTACATAAATATAATTGATTTTATATTTAAAAACAGTTCATGCTATATATGCTGTTAGATAAAAATATTTAGGTGGTAAGTGGAAAGGAACAATAAATATTTCTTGGTTCAGTAAGAAAATATTAGGTCTGAAGGAAAAAAATTAACTGTGACCAAAGTGGAAAGAGGCATCTGCATACCACTGCAATTCTTTTTACAGAAATTCCCTAGGTCTTAATTTTATTAGACATTACTACAATATTTTAAAATAAACAATTAAAACTTTACTAGTAAAATCATTACTTAAATATTCATGTTGGTTGGGTGAAGTAAAAGCCCATATACATTGCCTAATTTGCATGAAGTTTGATGGGTGTATAGATCACAAATGAATAAGAAAATCACTCTCTCCTGGATGCTACTAGGTCTTTTTCTGCAAAGCTACTTACTTGCAGCAGCCTAACGAGGTTTTGCAAACACAGAGGATGGTTGGAAAAAGGATACAGATTCTCCGCTGTTATTTGTTACTCCAAGTGCAAAGTGACCTAGTTATGGTTACCATGGATACTATAATTTTGAATTTAATCACATTCTGAACAGTAGTAGCAATACAGCTCTCTGAAACACTGAGATCAATCTGAAGCTCAGCCTTAAAAGGTGAAGAAACTGAGTCAGGGAGGGTAAGTGGTTTATCCTATACCGAGATAATGTAGTTTTCAAAGTCACTCAAGTCATAAAAAATGCTTCTTAGCTTAAGTGATTTACATGAGACTTTGCTGCACTTATTAAAAATACACTTTTTCTCCTAGTCATCTATAACTACTGTTTTTCAACTTGAAGCAAAAAAAAAGAACAAATATATATTTGGAGTCAATATACGAAGCTGTCACGACAAACAGGTTTCTGCACAAATGAAAACCAAGTGAAATAAAAATGAAAATGCCTGGGAAGTGGAAGAACAAAGGATCATTTGTTTTAACTTGAGCTTCTAGGATCATTTGATGGCCATATTTTATGAGTCTGCAACATATAATTCTGCATATAAAACATGATACTACTATAACATGTACATTTAAATATTCAATCATAATGTTAAGATTTTCTTTTAAGTAAATCTTCCTGAATTCAAATACTTAGAGTAAAAGAAACAGGAAGCTGGCTGCTTATAATTAAAATAAAAACTACCTGTAGTTCTATCTCAGAAGTGATCTAAAATCAAGCAGGTGCAAATTTTAGGACATAAAGATGAGAGAAATTATACAGAAGGAGCAAAAGAATTAATTCTGAATTCTCCCTGGAAAATAAAAAGAGTTCATCTCCTGTATTGGTTGCTTTGATACAAGTTGCTGTTCTGCTGAGTAACTCTTAAATGGATTCTCTAAGATCATATACTATTGGAAATTGAATCCAGTGATCTGACTTAGACCCTGGCAACATTATATCAGCAGTTTTCAAAGATCCCAATGGTATCTTTTCTTGCTTATGTAGCTGGTTTTGATAATAGCCAGGCCACCTCATGCACTTGCAAAGACTCTTCCCCTTCCCAAGATAAATTTCCCCCAATAATCTTGAAAATCTTGTAATGAATGATTCGTTACAGCTGAAACAAAGGCCCAAGTACTGTCATATGTCATTGCTAAAAGTACTTCAGTCAAGAGGATGAAAACATTAGAAGGTTTACCTCCTTTCAATCCTCAGCTCCCATCCATTGTTGGCTGACAGGATTATTATGCTGCTGCTTGGTCAGTGCATTAGCAGAAATTGTTGCTTTCAGGAAGCACAGCGGTGAATATAAAAACAGAGCTACAAGATAGCAGGGCCACAATGAACAATTTATAGTTGAATAGAGAGCTCTCAAAGCTGGCTTTATGGTCATCTCACAAATACATTAATGATCTCATCTTTGAGGAAATAATATTCCCTGAATTTCCTTTGTTTCCAAATCTATATTGTTTTCTTTCCAGGAGAGAGGGTACTGATCATAGAGAGGGAAAAATAAATTAGCAGCTTGCATGTAAGCCTCTCCCCGTACATTGGTAGGCTGCACATGATCTTAAGCTGCTATGCCTGACTCCCAACAATGGCAAACATTTATTGATCTCATATTGCTAGTCATGATGAGAGTTTCAAAGGCAAGTATCTTGAAGAGCTCATAATGTAACTAGAGTCACAGAATGTACAGAGCTCCCTCTACTATGATGGAGGTACGCTGTTTTGTGATTTCAGAGGAGGGAGGGAGTGATTGTGCTCAAGCAGCAGGAGGGAAATGTCACAGAGGAGGGGACATGAAGTTGTATCATGAAAGATGTGTCATATTTCATGAGGATAGGGAAGGCAATTTCATGTATAATAAACAGCTTAAAATCAATCCCCAAAGAAAACAGAATACATGGTATGTAATGATTATGTGACTGTATTAATCAGGGTTCTCTAGAGGGACAGAACTAACAGGAGATATGCGTGTATATGTATACATATATCTCCTATTTATATATATATATATATCTCCTATTATATATATCCTATTTTATATATATAGATATATGTATCCTATTAGTTCTGTTAGCAGATAGGCCATCTGCAGTCTGAGGAGAAAGGAGAGTCAGTCTGAATCCCAAAACTGAAGATCTTGGAGTTGATTTTCAAGGGAAGGAAGTACCCAGCACTGGAGAAAGATGTAGTCTGGGAGGCTAGGCCAGTCTTGCCTTTTCACATTTTTCTGCCTGCTTTATATTCTAGCTGCCTTAGCAGCTGATCAGGTGGTGCCCACCCAGATTAAGTGTGGGTCTACCTTTCCCAGAACCCTGACTAAAATGTTAATCTCCTTTGGCCACACCCTCACAGACACACCCACGATTAATACCTTTGTATCCTCAATCCAATCAAGTTGACATTCAGTATTAACCATCATAGTGAGTCAGATTGCATTTTTCCAATAGCCAGAGCAATTTCTCCTATTCCATATGCTCTTCTTATAATGTGACTTTGACACTCCTTTCATTGAGAAGAGAGACTCTGTGCTCATTGAGAAAGTAGGCTTTGTGACAACAGTGGAAGTAATGCTATGTGACTTCATAGAATAGGTCATAAAGGTGGTACATTTTCTGCCAGGCTCTCATAGAAGAACCCCTTCAAACCTTGAGCTACCATATCAATGTCTGACTTCCCTAAAGCTGCTATACTGGGAAAAAAGCCCAAACTAGATCCCATGGAGAGATCAAAAGGAAAGGCCCTGAAACTATCAAGAGAGGAGGATGCCTGATCAACCCATAGCTGTCCTAGCTACTTGCCGTTTTAGCTTCAGCCAATATCTGCCAACAATCACATGAAAGAGCTGAGTTAGAACTACTTAGCTGAGCCTTTCCCAAATTTCTGGCCCACAGAAACTGTGAGAGCTGATACAATGATAAGTATTGTTTTAAGCAACTAAGTACTGGAAGTGATTTGTTATTCAGCAGTTAAAACTAGACCAGTAAGCAACTGGAAATGAAACTAGACAGTCTAATTGAGGCCTACATAATATGTGAATTTTCTCCTACATGAATGGGAAACAATCCAACAAGGTTTTTTAATCTGAAGAATGACATGATCCAATTTATAGTTTAAAAGGACACTCAAGAGACATTAGGCAAGATGAACAGGAGTAGAGAGACACTGGAGACAAGGAGAATGCGTGCAGGAATTCTCAAAGTTGAACTGTGCATAAAAATCACTTGAGGTGTCAGGCTGGGCGCGGTGGCTCAAGCCTGTAATCCCAGCACTTTGGGAGGCTGAGACGGGTGGATCACGAGGTCAGGAGATCGAGACCATCCTGGCTAACACAGTGAAACCCCGTCTCTACTAAAATACAAAAAACTAGCCGGGCGAGGTGGCGGGCGGCTGTAGTCCCAGCTACTCCTCGGGAGGCTGAGGTGGGAGAATGGCGTAAACCCTGGAGGCGGAGCTTGCAGTGAGCTGAGATCCGGCCACTGCACTCCAGCCCGGGCGACAGAGCGAGACTCCGTCTCAAAAAAAAAAAAAAAAAAAATCACTTGAGGTGTCTGATAAAATTTCACATCCCTTGAACTCATCCCAAAAAATAAAGTAAAGGTAATGAGGAATTGTTTCTAGATACTTTTAGTGGAGAAAAGTACATTTGTTGTACACTTGCTGTATGTCGGGCAGTTTTTAGGCACTTGGTATACAGCAGAGTGGCTAAGATCACAGGCTTTTCTGTAAAAGGGGGCTGAATTTGTGTTACTCCATCATTTACTAGCTACTTGATCTTGGGAAAATTACTTAACTTCCCTGAACCTGTTCCCATATTTTAAAATATAGATATTATCCTACCTTTCTCACTATTTTACTTAGGTATAATCCTTACATATAGTAATTGCCCAATAATAATAAATGACTGCATAAAAACACATGTGCATATATGTTCATTGTAGCAGTATTCACAATAGCAAAGATGTGGAATCAACCTAGATGCCCATCAGTGGTAGATTGGAGAAAGTAAATGTGGTACATATGCACCATGGAATACTAGGCAGTCACAAAAAAGTATGAGATTATGTCCTTTGCAGTAATATGGATAGGGCTGGAGGCCATAATCCTAAGTGAACTGATACAGAAACAGAAAACTAAATACTGCATGTTCTTACTTATAAGTGAGAGCTAAACATTGAGTACACATGGATGCAAAGAAGGGAACAACAGGCACTGGGGCCTAGTTGAGTGTTTTGGATGGGAGGAGGGCAAGGATTGAAAATCTACCTCTAGGGTACTATGCTTATTACCTGGGTGATGAAATCATCTGTACATCAAACCCACACAACATGCAATTTACCTATAAAACAAACCTGCTCATGTACCCCCTGAAACTAAAATAAAAGAAAAAATAATAATAAATGATTGCAAATGTTCTCAGCAGTGTCATTCCCACATTTCAATGTTCTTATCTCCTTTAGCAAAATTCCTTCCATTCCTGCTTTCTCCTCTACACATTACTAAACCTCCTTTGGAAAAACTTATAAATGATCAACATGTGCCGAATTAAAAAGAATTATTTTCATTTTATTTGGTTTCCTGGCAGGCTATCCTTTCATTTGGGAAAAACTTGCATCTAGACTTCTATGTGCCACATTCCACTGTTTTTCTCCTACCTCAATGGCTGCTTTCCTACTTTCTTTGATGCATTTTCCTCCAAAACCATCTCTAAACTCAGAGTCTTTCAGGGTTTGATTTTGATCCTTCTCCTCTTGACATATTTTCTTCTTAAATGACCTCATCAATCTATGACGTAAAATAATATGTATATTTTGATGACTCCCGTTTTTATCTAAAATCTAAATAGTGACTCTAAATTCATAAATCTGAAGCATACCTGACATTTCTCTTTTATCTCTTGTAGGCATCTTAACACTAATGTATCCTAAATCGAATTCTTGATAATCTCACCAAATTTACTCTTCCTCTGTGCTTCTTCCCTCCTATATTAGTGCACAGCACAAAATATCTTCCCAGTTATTCAATCTTAAAAACTAGAATTCATCTTTCATTCATTTTTTACTCATCCACCTCAATCAAATCATCTACAGGTTGTGTCAGTTCAACTCTTAAAAGGTATTTTGAATTCATCAACTTTTCTCTATTCCTACCACTACTATTGTAGTCCAAGCATTTCTTGCCGGGACTGCTACAATAAGCTCCTAACTTTTGCCCTTTCCTTCCTCTGATTTAGTTTATTCACAACATTGTTCAAGAGATGTGACTTCTGTTTTGGAATGATGAGTTTTACAATCTAGAATCACCTTGGATATTTTGGAATCCTGAGATCACATAATGCTAGACATAA
The DNA here is from genome assembly GCF_009764315.1 of Trachypithecus francoisi. NCBI lineage: Eukaryota > Metazoa > Chordata > Mammalia > Primates > Cercopithecidae > Trachypithecus > Trachypithecus francoisi. The sequence goes on from NW_022681454.1 coordinate 102,006,795, forward strand.
AAAGATTTATGTATCAAGTAATCTACATCCAACATTAATAAGAATAGTTGAGGTTATGCTAAGTCTAGGTAATAAAAACGTCCCAAATCTCAGTAGACTAAAGCAACAAAGGATTCTTTCATGATCAAACTGTACAATCATCATGGGGTGTCTGGAGGTTTTGTTCTGAGCCATCTACATTCCAGGACTCATCCTGATGGAGCCCCCACTGCCTGGAATCTTGCCAGTACCAATAACGACAGAAAGAAAGCTATAGCAAAAACACTCACTGTGTTATTAAAACATTCCCTAAAAGTGACATACATCATGTTCAATCAATTTCTTTGGCCAAGGCAAGTTGCTTGACCATGTCTAACTCAAAAGGGTGTAGGGAAGTAAAATACTTCCATGCGCCTAAATGGAGAACTAAAAATATTCAGTGAATAGCACTAATGATGAGTTCTCCCTTATATTTTACAAATGAATAAATTAGGACCTAGAGAGACTATGTCAACTGTAAGATCATGAAGCTGATTTATGTCACAGTCAAGACTAAAACTGAGTCTTGTACTCACCGTCCAGTGCTTTTCCTAATAATGAACTGGGGATTGTTTGTTCCTTATCCAAACAAAATATGTTTAAATGTCTTAATATCAATATTTTATTTATTTATTTAAGTAATATCAACCTTCTATATTAAAACATTTTTATACCTTTGCTAAAAAATATGAAGCTTAGAGGCCTTGCTCCTCCAGTCTCATTGATGTTCTAGCAAGATGCCCCAGTGTCAAAGCACTCAAAATCTCTCTGACCTGGCTGTTCTCATTTCTAGAAAAACTAAGTCATGTTTTACACTAGGGATTCTAAACACACTGGCTTAAGAAATGTCAAGGAGATAAGCAAGAGAACTGTGAATCTGTATGTAAATTAAGCACCATTTGTTAAATCCACTAGAAATGTATTCGCAACAAGAACTCCAATTAACAATAGCTTAGGGAGGGAAGATCTATTTGACCCTCATAACAAATCTAAAGGTGAATGGCTACTGATGTTGGTTCCATAGGTCAAAGTATCAGAGCCCATGGATCTCTTGGTCTTTTCCCATGGACACAGGAGGGCTGTGACTGCTCCATGAATTGCACCTATGATCAGTCTAGAAGAATGGGGAAGGTTGAAACCAGATGAGATTGCCCCTTTTATTGGAGAACCAAAAACTTTCCCAAGATCAATAATCCATCAGTTATTCTAAAGGTCCTATTTGCCAGGACCGGGGTTACATGGCCAACCCTAACAGAAAGGGAGATTGAAAAAGATAGGAAAAAAGATTATCATTCATTGGCCAAGCCTAATGCTTCCTTGAACAAGAGAAGGGTTCTGTTGACAAAGAATAGCATGGGGGTAGGAGGCGGTAAAAATGAAGACTAAGTAAGCAACCAACAGTGTCTGCCTGATTCCCTGATTGAATAGAAGATTGTTTTGAGAGAATTTATATACCATTCTTAAATTTTACATTCAAAATAATGTGAATAAATAAAATATATATTTACCACTGAACTCATAGTAGCTATGTTATGTATCTTCATAATTGGTGAAATTAAAAAACATAATCAGGTGCTGCACAATGATGTTTCAGCCAATGATGAACTGCATATACAATGGTGGTCTCATAACATTATAATACCATACTTTTATTGTACTTTTCTGTGTTTAAATATGTTTAGAGATACAAATATTTACCATTGCATTATAATAGCCTACGGTACTCAGTACAGTAACAGGTTTATAGCCCAGGAGCAATCGGCAGTACCATATAGCCTAGATGTGTAGTAGGTTACACCATTTAGTTGTGCGTAAATACATTCCATGATGTTCACACAATGACAAAATTGCCTAATAATACTTTCCTCAGAATGTATCCTTGTTGTTAAACAATACAGGATGGTATAATGAAGCTACTTTTAAAGAAAATATATTTCATAATGTTCACACAATGACAAAATAGCCTAATGATGCTTTTCTCAGAATGTATCCTTGTTGTTAAGCAATACAGAGTTGTATAATGAAGCTACTACAATAAGTTCTGCTATAACACTTGTTTTGAAAATACAAATTTATTCCCACAATATTGAAATGTTAGGGAAGGGTTTGAATATAACATAATTTTGCATTTGTTTGTGTGTGATTTTGTCTACTTGAAACACTAGTCGAACGCAGAAAACTACCCAGATGACCTGAGCCACATAAGAATACACAAAACTCACACAGGTACACTCCTCAAACATTACCAGTGACCTCAGTTCACTGCCTGAGTTATGAGCCACACCCATCCACATCTGGTGTAACAAATTTCCCTCTGATTTCAAATAATGCTTCTTTTGCCATTTCACAACCCATAAGCTGTGACCTTTCTGAGGCCCATTTCCACAAGTAATGCCATATCTTTTTCAAGATAAAGGGTTATATTTGCTGTAGTATTTATGCATTTTTTAAGCATTTATCATGTGTAAATTTATGCTACCATTTTCATTAGGTCTTGATCTGCTTTTTATGGTCCATTGACAAAGTTTCTGAGTGCTGTGTCCTAAACCTCACGTTACGCATTAAGTCCTGTAGTTTTAATTGCACATTTTTTCAATGGTACTATATCTAAATAAATCCCTGGTAGCTACCAGGCAATTATAAATAAGTGTGTATATGCATGCATACATTCAAACATATATAATATTAGAACACAACTGAGGCATTTTGACATAAATCCAAAAATATCCTTTTATATTTTAGAGGTAAATATGCCTTTAAAAGTATTTGTTAAACGTACTTGGGAGGATTTATTCAAAAAAGGCTATCAATTATATTAAATAAAAGCCATTCAATACGCCAAGCTATATATAGATGTCTCCTTAATGGGTGAAGATTTGTCATTTATCTTTTAAGATAATTATGTAAATTATATTCAGCCCACACATCCTGAGCTGGGAAATGACTTTTACATCTTTCTCCTCATTTATAAATCTTTTCTAACAGAAGTTATGCAAGATTCAGACTGGTCAGCACAGAGCTGGATTTTGGTGGTCCCTTTACAATAGGAGAGAATCCATGTTCCTCCTTAGGGCCTTTCTTTTCCTTAATGAAGGCATACAGAGCACTCAGCACATTCCCAGAGCTTCTTAGAATTTCTCCCTTGAGAGATCTCAGGAAATATGAGGAAAAACAACTTCAAAAAAAAAACATTAATGAAAGGCCTATCACTGTTCACCTTTCTCTCTTTCAACAGCTGCCCTATCCTTTCTACTTTCTAGAAGTGTAGTGCCTCTTCAGTTTCAAACATTTTTCCTCTTCTTATATTCCCAAGGTGAGATGCCCTTTTCTGGGACTACATCTATGAAAGGGACAGGGAAAAGATCTTACAGAAATTGAACCCTGACATGGGGCTTATTTTCCTAAGGACCAGAACATAGAAGGACAGGGTGGGACCATGGAAGGATTAATTTCAGACAAGGGCAGCCTGTGGAGAGTGAGAAATCTGAAAAGGCTCTAGGCCTCTATGGGCATTCCCCTCCACTTCTTTTGCCTGCTGCCAGATGACTCTCACGTGTGAATCCTTATTTCCTCAGGAATGCGGATCAGGGTTTGGCAAGTATGTTTTTAATAAATAATTGTGGAATGTTCAACATTCACAGGCAGAAGCATAAATTTGAGTGTGCACAGTAATCACTGAAAATGATTCTGTACTCACTGTTATGATGCAAATGCAAATTCTTATAGCCCCTGCACTGACTCCGTGGGTCACCTGTGAGTAACTCTAGCCAAAAACCACGCACAAACCCCAGTCTGCTTCCAGGCAGCAGACCACAACACAGTGTCCTGAGCGCACCTGCACACACCCATGGGCACACATTAAACCCATAAACAGCGGGTTATGCTAACATGTACTTCCTTCCTCACTGCCTCACCTTGTTCACTTTCCTTTTTCCCCACCCCTCACCCCACACAATGGGATTTTTGTTTGCTTCAGTAGCATGTGACAGCGCAGTCCCTGCTTTGCCTAGCTCTGTGCTGCAAGTCTCTCAGGTAACAGGTGGCAGCTTCCCCTGTTGGATTCTAGGTTTAAAAAAGAATGACCTCATGTGGGTGGAGCTCTGGGACTTCGTAGAGGTGGTGGCAGTCACAGCCAGGTAACCCTGGAGTGAAGCAGTTTAGTTAGAAGGGGGCAGATAAACTCGTCATTCTAGTGGCTTTAACCCTCACCCTGAGGCGCCTTAGCAACCAGTCATTGCCTGCAAGCCTCTAAAGCTTGTCTTTGCCTCATATGGAGCCCAAAGAAGTCACTGGGAAAGAAAACATGGTCACCAAGAAAAAGAATCTGGCCTTCTTGAGGTCCAGACTCTATATGTTGGAGAGAAGGAAGACTGACACTGTGGTTGAGAGCAGTGTTTCTGGGGACCACTCTGGCACCTTGAGGAGGAGCCAATCTGACAGGACCGAATACAACCAGAAATTACAAGGTAACCAAAAAGAAATCAATTGTCCCAGTTACTGCACTCCCTGCTCCATTTCTGCTACGTTTCCATTTGCAAAGAAAACACACAAGGCAGAGGAGAAAATCAAATACCACCTCTCCTTCCCACAAAATAAGATGAAAGTAAATGTGACCTGTAAATTATAGGAAAAATTTTGTATTATGTGATTCAATGTTAAAGAGTCAATTCTCAATTACTCTTAATATTGCTGGGGTTTTCTTTTTTATCCTGGTGAGGGTAATCATTTTTCTTCTACCTTCTTCTTTTCTTCTCCCTTCTCTACCCAACTTAAGAAGTGGGAAACACTAGAAAGCAAATAATTCAGAAACCTACAAAAGATTGTTCATCTCAATGAGTAGATATGTGATATTACACCATGAGATCTATCTAAGTAATTATACTGAACTGTGATTGTGGTTATCTTAAATAGGGGCATGAAACTATAATCGTGTCTATGAAAAAGAAGGAATGTTATAGTCAGAGAGATGGTATAACAAGATTTGCTGAAATTCACTTAGGTGATCATTTCCTTTGAGTAAATTGAATAATACTCAAATATGGTAAGAAATGTTTAGGAGGCTTATTTTGAATGATATTTGAGGAAATAACTTCAGTTTATTTTGTGATGGTACTAAGATAATTTGGCACAGTTATAATAGCACATCGTTTGTTTCAGGGCCTTAATCTATATCCTGTCCTATCTGTCCTTTCTTTCTCTCCTCTGTTTCCTGAAGATCATTTTTTTCTAGCAAAATTTCATTTTGATGCTGATATTGGGCAGCATTTTATGTCTTCTCTTCAGTACCTGTTATGTGGTCCTCCAGAACTTGCCTCTCCTGCTTTTAGCATAAGGTGTGTTTGAACTCTCATCATCCCACCGTGAGCTGTCGTTTTGTATTTAAAAACTATGATGAGGTCAGAAAGACCGATAGGACATGCTTTTATTTAACAAATCTCTTTCCACAAATATGAGCTTAGATTTAGTTATGCAAATTAATTAAGTTAAATAAGTTACATTAAATGCATTTAAATTAAATCTAAAAATTAGTACTATGTTAACGTTTAAAAATTAAAAAACAGTACTGGTAGTTCAGGACTAAAGCACAGCATCAAACTTATCCTCAAATACTTTTTTTTTTAAATGAGGGAGGGTGTTGTTTAATCTTTGAAATTAATTTTTCTGAAGGCAACGGATACATTGGAAAGAATGGATGTCTTAAAATTTCAACTTGTATTTTAGATTCGGGGGTATATGTATGTGTTTGTTACATGGGTATTTTGTGTGATGCTGCGATTTGGGTACAAATGATCTCATCACCTGGATACTGAGCATAGTACCCAGTAGGTAGTTTTTCAGCCCTTGCCTTTCTCCCCACTCCAGTAGTCCCCAGTATCTATTGTTGCCACCTTTATGTCCATGTATGGCTAATGGTTAGCTCTCACTCATAAGTGAGAACATACAGTATTTGGTTTTCTGTTCTGGCATTAATTTGCTTAGGATAATGACCTCCAGTTGTATCCATGTTGCTGCAAAGGACATGATTTTGTTCTTTCTTATGGCTATGTAGCATTCCATGATGAATAGGTACCATGAGAATTTAAAATCATACACATTTAGTTTCTAATCCTGGTTCTTCAACTTACTACCAAATAGAACTTCAGCAAATTATTTTAAATATCTGAGCCTCAATTTTCCTGTCTATGAAAGTGGGACTAATGATACTTGCCACATAGTGTTGTTGGGAGATTGAAATTAGATAATTACATAAAACATCTAGTATACTGGCCAACAAATTTTAGGAATAATGGCTACCATAATGATAAAACAGAACTTTCCCAATATTAATCGAAGTTTGTATACCTTATTTCTCTTTTTCAATTCTTTCTTGTCCTTTGATAAAGAGACCACGTCTAAAATTCAGGAAAAGCCCATTGCTTTATCCCTAATGACATGTTTTTTCTGTCTGAGTTTCACTAATTCAGCATCTATCAGAGTCTCTATTAACAAAATAAAAATAGAAAATAATTTCTGCTACTGACAAATTTTTGCTTACCAAATTTACCTAAAAAAATAAGTCTATGACCACACAATAGAGCAGACATGGGTTGGTTACTTTGCAGAAGACCTCAGGCTTCTTACGCACTTCATTTGATTTGTGGCTTTCCTGTGCTCTGTTGGAGTCTTTGAAGGTGGAAGGCAAAACTCAGGAGTTAACACATACTTCTAGTCTGTGCTTGAGAAAAATCACCAAGAAGTATAGAGGAGCACATAAGCCATAAAGATAGACTGGCCTCCTGATAAGTAACATTTAAAAAATGTAACCCTTAAAAAAACCCAAGTCTGATTATTGAATGCCTGATAGAGCTTTTAGCATGGTTCGACTAGAACAGCTTTGGCAACAAGGGAAGGCATTTTCTCATTAATGTTCAAAACAATCAGTTCTGTGTGTTTGTTCTGTGGCCTGTACAATACCCATTATTATGCAGATGAGTCCTAAATCACCTTAAGAAGCTCTTTATTATTCAAATGCAAGGGCTTTTCCTTTCCCTTTCTTGGAACTGGTAGTCCCTGGGAGGCACTGAATAAACACCTGGAATGGTTAGAGCCCTCGGATAGATGGCCTAAAGCTCTTGTGAGGTCAAAGAGTGCTTTCAAATACTGGAATTTCTGGCAACACCACATTCCTCAAATTATTTAGCTGGTTATTTAATTAGTTATTTAATTGGTTGTCCTTCAATGCTATATTACTTGAGTAAAATTCACTGTCCTAACTCTCTGGGGAAGCAAGTTCTCTGGGTTCTGGAAAACGTAAGATCTTTCTCTGGCATTCTTGAGCTTGTCTTTTAACTCATAATACATAGTCTATCTGCTCAATTCAATTCCTCACATCACTTTAATAGTGTGAAACTTAAGTTGTAATAACAATTTTTAAAATGGTACACTGGCTGAATTAAAATGATAGAACATGGCTCCAACAAGGACATACTAAAACTTTTGCAGAAGATTGTGATCACATCAACATAGTCATTTCTACTAAGCCTCGAGTTGTACAATAACAGACAGGCTACCCTTAGGCTCCTTTACTCCTTGAACAGATTAATTCAGTTGACTAGCATTTATTGAATATGTTATACCTTGTTCTTTGAAATTAATTTTTCTCAAGGCACTTGATACATTGGAAAGAATACAAATTATAAAATCATACACGTTTGGTAAACTGACATTTATTGAATGTTTTATATGCTGTGTCTTGAGGGTTAAAATGAAGAGGAAAAACAGAATATGTGCCAGGAATTACAACTACAAAATCATTAAGAAAACATGTCTGACCTTTACTCCAAAGAGGCTCAAAGTCTGGTTGGGAAAGATAAGACAGGTAAACAAATAAATGCAATAAAGTGGCACGATAGAAGTGGAGGTGGGATCAGTGGGTCCACAAAAGGAGGAAATGGTCTATTCAGGACTGCATGAAGGAGGTTGTCAGAATATGGTGTTTCTAAGGGATAATAAGGGTAGGGATGAGGGAAGGTACAGGAAAGAGAAGGACATTTTAACCTCTTCACTGGATTTAGCTCTGTCTGAAATTGTTTTTGTTTCCTTGTTTATCACCTGTTATTGACTGTTGTTCCCCTCCCTTTTCTCTCCCTCCCCTCCCATACACCATGAAAGAAACCCTATCTGTCTTAACTGTTTCATCTCAGCAGCCCAGAATACAGTAAACACTCAGTAACTGTTAAATAGAATGAATGACTTGAATGATCAGGCCCAAGCGGGAAACTGCTGTGAAGAAAGGCACCAAGGCCTGAAATAAGAGCCACTGTATGTATCTAAATATGTGGGGACACATGTTTCTATCAGAAAGATGTTTCTTCAGTTAAATGAACATCAGAGATTAAAATGTACAGAATTTGTATAACAAGTAATTCCCAGTGGAAGCCTGTTTCATTCCCAACTTGACCTTTCAGAGCACACAACAACCATATTTCAAGAATTCCTCTTCTATTTGTAACAAGAGCCAACTTAGCTTCCACTAGCTCAATTCCTCATTTCCATTCTACTGGGGGCCATAGAAATTACCTAAATGCAAGAAATTTAGTGGTTGAGTTGTAAAAACTCAGAAAGGGTTTCATAAATACTTGTATACTTGACCTCTACATTTGAAATATGCCTAATTTAAATAGTTATACCAAAGTGTGTATGTGCTTATGCACATGTGTGTATGTGTGTGTATATATATATATCCAGTATGTAGATATAGATATACGTGTATGTACGTGTATGTGTTCATGTGTGTACTTGAGACACTTTTTTTGCAATGATTAGACTTTTTATTGAAAGTTACTGTAAAATTTGAAGAACAAAAGTTTACTAACATTCAGGAGTCTTTTCTGAAAACCATATATGAATTATGTCACTGACATTATAGGTTTCCTCTCAGTATGGCTACTATGGACTGAATGTTTGTGTTCCTCTAAAATTCCTATGTGAAACCTAATCCCCAATGTGACAGTATTAGGAGGTGGGGTCTTTGGGAGGTAATAAGGTTATTGAGGGTGAAGCTTTTGTGAATGGGATTAGTGTCCCTTAAAAAAAAAGACAAGAGAGAGCTTGCTTCTCTCTGCTCTCAGCCATGTCAGGATACAAGAAGGTGGCTATGTGCAAACCAGGAAGTGGGGTCTCAGCAGGAATAAGATCTTCTGCATTAGGAACAAGATCAACTTGATTCTGGATTTTCCAGCCTCCAGAACTGTGAAAAATAAATGTTTGGTAAACTTAAGCCACCCAGTCTCCAATAATATTTGTTATAGCAGCCCAAACAAACCAAGACGGGTCGATTACCTTTATCCTCTATGGCCACACTAAACTTCTGTTTCATTTTCTGGCCAATGCATGTTTTTGTTTATCCAACACCAGATGAAAAGGTGAGAATATATGGGTAAAATACTATTACCCATTACCACTGCTGGTAACACAAGGCAAAAATTACTTCTCCATTTCATGGTGGGTCTGTGGTACCTTTTTTGCAAAGGCTATTGTATCATTCTCATTAAGAATGATTATCTTTATGATGCCCAAAGTTGTTTTACTATGGTGCTAAAGATGAACTACCCTACTGTATGAACTTTATACAAAATAACATATTGTGCCATGTGGGGACAAGGGGCTCAAATAATAAATTAGACTTGGTAAGACTATGAGGCCATTTAATTTAAAATGTTTTTTAAGAATATAGACAGTCTGTCAGGAAGCAGAAATTAACACGGGAAGACTTGCTGAGTTTTGTTCAAGGCCAAATGAAGAATGGAGTAAAACAAATTGTCCAGCTTCCTGTGCTTGTTTCTATCCCAGTGCTACAAACCCTTTTTGTTCGTGTCTGTTCTTTGATTAGTGAGTAGCTCCTTCCCCTTTATCTGCCTTCATACACTCTATAGTGAAATGGGAAGTATTTGAATCAGTAATGTGACACCAGTACAAATAGGTGTGTGTCATAGTTTGAAGGGCGAATCTTTCTAAAAGGCAAGACGCTTTAAAAACTCAGTAATTTTTGTCTTACTTCAGGCATAGAAACCAGTGTAAAGCAGGGTATTTTACTTTCCTATTGTTTTCAGTAGAGGCATCTTGCAGTTTTTAGAAGGACCATTTGTGTCAAATAATGTTTGAGTCACAGAAATTGAGACTGTTTGAGCTATTCTACTACTACCACATTGTGATGGGCAAATTTATTCCTATGTTTGACTGATATGACTTTAGGCGTAACTTTATTAAAAGTAGCAAACACAATTTCTAGTTGTGCTTTTTTTTGTTTGTTTATAAAAATTACGAGTTTATCAAAATGAGACACCAAGCGGAAGAAGGAATGAAAGAAAGGAAGGAGAGAGAGAAGGGGATAGATAGATAGAAACCAAGCAAGCAGCAAGCATGAATAGAAATATACCTTAAAATAGTAATATAGTTGGAGAAAAGATGGGAGAAAAGCACCCAAGCTACATTCATCTTTGTTTCTGTTGACACAGGAAAAGAAAAAAAAAAAATCTCTGTTTATAGAATTACTTTTTCTTGATACCATAATCATGTTAGCATCAGTACCTTTGTGAATATTGATTTCTTGATAAAAGTAAAATTATTATAAGAGTTGCTAAATTTATAAATAATATCATTCTTAGAAACAGTTAAGACTCAAAGTTATGGCTTATTTGGGAGTCCTACCTTCACTTCTAGACTGTATCTGAGACTGTGGAATTTTCTGTTCAACAGGTCTCAGTACTGGCTCCAACATTTGCTTGGACCTCTTCTTATCCCATGTTCTCAAGGGCAAACTGTGGTTGCTGGTGTGCATGCTCTTAATGCTCTTAGGCCTAAGTGACAATTGATTATGGAGGTGTTTCTGGAGCTGAATCATGCTCGAGTGTTCAGACCATGCCTACCAGGTTCCTCTGGGTGGGAAAGCTGGTAGAGAGAAGAGTAGGGGGTTCAAGCCTCAAGACTGGGTAGGAATGCATGTGTCCCAAGGCCCCCTGCCAAATTTTGGCATAAAACTCTGAGGGATATGAGAAATCTAAATTAGAAATTGGCCTTTCAGGTTGTTATAAAATATATTTATCAAGACAGAAGGATATATCACATTTTATTTAATAGTTTGCCAGCTTGATTTATAACTTTTGAATATGTAGATTTGGTATGTTGGCCTCTATCTGTATCCTTGCTGCAGGTCCCACAAAGGAGGCAGCTATGTGTGGTTTTTTACAGTAATCTATTTCAGGATATAACCCTTCTTCTACACTAGGTTGTGAAAGTAAGAGGGAAGCCAAGGGAAGGGAGAGATTGAGTATTAATGTTATGTTATCTGCTAGGAACTATGCTAGCCAGACACTGTCACATACACTGTTACTGAATCCCAACATCTCGTCTCTTCAGTTCTGATTTTATCATTGAGAAAAACAGGTGGTATGCCTTGGGTTTGAGATGTCACACGCTTGAAATATTTGCAAAATAGAATGAATTTAATTAGTTGACTCAGTAGGTATTTTATACATATGATTTACTAAGAAGTCAAAGCCATTGGATGGTTGCAGCACATGTTTTGTAATGTGATGACATTTCTCCGCTACCATAATAAAGCTTAACTTGCTGTTTTTCACTTTGGAATATATATTCCTTCTTTTGACTTATAGTGGCATGTCCCTGCCAGAGTGTCACTGTTTAATAAATACATTTTTTGTTTAGTTGTCAGGGAACAAAATTACAAAGGTAGGTTAAGCAAACCTGTCTTATAGTAATAGCTTAATGATCTCCATTTCCTGCTTCATTGAGTATCTTGACACTGAATCTCATCTTTCTTTAATTTTATGCCTGTTGTCATTTATTTGCATCTTAATAAAACTTAATATCTATCAGAAAAACTGAGAGTCCTATTCTACAGCAATGAGAGGAGGGAATACATTTGCAAATTAAAAGAATGGAGTTGTATGGGGGAAACAAGCAACTTTTTATCTGGGTAGGTGATATTTCAGTAGAATTCTGTGAAGTCAGCTTAAATTGTGAGTCATAACTTAAATGCAGCAGGAACACAGAGTGCTATGATTAAAAACCTTTGTCCAAGGTTTTCTGAACAATTTTTTTCTTGATTAATGAATCAGAGTATAAATGAATATTCTAAGATACCTGCATTGAAGCCCCCGATAGAGGATGCAATCTTAGACTGACATACAATTCTTACTTAAAGAAGAAAACTTAAAGGTCATGTCATCTAGCTACTACTCTAAGTATTGTGAGTCATTATAGCCCCTCACAGAAACTGTCTTTCCTGAATGCTTCTTAATGTTAGGTCTCCAATGTCCCTACAGAAAGCCATCACAGATTTCTCCTTCTGTGTTTGTTGTGAAATGTTTGATGAAGACATTGTTTACCTCTTTCAGTGCCATCCAGATTTTATTCAATGGAAAGCTGACTCTCCTTAAGAATAAAAACATATCCCCTCCCAGATAAAAACAAGCCATTTACTGTATTTAGCTGCTGGGAACTTATGGTCAAATTTGTTTTTGTTCCCTGGCCTTTATATTAGCTATTTTGTCTGTCTAAAAGTTTCTTTCCCATATAGGCAGAGTCTGGTGGCTCGTGCCTATAATCCCAGCACTTTGGGTGGCCCAGGTGGGTCTATCGCTTGAGCCCAGGAGTTTGAGACCAGCCTGGGCAACATGGTGAGACCCTGTCTCTACTAAGAAAAAAAAAATTGGCTGGGTTGTGGTGCATGCCTGTAATCCCAGCTACTCGGGAGGCTGAGGCACAAGAATCACTTGAACCGGGGAGGCAGAAGTTGCAGTGAGCTGAGATCCTGCCACTGCACTCCAGCCTGGAGTCTCAAAAAAAATAAATAAATAAAATAAAAAATAAATGACATAATAAAATAAAATAAAAGTTTCTTTCCCCAATCTCTGCAGGTGTGGATTTTTATCACTAAAGTATCTGTTCACCCTTTTTGGGAGTCCCTCCCTGACCATCTGACCTAAAGTGATGTAGGTGAGGAAATACTTTTCCTCTATCCTCTTAAATTCTGTGACTAGGACCTGTGAATTGTACAGACAAAAGACATACTAACAAAAGAAAAAGCATACAAATTTTACTTGAGGTTAATATTTTTATGTGTCATGGTGGGCTTTGTAGAAAGAAAGAGGTAAAAACCTCAAAGAAGCAGTTAGACCTAGGGGTTTATATAACATTTTAACAGAGTCATAAATTGTGGAGATATGATAAAGCCAAAGTAAAAGAGTTTAGGGTTGGGGAAAGAAATTGTGGAAAAGTGACTAGGAAATACATGGGAGAAGCTAATGGAAGATAAGGGTTATTTTTGTAGGATTTGTTTGTGTAGGCTCATCTCTGTGTCAACTCCCTGTCCGTGGTGATAAGAATATTCCCTTCTTGGTGATACAGGGAGGGCACTTTTCTCATGGTAAACTTACACTCTGCTTTTAAGTAAAAAAGAAAAGGCAGAGAGCCCTTCCTGCATCTGCTATTGAGCATCTCCAGCTCAAAATAATCAATATCCCAAACTGGCATATTTAGGGATGGCGTGTTCTGATTCCCCTCAGTGGCTTTCATACTACCTATTACTCTATTAAATTATACTGCTTTATTCTGTTTTTGGCTTTTGCTGTCAATTGAATATAACTCTCCTTGGGGAAAAAGACTTAGCATTTAAGCAATGCCTGGTATACAGTTATTCTGCTCAATGACTATTTATTGAATGACTTTATAATATCCAATGAATAATTACAACTATATTGATCCTTATGGCATACTTGCTTTTACAATTCTGTCATTCTCACTTTCCCACTATATAATGGTAGTTAGCTTTCAGTTAACTTCTTTACGTTATTTTCCTGTAAAGAAAAATTATAAATAAATACATTTAATTAAAGAAGAGAATAGAGTTTCCTAACCAAGAAAAATAGGATCTCTTTTTAAATGAATTTATTCAACAAATATTTGCTAGGTATTCACATGTGCCAGGTATGACTAGATCCTAAGAATATTTTTTTAAATATCAGAAGCACACCCAGCCCATTGAGTGAGACAGGCTGTGAACAAATTATTGTAGTAACGTAATAAGTGCCTGAAGTATACTGCAAATTGGGTTTCCGAGTTGCAAATTCTGAAATAGAGATTAGGGTGGAGGGGAGTTACTAGGAAACATTCTTGGACCACCACCTTGGAAGAAAAGGGAAGGACATAAGCCTGGGCAGAGGGAGAGGCCGGGCTGTGATGTGGTCTCATTGGAAGCTTTAGCCACCTCTGAAGGGAGTTCTAAAGATGGATGATTTTTTGGAGTTGTCCCCAGTGTTGTGAAGGACCTGGGCCCTTGTATCACACTTCATGTTTGGGGATGTGGCTATCTTGGGAAAGGGCATGACCTGAAAGGTGCTGTCATCTGGGATAATTCCTAAAGAGGGCATATCTGCTGATTGTATTCCTGGCAGCTGAAATAATAATTTATCCCTTCCTTTAAGGGGAACTGGTGCTAACATGGCATCCACTACATATTAAGTGGTTATTACTATTAAAGACATAAATAAAGCAATACAGGAGCTATGATAAGAAATAACTTAATTGTACCTCTGAAATGCCAAAAGAAAATACATTGAAATCTGACTCTTGAAATCCAGTTAGGACTTTTAGGGCAGAAGTCATTGCAGGCAGAGGGATTATGCTGGTCCTCATACATAGGACAAGGTAATAATACTAGTTTTTGTGTTTGGGGATTTCTAAATAGAAGAGCAGGTACAAACATCAACTGAACATCTATAGTAGGCACTTAGGTGCAGTACGTCATTTCATGCTCTTAGCAACTTTGCAAATAAGTTATTGCCATATCTATGTTGCCATAGATGATAAAACAGAGGTTAAGAGAGGTATAGGCATTCTCCCAGTGGTCACATAGCTATTAATAGTAACTGGTGAAGTGAGTTTTCCTGAGGTCTGCTTGGCTCCAAAGTCAGTGCTTTTTCAACTATTATGCAATTTTCCTGTTCTAACCTTAGTTTTTAGTAGTAGTACCTGTTTTGTGGTTTGCTCTTAAGAAATCAACTGATTTTAATAAACCTTTGAACAATACTCACAAGCATCAAGAGAACCGTAAGTTCTGCCAATACATTCATCTGCAATCTTGAAGTGAACAGTGACCAACAAGTATTTTTCAGTAGCTGTGTTATTTTATGCTTCTCAACAAAATGTTCTATATGCTTGGAAATTAGAAAGATATGCGCTTGCATTGAATAAGGTCTATACTTCACAGAATCACTAAAATATTCTACTCTAAAAATACAACACTGATTACCTGAATTATCTAGTCTTCGAAAACTCCTTGTCATCACTAACTACAGAGTACTTACCTGGATTAGGGTGCTTGGCGAAAGACTGGGTCAGAGTGTCAAACGACATGGCTCCTTTGCTTAACACTCCTCATTGCTTTTCATTTTTCTATAGCTAGCAGCAGTACCCAAAGAGGGGAATATATAAACCCCAGGAGATTTTACAGACAATCTATTGTGCAAAGAAAAAAATAAGTTTGTTTTTCAGTGTTGCTCTTTGAAAATATTTATTGTTGTGTATGCTTCATGATGTGTATGATACATTAATACTATACATATATTAGAGGTGTATACACAGAACAGTTTAACTGACACAATAAAAACATTTGCAATAAAATTCTGGCACGCTACTACATGGATGATCATCAAAGACATTGTGCTAACTAAAATAAGCTAGGCACAAAAGGACAAACACTGTGTGATTCTACTTATATATGGTACATAGAATAGTCAAATTCATAGGGACAAAAAGTAGAATGGTGGCTTCCAGGGGTTGGGGGAAGCAGGAAATGGGGAGTTATTGTTTAATGGGTAGAATTTCAATTTGGGAAGATGAAAAAGTTCTAATGATGGCACAATAATGTGAATGTATTTAATGCTACTGAACTGTTCACTTAAAAGTAGTTAACATGGGCCGGGCGCGGTGGCTCAAGCCTGTAATCCCAGCACTTTGGGAGGCTGAGACGGGCGGATCACGAGGTCGGGAGATCGAGACCATCCTGGCTAGCACGGTGAAACCCCATCTCTACTAAAAATACAAAAACTAGCCGGGCGAGGTGGCGGGCGCCTGTAGTCCCAGCTACTCTGGAGGCTGAGGCAGGAGAATGGCGTAAATCCGGGAGGCGGAGCTTGCAGTGAGCTGAGATCCGGCCACTGCACTCCAGCCTGGGTGACAGAGCAAGACTCCGCCTCAAAAAAAAAAAAAAAAAAAAGTAGTTAACATGGTAAATTTTATGTCATGAATATTTTACCACAATAAAAAATAATTAAAACGTTTGGTGGCCCCTGGTTTGCAGCATTAAAATGGACTGTAAGGCTTTTCCCAATTTGACTCTGTCTCATCTCTGGCCTGGAGGACCGTGTTACTTTTGTCGATGAAAAGAGTCAAACTCTGTGAAATATTTGAAGATATTTATTCTGAGCTAAATATGAGTGGCCAATGACCTATAACACAGTCCTCAGGAGATCCCGAGAACATGTGCCCAAGGTGGTCAGCCTACAACTTGGATCTATACATGTTAAGCTTGGGTCAGGAAAGGTGGGACAACTGGGGGCTTCCAGGTCATAGGCAGATTCAAAGATTTTCTGGTTGGCAATTGGTTAAGTTATTATCTAAAGACCTGGAATCAATAGAAAGGAATGTCAGAGTTAAGATAAGGGGTTGTGGAGACCAAGGTTTTATCATACAAATGAAGATCCCAGGTAGCAGGCTTCAGAGAGAATAGACTGTAAATGTTTCTTACCAGACTTAAACAACCTGTTCTGTGGGTCTTCAGATCAGTTTTAATGTTAATGCTGGTCAGCTGTGTCTGAATTCGAACAGGGATGAGGGAATAATGAGGCATATCCAACTCCCCTTTCTCATCATGGCCTGAACTAGTTTTCCAGTTTAACTTTGCAATGCCCTTGGCCAAGAGGATGGGTTTATTCTGATGGTTGGGGAGCTTAGAATTTTATTTTGGTTTCCATCATGCAGAACAGTTCTACTTTGGACTGGTATGACTTGATTAGGAGGGCTCACCCCCATCCCAGTTGTTTTATAAACACTGACTCATCTTTCTATGTCTAACTTTCTCAGTCATTACCCCTAAAGGATATTCACATCTCACACCCTCTCTATATGTCACATAGTTGGTATTTACATGTCAATGTCTCTCTCACTCAGTTGAACTTCTTGAAGACAGGCATATTTATATCTACAGTGCCTAGAAAAAGTTGATATGTACTCAATTACTATGTTTGTTGAGTTAATGAGTGAGTGAATGAATACATGAATAAACAATCAATGGATGGTGTGGCAGTTGTGCGGTGAAAGTCCTGGTGAATAAAGGAGGCCCTTCTCCATGGCTCATTCCATCTCAGCCAGCTCTTGATTACCTCTTCTCTGGCTTCAGGGTCACAGCACCTGGTTATGAATCTAACTCAGCTGAAGGAATTATTTATCCATTTTTCTCATGTCTCTCATTTCTCTTCTCTATACTATGTTCTGTTGAATCATCCTTTAAAATTCTGCCATCATTAGCAAGGGCATAAAAAAAATCACATCTACCCATGTACTGGAGAACTGATAAGTTATTCCTCTGACCATAATATCACATTTTCATAACCAGATATAGATATAGAAATTAAATTATTTTTGTTCTGAGATAAACATTCTAAGTAGAGTGATTTTCTCATTTCCTTCTTTCTGTTAACCAGATCTATACATCTAAAACTATAAATAACATGTTTGAAATACTCAGCATTTGAAGAGCTTGTTAATGCCACTCCAATCAGACATTTAGGATTGTCATTGTGTTACAATGGTGCTACTGTTTTTAAACTATTGAAAACTTTACTAAATATTTTTAAAATACTGCAATTATAATTTCATAGTATGCTTTTGCTTCTTTATTATGAGCATTTCTGCATAGAAGTAAAATATTAACTTAAAATGTAAAATTACATTGCTTTTAATAAATGAATCCTTGGAAAAAAAGCAGAACAACTCTGAGAAACATGAAGCTTCATTAAATTGCAGTTGTCAGCAAAAATTTTTAAGTGTTTTTTTTATATATAGAATATAAGAATCATACAATTGTAGTTAGATTTTTCTTTCAGTGAATCATAAATCAAATAAGATTTTGGAATGGGTTAAATCTATAAGAAAATCTCAAATTCTATATCTTTTTTGCTATGCGTTCTTATAAGTGTGTGCAAACGAAAAACAAAAAATTTCAAATCATAATTTGATCTTATTTTCAAAATATCCTTTTCCACATTTATATGTTTATGTTCAAACCCTGATGACCTTTTCTGCCCTCATATTACCTCATGTGTAGTAAAGAGTTGTTAATATATTCACTGTGTATACTATATGCATATATAATACACACTTATGAAAAATATATGTGTGTATATACATACACTGATGCATCAATCACTGTTTTGTATATGGTGTTTGGAACTTGTGACCTGCAATAATTGACTAAGTTGAACTAAAAGAGTCTGTTTCAATTGGTTGAAAGGAAAACTAACCCTGTTTCTCATTTTTCTAAAATGGGTAAAAAATGGAGAATCATATTCCTCTACATCTAAACCTATATAAAAGTTTTAGTGATAAAAAGTGGTGTGGGGAAGCAAGAATGCTCTGATAATTTTCCCAGAAATTATTTCAAACTTACCTTTACCTTGAATTCATGCAGTACTGGAAGAAAAAACAACACAAAACAAAACAATGATAGGATCAGCCTTCACTACTGTACCATGACTTGCTTCTCTTTAAGTTTCTGCTCAAAAATCACCTTAGTAATGACGTCTTCTTGACCTCTTTCTATACAATAGTAACCACCAGCAGCACCTGCTTTATTTTTCTTCATAGTGCCTTGTCACTCACTATCTGGTAGCTATATGTTTCCTTATTAATTGTTTTATTGTTTCTCTTCTATCATTAAAATTTAAGTTTCATAAGGGCTGAAGTTTTCCTCTTTTTTTTTTTTTTTTCATTGCTCTATTGCTAGCATCTAGAACAGGATTTCTCAATATTTATACTACTAATTCTTTGTTGTGGGGAGTGGTCCTGTGCATTGTACGATATTAGCAGAAGCATGACTACCAGGTGCTGGTAGCCACCCTTGACCCCAGCTGTGAGAACCAAAAAACGACTCCAAACCTTGCCAAATATCCTCTGGGGTGGGGGAGATGTACAATTGCCAGATTAAGAGCCACAGGTCTAGAACAATGCACGGCACAATGAACACTCAATAAATATTAGCTGAATGAAAGAACAAATGGATAAAAGCAGTATTTCTTATCCAGCCAAAATTTTGCATTCTCAATAATAGAACAATCACAAGAGAATAATTGAATACAGGGAGGCCTTTATCAAGTCAAGGTTCCCTTCTATTCAGGGCTCAGAGTCTTCCCCTTTTCACTCATCTTCTGCTAAAGACTTTAAATAAAAACATTTTTGGAAGCACTCATTTATTTAACTACTAATTGCTCTGTCTGTGCTATGCTGGTCACTGTTGGAGCCTGTAAATTCAAACCAATGCCACTTAAGTATTTTTCAAGACACATAAGCTTTGTTTAATTCCTTTTTGAAATCCACTAATCTACTTTCTGTGCCAATTAGCAGTCAGAGGAAATAAATCACATGCCCTTCCAATGAGGATAAAATATTCCCAGCCCCAATGTTTGAGCTTTCAAATTCAGAGTTGCGGAGGGTCTGTTCCTCTACATTTTCACTTAATACTTCACTGGCTCCTCTCCAAACCCTGTCTGACATGCAATTATTTTCAACCTATTTCACAGAAGGCTCCTCCATTCATCTTTCTGTGGGTCATATTTCCACTGAAACTGATTTTAAAAGATAAAAGATTTTACTGTGTGAAACTTATGTCGGTAGGGTTCAATGCAATGCTAAGCCAAGGTTTTCTTGGGTTTATGGGGGCAGATATGAAATTGGCAGCAGGGAGAGGGATGAAAGAACATTTATAGTCATATCTGGAGGTTTTGTAATGATCTGTCTGGAATAAAACCGTAGATTGAATTATGGGTGGGTGTTTGCACTATATTGGGTAGAAAGGGAATTGGACTGATAGAGGCAGGGAGGGAGTGTTGGTCAGAAGTTCTGAACTCAATTTCTGGCTTTGTTACTTGAGGTAGAAGACTTACTCTCTCTAGAAATTAGCTTCCTTTTTTAATATAATGAGATAGAGCTGAGCAGAACTTATCACCTTATCTCCTCTGCCTGCTCTTTTCCCATTGTTCCCTATTTCTTTAAATGGCACAGTGACCCAGTTAACAAGTCAGGAATCTGAGTCAGCTTTGACTTCTCCTTTACCCTCCACATTGATTACTCACCAGTTCATGCTAATTTCACCTCTTGAATTTCTCTTGATCTGTTCAGTTCTTTCTATCTTCTTGGCAATTAGACTAAGCTTAACTCCCTCCTTCTTTCCCCTAGTGACTAGACTGTCCAGGCGAAGAGCCACTTCAATACTCACAGGCTTGCTCCTCACCCTCCCCTCCCAAATCTAGTTCTGTGAAGGCCAAAGTGATCTTGCTAAGATAATCTAATCATGCCCCTCATTTATTAAAAAATTCCTCATTGTTGAGATCTGTCTCCTGAGAATTTCTCTAGACTCATCCCCTTTTCACAACCTCTATCACTTGTACTTCATCTGCCCTGAGCTGTTTTCACATCTTTTGTTTTGCCCCAAGCCTTTAAATACACTATTTCTTTTGCTCATGTCACTTTTCTATCTCTCTTCACATTGTGCTGCCTCTTTCAGATTTCAACTGTGTCATTTCTCCAGTAGGACTGACGTCCAGGCTGTGCTATGCTTGCATGAGTCACAGGTTATTATAATTGTATTTGTACTACGGTTTTAATTTTTTTAAATTTTTGTGGGTACATAGCAGGTGCATATATTTATGGGTTACATGAGATATTTTGATACAGGCATGCAAGGCATAGTGATTCCATCAGGATAAATCACCTCAAGCATTTATCCTTTGTGTTACAAATAATCTAATTAAACTCTCTAGATATTTTGAAATGTACAATTAAATTATTTTCTATTATAGTCACCCTATTGTGCTATCAAATACTGGGCCTTACTTATTCTTTCTGTTTTTTTGTACCCATTAGTCATCCCCCTTTCCTCCACTATCTCCCCCAAACTACCCTTCCCAGCCTCCGGCAGCCATCTTCTTTTTTTTTTTGAGATGGAATTTCGCTCTTGTTCCCCAGGCTGGAGCGCAAATGGCGCGATCTCGGCTCACCGCAACCTCCACCTCCTGGGTTCAAGCCATTCTCCTACTTCAGCCTCCTGAGTAGCTGGGCTTACAGTCATGCACCACGACACCCGGCTAATTTTGTATTTTTAGTAGAGACAGGATTTCTCCATGTTGGTCAGACTGGTCCTTAGGTGATCCTCCTGCTCTGGCCTCTGAAAGTGCTGAGATTACGCACCTGGCCTGCCATCCTTTTATGATCTATCTTCATGAGTTCAATTGTTTTAATTTTTAGCATCCACAGATAAGTAAAAACATACAAAGTTTGTCTTTCTGTGCCTGACTTATTTCACTTAACATAATGGCCTCCAGTTCCATCCATGTTGTTGCAAATGATGGGATATTATTCTTTTTATGGCTGAATAGTAAGTACTCCATTTATACCAGTTTTTAAATACTGACCAATATTTTTTTTTTTTTTTTTTTTTTTGAGACGGAGTCTCGCTCTGTCGCCCAGGCTGGAGTACAGTGGCCGGATCTCAGCTCACTGCAAGCTCCGCCTCCCGGGCTTACGCCATTCTCCTGCCTCAGCCTCCCAAGTAGCTGGGACTACAGGCGCCCGCCACCTCGCCCAGCTAGTTTTTTGTATTTTTTAGTAGAGACGGGGTTTCACCGTGTTAGCCAGGATGGTCTCGATCTCCTGACGTCGTGATCCGCCCGTCTCGGCCTCCCAAAGTGCTGGGATTACAGGCTTGAGCCACCGCGCCCGGCCCTGACCAATATTTTAAAATGCAAGGTGATTTGTTTGCAGAATCTTTCTGGAATAACTCTTAATCTTTTAAATTTTTCTCACTCAACTCCTAATATAACAGCAGTGCTTTGGCAACTTGACTTTATAAAATTATTTCAAAACATCAAAGCAGTTTTCACAGAAACATACACATGCTATTTTACTCTCATATTTCATTAATTTATGTAAGTTTAGTTAAAGTAATATAATTACAAAGAAGTACAACTGACATAATGAGGTCAGTTGTTGAACACAATTAAATCTTGAAAAATATACCCCTTGATTGTTAAGTGGAGAAGTACATAGACATCAGTTTGTGTATTTTAGGGAGAGAATGGAAAAATGTTGATTTATCTCATGACTTTAATACTCTGTCTTTACTTCTAGATTATACATATCTTGATGATAAGAGCTGTTATTTATTCATTATAGTATACACAACACAAAGCACAATATCAACTCAATAACCAATATGTAATTTAAAAAATTAATATTAAATTATATATAAGGTTTTTAAACTCCAAAGACAATGGGATTTTAAAATTGTTAGCTTCAAATTCTAATATTCTTTGATTTGTATGTAATCATAAACATATTTGTGTTGTGATGAAATTATATATTAGTTAATGGCCAGGTTCTTATGTTGTATTATCTTTGTGTTCTCCACAGTCAAATGACTGTGAAAGTTGCTCAATAAGTATATATTGAATGCTGTATGTGTGCCTGCCTGGTTGGTTGTTGGGAGTATGAGAATGTTCCAACATTCTCAAGGTATGTCTTTATTAGCAGCATGAGAACAGACTAACACATACTGCATTTTGTTTATAAAAATGTATATTCCTGAAAATTATTTTTAGGGTGAGGGCAAGTGTTGTTAAGTAAGGCATTAAACAAAACCTTAAGCTTGGTATATGAAATTATTCACTACAACTATTCTTTACTAAGAGATCAGTAAGATTTCAATACAATTAAGAAAATCTAAATTCAGGATTATTTATTGGTAGTTATTGAAAAATAATATCAGAGGGGAAACTTAATCTAAGTAAACAATGACTTAGAATTTTAAAAGTAATAATAAGTTGTGTACTTTAGTAGGACACAGCTATTTAATCATCTCCTCGCCCATTAAACTTGCTTGAGAAGCACATTTTCAGTGAATTCTCAGCAACTTATTTGCATTGGTGATTTAGCTTTGGGGTAAATGGGAGAGATTCAGATTTTTAAAATTCAGATGTTATTACATTATGCCAAACAACATGCAAGGGCTATATCCCTAGCTCATTTGAATTCAGCATGAATAATAGCAGTGCACATTAGGCCTGGTGTTGAACTGACTTCGTAGCAGTCTTTGCTGTCTTTGCTTTTCCCAGCCAAGGAGGGCAATTTCCTGATAGATGCTCAATTTCCCCTCTTGCCCTTGGAACATTTCCAAGGAAAAGTAAAAGAGGGAAAGCAGGTGCAGCCATTCAGAACCAGATACAGAATAATGGCAAGTAAATCATGGTCATAAAAACAATGACTGACATTTTTTGAGAGGTTTCTGGTGTGTCAGACATTGAGTTAAGCAATTTTCACGCTTTATCTCACTTCTCACAACCTCCTAGCAGTGAGCAGTGGTTAACATCCAGGTTCAGGAGCCAGACTGGCTCAGGTTTGAATCCTGGCCCGCTGCTTTCACTAGTGTGACCTTGGGCAAACTACTTAACCTCTGTGTGTGTCAGCTTCTGCATGTGTAAAAGGAAGGGAATATATATACATCTTACTGTGTTTTTGTGAAGACTGAAGAGCAAATGCAAAACAAACTCAGTGTTTGCACTCAAAAATGTTAGCTTTTATCATCATTAATATAATTATTATTTTTATTCTCCTTCTACAGTGAAGCAATTTCGTGAAGCCAGATGACTTGGTCCAGGTCACACAGGAAGTGGGTGTCATTGCCAGAGCTGAACTCTGTGCCTCTCTGTCCAGCAAAATTCCACTACATAGAACATAATGTACTATGATCACAACAGTTCCAGGCAGGGAGTGAAGGGAGAGAGCCCAGACTTCAGAGCTAAGCACATAAAGTTTGAATCCCAGCTCTTCTGCATATTCTGTGAATCACTAGATATATTTACATACACTCACTATATTCAGTTTCATCTCTAAAATTAGCGCAATATCCCATTTTTAGAGTTGTGAGAAAGATAATAAATAATGCATATTTTAAAAACTGGTAAATAAAAAGTTCTTGAAACTGGTTGCTCTTATTATAGGCTTTCACAATACATTATAATCAAATATAATTGCAGTAATACTGTATAATGCTTTAATATCAAAAATAATTTGGGGGAATATACACATTTATAAACAAAATGCAGTATGTATTAGCCTGTTCTCATGCTGCTGATAAAGACATACCTGAGACTGGGTAATTTATAAAGGAAAGAGGTTTAATTGACTCAGAGTTCCACAGGGCTGGGGAGGCCTCAGGAAACTTACAATCATGGCAGAAGAGGAAGTAAACACATCCTTCTCATAGCAACAGGAAGGGGAACTATGAGTGAAGAGGGGGTAAAAGTCCCTTGTAAAACCATCAGATCTTGTGAGAACTCACTTACTGTCCAAGAATAGCAGCCTAGAGGTAACCGTCCTTATGGTTCAATTACCTCCCACCAGGTCCCTCCCATGACACGTAGGGATTATGGGATCTACAGTTCAACATGAGATTTGGGTGGGGACACAGCCAAACCGTATTGTGGTATATATACACAATGGAGTATCATCAGCCTTAAAAGGAAAGGAAATTCTGATAACTTGATACAACATCAATGAACCATGAGGAAAATGATACAACACAGATGAACCTTGAGTACATCTGCTAACTGAAATAAGCCAGACACAAAATAACAAATATTGTATGACTCTACTTATATGAAGTACATAGTAGTCAAATTCATAGAGACAAAAAGCAGAATGATGGTTGCCAGGGGCTGGAGGGAGGAAGAAATGCATGAGTATCGTTTAATAGGTATAAAATTTGTTTAGAAAGATGAAAACATTCTGGAGATGTTTGGTGGTAATGGGTTGCCCAACAATGTGAATGCATTTAATGCCTCTGAACTGCACACTTAAATATAGTTAACATGGTACATTATATGTCATGTATATTTTACTACAATGAAAAAGAGAAAAAATAATATATCCATCTATAGGAGGAAAATTTTGTTATTAAAATTATTGAAATGAGAATTGCAGTCCTAAAATGAACTCATGCCTTTT
This sequence comes from Trachypithecus francoisi, assembly GCF_009764315.1. Classification (NCBI taxonomy): domain Eukaryota; kingdom Metazoa; phylum Chordata; class Mammalia; order Primates; family Cercopithecidae; genus Trachypithecus; species Trachypithecus francoisi. The sequence continues at coordinate 102,032,151 of NW_022681454.1, forward strand.
TTTTTTTTTTTTTCTGAGATGGAGTCTCGCTCTGTCACCCAGACTGGAGTGCAATGGCGCGATCTTGTTTCACTGCAATCTCTGCCTCGTGGGTTCCAGTGATTCTCCTGCCTCAGCCTCCCAAGTAGCTGGGATTGCAGGCACCCACGACCATGCCCAGCTAATTTTTTGTATTTTTAGTAGAGACAAGATTTCACTGTGTTGGCCAGGCTGGTCTCAAACTCCTGACCTCAGGTGATCAGCCTGCCTTGGCCTCCCAAAGTGCTGGGATTACAGGCATGAGTCACCGTGCCCTGCCTGCTCATGCCTCTTTAGGAAGATTTTTGATCTTTTGTGTTGAATTCCTCCAGTAAGTGACTTCAGTCTTTATATTTCATAATAGTGAGAAGGAGTGCATGACTATTCTTACCCACACATATGTTCCTATTCGAATTGGCAGATGAGTATTCATCAATGGAGATACTATTCTAACAATACTGTCAGAGGAGAAATAATATTGTTGTGACACCAAGGGAACATTTTTATTATACACATTACCTTGAAATAACATTTTTGCCAGGAAATTTGATGCAGCATACATATGGTGCCTGATAGAAAGAAGGCAGGTGAAAGTACATTAGTCCTGTGTGCTGCACATGATATATAGTCAAACAGCCTGTGAGATAGAAGGATATCATTAACTATGAAGGTCATTTCATCACCAGTATAATGTTTGGAACAAAGATGTATTCAGTAATGCTGTTTACTCTATTTATACTTCAACTCCTCGTCTTTATAAACCTACCTTTCTATGTGATTTTTAAAACTCCCAGAATACTTTTTTTTAAGAAGAGAAGATCTGTCTTTTTTAAACTGCCTTGCACTCCAAATTCAAATCAAAACCATTATGAATTTTAAAACATGACTTCTTCTGACATTGAAACTTTTCTTTTTTTCCAATTACTACTATAACTGTTAAAATTTTGGAAAAATATCTTAGTATGCCCAGGAAGCTTTGCTATGTCTATTCTATTTGCATTTGTTTCATAGTCTCATTAGGTTCCTTTTTACCCTAATTTTTCATTTGTGGTAAAATGCACATAACAACATTTATCATTTTAGCCACTTTAAAGTGTATAGCTCCATGGCATTAAATGCATTCATAGTGTTCTGCAGCCCTCACCACCACCTCCAGCACTCTTTTCATCTTGTAAAAGTGAAACTCTGTAACTATTAAACAATAACTGTCTCTTCTCTCCCATCTTCAGCCCTGGGCAACCATCTCCATTTTCCTTTTCTATGATTTCGACTATTCTAAGTACCTCATACACGTGGGATCTTATGTATTTGCCCTTTGTGCCTGGCTTATTTTACTTGCCATAATGTCCTCAAGGTTCATCCAGGTTATAACATATGTCATAATTCCCTTTCTTTTTAACGTTGAATAATATTCCATTTTCTGAATATTCCACATTTTGCTCATCTATTTATCCATTAAGGGATACTTGGGTTGCTTCTGTGTTTTAGCTACTGTGAATAATGCAATCCTACCAACAATGCTCGAGAATTCCAATTCCAGTTTCTCCACATCCTTGCCAAAACTTCTGGCTTATTTTTTAAAATATATTAGCCATCCTAATGGGTGCAAAGTGGTATCTCACTGTAGTTATGATTTGCTTTTCCCTTATTATTAGTGATGCTGAGCATCTTTTCATATGCTGATGGGCCCTTTGTATATTTTCTTTGGAGAAAAGTCTATTCAAGTGCTTTGCTCATTTTTTATTCAGGTTGTTTATTTTGTTGTTGCTGTTGTTGAGTTTTGGAGCTCTTTCTACATTCTGGATATTAATCTCTTATCAGATATACAAATATTTTCTCCTATGCTGTAAATTGCTCTTTTGTTTTGTTGATAGTGTCTTCTGATGCACAAACTTTAAAATTTTCACTTTAAATAAACTGAAAGTCCAACTTTTCTGTTTCTTCTTTTGTTGCCTGAGCCTTTGTCATATCCAAGAAATTACTGCCAAATTCAATATCATGACATCTTTGCCCTATGTTTTCCTTTACGAGTTTTATATTTTTAGATTTCTGATTCATTCTGAGTTAATTTTGTATATGGTGTTAGATAAGGTCTAACTTCATTCTTTTGCATTCAAATATCCAATTTTCCCAGCACTATTTGTTGAAAAGATTGTCTTTTCCCCATAAAATAGTCTTGTCACCCTTGTAAAATATAATTTGACCATATATGCAAGGAGTTATTTCTGGTTCTTTATTCTGTTTCATTAGTCTGTATTTATGCCAGTACCACAATGTGTTGATTTACTGTAACTTTGTAGTAAGTTTTGAAATCAGGAAGTACGAGTTCCTCCAGCTTTATTCTTCTTTTTCAAGATTGTTTTGGCCTGTTGTTGTCCCTTATGATGCCATATGATTTTTAGGATGGGTTTTTTTTTATTTCTGCAAAAATATTTGGAATTTTGATAAAGATTACATCAAATCTGTAAATCACTTTGGGTAGTATTGACATCTTAACAATATTAGGTCTTTCCATCCATGAACATATCTTCTCATTTATTTACATCTTTAATTTCTTTAAATAACATTTTGTAGTTTGCATTGTACAAGTCTTTCTCCTCTTTGATTAGGTTAATTCATAAGCGTTTCATTCTTTTTGATGCTATTGTGAATGGATACACTTTCTTAATATTTTTTCAGATTGTTCATTGCTACTGTATAGAAGAAATGCAACTGATTTTTGTGTGTTGACTTTATATTCTGCTATTTTACTGAATTTATTAGTTCCAACAACTTTTGGGGTGAACATTTAGTTTTTCACACATAAGATCATACAATTTTAGAACAGAGAGAATTTTACTCTTTTTTTCCACTTTGGATGCCTTTATCTCTTTTTCTTGCTCAATTGCTCCAGCTAGAATTTTCAGTACTATGTTGAAAAGAAGTGGCAAAGGCTGGGTGCAGTGGCTCACACCTGTAATCCTAGCACTTTGGGAGGCCTAGGTGGGTGGATCCCGGGGTCAGGAGTTCAAGACCAGCCTGACCAACATAGTGAAACCCCATTTCTACTAAAGATACAAAAAAAAAAAAAAATTAGCCATGCATGGTGGTAGGCACCTGTAATCCCAGCTACTTGGAGGCTGAGGCAGGAAAATCGCTTGATCCCATGTGGCAGAGATTGTAGTGAGGTGAGATGGTGCCATTGCACTCCCACCTGGGTGACAAGGCAAAACTCTGCCTCAAAAAAAAAAAAAGAAAGAAAAAGAAGTGGCAAGAGCAGGCATCCTTGTCTTGTTTCTGATCTTAGAAGAGAAGCCTTCAGTTTTTCACCATTGAGTATTATGTTCGCTGTGAATTTTTTATATATGGCTTTTATTATGTTAAGGCAGTTTCTTTCTATCCCTTGCTCTTTGGATTAAAATTTTTTTTATTTCAATAGCTTTTGGGGTACAAGTCATTTTTGGTTACATAGGTTGATTATATAGTAGTGAATTCTGACATTTTAGTGCACCTATCACCTGAGTAATGTATGTTGTATCCAATATGTAGTTTTATATTCCATATAGAATAATGGTCTTCAGCTGCATCCAGGTTGCTGCAAAAGACATTATTTCATTCTTTTTATGGCTATATTCCATAGCATGCATATATATAACATATTTTCTGTATCCACTCATTGGTCAGTGGGCACTTAAATTGGCTTCATATCCTTGCAATTGTGAATTGTGCTGCAAAAAATATACATGTACATGTGTCTTTTTCATATAATGACTTCTTTCCTTTGGGTAGATATCCAGTAGTGGGATGGCTGGATCGAATGGTAGATCTACTTGTAGTTCTTTAAGGAATATCCATACTATTTTTCACAGAGGTTGTATGCATTTACATTCCCACCAGCAGAATGGAAGCATTCTCTTTTCATCACAACTACATCAACATCTATCATTTTTTGACTTTTTGATAATAGTCATTCTTACTGGAGTAAGGTGGTATCCCATTGTGGTTTTAATTTGCATTTCCCTAACAATTAGCAATGTTGAGCATTTTTTCGTGTTTGTGGGCCATTTGTATATTTTCTTTTGAGAAATGTCTATTTATGTCCTTTGCCCACTTTTTGATGGGGTTGTTTTTTTCTTAATTTGTTTGAGTTCCGTGTAGATTGTGGATATTAGTCCTTTGTCAGAGGCATAGTTTAAAAATATTTTCTCCACTCTGGATTGTCTGTTTATTCTGATGATTATTTCTTTTGCTGTGCAGAATCTTTTTAGTTTAATCAGGTCTCATTTATTTATTTTTGCTTTTTTTCCATTTGCTTTTAGAGTTTTAGTCATAAATACTTCACCTAGGCCAATGTCCAGAAGAGTTTTTTCAAAGTTATCTTCTAGAATTTGTATGCTTTCAGTCCTAGATTTAAGTCTTTGATCAATCTTGAGTTTATTTTTATATAAGGTGAGAGAGAGGGATACAGTTTCATTCTTCTACGTGTGGATATCTAGTTTTCCCAGCATCATTTATTAAATAGGGGTTCCTTTTCCCAATTGACGTTTTTGTATGCTTTGTTGAAGATCAGCTGTTTATAAGTATTTGACTTTATTTCTGGGTTCTCTATTCTGTTCCCGTAGTCTATCTGCCTCCTTTTGTGAGTACCATGTTGTTTTGGTAACTACAGCCTTGTAGTGTAACTTAAAGTCCAATAATATGATGTCTCCAGATTTGTTCTTTTTGTTTAGGATCACTTTAGCTATTTGGGGGCTTTTTTGGTTCCATATGAATTTTAGGATTGTTTTTGCTATTTCTGTGAAAAATGATGTTGGTATTTTGATGGGAATTGTATTGAATCTATAGATTGCTTTGGGCAGTGTGATCATTTTCACGGAATTGATTCTTCCAATCCATTGGCATGGAATGTGTTTCCATTTGTTTGTGTCATCATGATTTATTTCAGCAGTGTTTTGTAGTTCTCCTTGAAGAGATTTTTCACCTCCTTGGTTAAGTATATTCCTAGTTATTCAATTTTCTTTTTTTTTTCTTTTTTCTTTTCTTTTCTTTCTTTTTTTTTTTTCAGCTGTTGTAAAAGAGATTGAGTTCTTTATTTGATTCTCGGCTTGCTCATTGTTGGTGTATAGCAAGCAGCACTGCTGATATTTGTACTTTACTGAATTTGCTTATTAAATCTAAGAGTCTTTTGAAGGTATAGGTATAGAGTCATGTCACCAGAGAGCAGTGAAGTTTGACTTTCTCTTTTCCAAAAAGGATCCCCTTATTTCCTTCTCTTACCTGTCTGCTCTGGCTAGGACTTCCAGTACTATGTTGAATAGGAATAGTGAGAGTGGGCATCCTTGTCTTTTTCCAGTTCACAGGAGGAATTCTTTCAACTTTTCTTCCTTCAATATGATGTTGGGTTTGTTGAGGGTTTTTATCATAAAGGGATGCTGAATTTTATTGAGCGCTTTTTTTCTGCATCTATTGAGATGATCATATGATTTGTGTTTTTAATTCTGTTTATGTGATGTATCACATATATTGACTTGTGTATGTTTAACCATCTCGGCAACCTGGGGATGAAACATACTTGATCGTGGTGTATTATCTTTTTGATTTGCTGTTAGATTCAGCTAGCTAGTATTTTATTGAGAATTTTGCATCTATGTTCAAAAGAAATATTGGTCGGTAGTTTTCTTTTTTTGTTATATCCTTTCCTGGTTTTTGTATCAGAGTGATGCTGGCTTCATAGAATGATTTAGGTAAGATTCCCTCTTCCTCTATCTTTTGTAATGGCTTCAGTAGGATTGATGCCAATTTTTCTTTGAACGTCTGATAGAATTCAGCTGTGAATCCATCTGGTCCTGGTTTTTTGTTGTTATTGCTGTTGTTGTTGTTGGCAAATTTCTTGTTACTTCTCCCGTCTCGCTGCTTATTATTGGTCTAATCAGGGTTTCTATTTCTTCCTGACTTTAATCTAAGAGAGTTGTATGCTTCCAGGAATTTATCCATTTCCTATAGGTTTTCTAGTTTGTGTGCCTAGCAATGTTCATAGTAATCTCAAATGATCTTTTTTTTTTTCTTCCCCTGTGGCGTCAGTTGTAATGTCTCAATTTCATTTCTAATTGAGCTTATTTGAATCTTCTCTCTTCTTGGTTAATCTTGCTAATGGTCTATCAATTTTGTTTATCTTTTCAAAGAACCAGCTTTTTGTTTCATTGATCTTTTGTTTTTTTTTTTTTTTAATTTCTTTTGGTTCTGCTCCGATCTTTGTTATTCCTCTTCTTCTGCTAGCTTTGGATTTAATTTGTTATTTTTTCCCTAGTTCCTTAGACTGTAACATTAGAATGCCAATTTGTGATCTTTTAGACTTTTTAATGTGGGCATTCAGCACTATAAACTTTCCTTTTAGCATTCCATTTGCTGTATCCCAGGGTTTTGATAACTTGTGTCATTATTATCATTTATTTCAAAGACTATTTAAATTTCTATCTTGTTTTCATCATTAACCTCAAAATCATTCAGGAGTAGATCGTTTAATTTCCATGCATTTGTATAGTTATGAGGGTTCCTTGTGGAGTTAATTTCTAGTTTTATTCCACTGTGGTCTGAAAGATAATTGATATTATTTTGATTTCTCAAAATTTATTGAGACTTGTTTTGTGACCTATTGTATGGTCTGTCTTGGAGGCTGTTCCATGTGCTGATGAGAAGAATGTATAGTCTGCAGTTCTTGGGTAGAATGTTCTATAATACCCGTTATGTCCATTTGTTCTAGAATATAAGTTAAGTCTGTTTTTTCTTTGTTGACTTTCTGTCTTGATGATCTTTGTAGTACTGTCAGTGGAGTATTGAATTTTCCCACTATTATTGTGTTGCTGTCTTAGGTCTAGTGGTAATTGTTTTATGAAAATAGGAGCTCCTGTGTAAGGCACATATGAATTTAGAATTATATCTTCCTGTTGAAATTATCCTTTCATCATTATAAAATGACCTTTTTGTCTTTTTCTGTTGTTGCTTTAAAGACTACGTGATCTAAGAATAACTATTCCTGTTCGCTTTGGTTTCCATTTGCATAGAATATCTTTTTCCACTTTTTTACTATGAATTTATATTTATCTTTACGTTTTAGGTAAGTCTCTTGAAGACAGTTTATATTTGGTTTGTGATTTTTGTATCCATTATGCCAGTCTGTATATTTTAAGTGGAGCATTTAGCCATTTACATTTAACATTAATATTGAGATGTGAGGTGCAGTTTCATTTATCATGTCATTGTTACCTAGATACTTTCAATTTTTCTTATTGTGTTACTATTTTATAGGCCCTGTGGATTTTATGCCGTCAAGAAGTTCTATTTTGGTGCATATCAAGCCTGGGTGTTGTTGGTGTATAGGAATGTTAGTGGGGTTTTTTGGTATGTTGATTTTGTATCCTGAAACTTTGTTGAATTTGTTCATCAGCTGAAGGAGCATTTGGGCCATGACTATGGGGTTTCCTAGATACAGAGTCATTTCATCTGCAAACAGGAATACTTTGACTATTTTGATCCCCTTTCTTTCTTTCTGTTGCCTGATTGTTCTGGCCAGTATTTCCAATACTATGTTGAGTAAGAATGGTGAGAGAGGGCATTCTTTTCTTGTGCCAGTTTTTAAGGGAAATGCTTTCAGCTTTTGCCTATTTAGTATGTTGTTGGCTGTGAGTTTGTCATAGATGGCTCTTATTAGTTTAAGATATGTTCCTTCAATACCTAGTTCATTGAGAGTTTTTAACATGAAGGGATATTGAACTGTATCAAAAGCCTTTTCTGCATCTGTTGAGATGATCATGTGGTTTTTGTCTTTAATTCTGTTTATGAGATGAATCACGATTACTGATTTGCATATGTTGAACCAACCTTGCATCCCAGGGATGAAGCCTACTTGATTGTGATGAATTAGCTTTTTGATGTGCTGCTGGATTTGGTTTCCCAGTATTCTGTTGAGGATTTTTGCATCGATGTTCGCCACGGATATTGGCCTGAAGTTTTCTTTATTTGTTGTGTCTCTACCAGTCTTTGGTATCAGGATGATGCTGGCCTCATAGAAGGAGTTGGGGAGGAGTTCTTCCTCCTCAATTTTTTGGAACAGCTTCAGTAGGAATGATATCAACTTTTATTCATACCTGTGATTGAATTTGGCTGCGAATCCCTCTGGTACTGAGCTTCTTTTGGTTAGTAAGCTATTTACTACTTATTCAGTTTTGGAGCTCATTATTGGTCTGTTCAGAAATTGAGTTTCTTCCTGGTTCAGTTTTGGGAGGGTGTATATGTCCAGGAATTTATCCATTTCTTCTAGATTTTCTGGTTTGTGTGCATAGTGTGTTCAGAATAGTTTCTGATGATTGTATTTCTGTGAGGTAGGTGGTATTACCTCTTTTGTCATTGCCAGTTGTGTTCATTTGGATCTTTTCTCTTTTCTTCTTTATTAGTCTATCTAGCAATATATCTTATAATTTTTTCAAAAAAAAAAACCAGATCTTGGATTCACTGATCTTTTGAATGGTTTTCATGTCTTGATCTTCTTCTATTCAGCTCTGATTTTGATTGGTTTGTGTCATCTGCTAGCTTTGAGGTTGGTTTGCTCTTCCTTCTTTAGTTCTTTTATTTGTGACATTAAGTTGTTAAACTGAGATATTTCTAACTTTTCGATGTGGACATTTAGTGCTATATATTTCCCTCTTAACACTACCTTAGCTGTGTCCCAGAGATTCTGGTATGTTGTGTCTTTGTTTTCATAGGTTTCAATGAACTCCTTGATTTCTCCCTTAATTTCATTATTTACCCAAAACTCATTCATGAACAGGTTGTTTCATTTCCATGTAATTGTGTGGTTCTGGGCAATTTTCTTACTCTTTAATTCTAATTACATTGTACTATGGTCTGAGGGAGTGGTTGGTATGATTTTCAGGGGTTTTTGTGCATTTGCTGAGCATAATTATATGTCTGATTGTGTGGTTGATTTCAGAGTATGCACCATGTGGCAATGAGAAGAATGTATATTCTGTTTTTCCTGTTTGTTTCTTTGTTTTTTTGAGACAGAGTCTTACTCTGTTGCCCAGGCTGGAGTGCAGTGGCATTATTTCAGTTCACTACAACCTCCACTTCCCTGGTTCAAGCAATTCTCCTGCCTCAGCCTCCCGAGTAGCTGGGAGTACAGGTGACCACCACCACGCCCGGCTAGTTTTTGTGTTTTTAGTAGAGGTGGGGTTTCACCATGTTGGTCAAGCTTGTCTCAAACTCCTGACCTCAAATGATCCACCAACCTTGGCATCCCAAACTGCTGGGATTACAGGCATGAGCCACCAAGTCTGGCCTATTCTGTTGTTTTTTGGTGGAGAGTTCTGTAGAGGTCTAGAGGGTATAATAGAAACTGTAAGGAAGAAGCATTATTCAAAGTACTCCTTGCCTGTTTAACTCACTCCTCCTGCAGGAGTAGTTGGGGGCCAAGAACAAGTCCAGGTGCACCGTAGCTCCATGCAGGATTCCCAGCTTTCTCTGCCTTAAACCAGCATCTGTGGCTTCCTTCTGTCCCCTCTCAATGCCTTTTCTTTGAAGATTTACTAGGAGCGCACCAGTCTTCCCAGTGCTTTGGTCACTTGGTGGGATATGTTCCTCCTGCTTGCATGTAGTTGGCCATCTTGCAATGAACTCAGGATTAGCATCTTTCAAAAATTCTGAAAAGCTCCCAGCTTTTAGCACTTCAAATAATGCTCTTCCTTACATTCTCTATTATACCCTCTAGATCTCCAAGTAAACATTAGTTGTACCTTCTTATTCAATCCTCAACATCTCCTAACCTCTCTCACGTATTTTACATGTCTATTGCACTCTGTAAAATTTTCTTGGCTTGTTCATTAATCCCTTTAACTTTGTATAATTTACTATTTAGTTCATTATACAACTCAGCTCTTTATTCAACTTAGTCATTTATTGATTAAACAAAATAATTAAGTTTTAATTATTATGAGCTTTTATTTTAAGATTCTGTATTATCTTTTAAAATCCACTGGATCATTTTTATAGTCTCTTGTTTCTTGCTCACAATTTCAAACCATTACTTGTTTTTTAGACCTATTAAATACCCTTTTTATATCTCTAATAATTTCAGTATCTCAAGACTTTGTGGATATAATTATGGTGTGTTTTAGGATTTTTTAAAATCTTGTATTCCTATGGCCGGGGATGGCGGCTCATGCTTGTAATCGCAGCACTTTAGGAGGCCGAGGTGGGTAGATCATGAGGTCAGGAGTTCGAGACCAGCCTGGCTAACCCAGTGAAACCTTGTCTCTACTAAAAATACAAAAAATTAGCTGGGTATGGTAGCGGGTGCCTGTAATCCCAGCTACTCAGGAGGCTGAGGCGGGAGAATCACTTGAACCCAGGAGGCGGAGGTTACAGTGAGCCAAAATCATGCCACTGAACTCCAGCCTGGGCAACAGAGCTAGACGCCGTCTCAAAAAAAAAAAAAAAAAAAAAAAAATCTCGTATTCCTTGCAATGTAGCTGCAAGGAACAGTTGAAGCCTGACTTGAATTTCTATTCAATTTCATTAAGCTTTGTTCTTAATTTCCTTTATTCTATTTTCTTTTGGCTTATTGTATTTGTATTTTTTTTTTTTACTTATTTAATTAAGAGTCAAATCATTTTCACTCTTGCTTCTTTTCTTGTATGTGAACTTAAGTTTATAAATTTTCTGTAAGCAGTGCTTTACCTAAATTCCACATTTTAATTTGTAATATTTTTCTTATCCTTATAACAGATATCTTCCATTTACTTTAGTCATTTCTTCTGTGACCCATCAGTTATATTGTAGGAGTAAATATTTTCTTTTTCTTTTTTTTTTTTTTGAGACGGAGTCTCGCTCTGTCGCCCAGGCTGGAGTGCAGTGGTCGGATCTCAGCTAACTGCAAGCTCTGCCTCCTGGGTTTATGCCATTTTCCTGCCTCAGCCTCCCGAGTAGCTGGGACTACAGGTGCCCGCCACCACGCCCAGCTAGTTTTTTGTATTTTTTTTAGTAGAGACGGGGTTTCACCGTGTTAGTCAGGATGGTCTCGATCTCCTGACTTCGTGATCTGCCCATCTCGGCCTCCCAAAGTGCTGGGATTACAAGCTTGAGCCACCGTGTCCGGCCTAAGTAAATATTTTCTATCCTAACAGTCTATTAGTTACTGAGAGTTACGTTTAAAGTATCACTCTTAAGGCTGATTTGTCAAATTCTACCTTCAGCTTTTTCACTTTTTGCTTCTTTTGAAAGCATGTTTTTCGTTTTGAAAGCATGTTATTCAGTACATACAGAATTAGAATTTTCATTTCTTCCTAATGAATGGAACACTTTATCACTAGGTAGTGCCTGCTTTTATTTTTGCCTTAAAGTCTATTCTATCTGTATAAAATAGCTATATCCCACACTTCCTTTCATTAGTATTTGCTCAGTATGTATTCTTTTACTTTCATCTTCCTGTGTGCTTATGCTCTCTACTGTAAATGACATATAGTTGTTTTTTGAATACAGTTTGATAATATGGTCATTTGAGTTATTATGATTACGTATAGATTTGGATCGACTGCCTCGTACTTGTTTTTCTCTTTCGGTTTTCTCCTTCCTTCTGTTGAATGGCTTTCTTTCCTCTACTAGTTTTGAAATTTCACATGCTATTTTATTATTTTAATGGTTGGCCTTGAAATTTTAGCATATATCCTTAATTTAAAAACATCTGAAGTTCATTAATGTCTTTAACTTTTCTGTAATATCACAAAAATGTTAAAATGTTTAAAATACTTACAATTCTCCACAATCTCTCCCAAGCTGTCCTGTCCACCAAATCCCTTATCCAGTCCCCAATGTTCTCCCACCTGGCCACACATAAGCTCTTCCTAGCAGCTTTCATAGCATTATTTTTCTCTATACCACTTATCACCTTTTGGTATACTAAATAACTTGTTTAGATTATTTGTGTTCTTCTTCCCCAACTAGAAGTTAAGTTCCATGAGGAAAGGAATTTGTTTTATGATTTTTTTTTTAATTTCCATATCCCCAGAGCCTAAGATGATTTTGGGCTCATAGTAAGCCCTTAGTATTTATTTGTTAAGCATTCAATAATTTCAGATCTCAAATCCATATGAAAGCCAGTTAGTGTCCTTGAATTGTTAAGGGATGCTCTTTTTTTTTTCTATTGATCACCACCAAGGCTGAGACAAATCATTTTATTGATGTCTCTTTATTTGGAGCATTATTTTTACTTAGTGCGTTTCCTTTTCGGATCCTTTATCTGGATATATTTCCTAAGTATGTTCCCTTTTCCCACTCTTGATTTTAAAATTGTCCAATAATTAAATATTTTTATCTATTTATGGTTCAGTTCATGAAAAACAGATGGAAGAATAGATATTGAGCAGGCAACAGCAGTGTCTGACACAATTATGCTGATGTTACAAAAAAAGATCCCTACTATATACTGTTATAGTTGCAAAAGCAAGTTGCAGAAGAATATGTATATGAGCTTGTTATTGTTAAAAATTAAAACAAACAAAAAACTGAACTTCTGTAAATACGTATATTTGTATGTGCATGGAGATCTTTTGAGAAGGCTTTACACTAAACTAGAATACAACAAATAATACAGTAATTATCACATTGTAATTAATAAATAGGTATTGCATCTAATAATAATAAAACATTTACAAGATATCCACTATAATGCCAGGCACTGTTACAAGTGTTTTACAGACATTAACTAATTTAATCTTCAAAATCACTTTATAAGGCTTTACTAACGTAACGTTATCCTTAACTTACATATGAGAAAATTAATACAGGAAGAGCTAAGTAACTTGTCTGAGGTAATAGATCTAATAAATGGTAGTGGTGGAGTTTGAACCCAGGCAGTCTGGCTCCCAAGGCTATGCACTTAAACCCCTACTATATCTACATCTCTCTCTCTCTATCTGTATCCATATCTATCTATAGCTATAGCTATTTCTATCTCTATATATAACCTATCTAGATAGATATCACAAGTGTATATTATTTTATAATTCACAAAGAAAGAAAGAAATTACCTCTCCTTAAATCCACCCCAAATGGCAGTAGTAGTAGCAAAAGCAAGATGAAAGGATAAAGAGAATAGGACAAATTCTAAGCAAAACCTGGCTATCAATGAAGATTGTCTTCAGTCCTCCCCCAACACCCCTTTGCCTTTGGGTGCTGTTGCACTTCTCTAAGAGATCAAGGTTCTCCCAATGCATATACCCAAGCCAGATAAACTGCTCAGAATTCTAAACCCCAGCTTTGTTCCGACTTTCCTCTGAAAACAGCATCCCTATTTTTTTTGCTCTTCCTCTTCCAACTGAACTAGCTGTCCACCCACTTTAGAGTCATGCATTTTTTCTTGACAAGTTGATAACCACAAAATAATGGGATAATTGTTTGCTCTAGACGGTGGGAAAGTTTGAGACTGTAGAGAAAGTAACCCTATTCTTCCCATTCCCACAGAAATAGTTAACATTTGTATTGTTTTAAATATCTCAAGGAACTTCCATATGCAGCTGCTCATTTAATTCAATCTTCATGATCACACCGTGATGGTTTTCATGCATAGTTTACAGGTAAGGAATCGTTCTCTGTGAGGATAACTAATAGTTATTACTCTACTGTGTTCTCACAGCTGAGTGGCAGAGCTGATCTCAAGTCAGATTATCCTTTTCTCAAACTGCAACAACCTCTTTTTATATAAACTTCCTTGGCCAGGAATCTCCACATATATTATTAATGAATTTTGTGGCTAGAATAGTAAAAATTCACACCACCACTGGAAAAATAAAGCTTGAGTGTGAAAGAAATACAGAGCGAAGTCAATTACATGGTACAGCTTTAATGTATAGCTGCATATTTTTGTTATAGCAATCTGAATATCCTTTTAACCTTAGTTTCACTTTGGCTTTGACATTGTGTTTTATTATATGCATATTATTGGAAAACATTTATTCTTGAAACTATTTTTCCTTCTTTCCTAAATAGCCTCTCTGCTGCTTTTTCTTTTTTCTTTTTCTTTCTGTCTTTTTTTTTTTTTTTTTTTTTGAGACAGAGTCTCACTCTGTCACCCAGGCTGAAGTGCAATGGTGCAATCTTGGCTCACTGTAATCTCAGCCTCGTGGGTTCAAGTGATTCCCCTGCCTCAGCCTCCCAAGTAGCTGGGATTAGAGTCATGCACCACCACACTCAGCTAGTTTTATATTTTTAGTAGAGACAGCATTTCTCCATGTTGGTCAGGCCGGTCTGAAACTCCCGACCTCAGGTGATCCGCCCACCTTCGCCTCCGAAAGTGTTGGCATTAAAGGCATGAGCCACCGTGCCAGGTCCCCTCTGTTGCTTCATCCAGAAATAAAAGATGGGCTATGGTGACTGCTGATTTGGGTTATATATGTTGGTAATATTGTTGAGTTACAAATACTTTTATATATAAAAGTTAGGTATAAGTAATTTTTAAAAGATAAAATGTTTAAATGCAGAGAAAGATCTTATAAAAACAAAATGTGTCCACAATGCATTGCAGAGAGTTTGTAGGTTTAAGAAATGCAAACATAGGAAGTGTTTAGAAACCTGACCATAAAATGATGCAAGTGAAGTCTTTGTTCCTACCATAAACTTGAGTCAAAAGAGCAAGCAAAGATATCTCATAAGGTTGCTCAACTCTAAATTCCCTGAGAGATTTTTTTTTTTTTTTTTTTTTTTGAGGCGGAGTCTCGCTCTGTCGCCCAGGCTGGAGTGCAGTGGCCGGATCTCAGCTCACTGCAAGCTCCGCCTCCCGGGTTTACGCCATTCTCCTGCCTCAGCCTCCCGAGTAGCTGGGACTACAGGCGCCCGCCACCTCGCCCGGCTAGTTTTTGTATTTTTAGTAGAGACGGGGCGTGTTAGCCAGGAGGGTCTCGATCTCCTGACCTCATGATCCGCCCGTCTCGGCCTCCCAAAGTGCTGGGATTACAGGCTTGAGCCACCGCGCCCGGCCTCCCTGAGAGATTTTTATACCTGAGGGAGAAGTTGAGTATTTTCACTGACACTTCAACCACCTTGCCCCCACAAATTTGTTCTCAACAAGTTGTTGAGCAGTATTGGAAAATCTAAGCAGTTTTTAATTGACCACAATCTGATGTGGTACATTTTAAAGTGCAGCAACTGAAATGTCTGTGAAGCAGGTTTAGTTAACATAGTGATTGAGTCCTGGAATTGAGAACTAAAAGTAACCCAAATGCACGTTTTAGGGATATTCCTTTGCCGACGATCAGGAAAAACTTCCTTGTCCTTGCTAGGATCCCAAATAATTGATTGATTAATCTTATAAGGCATAAAAAGTTTAGAACCTGGAAAAGCAAATGCCAGTCAGAGCAGTTTTTCATCAGCATCATTTCTATTTTCAAGGAAACTTTAAGTGATAATTGGGCAGTGTCCATATGGGTTTGTCATCTCTCTTACTTGTGAGATTTCCACCTGTGCTCTATTTCACATACCCCAGGAGTAAAGGACCTCCCTCACACCTTTCTGCCCTCAGTCTCCCACCCCCTACCCAATCATTTCACTATGTATACATACATCAAAATATTATGTTGTACATCTTGAATATATACATTTTTAAAAAGAAAGGGCCACGATGGTGGTAGACGCAGCCTCCTCACTGTAGCTCCCCCCATAAGGTGTCCTGTTTTCCTCCTTCATTGTAATGACATCTGATTGCAACTTGCTTTTTCAAATTTGGGGCACTGAGAGGCAGGCTGCTTCTACTTTTCAATAAAAATATTACAAATTCGGCTGGTGCAATGGCTCACACTTGTAATCCTGGTGCTTCGGGAAGCTCAGGTGGGAGGATTGCTTGAGCCCAGGAGTTTGAGGATGCAGTGAGTTGCAATTGCACCACTGCATTCCAGCCTGGGTGACAGAGTGAGAACCTGTTTCTGAAAAAAACAAAAAACAAAAACACAAATTAGCAAGCACCCCCAAATTCTCATAATGTAGATCAAGATTTGAGAGCTCCAGGACATCTCATGCATTCATTCTCTCTCCTTGAATAGATTATCTGTTCTTATATAGCTCATATGGATTATTTCTTTTCTCTTTTTTCTTTTTCTTTCTTTTTTTTTTTTTTTTTTGACAGAGTCTGGCTCTGTCGCCCAAGCTGGAGTACAGTGGCATGATCTCGGCTCACTGCAAGCTCCACCTCCCGGGTTCACGCCATTCTCCAGCCTCAGCCTCCCGAGTGGCTGGGACTACAGGCACCCGCCACCACGCCCGGCTAATTTTTTGTATTTTTAGTAGAGACGGGGTTTCACCGTGTTAGCCAGGGTGGTATCGATCTCCTGACCTTGTGATCTGCCTGCCTCGGCCTCCCAAAGTGCTGGGATTACAGGCATGAGCCACCGCACCCGGCCTCATGTGGATTATTTCTTTAGCACTGAATAGCCCAAATCTCATAAAACCATGTGCTTTTGGATGGTATTTGTCAAAACTTCCGGCTTTCCTAATGAAGGAAGGATTGGTAGGAGGCAAATGATTCCGAAACATACTCACCTGCAGATCTGGATTGTCCAAAGATCAAGCTAGTATAGCTTCCAAACTGATGTCGGAATTACTCTCCACAGATGTTTGAATATTGAGCCTCTGCCTGAAATGCTGAAGTCAGTGGGCCAGAGAGAGAACTCATTACTTTTTAAAGTGTCTGTTCACATTCCTGGGGCAGTCTCTTGACATCACACCATTAACTCCTCTACTATATTGTTTCTCTAGTTGTCTTAGCTTTGTTCCTGGAGTTAGCCAAGAAAACACTCTTTATTTCCACTTGCATATACTGTGACCTGTACATTTATTTTTTACTGTACAGACTGTTTATAGGCCCTTTTGTAAAGTTCCACGTTCTCAGGGAGTGGTGTCAACATTGAAGATGTCTCATATACCAGTTACTAGAATCATACTAACTTTAAATGAAATAGAATTACTTCTGCAACTGCAGAGACTAAGACGAAAATTAAGCTTCAAGCTTGAAGCAAATCTATTTACACACTCTTACATACACAGACTCACACACTGCCCTGATGTTTATCGCCCCTTTGATTTCATGGTCTGTGGTCTGGTTTGTGGCTTCCAAAATTTTACATTGCTGTGGGGAGTTCGTCCTTGAAGATATTTAGCTTTCTTACTTGAATACTTCATATAAACTTTTGCTATGTGTGAGGCTTACCATTTATCTCATTATCTCCCCAGTACTATGACTTTTTAAATTAAAACTTTCTGTTTGACAGTTCCAGAATTTTGAAATAACAAGATCTGCTTAGTATAAAAGATGAACCATGAAACATTTCAGTTGAAATTTATTTAATCCACCACTGCTTCACTCCTCATGGAGTGAATTGAAAAGAAAAACTCCAATCATGCAATTGTTTTCCATTTCATTGAGATTTGGATATTACCCACTGAGAATGAGAGGTAATTATTTTTAATAACAGTGACAAAATTAGAGGCACTTCATTTACTAATTAAAATTCTTCCCTTGATTTAAAAGCTAATGTGAACGGAAGTTCTGAACTGTTTTTTTTATGTATTTGACCTCCAGGCCGAATACTGGCTTTATAGGCTAAGCTACTAGCAGTGGGATATTTTAAAGAAGCCATGATAATTGAGTATCATTTAACTCACTTGTTAGAAGAAGTTCGCTTCTATTTTTCCTCTTGCTCATAATTTTGTAGGGGAATGTCCATATATTACTTCCTAAGAACACATCATGAAGATACATTCAGCCTTTTTCCATGTTAACAAAGTCCTGAGAAGGAGTTGTTTGTTGGTAATGAAGGAAAAAGAAACCTCAGCAGAATGCCTCACCTGTATATGTTTTCGTTTAACAGAAAAGATGACTCCACAGGGTGAGTGTTCTGTAGCTGAGACCTTAACCCTAGAGGAAGAGCATCAAATGAAGAGGATGATGGCAAAGCGGGAAAAGATCATCAAGGAGCTGATACAGACGGAAAAAGACTATCTCAATGATCTAGAGCTGTGTGTTAGGGAAGTGGTTCAGCCCCTGAGAAATAAAAAGGTAAATGTATATTTGAGATTTTTATTTTTTTCAATTTTTTCTCTCTCATATCCTAAATAGGATCACTAGCACCATGAAATTGAAGCACTCAGGTGTATCAGCGGGATGATGTGTCTTTCTCCCCAAAACAGCACTGTTCTCAGCTCTGGGGTTACAGTTTAGTACAAAACAAAGTCCTGGCCTTGTGGAGTTCACTTTCTAGTGCAGAAAAGAAGTCAGACAATACACAATAAATAAATAAGCAAGCAAAATTAAGATATGTTTTATGGTGTGAAGTATAGCTGAGAAAACTAAAGCAGGGAAACGGAATGAAATATGGGGACAAGGCCAGGCATGGTGACTCACGCCTGGAAGGAATCCCGGCACTTTGGGAGGTCGAGGCGGGTGGATCACCTGAGGTCAGGAGTTCAAGACCAGCCCAGCCAACATGGTGAAACCCCATCTCTACAAAATTACAAAATACCAAAAAATTAGCTGGGCATGGTGGCACATGCCTGTAATCCCAGCTACTTGGGAGGCTGAGGCAGGAGAATTGCTTGAACCCGGGAGACGGAGGTTGCAATGAGCCGAGATCACGCCATTGCACTGCATCCTGAGCAACAGAGCGAGACTCAGACTCAAAAAAAAAAAAAAAAAAAAAGGAAAACAGAAATGTGGGGACAAAGGGGTGGTCATTCTATTTCAAATAGAGTGTACAAATGAAGACTTTTCCAGTGGAGGACATTGAGCAGGGAACTGAAGTAGGTAATAGAATGGTCCAGGCAAAGTGGACTACAAGGGCAAAGACTCTAAGTAGTGATAACTTATCATTAGAGTTGTAAATATGCAATTCAAACAACATAGAAAAACAGAAGCTAGAAAGTGAAAATGATCAGAAATTCCATGGTCAAAGAAAATTACCATTAACATGATCAGACATATACCTTCAGACATCTATTTGAACACTTACATATACATATACATATACAAGCACATATATTTTTACATAAATGTGATCAAAACTACAAATAATACCTTGTAACATACTTGTTTCATGCAGAAATCTGTTACATGTATCTTTTCATGAGTACTAATATTTTTCAATATCTATCTACTATTACAGTGGCTGAAATGTTTTGGGTGTTTGTTTCCTTATATCCTTAGAATAAATTCCTAGAAATTGAATTGCTAGGTCAAAGGGTATGCACGTTTAAGATTTTGAATAAAACGGACAACTGCCAAACAGAAAGTCAATATGATTTTAATATTCATTCCTATTAATAATGATTCAGAGATCATTTTCTCTGCATCCTCTTTAATGTTGAGAATTATTGATTTCATAAATGTTCTTTTGATTCCTTCTGATAAGTATCTTCTCATATATTCATTGGCTTTTTCTGTTATTCATATCCATGTTTTTTGCTCTTTTAAAAAAGGATGGTTTAACATTTTTCTTATTATTTTATGAGAACTTTCTGTATATTAGAGATATTCTTTTTCCATCCTACATGTTGCAAATAATTTTTCTGGTAAGTCTTTTGGTTTCTAACCTTGTTTAAGATGTATGTTTATTTTGTTTTTGCCATGTTTAGTCAAATATATCCAACTTTATTGATCCTGAGACTGGTATTTTAATGTTACCCATGATTATAAAAGCATTTCTAGCCTGTTGTGCCCCCAACTACTTACAACATTCAGGAGCAGATTTTATATTTCTTAATACAGTACTCTTCTCAGAAATATTTTTTAAAAAACCATCTGGACTACAAATTAGGGAAAACCCGTATAGGTCAAGGCATTTCTGATACAAAAATTATTTTTTGATCTAAGACAGTGTATAAAGAGGAGTAGCAAAGAAGGCGTGGAAGCCTTTTCTTACACAGGAAGTTGTCTTCAGTTTGACTGCCTCATGACTTTTATTTAGTACTGACTATATGTCAGATCCTACTCCAAACACTTCATTAGCATTCTCATTTAATCCTCCACAGTTCCCTCCCGCAGTGCCAGAATTACCAGGCACTTTCTGAAAACCTGGAAATTTCCTATTCGTGATGTAGAGTAGAAGTAATATTGATGGTCATGATAAAAATTTGCTCTTTAGTGTCATTGCTAAGTATATAAATGTTTTCTGGTGTGTTTTGTTTCATTTTATTAACATATAAACCAGATGTATTTGATATAACTGCTATTCTGACAGTTATCAATGGTTACTAACATGTTCATTTACATACTTATTAAAATGTTGATTTTAAATGCACATGGCATCAGACTCTGTCACTATCTACCTTTCCTTATGGCACAGTCCTACCTGTTAACTCTTATTCTTTGAAAAATTTGAAACCTAGCCCACTGTGTCTATATATTCTCATTCTCTCTCTCTCTCTCCTTCCTAATTCTGACATCTTTTTTAGGTGATTTCAATATTCATGCAAATAACCCATGCAACATTCGGGCCTCTCAGTTCTTTCACTTTTTCATATCCAACAATCTTTCCTCAATCCCATTCAGCCACTCATGCCAGAGTCATAACCTAGAACTTGTCATTACCAGCAACTTCGTCCCCTCAAAATCAGAATTTCAAGCTTACTATTCTCTGATGCCCAAGCCTACTCCCACTGGTACCATCTCTGACAACCTTCTGATGGCACCGAGACCTCCAAGCTATGGACCTTACTACCATTTCACTCTTCATCAGGCCCAAAGATGCTTTAATTTCTATGGGCCCTTCATTATAATTGCTCTTTGCATATGCCCTCAATTCCTTTTTCCTCTCTTTCTTTCCATTTAGTCCCCTGCAGGGACTTACTCGGGTGAAGTTCAATTTTTCATCTACTTCACATCTTTACCTGTGCAACAGAATTAATCTCTTATAAAATACATGACCACTTTCTACTGGGGCCCCCAGTAATGTTTCTGAGGAGATTCCCTCACATCCTTTTCCTCACATGTCAAACACCCCCTTTTCTTTTCTCTGCTTATGCCCTTTCCCATCATTTCATAGAGAAACTAAAAACAATAAGATGTGCACACTCTCAACACCAAATCTACCAACGAACTGCATCTCTACCTGTGTAAGGTGGCTTCCTCTTAATACCAGAAGCAATGGTTCCCGCTTCTACTGAAGGATGACCTCTCTGCTAGTGCAGTGGATTCTACCCCCTCAGACTTAAGGGCTTTACTCTGGCCTGTGTCCTTTCTGTCTCCTGAATAATTAGTTTACCCTCCTTATTGAATCATTCATAGCACCATTATCTACTATCTTAAAAACCAAAATCAAACACAAACAAACCAAAAAAATCCTTTTCCTCAATCCTTAAGGAATCATCTATATTTACTGTCTATTTTAAAATTAAATATAAAATATGTACTAGGTATAAGAGCATTTGTGACTAAAGCATGTTTAAAAATAAGCACAATTTATCAAAAATCTGTCCTTGTGATTGGCTAATGATCAATATAAAACACAGTAGAAAACATGCCCAGTTGCAGTAGCTCACACCTGTAATCCCAGCACTTTGGGAAGATCAGCACAACCAGGAGGATTGCTTGAAGCCAGGAGTTCGAGACCAGCCTGGGCAGCATAGGGAGAGCTCATCCCTATTAAAAAAAAAAAAAAATAGCCAAGTGTGGTGGCTTGCTTCTGTAGTCCAAGCTACTTGGGAGGCTGGGGTGGGAGGATCGCTTGAGCCCAGGAGGTTGAGGCTGCAGTGAGCCATAACCACTCCAGTGTACTGCAGACTGGGAGACAGAGGAAAACCTTGTCTCCAGAAGAAACAAACAAACAAAAAAACAAACAAAAACACCAAACATACAAGAAAAGTCTTCCTTTGAATTATTAGTCCACATTTGTATCAAATGGAATGAGTTTATTCAGTATGAAAATGTTGCCAATTTAAATAATCTGCTACATTGGTGAGTCAAACTAGCCCCACTAAAATGAATGTCATTGCTGAGCTGTATTCTTACATATGTTCTCCAATTTTTGTTTGTGTTTTTACTTTTTGTTTTTTTTTTTTTTTTTTTACTTGTTTTTGGCTTCCTACGAAACTCTTACAAGCAGTTCTCAGATTGTGTGGCCTGTCTGCTCTCTGCCTTCCTCATTGTGGACTTTAATTTCATTCTAATAGTTCTCTCCACTAAGGTCGTAGCAATTGTCTTAAGCTTCTCAGAATCCTCATGTCAGATCTGCTTTTTTCCCACTTCTCAAAACTTTTAACCTTTGATTAAATAAATAAATGTTCGGGTACTCATGACTCTTATAAGCGTTTAAATGAGTGCTGAGGTACTTATTTGACACCACCAGTTCATTCAGTTCACCATCTTTTCAATGTTCATTAGTTCTTTCCTGTTCTTACCTCCCTTCTGGACATTTAACCACCAGTGTCTCTGAGCACAAAACACCTGTCATCAATGTCAAAATTTGTAAATTAACACATACAGTTTTCAGATAACTATAGCAACAATCTGCAAACCATGCTTAGCTAAACCTGGGGAAACATCAATAAATATTTTACAACTACAGGTTAACCTAGGAGAGAATTTGGGTATCATAGGATTCATCATCTTTTCTCTATAAAAAATCAAACTCAGACCACTCCCAGTAAAAACAGAACAAAACAAGTCTTTTATGTAAGTGAAAATTGGATGAAGGAAGTTGAAAACTGAGGAAAGTACCAGACGTACTTGGCTTACCTGAGTGAACTTTTTGTGAATGAATCAGTGTACAAATGATTAGATTCAACCCTTGACTGATAACTGTTCTGTGACAATCGTGCTGTAAACTTTAATCTTAACTTCAAGGTTTTTCTGTCAGACCTTTACTGAACCGATAATATATCACACTCAGTAGTTACTTCTTCTTTAATAGCAGCATTGTGAGAGGTTTTACAAAGAAGGCAAATGTTATTCACAACAGTTAGTGTTGAAACATTTAGTGGGGAAACAGGTTCTAGTTATTTATTATCCAAACAGGGTAATGAGAGATACTCTATGTTTTTGGCTATAAGTCAAAATAAATCAAACTAGAGTAGACTAATCTAACAATGGAAAGGACAAAAAGTGATTGAAAGGAATAGCTGGAGGAATTCGAGTACTATACTTATTTTTATTTTTCTTTGTTTTTTAATTATTTTCAGTTGCTAAAATTCACATAGTGCAAATCTACCAAAGATCCCAAGGGGGCTATAGAACCCCTCAACTACTCGGTTTCCTTCCCTAGAGGCAAACTCCAGTACCAGCATCTTTTTACCCTTCCAACGATATTTTAAGTGTATGTGTTTGAATGCATACTTGGTAGATTTTATTTCTATAACAAGAAAGTTATGTGTATTTATTTTGAATTTGCTCATATTTGGTTTAATAATGTGCCTTATGCTCAAAAATTTGTGTTTTCCAAAAAATGGTATAAAAAATATAATTTTGTATTGGCAGAAATCCAATTGGAATTTTCTGTTAAAATTTTGATACACTATATGACAACATTATATAAATAATTTTCACTAGAAACAATATATAGAGGCAAATAATCACCAGTAGTCTTGCCACTTAGAAATAAGCACAATAATTATTTTGGCTTATTGTTTACACTAACATACTGAAATATTTTCTGGAATTGTAATTATACCATACACAGTTGTCCCTCAGTATCCATGGGGCATTGATTCCAGGACCAACCAGGGATACCAAAATACATGGAAGCTTAAGTGTCTGATATTAAATGCAATGATTACATTTGCATATAACCTACACACATCCTCCTTGTATTTTAAATCATCTCTTGATCATTTATGATACCTAATACAATGTAAATGCCATGTAAATAGTTGTTATACTATTGTTTTTTGTTTGTTTGTTTGTTTGTTTTTTTTTGAGACGGAGTCTCGCTCTGTCACCCAGGCTGGAGTGCAGTGGCCGGATCTCAGCTCACTGCAAGCTCCGCCTCCCGGGTTCCTGCCATTCTCCTGCCTCAGCCTCCCGAGTAGCTGGGACTACAGGCGCCCGCCACCTCGCCCGGCTAGTTTTTTGTATTTTTTAGTAGAGACGGGGTTTCACCGTGTTAGCCAGGATGGTCTCGATCTCCTGACCTCGTGATCCGCCCGTCTCGGCCTCCCAAAGTGCTAGGATTACAGGCTTGAGCCACCGCGCCCGGCCTGTTATACTATTGTTTAGGGAATAATGATAAGAAAGAGAATCCGTTCAGTACAGATGTATTTTTTAGAATATTCTTGATTCACAGAGGACTGATTCTATAGACATGGAACTCAAGGATTCAGAGGGCTGACTGTACACCATTATAGAATATTTTCCTCTGAAGACAACAATATATTTACACATTTTATTTTCAGCCATAAATAACAAATATTAATTTAAATAGAAATTTTAAAAAATTTATTAAAATAAAGGACCATAAATTTGATGTTCATGCTGTCTCTGAATTCAGAGTTCTTGAATGTAAAATGGTGCCCATTACTGGTGTTATCAATCATACTTTGGTTAACAGTGGGCTGTTTCAATGTCAGGATGGTGGGGACCGTATTGAGCAATTGTTCTGTGTGACATCCTACAAAATCTCTCCCTCAGGGTCCAAAGTGGATGAGGAAAGCCCTGGGATAGGGAAACACAAAAGAGAGGGAGTTAGGGAGGGAAAATTACCAACTGACCCCTTCTTCAAAGGAGCAAGGGAGGGAAGGCACTCCAGGGCTCAGGCATTCAGCTTCCTGCTTGTATCCCCCACCCCAAACCAAGTTGCTATAGCGTCAGCCATCATGTCAACCCTGACAGAGAAGGCTGCATGTGAAGAGGGCTCACCAACTCCCAGAGAACGCAGTATAGATATAAGAATCCCTGAAAGGAGACAGGGAGGAGGGGGATATAGATGTACTATAATAATAAAAATACTGTTCAAAGACCATAATACAATGAAAATTGGTATATAATAAAGAGATAGCAAAAGTCCCATTGACTTCCTATGCATTTTAAGCTATATTTACTGCCAAAGTATTCAGTGAAACTTGTATATCCCTTTGCTGTGTTTTTCATGGCTGCTCCTTCACCAGTGTGAGCCCATTGCTGTCCTATACAACAGGAACTACAGCTTCAGCACATGTCATGGGAATCTTCCAGGGTTCCATATCTTGCCCTCTCTTCTGATCCTTTCTAGCTGGTTGGGCATCCTTGGTGTCTGTCATGACACCTCAAAGCTAGGTTGTACCTCTATATCCAGCCCCTGGCTGTCTTGCTGTGGAACGGTACTCCCAGAAATTATACAGTGCCTAGCAGCTCTGCAGCAGCCCTGGTGCACTGCTTACTTGGCTCTAAATTTTAGTGTTACTCCCTAGATGCACTCTTTGAGATGACCCTCAGTTCTATCTGAATACTCTCACCACCCTTCTCTCCCAGCCCAGCTCCTCAGACCCACACTTGTCCATAACAGGAATTCAGACAATGAAATGTAATGAAATTTTGCTACTTTCATTGAGCAAAGGACAGAATTACTGTTATAGTAGCTCACTGAAATATAAGATAAAAGGACCAAGGCAAAAATATTTTATCTAGTAATTATCAAAATATAGCCAGTTTTCCTAGATAGATAGGTGGATAGATAGATAAATGAAGCTTCTCAAAGTTATTTGCTAAAATTTTGCCCACATAACAGATAGAAGAAACCAAATGTAAGCAAATATCTTTGAGCATGAATTTTCAATGTTCACAGAGGACTCTTGTCAAAATTGTTTTCTCCAGCTGTCACCTTCACTAAAAGATATTTACTATTTCCAGAAAGAATGGTCTTTCATTTTTGCTTAATAGGCAACCGTGGAATTCTCTCTCTCTTTCTTTTTAAATCACCCAGCTACTTTTCCCATCTCTGCTCACTTCCAGAATTTTCTGATTGTAGTCTGGGCCTTAAAACACATTTCATCTTGGCTCACTGACCACAACTTTCTTAAAGTTGGCTACTCTCTAAAACTCTGTCTCTTTCATGAAAGTGCCCTGAACTAAGTGGAGTTAAGGTATTGATTTCTCACAGACATGTCTTATTTATGCAAACAATTGCCTTATGCCATTTATAATACATTCTACCCCACAACATCAAAATCCAATGCACACATTCTATTGTTTTGCAAGATGTTACCCTTGGGGAAAACTTGGTGAAGGATACATGGATCTCTCTGTTTCATTTTTTTACAACTGCATGTGAATCTACAATTAATTCAAAATAAGAACTTTAAGTAAAAACATAAAGCCTTTGTTTTCTCCATCTTCCTCTCTTTCTCTCTTTAAATTATCCTTTTAAATACACATGTAAATTTTTACATGTAAGGATAAAGTTTTTCCTCTGATCCTTTACCTTGTTTACTCTCCCAAACTTTCCAATTGATTTTTAAATATGGTGTTTTCAGAGCGGTAGAGACTACATTTTAAGAATAAGGGTACACATTAGGTTGTTTGGAAGCAATTTTATAATGTATAAAATATATAATAATCTCCTGTGTATCTTGGCTGTTTCTCATGCTATGCTTGAAATACCAGAAATCCATGTCAACTGTAAAACAAACTGATGAAAAAGCCAAGTCTCTTTTTCCACCTCCATCTCCTCTTCGATCCAGTCCCACCTACTGTAGAGCAAGGCAGTTGCTGAGGTCAAACTCCTCAGTCACAAGACCTCACAGACTTTAGTGAGTACAGATATCCAAATCAGGTTGATAATCCCAAAGTAAAAGATGCCCTAAAAACTAGAGGAAAACAGGGATTTTGTTCACTACATTAAATAAAAATCTGAGAAAAACAGAGCAATTCCTGCCAAGTATAATTGAGATGCTGGGAGAAATGACTCAAAAGATATATACCTGCCTTTCTCATTCTACTTTGTACTGGCTTTTCTAAACTAAGGTGCTGACTTGAAAATGTTATACTGCTGCTGGAAGTCTGCTTTAACTATCGATACAAATATTCTTCAATCCTTTACAAATACCAATTTTCATGAAGAGTAAGATACATCACAACAAAGAATCCTGTAATCTGTATGTCTAGGTTAGAACTCCAATTTTTTATTTTATCAAAGACTTGATTTTCACCCTTTCTGTGGAATCCTAGCATGTATTATATAGTCTGGGTCATTGTTCCTCCATAATAAGGCCAGATACTTGAAGTCTCATAAAGTCAGAAAAAAAAAAAAAAACTCAATAAATTTTTTCTTGATTTTCTGTGTGTTAATAAGGGCAGTTCCTGTGTGTTGTTGGAGGTTATAGATGTGAAACGTTAAATTTAAAAATGAAAGTCACAGTGTTGCCAACCACAATGTGACTATGTTGATACATAATAGCTAACTGGCCTCTTTTACAAGTACTGAAACCCAGTCATCACACTTCACTTACTTTCCCATTTTCCCCTGGAGGAACATTTCTGTTTTGTCAACCTGGAAAACACATAGTTTGCTGTCATATTGGATTCAGATTTAGTTGGGTATGAAAGTGATGCATCAATATTCTAGTACATGAATTTTCTTTTTATGGGAAGGAAATCTCTTATCTTTGTTCAGAAAGTCTCAACTCAAAAAAATGAGGCATTCATTTTTATCCTTGTACTACAGTTTTATGATGGAAACTGTCCTCCTTGTTGTTACATTTATAAACAGCTCCTAAGCTCCATTTCAGGACAGCTTCAGTGTTCTCTAATTTTTATAATCTATAGTCTAGATCAGAATCTGCTGGACCAAGTGAGGAGAAAAATGAATGTATTTCCCAATTCATTGCAGGATTTGGGATGCCCAGAATTGAAAAATATAGATGTGTTAAGCAGATCTGTTTTAATATCCACGAAAGTCATCCCTCAGCCTAGGCAAGATGATCTTGTGCTCATTACTTCACTTCCCAGAATGGAGATGATGCATAAACCACAATTTTCATTTTCTTTGTGTGTGTGTGTGTGTGTGTGTGTGTGTGTGTAGAATAAGCAACAAAATTTCAGTGGCTGTGATTATCATAATATTGCCATAAACCTCTCTAATGAAATGCCAGCAATGTTGAGGCAGCTTTATTCAGGCATAGATCAAAATAGCCATGCATATCAGCACATGACCATAAATCCTGGACTCCAAACAATAACACTGGGCCAGAAAGGAAGCAAATATTAAGGAAATAATTATTTTATTAATATGCACTTACATAAGGCACTTTAGTCACAGGCAAGGTAGATGATTACATGAGTTAATTGATTAATTAATTTTAGGTCATTTAGAGTATGTAAGGACATATGAAACACATTTTTGTGTCATCAAAAAACTAAGAATCCCTAGTGAGAGGCCTCTTATAACTATAAGAAGATAACTTGTAATGCAAAGTGATAATTGATAAGTGTAAACAATAAGTGCAATTGGGGTTCAGAGAAGGGACAGATCACTTCCAGACAGATTAACTGAGCTATATTTCATGAAGAATGTGATATTTTCATTGAATATGCAAATTAAAAAATTAAATGTTTGTCAAGTGCCTATTGCATGCAGTGCCTGCTCCTGAGCTCTGCGTGGGTATCAAGGAAATTTATGTCACAGTCTTGCCCTAGTAAAGTCTATAATGTGGCCGAGAAAATGACTCATAAACACATAAAACACAAATAACAATCAAAGATCTATTTCAAGGCAACACTAGAAGTGATCATGACAGAAGGCAGTCATGATTAGTTGTGCTAATTAGTTATGCAACAATTAATTGCTTTAGACATTAGCAGAAGGAGGCACTCACTTCCCTGACCTGTTGGCAGCATTTTACAAAAACAGTGCCTTCTGTCTTCCAGGACTCTACACACTCTTTGTTTTCTCCTTACTCCTCTGGCTGCTGCTTCTCGGTCTCCTTTGCTGGTTAATACTCATCTATAAACACTAAAGTAATTGAGGGCTCCACCTGTGATCCTCTTCTCTCTTTTGTCCACATTAGCTATATTGCAAATCTGATGTGGTTTATGGCTTTAAATTCCATCTACATGCTGATGATTGGCAAATTTTTATCTCCAGCCTAGACATTTTCCCTGAAGTCCTCCTTTGTTTCTCCAATTCTCCACTCAAATCTCTACTTGATTGTCTCCAAGGGATCTCAAATTTAGCATGTTCAAAACTTAGTTCCTAATTTCCTCTTTAAAACTTTCTCCATTGTAGTCTATCTCATCTCAGAAAATGGCACCTCTACCTTCCAGTTGCTTAGGCAAAATTCCCTGGAGTCATCCTTAACTTTTTTCTTTCTCTTAATTCCCATATTAGATCGATCAGCACATTATTTAGTTCTGCCTTCAAAATTTATCTAGAAATAGAGCATGTCTCATCTCCTCTCTTACTGCCACTCTGGTTCAAGAACCTGTCAATAACCCCCTGGACTTTTACAACTGTCTTGTGACCTATCTCTCTTCCTCTACCTTGTTTCAACCAAGTAGCCAGAGTGATCCTTTTAAAATATGAGTCAAATTATGTCACTCTTCTACTCAAAACCCTCCAATGCTTCCCCTCTCACTCTGATTAAAATCTAATATACTCATGATGACCTACAAGGTCCTACAGGGGCTGGCCCTCATTCTCACTGATGTCATCTATTTCTACCTTCTGGCCTCTTCACTCTTTCTTGAACAAACCAGGAGCACTACTGTGTCAAGCTCTTTGTTCTTGCTGTTTTCTTTGCCTTGAAAGCTCTTCCCCAAAATAACTTCATAGCTTGCTCCTTCATGTCCTTCAAGACTTTACTCAGTAAAGCCTTCTTTCACCACCTCGATCTTAGACTGTATTATTCAGAAGCAGAGCCTGATAAAAGGATTTTAGATGGTATTGATTTGGGAGATGATACCCTGAAATAGCAGTAAGGGAAAGGGGAAATGAGACAGAGAAAGAAGACAATAAAGGGTACATTAATGAGTGAGTTAACTCTGTGGCCAAATGGGGCTCATTTCCCAGTGGGACCTTGGGGAGGCTATACAGAACACATTGTCCCATGGGAGGAGTATTTACCCTCCTCAATTCCTGTTAGACACTGGCTAAGGGATGCTCCTGGGAATGTTAATTCCTGGCACTTCTAGCCTTGTCTGTGTGTAGGCAGAGCAGGCATCAGTGGTCAGAGAAAGCCTTTAGGTAGAAAATCAGAGATGCTTACACCAGAAGGCCTGTCACATGTCAAAGAATATTCAGAATCAAGGAGATATAAGTAAGGCATTGCCAGTGCTGCAGCCTCCCCAAAATTCCCTATCTTCCTTTTGCTGTTTTTGTTTTATCCCTATAATATTTAACCCTATATTTAATACAATATATTTTCCTTTCTTATCTTGTTTACTTTTCTCCTTTATGAATCATGAATTTTGTCTCATTTGTTCACTGCTATATCCCCAGCATCTAATACAGTGCTTTATATATGAGCAGCAGTAAGTATTTGTAGATTGAAAAAAAATGAGTGGATGAACAACTTCAGGATGGGTAAGTGATCCATGAAGTCTTAGAGAAGGTATGGGATTTGCACTGAGTAAACATTGGTTAGGTGGAGGCAGGCTCAGGAGAGCAACCCAGCAGTGGAGAACCACAGGAGCAAGAGTTGGTGAGCTAACTAATAGGGCCAGTTTAAAAATGAGTTAATTCCTTTTGATAGGAGCAGATGGTTCTTATAAAAATAAAATAACTGGGGTAAGAGAAGATAGGTCTTGTCCAGGCAAACCATCAGATTGAGAAATTTGAGGTCTTTCTGTAGGCAACTGGGAAGAAACAAATGTTTTAAAACAGAGGAATTGATAACTGTGTTGTAAACCCAATTAAGCATGTTTTAGGAAGACTAATCTGAAATTATTAGTAAGCTGATTTGGAGAAATAGGAAATAAAAATGAGTTTAGAAGCTTTTTCAGAGGCAGAAACTGGGGCCTGATAGAGTTTTACAAAGTGACTAAGAAAAGGCTAATTGAATGTTGGAGATAGTGGGGCTAAGCTATCAAGATGAGAGTTAGGGGTGATGGAGGGGAGAGGTCTGGAGTCTGGAACTTAGTGGTACAGCTAATAGATGGTGCACCCAAAGACCTGTTCCCACTCCAGGGCTCACACTTGTTTCCATCATCCTGGGCATATCCAGCAAAATCCAAACTCGGCTGAGTTTTGAGAATCTCCTGGAACTCAGGTCACTTAACAATGGTTTGGGCACCTTGGATTTTTGACAAAGGCAGTTGCTCAAAAAGAAAAAAAGAGACAAGTGAGAAATTATTAACAATTTAAAAATGTTTCCAGAACTGTCTCTGCTTCCTAAAATCAGCACTCATTCCCGCTCCCTTCCTTATCCTTATTGTCTATGGTTCTTGGGATTCGTACTGCAGCATAATGCTAAGGGGAGCATCGGTCCACTTAGTAGTGCAAGGATCCTGCCCTGTCTCCAGATGAGGACTCTGGCAGGCCCGTCACTTCACAGATCAATGAACATGGGAAGCACTCATCTAGTTTGGGAACTGCCTTTAGCAGCTAGCAGTTTAGTCAAAATTCATTCCACAGTTTTCCTAAAAATAACAATAATAACTACAATATATTGAGTAGTTATTAGGAGCCAAGCGTTATTCCAAACAACTTGTTTATATTAGTTAATATGATACTCACATCAACTTATGAAGTAGGTTTAAGTGTTCCTACTTGACTAATGAGGAAACCAAGGAACAAAGAGGCTAAGTAACTTATCCAAAGTCATATAGCTGGAATGTGACTCCTCCTTGACACCAGCTCACCAGCCAGCTCCTGACCCTCGGGAGGATGGGTGAGGAGAGTTAAGGGAGGGGGAAGGTGTACTTGAACTGGTACCATCATAGCCTAGCTTTACATTCTTTGAGTTTTCTAGATATAATAATGTGGCACTCTTACAGGTACCTTCCTGGCCTTTTTCAGGCTATTCTCATGATGGTGGTGTTGGGGAGATTCTCTCTTGAAAGCCACTCAATCCAGTTGCATCTGTCCCAGTCGGTGCTTTGCAACTCTTTCTGACCCCTGAGGCATCCAGAGTGTACCTCCGTATTCTGCCCTTCAGTGGTGCAGGCAGAGTCATAGATACGTTTACACTAGCTTCACCACCTCACAGGGTCCACAGCTGGTCCATAGGAAGCATTCAAGTATCCCTGACCCCCAAGACCTATGGGAGTACAGATTCATCCCAACATAGCCATCACTTTCCTGCTGCCACAGCTCCTTTAGCTTTCACAGGCATGAAGTCAACAGAGGTGACTTTGAAACAGTTCGCTGAACCCTCCTTTGCAAGTTCATCTTGGCAAAGGAAGTTCATGTATGGCAAACCTTCTCCTGCTCACTTTGGTATCTGATAGCTAAGAAATTGATGCCTCAATTGAAATTCAGGCAGGAAGTGTTTGTTTTTTAACCTTTTGTATGTTTACTATCTTCATGGGATTCCATGGAGACATCCTGGGGAAGAAAACATGATACGGACTAGCATAGTATGTGCCATGAGATCGAACAGCTCCTGGAGTGCCATGCTGCAGGAGGCAAAGCAGAAAAGACGTGCAGAGGCAAGGCCACGGGGAGCCCCATGCCAGAAGAACTGACTTCATGTGTGTGGGGAAAGGAAACCACTGGAAATTTAAACAGTAATGCTTAACTTAGATGTGATGATCAGAGTACTAAAACAAGTGACATTCCCCAAGGGAAAAAGTGTGGGAATTACAGTGGTCAAGTGATTCAATCCTGGAAACACCAGAATTTACAACACAGATGGACTTCATGGATATTTGTTCTATGTTGTATCAGTTTTGTCCCTAATTCCTGTGTTACTGCTCAAGTCTACTGTCACACACTTGCCCACCACATCTTTTTGTGCCTTCCGTTTCACGCTTCTTTTTTCCTTTCATTTATCATCGCTAGCAAATTTTTCTTTTCCTTTCTTTTGCAAAAGCATTTCCTCATTTTTCAAATTATTTTCAATGAGTTCTAGTTTTTGTTGTATCATTGAAGATTAGAACTTTGCAATTGTGTCATTAAATCGGGAAAAAAATAGATGGTATGCTAACTCATCCCTGATGTCAGTAGTTTCTTTTAGATATTAGGCCTAAAGAATATGAATGCTTGTTGAAAAAGTTATGAGTATTGCTATAAGCTCTCAGTTTGAGTATGTACAGGAAGAAGAAATAAACACACATGTACACACATTCACGCACACACCCACACAGTGAGTACTCAAGTGATCAAAGCATAAAATGTTTAACCCATTCATCATGCCCAACCACAAGCCTTTAAATATAATTTTTTGGCTGACATGGATACGTTAAAAAATTATGAATTTTTCTTATAATCTCACTGATTGTTCCAAAGAGTTCCCATATTACTTTCTCTATATTTCAACAATATAAATCATAGTGTTTAGTCTATGCTTTCTGAAGGATTTCAGAAGAGATTACAAAATATACTAGCCCTCCAGCTCAAAAGGCCTATTTTTAGCAGGACTGTTTGTCTTTGGAACATTTCATATAAAATTCAAAGTACGAAAAGGAAGGCAAGACCACCCCAAACCTCTGCCAAGTAACTTCTTTTCTGCCTGTCCCTGTGTCAAGGCAGAGAAGAGAAACAAAGGCAGAGACCTTTAGTCAACTACCTACCTTTTACCCAAGGATATCAGTACAAGAACTTTGCTTTTCTATTACTAGTCAAAACAAATTTTCTGTTGCACTTGTTTTTAATTTTAATTTTAAGTTCCAGAGCTGTTGGACTTCTTAACTCAGGGACTTCTCAAGTGTGAACCCAGCCTTTTTGTCTGGC
Source organism: Trachypithecus francoisi (assembly GCF_009764315.1). Taxonomy (NCBI): domain Eukaryota; kingdom Metazoa; phylum Chordata; class Mammalia; order Primates; family Cercopithecidae; genus Trachypithecus; species Trachypithecus francoisi. The sequence goes on from NW_022681454.1 coordinate 102,065,975, forward strand.
TTTGACTGTTGCCTCTGCCCTTCCTCACACACATGCTGAGATTTCTGTTTCAGAGACCCCACTCTCCTTTCTGCAAAGGGACTAACATCTCTCTGCTGATGTAGGTCTGTCCACATCAATATCTTCTGGCCTGGAATGTTTTCTGGCAGTTATCAGGTAATTTAAGCATTTATCTGTAAGATTAGTTAAAAGACTTGCTGTATAGCTGATTCAACTCATAGTTTGACTCAATTAGCCAGTTTCAAACCCAGTTTCACAGCAGGAAATTTCACACATACAAATCAGCAGTTTTGAGAAATCCGATGAAATAATGGCTAGTTTACCCTGAAAATCTTTGTATTCTAGAAGCCAACTGTCTCAGTAAATGCCATAGTAATGAGTTAATTATCCTACGCCAGTAGTTGCTGGGGCTTTCTGCCAACATCCTTTTTTTCCACTTGCTGCAATTTCTGTTGCACAAGCATTCTTCTTCTCAACTTCCTCACTAAAAAATAAAACAAAACCTATTTTATCCTCTCAGAATGTCCCCATTGGGTCTCCACTTCTCAAATATTTTGCAACCCATGGCAGCTTTCTTCCACTTCCACCTTACTACAGTCTCAATATCATTGAGTTTTGATGGCTTCAGCATTAATAATGGATCAACCTAATTTAGAGGATGCATTCAGGCCTCGCCAAAATGTTGTGTGTGGAACTGCCCTACAGAAGGAGTAGATGGCACCAAAGTTCTATTAGACCAAATCAGTTAATGGCTAAGGAGAATTGGCCCCATGTTAATTCTAATGTAATTACTACATAAGTTCAGAGCCCAGAACTGGGGCCCTATTTGAACTTGGATTTCCTGCCAAACTACACTGAATCCAAACACTGAAGACTTTTCTAGAAACAATTTCCAGAGGATGATTTGGTTGGTGGCAATCACCGTGGCCCTTGAAAGCAGTGCTGTTTATTTTCTCCTTTCTTCTACAATTGTTGTATTAAATATATATGTCATGCACATATATATGGAATTTTAAAATTGTGTGATTTTGATCATCAAATTAGGAGCCCAAAAATATAGTTCCACCTGAGGTCAGGACAGCAATATCCAACTGACAATTTTAAATCCATTGGTTGTCAGAAGGAAAAAACAATGTTTATTTGTTAATACTTTTTAAAATCCTTTAAAAAATTGATAACTTTAGCTCAGTGATAGTCATGAGTGTGAACAAGAGCTTAGCAAAGAGAGCTGACTATAATAATGAATAGGGTGATCTATCTAGATTTCAAATTTTATGAATGGTTAAGTACATTACAGTATTTCCACATAATGCTGACATTAAAAATGGTGCAACTGAAGAAAATTACTGACATGAAAAGATGTTCATGTTATGTTATTAAGGCAAAAACTGTAAACTCTATTTGAAGCATATAAATTTTTGTATTGATGTACACACAGACACACAGAAAAATTATCTGGAAAAACATACCTGAAAATGTATCAGTGGCTACTTCTGTGTGGTAGAATTATAGGTGATTATATTTTCTTGCTTTTACTTTCTTTTATCTACTTATCCTTAATTTTCTACAATGACATGAACTACTTTTATAATAATAACCTAATTTATTTTTTCGAACAATGTTTGTTCCTAGACTTCTTTACAGTGTTACTTTTAGAGATGGTAGTGGTTGGGGGTCTGCAGGACACCTAAGAATGTTTGGTTTTTCCTCCCTGTGATGAGGTTTAGGCCGATTCATACAGTGCTCATTAAACAGAAACTTGTAAACAGGCATGTCCCAGATGTAAAGTAGGAGAAGGCTGGCTTCCATCAGCAAATTAGCCAGTTATACCAATGGCCAAAATAAGCACGCCAGTGTGCCTTTGCAGACAAAATTAAGTAGAAAATTATAAAATATCCATGTAATAGTTGTGAACAACTAAATTAGATAATTTTTTTGCCTTTAAACCACTTTTGATCTTTGCATGCTTGTTATTCAGAGCCTATTGAAGTGATTACAAAGAATATTCATTTTTGGCTCCTACAAGAGTAAATAGATCATTTAAATTGTACAGATTCGATTCAGTTCAAATTTTTAAACTTTTACTGAGTAACTATGCACATATCCAGAACTGTGTTAGCCACAGTAGAGTACTCACAAAGGCAAATGTCTTAGAGGAACTCACAGTTTCGTCATAGAGACAGATAAATTAAATTAATAAATATTTCTGATAAATAGAATGGGCTTCCATAAAAGCCGTGAGTAATATAAAACAAGAGTCATGGAAGTGTGGGAGAAAGAGAGGTTAATTCTAACCGAGGAACAGGAAATATTTCCTAGAGAAAACAACATTCTGGCTACAATTAAAAGTGTATTAATCTTCTTTGGGTCGTAGGTAACAGAAATAAAGTTCAAACTAGCTTAAATAAAAAAGACACTTTGGGCCCAGTGCGGTGGCTCACACCTGTAATCCCAGCACTTTGGGAGGCCGAGGTGGGCAGATCACGAGGTCAGGAGATTGAGACCACCCCAGCTAACACAGTGAAACCCCGTCTCTACTAAAAAAATATAAAAAATTAGCTGGGCGTGGTGGCGGGCGCCTGTAGTCCCAGCTACTCGGGAGGCTGAGGCAGGAGAACGGCGTGAACCCGGGAAGTGGAGCATGCAGTGAGCTGAGATCGCGCCAGTGCACTCCAGCCTGGGCGACAGAGAGAGCTCCGTCTCAAAAAAAAAAAAAAAAAAAAGACACTTTGTCGGCTTATGGAATAGGATTTCTTGCTTTAGGCAAGGCTAGATCCAAGGGTTAACAAGACTTTGCCAAGCTTAGCTTTCCTCTTTGTGACTTTTTCACAGACAAGTTCTCCACCAAGATGACTGCCAAAGATAGAAACTTACATACTATGTTAGTCCAGTTAGACTCCTATTTTTTAAAAAATGCCATAAACTGGGTAAGATAGGCAACAGAAATTTATTTCTCACAGCTCTAGAAGCTGAGAAGTCCCAGATCAAGATGCCAGCAGATTCAGTGTCTGATGAGGGCCCACTTTCTAGACAGCCGTCTTTTAGCTGTAACCTTTTTAATTTGTTGAGTAACCTCCATACTATTTTCCATAACGGCTGTACTAATTTACATTCCTACCAACAGTGTGCAAGAGTTCACTTTTCTCCACATCCTCACTAACACTTGTTTTCCTTCATCTTTTTAAATAGTAGTCATTCTAACAAGTGTGTGGTCATATCTCATCGTGATTTTAATTTGCATTTCTCTGATGATAGTGATAATGAGCATTAAATACCTATTGGCCACTTTTGTGTCTTCTTTTGAGAAATGTCTATTTAGATCCTTTGGCCATTTTTGTAATTTAATTTATTTTTATTTACTTAGTTTTAATTTTTATAAATACATAAAACTTGTACAAATATGCAGGGTACATGTAATATTTTGATACAAGTATACAGTGTGCAATGATCAAATCTTAGTAATTGGGATATTCATCCCTTCCAACATTTATAATTTCTTTTTAAAATTTATTTTCAGTTATGGGTTTCAGAACATTTATAATTTTGTTTGTGTTGGGACATTCCAAATATTTTCTTCTAGCTATTTTGAAACATAACAATAAATTATTGTTAACTAGAGTCACCCTGTATCTTCTTTCTTTCTTTTTTTTAACTTTTATTTGAAGTTCATGGGTACATCTGCAGGATATGCAGATTTGTTATATGGGTAAATATGTGTCATGGGGGTTTGTTGTATACATTATTTCATCTCTCATGTATTAAGCCTAGTATCCATTAGTTTTGCCCACTTTTTCATAGGATTATTTGCTTTCTTACTGAGTAGAGTTCCTTATATATTTTGCATGTTAACACCACTTATCAGATGTGTGGTTTGCAAATGTATTCTCCTATTTCACAAGTTGTCTCTCAACTCTGATTATTGTTTCCTTTGCTGTGCAGAAGCTTTTAAGTTTGATGTAATACCATTTGTCTATATTTGCTTTTGTTTCCTGTGATTTGGGATTATATGCAAAAAATAATTGCCCAGACCAATGTCATGAAGCTTTTCGCCTGTGTTTTCTTCCAGTAATTTTACAATTTCAGGTCTTATGTTTAAGTCTTCATTTTGAGTTGATTTAGTGTGAGGTAAGGGTCTAATTTCATTTTTCTGCCTGTGGATAGCCAGCTTTTCTAGAACCATGTATTGAAAAGACTGTCCTTAGGCCGGGCGCAGTGGCTCAAGCCTGTAATCCCAGCACTTTGGGAGGCCGAGACGGGCGGATCACGAGGTCAGGAGATCGAGACCATCCTGGCTAACACAGTGAAACCCCGTCTCTACTAAAAATACAAAAACTAGCCAGGCGAGGTGGCGGGCGCCTGTAGTCCCAGCTACTCGGGAGGCTGAGGCAGGAGAATGGCGTAAACCCGGGAGGCAGAGCTTGCAGTGAGCTGAGATCTGGCCACTGCATTCCAGTCCGGGCGACAGAGCGAGACTCCGCCTCAAAAAAAAAAAAAAAAAAAAAAAGAAAAGACTGTCCTTTCCCATTGTATGTCCTTGATATCTTTGCTGAAAATCAATCAACGGTAAAAGTGTGGATTTATTTCTGGGCTCTCTATTCTGTTCCATTGGTGTTTGTGTCTGTTATTATGCTGGTACCATGCTGTTTTGATTGCTATAGCTTTGTAGTAGATTTTGAAGTCACTGAAAACTAAGTAACACTGATAAAATAATTTGAAGAAGACATGGATAAATGGAAAGATATCTGGTGTTAATGAACTGGAAGAATTAATATTGTTAAAATATCCATTCTACCTTAAGCAATCTATAGACTAAATGCAATTCCTATTAAAATTCTAATGACGTGTTTCATATAAATAAAAAATATCTTGAAATGTATATGCAACCATACAAGACCCTGAAGAGCCAAAGCAACCTTGAGCAAAATGAACAAGCTGGAGGCATCACATTACCTGATTTTAAAACCTAGTAATTATTTAAATGTAATGGGAACTAGCTATCTGAAGTATATCTTGCGATATGTACTTTTGTAAAGCAATAAATTAAACTGCCGATTGAAACACTGGCCTTTAATCTAGAACCAGAAATACTATTTGACCCAGCAATCCAATTACTGGGTATATACCAAAAGAAATATTCATCATTCTACTGTGAAGACACATGCACACGTATGTTTACTGCAGCACTATTTACAATAGCAAAGACATGGAACCAACCCAAATGTCCATCCGTGATAGACTGGATAAAGAAAATGTGGTACATATATACCATGGAATACTATACAACCACAAAAAGGAATTGGATCACATCCTTTGCAGGGACATAGATAAAGCTGGAAGCTATCATCCTCTGCAAACAAACAAAGAAACAGAAAACCAAATATGGCATGTTCTCACTCATAAATGGGAGCTGAACAATGAGATCACATGGACACAGAGAGGGGAACAACCCACACTAGGGCCTATTAGGGAGTGGGTGGGGACAGGAGGGAACTTAGAGGATAGGTTAATAGGTGCAGCAAACCACCGTGGCACATATATACCTATGTAACAAACCTGCATGTTCTGCACATGTATCCCATTTTTTTTAGAAGAAAATTAAAAAAAAGAAACATTGGCCTTTATTTTTTATGTTTTGTAAGTCTGAATTATGATATATTGACTTGACTTAGAATAGCATGTACTCAGGCTGTCTTTTTTTTAAAAAATGAATTTTAATCCATTTAAAATGTAATTCAACTTAAGCTTTAGAGCGTTACCTGTTTCCAGTGAATGATTAATAAATATAAATACACGCTTCCTTGAATTTATATCAGTAATCATAAAATCATCTATCAGTTTTAAAAGCCTATTTGTACCAGGCATTTGTTTGTTCCTTGGCATAGCAGTGACTGGATATGAATTAATTTTATGATTCACAGAATCCCTGTGGGCTCATGGTGATATGGGCATTTGAAATCAGTCCAATTGATGTTTTAATCCTTTCTGTCCTTCAAGAAGAAGTGGAATTAAAATCTATGTTTTTGTTATTTAGTATTTGTTGCACTAAGCTAAGATTACAGATAAAATGTAGAATTAGATCCTTGCTAAATGGATTCATAATCTAAATTAAACAGATATACAGGATACTGACCTTGAGAAATAAATTGTAGGAGTGACAACTTGGTGAAAAAACTCAGGAACAAACCAAAGACTCTAAAGGGAGATAGTAAAGTATTCTATTATTAATATTTGCTGGTAATGAATGAAGGCAGAGAATGAAAAGGTCAATTTCTGAATCTGGTTCTCCCCTGAACTTCTTGCATAAGTTTGAGCATGGCTCCTCTCTTCATCCTGCATTATTTTCTGTATCTTCAAGATGATTCAACCTTTACAAAGAAGTTGGAGTCATGTATGAAATAATAAACATGAAACACTCGAAGTTTCTCAGAATAAAGTTTCCACAGCAAAATGAAATAATAACAGGGATACACTGCATGATTTACTGCTGATAGCTTATCTTATAAAGCGAGTAAATTAGGGGCTGAAATTTTACATATTAGAAGGATTTATTTCAAAAAAGATTTTAAGAAATATACAATCAGTAAATTTGAAATAAACCAATCTATAAAACTTTGATTCACATACAACTTTTGGAAAACATCTTGAATTATTCAAAGTTGTACCTTTGTGGATTTAATTAATACCCAACACATGAGGCAATTCTTTAGGATAAGTAATGTGTTAAATCGGTGGTACTTGGAGATATATTACATTTGAGCCATTGATAATAGTGAAGTATTATTAAATGACAATTTCATGTTAACTAGTTAATAATTTATTATTAAATAACCAAATCCATATAACTGTTATGTGCCTTTTAAATATTTTCTATAATATTCAATGTATTTTCTAATATAGAAATTGAAAGTCTTGAACCTCTCTAGATTACAAGCAAAAAACCATATGTGCCATCTCCTATTAAAGTGAATTGTCAATTAAGGAACATTTTGTGACACTGGATTAAAGACCCTAAGAACTAATAGTGATTACAATGTAATAATTAGTATGGAATCATAGACAATTTCAGAATACATAAAATTAGTTTTTTAAAAGTTGTCTAATCCTATATTGAAATAAACCACTGCATATGATCATATGCATTTTTTTTTTAATTTATAACAAAAGAGATTTAATTGGTTTTGCAGGCTATACAGGAAGCATGGTGCTGGCATCTGCTTGGGTTTTTTTTTTTTTTAATTATACTCTAAGGTTTAGGGTACATGTGCACAACGTGCAGGTTTGTTACATATGTATACTTGTGCCATGTTGGTGTGCTGCACCCATCAACTCGTCAGCACCCATCAACTCATCATTTACATCAGTTATAACTCCCAATGCCATCCCTCCCCCCTCCCCCTCCCCATAATAGGCCCCGGTATGTGATGTTCCCCTTCCTGATTCCAAGTGACCTCATTGTTCAATTCTCACCTATGAGTGAGAACATGTGGTGTTTGGTTTTCTGTTCTTGTGATAGTTTGCTGAGAATGATCGTTTCCAGCTGCATCCATGTCCCTACAAAGGACACAAACTCATCCATTTTTATGACTGCATAGTATTCCATGGTGTATATGTGCCACATTTTCTTAATCCAGTCTGTCACTGATGGACATTTGGGTTGATTCCAAGTCTTTGCTATTGTGAATAGTGCCACAATAAACATGCGTGTGCATGTGTCTTTATAGCAGCATGATTTATAATCCTTTGGGTATATACCCAGTAATGGGATGGCTGGGTCGTATGGTATTTCTAGTCCTAGATCCTTGAGAAATCGCCATACTGTTTTCCACAGTGGTTGAACTAGTTTACAATCCCACCAACGGTGTAAAAGTGTTTCTATTTCTCCACGTCCTCTCCAGCACCTGTTGTTTCCTGACTTTTTAATGATTGCCATTCTAACTGGTGTGAGATGGTGTCTCATTGTGGTTTTGGTTTGCATTGATCATATGAATTTGATTACAAATGAGGCTGTGAGTTATCTTGAGGACAGGATGAATGATGGGAAAGTGAAAAATTTCCCAAGGTGGTTGAAAGACTTGTATATAGCAAGACCATATTGCATAAGAAATAACTGCCACATTTTGGAAAGGTGCAATGTGAGGTCATGCTTCTATGTTCAATGATAGAATATCCTTACCAAAATAATATTGGTGTCCAAAATGGAGAACAGTAGATGGGACAATGTCAAAAAGGGATGGGATAAAAAGATGAGCAGGTTGCTTTCTTCCTTACCCCTTAAATAGACCCCACACACACCTAAAGAAACTGAGTCTGAAATAATGGAAAAAAAGCTGTAGTTGTTGGCCTTCGTCTGCAGAATCCTCCAGGTCTCCCTCTTATATCCCTTGTTCCTAACTCCCCTAATTTCTTGACACATTTTCTTTAATCGAATTTTCTGTCTCTTTCATACCCCTAACTTCGCTGAGCTGGTTTTAAGCCCGCAACTCTGCTTTTCACTTGTGCTAGTCTTCCATGAGTTGATTATTGATGAATTAATTATCCACCTAGGACCTCATTCACAATAAGTCATGAGTAAAAGGCACCTACTCCTGTTCCCTCATGTTGCCCAGTAGAGTCTGCACCAATATGGCTGTGGCCTGACCAGTCACTATTTGATTATGAAAGGAGATCCAACTTTAACTCAAGGGAATGATGTCAAAAAAGATTCATCAAAATCAGAGCACATATCTCACCATACTCAGATAGCTGAGGATAGTTGTCTATTCCTCTACTAACCAATCACTACCTATGACACATTCTGGCTTCTTTTGTAATTCTTGGTACATAGAAGCTTCTCAGAAAATATTTGGTGAAAGGATGGATAAATGAATAAATAAATTATTATAAACACTTGCTATAAGATCTAAGAATAATTACACTGGTTGTTAAGGGTGTGCATGAAATAAAATATAATGAATGCTTAATTAGTAGAATATATTTAATGATTTCCATTTACATTTATATCAAGCAAAAAAAAAAAAAAAAGGAAAAAGCAATCCAGCACATCTACTTGTCATCACTTTTCAAACATCTGTGGTTTAAAAACCAGCTTTGAAAATAGTTACTTGCCTCGGGTAAGGTCTGACTTCTGCTGTATAAGCAGTAAAATATTCTAAATCCTTACACACTACTACACACCCTCATAGAGGGCAGTTAACACCAATTAGGCTCAAATCTTCCCATTCTGGTTGTTATAGGAATATATAGATGCATGTTCAACACAAAACATATTCAACGTTTTTTCAAAAGACAGAAGTAACAGATGCCTCATCCCGATTTCTTGTGGGGAGGGGGGGAAGCAAACTACACTCTAGAATACCTAAATAAGAATGTTAACAGAAATGGTTAATGGAGACGGCATGGGCTGGCATTTAAAATGCTTACTGTTTAGCAGGAAAAAACATCCCAAATACAGTGCTTCTCTATCAGCTCAATGTTTTTTGTTTCTTCAGATTGATAGGCTGGATGTGGATAGCTTGTTTAGCAACATTGAGTCCGTGCATCAGATATCAGCCAAGCTGCTGTCATTGTTGGAAGAGGCCACAACAGACGTGGAACCGGCCATGCAAGTAATTGGTATGTTTATTCTCTTCTCAAGTTGTACAATACAACAGGAAATAATTTTTTAATAACCTCCCTTTGCTTTGGTTTTTTGTTCCTGACTCACCATGCTTCCCAGGAGAGACATAAATGCTAAACCCATCTTTGGGCTCATTGTAATTATACAGACTCTGTATTTATTTTCAAATGGGTTTATATCCATTTGCGAAGTCCCTCAGTAGCACAAAACATATCATTTGCTTTTTAATTTCCAATCTTTCAATCTGTTTACTTTCCAGATGTTCTGTAATTTTTTAATGGCTAACACTTACTTGATCCTTAAATAATTAATTATTTAAATATTCTAATAGCTTTACTGATTTTTCATCACAATGTTTTTTAGATCTTATGCCCATGAATCAATTTCTTTTTAGATTATAAATTTCTTACATGAGGAATGTAAAACTATTAAAGGAATGTAAGTTATTAAAAATTTACACAAGTTCTACTTTTATTCATGCTTTCTTTTTTTTATATTATTTATCTTCCAACTATGTTTTTACTCTCAATCAGATATATTTATTTTCTTACTCTAGTAAGATTTCAAAAGTAACAACAGAAAATCTAATTTGAAAAGTATTGAGCCAAATTTGTATGCTCTCCATCTATTGGGAATTTCCAAGGGAATAAGTGCTATGAATTCCATAAAGGCAGTTTGCACTTCAAGACATCATGCAAAGAGTGCCATGTAGACTAAGAGATTTTTTAAATTATCGTTTCTCTATTTCATGCTTAATATAAAATAACATCTCATTACAAAAATACGAGAACAATTCAGGAGCACATAGAGTAACGGTAAAATTTCCTTTCATATATCCCTCCAATGCCACTGTCTTCCCCATAAGTAACAACTTGTTTGATGTAGATCCTTTCTTTGAGATACACACACACAGACTACACACAAACACCTTATGTCTTTACTGATTATATCTTTGTTACCTTTTATTTGTTAGAGTTATAAAAATGGCATGAAACTGGTCTTGTTTAATATTTATAGAGAACCAAAGTTTAATGAGCAAAGCTGATCACAGAGATGAAATATAGTGAAAGAAATGACTGGGTAATAAGGCCCGCCCACTCAGAAAGATTTCTTCCACAGACAGGTTTAAATTCAGTTGTTCTTTGTAATGAAATGTCCACAACAAATTGCAAAAATATTTCCTGAAAGAAGAACTCTACTCGTTACCACACTAATTCATTAGTGTGAATTCCTTGGACATTCATTTATTAATTTAATCAATGAATAGTTACGAAGTAGCAGCATATTCACAGGGTTCGGTATTGTATGACATCGTTTGGTATCAAAAGGTGAAAGAGCTCATTTTTGTCCTTCAAAAACATTCAACCAAACAGCTTCTTGAATTGAAGGTATGGGTATAATACACCATCAAAGCAGTTTCTACAGTACTGCAAACCTCAGAGGATAAAGAGAACATTTCTAGATGGGGACTCGGAGAATTCTTGAAGACGTTACTTGGGCTTAAAGTATAGGTTCTGTCTCAACAATAGGGTCCACGTTGAGGAGAAGATTCTAAATGGAAATGACAGCATGGAAAACAAGTGCCAAACAAATGTCAAATGCCAAGCGTGTTTAGAAAATGAAGAGTGATCAAGCTGGAGTGAAGGACTGATGTAAGCAAGAAGTGAGAAATGAATCTGAAAGTGCAGAGTAGGGACTGGCAGCACTTGGAAATGAAGTTTGGAATTTACAGGTAATAAAGAGCCATTAAAATATTTCTAGCAAAGGTGTGATGAGACACAAAAGTTTCTGGAGAAAGAAAAATATGGTTGGTCTGAAGAGAATGCAGAGGAGGAACTGAGTCCTAGACTAGTAAATAGGTTATTATAAGAAATGTAGGTATGTGGTAATAAGCATTGAGACTAAGGAAGATGCAGTGAAAATTTTAAAAAAGGCCGGGCGCGGTGGCTCAAGCCTGTAATCCCAGCACTTTGGGAGGCCGAGACGGGCGGATCACGAGGTCAGGAGATCGAGACCATCCTGGCTAACACAGTGAAACCCCGTCTCTACTAAAAAATACAAAAAACTAGCCGGGCGAGGTGGCGGGCGCCTGTAGTCCCAGCTACTCGGGAGGCTGAGGCGAGAGAATGGCGTAAACCCGGGAGGCGGAGCTTGCAGTGAGCTGAGATCCGGCCACTGCACTCCAGCCTGGGCGACAGAGCGAGACTCCGTCTCAAAAAAAAAAAAAAAAAGAAAAAGAAAATTTTAAAAAAGAGGGTCCTTTCAAGAGAAATGTAGAAGAAAGCATAAACAAGTGGTTGATTCATGCGCTGAAGTCAAAAACAATTCCAGATTTAAGGTGACCACGTATTGTGGTTTGTCTAGAGCATACTGATTTTAGTGTATTATGTAAGCATTCAGTCCAGTTTAGCATTTGTCATGGACTTTTCCTTTTCAAATAATTATTATTGTTATTAGTTGCTTCAGAAGAGGTTTTATAATACCTTTACATCATATGTCAACTTCTGACACAATCTCTTTTAGTAGAGTGTAAGAGGCATGTGCAGTTAACATTTCTCACTGTAGCACACGATAAACTCTGAAACATAGTCCATCTTTCCTATGCCAACCTTTTCTAGTCTGAAGGAAAGTTATATCTTTCTTTGAATTGCCACATGCAGGAAACTGGCTGATTAAATTATGCTATTTGGATATGAACAGCTAGAAACTGCTAACTCCTTCCTGTTCTGGTGGTGGTGGATGTGTTGGATGCTGCAGACCCTGCCATCTACTGGGTGTGGCAGCTAGTTGTGTCATGACCCATGCTGGGTGGCCCATGTCATGACCTATGAGAGGCATGAAGCCATCAGGATGCCAGACAATGGAGTTAATGGGACATGTTGTTACACGTTATTACAGAATAGATGTAAACAAAATATGTATGGAAAACAGGGCTTGAGCAATCATGCTACAGAGTGTCTAGAGGCTTTTGCTATGGTAATTTGGTTACCTATTGCATGTTATAAATTGACAGCTCTTTTACAAATTTTTTGGTTATGTTTCATTCTGAAATAAACCTTTTCAGAAGCAAGAATTTAATATATTCATGTTTGTGTTCGTCTGTTTTCACACTGCTATAAAGAACTGCCTGAGACTGGGTAATTTATGAAGAAAAGAGGTTTAATTCACTCACAGTTCTTCAGGCTTAACAGGAAGCAAGACTGGGAGGTCTCAGGAAACTTACAATCATGACAGAAGACAAAGGGGAAGCAAGGACCTTCTTCACACTGTGGCAGGAGTGGGGAGAGAGAGAGATAGAGATAGAGATAGAGAGAGATCACGCTAAGTGGGAAGTGCCATGCACTTTCAAACAACCAGATTTCATGGGAACTCACTCACTATCACAAGAATAGCAAGGGGAAAGTCCACTCTCATGATTCAATCACCTCCCCCCAGGCCCCTCCCTGCCCACATGGAGATTACAATTCAAGATGAGATCTGGGGGGAACACAGAGCCAAACTATACCAATGTTTTAGAAAAATTTTGATTTTCTTTTTCTCAAGAAAGTTGTTGAGCCTATAACACACAAAATACCATCCACCAAAGGGTCCTCAATGCTGTCATTGACCATAGACGATCAGAAGATAGAAATCTGCTGAAGCAGCAGCAACATCTATGTCAAAGTTTAGTCATTATTTTTAAAAGACTGTGCTCTAAGCAAGTGATGAAATGCTTGCAGCTGCTTAAGGTGTGTTTACATATCACTCCATGCAGCATGACTTTTCATTTAGGTCAGACAACAGTTTCCTAAATTAATTTCATTCATTTTTAATTCTGCGTTTCCTTAGGCCTATGAGAAATAAAAAGCAATGGTTACTAATGAGTTGACACCATTAGCAAAGGAGTACTGCAAACAGTTAAATGATGACAGTTTTATATCAGTGTGAGCAGATGAATCGAATAATAGTTCCAATAGCAGTTAAAATTTTAAAAATCCAATTCACAGAACCAAAGAAAAGCTTTTAGAAGTTTATCATGTCAATGGTGAATTGTCTGACCTTATTATAAATGTAACTGTCACTTTAACTTAAAAATTAAGCATTGTGACGGCAAATGATAACATGAACACAAATATTAGTGGAGCACAGCATCACAGTAAAACAATGATTTTATTAAAATAAAAATCTATAGAGCAGACGTATACTTGAAAATGATTGGTGCATATGTGATGAAGCTATGGAATTTATTAATTGAAGTAAACACTGTAGTGAAAATTTGCATTTATTTTTATACACACAAAATTAGAGTGAATAACAATATCTGAAGAATAAAGTTGATATTGAATTAAAAATAATCTTATGTATGACACTATACACTCTCTTTCCTGCTGGTCATCAATCAGTCTTTGGAAATATTTGATTCTTTGAAGCACCACTTTACAAATCAACCAAAGTGTCCTAACATGGCATTGGACTATTTTTGTAAACAAGGCCTCTGAAATTGAATTGCATTTTGTTAAAAATCAGTTGGAAGTCTTTAGTTAAGGTGTTCAACAAATGGAGAAAACAACTTCAATTTTTAATCTTTACAAATAATAATTATTAAAAGCAAAATTGCAAATAGGAAGACATTGAAATGTATCCCTATGAAAACAAGGAATAAGGTAAAAAAAAAAAAAAAAAAAGCAATGAGAGCTCGTGTATAAAATATTTAATTTTGAAAGTCCATAATCATACTTTGGAAAATCTGACTTATGAAGAGAAGTCTCTGATGGAGCTCCTCTTTAGTAGGATAAAGTAATATTCTGTACCAGATTTCACAATCTCTACATTTGGGAAGATATTCCAAAATTACAAATAGAAACAACTTATTTGATGAGTTTTATTTTGCAAAAAAAAAAAGAGAGAGAGAATGAAAGAAAACAATTCAAATGGAAGCAAAAAGATAATGCCTATGAAAATATTTCAGCTCAAATATTTACTTGTTTTAATATGTATAGATAATGAGAATTTTAAAAGTTTCTGTTTACCATAATTTTCTTGAGCTCAATAGATATTTCCTTGTTTATAAAGTATTTTCTCAATTTTAAATATTATGGTTTACAAATTTCAGTATTAAATAAATATGCTGATGTTGAATTATAACCCTCAGAAATATCAATGAGTTCTTGCTGATATAAATAAATGTGGAGAAAGGACAGCTGCTCCTTACAGATTTTAATTAATAAATATAGAGAGAAAGAAGAACGGTTGGGTGCAGTGGCTCACGCCTGTAATCCCAACACTTTGGGAGTCTGAGGTGGGTGGATCACGAAGTGAGGAGTTCAAGACCAGCCTGACCAACATAGTGAAACCCTACTCTACTAAAAATATAAAAATTAGCAGAGTGGCACGCACCTGTGGTCCCAGCTACTTGGGAGGCTGAGGCAGGAGAATCGCTTGAACCCAGGAGGTGGAGCTTGCAGTGAGCCAAGATTGTGCCACTGCACTCCAGTCTGGATGAAAGAGCGAGATTCCGTCTCAAAAAAAAAAAAAAGAAAAGAAAAACGAAGGAAATGGAAAATCACATTCACATTATATAAACACCACAGTCAACTATTACAGACAAAACCTACTGATTGATGTCATGTTTAGTGGGTGAAAGTTAGAGGAAAAATATGCTTTTCATATTCTCAAACTTTCTCCCAAGTAATTATTAACCTCAAAGGGAAACATGGTAACTTTACATTGAGAAACTTAGCAAGGGCCACCTTTATCTAGAGATCTAGAGTTAATTTTCCTTCTCTGACAATCATATTTTGATATGTAAGATGTTAATATTGGTGAAGCGGGGTAAAGAGTATTTGAAAAGTATCTGCACTATTTTTTTTCAACTTTTCTGTAAATCAAAAATTAGTTCAAAATAAAACATTGAAAAACATGATTTACAGAGAAAACTCAATTGAAGATGTTCATACTTCTAGATTCACTAATCATGTAACTTCAACTTTGAGGAAAATTACAGAAAATTTTATTTAAAAAATTAGGACAATGAGGCCATATTTGAAAAAGCATCAATTGGAGTCTCATTTTAATATCCTTACCCTTTGTATCTGGGTTGGCCTTGCAACTTGCTTTGATCAATGAAATGAGGCAAGATGATGTTTTACAATAGCATTATCACTTTTGCTTTCTGCTTGTGAAGAGAGAGGCCCAAACTGTCCAGCCATTCCAAGCAACACAGCCAAGGCCACAGGCTTAAGAGTAAGGTCCTTGTCGACTGGCCAGCTGGCCCACAGCCAGTCCACCAACTGACGGGAAACATAGAAGTAAACCCCATCAATGCCAGTTAAACACTGCCCAATTGTTGACCCATACAATTGTGAACAAATGAACAGCTACTGTCTTAAGCTTTTAAGTTTTGGAGTGATTCTTTTTTTTTTTTTTTTTTTTTTTTTTACCTCCTGTGGTAATTGCTAACTAATACAGATTAACAGATGAGAGATTAATTTATTTCAACTCAAATGGTGAGGGAAAACTAGATTTGGAAGGTGGTTTTTGAGCTTGGACTTGAAAGATTTAGAAAGGTAGAGATTGGGTGCAAAAGGCTTTCTAAATGAGAAATAGGGTAAAGGCCTCAAAGCAAGAGTACAGGAAATTCTGAAAAAGGACAGCAGCAGCCCTATGTGACTGGTGCATAGTGCCAAGAAGGCCTCTCTGAGCCAAATGTTGTAGACACACCTATACGAGTTCGCTGGCAATTTCCATTACTAAACCTTTTACCAAAGCACTTATATTCCATAAGGTAAACTGATTGTTGGTGAGATGTTTCCAAAATTATGTTATCACAAATGAAAAGCACAGGTGTCCCATTTCTTTGTCCTTAGATGGCACAAATGAGAGTTTGTGATTTACAGCTGTAGTGCCAAAGGGGGAATTTTCCTGATACTTAGATAAACGAGGAAGAAAACTTTACTCAATAATAACATTGGGGTTTGGATAAGGTTTAAGTTTAAACACAGAGGCATATCCTTGCAGATCTGAGAGCTCTGAGGAAGTTGTCTGTACTGTCATGCCAAGATACAAAGTGGATTTTAAAATCTTGACGTAAGCACAGTGTCTAGATAGGAAATGGGTTTTCAATCTTTATAGATGGGAATATGAGATGTGGCTCTTGTTTCCATTTAGATGGCAGTGTAGAGTTTAAGAACACATGGGTTTTAATATCAGGTTGACTTGGGTTACATTTTGGCTTGTCCTGTTGCTAGATGTGTGATCTTATGCAAGTTACAAAACCTAATTGAACTTCAGTTTCTCATCTGGAAACTGGAGGCAATAATACCTATCCCATATGGTTTTTATGAAGATTTGACAAAATTATGTGTACAGAGATTTGGGGGACACCCAGATGCAACAGTTGAACAATCGGAATGCAGATGTTGGAAGTAACAGGAAAGCTGTCCGCTTCAGAGAAAATGACAATGGGGAAATGGGGCTTTCAGGATCAGGGATACACCAATCCTCATAAGAAAGAGAAAAATCAGCAGTTAGCAAGTACCAGCCTGTGATATGGGAGATGGATTTCCAGTCTCCTGAGCAGGGTGAATATGGGTCCCAGTGCTGCTAGGACTTATTTCTTACAATAAAAATAAAATAAAGGTGGCTTAGTAAAAAGTCTTACAGTTCTTATTTCTGAGGAGAATGGTAAGTTCTAGGACGCTATGCTAATGGAGCCTGCCAGTGGAAGTCAGTGGCTTAGCTGTGCCAGGAGTACTGGAGAGTTGAGGTCAGATCTGAATGGACCTGTGAAAAGTCAAATATTGCACAAGATACACATAGAAATACATTTCTAAATCCCAGGAAGAAATGTGAGAGTCTGTGAGTTTCTGAACACTTTCCCAGCCTCCAGGAAGCTAAAATGAGAAGTACATAGAAAGAGTAACAGACCTTGAAGGTGCCCAATAGCCTGGAAAGAGCATGGCCTTTGAAGTGAAACTGATCTGTGTCTTAATCCTGGCTGTCATCACTAGTTTGATGGCTGTGAGCAAGTCACTTGAGCCAGTGAGGATTGCGTTTGCCTGCCTGTAATAGAAACCTGGCCAAAAGGGTTTGACCAAAAAGGGGCTTATTTTTCTCATGTCACAAGAAATTCATAACTCACGAGTCCAGGACTCGTGCAACTGCTTGCTGCTCCTTGAAGCTCTTCCCTTCACAATGCTCAGCATGCGGCTTTTGGCATCATCCCTTACATGGCTACTCCATTTCCAGTCATCACTTCCTAAAGGCAATGAAGCAAAAGCACCTCTTCAGAAGGCTTTTTTCATTTTGGGGGAATGTAACCATTTCCCCAGTGACTTCTACATACATCTCATCCTATTTTGCACACATGTTATTTCATTTCACATACATACACAAACACACCTTTGCACACATGCTTCGCCATCTAAATACCAGAGATTTGGGGAAAGGTCAATATTTTTAACTGGGTGTGTTACCAGTCCAAATTCTATGCATTTGGAAAAGGAAGAACAGATAAGTAAACAGCAATGGATTCCACATGCATTTGTTCATCTTTTCAATGGGGATAACAACACTCCCATGGCAGGAAAATATCAAACATTGGGCATAACCCCTCCAGAATGTATGCTCCATGAGGGAAGGAACTCTTGTCTGTTTTGTGACTGTTGTGTCACCAGCACCCAGAACAGTGTCTTTAATAACTATGTAATGAATGGATGAAATCAGAGATAATAGTAAAGGTGCAGTGCATTGGCTGGCACACAGAGGGAACAGGAGATGATTGTTGTAACTGTCATCACTGAGTCTGTCTGTGGTCAATGTCACTGTCAAATGTCAATGTCAACAGTCAGTACCATTTCCAGAGGCTGCTAGGTAATATAGAGCAAGGAGCTGCAGACGAGGCAAGCTTTCTCAAGAGAGGTATTTATTAAAACAAGAAAAATGGGAAATCATGGATTGGTCTAAGGCACAGTCTTCCTCAGTATTATCAACCTTACATTAAAAAAAGTTATTGTACCTTTTCCTGATCCAGCCAGCCAAAACCTTCACTTTCTCAGAGAACCAATGTTGCCTCAAGATGTCAATTGTTAAAGAATCCCGACCTGGAGTTAGTGTCTAGGAAGTCAACCAAGGTTCAGGAAGAGACTGTGAGCTAACATCAAAATATACAGCTGTATTCTTGAATGTTAGAGCTGGACTAATATTTAAAGAGCATCTATTCCATTAGTGAGACAAAAACAGTAAGGACTGATTTGCCCAATTTACCTTATTAATAACTCTGGACACAGTCAGAAGGGACTCTAGCTCTTCCAAATATAGGCCAGAGCTCTTTCCTCTCCCAACACTGACCCTCTCCAGAGCCTACTAGCATCCCCCAGTTTGTCCTGCTCAGCTGCTAGCCACTTCCCATGGCCAGATGTGCTGGGTGGATGCCACCTTAGCTTCAGAACGGCCCCTTCTTTGAGAGCCCCACCACAATTATGACATCGTCCTCCCTGGCGCTGGACACAGAGATGATCACGACAGGTCCCCATCCTCCACTCTGCTCCTTTCCTTTCTCTGTTTCTCTCTTTAGGGTCCAGCTCCCTTAATTGGTCTTACTTCCTCATCTCTCATTCCCTCGTAAACCCAATCCTCTAAAAACGCTATTACCACATCACCAGGGACCTCAGAATTGTCAAATCCAATGGACACATTTTTTTCTGAACTTATCTTACTCTAGTGCTTTTGAAAAAAATTTTACCAAAATATTCCTGATATCAAAAGAGAAATATCATAAGCACCAGGAAATGTGGAGTTATGACCTGAAGCTAGAGCCACAAGCATGAAATAACTTGGAAATCTCATTTTGTCATAAGAATTCATGTCAGTTTTCCAGTCTACTCTTCTAGGAAACCAGCGTTTTTTCCCTCAAATATCTTAATAAAATTGATACTCAAGGGATATACTTGTTTTAATCCCATGGCTGCATGTCTCACCTGCCACCTGTATTTGGTTTGAATATTATAACCCTAGCCAGGGTCTCTTGGGTATCCTCAGCAGCCAATTTTATCCCCTAACCTAGGTAGAAGCTAAATGAGACTGAAGGTGAGGGAGTGTGGCTTGTTTAAGCAGCATTTACTCTTTCAGTTTCTTTCTTCTCACTTCCTCTCCTCGTTTTATGCTCCTTGGAGAACAGAATGAGGCTAGGAAAGTAAGGGAGAAAGTATTCAGATGATCTGGCATTTGGGCTGGCGAATCTACTGCCTTGTTTAGTCATGGCAGCTGGGTTCCCATCCAAGGAGGATAAGCAGACCGCGGGGAACAACCCTTGAATTCGAGGTGAAAGCTGCCAGGAAACATCTTTCACTGGAGGTGGCATGTCATGGCACTTTCACTCAGCTGTGTATGTCACTCAGGGAAATGACAGTCAGAGGCCTGTATTGTTGCACCCAGATCTCAGACCTTCTTTCCAGAGAGTGAGCCATCTCTACCCTCTCTCCATCCCACCCCCTTCTCTGTATTCTAAATACTCTGCCTTGACAACAAGTTTTGTTTAGAACCACAGATAACATTCTTTCAGAATATACCTCAGGCCATAATTTATACTTGAGATTTTAACTAAAATGATTTTTGTAAACATCATCTTAGTTGGTTTTTAGAGTTGAATTTACTGCATAGTTTTTCTTGTTAATACAAGCAACATCCAACTTTAAATCCTCCATAACTAACAGTTCATGTCATATTTTCATAGAATTTTTAAATGAAATGTAAAAATGGGTAGTATAGAGGGGGCCTTAACTCATCAGGATTTCTCCCAAAATATTTTCCTGTCAAAGAGAAAACAAAATAAAACAGTGAGTTGATTAGAATTAAGTTCAGCTGGGAGAAAGAGAAAACAAAAACAAAACATTACAAGCATAATAAGACAGATGTTGATTTCTCTATGTGTAGAAGTTCGAAGGCATGTGTTCTGGAGCTGTATGGCAGCTCTGCTCCACAAGGTGCTCTGGGATGCAAGCTCCTTCCAGCTCACAGCTCCACTCACCAAGAGGTGGCCATTATATTCATGGACAAAGTAAAGGTATTAATAGTATCCAAATCCTAGGTAGCAGATGGAGACAAAGATGAAGGCAGCGTAAAGGCTGAGTCATCTGCTTCTTGAGGAAAATTCCTGGATATTGTCATGGGACACTTTCATTTATATCCCATTGTGGGCTTTAATTTTATGGCCACACCAATTGGATGGGAGGATGGGAAATGCCATTTTGATTTGGGGCAGCCAAAACTTCTATTTCTTTGGAAGCCGATTATGACCATGGGGAGACAACTAGCAAAGCTCTGTCACCCAGAACCCCACCAACTTAGTCAATCTTGGCAGTATTTCTCACTGTTTTGTTCTTGTCCTTCCTCACGCTGATCCTTCTTTGTGGCTATGCCTTCTCAGGCTTCCCTGCAGTCTCTTTTTCTTCTCTACTGTCTGCAGTGTTGGTGTTTGCCAGCATCTGGTCCTCGGGTACTCTTTTCTTCTCACTCTGTGAACATTCTTGCATGACCACACAAATTCATGTCTTATACTACCCAATTTTTACAAACCTACATCTCTGTCCAAGATACTATCTTCTTTTTTTTTTTTTTTTTTTTTTTTTTTTTTTTTTTTTTTTTTTTTAGACGGAGTCTCGCTCTGTCGCCCAGGCTGGAGTGCAGTGGCCGGATCTCAGCTCACTGCAAGCTCCGCCTCCCGGGTTTACGCCATTCTCCTGCCTCAGCCTCCCGAGTAGCTGGGACTACAGGCGCCCGCCACCTCGCCCGGCTAGTTTTTTTTTTTGTATTTTTTTAGTAGAGACGGGGTTTCACCGTGTTAGCCAGGATGGTCTCGATCTCCTGACCTCGTGATCCGCCCGTCTCGGCCTCCCAAAGTGCTGGGATTACAGGCTTGAGCCACCGCGCCCGGCCGATACTATCTTCTTAAATCCTAGATTCATATATCCAATTTCTTAAAGGGGTTCTCTGCTTGAATACACAATAAGAAACTCAAACTCAGTACATCTGAAATTAAACTCATCATCTTTCCCATTAAACTCTGTTACTCCATCAATGTCTACCCACATGGTCACTTAAACCACAATTCTGGAATATGCTTGGAATCATCTCTCACACATGTTCAATGTCCATTTTTCTTCCTTTCTTCTGCATCCTCCTTGCTTTCGCTTTCCTGTAGTTATGGCTAACATCTATTGAGCATTTGCATATGCCAGCTATTGATGCAAATATATTACATATTTTAATTCATTTAACCTGCAAACAACCCTACTATTATTATCTCCATTTTAAAGATGAGGAAATTAAGGAACAGATAAGTAACTTTCCCAACCGTCACAAGTCGAGTAAATGGTAAAACCAGGATTTGAACCCAGGCAGTCGACTCTAGTGCACTCTCTCTTAAATGCAATAACTTTCTGTTTTAGTCCCTCATTGTCTATTTGTTTTATTATTATAGAAGCCTTTCAATTTATTTATCTTCTTCAATCTCACCAACTCTTCCCTGAAATTCCATCTTTCATACTAATGACTACCAGAATAGTTTTTCTAAAACACAATCTGGTCACTTGCCTAAAATCCATTGGTGCTTCCCCATCACTTTCAGGTGAAAGTTCCACCTCCTTAATGTGGCACAAGACTCTTTGTGATCTGGTCCCAGTCCACCTCTACAGTCCCTTCTGGAACTTCCTCACAGACGTGGTCCCATCCAGCCACACTAGATCATTCCAACTTTCTGAACAGACCTTACTCTGCACAACTATCTCCTTGCTTTTTGCACTCACTCAGAGGTCCTATTTCAAGAGTACACTGTTACGAGCATTGCTCAAAGCTCCCCAAGGGCTGAATAGGTGTCCCTCTGTACTTTATTTACTTTTCACATAGTATGGTAAATGAAAGTTCAGTCTTCTCTCTCTCCCTTGGTATAATTTCCTTGAAGGAAGAGTTGGTTCTTTGTATCTACAGTACCGACCAAAGTGTTTGGTGCATGATGATCATCCAGTAATTTTCAAAAAAGGATGAACTGAGAAACACAACTGCTTCTTCCCTTTTATGGCAGTTTCCTAAACAAAACCCGGGATAAGGAGATCTCTTGAAAATCACTGACTTTACCCTTGTTTACTTACCTGCAGGGGAAATTCATCTTGGAGCAGGATTACAATACTATAGAGGCCAACTGGTTTGGTATGGCACATGTCAGGGCTGCACATGAGGGTATGGAAATAGAAAGAGGAGCGTATGTTTATTCACATCAGTAAAGGGAACAAATTGAAACACAGGAGTCATGATATCCAGACATAATATCAATATTTTGGGAAGTTATTTTTAAATAAGATAACTAAGGAGATTTAAAAGGGTGCATTTTTTTTCTCCTTTGCATGGCAATTGCTTTTTGGGGATGCCAATGCAGAAATTCTTGGGTTGTAGAATTTTTAAAAAGAAGAACACACTAGTTTTATTTATTTTATAGGATTCTGGCGCCTTTGTGACAGGCAACCACAAGTGAAATTACCTTCAATGGTCTTGGCTTAGTCCCTTCTCCGCTCCTAATCATCCCCTCAAACCCACATACATTAGACAGAGCAGTTGTCCTTCATCACTAAAGAAACGCAGTCGAGAGTTATGTTACCGTGGAAACAGAATCACTTTTTGCTGCAAGACACACTGCTTCATCTGCACTATTATGAAGCAGAATACATTGGTAGGGCTGGGAGGGAAATAAAATATTCTGCCTGCCAGTGTTGTAGTTGGCCTTTGGGTGAATAAGTGACTTTCAATTAGAGTACTTAAATATCTTTTAACTTTAATAATTATTGTTAGAGCCTCAACAGAATTTTACTTGGAAAAGAGGGGAAAAAAAGATTCTTCTGTTAAAGGAAGAGCTATAAATTCTTTCAAACTAGACCACTCCTGTTAAAGAAAATTCAAGAGAATTTGCAATTAATGGGTTCGTTGTGTATGAAGACAAGTGTTTTAGTTCTTGTTTTTTGACTTTCTGATTTGATCACCTTGTGGATCTGTGAGATTGTCCTTACCTCTTTCCTTCTTTTGGTCTCTGCTTTTAGCTTCTTTATAGTGAGCACACTTATTTACAGCTTCATCTTGTGTTGGGCTGTGTGTATGCGGGTCCACTGTTGTCGACTTGCTGCTGAGTGTCCAGCTAAGTATGTGATCTAAGCCTGTCACCAGTCCCACTTCTGAGCCCTCCCAGCCAAAGCCCCTAGTTCCCATTTGCTACCTAGTTCTACTACTGGGAGGCTCCCTTCACCTTACGCCCAACCCTAAATTCAGTCACCGTCCTATTTTGTTTTCTTTCCTCTACTTGATATTTCTTACTGTTTGTATTGTTATCAGTCTTGAAGAACAAATCTATATGACCTACACTAGTTGAAGGATGAACTCCGTAGAATATCAGAAACAAAACAAGAATCCTGTATCCTTCAGCTCCAAAGATGCTCACGGTTATTGAGTTTTCTTATAGGCCCCCAAAAAGCACTACTAAAACAAACAAACAAAAACCTTAAAACACACATACACATAAACACACACACACACACTCGCATGTGTGCACATTATTTCACGTTACCTCAGAGTCTAACCATAATCGTATAATCACAGGAAAATCCCACATATTGAAAAGGAAAAATCTTTTATTGGCTGTAAATAAGTTAGAAAAGAATGTGATGCTTTAAAAGTGTTAGTGTTTTAATTCTAGAGGTAGCAAAACAACCTTAAGAGACAAATGACAATTCTTTAGCAACTAGTCAGTGGTGGGCACTTTTTATATCTATCATCCCATTTCATTTCTCGAATGAATCTCAATGGCTAACTATTATTTTTATTTTACAGATAAAATGAAGGCACTAAAACTCAAATAATTTATTTAAAAAATCATTCTCCAATTGTATAATTCATCCATGTAACCCAAAACCACTTGTACCCTAAAAACTACTGAAATTTTGAAAAGTCATTCCAATTTCCCCACACAAACCCTAAATTGTTTCTGATTTCAAGTTTAGTGTTCTTTCCAAGTGCATCACCTCATACAGTGCTCAGCAAAGCTCTGAATTGGGTGGCTGGAGTGGGGTACGTGCTAAAATCCAAGGAAAAAATAAGAATATGGCCTCTAATTCTGCCTTTCCACCTCTAGACAGGACTTTGGGAAAATCCTTTATTTCTTTCAAACTCAGATTTATTCATCCTTACTTAATATGGATAAATAACCTCTTATCTCTTCATGCAAGTAGGAAGTTAATGTGTGAAAAACATGTTGAAAATATTAAGGGCACTTTTATTTCTGCGGAAAGAATGAGTTACTCCTGTTAACTATAATAGGTCCAGATTAATAGGTCCAGATCACTGTCAATCTATTCAGCCATCCCAATTAATTCAGCCACCAAGTCGTTATCAATCTCAAATTTGCAATGTTTTGAGAGCTGACCCTGTCACATATTTCTTGGGTATCTGCCAAATAATTTAATACAGTGCTGGATTGAGTAGTCGATGCATAGTACTCATCTTTAAGTAATGAAGTGTGAGACCAAATCAAACTATTGCCCAATATCTACTTTAGCCACCAGTTATAGACCCTATTTTATCATAATATCAAAAAGGATTCATTAAATGCCTAGATACAATTAGCCTAAGTTGCTTTATGAATATACAGTCATAACCTTGGCTCAGAGTATTAAACTGATTTTTGAAATATGACCTTTTTTATTATCACATAGAAGG
This sequence comes from Trachypithecus francoisi, assembly GCF_009764315.1. NCBI lineage: Eukaryota > Metazoa > Chordata > Mammalia > Primates > Cercopithecidae > Trachypithecus > Trachypithecus francoisi. The sequence continues at coordinate 102,091,323 of NW_022681454.1, forward strand.
AAATATTGTATTTCTCTAAACTCCATTGCGTGCCCTTCAGAGAGCCTCAGGAAATATTAGTGCAGTAAATATTGAAAAATAACTTACCCAACACCTGAAATTTCACCTTCTGTATCTCTTATAAATTAATAAAAAAACTGCTTCATTTTGAGCATTTCATATGTATTTACTATACTCTGAACTTTACAAATACCACCTATTTTAATTTTTACAATGACTTTCTGAAATTGAGTATATTGGTGTCATCAGGTTTAAAGAGTTAAAATAACTTGCTCAAGTCACAATGCCAGTCTGTAGCACAGCCTGACTCAAATCCATACACACCAACTCTAAACTGCAACTTTTTTTTTTTTTTTTTGAAGATAGACTCTTGCTCTGTCACCCAGGCTGGAGTGCAGTGGCCAATCTCGGCTCACTGCAACCTCTGCCTCCCGGGTTCAAGTGATTCTCCAGCCTCAGCCTCCCGAGTAGCTGGGGCTACAGGCACCTGCCACCATGCCTGGCTGATTTTTGTATTTTTCGTAGAGACGGGGTTTCACTGTATTGGCCAGGTTGGTCTCACACTCCTGGCCTCGTGATCTGCCCACTTCAGCCTCCCAAATTGCTGGGATTATAGGCGTGAGCCACCTGGCCACACTGCAACTCTTAACCACAATTCTGCACATCGACCTTGTATGTAAAGTCACCTTTGAGAAAACCAGCTTTCTTTTGCTGCCCATCTCTGATAACTTGTTCATCCTTTGTTTTATAAAAGAAAAAAGAAAAGAAAAGACAGAAAAAGAGAGGGAGCAAAGAAGGAAAGCAGGGAGATAAGGAAAAAGGAAGGAAAAGAAAGAAAAGGAAAAAAAAATCACTCACTGTTTCCACCCTTCCTGAATAACCTGGGGATAAAGTAGGTCCCATCCAACTTTTTGACATGAGTCAACATTGTTGAAAATAATCATGAGAAGTGCCAGCTTTGTCTGATGATGTCATTTTGCCTTTGTTTTGTATTGTCAGGAGAAGTATTCTTGCAGATTAAAGGGCCACTGGAAGATATTTATAAAATCTACTGCTATCACCATGATGAAGCACATAGTATACTGGAGTCCTATGAAAAGGAAGAAGAGCTGAAGGAACATTTGAGCCACTGTATCCAGTCCTTAAAGTAAGGCCTTTTCAAATGATGATTCCCATTTCCTCTCAGTCGCCCAGCAGGGAGCATTTTAAATGGGTGTAGATGAAAGATCTCCCATAAATCCTATGTTTTATGAGGCTTGCTGGGAGCTCTGCTTTGCATTTCCTTTATAAAAAGCTGACATGCCAGAAGCCCTGATTGACTTTTTTTCCCCCTGTGAGAATCACTGAAAATAACATGGGAGAAGATTTAGAGCTCTGCAGAGATTGAAAAATGCAATATCAAAATATAAAATGTGGAAGAAAAGCCTCTTCTTAAAGCTATTGTAGCTTGCCTGGCCCCACGTAGTTCAAGGAATATATGAGATAACATGTGGCCCCGTGACCACTGGAGCACATGGGTTAATGGAGTTAGTGGAATGGCCTACGACTCTCTGCATGGCTGTCTTCTTTCCCCAGACTTACTGTGGGGAGACTGGTGAAGACAAGTCAAGCCTTGCTAAAGTTAGTTTCAGAACAATTACTCATGCCTTCCTTTCTGATCTCTAAAACATTGGTGGGGGTGCTACACTATGTACTTTTTCTTTTCTAGAGAAAATATTCACTATGAAAATCTGAAAAATATAAGAAAGTATGTGCAAGATAAAAACCTCTTGCTGTTTCACTATTAACCATTTTTTCTTAATAATAATTTTCTTCTGATATTATTTACAGGCATAAGTGTGGGTATGTGCTTGGATTGATTCTTTTAAATGGAATTGGTATCTTACTGTATATGCAGTTTCCTACCACATGAAGCTTAAAGCCAAAATCACTGCCATACTCCACATCTTACCCAGTGGCTCTCTTACAAATTCTCACTTTTAAGTAGTATCCACTGTCAAATAATTTTGATTAGACCAGGAATTAACCACAGAGAGCTGTGGTATATAAGTCAGTGCACACCCGTCCGATCCTATAGCACATGTCCCCAGTTTACTCTGTGTGGTGGGGGAAAGAGGGATCCCCAATGGGAACTGGGATGGGGATCCTAATGTGGTATAAGAGGCTTTTAGCTGCATTAAAGCGAAATCATGATACTACTCTGGAGGAAGAGTTTCCAGGCTAGAACTGGGTCTGAAAGTGAGTTTAAAATGAGCCCAGTGAATTTTTTTTTTAATAAATAAAATTTCAACTTTATTGCCCTCTACTGATCATTAAATTTTAATTACTCTACTGGTCATTAAATTTTAATTACTGTGGTTTTAAACCACTCATGCCATGGAAAAGAATTCAAGTCACCAAATCTTAAGCATTTTAGTGTTTGTGCTGTGCCAAGCGTAGTTCTGGGTGCTAAGAATACAAAAGTAAATAAGACTTAGACTCTGCCCTAAGGAACTCAGTATGATCAGGTAAGTCTTAAATATGAGATGTAATGAGCAAGTAGCTCCAGTTAATTATTTCTCACTATTTTCAGTTTAGTTCAGTGTTAGCATATCAATTCGGAGAAACATTCAAGTTTGAAGTTGTGTTCATTTTAATAAATTCACATATTAGAAGCACGGTCATCTACATATTCAGGTGTTTTATTCTTTGGGTAAAAAAGGACATGGTGCCATCCTGGGTTTGAACGAACACCTTTCCTACCTTCAACAAGTGGCAAGATCTGATCCAATAAAAGCTGGAGCCATTGTCCTTCTTCAGGTTCTAGAATCAAGAGTGAGAAATGTCACAGCAAGTGAACATTTAGCACCTTTGATCACCCCCTGCCCAAAGCCAGCCCTGGGGATGGAGGTCCTTGCTTGAAAAGAATGTGGTGCATCTACTTTGAGCATGTGCTTCTAACTGTTCACCAGAAGTGGAGCTGTCTGTTCAGAGAGGAAAGGACGTCAGTTTATTATTCATTAAGCTTTTAATTTTAAGAGAAAGAAATAGACACTGCCAGAAGATTCCACTAGGCAGTATAGCCCAGTATCATATCCCCAAAAAGCAGCTAAAGGCAGAGGCGATTTTAGAACCTCATGAAGTCTCAGTTACTGAAAATTATTTTCAGACCCAATGGCTTATTTGGTCTTTTTCTGCAAGTTTCAGATAATTCCCCTGGCCATGCCCCAAATTTTGTGTTTAGAGCTATTCTGATTTTAGGTAACAGTTGCAGGCACTGGAAGGTGTTAAGGTTTAGAAAGCAAAAAATCCAAAAGAAGCAATATTGGCACAAATATTTCTTAAGGGAAAGAAAATCAAATAAAATAGCTGAAGTTAGAGCTATTTTCCCAAAAGTTGCCTTTCCATGAAAATAAAGTTAATGATGGATTGTACTGGTCTGCCTGAAGGCTGAGGGTAGTAGAATTATTGACATTACTATAATACTGACCTCAATCGAGCTAAGCTTTAAATTCTGAGAAACAGGTTTTCAAACAGGTTTATAGGCCAAAGAGAGACTGGAACATCCTAAGGGCTTGGTTTCCCTTGCCAAGTAATCAGTCAAAGCTATTACTGTCGTTCGGCCTTTTCCTTGTGGCTAGATAACACAGCCCAAGTTCAGTTTCCAATTTCTAATGAATACTAGGTGTGGCCTCCATTTTATCCTGTGCAAGGGGATATTGGAAATATTTGTTTGAAGCAATATCCACGAGAGAGGTGGCTTCATGCCTCAGAAGTTAAGGTGGATTTTAAAGCAATTTAGGCTGTTTTTTTAACAAAAATTACAATATGTTTATTGGGGGCCTAATAAATATTTAATAAGAGTGCTAAATAATGTTGAAAATATTTTTTAAAAATATATAAACATAGTTCTTGCCTCCCAGAAACACAAACTCTAGTTGCGGAGATAAACAAAACCATGTGGAAAGTTTAATAACAATACAAGAATTAATTTAAATAACACCAGAAGCTTTCACGGTGGCTGCAGTTCAAGACTAATTCCCAGAAGAGTAGCAGAGATATTACCTGGTTCTGTAAAAGACCCAAGTTTCTAACTTTCAATTATTCTTTGAAGCCAATTATCTTTCAAAGGAGAGAATAATGTTGAATCCTTTCATAACGTGAGGGCAGTATTTTTCCGTGTGTGAGTTCCCTTGCGCCAGATCCACCAGGATCGTATATTAAAAGTAGATTCCTATGCTCTGCCTCAGACCAAAAAAAATAGTATTTCTGGTGGCCCAGTTCAGGGTCTGTTCTTTTAACAAGCCCCCTCCGGTGATTTTCTGTACACACTCAAGTTAAGAACTACATTAGAGGGAGAAATGGTGTCTACAGTACTCACTTGCTGCTTCCCCTGAAGCAGCTGGGTTTTTTCATCAGTGCTGATACAATCTAAGCAATAATTTCAGAGTTTGAAGACCTTTAAAAAGAAAAGATTCTAAGACTATCCAAAAGCAAATACACATCTGCATCTATAGCCTACAAATTGGAAATTAGTAAGTTTTTATTTGTTCAACAAGAAGTTTTGACGGTCAAATTAGTGACCCCTAAGATTGTGTGAAATACCGTATTAAAATAGTCTCCAAAGTTATGGAAGTTATTTGCTAAAGATCTTATTACTTAGCCTTCTTGGGGTTATTTAAGGTTTCTGATCTGTATGAGGAAAGTGAAAGATAGCGTGGCTATAAATGCAAATGTAGCTATAATTAGAATAGCCTGTCTGCTGCCTCCTTTTTCTGCTTTTCCATTTATAAACACCACTAAAGTCCCTGCTGCATTTCAGAGGCCCCAGGGGTCTGTTTATTTTGTAATAGAAAGAGAATGAAGAATGAAGGGGATTTTCTAAGTTTTTCAACGGATGGAAGACACATTTCTAGCTTCATGTTTAGTTGTTATAAATGTATCGGTATTTTTCTTCTTGCTAATCAAGGCCATCATCACCAGGAGGAAAACTTCTAAGTTCTAGTCATCTGGGCACTTTGGCTGCTCACATTACTCCTGGAGCTTCTCCATTCAGGGAGGAAGATAACAGCTTATGCAATGCAAAATCCAAAGGAATACATTTCAATTTGTTCACCACATTTTATACTCATTATTCTAATGGAGTGTTCCAAGTAAAAATTAAAATCACTTTTGGAAAGCCCTTCAGTTCCTTGTTATATGGCATCATGTTTAAACAAAGACTATAATCCTTAAAGAATAGTCACATGAAAACTTGTTAATTGTGAGTCAAATTACAATGTGCTCGTGATGGTAGGAGGTATAGTGATAGATATATTAAATTACTTTATCCCATAAAAGGGTAAATGGACACAATTTAAATTCTTCCTTCCTGAATTGCCTTTTTTGGGGATTAGCTTCTGCAAAATTTCAGCCTAAAAGAGATTTTTAAAAAATGACTAACAAATAAAAAGATGTTATAATATAGTGCCCCTACTCCACAGACTGTGGTTTTATCCTATTGGAAAATCTGTCAGATTCCCTTTCATAAAGTGTTATACTACATAAACACAATGTTGCATTTATGTTATGATATTTAAGTTTTACTTGGCTGAAATAAATGAAATAGAAAAAAAAACATGTTTTCTATAGAAGTTTAAAAAATAACCTTCTCTTTCAAATTCAATGTGCGTGTTTTGGTTCCTTTATGATCACATTATTCACTTATTTGTTTGCATGAAAAATTGCATTTTTATTTGGATTCATTTTCTTCCACAGATTTTCTGACCTATGATCCACAAAGCGTATTTGACAAATAAAATTTCCCGTTAGCAGAGGAAAGAAGGAAGCGTGTGAGCCTGAAGTAAATGATTGGAAGCAAATATTGGGCAGGAGGTGGTGGTGGTCTTTCTTTCATTGCAATAGGAGAGTTCTTTAAACAGTCGTGAATAGTTGCCTAAAATTATAACAGCTGCTGATTTTTAAAAAAATTGTAATTCTGTACTTCATTCCCATCTAATAGGTCTTAGACTCAGCAAAACCTAGTTATATTAGGATGTCTAGCAATTCATTCATATAGCATATCTGAAGATTGAGGAAACAATTGCTTCACACATGTCCCCCACCATTTCCCACATATTCAAAGTACTGAGATTAATGGAAAAAAACTTATTAAATCCATTAAATTTTACAAAATGCTGCTTAGGCACTTATTAAATTTTTCCTCAATCACTGAATGTAAAAAGACCATCTATTATTATGGGATGGATCATAAAATCTTTTATATTGAAAACATTTATTGTACTCTAAATGGTTGGAAACCAAAGGCCACAGTGATCAGATAATAAACACAGGATATTATTTTATTTATCCATAGCCACTTGAGGCTTTTAGATAAAAATTTTCATCTTCTTTATTTGTTAGGGACATGATTATAAAATAACGAGACTACTTCTATGAGGCATTCATGAAAATTACTTATTACTTTTATTTTACATAAAAAAATTTTAAAGGATTTATAATGTTTGTATATTACCTTAAATATACAGATTTACATGAATTTACTTTCTTTTTCTTCTCTTACAGGAAAATATACATGCAAGAGTAAGTACTTTTTAAAATAATACAAATCAAATATAAAAATCATGAGAAAATGCAGCCGACTGTTCCTGTCCAAATCAGAATTTCTGATTTTTCTAATCATGAGTATTGCTTTTAATAAATAATCCAAGATTGAAAAGGCATTTACTCCATTATTGGTGCATATTTTACTTATTACATTATTATCACATATACTTTACCAAACCTTTTAGAAGAATCCCAATATATAAGCTCATGCCAGAAAGTCTTTGGGACTCATTATTCTAATGGAGTGTTCCAAGTAAAAATTAAAATCACATTTCTGATTTTTCTAATCATGAGTATTGCTTTTAATAAATAATATGTTTGGGAATCTTAATGTGTCCAAAAACATTTCTTTCTATGAAACATATTAGTCTTTTCAAAATATCAGATTAATATCATAATGTATTTGAAGTGTCTATAGACGAATGCATAAGAAAAGATTATTTTATGAAAATATTAGGTTTCTTCTAATTTGGGGTCTTGTATGATTTATGAAGAAAAAAGTCATACACATTATAGCATGAAAATGAAATACTAAGGTGAAATAGTTGGTTACTAGGACAATATAGAAATTATTTTAGGAAAACAGCATATACAAACACTCTGAAAGAGTTCCATTATTCTAGAAGAAAAGTGTGTCCAGGCTGATTAAAGCTGAAAGGATGAAATTGACTTAAATACAAACTCAAATTTATTTAACAGGCACATGTTTGGCTTATGATGAGCAACTCTTTAAGGTCCCGAGCTTCTAGTGCGTGTTTGCTTGTGCGTGTATGTACTTTAAACTCCTAAGAGTTTATATCAAGAAATAAAAAGTTAACAAAATATAAATTATATTAATGTAAGCAGCAAATATCTGTCATTCATATTTTGGTGCAGAGCAACAGTGAGAACGGAATTCTGGAACTGAAGTGAAGGAATCAGGCATCATACAGATCTGTAGACCAAGGCAGTATATCTCAGTCAAGTTGAGAAGCTGATTTTTGAGACACCACACAGGCAACCAGTTCTCTCACTTTATCAGTCTTTTCTTTCTTTTTTTTTTTTTTTTCAAAAGGAAAAACTATCCTACAGGATAAACAGATATGAGTAGATTGGTCTAATGAGTTTCCAATTCTAGGCTCATTTGAATTCAAAGAGGTGCCTCGGCCTCCTGGCTTCTCTTCAAAGATAGTTGATGTGGGGTGGGAAATGGCACTGCCTCATTTTACAGCCTGTGTCCCTGGCATTGTGCCAAGGAGTGGAGTTTTGCATTACTGAGTGGTTAGAGAAGAACTTCGTGTGCTACAAATTCTGCTTAGGTTTCTTTTTCTAAAGCTTACATTAGGTCTTTGGAACCAAGAAACAAAATAAGGAGAGAGGAGAGAGAGATTCAGAGGAGAAGAGGGAGATATTCTTCTTAGTACAGTTAGCATGCACAGACTTCTGCATACAGAATACTTAAACAGTTCATTGTATTGAAACACTTGCTTAAAAATGGCCCTAGCACTTGCCGCAATCCTGCTGTGTAGGAGTTAGCCAGGTTGTGTCTGCTCCCTCTAGACTATTCTATACATCAAGAACTAAAAAAGAAGAGTAATCGCAGCATGTGGCTGGATGCACATCAAAGCCAAGTTTGCTATGAATTATTTTCCTTCCTGTTCCTTTCATTCAGGTCATGAAGCATACATACTGCTACAGGAAAGGGCAAAAGGCAATGTCAAGTGCTGTGTAATTGTTGGGCTCTTTAGTGGCAAAGGCCAGCAATGTTGCAGCCAAAAGGGCATTTAAGAGTACAAGATGTGGGTTTTTAAATGGCATTCAAAAATCCCTAACTTATGGCAATCAAAAATTATCTGTTTTTAGTGTTTTTTTTAAATCTACCTTTTTAAAAATGCAAAGTGAAAGATATTTGTAATTTCTAAAATGTTTACTTTGAATTATAACCTCATGCAAACGTCAGACAGTATTAAAGTGACAGGAATCATAGAACTTCCCACTAAAAGCAAGAAAAAAATGCCTATTCTAAACACAGCTATCTTCAGAAATGCAGTGTTTTGTTATCTTTATGCTTTCACTCTTTTCTGTATATGTTCCCTGTCAGACTAGCTATTCTCACCTTGGATTTCAAGGTTCCTATTAATCACAAAATATTATAAATTATTTTCTCTTTTCTTTGTATTTTAAAAATTATTGAAGAAACACTGCAAAAAAAGGAAAATAAAAATGAGGACAGTAAAGACAATCAGCAGTCACATTCCAAAGCTAACTATTGTAGCATTGCAGTGAGTCCCTCACTTCACCATACTTTTTTCTTTACACACATACATTGACTAAAATAGGAACACTATATACTTCCTGTATGTCGACTTGCTACCTCATTCATCATCAATACCTTGTTTCAAAAAAAGCTGAGCTAATTTACATTCCCACTACTCTTACGTGAATTGTTCATTTATCCACTACTTGCCAACACTAGATACAAATAATATTGATATCTTTATAATTTGTAATGTTAAGGCCCAAATAGTATCCTGTTATTTTAATTTGCATTTTTCCTATGTACTTAACTATTTGTATTTCATTTCTAATGAATGATGTTTTTACATGATTATTCACTTTTACTAAGATGTTCATCTTTTTCTAATACATTTATAATGTCTCTTAATTAGTGCATATTAACCTTTGTCTTATGTATTATATATAATTTTTCCAGTTTATCATTTGACTTTTAATATAGTTTATGGCTGTTTTGGGCTCTGTTTTTAATGTATAAAATTTTACAGAGCTAAATTTTTAAATAGACATCACTTTTTTTCTACTGTGTCTTTCAGATTTTGTGTCTTCCTTAGAAATTCCAACGTTAGTTTATAAAGGATGATCCTATGATTTCTTCAAATTCCTATATGGTTTAATTTTTAGATTAAATATTTGATCTATCTCAAAATTATTTTAGTGTAAAGAATGAGGCCAAAATCCATTTTTCTTATTTTATTTATGGCTAGCTAATTCTCATAACATCTGATATTGAATAATTCATTTTTTCCCACTGAACAGGATTGTCAAATTTACCATGTACTCAATTTCTATACATATTTGTATCTATTTCTTGATTTTCTATTTTGTGCTACTCATTTGTCCATATATGTATCAATACCAAACTGCTTTTATTTTTGTAGTTTTATAATATAGTTTAATATTCAGTATCATTAGTCTCAGCTCAGTAGTTTTCTTTTACAATTTTTTGAGTATTCCTGCATATTCCCTTTCGATAAAAAACTTTTTATGAAAAAATGATATATAGCCATGTTTCAATAGCCAAATCATTCTGCAAGATTTGTCAAGAAAAATAGTAATTCCCTCTTCTCCTACCAGCCCCTAAATTCTCATTAGAATACATTATTTTCACATCTTCAGCTGACTCTTTTGGTATTTATCTTTATTACTCTAAAAATGTGCTTGCTTGTTTTCTTTTTAGATATTATCTATTAACTTACTCCTGTAGAAGACAAGAATTTATTTCTCTTTCCTATCCCTATCTCCTCTACACAACAAGCACACACACAAATGCTTTTTCCATTTCTCCATTCCCCCTAAGTGGTTACACTGTAATTTTGTTAGAGCAATAATCAATGTCTGAATTATTGTATCTAAGTAAATTTCTTTTCAGAGCTAAACCTCGAAGTGATTACTTATTTTTCTGTGAGTTAACAATTGCTGATTATCGTTTTCATTGTGCTCTCTTCCCCCTCCACTTCATCTACTTTCTCTGCTTCTTCTTGTTCTTCATTTAAACTCACAGCCAGTTAACTAAGTCATCTTTCAAGACAACCAGATGCATTATGTATGCTATCAATTTCATCTCCCCAAAAGCACCCCTTCCAGAGTCTTCAGTCCAGTTGAACTTGGACTGGTGACACTGGGTGCAGCCATCTTGTAGGAATTCCCCTCTCATCATCCTGGAGATTCAGTTTGCCTCTTTCCTGTGTTGGTTCTTCCTCATTTTGGTGGAGTACATCCTTCAATAGTGACTTCTATTTCTCACAGAATGCATGGGAAGTAAAATGTTGAGAACTTTGTAACTGAAATACTTTCCCTTTACTCTCACACTTGGTTTGAGTTTTATTTGGTATCGAATTCTAAATTGGAAACCATTCCCTTCAGAATTTAGAGGAAATTCTTTATCATTTTCTAGCTTTCATAGTTGTTATTAGAAATCTGAAACATTCTGATTCCTAACCATGCATTTATGCCTATGTGCTTATTTATTTCTCTGAAGGATTATAGAGTCTTTTTTTTTTATTATTATACTTTAAGTTCTAGGATACGTGTGCATAACGTACAGGTTTGTTACATATGTATACTTGCGCCATGTTGGTGTGCTGCACTCATCAACTCGTCAGCATCCATCAATTCGTCATTTATATCAGGTATAACTCCCAATGCAATCCCTGCCCCCTCCCCGCTCCCCATGATAGGCGCCGGTGTGTGATGTTCCCCTTCCCGAGTCCAAGTGATCTCATTGTTCAGTTCCCACCTATGAGTGAGAACATGCGGTGTTTGGTTTTCTCTTCTTGTGATAGTTTGCTAAGAATGATGGTTTCCAGCTGCATCCATGTCCCTACAAAGGACACAAACTCATCTTTTTTTATGGCTGCATAGTATTCCATGGTGTATATGTGCCACATTTTCTTAATCCAGTCTGTCACAGATGGACATTTGGGTTGGTTCCAAGTCTTTGCTATTGTGAATAGTGCCACAATAAACATACATGTGTATGTGTCTTTATAGCAGCATGATTTATAATCCTTTGGGTATATACCCAGTAGTGGGATGGCTCGATCATATGGTACATCTAGTTCTAGATCCTTGAGGAATTGCCATATTGTTTTCCATAGTGGTTGAACTAGTTTACAATCCCACCAACAGTGTAAAAGTGTTCCTATTTCTCCACATCCTCTCCAGCACCTGTTGTTTCCTGACTTTTGAATGATTGCCATTCTAACTGGTGTGAGATGGTATCTCATTGTGGTTTTGATTTGCATTTCTTTGATGGTGAGTGATGATGAGCATTTTTTCATGTGTCTGTTGGCTGTATGAATGTCTTCCTTTGAGAAATGTCTGTTCATATCCTTTGCCCACTTTTTGATGGGGTTGTTTGTTTTTTTTCTTGTAAATTTGTTTGAGTTCTTTGTAGGTTCTGGATATCAGCCCTTTGTCAGATGGGTAGGTTGCAAAAATTTTCTCCCATTCTGTAGGTTGCCTGTTCACTCTGATGGTAGTTTCTTTTCCTGTGCAGAAGCTCTTTAGTTTAATTAGATCACATTTGTCAATTTTGACTTTTGTTGCCGTTGCTTTTGGTGTTTTAGACATGAAGTCCTTGCCCATGCCTATGTCCTGAATGGTACTACCTAGGTTTCCTTCTAGGGTTTTTATGGTATTAGGTCTAACATTTAAGTCTCTAATCCATCTTGAATTAATTTTCGTATAAGGAGTAAGGAAAGGATCCAGTTTCAGCTTTCTACTTATGGCTAGCCAATTTTCCCAGCACCATTTATTAAATAGGGAATCCTTTCCCCATTTCTTGTTTCTCTCAGGTTTGTCAAAGATCAGATGGCTGTAGTTGTGTGGTATTATTTCTGAGGACTCTGTTCTGTTCCATTGGTCTCTATCTCTGTTTTGGTACCAGTACCATGCTGTTTTGGTTACTGTAGCCTTGTAGTATAGTTTGAAGTCAGGTAGCGTGATGCCTCCAGCTTTGTTCTTTTGACTTAGGATTGTCTTGGCAATGCAGGCTCTTTTTTGGTTCCATATGAACTTTAAAGCAGTTTTTTCCAATTCTGTGAAGAAACTCATTGGTAGCTTGATGGGGATGGCATTGAATCTATAAATAACCTTGGGCAGTATGGCCATTTTCACGATATTGATTCTTCCTATCAATGAGCATGGCATGTTCTTCCATTTGTTTGTGTCCTCTTTTATTTCACTGGGCAGTGATTTATAGTTCTCCTTGAAGAGGTCCTTGACATCCCTTGTAAGTTGGATTCCTAGGTATTTTATTCTCTTTGAAGCAATTGTGAATGGAAGTTCATTCATGATTTGGCTCTCTGTTTGTCTGTTACTGGTGTATAAGAATGCTTGTGATTTTTGCACATTAATTTTGTATCCTGAGACTTTGCTGAAGTTGCTTATCAGCTTAAGGAGATTTTGGGCTGAGACGATGGGGTTTTCTAAATATACAATCATGTCATCTGCAAACAGGGACAATTTGACTTCTTCTTTTCCTAACTGAATACCCTTTATTTCTTTCTCTTGCCTGATTGCCCTAGCCAGAACTTCCAACACTATGTTGAATAGGAGTGGTGAGAGAGGGCATCCCTGTCTTGTGCCAGTTTTCAAAGGGAATTTTTCCAGTTTATGCCCATTCAGTATGATATTGGCTGTGGGCTTGTCATAAATAGCTCTTATTATTTTGAGGTATGTTCCATCAATACCGAATTTATTAAGCGTTTTTAGCATGAAGTGCTGTTGAATTTTGTCAAAAGCCTTTTCTGCATCTATTGAGATAATCATGTGGTTCTTATCTTTGGTTCTGTTTCTATGCTGGATTACGTTTATTGATTTGCGAATGTTGAACCAGCCTTGCATCCCAGGGATGAAGCCCACTTGATCATGGTGGATAAGCTTTTTGATGTGCTGCTGAATCCAGTTTGCCAGTATTTTATTGAGGATTTTTGCATCGATGTTCATCAGGGATATTGGTCTAAAATTCTCTTTTGTTGTTGTGTCTCTGCCAGGCTTTGGTATCAGGATGATGTTGGCCTCATAAAATGAGTTAGGGAGGATTCCCTCTTTTTCTATTGATTGGAATAGTTTCAGAAGGAATGATACCAGCTCCTCCTTGTACCTCTGGTAGAATTCAGCTGTGAATCCATCTGGTCCTGGACTTTTTTTGGTGGGTAGGCTATTAATTGTTGCCTCCATTTCAGAGCCTGCTATTGGTCTATTCAGGGATTCAACTTCTTCCTGGTTTAGTCTTGGGAGAGTGTAAGTGACCAGGAAATTATCCATTTCTTCTAGATTTTCTAGTTGATTTGCGTAGAGGTGTTTATAGTATTCTCTGATGGTAGTTTGTATTTCTGTGGGGTCGGTGGTGATATCCCCTTTATCATTTTTTATTGCGTCTATTTGATTCTTCTCTCTTTTTTTCTTTATTAGTCTTGCTAGCGGTCTGTCAATTTTGTTGATCTTTTCAAAAAACCAACTCCTGGATTCATTGATTTTTTGGAGGGTTTTTGTGTCTGTATCTCCTTCACTTCTGCCCTGATCTTAGATATTTCTTGCCTTCTGCTAGCTTTTGAATGTGTTTGCTCTTGCTTCTCTAGTTCTTTTAATTGTGATGTTAGAGTGTCAATTTTAGATCTTTCCAGCTTTCTCTTGTGGGCATTTAGTGCTATAAATTTCCCTCTACACACTGCTTTAAATGTGTCCCAGAGATTCTGGTATGTTGTATCTTTGTTCTCATTGGTTTCAAAGAACATCTTTATTTCTGCCTTCATTTCAGTATGTACCCAGTAGTCATTCAGGAGCAGGTTGTTCAGTTTCCATGTAGTTGAGCGGTTTTGATTGAGTTTCTTAGTCCTGAGTTCTAGGTTGATTGTGCTGTGGTCTGAGAGACAGTTTGTTATAATTTCTGTTCTTTTACATTTGCTGAGGAGTGCTTTACTTCCAATTATGTGGTCAATTTTGGAATAAGTGCGATGTGGTGCTGAGAAGAATGTATATTCTGTTGATTTGGGGTGGAGAGTTCTATAGATGTCTATTAGGTCCGCTTGGTGCAGAGATGAGTTCAATTCCTGGATATCTTTGTTAACTTTTTGTCTCATTGATCTGTGTAATGTTGACAGTGGAGTGTTGAAGTCTCCCATTATTATTGTATGGGAGTCTAAGTCTCTTTGTAAGTCTCTAGGGACTTGCTTTATGAATCTGGGTGCTCCTGTATTGGGTGCATATATATTTAGGATAGTTAGCTCTTCCTGTTGAATTGATCCCTTTACCATTATGTAATGGCCTTCTTTGTCTCTTTTGATCTTTGATGGTTTAAAGTCTGTTTTATCAGAGACTAGGATTGCAACTCCTGCTTTTTTTGTTCCCCATTTGCTTGGTAGATCTTCCTCCATCCCTTTATTTTGAGCCTATGTATGTCTCTGCATGTGAGATGGGTCTCCTGAATACAGCAGACTGATGGGTCTTGACTCTTTATCCAGTTTGCCAGTCTGTGTCTTTTAATTGGAGCATTTAGTCCATTTACATTTAAGGTTAATATTGTTATGTGTGAACTTGATCCTGCCATTATGATATTAACTGGTGGTTTTGCTTGTTAGTTGATGCAGTTTCTTCCTAGCCTCGATGGTCTTTACATTTTGGCATGTTTTTGCAATGGCTGGTACCGGTTGTTCCTTTCCATGTTTAGGGCTTCCTTCAGGGTGTCTTGTAAGGCAGGCCCGGTGGTGACAAAATTTCTAAGCATTTGCTTATCTGTAAAGGATTTTATTTCTCCTTCACTTATGAAACTTAGTTTGGCTGGATATGAAATTCTGGGTTGAAAATTCTTTTCTTTAAGAATGTTGAATATTGGCCCCCACTCTCTTCTGGCTTGTAGAGTTTCTGCCGAGAGACCTGCTGTTAGTCTGATGGGCTTCCCTTTGTGAGTAACCTGACCTTTCTCTCTGGCTGCCCTTAAGATTTTTTCCTTCATTTCAACTTTGGTGAATCTGGCAATTATGTGTCTTGGAGTTGCTCTTCTGGAGGAGTATCTTTGTGGCATTCTCTGTATTTCCTGAATTTGAATGTTGGCCTGCCCTACTAGGTTGGGGAAGTTCTGGATGATATCCTGAAGAGTGTTTTCCAACTTGGTTCCATTTTCCCCCTCACTTTCAGGCACCCCAGTCAGACATAGATTTGGTCTTTTTACATAATCCCATACTTCTTGCAGGCTTTGTTCATTTCTTTTTCTTCTTTTTTCTTTTGGTTTCTCTTCTTGCTTCGTTTCATTCACTTGATCCTCAATCGCTGATACTCTTTCTTCCAGTTGATCGAGTTGGTTACTGAAGCTTGTGCATTTGTCACATATTTCTCGTGTCATGGTTTTAATCTCTGTCATTTCGTTTATGACCTTCTCTGCATTAATTATTCTTGCTGTCAATTCTTCCACTCTTTTTTCAAGATTTTTAGTTTCTTTGTGCTGGGTACGTAATTCCTCCTTTAGCTCTGAGATGTTTGTTGGACTGAAGCCTTCTTCTCTCATCTCGTCAAAGTCATTCTCTCACCAGCTTCGATCCATTGCTGACGATGAGCTGCGCTCCTTTGCAGGGGGAGATACACTCTTATTTTTGAATTTCCAGCTTTTCTGCCCTGCTTTTTCCCCATCTTTGTGGTTTTATCTGCCTCTGGTCTTTGATGATGGTGACGTACTGATGGGGTTTTGGTATAGGTGTCCTTCCTGTTTGATAGTTTTCCTTCTAGCAGTCAGGACCCTCAGCTGCAGGTCTGTTGGGGATTGCTTGAGGTCCACTCCAGACCCTGTTTGCCTGGGTATCAGCAGCAGAGGTTGCAGAAGATAGAATATTGCTGAACAGCGAGTGTACCTGTCTGATTCTTACTTTGGAAGCTTCCTCTTGGGGGTGTACTCCACCCTGTGAGGTGTCGGGTGTCAGACTGCCCCTAGTGGGGGATGTCTCCCAGTTAGGCTACTCAGGGGTCAGTGACCCACTTGAGCAGGCAGTCTGCCCCTTCTCAGATCTCAACCTCCGTGTTGGGAGATCCACTGCTCTCTTCAAAGCTGTCAGATGGAGTCGTTTGCGCCTGCAGAGGTTCCTGCTGCTTTTGTTGTTGTTGTTGTTTAGCTGTGCCCTGTCCCCAGAGGTGGAGTCTACAGAGACAGGCAGGTTTCCTTGAGCTGCTGTGAGCTCCACCCAGTTCGAGCTTCCCATTGGCTTTGTTTACCTACTTAAGCCTCAGCAATGACGGGTGCCCCTCCCCCAGCCTTGCTGCTGCCTTGCAGTTAGATCTCAGACTGCTGTGCTAGCAATGAGGGAGGCTCCGTGGCTGTGGGACCCTCCTGGCCAGGTGTGGGATACAATCTCCTGGTGTGCCCGTTTGCTCAAAGCACAGTATTGGGGTGGGAGTCACCCGATTTTCCAGGTGTTGTGTGTCTCAGTTCCCCTGGCTAGGAAAAGGGACTCCCTTCCCCCTTGTGCTTCCCAGGTGAGGTGATGCCTCGCCCTGCTTCAGCTCTCTCTGGTTCGGCTGCAGCAGCTGACCAGCACTGATTGTCCGGCACTCCCTAGTGTGATGACCCTAGTACCTCAGTTGAAAATGCAGAAATCACCGGTGTTCTGTGTCGCTCGTGCTGGGAGTTGGAGACTGGAGCTGTTCCTCTTGGGCCATCTTGCTCCGCCTAGAGTCTTTTCTTTGTCCTTAGTACTCTGAAGTTCATGAATTCCAAGGTGTGACTCAATTTCTTCCATTGCACTGGACACTTAGTGAGTTCTTCTAACCTGCAAACTCCTGTCTTTTTCTTGAATTATTTCACTCACTATTTACTCCTCATATTTGCTTTATTTTACCTTCCTGTGATTCTATTAGTAGATGATGAGCTTCCTAGAGCAGTCCTCTAATTTTCTCATTTTTTTTTCTATTTTCTATTCTTTCATGTATTTATTCTTCTCTTTGGAATGTTTCAAAACATTATCTCCAACACTTGTAAGAATTAGACACTTTCTTAAGCAGATTTTCAATGGACCTTCCTTATTTTGGTATCTGACCCCTCATTCCCTATTTCCATGGGTAACCAGTGCCTCTAATTGATTAACATTTGCAAAATGTTTGAACATTGCCTTACCATTTCACTGGTTCTCTCTGGTCTGTTACATCAATTACTATTCATTTATCTCCTTTATGTCTTCTAATTTAATTATAATTATTATGTATTTATTTTCACCATTATCTTTTATTTATGACAAAAACTCTTTATTTGTGTAACAATATATAGTTTCCTTTAAAATTGACTTAGGTGTTTTAGAAGGAGAATAAGTTGAAAAACACTCAGTAACAGCATAGATGCTTGTGGCTACTGTAAAATAAATATTAAATTTAGGATACTTGTGATCAAGAAATAAAGGAAATTCAAAGTAATATAGTTAATAGTTACATAATTATTCTTTTTTTACTTATTTTCTCCTTCCCATTAAGAAATATAGATGTGTTGCATGTTTAATATCTAATTTTTTTTGTTTTCCAGCATAGTGTTTATACTATTTAAATGTCATTTTAATTTTCATTGTACTTTTTTCTTGTATTTGATGTGAAACTCTGCAGCAAAACTGGATGCTGCTAAAACAAAGCCAGCTGTGTTTACTTGACTTTGTAAAGACCCAAAAATAATTTGTAATGAGATTAGTGTAGCTACTTTGGCACTAAATACTTGCCAAAATATTCATGATAAGACAGAGGAAGATGAAATAGAATTACAAATTAATAAGTAGTTTAGTTTTTGGCCCAATGTGTATGGGCAATTGTTATACATTTGTTTACTTACTGTGGGGAGTCATGGGATAATTGACTTCCTGGCTGAGATGGGTTATATCACACATAGGACTCATCTGCCTCACATGGTTATCAGAACTTAATCTTACTGTGGGAGACTAGATGGGGTGAATTTTGTGGCATTGAAAGCATGGAGTATTATTATCTTATAACACTCCCTCTATCTTTTCTACCGTATTGCTTCTCTGTGCGATGCAGATATCTGAATATCATTGCTCATCACTTGGGCAACTGTGTCAAGTATATCTCCAGACACAAAAGTGTCTGGAAGATTTCTCATTTTTGAGAATGCCTTTTTTTGAATTTGTATTTATGACTTTTTAGGAGGAACAACAATCCTTTATAATTAATATTATTGTCATTTGAAATATAAAAGGGAAAGATAGAACTTTGATCCCAAACAGTGATGAAAAAAGTAATGATACAATCTAGACAAAATGAGGAAGAACCAACAAAAGAAAGAAACAAAGATAATCTCTAGGATGGTGGGAGGGGAATTCCTGCAAGATGACTGCACATCTGGGTTTTTGTTTTTTATAATTAAAATAAAAGCACATATATAACAAAAGACTTCACTAATAAACTATTTTATTAAAGTTGAATTTATATTGATTTAAATGTTTGATTATATTTATATTTTGATATAAAGTCTTTTAGTGATTTTTAAAAATTAAATGAGCTAACATTTAAAAAACTCAGAAGAAATTCTGATTATATTCATATAGATAATATGATTTCCTCTAATCAAGTTAATACCTTTCATATCCTTGACTCGTTTCTTATTTAAGGGAATTATTTCTATTTAAGTGACTAAACTGTTGTATTATTGAAGAATCTCTGCTTATGATAGATAAGAAAATGTGCTTTATATTTAAAGGTTTTGCTACTGATATACTATCAGTTAGAAAATACCTTTCGGGTTTTTCTTTTTTTTTTTTTTTTAGTTATTTTTTCAGTATAAATACTGAAAACAGTTTTCAATATTTATAACAGATTTATTTTAAAAATCTACTTCACTCAGTCCTCTTGGAAACCAATAATCAATCTCTCCTTCCCTCCCTCTTTCCGAGTCTCTCTTTTACCCACTTTCTGCCTCCTTCCCCTTCTGTTGCCTTCCCTCCTTACCTTCCTTTTTTTCTTCCTTAATAGATTTGGTGCAAATAGGTATGAAGTAGAAGATACAGCCTATTGAAGCGACTCTTTACTCCCCTGCAGATCTTTAATATTTATTCTGGTTTTCTTTTTAAAAAATGTTGCCTTTGGGTTTGCTTTAGTCTTTGTCTCTCTTATGCTATCATCATTTTCTCTGCATGTGAACAAAATTCCTCAGTCATTTATTCACATTTTTGGAAAAAATGTTCAGTATAAAATAAAAGCACGTTACAGAAAATCTAAGAACTCTATCATTTCTCAGTCTACAAATATGCATTGAGAGAATACTGTATGCCATGCGGGAGGTATAGTGGTGACAGGGAAACTGATCATAAACTGGCAAACAGGGAAACAAGATGATTCCAGATAGTGATCGGTGATATGATAAAATCAAATGGAGAGATGTGATAGTGACTAGGTTATGTTTGTGAATGTATGTGCATGTGTATTTCTGCACATGTGTGCATGTACATGTGATAATACATTATTTTGTTTCTCATTTATCAAATGAAATTAATTAGATGGTCTCTAAGATGCCTTCCTACTTTTTTTTTTTTTTTTTTTTTTTTTGCGACAGGCTGTCACTCTATTGCCTAGGCTGGAGTGCAGTGGCTCACTGAAGCCTCGACTTCCTCAGCTTAAACAATCTGCCTACCTCAGCCTCCCGCGTATGTGAGACTACAGGTGTATGCCACTGTGCCTGGCTGACTTTTGTATTTTTTTCTAGAGATGGGGTTTTGCCATGTTGCCCAGGCTGGTCTTGAACTCCTGGGCTCAAGTAATCTACCTTCCTTGGCCTCCCAGAGTGCTGGGATTACAGGCCCGAGCCACTGTGCCTGGCCCCTGATCCTTTCTAATGATGCGACTTTTCTAATTTTGTTCAACATTTTTACAGCTGTTTTACTGCTCTAATAATATGGTCAGTCATTTATCCATAGTAATACTTTAAAAAAGTATTGAAGTATAAAACATCCACCTATTGGGATTTGAAAACAGTGTCTGTATTTCCTATCTACAGTGTATCTTTACTTGTCTCTGCATAAAGAAGCTTTCAGAAATCACTGCCTTCTGTCTGAATGATCAATGAGAGTGGGTCAGACAATGGCATGACCATGCTTGTAGCTTCTTCCCCTCCTGTGAACTGCCTAACTGGTTGGAATGGCTCCAACCTTGTCTCAGAAGTTGCTAAAGGAAAAGTCAGGCATGAGTCTCACTTTTGTATAGTCATTTGAAGATCTGTTGACTAAGAATTCCATATGGAATGTCATTGTGTGATAACAATGATTAGTGACAGGGATAGTAATAAAAACTAGAGAATTACCACATTCATCAGAAGTCCCTTTTGGGGACTGTGCTAGAACCTCCAAAACATTGTAAATGCAACTTCTCAATTTGGTGGAAGAGAGAGGCCAAGACTTCCTTTTGACTATACCTTGCAAGTCTCTGTTTAGATTTTTAAATGGTTATTCTCCTCAATAATAATCACAAAAATGCCATCAGAAAAATGCATTTTTCCGTGTTGTCATGGTAAAATACATTCTGAAATTGTTTCCCATTATATTATAAAGCCACTATAAAAAACCTTGTAAACTGTACATGGCATAAGGATGAAAATCATGCTTTCAGACCATTTGGTGGAAAGATATACTTGTTTCTTTTAGATTTTTGTTTCATAGTAGGGTCTTTCAGACTTGCTTCTTTCTGTCATCTTTTGTTCTTACTTGTATTTAGAAATTTTAGACATACAAATGAAAAAAAGAGAAAAAGTTTTAGAAGTAATCATAAAAACACATAAAAATGAAAATGAGTTAATAAAACATATGTTTGTGAAACGATATCATTTATCTCTATTGTAGAGGCAAACCAAACTTATTGGACATGGGCTCTTTGATGATCAAACCAATTCAACGTGTGATGAAATACCCCCTATTACTGTGCGAACTTCGGAATTCCACCCCTCCCTCTCACCCAGATTACAGAGCACTGGATGATGCTTTTGCTACTGTGAAGGACATTAATGTTAACATCAATGAACTTAAAAGAAGGAAAGATTTAGGTAGGAAGAGACATGATGAATTGGTTGTTTTCCATTATTGGAGTGTTCACTTTATGTTTCTGAGAATCAGAATGTTTAAGTAGTTATAGTAGCTGCAGTGAACTGATCATTTGAAATCTAGAATTAGAAGCTGGGGAGAAGAGTGTGGTTTTGCCTTGCCAGCTGGGTTAAGGAGAAGATTAAGAGGCACAAAAAATGAAATTAAAAAATAAATCAAGCAGCCATATACTCAGCTTCATTGGACCACTGCAATCCTGATGACATATTGTGGGATGCAGGTACCCATTGCATATAGTCCTCCTGTCACTGGAGATAGGTGTGGTAAGAAGGAGAAATGACCACGTTGCAGTAGCAGTGGGAAGCGAATCCTGAAAGCATCCAGAAAAGGGGTAGATCCAGGTGACGGGGGCCATCTAGTATGTTGGATTAATCTGGTTCTAGCACACAGAGAATGGAGCTTTGGGGGTAATAATTTCTCTACTGATGTGAGCAAGTATACTTCTTTCTAGAATTAACAAATTATTGTTAAATATTTGTAAACTAAAATATAAAATGAATGTTTAATGTAAAATTTCAAAACAGGAGGGATAATTACATGGTTCCTATACATCCCAGAGGTAGTAATGCATTGAGCTAGGCTGTGGGTCCTCCCTCAGTGTGATTTGTGATCATATAAGTTCTTAGTTGGCATTGTACTCCTAATATTAAATCTCAGTTTGACATTAAAGCCACAGGAGTACTTTAGAGCTAAATGGTCCAATCACTTTATTTATTTTTGTTTTATTTTCTGATATTTATTTCAAAAGTCGTATATTTGTATTAGTAAATTAAAAAGAAAGGTGCAGAGTAAAAAGTAAATGCTATGGAGGAAGAAAACTCCATGAACAAAACGAAGAGATAGTACACAAAGGATCACCGTCCAGACTATATAATTATTGACATGAAATCAATACAAAAACATTTTAATACAAAAAGATTCATCAGAAAAAGAAGCAATTCACAGTTTTAAAATTCTAAGCTTCATTTATACTCAGGGAAATGTAATCATTGAAATCACACTAACATACCATTTCCAGTCCAAGGGACTGGCGGGAAAAAGTAATGAATACATTAAATGTTTAATCTCGGTGTACAGGTGAGAATGTACTTGGAATCAGTAGTTTAGAGAACAACTTGAAAATACCTAGTAAAGTTGAAGATGCACACACCAGAGACTCAGAAAATGAATTTCTAGGTATTTGCCCAAGAGAGACTCTTGCCCATGTGCTCAAAGAGAGATGTACTGGTAACTAGCATTGTTCATAAATGCAAATAAAAAAGACACGTTAATCCAGATAGTGCATAGATAAATGGCATATTATACACTACAATACCATAAGAAGATAAAAATTAACTAAATAAAAAAGTATATGTATCAATGGGTTAATCTCAAAAACACAATCTGGAGGGGTTTTCTTAAAGTAAATTTGTAAGTGGTAGAATAATATGTGCAGTATGATACTATTTTATAAAGTTTTAAAACATCCAAAATGTATTGTATGATTCCAAACATCCACAGTAAAGGCACACAAATAGATACAGATACAATAAGCCCAGTTATTTAGGATAACAATTCCCTTTAGGGATCGTACATGGAGATCAGGTGTGCCCCAACTGTTAGGTGAGTTATTTTAAAAATAAAAAGAATGGAAACAAAGGAAAATGTTAAGACTTGACAAGGATTTGAATAATGGCTATTATATTATTCTTTATATTTTTCTGTTTGCTTAAACTATTTCAAAGTTATGAAGAGTAAAATTCTTCCCTTCCCACAATGATTCCAGTTTGCGTAGCTAACATTTTATTGTTTTCTTCAGACGTACTGTGTCTTCTTTTCCCTTTTCTTCTCTCTTTCTCTCTCTCTTTCCCTCCCTCTCTCCCTTTGCCTTCTTTCCATACTTCTTGCAACGTAAATGGTACTACAGTTCGCTTTTTTAAAAGCTTAATCATATATCATGAACATTCTTTCAATTAATATTGCCTTCTTTTTAATGTTTCCATAGCATTTTGTTTATGAGTATATCATTATATATTAAACTATTTCTCTAGGGATAAATATTTAGATGTTCCTAATACCTTGCTGTTAGAAAAAATACTCTAGCAAATAAAACTTTGTATACTTGATTATGGAAAGCAGATTTCTCTGCATGAACTTCCTGGTAATAGACTATGAATATTTTCCTTTTTGTTAGTTTCTGCCAAATTGTTTTCTACAAAAATATGTCGGCTTAATCCTCATCAGCAGTCTGTAACATTGTACATCTCCCTACACCTTTACCAACACTGAATGTTAGAGACATTTAATGTTTTCAACAATGTGAAAGGTGAAAATGATTGCAAAGATAAATAAGTGAAGCTCAGAGAGGTTATTCAGCTTGCCCCAAATCTCTCAGCCAGTGAAGAGCCGCTCTAGGATCTGAGGTCTCCTTACATTGGGTACAATTGTCTTTTTTCTTTTCTTTTCTTTCCTTTCCTTTCCTTTTCTTTTCTTTTCTTTTCTTTTTTTTTTTACAGAGTCTTGCTTTGTCATCCATGCTGGAGTGCAGTGCCATGATCTCAGCTCACTGCAACCTCCGCCTCCTGGGTTCAAGAGATTGTCCTACCTCAGCCTCCCAAGTACCTGGGACTACAGGCACGCACCACCATGCCAGGCTAATTTTTGTATTTTTAGTAGAGACGAGGTTTCACCACATTGCCCCAGCTGGTCTCAAACTCCTGACCTCGTGGTTCTCCCACCTCGGCCTCTGAAAGTGCTGAGATTACAGGCGTGAGCCACCGCGCCAGTCTTTTCTTTAGTTTTCTTTAGAATAGATTCCCCATTCCAGAGGCCTCAGATAATAAATGTATTATCTGAGACGAGAGGGAGAACTTTTTCTAGTATCAGGGATTACTTTAATATTAATAAATAAAACTTGAACCTTGAGGGGCTTTTGCCCTTGTTTCTGGAGGTCATTGGGGTGGGTGTCTGACTGGGACATGGCTGGGCAGTGGGGCTGGAGCATATGGCCTCTGCAGCAGAGGCTCAAAAATCATATACATCTTTATCTTGAATATAAATACTCATCTTGAAAACTTTGGGTAAAGTGCACACTTTCTATGGTGCATGTGTTCAGCTATGTTATTACATTCTTCCTTTTCAGTTCTAAAATACAAGAAGAATGACGAGGATGAATCACTTAAAGAGAAATTGTCTAAACTAAATATTCATTCAATTAGCAAGAAATCAAAAAGAGTGACAAATCATTTGAAGATTCTGACCAGAGGAGAATCACAGGTAATTTTTCTTCTTGGACCACCTAACTTTTCCCAGGGAACATGAATGCTGATATTTTTGTGAGGTTTTGTTTTGTGAGGACTATTTCTAGAATACTGAGAATCAAGGTAATTGCCCAATGCTGTTCTCTTCTCTCTCTCTCTCTCTGGAAAATAGGGATGGGAGTGGGAATAGGATTGACACTGTCTTAGCTGTGGTGCTTCTACTCAAGAAACAGACAAAAGAGAGAAATGGACATAGGACATGGGACATAAGATTGCCCCAAGAGTCCTGATGATCATCATCAACTAGCACATATTCTCCATCAAGGCAGTGCCCTTCTACCATCCTGTTTTACTTCTGCTCTTAAAAGTCGTACTTTTCTTCAGGATTCCCTTGATATTCATTTTATCTTTATTTCATCTATATAAACAAAGTGTTTAGAGGCATAACTTAGTGTGATTTTTTTTTCTACTCCTTATCCTTTTCCTCTTCTCTCACTTCCCAGATGCACAATATATTAGTGAGTAACAGTCCTGTGTCAGCTGTTTAGCCTAGCTTAAGCCACTTTCACCCAATCCCTAATAAATTATAGATGGATTAGCAAAGACTCTTAAACTTTAAGGTGTGTTAAGAATTACCTAAAAAGCTTGCTGAAAGACAGATTCTAGGGTTCCACCTGCCTCAAGGGTGCAATCTAGAAGTCTGTATTTTTGCGAACACTCTAGGTATTTTGAAGCCAATGATTTTAAAGTAAATTATCAATGGAACACACTTGCAAAAAAACACACTTTGAGAATCACAAGATGGAAAGTTCATGGTCCTGAGATAGTAATACAGTGAGCTTCTAACCAAAATTAGGGAAGATAGTTCCTAGTATACTATATAGTCCTTATTTTTTCCTTCTCTTTTGCCTATCACTCACATATTAATATCGCTAAGACTTTTAGTTTGAACAAGAGGCAACCCTATGGTGGTTCGTGTTGGTTTCAGACAGCTTTGGGCGCTACTATGGTCTTTTCTCCTTCCATTAAGTCTTTGCAGCTTTCTGGCCACTTAGATAGAAGCAGCCCCTTCAACCTCTGCAAAGGGCTCATATATTGACTCTGTATTTCAATCTTGACACTATTCATATTTGCAGGAGTCAGCACAGGGAAGAAATTAAGAACAACATCTTTGAAGTTATCCTAACCTGGGTTTGAACCCTACCTCTGCCACTTAGTAAATATTTGTTTGGGGCGCATAACAAATTCAATGTAATCGTCTGTAAATTCAGATTCTCCTAGTACTTAACAAATGGGATGGTTGTGAGGATTAAATGAGATGATGCATATATAAAGAAAGCACCTAACACAGTGTGTAAACAATATACTTTGGCTGTCATTATTATAATAAATATCATCATAATTATTTTATATCATCGCCTGGTATGGTTATTTGTCTTTGAAAGTGCAGACTTTTCTTCTTATGTGATGTAAAGTCCTTCATACATGGTGTATTAATAATATTTTTTACTTCCTGTATTTTATAATGTTTTGGCATTTTAAAATACCTTTCTGGCTGAGCAGACTGCCCTCCTAGGGCTAGCCAATTCTTAGGGATAGCAAATAACTGGAACACAACTTCCATATGCAAACCAATCAATCTTGAGTGTATAGCTCTAACCACATCCTTATCTAATTCTTACACACCAAGCCAGTATCTCCTTGCCCTAAATCATTTCAGGGCCCAGTACCAGCAACTACAGATTATCCCATGGAGTTATTTAAAATAGCCAGTCCTATACTCTTTACTCTGCTCCTGCCTCACCTTTCCCAAGGAAATCCCAACAGAGGTTCTGGTCTAGACTTTCTCTTTACTCCTATCTTCTGCTACTGTACCAAGACCTAGTGCTTTGCCTCTGACCCTGTGTGGCATGTGGTGACTCCTCTCTCTGGGACCTGTGAGTATAATAAACTTCTCCCTTCCAAGTCATGTTCTTGTTTCCTCTTGTGACTGTACTGAATTTACCAACATGTACATTCTTAGAACACAAGGCTTGAATTATTTTTGTATTTACTTCTTCATATCCTTCTAGGGGCTAACTGGGTCCGTTGCATGTAAGAGGTTCTTCTCAATGTGGAACTATAATGTAAGAAGTTTGGGACATTTATGGAATATGCTCACATATCAGAGAAATGACAATGAAGACATTTCAACTAAAGACAACTATATTAAAATCAAATTGGAAATTTATTTAAGAAGAGATTGTAGCCATAATAGAGATAGGCATGTGTAAATGTGGTGCAAACAATTCTCCCCTAGTCTTTGGGATTTTGCTTCTGACTCAAGACAATTTTATTAAGAAATAATAGGCAGCCTCTAATTCTGGGCAGGCTTTTGAATAAGCTGTTATATTCTTTAACATATTTATCATCAGCTTCTTATATTTCTCAGTTGTGAACTAAAAGTGAATTGCAGTTAAAGTAGCCTGAAGGGATATTAATTAGATTTTTCCCCTTAATCTTTTGAGGGGATGTCCTGTCAGCAATGAAGCATTTTACTGTTAATCAGAAAATCAGCTGCATAGGCTCGACGGGAAAAGAGATAAATCTCAGATCAATCAATTTTGCACTTGTCAGCAGCTCAGGTGAAATATTGGTAGAATTAGGGTGTAAAGCTATTACCCAAGAGGAAGATTCTATTCAATTCATCGTACATATATTGAACTCCCTTGCACCCAGCACCATGTTAGAGATTGGGAATACAAAGATGAACAGGTGTAGGTTCTGAATTCAGACTGCTTGGGGTTGAATCTTGATCCTACTACACCATGGGTAAGTTTCTTTAACTCCCCATATTAACCAGGGTAAAGACCACACATCTGTTCACAAAGAGATTCCAAAGGCATAGTAGGCTAAATCAGGTAGTTGTTTATTTCTCTCTTTCTCTCTCTGTTTTATTTTTTTAGAGACAGGGTCTTGTTCTTGCCCAAGCTGCACAAGAGTGCAGTGCCATTATCATAGCTCACTGCAGCCTCAAACTCCTGGGCTCTAGGGATCCTCTCTCCTCAGCCTCTCGAGTAGCTCAGACTACAAGCATGTGCCACTGCTCCTGGCTGCTCTCTCTCTTTTAAGAGTCCTGAGATGTGAATCCAGATGAGCTCTGCTTCATAAGATCCTTCAGGAACCCAGTTCCCTCAGTGATTTTTCTAAACATATTGTCTTCATCTGCCTGGTTGAAGCTGGATTCCTGCCATGTCTTCTTTTGAGTCCCAAAGAAATGTTATAAGGCCAAGATTCAGACATGAAAAACAAGGCTTCATCCACATCCTATTTGCACAAACCTGGTTACCAGGGCAGAGACGGCTGCAAGGGAGTCTGGGAAATGTAGTCTCTAGCAGGGCAGCCAAGTGTCCAACTTGACTAGAGGTGTGCATTCTATCAGTAAAGGGACAGCAGGAGGAATGTTAACAATCTCTGCCACACCTCCTGAAGCTTCTGCTTCTTTATCTCTAAAATGGGATTAGTCATAATTCCATTGTATATGTGTAAGAATTACAATGAGAAAATGGAAGAAAGGTTTCAGCAGTGTCTGGAACATGGTCAGTGTTTAACAAATGTTCGCTATTATTTTCATTAAAACAACAATAGTTAATCCGAAACAACCAAAATCCATCAGTGGAGAGAATCACTTAAACCATTAACCAGGGTTATGAGAGCAAACAGGAGAGAGCAATTAATTTTCTACAGTTTGAAGAATAGGAGAAAAGGGAGGATTTACAGAATGGGTGACATTTGAACTAGTCCTTAGAAATAAACAGGATTTTGCAAGGCAGGAAATGAACAGCAGCATATTCCAGCAAAAGAAAACAACATGGAAAAGGCTTGCTTATAGGAAAGAATTGGGCAATATTTCTCTCAGTGTGATTCTTGAACCTTTTACTTTGGAATCATCTGGGTCCTAGCCAGATGATGTATAAAATAAAATATCTGGTGATGACTCCTTGGAAACTGCATTTTAAAAAATCTGCCCTAGCGTATTGTTACACACACTGGACTGAGTTGGAGCATAGCAACCCTAAGGCAGAGGATGCTGGATTTTGTGGGGATTACAGAGAACTCTGCTGCCTATTTAATCAAAAGCTTTCTAAATAAACAATATTAAGAAATTTAAAAATAAAATAAAATGTCACCATTTTTGATCCATTTAGTTCTAATATCAACCATCTTAAATTTAAAAACATATGAACCAAGAACTGCTATGGTTACAACCCAGTGCCAAACTTAATAATACATATCCTATTCCATAAAACATTTGCATGTTCACACAGATTTTGCCAGGATGAGGCTGGTTCAGATCTTGTTTTGTAGCCATTTTAATTGCCAAGAAATACTGCTTGCTATTAATAGCAGTAATAAATGTGTGCTCCTAGAAATTGCCACAGCATATAAAGCATATCTTTCTGAATTCTAGTGGATGTACATGTAAGATGACAAAAAATAACTGAATACATGTGACACACTCTTAACTCTGCTGAGTTATCTTAACAGAAGGACTCTTTTTGCTAAGATTATTTATTATCCTTCAAATTTGAGTTGATAAAGAATTTTCACATTTCTTTCCTTTTTTTTTTTTTTTTTCTGAGATAGAGTCTCGCTCTGTCACCCAGGTTGGAGTGCAGTGGCATGATCTTGGCTTACTGCAACCTCTGCCTTCTGGGTTCAAGAGATTCTTCTGCCTCAGCCTCCCGAGTATCTGGGACTACAGGTGCTCACCACCATGCCTAGCTACTTTTTGTATTTTTAGTAGATGCGGTGTTTCACCATATTGGCTAGGCCAGACTTGAACTCCTGACCTTGTAATCCACGCCCCTTGGCCTCCCAAAATGCTGGGATTACAGGCCACATTTATTTAACCATGAATCTAAGAATATTTTCTAAATAAGCACTGTGAAATAAATTGGAATGAATCACATGAACAAAACAATAAGTTCTAGTCAATAGATCAAATGTGGCTATTTTATAAACCCAAAAATGTGATATGGTTTGAGTCCATACATAATATATGCCATTAAAAACTACAGAGAAAGTTTTACAGTCCCACATCTACCATGGCATGGGTGAAGCTATGTGGAAATTAACAACAGCAATTTGAACTACAGGACTAGGACTTGGCTTTGCTACACTAACTGAGCATCAGTTGTGCTATGTACCAACAGAGACAGTATGTGTTAAGACAGACAGCATATCATCAAATGTTTTCATATCATCAAAGAATTTTCTTTTGTAATGTGCTGGACCAATATGGTCTGTGCTATTTTTAAAAATATCTGTTTCATTTGAGGTAGGAAAATAATTTCATATATATTTTAGGTTAAAGACAATACCTTTAACAGAGAAGAAAAGCTGTTTAGAGCTTTAGAAAAGACTGTGAGGCTTTGTGTGAAGAACATTTCACTCTGTCTTCAACACATACAGGTAGGTGAGACACAACTGTTTTCAGTGTTCTACAGGAACGTATGATACAAAGCATTGATTTCCATGGTTATTTTGAAGAGTAAATGTGACTGTTCCTTCGTTTATATTATGACACTGGATCAAAGTTGGAAGGATGCAAACTGCTGTTAAAGGAAGCCAATATACAGAGGTGTTTTGCTGTTTGACCTCTTATCTGCTCCACTCCCTCCCCAGTCCAAATAGTCATATTGTGGGATTTTTTGCTCAGATGATTGCCTTATGGACCATCAGCATGCTTTCTTTATAACAGAGATGAGTTCGTTAACACAAAATTGCAAGAGACAGAAAATTTGTTTGTTTGTACCAACACAATTATTTGTAGTGCCTAAAATAAGTATAAACATCAATATAAAGGAAAATAAATTGAACTACAAAATCCTATTAACTACAATATGCAAATGCTCCCATGAGATTATGTTAGAAAACAGAAATACTCCCAGAAATTTCCGGTCCCATAAGAAGTTGTCCTGACCCTTTGAGAATCACTGATTTCAACCAGCTAATTGGAGTACAGTATGATTATGCTCAGTAGAAAAACCAGTCAGGTTTCTTCTAATGGATCTCATAAAGAGGAAACAGTGTCCTTCATGCCACCTTGACAATGGCTATGACCATGAGACATAGAAAGTTAGTAGTGTTACATGTCAATCAGTTACTAAATGATTCCCTTCTGTATTCCAGAAGTTTTTCTCTTGTATATCTTGGATACCTGTTTCTGAAGCAGTTGTTTGCACTCTTCGATAAAATATCAGAATGATTTGGAGACAAGTTTCCATGTTATATAAGAACATGTACTGTTCTGTTCTTATTTATTATCTGATGCAAAGCCTGCCTTGCAATCAGGTTTGCTATTTGCTTCCTAAAGTGCTGCCTTCTGTGAAAAGAAAACCAAAAACAGTTAATAACAGCCAGAGAGCAGTGAGAACCCTGTCCTTTACGTATCTTTCAAGGAGTAAATGGCTCTTGGGAACATCTACAGGAAAGTCTTCTATTTCCACTAATTGATTCAACAAAAAATGTGAGCATCTTCTCTTAAAGAGAGCATTAAATTTTCTAAAGAAAATTGATGAATTTAAATCAAAGAGGAGTGATTTTTAAAATAAGGAATTTGTAAGAATTGCAAGCTAAAGAATAGCTACTGAGGGAATTTAAGATGGACTGTTTAATCAAAGAGGGTCATATACAGAGTACTATGAGAAAGTGGCATAAGGAAAATGTAAGGAAATATATTCTTCCAAGCAACCTGATTGCACAGAGCATTTATAAAATGTTTGTTGTTCCTTTTTTTAATAACTTCTCAGTGATAATTAAAGGTTATGCTGATGAAGTCCACATTTGGGATACATTAATCATACTGACCTCAAAACTTGCCATTTTTGTAACTTTGTTTTTGGGTTTCAGGATGCCATGCCCCTGGCTCTGCAGAGTGTAATGGACCTTCAGGAGATTTCATACAACAAAGACGATGAGACGGGCTATTCTGAGACCCTAAGTAATGCCTTAAATTCGTGTCATGACTTTGTAAGTTATTTATATTCACAGATAAATGCAAATTAAATAGTGAGGTTGAAAGGAAAGCTACTTTTCATTTATTTTTCTGGAGTCAGAAATAAAACATGCACTCAAGCAAATACTAATGTCAAAATTAGTAGATTTAAACGGGATTTTTAAAATCATTTAATATTTTTTAAGTGGATTAGTGAGGATTTTATTATGATGGAAATTTAAGGGGACCACAGATTTTATTTCTAGGGGTAACCAGTGGCAATGCTGTTTTTAAAATCAATATTTAGTTTATGTCTGCATGTGAAATGTTAATAATTTATTAAGTTAGAAAGCTATGTTTTTCTTTTTCTTTTTTCTGGGACAAGATCTGACTCTGTTGCCTAGGCTGGAGTGCAGTGGAACAATCTCAGCTCACTGCAACCTCTGCCTCTCGGGCTTAAGCAATCCTTGCTTCTCAGCCTCTCAAGCAGCTGCAACTACAGGGGCACACTACCACATCTAGAAGATTTTTTGCATTTTTTGTAGAGGTAGAGTTTCACCGTGTTGCCCAGGCTGGTCTCAAACTCCTGGGCTCAAGCGGGCTATGCTTTTCTTAAACAAGTCTCTGGAAATGCCTTGAGTCCTTACAGAAAGGGCAAAGGTACTCTCTGAGGATATGACACTTATTAACACACTATATATTGGAAGGCAGAGTCTTCCTATTGAGAAAGACTTTTATTTGAGAGTCATATGTTATTTATTTTGTTCCATGGTAAAACATTTATTTTCTAAGAGTTCTATAAAATGTATCTTGGGAATCATAGAAACATGCTTGAGCCAATAACACGTTTTAGTAGTAAGTTACTTTGGGTAATATTAATTTTAATTTCTGTAGGTATTATTATTTCATAGCAGCATTTCAAGAATTATACAGGAGATAGATCATCTTGAAAGGGACATTTTTGTGTTGGCATTATAGGCATTTTGGGTAAGACAAATCTTCATGGAGTGGCCCTTTTATTGGAGGATGTTTAGCATTTTTGGCCCATCAGGCTCAAAATCTCAGTAACATCCCCCCACATCAAGACGTTGTGAGAACCAGTGAAGAGTCTCACATACTTCCAAACCCTAGGAAGTCATACAGCCCCCAGTCTAGTAGAAACACCACACAGAAGCATTTTGCTTTTCTGGCACTGGGGAATGGAAAGTCAGGCTTACATCTGAGCTAATATGATAGAGAAACAGGTCAATGACGGATGGATGGATGGATGGATGGATGGACAGAAGGATAGATGGATACAGACAGATAGATGATGGTGATGATGAGATAGATAGATAGATAGATAGATAGATAGTTTTTTTATGGTATATGTTTAATGGAAAAGGTGTGGCTAGTTCTTTATGCATTTTCTACATTTAATTACAGAGAGCACACATTCTAGAAAAGTCTTTAAAGTTTGCTCTTTAGCTTAATTCCAATACATTAAGTTAATATGTATTTATTGAGTAGCACTTGAAAGTGTGGTATGTGGCTTCTCTCTCAGCAAGCATGCTGCAGACTTTGATAGAAAGAAGATAGAAGGTGTCTTGCATACCTTGCCTAAAACCATAAGATGATTAATTAGGCTAAGTTTAAAAAAATTGTGAGAAGGCTCAATATAAAAGTAACTTTTATGGATAACATATATAGAACTCTTTTTAAAAATCGAATATTAAGAACTCAAAATCTATCTAAAGGCAGAGCAGTTATTCTTATCTGACCATGAGTGATACATATCTACACATTTTGTTAGGACAAAATATTAAAATCTAGTTCTTATTTGTTCTAACCACAATTCCTATGTAAAGGTGAATCATTTTGTGTCTATGAGTCACTGGATTTTATATATGTATAATTATATTGCAATACTGTAATTAGATTACCTGTAGAATCCAGTCAAGTCACAAACGTAGTAATTTATCCCAGATATAGTAAATACAGTAAATAGATTCTTTGTTTACTAAGGGACTCATTAAACAGTCTGTGGGTGTATATTGATTATCTCATAAACTGGACATCAAATTTAATTTGTGTTGGCTATTGCTGGTGCCAATAAGAGATTGGTTTCTCTCTCTCTTCTAGGTTTCCCATGAGTTCAGACCAAGTTACCAGGGGCCATTTAAGTTAATTAATGCAATCTACTGCTCAGATACTGATTCCCTAGGATATCCTTTGGGTTACAAAAGAGAAACCTACTTCCAAATTATCATAAAATATCATATAATCGTACATGATAAAGGGTAAAGTAGGGCAGTCAGCAAATGTAAAACAGAAGTGAAATAGAAGAAATCAAATCTAGGATGATCAGGTTATGTCGTGAAGATGGGCAGTTCTATGAAGTTCATTTTCAATGATTCAGGCCAAAAAGTGTAAACAATTTGAGACACAGAAATAACATCAGCTTAATCCTTTAATATATTTAAAAGAGAACTTATAGGCCAAGGTGAGAGAATTGCTTGAGCCTAGGTGTTCAAGACCATCTTGGGCAATAGAGTGAGACCGTATCTCTACAAAAAAATTTTAAAAATTAGCCAAGCATGGTGACACATTCCTGTGGTCCTAGCTATTTGGGAGGCTGAGGTGGGAGGATGGCTTGAGCAGAGGCTGCAGTGACCTGAGAAAGTGCCACTGCAATCCATCCTGGGCTACAGAGTGAGACCCTGTCTCAAAGTTAATTAATTAATTAAAAATAAAACAAGTTACAACTCTGTGGTCTTTTCTGTCTCAAGGTTAAAATATCTTTATTAAGGGGTTGCTATCTTTATAGGGGATATAATTCCACTACCAAAAATAAGCCTCCAGGGTAGCCAGGGATTTGGGGCTGATATGGGAAGAATAGGGTACAGTCTCCTATGGGATTAACTATATTCCTTTTGCTGCCAGCAAAAGGTGGGAGCGATGTGGTGAATCTTTTACACAGTTTTGGTAGTCAAAGGCTAGAGATTCCCCCTACCCTCAAGTGCTGGCTCTGGGATGAGAAAGAAGGGGAATGAAAAAGTGTTGAAGGAGATGACAATGACAAAACCAAAGACTGTAGAGAAAAAGGTGGAGTTATATTTTGGGTGAGCAGGCTTTAACTTTTGAATTCCTCTTCCTGCTCACTGTTTAGGTTCAATGCTACAACCTAGAGTGCCTGTTTTAAGTCTTTGAATAGGTTTAGCCAGACACAAAAGTGATCAGATCCTCTTTTAACCTGTCTAGGGCTTTCCTGTTTTCTTTTGTGCTTCTCGTGAGGGAAAAAGTAAGCCTATCAATAGCAGCACTGGACAAGGTATGGGCTGATCTTCTCTCCAAAATGGGCTCTTTTTTTCTTTTGGCAGGCATCTCACTTACAGAGACTCATCCTGACGCCCTTGTCAGCCCTGCTGACCTTATTCCCAGGGCCTCACAAGCTCATCCAGAAACGCTATGACAAACTGCTGGATTGCAACAGCTACCTGCAGCGATCAGCAGGAGAGGAGTCAGACTTGGCCAAAAAGGAGTATGAGGCCCTCAATGCCCAGCTTGTGGAGGAGCTCCAGGCGTTCAACCAGGCTGCTCGGAAGATTCTGTTGAACTGTCTGTGCAGCTTTATCACCCTCCTTAGGGACCTGATGCTCGTGTCACAGCAGGCTTACTCCACACTTGTGCCGGTAAGCACAGCACCAACACTCAGCTACCTTGGCTTACTGGATCTGCTAGAAACCACACCCATACGAAAGCCCTGTTCAGAGTGTGGACATGTGTTCAGTGTGGTGTGTGCGTGTTTATTTTAACTAAAACCAGTCAGATAGTCTCCTGCTCCTTATCTGTCTTCTCCATGGGAAGCTCAAAGAGGGTTTCCTACTTCAGGTTTGCGGTGACTTACACATTTGTAATTCTTTTTTGGAGATTCCTTTTCAAATACCAAACACCTTTCAGCCTTGCTCCACCTGACTGATGCAACATGAAGTTTATCAACAATTTATATTTTGTATTTCTTTCTGATCAATCATTCTTAGATGTTAACTATGACTATTTAAGATATGGCTCTAAATAGAAGGCCATCTCAGCATAATGAAAGACGCAGGATAATGTTCAAACCATGCTTTGTTTTGATTTCATTTTTCCCCAAGAAAGAGAAGCCTGGTTGTGTGTGTGTGTGCAAGAGTGTGTGTGTGTGTGTGTGTAGCTTCGCCTCCCATTAGGATATAATTTTATAATTATTTTCCTGATGAGGAAGAAAGATATTTACAATTTATATCAACTTCTTAAAAATTAGTTTGGTTTCTTGGCCCTACATTTCCAGTACACTAGTTCTCAACTGAATGAGATGGATAGCTATTCAATGGGTAACACCTGGAGCAGAATTAATTGTCCCTACTTTATTTTCTATTGTGCATTAATTAACTTTTAACTTATACTTTGAATTAAATTAAATTGAATAAACAAGGGCTATGTTTACAGGGTTCAAAAGTCAAAATTATGTAAATGTATAATCAGTCTCACCATAGCTGTTCCTCTAGCATTCCATTCCCCACTCTCATCCCATTTTTATTAGTTTATTTTTATGCATTTGGTGCTTTCTCATGCCAGTAAAAATAAATGCAATATATTTTTATTTCTTAAAAGTAAAAAACAGCATATTATATATACCATTCTGCAACTTGCTTTTTAACAATATATTCTGAGAATGCATCTATGATAGTACATGGAGAGCTTCCTCATTCTTTGCTTTTTTTTTTTTTTTTTTGAGATGGAGTTTCACTCTTGTTGCCCAGGCTGGAGTGCAAAGGCTTGATCTTGGCTCACTACAACCTCCACCTCCCAGTTTCAAGCGATTCTCCTGCCTCAGCCTCCTAAGTAGCTGGGATTATAGGCATGCGCCACCACACTTGGCTAATTTTTGTATTTTTAGTAGAGATGGGGTTTCTCCATTTTGGTCAGCTGGTCTCAAACTTCTGACCTCAAGTGATCCACCCACCTCAGCCTCCCAAAGTGCTGGGATTACAGACATGAGCCACCACGCCCAGCCTGAGTTTCCTCATTCTTTTTACAGCTTTATAGTAACTTACTGCATGGCTATATAATAATGTATAACCAGTACCCTATTTTTAAAATAACAACTTTATTGTGATGTAATTTATATACCATAGATTCCAACTATTTAAAGTATACAATTTGATTATTTTTAGTATATTCACAAGAGTTGTGCAACCATTGCCATAACCAATTTTTATTTTAGCACATTGTCTAGCCCCCTAAAGGAAACCTGTACCATCCACATTTTCCACAACCTCCCCAGCTCTAGGCAACTATCAGTTTCCTTTCTGCCTGTACAGATTTGCCTATTCTGGACATTTTGTACAAATGAAATCATATAGTACATGGTTCTTTGTGGCCGGCTTCTTCTATTTAGCATAACATTTCAAGGTTTATTCATACTGTAGCATGTTTCATTATTTCATTCATTTTATCGCCAAATAACATTCCATTGTATGGATATACCACACTTCACTTATTCGTTTGTCAGTTGATGGGCATTTGGGTTATTTCCATTTTTTGGCTGCTATAAATGATGCTTCTGTAAACATTCAAGTTTTTAGTGGATATATGTTCTCATTTCTCTTGATTACTCTGTATGCCTAGGAGTGGAATTTCTGGATCATATGTTAACTCTATGTTTAACTTTTTGAAAAACTACCAGACTGTTTTCCAAAGTGGCTGCACCATTTTACCTTCTCAGCAGTATTGACTGAGAGCTTCAATTTCTCCATACATCTTTATTATTATTATTATTATTGCTATAGCTATCCTAATGGGTGTGAAGTGGTATCTCATTGTGGTTTTTATTTGTATTTCCCTGATCAGCACTCTGTTTTAAAACTTATTAAATTAAAGTAATAACTTATATACATTAAACTGCACCGGTCTGAACCGCACATCTCAATCAATATTTGCATATATACATCTGTGTAACTACCACTCAGATCAAGATATAAGCCCTTTCCAGTTCCCCACAAAGATCACGCATGACCATTCCCAGGCACCTAAAGGTAACCATTTTTCTAACCTGTATTACCAAATATTGTTTGACCTGTTTTGTACTTCACGTAAATAGAATCATACAATATATATTCTTTTGTGTATTAACCTGTCCCTATTGATGAGTATTTGATCTATTTCCAATCTTTTTCTATTACAAATAATGCTGGGGTCATGATACGTGGGCAGATGTATCTGTAGGACAGACTTATAGAAGTGATAGAAGTGAGATCTCTGTGTCAAAGGTTAAAGACATATGTAATTTTGCTAGATATTGCCAGATTCCCTCCTTAACTGTGTACCATTTTGGATTCCCACTTGCAATATGTAAGAAAGCTGATTTCTCTGGATTTTTGCCAGTCTAATAGGTTTCAAGTGTAATTTTAATTTGCATTTCTTTAAGTATTAGTGAGATTGAAACTCTTCACATTTGAGGGCTATTTATATTTATCTGCCTGTGAGTTAGTTGTTCATGTCTTTTACTCCTTTTTCTTTGGGTTCTTGGTATTTTTCTCCTTAATTTCTAACAGCAGTGTATGTGCTAGGGAGATGAGCCTTTTGTTGAGATATAAATTGAGACTACTTTTTCCAAGTTTAACTTTGCCTTTGACTTCGCTTGTGATTTTTTTTCATGCTAATGTTTGTGTTTTTAAAAAATGTAGTCAAGTTTATTAATTTCATTTTATGGCTTCTAGGTTTTGAATCTTATAAAGGACTTCCATATTTTGAGGCTTCGAATAAATTCAACAGTGTTTCCTCTAGTATATTTAGGGTTTCATATTTTTTATTTAAATATTCAATCCATGTAGATTTTATCCTGGTTCATATTGTAAAATATGGATTTAATTTTATCTTTTTCCAAGTGATTTTCCAGTTGCCCCAACACTATTTATTTAAAAATAACCTCTTGCTACTACTTTCTCAATGAACCACATTTAATTTGCAAATTATTTGGATAATTTCATTCTGAGGTCATGGTAGAAGGTGGGTTCATAAGCTCAGAACAAAACTGAGCTTTGGCAGGAATTTACTAGTCAGAAAAGACATGTTATTTTAGGTATCTTTGATCCCCACTTTGAATCATGTGATTTTTAAAGGCATTTTCAGTTTCTATTTTAAACTATCTGAGTATTTTTCACATTGCAGTCCATAGCTGAACAAAAGTATAGAGATGCTTTGTTTCTGAGAAATTACTAGTGTCTTAAAGTAAAAGGCATTTTGGAGAAGTTATCCTCATTAAAATTATTTTATTCTTTATTTTATATGTACTATGTGTATTTAAACTTTTTATTTTGTGATACTTAGAGATTCATATGCAGTTGTAAGAAGTAATACAGAGTTCCTGTACAACCCTCACACAGTTTACCCAATGGTAACACATCTTGCATAACTACATGTATTTCTGAAATGCAGAATTGAATAGTGATTAGAGAACACTAGAGTACCTTGTTTTAATACCTGCTCATCGCCATACTACATTGTATAAATTAGTGTATCCCTCTGCTTAAATTTTCTCATATGAATTAAAATGAGAATAATAATGTATATAATTTTTAAGTTTTTAAATGTATAAAAAATAACACAATTTACCATTATAAGAATTTTTAAGTGTACACTTCAGTTGTGTTAAGTATACTTATATTGTTGTGTAATAGCTCTCCAAAACATTGTCATCTTGCAAAACTGAAACTATACTCATTAAATGAGTCCCCGTACTCTCCTCCCCCAAGTCCCTGGCAACCATCATTCTACTTTCTGTTTCTACAACTTTGACTGCTTTAAATACCTCATGTAAATGGAATCATACAGTGTTTGTCTCTGTGACTGTCTTATTTTACTTAATATGATGTCCTCTGTTTGTCTCTGTGACTGCCTTATTTTACTTAATATGATGTCCTCAAGATTCATTCATGTTGTAGCATGTGATAGGATTTCTTTCATTTTTAAATCTGAATATTTCATTGTATATAAAAACCACATTTTGGGCTGACACAGGTGTGGTGGCTCACACCTGTAATCCCAGCACTTTGGGAGGCTGAGGCAGGCAGATCACTTGAGACCAGGAGTTCGAGACCAGCCTGGCCAACATGGCGAAACCTCGTCTCTACTAAAAATACAAAAACTAGCTGGGCGTGGTGGCACATGCCTGCAATCCCAGCTACTCGGGAGGCTGAGGCTAGAGAATCTCCTGAACCTGGGAGGCGGAGGTTGCGGTGAGCCAAGATTGCACTATTGCACTCCAGCCTGGGTAACAAGAGTGAAACGCCGTCTCAAAAAACAAAAAACACGTTTTGTTTATCTACTCATCTGTCAATGATCATTTGGGTTGCTTCTATTTCTTGACTTTTGTGAATAATGCTGCAATGACCATAGGTGTGCAGATATCTCTTAAAGATCCTCTCTCAATTATTTTGGATATATACCCATAAGTGGGATTGCTGAATCATAGGGTAATTCTATTTTTAATTTTTTGAAGAATTCAAAGCTCTATTTTTAATTTTCATTTTTATTAGAGTTATGCATACACATAATTTAAAGATTCAAGTAGTTATTCAGGTTTGATGATGAAAAACAATTGTCCTTCACTCCCTTTATTCCATTTCTCCTGCCTCAGGAGTAACTACTTTCCAACTCTTTTAGATGAGTCTCTTGGCATTTACCTTCATATTTAAAAATAAGACTCTTGTGTTGTCATTTCATTATCAATGCATTTTAGGTATAATACATTCCACTATGAAAAATGAGGATTTAGCTCTCTTTTCTCTCTATACCCCCACATCTGCTATATTCAGACACACTCTTTCTATCCTCCCTTCAATACAGTGATGGCATAGATTTGGTTGAGTTAACATTCAGCATGTAAAGTATGTGATTTGTGTATTAGTCATGATTCCAGTAGGAAAAACAATGCACTCAGGTTAGGCATTTGGAGACAATTTTAATAAAGAACTATTTATAAAAATGTGAGTATGGCACAGGAAAACCTTTAGAAATAGTGCCTTACCCTGGGCAGGAATAGTGGTTGGGGGTACAACAACAATTAG
The DNA here is from genome assembly GCF_009764315.1 of Trachypithecus francoisi. Taxonomy (NCBI): domain Eukaryota; kingdom Metazoa; phylum Chordata; class Mammalia; order Primates; family Cercopithecidae; genus Trachypithecus; species Trachypithecus francoisi. Next base: position 102,132,061 of record NW_022681454.1, read on the forward strand.
GTTTAAAGAAATTTGGGGAGGGAGCAGTCATAGCAATGTGTAGAGAGAGAGGTGAGTGGATAGGGTGACTTGATAGGAGCTGTGTGTTTCTGTCAATACTACTGAAAGCAAAATTAGGAAATAAATATCCTTATCTCATTTTCTTCCCCCATTCTAATTTCCAACAGGTGCTCCTCATTGATGGATTGATTGAATCCATTTGGAAGACAGAGAGCAAGAACGCTGTTTTTGTTGTTGTTGTTGAGACAGGGTTTCACTCTGTCACACAGGCTGGAGCGTCGTGGTGTGATCACAGAGCTCACTTCAGCCTCAACTTCCAAGCAGTCCTCCTGTCTCAGCCTCCAGAGTAGCTGGGATTACAGGCACACACCACCTCACCCAGCTACTTTCTTTCTTTCCCTTTCTTTCTTTCTTTCTTTCTTTCTTTCTTTCTTTCTTTCTTTCTTTCTCTCTCTCTCTTTCTTTCTTTCTTTCTTCTTTCCTTCTTTCTTCTTTCCTTCTTTCCTTCTTTCTTTCTTTCTTTCTTTCTTTCTTTCTTTCTTTTTTGTAATTTTTAGTAGCAGGCCAAGTGCGGTGGCTTACACCTGTAATCCCAGCACTTTGGGAGGCCGAGGCGGGCGGATCATGAGGTCAGGAGATCAAGACCATCCTGGCCAACATGGTGAAACCCCGTCTTTACTAAAAATACAAAAAAAAATTAGCTGGGTGTGGTGGCACATGGCTGTAATCCCAGCCACTCAGGAGGCTGAGTCAGGAGAATCACTTGAACCAGGGAGTTGGAGGTTGCAGTGAGCCAAAATCACGCCACTGCACTCCAGCCTGGGGAAAAAAAAAAAAAATTGTTTTAGTAGTGACTAGTTGCCCAGGCTGATCTTGAATTCCTGGGCTCAAGTGATCTTCTGGCCTCAGCTTCCTGATTAGCTGGACTTCAGGCATGCACTACCATGCCTGGCTAAGATTTAAAAATTTTTTAGAGACAGGGTCTTGCTACATTGCCCAGGCTGGTCTCAAACTCTTGGACACAAGCAGTCCTCTTACCTCAGCCTCGCTGTTGGCTATGTTTACAGCATGAGCCACTATGCCAGGCTTATTCAGTTTTTGAGGGGTAAGGATGTAAACTCCATTTCTTTGTAGGGAGCATTGTTGAAGAATTTGTTTTAAAACCAGCACAAGCTCTTAATCAGTGCTCCTTCTTTTAGCTGCTTTCCCTTGCCACCATCCTACCCAACCACAAGGGAGGCATCTACTGTCACAAGCTCCTGAGCTTTTCTTCCAAGACTTCATTTCTATTTTTTCTCTTCTGTTCTTTTATTTAGACTTGAAACTTAAAAAAAAAATGCCTATCATGTTTGTGGGGTTTCTAGAGACAATAAATTAGACCATATGTATCTAGAAGTTCTAACGTTGCCCTAACTTTTCACAATGGAACTATCATACACCTCCTCAACTGTTCATCACAACTCAATACACTTAACACCTGATATGATTATCTCGTTGTCTGGAAACAATGCCATATTATTTCTACCTATAGGTGCCACTGTTGGTTTCAAGCATTTCTGAGATTCAGAATCAAGTACTAGAAGAGGTCCAAAATTTGAATTGTGTGAAAGAAAACAGTGCCACCTTTATTGAGAGGAAACTCAGTTTTGAAAAGAAGAAGCCTGTGCAGATTCTGGTGAGTTTGGCAGCATTCATGACAGTGGTAACTTTCACCTCTTTGCCTTGTCCAAGTCGTATTATCATACTATTTTCCAGATCACTTATCTCATTCTAATATCCTATAATTTATGTATGTGTAGAATTTCTTGTACATTTCTATCCTGTATATCATAAGCTCCATAAGATCAAGGATTTTTTTTTTCTGCTTTGTACATAATATATCCCTAAAATGCCTAGATGACTAAAATGGTGCTTGTCACAAGGTAGGAGGCCCTCAATAAATATTTGTTGAATAAGATTTTATGAAGATAAATCATATAGTCCAGCCCTTTCCTTTTCTACATAAGGCATACCAGGCCCCAGAGATAAGTGGCTTTCTCAAAGTCTCTTAGGGCCTGAGCTGATGGGGGAGTATAAGCCTCTTGATTCTTGTCTAATTTGTTAATGATATTTCCCAGATAAAGACATTTACATGTACAATGTACTTAATTGAATATTATTTATCAAGTGCTTAATATGCAAGGGGTTGTCTACAGAATGGCAAAGAGTTAAAAATGGTTGTGCAACATCTAAGAGAGATTAGAACCTCTGCCTTCTTATTCTTGTTATTTCTTCTCTACAACACTGCCCTCCTGTGCTTACTGGAGACATTTTTCACTGAATAACTCAGCTGGGTACTTCACAATAGTAACCTGCTCTATGCCTGCACCTTGAAATAATCCTCTAAAAATATATGACTTCTACATTTTAAAAATCTCCAGGGAAAAAATATTTACCAACTCCATGAGGATTTTATTATGTGTCTATCTAAACCAAAACTTCTCCTTATTTCTCCCAGCCAGAAATGCCACGTCAAACTGACATTCATCGCTCCAAACTTCTATCCACATATAGTGCAGAGGAACTCTATCAAGCTAAGCGCAAGTGCAATGCTACACAAGAATATGACATCAATCTTCTGGAAGGAGAGTTGGTGGCTGTGATAGAACAGAAAGATCCACTGGGGAGTACAAGCAGGTGGCTTGTGGACACAGGAAGTAAGTTTTTCCCTAGAACTACCACTCTTCTTTAAACTGAGATTTTCTGAGGGACCTCCATGTTCTTCTCTGAGCACGTGTTTGGGAAGAGTACACCCATGAACTTGTTTCTTTCTTTTTATTTCCCATCCAGATGTGAAAGGATATGTTTATTCCTCCTTCCTAAAACCCTACAATCCAGCAAAAATGCAGAAAGTGGATACTGAGAACAGGTTCTGTGATGATGATTTTGAGAACATCAGCCTCTTTGTGTCTTCTCGGCCAGCTAGTGACAGTGTCACAGGCACCTCAGAAAGCAGCATTGGTGATAGCAGCTCATCTCTTAGTGGCACATGTGGAAAGTTTGAAACAAATGGTACTGATGTTGACAGTTTTCAAGAAGTAGATGAACAGGTAAAAATTTGATGTAAAAATATGTGGCTGCTCAAATCACGAAAGAGTCTCTCTCTACTATGTTACTGTAACACTTGGTGGAAAGGGGTCAGCTTTGACATCAAGGAGACCTGGCTCTATTAGCACACACTTCCAGTGGATCTTTTTGTAAGGAGTTTAATTCCCCGAGCCTGTTTCCTTAAATAAAGCAAAAGATTGGAGATAAAGTGTGTATGTAAAGTAGCCAGCACAAAGTAGATACACAATAAATAGGAGCTATTACTATTACTACCCTGCTGTTACATACTTAGAGCAAAATGTCTTTTTATACTCCCCCATCAAAAAAAAAAAAAAAAAGTTCAATACTGAACAGATTGCTGCCATCAGTAGCATGTGGGAAATTGTCCATGATTCCTCTAAGAGCAATATCTTCATTGAGCTATCTAGTAATTGGCCATTTTTAATCTCATGTATAATGCCACACACTATATGCTGAAACTTTTTCTTTCTTACTTTTTTTTTTCTTTTGAGATGGAGTCTTGCTCTGTCCCCTAGGCTGGAGTGCAGTGGCACCATCTCAGCTCACTGCAACCTCCACCTCCCGGGTTCAAGCAATTCTCCTGTCTCAGCCTCCCAAGTAGCTGGGACTACAGGCGCATGTCACCACGCCCGGCTAATTTTCGTATTTTTAGTAGAGACAGGGTTTCACCATATTGGTCAGGCTGGTCTATACTGAAACTTTTAAGAGTTATATTTACCTCACTGCACTAATGCAAAGGCTACTGGTACAATCTTTCGCAAAATGGTTCGTTAGTCATAGTGTAGGGTTTGTTTTTGCTATATCAGAAAGTTTCAGTATACTTAACTGTTCATTCCCCAGTGGTGACCATCTAATTCCTTTATTTATTTACCTTGCTTTTTCTTTAGTGTTGTATTAATAATTTATTTAAATTTATTTTTGTAGAGGTTATGTATATGTATATGTGTAGATAGATAAAGAAGTTAAAAGGTAGAAAAGCATACATAACTTAAAAGTAAGCTGGGCTTGGAGGCTCATGCCTGTAATCCCAGCATTTTGTGAGGCTGAGGTGGGAGGATTGCTTGAGCTGAGTTTGAGACCAGCCTGGGTAACATAATGAGACCTCATCTCTACTAAAAATCAAAAAAATTAGCCAAGGATGATTGCCCACATCTGTAGTCCCAGCTACTGGAGAGGCTGGGGTAGGAAAATCTCACAAGCCAGGGAGGTCGAGGCTGCAGTGAGCCGTGATCATGCCACTGCACTCCAGCCTGGGCAACAGAGGGAGATCCTGTCTTTAAAAATAACAATAATTTAAAAAGTAAAGTTTTTAGTCCTTCCTCCCCTTGTCCTACTCTTCAGAGACAATGCTTGGATATATCCTTTGTATATTCTGTGCATATACAGACACGTTTATACCAGTGGGAAATATATCATATATGGTATATAGGGTTTTTTTTTCATTTAACAATATATCTTAGACACAATTAAACCTAAATAGCTATCTTATTCCTTAAAAAGTTCAACACAGCATTTAATTTTGTGGATATATTATAACTTATGTAACTATCACCCTAATAATAGATACGTAGAATGTTTTGGGTTTTAAAAAAATTCAAACAATATTTCAAGGAAGGGCCTTGTCCATCTATTTTTGTACATTTATATGAGTATATAAGTGTAAAACAAATTCCTAAAATATTAGAGGGTCAAAGGTATATACATTTAAAGTCTTTATAGACATTGCCATGCTGACCTCCAAAAGTATGGTATCTATTCAGTTTCTTTCATTAACAGTTACTGATTGCTGTCCAATTCATGACTGTTTTGTTTGTTTGTTTGTTTGGTGTTTTCTTTTTTCAAAGCAGCTTATCAATATCTTATATTCACATCACGTAATTCATCCATTTTTAAGTGTACAATTCATGACTTTTAGTATATATTACAAAGTTGTGCAAGTTTAGTATATTTACAAAGTTGTGCAACCATCACTTTAATCCAATTTTAAAACATTTCTTTCACTCCAAAAAATCATTTGTACCCATTTGTAGTCCCTCCTCTTTCACACCCCAACCCTAAAGAAACACTAACCTATTTTCTGTCTCCATAGATTTACCTTTTCTGTATCTTTTGTATAAACAAAATTGTACAATACGTGGTGTTTTGCAGCTGCTTTTTATCACTTAGCAAAATTTATTGAGAGTCTTCCATGTTGTCGTATGTATATGTACTTTGTTGCTTTCTATTGCCTACTATTATTCCATTCTGTGGATATATTTTGTTAATCCACTCACCAGTTGATGGTCATTTGGGTAACTTCTAGTTTGGGGCTATTATGAATTATGCTGCTATGAATATTTGTGTGCAAGTCTTTGTGTGGATTTAATTTCCCTTGAGTAGACACTCAGAAGTGTAATTTCTTATTGATTTTATTTAAATTTTTAAGAAACTGCCAAACTGTTATCCAAAGTGGCCTCACCACTTAACTTTTCTACCAGCAAAGTATGAGGGTTACGAGTTGCAGTTTCTTCCCATGCTTGTCAGCACTAGTTATTATTTGTCTTTTTAATGATAGCCATCTTGTGGGTATGAAGTGGTATCTCTTTCGGGTTTTAGTGTACATTTCCCTAATGATTAATGCTATTGAACATTTTTTCATGTGCTCATTTGTCATTCTTTTATTTCCTTTGGTGAACGTCTATTCAAATATTTGCTTATTAAAATAAAAAACTGGGTCATTTTCCTTCTTATTTTCCCATTGTAAGAGTTCTTCATAAACCTGAGTGCAAGTTTCATTTTTTTAAATCAGATATATAATTTGCAAATATTTTCTCCTGGTTATAACTGACTCTTAACTTGTCTGGGCATTACTATGTTTTCTTATTGCCCTTCTGTCTTGAAGTTTCAAAACACTCTTTCTCTATTACTTGTTCACTCTGTTGTTTATTCAGTTTCTAAAAGACATATTACAATGCTAACTTTAATGCATTTTTATCGGTGAAATCTATGTACCTGATTAAATGTCCTGTCAGACTTTGCCTTGTCTCAATAACCTAGATGGACAGAAATCTGAGAGCCAAATTTATCAACACACTCTAAAGCTGGCTTGATGTTGAGTTCTAGTTCTTACTTGGCTCTACAGGGACTTTGGACTAAGTACCTCACATAGGCGCTTTCTGCCTGGTGTTTGTAGTATGAGACTGCATTTAGTTCCTACTAGCTGGTACTTCAAAGCAATTTTCTGCAAGCAATCCTATCAATATATGTAATGTGAATTAGGTCCATTAGAGATTTCCATTACCAAGAGAAGAAAAAAATGAGATAGTATTTCAAAACAAAAAATACATTAATGGCATCTCTTCATAAATTGTTATTTGCTTTCTTTTTCCTCTGAGTTTGGCACCAATTCAAAATAGGCATAGCATCAGGAATATAAATGTAAGCATTATTACTAGTAAAACTGGACTGAAGATGCATCTTGGATCTGTAGCACATGGAATCCCTGATACTTTCCCTCAGAGTAGAAATTACCCAACTCAAATTGAAGGTGAACCCTGTGCATGGACAAAGTCTGTCCCAATAAACTTACTGCCAGATGAGGAAGAGGATGCATCTGTTGGAAACTTCAGTACAAGGGAGAAAAGAAGAAAAGGCCCCATAGAGATACCTCCCTTAATGTCTTAACTCCAGTCAATAGACGCACATGGGCCAGTGGTTTCCAGACTCCCCCTGTAATGCATAATGCATAACATTTCATTGAAACAGAGAGAAAGGATTATATTATGTCCCTAATTCTTGCCCCAGGGCTGATGTTTCTATTCTGTTGGCTTTTAGAAATTGTGGGGAGAAGAAATGATTAACCTCTGTATTTGTGGTGTGATAGTATAAGTCAATACAGTATAGAGGTGCCTGTAATGTGATCGGAAGTGGAAGAAAATTATATCTTCTTTACCAACAGTGAGAATACAGTACATGTTGTAACATTTCACATTTGTGGTATCCTACAAAGCAGTTTTCTGTGTGGCTATTTAGACTTTTGTTCTTGATTTTATTTTATTATCAGGAACACCAGCGGAAACTTGTACTGGCTTATTGGATGCCACTTTTGGTTATCATTTATTTCCCTCTCCCTTCCTACTGTGGTAGCACGTTTTTTGATTTCCTCCAGAACTGTTACAGCATGTTGCCAAGGGGTGTTGTAGGATGTAGTCTGGTTTTATTGATGGCTCTAGTGGACCCTGACACAAAGGACAGGTGGTCTCTTCCTCATACTCAGGGGGTATCTTCAAGGCCCTAAAGATCATTCAAATATAGGCAATTTCAAACTAATTTAGATTCTAGTGGCTCCATGATTTTTATACCAGAGCTGAATTTTTAACTTGGATGCAAGGACCTGAAGTGGTCTATGAATGAGTTTTGGGAGGATTTCATGAATCTCCTCAAATACGTTGGAAATATTGTGTTTATTTGCATATATACACATCTATGATAAAAGAAGTCTACGTTTTTAAACAGACTTTTAAAAGAAATTTTTATCTAAAATGTTAGAAATCACTGCTGTAGAGGTTTAACTTACTTATCCATTCTCCACCTCAAGTAAGAAGAGAGACTGCTATAAAAAAGTTCCCCAAAAATTATGTTCTGGAGCCTTTGTTGAATAATGGGGATGAGCGACTGGATATTCACAACCTGGCAGTACCGATTTATACCAAGGATCTTAATTTTTAAGTTCTTCATTCTGTTTTTTTTTGCTATATCAAAGAATATAACAAAAGCATTCAAGTAAATAAGCCTTCCCATTCTAATGTATTCTCTCCTTTTGTCCATCAAATAGTAACGGCATGCTCTGCATTAGTGTACCATGCTGCATAACAAATTACCACAAACCTGGTGGCTTAAAACAATACAAACGTATTTCTTAGGGGCTGTTGTCAGGAGTCCAAGCACGGTTTAGCTGGGTGCCCTGCTTAAGATTTCACGTGGCTGCAATATAGGTTTTTGCTGGTTTTATTGCTTCTGAAACTGGGGGTTCTCTTCCCAGCTCATGGTCATTGGCAGAATTAAGTTTCTTGTTCCGGTTGGACTAAGGACTCTTTTTTCTTGTTGGCAATTAGCCAGAGACCACTTTCAACCACCTGAGGTTGCTCTCAAATCCTTGCCATGTGGCTGTCTCTATAGGCAGTTGGCAACATGGCTGTTTGCTTCTTCAAAGTCAGTGGGTGAGCATCTCTCTGGCTTCAAATCTCTCCCTGCAGAGGAGGCCTCAATGCACGTTAAAGGTCACATCTGAGTAGGTCAGGCCCATCCAGGATAATCCCTCTTTTGACTAACTCAGAGTCAATTTCCTAGGGACTTTAACAAGCACGTCTGCAGAATCTCTTTACCTTTGCTAGAGAGTGTAGCCTAATCACAGGAGAAATACCACATCTATTAAGAAGTTCCAGTCGCAATCAAGGGGAGGAGATTATGTAGACCATGTACAGTAGGGGGTGGGATTCTCGGGGTCCATTCTAGAATTCTGCCTTCCAGAGTGTCTAAGATGCCTTGTTTGGCAAGCAGAATCTTGTCCTTGGCATTTCTCAAAAAGGACTTGGTTTAATAATGGCTAAAACCCAGTTTTGGGGGGCAGTTCAGTGTCCGAGAATCAGTGCTGTTTTCTTTTTCCATATAAGTAATTTTGCAAATATAATTTTTGACTTCTAAAAAAAGTAGTCATTTTGCTACCAATCCCACGTTCATCTTTACATTTTCCAACTACCTATGATGATGATGCTACATACCTACTGTGTCATTGTTTAGAAAGTGTTTCAAAAAGTTGGCTTATTAACATGAAGAGATTTTCAAAAATAGTATGAGGTGAAAAACAGCCTGCAAAGTTATGTATACTATAAGTCCATTTTTATTACCACTTCAGGTAGGTAGGTAGAACACATAAATGGAAGTAAGGAAAGAAGGAGGAAGGGAAGATAGGAAAATGGGAGGAAGGAAAAGAAGATACTAATAGCAGTTGGGTGGATTTTGTTTCGTTTTGTTTTGCTTAACTTTATTAAAAATTTTTTTCTTCATCAAAATTGCTTGTGTAATTAAAACATATAATTGTTAAGTGAAGAACATGAGAGCTTGCTCCTGAAGGGTGAGAGAGAATAATGAGCATTTTTCATGCACTATAACCATCTTGGTTTCTAGAGATACATATGATATACCATAAATGCTGATTCTCTAGACCTTTTAGTTTTAGAAAAGAAGATTAACATATATTATGACTTTTGTTGCTGTTAATTGAAGAATTGGGATAAAAATAAAATGATATTCAGTGAAGACAGGTAATGTGGCTCACTGAAGAAGGAAAAATTAAATGCACAAATATAGAATAAGGGAATGCCGAACTGGGAATGTTACCACAGAGAAAGATCTGGTGGTTATAAGCAGTGGGTAATAAATTAGGTATGAGTCAATAATACAGTGTTATAAAAAAATAAGTAAGTGTGGTAGAAAATGGAGTTGTATTCACAGAATACTGCACATAAAATGAGTTAGACCTTTATAGAGTACAAATAAGCAATCAATAAAATACATTTTTAAAAGTGCCAAGGAAAAAGAGAAGAAAATTAGGTGATTATGGCTCAAATTAACAACAATGTAATTAATGTGCCTGGACCAAAACATAGCATTTAAGGTTAGAAAGATACAGACTAAAACAATTAAAATATTGAAGACAATGAGAAATCTTACAGTTCTTAAATGCATGACATGTTAAAAATTTGTAACTTGTAGTCTAACATTAAGGAGACTAAAAATACTATAAAGGAGACTTAAAAAAGAGACTGAAAATAGACTGCTGCCTCTTTAAAAGCAGCTTACTTCCATTTTGAGTATATAATATATGCCCCCATTTAACATAAATTATTTAAAAACTAAAAAGTGCTCATCGTAAATACATTTTGGGTCATGGTTATCTAAAGCATTGAAAGTATATAATTTTGTACTTTAAATTTACAATTGCATGAGAATATATATTTAATATTTAGAATATAAACTATAATTTCATACCAAACAGATCTAGGTGGAAGAATTTATATTTCACTTGAGAGAATTCTGCTAAAATGAAAGACTACCACAAATATTTAGAAATGTTCTATTAGTAGGTTATCTAACCTGCTAAAACATCTATAGTTGCATTGGTAAAGCATTACCTATTATTTATAAAAATTATAAAAGATGATTACCAACTACTAATGCAGGCTCTTACAGATGTTTCAGATGTATTATAGTACATTACATTCCCAAATACTTTTGCAAACCAAATCTTCCATTCTGTTCCTGTGGATTTATTCAATGTTTTCACTTTCTAAACAATAAAACAACACTGTCTACAATATACTAGAAACTCCAGTCCCTCTCCGCAAGAATACACTCTGTACATATTTGCTAGAACAAGAGTTTGGTCTCTAAAGCAATATGAGAAATAGACCAAGCACAGGATTTGAAGTTAGAAGATATTGGTCATAACAGCACCAATTAGCTCTATAATTAAAAATATGTTTCTTCTGTAAGCACAACTCATAGGGTGTTGAGGACAAAGCACATTTAACATATAACTGTCATGCACTCCATAAAAGGTGTTTATTATTGCTATCACTCCATTGCTAAAGAATTTATAGTACTTTTAATTTTCTTGTTTACTTAAAAAATTATGTAATAATTTGACCATGTTCATCAATCTCTTGTATGTATCTTTTATGATACAAGATGATCTCTTGTATGATAGCCATGCCTTTAACAAATATCTGAATATTCCTACTAATTTTCAGGCCAAATCAATCAATATTTGAATTCATACTTTGTACCATAATGTGGTCAATGGAGAAAAGTTTAATTAAATGTGTGTCTTAGTCCATTTGGGCTGCTGTAACAAAATACCGTAAATTGGTTGGCTTATAAACAACAGAAATTTATTTCTCACAGTTGTGGCGGCTGGAAGTCCAAGATCAAGGCAGCAGTTTATGTGGTGTTTGCTGAGGGGCAACATTCTGGTGCATAGAGTGGTACCTTCTTGTTGGGCCCTCACATGGTGGAAGGAGTGAAGGTTCTCTTTCGGGTTTCTTTTAAAGAGAAACCAATCCCATTCAGGAAGCTGAAGGCTAATCATCTCCCAAAGGCCCCACCTCATAATAGCATTACCTTGAGGATTAGGCTTTCAACACATAAACTTTGAGGGGAAACAAACATTCAGACCATGGCAATGTGGTTCTTTCCTTGGGGAGCAGGTCATATTAGTTGATAAATCAATATACCAATCAATGGAATCAAAGTTTCATCAAAAGTTAAATAAGTTTAATATTTAAATAACAACTTCAGCTACAGCTATAGTCTCCTTCCCACAGTACCCATTCTCTTTTCCTGCTTAATGAAGTAATGAAGTCATCTTATTTCTCATAGTTTCCCTTATCTATTGAACCTCAAGTTTGAGTTAATCTGCTTGTCTTTTCCTATATGTTGTTTTCATGTATTCATCTCTCTACCTTCAAATATGACATATTCACACCTTTTGTCAGCTTTGTCATTTATGAAAGATAACTTCTTTCAAAATCCAGCTCACCATTGGCTGATGTATCTCATCTGTGTGTAGAGTTGTTGCTGTTTTGGTGTGTTTTGTTTTGTTCACTGGCATTTTGTTTTCCTGGCTGAGTTGTAAGTTCTCCAATAAAATAATACCTGGCACTTAGTAGGTACTAGAAAAATTTTCATTAAATAAATGAATGGGAATATATGTTGCTTAAATAAATGAATGGGAATAAATTAAGCCAATTGCTTAATTTTATGTCATAACTAAACATTTTTATTATCAATCTTATGATTTTATTGGAAGAATAACTAAACACTTATTCTGGGGCTTCTTACACACTTAATAATTATAAAGGATTCTTTTGAGGTCAGAAAAATTCTTTTGACTGAAATATTTTATTATTCTAGGTCACAAAATAATTTTTAAAATTTTAAATTTAATACATTGTTATTATAAAGGTTTGGGGAAAAAAGAAGGGAACAAGGAAGTAAAAATGAAAATCAGCTATAATTGTACCATTCAAAGAAACAATAACAATATTACACTTATAATGTACATCAAATTTTATGTTATTTTTAAGGTTTACAATTTTATCATAAGTGTTTTCCATATTATTAGTCTCAAACAGCATCGTTTTTCTTGTTTTTTGTTGTTTTTGTTTTTGTTTTTGGAGACAGGGTCTCACTCCATCGCCCAGACTGGAGTGCAATGGCACGATCTTGGCTCACTGCAACCACTGCCTCCCAGGTTCAAGCAATTCTCCTGCCTCAGCCTCCTGAGTAGCTGGGATTACAGGTGAACACCACCATGCCCAGCTAATTTTTGTGTTTTTTAGTAGAGACAGGGTTTCACCATGTTGGTCGTGCTGGTCTTGTACTTCTGACCTCATGATCCATCCACCTCAGCCTCCCAAAGTGCTGGGTTTACAGGTGTGAACTATCATGCCCGGCCTGCACTGTTTTTAATGACTACAAATTTCCTTAGTATGAGGGTCTGGAATTTAACTATTTTCCTCTTGCTGAACTTCTAGTGATATTCCTACTACTCTCCCACTTTTTACCATTTGTATGGGTAATCCAGTAACATTGGTATGCAAAAATTTCTGCCAATGTTTCTGTAGAAGATATTCTTCAAGCTATTTTGATTCACAAGGAATTAACATTTTAACATTATTAAAAATCTTTTAATAGAAACTGCCAAGTTGCCTTCAAGCATGGGCAATTTATACTCCTCCCAACAGAATAATGACAATATCCATTTCATTCCATTCTCACCTGGGTCATATTTTAGCAAAATACATCCAATAGAAGGAGCTGGACAATGTGACTTTGGAAAAATAAGAAAACTTTAGCATTGCTTCTAAAAGCTTGGAAACTCTTGTGATGTTTCTCTTAATATTCAGGTTCCAATTCCAATAATGTCATTTGTTTCTTTTTCTAGATTTTCTATGCAGTTCATGCTTTTCAAGCACGGAGTGACCATGAACTCAGCCTTCAGGAATATCAGAGAGTTCATATACTTAGGTTTTGTGACCTAAGTGGCAATAAAGAGTGGTGGTTAGCTGAAGCTCAAGGGCAGAAAGGATATGTGCCAGCTAACTACCTTGGAAAGATGACTTATGCTTAAGAAAATAAGCCTTTGACTTTTATTTTCCAGCAAGTTATTGATTGACTACCTCATAAAACTGACATTACAAAACTTTGGACCAGAAAGCAAGAAACCTCCAAACTACAGAAACTGACACTCTACTGAGTTTTCAGGAATACTGTACTTCCTAACAGGGTTATTGCATGAATGTATTATAAAGGATACATGTTGAAAGAAATACTAAGCCAACAGAAATAGCAAAGCAAATGACCCAAGCTTCAACTATCAACTACTTAAAAGTGAAGATCTTTTGAAAGAGTAATTATATCCTTCTATCATCAAGAAAGGTTGGATCCAAAGGTTTTTCAATTTACTTTTTTTTTTTACTGTTCATATACATACATATAAACCATATATATTATGTAGCTTTATACACATACGTGGATAATATGAATTACACACCTATATGTATAAACCAGAGTATACATCAAATATACATAATAGGAATATACCACCAACTAGAAGTCTTTGATAATGTATTTTGTTAATGTTTTGTTTATATATTTTGAACTAAAAGAAAACTGAATAACTTGATATTAACATGTAACATTACTGAATGCATACTATATGCCAGACATTGTTCTAAGTGCTTTATATGTAGTAACTTGTTTAATACTCAAAACATTGTGAAGAAACCATGGTTCAAAAGGGTGAAGTAATTTAATCCAAATCACATTGCTAGTAAGTGGTGGGCCTGGACTTAAACCTAGGTAGTATAAACCAAAAATAAAATTCTAAGGCTTCCAACCATCTAAATAGACCTCCCCCTCAGCCAGGGCTCTTTTTTTTTTATTCAAAGGTATAACTGGATAAGTAGATTTGTTTACAACCATTCTTGTGAAATACATTTTTATAAAAATATGATCAACTTCTTTGCTAATAGCAGACACATACCTCAACTATGACGACCTAATTTTTGGTGGATAATGTACATGATTAGGTAGAAATAGGCAAGCTCACACTGGTAGATTAACTATCACATACTCAGTTAAAACTCCGTTTGTGGTCCCCACTTCTTGATTGATTTCTATTCCACTTCATCTTCTACCACCTTGTCAACTTCCTGAGTGACGCCCTCCGACTGACCACCTGATCTGCCTGACCAGCCACTCCTCTGTCCGGAATTAGAAGATGTTTCCATCATAATATTCTTCAACTTCAGGTAATTTAACTGGCACTCAGAGTATCCAGCCGGAATCATGCCACTCTGCCTGTAACCTTTCTGACTCAGTTGGAGGAATATCAAAGCAAACACCCATATTTCCTTTCAGGAGGCACACTCTGGTAATCTGAGACATTGCATTACTACTCAGCTTTCTATTAAGTTCTTTCCAAGCACAGCTGACATCCTGTATTTCCTCTACACTTTCCAGAGTCATGATCACAAAACCCTTATCAGAGTTGAGTTGATTAAAGATCATGGTTCAAAGCTTGATACACCAGAAATGTGGGCTAAAGCTGAAGCCAATGCATCCATCGCCCCTTTCTCTTCTATCAGTATCTGAGCTGATGGTTGGAAAAAATCAACAGCAGCATAAGAAATGGAAGCCAGAGACCTTACGGCATCCATGCTTTTAAATTTAACTAAATCCATTGTAGAAGGAACACCTACATGTTTAAAAGTAATTCCTGTTTTTTGTTCCACGTATCTTAGTTGACCTCTTTCTCTTGGTTGATAAAAACATATACAAGCTGGGCGCAGTGCCTCCCGCCTGTAATACCAGCACTTTGGAAGACCGAGGCGGGCGGATCACAAGGTCAGGAGATCGAGACCATCCTGGCTAATATGGTGAAACCCCGTCTCTACTAAAAATACAAAAAATTAGCAGGGCGAGGTGGCGGGTGCCTGTAGTCCCAGCTACTCGGGAGGCTGAGGCAAGAGAATGGTGTGAACCCGGGGGGCAGAGGCTGCAGCGAGCCGAGATTGCACCACTGCACTCCAGCCCAGGCAACAGAGCAAGACTCCGTCTCAAAAAACAAACAAACAAAAAAACATATACAAACCCCTGTCTGTCCGGCTCTACCTGTGCATCCAGAGAGATGGATATGGATATAGGGCTCAATATCCTGAGGAGGTGAACTTTGAATCACCAGGTCAACTACAGGAATGTCCAAACCACAAGGAGCCACGTTGGTTGCCACCAAAACTTTATAATTACCTCTCTGAAGCCTTGTAGTGTAATTTCTCTTTGTGACTGTGCAATGTCCCATGTAAACACAGTGCATTCTGTTTTGTGTGGATTCATGGCCATGTCAGTTACATTCTTCTTGGTCGCACAGTAAATAATAGCCCCCCCTTCAGATCCACTATAGACTTGAAGGACATCTCATTATCATCTATGTTTTATAAAGGAGGAAATTGAGGAACTCACATGGAGGGACTGGGATTTAAAACTAGGTCTTCTGATTTTAAGGCCTTTTCTTTTAGTGTTTTCCCTTTCCTTTCCCTTAAGTCACTAAAATCTATAGTTATATAACCTTACAAAAAGCATGATATGCAAAATAGAAAAATGATAGTGACCACATATTTACTAATGGCATTAAAATGTACAATCCTAAAAGCTTGTTAGCACATTTGCTTATCTGTCCATTCATTCATTGAACCAGTATTTATTGAGAGTTACAGTGGGAATACAATGCTGTGAAAGACAAACAAGATCCCTCCCTTCATACCACTTAAATTCTAGTGGGGAAAACATCTGCACATAACCAACTAAATAAAATGATAATAAAATAATAAATGCTATTTATATAAAACTGGCTACTTTACTGCTCAAAGGGTCTTGTAGCTCATTTTACGATATGAAAAAAATCAAGGTCTAAAAGCTCCTTGAGACAATTTAAACTCTAATACCAAATATACCTCTATGAAATACCAAACTGAGCTAATACTGTATATGTGTACTTAAACATATGTACATAACCTAAATATATGTATGCACATATTATCTATACAAAGAGCCATACTCAGTGAAAGATGAGTTACCTCCTAAACTAGTTAAAGTTCCCTCTGAGGTACAATAGAAATTAAAGTAATTGCTTCTCTTCTCAACTCTATCTAGCACGTGTTTTCTGTGATGGGATAAATGTTTTCATTTCAAGTGCCAGTGTGTGAACTGTAATAAACATTACTGCTTTCATTTTTCTGTAGGTACAGAGGTTATGTTAACTGTTATAGTTGCTGAACTGAGTGTTTATGTCAGGTAATTTTGTTTAGTCCAAACTGGTTTTGAACTATAAACAATTATGGATATGTATTTTTTGGTTTCTTTGACCCCAAAGGGAAATTGGGGTTTATGTCAAATTGATGTTTTATCACAATAAATCTGTTTCTCAAAGCGAAAGTCTCTGTAGGATTGAGATAATTCATTATTTACATATGGGGTAAACAGACATTTACTGCCTATTGAGATAATGATTGAGATAATGGATTCTCAATCCTGGATTCTAATTTACTACAAATAATTTAGCACCATTATTTAACAGAGCAGTTTAAAATAATAATCTTTCCTTTAAAAAAAAAAGACAAAGCTTAATTTTAAAAGCTTTGTGTTTATAGAGATCATCTATCAATATACTTTAGAATAATGCTGTTAGAAAAACCTAGAGATTAAGGAAGACAGTTTGAGATTAGAGATCTGTAGAGTGAAGATTTAGTAGCACACATCAAGGTTGATGGAACAGGCTGTTCACAGTCCTTGTGAATGGGAATTTGTTGGATATCCAGTTTTTTTGCTGTGAATAATAAACTGTTTCTCTGATGCAGAGGGCTTCCTATCTTCACTCAGAATATACAGGTGCAACAATTGCTGGTTAATTTGTTAGCTTGCAAGTAAGACAACAACTCAGACTTTCCACATTTTCTGACTTAACCCATTTATGCCTAGTGTTTCATTATTGCAATGCTCAGCTTGTGGGAGTTATTTATACCCTACTGTTCAAGGTCATCTCCAAGGTCTGATTTTTCACCAAAAAATGTGCAACCTCTGGCATAAACGGGTTAACAATGTACAAAACAATCTCAAGAATTAATCATTATATAGGAGCTTATTGTATACAAAGTTAGCTAAAATTAGGTAAAATACTATAACATTTTGAGCACTAAGTAAGATAGCCTTTTCTTTCATGGTATAGGAAGACGCCATTAGTGTGTGAACAAGTCATACATTTTCATCTGCAAAGACCCTTGGGAAATGATATTTTTCTCTAAAACTTATCAGGAATGTGCATAACCAGGATGAATCAAAGTTCAATATTTATTACGTACTATGTGCATATATTACATTGGCAATGTAGGTAAAGTGAGCAACTTGAGAAAAAATATTGTATTAAACACCAAGAGAGTTCACAATTTATTGGAAAAAGATGTATCCTTAAATAACTGAAATGAGGTGATAAAAAAGGTAAAGATACAATATAAAGTATGATAAATCAATTAGGAAAATCCACTGATATGAGAAATCAATAATGAAAAAATAATTTTAAAAAAGATGAAATACTTGGGAGGGAAAGGGAGAGTCAGTTGAAATGGGGCTAGCACAGAAAATGAACATCCAGAATATGGGGAGGAAAACAGAAAATTATGTTGGGTCATCCCTGCCACCACATAAGGCACCTCATTCATCAGGATCAACTCTTGGGGCTTTGCTAGAAGACGAACTAATTCTTTTTCCTTAAATTCACAGATGCTATCAATCTTCTGAAGTTCTCATTGAGAACCAGTCATTCTAATCATTGTTTTCACACACTATGGAAATCATTAAAATAAAAATGTTGAAGACTGATTAAAATAAAAGTTTCCAAGTTTTGTTATATAATATCTAGCATTTTAAGGTAAGAAACAATAGAAATTTGATTATGAAGACTTTTATTAAATTACAGTATATTACAGATTATATCTTAATAATAAGCCTTTCATCTTTAGGCTAATATGATATAAAAACCTACTTGGCCACATTACTTCTTGAGTTTCTTTTGGGCGGCTTTCTTCTTGACCATCTGTAATCGCTTCATAGCATTGAGCTGTGATTCTTGTGAAGTTGGACCTTTAAGGGATGCTGAGGGAGAGCTGCTGGATTCTGAAGTAGTTTTGCTAGTAGTACTTCCACTAGGTCCTGATGTTCCAGTATTTCCATTCCCACTTAGTTGGCTGCTGTTTCCTGGAACTAAACTACTTGGACTAGGAAGACCCACTTTGCTGACATTGTCACAACTAACTGAGCGACTAAGGCCAGTTTTACCCAAGGTTAGAGGTGGAGGTGGTTTTAATGGTACAGTGGGCGTAGCACTGTTATTGGAACCTATTTTGGAACCTATTCCACCTTTGGATGATGTTGCCAGACCAGTCAAACCCACAGGTTTCTGGTTAGCTGATGAGGTAGCAGGTTTCCCAGTACTGTTTTGTGTTGTTGAACTCAATTTTGCTGTTGAGGGACCAGCAGAGGAAGTTTTGGCTGCAAAAGCTGCCCATCCAGTTAAGCCACTAGTTACTGACGAGGAAACGCTGGCACTAGAAGAATTTCCTGAAACAACTGTGGATGTCTAAAAAAATAAGGTAAATATTACATTAGAGCCAAGTATAATCAATACCTATATAAACATCTTTGTATATATAAAAATTCATTAGACTTTTTATATCTAAGTTATGAATTGGGAAATTTAAATCACACCAACAAATTAGGTTCTTATGAAGCAGATCTGAAAAGTCACACAGAACAAAACTTATCTGTATCTAGCGGATATTATCATTTCCAAAACAGAAAATTTTTGATACCATATTCTTGTTCTAATGATTCCAAAAGAAAATATATGAAATTCCCTCTTGAGAATTGCTTTTAGATTCAATTCTTTTTTTTTTTTTTTTTTGAGGCGGAGTCTCGCTCTGTGGCCTGGACTGGAGTGCAGTGGCCGGATCTCAGCTCACTGCAAGCTCCGCCTCCCGGGTTTACGCCATTCTCCTGCCTCAGCCTCCCGAGTAGCTGGGACTACGTAGGCGCCCGCCACCTCGCCAGGCTAGTTTTTTTTGTATTTTTAGTAGAGACGGGGTTTCACCGTGTTAGCCAGGATGGTCTCGATCTCCTTACCTCGTGATCCGCCTGTCTCGGCCTCCCAAAGTGCTGGGATTACAGGCTTGAGCCACCGCACCCGGCCTAGATTCAATTCTAAGCTATATCTGAAAACCAGATTTAGTGCTTTAATATACTTTTTACTCAACAAAGTATTATCTAGCTTAATTAAACATCTAATTATTTTAGACTTCACTCCAAATAACTAGGGATCATTTCAAAAATTTAATTCACCCTTAATGGGCAAAAATGCCCATACCCAGAATATTCAGGAGAACATATCCAAGATGAAGAGATTCAGTCAATGTTTATTTACTGAGTGACTGTGTGAGAGAACGAAGACAGCTGTATAGATTCTAAACCCATTTAAAAAAATGTTCTCCTAAATTTTGAGCAACAGTTACAGGAGTACAAAATATATGCAAAGTTAATTACTTGGAAGTGTACAACTTTCATGATGTATTAAAAAGGTCTCATGATTTTAGTTTCACAATTTGCCCATGATTCCAGTTAAACTATCATATAAGAGTCTCCTGCTCCTTTAATAAGGATTTTATCAATTGCCTCATTAGGCTGCACAGTGACATTTTCGGTAGGACTGATCTCTCTCTCTGATATATTTCATAAGAGTATAACCCTTCAACTTTTCTGATTAACTTCCCTGGCTAATCAGAAGCTCACAATGATACCAATTCCACTATATAAACACATATTGCTCTTGTTCACACAAGAATATATTTTTTCACTTTCACATTAGGCACAAATGTACGTAGTTCAAATTAATTTTGAATTGAACTTCTTATTGACACCTTTTCTACCTTTATACTCTTAAGAAGATTCACAAGTGTTAAGTTCACATATAGGTAAGAGATAAAATTTTACAAAATAATATCCTACTTAAAAAATGGTAGTTATACCTAAAATATATCCAGTTATAATTTAGAACTTTGCTCTGAAATAGTTGATAAAACATTTTTAGCTCTTGAAATCAAGGTAGCCTTCAATATTGTCTGCATGCATACATTTTTAATCAATGTGAAAAGTAACAAAAATAGAGTTCTGAGATCTTTGTTTTATAAGAGAAGGAATCCAGATATTTGTCCACATACTCTGAAAATTGATAGGATATTTTCTTACAGTAACATATTAATTATCTTATGAAGTTATCCAGAGAAGAAAAACTACATAAACCATACATTCCTAGAGGAATATATACCAGCAATGAGAGAAAAAGTTAGTCAGGAAGTAAACGTTTACTTTTCAGTTATGAAACACCTAACTTTTTTTTTTTCCTTTTCTTGCTATTAAACATAAAACTGTCTGCCATATGGTTAAATGATCTTTCAACAAACTTCACAAAAGAAAACCCATCTTTAGTAATTAAAAGACCAACACTTAGGAAGTACAAGCAAGAAAGCAAGTTCTATGTGTCTGGCATTTCATTTTAATGGCTTGCTGTTGCTTAGTATTGCTTTTCAACAGGATGACAGATGGTTTATAATACTATCAGGACACATAGGAGTAATATAACACAAACAATGGAGACCAAGTGATTTTCTTACTATTTCAGCATAGAAAACAAATTTCTCAAGTTTTTAACTATAAATATTTTTTTACCTATTTGCTAGATGGGCAAGTTAGAAAAGACATTTGCTTTTTATATGTGAATGGGAACAATTTTTTTATAGTATAAATTTATACTATAAATTTTTTTATTAAAAAAACACAAAACCTCTTTATCAAAACAAATATAACAGCAAAGGCTTTAATTTGTTTGCCATAAAATGATTTCATGTTGAATTTTCTAAAAATAAACTTTAGTAGTAACAGATTAGTCTAAAAATCTCCTAAAAAGTGATTATGTGCAGAATATAGCAACTCTAATTACTTTCAATAAACTGGTCATTCTTAGTTCTATTCCAATTCACCAAGTTCCTATATGACAAATCAATAATGGATATGCCTTGGATAGCAAATCTTCCCTGGCAAATTAAAATGAAAAATAACCTCCAAATATAATTATCAATAAGTTTTCAAAAGTACTTTATATTCATAATCATTTTCATCATATCAAGGGTATTAAGCTTATTATTTACAGTCACTTAGATAAGGTAATAACTTTAGAGTTTTCTCAGGTCAATCTTTGAGAATTTGAGGCTAATATTTTTTTCTTCCATATTTAGTGCTGTGCTTAACATTGGAATGTGTACCTCAGTAGAAGTATTCTTTCTGTTATAAAATTAGATTAGAAAATTATTTTTTCCAGGATATAAAAATGCCAAAATAATAAGAATAATGTAGTATGATTTCTTTTTTTTATTTTATTTTATTTTATTTATTTTTTTTTTTATTATACTTTAAGTTCTAGGGTACATGTGCATAACGTTTATATCATGTATAACTCCCCAATGCAATCCCTCCCTCCTCCCCCCTCCCCATGATAGGCCCCAGTGTGTGATGTTCCCCTTCCCGAGTCCAAGTGATCTCATTGTTCAGTTCCCACCTATGAGTGAGAACATGCGGTGTTTGGTTTTCTCTTCTTGTGATAGTTTGCTAAGAATGATGGTTTCCAGCTGCATCCATGTCCCTACAAAGGATGCAAACTCATCCTTTTTGATGGCTGCATAGTATTCCATGGTGTATATGTGCCACATTTTCTTAATCCAGTCTGTCACAGATGGACATTTGGGTTGATTCCAAGTCTTTGCTATTGTGAATAGTGCCGCAATAAACATACGTGTGCATGTGTCTTTGTAGTAGAGTAATTTATAATCCTTTGGGTATATACCCAGTAGTGGGATGGCTGGGTCATATGGTACATCTAGTTCTAGATCCTTGAGGAATCGCCATACTGTTTTCCATAATGGTTGAACTA
This sequence comes from Trachypithecus francoisi, assembly GCF_009764315.1. Classification (NCBI taxonomy): domain Eukaryota; kingdom Metazoa; phylum Chordata; class Mammalia; order Primates; family Cercopithecidae; genus Trachypithecus; species Trachypithecus francoisi. The sequence continues at coordinate 102,154,301 of NW_022681454.1, forward strand.
GTTTACAATCCCACCAACAGTGTAAAAGTGTTCCTATTTCTCCACATCCTCTCCAACATCTATTGTTTCCTGACTTCTTAATGATTGCCATTCTAACTGGTGTGAGATGGTATCTCATTGTGGTTTTGATTTGCATTTCTCTGATGGCGAGTGATGACGAGCATTTTTTCATGTGTCTGTTGGCTGTATGGATGTCTTCTTTTGAGAAATGTCTGTTCATATCCTTTGCCCACTTTTTGATGGGGTTGTTTGTTTTTTTCTTGTATATTGTTTGAGTTCTTTGTAGATTCTGGATATTAGCCCTTTGTCAGATGAGTAGGTTGCAAAAATTTTCTCCCATTCTGTAGGTTGCCTGTTCACTCTGATGGTAGTTTCTTTTGCTGTGCAAAAGCTCTTTAGTTTAATGAGATCCCATTTGTCAATTTTGGCTTTTGCTGCCGTTGCTTTTGGTGTTTTAGACATGAAGTCCTTGCCCATGCCTATGTCCTGAATGGTACTACCTAGATTTTCTTCTAGGGTTTTTATGGTATTAGGTCTAACATTTAAGTCTCTAATCCATCTTGAATTAATTTTCGTATAAGGGTAAGGAAAGGATCCAGTTTCAGCTTTCTACTTGTGGCTAGCCAATTTTCCCAGCACCATTTATTAAATAGGGAATCCTTTCCCCATTTCTTGTTTTTGTCAGGTTTGTCAAAGATCAGATGGCTGTAGATGTGTGGTATTATTTCTGAGGACTCTGTTCTGTTCCACTGGTCTATTTCTCTGTTGTGGTACCAGTACCATGCTGTTTTGGTTACTGTAGCCTTGTAGTATAGTTTGAAGTCAGGTAGCGTGACGCCTCCAGCTTTGTCCTTTTGACCTAGGATTGTCTTGGCAATGCGGGCTCTTTTTTGGTTCCATATGAACTTTAAAGCAGTTTTTTCCAATTCTGTGAAGAAACTCATTGGTAGCTTGATGGGGATGGCATTGAATCTATAAATCACCTTGGGCAGTATGGCCATTTTCACGATATTGATTCTTCCTATCCATGAGCATGGTATGTTCTTCCATTTGTTTGTGTCCTCTTTGATTTCACTGAGCAGTGGTTTGTAGTTCTCCTTGAAGAGGTCCTTTACTTCCCTTGTAAGCTGGATTCCTAGGTATTTTATTCTCTTTGAAGCAATTGTGAATGGAAGTTCATTCCTGACTTGGCTCTCTGCTTGTCTGTTACTGGTGTATAAGAATGCTTGTGATTTTTGCACATTAATTTTGTATCCTGAGACTTTGCTGAAGTTGCTTATCAGCTTAAGGAGATTTTGGGCTGAGACGATGGGTTTTTCTAAATATACAATCATGTCATCTGCAAACAGGGACAATTTGACTTCTTCTTTTCCTAACTGGATACCCTTGATTTCTTTCTCTTGCCTGATTGCCCTAGCCAGAACTTCCAACACTATGTTGAATAGGAGTGGTGAGAGAGGGCATCCCTGTCTTGTGCCAGTTTTCAAAGGAATTTTTCCAGTTTTTGCCCATTCAGTATGATATTAGCTGTGGGTTTGTCGTAAATAGCTCTTATTATTTTGAGGTACGTTCCATCAATACCGAATTTATTGAGCGTTTTTAGCATAAAGGGCTGTTGAATTTTGTCAAAAGCCTTTTCTGCATCTATTGAGATAATCATGTGGTTCTTGTCTTTGGTTCTGTTTATATGCTGGATTACGTTTATTGATTTGCGAATGTTGAACCAGCCTTGCATCCCAGGGATGAAGCCCACTTGATCATGGTGGATAAGCTTTTTGATGTGCTGCTGAATCCGGTTTGCCAGTATTTTATTGAGAATTTTTGCATCGATGTTCATCAGGGATATTGGTCTAAAATTCTCTTTTTTGTTGTGTCTCTGCCAGGCTTTGGTATCAGGATGATGTTGGCCTCATAAAATGAGTTAGGGAGGATTCCCTCTTTTTCTATTGATTGGAATAGTTTCAGAAGGAATGGTACCAGCTCCTCCTTGTACCTCTGGTAGAATTCAGCTGTGAATCCATCTGGTCCTGGACTTTTTTTTGTGGGTAGGCTATTAATTGTTGCCTCAATTTCAGAGCCTGTTATTGGTCTATTCAGGGATTCAACTTCTTCCTGGTTCAGTCTTGGGAGAGTGTAAGTGTCCAGGAAATATCCATTTCTTCTAGATTTTCTAGTCGATTTGCGTAGAGGCATTTATAGTATTCTCTGATGGTTGTTTGTATTTCTGTGGGGTCGGTGGTGATATCCCCTTTATCATTTTTTATTGCGTCTATTTGATTCCTCTCTCTTTTCTTCTTTATTAGTCTTGCTAGCGGTCTGTCAATTTTGTTGATCTTTTCAAAAAACCAACTCCTGGATTCATTGATTTTTTGGAGGGTTTTTTGTGACTCTATCTCCTTCAGTTCTGCTCTGATCTTAGTTATTTCTTGCCTTCTGCTAGCTTTTGAATGTGTTTGCTCTTGCCTCTCTAGTTCTTTTAATTGTGATGTTAAAGTGTCAATTTTAGATCTTTCCTGTTTTCTCTTGTGGGCATTTAGTGCTATAAACTTCCCTCTACACATTGCCTTAAATGTGTCCCAGAGATTCTGGTATGTTGTATCTTTGTTCTCATTGGTTTCAAAGAACATCTTTATTTCTGCTTTCATTTCGTTATGTACCCAGTGGTCATTCAGGAGCAGGTTATTCAGTTTCCATGTAGTTGAGCGGTTTTGATTGAGTTTCTTAGTCCTGAGTTCTAGTTTGATTGCACTGTGGTCTGAGAGACAGTTTGTTATAATTTCTGTTCTTGTACATTTGCTGAGAGTGCTTTACTTCCAATTATGTGGTCAATTTTGGAATAAGTGCGATGTGGTGCTGAGAAGAATGTATATTCTGTTGATTTGGGGTGGAGAGTTCTATAGATGTCTATTAGGTCCGCTTGGTGCAGAGATGAGTTCAATTCCTGGATATCCTTGTTAACTTTCTGTCTCGTTGATCTGTCTAATGTTGACAGTGGAGTGTTGAAATCTCCCATTATTATTGTATGGGAGTCTAAGTCTCTTTGTAGGTCTCTAAGGACTTGCTTTATGAATCTGGGTGCTCCTGTATTGGGTGCATATATATTTAGGAGAGTTAGCTCTTCCTGTTGAATTGATCCCTTTACCATTATGTAATGGCCTTCTTTGTCTCTTTTGATCTTTGATGGTTTAAAGTCTGTTTTATCAGAGACTAGGATTGCAACCCCTGCTTTTTTTTGTTCTCCATTTGCTTGGTAGATCTTTCTCCATCCCTTTATTTTGAGCCTATGTATGTCTCTGCATGTGAGATGGGTCTCCTGAATACAGCAGACTGATGGGTCTTGACTCTTTATCCAGTTTGCCAGTCTGTGTCTTTTAATTGGAGCATTTAGTCCATTTACATTTAAGGTTAATATTGTTATGTGTGAACTTGATCCTGTCATTATGATATTAACTGGTTATTTTGCTCATTAGTTGATGCAGTTTCTTCCTAGCCTCGATGGTCTTTACATTTTGGCATGTTTTTGCAATGGCTGGTACCGGTTGTTCCTTTCCATGTTTAGGGCTTCCTTCAGGGTCTCTTGTAAGGCAGGCCTGGTGGTGACAAAATCTCTAAGCATTTGCTTATCTGTAAAGGATTTTATTTCTCCTTCACTGATGAAACTTAGTTTGGCTGGATATGAAATTCTGGGTTGAAAATTCTTTTCTTTAAGAACGTTGAATATTGGCCCCCACTCTCTTCTGGCTTGTAGAGTTTCTGCCGAGAGATCTGCTGTTAGTCTGATGGGCTTCCCTTTGTGGGTAACCCGACCTTTCTCTCTGGCTGCCCTTAAGATTTTTTCCTTCATTTCAACTTTGGTGAATCTGGCAATTATGTGTCTTGGAGTTGCTCTTCGGAGGAGTATCTTTGTGGCGTTCTCTGTATTTCCTGAATTTGAATGTTGGCCTGCCCTACTAGGTTGGGGAAGTTCTCCTGGATGATATCCTGAAGAGTGTTTTCCAACTTGGTTCCATTTTCCCCCTCACTTTCAGGCACCCCAATCAGACGTAGATTTGGTCTTTTTACATAATCCCATACTTCTTGCAGGCTTTGTTCATTTCTTTTTCTTCTTTTTTCTTTTGGTTTCTCTTCTCGCTTCATTTCATTCATTTGATCCTCAATCGCTGATACTCTTTCTTCCAGTTGATCGAGTCGGTTACTGAAGCTTGTGCATTTGTCACGTATTTCTCGTGTCATGGTTTTCATCTCTGTCATTTCGTTTATGATCTTCTCTGCATTAATTAGTCTAGCTGTCAATTCTTCCACTTTTTTTTCAAGATTTTTAGTTTCTTTGCGCTGGGTACGTAATTCCTCCTTTAGCTCTGAGAAGTTTGATGGACTGAAGCCTTCTTCTCTCATCTCGTCAAAGTCATTCTCTGACCAGCTTTGATCCGTTGCTGGCGATGGGCTGCGCTCCTTTGCAGGGGGAGATGCGCTCTTATTTTTTGAATTTCCAGCTTTTCTGCCCTGCTTTTTCCCCATCTTTGTGGTTTTATCTGTCTCTGGTCTTTGATGATGGTGACGTACTGATGGGGTTTTGGTATAGGTGTCCTTCCTGTTTGATAGTTTTCCGTCTGACAGTCAGAAGGACTGTCTGTTGGTCTGTTGGAGATTGCTTGAGGTCCACTCCAGACCCTGTTTGCCTGGGTATCAGCAGCAGAGGTTGCCAAAGATAGAATATTGCTGAGCAGCGAGTGTACCTGTCTGATTCTTCCTTTGGAAGTTTCCTCTCAGGGATGACTCCACCCTGTGAGGTGTGGGGTGTCAGACTGCCCCTAGTGGGGGATGTCTCCCAGCTAGGCTACTCAGGGGTCAGGGACCCACCTGAGCAGGCAGTCTGTCCGTTCTCGGATCTCAACCTCCGCGTTGGGAGATCCACGGCTCTCCCCAAAGCTGTCAGACAGAGTCCTTCGCCTCTGCACCGCCCCCGCTGCTTTCCCTATTGGACCTCAGCTGTGGGCTGTCCCCAGAGGTGGAGTCTACAGAGACAGGCAGGTTTCCTTGAGCTGCTGTGAGCTCCACCCAGTTCGAGCTTCCCAGCGGCTTTGTTTACCTACTTAAGCCTCAGCAATGGCGGGCGCCCCTCCCCCAGCCTCGCTGCTGCCTTGCGGATAGATCGCTGCAGACGGCTGTGTTAGCAGTGAGGGAGGCTCCGTGGGCGTGGGACGCTCCCGGCCAGGTGTGGGATATATTCTCCTGGTGTGCCTGTTTCCTTAAAGCGCAGTATTGGGGTGGGAGTTATGCGATTTTCCAGGTGTTATGTGTCTCAGTTCCCCTGGCTAGGAAAACGGATTTCCTTCCCCTTGCGCTTCCAGGTGAGGCGATGCCTCGCCCTGCTTCAGCTCACGCTGGTCAGGCTGCAGCAGCTGACCAGCACCGATTGTCCGGCACTCCCTAGAGAGATGACCCCAGTACCTCAGTTGAAAATGCAGAAATCACCGGTCTTCTGTGTTACTCGCGCTGGGAGTTGGAGACTGGAGCTGTTCCTATTCGGCCATCTTGCTCCGCCCCCCCTGTAGTATGATTTCAAGGATGCAACCTTAGGAATGAGAAAGGTGATACTCTTTCTAGACAATGAGGTCCCTTGGTATAAGAGGTAGATACCACTGAAAGTTTATTATAAAGAAACAAAACAAGACAAAGCAAGAAAAATCCTTCAATAGCCAGTAAGAAGGGAGAAAAAAAAATTACAAGGCCAAACTGCTCAAGTAGTGTGTGGGGCAAAACCGTTGCTACTGAGGGCAGAGGTATTTTGAATTTAAACCAGATTTTTTTTTTTTTTTGAGTCAGAGTTTCGCTCTTGTCACCCAGGCTGGAGTGCAATGGCACTCTCAGCTCACTGTAACCTCTGCCTCAGGGGTTCAAGCAATTCTCCTGCCTCAGCCTCCCAAGTAGCTGATTGCATGCACCCGCCACCATGCCTGGGAATTACAGGTGCCCACCATCATGCCTTGCTAATTTTTGTATTTTTAGTAGAGACGAGGTTTCACCATGTTGGCCAGGCTGGTCTCGAACTCCTGACCTCAGGTGATCCACCCGCCTTGGCCTCCCAAAGTGCTGGGACTACAGGCGTGAGTCATGGCACCCAGCCTGAATTTAAACCAGATTTCTGAATGGAGATAAGTATCGAACCAGATGAGAATAGTAAAGAATATCATTTTGGAATGATCATAGACTGCTCCTATTTGTGATAAAAAGAAAAACAGCAGAGTCAGAGATTAATTAATGATATAAATGTTCCCTTTCTACCTAATAGTAGTAAAGTCTTAATTTCTAAAATATAGCCATTTAGTATATAAAGTTTCTCATTAAATTTTTTATCAAGCAACTATTGTTTAGTTAACTAAACTTTAAGATATAATCTTAGATAAAAATAGAATCTACTATACCTTGACTTCTGTTCTCTTAAATGCTAGAAAAGTTGTCTCTTGTTTCAGTTTAGTTTCTGGTTTCTTAACCAATGGATCTTTGACAGCTGGAGTTACAGAAACAACTGCAGGGGCTGGTTTCTGTGGTGGTTTCTGAGTTTTTTGAGCCTGCAAAAATCAGTGGATTAAATCAGATACAAACTCGTAACTGAATATACAAAAAGATAATAATCTCTCACAGGACTCATCATTGAAATGAAATACAGTTGAACATTTAAAAAAGTACTGTGATGATAATATATATGCTCTTTGACAAATTATTTTTATCATCATATTAATGGTTTTACAGATTGTATTAGTTTCTAAACAGTAAAGAGAATATTAACCTTTAGAAATAAGACAGAAGAGGGTTAAATAACATTTTAACAAGATAAAATTATTTTTTAAAAAGAAAAATCACAAACTATATGTAAGCATTAGCTTTACTCATGATGAAGTACATTTATTTCTCATTGGGGTTGGTCAAATACGTAGGAGTTTTCTTCTTGGGGTCTAGGCATAAGTCCCTCAGTTGCTGAGGGCAAATTAAAACATAGCTCAGATCATTTATAAGGTTTTAAATGCAGAATAGGGAGAAAAAAAACTATTGATAAATGATGAAACTTTTTGAGGTTTTTCCACATTGCAAAACTAGGCATGCTAAATCTTTAGAGAAAGTTCATAAATGCAAATTTCTATGTTATCAAAGAATTTTCACCCACTATTACTTTATAAGCATCTTCAGTTATATTTTGACCAATAATTGATTTTTTCCTTTATTTTATAACTAGGCACTTTACTAAATTTTCCTATAAACTCTAATCATTTTTGAGTTTATTTTTTAGTGTTTTCTAGGTAGATAATTATAACTGTTTATAAATGGTTATGTGCAGTGTTTAAGAGTAATTTTCGGAGTCAAACAGAGCTAGGATTAAAACCCAGCAACTGGCCAGGTGCAGCGGCTCACGCCTGTAATCCCAGCACTTTGGGAGGCTGAGGCGGGTGGTTCACTTGAGGTCAGGAGTTTGAGACCAGCCTGGCCCACATGGTGAAACCCCGTCTCTACTAAAAATATAAAAATTAGCCGGGTATGGTGGTGAGCACCTGTAATCCCAGCTACTTGGGAGGCTGAGGCAGAAGAATTGCTTGAACCCATTAGGTGGAGGTTGCAGTGAGCTGAGATCACACCATTGCACTCTAGCCTGGAGAACAAGAGCGAAACTCCATCTCAAAAAACAACAACAGAAAAAAACCCAGCAACTATTTTTCTAGGTACATTACCTCAGGCAAAATATGTGAATCTCTAAAAGCCTCATTCTCTTCATCTGTAAAATGGTAATAGCATTTGTTTCAAAGGTGGGTTATGAGGATGAATTATGATTATGTAAGAGTTTAGCATAATATCTGGAATATGCTGAGTGCTAACAAAAAGTTACTGTTTATTCATTATTTAAAAAGGACAATCAAACTGAATCCAGAAAAATCCATGCATACTGAATGGGGAAAGATGCTTCCCACTAGCCATTCCATAGTCTTTGCTAATCTTCATAAGACTATACAGCACTGTACTAGACAATTTATTAACAATTTGTCACCATTTCTGAAAGCCAGACTTGGCCTATTTTGCTCTTGTTTGGGTCTTCTTGTGTAATCCTGTGCTACCGTTTGTCATACTATATAGTTTTGGTCCTTGAATCTCAATTCGTATCACTTTTTATACACATACCTTTCACATCAAAGTACACCTACCTTCAACACCACTTATAAAGCAAAAATCAGATCAAGAATATTAAGAACGTTCAAAGTAATTCACTGTTGATTACTGGTACTAGCAGGAAAGGAGAGCCATCTTTTCCTTTATTGCAAAACCATGTTATGAGAATGCATCCCTCACAGTAAAACAGAAACATATGGCTCCAAAACCATGGCTTTTGATCTTAATACTGGATTCCACCCACATCTAGCACTCCTGAGGTTAGACTCTGAGGACCCACCTAACTTGTATGTTTTAACAGATTAATTATGATGAAGCCCCAGGAAGTACTTCTACCTGAGATCATGTTTGGATCTTCTGCCTTCCCTGTTTTATCCAGCCATCTTAGAAACTGAGTAAAAGATATCCACAATCCTTTGTCCTTCACTGGTAATACTAGTTTAGGGAACTAGGATATAATCACTGATTCAGTTTTGTTCAACAAAGGAACTAAACGTTTCATTGGGTGACTGCTTCAAACACTGCAAAATGTATAAAATTCTCCACTAAGGCACTAACTGCCAAAATGGCAGCATTAAAAACCCCACATATTTCTAAATGCTGTGAAACAGGAGTGTATTACTACCTTAGATTGAGAACCACTGCAATAAGTGATATGAGTCTCTCACCTGAAGCTGGGGAAAAACCCACTACTGGGTAGAGAGAAAATTATAGAACTGAAGAATAACCCTGGACCCTGCCATACACGATCATAACATTCTTAACTAGGTCTTCCTACAATAATGTGTACTGCAGAACTTGCCCCAGTTTGAGGAATCTGTGCAAGGAGAAAGGGGATATCAGGTGCTATTTATAATATCTTTGCAATACCTTGGAACACCAACCAATGCACATATGAGAATCTCACTCAAAGCACTTATAGTTAGAATGACTGAATTTAGAATCCCCACTGTTCCAAAATTATCTCATTAAACCTTACATTTCCTGGATTCTGATCTTTAGGCTCACTTCAGATCATGTCTTTTGGTATTTCCCCACATTTACTCTTGGTGTATTCTAGTCATGTTCTAATATTAGCCATGACTCCCCATTTAGTACTTTGACTTTTGGACACACAGACCAGATTCACTGTTGATTTCTGGTACTAATCTGCATTTAGCCTGGTATGGTGGCTCATGCCTATAATCCCAGAACTTTGGGAGGCCGAGGCAGAAGGATCACTTGAGGTCAGGAGTTTGAGACCACCCCTGGCAACATAGCGAGACTCCATCTCTACAAAAAATAAAGAAAATTAGCTAGGCCTGGTGGCACATGCCTGTAGTCCCAGCTACTTGGGAGACTGAGGTGGGAGGAATGCTTGAGCCTGGGAAGTCGAGGCTGCAGCGAGCCATGGTCACGCTACTGCACTCCAGCCTAGACAACAGAGTAAGACCCTGTCTCAAAAAAAAAAAAAAAAAAATTATATTTGCTTCATTTAACTTAAGAACAACAGAATGTAGAATGTGTCAGTCTTGAGCTCCACTTAAGTGCTATGCCAATGAATTACATGATCTTACTGATAAATTAGATATTATTTGCAAAGCAGATAAAGGAATAAACAGTATCCCAGATGAAGAGAAGCTGAGAAGCAGAACATGAAAGTTCTCCACATATTCAGGTAATTACACACTTAGTCTGTGTCAGAGTGGCCAGAGTATATGAATATGTATGGTGAAGCAGTGAGAGAGAGGGCTGTAAGGTAGAGTCGGGTCAAAAAGAGAAGGTCCATATATGCATCCTAATGAGTATAACCTCATTATATAAGTAATTGAGAGCCACTGGGCATATATAAGCACATAAATATTTTAGAAGAATTCTAATGACAGTAATCAAAGTGGATTGATGGGAAGCAAGGAGATTTCTTAAGTGGTTATTGCAATAGACAAGTAATGCATTTGTGGAACAGGGTAATAAAAGAGAAATGAACAGATTTCAGAGACATATAAGAGGGAGAATTAACAAATCTGGTAAACAAAGGGATATGGAATTAAGAGAGGCATCAAAGATGTTTTCTAATTCACGCAATTGCAGAAAAAAAAAACTGGATAATAGAACAACTTTTATTTTTAAATATATTGAACTTAAAGTATCTATAGACTATCTAGTTAGCTATAGAAGCTTACTCAGGAAGAGGGTTAGAACCATAAACATAGATTTGACATAAAATAAATCCCAAAAAATGGAGGAGAAAAAACTTGGGGGAAGAAGAGTGCTTACTTTAGATATTAAGGGAGCTACAGTGATAATAATGAAACAGTTGAGTACATACTAAAGAAAGACAGATTATTGTCACAATTTGTGTCTTTTGACAATTTCCAATTCTTAGTGGTTTCTTATCAATGCTCTGGAATGCATTGCTCATGTATAATAATTTCACTTTAGATCCTGGAGGGCTAGTTTAAGTAATAAATTAAATAAAAATCAAACTGAGCAGAACAGATTGTAACTTGTCACAGAAATTTCCTGTTACAAGTAAGAAATATACACACTATTGATATCCACACTTTTCATTTACTACTTTTTATTTCATAGGAATAAATAAAAACACTTCCTATTTCTGATTTAACTGATTAAAAAGTAAAATTGGTATCTCGAATTTTTACTTTTAACTAAGTACTTCTGACCTTTAAAGATACATTGGTCAGACAAATTTACGTAGAAATTCATTTGATTAACAGACATGAGAACTCTGCAATTGAGAATCACTAATTTAAGGCAGGGGAAGAGACAGGAAAGTGTGAGGGAGAGCTGGTGAATAAGACATTACGGTAATTTCTTGTTTACTTTAAAAGAAAAATTATGAAATTCATTTATCATTTACCTATTTTATAAGTGAATAAAAGTTAGAAAACTATCCAATATAACAAATGAAAATGTATTTCACTATGACATTAAAGGCAGGTATGTTAGTAAGCAGTAAAAACAGAAAGTATGTTGGAAGAATGAGGTAATGGTCACTTGAGGACAATGAGAAGGAAAGACTAAGCAATAGAGAAATGCAGCTGGAAAGACGGATATGCACATATAAATATCACCTCTGTACACATCTTATTCATTTGGTGGTTTAAGCTCACTCAGGAGTTTTCTATATTTCCTTACCAGACCTCAACAAACAGTGGGGCTTTGTATCTCACCAGTTCTCAGTGCTGCATGGTATATTAAAATGTTTATAAATACATTGACAGACTAGTAAGGAATATTCATAATCTGTGTGTCACCAATCTTGTTTGTTTATCTATATTAGAAGTAGATAAAACTAAACAGAGAAAAATGCACATAACGTGGTCTGGTTTTTAGCCATAGAAATATTAATCACATATATATACTATACATATAAACATTTAAATAATCAGCTTATATTATTTATTTTTTCAGTATCTTAAATATTCAAATCTTTGTTTTGAAAGCACATACCAACAGAAACATTGACAGACTGTTTAAAATAAAGAAAAATACGATTCCTACCATTCTTTTCATTTGTCTGGTACATCGGGCACAGTACCACACCAGGCGAGGGTCATTCGCTTCCTTGTCTGTCACCTGGGGTTTATGGCAATCTCGGTGGTAGAGATTATGGCACTCCTGACATTCTACTAATTGATTGCCAGATGCCACCATCATTTGCCTAAGAAAACACACCATTAAACATTACACTACTTTTTTTAATGCAATAATTTAAAGTTATTTCAGGGGCCGGGTGTACTGGCTCATGCCTGTAATCCCAGCACTTTGGGAGGCCAAGGCAGGCGGATCATTTGAGGTAAGGAATTCAAGACCAGCCTGGCAGACATCTCCTGCCTCTACTAAAAATACAAAAATTAGATGGGCGTGGTGGTGCACACCTATAATCCCCACTACTCGGGAGGCTGAGGCAGGAGAATGGCTTGAACCCCGGAGATGGAGGCTGCAGTAAGCCAAGATCACACCACTGCACTCCAGCCTTGGTGACAGAGTAAGACTCTGTCTCAAAAAAAAAAAAAAAAAAGTTATTTCAGGGTTGTTCTGGTAAAGTTTGGTATATTAAAAAGAAAAAAAAATCCCAGAAACCCAAAGATCAAAATATCAAACTCCAACACATAGCATGCACAAAAGCATAAGCTTTTAAAGCTTATGGTCAACCATTAATAAATACATGGAATGCCTTGATTAAATTTGGCTATTTTCTCCTTGTCATTTCTCATCATAATTTTTGTCTTTCTCTCAGAAGGTAGTAGACTCTGATTAGTCTTCCAACAGTCTCATTACATTCTGTATCTCTATTAAATTCCCTTATATTAGTTAGCTATATGTTGTTGTTGTTCTTCATTAATATGAGTTACCTAAAGGTGAGAACTGGACGTAACTATTCACAGTCCTTAGCACGTTACCGCACACACATAGGGTGCTCAATGAATGATCAGATTAATAGAATGAAGCCATATGTGTATAAAAAAGTATAAATTCCAACAGCACAAAAAGCAGTCACCATAGCCTTAGATTATCATAGGCATATATATCATAATATAATAATCACTTTCCCTCTGGAACCCAAAAATGCAGAAAATGTTACAACATAACAGATTTAAAAGCCATAGTTGGGAAAGACAAAATATCTGACAATTTTCAATATGTTAAATTGTTATACGGGCAGTTCATAAGACATCTACTTATTTCCACCCCAGTTCCAAATCGTAAAAACAAAATAGAAAATGCACAACAATTGTTCTGATTTTGGGGGTTGAGGAGTGGAAAGGGGTCCTGTGTTCTTCATAAAGTAACAAAATAATCTGTGACAAGGGACAACTTACCTACAAACAACGCAGGCCAATCCCATCTCCATGGCAAAATCATCAGCACTGGTCTCCTCAAAACTGGAAAGGTCAGCCATAGCTAAATCCTTGCTAGTTTGGACAGTAATGGGAGAGGACTGTGTTTCTGGTTTCTCCAATCTAGGTTTCTTTGGAATATCAACTCCTTCAGTGATGTCTGATTTCATCTATAAAAAGCAGGCATCAGAAAATGATAAAGTAATGTGGTAGAATAAACTTTAAGTCACTGAAAGATGAATAAAAAGGACAACAGGCAATGATCAAGTCCATTTTACAGATATATTCACATAGTTAGGGACAAATGTGCACCTTAAAGATCTGTAGAAGAACTGTAACGAATTTATTGGTACATTAAATGAAACCAGCAAGACAGAAATAAATAAATCAGAACAGTTTAACAAAGATTTGTATTTCTCTTTGTACTCTTCTATCTATTAAAGAATTCTGGAAGTTCGATGGATGTACTTAGACTAGTATCTACTGTACAGACTTAACACATATTTGCTTCAAAGCAAATTCGGATTCCCTTCTTTAAGATATAAATATTATCAATATACCCATTAGATTTGGCAAAAATCAAAAAGTCTGATAAGACATAGAATTTGGAATTCTTGTACTTTGTTGATGACAGTGTAAATTTAGTACATCTACTTTTGATAACAATTTGGCAATGCCTAGTAATGTTGAAGATGTCATATCCTATTACATTCACTTATAGGTATACATCCTATAGAAACTATTAACATGACATATGTATAAAGTAGCTCACTTCAACTCCATTGTAATAGAAACAAAGGAGAAATATCTAATTGTGCATCAGTAGGGGAATGATAAGCTGGTTAATTCACAGAATGAGTATTATGTAGTAGCTAAAAGAAATCTAGATCTACATGCATCAACAGACATACATTTCAAAAGCACATAGTTGAGTGGAGAAAAAGTTACCAAAGGATATACACACACAGTATGATATTATTTACATAACTTTTTTTTTGAGACAGAGTCTTGCTGTGTTGCCCAGGCTGGAGTGCAGGGCACTCTGCTCACTGTAACCTCTGCCTCCTGGGTTCAAGTGATTCTCATGTCTGTCTCCCGATTTGCTGGAACTACAGGTGTGCGCCACCACACCGGGCTAATTTTTTTTTTTTTTTTTTGAGACGGAGTCTTGCTCTGTCGCCCAGGCTGGAGTGCAGTGGCCGGGATCTCAGCTCACTGCAAGCTCCGCCTCCCGGGTTTACGCCATTCTCTCGCCTCAGCCTCCCGAGTAGCTGGGACTACAGGCGCCCGCCATCTCGCCCGGCTAATTTTTTGTATTTTTTTAGTAGAGACGGGGTTTCACCGTGTTAGCCAGGATGGTCTCGATCTCCTGACCTCGTGATCCGCCCGTCTCGGCCTCCCAAAGTGCTGGGATTACAGGCTTGAGCCACCGCGCCCGGCCCACCGGGCTAATTTTTGTATTTTAAGTAGAGACGGTGTTTTGCCATGTTGGCCACGCTGGCCTACTCCTGACCTGCTGACCTCAAGTGATCCTCCTGCCTCAACTCCCAAAGTGCTGGGATTACAGGCATGAGCCACCACGCCCAGCCTCATTTATGTAGATCTAAAAGCAGAGAAATAATCTAATGTAGTTTATGAATAGCTGCTATTCAGCAAAAGTATGAAAACATACAGGATAATATACTCCATCTTGAGGGCAAGGGTTACTGAAGATATTTTCAAATGTATTTTTTTCTAACTAGAATCTTAATTACTATATGTAGAAATCATCTAAAAACAGAATCATCCTTGGCCCTGCTCAGGTGCATACCATTCTATAAAGTTTACGTTTAGTCATTTACATCTATATTCTCCTATCTTTTCTTTCTTGCTTTCTTTCTTTTTATTTGAGACAGTGCCTCACTCTGTCACCCAGGCTGGAGTACAGTGGCATGATCTCCACTCACTGCAATTTTTGCCTTCTGGGCTCAAGCAATCCTTCCACCCGCAACCCGCCCACAAATAGCTGGGACTACAGGTGATTGCCACCATACCCAGATGATTTTTGTATTTTTTGTAGAGATGGGGTTTCACCATGTTGCCCAGGCTGATCTTGAATTTCTGAGCTCAAGCAATCTACCTGCCTTGGCCTCCCAAAGTGTATCTATCTTTTCTTCTTAACAACTGTTCCATCTAGGACCTCTGAGGCATAGATAAAAGTTTATACTCAAAATTACTATACTCCCTAGGGCTCAAATATTTATTGACAATAGCTTTTAACCATTTAACTTTAAAATTTGTAAATTTTACTCATTTTTCAAAAAGTCAAAATCTATAGCTATCAATATATATTCACTGAGTGATGATTATTATATACCTATACCCATTATTATATAAAAGAAAGAGAAATAAACCATTGTTCCTTTCTGCTTATGGAACAACTAATTTACCTTTTTTCTTTTAACAAGATTAAAATAAAATCTTACTTTATCAGCAGGTCTCTTTTCGGCTTCCTTCTTTACCTTTTCAGTTGTGAGGACCTTGCCATTATTATTACCAGAAGGAAGACTGGATGATATTTTGGGCTCTTGCTTAATGGAAATGTTTTTTGTGCTTGAAATTTTGGGTGGCTCCACATCCTAAAAGATGAAAAAAGGTACCAGTAATTAAATATTCAGACTGATCATCATAAAAAATAGATCATTAATCTAAGCAATTTTCAGTTAAAAATTAAGACATCTCATTATAACCAATGTAATATTCCTTTCTTAAATAGATAAATAGCTTTATTGAGAAATAATTGATATACAAACTGTACCTTTATTTATTTATTTTTTTGGGGGGGGGACGGAGTCTCACTCTGTTGCCCAGGCTGGAGTGGAGTTTTGTGGGACAGTCTTGGCTCACAGCAACCTCTGCCTCCTGGGTTCAAGTGATTCTCCTGCCTCAGCCTCCCGAGTATTTGGGACTACAGGTGCACCACCACACCCAGCTAGTTTTTGTAGTTTTAGTAAAGATGGCGTTTCACCATGTTGGCCACGCTGGTCTCAAACTCCTGGCCTCAAATGATCCACCCACCTCGGCCTCTCAAAGTGCTGGGATTACAGACATGGCCCAAATTACACCTACTTAAAGTGTAACATTTGATAAATTTTGACATATGTATACATCTATGACACCATCACTACAATCAACATAATGAACATATCCATCATCCCCCCAAATTTCCTTGTGGCCCTTTGTAATTACCCTCTTACAGGTATACACCCTAGAGAAAATATGTCTCCCATCCTCAAGCAATCATTTATCTGTTTTCTGTAACATTAGATTAGTTTGCATTTCCTAGAAATTTATATAAATGGAATCATAGAGTATGTATTCTTTTTTTGTCTGGCTTCTTTTACTCAGAATATTTATTTTGAGATTCATCCATGTTGTTAAGTGTATCAATAGTTCATTTCTTTTTATTGCTGAATAATACTCCATTGAATGAATATACCACAATTTATTTATCAATTTACCTATTGATGGATATTTGGGTTGTCTGTAGTTTGGGACTATTACAAATAAAGCTGTTATGAATATTCATGTACAAGTATTTGTACATACCTATGTTTTTACTTTTCTAGAATAAATAGGAGTGGGTTATACGGTAAGTATTAAATATATACTTAATTTCTTAAGAAACTGCCAAACTCTGTGGCGGGACCATTTTATATTTCCACCAAGCATATATGAGAGTTCCAGCTCTTTTCCATCCTCACCAATAATTTGTATGGCTAGTCTTTTTAAATTGTAGACGTTCTAATAGGTATGCAGTGGTATCTCATTTAGATTTAATTTACATTTTTCCAATAACTAATGATGCTGAGCAGTTTTTCAAGTGCTCATTTGGCATACATATATCTTCTTTGGTAAACTATTTGATAAAATATTTTGTCCATTTTTAAAAAATGAATGTTTGTTTCGTTATTGAGTTTAAAGAATTCGTCATAGATTTTGGGCACAAGGCCTTTATCAGATATATGATATGTAAAGATTTGCTCTCAGTCTGTGGCTTGTCTTTCCATTCTGTTTAAAACTTCGATCCCTTATTTGTGTATTATAGCTTTGCTGATATAGATCATTTATTTATTGTTACTAATAGTATGCATAAACAAAGTTTATGCATATGGCAGCTCCTTGGAATTTCCCCTCCCCATAAAGGAGGGCACTCCTCCACCATTCTAAATAAAACTAAAGCAGCTGAGTGCAGTCTATTTCACTGTGATAATATGTAAAAGTACAAAAGTATAAATGGGAATAATACACATCAATTTCAGAATAGTGTCTACCTCTGAGGAGGAAGAGAAGAAAAAGGAAGGAGGAATGGCTCCTCAGATCTAGTGGTGGCAGGGCTTGATATATTATTACGCTGACTGCTTAAAACTGAGGCCTATAAATAGCTTTTTATAAACAGTTTATATTAGAACGCAGCCACACCCATTCATTTATGTATAATGTATGGCTGCTTTCACATTACCATGGCAGAATTAAATAGTTGCAATGGAGACCATCTGGCACACAAAATCTAGAATTCTCACTGTTTGGCTCTTTATAAAGTCTGTTGACCACTGGTGTAGACTTAGTCAAGTGTTGAAGAAAATGTTAATAATGCAGATTAAACTTAAAAGTGTATGGTGGGCCAGGTGTGGTGACTCATGCCTATAATCCCAGCACTTTGGGAAGCCAAGGTGGGCAGACTGCTTGAGTCCAGGAGTTTGAGACCAGCCTGGGCAACATGGCAAAACTCTGTCTCCACAAAATATAAAAAAATTAGCCAAGCATGGTGGCATGCACCTGTAGTCTTAGCTACTCAAGAGGCTGAAGTGGGAGGACTGCTTGAACCTGGGAGGGAGAGAGTGCTGTGAGCCAAGATTGTGCTATTGCACTCCAGCCTCGGTAACAGAGTGAGATCCTGTCTCAACAAAAAAACAAAAAACATGTATTGTGTGTAACTAAAAAATTGAGGACAAAGTCATGCAGTATTAAACTATTACCTATTCAGCAAAAAAGTTGTTCTAGTTGTTGACAGATGAGTTAAGTTTTAACTGCATTATTTCACACTTGCCTTCCTCATTAATGTAAATGAATATCAACCAATATTCATGTTAGAATACACTTGGAGACCTGGTAATGTTTATAAGCATACCACTGCCTCCAGGTGATTATTAACCATGCTAAAGTTTGAGAAACACTGGCATAAATCACTCTTCTCACACAAATCTAGTGATGAAAATATTCAGCTGAAGGCTAAAATTAAATGGACCTGGGCTTTAAAAACCTGTAACAAAAGAGTTTCTGAAAACTGACCAAGAGAAGTAAACTCTAGCTAGAAACCTAAGGGCAGCATGCTTTTTAATCACAACAAATTTTTCACGTTCTTTAAGAGATAAACTTCCATTTTAGAGCTCCATTAAAACATTTTTTTTTTTCTTTAGTAATAATAGGTTTTCCTAACTGGACAATACCAACACCCACAGTGGAATGAATTTGGTAGTATGCTTTGTAGAGCCATATTGATTTGCTTGATCTGAACTCACTGAACCTACTGGAATCAGAATGGATAGAAGAAATGAAGTCACAATGGTTCTGTTATTCAAAGTACAATAAAAAGGCTTCGGAGTACTAGACCTAGTATTGAAAGAAGGCTGGGGACAAAATGCCAGTGTTCACTTGAGCTTCAGATTCTGGTTAGACTTGAGCTAGTCATGTTCTATCTTTTCCTTCTCGGTTTGGGATCTAGGTCCACAGACCTGAGTGATTTGGAGTTTCAGGACAAGAGCTTAGAAGAATTTGAAAGAATGTCTTAGTAGGTATTAGGGAATATAGTAAGAGTTGTCATTCACTGACAGCTTATTATGTACCAGGCAGATACTACACTAGGTGACTCATTTACTGTATCTCCTTCAATTTTTACAACTCTGCAAAGTAGGTCTTATCATACCCATTTTACCAATTAACAGACTAAGTGAAATGAAGTTACTGCATGCCTCAGTTTCCTTACATAAAATGAAGAAAACAGTATCTATCTTAAAGGATCATTATTATAATTAAAATTAATTATTCACATAAACTACTCAGTACCTGGGACATCAAGATACATTGTCTATTATCACCACACAATTATAAGATGTAAGTGGGATTTAAAACAGGTATGTTTGGTATCAAAACATATATTCTTTTCACATAAAGTTGCCATTGCCTGCTTTGTTATTATCAAACAGGAGCTACAAACTTCTCAGAGTTCATCCATACCTTCTTTTCTCTTAAATTATCCTACCCATATTCAATTTATATTGTTGAAAAATCTGTGCTTTTACTTGATTTTTTTAATCCTTAAAACAATAGAGAATAATCAGAAGTAATCTGTGGTTACATTCAGCAGCTTAAAAAAAATTCTGATCATAAAGAACCGGAAATTAAAGTAAGTCGTAAACAAGTGAATTCATATACACACAAAGCAGTAGAACAGAATATCCCACACCCCCAGCTGATTTTTCTATGTGGTGTAACAGTTCTCTGAAAACTTGAAGGAAAAAAAGAAAGAATATAATTTCTCCGTGCCACAAGGACAGATTATTTCAGCAGAGATTGTTTTGAGATGGTCTATATGTTATCAATGTACTACCACAGGTCTTATAAAACTCTCTTCAAGCTTTTTATTAATGCAGGTACCTTTTGAGATGGACGGTAACTGGAATCAATGCCCCGAGCCAAAGATTCATCAAGCAGTGCTTTTAGCTTTTCAGCAGAATCTTTACTCTTTGAATGTAAGAAACCTAGTGCTTTCAAAAAAATGGGATCCAGTTCCAAGTTCACAGTAGCAGCCATTGCAAACACCTGAAGGAAAAAAAAGAGGACGTAATTTAGAAGACAATGCACAATGATCTATGTCAAAGTTTTACTTTTCTGTTTTTTAATTTATAATAGATAATACTGTGCACATGATATAAAATGTAAAATTACCAAAAAGTTATTACAAATAAAAGTAAATTTCCTTCTTATTCCTGACAGGCATTATCTAGTTCCTGCCCCCTGAAACAACTAGCAGTATCAGTTTTCTGTGTATCCATATTGATGGTAACGTTTTAAATCCAGGTAGGCTTCTCCCTGCCACAGAACTCCTTCCTAGCTGTGTTTTAAAAGATACACTTTGCAGTTTCAGTACATAGAAGTTGATGGGTTTAGGTCAAGTTTACTCTGCATCAAAATTTCTTCTCTCAAACTTTATTTCCATAACACAAAGGAAGACTTAGTGTGCATGTGCTTGTGTGTGTAAGGGGTATCACAAGAGGGCAGCGGTGAAAGGCTGCGTTAAGTGATTAGCTGTCATGGTCACTGCTGCCGCTTTTACTTCAACTCTTTTTTTTTTTTTTTTTAAACTCACCTCTTTAGTTCTCTGCCCCAACCATGAATGTCTCAGAAAACATATTAATGATAACCTTATTTGATCACATTTAGATTGTGGTATCTCATGCATTAACCTATTTTTAAAAGTAAGGTTTCTGAGGGATAATATCATAACTACTTAAAACACACACACACACACACACACACACACACACACACACAGAGTCTATGATGCTTTGTGTCCTAAAGAGCTTAAAAAATAGCCAAGATGGATAAAGATATACATCAAAGGCTTATGAAATTCCACAATACTAAAAAGTTTTGTTTTTAGTTAATATCAATGCTATCATGTGGTTCTGCTTCTGGTTGTCACTTTTTCAAAAACCTCTCCAGGCAAGAAATTATCAAAATAAAAATGTATTCTTTGTGTTCAATCCTTTGATCAATATACTATGGCTTGAAATCTTCTATCCTCGAGATTAATATTATATTAATGCAACACACTTGCACTGCCATAGTTAGAGAACTGTCAGCAATTCCAGTTATCTCCCATTTTCAGGGGTTTATAACACCATTAAAACTTGCTGTAGGTTGAATCCTAGCATATGAAAGCACATCTGAAAATGGATTTTGTTGTTCCCTCCCCTCCAACTTCACTCTTCAACCTTCTCCACATCTGACAAGAAACACACATACACATCACTAGGCTTTTTTTTTTTTTTTTAAGTTCCCAGGAGGGTTTTAGTTATGTACCTGATAACCACAAAATTACTGTCGAATTCTGTACTGTACTAAAATATCATCTGAATCACACATGGAAAGGAATCCAAAAGTCAGTACTACAATGAAAAAGTCACCTTATCTCAAACTGTTGTATTTGTAAGAATTTAACAAAATTGAAAAGCAGCCTCTGTCACTTCTTAAAATTATATTATTACATACATCACCTCTACATAATGATAGGTATAGGAAAGTTATTTTAAAATTTACTCAAGGGGCTGGTCACCATATACGTTCTGAGGAAAAAATAGCTCCTTAATAAAATATCCATGACTGAAAGGGTAAACATGCCATTCCTCCAGTTTATACAAGGGTAACAGCCACCTAATCTCTTTTTTCTTTAAATTCCACTCCTATGACAGTTTACTAATCTTTCTACTGATCTAATTTCATATAGGTAAAGGGAATAGCAGTTTACTTGTCCGATTGTTATGAAACAGTTTAGTTTATTGGGTACTGACCAAAGGGTTGACACCTAAAATAACCCTCATAATATATTAGAAAAAACATTTCTTGAAATTTCTATGCTGAAAAATGAAAGCCAAGTATTTATGGCTATGTATTTCTACAATCACAGGTAAGAGGTTTACATTACAGATTAGGTGACAAGAGTCAGCACCTAGATTACAAGACTACAGAAGTCATCAACACCAACATTTCAGTTGGAACCTTGGAGTCAGTTCTTTTTATGCAATCTTACCATTATAAAACTTAACAGGCTTTGTACCCCTCCCCTAAATTACTAACATGGCCCTCTGGCCCAGTGGTCCCCATGGTGAAATACAGAGAAAAAAATATTAATTTTAAAATTTATTTCTATTTCTATTTTTTAAAAATCTATTCACATACAGAGTTATAATAGTGTATTATATAATTGATCTTTTAACCTCAAGGAGCTTTATCTTCAGCCAGTGAAATCTGAAACTTGCCACAAAAAAAACTACACACCTCTTTTATTACAATCAATTCTCCTTTCTGACTACAATCTTCCATTACTTTATCTCTTCCACTGCCTTAACCCAGGGACCTCTTCAAAGTGCCAAGTCAATCTTTCTTCTGTATTTATTTATTCATTTCTCTGTTCCCATTCCACTTGTTCTTTGTTACAGAAGCCTCCAATTTCTTGTCCCTTCTGCTTTCTCCTTGTTGGCACCCTCTTGCCCTGACTTTTGTTTCCTCACCAAACAGAAAACAGTAGTTGAGCCTAAAATAAAACACTCATGGTTATGTGGTTTATATTTTATATTTTAGTTTTCTATCTTTTACTCCCACTTTTCTGTTGTCTTCTCTAATTTCTGTTACTTTTCCTTCCTTACTGGCAAATATCCACATAGTGAAAGAACTTTACTTTCTACAGCAGTCATAAAGAGGTCAGCAACTTGGTGTAACTGTGTTGATCTATATATACAAAAATATTTTCCTGGAGTTACACCAAATCATGTTACTTCCATACAGTTCCTTTCCTGTATATTCATTCCTAAACCCGTGGCCAAAACAGACTGTAAAAGAGCTATATCATTCTTACTATGGATTAGAGTTCTAGAAAACAAAGTCCTGTGTGTGTGTATAAAAGAAAAATGTATATATGAAAGAAATTTAGTATATGAAATGTAGCTTTCATTTAAAAAATAGATGTTGCTTTAAAAAAGGAATGTGAGAAAATTAATATTTATCACTTTAAAGCTTTCACTGACCTAGGGAAGTGGTAGTAGTAGTATTGATAAGAGTGAATTCTTAGGTGATGCTGGGAATTAACTGTGTCAAATGCATACAGCACAAGAATCCCCACTACTAAACAATGACCTTTTTTCTCTTTCTCTTATTATCCTGGATTTATTGCAGTAAGCCGTTTACTTCCTATCCAGCTCACATTCTGTGGTCCAACCTTTCAATAACTCTTTCAGTACTCTAGGCACCCGAAAGCCCTGTAGTTTCCCTACTTTATAGACATCCACCCTGCTAGTCATTCTCTCTCTGCCTGCACCCAAACTCTAGGGGAAACTGGGAATACATATACACCCTATCTTCAGAATCACCATTCTCAGGTTGGCATTCAGTACAACTTGGCAATTCTCTCATCTTTCTCTGGTCAACTCACTTCCCCACTTTCTGCAAAGACCAGTTATGCTTTCTCCATTTTCTTTTAAAATTGCTTCTGCGTTTCAGTAGATGGCCTCACCTACTTCACAAAGAAGAGAGGCTGTCAGAGAGGAATTAAGTCAACTTCCTTCCAGCACATCTACAACCTTACCTGCACTCATCCTTTCAAACTCTTTCACATCTGATAAAAAAGGAGAAGGTCGCTCTCCATGCAATGTCACCTGGATCTGGATCCTATCTCTTCTTGTCCCCTCTTGAAACTTGGCCTATGGATTATTGCCCATATCTTTTTTTTTTTTTTCCCAGCCTTTTCTTTCTACTGGCATCTTCTCATTGACATTTAAATATATTCAAACATCTTCTATCTTTTCTCTTTTACAGGAAAACTTTCTCAGAAATCATCTACTTTTGTACTCTTTTTCTTCATTCCTTCTACTTACACAGCAATTCTTGCAATTTGGCCTTTGTCCCACTATTTCATGAAAATGCTCTCATGAGTCATTCCTGGCCTCAATCAGTAAACCTAATACATACGATTTTCCCTCCTACTTCTTTGTCAGTCATCTTTGTAGGTTCCTCCTATTCCAATTAAAAATGAGATCCTCAATGCTAGGTTATGGGTCTCTCCTTGTTCTACATCTTCTTCCAAAAATGTGTCTCTGAGTCAGCAGCATAGGCATCACGTCAGAACTTAGAAATGCAAACTCTTGATCTCCATTCCTAGGCCTACTGAAGAAAAAACTCTGGGAGTAGGGTCTAGAAATCTGTATTAAGCCTTCCAGGCAATTCCATCTACTCTAAATTTTGGGAATTATTGCTCTAGACAATTTGATCTATACAGTCCTTTGCCAGTGATTACTAATACATCTCTGCAGTCCATGTGTCTCTCCCAAGATCCAACTGCCAGCTTGACATGGATATCTCATTGGTGCCTCCTATTGAACGTGTCTCCAACAGAGCCACTCATACACTCTTCCCTTTTCTCCTAACCAGTTCTTCCTCTAGTAATCCCTTTTTCAAATGATGTTTACCCTATTGCCCAAGCCAGTAACCCAGAAGCAGCTTTACCTCTTCCCACTTCCTTAATTCCCACCCCCAATTCAATAACCAAACCTCTTAAACATATCTCAAATCTATCCACCCTTTTCAATTCTTACTACTACCACTCTAGACCAACCTATCATCATCTATTATTTGGCCCACTGCAATAGCTTAATCAGTCTCCCACAACCACTCTTGTCATCCTCTAAACCTTTTCACATCACTTACTTGCTTAAAATCCTTTTATTCACTTCTCACAATCCAAAGGTTCAAGAATAAGATTCTTAACAAGGTCTCTAATTCTCTACATCAGGGGTCCCTAACCTTCAGGCCATGCAGCAGGAGGTGAGCAGTAGGCAAGCAAGTGAAGCTTCATTTGTATTTACAGCCGCTCCCATCACTTGCATTTCTACCTGAGCTCTGCCTCCTGTCAGATCAGTGGTGGAATTAGATTCTCACAGGAGTGTGAATGCTATGTGAACTGTGCATGTGAGTGCTCTAGGTTGTGTGCTCCTTATGATAATCTAATGCCTGATGATCTGTCACTGTATCCCCCATCATTCCCAGATGAAACCGTCTAGCTGCAGCAAAGCAAGCTCAAGGTTCCCACTGATTCTACATTATGGTGAGTTGTCTAATTATTTTATTATATCTTACAATGTACTAATAAGAGAAATAAAGTGCAGAGTAAATGTAATACACTTGAATCATCCTGAAACCATGTCTTCAATGAAACTGGTCCCTGGTGCCAAAAAGGTTGGGGACCATTGCTCTACATGATCTGATAATACATATAAAGCCGTTACAACAGTACCTGGCACATAGTTCACACTCATTAAATGTTACCTAGTATCTCAGGCCATTCTCACTCTCTGTTATAGCTATATGACTTATTTCAAGCCCTCCAATATACTCTTTCTTACCTTAGTACTTCAGTAGAAAGTGTGCCACCCCCACCTCCATCTTAAGTCACCTCTCAAGTTTGTTTTTCCTGCACATTCCTTCAACAAAACTAGAAGTTTTACTGTTACATAGTCCAAAAACATTCTGTACTTATTTATAATATTAATCACACTGTTAATTATGTAAATGATCTTTCTATCTCATCAGCATGTAAGTTCCATGAAGGCAGGCAGTGGATTGGTCTTGCCTACTGCTGTAACCCCTGTCTGGCAGAGTTCCTGGAAAACAGCAAATAATAGTAAATGTTGGCCAAGTAAATACTTGTTATGTACTTCCAATTTCATAAAACTTTCTCCTCCCTTGAGTTCTGTTATACTCAACTTTTCTGTTTTTCCTCTTCTATCTCTGACTACTCTTTCTCTGGTTTGTCTTCTGATGCTTGTTGCTTTTGGTATTGTCCAAGTGTTTGTCCTTGGCTATCTTCTTAGTTCTGCTAGCAGTTTCTTCTTGGTAATCTTATACACATCAGGTTTTCAACTATCATCTCTTGGTAGATGATTTAATATGTTTTACCCCAACTCCAATCTCTCTCTCGCTTTTTTTTTTTTTTTTTGAGACATGGTCTTGCCCAGGTTGGAGTGCACTGAGATCATGGCTCACTGCAGCCTCGAACTCCGGGGCTCAAGCGATCCTTCTGCCTCAGCCTATCAAGCAGCTAGGACTACAGGCATGTACCATCATACCCATGCCCAGTTAATTTTGTTGTTTTTTAAGTAGAGACAGGGTTGTGCTATGTTGTTCTCATCTGGTCTCAAACTCCTGGGCTAAAACAATCCTCCTGTTGTGGCTTCCCAAATTGCTAGGATTACAAGTATGAGCCAAATCTCTTAAATTTGAATCTCGTGTTTCCAAATGCTTAGTGTATGTGCCTATCTGGTTCCTTAAAGGCATCTCCAATTCAGTTACAACTACAATTGAGATTCTGATTATCCTCCTGAAAAGTTCCTTGTCCTGCTCTTTCAATAAATGACATAACTTACTTTTAGTCAGGTTTGAGACCAAAGTCTTTCCTTCACTGAGTCTTTCCCTGCTCCTTATATTCAAATAATCAGCAGTCCTTTGCTGTGGATTCTGCAATATTTTTCACACTTGTCCTACTTTTCACTTCCACTGCTACTAATGAAATTCAGGTTTTATTAGCTTACTTGAACTATGGCAATAACCTCGTTATTTTCCTTGACTTCAACTTTGTTGCCATACGAATTTTCCTGAAACCCAGTTTTCTTCCTTTTCATTAAAATAAAAAAAAAATTCTTGCTGAGAAGTTAGGGCTTTCCACCACCTTCAAAATAAAGTCCACATTTCTTGGCCTAACATTTAAGAAGATTCAGGAACTGGCACAAATATTATCATTCATCAGCCCCAGATCTGCCTTATAGCTAGCTGGCCCTACCTCTCTTTTTTTTTTTTTTTTAAATTTTTTGTCTGGGAAGCTCTTTACCTATTTTTATATTTCTACATCCTATCAAGACCCTGTTCAAATACTTCTCCTGAAGACTTGACTGACAGCTGCTGTGCCCCTCTCCATTCCAAACCCTATTAATAATTGTCTCTCCCTTCAAGGATATCTCATAGTGCTTTTTCATGGTAGTGCAACTTTCTCCCTTGAAGTTTTTTTTTTTTTTAAACAAGTGTTATGTGCCCTACAAAACTCTGAGTACTTTAAGGGCAGAGTCTATATTTATCTTTTTGCCTATCCCTTTGCCACTTTGCAAAGTACCACAAAATAATGGCTATAGAATTACTGGAATTAAGTGATCAAAGTATAGTGGTCTTATCTCTCCTTCTATACAACTGTAGCCATTTCCAAGGTCCCTTCAGCAAAAATCACAAAAGTAACTCACCCCTGCCCGCACAAAAAACCTCCAAACATCAAAAAAGCAAAAGCAAAGCAATCACCTCCTTCATGACTGGAGACTTGTAGTACAATGTTCCTATTTGTAAAACTCTCATAATCTTTCACCTAGCTTGCTTAAATTCATTAATCCCACTGGCCTGTAAACTTGATGAGAGCAGGAACTTTTTTTGTTCACTGTATTTCCCTAGTGCTTGAAACTTAATAAGGGCTCAAAAATATTTACCCAATGAATGAACTAGGTTTTTTGGGTAAATGTCACCTTATAAGGCTTCTGTGATTTCTCCAACCTGAATTGGACATTCATATATAAATGTAAGTATGTGCTTTCTCCCAGATCCATTTTTCACCCTACCTGGCAATCTCAAAAGAAGTCCAAAGTTGATCATATATGCATGTGCCCCAGATGAAGGAAACCGAATCTATACACACAGAGTGCAGTATTACCGTTGCCATTTCATAATGGCTCTAAAAAACTTTGTTCTTCATGACTTCGCAAACTCTTGCAACCCCTTCCAATAAACATTCTTTTAAAGATGCTGTCTTTTTCATTCCTCCAGAGTTCTTGGTTCTGGGTAACAATGATATCTTAGGGACACCTGGAATCGCAGGAGAAAAGGCTCCGATTCCAAACCAATCAAGTGACTGAAAGCTGACAGCAAATACTTAGAAAAAGAATGTCAATCCTTTGATCAAAGCATCACATATCGAAGGCCTAGAATGGGGGATGGTCCTTGACAGGGGAGCCAAAAGATGAGAGACAATGAGGGAGCTACGTAGAGAAGTGACTAAAACCCTCCGACAAAGTCCGAGGCAGGATTCCAAGTCCCTCGTCACTAGACCTAGAAACATCCTCGGTCCGCATGCCCCGGCCCGCAACTCCCTCGGAGGAAGCACAGTCCTCACTGAAAGGGGAGAGCAGTCAGTCTAGAGAACGCAACCGCCAGAAGGTTATGATGATTCCGCTTGAGGAGCGAGGAAACTAAAACCCCACGTAGCTACTCTCCCACCTCGCTCCTAGCCGGGGGTCTCGAGCCTCCAGGAGGCGGCCAGGAGCAGAGTCGCTCAGCACAACTCACCGTTCCGCCCCGCCCTGCCGATCCGTCTGTTCCCGGTGGTCCTTCGGAAATGGTCCCGGCACTGGCCGGCTCCGAAAGCAGAAAAACAAAGGTTCCCACAGTAGGGGCGGGGGAAACGTTTGGCAGTGCGACAGTAGGAAGTGACGTTACTTCCCTTTTTCCGGTCCGCCGGATTATGAATGACGGCAGGCGGGAGTATTTTCCAGATAAACTGGCTGTCGTTTTTCTCCTGGCCTCTGTGGAAGCGAGTGGTCTGCGGGCAGCAGCTCCCAGAGGCAGCCTTGGAATTCCAGCTCGGGCTGGGCGGGAAGGCGCAGGCGGCCCAGGTCGCCGACACGCTCACGCACCCTACCTGCCTTGGCCGCGCCTCTGCGACCAGGTAAAGAGGGCGCTCGGGCCGCCGGCTTCTCAGCCTCCGCGACCCCCTAAGGACTGCTGTTTTCTTCGGAGGTCTATAGGGCTGAGGATGCGGGGAAAGGGTGGGAAGGATAAGGGCGTGGTATCATCGTCCTGATTTTTCTCCAGCCCTGGGGCCGCCTCAAACTCCTTTTTGGCCACTCCTGCTGAAGGTGCGGGTTGGGGGCTCTGGACTCCTCAGTAGTACGCGTTTCCCAGTTTCCCCCTAGCTAATCCCTCGTGTCTTCCTCTGCTGATGGAGAAATGGGACAGCTTCCAGTTGGAGGCGTTGGTGGGGGTGGTTTGATGTTTGCTGTTAAGTGTAATTTCAGACCTCTTGGGTCATACTTTTAAGTTCTCTTGTCTCTTTGGCATTGAGTTTTCCATTCCAGCCCTTCCTAATTGCAGAAAGCAGTTCTATGTGAATACTACCTAACATTTACTCCAAAGGACTTGCCTCATTTTGGGCCATTTGCTTATGTTTTGTCATCACAGCAGTATCTCTTCGGTTTTTAACTTATGTAGAAAGTTTAACTTGCATGAAAATTGCTTTGGCTTCAAAAACGTTTGCTAATACACGTACTTCCATCCCAACTTTCCCCCTGGTTTTGGGATTAGATGACTTGTTTTTTTCCTCGTTATTCTTAATGCCAGGATCCCATTCCTTGTCATAAATTCTTGAGTATCAAGAAAATGCCTGCTTTAGTAATATATCGTGTGCTACATTATTGATAAAGAAGGTGGTATATTTCTATTTTATCTAAGCTTATCGGTAAAAGCAGTGTTTACAGGAGAAAATGCAAAAGCTAGCAAGAACTAGTGATAATTTTAAACATGTAAACATGGTCATTTAAATCCATGATAATAAACTGTTATAACACAACTAAATGATTCGCTGTCATATTTAATAAATCAAACATTAAGCTATGTGGGGTTTTTTTTTTTTTTAAACTGCCTGATTGGGGGCACACACCACTGAGAGGATTGCTTTAAGCATACTCATTACTAAAAATCGTGTATTACACCTGTAGGTATCGTTTTGTGAGGTCTCACTTCAAAAATAAGACTGAAAAGGTCAGTGAGATTTGAGAATCATCAATTCTTTTTATTTTATATATTTTGCACTTTTTTTTTTTTTTTTGCTTTAAACAGGGCTCCGGGGGAGGGGGGAGGGATTGCATTGGGAGTTATACCTGATATAAATGACGAATTGATGGATGCTGACGAGTTGATGGGTGCAGCACACCAACATGGCACAAGTATACATATGTAACAAACCTGCACGTTGTGCACATGTACCCTAGAACTTAAAGTATAATAAAAACAAACAAAAAAAAAACCCAGGGCTCAAACTTGAGCATCTCTAGTAGTAGGCCCATCAAGTTTTTGTTTGTTTTGTTTTGTTTTTTTGTTTTTTTTTTTTTTGAGACGGAGTCTCGCTCAGTCGCCTGGAGATGGAGTGCAATGGCGTGATCTCTCCTCACTGCAACATCCGCCTCCCGGGCTCAAGCAGTTCTTCTGCCTCAGCTTCCCGAGTAGCTGGGATTACAGGCGCCCACCATCACACCCGGCTCATTTTTGTATTTTTAGTAGAGGCGGAGTTTCACCATGTTGGCCAGGCTGGTCTCAAACTCCTGACCTCAAATGATCCGCCCGCCTCGGCCCCCCAAAGTGCTGGGATTACAGGCGTGGGCCACCGCGCCGGGCCTGTTTTTTCTTTTTTAAACTTGTTTTACTTGTAGCTTTTATGTCATCTGTGATTTTTAAATAAAAATAAATACTGAGTATCCAGTTAGCTTTTCTAACAAAGAATAAATACTGAGTATCCAATTAACCTTTCTAATGGCAACAATTTAGCAGCCCTCAAAATTAAGAAATTCTGGAGCCAGCTAACTAATACATCTGTAGTATACACGGTTCCCTAGTGTGTGTGTGTGTGGTGTGTGTGTGTGTTTATTCTAAGGTATTTAATGTAGTTTATGGAATTCTGTTATGCAGAATATTGGAATACTTGGAATGCAGATATTTAAACCATGTATATTAAAACAAGCACAGGTATTGTTTGCTGTGAAAATTAAGTAATTTTATTTTGTACTTGATGTTAGCCATTTGCACTGTGGATCACTGTTAATTATGAGGTCTGGTTTAGCTGCAGGCATTATGACTCCATGGCAACAGATGATTTCCTGATTCTCCAGAGAGAAGATTACACCCTTTGTTTATGGCTAAGGTTACAGTAAGCTTTTCACTTAAAAACTTTTTTCCTACTTCTTTACCAGATAAGAAAACAGCTAATTTTAATCATTGGCTTTTCTCTAGGACTTAACTGCATCCCATATTACATATTTAATGAGCTTGAAAAAAATCTCAGTTTTTTTTTATCTTTTTTGACTTTAAATATTTAAGGTAATTGGCTGCTATCTGTTGAGCAGCAAGGTTTCTTTTGTTGTTGTTATTGGTTTTTTTTGGTTAAATCTATGTTATTGTAATAAAATAGGGTGCAATATTCAACCAAATAGTGTTGTTTTATGAAAAACATAAAACCCAAGCTAAGTTATAAAATTCAAAATATTGAACATATGATGTAGGAGAGAATTTAAGCAGGTTTAAGTTTTAATCTTTAAGAAAACAGTTTGTGATTTTTCATACTTATAAACTGTGTTGAACTTCTTATTTTGTACAATGGGTTAATATGCACATAGATTACAGGTTTCACATTTATATTTTACCTTTCATGATTTCCTGGCTTTCAGTCTCAGTAACAAATATGTTTTTTCAGTGTTTGGGTGGGAAAAACTTTTCAATCAATATAAATCCCTTACCTTTCACAAAAAGATGCTTGAAAATATAAAGCATAATTTGGATTTTGCCCATCAAAGTTTGCATTTTGTTTTTGTTTTTTTTTTTGTTTTTTTTTTTGAGATGGAGTTTTCCCCTTGTTGCCCAGGTTGGAGTGCAATGGCACCATCTCGGCTCACTGCAACCTCCGCCTCCCAGGTTCAAGCAATTCTCCTGCCTCAGCCTCCCGAGTAGCTGGGAATACAGGCATGCACCACCACGCCTGGCTAATTTTTTTTTTGTATTTTTAGTAGAGACGGGGTTTCTCCATGTTGGTCAGGCCGGTCTTGAACTCCTGACCTCAGGTGATCCGCCCCGGCCTCCTATGCTGAGATTATAGGCGTGAGCGACCGAACCCGGCCCAAAGTTTGCATATTTTAATAGTGCCAGTTGGTAAGGAATTTGCTTATAAATTATAAAGAAATAATAATAGCTAGTATTTATTTAAGGACTTAATATGTGACAAGCTTTGTTCTGTACAGCACACTACATGGTAGGTACAGTTATTGTCTCCATTTTATAAGTGAGGAAACAGATATGCAGAAATTTTTTTATAGCTACTAAGAATCAGAACCAGGATATTTGCACCCAGGTAGTCTGGCTCAACAGTCTCGGCTCTAATCTTTTACTTTCTAATTCTTGTTTTATAAATATTTTTGCTAGACAAATGTATGAAATCTAGTGAAGATTCTTAGTTCCTTTGCCCTGGATATAAGTATACATAAAAACTTCTGTGCTTGCTTTATTTATGAGTTTGGTTAGATTCCATTTATATTTTTCCCAATTCACCTCACAAAGGTGATCTTATTTCTTCATTTTAATTTATACTTAGTTGATCCTTAAAATAGATTTATTAATTTGGAAAAGAAAGAATGGTGTCATGAAGCATGAAATTCATATTGTACCAAAAATAAAGTTATTAATAATACTCTCAGACAGTGATTTCTAACATTCATGTATGCACATGCATTCCTTGAACTAAAGTTTGAGTTCATTAAACACTGGAGATATTATAGTGTTAGGTGATAAGAGCTATGAAGAAAAAGGGAAGCTAGGTAAGAGGCTAGGGAGTGCTTTTTCAATTTGGGCAGTCAGGAGAGGCTGTTCTGAGTTAATATTTATGCAGATAAATCAATGAAATGAGGGAGCAAGCCATGTGAATCTCCTGGAGAAAAGCATTCTAGGCAAAGAAATAGCAAGTACAAAAATTCTCCAGTGGGAGCATTTCTGGCACCTTCCAAAAACAGCAAGGACAGCTATGGCTGGAAGGGAGTGAAGAAGGATAAGAAATGAGGTCAGAAAGGGATAGCTAGGGTCACAGTAGGCCTATAGGCCATAATAGGAAATTTGGATTTTATTCTGAGTGTGCTGAAGAGCCACTGGATGGTTTTGAGCAGGAGACATCTAATTTATGTTTTTAAGGATCATCCTGTTGTTGGAGAAGGGACTGTTTTATGGCAAGTGGAGGAAAACAGTTAATAGGCTTTTGCAGTAGTCCTTGTAAGCACTGGTGATGACTTAGATTAAGGCGGTAGTGGTAGAGGTGCTAAGGAGTTGGATTTGGCGTATACTTCAAAGGTAGAGATGACAGGGTCTGAGAGAGAGAAGAAAAGAAGTTGAGTGGGACTTTTGAGTTTTTGGCCTGAGCATCTGGTTGATTGGTATTCCTATTTTACCAGGAAGTAGAACACTAAGGGAAGAGGAGCAGATTTAGAAAAACATCCACATGGAGCTGTCAAGTAGAATACAGGAGTCTGAAGTTAGGGGAGAAGATAAGATACATATAAGAGTCAGATAATATTTAAAGCTATGGCACTGGAGATCACCCATAACAATGCTGTCATATTGTGAGCTGTGCCCCCATTAATGAGTCAGGAAATCAATGTAATGAGTAACAACCAGCATTTAAAAAAAAACAAGCACAGAGTAAAAAATATCAGATTTATCCCATATAGTAGGATAAGTATTGCTTCATGACATTTTTGTTTCCATTTTATTCAGTGTATTGTGTGTTACATTATAAAATGTGTAACTAATTGTGTGGCATGATCACAAGTGTGAAAGCCAGTATTCAAAGGATGGAGTGTGGATTGAGAAGAGGGCAAAACACTGAGCTGTGGGTCACTGAGCCATCTGCAGAGTAGCCAATAAAAGGAATCAGGAAAGAATTGCCAAAGAATTTAATCCAGTGCAGAAACTTGTCAAATAACCCAGGGATGGAAGTTTATATCAAGGATTACTGAGACCAGCATACTTGCTTAGAATAACATAATATCTGATGATTTTCACTTTGGTAAAATTGCTTCAGTTTATGAAATTTTATTTATAAACAGTACTATTATATTAGAACAATACCTATTAAATGTCTCTAAGATCTTTTATAAATTTAATACTTTTGGACTGATGTACAATTTTCATCTCTCTAATGGAAATAAAATACTTTTAAGGATTATGAGCATTAGAAGTAATGCACATGTTCTGTGTGCTCGGCACATAGTAGGTAGATGATAAAATGTATGTACTATTTAAAACTTTATTTACCTAACATTTATTGAGCGCCTATCAAATTGTCACAAAGATAACTTATTTGAAAAAACAAAAAACAAAACACAGGTTGATAATTTGCAGTGGTTTTGCACTTTTTGGTCTTCAATATATAATATATAATTTATCTAATATATAGTGTTGTACATAATGCCATAGATCTTGAATTTTGATCACAAAATTTTCAAGCTTTGTTTTTTCTGGACTGTGGAGAAGTATGCTTATTTTTAATATGTTTACTGTTTATCTCTCTCATTCTCTGTGTTTTATCAAGGCTAAGATATATTCATTAGAATGAAAGTGCAAAAAAAAAATTCTGAAGGCCTAAATATTAAACCTATGACTAATTCCACCATTTAAAAATGTATTAGAACTTTCCTGAGTAATGAAATCAAAGCCATAATCTTTTCTTTATACCTATTAATTCGGCAAGATTCCCAAGCAAATTGGCATGTTTGGGAAAGAGATGCACACTCTATTTAATATCTTGAAGTTTGTGGTTTTGTCTGCTACTTTCTACCTCTCTGGAGAGTGGCACCTGTCAAAGCTGAGAAAGAGCAAATTACTCTATTTCTGTGCTTGGCAGGAATGTAATATGGAATAACAAGAGCTGTGCCCCAGAAGCCCTAGAGACAGAAGTTGATTCTATAGTACCTACCTTCTTAAAGCTCATGACATAAAATTAATGAACTAAGGCATTCTCAAGCTAGAAAAGAAAAAAGAGGAGGGATTTCTTTTTTTTGTCTGTGATATTTGCATACTTGGAGCAAATACTGGTTTTCTCTCTAAAGAGGCACAGTGCAAGCCAAAAACATCACATTTGTACAGGTTTACTAAATAATATTTATTTTAAAAATTATATTAGTACATAATAGGGAAACATTATTCAAGAAGAGTAATTTTTTATTTTTTTACTCTAAGATCATTAAGTAACATTTTTAATCTCCCAGGGGAAAAACCAACATCTATATTTTTAAGAAAATACGTTAAGAATCAACAGTACTTTGTTGCATTTTCTCTCAGGCATCTCATTAAATTTTTAGATATCACCATGGGCAGGTTATTGCTATTCTGTTTTGCTGACATTTAGCATTTTATTAAGTGCTAACAATGAGAAGAGTTTATAGAATATGTCTAAAACCCTATTTTCATATTCTAATGTGCCTTGCAACGTGGCAAATATAGACGTACTTTTTTTTTTTTTTTTTTTTTGAGGCGGAGTCTCACTCTGTCGCCCGGACTGGAGTGCAGTGGCCGGATCTCAGCTCACTGCAAGCTCCGCCTCCCGGGTTTATGCCATTCTCCTGCCTCAGCCTCCCGAGTAGCTGGGACTACAGGCGCCCGCCACCTCGCCCGGCTAGTTTTTTTTGTATTTTTAGTAGAGACGGGGTTTCACCGTGTTCGCCAGGATGGTCTCGATCTCCTGACCTCGTGATCCGCCCGTCTCGGCCTCCCAAAGTGCTGGGATTACAGGCTTGAGCCACCGCGCCCGGCCTAGACGTACTTTTAAAAAAACATATTTCTACGTATCTTAAAAGCTATTAAATAGCATGGCTTTGTTTCCAGTTTTTAAAAAGTGTTAGGATGAGGCTCATCATTACTGTTTTTTAAACTGCTGGGCAAATGATGAAATCAGTCATGTTTTCTTTCAAATCTGCTTTCTTGAAACACTTAGGGATCAGTCTTCTTTTTATTATCCTACTGTCAGGAGAGTGAGTCCAGAGCAAATTCCTCAAAAAGACTGTTAATTCCTGGCAAGTAAATTTTTGCCCTAGTGTTGTTACAGATCTCACTTTGTTTGACTGTTTTTAAGGACTCATAGCATAAAGGTGTTATATTAATAATGAAAATGTTTCCAGAGCTCTATTCAGCTTTATAAAAAAAAAACAAAAAACAAAAAAAACACACACAAAAAGCTGTGACCTTTGATCTTTAATAAATACCTTTTTGTTTAAAAACTCTCTCTCAGTGACAAAAATTTTAAAAAATAAGCTCAGGGAGAAAATGGGATCTGTAAGTTAAAAAGTTGTTGCTTTTACAGTACATAAAATAATTTTCCCCCAGATAATCTTTTAAGAAGTAACAAATCATGGTATGTATCTGTTATATTTTAATAGAATAAATATAAAATAAAGCAGTAGTGATTATTTGTATTATTAAGAAACTTTATCAGATAATACTTTACTAACTATATTTCTATTTTATAATGGATTATAAGTTATTTACTTTTAAAGAATTAAGAACTAAGAAGCTTCAAGTGTTCAGGTTTTGTTTCAGATTTTCTTAAAAAAGGAATTTAAAATATTAAAGAAAATTTAGTATGATGAAGGTTTTCTAAAATTAAATGTACACTAACATTTTGAATACACTTAAAAGACGAAAGGTGCATGTATACTTTTAAAAAGCTTTTAAAGTAATTTTCCTTCTAATATGTCATGTTTCTGGTACATATTTCCATGATGAATGCTTTTAAAGAGTGCCATCTAGTGTCAGTTTTGGAATAATTGTAATTTATGGCTTAGAACATTGGGAATTTTTGATCCAGGAAATGTATAAACATAAAAAGACAGGACAATTGATAAAAACCTTAAGGAATATGACTTCAAAATAGCCATGAAGAATGTGATCTCAAGACTGTGTGTGTTTGCACCTTTAACCAGTGTGTATATTTATCTCTGCTTTCATTTGTCAAATACTGCTTGCTTATATATATAATAAGCATATAAAGCAGTGAACAAAAAATTTTTACTCATGGAACATTCTAGTTGTGGGAGACAAATAATAAAATATGGTATATCACCATAGCAATAAGCGCTATGGAAAAAAAGCATAGATGGAAATAGAAAGGTTTTTTTCAGGGAGCGTGGGGACTGGGGTTTGTGATTTAAATTGAGTAGTTAGGGAGGATCTCAGTAAGAAGTTGCCATTGAATAAATAAATACCTGAAGGAAGTGAGGAATTGTTCTAGGTTCTGGAAACACCAAGTGCAAAGGCCCTGATGTGGGAATGTACCTAGTGTTTTAGCAGGGGTCCCCCAACCCAGGGCCCAGGACTAGTACCCGTCTGGGGCCTGTTAGGAACCCCACCTCAAAGTGGGAGGTGAGCGGTAGTGAGCCAGCATTACTGCCTGAATGTCGCCTCCTGTCAGATCAGCAATGACATTAGATTCTTATAGGTGCTCCAACCCTATTAACTGCATGCAGGAGGAATCTAGGTTGTACGTTCCTTATGAGAATCTAATGCCTGATGATCTGAGGTGAAACAGTTTCATCTGGAAACCATCCCCATCCCCCCACCAACCCCTCATGGAAAAATTGTCTTTCATGAAACTGGCCCGTGGTGCCAATAATGTTGGAGATGGCTGTTTTAGAGGAATAACAGTCTACCTTGGCTGGAACAGTGAGCAATGAAGAGAGTTAATGAGACAAACTCAGAGACATAAAAGAGGATTAGATCAAGGAGATTTTTGTAGGCTGTTGTAGAAACTTTGGCTTTTCTCTAAGGAGAATGGGAAGACCTTGGAGGGTTTGGTTATGGGGGTGTAAAGGAAAAGAATGGTATAAACTGAGATGGGGAAGACACATAAGGAGCAGGTTTGGAGGTGGGAGAGAATAAGGAACTAGATTTTGGACATGTTAACTTTAAGATATCTCAGCTCTCACTATCCATATTATGGGGAAATTTAAATATTTTTATATTATGATTTAGCACTCAGCAGCTATCACTTGAGTAGAATCCACTTCTCCTGAAAGAACAAATATCCCCTCCCTATTATTTTGTAGGGTCATAAAAAAGAAGCAGTATGGAAGGACCAGCACTAGCAAAACTTCTCAAGGATGTTATCCCCAGACAGCTCTCAGTATTCTCAGTATTCTTGGTTAATTTATTGTAAAATTTCCTCTAATGCTAGTCAATTGCACAGGGTGGAATTTTTTCTTTTGGAAGTCATTTAGTCAGTCTTCAGAAACAAACTTTATAGCATTATTATCTACTGCAAATTTTTACTGATTTCTAGAACAGGCTTTTGAAACATTCATCTTTTAGCTTCTAAATGATTATATTGTAAGACCATAATCATTACAATTTATACTTTAGGTGACCCAATGAAAGAAGAAAATGAAAGCCATAAAGAAAAGTCTTACAGAAGAAGAATACCTGTATTTGGACTTTTCTCACCAAACAGAAGGATGCATCTTTCCTCTTCATACATCTGTAACTTTATTTCTGTTATCTTACTGTGACTGTAAAATCTTTAAAATTTGCTTAGTTGTCACCAAAGACGTGAATACAGATAGTTCACTACTAAGAGATGATCTGATCCAGGATGTTGAAATACAGATTATTTCAAGGCAAGAGCTCCCACCAATAGTCCAGAATTGCTGTTTGCCTGCAGTAGTAGAACGATCAGACAATTTTTGTAGAGCAGGACTTGCCGTTGTATTGAGACACATAATCCAGAAATCCTATGAAGCAGACCCCTTAAAGAAGGAACTTTTGGAACTTCTGGGCTTTAAAAAGACTTGCTTGAAAGCCTGTGCTGAAGTAAGTATAATGTCTCTTTTCTGTTATTTGAAGCTATAGAGTGATAACATAATTACTTGACCATTTAATATTTTAACTTCTTATTAGGAATAAAAGTTTATTTTAAAAAACCACAGTAACCAATGAAATAAGGTAGCCCTTTGATATAGTTTGAATATTCCCTACAAATTTCATGTTGAAATGTGATCCCCAATATTGTTGAGGGTGGGACCTGGTAGGAGGTGTTTGGGTCATGGGGGCAGATGCCTTATAAATGGCTTGGTGTTCTGTTAGTCCACTAGAGATCTAGCTGTTGAAAAGCATCTGGTACCTCCTCCTTGCACTCTCTTGCACCCTCTCTCCCCATGTGACATGCCTGCTCTCTCTTTGCCTTCTACCATGACTAAAAGCTTCTTGAGGTCCTGACCAGAAGCAGATGCTTCTTGTATAGTCTGCAGAACCATGAGCCAAATAAACCTCTTTATAAATTACTCAGCCTCACCTATTCCTTTACAGCAATGCAAAATGGGCTAATACACCCTTTATGTGTGCCAATATTTCAGTGCAGTATTGAAAAATAAGAATTTAAGACAATTTATAAAGTTTGGAGACATTTTTAGAAAATAACTTTTTTCTTTATTTTAGTTATGTTGATTTTTAAACGGAATGTTTACACATAATTAGGAACTCAAATAGCAATGCTTTGGAAGTTCTGTTTATTGTAGGATCTAGGAGAATGGCAGGACAGGGGAGGTATATTTTTAAGGCTTTGAGAAGTAATGATTTATTTAGTAAGGGGAATACAGGAATGCTACACCTCCTTTGCTTAATGTTTTTACTTCTAAAACACTGTGATGTGTCTCCTGATGTAACATAAAAACCTAACCCAGGGATGATTTAGCTCAAAACTTATTTCCCAATAAGACAGTTATTTTTTCTCAAGTTATGTTGAAATTAAAAAATCCTTTCATTTCTTGTTTTGTTTTTGTTTTGTAGGTTAGTCAGTGGACCAGGCTATGTGAACTCACCATCCCTTTGGCTATTGAGAATTTTCTCAGAGAGTCTTCTGACCAGCCCCCAACTATACCTGTAGAAATACTACAGCTAGAGAAAAAGCTTAGTGAGCCTGTTAGAGTGCATAATGATGACAAACTCCGCAGGCAGAAACTCAAGCAACAGAAGGCTGATGGAGTTGGGCCTCCCCTTACTAAGGGAAAGGCAAAGAGCAAGGTCCACACGCAGGAAACATCTGAAGAGTTGGACTCTTCATCTGAGAGTCTGGAACTGAAAGTGGCATTCTCAAAGCTCACAGTGCAGGAAGAACCAGCTACTACCAACAGAGAGCCTTCTCACATCAGAAAAGCAAAAGCCTCCGACCTTCCACCTCTGGAGCATGTGTTTGCAGAAGGGCTTTACTTCACTCTGGCAGATATCGTGCTCTTGCCCTGTATCCATCATTTCTTGGTAAGATTTCATCTGGACTGTACAGATTACTATGAGTTTCGGTCTATGAAATTGCCCAGGTTTGAATTTCTATTCTAATTCTTATTGCCAGTATGCTGCTGGGCAAGTTATTAATGTCTTTCTCCATTTTCTTATCTGTAAAATGGAGATAATAATAGTACCTATCTAAGAGGAAAAATGTAAGGAACAAATTAAAGTTTGTGTGAAGGATGGAGAACAGTGCTTGGCACATAGTAAACTGTCAATCAATGTTAGTAATTATTATGACTTTTAATGTGAAATTGCTAAAATGTTAACAGTTGTTATTATTAACTTCAAGTTTCTATTGTGATTACTTTCTAATATTAGAAGGTCCAAGTCAGCTCTGTGGTACAATGGATAGTGCATTGGACTTCTACTATTAGAGGATCCAGTTAAAAAAAAAAAAAAAAGAAAAAAACCAAAAATCTTGTCAGCTAAATTTTATAATTATTAGTCACTTAAATTAATCTTACGTTAAGTATTATCAAATTGAAAATATTTTATTCTGACCTGTATGCTTCTCTGTTCTCTCTGAGATTAAAGTAGCTGGCTCTGTTATTATGTGCTGGGGGAGAATAGATAGAAAGTTTTCTGAGTAGGAAGATCTCTCTCCCTCTCTGTCTTACACACACACACATGCGCGCGCGCTCATGCACATACACATTCCCTCTGTGGAGGAAAAAAGAACAAGGTGAAAATAATACCAGAGTGAACATAGGAAGCTTAGCTCTCTGCAGCCTTCCAATTGGTTTTCAAGAGCTGCATTGCTTTTTGCTTTTGTTTTTTTTTTCTTGGAAGCATTTCCCCCTTTTCCCTACTAAGGAATCAGATGTTAGATTTCATTCTCATTATATATCACCAACAATTCAGGTATCTCTATGGACAGAAGAGACTTCTATTGAAAATCTATGTATTTGAAGGCTTTGCTTCACAGGTAAATTAGGCAGTATTGATCAATTGTCATTTTCTTAAAGAACATTTTTCTTTTCCTCAAAATTGAACCAAACTTGGCAACCGAAACAATGTAAAAATAGGGAGAGCCAGGAATTGTTTAGATGTTGATTGGTATTTTAAATGCCAAATGTCATAATTTAATACAGTCCATAGAGTTGAGTGGGAAGAAGACATTGATTTTTAAATTTTTTCCTAGTCAAATGATTTCTAGATTCTCTTCTCAATGATCCCTCTCCTCTATTACCAAGTTCAGTCATTAGAGCAGTCATTTGATACATTATGAAATACTTGGTCTTCTGTCTTCTTGACTTCTTTGGATAACTGTGTTTCCAGTTTCATCAGAATTGAATGAAAGTGGCATATCCATTCCTTTATTGAAGAAATGTATTAAAATGATATGAATACGTAAACTAATTCTCAGAATATTTTCCTTCATTCCTTTGTATTTTTACTGGAATTTTTGTTTTGTTTTGTTTTGTTTTTTTGTGTGTGTTTTTTTTTTGAGATGGAGTCTTGCTCTGTCACCCAGGCTGGAGTGCAGTGGTATAATCTTGGCTCACTGCAACCTCTGCTTCCTGGGTTGAAGCAATTCTCCTGCCTCAGCCTCCCAAATAGCTGGGATTACAGGTGCATGCCACCATGCCCGGCTAATTTTTCTATTTTTAAAGTAGAGACAGGGTTTCAGAAACCTTTTGGCCAGGCTGGTCTCGAACTCCTGACCTTGTGATCCGCCTACCTCATATTTTCAGGAATTCATCTTTCTTTGATAAAGCCTTGATACTAGTTATATTTTTCTCCTTTAAATCATCTTGGGTAGTAAAGAAGTCATTTTAATTCATAGAGTGCTTATGTTGGCAAGCCTTTTTGCTTGAATTAACATACATCGATGTGAATGGAGTGACCATCCAAATGATCAGAATCAGGATCAAGTTCATTGTCAGTAATCAAGGTTAAGTTACCAGAAGCATAAAACTGAATCTAGGGACAGAATATTTAGCCACAGGAATAAAGTCAAGGACATAAAAGTAAGGAGTCAATTTTGCTAAGTCAAGGTTTGAATTCCTAAAGGTCAAAATGAGAACTAGGGAAAATACCCAGTTCTGGTAAACAGAATAAAACCAAAGATGGAAAACAATAACAAGTAGAATGGATGAGGTGTTTTTTTTTGTTTTGTTTTTTTTAATTAGAGACACACATGGAAGGGCTAAGGTATTATGTATAAACCTGCTGCAAGCTCTTTCTTTTCAGAAAATACTTTATTACTTTACAAAGTTAACTCCTGATGGCTCAGCACCTCTTAAGGAAAGGGGCCTGACAATACCCTCTCCTCTGAAAGTCTTAGGTTTAAAAGGAATAAATTAATATGTACACTCATGTTTCCCCCTCTTTAATTCATTTACTAGAATTTTCTGGTAGATAGTGTATCAAGCATATGGGAGAAGTAGCAATGAATAGCTATACTAGGGCAAAATCCTACTGTTCCAATACTAGAAGATCGTATGTTATTTTTCAAGTGGTACTAGTAAGCAAGTACACTTTGACAGAAGTATTTAAAACATTATTGTACTCCTATAAGACAGAAAGGTTGCATTTTATAATTTTATAAAACCTTATTGTAATTTGAACACTTATGATTTGATTTTCTACAGTTTAACTTCTAATGCTTTGAATTGAGTTTAAATACACACATATTTCCTCTTTTAGAAATTGATTTTTTAGCAAAACTAAATACCTCTTCCCTTGTTCCCATTGGCATAAAATTGAGAACCTCACTTTTTGCTGGCATATTGCAAAAATGGTAGATGCTACTTATTTAGTGGTAAATTTGTATTTTCCGTGTCTTCTCCTATGCATTAGGTCCTCAAGAGCTTTTAGCTTTAACTCACTACTTCTTTTTTTTTTTTTTTTTTGAGACGGAGTCTCGCTCTGTCGCCCAGGCTGGAGTGCAGTGGCCGGATCTCAGCTCACTGCAAGCTCCGCCTCCCGGGTTCACGCCATTCTCCTGCCTCAGCCTCCCGAGTAGCTGGGACTACAGGCGCCCGCCACCACGCCCGGCTAGTTTTTTGTATTTTTTTTTTAGTAGAGACGGGGTTTCACCGTGTTAGCCAGGATGGTCTCGATCTCCTGACCTCGTGATCCGCCCGTCTCGGCCTCCCAAAGTGCTGGGATTACAGGCTTGAGCCACCGCGCCCGGCCACTACTTCTAATTTATAAGTAAAAAACAGAGAGCTGGGATTATATTTCCATTTAGATAGGTTGTTTACTGTTTTTTCTCTGCTTACACTGCTCACCTAAACATCTGTGAGTATATTTTCAAAAAAAGAGGTATGACTAAGGAAATGATATAAAATAACAAAATATTTTATATAATAAGTGATTGTAAAGGAATGCAAAGGAGGAAATATTTTGAATGGATGCAACATCTTGCTTCTCTTTTTATTCAGACAATTTTTTTTGCCCTTTATTGACAATTAACTACAGT
The DNA here is from genome assembly GCF_009764315.1 of Trachypithecus francoisi. Classification (NCBI taxonomy): domain Eukaryota; kingdom Metazoa; phylum Chordata; class Mammalia; order Primates; family Cercopithecidae; genus Trachypithecus; species Trachypithecus francoisi. The sequence goes on from NW_022681454.1 coordinate 102,197,711, forward strand.
TACTAAAATTTTATTATTGCTTTGGTAGCTGTACTGTTTTTTTAAAAACCATTGTTTTAAAAATAAATTATCTCTTTTTTTTTCTTATCCTTAAAGAACTCTGTGATATTTATAATGGTTTTGATCTTATGAACCAGGTAACTATTTGGTAATCATTTCTTATGAAGAAATTTAATTTTCATTTCACAGAGTTTTCATTAGCAACTTCCTTAAATATATCTTCATGAGTGTAATGAATGTGGTTCAGTACCTTCTGAGCTGTCTGAATATTAGTAGAGTGGCCTGGCATGTTGATTAAATGGAGTGGCCTGTCACACAGAGTAAACCTCTTCAATTTCTTTTAAATATGAATTATTGTTATTTAATTGCAACTTTATTTCAAAAGAAAGGAAAGATGCTGCGTACATCTAACAAATAAGAATAAGTCACTAAAAAGAAGAGTACAGGAAAGATGAGGAAAAGAGAACATTTATAGTGTGATTATCATGTCTAAAGATCCGTTCCCATAGCACCTAATCTATTTCCAAGCAATTCAGAATTCTTGAGAGAATTAATAAACTTTTTGGCTCTCAGGGTGCCTTAGAGAGTATTTTTCAAACTTTTTTTTACTTTAACTCAGTAAATACAGGTGGCCCTCCATATCCATGTGTTCTGCATTCATGTATTCAACCAACCGCAGATTTAAAATATTTGGAAAAAATTGCATCTGTACTGAACATGTACCGACTTTTTTCTTGTCATGATCCCCTAAACAATACAGAATAACTATTTGCATAGTGTTTATGTTGTATTAGGTATTAGAAGTAATCTAGGATTTAAAGTATAGGAGAGGATGTGTATAGGTTATATGCAAATACTACACCATTTTATATCAAGGACATGAGTATGAGTATCCGTGGATTTGGGTGTCTGGTACAGGTCCTGAAACCAATCTTCCGTGGATACTGAGGGACAATTGTAATACATTTTACAAGTTGAATAAGTGTAGAAATAAATGTGTATCTTTAAATAATATGTTGAAAAATATATAAATAGTTACAAAATAACTTATGAGATGTGTACTCTGATATTTTCTATTTCATTTTTTAAAAACCTGCTATGTTGATTTCACAACCCCTAAATGAGTGATAAATAGCAGCTTGAAAAATATTAATTGGGGGAATTATTCTCTAAATAAATGGATTCCTTATCATTTGTTTATTCACTCAGCAGGGTATTATTTGCAAGGCAGTGTTTTAAGTGCTTCAGTATTCAAAGAGAGTTAGATACAGTCCTTGTTCTTATAATCAATTACTTATGCTCATTTAATCTTAAAGTCCACGTAAAATACAGTATAATATATGTGTATGAATTTCTTATTAATTTTATTTTCTTTCTATCTCATGCTCTGGTATTACTGCTAGATATATTTGTAGAGATTTCCTGTGACTTGACCTTTTTATTTATCTATCTGTTCATAATCATAAGTCATAATGTGTTTGTGACATAGTGGTTTCTGTGGAAACAACATTTGTTGCCTCTCAAAGAAGCAAGAACACTCTAAATTTTAAAGAAAATAGAATTTGATGGTAGTGCTAGAGAGAAAGCATCTGACCAAGGGAAAACAAAAATATATGAGTTTGTGTCAGGAGGAACAATTTCAAATTTTTCTAATTTGAAAAAATAAAAGTATTACTTTAAGTGCTGCTTTTGAAAAAAAATCTTCCAAATAGTGCTAGTTATCTTTTTTAGTTTTAAATATTTACAATTTTCTCTTTTATCTTTTTACTATTTTCTTTAGTAAAATATTCTCCTTACTTCATTGTGTAATTTTTAAAAATATGGTTCTCAAAGATGCTTCTTACATTATTGGTAAGGAATATCATTTAGATTCTGCCTAATAGTTCACATACAGAGAAGATAGCTTCACACGCACAAAAATATGGAACTTTAGATCACTATTAATAGTACAAGCTCTCCGTTTTTACACTTCTGCAGTAAGCTGAAAAATTTCTTTTGAGACCCGTCAAAATACACCAATGATTATAGACTACAGATATTAAATTGTGATAATTTAAAAGTGTTACATTATTTGTGTTGAGGAAGTTAATACTGATTTTAATTCTTTCCCCATTAACCACTTAAACTAATTTGTGTAAGTATATGTTAAGGATTTTAGGTTTTTGATACAATGTTGTCCAATTAACTCTCTATATGCAGTGTGTTAAGAACTTATCAAGTATACTGAGGGTCAGGAACAGAGGAATGTGTTCATGGCCATGAATTATAGATGAAAGGGTTTCCAGATTGGAATGCAGTTGATTACACAGGAGTTCTTAGAGAGAGTTAAAAATATACTACCAATGAAAGATAATAGACAGTTGAATATAAGATGTAAAATTTTCCAAAATGATTTTCAATTGTACTATTCATAGACATTTGCAAATGCCATTGTTATTTATGTTGATTCTTTTTGGAATTATTATATTCTTCTTTTTCTATTGATGGTTGTTTTCCATTGTATAGATGTATGACAGTTTATCCATTCATCTACTGAAGGGCATCTTGGTTACTTCCAAGTTTTGGCAATTATAAATAAAGATGCTGTTAACATCTGTGTTCAGGCTTTTGTGTGGGCATAAATTTTCAACTCATTTGAAGCACAATTATTGGATTGTATGGTAAGAGTATATTTACCTTTGTAAGGAACTGCCAAACTGTCTTTCAAAGTGGCTGTACTATTTTTCATTCCCACAAGCAATGAATGAGAGTTCCTGTTGTTCCACATGCTCACCATCATTTGGAGTTGTCAGTTTTTGGATTTTTGCCATTCTGATAGGTGTGTGGTTGCATTTCCTTGTTTTAACTTATAATTCTCTAATGATATATGATGATGAGCATTTTTTAATATATTTAGTTGCCATCTGTGTATCTTTTTTGGTTGTCTACTCAGATCTTTTGCTCATTTTAATTGTTGTTCATTTTCTCATTGCTGAATTGCTCCAATTTTTATGCTATGAAATTAATCTTAAAAACATATGACACATCACTAAAGAAGATATACAGATGGCAAATAATCACATGAAAAGTTGCTCAACATCATTAGTCATAGGGAAATGCAAATTAAAATCACAGTGAGACACTGCTATATACTCACAAGAATGACTAAAATCAAACAGACTGATAATACCAAGTATTGACAAGTTGTGGAGATACTGGAACCTCCATGGATTGCTAGTGGGAATTGTAAAATGGAATGGCAACCATGGAGAAGATTTTAATTTCTTTAAAAGTTAAATATACAGTTACCATAAAACCTAGCAGTTTAACTCTTAGATTTCCAAAGAAATGAAAAACAGTTCCACATAAACACTGCTACATTATAATGTACAGCAACATTATTTATAATAGCCAACAACCGGGAAAATGCAAATATCTATCAACAAGTGAATGAGTAAGGAAAATACAGTATATCCACACAATGACTACTACTCTTAATAAAAAACAAATGATTGGTCAATGTAACTATATGGATTAACTTCAAAAGCATAATACTAAGTGATAAAAGAAAACCACATTTTATGATTCCATTTGTATGAAATTCTAGAAAAGGCAAAACTATAAACATAGAAAGCCGATCAGTGGTTGTCTTCAACTGACTGTGGAAGCACAGATAGAGTGCAAATGGTCACAAGGGAAATTTCAAGAGTGATGTAAGTGTACTAAAACTAGATGGTTGCATTACTGCATACATTTACTACAACTCATTGTTTGAACTATACATTTAGATGTGTGAATGTTGTGGTTTGTAAAGTTACCTCAATGCAGCTGTTACAAACAAAAGATATATAATAATGTGTTTTATTATTTTCCTACCTAGGTAATTATCTGCAAGAAATTTTCTGAGAAGCTGGTAGAATTTCCATTGCTAGCCTCTTGGTACCAGAGGATTCAGGAAGTGCCAAGAGTAAAAACAGCAGCTTCTAAGTGTGGGATCCAATTTCTCCATTTACCAAAGTTGTTGACAATCTCAACTGAGCAGTGTCCAAACTTAAGTGAAGTCCCAGGTGTAGAAGAGCACAGCGATCCTTTATTTATAGGAGGACCAAGACCAACCATGGCCAAGTTAATGGTACTTAATTGTGTTATTAACATTTTCTTTCAAAAATTCTATGTGATAATGTTGCTGAGCATTCTGCTCAAACTTGTAATCATTTGTTGACATTTTTTTAATAAATTTTATTTGTAGCTTTACTTCACTCTTTGCCAGTTCATATTTCTGCTACTTTTTTCATTTATGTGAAGTATACTAAATTTAAAACTTTTAGTATTATGTATGTATTATGTATTTTTGGAGCCAAGTAAGTCACAATATATACTTTTAAAAAGCATTTTTTCTCAAAACTTTCTTTTTTTTTTTTTTAATATTCAGGATATTGACCAAGGTAGCATCATACCTGGTCAAGTGTACTATTTTAACATAATCTTTTTCTGTTGTAAAGTTTTAGTGTCAGCCTTTTTTAGTTTGGGTAATGATTTCAAGTTAAAGAAATATAAAGATGAGGCTGGGCATAGTAGCTTACACCTGTGATCCCAGCACTTTGAGAGACTGAGGCAGGCCTATCACTTGAGGTCAGGAGTTCGAGACCAGTCTGGGCAACGTGGCAAAACCCTGTCTCTACTAAAATTACAAAAATTAGCTGGGTGTGGTGGCATATGCCTGTGGTCCCAGCTATTCAGGAGGCTGAGGCACCAGAATAGCTTGAACTTGGGAGGGTGGAGGTTGCAGTGAGCCGAGATTGTGCCACTGTACTCCAGCCTAGGCGACAAAATGAGACTCTTATCTCGGAAGAAAAAAAAAAAAAAAGAAAAGAAATTAAAGATTAATATCTGAATTTACTTTCCAAGGTTTTGTTTAACTTTGTAATTTTGGAATTCTTTTAATTTTATTTTTACTTTAATCTTTGATTTTAATGTTTTTGTTATATAACAAGCCTGGGCGACAGAGTTAGACCTTGTTTCAAAAACAGAAAAAGCATATGCTTTATTTTTTTCTCATTGGGGCATAGTTTGTTTTCAGCAGTACTAATTGTAAAGTTTTCAACAATGGGCTTTCCTTTCCCTAACATTTGGAATGATCTGCAAAAATATTTTTGCTTTTAATAGGTGATGTGAAGATTTATTTGAATAGAAAATTCATGAAGTAATTTAAGTTATCCATCGAGTTGCACTGGAAAAATATTCATTTTATTTCCCTATTTGGGTTAGGAAGTAATTGAGTTCTGTAGTTAACTGAGTAATTGAGTTCTGTAGAGTTTACTGATTTAGAAATGGACAGGAAGACTTTGGTAAGGATACCAATCCCTTAACTCTTCAGCTAAGCTCTGTGGCCTATTGATTAAGTAATGAAACATGATTATATAGTTGATTTTAGAAGTTATTGAGGCATGTCTAGATTTTGATGTGTCTTGATTATATGACTACACTGCCAAGGGACCTCTGGTTCACCTCTTGAGTGGATATGCAACTTCTTTTGGAAATGATGAAATGATGAAAATATCTTAAAATAGATAGTGGCAGTGGTTGAATTGTGAATATTCTAAAAACCACTGAATTGGATGCTTTAAAAGGATAAATTGTGTGGTATTATATATAAATTATATCTCAATATAGTTGTGTTTTTTAAAAGACCCTAAGGTAAGAATGAGTTTAATGAAATGAGAAATAGCAGAAAGTCAGTGTGGCTAGACTGAAGAAGATAGAAGAGAGGTAGATGATGTCAGAGAGATGTGTTTATCTTTCTGGAGGCAAATGAGTGCACAGGGCTTGTAGACCAATAGCCATATCTCTAGCCTTAATGAAAGATTCTTTGTACTGTTTCCTTTGGGACGCAAATTCAAGTAGTTTTTGTAATGGAAAGTAATCTCATAAACGGATACAAAGCATTTAATGCTGGAGTCTCAGAGATTTTTTATTTGAATAGGTTATTCCTAAAGATAAAAGTAACTGAGCCATGGAGATATCTAAACATAGATACAGATGTAGAGATATAGATATAGATATAGATATAGATGTACACTGTGGACTATGGACCTGGAATGTGATTGGAAGGGATCTGTGAATCCATGTGTATGCCATGCCACTGTACATAGATCAAATAAACAAATGTACAGCTTCTAAGACAGAGAAGGATCCTGCAATTTTTTTAATATATTGAAAAGTGGTTCTAATTCTTGAAAATATTGGGAACCATTTGGTTAAACCAGAGAAATTTTTCTCTAGTGACATTAAAGACGCTTATAAAAGACTAGTATGAGTGGTGTTTTGGGGTATGTGTTAAAGTGGTAGCTTTTAGGCTGTGGGGGTTTTCATATATGTAAACGGAGACCTTGATGAACATATGCAGAGTTCTTTATTATTTCTGTGTGGATTGTTTTTGATAACATTTTCATCTTCAGCTGAACTTTCTCTTTGGTATCCAATATATTTCTAGGTAGCTTATTACTTCTATGGATCTTCTAGTAATAATTTTAAAATAGCATTACTTTTTATTATCTCAATATAAAAAAATAGGATAGTGTGATGTCAAAATACTCAACACATGGTATTTTTATTTAATTAAAATATGTATTTTAGGGAATAGCTGATTATTACTATTTATCCTCCTCCTTACCAATATAGAAATATAATTTTTAGCCTTCAAGAATATAATAAGACTATATTAATTCCTTAATTTAGAAAGAGGCTGTTTCCTTTTCTAGGAAAAGGGCATTGAAGTGATGTTTTCTCCCCACCCTTGCCCTACTTGGACTGTTGATTGGAATGTTCTCCCTGCAGCAGTCAGCCCAAAGGAAGGTGAGTTTTCTTTTCTCTTTAAGTTTTATTCATAATTTGGATACTGTCTTCAGATCTGTCTAATAATTCTGTAAATCTCCCTTTGGCTTTATCTAACATTCTGATTACACTATCAGTTGAGTTTTCATTTTATTTTTATTATGAAAATTATATATACATACACACCACTTAGATTTAATATTTCTCACATTTTTCTACATTTGTTTTATTTGTTACTGTTTTTTCTTTGCTGACATATTTTGAAAAAAAAAAAAATTCCAGGTAACATGTCATACTTTAGGACTCATATTTTAAAAATATTGATATCTTAAATAATCACAATGCCATTATCATACCTAATAAAAATTAACAAACTTTAATGATCATCTAATGCCCAATTTATAATCCATTTTCTCCAATTGTTTAAAATATTGTTGAGAAATATTGTTTTATTGTTTGGTTTTAAGTTAAATGATTATATTTTTCTTTGCTGGAAATTATATTTGGTTTGTTTTTCTTTCTTCTTTATAATTTTTTAAACATAGTTATTTTATATTTTATATTTGTTATTTCTAATAGATAATCGTTATTTTATATTTTGTACTTGTTATTTCTAATACTTAATGTTCATAGAGGTATAATTCTGCTGTTTGTTTTTTCTGTTGACTTTACTTCTGGTACCTTGTTTTCCTGTGAGTTTTGTAATTTTAGACTGAATTCATTTGGGGTTACCTCAATCTGTGGTGTCTTGTGGGACTTGGATTAAGGGTATATTCCCACAGAAAGGGATTATATTTGCTTATACCTACTACGACCTAAGACCACTTAGCGTTGGTTTTTCAGCTTCAAATTTCTTTAAAAAATGTTTAAATTTAATTATATTTATTATTTTTTCATTGACACATAATAATTGTGCATATTTATGGGGAACAATGTGATATTTGATATATGTATGCAATGCGTAATGATCAAATTAGTGTAATTAGCATATTCATCATCTCAGACATTTATCATTTCTTTGTGTTAGGGACAGTTGAAATCTGCTCTTCCAGCTATTTGAACTGTTATTAATTATAGTCACCCAACAGTGCTGTAGAACCCAGGAACTTATTTTTCTTATCTAGCTGTAATTTTATATCCATTAACCAACTTCTGTCCTTTCCAGGCTCTAGTAACCACTATTCTACTCTCCAATTCTTTGAGACCAACTTTTTTTACCTTCCAAATATAAGTGAGAACATGTGATATTTGTCTTTCCGTGTCTGGTTTATTTTATTTAGCATAATGTCCTCTAAGCTCATCCATGTTGCTGTGAATGACAAGATTTATTTCATTTTTATGACTGGATAGTACTCCATCATATATATGTACCACATTTTCTTTATCTCTTCTTCTGTTGATGGACACTTAGGTTGATTCCATATCTTGGCTATTGTGAATAGTGCTGCAATAAACATGTAAGTGTAGATATCTCTTCACTAAGTGTAGATACTTCTTTTCTTTTGGATATATACCCAGCAGTGGAATTGCTAGATCCTATAATAGTTCTAATTTCATTTTTGAGAAAAGTCCATACTGTGTTTCATAATGGCTGTACTAGTTTATATTCCTACCAACAGTATATAAGAGTTTCCCTTTCTTTGCATCCTCACCATGTTATTTTTTGACTTTTTAATAATAGACATTCTAACTGGGATGAGAAGATATTGTGGGTTTGATTTGCATTTTCCTGATGACTACTTATTTATTTTTGCTATTTAGTTGTTTGAATTCCCTGTGTATTCAGGATATTAATCTTTTGTTGGATGAATAGTTTGCAAATATTTTTTCTCTTTCTGCTGGTTGTCTCTTCACTTCGTTGATTGTTTCCTTTGCTATATAGGTTTTTAGTTCAATATAATTCTATTTGTCTATTTTTGCTTTTGTTGTCTATGCTTTTATGGTCTTATTCATAAAAACTTGCCCAGTCCAATGTCTAGAAGCATTCTCTTTATATTTTCTTCTAGTAGTTTTATAGTTTTGGGTCTTACATTTAAGTCTTTAATCCATTTTGAGTGGATTTTGGTATATGATGAAATATAAGGTCTACTTTTATTCTACATATGGATATCCAGTTTTTCTAGTACCATTTATTGAAGAGACTGTCCTTTCCCCAGTGAATGTCCTTGACACCTCTGTAAAACATGAGTTGGCTATAAATGAGTAGAGATACACTGGATATTTGTCCTCTGTAAATCTCAAGTTGAAATTTGAACCCAAATGTTGAAAGTGGGATCTCAAGGCAGGTATTTGGTTCATGGGAGCAGATTCCTTATGATTGGCTTTGTGATATCCTCATGGTAATGTGTGAGTTCTCATTCTTAGTTCCCGTGATAACTGGTTGTTGATAAAAGCCTGGTATCTCCTCTACTCTCTCTCTCTTGCTCCCCTTTGCTATGTGATGCCTACTGCCCTTTGCCTTCTGCCATGAGTGGAAGCTTCCTAAGACCCTCATCAGAAGCAGATGCTGACCCTATGCTTCTTGTATAGCCTGCAGAACTGTGAACCAAATAAACCTCTTTTGTTTATAAATTACTCAGCCCCAGATATTCCTTTATAGCAATATACAAATGGACAAAGACAAGTGGATTCATTTCTGGTTCTCTATTCTGTTCCCTTGGTCTATGTGTCTGTTTTTTGTTGAGACAGAGTCTTGCTCTGTCGCCCAGGCTAGAGTGCAGTGGCCGGATCTCAGCTCACTGCAAGCTCCGCCTCCCGGGTTTACGCCATTCTTCTGCCTCAGCCTCCCAAGTAGCTGGGATTGCAGGCGCCCGCCACCTCGCCTGGCTAGTTTTTGTATTTTTTTTTAGAGACGGGGTTTCACTGTGTTAGCCAGGATGGTCTCGATCTCCTGACCTCGTGATCTGCCCGTCTCGGCCTCCCAAAGTGCTGGAATTACAGGCTTGAGCCACCGTGCCCGGCCTATGTGTCTGTTTTTAATGCCAGTACCACACTATTTTGGTTATTATAACTTTGCAGTATATTTGAAAATTAGGTTGTATGAGGCCTTCAGCTTTGTTCCTTTTACTCAGGATTGCTTTGGCTATTCAGACTCTTCTGTGGTTATACATTAATTTTAGGATATTTTTTCTATTTTTGTGAGGATTGTCATTAATATTTTCATAGAGATTACATTGAATCTGTAGATGACTTTTGGTACTATGACCATTTTTAACATATTAATTCTTCTAATGCATGAACATGGATGTCTTTTGTGTGTGTGTCCTCTTCAATTTCTTTTATCAGTGTTTTATAGTTTTTCTCAAAAAGTCTTTCACTTCTTTAAATTCATTTTTTTTTTTTTCTCATTTGTCTTGTTTGCTGTTCCTGTATACAGATGCTACAGAATTTTATATGTTGAGTTTGTATCCTGCAGTTTGGCTGAAATTCTTTATCAGTTCTAAGAGTTTCTTGGTAGAGCTTTTTGGTAGGTTTTTCTATACGTAAGATTGTGTCATCTGCAAATAGGGACAATTTGACTTCTTCCTTGCCAATTTGGATGCCCTTTATTTCTCATGCCTAATTGTTCTGGCTAGGACTTAGTAGGATTCAGTATGGTGAATAGGAGTGGTGAGAATGGGCATCTTTGTCTTGTTCCAGTTCTTAGAAGCTTTCAGTTTTCCCCATTCAGTATGATGTTAGCTATGGGTTTGACATATGACCTTTATTATGTTGAGGCATGTTCCTTTTATACCCAGTTTGTTGAGAGTTTTTATTACAAAGGATGTTGAATTTTATCAACTGCATTTGGTGTATCTATTGAGATAATCACATAAGTTTTGTCCCTCATTCTGTTGATATAATGTATCTGATTTATTGATTTGCATATGTTGAATTATCCTTGTATTCCTGGGATAGATTCCACTTGATCATGGTAATGAGTGTTGTAATGTGCTGTTGGATTTTCTGTTTGCTAGTATTTTGTTGAGGATTTTTGCATCACTCTTTATCAGGGATATTGGCCTATAGTTTTCTTTTTCTCTTGTATAATTTTCTCTTTTTTTGTTGTATTCTTGTCTAGTTTTTGTATCACGGTAGTGCTAGCCTCATAGAATGAGTTTTGAGTAATTCCCTCCTCTTCAATTTTCTGGAAGAGTTTGAGAAGAACTGGTATTAGATCTTCTTTGAATGTTTGGTATAATTCAGCTGTGAAGTCATCAAGTCCTAAGCTTTTCTTTGATGGGAGACTTTTTATTACTAATTCCATCTTGTTACTCATAATTGGTCTATTTCTAGGAGGTAGGACACTGCTTCAGCATAGGCACTGGGAAGACATGACTGCAGTTGGTGGCCAAGGTACTGTTTTTCCAAGAGACTGTGTACTTTTTCAGCTCACACACAGAGGGGTATGACTGCTCTTGGTCAAAGCCCCATTTACCTGGGATGTCTTGTGTTGCTTCAGTTCTGGTACAGAGAGGCACGGTGTAGCAAAGACTGGGAGAGATTTTTAGAACAGCTCTTTCAGGCCATCATTTTCCTTAGAGGCAGTGTGCAGCTTCGGCTCAGTCCCCTAAGAGCAGGTGCAGACATGACTGAGGATGGAACGATTCTGCCAGAACACCATTTCTCCAGGAATGAGTGCGCAGCTTCAGCTCTAGCTGTGAGTGGGGACTAGGAGGAGTGCATGAAGCAGCTCCACTACTGCTTGAACCTACAGGGAGTGGTATAAGAGCAGGTCACAGCTAGGCTTGGGGATGTCAGGGCACTGGGCAAGAGTGGTTTGGCAGCAGCTTAGCCTCAGAAATGAAGGGATATTGTGGGTACTTGCCTCCGAGCAACACTCCAACAGTAGTTCCAGTTTGAAGATGGCATTGTGCAGTAGCCACATAGGCCCCAGGCTGCAAGGCATACTGTCAGCTCCTTCTCTGTGGGAAGACGGCTATGTGGACTACAGGCAGCTCCTTCAGCTGGGCTTCACTACACCGATCAACACTTTGAACAAGTATAGTCCTCACTACTGGAGTGAGGACTGTAGTTTTGCTTGCCTTTTGCTAGCCTTTCCCCATGGGGAGAAGTTCCTCCGAATTCCCATCTGATCCCTGCTGGGGAGTAGGGTGGTGGAGACCAGGTGTTTCCTTCAGTTCTCTGTGTTCAACTGCATTTCTGTTACTTCTTTGATGTACTCCAGCACTCTCCTTTAGTCATTTTCATTGTGATGTAGTTATTTATTAGTTGTTTAGGCTGTTTTTGTGGTGGGGGTATGGGAGGCTCAGGCATATGGAGTGCTAGGGGCTTCTTAAGCACAGATTCTTTAAACATTTTTTCATCTAAAACTGAGACTTAAACAGACAAGTTACCTTTTATCATCTTCCTTTGTTGTTGGGTAGAACTTTTTTCATGTGTCTTTTCAGAGGGAATATAGCTTTTGAAGGTTTCTGCTTTCAGGTAGTGATATTTGTTCCAACTCTCCATCATGCTGGGATGAAGGACTGGCCTCTTTTTGTCCTACTGTTAAAGTCTAGGTCCCTATTATTAGCAAATACCCTCAGAGCAGCCATAGTGTCAGTTCAAGACTTATTATATAAATTTTCAGCAATCCCCCCAACTTTTTACCGCCTCACGTTCTTAAAGCTCTATAAATTTTCCTTATTCTGAGAAACCCACCTAGACATGTAAAGGATGCTTGTTTAATTTTAAATACCATTTTAGGTGTTTTTTAGATAGAGAATTCTTTAGAATAGCTCAATTTCTTCAATTATTCACTTATTCTTTAGTTTTATATTTAGCCATATATAATTTTTAATTTTTAATCCTCTTTGAAGTAGTTGCCTTCCCTTTTCATATTCTTTTTTTTTGTGATACTACCTAATATTGCCTGTATCTTACGGGTCAATTCTATTCTGTTAATCAAGGAAATAATTTAGAATTCTCTCAGTATGGAAGAAGATCATGTTGGAGAATTAATATTTCTGCCCCAAAGATATTTTATAAAAATAAAATTGTTTTTACTGTTTTTAAATAAATATATTTGAAAATTATGTATATGTATATTTGAAAATTAGGTTGTATGAGGCCTTCAGCTTTGTTCCTTTTGCTCAGGATTGCTTTGGCTATTCAGACTCTTCTGTGGTTATACATGAATTTGTCATAATACTATGACAAATAAAATTGAATTTTTGGTCCTTTATTAATTGTATGCAAAGATAGTAAATAATTTGTTAGTGTTTTAATTTTATATATTTTCTGACATTTCAAAAATTTAAATGTTTTTATGGTACTTACAATTGATTTTTGACTGTACACACTTACGTTATAATACTGATTTTGAACAAACTAAACTTAGAATTTACTAAACTTAAAAATCCAATTTTCATTAATATTTATGTTTATCAAGAAATGAAAACAGAGTTTTCTAAATGTTTTGCTTTATCCATAATTTATTTACTTGGAGCCAAAATAATATTTTCACTTATTAGTATGAGCAAACAATTACATCAGCTACGAACTGAAGGAGATCTCACATTAAACATTCATGGCTGGTCGTTTTTCTGGTTAGAAGTTAATATCTAACGGAGTCCATGGAATATATTACTCATTGCATCCCTCTAATTGGATCATGTTGTTTTCATAATATTATGACAAAGAAGCAACTCTAACAGCAGGGCTATAGGGTTTACTCACATTACATTCACTGTTTCTTAAAAGGTTTACAGTCTGTTAAAGTAAGGCAGAATTGTGGCATTTTAAGTTTGTTGTTTTCAGTTCTGGTAATTTCAAACATTGCATGATAATAGGACCTTTGTGAAATAAAACTATGTAGGGGTGTGAAGGTTCACTATGAAAACACTCTTAAGATGTATGTTTCTGTACTGTCAGGAGAAATCTCTAATACAACCTGTATTATAGTAAGATTTTATTGGTACTTGGTTCATTTGGATGTCTCAACGACTGACTCCTTATACTGAATTCATTGAATTACATCAAGATTTGGGTGCATATTACAATAACTATTCTTTTTACTAATAAAGGCTGTATTAATCCTCATTATAGAAGCTATTTTTTTTTAGGCCTATCCAATCTGCCATCCTCTGCTCTTACCCGTTTCTCTCCCCATATCTTATCTACCATCCCTTGAACTTTTTACTGTTTCTTTTATACAACCTATATTTACTATTTACATGTCTCTCCTTTTTTCTTCCAGCCTTGAATATTCTTCTTCCCAGTCCCCTTGCTGGTTGAAATTATATTTGCCTTTTAAGGATCAATTCAAATGCTGTTTCCTTCATTAAGTCTTCTCTATGGAGTCAACCTACCTGAAATTTAGTTAACTACCTAGCTAGATAACCCATGGCCAGATACTCATCTTCTCTGTGCCTTGGTTGCCTCATCTGTGGAATGGAGATAATAGTGTATACCTTATGGAGTTGTTGGTACAGTCAGTGCATTAATACGGAAAGCAATTAGCACAGTGCCTAGGAAATTGTGAATGTTAAATATTTCCTCATATGGAAGTCACATTAATTACTACCTCTTGATATCCTGTTAGTGCTTTCTCTTTTTTGTTTTTTTTACTTTTTTTTTTTATTTCTTAGAGACGTGGTCTCACTCTGTCACCCAGACTGAAGTGCAGTGGCTCAATGATAGCTCATTGCAGCAGCCTCTAACTATTGAGTGCAAGCAATCCTCCCACCTTACCTTCCCGATTAGCTAGGACTACAGGTGCATGCCACCACACCTGGCTGATTTTTCAGTTTTGTGTAGAGACAGAGGTCTCACTGTGTTGCCTAGGCTGGACCTTTTGTAATTTCTTTCATTTCTTTCTTTTTTCTTTTTCTTTTTTTTTTTTTTGAGAGAGTCTTGATCTGTCACCCAGGCTGGAGTGCCGTGGGCGATCTCGGCTCACTGCAAACTCTGCCTCCCAGTGTCACACCATTCTCCTGCCTCAGCCTCCCGAGTATCTGGGACTACAGGTGCCCACCACCACACCCGGCTAATTTTTTTGTATTTTTAGTAGAGATGGGGTTTCACCATGTTAGCCAGGATGGTCATGATCTCCTGACCTTGTGATCCACCCGCGTTGGCCTCCCAAAGTGCTGGGATTACAGGCATGAGCCACCGTGCCCGGCCTGTAATTTCTTATACTTCATATTTTGTATTTATATTATGCTTCTATTACACTGTAATTATTTATGTGCATGTTTTTCTTCTTCAATAGACTGTGAACTCTTTGAATGTAGGACTCCTTGAGCTAGATACTCAATTATTTTTTATTAAACTGAATGACTTGAAACTACAGATTCTTTTTTTAAACGTCCCAAATTTCTGCTTTATCTAGGAAAGTCTTTAATTTCTTTTATCTCATGTAGATTTCAAAGGCTGAAATAATTGAGATTTTTTAGTTTCAAGAAAAGAGAACTGAGGATTTAATGTACATTATATATATATTATATATATATTTTGTTGTTGTTGTTGTTGTTGTTGTTGTTGTTGAGATGGAGTCTTACTGTGTTGCCCAGGCTGGAGTGCAGTGGCGCAATCTTGGCTCACTGCAAGCTCCGCCTCTCGTGTTCACGCCGTTCTCCTAACTCAGCCTCCGGAGTAGCTGGGACTGTAGGCCCCCACCACCACGCGTGGCTAATTTTTTTTTGCATTTTTAGTAGAGATGGGGTTTCACCTTGTTAGCCAGGATGGTCTTGATCTCCTGACCTCGTGATCCGCCCGCCTCGGGCTCCAACGTGTTGGGATTACAGGTGTAAGCCACAGCGCCCAGCCGAAACAGAACATTCTTTTACATCTTTATAGTATAGTTATCAAACAGGATGTTTAATTTAGTACACATTATTATGTAACCTATAGTCTGACAGATTTTTGGCACGTTTAGTTGCATTAAGGTGAAACAGTTTACAGCCTTTGTCTTTCATAACATGGTCATTTTTGGAATAGTTCAGGCCATATTTTTATAGAATGTCTCTCAATTTGGATTTGTCTGATTTTCCTCATGAGTAGATTCAAGTTATGCATTTTGGGCAGGAATATCACAGATGCGATGTTTTATTTTCAGTGCAGCCTATCAGGAGGCACATTATGTCAGTTTGCACACAGTGCTATTTGGTTAAGCTTTATTGAATTAATAAGTAATTTGTAGAGAGATACTTTGAGACTATGTAATAACTTGTTTCTTTTCAACCTTGCACTCACTAGTTTATATTCATTGGATGCTTCTTGCCTATGATAGTTACAAAATGGTGATTTTCAACTGACACCCTCTATATTTATTAGTTGCCACTCTTCTGTAAGAAAGTTTTTTTCTCCTCTTTTTATTTCCTTATTTACCGACAGTATTAACTCATAAATTTTTATTTTATTAAGTGACTTATAATTCAACACTATTATTATTAGTTTTAATGCTCAAGTTGTCCCAGGTTGTGAGTGGCAACCTGACTTTTGATCCTTTGGAAACGCCCCCAATCATTCTATGGCGACTTCCTTAATTTCTGGCATAACGACATATTACAGGTTTATCTTGTCATTTACCTGCCCCAGCCGTAGAGTCAGCTGTTTCTCGAAGGAGTCCTGGATCCCTTTACTAGAGAAGGGCATTTAGAAATTAAGATTAGGGCACTAGGTGTGCTCATTGTTAATGAACTGTTACAGCTTCTAGGTCATCTCAGTAGGGACCTGTATGTATAGATCTATTAGGAAATAGATGTATGCATACATTCAGGTACACATACACATACATATACAACTATACACATCAATGTCTACTGATGTATCTATATATTTTATCCATCTATCTATATATATGTGTACTAAAAATCGTGAGTTTATACAGATACATCTAATTCAAATCTAATAATACAGGATTCTTCCTGCTTTTTCCAAATTCAGTATCTGTATCTGCCTTTTCTAACAGTAAAAAAATAGCCCTTAACGTCATTATTGCATTTGCTCATTTTGTCAGTCTCTCAATATGTGAACAGTAGTTTCAGAATTACTATACCCAAATCTGTGTGAAAAATATACCTACTGAGTTGAATTCCAGATGGTTTACCTTTATTTTCATCTTTGAAGTGAGATGTATAGTCAAAGTTCTCATACAGATTCTTGTGCTATTCTGTACAAAATGAATTTTATAAAGTAAAGAATGAAAGGTTTTAGTTAGTATTAATCATGTTCCCTAACACAAAGAGATTTGGCTGTGATCATCAATATTCAACTAATAGTCTTCTACTTCACTGAGAACATCCAGGCTATTGCATACTCTTTTACTATTTGGTCTCAAATACCTCTGTGATTTCCTTCTCTGTGTGATGAATGAGGGTAAATACTGTTTGAGCCTGAGGACTCCTTTGTTAAGTCCAGAGTCACCCTCTGTTTTTGCCTTGTGAATTTTTGTCCTCTGAGTATAAAAGAGGGTTATGGTCTTTTGCCTTAAGACCTAGAACAGAGCTGGCCTAAGCCACTTAATCCATGCATTATTTCACTGTGGCCCTCTCTGTTCTCCAGTAGTTCTTAGGTAGGTGGTTCCTATATTAGAGGTTGCTACTAGCTCATAATAACTATATCAATCATGTAGGAGGGAAGATAGTCAGAAGCATGACCTTACATAAGATAAAGAAGACAAGAAGGTGCTTAGGTGTTGTTCCAGTTATAATCTCTTTTATTCACACATTCGATGTCTTAGAAATGTGGCCCCATTAAATGTACCTGAGAACTTAGTTTTGCTTTTAAGCTACATGAAAGTACCATCTTCTAGGGAGAGTAATATGGGGAGAGTGCATAAAAACCTTAAACATTACCACCCATTCACCTCATCCTTGTCCCCTACTTTAGAGTACAACTGACCCTTGAACAACATGGGGGTTAGGGTCGCTGAATCCCCATGCAGTTGAAAATCTGCATATAACTTTTGACTCCCCAAAAACTTAATAGCCTATTGTTGACTGGAAGACTCACCAATAACCTAAACGGTTGATTAACACATATTTTATATGTTATATGTATTATAATAAAGTAAGCTTGAGAAAAGGTGATAAAAATCATAAGGAAGAGAAAATATGTTTACTATTTATTAGATGGAAATGAATCATCATCAAGGTGTACATTCTCATCATCTCCATTTTAGGTAAGTTAAAGATGAGGAGGAGGTGGAGGGGTTGGTCTTGCAGTCTCAGGGATAGCAGAGCAGTTCAAACCTGTCGGTCAAGTGTATGTACTTCTCAGCTGAGATAAAAGGAAAAAATTTAATGCCAGAGTTTTATTAGAAGGAGATATTATAGTGTCTTCTTTCTAGGGGGCTTTAAAGCTAGCAGATGACATTGCTTGGGATAATAATTTATGAAATCTTAGAACAAGAATTATGAACCGGTATATTCTATCTCTTTATGTAGATCACTGATTGAATTGATGTTTCTAGGAAAGATGAAATTTTTTAATTCTAGTAGCAGATTGTCCTCTTAGTAGTGAGATATTCTTATCAACCTTTATGTATAGTTATTATTGTTGACTAAAGTTTTAAATGTAAAGACTTGTCCTTATAAGGATCATTTATATAAATACTCTGGTTTTTTCCCATTTATTTTCTGTAAAATATTTGGGGTTGAAAAGAATGAACTGATGCTTAACATTAGGAAAAAATATAAAACAAGATAGTGATGTATAACTAATAAAAATTGGCTTCAATAAAAAGTCTTTGTGCCGTAGTCCCTACTCCTTTGTTGTGTGTTTCTATAAACCAACAGCAGCACCCCTTCTTTCTTCTCCCATCAGAAGTGATTTGGGGAAGCAAGGGAAGAGTGTGGTCAAGGTCTTTGGAAAGAGGTGGATACAAGGTGAAGAATGAAAGGGCTAAAGGCAGTCTTTTCCCCTATTATTGATTCTTAACTAGGTTCTTACCAACCCTTGAGTATATGGTAAATATGTAGGCACATTATTTATTACTATTCTTGCCAGAAGACAAGGGATGCTAAAAGTTCACCAAAGAATGGTCTCATCCACAATGTCAGTAATGCTGTCCTTTGCGGGGAATCCAAAACACAAAAGCTTTTTTTTTTTTTTTTTTTTTTTTTTTGAGACGGAGTCTCGCTCTATCGCCCAGGCTGGAGTGCAGTGGCCGGATCTCAGCTCACTGCAAGCTCCACCTTCCGGATTTATGCCATTCTCCTGCCTCAGCCTCCCGAGTAGCTGGGACTACAGGCGCCCGCCACCTCGCCCAGCTAGTTTTTTGTATTTTTTTAGTAGAGACGGGGTTTCACCGTGTTAGCCAGGATGGTCTCAATCTCCTGACCTTGTGATCCGCCCTTCTCGGCCTCCCAAAGTGCTGGGATTACAAAAGCTTTTTCTAAGGCCGGTAGGCAGGACATCCAGATGCTGCTTTGTCCTAAATCATTACTTTTCAAACTAGGATATCTATCAGAATCATTTGAAAGTCTTGTTAAAACAGATTGCAGGGCTCTACCCCACAGTTTCTCTTACAGGTCTACGGTAGAGCCCTAGAATTGCATTTCTAAGAAATATCTCTGTGTATTGCTTCTACTGCTTTGGAAACCACACCGTGTGAAGTATTACCCTAGGGAACCAATATAATGCATGCACTGGCTGCTTGATTTCACTCTTTGCCACCCAAATAACATGAATAGTATCAAACCTGTCCAAATATTTCTTTACAACTTATTCTGTTTTTAGCAAAGAGTAAGTCATATATAAGGGTTTGTGCATATCTCTGTGCCATTTGCTAACTACGAGAATGTCTATTTTAGACCAGTTATACTGACAAATGTAAGTGGAAGTAAAAGTATCCTGATACTGTAAATAAAAATAATGGTCTATTTTAAGAAAATTTTATTTCTGAAATACTCATCTTGGGTTCTTATTATTTCTACTTTACCACACTAGATGAGATTCAAAACTAGCACATTTGTTTTCTTACTCTTAAAAAATTATCCAGTTAGACAGTATAAACTGTTTTTTGTTGTTGTTGTTGTTGTTGTTGTTGTTTATATTAAATAACTTTAGATTTTAAGGCTATTACATTTTGAACTTTTTGGCATTTAAAATACTAAAAGTGGCCAGGCATGGTGGCTCACGCGTGTAGTCCCAGCACTTTGGGAAGCTGAGGCAGGTGGATCACTTGAGGTCAGGAGTTCAAGACCAGCCTGTCCAATAAGGTAAAACGCTGTCTCAACCTAAAATACAAAAATTAGCTGTGTGTGGTGGTACGCGCCTGTGGTCCCAACTACTTGGGAGGCTGAGGTGAGAGAATTTCTTGAACCTAGGAGGTGGAGGTTGGGGTGAGTCAAGATCATGCCACTGTATTCCAGCCTGGGCGACAGAGCGAGACTCCATCTCAAGAAGAAAAAAAAAAAAATACTAAAAGCATATCAATAGTATGAGATCAAAGAGATGGTTTTTGTTTTGTTTTGTTTTGTTTTTTCACTTTCTGGGAAAAATATTCCTAACTTAAATGTTTTTCATTTCTCTAAGTTATATTTAGCTGTGAAATTCAAAACCTGCCCATATTTGACTCAGAACTCTACCAATTTTTGAGTATTTTCTCTTCTATTAAGAGTGAAATTCTCAATGCGCATTTTGTTGCTTTGTCAAAATATTATTTAAAGTATTTAAACTTATTTTTAATCTGAAATTAAATGCTTCTAAACAATTCTATATATAAATATGGGCACAATTTATATTAAATGGTTTAAAATATAACAAGATTGGCAAGAACATGGTTTTTATCTGCTTAATAATACTCTTTGGATTTAGTGCAAAAACATTAATGTGTATTAATTATAGAAATTGAAATAGATATATATTACATATGATATGTATTATATATTATATATATGAGTGATATATATAACCATTAAATTCATTATTTTTCTGGTAGAAAGTTAGAGAAGTCAGCCAGAGTAACAGGAAAAAGAATTTAAACTGGCAAAGCGATGGATAAAATTTTATTAGGCAAAATTATCTCAGTTATGACATTAAGCATTCCTTATATTAACATGTTTTTTTTTTAATAGAATAATTATGCTTGGCAATTAACAGGTGTTACTGTTGATAGGAATATTTTACAATAGGTTTGAATGAAAACCATAACTCATTTGGTGAACTTTTAAAAATAAAAAAGTAATGTACCATATAATCTTTATTGGTGAGGAACGTAACAAAGAAGTAGAGAGCTAGTAGAAAGGTACCGTTATTTTTCAGTGTTACTGTCTTCTTGTGAAACATTAAAAGGTTTAATAAGAAAAAAAGAACCATGTAAAATGCACAGTTTTATAATTGATAATATATTTTATTATTTAAATTTTAAAAGGTTCTTAAAAATTTCACATGAAGTGACACAAAAAATAATTTAATCAAATTCTCCTGAAATGTATCTGTAGGTACAACATAATTTTTATCAAAATCTGAAGACCTTTTGTGGCTGTAGACAAGCTTATTCTAAATTTTATATGGAAAAAACAATTTGAAAAAGAAAAACAGAATCACTCTAGTCAGTGTTAAGACTTACTACATAGCTATAGTAATTGGAGAGATAGACATATAGAATAATAAAACAATAAAACAGAATAGAGAAGCATAAAAGGTATAAAAGCAACTCAATGGAAGAAGGATAGTCTTTTCAGCAATCATTGCTCTATCAATTGGACATCCATAGGCAAAAAAAAAAAAAAAAAAAACTCTACCTAAATTGCACACCTTATATAAAAGTTAACCCAAAATAGATCATGGAATTAAATATAAAATTTTAAACTATAAAGCTTTAGGAGAAAATATACACAAAATGCTTTGGGACCTAAGCAAAGAGTGAACAATATGTTCTTATATGACACCAAGAGCATGATCCATTTTATAAAAATTGATAGATGGGACTTCATCAAAATTAAAAACCTTTGCCCTGCCAAAGACTATTAAAAGAATGATAAAACAAGCTCTAGACTGGAAGAAAATATTTGCAAACCACAAATATTCACAAATTCGACAAAGAACTTGGATCAAGAATATATAAAGGGTTCTCAAATCTCAACAGTTAAACAAATAAATGAAAGTCCAATTAGAAAATGGGCAAGAGACATGAACAGACATTTCACCAAAGAGCATATAAGATGGCACATGCATATATGAAAATTTCCTCTATTTTAGCAATTAATATGAGGAAAATGTAAATTTAAACTATAATGAGATATTACTACACACCTATCAGAATGTCTAGAATTGAAAAGTAACAACACTGAATGCTGACAAGGATGCAGAGAAACTGGATCACGCATACATTGCTGGTAGGAATGTAAAATGGTACAGCCACTCTAGAAAATAGTTTGTCAGTTTCTTACAAAACTGAACATGCAACTACCATAAGCCTCAGTAATTGCACTTTTGGGGATTCATTCCAGAGAAATAGCAACTTATATTAACATGAAAATCTGCACAAGAATGTTTATAGCAATGTTATCCTTCGTGGCCCCCTAACTGGAAATAACCCAAATATCATTCAATAGGTGAATGATGCTGGTATATCTGTGCAATGGAATACTATTCAGCAATAAAAAAGAATGGACTATTAATACTTGCAACAAGTTGGATGGATCTCAAGGGCATTGTGGTTAATGAAAAATAAAAGTCTGAAAAGGTTACCTATACTGTATGTTTGCCTTTATATAACATTATCAAAATGATAAAACTAAAAAGATGGAGAAGAGGTTAATATTTGACAGGGATCAAGAATGGCGTTAGCAAGGTGCCCCCTTGTGGAGAGGGGTTTGTTACACAACTTTATACATGGAATCAAGTTGCATAAAAGGATACGTATACTGACAAGTGCATGCATGTAAAAACTTGTGAGAACTAAGGTCTGTAGTTAACAGTATTGTACTAATAATGATTTCCTAGTTTTGTTATTGTACTAAAATTATTTAAGGTGTCACCATTGGAGAAGCTGGGTGAGGAGTTCATGGGAGTCTTATAGTATTATTGCAACTCCCTGTGAGTCTATAAACGTTTCAAAATAAAAAAATTAAAAATAATTTAAGCAGAAATATTTGGAAAAATCAGGAAAATTAAGAATATTGAAATACTTCTCAGCTCACCTTTTTTCAAACAGAAAAATTGGGGAGATGGTGTAAATCAAATAATAGTTTAATACAAGACAAGAGCTGCAAAGACATCTGAATATATTTTCTTTGTAATTTATAGCAATGCAGTACTAGTATACACTGGTAAACTTTGACTTTCACCTTTGACAGTCAGACTTAACAAGTTGCTATTCCTAAGCTCACAGAGAAATGGATAAAGTCACACTGACGTAGCATAATTTGAGTTTCCTTATCAACATTGCTTCAGAACAGTGATTAATATAGTCTAGGAGTAGTTCAATAATTAAGCCTGGCTAATAGTTTACCCTAGGCTCCCTGAAAACTTCGAAGATGTTATGGTGTTATAGATGTTATGTTCATGGAGAAGGAGAAGTAGGGGAAATTCTTTCATACTGAAAGCTTAATAGTATCCAATTTCAATTATACATCTCCATTCAAAAAACTGAAAACTGAAACTAAGTATCTTATTTTGACTGTAAAAATGACTGAGTGAATGAGATCGTTTTGAACTTTAAGTTTAGCTTAGATATGTAGAGGGCACAGTTGTATAACATTATACTGTTACCTAAATCCCATGGAACTACTTTGCTGTAAGATTCAAGTTTTATACTTTAGAGTTCTCAACAAAAATAGGCACATGCCCTGTATCTAACATAGAGATGGCAGTTCTTTAGGTAGGACAGCATTGGTAAAATGGGCTCACAGCTTTAGTGCCTCATTGCCACATATTGTATGGCTCACTGGGTTTCTCTCTCTCTTTTTCTTTTTTGAGCCATGAAGCCAGATTGTCTTCTTAGGAAAATACAATGCTTTTTTTGTTTGTTTGTTTGTTTGTTTGTTTTAAGTATGCTAACTGTAGCATGTGATTAAAAGAGAAAGGTTAAAAGTCTTTTTTCTTCTTGGAGTTAGATTTGCTGTAATTCTTCTCAGTATTATGTTATGCTTTGTTCTCTTCTGTAGGGTTAGACTTCAAGAACCCTATTTATAGACCATGTTTTTAAGTACTTTACAGAGACCATAATGACTGATTATCAGTAAAGGTTTTAATGGCCAATATCAAGGGTATATTACATACAATCTTCTAGAAGTATTGCTTTTTAAAACAAAATACAGTTATTTGATGTGAGGAAACATCTATGTGATCATACAAATTTATCTGAGGTTTATTTTATTAGGTCATATGTAGGGTATAAAAATTGGGATTTTTTTTGTCTATGGAAAATGAACAAATTGAATGTTTATTGAATAATCAAGGCGATTTGGGTTTGGTTTTGACTTCACTAAGTTGTTTGTCATAGCACTATGCAAGTTTGAAAATTACCACGGTTTATTTTAGAGATATTACGAGTTTACTAGTAAGAAACTTCAAATTATCCATTCAAAGGTATACTTAAGTATTAATAGTACTTACTATTTTTAAGTATTAATATGTTTCAGAGATCATTTTGCTTCAAAGGTTAAAACAGGATTTATGTGAATAATGAAATGCTTGTTTCTGAAAACCTTTACCAGCCAAGGGTTCAATTCTCTCTTCAATTAGTATTGAAATGTAGTTGTGTGGGGCCATTTTAATTTAGCAAGACTTCCTGGTGAATTTATCTGGAGCAATTCCCAGTTCTACTATGTTTCTAGCAGCATCTGCATTATTGTAGGGTAGAAATATGTACCCACTTCAAGATAAGACTTTTCCTAAGCACTTTATATTTTTTTCTTTATGAGTTTTTCCATTGATCACAAATCCTGGATACCATAATAAAAGGCTGTGTTGTTTTAGAATGAGGCAGCTTTAGATGAAAATTTGTAAATATTTGACATAAATTATTAATGGGTAAACTTTTAGCAATAAACCACTTTAAGTAGAACAAAACTTACTGTTGAGAGTCATCCAGAAGCAATGAGGGACAGGAAAGAACGTTTTCTCTAAAACAAAGATATTGCAATAAAGCATTTAGTTCCAGCTTTCAGCATGATTTCTAATAAAGATAAAAGAATGAACAATGGCAAACATTCACAGAGTTATTTGTAGTTATATATAAATTATATGTGCAGTTGGATATATTCATGAACCAACCTGGGATTAAAAATATTTGAAAAAAATTTGCATCTGTACTGAACATGTACAGACTTTTTTCTTGTCATGATGCCCTAAATAATACAGTAGAACTATTTACATAGCATTTACATTGTATTAGGTATTACAAGTAATCTAGAGATGACAGTATATGGGAGGATGTGCATAGGTTATGTGCAGATATTATGCCATTTGTATCAGGGACTTGAGCATTCATAGATTTTAGTATCTGTGGGAGGTCATAGAATCAATCCTTCACTGATATTGATGGATGACTGTAATTTATACATAAACTATACATACCTGCTCTGAAAACCCTGAAGTTTATTTCTGTTTATAATTAATGTAAGACTGGCTCTTTATTAATTCCATTTTGTACATTTGCAAAAAGGCTTTTTCTTGAATAATTTATCTCTTGTATTACCTTTCCAGACTTCTTTTAAATATCTCACAGTAATATTGTTTTTAAGCTTAAAAATTTTTGACATTGCTAAACTTTCCAGAATTTTTTTTTAAATCCTAATGCTTATAGGAGTTGGAGGGAAAACTAATGATATGGATACCTGTTTTTCTGCTAATGGGAACTAATTAGTACTGTTCATTACAATTGAAATTGGCATTCTCTGTGCTATTCCAGACAGTTATGATAAAAATCAGCTCAACTATACAAGGAACTATTTTATTCCATGCTTTGAACCAGCTCCTCTTAGCACCCAAGCCCATTCATTATTTTTATTTAATTAGGCCAACTCACATTGGAGAGATACCTGAAGCAAGGAAATTTCCTTAATAACTATGTAATAACAATAGCTCACAGGTACTTAAACAATACAGTTGTCTAAGATTGAATTGTCAGAAGAAGGGGAAAAATGTTATCCTTAACCATAGGGCAAAAATGTAGTCATAAATAGACAACCATCATTATTTAAATGGCATAAATATGCAATATTAGTAATCCATAGTATAATGTTTATAGATGTGAATTTTGTATGCTTATTTGGGGAACATTGTTAAATGTATTTTTATGTTGAAATTTGTAGTCACATTTGAAAGTTGACTGTATTCTGTACACAGAAATGCAAACATATGCTTCCTAGGAAAAAATAGAAATTTTGCATATGATTACACAGCAAATATTTTCTAAAACTAGGGCAAAGTCTTAATTCCCAGGACAACTCCTTATCTTAAAAACAAATTATTTTATATGAAAGTTTTACTCTGACTTGTCTGTTGAAATGAGAAAGCAAAAGTATTTTTGTGGCAGTGTTATTAAACACTGATATTAATAAATTAGATATTAAATAAATAAGATATTAAAATGTTTGGAGGGGCTGGAAATAGGGTCATGCCCCACCCCTTTTTAATAACTTTATTGACTAAATACTTCCATGTCCTAGGGAAATAATTCACATTTGATATTTGTCAGCAAAACAAGAAAAGGAGAGAAAACTTAACTGTAAAAGGCAATATTACAGAAAATGACTTAGAAAGTTGCTTTCTGACTGGGTGCAGTGGTTCATTCCTGTAATCCCAGCACTTTGGGAGGCTAAGACAGGAGGATCACTTGTGTCCAGGAGTTCAAGATCAGCCTGAGCAAGATCAGTGAGTTCAACATCAGTGAGACTTCATTTCTCAAAAAAAAAAAAAAAATTAACTGGTGTGGTAATGTGCACCTGTAGTTCCTGCTACTAGGGATCACACCACTGCACACAGCCTGGGTAACAGAGTGAGATCCGGGGAAGGAGGAAGGAAGGAAGGAAGGAAGGAAGGAGGAAGGAAGGAAGGAGGAAGGAAGGAAGGAAGAAGGAAGGAAGGAAGGAAGGAAGGAAGGAAGGAAGGAAGGAAGGAAGGAAGGAAGGAAGGGAGGGAGGGAGGGAGGGAGAGAAAGGCAGGAGGAAGGAAGGGAGGCAATGAGAGAACAAGGGCAACAGAGTGACACCCTGTCTAGGAAGGAAAGAAGGAAGGGAAGTAGGCGGGGAGGGAGCTCTAGGTGACGCTCAGGCATAAGAGCCAGAGGAATAAATTCCCTGACCTATATCTCCTTTACTATCTGATCTCCTGCTGTGACTTCTTTGAGATAGAGGAAAAACCAAAGTGTTTTTCATACTCTAAAGCAACACATTACTTCTGATACTGAATGCATGAAGGGATTTCCCCACACATCAAGAAATTCTCCAGCAGAAATGAGCAGGGTATCCTCCAATTCAATTCTGACATCATCTACCTGGAGATAGTGTTAGATCTCACATGTTAAAGGCTCAGTTCCACAAAACTGCCCCCCATTTCAGATGCCAATCACAAGGTCTAGGTTGTGACATGTTCCCATATCACATGGTTCCCACCACTGGCCATGGTTCCCATGACACCCTCCTAAGGTTCAACTAATTTTCAAGAATAACTCACATAATTCAGGGAAACACTTGAATTACATTTACTGGTTTATTAATAAAAGATGTAGTAAAGGATACAGATGAACAACAGATGAAGAAATATACAGGGCAAGGTCTGGAAAGGTCCTGAGCACAGGAGTTTGTCCCCGTGGAGTTGAGGTGTGCCACCCTTCTGGCACATGGCTGTGTTCACCAATGCAGAAGTTCTCAGAACCCCCTGCTTCAGGGATTTTTATGGAGGGTTTAACCACATAAGCATGATTGATTATTAATTCAATTTCCATCCCCTCTCCCCTCTCCAGAGAATGGGAGCTGGGTCTGAAGTTCTCAGATTATAATCATGTCTTGGTCTTTCTGGTGACTACCCCTTGTTCAGAAGTCCACCGAAGAGTTGTCTCATTAGAACGCAAGACACTCCTATCACCTTGAAAATCCCAAGGAATTTAGGAAATTTGTGTCAGGGACTGGTAGCAGAGACCTACACACACACACACACACACACACGTATATACATATATACACATACATATATATATGTGTGTGTGTATATATATATTATATATCTTATTATTTCACAGATTTTCACTGACCAAAACCATCGGTATGCGAGAGGGCAAGGAAGCCAGTTGAGTAGCCCATGCAGACCAACCTTCAAAGCAGAGAGCAGGTTAAATTGAAAGGGCAAATACTCTTGCAGATATCTGACAGAGTAGTTGTGGAAATTCAGAGCCAGGAGAGACATTAGAAATCACCTAAAATCAGAAAATTTGAGGTACCTTGTGAGAGTAAGTAATATGCATTGTGTAATTTACAATTAAGACACACTGTCGGTCAATCAGCGGAGTTGAGACCTCTAGCTCTACATGCATTATAGTTCATAATTATGTCACAGTCACCACTTATAGCATCTATGCAAATCGCTTGTTGTGTGTGAAGTTACACCGATCAGCATTGCTATTGCCTACAAAATTAATAAAATTTGAAATGTATTAACCTAAGGGGCTGGAGTTTGGCCATATTAGAGGAAGCATTTTGGAAGAGTAGTTTGTCCCGCATAACTTATTTCAGTTCGCACTATAATTCTCTGAAAATTACTTTCAGTGACCATACCTGTTATAGAAAATTGCTGTTTAAGGTGATTATCTTAGACAGGGGGAAGAATTACAGTAACCCTTTATTGGAGTCATTGCTTAAGAGGCTTAAAATTTGATTAATTCATTTGATTAAAAGCAGCATATAAAACTCTTTAATGTATTAAGCATTTCCCATTCTCAAAATGAATTCTACCCATTGTTGTTGGAATATGTTTCCTTTTAACATTTTCCTACCTTATTGTTTTCATTAATCTGTTAATACCATCTGGCCAATTATATCAAGTAATTTTACACTTACTGAATGTTCCTGTGTGTGAGGACTATGAAGCATCTCTTCAAACTCTGCTCACATTCTGGAAATCATTGGCCAAAACACTCACTCTGAAATCAAAGATTTTACTTGTGAACAGCAAATTTTGTATATTTCTCACACAAATGTTCTTTTTGCATTCTGGGGTCTCTTCATCCTTTCTCATATAGCTTGTGTTATATAGGTTCTTGCTAAGATCTTTTATATCTCGGTATCAAAAAGTAGAAATCATCAATGTCAGCTGAGCTTTTCTGCTACAATTTTGATTATTATATTTAATTGTAAATGCTACATTGTACCCATCCCATTTCACAAGGAAATATATTCCCTTGATTCTGTATTACAAGGAAGCCATTGTTAGGTTTGAGTGCCTATAGAATATAAAGGTTATAGTCAAAAAAAGACTATTTCAATATAAATGAACCATTTCCTCCTTTTTAAAAAGCAGTAAACTAATTAGCCAAAATATATTGTAGCTTTACAAATGCTTTTACTAGGCCTTTATACATGTTCCTACTATACTTTCTTTTTATTATACAGTGAGATAGAACTTGCCATTTAATGTCAAAGTATCAAAGAATTCAGCTACTTCACATGTTTATAGTGTTTGCTTTTAAAACAATTAATCTTAAAAATTTGAAACATAATACAAGTACCCCTAATATAAACACTGATTTTTAATGGTTCCATAATATCTCACCAAACAGATTTGATATATTTTGCTGAATTAACTGGAGCTGAATATAAAGTTGCCCTCAACTTATCATTACCACAGATAACACTACAGTGAAAACATCCTACACATAGCTTTTTCTGTACTTTCAGTTATTCCCCGTGATATAGTTTTTTGAATATTTGTCCTTGTCCAAATCTCATGTTGAATTGTAATCCCCAATGCTGGAGGTGGGGCCTGGTGGGAGGTGTTTGGGTCATAGGGGCAGATCCTTCATGTCTTGGTGCTTTCTTCACATTAGTGAGTTCTCACGAGATATGGTGGTTTAAAAGTGTGTAGCACCTCTCCCATCACTCACTCTCTCTTGCTCCCGTTCTCGTCATGTAATGTGCCTGCTTCCACTTTGCCTTCTGCCATAAATGGAAGCTTCCTGAGGCCTCCCCAGAGGCAGATGCTGCTATGCTTCCTGTATAGCCTGCAGAGCTGCAAGCCGATTAAATATCTTTTCTTATAATTACCCATTCTCACGTATTTCTTTATAGTAGTGCAAGAATGACTTCATACACTCTGGAAGGGCGGTAATAGGGTTAAAGGATGTGAAATTTTTGCTACTAGTATTACATATTGCTAAACTGATTTCCAGTAGGGCTTAACTAGTTTATTTTACCATCAGCAATGTTAAATAACCTCTGCTTCATTCCACCTTCAGTGACATTAATTCATTCAACTTTTTGTAAGTTTTACAGGCTGATAGGGAAAACTCATTGTTTTATTTTGTATTATTTTATCATCACAAGGTTGGATATTTGCAGGTATTTTGTTTAATATCTGACTTACCATTTTTCTTGTCAATTTGAATTCTTTAACAAAATAAATATATTAATCTTTATTTGCTAAAGATACTTCTGCCTGCAGAATATAATTTGCTTTTTAAATTTCAATTAGCAACATGTTCTTAAAGCTGAGACATTCCACAGGTTTTGTGTTTTAGTTCCACTTTGTATACAGACAACTATAGCAGAAGTAGGCAGCTTCTGTTAGTTCTTAAGAGTATGACAGTCTCAGGTTAAACAACATAGAGCCTAAGCTCTGTAAGTCAGCTAGTAATGGTAAAATCAGAAATCTCAGAATTTGTTTAGGCTACATGTTATTTGTTATGTCTTTATTAATTTCCTATTTATTCTACCTTAACTATTTAGAAAAGCCTTTTTTAAAATGTCAGCCTCTCTACATTGTGCTAACAGAATTCCCAGGAATATTTATTATTATTATTATTATTATTATTATTATTATTAAAAGAATAACCTACCTCTAGGAGGCAGCATGAAGGTGGTGATGATAGTTCAAGTGAACCCAGTTTGAGAGATGAAGCTCAAGGGACTAAGTGGAGGCTGTTGGTCCAGTTGTCTCTTACTCCTGGAGCGTTAAATGTTAGTTGTTGTGTTTAGTTTCAATAAAGGAGATGCCCTTGCCAACTGGATCCTCCTTGAACAAACTGAGCTCCTTGAGGGCATCAACTGTTCATGTTTGTAACTTTTATGTCTAGCTGAGTCACCAGCACAAAGAAGGCAGAGATTTAATGAATACTGAAATGAAATAATGAATGAATTGTAGGGGAAAATAGTATGGGAGGCAACTGGAGTTATAAACTATAATATTGAATGTGACCACCATGAGTCATCAAAGGAAGAAAATAAATTTAAAATTTTTAATTATCTCTAAGATCTGATTTTTAAAAATTTTTACCAAAATTAGAATATCTGTAAATATCCATGTGGACTTAAACAAAAAATGGACTTTTTTGATTAATAGAATACAATGACACTTTTTTTTTAATGGAATAGCTAGTGAAATACAATACAGTACATTAGTTCCTCAAAGCCAATGTTTCAAGATAATTCAGTCTTATATAATTGTGACCTAAAGCAATACAAAATTGGTAGTTATTTTCCAGTCCTCTTTAGTAGGCTGGCTCATTGGATCTGAGAAGCGGTGCACAGACAGGAAACCTATGTGTTCTCTACCTTTGCAGTGTTTAAAAGACCAGTCCAAAAAACTGTACCTTATGCAGCCTAGTAATTTGATCAGTTAATGACATGAACATTTGGCTAAGATTTGAGAGGAAAAAAAAAGAGAGAATTCAAGTATAAAATACAGTGAATTCCAAGTCCATAAGAGCTGCCTCAAGGACAAGAGATAAAACCCCCTAATATTAAACTGTGGGAGAATCTGCTTCAGCTGCAGGGTTTTCTATTTGGAAGCCTGTGGGAGCTGGTAACTTCAATAAATCTATATTGTTTTGGAATAGATGCCTTTTAAAACTTTCTTTTTAAGAAAACATGCTTAAAAGCATAATTTTTTCTCTTAATCCTATCTTTTCTATGAGACTTTGATCTTACCAGCTAGATTTTGCCAACTGCATTGCATTTTAAAAACATAATTTCTCTGTTTGTTAAGGGATTGCTAAGTTGGAAAGACAGAGGCGGTAGATGCTGTGAAAGGCCAGAAAGGAGGGGGATTGATTCTTGGTTGGGAAAGGGTCCAAGCAGGTCAACCAGGTCTTGAATTTGGCCTTGAATCAAAGTAAACCTTAGATTAAAAAGAAAGAAAAATGTAAAGTATCTTAGTGAGAGGGAACATCATAAATGAAAATGGACTAGAGAGAATGAATTTGGAAAGGGAATTTCAAGTGAATGTCAGAAAAATAGTTTACGAAGTAATGCCAGCTATTGATGGATTGGTCCAGTTGAGAGCAGCTCACTGAGAAGCTTTAATGTTATAATCTATTTTTTTAAATAATTAAAGCCAAACTTTACAGTGTTTTTTAAGTGGGAGGTGTTATGGGGCATTGTTTTCTTTTGCTATCAAAACCATTTTCCATGATCTCAGAACTCCTGGACAAAGAACCTCTAATAATTTTGTATATCTCATTATACTTTACAATTTTTTTTTTTTTTTTTTTTCCCCAAGATGGAGTCTTGCTCTGTCACTCAGGCTGGAATGCAGTGGTGTAGTCTTGGCTCACTGGAACCCCAGCCTCCCGAGTTCAAGTAATTCTGCTACCTCAGCCTCCAAAGTAGCTGGGATTATAGACGCTTGCCACCATGTCTAACTAATTTTTGTATTTTTAGTAAAGATGAAGTTTCACCATATTGGCCAGGCTGGTCTCGAACTCCTGACCTCAAGTGATCCAACTGCCTCGGCCTCCCAAAGTGCCAGGATTACAGGCTTCAGCCACCACTTGGACTCAATATACTTTCAAATGTAATTTTCTAAAAGCAGCTTTTGGAGAGAACAGAGGCATCAATACTGTTACAATCTATTAATTATCTGGCCCTATGGACATTAGTAAGTGACATTCTAGAGTATGAGTATCAGAGACCAGTGGTTTGTCTATTAAAATAGTAGAATTATCTTACTTGATAATTCTTGAGAAGGCTGTGACACCGTTTACTAAATTTACTATATTTATTATAGTGTTTGGCTCCTTGATTCTGCAAACCTTTATTTGACTCTGCCTGTTGTCTTTCACATAAGGACTACAGCATTTTTTACTGACTCCTCCTTGACCATCATTTTTTTTCTTAATATAGTAAAAACCTGGCATTTCCATGAAGTTGACTTACTGGCTTGTATTGCTATTTACTTCTGGGATGTAGTAGTGCAGGGATATATTATGGAAAGAAACTTAACAAAAAACAGAAAGAGAAAATTATCTGTAGTTGTCAGGGGCTCATTAACCTTTCTGTGCCTTAAATCGAAGCCACATTTTTTTGTCTGTGTAGCTTGTCATCCTCAATAAAATCTGCTTGAATTTGAAAATTCTATTTCTAGAGCTGCTTTTTATTTGCTCATTACTGACATCCCTCATTTTCTCTTCTCAGGGAGGGACTGGATATTGGTGGGTCTCCCCACCCCAACTCTCCCAAAGGGAGAAAATTCCTTAGAGGTTTTGAGTAACACAACAACACATTTTTTGGCTTTGTTGTCAGATTGGAAGTGTGTGAATCCTCTGTCCCTCAGGCCAGATTTCAAGAAGTTCCAAAGGAACTTCTCATATGGAAAATAGTCAGTCTTCCCTTGCATAATTTTTATTACCTAATGAATGATTCAGATTGGGCACCTAACTGAAGGAGGCAAATGAGTGGCAGATTATAACAATAGGTTATATATTTTGGCCATCAGCCTGAAATTCTAAATGAATATATTGTAACTCATTTAGTTTCTCCCCAAAGCTTTGTAAGGATATTCTTAGCATTTAATTATACCAAACCAAACTGCAATTTATTTGGAGTTAGTTATTTGTTCTGGGTTCATTAACACATCTGATTTAAAAGTGATAAGCACTTAAAATAAATGGAAAATGATTCCTGGGTAGATAGGTCTAAGTGGATGCAGTTTTGTACCTGACCTGGTTCATGTGTCTGACCTATTACTACTTCAAGGAATGTAGTAGCAGGTGGTGATATTTTTCCTAACAGCAGATTGGTCGTGTTTGGTGGGATATGCTTAGTGCAGTGTGAAATTGACATTTCAGAGCTCCAGGTTGCTATTTACAGTGACTGGTTCCTATTGATGAACTTTTTGCTTCTTTTACTTACAGACCCACATAAGCTTTTAAAAATTGATTCTCAGTTTTAAATTGATTTATGCTTTTCTTTCAGATAAGGTAGTTTGAATTTCCGTGAATAGTTTTATTCTTGGGTATAATACCTTTTGGGGGATGGTGTTCATTTCACTCTTTCCTATATGTTTCTGAATAAAACAAATTTAGATTTTGAAAGGTCAATTAGTCAGTCCAGCTGCTTTCAATCTGAAGAGACTTAATTCTCCCCAGACAAGCACAATGTATCTCACTTAAAAAATATATTTTAGAGATAAGTAGCTTAAGAATAACTGTACCTATTGAACACCTAGCATGGTATCTCCCTCATTTACCTAATAAACAAGACAAACATTAGGAACCAACATCAAAATGTTTTTGTACCATATGAAAGCTGTCACAGTTTCTCTTTTTACTGTAAATGGCTCATCAACTTGGAAATTTCACATAAGCAGATCAGAATTTAAGAGTGCAGAAGATATTAGTATCCTCCTAGAAATTTGTCTGTTATGAAGCCTTTTATTATTTCATCTTTCCACCATGAAAGATATCTCTATAAGGATGAAGCAAAGCAGAAATAAGTAAAAAGGCAAAGGAAATAACTATACTTAAGGAGATAAGAGTTAAGCATTTTTCTTCTCAGCCTTTATGTATGTCTGTCTTTAACATTTATAAAGCGCTTACTGTGTGGGAAACATTATCATAATATCAACTCCTAGAGCACACATTAACAACCCAATGATGTGTGAACTGTTGTCATCCCATTGTACAGGTAAAGAACTGAAATATAGAGAAATTAGGTTATTTTCACAAGGTCCCACAACTAGTAAAATGCAGAGTTGATTTAAAAGCATGGCCTCTGGAGCCAGACTGTCTTAACCACCATTTACACTATGCTGCCCTTATGTGTCCACAAGCAGCAGTTTACATACCATTTTTCAATGTTTTACTATATCATGTATCTTATTTTAGTACCAAAGGAGTAATTATAAACATAACACAGTTACTCTGGTATTTTTAGAAATCTAAGCTATTATGTCTGAGGTATACAGTTATATGTTACATTAAAATTTGGAATCAAATTTGTACTCTTGAGTTTTCTGAACACATTTCTCTCATCAAGCCATTCCAAGGTTTTTATGTTGCTTTTACATTGAATCAAAAAATATATGTTTAGTAATAATTTGATTTTTCCCCAGAGGTAGTTGTAGCCCATCAATTTCAAGGGTCACTTCTAAAGTCATCTTAGAATTATTATTGGTCACCAAAAAAAAAAAAAACATTTAGTTTCAGAATCATTGTTTGGATTTGTTTGTATTCTTTCTTATACATATTCCTAACATTTCAGCAGTTAATCTTTTTCTTTAGCAGTGATAAAAATTAAAGAGGGGTGGCTATAATTTATAAAAAGGACAGAAAGTCACATCAAAAGTTTAACAGTGTACCTCTAAATTACATGTTTAATATCAACTGATCACCTAATAATATATTTAGTTATATATGCTTTATATTAGCAAAAAAGTGAACAAGTTTTATAGAAAAAATATTAATC
The DNA here is from genome assembly GCF_009764315.1 of Trachypithecus francoisi. Lineage (NCBI taxonomy): Eukaryota > Metazoa > Chordata > Mammalia > Primates > Cercopithecidae > Trachypithecus > Trachypithecus francoisi. The sequence goes on from NW_022681454.1 coordinate 102,233,299, forward strand.
TATCAGAAATTAAATGATTTTTTATGTATTTTATGTTACCATTATATATCCAACTCAGATATACTAAGTGTAGTCTTATATAAATGCTAATTTATACTACATCTCTCCAGTTGCCCATACTTATTTTAAACTCCGTAAGAATTTGTTCGTTTATGAGTGGCTGCAACAGATTTAGAGAAAGATGTGAGATAATTACTCTGCTCAGGCTGCCATAACAAAAGACCACAGACTGGGTGGTTTTAACAATAGAAATTAAGTTTTTCACATTTCTGGAAGCTAGAAGTCCATGATCAGGGTGCCAGCAGGGATGCTTTCTGGCAAGGCTTCTCTTGGCTTGCAGATGGCCACCATATTGCTGTGTCCTCACACAGCTTTTCCTCTGTGTGCACACACTCCTTATGTCTCTTTCTCTTATAAGGACACCAGTCCTGTCAAATTAAGGCCCCACACTTATGACCTCATGTAACCCTAATTACCTCCCTAAAGGTCCTGTCTTCAAATATAGTCATGTTGGAGGTTAGGCCTTCAACATAATTTTGGGGACATACATTCAGTTCCTAACAATTAGCATCAGTGATGGTGGGTAATCTGCCAGGTTCTGCTGATCATATTCTCTTATTTTTATGTTCAACAAACTAGCATTGTGCAACAAATGAAGACATTTTTCTTTAACTTACCTCGCTTAGAGAAAACCTTGAGGTGTTTTGTATTCACTTTATATCTTTAAGTTTAGGCAAAGTACTAGTATGATGGCTTTCAAAAATTTTTTTTACCTTGATCTGCATATAGATATAGATTTTTTATTACAACTCAATTCACATGCACCCACAATCACACATACACATGTACTGTATAACAGAAACAAGAGTTTATGTTATGAATCTTACCCTCTTAAAAGCATTACACCTTGGTATTTTTCTTACATTCTATTATAATTTATTTTTAAATTTAATAAATTTAATCCCATTAATTTAATTAATAATGGTCATGACCCACTAAATTGACTCATGAGTTAACACATTTAAAATTTGAAAAACTGCTTGCAAGGTAAAACTCATTTGATCAGTATTGTCTCAAGGTAGCAATGTTACTGTATGTGCATTCCTAGTAACTCCCCTAGAATTTAACATTTAGACGTATTTTTATTACAGAGTTTTGCTATTTGTTGTTGACCACTCTCAAGTACTTAATGACTGGAAGAAAACTCTCTAGAAAGTGTAACCCTTCATTTAGAGGGTGCACTAGTTTCTTTCAAATCTTGGAACAGCACAAATAAGAGATCTAGGAGACTGCTACATTGTTGAGGTTGGGCTCCTTGAAAGCCAAGTTCCCATGAAAATCAGGTGCATATGCACAGTGATATAAGCTATTCAACAAGTATCTCAATGTATTTGTCATCAATGATCTTTGTCCGTGATGTGGTCTGGCTCTGTGTCCCCACCCAAATCTCATTTTGAATTGTAATCCAAACTGTAATCCCCACATGTTGCGGGAGGGACCTTGTGGGAGGTGATTAGATCATGGGGCCGGTTCCCCCATGCTGTTCTCGTGATAGTGAATGAGTTCTCATGAGATCTGATGATTTTATAAGGGGCTTTCCCTACTTCCCTCTGCACTTGTCTCTCCTGCCACCATGTGAAGAAGGACATGTTTGCTTCCCCTTCCGCCAGGATTGTAAGTTCCCTGAGGCCTCCCCAGCCATGCGGAACTGTGAGTCAATTAAACCTCTTTGCTTTATAAATTATCCAGCCTTGGACAGTTCTTTATAGCAGCATGAGAACAGATTAATACAGTCCCTTTTACATTAATTGGAGATACTCTAGCATTCAGGGTCCTTTCAGAAAATAGGAACCATTCTAAATACTTCAAGCAGGGATAATTTAATACAGGATATTAAATTATATAGATGATGAAAGCTCTAGAAGCCAAACCAGGAATAGTGACTCATCCCAGAGAATGGCAACAGCAGGAAGCTGCTGGCAGTAGGCAATGTTACCGAAACCGGGGAGCTGAGGTCATGTGGCAAAAGCTGGAACCACGGAGAGGACTGTCTGGATAAGCTTTAGTCACAAATGAGATGGAACTACTGCTGGAGACACTATGGGATCCCCTCCTTATACCCTCCATCCTTTTACTAATAGCATTCATTGGTCAAAACTTCTGGAAGCCCAGAGACCAGGGGAAACAGAAAAATGTAGTTCCCTGCTGTACAGAATAGAACCAAGGAGAGGCAGGGATTGGATCTAAGACGAGCTAATCTAAGCAAATGATTGGCATAGATACTTAGAGTCATCTGTGTTTTTTTTTTTCTTATTTAATTAATTTTACTTTTGTCATAATACCCATGTAAAAATTCACCCTTGTAAATTATGCTCATGTTTATAGATTCATAGGATATGAGTTTTAGGCTTTTAGAATATGCCTTTTTCTCTCATGTTTTCATTGAATATATGTGCCTTAATTTATCTATTTCCTTCTAATGGAACATTGAGGTTGCATTTGACATTTTGCTGTTATAAATCACTCTGATGTGACTATATTCATGGAAAGATACTTTCTCCTATACTGTTTTATTATTTTAAAAGTTATACTCAGAAGATGGATTAGTGTCCCAAAAGCATGAATAGGTTTTTGACTTTTTTTTTTTTTTGAACCAGATTGCTTTTCCATAGCATTTTTCCAGTGTTCCAGTATATAAGTATGATAAGTTAGAAGAAAAGCTTTGGACAAATCGAATTACCAGAGTTTAACTGAGCAAATAATGAATCATGAATTGGGTAGCCCCCAAAACAGAATATGTTGAGAGCGGTTCCTGAATGTCACATGGTCAGTTAAGCTTATGGATGGACAGAAAAAAGAAAGTGATATGCAGAAAATGGAAGTGAGGAACAGAAACAGCTGGATTGGTTACAGCTGGGTGTTTGAATTTGTATAGGTCTTGAAGAGTTGACCGCCTGTGATTGGCTGAAACTCAGATGTGGTGATTGGCTGAGACTTGGCTACTTGTTATAGGAGTAAGTTACAGTCTATTTATACATCCAGTTAGGTTACAGTTCACTGTGTATGGAGAAACCTTTAGGTCAAACATAAAATATGTAAGGAGTCAGCTTAAGGTTAAATTTAATTTAAGCAGATAGAACCAATTTTACTGACTTTTATCTACATTAGAATTGTTTCATTAAAAAAATTTTGTTGCTTCATTTAGTTGGTGAGTTATGGTAACTGGTTTTCAGTGGTTGGTTCTTTGATAATTAGGATATTGAGCATATTTTTCACAAATTTTTTGACTAGTGGCATTTTTTCTTTTTTAAATTACTTATTTACATTTTTGCACATTCTAACAAATTTGCTAAGACTGTGGATCTAAGAAGACAGAAAACAGTTTAACATGGACTCTGATATTGAAAAAAAAAAAAAAACTATGAACCTGTGTCTCTCCTTCAGCCCTGTAGCCTGGGTGGTGGACTAGAATGAACTATATTGAAAGATCCCTAAAGTCCATTTCCTAAACCAGCCTGACAGGTTCCCTTACAATTCACAATAATAGCTTCCTTTGTCTTTTTCTTCTCTGTGCCCTTAGAACTGGGGTTTGGGGTTAGGGAGGGTCAGTCTTTCAAAAAACAAGCACTTAGTTTCTCGAAGTGTCATCTTGAGAAAATGATGTGGTTTTTTTTTCATGAAAGAATTCTAGTTTTTTGCCTTTTTAACTTAAAAACATTTTGTTTCACAAATAAAAATGTTTCGAGAAGAAATAGTATAATAATTTTTATATTCTTAAATCTGTGTCTATGTGTTTTTATACATAGTATGAATTACGGCTTTATTGTTTTGAAAATTAGTTCTTAGCAGTCTATAGGTTTAAACATTTTCCTTTAGTATTTGAAGGGACCTTAGAGATAATCAGGCTTATTGTTTTATTTTCTTACATATTCACTAGCACAGGAGATTATCTTTGTTTTGTAAGAAAAATAAAACATCTTTTATATATATATGAGGTTTGCAACAATAAAAAGCTTAATTTAGCTTCCTTAAATGCTTTAATTTCCTTCCTTTGAAAGTATTAGACTGCATACTTTAAGTTAAACTCACAATAATTGTTTAATTAGCATTCAAAATACATATATTATAGTTGGCTAAGATATGCTGATTTTTACTTAAATGTTAACATGGTTAATTTAAGATTTATTTCCTACTTCTAGCTGTCATAAGGTGTTATTTATGATTTATTCTTCCCTCGAGAAAATTATTAAGGATTTATATTATTCTCATATAATCTATCTTATAAAACAAGTATGGAACAAAAAATAAAAGTATGATTTTTATAGAATACATTATATGAAAATAATATAAGAATAAGAGATATAAGCTATTCAACAATTGATACAAGCTATTCATTATTTTATAGAATATAGAATATATTATTCTCATATAAACCATTCTATAAAACAAGTACAGAACAAAGAATCAAGGTATGAGACTACATTTGTTTTCTAAAATGTTTTAATTTAAATGAGAAAATTATTTTACATTTAGTAAAAACATACAAAAATTTATACCAACTAATAATCTACTTACAAATTTTATTAAACAATATTTTATTTTTAATCATTTCTATTTAATTAGAGAAACTAGGAAGTTATTTTTAAAAATATACTGTACTATATATATACACACACACGTCACTTTTCCTTTCCTGCCGAGAGGAGAAGGCCATCATAAGGCTAGATCTGCAGAGGGGCAGTCTTCATGAACCAATGACGGTTTGCTGATAAAAGCAGCAGCTAGTAAAGCATGGATAAAATTAACCTACCCATGGTAACCACATTTTATGGATCTACAGCTGGAAGATGTGGTTTATGATCAACTGAAGCTTCATGAACTTCTTCTATTTCCCTGTCCTCCCAGGTTTTTATTCCAAGTTTCTATTTTCTTTCTTTTTTTTTTATTTTTTATTTTTTTGAGACAGAGTCTCGCTCTGTCACCCGGGCTGGAGTGCAGTGGCCGGATCTCAGGATCTCAGCTCACTGCAAGCTCTGCCTCCCGGGTTTACCCCATTCTCCTGCCTCAGCCTCCCGAGTAGCTGGGACTACAGGCGCCCGCCACCTCACCTGGCTAGTTTTTTGTCCAAGTTTCTATTTTCAGATTCTTGAAAGTCTCATGATTTCCTTCCTCTGCACCTTTGCAATTGCTGTTTTCTCTCTCTAGAATCCCCAGAGTTGGTATCAATTTTGCAACCAAAATTTGTAATAATAGCTTTCGCTGGCTGGTGTAGTTTATAATATATTATTTAATTTGTTTATTTATTTGTTTTTTGGTATTCCACATTTTTTACCCCTGATTTTTTGTGTATGTGTTACCTTTACAATCAGAATACAGATCTTATTTTATTTATTTTTGAGACAAGGCCTCACTCTGTCACCCAGGCTGTAATGCAATGGCACATTTGTAGCTCACTGCAGCCTCAATCTCCTGGGCTGAAGTGATCCTCTCACCTCAGCCTCCTGAGTAGGTGGGACTACAGGCACACCACCATGCCTACCTAATTTAAATAAAACTTTGAATAGAGATACTATATTGTTATGTTTTGCTGGCTGGTCTCCCAACTCCTGAGTTTAAGCATTCCTCCCACCTCAGCCTCTCAAAAAGCTAGGATTACAGGTGTGAACCACCACACCCGGCCCAGATTTTTTTTGTTTGTTTGTACACATCATCTGTATTTTAACATGGTTTGACAAATTGGCAGAAGAAAAAGCTTGCTTTGAAAGTCTGTTTTGACTTAACCACATAGTGGCAAACTGAATTAAATATGAAACTAAGATCTTAAAAGTTCAGCATATTTATAGCTGTTCATTCTGTTTTATTTCTTATGTTTTTCTTTTACTTAGCGTTTAGACTGAGTGTCCTCTATTTTAGCATTTCCCGACATAGCACCTTTCTGAGAGTTACTTGCTTAACAAAAATTAACTGTCTGTTCCTTATACTCTTTTTTTTCTTCCTTTTTTTTTTTTATTATTATACTTTAAGTTCTGGGATACATGTGCAGAACATGCAGGTTAGTTACATAGGTATACATGTGCCACAGTGGTTTGCTGCACCCATCAATCCGTCATCTACATTAGGTATTTCTCCTAATGCTATCCCTCCTCTAGTCCCCCAAACTGCAACAGGCCCTGGAGTATGATATTCCCCTCCCTGTGTCCATGTGTTCTCTATTCAACTCCCACTTATGAGTGAGAATATGCACTGTTTGGTTTTCTGTTCCTGTGTTAGTTTGCTGAGAATGATGGTTTCCAGCTTCATCCATGTCCCTGTAAAGGACATGAACTCATCCTTTTTTATGACTGCATAGTATTCCATGGTATATATGTGCCACATTTTCTTTATCCAGTCTATCATTGATGGCCATTTGGGTTGGTTCCAAGTCTGTGCTATTGTGAACAGTGCTGCAACAGACATATGTGTGTATATGTCTTCACAGTAGAATGATTTATAATCCTTTGGGTATATACCCAGTAATGGGATTGCTGGGTCAAATGGTATTTCTGATTCTGTATCCTTGAGGAATCGCCACACTGTCTTCCACAATGGTTGAACTTATTTACACTCCCACTAGCAGTGTAAAAGCGTTCCTATTTCTCCACATCCTCTCCAGCATCTGTTGTTTCCTGACTTTTTAATGATCGCCATTCTAACTGGCATAAGATGGTATCTCATTGTGGTTTTGATTTGAATTTCTCTAACGAACAGTGGTGATGAGTTTTTTTCTGTATGTTTGTTGGCCACATAAATGTCTTCTTTTTAGAAGTGTCTGTGCATATACTTCGCCAACTTTTTGATGAGGTTTCTTTTTTTCCTTGCAAATTTGTTTAAGTTTCTGGTAGATTCTGGATATTAGCCCTTTATCAGATGGATATATTGCACAAATTTTCTCCCATTCTGTAAGTTGCCTGTTCACTCTGATGATAGTTTCTTTTGCTGTGCAGAAGCTCTTTAGTTTAATGAAATCCCATTTGTCAGTTTTGGCTTTGGTTGCCATTGCTTTTGGTGTTTTAGTCATGAAGTCTTTGCCCATTCCTATGTCCTGAATGGTATTGCCTAGGTTTTCTTCTAGGGTTTTTATGGTTTTAGGTCTTATGTTTAAGCCTTTAATCCATCTTAAGTTAATTATTGTATAAGGTGTAAGGAAGGGGTCCAGTTGCAGTTTTCTGCATATGGCTAGTCAGTTTTCCCAACACTATGAAATAGGGAATCCTTTTCCCGTTGCTTGTTTTTGTCAGGTTTGTCAAAGATCAGATGGTTGTAGATGTGTGGCATTATTTCTGAGGCCTCTGTTCTGTTCCATTCATCTATATATCTGTTTTGGTACCAGTACCATGCTGTTTTGGTTACTGTAGCCTTGTAGTATAGTTTGAAGTCAGGTAGCATGATGCCTCCAGCTTTGTTTGTTTTACTTAGGATTGTCTTGGCTATACAGGCTCTTTTTTGGTTCCATATGAACTTTAAAGTAGTTTTTTCTAATTATGTGAAGAAAGTCAATGGTAGCTTGATGTTGATAGCATTGAATCTATAAATTACTTTGGACAGTATGGCCATTTTCATGATATTGATTCTTCCTGTCCATGAGCATGGAATGTTTTTCCATTTATTTGTGTCCTCTTTGATTTCCTTGAGCAGTGGTTTGTAGTTCTTGAAGAGATCCTTCACATCCATCGTAAGTTGTATTCCTAGGTATTTTATTCTCTTGGTAGCAATTGTGAATGGGAGTTCACTCATTATTTGGCTCTCTGTCTGTTATTGGTGTATAGGAATGCTTGTGATTTTTGCACATTGATTTTGTATCCTGAGACTTTGCTGAAGTTGCTTATCAGCTTAAGGAGTTTTGGGGCTAAGACAATGGGGTTTTCTAAATTTTCAATCATGTCATTTGCAAACAAAGACAATTTGACTTCCTCTCTTCCTATTTGAATACCCTTTATTTCTTCGTCTTGCTTGATTGCCCTGGCCAGAACTTCCAATATTATGTTGAATATGAGTGGTGAGAGAGGGGATCCTTGTCTTGTTCCAGTTTTCAAAAGAATGCTGCCAGCTTTTGCCTATTCAGTATTATATTGGCTGTGGGTTTGTCATAAATAGCTCTTATTGTTTTGATATATATTCCATCAATACCTAGTTTATTGAGTGTTTTTAGCATGAAGGCGTGTGGAGTTTTATCGAAGGCCTTTTGTGCATCTATTGAGATAATCATGTTGTTTTTGTCATTGGTTCTGTTCATGTGGTGGATTACATTTATTGATTTGCCTGTATTGAACCAGCCTTGCATCCCAGGGATGAAGCCAATTTGATCATGGTGGATAAGCTTTTTGATGTGCTGCTGGATTTGGTTTGCCAGTATTTTATTGAGGATTTTCGCATTGAAGTTCATCAAGGATATTGGCCTGACGTTTTCTTTTTTTGTTGTGTCTCTGCCAGGTTTTAGTATCAGGATGATGTTAGCCTCGTAAAATGAGTTAGGGAGGAGTCCCTCTTTTTCTGTTGTTTGCAGTAGTTTCAGAAGGAATGGTACCATCTTCTCTTTGTACCTTTGGTAGAATTCGACTGTGAATCCATCTAGTCCTGGACTTTTTTTTGGTTGGTAGGCTATTACTGCCTCAGTTTCAGAACTTATTAGTCTATTCAGGGATTGGACTTCTTCCTGGTTTAGTCCTGGGAAGGTGTATGTGTCTAGGAATTTATCCAATTCTTGTAGATTTTCTAGTTTATTTGCATAGAGGTGTTTATAGTATTCTTTTATGGTAGTTTGTATTTCTGTGGGATCGGGGTGATATCCCGTTTATCATTTTTTATTGTGTCTATTTGATTCTTCTCTCTTTTCTTCTTTATTAGTCTGGCTAGCATTCTATCTATTTTGTTGATCTTTTCAAAAATCCAGCTCCTGGATTCATTGATTTTTTTTTTTTTGAAGGGTTTTTCATGTCTCTATCTCCTTCAGTTCTGCTCTGATATTAGTTATTTCTTGTCTTCTACCAGCTTCTGAATTTGTTTGCTCTTGCGTCTCTGGTTCTTTTAATTGTGATGTTAGGGTGTTGATTTTAGACCTTTCCCGCTTTCTCCTGTGGGCATTTAGTGCTATAAATTTCCCTGTTAACACTGCTTTAGCTGTGTCCCAGAGATTCTGGTACATTGTGTCTTGGTAAATATTCCTCCATCCCTTTATTTTGAGCCTATGTGTATCTTTGCACATGAGGTGGGTCTCCTGAATACAGCACATTGATGGGTCTTGACTATTCAAATTTGCCAGTCTGTGTCTTTTAATTGGGGCATGTAGCCCATTTACATTAAGTTTAATATTGTTATGTGTGAATTTGAAACTGTCATTATGATACAGGCTAGTTATTTTGCCCATTAGTTGATGGAATTTTTTCATAGTGTCGATAATCTTCATAATTTCATATGTTTTTACCATTGCTGGTACCAGTTTTTCCTTTCCATATTTAGTGCTTCCTTCAGGAGCTCTTGTAAGGCAGGCCTGGTGGTGAAAAAATACCTCAGCATTTGCTTGTCTGTAAAGGATTTTATTTCTCCTTCTGTTATGAAGCTTAGTTTGGCTGGATATGAAATTCTGGGTTGAAAATCCTTTTCTTTAAGAATATAGAATATTGGCCCCCACTGTCTTCTGACTTGTAGGTTTTCTTCAGAGAGATCCACTGTTAGTCTGATGGGCTTCCCTTTGTGGGTAACCCGACCTTTCTCTCTGGCTGCCCTTAACATTTTTTCCTTCATTTCAACCTTGGTGAATCTGATGATTGTTTGTCTTGGAGTTACTCTTCTTGAGGAGTACCTTTGTGGTGTTCTCCGTATTTCCTGAATTTGAAATTGGGTTTGTGTTTCTAGATTGGCTGGGGAAGTTCTCCTGGATAATATCCCAAAGAGTGTTTTCCAACTAGTTTCCAGTCTCCCTGTCACTTTCAGATACACCAATCAAATGTAGATTTGGTCTTTTTACATAGTCCCAGATTTCTTGGAGGCTTTGCTCATTCCTTTTCATTCTTTTTTCTCTAATCTTGTCTTCATGCTTTTTTTTGTTACATTGATCTTCAATCTCTGATATCCTTTCTTCTTGATCGATTAGGCTATTGATACTTTTTTATGCATCATGAAGTTCTTGTGCTGTGTTTTTCAGCTCCATCAGGTCATTTATGTTCTTCTCTATACTGGTTATTCTATTAGCAATTCCTCTAACCTTTTTTCAAGTTTCTTAGCTTCTTTGCATTGGGTTAGAATATGCTCTTTTAGCTTGGGGGACTTTGTTATTACCTTCTGAAGCCTACTTCTGTCAATTTGTCAAACTCATTCTCCGTCCAGTTTTGTTCCCTTGCTGGCGAGGAGTTGTGATCCTTTGGAGGAGAAGAGGCATTCTGGATTTTGGAATTTACAACCTTTTTTACACTGGTTTTTCCTCATCTTTGTGGATTTATCTACCTTTGGTCTTTGATGTTGGTGATCTTTGGATGGGGTTTCTGTGTGGACGTCCTTTTTGTTGATGTTGATGCTATTCCTTTCTGTTTATCAGTTTTCTTTCTAATACTCAGTCCCGTCTGCTGCAGGTCTGCTGGAGTTTGCTGGAGGTCCACTCCACACCCTGTTTTCCTGGGTATCACCAGTGGAGGCTGCAGAACAGCAAAGATGAGGTGTCTGTCGACCCCTGCTGGGAGGTGTCTCCCAGTCAGGAGGTATGGGGGTCAGGAACCCACTTGAGAAGGCAGTCTGTCCCTCAGCATAGCTTGAGCGCTATGCTGGGAGATCTGTTGATCTCTTCAGAGCCAACAGACAGGAACGTTGAAGTCTGCTGAAGGTGCACCCACAGCCGCCCCTTCCACCAAGTGCTCTCTGTCCCAGGCAGATGGGAGTTTTATCCAGAAGGCCCTGACTGGGGCAGCTAGCTGCCTTTCTTTCAGAGATGCCCTGTCCAGAGAGGAGGAATCTAGAGGCAGTCTAGCTACAGCTGCTTTGCTGTACTTTGGTGGGCTATGCCCAATTCAGACTTCCTCATGGCTTTGTTTATGCTGTGAGGGGAAAACCACCTACTCAAGCCTCCGTAATGGCAGACACCCCTCCCCACCACCAAGCTCCAGTGTCTCAGGTTGCCTTCAGACTGCTGTGCTGGCAGCGAGAATTTCAAGCCAGTGAATCTTAGCTTGCTGGGCTCTGTGGGGGTGGGATCCGCTGAGCTAGACCACTTGGCTCCCTGGCTTCAGCCCCCATTCCAGGGGAGTAAATGGTTCTGTCTCGCTGGCATCCCAGGTGCCACTGGGGTATGAAAAAAACTCCTGCAGCTAGCTCTGTGTCTACCCAAACACCTGCCCAGTTTTGTGCTTGAAACCCAGGGCCCTGGTGGTGTAGGCACCCAAAGGAATCTCCTGGTCTGTGGGTTGCAAAGACTGTGGGAAAAGCAGAGTATCTGGGCTGAAGTGCACCTTTCCTCATGGCACAGTTCCTCAGGGCTTCCCTTGGCTAGGGGTGGGGGGAGTTCCCTGACACCTTGCAGTTCCTGGGTGAGGCGACGCCCCACCCTGCTTCGGCTCACCCTTCATGGGCTGTACCCACTGTCTAACCAGTCCCAGTGAGATGAGCCACGTACCTCAGTTGGAAAGGCAGAAATCACCCACCTTCTACGCTGATCTTGCTGGGAGCTGCAGACTGGAGCTGTTCCTATTCAGCCAGTGTGCCAGCCCAATGCTCCTTACATTCTTAAAGATTCTAAGTTTATCTTGTCTTGATTTCCTCATCTCTAGGATAAGGCAGCTGTGTTGAATGTGGGGCCATCCATCTCTACTATGCTGCAGTATGCTTTCCGGGAGTCCTATTACTTTATAACTACCCGCCATTCTCCATTCTGTATCCCTCCAACTCAATCTATGATGGCTGTTGGATTAATCTTCATAATATAGAACCCTAATCACATTGAGCATCTGTTCTGGAATGGAAAAGAATAAATGTTAATAACTTTCTTCATGCAATGGCAGTTTTGTGAGTTACCATTTATTAAAAGCTGACTAAATAAATTCTACTTACTAAACAAAAATGTATTGATACATTTTTGTGTCTGGTAAGTTTTGGCACTAAGGATAGTGAATTGATTCAGAATTTATACATATCACACTAGTAGGGAAATTAAAATTCTATAATTTTGTATTTAATCTTAGCCGATGTGTGTGTGTGTGTATATATATAAAATATATATGCTTATCTTTCTGATATTAATTTCCTTACATAGAATATGGATCCTCCAGGCATAACTAGTTTTTATTTCATATGTACATCCTCAGAATTCCTGAAACCTCTTTGTTCTTGCCAATCTGGAATGACTTTCCTCCCTTTATCACATTTCTATTTATCTTTCAATATGCAGCTTAGATATTAGATAGCAAGTCTTCCTTCCTTTCTCAACGTCTTCCTTCTTTTTCTATGGAACATCACTTTTTAACCTTGAACTATAATTGATGTAGGTTCACATTTTCTCCTCCGTGAGACTGCTACCTTTTGCAGGCAGGAAGTAGCTTAAAAGCATAAGCTTTTGAGTCAGGTAGACCAGACTCTGTCATTTACCAGTTATGCCTACCTAGGCAAGTTACTTGATTTCTCTAAGTGTTGGTTTTCTCATCTGCAAAATGGGGATGTTAATAATGACTTTTGTATAGGGTAGCAGTAAGAGTTAAAGAAGACAATGTTTGTAACATACTTAGTACCATGCTTGGTTCATTGGTAAGTGTCCAATAAATTCAAGGCATTTTTAATTGTTTTATTAACAACCCCTTTTACCCTGTGAACTCTTACAAATAACTCAATATTTTGGATGTAGCAAGTGTTTAATACATATATTTAGGAAAACTTTAACAAATGTTGTTGAATAAAGGCTTATAGGAATTCAGAAGCAAGAATGATTAGTTCTGATTGTTGGATTAAGGAAGACTTGATTGGAGTTGGCATTTGAATTTTCACGTCTGAGTTATGATTTGACAGAAATGAATAACAGAAAAACATTGGAAGCCAATGACATGCAATTTCAGGGAGAAGTGTGAGCTAAGCTTTACATTAATAATAAAACCTATTATTGGTTTGTTTAATAAATGCATCTAAAGCATTGGCATAGTAAGAATACAGTAAATATTAGCCTGTGTTTTAACAGCCCATATATAGACTACATGTTAAATAACAAGCACTCATTTATACTTATAGTATATATACACACATGCACACTTCATCTTTCACACTAGCTTGAAGGATCTCTGTATGGCAACATTTCCTTAATATTTTTGTTTGCAATATCCATTTAGAAGTACAAAGAAAACGTTTATTTTAAAATATTGTTTATTTCAGCTATATATTATTGTTCCTGTTTGTTTGAATTAGTGAGACAATACTTTGCAAATGGCTTTAAGTTGTCAGCTGTTAAGGATTATCATGCCATTTTTTTCCCCACTGGTATAGCTAAATTTGAGAGAAATCTATATAAGTGACAGCTTACAACAGCTGCAATTGCTTGATATGTGAAAACAATCAAGGGATATATATTATGTGAAGTTCAAGGTCATTTTATTTTAATTAAACATGTATTGAATTATAGTATGTTCCATAATAATGTAACTAAGATTTTTTTCTGTCATACTCTTTTTAAATTTTTTATTTTAATGTACTTTCCAGACATATGAAAGTTACAAGAATAGTACAATAATTCTAATATACTTTTTATCCAGATTCCTCAATGTTAACATTTTAACACCTTTACTTTATTTCTCTCCCTTTCTCTCTCACCCACACATACTCATTCTCTCTCTGAACTATGTGAGATAGTTGCAGACATGATAACCATTATTTGCTCCTGAATACGCCAGAGTGAGGTTCTTAAAAATAAGAAAAAATAGGATATTTTCTTAAATAACTGAAAACAATTATCAGATTAATTGATGCAATATTATTATCTATTTCACAGACCTTACTTAGATTTTGCTATTTATCCCAATAATGTCCTCTATAACAACAGAAAAATCCCATATTTATGTTTTGCATGTAGTTGTCGCATCTCTCTGCTTCTCTTTTAATCTGGAACACTTCTTCAGTCTTTCTTTGTCTTCCTTGACCTTAACATTCTTGAAGAACACAGACCAGTTATTTTGCAGAATGCCCCTCAATTTGGATTTGTCTGCTGTTTTCTGATGATTAGAATCAGGTGATGCACTTGGAGCAGGAATAGCATAAAAGTGATATTTTCTTCTCAGTGCATCATGTCAGGAGGACAACAAAAATTGTAAAACATAAATTTTGGAAATTTGGAAAGAAATTCTTTTATAATTTTTTAGAATGTTTGAAAACTTGTATTTCTCAATTCTTTTATTTTTATTTAACATTTTTCATTTTTTAGCCAATCAGTAAAATATTAAGTATGGAATAACACTTTCCCTGCAGGGTTCTCTGTCAAATTATTGCAGTTTGTCATGTATATTTATTGTTAAATGAAGGTATATATAGAAAGACACTCTTTAGTAAGAAATTTAGTTATCTATGGTATTAAATAGTAATATGGGTTTGATATGAAATAGAACATTGTAGCAAGAATGTTTTTGAGAGTTACAAATAAAGAGCTTGAACTAAGTAATTGGTTTGACAGATTTACTTTTGCCAAATTTTGCCACCCAACTCTGAGGCCACTAACAGGGAAAAGATTTAGGCATTGCCTATTAATGCTCACTTAGTATTGGTTAGTTTTTTCAGATATTTGAGAGAAGGAATTTTCTTTTAGGTCAGAATTAATTTTAAATCAACAGTGCTCCTTTATATAGAAAGATATATGATACTCAGATTTTAAGCCTGATCTTTCTTTCTTACTTATTTTCCCCTCAAGAGAGAAAAAACTACTGCCTGATTACAAACCCTGCAGTGCATATATTGAATCTAATTACATGTTTCATATTGCTCCTTGCCAACAAATACATGTTAATAATAATGAATAATCAACCTCGCTTAACAAGAGGAACACAAAATGTGTTTCTGCCATTTCTCATGATGAATAGACCCAGGAGTACGTCAAAGATGGTATCCTCACCACATCAGTTGCCTATGACTTATTACCAGCAACCTGCTCTAGATGATGAAGTGTGAAATTGATGGGCACTATAGGGAATTCGAACTGAGATTTCAGGCTAGGGAAGAGCTGTCTCACAATATTCGACTGCCTTGTTCATTGGCTCACTGGTTTCCCCTAAGGCCTCTTTTTATAATGCTCTGGAAGATGTTTCCTGGCTAAGTTAATGTATGTGCTACTGTATCTGGCTAGCAACCAGACTGATAGAATAAAACTTTTAGGAAATTTTACTATATCCTGTTCCCCAGCTGATAGCAAGAAGTCTGAGCCATATAAGAACTGAGTGAACAGAATAAACGGATGAAATATTTGAGCGTGTCATTATGAGAATATCTTTCACTGCAGAAGATATTATAGACACTAAAGGGGAAAATGTTGTGCTGTTATCACCTCCCATCTTTTTTTAATTAACTTTTAGAGATTAGTTTGTTAGTGATTCCCACATTTAACTCATGTCAGATGATTCTTTTATAATAGAAGTATTAATTTATAATTTATATTTGATTTATGAAATTGCTTGAATAGTCAAGTATCGATTAATTTAGCAGAGTCTGAAAGTATAGTACATACTATATCCTTATAATTTATTTCAGAAATTTTCATTTACTTCTGGAATTATTTTCCTTCTGCTTTATTTGAAAAGTCAAGATATTATGTTGCTATAGCATTAGTAGAAAAATTCCAGGGAGGCAGTCATATAAGCAAAACTCAAGTTTTCAAGCAGGCCTGAATTTAAAGCTGTATCCTAGCTACTTAATCTCAAGCAAATTACCTAATATTTCCAAGCCTTAAATTTCTTAGCTTGGAGAATCATAATATTTACTTCACATTCTTAAGTAAAATTATGTATAAAATAACTTGCACAGTGCCTAGCTTTACTTTCTCCTCTCATCCAGTACTTGGATATTTTTGTTGAGGCATAAACAGTAGAATATAAATGTTAACATTATTTGGTATTTTATTTCATCATGAACTTACTAAATTTTTTGAACTTTGAACTTACTAAATGTTTTTAGTAAAAAACTTTAGTAAGAAACTTTTGAACTTACTAAATTTAATTTTCATTTTCTTTTTAATTTTTGAGACAGGGTCTTGCTCTGTTTCCAGGCTGGAATGCAGTGGCACAGTTATAGCTCACTGCAGCCTCAGACTCCTGAGCTAAAGGGATCCTCCCCCTCAGCTTCCCAAGTAGTAAGGCATACAAGCGTGTGCCACCATGTTCAGCTTTTTTTTCTTTCTTTTTTTTTTTTTTTTAAGTTTTTTGTAGAGATGGAGCCTTTTGCTTTATTGCCCAGGCTGGTCTCGAACTCCTGGCCTCAAGCAATCCTCTAGCCTTAGCCTCGCAAAGTGCCCAATCATAGGCATGAGTCATCTTTCTTGGCCTAATTTTCCTTTCTTTAGAAACAAAATTGGACTCATGAATTTATTAGCATTCTTAAGAAGTATTCTACAGCAGAACAGAAGTAGAACAAGCAAGGAAAAGTGAAAATACATCTATTGCTAAGGGAAGGAAGAATTAAAACACAAATATATTTTTGTTAAGATTTTTTAAAATAAAATGTAAATTTTTGGATTTTTTTGCATTTATAATTCTGTCTCTTAGTTTATTTAACTACTTATCTTTTTTTTTTTTTTTTGACAAAGATAATGCGGGTTTGGGTGAAGCACTTCTAAGTCAAAATGAACTTTTCCTACAGTGGTCAGGAATTGCCATAGTGCTGTTTTCTAAGGTGCATAGCATGTCTGTGTGGGGTAGTTTGTATTCTGAAGCCCAGAGACTCTTTTCCTAGCAGGAATAATTTTTCTGTGAGATGCTTTGAAAGATATTTTGCTTCATTTATATGCCCTGTCAGAACAAATGTGCCACTTCTTGCGCATACCTTGTATAAGGTCCACAACCTCTGTAAACTCTTGAGTGCCACTGGCAAAACTAAGCAATGTTCTGGTTAACCTTCACAAGCAGGGTAGTTGGGAGAAACATAAATGAAGAGAATATGAGAAACAGGAGAAGAGAAAGAAAAGGAAAAAGGAGAAAGACGGCCGGGTGTGGTGACTCATGCCTGTAATCCCAGTGCTTTGGAAGGCCAAGGTGGGGGATCACTTGAGCTCAGGAGTTCAAGACCAGCCTGGGCAACATAGCAAGCTCTCGTCTCTACAAAATATTTAAAAATTAGCCAAGCATGGTGTGCGCACCTCCCAGCTATGTGAGAGGCTGAGGCAGGAGGATCTGTTGAGCCCAAGAGGTTGTGGCTGCAGAGAGCCATGTTCATGCCACTGCACTTCAGCCTGGGAAACAGAGTAAGACCCTATCTCTAAAAACAAAACAAAACAAACCCACAAAAAAAAACAGGAGAAAGATAAAAACATCATTCATGGCTTTATAATATATAGGAATTATGATTACTTGAGAATCCTTTTTTTTTTTTTTTTTTTTTTGAGACAGAGTCTTGCTCTGTCACTCAGGGTGGAGTACAGTGGTGTGATCCTGGCTCACTGCAACCCTCTCCTGGGTTCAAGTGATTCTCGTGCCTCAGGCTCTCTAGTAGCTGGGATTACAGGCGCACACCATCATGCCCAGCTAACTTTTGTATTTATAATAGAGACAGGGTTTCACCATGTTACATGGGCTTATTTGAGAATTCTTAATAATCACTTCTGATTTTTTGTCTTAATAAATATGTAGTTTATTTCAGAACTTTAAGTTTTATGAAAAGAATTATTGTGTTTGCATATATATAATATATTTTTTAAAATAACTACCAATTTGGGCTAACCTCAAGTAATTTTTTTCTGTAATGTCAAAGTCATCTCATTGCTAATAACTATGCTGGAACACAAGTTCATTTTATTTGTACAAAGCACATCTCACATTCTTTCCCTCTGTCTGAGATGGACAATTTGTTCGAATTTGACCTTTATTCCTCCTAGAGGCATAAGTTTGGGCTGATTTATTTGGATAAGATTGGATATTGCACCTGGTGTGGATAATACTAGATTACATCTTCAGGAAATTGAACTTTTTCTGTTTACCCTTTAGAACAAACAGCTTTCTGAAATGAATATGTTGGAGACAGTGTTAGCTTCTTTTTTTGTTTCCATTCTGCTACATAGGATCTTTTCATTTTACAAAAAAAGTAGCTTTCTGTTGCTTTAGCAAGTTGGTATATTATACTTTCTGAAACTAAATTTCCTGATACATTCTTGGTAAAATTCAGGGTGGTTTGCAGTTGGTGTTGACCTATATGCCTTAAAACTTTTTTATATTAATGTAATCTAAATTTACAGAAAATTACAAAAATAGTACAAAAAAAATCCAGATTCACTGTTTACATTTTTATTTTGCCCCATTTTTTAAAATCATTCATGCTCCAGTTCTTTTTCTTTCTCTCTCCCTCTCTATATGGGTGTATGTGTATGTATATATTTTTCTTGAACCAGTTGAAAGTGAGTTGTAGGCATTGTACCCGTTTAACCCTTACATTCTTTTATATAACCAGAATAGAATGATCAAAATCAGGAATTTTAATGTGGATACAGTATTATTATCTCCATAGCCTTTATTCAAATGTCATCAGTTGTCCCAATGTCTTTTATATTTATTTTATATCTTATTCATGATTCAGTTTAAGATTATATTGTATGTAGTTTTCAAGTTTCCTTAGTTGCCTTTAATACGGAATTAGCTTCTCTTTTGTCATTTATGATCTTCATATTTTTGGAGAGTACAAGCAAATTAGTTTGAAGAATGTCCATCAATTTGAGTTTGTCTGATTAGATTCATATTATGGATTTGGGGCAGGAATAATACAGAAGTGATGCACCACAGAAAAGGCATGGGATGTTCGTTTATCCTGTTATTGTTAATGGTGATGCTAAACCTAGTTAATATGGCACCTGCCAGGTTTCTCTTCTGTAATGTTACTATTTTTTACTTTGCAATTAAGTAGTTTGTGGTAGTTTGAGACTATGTACGTATCTTATTCCTCACCTACTTTTCATTTAGCATCTGTCTTAGTTTGTTCTTTGTTGCTGTAACAGAATATGATAGACTAGGTAAATTATAAAAATAGAAATTTATTTGGTTCATGGTTTTTGAGGTGGAGAAGTCAAGAGCATAGCACTAGCATCTGGTGAGGATGTCATCCCATGGCAGAAGGTAGAAGGCAGGAGAGAGCACATGAGACAGAGAGAGACACCAGGGACCAGACTAGCTTTATAACAATTCACCCTCCCAATAAATAACCCATTCCCTCAATAATAACATTAACCCATTCGTAAGGGCAGAGCCCTCATGACCCAGTTACCTCTTATTAGGCCTCACCTTCCAACAAAGTTGCATTGGATTAAACTTACAACACATGAACTTTTGGAGAATACATACAACCCAAAATAGCATCCATTGATGATTGTTGCCTGAATTAATTATCATTAACTACTATAATGTTTGCAAAATTGTGACTTTCTAGCATCCATAATTTATTCTACATTCATTAATTGGCAAACTAAGGAAAAGCTTTCCCTTTTCTTCCCCACTTACCATTTGTTTTCTTTATTTGTATCAGGATAAATTCATGGATTCTTATTTTTTCAATGGATTATATTCTATTATTATCATTATTTATTTTGATACTCAAATTTTCCCACATTTGGCCAGTAAGAGCCCCTTCAAAGTAACTTCTACATCCATTTGACATGTTCTCATCACTCCTGGAGCACTTCCTTAACTTCTGACATCACAAAATGTTCATAAGATTATCTTGTCATTTGTCTGACCTAGCGCTGAAAGTAGCCTTTATTCCAAGATCTGGATGTACAGTGTAATAATAGCTACTGGTATGCTACTGCTTGTAGGCCTTCTCGTGGACACAACTAGGATATATGTGTGTCAGTTTGTGTATATGTTTGTGTGTAATCAGATCAAACAGATACTCAGATACTTCTAATTCTAATCCAGAAGCAGAGGGTTTGTTTTAGTCTTCTCATGTTGAACAGTAAGAATCCTGAGAAATTTGCTCATTTGTAGAATACACAGAAAGCATTTTCAAAATTGTTGACTTACAACATTTTTAAAACAAACTAATATAAAATCATCACAGGAAAAGAAAACAGAGTAGCATCTCTTATGAATATAGATGTGAAAACTCTCAGCAAAGTATTAGTTAACCAAATCCAGCAAGAGATTAAAAAAAAAAAAACATACACCATAACCAAATCAATTTACCCCAGAAAGGCAAGGTTGATATAGCATCTAAAAGTCAATTAAAATAATACATCATATCAATAGTATACAGGGCAACAACCACATTTAATTGTATCAATATCAATTCATGGATTTTTATTTTGTTCAATGAGTTGTGAAATATTTTGACACTCAATTTCCCTAATGCCTACCTAAAAAAGACATTTGATAAAATTCAACACATTTTCATGCTTAAAACACTTAACAAACTAGGAAAAGAAGGGAACATCCTCAACCAGTTAAAAGACATCTACCAAAAATGACAATTAACATCATACTTAATTGTAAAGGCTAAACGTATTCTCCTTAAAATCAGGAATGACGACGACGTCTTCTCTTACCAGGACAACTAGGAATAAAAAGAAAAAACAAAAAGGCTTCTACTTTGGAAAAAGAGAAGGGAGAAAACTATCTCTATTTGCAGATGACATGATCTTCTATACAAAAAATCCTAAGACATCCACTGAAAAACTATTACAATTACTAAACAAGTTTACCAATATTGCAGAATATAAAAGCAATATACAAGTTAGTTGAACTTGCACCTGCAATGAACAATCTGAAAATGAAAGGAAGAAAATAATCTCATTTACAACCCTATCATAAAGATTACAATAACCCTTATATTACATCATACTCATAAATTAACTCTAAATGGATGGAAGATGTAAAGTAAGATGTAAAACTATAAAACTCTTGGAAGAAAACAGACATAATTATTTGTGATACTGGATTATACAAAGCCTTCTAAGAATGACACTAAAAATACAAGCAATAAAATAAAAAATATAAATTGGACATGATCAACATTTTAAAACTTTTAAGGCCGGGCCTGGTGGCTCATGCCTGTAATCCTAGCACTTTTGGAGGCTGAGGCAGGCAGATCACTTGAGGACAGGAGTTCAAGACAATCTTGGTCAACATGGAGAAACCTTGTCTCTACTAAAAGTACAAAAAATTACCTGGGCGTGGTGGCTCACACTTGTAGTCCCAGACACTCAGGAGGCTGAGGCAGGAGAATCGCTTGAACGCCAGAGGCGAAGGTTGCAGTGAGCAGGAGATTGTGCACCACTGCACTCTGCCCTGGGCAACAGAGCAAGACTCAGTCTCAAAACAAAAACAACTAACTTCTGTACTTCAAAGAACACCATCCAAAAAAAAAAAAAAAAACACAATCCATATAATGTGAGACTATTATGGCAAATTATATGCCTGATAAGAAACTTGTATCTGAAAAATAGAAAGCAATATTATTTCCATAACAAAAGACAAACAACCCAATTTTAAAATGGGCATTTTAAAATTGAGTAGACATTTCTTCAAATAAGAGATATGAATAAATACTAAGCACATAAATATATGCTCAACATCATTAGCTCTTAGGGAAATGCAAATCAAAACCATAATGAGATACCACTCCACACCCAATAGTATTGCTACAAATAGCCAGATAATAACAAATGTTGGCTATAATGTGGATAAATTAGCATCCTCATATACTGCTGCTAGGAATGTAAAATGTTGCAGCAACTTTGGAGAACATTTTGACAGTCCCTTAAAGGTTAAACATGATAATATAACTCAGCAAGTCTACTCTCATGTTTACACCTAAGAGAACTGAAAACATACACCCAAACAAAAACTTGTACAATGAATGGTCATGTATGTGCTATATGTGATATATCAATCAACATTAATGTATTTATGTAATTTACATATGCTGAGAATGGGGAACATACTCAAAATATTTTTTTTTTTACTGATAAGTGTTCAGAAAAGTTTGGAGACCACTGCCTTAGAGCAATAGTTCTCATACTTTCCATGCATGAGATTCAACAGGGTGTTTGTTAAAGATTTCCGGGCCCAAGCCCCAGAGTTTCTAGTTCAGTGGGTCTAAGGTAGAGCCTAAAAGTTTGCTTTTCTAAGCAGTCTCCAGATGACGCCAGTGCGTTGGTCCAGGGGACATGCTTTGGGTACTTAGATTGTTGTCCCTGTTATGCTAAAGCTTACTGCGGATGCCTGTTAAAATACATATTTTAAGGCCCCACCTCTAGAAATTATATATGAATAGGCCAAGAATTGGCTTCAGAATTTGCATTAACAGTGACCACAGGTGATTCTGACTCAGCAAGCCTCACTTTTTGAGTAATGCTACTTAGGAGCTTAGAGAATGGAGTTACGAAATGGTGGTGTCAGTCAGGAAGAAGCAGCATTGTCCTTTTGAAAATTGGGAAACTGTTCTTCAGATATTCTCAGAGCCTGAGAATAAATTCAGAGTCAGGAAAATTCTTCTTGGATTCTCTCTTAAAGGCTACTGATGGGAAAAAAAAGACATGAGCTAATGAGAAGCATTCAATAAAATAGAAATGTTTGAAAGCTTTTTCCCCTCCTTGGGAATTAGATTTATACATTTGTTTGCAAATAAATTTTCAAGAATATAGAAAATATGTAAAGCACGATTTTTTGATATCATTACTATTTTAAAACTAAACATTTAAAACTTTTATTCCATTAAGACATCATAACCTTCACATACATTTACTGACTGCAAAATTGATAAAGAAAAATAATCACCCCTGGTCTTACAATCATTGTAAAACTTGCAAATTTCTTTACAGGTTTTTGTTTTTGCTTTTAGTACAGAGTTGTGTTATTGTTGTTATTTGGTTTCATGATTTCTTTGTATTAGTGATGATAGTGTATATGATGTTTTGTTTCCTTTTTTCCTCCTGAATTGTGTCATAAGTATTTTTCCTGTGGTTTCATAAATACTTTATAAGGATGGCCCATTGAATTATAGTGTACCATCATTTGTTTTACATTTTTAAATATTTACAAGTTATGTTTCCTACATTTTCCATTAGATTCATAGAGTTTTATAATTGGAAGTTACCAAAGATGATTTCTACTTGTCCATTTTACAGATAGTTAAACCAATTTTCCCAATGTCACAAAATTAAAAAATGGCAAAGTTAGAGCTAAAGCCCGTTTTCTCACTCCTGTTGTACTGGTTATTCCACTATGTTGTGCTGTTTTCTCTAATAATTTAAAATTTACTGGAAAGAACATTAGATCTGTGCCACTTTGCTTCCTACTTAACCCATTTATTCTTTGTTCTTTTTTCCTTTTTCTCTGCCTGCTTTGAGGTAATTTGAGTATTTTTTATGATTCTGTCTTATCTCCACTATTGACTTATTGAGTATATCTCACTTTTAAAAAAGTAGTAGTTTCCTTAGGATTTAAGATATACATCTTTATCACAGTCTACCTGAAAACAGTTTTCAGAAAAAGCTTTAGAATAAAGCAAATGCAGGTACCGAACAGACACATAGACATGTAACATACAGACACAGACACATAACAAAATATATCTTGTTTATTTAGTATAAATTAAGATTTTTGTATATTATTGACATTTATAATAACTAAATTTCTTATATGATCCCTACTTTTTTTTTTTAATACAAAGACTGCCAAACATATTATATTCCTTAACCCAAATATGTCAAGTTCTTATAGTGGACAAATGTGAATTTTGTATCTCCCCATTAACAATACATTTATAAGAAGACTGTTTTCCTAGGTTTTCTTTTTAATTGCAGTGCTGCTAATAGAGATGACTTGTATTCAAGGGGAAGTGACCAAATCTTGAACCTTATTTAAAACTACCATAGATTTTTGAACTGTGACTTTTATTATTAAGACATGAAATTGTAGTTTGTGTGTCTATGTGTGTTTTCTCTTTTTTGCCTTTGCAACCAATGTAAGTGTGTTCATTGAATCTTGGAGTTAGAAAGGGACTCAAAAGCTCATTTAAACCAAACTCTTTATATAACAGAAAAGGAAACACAGGCTGTACTAATTATCTATTGCTGCATAATAAATTACTCTAAAACTTAGTGGTTTATACAGCTAGCATTTATTATCTCACAGTTTCTGTGGTCCAGCAATCCTGGGATGGCTTAGATGGGCCCTCTGGCTCAGAGCCTCTTACAAGGCTACACAATCAGTGTGTAGGCTGGGCTGTGGCCTCATCACAAGGCTCAACTTGGAGAGGACCCACTTCCAAGTCTATTTACATGTCTGTTAGCAGGATCCTGTTCAAGTACTGTTGGAATGAGGGTCTCAGATCCTCACTGGCTGTTCACTGGGAGCATTAGTTGCTACAGGCCTCTCTGTAGGGCAGCTGAGAGCATCGCAGTTGGCTTTCCTCAGAGTGTGCCATGGAGAAAGCAAGTCAGAGAGGGAATTCACAGTTTGTTTATAACTTAAACAGACTTGGAAGTGACATCGCAATCCCCTTTACTATATTCTGCTCATTTGAAGTGAGTCACTAGGTTCAGCCTATAATGAAGGAGAGAAGATTACACAAAGGTGTGAATACAGGAGGGAGGACCACTGGGAAGTACCTTGGATGCTGCCTACCACAGAGACCCAGATAAGTGAAATGCCCAGTCATACATAAATTTTGTTAGTGGCAAAGCAGGGCCAGCTTCCTGATCTCTCAATTCTCAGTCAGTCCATGGTTCTTTTGAATTTTCTCTAGTCATTAAAAAAAATAAATAAATAAATAACATAATAACCCTTACTTTTTGAGAGGATAAATTACTTTTAATTCACTACAACTCACCAGATTACTTTTACTATTGCAATGGGGAAAAATGCAGAGAAAAAAAGAATAGTTTGATATCATTACTAGTTTTGCTTTTCTACTCAGTGGAAATCCGTACCAAGTCTCACAGAAGCAAGGTTGCAAAGGAGAACTAGGTATGTTGACAGTGACTAACTTAGAGATCTCCCAGTTAAAACTTCAAACTACACACCTTGATCTGGATTTGTTAGTTGGGTGCTTCTACAATAAACTCATATTTTTAAGAAAATGATAGATATGGACATTAGTATACTTTACAGATCCTTACACAATTTACATTATGGTTCAAATAAAATAGGTTGAAGCCAAGTAAGAGCATTAGTATGATTTAAAAATGTGAAAGGCAAGGTTGGGCATGGTGGTTTATGCCTGTATTCCCAGGGAGGATCGCTTGAGGCCAGGAGTTTGAGACCACCTTAGGCAACGTAGTAAGATTTTTGTCTGTAAAAAAATTTTAAAACAATTAGCCAGGTGTAGTGGTCATGCCTGTAGCCCCAGCTACTCAGAAGGCTGAGGCAGGAGGATCACTTGAGACTGGGAGTTTGAGGCTCCAGTAAGCTATGACTGCACTGTTGCACTCCAGTGTGGACAACAGAGGAAGACCCTGTCTTCCCACAAAAAAGAAAAAGTGAACGGCAGCAGTAGCACTATGCTTGGATCTAGGAGTGCTTATTGCCATCAAATGTTTGGGAATAAACTTTAAAGAGCGATGGAGGTAAAGTAGAAAAGGGAACACACCCAATTTGTGATTTGTGGAAAGATATTAAGGATATAAGCAACACAAATTGCCCTCAGCACCTTTTTAAAAAATGTTATGTTTTCAGAGCACTTGTTAGCTGAAAAGGAAGTGATAACCAACATCCACTCATCCTTATTGTTTTATTGTTTTATTACTGTATTAAGCACGGACAGCTAATATATACCTAGCAAACAATGAGTTGTTATGCCTTTACTTAAGAACCACTTTCTCATTTAGGTAAAGTGTACTGATTTTTCTCATGGCCAAAAAAACAATCCAGAACAGAAATAGAAGACAACCATTCCTCTGATATAATTGAGAAGTCTATTAAGAAAAAAGGAGGGAACAAGGAATGATAAGATGTAGAACTATTTGGTTGTTGATGAGTAAAACACGTTTGTGTGTGTTTTTTTTTAATTGCTTTGAATGTCGTTGATGTGTCTCAGCGCAAAAGTTACCTTTTCAGAGAAATGCGCCTCCAGCCTTCTAACTAAACTTTGTCCTTCCACATTCCTGTCATTATCAGGTTATTCTGTGTAGTATTTCATAGCAATTACACATTTTAAAAATTGTCTATTTTCTCTCCTTGAGAACATATACACCATGAGAACAGACACTTTGTCTATCTCATTCACTACTGGATTCCCAGAATCTAAAACAGTTCCTGAAACACACTAGGTACTTCACACTTTTGTTGAATGATTAAATACAGTATTCCAAATACATAGAAGAATCTATGTGTCAGAGCTTTCCAAACTTTCACTTTTAGCATGTTGGTAATTTTTTCATAGCACTACTAGACACAAAGGAAATATATAACTTTTTCATTTATTAGATAATTATGTCCAAACAACTTAATAAGCATTTATATCTAAAAAACTTAGTAGCCGTTAGGGAAAAATACACATTAATTTAAGGAAAATAATGTTTTATGTCATTCTTAACCAGTTACTTACAAATGTAATATATGCTTCTGTTGTGGACTTCATAATTTCTCAAACAATAGGATCAGATTGGACACTGCTCTTCATATCCTGTTCCACAGTGATTCTTAGGCTTTTTATTACATCTACTACCAAAAATCCAACTTTGCAAAAAATATGATGTCAATAAAATTTATGTAGTGTGATCTACTGTTGAAACTGTGAACTGTCTCATCTAGTAGTCTGTGTGGTATCCAACAGATATTCAACAAAGCTGTATTTTCTTTTATAATTTAAACTATCCCACAGCACCCTGAGAACCACAGTTTAAATGGGTTAAGTTTACTTCATTTTTTTATACGGTACATTGAAAGCCTGAATGTTCAGGGAAGAGGCTCAGACCTTTCTTTTTAAGCTGGGAGGAAGAAAAACAAGCCATGAGCTACAAGAAGCAACCTAGGATTAGGGCACTATTAGCAGATCAGGGTCAGAAACATTGACCTGGAGAAAACAGTCATAGTTAATACTTAAGAAATCAGAATCTGGGCATATTAAAAAATACTAGAACAGAATTAGACTGCTAAACAAATCAAGAACCTTTAAATTAGAACATACAAGGCTAGCATGAGTTGATTTTGGTATCAAAACTTAGTGTTAATTATAAAGTATTAATGTCATGTTGAGTAGGGTTTCCCTGCATTGAAAATGAGATTGGGCAAGATGACCTATAAGATCCCTGGTAAATCTCTTGTAAAATGATCTACATAAAAGAGCAGTATTTTTTAGAATTGTGAATCTTTACTGCCCGAAGGAAACTTAGAAATTTTCTGCTTAAATTCCTTCTACATCATTCTAGTTATAATGAAGCTTAGTCTAGCAATTGCTTTTATGTGCAAATATGAAACAATCATTCTAAAATTCAAACAGCTTATTTTTAATGCACAAGGAAAGCCTACAGTTTCTATGACTTAAAGCTTTTTAGTGTTGATTTCAATTGTGTAATAAAATCTGTAATCTTAATATTTATATAAATCTAAATTAGAATTTGTAAAAATAGTCAAGCTTATAAAAGTCTCATATAAAATTATGAGAGTAATACTAACTGAATTGCATTACATTTGACCATATGCTGGCCTTTATAACTGTTATCTAAATCTGAACTCTCTAATCAGCCACTACCAATTAAATGGAGTTGAAACATCTTTGACCTATAACTACCTATAGCAAGATGTGCACTAGTATATTTAATATATACCGACACCAGACTTCAGCAATTTTGTCAAGACCTTTGTAAGGTTTTCTTTTATTCTGTTACCTTATTTACTAAGACCTATCTCTGATCAATCTGTTTTCAAGCTTACAAATAAGAAATTATTGCTAATTTTGGGGGGTGTGATGTCATTTTTTTTTTTAAGTCTTTATAAGAGATACATACTGACATATTTCAAGGTGAAATAATATGGTTGTCTGGAATTTTCTTTAAGATTACAACAGAGTTCATTCTAAAAAATGCCTATTTTGGTGTTAATTGAATTGAATTGAAAAATGCCTTACCAGTTTTATTTCATATTGACCCTACCACCCTACCTGTATTTTTACATGCATTATTAAGGGAATGCTCTTTATAGTGTGCGGTTTCTACCTGAAATCTCCACATACGACATAATCTTGCTTCTCACTCCCTGCCCCCACCCACCCCAGCCAAGATCTAAGTCCCTTTTCCGCAAGCCAGTAAAAAAGATTAATGAATTTCTGTTTACTTTTTATCTGCATAAATGATATGAGTATAGCGTGAAGCCCACCCTGACAGAGCTATGCTGTGATCTTTTCAAGTTAGATTAAGGGCTCACTAAGCAGGGTGTGCCCATTAAATTATAATGTTGTAAAGCTTGAATTCTGGAACACGTATTGCTGGTATTTTAGTTTTTAATAGGATTATCTCTACTATGAAATAATTTGAGAATATCTTATATTCCTGTGAAACTGTTGAGGTGATCTGGTATGAAAAGAGATGAGCTGCTTTTCTCTCTATGTCCAGAAACTATTTCTTTTTAATACTTCAGAGATTATGAGACATATACAGAAAATGTGCATCTCATGAAGCATTCTGATCCTTATTAATCTTACATAATAATGTTTTCTTATTCGTGTACTTGAAATATAACAGTAAAAAACACATCTTAACTGTATAGCAGTCTGAAAAAGGCAAAACTATGGAGACAGTGAAAAGATCAGTGGTTTCCAGACTACTGGGAGGAGGGAGAGATGAACAGGTAGAGCACAGAGGATATTTAGGGCAATGAACATCCCCTGTACAATACTACAATGGTAGATATATGTAATTATATATTTGTCCAAACCCATAGAATGTATACCACTAAGAATGAACCCTAATATAAACTCTGGACTTTGAGTTATGATGTGTCAATGCAGGTTCATCAGTATTAACAAAGGTACCACCGTGGTTCATGATGCTGACAATGAGAAAGGCTGTCAAGGGGAGGGGAGCAAGAGTTAGATGGGTATATAGCAAATATCTACAGGTTTATTATGAACCTAAAACTGCTCTAAGAAATAAAGTCTATAACACACTCACATGTTTTAATATTTTTGGTATGATTTTTTCCTGAACTACCCAAGGCTTTAACAACTCTGTGGCCTATAAAATGTCTTCAATTCAACATATCCTCACCAAGAAAGTATATTCATATATGAAATAAACTTACTGGAGTGTTTCGCATTTCCAAAATTTGAGCTGGATTTTTCTTTTTATTTCTACTGTGTTTGTTTTTACTTTTTACTATTTCTGCTTTTTTATCTATTTATTTATTTATGAGACAGAGTCTCGCTCTGTTGCCCAGGTTGGAGTGCAGTGGTAGGCTCAGCTCACTGCAACTTCTGCCTCCCGGGTTCAAGCAATTCTCCTGCCTCAGCCTCCTGAGTAGCTGGGATTACAGGCACCCGCCACTACGCCCAGCTAATTTTTTGTATTTTTAATAGAGTCAGGGTTTCACCATGTTGGCCAGGCTGGTCTCAAACTCCTGACCTCAGGTGATCCACCCGCCTTGGCCTCCCCAAGTGCTGGGATTACAGGCATGAGCCACCCTTCCTTGTGTATTGTGGATTTTACTTGATATATTGGATCAAATGCTTGTTGTTTATTTTTCCATGCTTCTTGTTTTCCAATGAATGTATCTTATAAAAGCTGTAGACATTTTTCTGAGACCTGCTTTGGTTGTATCTCACAAGTATTGCTATATCATGTTCTCCTTGTTCTTCATTTCTTAACAGTAGTGGTTTTGTTCTGATTAATATTTTAGAGTATTTTTGAAGTATTTTTTATTTTTAGTGTTTAATGTTTATTGTTGGGATGAGTTTAAGGACAGTTTTTGTTGCATTGTGATGAGAATCTCTAATCCAATATATGATCAATTTTATAAGTGTTCATGGGCATTTAAAAATGTATATTCTGCCTAAACTGGACACAAAGTTCATACCTGTGTGCATGTGTGTATCTATTCATAAAGAAAACATCTTTAGATTCTTCTGAAGCATCTAGAAACATTAGGCCTGTAATCCATCTGGCAACAGTTGACTAGATCCAAGTAGGAAACCTGCCTTCACATATATTTAGGGAGGTTGATCCCTTCTCAGCTCCAGCCAGTTGTACACATACATGTAAACATTTATAGATCACCTTGTTAATTATTTACATATTCAGTCCTCTGACCTATAGATTGTTAATTTAATTGCAAAATGTATATTTTAGCTTCCCATGCTGACGATGGCTTTTCAGAGTCTTTTTTTCTAACACTATTGGTTTTACATATTTTGATACTTCGCTGCTCTCTCCATAAAAATTCACATCTGCTGCATCCCTGTAGAATCTAGCTTTCATTAGCTATGTAATATTTTAGCCTCGAGTTCTTTTTTCTGATAATAATATTGCGACTTTTGTTTCCTTTTGTTAATTTTACCTGTGTATTAGTCCGTTTTCATACTGCTGATAAAGACATACCCGAGACTGGATAATTTATACAGGAAAGAGGTTTAATGGACTTATAGTTCCATGTGGCTGGGGAGGCCTCACAATAATGGGGAAAGGCAAGGGGGAACAAGTTGCATCTTACATGGATAGCAGCAGGCAAAGAGAGAGAGAGTGAGCTTCTGCAGGGAAACTCCTGTTTTTAAAACTATCAGATCTCGTGAGATTTATTCACCATCATGAGAACAGCACAAGAAAGAACTGACCCCATGATTCAGTTACCTTCCACTGGATTCCTCCTATGACATGTGGAAATTATGGGAGTTACAATTCAAGATAAGATTTGGGTGGGGACACAGCCAAACCATATTGACCTGGAATGTTGATATTCACTCTTATTTCCATTTTTTATCGTATCATTTTTATTTTAACTGATTTTTATGTTTTTATTATTATTAAATCTGAGCCTTCATATCTTTTGGTAGCCAAATACAACATTTGCCATGTCTGGTTTTATTTAGGCAATGTGTCTTTTTCCTTTATTCATCATGTTTTCTTACTGTGTTTAGTTTCTGTTTTCCTGAATTTTGCCAAATTGATCACATTTTTTTGCTCTCCGACCCCCTTACTTTTGGCTTCTGGTATAAAGGTCACAAACTGATGGTCCTTGGGCCAGAAAACCACAGATATGTATTGATTAGGCCATATACTCCTAAAACATCTTTTTAAATTATTTGCCAAATTTCAAAAAGCTACGGATTTTTACATCAGTAATTTTTGGAAATGGGTAAGAGGAAATTGAATTGGATGTGCATTTAGTTTGGATTGGGGGCTATATTTATATGACATACAGTCACTTCTATGTATAGAGGATCAGCTTCCAAGTAGTTCCTACAGTCACCAGACTGACTCCATTTCTTCTGAGGCAAGAAAAGCTCCAGTGCCTCAAAAAGATTGACTTGGGTATGGAGAAAGGTTGAAGAGGAAATGATAAGAGACAGAGATGTGTGTGTGTGTGTGTGTGTGTGTGTGTGTGTGTGTGTGTGTGTGCAGCAGAGGAGGCCAAGTGTGTCAGTATAGGCTCACAGACACCAGGATTTAATATTCATACCTTGATGAATAGTCTTGCCTTGATGTTGATGGCTGCTGACTGACCAGGGTGGTGGTTGCTCAAGGTTGGGGTTTGTGGCAAATTATTAAAATAAGACAGCAATGAAGTTTGCTGCATGGACTGACTCTTCCTTTCACAGACTATTTCTCTGTAGCATTTGATGCTGTTTGATAGCATTTTATACCCAATAGAACTTTTTTTTTTTTTTTGAGACAGAGTCTTGCTCTATCACCCAGGCTGGAATGCAATGGTGCGATCATGGCTCACTGCATCCTCCGCCTGCTGGGCTCAAGCAATTCTCCTGTCTCCCAAGTAACTGGAATTACAGACGCGCACCACCACACCTGGATGATTTTCTGTATTTTAATAAAGACAGGGTTTCACCATGTTGGCCAGGCTGGTCACAATAGAACTTTTAAAATTGGAGTCAGTCCTCTCAAATCCTGCTGCTACTTTATCAACCATGTTTATATAGTGTTCTAAGTCCTTTGTTGTCATTTCAACAATGTTTTCACAGCATCTTTATCAGGAGTAGATTCTATCTCAAGAAACCACCTTTTTTGCTCATCCATAGGAAGCCACCTCTCATCTGTACAGGTTTATCATGAGATAGCAACAATTCAGTTCCATCTTCAGGATCCACTTCTAATCCTAGTTCTCTTGCTATTTCCATTACATCTGCAGTTGCTTCCTCTTAAGTCTTAAACCCCTCAAAGTGTCATCTATGATGGTTAGAATTAACTTCTTGAACACTCCTGTTCATATTGATATTGTGACCTCCTCTTGTGAATTATGAATGTTCTGAATGTCATCTAGAATGGCAAATCCTTTCCAGAAGGTTTTCAATTTACTTTGCCAAGATCTCTCCAGAGATGTTACTACCAATAGCAGCTATAGTGTTATGAAATAAAGTTCTTAAGTAATACGACCTGAAAGTCAAAATTACTCCTTGAACCATGGGCTGCAAAATGGATATTGTGTTAGCAGACATAAAAACAACATTAATTTCCTTGTAGATCTCCATCAGAACTCTTGAGTGACCAAATGCATTGTCAATGAGTCATAATATTTTAAAGGGAATCTTTTTTTTCTGAGCAGTAAGTCTCAATAATGGTCTTGAAATATTTATTAAACCTTGCTCTAAGCAGGTGTGCAATCACCCAGACTTTGTTATTGCATTTCTAGAATACAGGCAGAATAAATTGATCATCATTTATAAGGGCCCTAGGATTTTCAAAATGGTAAATGAGCATTGGCTTCAACATAAAGTCACCAGCTGCATGAGTCCCTAACAAGAGTGGTCATCCTGTCCTTTGAAGCTAGGCATTGACTTCCTTCTCTAGATATGAAAGTCCTAGATGACATCTTCTTCTGATAGAGGGCTAGTTTATGTACATTGAAAATCTGTTCTTTAGTGTAGCCACCTCATCAGTTATCTGGATCTTCTGGATAACTTGCTACATCTTCTACTTCAGCACTTGCTGTTTCATCTTGCACTTTTATGTCATGGAGATATCTTCTTTATTAAGCCTGATGAACCAATCTCTGCTAGGTTCCAATTTTTCTTGTGTAGCTTCCTCACCCCTGTCAGCATTTATAGAATTGAAGAGAATTAGGGCCTTGCTCTGGATTAGGCTTTTGTATAGGGGAAATACAGGGTTAAGTTCTTGCAAGCCTCTGGTCCCATTTTTATCAACTGATCAATACATAGCCTTATTTTATATGTGTTTCTATTTAAAGATACCTTATTTAATATATATAGTTGATTCACTTACACTGAGTTCACAGCCAACAGCACCATAATGCATGCCTGAACAAAGCTTATCTAACATAAATTTTCTCTATGAGGTGCATCACAGCCTTCTTGTACTTAGGAACACTAGATAGCATTTCAGCACTGGAAGCCATTTTAATAGCAAAATACCCCCAAAAAAAAGCACAAAAATTTGAAAAATGAAGAACTAAATAGACCATGAGAAGGATACTTGTTTATAATATGAGAGCTGAAACAAGAAAGATAGTCATCTTGTTCCACCTCAGCTAGGACTGCTTCTCGACCTTTTGGCTAAGATCAAGTGTAACTTCAGCTGGGAACATGTAATTAGGTGTCTCAAATATTTCACTGTCTGTGCATATTCACAAATGACTACAAATGCAACTCAAGAATGGAGTTTTGAGTTACAAACAATTCTAGCAAGTAGGCAAATGCACAAATATAGAATCTGCAAATAATGAGAATTGACTGTTTCTCATTTATCCATTCTACTCTAGGCCTTGGAGATATCAAGATGGAATGAGTGCAAACCTTGTTAAATGAATTGTATTAGGGTGGTAGTGTTAAAGAATAAAGGGTAGTTTTCTTCTTACAAGTCTTTTTAAAGTAATAAAATGATTTAAAATGACATGTTAAAATTCTGATTTAATTTGATGAAATCGAATTAAGAAGTAAATAAGTATCTATTATGGGTAACATGACTCCTGTATAAAGTTCATCAATATATTGTTTGATTCATTTTTCCACTATAATGAGCATGCAGTATTCTCTGATTTTTTTAATGAAAAGAAAAATGGGTAATATTGGGAACAAAAATTTAAAGTAAATAAAATTAAAGTCAAACTTTTGATGACAGATTTAGAAAAATTATCTGCACCAAGATTACATAAAATCCACTGTTATTTTCTGGTGATAGTTGGCATCATTTTATAACTTCTCCTTTAAAAATTTTCTTTTCCAAGAGCCATTCAGTGGGTGCTTATGAAGCCAAACCTATGAGTTCTGACAGACCTGGTTAGACTTCTACTTTTCTATTTACTAGCTATGTGACTTGGGAAATTTATTAACTTTTGTAAGCACACTCTTAACTTCATTGTAAAATATAGATAATGAAGGATATCCCTAATTGTAAAATGAATATAATGAAGGATATAATTTATTCTTATTGTAAAATGAAGATAATGTTTATGAGGATGAAATGGGATAGTACAGTATATAAAAACTACTTAGACTAAAGCTTGGCACATCATGATATTGTTTGTTTGGTTTGCTTGTTTTGTCAGAGAAGGTATCTCTCTAAATACTTGAATATGGTTCTAGTGCCTTCATATATAAATGCAGCTGTGTAAAGTATTCTTAAGTCACAATTGTCTCTTCAAATGTTGCTCCATTATGTGGCATATAATACTATAGAGTGATCTGAGGCCAACCTGTCTTTTCTATACTTGTGCATAACCTGTTTTCCAGCCTTCATGCCTTAATACTCTGTCTGATCAAAACCTCTGCCTGTTTATTCATTTTTTTTCTTAGGATACTTAAAGGCAGTAGAATCTTTTTGTTATTTTTACCATACCAGGTGAGTTCTTTGAAATATAATTTATATCTGTTTTCTCTCTAGTAATATTTCCTTCCTTCAAGACAATTTATGTTTTGAATACAATTTTCCTTCCATGTATTCTGGTCTTCAGGAACACTGGTTATCCATAAGCTTACATTTCATCATCTATTCACCATACTCCTCATATTTCTGTTCTCTTTAATTCTTTTTTTCTGTCTGTCCTCTTCTTTGTATTGAGGAGGTTCTCTTAAGCCATAATACAGTTTTCCTGCAGTAGCAATCTGCTTCTTAACATTTTTAATGAGGCGTTTGCTATGTTTGTAACGCTATAATAACACCACATTACCATAGAGATTGTCATATATCTGGGATCACATAGAATGTATCTGGAATCAGGAGTAAGCCAAGAAGTCTCTGATCTCTTGAAGTAGTTGGGCAAGCACCATACTCTAGTGTGAGGTGAATAGATGTGGACATTTACTGAAGGCCACTGGTTTGCTGGGACTCTGCTGCAGTACTATTTATTTCTCACAATAGTCCTACAAATACTATTGTTATTTACATTTTACAGATGAAAAGGCAAATACTCAGAAGTATTTGACAAGGTCAGACAGCTAATGGGCCAAATATGAAATATCAAAACCTTTGTTCCTTCCACAATATTTTTTATCTCATATGGCAACATGCATTTCCCTGAGAAAAGCTCCATTTGGTTTTTCATTCATAATCTATCTTTCCTTCTTGTTGGTACTATTCTCAAATGGCTGGCCTCCAGTTCTACAGGGGAAATAGTGAATGTAGAGAATGTTAAAATAAACATTGATAGCATCAAGAAGCTTCTTGTCAAAAGCCTCAGAGTGAGAGAGGAGATAGAAAAAGTATAAAAAGCAGACTAAATTTACTGATTCTCATACAAATTAGAATGTATATCTCTATAACCTGAGGGCATTATTATAATGCTATATTATTTATAATTGATACTCATAAATATGACACAGTCATTAAGAAAAGATGAAATTATGTTCAAGTTTTTTAAAGAAGGCTAAGAAACATGTAACTGACAAGAAATTTCAAAGTTGTAAAAAATGTTTTGGGTTATTTGTAATAGCAGAAAAAATTGAAATATCCCAAATGACTATCCACAGGAGAATGGACAAATTATATTATAGCTCTACAATGTAATACTAAGAGTAGTGAAAATAAAATGTAGCTCCATATGTCAACATGGATGCAACTTGAAAACATGATGTTGTATAAAAAGTGCAAGAAGTATACATATAATTCCAATTATATGAAGTTTAGGAAACTTCAAATCTGAATGATATATTATTAGAAATACATATCTATGTGGTAAAACTCAAAAGAAAACCAATAGAATGGTAAACACAAAGTTCAGTATAGTGGTTATTTCAGGGCTGGGAAAGGTGAGGGAGATACAGTTGGTTAGAGACATGTACATAGGACTTCAAAAATACTACTAATTTTTTGTTTTTGTAAAGCTGGATAATGGACACTTCAGTAGTTTTTATCATTACCATTATTATTTATAACTCATGTATGTTTAAAATGTATTTCTATGTATGAACAAAAAAATTGGTTCTTAAGAGTATATTTTAGTTATCTGGTAGTATTTCGTTATCAGAAATTTTCCAAAAATATCAGATCGGTGATTCATTGTTGTTATTATTACAATGTAAAACATAAACAGATGGCTATATCAGGAAGCTTGCTTTTAAAATAACATTCATTTACTTAAATAAAGAAACTTTTCTATTAAATAGAGTATTGGATAATAGTATATATTAGATGGTTTTTATGAAAGGGAATTATTCAAAATAGAATAATCTCCTAAATTATGGTATGTCTTCTAAAAATTCTGATGCTTTGGGTTAGTGAAGAGTAAATTTCAGTAACAAAATATTGCGTTAAATTTTAGAGAGAGCGTCACCTAATTCAGAGGATTTATATGTCATGATTATTTAACGTTAATTACCTAGGGGTATTGTAGAAATTATTAAATTCTGTTAAATACCTGAGGATGCTGTAGAAATTCGTGGAGGACTTTTTTTTGTCCTCTAGTAATCATGACTGAGCAATCTACACATTGCAATACTTATTCTATTCTAAAATAATGATTCTTTTTTTCTTCAATCTTTAAGTTCAAGGGTACGTGTGCAGTATATGCAGGTTTGCTACATAGGGGAATGTGTGCCATGTTGATTTACTGCCCAGATCATCCCATCACCTGGGAATTAAGCCGAGCATCCATTCCTGATGCTCTCCACCCTCCCCTCCAACAGGCCCCGTGTGTGTGTTGCTCCCCTGCCATGTGTCCATGTGTTGTTATCGTTCAGCTCCCACTTATAAGTGAGAATATGCATTGTTTGGTTTTCTGTTCCTATGTTAGTTTCTGATGATGATGGCTTGCAGTTCTATCCATGTCTCTGCAAAGGACATGATCTCGTTCCTTTTTTATGGCTGCATAGTAAAATACTGATTTTATTTCTTCTTTATATTATACCTATTATATTTATTTTTATTTAGATTACATAGGTCAGTAAGCTAAATTCAATAATTCAAAAGGGATATTATAAAATATTTATTGTAAAAGGGTGTTAAAACTGATAGGGCTAAGAAAAAACTAATCTGAAACCCATATGGAATATATGGACTAATTTTTCTGAAGGGTTAAGACCAAGCCAGAAATCTCTTTAAAAAAATTACATGAAGATTTACAAGCTTTATGTGTTTCTCCACTGTTTTTATTTTAATTGCATTATAACCCATAATTAATAATCTAATGCAGATTGACATCCATGAATAAAAAAATCTACTTTTCATTTCTTGTTTATGAATAAAAGGATTCAGCTTCCCTTTTATTAAAACTCTAGAAGGCACGTCTGTTTTCAAAGATTTTCTAATATTTTTTCACTGAGAATTTTTTAATACACAATTATTTTCAATTTCATCTGTAATTTTGGAAGGGAATAGAATGTAAGATTCTCTTTGGTTTTTATTGTTTTTTAACAGGTGGTTTGGGAACAGAGTATACTCTCATGCCTTGTATCAGGATCGCTCTTTTATGCAAAATGCTTTACTTTTCCTGGAAACTAATCTCCTTAAAAGCTAATACCCAAATCAAACAATGTACCCTTTTCAGTGCTGAATAAAAATGGGTCAGGAAGGGATTAAAAAACTGGCATTGCTCTAAAGTGAGGCAATGCAAGTTTTACTTTTTAAGCTCCCCTTGTTATGTGAGAATTTATAAATTACCAGTTAATTTAGGCTCCATTCTTCTACCTCATCTTCTTTCCCTCCCCCTGTGTAAGCCGTTATTGTTGATACATGTATGAAACATTGTTTTTTAAATAAATTTTCCCATTACATCTGTTAGAAATTTAGAATGTCAATCAGCATTGAATTCAGTTTGCTTCATCTGTATATTTAATCAGTGAAAAAACTTAGGTTGATTTTGCATTATATTTACTACTTCAGTTTCTGCCTGTGTTCCTTCTTCATTCATCTGCTTTTCCTTAGTGCCTGATGATCAACACTGTCTTTAATAGGCGTCAACTTTACTGAAGTGTTTGATTCAATAAACATATCTGAAAATCTACTAGGTACAAGGACTTATAACAGTTGGTATAGAGTTGAGTAAATATAAAAGTTTGCAGTCTCATTGAGAATCCCTCAAAATAAGACTAACTTAGATATCTCCAGTACAAATGAAAACAGTTATCTGACTATAGAGAGAGTATTTAAACTTTTTGAGCTTCTTTTATTCATATGGAAAATGGAGGACAAATGCAGACCTTTACGTAGTTTTCTATAGCTTGTTTTCACTACAGGAGATAAGGTATACAAAGTTCTTACCATAGTACTGCCATGTAGGAGGATTCCAATAAATGGTTTATATTCTTGGTACTGTTTTTATGTTTGGCCACTAAACCATGCTTATTTTCTCCACATTATCTGTTTCCCTACTCTGAACCTATCAATTAAAAAGAATATCCAAGTTTCTATGTTTTTACCTATGAAATAACTGGATTAGAGTTGGTAAGTTTTAGGGTTTCTTTCATCTTTATAATTACACAGAACTTTGTTTAAGGAAGTGGGTACCATCAATCCGTATACAGATTTTCCAAGTCAACTTAGTGTACGTAAGTATTTCATATCATCTCTTCCTCTCTTCAAATGTTCAGTACTTCCTCCCTTTCTCTCTTAATTCAGAGAGAAAATAGAAAAATTAAAAAGAGCTCTACCTCTTTTATCAGTAAACACACCAACATACTTGTTTCTATGTCCATACACTACAGGCCCTTCGATCTTATTCCTGTTAGCCCGTGTCTCACTGTGCCCTTATTTCATCCCATTGTGTCCTCAACAGTTTTTCTCATCAGTTATGTCAATCAGATAGCAAAAATTCTAAGGTACCTTTCACTTTTTAAAATCTTCCCTTACCTCACTTAACCCTACACCAACCACGCCATGTATGTGTTTCCCTTTAACAAAACTCCTTAGATATTCATGATTCCATCTTCTCTTCCTCCACTCTCTTCCTCCAATCTTTTGTTTAAAATTATAAACCCATTTTTTAAAGTTGTAAAAGTAGTACAATGAATACTCATGTAGCCTTCATATAGAATCACCAGTTTTTACTATTTTGTCTTACCTTCTGTCTTTATCTGATATACACATTTTTCTTCAACCATTTGAGAGTTCCCTGCAGACATTATAACATTTCATCCCAAAATACTTCAATGTATGTCTCCTAAGAAAAAGGACATTCTCTTATGTAATCACAATGCAATTATCACCTACAGGAAATTTGATATCAATATAATAATATTATGGAATATACTGCCCATATTGAAATTCTCCCAGTTGTTCAATAGCGCTCTCACTCTCTCTTTGAATATGCAATAACCAATCAAAGATAGGCATTGTTTTTAATTGTCATATATCTTAAGTATCTTTTAATATAGGATCCTGTCCTATAAAATTTGTTTTGTCTTTCTTAACTTTAACATTTTGAAAAAGAATCTATTCCAGGTATTTTACAGAATGTTCTCAATTTTAATTTATCTATTTCCTCCATTAGGTGAAAATTAAACTATTGGCAAGACTACAACAGAGTGACTCAGACATTTTGGCCAGCCTGCTATAGAGCTAATGGTGTATGCCTTGAGTATACCACAGCAGGGAGCACATGATACCAGTTTGACACATTGTTTGTGATATTAGCTTTGATCACTTGGTTAATATGATGTCTGTCAGATTTCTTCATTGTAAGAATACTGGTTTCCCTTTGTAATAATAGTCTCTGAGGAGCTACTTTGAGACCATTGTGTCCTCCAGTAAATTTTCCTCAATGGTTTTAGCATCCATTGATGATTTCTATGCAAATCAGTTATTTAAATGGTGATTTTTGTATTTCTATTATGCCTTGTGCATGTATCAGTTTTCCTTCTTCTCTCATGATCCTATGATAATCAGACTTCTGTCCTATCATTGTAATAAAACTGCTGTTGTCAAGGTTACTAATGACTTCTATTTACTAAATCTAATAGACTAGTCTCAGTCCTTATCTTATTTGATGTATCAGCTGCATTTGACAAAGTTGATCATTTTTCTCTTGAAATACCCCTTGGTTTGCCTCTGAGAAACCAACAGAATAACCCCTTATCAGTCTCCTTTTCAGTTGTTCAGCTTCCAAATCTCTAAACATTGAAAAACTCAGGGCTTAGTCCTTATACGTCCACTGTGAAACAATATATGGCAGTTTGATTCTTTCTAATTGCTCAGGCTCAAAACTGTAGAGTTATCCCTCTCTCTTTATTTTTACCCTCTACATCAGTCCATCAGCAAATTATATCAGCTCTGTTTTTAAAATATATGTCAAGCCAAATCACTTCTCACTACCTCCACTGCTGTATCTTAATCTAAGCAACTATCATGTCTAGCCTTGACTATTTCAGTAGTGACCTAGTTAGACTTCCTACTTAAGTCAAATAATGTCCCCAAATCCATCTAATTCAAAATAAAATCCAAAGTTTCCACATAGATTACAAAGCTTTGCATACTCTAGCCCCTGGCTACTTCTTTGATCTTCTCTTCTGTGGTCTGGAATTCACTAACTGCAGCAGTCCTCCCTTATTTGCAGTTTTGCTTTCTGTGGTTTAGTTACCCGCAGTCAGCTGTAACCCAAAAATATTAAATGAAAAATTCCAGAAAGAAATAATTTATAACTTTTAAATTGCACATCATTCTAAGTAGCATGATGAAGTCTGGCACAATCCCACTGCGTTCTGCCTGGGACATGAATCATCCCTTTGTCCAGCAAATCCACACTGTGTACACCACTAGCCTGATGGTCACTTAGTAGCTATCTTGATGATCAGATCGACGGTTGCAATATTGCAGTGCTTGAGTCCAAATTTTACTTAATAATGGCTCCAAAGCACAAAAGTAATGATGCTGACAGTTTGGATATACCGAACAGAAGCTATAAAATGCAAGCATTAAGTGAAAAAGTAAAAGTTATTGACCTAATAAGGACAGAAAAAACTCATATGCTGAGATTGCTAAGATCTATGGGAAGAACACATCTATCCATGAAATTATGAAGAAGGGAAAAGAATCCATTCTAGTTTTGCTGCTGTACCTCAAGCTGCAAAAATTATGGCCACTTCAGTGTCTGATAAGTTTTTGGTTAAGATGGAAAAGTCCTTGAATTCATGGGTAGAAGACATGAGCAGAAATGTGGTCTGATTGATGGCAATCGGGTTCAATACTATCTAAGGTTTCAGGCATTCACTGAAGGTCTTAGAATGTGTCCCCAAGGATGAGGGGAGACTACTGCATACTTGTTACTCTCTTTGTTTGGAAAACTCTTCCCCTACATAATCCATGTACCTTACTCTCTCACTTTATTCAGATCTCAATGTCACCTTATTAGAGAGGCCCTTTCAGATCAGCCTATCTGTAGTAAGTTTCCTCTTCCTTGCTCTTTCTCCCCTTTCTAATTTTTCTTTTTAACCCCTAATATAGTGTATTTATTTGTTTTGTGTGTATCACCTATCAACCCCCACTGGAATGTGTACTCCATGGCAGCAAGGACTGCAATATACCCAACCCTTAAAACGGTGCCTAGCACATCGTAAGCACCTAATAAATATTTGTTGAATTAACTGTTGAAATTCTTCTTAGTATTCTATTAATGATGAAAAGTAAAGACAGGTTTTCGTTTTCCACTTTCAATGTAAGTCTTAATTTTATATCTGGTCTATTTTCCTCCTAAGACATTGTTTACATTGTCTCAAAGTATACTTCAGTGAGAAATTGTGTTTTTCTGGGTTGTTTAAATTAATGGGTTATTTATAGTGTTGCTGCTTCTACTACTAATCCCAGTATGTTTTTCTCAGTATTTGGATATGATTCCTTAAAAGGTAACAAATTTCTTAGATGTTAACCCAGTTTTTTTTTATTATAAATAATAGCACAAAGTCTTTTATTAAATCATTCATTTGTGAATTTTAGAGGCTATCAATACAAAGTATTTATTTTACTGCCCTACATAATTCTCTAGGAAGTCTACCTGTCTTATATTGGCTAATGAAGGGAGAAAGTTCTAACTTCTCTGTATTGAATTAAAAGTAAAACTAGCCACATGTTTATAAGATTAAGGCAAAATTTGGCTCACCAACACCTCCCTGGTATTTTTTTTTCTTCTATTTGGTTTCTCTGTGTATCATATATATTTGGGATTTAAATAATAGGAAGACATATGTAAGACTTCAAGTCTGATTTTAGCAGTTCTTGGTTTGTTTGAACGAGTGAGGAAATTATCATGCTTGTTCTGTGAGTATGCAGATACACGAATGTTACTTATGAATGCCCTCATGCTACTATGTCTGTGTCTCTAACATCAGGGGATGGATTTCAGAGAAGATAATGAGGTGTTTATATTCTGTTTTTTATTGGGTATCCAGAAATGTTAAATTTTAAGCATTATCTTCAAGAGTTCTTATACACAATTAGCTATTTCAGTATAAAATTAAATGATTGATTTTAACTGGTGAACACTACTTATGACTTTATGTTCTCAGGATATTTTTAAAGTTTACATTGTATATGTCATGTTGTTTTCCTAAGTTAATTTTCAAGAAGAAATATTAGAATAACTAATATATTTGAACTTTGAACTTTTAAACATAGTTTTTATAGCTCTCGATTTCAAGGAATAAAAATGATTTTGGTGCCTTTTATTCCTTTATATTAATATTACCTTCTCAGTGACAGGAGCCCAAGTAGCATATAACTGAATTTTGCATTTTAAGTAATTTCTAGAGGTCCCCGGGAAACACAGTTATCCTGAGATGGAAGGGTCTGTAATCTAAAGAGTCTGATCTGTGTCTTTGTTGACTCACAGCATTCATTGGAACAGGATTTTAAAGAGCAAGTAGGCATTTTTAGGCAAAGAGGTAGATGAAGCAATATTTCCTGAAGTAGATTTCCTAAAATAGTCCCTAAAGATAATTAGATAGTAAAAATATTCAGTTATCAAGTAATCTGGGGAAATACTGTGTTATTCTGGATTAACCAGTTTCTGTACTGCAAGACTCCTTAGCACTTTTACTGTGCTGGTGAGCACTGTGATTCTCCAAAAAAGTAGAAAATGTATTAATTTTCTAAAGCTACCTGATGGCAGAACTCACTATTTTTCTCTCTAAATATCTTTTTATATCTCTTTCCTTTTAATATCTTGAGAGACTACTGTTCCACAAGTGTGAAATTTCTGAAATATTAGTATTCATGACAAAGTAAACTGCATGTTTAAAACCTCATAAAGATGGTACAGCATGGTGTGTTTGGAGAGTAACTGGTAGTTTCATCTGACCAGAGTATGATGAGATTATGGGAGTAAAAGAGTGACAGGAAGTGAGCTCAACCAGATGATGAAGTCTCAATGTTAAAAATCTGTCCTGGAGGGGCGGAGCAAGATGGCCGAATAGGAACAGCTCCAGTCTCCAACTCCCAGCGCGAGTAACACAGAAGACCGGTGATTTCTGCATTTTCAACTGAGGTACTGGGGTCATCTCTCTAGGGAGTGCCGGACAATCGGTGCTGGTCAGCTGCTGCAGCCTGACCAGCGTGAGCTGAAGCAGGGCGAGGCATCGCCTCACCTGGAAGCGCAAGGGGGAAGGAAATCCGTTTTCCTAGCCAGGGGAACTGAGACACATAACACCTGGAAAATCGCGTAACTCCCACCCCAATACTGCGCTTTAAGGAAACAGGCACACCAGGAGAATATATCCCACACCTGGCCGGAGGGTCCCTCGCCCACGGAGCCTCCCTCACTGCTAACACAGCAGTCTGCGGCGATCTATCCTCAAGGTAGCAGCGAGGCTGGGGGAGGGGCGCCCGCCATTGCTGAGGCTTAAGTAGGTAAACAAAGCTGCTGGGAAGCTCGAACTGGGTGGAGCTCACAGCAGCTCAAGGAAACCTGCCTGTCTCTGTAGACTCCACCTCTAAGGACAGCCCACAGCTGAGGTCCAATAGGGAAAGCAGCGGGGGCGGTGCAGAGGCGAACGACTCTGTCTGACAGCTTTGGGGAGAGCC
Source organism: Trachypithecus francoisi (assembly GCF_009764315.1). NCBI lineage: Eukaryota > Metazoa > Chordata > Mammalia > Primates > Cercopithecidae > Trachypithecus > Trachypithecus francoisi. Next base: position 102,278,039 of record NW_022681454.1, read on the forward strand.
GTGGATCTCCCAACGCGGAGGTTGAGATCCGAGAACGGACAGACTGCCTGCTCAGGTGGGTCCCTGACCCCTGAGTAGCCTAGCTGGGAGACATCCCCCACTAGGGGCAGTCTGACACCCCACACCTCACAGGGTGGAGTCATCCCTGAGAGGAAACTTCCAAAGGAAGAATCAGACAGGTACACTCGCTGCTCAGCAATATTCTATCTTTGGCAACCTCTGCTGCTGATACCCAGGCAAACAGGGTCTGGAGTGGACCTCAAGCAATCTCCAACAGACCAACAGACAGTCCTTCTGACTGTCAGACGGAAAACTATCAAACAGGAAGGACACCTATACCAAAACCCCATCAGTACGTCACCATCATCAAAGACCAGAGACAGATAAAACCACAAAGATGGGGAAAAAGCAGGGCAGAAAAGCTGGAAATTCAAAAAATAAGAGCGCATCTCCCCCTGCAAAGGAGCGCAGCCCATCGCCAGCAACGGATCAAAGCTGGTCAGAGAATGACTTTGACGAGATGAGAGAAGAAGGCTTCAGTCCATCAAACTTCTCAGAGCTAAAGGAGGAATTACGTACCCAGCGCAAAGAAACTAAAAATCTTGAAAAAAAAGTGGAAGAATTGACAGCTAGACTAATTAATGCAGAGAAGATCATAAACGAAATGACAGAGATGAAAACCATGACACGAGAAATACGTGACAAATGCACAAGCTTCAGTAACCGACTCGATCAACTGGAAGAAAGAGTATCAGCGATTGAGGATCAAGTGAATGAAATGAAGCGAGAAGAGAAACCAAAAGAAAAAAGAAGAAAAAGAAATGAACAAAGCCTGCAAGAAGTATGGGATTATGTAAAAAGACCAAATCTACGTCTGATTGGGGTGCCTGAAAGTGAGGGGGAAAATGGAACCAAGTTGGAAAACACTCTTCAGGATATCATCCAGGAGAACTTCCCCAACCTAGTAGGGCAGGCCAACATTCAAATTCAGGAAATACAGAGAACGCCACAAAGATACTCCTCCAGAAGAGCAACTCCAAGACACATAATTGCCAGATTCACCAAAGTTGAAATGAAGGAAAAAATCTTAAGGGCAGCCAGAGAGAAAGGTCGGGTTACCCACAAAGGGAAGCCCATCAGACTAACAGCAGATCTCTCGGCAGAAACTCTACAAGCCAGAAGAGAGTGGGGGCCAATATTCAACATTCTTAAAGAAAAGAATTTTCAACCCAGAATTTCATATCCAGCCAAACTAAGTTTCATCAGTGAAGGAGAAATAAAATCCTTTACAGATAAGCAAATGCTTAGAGATTTTGTCACCACCAGGCCTGCCTTACAAGAGACCCTGAAGGAAGCCCTAAACATGGAAAGGAACAACCGGTACCAGCCATTGCAAAAACATGCGAAAATGTAAAGACCATCGAGGCTAGGAAGAAACTGCATCAACTAATGAGCAAAATAACCAGTTAATATCATAATGACAGGATCAAGTTCACACATAACAATATTAACCTTAAATGTAAATGGACTAAATGCTCCAATTAAAAGACACAGACTGGCAAACTGGATAAAGAGTCAAGACCCATCAGTCTGCTGTATTCAGGAGACCCATCTCACATGCAGAGACATACATAGGCTCAAAATAAAGGGATGGAGAAAGATCTACCAAGCAAATGGAGAACAAAAAAAAGCAGGGGTTGCAATCCTAGTCTCTGATAAAACAGACTTTAAACCATCAAAGATCAAAAGAGACAAAGAAGGCCATTACATAATGGTAAAGGGATCAATTCAACAGGAAGAGCTAACTCTCCTAAATATATATGCACCCAATACAGGAGCACCCAGATTCATAAAGCAAGTCCTTAGAGACCTACAAAGAGACTTAGACTCCCATACAATAATAATGGGAGATTTCAACACTCCACTGTCAACATTAGACAGATCAACGAGACAGAAAGTTAACAAGGATATCCAGGAATTGAACTCATCTCTGCACCAAGCAGACCTAATAGACATCTATAGAACTCTCCACCCCAAATCAACAGAATATACATTCTTCTTAGCACCACATCGCACTTATTCCAAAATTGACCACATAATTGGAAGTAAAGCACTCCTCAGCAAATGTACAAGAACAGAAATTATAACAAACTGTCTCTCAGACCACAGTGCAATCAAACTAGAACTCAGGACTAAGAAACTCAATCAAAACCGCTCAACTACATGGAAACTGAATAACCTGCTCCTGAATGACCACTGGGTACATAACGAAATGAAAGCAGAAATAAAGATGTTCTTTGAAACCAGTGAGAACAAAGATACAACATACCAGAATCTCTGGGACACATTTAAGGCAGTGTGTAGAGGGAAGTTTATAGCACTAAATGCCCACAAGAGAAAACAGGAAAGATCTAAAATTGACACTTTAACATCACAATTAAAAGAACTAGAGAGGCAAGAGCAAACACATTCAAAAGCTAGCAGAAGGCAAGAAATAACTAAGATCAGAGCAGAACTGAAGGAGATAGAGTCACAAAAAACCCTCCAAAAAATCAATGAATCCAGGAGTTGGTTTTTTGAAAAGATCAACAAAATTGACAGACCGCTAGCAAGACTAATAAAGAAGAAAAGAGAGAGGAATCAAATAGACGCAATAAAAAATGATAAAGGGGATATCACCACCGACCCCACAGAAATACAAACAACCATCAGAGAATACTATAAATGCCTCTACGCAAATCGACTAGAAAATCTAGAAGAAATGGATAATTTCCTGGACACTTACACTCTCCCAAGACTGAACCAGGAAGAAGTTGAATCCCTGAATAGACCAATAACAGGCTCTGAAATTGAGGCAACAATTAATAGCCTACCCACGAAAAAAAGTCCAGGACCAGATGGATTCACAGCTGAATTCTACCAGAGGTACAAGGAGGAGCTGGTACCATTCCTTCTGAAACTATTCCAATCAATAGAAAAAGAGGGAATCCTCCCTAACTCATTTTATGAGGCCAACATCATCCTGATACCAAAGCCTGGCAGAGACACAACAAAAAAAGAGAATTTTAGACCAATATCCCTGATGAACATCGATGCAAAAATTCTCAATAAAATACTGGCAAACCGGATTCAGCAGCACATCAAAAAGCTTATCCACCATGATCAAGTGGGCTTCATCCCTGGGATGCAAGGCTGGTTCAACATTCGCAAATCAATAAACGTAATCCAGCATATAAACAGAACCAAAGACAAGAACCACATGATTATCTCAATAGATGCAGAAAAGGCTTTTGACAAAATTCAACAGCCCTTTATGCTAAAAACGCTCAATAAATTCGGTATTGATGGAACGTACCTCAAAATAATAAGAGCTATTTACGAGAAACCCACAGCTAATATCATACTGAATGGGCAAAAACTGGAAAAATTCCCTTTGAAAACTGGCACAAGACAGGGATGCCCTCTCTCACCACTCCTATTCAACATAGTGTTGGAAGTTCTGGCTAGGGCAATCAGGCAAGAGAAAGAAATCAAGGGTATCCAGTTAGGAAAAGAAGAAGTCAAATTGTCCCTGTTTGCAGATGACATGATTGTATATTTAGAAAAACCCATCGTCTCAGCCCAAAATCTCCTTAAGCTGATAAGCAACTTCAGCAAAGTCTCAGGATACAAAATTAATGTGCAAAAATCACAAGCATTCTTATACACCAGTAACAGACAAGCAGAGAGCCAAGTCAGGAATGAACTTCCATTCACAATTGCTTCAAAGAGAATAAAATACCTAGGAATCCAGCTTACAAGGGATGTAAAGGACCTCTTCAAGGAGAACTACAAACCACTGCTCAGTGAAATCAAAGAGGACACAAACAAATGGAAGAACATACCATGCTCATGGATAGGAAGAATCAATATCGTGAAAATGGCCATACTGCCCAAGGTTATTTATAGATTCAATGCCATCCCCATCAAGCTACCAATGAGTTTCTTCACAGAATTGGAAAAAACTGCTTTAAAGTTCACATGGAACCAGAAAAGAGCCCGCATTGCCAAGACAATCCTAGGTCAAAAGGACAAAGCTGGAGGCGTCACGCTACCTGACTTCAAACTATACTACAAGGCTACAGTAACCAAAACAGCATGGTACTGGTACCACAACAGAGAAATAGACCAGTGGAACAGAACAGAGTCCTCAGAAATAATACCACACATCTACAGCCATCTGATCTTTGACAAACCTGACAAAAACAAGAAATGGGGAAAGGATTCCCTATTTAATAAATGGTGCTGGGAAAATTGGCTAGCCATAAGTAGAAAGCTGAAACTGGATCCTTTCCTTACCCCTTATACGAAAATTAATTCAAGATGGATTAGAGACTTAAATGTTAGACCTAATACCATAAAAACCCTAGAAGAAAATCTAGGTAGTACCATTCAGGACATAGGCATGGGCAAGGACTTCATGTCTAAAACAGCAAAAGCCAAAATTGACAAATGGGATCTCATTAAACTAAAGAGCTTTTGCACAGCAAAAGAAACTACCATCAGAGTGAACAGGCAACCTACAGAATGGGAGAAAATTGTTGCAACCTACTCATCTGACAAAGGGCTAATATCCAGAATCTACAAAGAACTCAAACAAATTTACAAGAAAAAAACAAACAACCCCATCAAAAAGTGGGGAAAGGATATGAACAGACATTTCTCAAAAGAAGACATCCATACAGCCAACAGACACATGAAAAAATGCTCGTCATCACTCGCCATCAGAGAAATGCAAATCAAAACCACAATGAGATACCATCTCACACCAGTTAGAATGGCAATCATTAAGAAGTCAGGAAACAATAGATGTTGGAGAGGATGTGGAGAAATAGGAACACTTTTACACTGTTGGTGGGATTGTAAACTAGTTCAACTATTATGGAAAACAGTATGGCGATTCCTCAAGGATCTAGAACTAGATGTACCATATGACCCAGCCATCCCACTACTGGGTATATACCCAAAGGATTATAAATTACTCTACTACAAAGACACATGCACACGTATGTTTATTGCGGCACTATTCACAATAGCAAAGACTTGGAATCAACCCAAATGTCCATCTGTGACAGACTGGATTAAGAAAATGTGGCACATATACACCATGGAATACTATGCAGCCATCAAAAAGGATGAGTTTGCGTCCTTTGTAGGGACATGGATGCAGCTGGAAACCATCATTCTTAGCAAACTATCACAAGAACAGAAAACCAAACACCGCATGTTCTCACTCATAGGTGGGAACTGAACAATGAGATCACTTGGACTCGGGAAGGGGAACATCACACACTGGGGCCTATCATGGGGAGGGGGGAGGAGGGAGGGATTGCATTGGGGAGTTATACATGATATAAACGTTATGCACATGTACCCTAGAACTTAAAGTATAATAAAAAAAAAAAAAAAAAAAATCTGTCCTATCAGCAGTGGGGAACCAGTGAAGACTTTTAAGAAGGGAAGTAGCATGAATACATTTGAATTTTAGAAGGAATGGGCATGAAAAGGTGAGACTTTAGGGCAGAGTGTTTAATTAGAAGACTATTACAAGTGATAAATAATTGTGAACTGAAGATGTGGCTTTGGTTGGAGGATGATGAGTGGATGATGATATTATTAACAAATAGAATATCAGAAAGAAAACAGGTTTCATGGTAAAAGAGTTCAGTTTTTGGACATGTTTGGCTTGAAGTCTCTGGATGGCACAGGCCTGTATTAAGAATGCAGTTGGAAAATCTGATCTACAGTTCTAGAGAGCAGTGTGAACTGAACTATGTATAGATTTGGGTATCAGTATGACGTTTCCAACCCTAGGAGGACGAGAGAGAGATATATAATAGACATCCTTCCAGTGAGAAATGTTGATGCATCCCACTTGAGTTTTTCTGTGGTTAATTTACTTCAACTCCAGAATCTTTGGTTCTGAGTTTCTGAAAATTTTTTTAAATGTTATCTAAATCTAGAAAGTATACCTTTAGCAAGTAAACATCAGGAATTCTGTGATTACTTTGGTTATTTGGTCAGTTGGTTTTGCGTATGCGTGCTTGTGCATGCTTACACACTATAGTTTTTTATTTATTTTTATTTTTATTTTCATGCAGAGATAGGGTCTCACTATGTTGACCAGGCTGGTCTCAAACTCCTGGCCTCAAGCAATCTTCCTGCCTCTGCCTCCAAAGTGCCAGCATTACTGATGTGAGCCACCACACCTGGCTGTACACTATGTTTTAAATAGCTATTGCCCATTATTTTGCATTTAAAAGTCTAAACAGTGAAGACATAGGAGAATTTGTATTTATTGAATTAGGTTGTGGCCAAAAGAAGCACCTATTCTGGGTATACAATAACCATTAAGGTAAGTCTTGAATATATATATTTTTTACTAAATCCAAGCCATTTATATACATATGTTTTAACTCCAGCACTCCCACCACGTGACATTTCCTTGAAAAATATACTTTAGCATGTCTCTCATGCTGATTTTAGATTGAAATCAAATATATTATCAAAAGGATAATGTTTAATAATGATGAAAATTTCTCTGGTGTCAGAAAAACAGATGAAATAAATACAGAGGAGAGGCAACATAGTGCATTCTAAAGTAGAAAAAAGTTCTATTTATTTATTTTTCTTAAAAAGACAGTAAACTTTACTACTATTAACAGAGAAATTGTTAGTACTATGTATATTTGGGTCCCATTCAAAATATTTTACTAATAAAGGATTTATGGTTTCTGGAGTAGTAGATAAGAGCACACACCTTGAAGTGAGACCAGCAGAATTCAAATCCTGACTCCATCATGGAGTAACTGTGTGACCAAAGCAAGCTACTTCATTATTTTTGTTTACATTTATTCATCTGAAAATGCAATAACAGTACCCAACCTCACTGAGCTGTTATGGAAAAGGATATAATAAATAAAGCATTCTTAGCACATCATAATCATTCAGTAGTGCTAATACCAGCAAAAAAGAATATCCATTCAGTTGACTTCATATATACAGGTTGAGCATCACTAATCCAAAAATCCAAAATCTAAAATGCTCCAAAACCTGGAACTTTTTGAGTGCTGACATGATGCAACAAGTGGAAAATTCCACGCATAAGTACTTATCACAAACTTTGTTTTGAGCACAAAATTATTTAAAATGTTGCATAAAATGTGAAACATATATGTGAAACACAAATAAATTATGTGTTTACACTTGAGACCCATCCCCAAGTTATCTCATTATGTACTTGCAGATTTTCCAAAATCCAGAAAAAAAATTTCTGAAACCCAAAATACTTCTGGTCCCAAGCATTTCAGACACTCAACCAACATTCATGATGAGTCTAAGTATACACGATTGTAATGATCTCCTTCAAACATCACTAGCTCTTTTCTACCTAAAGACTTTTGCATCAGCAGTTCTGTTTATATGGAGTGCTTTTTCTCTTGTTTCCCATGCTGGCTTCTTGTTTTTATTCAAATTTCAATTGAGTTACCTGCTCAATGATGGCTTCAAGATTACCTAATATAAAATATTCACCTAGTCAATTTCAACCATATTATTCTATTTTAATTTTCTCCATATCATCACTTAATTTTTTATTGTAAAACTCCCATCACTGGAATGTAAACATCACCCTTGTTCTCCATTGTTTCCAGCACCTTGATCAGGGCCAGGCATATAATAAGTGCTTTAAAAAACATTTGCTAAATTAATGAACTAGTCTGTTCAGGTTGTAATGAAAGAACCAGAGAAAAAGAGGGAGATTCAAAATTTCAGTTTCGGAAAAAATGCCTTCCCCTGCCCTACCTAGGTCCTAAACCAGTATACCTATTTCAGTAGACTCAGACCTCCCAACTGGTATAGTTTGAGTATAGTCCTGCTATTTTAGATCTGACATCCATTGTTACTTAGGATAAGATATGGTCACCCACATGTCTCCTATAGTGCAAGCTTTCTCTGCCTAGCCCTTTGTATCTTTCCCTTTTCCTAAACCCTGCTGGCTACAGCACTGCTAAACACTACTGCTGGCCAGGGAAGGTGGCTCACACCTGTAATCCCAGCACTTTGGGAAGCTGAGGCGGTTGGATCACCTGAGGTGAGAAGTTCAAGACCAGCCTGGCCAACATGGCGAAAACTCATCTCTACTAAAAATACAAAAATTAGCCAGGCGTGATGGTATGCACCTGTAATCCCAGCTACTTGGGAGGCTGAGACAGGAGAATTGCTTGAACCCTGGAGGCAGAGGTTGCAGTGAGCTGAGATCATGCCATTACACTCCAGCCTGGGTGACAGAGTAAGACTCTGTCTCAAAAAACAAAAATAAAAATAAATTTAAAAAAAACAAACACTACCACTGCTAGGTACCACCCATCAAATTAGGGCTGTGCGGATATCAATACTTCCCCAGTTTGAGTCCTTTTTGAATACTAATTTAGACCACTGTTCCCACCCCTACCCATGCCTGCAGCTGGATTCATTCCCTGAGTCTTTTTCTTTCCACCATCCCTTGCTGCTGAGATCCTAACATTCTTTACAGTTAGGCCCATAAAGTTAGGATCCTTAGAAAAGGAAAAGGAATGGTAGAACTGGAATGCAAAACTGCCTTTGAGGTTTATACAGACCCTATATAACTTGTATGAATAGCCCTGCCTTTGAGTGTTAACTTTTAAGTTTAATAACATTCTCTATTTTGGTTATTGTCATGGTATTGAGCAATATTTCATGTCTAGGTAGGTGCCCTAATAGATACTATTCAATGATGCTAATACAAAGCCAATATTATGGTATCTGTCTGATGCTCCATTGCCACATAAATAACCTCTGCAAAGCTTAGTGCCTTTTCATAACAATTATTTTATTCACAGTTCTGCAGTTTGGTTAGGGCTTGATGGGAAAGCTTGTCTGTTCTCCATACAGCATCAGCAGAGGAGGCTTCACATCTTAAAGCATGGTTCTGTGTTCCAAGACTAACCATCTCAAAAGACAAAAATTGGAAGCTGCCAGAAAAGAGCACAGTATTGTTTCTGTATTATATAGGTCAAACAGTCATGAAGCTGAGATTCAAGAACAGACATAGATGCCACCTCTAGATGGGAATACCATATTTTAATATAGTATTAATATTGCCAAGAATTTAGGGCCATGTCACCTTAGATATTCAGCATTTCATTTTTTAAACAAAATAAAATATATGACAAAAAAATCAAAGAAGAAAACCTATAAGGTCAGATCATAGTGGAAATTAGAACACCATGTGCACAAAAGAAGTATTTAAAAAAAAAAAATCTCTTGACTCTGGGAAAGCTGGCAACATTTCAGACCACTACAGTGGCATTTAACCTAATTACTGTCAAACATCAAATTGGAAGGCCAACTGAGGATTACCTGAATGGCCTCAAAAAGTTAACAAAACTATTAAGACAACTTACTGTTGTTAACTTAAGCCTCTGAAAAACAGGGAAAAGGAGTAAATGCCTATTTTCTACAGTTAGCTTTTTTGTTTTAAAAACATTTCAGTTTGGTCTTGTGGGCAACTTAAACAATATTATGGACTTAAAATAACAACAACAAAAAACCAAAATGCCAGAGCAAAGTAATGTTTACTTTGTGTGGTGTACGTGGTATTTGGATAAAATGAAAATATATGTGTTCAATTAACTGTGGATTCTGGTATTCTGAAGTTAAAATGTTTTCTTCATCTTAGAGAAAAAAATAGCAGGAATAAGAAGGTTTTACAATTTCCATTATTCACTGTATCTAAGCTCTTCTATAAACAAAACAGAAGCTTTGACCTGGTAAGAAATGTGATTATACTTTCTTCAACTTTTGTCCCTCAACCCAACATCTTGCCTAAACAGTTTTTAGTTATTGACTTTTTAAAAGATGCTTTAGAATTAGATATGGAAGGGTGAAAGGTGCATGCTGTTTTTAGTCAGCATCTGCAGTACTGTAACATGAAAGATCTTTCCAATCTATTTTCATTTCTTTCCTTCTGGATAATCCGATTTTGCAACAAATTGATTGCTCAACCTCTCCATGTCACTTTTCAATAAAATCAAAAAGGTTGCTACAGTCCCAAGGTGGGGAAATGGTCCCTTTCTGGAAAGGGTGAGACCCAAAGGTCAGTTCATTAAACAGAGTGACTTAGGAGACCTCTAATGCCTTAGCAATATATTCTAAAATCCTGACATTCGAAACTTAAATTGATCCTTTTCACTGATAAGCCTACTCTTGAAAATTTTATTTAGAGGAAAAACTGAAGTAAAATGCATTTTATAACTGACTCTGAATAATTAAATTTTTCCCTAAGATATAATTACTAGGGAATCCCTCATTTTCCTGCTGGAAAGCACCTCATTTCCTTGAACTCTTACACATGAAAAAGACACCAGCATTGAAATTCTGGCGTCACAATTAATTAAAAGCATCTGTCTAAGACAGACATAACAGATCATATTGAAAAGAAGACTGAACTTGACATTAGAAACCTACCTTAGAGTACCAACTTCACCACTGACCAGTTGCATGTCTTTGAAGAAGTGCGAAGTTTGAGCAACCTATTTAGTTAGCAGTGTCCTCATTTGTCAAATAAGAAAAATGTCATCTACTCTAACAACCTGACAGAGTTTTGAGGTTAGATGGTGTATCAAATATGTAAGTACTTAATATATTGCAAAGCATCACATAAGCAGAAAGTATCCATTTTAGGAACTTCAATGAAACATATATGGATTTTTGTAAGTTGTGGCTGTTAAAATTTCTTTTAAGAACATTGTACAATGTGATTAATAAAATACATTTTCTAAGCATAAATATAATGTTTTGTACTAATTAAACAAAGTATATGCTCATTAAGGATAGAAACTACGAGTTATATATCTTTATGTCCCCAACATTTTAGAGAACAGTTCTATATAGGCCAAGTTGGTTGTTTGATGTGTTGAATGCATGACTGAGAAAGATACTATTGAGGTCATTATTCCTCAATTTGGAAGTATAAATTAGCCATTTTTAACATTATGAATTCCAGTGAATTCTGCTGTCTTTTTAATTATTGAATACTCTAATAGTATATATAACAAAATTATAAGAGTAAAAATGCCATCACACTGTGAAGCTGTTGATGATTTCATAGCCTGAACTATGGGGTTTGTGAATGGGGGATTGTATCAGATTATTAGCATACACTGTTACAAGAAAATTGTCACACTGAGATCAGTGCAGCTAAGAGGATTAGTGATAGTAGCCTCCAATTTACTTTAAAAATGTAAAATTAAAATAACTATTCTAGACTTTTAGTTTTTTTTTTTTTGTTTTTTTTTTTTGAGACGGAGTCTCGCTCTGTCTGCCCAGGCTGGAGTGCAGTGGCCGGATCTCAGCTCACTGCAAGCTCCGCCTCCCGGGTTTACGCCATTCTCCTGCCTCAGCCTCCCGAGTAGCTGGGACTACAGGCGCCCGCCACCTCGCCTGGCTAGTTTTTTGTATTTTTAGTAGAGACGGGGTTTCACCGTGTTAGCCAGGATGGTCTCGATCTCCTGACCTCGTGATCCGCCCGTCTCGGCCTCCCAAAGTGCTGGGATTACAGGCTTGAGCCACCGCGCCCGGCCGACTTTTAGTATTTTCAACAAGTTATCTCCAAAATGTAAACAAAGTTGCCCTAACCTACAGTGTAAACTTTATGTTGCTGCCTAATTTCATGTATTTTCTCAGGAGTTTCTTTAGGAATTCTGTACTTCGATTCTAGCTTTTGAAGTCTACTCATACAGCTTTAAATCGCTGTTTTCTTATTCTCTCACAAAAGTTTTCAGAAACTTTTCTATCCCTACTTAAAATAGTGTTTTATAGTTGACTTCTTTTACTGTTTTGACAAATGCATGCATAGCATTGATATCTAACTTATTTTCAGTTAGTACCTGCAAAAATTAGCATAATGCCTTGAAATGCAGTTTGTCATAATTGCAGAGAAAATTCATTCATTAAACTTTTATTGAGAACCTTTTATGTGCTTATCAGTCTCCTGGTAATCTTTTCATTTAATTGGGCCCAAGTTTATGCAGTTCCAGTAAAAAGTATTCATATCTATTTCAGGGAGACAAAAGCAATTTCAGCTAACAGTTTTTGGGGGAGTTATTTTAATGAATTATACTTAGGTATCATTTTATAATAAATTGTTTCATTGGTTAACAATAATAGACTATAGTATAAAAGATTTGTTATTTTGGGTAGTAACAAAGAGTTTGAAAAAGTAACTTTTTTCTCTTTTGTCTTTAAAAAAATTGTTATTATGACAAAAGACATGTTTTAAATTCATCCTGGAATAAGGAAAGGTGATGGGGTTCCTAAAGTTTTAAAGCAAGGAGATAGGTTTTAAGCAAAGGGAACAAATTATGTAAAGGAACTAACTCATAAGGTGTGACACATTCAAAGAAATGTCACTTGTGTAGAGAGGCTGGAACAATGGGCAAATACCAAAAGTAGCAGATAAGGTTAGCAAATTAATCAGGGTCCAGATCATTAAAGGCCTTGCTTTCTTGCCAAGACATCAATATTTTTTTCTTAAGGCAGAGAGGAGCCTGTAAAGGTATTTAAGCAAAGGAGAGATACTTTAATGGGTAGATTTGGAAGGGACTTTAGTAATATACTGAGGAAAAGCATGCTAAATGATTAGCTATGGAACAACGAGACAGAATGTGGTGAGCATAGTGCATCAGGGGTATAACAAGGGAAGAGGAGCCTGAGAAGGAGAGTGAGGAGAATTCAACAGGGGTTCAAAAGATTTCTTGATCTAGAACACTGGGGTTCAAAATGATTCAGTGAGTTCAATTGATTCAATTTTATTTTTTAATTAAATCACTTAATGGCAGAGAGCATCAATTGGGGTTCAATGCTCAGATAATTTTATGGATAATCCTATCTAATTTGCGGATATACTATATCCAGAATAAAAATGATGCAGACTAACATTATAAAAGAACACCTTAGTTTGTAATAATGTAAAATTAACAGTGCTGTCTATTCAGATTGAACTTGTCCCTAAGCAGCTCTAAGCACATTAAATATGAAAGCAAGGCCATGTTTTTGGTAAGACACAGAGAAGCAAACAACAAGCAATGTCATTTCCTATCGGCTGTGTCTGCCTGTATTTTCACATCAATCTGATGTTCTCCTACTTCCCCCATTGATCTCTCATTTTTAGGTGCAAGTGAGTTAATTGTAGTTTTCTCCTAAATATGTCATATTGTTCTTGGTACGCCTTCCCCATCCCCATTCTATCTGGTAAGTTTCTGATCCTCCTTAAATGCCCAAGTCTCTGTAAAGGCCATTCTAATGTCTCAAGACATTTCTACTTTATCTTCAATGCACATACTTTTGCACATAATTAATACACACTTTCTTCTTAAATACACTGTTAACTTCTTAAGGACAGAAACTATGTCTTCTTATTCATTTCTGTTGAGATGTGTCCTCTGCATATAGATCATATTGGGCATGTAAGTAGGTACTTGCTTATTGTTCCAAGCATGAAAACCATAGCAACTGTGGGGATAGAACCTCGGCTTTGCTGTTGATTGCTCTATAAAGCATGATAAATAACCGTTGTCTTTCTTGTCTTTCTAACAGCTTGTCTTTCTTAATGCTGTTAATGACACCTCTTTTGAAAACATTAACATTTGTGGTTGTCGCTTTCCCTCTCACTTGTTCAAGGTTCTATTAGTGCCACCTTGTCTATTCAGTTGTCTTACACCTTCTCTAAAAGAGTGGTGTATACAACATTGACCTCTGTTGAAAAAATTTGCTTTTGTTCTCAATTTTTTTACCTTTTCGATGTGTTTTTAAAAGCTCTAAACATAGTTTTAGCTTTCTTCTTTGTCTCCATATTTAAAAAAAAAAAACAGAATATTGTTGGTGTGCTGTATCTCAAACAAATGTTTTGAAAACAAAACAGCAAAAGAATATTTAGTAAAAACATCTAATGTGTATCCATGCACTCTTTTATAAGTAAGTTATAACTTGTAAGATACTTACTATTTCAAGCTAAGAAACAAAAAATTTAGAGCTGCCTGATTTGGGACATAAATTACTACACTGAACATGTGTGCTGGTGGTACCTGTGCACATTTTCCAGTGATTTTTTTTTCATTATTTGATGCTTTGGATGAACCAAAAATGCTGGTGTTTTAACATGGCTTCCCCCTTGCTTAAAAATTGGCTCCTTTACCCCTGTACTTTATTTTCCGGCAATGCAAACCACACTGAAGTGTCTAATCAAGTACCTCCTAACTGGAATTAGACAAAGAAAAAACTCATTTGCGGAAGAATTGCATTGCAGAACAAATGACATTATTTGTATTAAAACATTCTACGCTTAGATTTCTTTTTCCATGACACTAGAGATCCCTCATTTTTAGTCAAGCTAAAAATAGATTGTAATTTTATGCTTGTAAATAATGTCTCATGCACAAGGATACTGGATAAAAATAGAAAGTAGGATTTGATTTTTAAATTAATACTGTATCCCAAAATACCACTTCTTTACCTTATTGAATATATTTGAGATCCTGCTCATATTTCCTGGAGCTTCATAATATTTATAGAACTAGAATGGGCAAAGAGAATGCTTTATTAGAGGCAGCTTTTCCATAAAGCATCTGAGAACCTTGCTGCTGTATTTTTAGCTCAATCTCTGTGAATATTATGTGCAGCGTATGGTCTCTCAACTTAAACACAACCCTGAAAAGTACCTCTTTTCCTTCAACCTTCATTTCAACATGTATTTTATGTGCAAAGATGCAGTATTAGCAAGAAAAACAGATCTCCATCAGCATTTCCTTTTGAAACAGACCTAAGGAAGTTAGGTAACTCTAAATTTCTAATAAAAATGTGGTATAGAACTTGATATTAGATATTTGATTTTAATAATTGTTTTCCCATCTCCTTACTCTTAACAAAAACATTCCTTTTAACTTTCTTTTATGAAAATTCTTTGGCTAGGAACTGTTAAGAGATCTACAAACAGAGCAAAGACAGAAATGCTCGTGCTCAATCCTTACTTCATGGTGACTCCATTTAATAACGGTATTTTTGACTCTAGGTCTCCAAAGAGCCTCAAAGTACTTTTCTTTTTGCCTTCTGACACCTCCTTTCCTCCCCGCTTCTTTCTTTCTCCTGCAAATTAAAACTGCATTGCCATAAAAATATAAGGCATATTTGGATGAATAGAAAGATGGATAGAAGTATGATAAATCAAGTATAGTTAAGTTGTTAATGGTAGAATCTAGGTGGAGGGTATAAAGGCATTCACTCTAAGATTCTTTCAGTTTTGCTAGATGCTTGAAAGTTGTCATAACAAAAATCTCTTAGGAGTGGTTACCCATGAAGGGTGGGATTACAGCTTTTACTTATTCTGTGTTTAAATATTGTACACTTATTAGAGAAAAATGAAGATAATTCTTTTAAAAGCTACACGAATCTATTTTCACGAATGAAGTCATCAGACTGTTGACTTAAATATTCTTCGTATTTGAAGTTTACATTCATCCATGCCAAATAAGGATGTGACAAAAGAATCAGCTGTGTATGATGCTCACATCATACAATAGGAAATTGGGTACTTCAATTATAGTATAGTCAATGGAATACTATGCAGCCATTAAAATATATAGATAGAAACAAATGCATTGACATGGAAAGATATTTATAATATAATATTTCATATTTTGTAATATAACATTTTATATTTTATACCTAGCTAGAACACATAAAATCTATGAATATAACGGAAAGTAACCATACATATAAAATGTTATCTCTGAATTATGATGCTATAAATTTTTCTTATATAAATTTATTTACATTTAAAAATCTTTCCTAAAATAATATTTTCCTGTGCTTTTTAACTTAGTAACATAAGAGAGAAGGAAAACAGAAAAGAGAAGAAAAGGAAAAGGTCATGCCATTTTTCTGGGAAAAAGGAGCAAGGAAACCTCAGTATGTTTAATTTTTTATCAAACCAAAAAGATTATCTGGATTTTCCCTTTTATCTATATCATGGAAATCTGGTGTCTTACATTTTCTAAATTTTGCTCTTGTAAAGAGTGCACTTGAAATATATAAAAACAAATAATTTCATTCATTCTTCTGAAGATATTTTCATGGACTTGACTAGTGGTTTTGAAAGGAAAGTTAAGATGTTTTTATGTTGTGGGGCCCCAGGCATTTCATACTTGGAAATGCCCTATCTTGAATCTCTAATTGCATTATATTTCTATGTCTGACTCACGAGGAAAAGAAGCTTCAAAGCAGAAAACAGAAAATCCAGTTTCTCTCTAAATACAATAACCATTTATTTATTTCAGATAATGTAACACCTATGTTTCAGGGTTTCCCAGTGTGCTACACAGAAGAATCAAGAGTTCAAGGATGTGTCAATTAAGCAATAAAAATATTTTTAATGGTTATGGATCTCTCTATAAGGAGATTAAGCAGTGTGTTGAAATTAGGTACTCTTTTTTTTTTTTTTTTGAGACGGAGTCTCGCTCTGTCGCCCGGGCTGGAGTGCAATGGCCCGATCTCAGCTCACTGCAAGCTCCGCCTCCCGGGTTTATGCCATTCTCCTGCCTCAGCCTCCCGAGTAGCTGGGACTACAGGCGCCCGCCACCTCGCCCAGCTAGTTTTTTGAATTCTTTAGTAGAGACGGGGTTTCACCGTGTTAGCCAGGATGGTCTCGATCTCCTGACCTTGTGATTCGCCCGTCTCGGCCTCCCAAAGTGCTGGGATTACAGGCTTGAGCCACCATGCCTGGCCGAAATTAGGTACTCTTTAAAATATGTCTCTGAAAAAAGATAAAGGGAGAAGATAATTACTGTTATTTTTTCCATTCTGCCAACATTTATTGGATACTTGGTTTATGACCCTAAATTTAGTGTTTCAGTTATTGTTTCCACGCTTTAAAAGACATATTTTTCCCCATAGATTTTCTTTCAATGGCTATTGAAAGAAATGTTTTATAGACATAAAAGTAAAACAAGCAAAAATAAAGTCCATCTCAGGTTCTAGTCCTCTAGTCCTCATAGTCTGTTATATGGAATTCATCATTTATTCTTTTATATGTATGTTTGTGTGTGTATGTTCCCCCCATCCTCCTCCTCTGTGCTGGTAGCCTGTTTTAAGTGTGTCTTCTTGTTCCCTTAAAATATATAATGTTTTGTGTTCTTTATGTCTTGTCTTTCTCAGGTAAAATGTCCAGTGATCGAGCTTTGAGGAAGCAGCAACAGTTGAACAACCTTGTCTATGTGGTAAAAAATCAGGCCAAACCTGGTGACAGAATTGTGGATTTCTGCAGCGGTGGGGTATTATATCTCTCCTTTCATCCTTTTTAGTCTTTCTAAGATTATGAGAGTTTTCTATATTACATTCAAGGTCACATTTTTATTTGGCAAGATTGTGGTTTCAGAATGAGGAAAAGCTGTGGGGACCAAAGCTAATTTGTTTGTCTCACTGACTTTTTCAGGGCCATGTTGGAATTGTCCTTGCTCACATGCTGCCATCATGTCAGGTAAAGCCAGAATAAGAGATAAAAGGAAATATTTAAAAACTATACAGTTCAGCTAGCCAAATTTGGTTTATCCCTGGGGTTTCTAATCACTCACCCAAGTCAAGTATGTGGCACAGGCATTGTCTTTTCTTTGAAATAAACTTCCAAGACTCAGAATCTTAAGGGAAAAAAAGTAAAGTAAGATCATAAAACAGTTATCAATTTTTAAGAGGTTTATAGGTTTAAGTAATTTTTCAAAGAAATAGCTATTTTATTGCTAAATAAAATAATTATGATTCAACTAGTTTAATTTTCAATGTAATTTTAAATGGAAATACTGACCTCTGAAACTTGCTGAGCATGTCCTTTTGGCATCTTGATTTAGATGCACTGCATCGAAATTATAACAATAGCAAAATTTTTTAAAGAAAAAAAAAACCCCAAACCTACAATACCTGATCTATCAAAATGCTTTGCTTTTCTTATTCTCATTGTCATTGTCCATATGGATGCTTATTGTTGCAAATTTTAAAAATGCAAACAAAATTTTCCCTTGCTTTCACTCAATATTGTATCATAAATGTTTTTCCCTATTGCTAATAGTTTTACATATCATCATATTTCAGAGAGTACCAAATATATTTTCAAGTAAATATATCATAATGTATTCAATCATTGCCACAATTTCTTATAATTTTGTGCTGATGTTAGTCCTCTGCCATGTTAAATCAATTCCTCACTGTGACCACTTTTTAGCATGAAAGTCTGTTTATTTTTGTTTTTGTTTTGTTTTGTTTTTAATACAAACTCAACTGCAACAGAGTCTTTGCTGTGAGCCCTCTGGAAGGTGTGAACTAATTATAGTGAATACTTCCGGGAGAAAAAAAATGTGGAAGAATTAATAGACTGGCCAGAATAACATGTAACAGAATGATGACAAGGGGACAGGGAACAGCATTCTTTTATTTTTCTTTGCTTAGAGAATAAATAGGAAAATAAATAAGGAATCCTGGGAGAAGAGGCAGGTGTTTGTTTTATTATTAAGTAAAGCAACACTTTTGTGATTGAGTAGGAGGAAGAGAGCTCACAGAGTAAAATTCTGAGAAGCGGAGTCAGGGATGTAATATCTTTTCTTCCCTTATTAATATTTCTGGAAGCTTAGAAAGGTTCAAACCAAAAATGAGTAATCTTGTCTAGAATAGAGTCAGGAAAGCCTTTCATATCAAGTATCAGGTTTTTTAAACAGATTTTTTCTTACAGACAAGCATAAGAACAAAATAAGAACTAGGAATGATAGTGATGAAAGTGACTTAATTCTTTTCATTTTTCTCCATTCAAACCATCTTCTCTGCCTAGATTATCACTGGAGGCTCCTAACTGGTTTCTCTGCCCTCTGGCCTTGCTCCCACCAATCCATACCATACATTACAGACTGTGCCCTGGAAATTGTGTACCAATTTTCTCAGTTCTCCAAACACACCAAATTCTTTGTCATCTTGGGCCTTCATGTGTGTTTCTCTCCCTAAAATACTGTTCCATTCCCCCAACTGATTTGTATTCATTTTTTAGGCCTCAGTTAATATATTACTTCCCCATGAAAATAGTCATCAAGTTTGAGTGCTCCCGTTGACATTGTTTGTCTTTCATTTAACGCTTATCACACTGTATTATTATTATTTTTTGATGTTTTGTTTTTGGTTTTTTTGTTTGTTTGGTTGGTTGGTTGGTTGTTTTTTTTTGTTTGTTTGTTTTTTTTGGTGGTTTTTTTTGAGACAGATTCTCCCTACGACGCCCGGGCTGGAGTACAGTGGTGCGATCTCAGCTCACTGTAACCTCTGCTTCCTGAGTTCAAGCGATTATCCTGCCTCTGCCTCCCGAATAACTGGGACTACAGGCACACACTACTGCACCCAGCTAATTGTTGTATTTTTAGTAGAGACAGAGTTTCACCATATTAGCCAGGCTAGTCTAGAATTCCTGACCTCAAATGATCTGCCTGCCTCGGCCTCCCAAAGTGTTGGGATTACAGGTGTGAGCCACCACACCTGGCCTACACTGTATTATTATTGCTTGTTTCACTTATATCACTATGCTATAAGAATAGTTCAAGGACCTTTAATTTTTCCTTTCTGTATCAGATTATGTGACATACTTCCTGCCACAGAATAGAGGCTCAATATAATACGTTCTACATTATTAAAGCTATGAAATATAGTAATAATGCTTTGCCTAATGTCTGAGTTATGTTACTAAATATACTATTGTTTTCTGGGTAAAATCTAGGTTACATTAATAGAAAACAAGGAATTATCATTAATTCGTGCTAAGAAGAGAAGTGATGAACTGGGTTTAAGCAACATTTGGTTCATTCAAGCAAATATGGAATATTTTACTGGGATGTTTAATATTGGAGTAAGTAATCAAGTAATTTCAATTTCTTTAGCTAAATAAGAAAAATTACATGCCTTAGAGTAAATAATAAAGATAATTTTGTGTTCTTTGCTAAACAAATAAGTCTATAATTTTGTATACTTATATTATCTATGAAATATAGCATATTAATGAATATTATTTTATTCATAGCACTTCGTCATTACATAATAGAGATAACATTGGCTACTCTGTCAGACCAGAACTTTATTTTCTTCACTACAGAATCCCCAGTAGCAAGTGCTTAAAACTGGTTAATAATTGAGTAATTGATTCTGATGAACATGACTTGCCTTGGTTTATTCTGCATTTCTAGAAGACAATGAAGGAAAAGAAAAAAGAAGAAAAGAAAAGAAAAATAACTTGTTAGTACTCTCTAAATACAAGCATTGCCTTGTGATGTATTTTAGCTAAGATTTTATATTTACATGTATTTTCAGATTCCAAGAGAGAAAGTATATTGATCGTGTTTCTAAACCTTTGGATCAAATTGTTATTATTTTATATTATGAAAAATCCCTAAGATATGTATTTCTGCCTGAGCATTAAACCCCAAGGTTTTATTCTTTCTTGTAGAATTTGAGTTTTATGAACATGTTAGTGTTGCTGCTATTTCTATTTGCTTTAAATAATTTTTTTTCTAATTTTGATAGGAATATACATTTTGATAGTAATACAGAAAAATATATAATATATAAAGAAGAAATAACCTATATGCCTATTATCAAGTGACAAATACTATCAAAAATCTTTAGTGTTTATATATTTATGCATGCATATAAATGCATATTTTACACATATATGAACATTGTTAAGACTATACTACATAGATCCTGCATTGACTGAATACAGTCTTTTACCTTTTTAATCATACTTTTATTTTCTCATTGTTATAATGCTGTTATTACTATGATGGATATTTTGTGCATCCTTTAAGAATTTTGATGCATTCGCCAAACCACTTTCCAGGAAGGTTCTTACTGACATCCTTTCTAATTACATATGTTCATATAAACATGCGGTTGTCTAGGTAGAACTTCTATCAACTTAAGTAATTCAGACCTTTTATGGTATTTCTGATTTTTACCCAGTGAAGTTTACTTCTTAAATATTGACTACTGCAAATTTTGGGGTTTATTGTAATTTTTTTCAACCTAAAAAGTATGCTATTTGTTTCCTTTGTAGACACGATCTACAGTTTACTTCTGTTTGTATAAGCCTGGCTATTAGTAAGGAAATTCAGGAAAATGTAGACATGTAATCTAGAAAATTCAAATTAAAAATATACCTGTACAGCTTTAACTTTACATAAATGTTGAGGTAAAGTTTAGAGCTTCTCCCATGAAACAAGCCATTAAACCAGTCCAGGTATTACTAATACACCAGACAGAATGGTAGCAAGTAAATGTGGACTGCTACACATTTATTTACCTCGCAAAGCATGGAATTTCCAGCCTATGTCTGGTTCATCTGTCTCTTGGCCCTTCATGACTTACAGATATGAAATCACTCTAGCATATTCTTGTAACTTCCAAGTGTATAATTTACTAACGCCAACTAAAAATGTATATATGTCTTTGGAAGTGAAATTTTTCTCTACATTTCGTAATACATCTATAATGACTTTTTTCCTTTCATAATTACCCTTGTCAAGGTGTATAGAAAATGGATTAAAATTGCTTAGAAGGTTAAATTAAAAGTAGATTCACTCTGAAGAATATAATTTGCCTAGGAGAGTAATTGAGGTATTGTCACTAGGTAAATCAGACTAAATGCATCAGAGGTTCTAACTCCTGTGTTAAATGCATTCCAGTAAAAATAGTGTGGCTGTTCAGTAAAATACACATACACAAATTTAAAAAATAGTGTGGCTAGAGAGGAAAGCAGAATAACCAGATATTAGAAATGCATTAAAACTGCATAAATTCATGGTTTTGTGATATTTCAGTAAGGGCTTAGTTAGGATTTATCTTTGCTTCGTAAATGCTTTATTTTTTTCATTTATTATTTTTCTTTAGATATAAAAATTAATAGTATAAACAAGATTTTAATGAATTTTAAGACTTAGAAACAACGAAGTCTTTTTAAATTATTAAATTTTATAATATGTATATTAATACCCATGCTCTCAAACAATATTA
This sequence comes from Trachypithecus francoisi, assembly GCF_009764315.1. NCBI lineage: Eukaryota > Metazoa > Chordata > Mammalia > Primates > Cercopithecidae > Trachypithecus > Trachypithecus francoisi. The sequence goes on from NW_022681454.1 coordinate 102,300,179, forward strand.
CAAATATTTATTTGCAAATAGTATTACATAAAGGGCCATGACTATGGAAAAATGCTCATTTTGCATTAAAAACAAAAACTGTATGAAGGCTAAACAGCCTGCCACCAACATGTTTAGTTGGAAAATTTCAACAATAACAAACAGTCATTTCAACCAGATGATAAGGTACTGATTTCTAACAGTATTGGTGAATCCTTTCTGTTCATCAACATGTATATGAAAATCTCAAAAAACAGTTTTATTTTCTAGTTATTGGTATTTGCTTTTTGCTGTTTTGCCCACAACATAATTTTTAATTATTGTTTATGACTCATAAGTGCTGACTACTTAATTATAAGCTCATTTCTATTCATATAGGTATGTTAGTGTACAATTAAGCATGCAATTATAGACTGTACTTCGTAACATTTTTGATGAGTAATTATATAATCCTTGTTTTAAAAGATAAGGACCTTGAGAAATTATATATCCTGCAGGCACGCTTTCTAAAAATCATTAAGGCAAAATAGGGGACTTCTGAGATGAAAATAGCAAATAGAGGTATTTCAACCCCACTTCTCCCCGAAAACGTTCAGATCCCTAAATAAGAATAAGAATCAGAAAAATCAAACTCTATCTATGATGTAGCTATATTCAACATTCTATAACTTGAATTACAATATGAAGTGAGAAGGTGAAAAGCAGATTGAAGAAAAATGGTAAGTTATTGAGTAGAGGAGAAGGAAGATAAAGTTGAAATGCATGCCAGATGGAGTGGCAAGAAGGCTGTCAGGATGCAAACCACTTTGCTCCCACAGAATCCCAGAAAAGTTTAGGAATTCAGGACATGTGAAACCTCAGAGGAAATGAATAGGGAGGGGCTGAAATCATGTTTAATTAAAAATATTATTTAGAGACAAGATTCCTGCTCTCATCTTGTGTAAACAAGAAACTACCTCTCCCCAGCTACTAAGAGAGACAGGAAGTTTATTCTATGAAGAAATTGAAGCAGAGAGGCACCAAGTATAGAGATATCAGGCATAGAGAAGGGCAACGGTGATGTGCCATACCAAGAATAAAAATTAAATGAGAATCTGCATACTGATGGATAGATCTCTTCCCTACCCATCTGCCTTCTAATTCCAGAACCACAGAAACCAGGATCGTTTCCACAATCATCAGGATTAAAAGATTCCCCTCTGTAGAAGCAGAACTATCCCCAGAGAAAAGAACTACAGATACTGCAGCTATAATTTAAAAAAAAAAAAAAAAAAAAAAGGCACCTGTCCAGGCTTTTTGATCACCCAGTCACTAGTGAAGCCCACCAGTTTTCAAAGCCTTATGCTTTCATTCAGAACTTCCAATCAACTTTTTAGTGGTTTACTCTTTAATATGAACAGCTAAAGGAATACCGAACATGGAAAACTTCCAAAATGGAAGATAGAGACCTGTGTTAGTCTGTTCTCACACTGCTAATAAAGACATACTCAAGACTGAGTAATTTATAAAGGAAAGAGGTTTAATTGATTCACAGTTCTACATGGCTAGGGAGGCCTCACAATCATGGAGGAAGGCGAATGAAGAGCAAAGTCATTTCTTACATGGCGGCAGACAAGTGCATGTGCTGGGGAACTCCCCTTTATAAAACCATCAGATTTCATGAGATTTATTCACTATCATGAGAACAGCATGGGAAAGATCCACCCCCATCATTCAGTTACCTCCCACTGGGTCCCTTCCATGACACTTGGGAAATATGGGAGCTACAATTCAAGATGAGATTTGGGTGGGGACATAGTCAAAACATATCAAGACCAAAGCAACAAACATGATAAAGGGTCTTAGTCAAGGAGAGACAAGATAAGATAATACATTAGTGAAATAAGGATATAATAAAAAAGAAAAAGAGTGAATGATCAGAGAACAAGAAAGGATGTCTTGAAAAATAAAAGTATGTTAGCCAAAATTGAAAACAAATTAAAAATTAAGAGATAAAGTATTTTTTAAAAGAAATATATATAGCATGCCACTTGAAAAAAAATAAAGAAGAAAAAAATGAAACTGGAAAGAAGCAAATTTTTTTTTTTTTTTTTTTGAGGCGGAGTCTCGCTCTGTCGCCCGGACTGGAGTGCAGTGGCCAGATCTCAGCTCACTGCAAGCTCCGCCTCCCAGGTTTACGCCATTCTCCTGCCTCAGCCTCCCGAGTAGCTGGGACTACAGGCGCCCACCACCTCGCCCGGCTAGTTTTTGTATTTTTAGTAGAGACGGGGTTTCACTGTGTTAGCCAGGATGGTCTTGATCTCCTGACCTCGTGATCCGCCCGCCTCGGCCTCCCAAAGTGCTGGGATTACAGGCTTGAGAAGCAAATTTTTTAATTAGAGATTTATTCCAGGAATCAAATACCTCAGTAATAGCGGGACCAGAAAAAGAAAACTGGTAAATGGTGGGGAGGAAAACATCAAAGAAAATATAGGAAAATGTGTTAATAATTAAGAATGCATTTCTCTTGATAAAGTTAACTTACAAAATAGCCTAAGCCAAGGCACATTGTGAAATTTCAGAACACCAGGGGTGAACAGATTTTCCCAAATGTTTCCACAGAGGGAAAAAAAAAAATAATGATATACAATAATTTATAATCAAAATGCTATCACACTTCTTAATAGTAGTGTGGAAGGCTCAATGACAGTGAAACAGCACGTCGAAAATTCTAGTAGAAAGTTTCTAGTCTCAAATTCTATACCTAGCTGATCCATCAATCTAGTAAAAAAAAAAAAAAAGTAAAATAAAGAAAAATTTGACAGTCAAGGTCTCAAAAAAATGGAAATTGTACGTACCCCTTTTCAGCAAGCTACTAGATAATGTGCTTCATTAAAATAGAAAGTAAATGAGAAAAAGGATTAAGTGGTATCCAATACAAGAGAAAATTTTTTAGTATCATGGGAGAGAGAAGTCTTAGGGCAAGAGCTGGGCAACAGGCACTGAGTCCATATTTTCGTAAAACATCAGAAAGCCCAGGAAAGATGTCTCTAGGAAAGAAAAATGGAGCTGACCACTTATTTGAACATTTTCAAACAGTGGAAAATTATATTGCAGAGCATTTTACAGAGCTTTTGGGTAGAGAACGACTTAGATGTTAAAAAAACAAGCAGATATCCAGCACTCTTCCCTCGGCTGTGAACAGTATATACAAAGCCATGAGAAAAGATGGGAAAAGGTAAGATAGTGTATAAATGTGCATAAAAAGCCAAAAGCTCTTTTCTCCTAGTAGAAAGATAATAAATCATGTCTCATATTTACAAATCAAGAGATATCAATATACATTCATCATGTAGAAAAACAGATTTTCAGGAAGTAAACCAATGAATTGAACAGTATTGACTTTGGTACACAGATTTTCTTTCAGGGGTGTGGCAGTGTGTACAAAAAAAGGGGCTTTTAATATAATTGCTTACCTTTTAGCATTATTTGAATTTTAAAGCTGATTACCTACAATATTGTTGTATGAAAGTTTTAAAAGAGGGGAACAAGAGTACACAGGTGGGACTAGCCTGCTTCTCTGTCTAAGGTATCTATAGTTAAGAATCCTTCTTCGAAAAGCAACGCCAGAGATAATGATTGGGCTGGGGCAAGTTTAGAGATCATTCAGTTCAACCTTCTCCTTTTACAGGTGGAGAATTTGAGGCTACGAGAAAATAAGAGTCACCTAGCAAGTTAATGTGGGAGCGAGGTCTAGAAGTCCAGTCAGTGACTTCCTGTTTACTTCCCATATCTAAAGAAAAGAGTAAATAGAGCATAGAGAACTAAAAAAAGAAGTTTGATTTGAAGTCAGACAGATTGAGTTTAAATTTTGGCTCTTTGTTAAAAAAAAACTTAACAGTTATTTCTCTTACTTGGAACAATATTGACCAGTTTTTGTTTAAGGACTATTTGCTTGTTTTTGTTTGTGTGTTCACATCTCTTGCTCATTTTACTCTAACTTTATTGGGCTTTTTCTTTCTTTTTAGAAGTTTGTTATATATTAAGGATATAAATTTTTTGTTTGTGTTGTAAGTTGTCCGTCTTTTCCCTACTTTGTCATTTGTCTTTTTACTTATGGTTTGGTTTTCTGCCAGTCTCTACTAAAAATACAAAAATTAGCTGGGTGTGGTGGCAGGCACCTGTAATCCCAGCTACTTGGGAGGCTGAGGCAGGAGAATTGCTTGAACTCGGGAGGCAGAGGTTGCAGGGAGTCGAGATCACACCATTGCACTCCAGCCTGGGTGACAAGAGCAAAACTGCATCTCAAAAATAAATAAATAAAAATAAATTTTATTTTGTCAGATTTATTAACCTTACCCCTTATTGCACGTAGATTTTTAGCTTAGTTAGGCATTACATCCCATTCCCCTTGGTTGTGCAGGAATTTACTCATATTTATTGCATTTTAAATCTCTAATGCATTCAAAATTTATTTCTCATGTGTGATGAGAGGAAAAGATCTAAGTTTTAGTTTTTTATATGGCTATCTGGTTAACCAAACATTACTTATTAAAAAGTCCATCTTTTCTCTCTTGAAATACCACCTTTATTGTATGATAAATTTCCATATCAAATGGTTTTTTTGGTCTATATCTCTCTTCATTATTTGCCTGTTATTTCTGAGTTTCATTTGATAACAGTGAAAACTAGGAGTATGTGATGCAGTAAAATCTTTTATTACTAGACAATTACTACATTATCTATAAACTATTGTGTAAATAGTTATTCAAGTTACTTAAATGAATGAAATAAACTCACTTTTTTGCATATAGTGAAAGGAATATGAACCTAAGTAAAGAGAGACTTATAAAAGTAAATTGTCTAAACTCTTTTTTGCTTAGAGCCTGAACAGGGTTTTGTAGAGAAGCTGTCTGATGCATGAGGTCAGGCTTTGAGGTCAGTCTCCTGCCCCTCAGTAGCTGTTTTGTTGTGGGCAAGTTCTTAATTTCCCAAGACTTCATTTCCTCACATCTAAATTGGAGATAATAAAGTCTTTCAGGGATGTTGTGAGCATAGTTCTGAGTGCCATCACCCCACATAGCATAGTGCCAGCACATAAACACTCAGTAAATGTCAGTTTGCTTTCCCTCCAGGGGAAGATGTGTCTATAACTTTTACTATGAAATTTTTCTCCAACTAGACATGAAAATAAGGATTAGCCTGTTTTTTACTCTGAAAAGTTGACTAAAAGGAACATATGAGAAATCAAGGTTATTTACTTTCCCAATTCCCTGTAGTTGTTGCTGCCTTTACTGGATACCAGCCTTCCTAGGCTGTTTTCAGAGTGAAACAGGAAAGGTGGGATGACAGCAACATGGAGATTGTTGACTTCTTTGTGGCTCATGTAAGTCTAGAAGGAGGAGGAGGAATTCAGGAGGACAATTAAGAACAGAGATCAATGGGTGCAGCATACCAACATGGCACATGTATACATATGTAACAAACCTGTACATTGTGCACACGTACCCTAGAACTTAAAGTATAATAATAAATAAATAGATAGATAAATAAAAAAGAACAAAGATCTTGCTTTCCTCTTCCTGATAGAGTATTGTTTTTAGCTTTCCAGTTCAAAAGAGGCATCTGACTTACAATATTTTACGTTCGCTGGGCGCGGTGGCTCACGCTGTAATCCCAGCACTTTGGGAGGCTGAGGTCGGGAGTTCAAGACCAGCCTGACCAACATGCTGGAACCCCATCTCTACTAAAAATACAAAATTAGCCAGGCATGGTGGCACATGCTGCAATCCCAGCTACTTGGGAGGCTGAGGCAGAAGAATTGCTTGAACCCGGGAGGCGGAGATTGCGGTGAGCCAAGATTGTGCCATCGCACTCCAGCCTGAGCAACAAGCAAAACTCTGTCTCAAAAAAAAAAAAAAGTTACTTTCTAAAATTACAGAAAATCTCCTCTTTACCCTAAGAGCCCCTTCCTACCCTGAGGTTGGTGAGGGAAGATTATAATTTATTATAATTTATGTCTGTTCAGAATGAAATGGAGATGTGAGGTTTTTTTTGGTGTTGGTGTTTTTTGTTTGTTTGTTTTGCCAAAATCCAGTAAAGGTTATTCGTCTTTTAGAATCCCTATATCTGATTTTCATTCGGAGTCCTATTTAGGCTTTGTTTGGCCTAAGAATTTTCATAATTATCTCATTTGTAGTAAGATTGTAGTAAGTATAGATATACTTAAGGATATGTGTTTTAAAAACACTTAAAAATCATTTTGAGTTATTTTTATGAGTTATAGAAGCCCCACTCATTATTCTAATTCATAATTTCATTCAATCCTTTTAAAATAAACTCATTGAAAATAGTTCCTGTAACTCATCATTCAATGTTAAGGATTGTTATTATGTGAAAACATCTCAAAAGGCACGACATGATATGACTCAATTAGTTTTAATACAGCCCCGATTAGATTATATTAGTGTGGCATTTGAGGAAGTGTTTTCAAATATATTTTTATTTAATTTTTACAACAGCATTGTGATATGTCAGTATTGTTAACCATCATTTATAGTTGAAGAGATTAAGGACCAAAGAAGCTAAATTGTAAGTGGCTCAGGGTTACACAGCCAACCAAAGTAATAGACTCGAAATTCTCGTTTCGAATCCAGTGTTCCTGGAATGATGCTATAGTTTAGATATCCACTTGTGTTAATTTTTCCACACTAAAATTGCATCCGATTTTCCGTTGAATGAATCCTGTGCTTTATTTGCAATATTCCATGTGTAACCTTTCAAACTTGCTTAGTTTTCGTAATTAATTTATATGTGTAGCTAAGTAGTCCTTTGGTATGGCCAAATGAGAACTATTTAAAAGGCATGAAAATTGCACTGTGAGTTAAGAGGGAACTTAGTGCTAAGGCCTGGTTTTATTTTCTAGGTAGCATTGCATGCTTGTGGAGTGGCAACAGACATGGTGATTGAGCACTGTATCAAAACACGGGCTTCCTTCGTCACATGCCCTTGCTGTTATGGTTTCATTCAGAACACCTCAAAGTTTAATTTTCCAAAAAGGTGAGAAATTTAGTGTTCTACCTAAGACACCAACATGGGTATAAGCCAGGACACAAAACTTGTTTGATATAAAGTTGCAGTGACTTCATTTTGAGCTCATTTTCTCTTTCCACAATGCCAAATATTGTTTATAAATTGTATAAGGAAGAGAAGAACTCCTTTATGTTTGTCCCTGATTTTTCCCCTGGATCCAGTTTTTGCTGAAATTTAGAAGCAAGGCTATCCAGGAGTCAGGCAACTAGAAGTCTATCGGCTTTAGCCCTTCTCTCTGTATTTCTGAATAAATTTAAAACTATAACCGTAATATCTATGAGAGGCAGTCAAGTACAGTAAAGTGTTTAGGACCTGGAAGTATAGTGCCTGGGGGAAAATACTAGCTCCTTATCATTTTATAAGGCAAATTACTTAAACTCTTTTTGCCTTAGTTTTCTCATCTACAAAATGAGGGTTATGATAATAACTACCTCAAAGTTTTTGTGAAAATTTAATATGTGTAAAGCCTTTAGAAGTGGCAATAATAAGTACTCAGTAAATATGAACTGTTGCTAATAATGGTAGTAATGTCACAGAATCTTTGGGGCGTCGCTTTGCCAGCTGGAACCTCTGTGGTTGGTGGCGCCTTTGCCTGAGTTTTGCTTGGGCCTACTGGGCTCATTCCGCTCACTCAGCCTGGAACGCTGCTCTTGGCTTGCACTACCAGCCCAGATCCCACACCTGCCAAGGGTGAGTCAGGTACAGAGTGGTGAGGGGTACATGAATGAGCAAGCACAGGGTCCGGCCACTTCACACAGCCAGGCATGCTGGCTGCTGTGGGGCAGGCATCTCCAGGCACCAGCATGGGTGCTGGCTCCCTGCAAGGCTGCAGCTGGACCAGGTGTACTGCAAGCAGCTTCCACTGTGAGCACTAGGGAACACGGTGGCAACCAGAAGCTTGGAAACGCCAGGAGCCACAGAGCCCCTCAGAGGGTGTCACAGCCCTGGCTAAGGGAGCTCCTATGTCTGGGTTTCCCGAAGGGCCGCATCTCTTCTCTCCTCTCTTCTCTCCTCATGCTTGCAACATGGCGAGTGGGTATATTTGGGGGCAAGGGGGCATGTCAGCCCTGTTTGTGTTACAACTCTTAGTCCTGCCATTTGGCAGTTCCTGAGTTCTTGTCCCAAATCCAGGAAGAATGAGGTACACAGACAATTGGAGGATGAGCAAGGCAAAGGTGCTTTATTGAGCAACAGTACAACTCTCAGGAGATACAAAGTGGGTAGCTCCTCTCCACAGACAGTCACCCCAATGTCTGCTCAGCTCTCAGCCGAGAGGAGACCCACAGAGGGTAGCTTCTCTCCATAGGCAGATCATCCCAATGTCTACTCAGCTCTCAGATGGAAGGAGACCCACAGTGGGTAGCTGCTGTCTGCAGACAGGTCATCTCATCTCATCTCATCTCATCTCATCTCATCATCTCATCTCATCTCTGCAACCCTCAGCAGAGAAGAGATCCAGAGTGGGTAGCTTCTTTCCGCAGGCAAGTCATCCATTGTCTGCCCAAGTCTGGCAGAGTCTGGGGTTTTTATGGACTCCAGAGGGAAGGAAGTGCGTGCTGATTTGTCCATGGGTGGCCATGGGTGGACCTGGAAAAAGCACTATAAGTTCTCACTTTGGTCCACAGAGCTGGCAGCCTAGGCCCCAGCCTTCGGGCCATTCCTCGATTGATGGTGGGGCTTCACCAGGGACCTGTCCCCTTCTACCTAGGAGCCTGTCTGTCTCCTGTTGCCATCAACCTACCATCCATGGTGCCCATGGCACCCAGGCTGTTTGTGCCAAGGAGTGCCTACAGGCCCATGTCAAGCTGCCCTCAGTCCCCCCTTGGCCTCCCTTGTGCTCGTCAGTGCCCAAAGTCCAGAGGCGGCTGAGGCGGGGGTGGGGGCTGGCATGTCAGCACCACCTTGAGTGCACACACATCTGGCCAGGTCACCACAGTGCCTGGGCTTGGCCTCAACATTTGGTGACCTTTACAGTATGTTACTACCACTTCCCGTCTTTTTCACACCTATGTAGATTTACTGACATTTGTTGTCCCATGTCCTTTGAACTGATCTCTTTAAGAAGTTTCTTTGTGAATAAGACCTATCTCAATCACCAAAAATAGAGTTGGGAATTTATAAATAGCATACTGTTTCTACAGTACGTGGAAAGAAGTACTTGTTTCAAACAAACTAATTGACACTAATAAATTTAGTATAAAATGTATAAGTCAATGTTTTTGACTGACTTAAGAGTGAAGGCTATAGCATTAATAAAAGACAATGTTTATGTAATACATGTTTATCTTTATTAGCTATGACAACAGTGATTTCCTGATGTATTAATCACGCCTTTTTAAATTTTCTGATGTTTTATGATTTGCTGATCCTGGAGAGACTGTTCCTCCCAGGGCTAGCCAATTCCTAGAGATAGTAAAGGTCTTATGAACAAGCATACCTTGCATAAGTAAACCAACCAACCCAGAGCCCTTACCTCACAACTACCTCCTTTATCAAACTCTTACTACTTCCAGACCACTATCCCCCTGCCCTACTACCCTAGGGCCAAATATCAAACAAGTAGGAACAGCGCTATGCCTGAGTTCACTGATATTGTTCAAACTAGGCACTCTCAAGCTGCTTACCTCACCTTTTTCTTCCCATGGAAACCTCTGCCTCCTGACCTATACTGGTGTTTCCCCATGTGGCCCTTCATCACATGGCATGCCCCCTCTTCTTGGGAAACTGTGAGTAATAAAGTATCTTTTCAATGGCAGTCCTCTCCTGATCAGTTGCCTGTGCCACATCTGAATAACAGTAAAACCCACATGTTAAAACACCTGGATCTTAGTGTTCCCATGAGGGGTAGAGACAAAAAAAGTGCTTCTCTAACATTGTAAACAATCTGTGGAATAGATTTCTTAAAATTAATAACATATTGATGATATACTTTTCTATCTTCTTATAAAAACATTTCAAACTGGCATAGTTTTTACTTTACCATAGCATTTTATACTTTTTACATACAAAGCCTATTTATATAATTTAGTTTCTTCAAGATTATTTTACTCTTAATATTTAGAATGATGACTAATTCTTTTTTTTTTTTCTATTTCAGTGAGCAATTCAAGAAAACTTTATCATACAAGGTAACCTTAAAAAGATCTAGCTGTCATCCTAATACACTTTTTATTCTTTATATTTTTCCCTCTCATATTTCTAGTGGAGTAAATAATCTATAGCTATAATTGAATAACTCATGAATGTCTAATATGGGTTTCCTTTTCTCTTTCTTTTGAAAATCCAGATTAACTCTTCAAGTAGGTAACAAGATTTGTGAAGGGTCTGAGATTTTAACTCTACTCACAGTCTAACAAGTTAGCCTGCCAGTGGATGCTGGCAGAAGATATGAGACCCCTAAGTCAGAGAAAAAAGACAGTTTGTTGCTCATGGCAGTAGTGGTAGCCACAATACCACTGTTTTCACACTGACTCTCTGCCACCCAATTCCCACAGGACAGAAGCAAATGGGCCAGGTAACACCTGCCCTTTATTCCAGGGGGAGATACTATATATTTTCCAAGGCTGTTTACTCTGCAAACGTGCTTGAAAAGATAATCTATAACAGAGGAAAATTCTTTTGTAAAAGGTCAGATAGTAAATATTTTAGACTATGCTGGCCACAACAAATCTCCAAGTTTTCCTCTTCATTGTCCTTGACATTCTTACTGTTTTTGTTGTTCTTGGTTTACAACTCTTTAAAAATATAAAAACTTTCTTAACTCACAAGCCACACAAAAACTGGTCATAGGCTAGACTTGGCCTGTGGGCCAAACCTTGCTGACTACTGGTCTGGAACAACGACAGTCTGCTTGTAAAATATGAAGAAACACAAGAGACCCACAGAGAATTGTCTTCCAAAACTAGTCAGAACACATATAGTTTTTAGTCACCAATCTGATCAAAACAGTTTCTAGCTTCCTAAACATCACCACTATCCACTTAACTAGTCAATAGCGTGATATAATACAATTTAAGTAATGATAATATTTGAGAAAAATATATAAATAATTCCATTAGAAGTTGATAAATTCATTTGGATTCTTAGTTAATGCTACTTTTTGCACGGACTCACTAAAAACATAGACTCATTTTACATACCAGCTCCTATATTTTAGGACTTTTACTTTCTCTTCCATCAAATAGTTGAAATATAGTGAGGTATAGTGACCTAAAAATGTTCATTGTTACCACCTCAGCAGCTGTATCTCCTTCATTCCTGCTTTATAACTCAAATGTCCACTTCCAACTCTGTCTCTTACCACCTTACGTGCTACTCACACCTTCCTCCCTTCCTACCAACCCCGCACCCTGTACAAATATACACAGATATGGACGGGGAGAACCTTTAGTGTTCATGCTTTCAGCCAAAACCACAACATTGCTGGCCTTCGCCTACTAGATTAAAAGTTTACATATTTTAGGAAATATATGATTTTGGAGGAAACATTAGGAACCAAGAAACTTTATTTGCATAGCATTCAGAACATCTCACCTTTCTCTCACAAGGCTATGCCAATAAAGTAGAAAATAAATAGGGAAAACAGGCCAGGTGCAGTGGCTCATGCCTGTAATCCCAGCACTTTGGGAGGCCAAGGCAGGCAAATCACTTGAGAACAGAATTCAAGACCAGCCTGACCAACATGGTGAAACCCCGTCTCTACTAAAAATACAAAAATTAGCTGGGCGTGGTGACACACACCTGTAATCTCAACTGCTCAGGAGACTGAGGCACGAGAATTGCTTGAGACCAGGAGGCAGAGGTTACACTGAGCTGAGATTGTGCCATTGCCCTCCCACTCCAGCCCGGGTGACAGAGTGACACTCTGTCTCAAGAAAGAGAGAGGAGAGGACAGGAGAGGAGAGGAGAGGAGAGGAGAGGGAAGAGGAGAGGAAAAGAAAGGTCATGTCACTAGGGAGTGCCGGAAAATCGGTGCTGGTCAGCTGCTGCAGCCCGACCAGCGAGAGCTGAAGCAGGGCGAGGCATCGCCTCACCTGGGAAGCGCAAGGGGGAAGGGAATCCCTTTTCCTAGCCAGGGGAACTGAGACACACAACACCTGGAAAATCGGGGAACTCCCACCCCAATACTGCACTTTAAGCAAACGGGCACACCAGGAGAATATATCCCACACCTGGCCGGGAGGGTCCCATGCCCACCGAGCCTCCCTCATTGCTAACACAGCAGTCTGCGATCTAACAGCAAGGCAGCAGCGAGGCTGGGGGAGGGGCGCCCACCATTGGTGAGGCTTAAGTAGGTAAACAAAGCCACTGGGAAGCTCGAACTGGGTGGAGCTCACAGCAGCTCAAGGAAACCTGCCTGTCTCTGTAGACTCCACCTCTGGGGACAGGGCACAGCTAACAACAACAAAACAAAAAAAAGCAGCAGGAACCTCTGCAGACGCAAACGACTCCGTCAGCTTTGAAGAGAGCAGTGGATCGCCCCACACGGAGGTTGAGATCTGAGAAGGGACAGACTGCCTGTTCAAGTGGGTCCCTGACCCCTGAGTAGCCTAACTGGGAGACATCCCCCACTAGGGGCAGTCTGACACCCGACACCTCACAGGGTGGAGTACACCCCTGAGAGGAAGCTTCCAAAGTAAGAATCAGACAGGTACACTCGCTGTTCAGCAATATTCTATCTTTGGCAACCTCTGCTGCTGATACCCAGGCAAACAGGGTCTGGAGTGGACCTCAAGCAATCTCCAACAGACCTGCAGCTGAGGGTCCTGACTGCTAGAAGGAAAACTATCAAACAGGAAGGACACCTATACCAAAACCTCATGAGTACGTCACCATCATCAAAGACCAGAGGCAGATAAAACCACAAAGATGGGGAAGAAGCACGGCAGAAAAGCTGGAAATTCAAAAAATAAGAGCGCATCTTCCACTGCAAAGGAGCGCAACCCATCGCCAGCAACGGATCAAAGCTGGTCAGAGAATGATTTTGACGAGATGAGAGAAGAAGGCTTCAGTCCATCAGACTTCTCAGAGCTAAAGGAGGAATTACGTACCCAGCGCAAAGAAACTAAAAATCTTGAAAAAAGAGTGGAAGAATTGATAGCTAGAATAATTAATGCAGAGAAGGTCATAAATGAAAGGACAGAGATGAAAACCATAACACGAGAAATACGTGACAAATGCACAAGCTTCAGTAACCGACTCAATCAACTGGAAGAAAGAGTATCAGCGATTGAGGATCAAATGAATGAAATGAAGCGAGAAGAGAAACCAAAAGAAAAAAGAAGAAAAAGAAATGAACAAAGCCTGCAAGAAGTATGGGATTATGTAAAAAGACCAAATCTACGTCTGATGGGGTGCCTGAAAGTGAGGGGAAAATGGAACCAAGTTGGAAAACACTCTTCAGAATATCATCCAGGAGAACTTCCCAACCTAGTAGGGCAGGCCAACATTCAAATTCAGGAAATACAGAGAACGCCACAAAGATACTCCTCGAGAAGAGCAGCCAAGACACATAATTGCCAGATTCACCAAAGTTGAAATGAAGGAAAAAATCTTCAGGGCAGCCAGAGAGAAAGGTCGGGTTACCCACAAAGGGAAGCCCATCAGAGTAACAGCAGACCTCTCGCAGAAACTCTCCAAGCCAGAAGAGAGTGGGGGCCAATATTCAACATTCTTAAAGAAAAGGATTTTCAACCCAGAATTTCATATCCAGCCAAACTAAGTTTCATAAGTGAAGGAGAAATAAAATCCTTCACAGATAAGCAAATGCTTAGAGATTTTGTCACCACCAGGCCTGCCTTACAAGAGACCCTGAAGGAAGCCCTAAACATGGAAAGGAACAACTGGTACCAGCCATTGCAAAAACATGCCAAAATGTAAAGACCATTGAGGCTAGGAAGAAACTGCATCAACTAATGAGCAAAATCACCAGTTAATATCATAATGGCAGGATCAAGTTCACACATAACAATATTAACCTTAAATGTAAATGGACTAAATGGTCCAATTAAAAGACACAGACTGGCACACTGGATAAAGAGTCAAGACCATCAGTCTGCTGTATTCAGGAGACCCATCTCACATGCAGAGATACATAGGCTCAAAATAAAGGGATGGAGGAAGATCTACCAAGCAAATGGAGAACAAAAAAAAGCAGGGGTTGCAATCCTAGTCTCTGATAAAACAGACGTTAAACCATCAGAGATCAAAAGAGACAAGGCCATTACATAATGGTAAAGGGATCAATTCAACAGGAAGAGCTGACTATCCTAAATATATATGCACCCAATACAGGAGCACCCAGATTCATAAAGCAAGTCCTTAGAGACTTACAAAGAGACTTAGACTCCCATACAATAATAATGGGAGACTTCAACACTCCACTGTCAACATTACACAGATCAACGAGACAGAAAGTTAACAAGGATATCCAGGAATTGAACTCATCTCTGCACCAAGAGGACCTAATAGACATCTATAGAACTCTCCACCCCAAATCAACAGAATAAACATTCTTCTCAGCACCACATCACACTTTTTGCAAAATTGACCACATAATTGGAAGTAAAGCACTCCTCAGCAAATGTAAAAGAACAGAAATTATAACAAACTGTCTCTCAGACCACAGTGCAATCAAACTAGAACTCAGGACTAAGAAACTCAATCAAAACCGCTCAACTACATGGAAACTGAACAACATGCTCCTGATTGACTACTAGGTACATAACGAAATGAAGGCAGAAATAAAGATGTTCTTTGAAACCAATGAGAACAAAGATACAACATACCAGAATCTCTGGAACACATTTAAAGCAGTGTGTAGAGGGAAATTTATGGCACTAAATGCCCACAAGAGAAAGCAGGAAAGATCTAAAATTGACACTCTAACATCACAATTAAAAGAACTAGAGAGGCAAGAGCAAACACATTCAAAAGCTAGCAGAAGGCAAGAAATAACTAAGATCAGAGTAGAACTGAAGGAGATAGAGACACAAAAAACCTCCAAAAAATCAATGAATCCAGGAGTTGGTTTTTTGAAAAGATCAACAAAATTGACAGACCGCTAGCAAGACTAATAAAGAAGAAAAGAGAGAGGAATCAAATAGACGCAATAAAAAATGATAAAGGGGATATCACCACCGACCCCACAGAAATACAAACTACCATCAGAGAATACTATAAACACCTCTACGCAAATCAACTAGAAAATCTAGAAGAAATGGATAATTTCCTGGACACTTACACTGTTCCAAGACTAAACCAGGAAAAAGTTGAATCCCTGAATAGACCAGTAGCAGGCTCTGAAATTGAGGCAATAATTAATAGCCTACCAACCAAAAAAGTCCAGGACCAGATGGATTCACAGCTGAATTCTACCAGAGGTACAAGGAGGAGCTGGTACCATTCCTTCTGAAACTATTCCAATCAATAGAAAAAGAGGGAATCCTCCCTAAATCATTTTATGAGGCCAACATCATCCTCATACCAAAGCCTGGCAGAGACACAACAAAAAAGAGAATTTTAGACCAATATCCCTGATGAACATCGATGCAAAAATCCTCAATAAAATACTGGCAAACCGGATTCAGCAGCACATCAAAAAGCTTATCCACCATGATCAAGTGGGCTTCATCCCTGGGATGCAAGGCTGGTTCAACATTCACAAATCAATAAACGTAATCCAGCATATAAACAGAACCAAAGACAAGAACCACATGATTATCTCAATAGATGCAGAAAAGGCTTTTGACAAAATTCAACAGCCCTTCATGTTAAAAACGCTCAATAAATTCGGTATTGATGGAATGTACCTCAAAATAATAAGAGCTATTTATGACAAACCCACAGCCAATATCATACTGAATCGGCAAAAACTGGAAAAATTGCCTTTGAAAACTGGCACAAGACAGGGATGCCCTCTCTCACCACTCCTATTCAACATAGTGTTGGAAGTTCTGGCTAGGGCAATCAGGCAAGAGAAAGAAATCAAGGGTATTCAATTAGGAAAAGAAGAAGTCAAATTGTCCCTGTTTGCAGATGACATGATTGTATATTTAGAAAACGCCATTGTCTCAGCCCAAAATCTCCTTAAGCTGATAAGCAACTTCAGCAAAGTCTCAGGATACAAAATTAATGTGCAAAAATCACAAGCATTCTTAAACACCAGTAACACACAAACAGCCAAATCAGGAATGAACTTCCATTCACAATTGCTTCAAAGAGAATAAAATACCTAGGAATTCAACTTACAAGGGATGTAAAGACCTCTTCAAGGAGAACTACAAACCACTACTCAGTGAAATAAAAGAGGATACAAACAAATGGAAGAACATACCATGCTCATGGATAGGAAGAATCAATATTGTGAAAATGGCCATACTGCCCAAGGTTATTTATAGATTGAATGCCATCCCCATCAAGCTACCAATGAGTTTCTTCACAGAATTGGAAAAAACTGCTTTAAAGTTCATATGGAACCAAAAAAGAGCCCGCATTGCCAAGACAATCCTAAGTCAAAAGGACAAAGCTGGAGGCGTCACGCTACCTGACTTCAAACTATACTACAAGGCTACAGTAACCAAAACAGCATGGTACTGGTACCAAAACAGAAATAGAGACCAATGGAACAGAACAGAGTCCTCAGAAATAATACCACACATCTACAGCCATCTGATCTTTGACAAACCTGAGAGAAACAAGAAATGCGGAAAGGATTCCCTATTTAATAAATGGTGCTGGGAAAATTGGCTAGCCATAAGTAGAAAGCTGAAACTGGATCCTTTCCTTACTCCTTATACGAAAATTAATTCAAGATGGATTAGAGACTTAAATGTTAGACCTAAAACCATAAACACCCTAGAAGAAAACCTAGGTAGTACCATTCAGGACATAGGCATGGGCAAGGACTTCATGTCTAAAACACCAAAAGCAACGGCAACAAAAGCCAAAATTGACAAATGGGATCTCATTAAACTAAAGAGTTTCTGCACAGTAAAAGAAACTACCATCAGAGTGAACAGGCAACCTACAGAATGGGAGAAAATTTTTGCAATCTACTCATCTGACAAAGGGCTATTATCCAGAATCTACAAAGAACTCAAACAAATATACAAGAAAAAAACAAACAACCCCATCAAAAAGTGGGCAAAGGATATGAACAGACATTTCTCAAAAAAGACATTCATACAGCCAACAGACACATGAAAAAATGCTCATCATCACTCGCCATCAGAAATGCAAATCGAAACCACAATGAGATACCATCTCACACCAGTTAGAATGGCAATCATTAAAAAGTCAGGAAACAACAGGTGTTAGAGAGGATGTGGAGAAATAGGAACACTTTTACACTGTTGGTGGGAATGTAAACTAGTTCAACCATTATGGAAAACAGTATGGCAATTCCTCAAGGATCTAGAACTAGATGTACCATATGACCCAGCCATCCCACTACTGGGTATATACCCAAAGGATTATAAATCATGCTGCTATAAAGACACATGCACACGTATGTTTATTGCGGCACTATTCACAATAGCAAAGATTTGGAATCAACCCAGATGTCCATCTGTGACAGACTGGATTAAGAAAATGTGGCACATATACACCATGGAATACTATGCAGCCACAAAAAAGGATGAGTTTGCGTCCTTTGTAGGGACATGGATGCAGCTGGAAACCATCATTCTTAGCAAATTATCACAAGAAGAGAAAACCAAACACCGCATGTTCTCACTCATAGGTGGGAACTGAACAATGAGATCACCTGGACTCGGGAAGGGGAACATCACACACCGGGGCCTATCATGGGGAGGGGGGAGGCGGGAGGGATTGCATTGGGAGTTATACCTGATATAAATGATGAATTGATGGGTGCTGACGAGTTGATGGGTGCAGCACACCAACATGGCAGAAGTATACATATGTAACAAACCTGCACGTTATGCACATGTACCCTAGAACTTAAAGTATAATGAAAAAGAAAAAAAAGAAAAAAAAAAAAAAGGAAAAGGAAAGAAAAGAAAAAAGAACTTGGGAATACAAAAACTAGACCCCTGTTTCTAATTCCTTCTTGAGTGATGCTAGTTAAACCAAACAATGAGAGGATGTATGGAAAAAATCAAGGGTGGTGAAGAGATAGGCTGCCCATGGTCTCCTGACTAGAAAAGAATGTAAAATTTCTACAGTAGGGACGGGGTACACAGAGTCTTTCAGAAAGCAGAAACTCCCCAGTACACCAGTCATAACCTTTATCTTCTCTTTCTCCAACACTCCCTAAAGCTGCTTGGCCTTTTGAAGGCCTCAGTACTTTGTGCCAAAGTACCTTGAGACTCACTTAGGAAGTGTTTTTCTCTACAGTTCAATTTAGACAGCAACCTTTACTGAGTACCTACCATGTACCTTGCCCTTTCAGAACTTGATTTTGACCCAAGAGAAGAACATACACACAAATAATTCCACTAAAATATGGTGAGACTTATCAGTACAAGAGAACTGAATCTTATCTGAGGTTGCGATTGCCTTGACATTACCGTTATATAAAATGAATCTTAATTTGCAAACATCATGAGGACAAAGTGCACACTGTTTCTTCAAGTCATGTAATTCTAAATTATCCTTCTCTCCCTTCATTGATGCCTGTTAGTTTGTGTGGAATTAAAGTTATTAATTGAAACCATTTTATTAGTTTCTCACCCACTGTCATGAAATTTTATAGTTAGCATTAATTTTTTTTTAAAACATACAAGTTGAGACAAAGATATCCCTTTTAAAAAACCAACATTGCCACAGTCATTTCACTTATTAAAAATGGAGGCTTCAAATTTAATGTACAGAATACTAAAGGAACAAATGATGAATCTGAGTTTAACCTGTTTGCTAAGCTGACAGGTGAGATTATGTATACCCTTAGAAACAACAGCTGTTCTGAATGAACAGTTGTCGTGGGATCATTGCTTCATTTCGACTCTGCCTAATCACTCACTTTTGGCTACATGCAGATTTAAGAGTACTGTGCAAAATCATCAACTCTGATTTTAAAGCCTTCTTTTCTTTTTTCATTAATCCACTCTTTCCTAAGATTGTTAAGCAGAAGTAATAATCAGGTGCTTACCTCAGGCTGTCTTTACAGTTTGTCTTAAAGCAGAAAGGGATACACTTCTGCAGCCTTTTGGAGTGACGGAAAGAGATTCAGGCTTCTCTCCTCTAAAAGGACTGAGTGAAGGGAAGAGTCAGGACAAGTCAAGAACTAGCTACCACCCTGCTGGATATCCCAGAAAACTACAGAAGCCACACAGTGATCTGCATTGCTTCCTTTTCCTCTGATAGAATGAAAAGCCACTTAGCAGGCCAGGTGCAGTGCCTCATGCCTGTAATCCCAGCATTTTGGGAGGCCAAGGCGGGCAGATCACAAGGTCAGGAGTTCGAAACCAGCCTGGCCAACATGGTGAAACTCTGTCTCTACTAAAAAAAAAAGTGAATACAAAAATTAGCCAACATGGTGGCATGCACCTATAGTGCCAGCTACTCAGGAGGTTGGGGCAGGAGAATTGCTTGAATCCAGGAGACGGAGGTTGCAGTGAGCCAAGATTGCACCACTGCACTCAAGCCTGGGCAACAGAGCAAAACTCCATGTCAAAAAAAAAAAAAAAGAAAAGCCACTTACACTTAGCAAGACTGCCTGGAACCACATTCCAGAGTTTCAAATAAATTTTATAAAAGAAAAATATAAGTGAATTTTTGGTCTTTTAATTTAACACATTATAATAGCAAAATGTAACCATATTTTTATATTTCAGCTAAAAGCAACTGGGCAAAATGACCCTGAGAATTTTTTGTGCCTCTATTCTTAAGAACTACATCTGGGCCGGCTGAACATGGTGGCTCATGCCTGTTAATTACAAGACTTTGGAAGGCCAAGGCGGGCAGATCACCTGAGGCCAGGAGTTCCAGACCAGCCTGGCCAACATGGTGAAACCCCGTCTCTACTAAAAAATAAAAATAATTAAAAAAATAAAAAAAATTAGCCAGATGTGGTGCCATGTGCCTATAGTCCCAACTACACGGAGGCTGAGGCATGAGAACCACTGGGAGTCTGGTAGGCAAAGGTTGCAGTGAGCCGAGATCACACCACTGCACTCCAGCCTGGGCGACGGTGAGACTGTCTCAAAACAAAACAAAAAAATACAGTGTACTTGAAGGGAAGAAATTATTAAGTAGCATCTTCTGAAAGTTTGCTTTTTTCAAAAATACTATTTGTGCAGTACTTTATTCAATTAAACAATGTTGAACTCCAGAAAAATGAGGTTTTTTTTTTTTTTGGATGGTTGTTTTTATAACTTTGAAGCAGAAGATAAAAATAAACCCACATTCTATTGCTTTTTCTTTTAGGAACACATGATTCTGTGCAGATTTGCAGACCAGACAGCTGTCCAGCTCCCACCCCAACGAAGGCTCATAGGTGTGTGTTTTCACAGAGCAGCTGTTGAGTGTATTATGCACAATATGACTGGGAGTGATTGGACCAAGTCTATATGGGAAAAATTTAGCAATATGAAGTATATTTTTCAATGAGAAACTAAATATGTTCTTCCCCAAAAAACTTAATTCATATTGAAAAGGGTATTGTAACTATAACATTTTATCCTATTTTGGTTAACTTTAATACTTTTAAATGTATTTTGAATGTTTGTACATTGAGTAGCATTCTTACATTAAATCTCTTATTGTTATGAACAAACTGCAAGATCTATCAAAAACCACGAAAGAAAATAATAAAGATTAAAAAATCAACTATATACACCAAAATTGATGCATTATAAAATGTATACACAGGGATGATAATGTTCTTTCTCAGGAAAAAGGATACTTGTGTATCATTTATCATAGACCAATTTGTTTGACAATATTAAACATTACCTAAGTTGGAAGACCACAGAAGCATTTCAAGTTTAATAAGTAATTGATTTATTGAAGACTTAACTTTAGAAAAAGAAATCACATTTAAAAGAATAATAGCAGTTAATAGTTATACATTTAAGCACTGAGCTAAATGCTCTCGCCTGTTATCTCGGTAAATTCTTACAAATATACATATGGGGTAGTACTATTATTTACATTTTAATGATAAGAAAACTGAGACAAAAGCTTGCCTGGGGTCCTTCATCTGGTAGATGATGTAGCTATACTATGAACCCAAATTATTTGATTCTGGACATGAAGTTTTTGTCCACTTTAGTTACTACTTCCCAGCATACTGGTGTCACATCAGAGTTTAAGATAAGTGGGTTCAGCCAAAACTAATCTTAAAATTATTCAGAGAAGCCCAACATTGGACATCATTATATTTTTTCTCTAAATTTCCAATGTAGCCCCTTTTCCTCCATGATATACTAGAAGACAGATTGTTGTTTCTTTGGCTGAGCACCAGATGAAGCTGTTAGCTTACATTCAGAGACCAAGTTGTATGAAAAATAGTTATCTTTAAACTCCAAAATCAAAGGCAGCATAGCAAGATGCTCACACTTGGTGACCTGAGACCTGAGACTGAAGGAGTAAGTGATTCCTTCTCTTTCTCACTGTCTGCAGCATAAACATTTGGAAATAACTCATTCTCTCCTGCCTGCAACCTCTGTATTTCAATGCCTTTCCTTCTTGCTCCTCCTGTTCCCATCTCCAACACTTTGAGTTAATCAAACATACATTTGATGAGACTCCATTCACTAGACCCATGTCTTAGTCTGTTTTGCACTGCTTTAACACAGTACCATAGACTGGGTAATTTATAATGAACAGATTTTTATTTTACTCACATTTCTGGAGGCTAGGAAGTCCAAGATCAAGGGGCTGGCATCTGGTGAGGGTCTTCTTCCTGCATCATAACATGATGAAAGGCATCACATGGCGAGAGAGAGAGAGCAAGAGAAGGCTGAACTTGTCCTTTTATAAGGAGCTCACACTCTAGATAATGAACCCACTACCATGATAATGGTATTAATTCATTCACTCCACCCTCTTGGCCTAATCACCTCACATTAGGCCCCACTTCCTAACACTATTGCATTGGGGATTCAATTTCCAACACATGCTTTCCAGAGAATACAGTCAAATGATAGCAATCCAATGAAGACATAATTAGTGTGGTGGATGGATGGGTATATGGTAGATGTGTGTTTTAGGTATCAAACTAAAGGGGAGTAGCTGGCAGGGAAGTTGCTAGAGTGGCGGGGGGCGGGGGCATTTGGCAATGGGAAGAACGGGGAATCACATTGAGAGAAAGCTGTCACGTCTACACCTCTGCTTTACACAGGACATTCCTGTGTTCTGCGAACATTTTTAGGAAACTCCCCAGGCCCACAAAGGTAGACTACCAGCAGTTAAATTTCAGTTGTAGAGACACTTCAACATGTGAAAACATGAAATTCTTCTACATAATGGAAAAGGAAAAATTAACTGGACTGGGACCAAAGCCAAGGGTAAATGAGCTGCAATGTAAACCCTGGGTGGGTACTTAAGGAATGTAGAGCATCCCATTCTGACAGAGTGTGTTTCATTTTAAACTAAAAAGTAGATGGGAGAAACATTTACAGATGTCTTAAAGGAAAGACAATATTTTAAGGGAAAAAAAGGAATGTCAGCCATAAGGCTGTTAATGAAGAAGGGATGATTTTGCCTAAATGGAATTCTAGACATCTCTTTTTATATCATTTCTAACACAGTTTATTCTTTGTGGAATGGGCCCTTTTAAGGAAAATGTACAAAATAAGCATTTTAAGTGTGAGTTTCTCATTGCTAATTCTTACCTACTGATTTCACCTTCCACTGTTTTTTTCTGTGAGGATTCTGTTGTTCACAGAACTTTCCTATTTTGGTGATCTGTCTTCATTTCTGAAGTTGTTTAATTTATCAGTTTCCACTGTCATTCAGTGTTGACACATTATTATAATTGTTTAGGAAAAATCGAATGAAGTTCTACATAGTCAGTGATCTTTTTCCAGGAGGATGAAGAAGCTTATATATTGAATTTAGAGCAATTGAAAGTATAAAAGCAAATCATGGCTTTGAATATATTCAGCCCCAAATCATTTTTCCCAAGCTACTTTTAAAGTTTGTGTTTGCCAAAGGAAAACAAATTAACTGCTTTACTTGCCAGTCAAGTTTCCTCTTTTGTCTTCCAAAGATTGTAAAGGAAATACAA
This sequence comes from Trachypithecus francoisi, assembly GCF_009764315.1. Classification (NCBI taxonomy): domain Eukaryota; kingdom Metazoa; phylum Chordata; class Mammalia; order Primates; family Cercopithecidae; genus Trachypithecus; species Trachypithecus francoisi. The sequence continues at coordinate 102,323,424 of NW_022681454.1, forward strand.
TACCACTATTTTATAGATGTACAGGAGGTCGGAAAATTAAGAGTATACTACACTCAACATTATATTTCCACCTGAAATAAAAGGCATGTAATTGAGAATTTTCTCAAATATTTTTCATTTCTCACTTCTTTATAGCCCTAAAAAACTTCAGCTGGAAAAGCTCACACCCCTTAATCAGCATGTTATTTTAAATATTCTTAAAGGCAGATTTTTTTTCCCACAACTTTACAGATAATGTAGTTTTACAGGGAAAGCAGAGAAAAGGTCTTTAAATGTATTTTTAACCAAAGTAGGAAATACAGTCTGAGGCTCTAATTTGAGATTTGTTTATAAATACATTTGAAAAGGTTAACATTCTTTAAATTATTAGCAGAGGCAAATATATGAAATGCCATGTTTTTGTCACCATCGTCTTTCCACACCGATCAAGAATTAGATTGAAAGAAACTAAACAAGACTTAAGGGTACAAAGCATGCTCCATAGTACCTGCAGATTTTGTCACTATATAAATTCCCTTAAACAAACTGAAATTGTCCTGCTAGTGAAAGAGTGTCTCATGATACCATCTGACTGTATTTCAGGAAAACAGTGCATGTGCTTGGTGGATCTGGATCGAGCAAGAGCTGCAGAAGAATGTGGCTACTCCGTTCAAGTGATATCCATGGAGCCAGAGAGCTGCTCTCCCAAAAATAACATGATTGTGGGAGTCCCCATTTAAAATGAGACATTCACATTTGATATTTTGCCATCCGTCTTCACGTTGGATGCCCAGTGGCATTCAGGAGGTTCTTGGCATAACTAGGAAACAGCATTAGCCATCTTGAACCTATTGTGCTCAGGAAGGACAGCAATAGGAAAATCTTGGAAGAAAGGCTCCCTGCAAAGCATCACAAATGCTCTTACAATGTATGATTAAAGGACTGCTGGTTTTCATAGTGAGAATCCCCTGAAGTCTCGGCTGCCAAAAGAATAATACCAGTGGAGGTTCCATCACAGGAATAACAATTTCCTTCTCACTTCACAAGCTCTTCTGATCTTGCCAATGTGATGTTTAATTCAAAACAGCACACTTACAGCCTTTATTTTATACTTACTTAGATATTCACATGGGGACTGAAAGTAGACTCAGTAGAGTTTTTTTAAATATATTTTTAACAACTGTACTTTTTCTATCACCTTAAAAAAATCTAGTCAGGTAATTATAGTTATTTTTAAGCTGGGGTTAGTTGAACTTGTATAGCATTTAATATACTCCTTTTAAATATATTTCTGCCAGGCATGGTGGCTCATGCCTATAATCCCAGCACTTTGAGAGGCCAAGGTAGGAGGATCATTTGAGCCCAGGATATTGAGACCAGCCTGTGCTACAAAAAAATCAAAAAAATGAGGTGTGAGGATCACTTGAGCCCAGGAGGTCAAGGCTGCAATGAGCCATGATAGCACCACGGCACTCCTGCCTGGGTGACAAAGCGAGACCCAGACTCACGAATGAATGAATGAATGAATGAATGAATGAATTTCCCATAAATTACCAAATGAGACCATCAGTGGTTCAAATTATTAAATAATTGCAATAAATTTCCTATTATGGGAATGTGGAATTTGAGGGTCCAGTATTTTCAGGACCTTGGCCTAGATTCTTTTCAATTCAAAGATGAGTTGCAAAAGACATAATGTTTTGCCTATGGAAGTAAATCATCTAGAAGAAAAAGATTAAAGAATTAGTTAAGCTTTTTTTTTTCTTTTTTTTGAGACAAAGTTTCGCTCTTGTTGCGCAGGCTGGAGTACAATGGCACGATCTTGGCTCACTACAACCTCTGCATTCTCCTGCCTCAGCCTCCCCAGTAGCTGAGATTATAGGCACCCGCCACCATGCCCGGCTAATTTTTTTTGTAATTTCAGTAGAGATGGGGTTTCTCCACGTTGGCCAGACTGGTCTCAAACTCCCAACCTCACGTGATCTACCCACCTCAACCTCCCAAAGTGCTGGGATTACAAGCGTGAGCCCCTGCAGCTGGCCAAGTTCTTTATGTAATACTACAATGTGTTGTCACAGAATTTGTTACTCAGATATCAATCATTTTTATTGGTATATTTCTGGGTAAAACTTATTAGTGGTGTGAGGAGTGCAGAATATGGAAGCTTATTTGAATAGTTCTCTCTAACTAAATTCTTTTTCTGCCAGCCAACATTTTAAAAGACAAATGATGCATCCTCTCTCAATGCTGCTAATTCTTTAACTTTTACATGTCTCAGTTTATTCCATATGAGATTTATTTTAATGTTTTCAACACCTGTATAACATGTATCACGAGGAGAAAGCACTTTCATTGATCATCACTATGGATTAAAATATAGGAATATTTTACAGGGCAGTATGGGTTGGGGTGGGAGACATATTGGAATTGTGTTTTCTGGGATAAAATTTTTAAAAAGAATTAACCATTAGCCCTGAGTATTTTAGTCATTTGTGCCTATAGATAACAACATGCTCTTTTATTCTGGACTTTCTTCTTTTAATTGAGGTTTAATTTATATACAATACAATAACAGATTTTTAAATATTCATTTGAGATGTTTTGACAACTGTATATACACATGCAACCATCACTGAAATCAGATATAGAATATTCCCATTAAATATTGTCAGGTAAACACATTGAGAATATTTTTTCAAGTCTGTGGCTTACCTACTTATTTTCATAATGAATGTTTTAATTGTGATGAAGATTTAATTTACCCTTTTACTTTAATGATTAATATTTTCTGTGTCTTTTCTAATAAATTTTACCAACTCTGACATTAGAAAGATTTCTCCTAAGATTTTCTTTGTAGAAACTTTATGGTCCTAGCTTATTACATTTAGGTCTACGATCGATCTCAAATCAAACTCACATATAAAGGTAGGTAGGTTTTGAGGAATATATAGTTGTTTCAACATCATTACATAAAAATCCCTTCCTCTCTTCATTGAACCGCCTTGGCACCTCAGTTGAAACTCATTTGATCTGTATGTATGGTTCTGTTTCTGAATTCTCTAGTCTTCCATTCATCTGTTTGTTTTGATTGCTGTAGCTTTATCTGGAAATCAGGTAGTTTGTCTCCCAATTTTATTTTTCATTCTCTAGATTGTTTTGGCTGTTCTGGATCCACTGTATCCACAGATAAATCATAGAATTGGCTTATCAATTTCTTTTTTAAATTTTACCAAAAAGCTTGTTGGAATTTTTGGTATTGCCTGTTCTCTTCAGATTAACTTGAGGAAAATGAATGTCTTAACAAGATTGAATCTTAAAATCTATGAAGATATCTTTGCATGTGTTTAGTTCTCCTTTAATTACTCAGAAATATTTTGTAATTTTCTGTGTAGAGGATTTATTTTATTTATTATGATTTTATTTTTTTGATGTTATTACCCTGAGCTGCTTATATGGCGTTCCCTGTACTTAGAATAACTTCCTTTTACCCCTCCCACTAGCTTAATGTCATTCATCCTTCCGCTCTGAGACTTGACCTCCCTGGAATTAGGTATCTGTAATAAAATGTCTACCATCCAGACTAGTCTTCTCAGTCCTCCCGAGGTGACTCAAGGTACAACCCACCCCCACCACCAAAACAAAAAGCCTATCTGATAAGTATGGAGAAGAAAAATGAAAGGGAAGCCAGGCGTGTTAGCTCGTGCCTGTAGTCTCATCAATTTGGGATGCTGAGGCAAGTGGATCACTTGAGGTCAGGAGTTTGAGACTAGCCTGACCAACATGGTGAAACCCTGTCTCTACTAAAAATACAAAAATAAGCCTGGTGGTGGTTGCATATGCCTGTAATCCCAGCTACTAGGGAGGCTAAGGCAGGAGAATCGCTTAAACCTGGGAGGCGGAAGTTGTGGTGAGCTGAGATCGTGCCACTGCACTCTAGTCTGGGTGACAGAGTGAGACCCTGTCTCAGAAAAATAGAAAGGGGACCCCATTGCTCTCCCACCCTTGTTCTTGGCGTGGCATTCTCCAGTTGTGATGGCTGTGGCTAGTAAGAGATACGGATATTGTGATTGCTCTTCAGGCATTGTTTTTCTATTTAAATCCTTGCCAATGTTTCTTCCCAGCCAGAATTAAAAGAGTTGGATGCGGGGAGCAGGAAGATTGTTGCAATGATAAAAGCCCAACAAGTGACCTGATCTTACCCTCGCCTTTTTCCATCAAAAGGAAGGCTACTGCTCACTGATCTATCTCTCACAAGGCTGTAATAATATTAGAAACCACAGCTCATCTTTCATTAACTTTTGAGCCTGACTCAAAAACAGGGATATAATTATTAATGGCTAAACTATCTTATCTTGGGAGACACATTTCAGTCATATTAGATATCAAAACATTTTCAGGGCACATATGCAAGATAATATGTAAATAACACTAATTAAACATTTAGTTTCATTCTACAGATTTTGGCTACAGGATTTGCCCATTCCATGCTTCAAGAAAATTGCTATTAATAGAGCTTTCACATACTGAAACCTGTTTTTCTACTGACTTTCATGATGAAAATTGGAGATGTTTCTGTAAAGTGATATAATGAAATTATAATAAAGTGATAATTTTTAAATTATAGTTTTTTAAAAGAATACAAAAGTAGTTTGGAATTTTTTAATACTTTTTTTTCTTTTTGAGACAGGGTCTCACTCTGTCACCCAGGTGAACATGGCTTACTGCAGCCTCCACCTCGCTGAGCTCAAGCAATCCTCCCACCTCAGCCTCCAGAGTAGCAGGGACTACAGGCACATGCCACCATGTCCAGCTAATTTTTGTATTTTTTTGTAGAGATGATGTTTCATCATGTTGCCCAGGCTGGTTTCAAACACCTGGGCTCAAGCAATCCGCCCACCTCAGCCTCTCAATGTGCTAGGATTACAGGTGTGAGCCACTGTAACTGGCCAAATACACATTTTTAATTACAAAGAAATACATATTTATTGTAGAAAAGAAGATGTGGCTAAACAGAAAGAAGAAAATTCTTAAATTCACGATGTTAATACTTTGTTGTATGCCTCCTAGACTTTTTTTTTATAGACAACACACTTACATATACACACACATTTGTTTTTATTCATTTTTCATTTTATAGAGATAGGAGTCTCACCATGTTGCCCACACTGGTCTTGAACTCCTGGGCTCAGGCAATCCTCCCACCTTGGCCTCCCAAAGTGCTGGGATTACAAGCATTAGCCACCTCACCTGACCCACTCAGATTTATTTAACTGACATTCATACAGTACTTAATATTTGCTAGGCACTATTCTAAACCCTTTACAAATAACTCATTTAGTCTTTTAAGTGATTTTTTCCCCGTAATGACCCTATGAGCTAGACATCATTAGCAATCCTATTTTACAGGAACTGAGGCTAAGTTTACACAATAAATGGCAGACCTGAATTTGAACTCAGCCAGTAATTGGTAGAACTAATATTCAAATTCAGGCTATTTAGCCATCCGATCAGGATTGGCTGGGATAAACTATGATAACAAAATCTCTATGTCTTTACCCAAGAAGGATGTATTTTTCACTCATACCACATATCTGTCCAAATGGCTGTGACTACTTCACATTATCATCATACCATGACTTAGCCTGACTAGTTAGCCTCTACTAGGAACATAGCTGATCTCCTGGCAAGGGAAAAATGGGCATGGCAAACTACCAGCTAGTTATTGAAGATTCAGCTCAGATGTGATACACATTACTTTCCTTATTTTGTTGGCTAAAGTGAGTTATATAGTGCCTCCTGATATTAATGGGGTGGGAATATATAGCTTTATATAATAATATGACATGCCACCCACAATGTAGTTGAAGGAAGAAAGGGAAGGAGAGGATGAGGGGAAAGATAAAAGTAAAAGACCATCGCATATTCCAGTTTGGAAATAGAGTTCTTATATGCCATTGACTTGGTGTAGGGCATTCTCTCTAATCCATCAAAGAGAAGGAAGGCATATGCTACAGGCATTTCCAGCTATGGTTGTCCCCACCTTATCAGCAGAAGATAATGTTCCAAGACCTCTAATAGATGCCTGAATCCTTGAATGGTACTGAACCCTATATATACTGTGTTTCAGTCTGATAACCAAGATGGCTACTGAGTGGCATGTTTAGCTTATATAGTGTGAATACACTGGACAAAGGGGTGATTCAAGTCCTGGGCTGGATGGAATGGGACAGCACAATATTTTATCACTCAGAAGCATGAAATTTAAAACTTATGAATTATTTATTTCTGGAATTTTCCAATTAATATTTTCAGACCACAGGTAACTGAAATGGTGGGAAGTGAAACCATGATTGAAAGGGAATTAAATATATTGTTTTGTGAACTTTCACACTTACCTTTGAAAAGGAATTTAGAAGGTTGGAGAAACATTAAGTGGAGTTTCAAATTTGCGAAGTCCATTTCTGACTCATATATTAATTAAAGTATTTGATCTATGCTACCAAATATTCCATTAAGAAGGTACAAATTTACACGCCTATGAGGAATATATGAGTATTTCCCTAAACCCTTCATCGATACAGGCATTATCAGATATCTCTTTAAGTATTGGCCAATTTAGTGGACAAAGAATGCTATCTTGTATAAAAGTATATGATTGCATGCTTTTTCATATGTTTTTGGACAATTTATAATCTTTGAGTTTTCTAGGCAATTATCAATTTATGTAATCAACACATTTATCGACCTTTGAGCCTGGGCATTGCATTTATGTCTCTTACTCATTTTTTACCTGGTACTTTGATCTCTCACATAAATTAGTAAAAGTTTATGTGTGGATTAAAGACTTTTTTATTACACTATCTTTTTTTGAGTTGGCCTTTATGGGGGAAGGTGTTGTTTTGTTTTAGTTTGCTATCATACAGTATATGTCACTCTTTCTTGTGGTTTCTCAGAAAAAATTCCCCCCCAATTAAAAAAATCCATCTATATTTTTGAAATTCTAATTCTTTAATAGTTTTAGTTGTTACATTTAAATCTTTAAACTACCAATAATTTCTTCTGGTTGGTAGTTTGAGGTGGAAATGTAATATTCTTTTTGATGTTAGTTACTTTTCAAAATACCATTGTAAAAAAGACAGATTTGTATCCGATTGATTTGAAGTGCCTTATTATGTACTAAGTACACCTGGGACTTTCTTCACTTGCATTCTGTTCTTTTGTTGTTATTATTGTTATTTTAATACTTCAGGCTCTAGGATACATGTCCAGAACGTGCAGGTTTGTTACATAGATAAATATGTGCCATGATGGTTTTCTGCACCTATCAACCTGTCATCTACATTAGGTATTTTTCCTAATGCTATCCCTCCCCTTGTCCCCAACCCCTTAACAGGCCTTGGTGTGTGACATTCCCCTCCCATGTCCATATGTTCTCATTGTTCAACTCCCACTTATGAGTGAGAACATGCAGTGTTTGGTTTTCTGTTGCTGTGTTAGTTTGCTGAGAATGATGGTCTCTAGCTTCATCCATGTCCCTTCAAAGGACATGAACTCACTCTTTTTTATGGCTGCATAGTATTCCCTGGTGTATATATGTCCCAATTTTTTTATCCAGTCTATCATTGATGGGCTTTTGGGTTGGTTCAAGTCTTTGCCATTGTGAATAGTGCTTCAATAAACAGACATGTGCATGTGTCTTTATAGCAGAACGATTTCTAATCCTTTGGGTATATACCCAGTAATGGGATTGCTGGGTCAAATGGTATTTCTGGTTCTAGATCCTTGGGAAATTGCCACACTGTCTTCCACAATGGTTGAACTAATTTACCATCCTACCAACAGTGTAAATGCTTTCCTGTTTCTCCACATCCTCTCCAGCTTCTGTTGTTTCCTGACTTTTAATGATCGCCATTCTAACGGGCAAGAGATGGTATCTCACTGTGGTTTTGATTTGCATTTCTCTAATGATCAGTGATGAGTTTTTTTTCATATGTGTGTTGGCCGCATAAATGTCTTCTTTTGAGAAGTGTCTGTTCATATCGTTCGCCCACTTTTTGATGAGGTTGTTTATTTTTTTCTTGTAAATTTGTTTAAGTTCCTTGTAGATTCTGGCTATTAGCCCTTTGTCAGATGGATAGATTGCAGAAATTTTATCCCATTCTATAGGTTGCCTGTTCATTCTGATGATAGTATCTTTTGCTATGCAGAAGCTCTTTAATTTAATTAGATCCCATTTGTCAATTTTGGCTTTTGTTGCCATTGGTTTTGTTGTTTTAGTCATGAAGTCTTTGCCCATGCCTATGTCACAAATGGTGTTGCCTAGGTTTTCTTCTAGGGTTTTTATGGTTTTAGGTCTTACATTTAAATCTTTAATCCATCTTGAGTTAATTTTTGTATAAGGTATAAGGAAGGGGTCCAGTTTCAGTTTTCTGCATATGGCTATCCAGTTTTCCCAACCTTTATTAAATAGGGAATCCTTTTCCCATTGTTTGCTTTTGTTAGGTTTGACAAAGATGGTTGTAGATGTATGATGTTATTTCTGAGGCCTCTGTTCTGTCCCATTGGTCTATACATAATCTGTTCTGATACCAGTACCATGCTATTTTGGTTACTGTAGCCTTGTAGTATACTTCAAAGTCAGGTAGCCTGATGCCTCCAGCTTTGTTCTTTTTGCTTAGGATTGTCTTGTCTATACAGGCTCTTTTTTGGTTCCATATGAAATTTAAAGAGGTTTTTTCTAATTCTGTGAAGAAAGTCAGTGGTAGTTTGATGAGGATAGCATTGAATCTCTAAATTACTTTGGGCAGTATGGCCATTTTCACAATATTGATTCTTCCTATCCATGAGCATGGAATGTTTTTCCATTTGTTTGTGTCTTCTCTTATTTCCTTGAGCAGTGGTTTGTAGTTCTCCTTGAAGAGGTCCTTCACATCCCTTGTAAGTTGTATTCCTAGGTATTTTATTCTCTTAGTAGCAGTTGTGAGTGGGTGTTCACTCATGATTTGGCTCTCTGTTTGTCCATTATTGGTGTATAGGAATGCTTGTGATTTTTGAACATTGATTTTGTATCCTATTACTTTAATGAAGTTGCTTATCCGCTTAGGGAGTTTGGGGGCTGAGATAATGGGGTTTTCTAAATATACAATCATGTCAGTGCAAACAGACCATTTGACTTCCTCTCTTCCTATTTGAATACCTTTATTTCTTTCTCCTGCCTGATTGCCCTGACCAGAACTTCCAATATGTTGAATAGGAATGGTGAGAGAGGACATCCTTGTCTTGTTCCGGTTTTCAAAAGAATGCTGCCAGCTTTTGCCTATTCAGTATTATATTGGCTGTGGGTATGTCATAAATAGCTCGTACTGTTTTGATATATGTTCCATCAATACCTAGTTTATTGAGTGTCCTTAGCCTGAAGGGGTGTTTTTTTTATTGAAGGCCTTTTCTGCATCTATTGAGATAATCATGTGGTTTTTGTCATTGGTTCTGTTTATGTGATGGATTACATTTATTGATTTGTGTGTGTTGAACCAACCTTGCATCCCAGGGATGAAGCTGACTTAATCGTGATGGATAAGCTTTTTAATGTGCTGCTGGATTTGGTGTGCCAGTATTTTATTGAGGATTTTCACATCAATGTTCATCGAGGATATTGACCTGAAATTTTCTTTTTTTGTTGTGTCTCTGCAAGGTTTTGGTATCAGGATGATGATGGCCTCATAAAATAAGTTAGGGAGGAGTCCCTCTTTTTCTATTGTTTGGAATAGTTTCAGAAGGAATGGTACCAGCTCTTCTTTGTACCTCTGGTAGAATTCGGCTGTGAATCCGTCTGGACCTGGGCCTTTTTTGGTTGGTAGGTTATCAATTACTGCCTCAATTTCAGAACTTATTACTGTTCTATTCAAGGATTCAACTTCTTCCTGGTTTAGTCTGGGAGGGGTGTATGTGTTCAGGAATTTATCTATTTCTTCTAGATTTTCTAGTATATTTGCATAGAGATGTCTATAGTATTCTCTCATGGTAGTTTGTATTTCTGTAGGATCAGTGGTGATATCCCCTTTATCATTTTTTATTGTGTCTCTTTGATTCTTCTCTCTTTTCTTCTTTATTAATCTGGCTAGCAGTCTAGCTATTTTGTTAATCTTTTCAAAAAACCAGCTCTTGGATTCATTGATTTTTTTTGAGGGGTTTTTTGTGTCTCTGTCTCCTTCAGTTTTGCTCTGATCTTAGTTATTTCTTGTCTTCTGCTAGCTTTTGAATTTGTTTGCTCTTGCATCTCTAATTATTTTAATTGTGATGTTAGGGTGTCAATTTTAGATCTTTCCCACTTTCTCCTGTGGGTATTTAGTGCTATAAATTTCCCTCTAAACACTGCTTTAGCTGTGTCTCAGAGATTCTAGTACACTACGTCTTTGTTCTCACTGGTTTCAAAGAACTTATTTATTTCAGTCTTAATTTTGTTATTTACCCAGTAGTCATTCAGGAGCAGTTGTTCAGTTTCCATGTAGTTGTGTGATTTTGAGTGAGTTTCTTAATCCTGAGTGCTAATTTGATTGCACTGTGATCTGAGAGACTGTTATGATTTCCATTCCTTTACATTTGCTGAGAAGCATTTTCCTTCCAATTACGTGGTCAATTTTATAATAAGTGCTATGTGGCATTGAGAAGATTGTATATTCTGTTGATTTGGGGTGGAGAGTTCTGTAGATGTCTATTAGGTCCACTTGGTCCAGAGCTGAGTTCAAATCCTGAATATCCTTGTTAATTTTCTGTCTCATTTATCTGGCTAATATTGATAGTAGAGTGTTAAAGTCTCCCACTACTATTGTGGAAGTCTAATATAGCGTGTCTCCCACTATTATTATGGGAGTCTAAGTCTCTTTGTAGGTCTCTAAGAACTTGCTTTATGAATCTGGATGCTCCTGTATTGGGTGCATATATGTTTAGGATAGTTAGCTCTTCTTGTTGCATTAATTCCTTTACCATTATGTAATACCCTTCTTTGTCTTTTTAAATTTGTATTGGTTTAAAGTCTGTTTTATCAGAGACAAGGATTGCAACCCAGGCTTTTTATTTTATTTTATTTTATTTTTTTGCTTTCCATTTCCTTGACAAATATTCCTCCATCCCTTTATTTTGAGCCTATATGTGTCTTTGCACATGAGATGGGTCTCCTGAATACAGCACACCAATGGATCTTGATTCTTTATCCAGTTTGCCAGTCTGTGACTTTTAATTGGGGCATTTAGCCCATTTATATTTAAGGTTAATATTGGTTTTTTTGTCTGTTTGTTTTGTTTTGTTAATTTTGAGACAGATTCTGCTCTGTCATCAGGCTGGAGTGCAGTGGTGCAATCTCAGCTCCCTCTGCCTCCCAGGTTCAAGCAATTCTCCTCCCTCAGCCTCCCAGGTAACTGGGACTACAGGCACGCGCCACCATGCCCAGCTAATTTTTTTGTACTTTTAGTAAAGATGGGGTTTCACCATGTTGGCCAGGATGGTCTCAGTTTCTTGACCTCATGATCCACTTGCCTCAGCCTCCCAAATTGCTGGGATTACAGGTGTGAGCCACCGCTTCTGGCCAAAGGTTAATATTGTTATGTGTGAATTTGATCCTGTCATCATGATATTAGCTGGTTATTTTGCATGTTAATTGGTGCAGTTTCTTCATTGTCATTGGTCTTTATATTTTGGTATGTTTTTGCAGTTGCTAGTACCAGTTTTTCCTTTCCATATTTAGTGCTTCCTTAGGCACTCTTGTAAGGTAGGCCTGGTGGTGATAAAATTCCTCAGCATTTGCTTGTCTGTAAAGGATTTTATTTCTCATTCGCTTATGAAGCTTGGCTTCATTTGGCTGGATATGAAATTCTGGATTGAAAATTCTTTTATTTAAGAATGTTGAATGTTGGCCTCCACTCTCTTCTGGCTTATAGGGTTTCTGCAGAGAGATCAGCTGTTAGTCTGATGAGCTTCCCTTTGTGGGTAACCCAACCTTTATCTCTGGCTGCCCTTAACATTTTTCCCTTTGTTTCAACCTTCATGAATCTGACGATTATGTATCTTGGGGTTGCTCTTCTCAAGGAGTATCTTACTGGCGTTCTCTGTATTTCTTGAGTTTGAATGTTGGCCTGTCTTGCTAAGTTGGGAAAGTTCTCCAGGATAATATCCTGAATTGTGTTTTCCAACTTGGTTCCATTCTCCACCTTACTTTCAGGTACACCAATCAATTGTAGGTTTGGTCTTTTCACATAGCCCATGTGTCTTAGAGGATTTGTTCATTCCTTTCATTCTTTTTTTCTCTAATCTTGTCTTCACATTTTATTTCATTAAGTTGATCTTCAATCTCTGATATCCTTTCTTCTTCTTGATCGATTCAGCTATTGATACTTGTGTATGCTTCACAAAGTTCTTGTGCTGTGTTTTTCAGCTCCATCAGGTCATTTGTGTTCTTCTCTAAACTGGTCATTCTAGTTAGCAATTCCTCTAACATTTTTTCAAGGTTCTTAGCTTCCTTGTATCTGATTAGAACATGCTTCTTTAGCTCAGAGGAGATCATTATTACCCACCTTCTGAAGCCTACTTCTGTCAATTCATCAAACTCATCCTCTATCCAGTTTTGTTCCCTTGCTGGCAAGGAGTTGTGATCCTTTGGAGGAGAAGAGACATGCTGGTTTTTCCTCATCTTCATGGATTTATCTACCTTTGTACTTTGATGCTGAGGACCTTTGGATGGGGTTTTTGCATGGGTGTCCTTTTTGTTGATGTTGATTTTACTGCTTTCTGTTTGTTAGTTTTCCTTCTAACAGTCTGCTGGAGTTTGCTAGAGGTCCTCTCCAGACCCTATTTGCCTGGGTATCACCAGCAGAGGCTGCAGAACAGTAAAGATTGCTCCCTGCTCCTTCCTCTGGAAGCTTCATCCCAGAGGGGCACCTGCCAGATACCAGCTGAAGCTCTCCTGTATAAGCTGTCTGTCAACCCCTGCTGAGAGGTGTCTCCCAGTGAGGGGGCATGAGGGTCAGGGACCCACTTGAGGAGTCAGTCTGTCCCTCAGCAGAGCTTAAGCACTGTGCTGGGAGATCTGCTGCTCTCTTCAGAGCCGGCAGGCAGGAACACTTAAGTCTGATGAAGTTATGTGCACAGCTGTCCCTTCCCCCAGGTGCTCTGTCCCAGCGAGATGGGAGTTTTATCTATAAGCCCCTGACTGGGGCTTCTCTCTTTCAGAGATGCCCTCCCCAGAGAAGAGGAATCTAGAAAAGCAGTCTGGCTACAGTGGCTTTGCTGCACTGTGATGTGCTCTGCTCAGTCCAACCTTCCCTGCAGCTTTGTTTACATTGTGAGGGGAAAACCACATACTCAGGCCTCAGTAATGGCAGACACCCCTCCCCCATCCAAGCTTGAGTATCCCAGGTTGACTTCAGACTGCTGTGCTGCCAGTGAGAATTTCCAGCCAGTGGATCTTAGTTTGCTTGGCTCCATGGGGGTGGGACCCACTGAGCAAGACGACTTGGCTCCCTGGCTTCTGTCCCCTTTCCAGGGTAGTGAACGGTTCTGTCTTGCTGGGGTTCTAGGTGCCACTAGGGTATGAAAAAATACTCCTGCAGCTAGCTCGGTGTCTGTCCAAATGGCTGCCCAGTTTTGTGCTTGAAACCCAGAGCATTGTTGGTGTAGGCACCCAAGGGAATCTCCTGGTCTGTGGGTTGCAAAAACTGTGGGAAAAGCATCGCATCTGGGCTGGAATGCACCATCCCTCATGGCACAGTCCCTCGGCTTCCCTTAGGAAGGGGAGTTCCCCAACCCCGTGTACTTCCTGGGTGAGGTGACACCCCACCCTGCTTTTGCTCACCCTCCATGGGCTGAACCCACTGTCTAACCAGTCCCAGTGAGATGAACTGGGTACCTCAGTTGGAAATGCAGAAATCACCTGCCTTCTGCATTGATCTCACTAGGAGCTGCAGACCGGAGCTGTTTGTATTCAGCCATCTTGCTGGTGTTTCCCACAGTCTGTTCTTATAACAGAACCACACTCACTCAATTATTGCAGCTATCTATTAATTTTTTACATCCGACAAGCTGTTTTGTGTTTGGTAATCATGTTAAGGGTTTTTTACCTGAGATACATAGAATGTATGAGCTCCCCTGAAATTGTACCCAGTTTTTCAAAAATACAGGTATATGGATTTTCCTTAAGAGATGGACCATAATTTTAATTTGATTCTTAAAAGGATCCATGACCCAAAACATTAAATATCACTAACCTCAAGGAAGCAAAAACATTGTAATATAATCCAATGTTCTGCACTAAGAAATTAGCCAAATATTAAAATCTTTTCTTCCAATATTTACACAAAAAGGGTTATTTGCTTTTGTAAGACTCCTTTTTCATAGCACTATAGGAAAGCCAGGTTTTGTTCATTTGTTTTCGGTTTTTTGTTTGTTTGCTTGCTTTTAGACATAGTTTATCTGATCTGAATAACAACAATATAAAATCAAGCAAGAAAACAAAATACAGCAACAAACAGAAGAGTATATTTAGTGGATGACTCATCTAAAACGTCTCGAAAATTTCCAGTGAGTCAGATATCGTGTTAGTTGCTATCACATACTTTCTGTATGCCTTTCTGTCCAACAAAAGTGTTCTCTCCCAGTTACTCTCTCCCCACAATACATTTGTATATATGTTTATTTTGTCTTCCTCACTAGAATGTAAGCTCCAAGCAGTCCGTTTTATCCACCATTATACTCTCAGTACTTAATTCGGTGTCAGGTACATAGTAGGAATTCAATAAATATGGAACGAGTAATATATTTGAATCTCTTTCATGTGGGGAATTGTGTTGCTTTGGTTTGTATTATTTTGTTTAATATCCTTAAAATAGACTGATCAAATCAAATGCTAAAGAACATAAAGGAGTAACAGCTACTGCCTTATATCATCCGAATAGTTTTTATAAAGAGGATGTTGGTCAATTATATTCCCTGTCCATGAAGGAAAAGGCAAAAGAGCTTTTTTGAGTGAACTTATGCCAAAGTGAAGAGAGAAGTTTCTCAAAAAATGTTAGTTTGATATTTACCATCATAAATCTGGCCCAGCATAGAGCATGGCTCAAACTAGGTGCTTAATAAATATCTGTTGAATGAGTGATACTGAATGACCATCAAGGGAATAAGACAGTGAAATGTGCAATCTGTAGGACATGCCACTTCTCTGTCACTAGTACATCTTTAATAAGAAAAGGGAAGCTTGCTCTTCCACATGTCTGATAACTAGGTTCAGTCACAGATCATTTCTCACCATCTGCTTGTGTTTCAGTCAGAGGGAAAACATATGCAGAGCGTACAGACTGATTTTCCTGCTGGATGTTTTCTACTTTACATAGAACAGCTAGCTCAATTATCTGAGAATAATTGATAACTCAGTACAGTTTTGGAATGTAGCACATATTTTGTTGAGAACAACAACTTTATCCCTTAAAATGTTCTCGGTAATTAAAAAAGGTAAGCTAGAACATCTTGAGTGGGCAAGGACACCCAGTGTAGGATTAAAATTTACCATGGATCATTAAAACCATGGTTTATATACATAAGCAACTGGGAGTTAACTATATATAATAAGTGAATTTGATACATACATTTTGTCACTGCAAATTTATAAATGATCTTGTCATTTATTTGATTCAAAACTATTTTTCATATTAGATCCCTCACAAATCATCCCACAACTTACTTTAAAGTTGAATGAGACTAAAAAAACATAAGTACATTCCTGAATATAGAGTGACTGCTCTTTTCTTACTATATTTTGAGTTTAGTACTGCCACAACGCAGAGTGGTGTCACTGATACTCTGAGTAGGCTTTCAGCTGACTACGTGGAGGCATGTTTGTTACTGAATTAAGAGCAGCCAGTTGCTTTCAGAAAGTGTGTATATATTTTGGGAAATGAAAGGGAGAGAGGAAACAATGCATGTGAATTACTAAAGCTTGATTTTTCCCCCAGTCTTGCCATAAGAGAGCATCTTTGGACTATTTCTAGAATTGCACAACTGGAAATAGTTCATGTAACCAAATAATGAATTTCAGCATCTTCATTAAACATCCAAATTTCCTGACAGAATAAAGTCAATCTGATTTCTAAAGGTATCCAGAGCAAAAAATTTTATCCTCTCTCTCAGTAAATCTTTAGCATATTTTCCATAGCTGACCTCAAGGAAATTCTATTTTAGACAAACTCTTCATGATATTAATACATTTAAAATACACCTCAGAAACTAGGTACAGTGGCTCACACCTGTAATCCCAACATTTGGGGAGGCTAAGGCAGGAGGATCGCTTCAGCCCAGGAGTTTAAGACCAACCTGGGCAACACAGCAAGACCTTATTTCTACAAAAAATAAATTAGCCAGTTATGGTGGCACACACCTATAGAGTCAACTACTTGGGAGGCTGACGTTAGAGGATTGCTTAAGCCCAGGAATTCGAGGCTGCAGTGTACTATAATCATGCCACTGAACTCCAGCCTGAGTGACAGAGCGAGAACCTGCATAAATAGATGATTGATAGATAGATAGATAGATAGATAGATAGATAGATAGATAATATTGGGAAAAACAAAATGCATCTCTTAGGTGCTTATGTCAATAGAAAGGAACAACAACTATCGACTAACTTCCCTTGCTTTAAATAAGAATGTACTTCAAAAGTACTATTTTTAACCTGTGTTTTCTTTATTATTGTTTATATAGTAGTGTTGGAATTATCAGACTGAGCAGTTCTAATTTTACTTTTTGAGTCTTATTTTCTACATCTTTCAATATTTCTAAGGCTGTCTACCAAGTCTAGCCCAATTTTCAATTTCTCCTTGGCTATAAATCTTACAGAACTAGTAAGTGATCTGAACAGAATAATTAAGGTCAATTATTCATTCTCTTAATTACTTAAAGCTCTGTAATTCTTGTTGTCTGTCAGAGAAGCCATGCCTTGTTCTTCCTTATAATAGTCTTGGCTATTCTTGTCCTTTTGCTTTTCGATCTGAAATTAAGATCTGCTCTCCATGCACCATGAAAAAGCCTTTAGGGATTTTTACTGGAGCTGCACTCAATTTAGAGATTAACAAGGAAGAACTGACATCTTCTTAAGTCTTCTTATTCCTGAACATGGTATATATGAACAAGATAGTTCCCTTCAATTCCTACTTTATCATGAACAGATTGCAGATTTTAGCAAGTGTTTTTTTATATATCTACTGAGGTGATCATCTAGGTTTTCTCCTTTTGGTATCTTAGTGAGGATAATTCCATTAATACATTTTATAATGTTAAATTGTTCTTATATTCCTGGGAAAAACTTAACTTGCTCAAGAAAAGGTTTTCTCCAGTTACTAACACTTTATTTTTATTTTTAATTTTATTATCTTTGCTCTTAAGTGTGATTGGACTTTCTGATATTATCCTGATCTGTTTTGCATCAAGATTATTCTAGCACCATTAACTGATCTGAAGAATATTTTTTCTATTCCCTGGAGCTATTTTTATAAAACAGGGATAATTTTTCCCAAATGCTTGGTTCACTGGCCTATAAAACCATCTAGCATATTTGGGGATGGGAGAAAACGAGTTAGATTTTAAGCTATTTATTAAATTTCTTTAATGATTATTGGTATATTCAGATTTTCTATTTCTTCTTGAATCACTTTTCTAAGATATATTTTTCTAAGACATGACTTTCTTTCTTTATCTAGGCTGGTGATGAAAACTTAAAAAAAAAAATCTAGGCTTCTAACTGATTTTGAAAAACACTTTGTATTATTTTTTGACCCTCTAGCAATTTGTGTTCTCACCTAATAGTTACACTGTCTAGACCATATTTTCTAAATTTATTGCCTTGTACAAGTGAATCACCTAACCTTCCTAGAGCCAAGATAAATTAGAACTATCTCTTCTTTCTGATCTACCTGGGACTACTTTTATCCTAATAGATCAGGTGAGTCTGACAGTGTTTATTCTTCATGAAGAGTTGCTGGCAGCTATCAGCAAGGTGCTTGCAAGGTTTTTTCTTCAATGATTTTTAAAGGTACAGACATTTACTGTATAGAATTTATACTCACTTTGCTATAGTTCTTGGAGGCTTTGGCTATGAATATCATCAAAAGTGTTTTTCAAGACCAAATTTTAGAAACAGTAATCGAAAATGTACAATAGAATGAAACCTTGAACAGTTTTCTTGAAGAGGCACGTGGTCTGTAAGAAGATATGTTGGAATGCAAGTCCAGAGTAATTTATACTCAATCGTGTGTTTTCCTATCTCCCAGTCATATATTAAAATGTACTATAAATTTATGTCACTAGTAAGAAGCACTTATGGATGTCTCTGATGATGTACCAAAGCAATTGAAAGATTGCCAGTTGGCCGGGCGCAGTGGCTGAAGCCTGTAATCCTAGCACTTTGGGAGGCCGAGACGGGCGGATCACGAGGTCAGGAGATCGAGACCATCCTGGCTAACACGGTGAAACCCCGTCTCTACTAAAAAATACAAAAAACTAGCCGGGCGAGGTGGCGGGCGCCTGTAGCCCCAGCTACTTGGGAGGCTGAGGCAGGAGAATGGCGTGAACCCGGGAGGCGGAGCTTGCAGTGAGCTGAGATCCGGCCACTGCACTCCAGCCTGGGCGACAGAGCGAGACTCCGTCTCAAAAAAAAAAAAAAAAAAGAAAGATTGCCAGTTGCCATCAGATGCAAATTAAAAGATTATTATCAAATGTCATGGGAGAAGAGAAGCATTTCAGTGTCTTTTTTTTTTTTTTTTTTTTTTTTTTGTCCCACCCTAGGGATTCCAGAATGAAGAAGATATAGCAGCAGCTGCTCTTTTACAATGTATTTGTATGGTCTTCACAATGAATTCACTGATTTTTGTAGTCTAGAGAAAATCTTCCTCTCATCTGTGTTTTCCTCAAAGTCACCCTTTTACCTCTTCTCCTTGTCCTTTATACATAGCTTTGTCTTATCACTAAGCTCAGACTTTTGGAAAAGATAGAAAAAAAGGAAAAGGTCATCTTTAAGTTGCTAAACTTGAATTTCTAAATACATTATCCTGTGACAGTCTTATTTTCAATAAGAAGCCATTCATTTCTTTGAGGAGGGGAGTAATGGATCAGATTATTTTAAGAAATGGGAAAATCCAATGTATTTGAAAACTCAAAGACTTGACCATCTCACAACAAAATAGATGTGGACTATCTCAGGAGAGGCAGGAACTAGTCCTTCAGGATATCTTGCTACCTGTGGCTGAAATAAACGGGCCGATGCAAATTAAAGCAGGTTAAAAAAATCTAAGTAATGAGTAGCAAAACTTTAACCTGTTGGGGATTTTATTAGGCATCAGAGATTATAAAAGCAAAGGAGTAACCTAATGGAGACGGCATATTTTCTACTCAATTCTAATCAACAATCTCTTCCTAATCTTCAGGTTACCTAAACATTACACATATGGTGAAAGCTGAAATTATTAAGAAATAAAGTTTACTTAGGTTACTTGAAAATAATCGCAAAGACACAAATGGTCAACATTTACCTTAAATTGTAACTTGCAAATGAAATGCAATTGAATGGGTTTTCTTACTTTCTGCCTCATGCCTTACACCTTTGGTGTCTTTTCCACATGAGAAAAAGAAATGAAAATAGAAAAATGTAGCTTTCCTACTATAAAATTACTAATTTTTTTACCTCACTCTTTAATAACTAGTAACTAGCATATTGCTTTGTGGTACTAGTGTTCACAGCACAAGTGTTTTTTCAGCTGTTTCCTTGGGAAAGGCATACTGCTTTCTGAATGTACAAATCATTTTTATGATGCTCAATCTATCATTCTGGGTCAAATTGCCTTTGGTCTTTTTATATCACTGCTCTTGAAGAACATAAGGTCCTTGCAATGACATTTGTGCTGCTTGAAGTGGGGACCAATCCTTCTGGGTAACCTTTTATGAAATCACTGAATGGCAGCTAGCCTAATACTGGTTGTCCTCCTTTAGGCGATGACATTTGAGCTGCTGTGATCTTCATCTTGCAGCATCTCAAAGCCAATTATTCATCCAGGTTTTCAGCAGCATTAGCAATGATTCCTTCTCTTTCTCGCTGAGTTTTTAAAATGTATTTTGACACTCTCAATTAGCCATGTATTCAAAAAGACAAGCTTTGGGTGAATGTTGACTCAGGCTCACACCCATGCTTATGATGGAGGTGCTGTAACTATATAGGCAACTCCCCATAATAAGAGGGAATGTACACATAAATTCAAAAATTTATTAATCCTATTATTTTAATCATTAAAGTCAAATTCTCAATTATCCATACTAAATTAGGGGAGCAATTTATAGGTAATCCAAAATATCTTTTTGTATTAGACTTGGCTCTTTGCTTGCAATTTACTACAAGTAATACGATACCTGAGAGGTGGCAACGTAAAAAAGCATGTAATTCTAGCAGCTGGGATTTAGTAAAAACATAAAAACTTGTTTGCAACCAAAAAAACTTGGTTTAGATTTAAAGACAGCCATGGATCCACAAAGCAGTCTATGTATAAAGAATGGAGTATATTTTTAAACATCCACTCTAAATTGTTGTTTTTGTTAGAGAGTTTGCTGGATTAGAGAGTCAGTGGGTGTTCCTTAAATTGTCCACACATCCCTTATCCATTTGCTGCCCAGCTAGTGTCCCCAAGAAGCTGACACTGGGAAATATCAGTAGAAAATCAGAAGACAGAAGAAATAGAGATATAAGGGTACTACTCCCTGCTCCCTGTGTCCATGAAGATGTTGCTGGCACTCTGTATGTCTTAAGAACTATAGCTCCTATCTGAGGGGTCTTCCTCTAGGGTTGCAGTTGTCAGGGGCTGTGGTTTCCACCTTTGTCCCTTTACACTCAAAGATGTTTATGTGCTTCCCATATTTGCTAGTGTCTTTGCATCTCACCACCCCTTATTCCCTTCATTCAGCCTACACATCCATCCATTGTCCCTGCATTAAAGTGTTTGCATTTGAACCATGTGATGGTCTGAATATGCCACCCAAAATTTATATGTTGAAACAATTGCCAGTGCAATAGTATTAAGAGGTGGGGCTTTTAGGTGGTAATTAAGTCATAAGGACTCCACCCTCGTGTATAGGTTTAAAGCCTTATTTTAAAAAGCTTTGCATAGCATTTGCCTCTTTTGCTTTTCCACCTTTTGTTATGTAGCGATGCCGAAGAAGTGCTATCTTGGAAGAAGAGAGCACCCCTTACTAGTCACCAAACCTACCAGTGCATTGATTTTGGACTCCCCTGCCTCCAGAACTGTGACAAAATAAATTTTTGTTCTTAATAAATGTCCTAGTCTTCATATCTTGTTACAGCAGTGAACAGACTAAGACAAGCCACCTGATGTTACTTATTACCTGCTAGAACCCTGATTCCTGCAGAGAAACTAAAAATATATAGACATAAACTGTTTTGATTTTATCTTTTTAACTCTCTAGTTATCAGAATTGCCTGGAGAATATCTTTTAGACACAGGTTACTAGGTTTAATCTCAGTCCTTCTGTAAAGGATGGAGCAGACAGGACTAAGTCTGGTTCGTTGATATGGTTTGGGTCTGTGTCCTTGCCCAAAGCTCATGTCAACTTGTAATCCCCAGTGTTGAAGGTGGTGCCCGGTGGGAGGTGATGGATTGATGAGGGTGAAGTTCTCATAGTTTAGCACTATCCCCCACTTGGTACTGTATAGTGAGTTATCACAAGATCTGGTTGTTTTAAAAGTGTGCAGCACTTCCCCCATCTCTCTCTTCCTCCTGCTCTAGCCATGTAAGACGAGTCTGCTTCCCCTTTGCCTTCTACCATAATTATAAGTTTCCTGAGGCCTCCCCAGAAGCAGAAGCCTGTACAACCTGCCAAACCGTGAGACAATTAAACCTCTTTTCTTTATATATTATCCAATCTCAGGTATTTCTTTATAGCAGTGCAAGAACAGACTAATACATTCATTCATTACTGGGTACCCAGCATTTAACCTAAGACCCTACATTGTATACCCAGACCTTCAATAATCATTTTTAAAGCATTGTTTATACACAGTAAAACAAATTAAAGTAGCACAATGAGCTTCATAATTGAAAGTAAGATTCTATACAGAATGAATGTATATATTTATATAATTATATATATAATTATAATAATATAACTATATATAATTATATAAAATTATAGTTATATGTAATTATATATTTCTATATTATAACAATATAATATATAAATATACAATTATAATAATATATTTTATATAAATATATAATTATAATATATTTTATATATTATATAATTATAATATATATTATAATTATATAATTATAATAATATAACACATCAATAATTATATGACATATAAAATAAATTTAATAGTATTTATATTTACTTAAATAAATCATTCTGGGCTGATAGTAAAACATGATTCATATTGTGGTGATCACAATATTCAAAACTGAGAATTTCTCGAACAATTCTCATCTTCTCTATACAGTATATATTAGGCAAATAGTAATGAAGTTATTTTTTCTTCCAGAAATCTAAATGAATTAGAATGTCTAAAGGTAGAGTCTAAGAATTTGTATTTTTAGAAATTTCTTCAGACGATTCTGATGACCAGTTACTTCCACAAAGTCTAATCTTTTATGTACAATGTTAGATCTGGAGGAGATTTTAGCCATCATCTAGTTCTACTAATGTATTTAGAAATTGACCAACTTTAAGTCTGAGAGATTAAATAACTTGTCATATATAATGGTAATATTTTCATACTTAGCAATACATTTGGAGACAAAAGACAAGAAATGAGAAATGGAACTAAAAGAAAAAGTTTTTACCAAAAAAGGCAAAAACTAATCTACAGCTTGGCCTGAAGGACTATGAGAGTTCAGCTCTGTGAAGGCTGCAGGGCATTCTAAGGGTGGGCTCACCAGAGCTCATGCCCACCCTTAGACCCTTGATCAGGATCCTTTCACAAGGTAACTGAGGAGGGTTTCTTCCTTCATGTCCTTTCTTTTCTACAGGCATTCATCCAATTATGTCCAATACTTGAAAAGAAGTATCTATAATGATCTTCTCTTCCATAAGAATTTCTTAAACAACTCTTATCTCCATGCAGCATGAATTAGGCAAATAGTAGTGAAGTTATTTTTTCCTTCAGAAATCTGACAGTAATTTAAAATTCATTTGCTAACATAATATTTTGTGAAAATATGCCAAAAATGTTTAATACCTACCCCTCTTACTTCTGCCTGCATATTAACATGATTAGAAAATATCTGTGCCATCCTGGCTAACACTGTGAAACCCCGTCTCTACTAAAAAATACAAAAAACTAGCCGGGCGAGGTGGCAGGCGCCTGTAGTCCCAGCTACTCGGGAGGCTGAGGCAGGAGAATGGTGTGAACCCGGGAGGCGGAGCTTGCAGTGAGCTGAGATCCGGCCACTGCACTCCAGCCCGGGTGACAGAGCGAGACTCCGTCTCAAAAAAAAAATAATAAATAAATAAATAAAGAAAATATCTGTGCCTTGATATTCATCAGAAAGTAAACATTTAGTCACCTAGCTGATATTCACAAAATTATTTTACTCTGTTCAAATGGATTTGCTGCTGACTATAGTAATTCTTCTATGTTTTAAAAGGAGCTCTGTGGCTACTGTCTTCAAAAATAGTCAATAGCTCCAAATAAATGTGTTCACATAGTTTTTAAAGTACCAATAAAGTAAAATTTAGTATCTGCAAGAAAATGATCCTCATTCTTTTTTAAATTGTCTTAAAGACTGTAAGTATTAATAGCATTAATAGTAATTTGCATTGATAAAACACTACATGTGAGTTATATGCTGAGCATTATGTACAGAGTACTGCATTTATACAAAAAAATGCAAGATAGGCAATTATCATTTGTGAATATTTGCACATATATATACACACATATATGAGCATAAATTATATTAACATATTATGAAAGTATAATACTATGTCAATATATAATGACATATATTACATTATATAGTATTTATAACTTATTTACTTAAGTATAGAGAGAAAATTTCTAGGCAGATGTTAAGACACAATTAATATTGTAGCAATCACTGGTGTTTGCTCACCCAATAGTCATTCTCCTTCTTTTTTGCCAGCATAACAGAGGATGAGTTACGATTGACCTAAACCAGTCATGGTAATCTTGTTCTATTTTACCAACGGTGAGTATCGGTTCTTGCCTGGAGATGAGAGATAAGGAGAAGTCTGCCTACAACTTCTGGAAAGGATTTCCCACCTCATAAAATACAGATGTGCGTGAGCATCCTTCCTGCTTAGAAAATTTTCATTTCACTTGAGGCCTGAGTTCAAGACCAGCCTGGCCAACATGGCGAAACCCCGTTCTACAAAAAAATACAAAAATTAGCTAGGAATGGTGGCGCCTGCCTGTAGTCCCAGCTACTCGGGAGGCTGAGGCATGAGGTGGAGGTTGCAGTGACCCGATATTGTGCCACTGCACTCCAGCCTGAACGACAGAGCAAGACCCTGTCTCAAAAAACAAAAACACAAAAAAGCAGACATGCGCCTGCTCTCTCTCTAGGGCAATTCACTTAAGAAGAAGAAAACTGCTAGGACCTGGAGCTAGGCTCTGAGAAAATAACAGGGGGAAGAATGTAACCATCTAGCTCAAATGCTTCTGTGTGTAGTCCTTTGAGAAAGGACTAATTCTTTATACACTACTTTAGTTATTATATATGTGTTACACTTTGGTAGAGAAGCCATATGAATGTGTTGGTTTTAAATAGTTCCACCTCTGACTCTCCACCTTAATGTATAGATGATGCTGTAGCATACCTATTTTTAGCCCTCATTTTTTACCCAGTTGGCTGAGTATAAATGACCTTGAGGCCTTTCCCCAGTAAGAAAGTCTCCAGAAACCCAACATGTAAACAATGTTCCTTTTTACCCTATTTTCAATACTGTCAACCTTAGAATACTCAGAAATAGAATTGTTTGTATGTTGTTATTTTTGGATAATCATACTACAATGTCTGTGAGTTTACTTTAGCTATGATAATTCAAACTGAATGTGAGTTTACTACACAAAGCTCCATTGCCAATATCTATTTTCTCTTATTTTATAGGAGAAAGTGGGTTGTCCAGTTATAGAAAGTGTTATTTTGTAATGATAGAGTGAGAAAATCACTTCCCTGTCACCCCAGCATGCTCATACATACACACACACTCAAAATGGAGCTTTTAAATTGAATTGTGCTATAACTAATTCAAGCCTACATTTTCTTCCATCCTAGCAATATGTGCTGTGAATCTACAGTCTGTGAAACCATCAGGCCACAGGGTGTGGTAGACTGAGCCCAGTCTTTGGAATCAGACAGACCTGAATTAGAAACCAGACTTTGCCGTTTACTAGCTGTGTGACCTTGGGTGAGTTACTTAACCTCTCTCAGTCTCTGATTCTTCATTGGAAAACCAAGGATAACACTGACCTAGAAATTGTTTTTCCTAGAAAAGGAACTTAAAAATTTAGCTTAGTTATCCAGCTTTCATTCTCTCTACAAATAAAGGTCAAGAAATAACTGTATGCCAAGTATGGATGTCCAATCAGATATTACAGATACATTTTCTTCCCTCTTTGGAAAAATATTGTCATTCATTAAAAACTATAGTTGGATTTAAAATAAGATATCCTCAAGTATTAGGGCAATATAAAAAATACCTAACTTTCTTTAGCTTTTAGTTGAATATGACAGCTACTAAATTATACACAAAAGTTTGATATTAAAGGATTCAAACATAAAACACTAATCCAGTGATACACTGACATTGAAACTGGATTTCAAAAGAAAAACAATCAATCACATATGCTTCAAACACAGAATACAAAATCAAAATAATAGGTGAAAATTAAAATTTTCTTTTTAATTATATCTGAAAATCTTAGCGAAAACATTCCAAGTTTCAAAAGTTTCAAAAAATATTTTCAACTATGTACTCAAACAAATGGTTTTTTTGCTTGAATAGAAGGAACCATTAATTTAATAAACTGAAGTAAACAATTTACTATTTAAGAGACTACATATCTTATATTTTAAAGTGATTCAAATTTTATTAAAATTTGATAACGCTATTTTGCTATTAAACTATTTTGCTGACACAGATAAATTCTGATCTTGACATGACAGCCCAGGACAGTTGAAGTCAAGCTAGCTGACCACATCCTTTGATGCCCCCTCTGGCCATCAAATCTAGGCAGGCTGGTATTTAGCTCTGAGCTTTGAATCTGTTTCAGGCAGATGGCAGCAGCAGAAGCTGCTTCTCTAGGAAATTTTTGACCCAGGGCCTGTTCTGATTATAAGCTTACTCTAACCCAGGTAGATGAAGGTATCAGAAGAAAGGTGTCAGTACTCTCTGCTGACTCCTCTGGAAGATTTCACATTGTCTCAGTTAAGCTACATCACAACAGCCATTTTGCTTTAAAATCATATGTTGAGACAGGACACAGTAGCATTCTTGTAGTCCCAGCTACTCAGGAGTCTGAGCTGGAAGATCACTTGAGTCTAGGAGTTCAAGGCCAGCCTAGGCAACATAGAGAGACCCTGTCTCTAAAACAAAAACAAAAATCAGAAAATCGTTTATTGATAATTGTTCACTGCATGTACATGAATTGAATATTCTCTTCCTAATGTGTCACGTTCTATTGGTTTTAAATATACAACTTCATTGGTGTTTATTCTAAAAATCTTTGGTTAATGTTCAAATGTGTCACTAAAACTTTTATTTCAATTTTAGAATTTCATTTCATTGGTAGAGAGAAAGGTATGAGTTTAAACCTCATTTGGTGGGGAATAGTTTACATATATTTAAAATATCCACTTTTCCCTTAAGAAGCTTTTGCCAAAACCTGTTCCAATATGTGAACTTGTCCTTAATAGTTATTTAAGATTGTGTGAGGATTCTAGGATACTGAAACACTAAGTCCAGATCGTTGTGATTACAGAGACATTTTCAGATTTCTTCCCAGTTTTGTTCAAGAACATCCTCTCTTCCTCCCTCAACTATAACATTAGCAGTGAGCCCTTCTTCCTACATCTATACCAGATAAACCCAACACTCTCTGATTAAAAAAAAGGGGGGGGGGGTGAACATCTGACCCATGAGACAAGTCAGTCTGATTATTTTTCTCTTGAAAATCTGATTCCCCATGGCACTCAACAGTCCTTCATCTCCTGAATTTCATGAGGAGCATCTGTATAATAAATCCTCCTGTATTTTAAGTGGCCAGAATGACTTTGTTTCTTGCAACCAAATGAGCTCTAAGGCGAGTGAAGCAATATTCTGTTAAAAATTCTACATGTCTAACTCTATCCACAGCAAGGGAGTATTTGATAATGACATCTTCTTTGAAATGCTTCCATCCAAGATTTGTGTTCATTCTTTTAAGACTACCGACATTTAAACTTAATGTTAATTACAGTATTGGATTAGATATATATGGCCTTAGAGAAAGTCAGATCATCATATTTTGTAATTCAATTCCTTTATAGAGAGTGAGTTGTAAAATTTATGACTCACTTTACATTTGCCCTACTCTTTTCAATGTGAAGATGCTTCCTTTTACTTGATGAAGAAGAATGGTAGGAGTTGAGTAACTATGCCTTCTTCATAGCATCTGTTAACATTTACTGTCTTTTCCAAGCAGTAGGCCTATTCTTTTCATGCTGAACTTCTTCTTCCAAGCATTGCTAAATAAGCTTTAGTGTTTTTGTCAAGCCTCAACTAATTTGGTACCTGACAAAGGACTATTTTCATTTACCTTTCAGTTTGAGGGATAAGGAATCATTTATCTTTCAATCTAAGGTAAGAGTAAATGAATTTGGGAGGATACAACCAAGTTTCTTTCAAAAAATAGAAAAAAAAGTGTTAAAAATAATTGTGGCAAATAGATAAACTGGGAATTCACTTCATGGAGAAAATACACATGACTGCATAGATTCTGAAGAATATCCCTATAGCCAAATGGAATAGTCCAAAATTTCTGTGATCATTTGCTTTTTCTTGGCATCTCTAGAACTATGATTTTTCACAGCCAAGGTGCATGCTGTTTTAACAGTCACAAATTAGGATGTTTTCAACTTTGTCCTGGTGAAATTGTCCTGTTTCAGTACAACACACATGTGTTATGCAATAGATATCTGTCAAATTATTTACTGAAAAAAAGTAAATCTCTCTTCAAGACTATAAAGACATTTGAGATGATTGTACCAAGGATTGACATGAGTTGAGAGAAATCTCCTGCCTGGCAAGCAGCATTTGGCTCTGCTCCTAGAAGCTAAACCTGGAGAGCAAGTCCTGCCAGGCCTTTCTTTTCCTTCTTCTGAATTGGTATGTGCCAATTTCATCCCTATTTCATTAAAAATAATAAACTCTTCATGTCTCTAGTTCAGGTGAATCCCTCCTTCTCTGGAAGCTTCCTAAGGCTTACACTGGCTATTCTGCAAGCAATATTCATACCTGTTGTTGAAAGACAGGAACCTCTGCTTCCAGCTTCTACTAATATCAAAGTAAGAGACAAAGCAAAAACAAAAACCCTGTGCTGAGAGAGAGAAAGAGACTTATGAGAATGCAGAAACAGTCCAGCATTCCTCCCTATCCAGATGCTGTGGAAAGAAATAGAAATATAGACGCTCCATTGCTTTATATTCACATATGCCACAGCATAGACTGTGATCTGGATAATAAATGCTGCAGTTCCACTTCCTATGTTAAACTTTACAGCTACCATTAATTGAATGCCATCTATGTAACAGACACTGTAGTGATGGCATTATATATTTACTCACTAAATTTTCACAATAACTCTGCAAGACACATATTATTATAGTATTTCTATATAATAGAAGAGGACACTGAGTTTCAGAGAGGGTAAATGATTAGTCAGAGTTCAGCTGGTATTTATGAGTGGGGTTAAATCTGCAACTTGACAGACCCTAAAGTACTGTCCTGCATTAATTTTTTAGTAAGTAAAATTGTTCAGAATCACACTGTATCCCTAGACATACATTTTGGAAGATGAGATAATACTTCTAAGATGATTTGATTTCTTTGATGAAATTATTTTGCAAATAATTGCAGTTAACAGGCACATTTACCAGAATTAAAGATACTATAATGAAAAACATTAATCTACCAATATCCTCCAACTTCTCAATTTCAATGAATTTTACACTTCAGATTATTTGCACTGGAGACTAAGGTCTTGCTCATACAATAGATCAGATAGCTCAAGCTGTGTATAGAATGGTGTTTAGTTTTTTCCACCTTCAAAGGAACAAGTAAAAGTAGTCTTAACTGATGTAGATTATGCACAAATATCTTTCCATTAAAGAGGTGTGAGATCTTGGAATTTTGCTTACCATTTCTGTCTAGGGAAAGGCAATCTATTCTATGAGAGACAGATTTTACCTTTTAAACAAGGGGCAAGGGTGAACTGTTATAAATGTGTACTACCTGTATGTAGTAAAGCTGGTACAATCAGAAATTTTAAATTTTTTCGTAAGAACAGAAGTTGTATTAAGAAACAGGAAAAAAAAGGAAGAGGTTCCAAGATGGTCAAATAGGAACAGCTCCAGTCTACAGCTCCCAGCATAAGCAATGCAGAAGAATGGTGATTTCTGCATTTCCAACTGAGGAACCGGGTTCATCTCACTGGGGCTTGTCAGACAGTGGGTGCAGCCTATGGAGCATGAGCCGAAGCAGGGAGGGGCATCACCTAACCCCAGAAGCTCAAGGGGTTGGGAAATTCCCTTTCCTAGCCAAGGGAAGCCGTGACAGACGGTACCTGGAAAATCAGGACTCCCACCCTAATATTGCACTTGTCCAATGGTCTTAGCAAATGGCACACCAGGAGATGATATCCTGTGCCTGGCTCAGAGGGTCCCATGCCCATGGAGTCTCGCTCACTGCTAGCACAGCAGAATGAGATCCAACTGCAAGGCAGCGGCGAGGCTGTGGGAGGAGCATCTACCATTGCTGAGGCTTGAGTAGGTACACAAAGCAGCCAGGAAGCTTGAACTGGGTGGAGCCCACCGCAGCTCAAGGAGGCCTACCTGCCTCTGTAGACTCCACCTCTGGGGGCAGGGCATAGCTGAACAAAAGGCAGCAGAAACTTCCACGACATAAACGTCCCTGTTTGACAGCTTTGAAGAGAGTAGTGGTTGTCCCAGCATGGAGTTTGAGATCTGAGAATGGACTGCCTCCTCAAGTGGGTCCCTGACCCTCGAGTAGCCTAACTGGGAGACACCTCCCAGTAGGGGCTGACTGACACCTCATATGGCCAGGTGTCCCTCTGAGACAAAGCTTCCAGAGGATCAGGCAGCAACACCTGCCGTTCTGCAATATTTGCTGTTCTGCAGCCTCTGCTGGTGATACCCAGGCAAACAGAGTCTGGAGGGGACCTCCAGCAAACTCCTACAGACCTGCAGCTGAGGGTCCTGACTGTTAGAAGGAAAACTAACAAACAGAAAGGACATCCACACCAAAACCCCATCTGTACATCACCATCACCGAAGACAAGATGGGGAGAAACCAGAAAAGAAAAGCTGAAAATTCTAAAACTCAGAGCACCTCTTCTCCTCCAAAGGAATGCAGCTCCTCACCAGCAACAGAAAAAAGCTGGATGGAGAATGACTTTGACGAGTTGAGAGAAGAAGGCTTCAGACGATTGGTAATAACAAACTTCTCCGGGCTAAAGGAGAATGTTCGAACCCATCGCAGAGAAACTAGAAACCTTGAAAAAAGATTAGATAAATGGCTAACTAGAATAAACAGCATAGAAAAGACCAAAAATGACCTGATGGAGCTGAAAACCATGGCACGAGAACTACGTGGTACATGCACAAGCAACAGCAGCCGATTCAATCAAGTGGAAGAAAAGGTATCAGTGATTGAAGATTAAATGAATGAAATGAAGTGAGAAGAGTTTAGAGAAAAAAGAAAAAAAAAGAAATGAACAAAGCTGCCAAGAAATATGGGACAATGTGAAAAGACCAACTCTATGTCTGATTGGTGTACCTAAAAGTGATGGGGAGAATGGAATCAAGTTGGAAAACACTCTACAGGATATTATCCAGGAGAACTTCTCCAACCTAGCAAGGCAAGCCAACATTCAAATTCAGGAAATACAGAGAATGCCACAAAGATACTCCTCAAGAAGAGCAACTCCAAGAAACATAATTGTCAGATTCATCAAAGTTGAAATGAAGGAAAAATTGTTAAGGGCAGCCAGAGACAAAGGTTGGGTTAACCACAAAGGGAAGCCCATAAGACAAACAACAGATCTCTTAGCAGAAACTCTACAAGGAGAAGAGAATAGGGGCCAATATTCAACATTCTTAAAGAATTTTCAACCCAGAATTTCATATCCAGCCAAACTAAGCTTCATAAGTGAAGGAGAAATAAAATCCTTTACAGACAAGCAAATGCTGAGAGATTTTGTCACCACCAGGCCTGCCTTACAAGAGCTCCTGAAGGAAACACTAAACACGGAAAGGAACAACTGGTACCAGCCACTG
This sequence comes from Trachypithecus francoisi, assembly GCF_009764315.1. Classification (NCBI taxonomy): domain Eukaryota; kingdom Metazoa; phylum Chordata; class Mammalia; order Primates; family Cercopithecidae; genus Trachypithecus; species Trachypithecus francoisi. The sequence goes on from NW_022681454.1 coordinate 102,355,019, forward strand.
CAAAAACATGCCAAATTGTAAAGACCATCAGTGATAGGAAGAAACTGCATCAACTAACGAGCAAAATAACCAGCTAACATCATAATGACAGGATCAAATTCACACATAACAATATCACCCTTAAATGTAAATGGCCTAAATTCTCCAATTAGAAGACACAGACTTGCAAACTGGATAAAGAGTCAAGATCCATCAGTGTGCTGTATTCAGGAAACCCATCTCATGTGCAGAGAGACACATATAGACTCAAAATAAAGGGATGGAGGAAGATCTACCAAGCAAATGGAGAACAGAAAAAATCAGGGGTTGCAATCCTAGTCTCTGATAAAACAGACCTTAAACCAATAAAGATCAAAAGAGATAAAGAAGGCCATTACATAATGGTAAAGGGATCAATTCAACAAGAAGAGCTAACCATCCTAAATATATATGCACCAAATACAGGAGCACCCAGATTAATAAAGTAAGTTCTTAGAGACCTACAAAAAGACTTAGACTCCCACACAATAATAACGGGAGATTTTAACACCCCACTGTCAACATTAGACAAATCAATGAGACAGAAAGTTAACAAGGATATCCAGAAATTGAACTCAGCTCTGCACCAAGCAGACCTAACAGACATTTACAGAACTTTCCACCCCAAATCAACAGAATATACATTCTTCTCAGCACCACATCACACTTAGTCCAAAATTGACCACATAGTTGGAAGTAAAGCACTTCTCAGCAAATGTAAAAGAACTGAAATGACAACAAACTGTCTGTCAGACCACAATGCAATCAAACTAGAACTCAGGATTAAGAAACTCACTCAAAACTGCTCAACTCCATGGAAAATGAACAACCTGCTCCTGATTGACTACTGGATAAATAATGAAAGGAAGGCAGAAATAAAGAAGTTCTTTGAAACCAATGAGAACAAAGACACAACATACCAGAATCTCTGGAACACATTTAAAGCAGTGTGTAGAGGGAAAGTTATAGTACTAAATGCCCACAAGAGAAAGCAGGAAAGATCTAAAATTGACACCCTAACATCACAATCAAAACAACAAGAGAAGCAAGAGCAAACACATTCAAAAGCTAGCAGAAGGCAAGAAATAACTAAGATCAGAGCAGAACTGAAGGAGACAGAGACACAAAAAAACCCTTCAAAAAATCAATAAATCCAGGAGCTGTATTTTTGAAAAGATAAAAAAAAAATTGATAGACGCTAGCAAGACTAATACAGAAGAAAAGTGAGAAGAATCAAATACATGCAATGAAAAATGATAAAGGGGATATCACCACCAACCCCACAGAAATACAATCTACCATCAGAGAATACTATAAACACCTCCATGCAAATAAACTAGAAAATCTAGAAGAAATGGATAAGTTCCTGGACACATACACCTTCCCAAGACTAAACCAGGAAGTTGAATCCCTGAATAGACCAATAACAGGCTCTGAAATTGAGGCAATAATTATTAGCCTATCAACCAAAAAAAGTCCAGGACCAGACAGATTCACAGCCAAATTCTACTAGAGGTACAAAGATGAGCTGGTACCATTCCTTCTGAAATTATTCCAATGAATAGAAAAAGAGGGAATCCTCCCTAACTCTTTGTATGAGGCTAGCATCATCCTGATACCAAAGCCTGGCAGAGATACAAAAAAAAAAAAGGAATTTTAGACCAATATCCCTGATGAACATCAATGCAAAAATCCTTAATAAAATACTGGCAAACCAAATCCAGCAGCACATCACAAAGCTTATCCACCATCATCAAGTCGGCTTCTTCCCTGGGATGCAAGGCTGGTTCAACATATGCAAATCAATAAACATAATCCATCATATAAAGAGAACCAAAGGCAAAAACCACATGATTATCTCAATAGATGCAGAAAAGGCTTTTGACAAAATTCAACAGCCCCTCACGCTAAAAACTCTCAATAAACTAGGTATTGATGGTATGTTTCTCAAAATAATAAGAGCTATTTATGACAAACCCACAGCCAATATCATACTGAATGGGCAAAAACTGGAAGCATTCCCTTTGCAAACTGGCACAAGACAGGAATGCCCTCTCACCACTCCTATTCAACATACTGTTGGAAGTTCTGGCCAGGGCAATCAGGCTGAAGAAAGAAATAAAGGGTATTCAATTAGGAAAAGAGGGAGTCAAATTGTCTCTGTTTGCAGATGACATGATTGTATATTTAGAAAACCCCATTGTCTCAATCCAAAATTTCCTTAAGCTGATATGCAACTTCAGCAAAGTCTCAGGATACAAAATCAATCTGCAAAAATCCCAAGCATTCTTGTATGCCAATAACAGACAAACAGAGAGCCAAATTGTGAGTGAACTCCCATTTACAATTGCTTCAAATAGAATAAAATACCTAGGAATCCAACTTACAAGGGATGTGAAGGACTTCTTCAAGGAGAATTACAAACCACTGCTCAATGAAATAAAAGAGGACACAAACAAATGGAAGAACATTCCATGCTCATGGATAGGAAGAATCAATATCGTGAAAATGACCATACTGTTCAAGGTAATTTATAGATTCAATGCCATCCCCATTAAGCTACCAATGACTTTCTTCAAAGAATTGGAAAAAACTACTTTAAAGTTCATATGGAACCAAAAAGAGCCTGCATTGCCAAGACAATCCTAAGTCAAAAGAGCAAAGCTGGAGGCATCATGCTACCTGATTTCAAACTATACTACAAGGCTACAGTAACCAAAACAGCATGGTACTGGTACCAAAACAGAGATAGAGACCAATGGAACAGAACAGAGCCCTCAGAAATAGTACCACACATCGACAATTATCAGATCTTTGACAAACCTGAGAGAAACAAGAAATGGGGAAAGGATTCTCTATTTAATAAATGGTGCTGGGAAAACTGGCTAGCCATATGTAGAAAGCTGAAACTGGATCCCTTCCTTACACCTTATACAAAAATTAATTCAAGATGGATTAGAGACTTAAATGTTAGACCTAAAACCATAAAAACCCTAGAAGAAAACCTAGGCAATACCATTCAGGACATAGGCATGGGCAAGGACTTCATGACTAAAACAACAAAACCAATGGCAACAAAAGCCAAAATTGTCAAATGGGATCTAATTAAACTAAAGAGCTTCTGCACAGCAAAATAAACTACCATCAGAGTGAACAGGCAACCTACAGAATGGGAGAAAATTTTTGCTATCTACTCATCTGACAAAGGGCTAATATCCAGAACCCACAAAGAACTCAAACAAATTTACAAGAAAAAAACAAACAACCCCATCAAAAAGTGGGCAAAGGATATGAACAGGCACTTCTCAAAAGACGAGAACAGACACATGAGAAAATGCTCATCATCACTCGTCATCAGAGAAATGCAAATCAAAACCACAATGAGATACGGTCTCATACCAGTTAGAATGGCAATCATTTAAAAGTCAGGAAACAACAGGTGTTGGAGAGGATATGGAGAAACAGGAACACTTTTACACTGTTGGTGGGACTGTAAACTAGTTCAACCATTATGGAAGACAGTGTGGCGATTCCTCAAGGATGTAGAACTAGAAATACCATTTGACCCCGCCATCCCATTACTGGGTATATACCCAAAGGATTATAAATCATGCTGCTATAAAGACACATGCACGCGTATGTTTATTGTGGCACTATTCACAATAGCAAAGACTTGGAACCAACCCAAATGTCCATCAATGACAGACTGGATTAAGAAAATGTGGCACATATACACCATGGAATACTATGCAGTCATAAAAAAGGATGAGTTCATGTCCTTTATAGGGACATGGATGTAGCTGGAAACCATCATTCTCAGCAAACTATTGCAAGAACAGAAAACCAAACACCGTATGTTCTCACTCATAGTTGGGAAATGAACAATGAGAACACTTGGACCCAGAAAGGGAAACATCACACACCAGGGACTGTCGTGGGGTGGGGCGAGAGGGGAGGGATAGCATTAGGAGATATACCTAATATAAATGACGAGTTAATGGGTACAGCACACCAACATGGCACATGTACACATATGTAACAAACCTGCACATTGTGCACATGTACCCTAGAACTTAAAGTATAATAATAATAATAATAAAAAGAAACACGAAAAAAGAAAAACTGATAGGAAATACCAAAACAACAAATAAACAACTAAGCTGGAACCTTGAAATCAAGCTCATATGTTAACAGTTGAGGGACTATGTTTTTATCTTCTGCATATTGAGTTTATCTTAGTCCTGCTTCTTTCTAAAATGGACTTGGAGAAAATCCTCAAGAAATCACCATATAAAATAAGGCTAATAAAACAGAGAGAAAATCAAGACCAGGGCAAGCACGGAAAGAACACACATGCTAACCTACCCTAAGAGTTAAAATAATTCTAGTGACAGAATTTAACTCTGAGATTCCTGGCAGTCACAAAAAAAAAAAAAAAAAAAAAAAGACTTTCTCTTTTAGATTGATTTTAGGTTCACAACAAAATTGAGCAGAAAGGACAGAATCTTCCCATATACCTTCTGTCCCTTCGTGCACAACCTCCCCTGCTATCAACAGGTACATTTGCTATAAATGACAAACCTACATTGCCACATGATTATCACCTGAAGTGCATAGTTTACATTAGGTTCACTCTTGGTGTTGTACATTCTACAAATATATATTGGGTTTTGACAAATATAGAATGACATGTATCTACCATTATAGTGTCATACAGAATAGTTCCATTTCCCTAAAAATTATCTGTTTTCTGCCTAGTCATCCTTCCCTCCAACACTGGAAACCACTGATGGTTTTACCATTGCCATAGTTTTCTGGAATTCACTTTTAAAAGGACAGTTTGACATAGTATGTTTAATGAGAAAAGAGGAGACATAACATTTTCTCAAAGAGACAAAATTTTTCGTAGCCCTAAATTCTATAAGAAATGAGTTACCTGATGGGATCAAGATAGATACATCAGATAACATTCTTTCAGAAGGTATAGGCAAATCTCATTTGACTATTTCTGGTAAAAAAAAAAAAAAAAAGTCATAAAAGCTAAAAGTCCAACTCAGTAAGAGAAGAGTCTTCCAAGTTCTATCCAAGTTCTGAATTTAGTTATAAGAGACTAGCTTGATCAAAGGTTAATACTTATGAAACCCAGAGGAGTTGACAACGTATCTCCTATCTAGACTCACTTCCATAAATATTTATTTTAACAAGGATTTTCACAAGCACTAAAGTTTTGTAAGAAAAATAGGTCTTCTGTGTTGTTTGAGAACAGATGCATATTTTGGAGTCCAGAAGGGTAGAATGACAATTTATTATGAAAGGTGAAAAGCTTAACTAGTACTTTCTCAATGTAGCAGTGGGATGCAAGGGTATTTTAGGCAACTGTACGTTAGCACAAATACTTTGATTAAAAACTCAATTGTGATTAATGATTCGCAACACAACATGCAAGATCTGGTTTAGGCACAGGAAATGTTAATGTAAGTGTTTGCAATGGTCTGCCTTGGAAATAGAAAAACCTGAGTAGAGAACCATTAAATTTCCAGCAGGAAAGTCTCCACTTGAGTTAAGGAGGCAACTAATATTTGTTGAGTACTTACTACATGTGTCATGTGCGGGGCTACGTACTTTATGCAATTTACCTAGTTTAACTGGGTGAGTTACATGTTAAGAATTCCTCAGTGAATATATTGACTTGCTGTATGAGGAGAATCCTTGACTAAATGGAATTTGAAGAATGATTTTCAAAGAAAATATTTTTTTCAGTAATGTCATAATGTTTAGCTATTTTCTGACAGTAATTAAATACTAAGTTCACTGGCTTCTTGAAGAACATGGAAAAAGGAAGGCTATGCATTCAATTAAAGGTTTTCATTTTCCTCCTTGGCACACCAGAAAAATACATATTCCAGTTTCCCTTGCAGTTAAGTTGGGGGCCCTGTGACTAGGCAGTGGCAAATGGCAGACCACAGATCTCCAGGTCTGATTGCCCATGTTCTCTCTCTCCCTTGTCCATGTGTCTACAAAAGAACTAAAAGAGAGAATGATGGAAGGAGCTCAGAATCTTGAGTAGCCACTTACAGAGAGTTATTTAAGAGAGCTGTCCAATCTGCATTAAACTTTGCACTATTGAAAGGAATTTTTATTGTGTTAAGCCAAAGATGTTGGGAGTAGTGTATTACAGGATATAAGTAGCTTTACCACTCCTGGTTTTGTGATACTAAAAATTTATTGTCAACATAGAATAATCTTCCAATTTTATAAATAAAAACATAAAACAATTTAAAAATGTATCAGATCATTGACACAATTTTTTAAAAGCTGAAAGGTTAAAATATAACTACTTTGTAACACTTGAAACTGCTTTCTTATTTGTTGGTCAGCCATTTCTGCCTATTTCAGTTCTTCTTGTGATATTAAAATGGAAGTAAAGGTCCATTAAATATGGTCTTCTATTTTCTTTGGCAAAATTATTTGAAGATAAGTGAGAAACATCCACAGTAATAGCTGTGCCTGAAGCTGTTCATTTCTCATGTGTGCTATATTAGACCAAAAGATCGATGCTGTATTGATCCATTTTCACACTGCTGATAAAGACATACCTGAGACTTGGCAATTTCCAAAAGAAAGTGGTTTAATTGGATTTACAGTTCCACATGGCTGGGGAAGCCTTACAATCATGGCAGAAGGCAAGGAGGAGCAAGTCATGTCTTACATGGATGGCACATGCAAAAAGGGAGCTTGTGCAGATAAATTCCTGTTTTTAAAACCATCAGATCTCATGAGACTCATTCACTATCATGATAACAGTGCAGGAAAGACCTGTCCCCATAATTCAATCACCTCCCACCAGGTTCCTCCCATGGCATGTGGGAATTGTGGGAGTTACAATTCAAGATGAGATTTGGGTGGGGATACAGCCAAACCATATCAAATGCTTTCAGTTTGTAAAGAGAAAGCCAGCATAAAATTTTGAAGATCAGTCTTTTAAGTTGGTAATTTTTTCATATTTTTAAATTATTCATATATATGTGTATTTGCCCATATTTAAATTACCAATTTTTATAACTATGTAGCTTATTGAATATTCTTATTTTTTTCTATAGGGTTTAAACGACTATATGGTCTAGTTATATAATCATATCATCTTCAGATAATGAGAACTTGGCCTCTTGCTTTCAAGTATTCATATATATTTTCCTTGTCTAATTACATCAAATAATATTTCCAGGATATTCCAAAATAGTGATATCAGCACCCTCTTCTTGTTCCTGACATTAATAAGAATTCTCCCAAGATTTCACCATTATATAGTATTCTGGCTTTTTGTTTCAGATAGAAATATATCTCAATAGATCCATCTCTATTCTATGAATAGAGTTTTTGTTTTGTTTTGTTTTAATCTGGATTCTATAGTGCTGATCATAGGGTCTGTAGCACCCTTAAGAGGTCTTCTTGAGTTTAAGTAAACTTTCAGGCTCACGAGACTATCATGGCTACATTTGGCATCTATTTATACAGAAGGATACAGGACAGTGACCACAGTTGACCAGTGTAGCATCAAGTGTGTCTCTTTGGTGGAACACTTTACACAGCAGTACAGCTCAGGTGTAAGGTGTGACCCACTTTACATGGGTGGGAAACTGTCCTGGCTTGATAGACTCATGCCCCCCTGGAGCATCTCTTGTGACAACCCCTTTGGCATAGTGCCCAGAGTCCTTTCAAGGGATATGCCCCTTAATAGTCACTGTACACAGGAGATCCAGTCATTTGCTAACAGGTGTATTTGGTTCTTCCAGTTTAAATATGGTTTACCAATCAGGGGGTGATTTTAACCAGCAATATAGCAACAGATGTAGCCATGTATAGATAACTAAATATAGTTTTTATCAATACATTCTAGATATTCTGTACTTTCAGTTGTTATTTATAATTTTTTATTTTGACTTGAAGACTGAATCTAATCTCATCTCACCTCTACTTTGCTTTTGAAGTTATTTTCTCTTTTCAAGACAGTAGAATCAGGCACTCATCCTCACCATTCCACTAAAAACTAGCCTTATCAAGATCATCAGCGATCTCCTTGTCAAGTCTGATGATCACTTCTTAGTCCTGATCTTATTTAACCTTTCTATCTTTGGCTTATAAGACAATATACTTGCTTGAGTTTCCCATTACACCCCTATCTCCTCCTTTTCATTTTCCTGGATTTCTTCCCTACTTAAATTTTGGAACATCCTTAGTTCTTAGTCCTTAGTTCTCTTAATTAGATTTCTTCTCTCTCCCTCCACTCTCTTTATTCTACATCTACATTTACTTTCTCTCATCCAGTCCCAGGGACTTAAATACTATTGTGACTAACAATTTACATCTTGAGCCCTAGGCTCCCTGAGTTGCACAGTTGTGCAGCATACTGCCCATTTGACTTCTGCACTTGATTGTCTATAAGACATCTCACACTTCACTTGTCTGAAGTGTAACTTCACATAATAGTCTGTGGTGGCGACTATTAGTTGCTCTCTAAATTCTGCTCTTCCTTCTTCCATAGCGATAGAAGGTTGAGTTAATGACTAGGCTATGTTTTCCAGTCTCCCTTGCAATTGTATGTGACCATCTGATCTAGTTCGTCCCAGTGAAACTGAACAGCATTAATAGGTGCTATTTCCTGGCTCTAGTCCTTATGAGAACAAGTGTGCCTCCTCCATACTTTCTTTTCTTCCATCTCACTAGCTAGAATGGTAACTATTAGAGTGACTGTGAAGGTGAGAGAGTCACTGTCAGGCTGGGACCTGAAAGACCTCATGGAACAGAGCTGTCCACCAACCTGATACACTCACTTCAGACTGTTACATGATGAAGAAATAATTTCTATCTTTTGAAAGTCATTATATTTTGGGTCTCTTTGTTATAGCATTTTAACCTTTCACCTTAACTGACATAGAAATTGTTACCAGAAAAGATGATGTCTTAATTTAAAACTCTGCATTTTCTTAATGGTCAGGCAAATTTGCAATTAGAGATACAGGTAGGAGGACAGAGCAAAGAGGTTTTTTACTCCACTTATGATGGGAAGTCATTGGAGGGATTATACAGTTGGATTGTGGCTTTACAAGGCATAACTATAGCTGCTCTGTGTAGGCTAGAAAGCTGGTGATGCTTATGCTATTTCATAAAACTGTTATCTATAACAACTTGGAAGGCACATCACATATCCAAGTCAAAGGAATACAGTTGTAAAAAATGAGAATGTTAGCATACTTCACTGTTCTTTGTTGATTTAAGTAAGGTATCATAAGAAAGATGAACTCAGGTAAGAACTGGTTGCTTTGCAAGCAGAAATGGAAGGAAGTGAGAATGTTCAGAAATTTAGGGCCTCTCAGTCCTGAAGAAGACAGCTGTTTTTGTGACTCAAACATTAATAAATATGAGGGGATCCAAGCCTTGTGGCAAGGATCAGAGTAAGGTATCGCCCTCCTAACCAACACTATTATTTCAGCTAGCCTCAAGGTGGCCTCCATTAAGATGAGAAAGTAAAGTATGGATACAGGGAAGCAAAGAAATAAAGCAGGCCTCAGAACTAGGACTAGAAAAGACTTTGCTGTTATTTCCACAAGCAACTGACTGGAAGCAATTAGATCAGAAGCTTATTAGTTTTAAGGAAATCTAGTTGCCACAGAAACATGAATCTGTTAGCTTCTTAAAGCAATACTCAAGTCTTCAAATTTCTACCAGCAGAAAAGGTGTTGTAAATGATATACAGCCCCCTAGGAAGGCATTTTCTCTAACAGTCACTTCTGATATGGCTATGGAAGATTATGGACAAGGTAGTTCCTCTAAGAGAAGCAGAGTATCCCAATTGTCTAACAAAGGCACTTTCTGCACTGCCAGAACAGAGTCTCCATAATTCTTGCTCAGCTGGGAGTCAAAATTGCTGTGAACAAGCAGCTATGTATATCTTTCTCTTAATAGGAGCTTTTAAAAGCAGTCGTCCTATGCCTGTGCCACTACTGTGTATGGGGTGTGGGAAGAAGGGGAGCAATATCTTGTTTAATGGTTTGTATGACACCAACTATGAGAAGTCATTTCAGAGCTTGATAGAGAAAACACACCGCTCTACCCTCTGCGTGGACACAGGCCCCATCCCACACCCTCATGTGGCTCTCTCCCTCACTTCATTCAGTCTCTGCTCAAATGTTACTTCCTCAAAGGTGACCAAAGCACTCCATCTACAATCACACCTCCATCATTTTCTACAACCCTAACCTCCCTTCATCCTCTCGTTACTCCTTTTTCCTCTCTACATAGTCCTTTTGTATTTCTCCCCCACTGGAATGTAAACCCTTTCAGGGCAGGACTTTGTCTTGTTCTTAGCTGAAATCCTAGCACCTAGCTAGAAATTGCCAATACATTATAGGTCCTTAATAAAGATTTACTGAAAAGAGAAAGGACTATGAACTTCTAAATTTTAAAGGTTTGAAGTTGTGTTTGTGTGGTTCTATTTTGCTATTTATCTGTATCACATTGTGGCTGGTCATAGAAAATTATTTGTGCAAGAGAAAATTAGGATTACTACCTGCAAGGTGTCATTACCTGGTAAGAAGCCTAATCAAAAGTTTTCCCCCTAAAACAGTAGAGTTATTACTAAAAACTAGCTGTTTTGATCTCGTTCTTGTTCGTTTGTTTTTAAGACTGAGATAATGAAATGTCAGTCCCATGGCAACTCCGCCTCTTTTTTGGAATGATCATTGGTGGTCATAGTTGCAGCATAATAACCAGTTAGACCTTGGAAGTCCTTTAGAGTCTCCTTATTTCATGATTCAACAAAGACTGATATAATTAGCTACATTTTACTCAAAGGAGAAGCTAAAGTTCACCAGGCAGAATTCAATTTAATCCAATCCATCTATTTAATCTTTGCTGAACTTAAGCCTTGTGCCAGGCATTGTGCTGGGGATATAGTGACAAGACAGGCACTGCCCTGGCCCTTCTATTGGTTAGACTAATGTCTCACAGGACCCAGAGTGGTAGGGAGGGAATTACAACACAATATATTAAGAGCTACCTTAGAGGATGCAAAGTGTAATAGAAGTATATAAAACACTAGTCTCAGCCAAGCAAAAAGTCAGAAAAGGCTTCCTGGGGGAGTGTCAGCTAAATTTAAACTCAAAGAGTAAGCGGAGACTGTCCAAATGAAGAAGGAAGAGGAATGGAGTGTTTTCTAGGCCAAAGCAAATATATAGAAAACAAAAGAAAGACACATGCAGATGGGGCATTACACTTTTTCCTCCAGTTATTTATCCTGTTTTCACCCACTACTCTTGCTCTTTTCCTTAGATCTCCAGTTTTTTTAGCTGTATATTACCCCCTTTCTCCCTAATCATCCATTGCTCCAGTGAGGTTTATTTGTAAATCTAACCCAGGCACCAACTAACCAACCAACAAACAAAAACAGCTAAGGAGTAGCCACTGGAACCTGGAACCATGCCTACACTTACAAAAATTTGATTTTCTGCAGAAAAAATATTTGGACTCCTACATTTTTGGACTTCATTAGAAGGACCTGAAATGGATGACACCAAGCTGTTTGCCTAGAATAATGTCCCAAGCCTGAATTGGCATGGATCTTTCTTGAGATTAAAATAGAAACTTGTTTTGCTAACTGAAAACAACTTAGAAATCAAAGAGTCATTTAAGTTGAAACCATTATTTTTCCTTTCCTTGAAGAAAATTCCTGTTTTTACACACACTGAATGATCGGGATAGTGAGATCACCCTGCCACAGAACTTTCCATTAAAAATTTGAACTTGTAGAAACCTCAAAAAGAAAATGAAGATGGGGGGGAAACGTTTGTAATGTAGCAAATGAATTGAACAAATATTTATGAGTACCTACTATGTGCCAGACAGTGTTCTAGGTGATAAAGATACCCGCCTTTGTACAGCTTGCATTCTAGCAGAAAGAAAACATACCAACAAAAATTATGCAAGTTATATAGTAATACAAAAGATGAGTGGTACAGAGAAAAGACAAAGTAGGGCAGGCCAAGAAGCATCAGAAGGAGGGCAAGTTAGAGGTTTAAATAGGATGGTCATGACTGGCCTCCTCAAAGAGGTGTGACATTTGAGCAAAGACTAAAGGAAGTGAGGGTGTATGCCATGTAGATATTTGCAGAGGGCAAGTTGCAGTTTTAAATAGGAGGGTCATGATTGGCCTCCTCGAAGACATGACATTTGAGCAAAGACTGAAGGAAGTGAGGGTGTGAACCATGTAGGTATTTGGGTCCAGACAGAGAAAACAGCCAGTCACTGGCTCCAAGGCAGGGGCATGCCTGGAACGTGCAAGAAAGGCAAGGAGGCCATGGACTGGAGGAAGAGAAATGAGGACATTGAGAGGTATGGGAGATGACAGATGATCACTGCACAAGGCTGTCCTTCGAGGTAAGGTTGGGAAGAGGGGTGACTTGACTGGACTCATGTACATCTTAGGATAATCATGTTTTCATTTGAACACAGTCCTTTATTTAGTACAATACTTTTTACTCTGCAACAACTGAACAATGATTACTTAAAATGGTTTCTAAGTGATCCCCTCAAGATCAGGCACCACAACACTAATAGACAGTAGCAGCCCTTCCTCTCTGGCGGGCACTGGTCCCTAGAGGGGCAGTCCTATCCTAATGTGCTCGGGAGCTGAGCTGTTAGAGATAGAAATAGTCTGCTCATTTCTTCTTCAAAACCCGACTGGAGAGCCAAATATTTCTTTTGGTTAGTTAAAAAATAAAAAATACGCCTTTGCCAACTCTGCGGGAAAAGCAAACTCCCAGAGTTTGCCTTTGCTAATTTGTCCAAGTCGTGCTGTGGTTTCAGTAAATGCAGACACTGCTCAGCTCCAGCCCCATAAACCTCTCTGCTCTAGGTCTTCTCCGCCCTCTGGTGAAAGCTACTGTTCGCCCCTGCAGTCACCACCTGTTCGGGCGGAACCTGCGGAGCTTGCACCTACGCCTCGGGCTCCTTTCCTCCTCCACTCCTTCTTTCCTGCTGGGTACCCTGCTTTCCCTCTCCCAGAGAGGGTTTGCAACTTTTCTCCCAAGCTGGGGCTCGCCCCGCTTGGCTAACCCCAAGAGCCACTGCCTTCCCTCAGCGCCCCTGCCCCGGAGTTGCCTGCCCGGCTGGGCCCCCGGGGAGGAGCCGAGAGCGCTCACCCTTCGCCCCGGGCTGGGAGGGCTGCGAGTCGGGCGCACGCGCACCCCCTGCCCGCCCCTGGCGCCCCTCCCTGCGGGCGGCGCAGCTACCCCTGCAGCGCCTCCCCTAGCTAGTAGGGAGCGGGAGGGGGCTCCCAGCGCCGCGCAGCAGACCTGCTCCGGCCGCACGCCTCGCCGCTGCCCTCCGGGAGTGGCAGCAGTAGCCCGGGCGGCGTGGGCTGGAGGTTCCCCGAGACTTTCAGAGGGTCGCCTCCCATCGGCGCCCACCACCCCAACCTGTTCCTCGGGCGCCACTGCACCGCGCCCCAGGACCCCCTGCCCAACATGGATTTTCTCCTGGCGCTGGTGCTGGTGTCCTCGCTCTACCTGCAGGCGGCCGCCGAGTTCGACGGGAGGTGAGCTGGGCCCCAATGATCCCTCTCCTCCTTCCCGCGCTAATTTCACACTCACTGTCTTGGGTCACGTTTCCCCGTGGGGTTACGCGGACAGAGAGGCGTCTCTCCCATCCAGAAGTTGGGCCATCTCACAGCGTGGCGCGAGGAGAGCGGTCCAGGGCTCCAAGTGCCCGCCCGAAGCGGGGCGGGCGCGCCCCTGCGAGTCTGGGACCCCAGCCGCGGCCCCCCGAGGGCGACTCGCCCTGGCTCGGGAATTAGGAATGGGGAAGAGGAGCGGCTCGAGCCCGGATCTTAGCTCGGAGGGCGCGGTTGAGCCACCTACGCCGAGGTGACGCGCGGAACATCCCTTACCCGGGAAACTCCCGCGCCTGAACTAGACGGCTCTTCAGTTGGGGGAAGCTTCCAGGCCCCCGGGGGGAGGTCCGGGCTCGGCTCGGGGCTCTCGGGGCCGCTCACACAGAGGGTGGGCGCGAGTCAGCAACTGGGCTACGGGGGAGATTTGTGGGCCTCCCCATTTGGTTTTCTTGAGGGAAGGAGGCTCAAAATGAGGACGGAGGGTAGGCGCTCCGTGAGTGTGAGCATGAGTGTGTGGATGTGTGTGTGAGAGCGCACACACTGCGCTGCTCCTCAGACCCGGGCGAGCCTGACGACGGCGTGCCGTGACAGGTTCCAACAACCTCGGGCCGCGTCTCCGCTGTCACTCAGCCAGTCCTCCCGCGCTCCGGGGCCGCTCCTGTGTGTGAGAGACACTGGCTCTGTCGGGAGGGTGTGCTCGGTCCCCCTCACCTCCGCGCAATTACAGACCAGGCTCGCCCCGAGTGCAGATGGCTGCTGCGGGAAGAGGTTTTACTCTGGCGCACACCGCCGCCCAGTCGTCTTCCTTCAGCGACCCCTGCCCCCACCCCTCCGTGTAGGTCCCTGCTTAGTCCTAAAGAAAGATGCAGCACCTGTTTTACCTACAATCTTGGAACGAATCAGTTCCACAATTGATTCGCTTTCTTGGACCCGGAGGCGAACGGAGGGGAACCAGTGGAGCGCCAAGAAAAAGCACAGCTGCTTGTTTACTACCTGGTGGGAGGAAATAGAAAGTTCGGGGTTATTTTGTGCTTTGGGGCTGGGGATAGAAAAGGCAGGTAAAAGAAAAGGGGAAATGAAAAGATAAGGAGACTTTAAGAAAACGTGATAGCAGCCAGAGTCTAGACCTTTTCATTTTATTTTTAAAAGCAATTCTGTGCTCACATTTGGGTATGTTATGCATTTCTTGCACACATATTTGCAACAATAAACCCATCACAAGATATGCATATGATGTGAATGCATATAGCTTTTTGTAACTTTAAAAAGATGTCTAAAACAGCCAATTAAAATGTTGATACCCAGAGGAAAAAAGTCATTTAGGTGTGACTCTAAACAAGGAAACAATTTAGCAAATAATGTGTCAACGTGTAATCAGGTGGATAAATCTGTATCCTGAAATTACTTACTTTCTTTAGGCATTATTTACATTAGAGAGGAAAATACTATGAATTGTTGATCTAAGCAAGTTTCAAACCACAAGGACACTTGAGTTATCAGCTACACTTTAAACTCTCCTTGGTTTTATTTAGACTTTTTTTCTAGTACTTTTTTTGTTTTTTTGGTTTCTGCCACAGTTATGTCTCAAAAAGAGCTCTGTTACACTTGATTTTTGAGAAACCTTCTTTCTGCTCCTCCCCCCATCCACCTTTTTATGAGGCAGAAATTTTTTTTCTGCTTTGACATGTCTTATTTAATACTTTTCAGTTTATGGTGAATCAGTCAAACCTGGCTTTCCCCACAGTAACAGGTGTGGGTCTTTGAGGACTCTGTTTTATTTCAAGCTTCAGAAACTATCCTGTGAGTGGCAGCCTTGAGAATTGTTGGTGTTAGCTGGTGCTATTTCTAGTTAAGAAAGCATCTTTCCCTCCCCTTTTTTCTCCTACCCTTGTGTGTTGGGGGATGGGGTATTTAACTGTCTGAAATTTGACATTAAATCATAGCAGAACTATTTCTGTGAAAGTGTTTTAACCTTAAATTTCTGCAGGCATAAAAGAGTTTGTAGAAAATTGTTGGGTGTGGTTGACATTTTTTCTAAAGTAATAATAAAGAGGAAATTACGTTTCTTCTCAAAAGTGTCCTTATTTATTTTGAATCTTTTTGTTTGGTAGGTGGCCCAGGCAAATAGTGTCGTCGATTGGCCTATGTCGTTATGGTGGGAGGATTGACTGCTGCTGGGGCTGGGCTCGCCAGTCCTGGGGACAGTGTCAGCGTGAGTATCAAGCCTGGAGACTTCAGTTCCCTGGGAGGTGGGGCTTTCCACCTTGTTCATGGCTTCACCCCACATATCAGAGGGCTCGTTACTGAGCAAGGCTTGGCCTTGCAGGTCTGACTTGGGGATTTTCAGGTAAAGTCCGGACTCCTTATTTTGCTTCTTTTCAACTTAAGCCACCTGTATTATGGCCCAGCTTTGTCATTCACAGATGACAAGCACCTTAAATGCTTATTTTAGCATTTTCCCTCAAAATCTGCAGCTCCTTCCTGTTTTCTCACCAGGTTTATTCCTTTTTTTTTTCTTTTTCTTTTTTTTTTCTCTCTCTCTCCAGGCGAGGAGATGGGGGTAAGATAGTGAGTCTAGACCATATTTACACAAAATAAACTCTGAACCTTAGAGTACTTATATAATCCTCACCACAGCTGTTGTGTAAAGTGGCCCATTTGTAAATCCTTTTTTGAAATGGGGTTGTATTGACAGTATTTTAAATGGACCACCCAGTATAATGAAACAAAGCTTCTGAAACAATATTATTTGTAAGTTCTTTGAGTAACCAACTTCATGTAATAAGTACCAAATCAGAAAAGTAATTTTCACCTTTTCTATGACCACAAATGGATATTTTAATGGTAAAGTTTAGAGCTACATCAAAAGAGTTTGAGAAATTTAGGAAATTTGTCCCCAGTATTTTATTGTGATCTTAAAATTGTATCTCACTCCTACTGCAAAAAAATAGTCTTCAAATGATTAAGTACATTTCCAGAGCATCCTTAGAGTGCTGGGGGTGGGAGGGCACTTCTGGTAAGATGATGGGAACTAAGTTGGGTTCTACATTGGGGTATATATTTTATTGCTAGTGAGGAAGGGGCTTAGAGGAAGAGAGAAGGGTAGTTACAAAGGCTAGAGCTGGCAATGGAGAAGCCTGCCTTAGAGAAGGGTTGCTAGTGTGAGGAGTCAGGCAAATTTAAGTTCAGGAAAATTAGGAGTTCCCTCTGCTACTTTAATTTTTGAGGATACTCGCAATGTCTTCCTTAATTTTGTGAAAGAGGGACAGTGACAGTCACAAATTTACTCTAATTGCACATAAAGACCACAATCTCTGGTTGGGGATAGAAAGGTGAAGCAAATGAATATTTGCCTACCTGGTATGGAATTTGAGAACCAACAGACTCTAATAACCAAAATGTGAAGAAAGGACCCTTCTGTTGGCCCAACACACCCACACATAACCATCCTGAATGAAAAATGAGTAGTTCTATACCTGCAATCTCCAGCTGTGCAAATACTTCTGACACTGTAGAAGACTAAATTCCACCAGGCACCATTCTTCTTTTTGGATCATCTTCCCTTAAAACAATATTGAATAGACTAACCAGTGATTGCACAGCAGCTTTGCTTACTTCTTTCGTTTACTGGAAACTGGAGTTACCACCATCTCCCTTTAACAGAATGCAATTGACCCACTGTACAAAGGGTCTAGCCCAGTGGCTCACACATAGCAGGTAGGCAAACATTTGCTTCACCTTTTACGTTTATGCTTCCAAAATCAAAGTAGTTCCAAGGTTCTCTGTGTTACAGTGAAATAAAATTCCTTTCAATTAAAAAGGCACAAATGGTTCTTTACCATTAACATTGAAGTTGGCAAGGTTGTAAAAATTAGCTCAAAGGTGAATGTTTCCTTCTGTGTATTTTATTTTTCTAGCATCTTAGATGGCCCAAATGTCTCTTGTCAGTTCAGAGTTCTGCCTGTCTTTGTTTTGATATAAACAGGTAGAGGAATGTGGGCTGAGAAGTCACCTCAAAGCGGCAGAACAAATCAAAAAGAGGCTGCTCAGAGGGAATGAAATATCTCTGAAAACTCGTGATTATTTTTTAAAGAAAGGCTTTATGAAATTAAAAGTTTTGTCACTATGTTTGTTCAAGAAAATGCCTTGCTATTGTATAACAATTCGATCTAATATGACTCCTCGTAAAGATTCCAAATAACTTCTAAAGAATTTAATGTGAAAAATGTTTTTGCCCTTTTGACCTTTAGATAATCACGTAGTTCTTTCCCATAAGGAAGGGATATTCTCCCTTCCTCATCAGAGGTGCTCTGGTTCTCTTCTTTTCTGAATGATTCACTTTGGAATTTTCCTTCAAAACAGCATAGCAAACCAAAAAGAAACTATTCCCATTACTTCATAGATCTTCCCAACTTATCCCACAGAAGGTGTATTTGTAGTTGGGAAAGGTGGTGGTACCCTCATTATATTATTTAGCAGATCTTATGCCTTAGTGAAGTGACCCTTTGGTGAGTGTTTATTCCATTTGGTTGAGCATTTGTGAGATGTTTAACTTAATTTTCATGTGAGTCAAATACACATATCTGTACAAAACGTGCTGCCCTTCATTTTTACTTGCTATCTTCCTATTCATGGACTTGTTTGGAGAAACCGACTAATGTTGCAGGATGCTAAAGCTGGTAAACCTCTCCTTCTGGCTCACTATGTCTAACCAGAGCCAGATATAGCTGGGAAACTTTACATCCTTCCCTCTAAGACTGAGGAAGGAAGGATCAGTGATGCTACTCAAATGGGCATAGAAACTGTCCTGCTGCTTCCTGCCTGTACTACCCAACATTCTATCCCAACATTCCTGCCTGCTGGGGAAAGCATGACCCGCTCCAGAAATAGGCAGGTTGTGTATTCATAGTTCTTTTGTAGGTCATACCCTTGGCTTCTTTTTTTTTTTTTTTTTTTTTTGATTCTTTGTTTTGTGTTCTTGACTCTTAAACAGGTCTCTAGCATATTGAAAATTCAACATTTGATTTTCTCACTGTCATGGGCTTTGCTTTTATTGACTATTGATGTGGCTGTTTATTGTCAGGTGAAAAATTTTTAATATGTTCACACACTGATGATTGCATATTTACAGCACACAGCATCTGAAATCACTCCGAGGTTTGTCACAAAATGTGTTTCTTGCTCTGTAATTTTTTTGTCATCTTGATGGCATGTTTTAATTATGTTGTTATTTCTCTCCTTCTACCAAGTGGAGACCTCTGTAATAAAGATTTTTCAGGGTTGTATATTTCATCTTTAAAAGCTGTGTATGCTGTGGAAGCAATTGTTAACCAAAAGCACTAGATAATTTAGGATAACTGAGTTCAAGCTCTGACTTTTGTACCTGAATAGCTGTTTAACATTTCTCAGCTACAGTTTTCTTATTACACAAGCGTATTCCTAAGGTATGTTGAAGCTCTAAACTGCATCTGAAAACTTCCTTAATGTAGAAAAACTATATAGGGTGCAAATATTGTATTTTTGTATAGTTGTCCTTCTGTTTACTCAGAGATTTGACTGTATATGTGACTTATGACAATAGCATTTTTGTTGAAAGCATTTTATAGAATTGTGAAGAAAAACTCAAAATACAACCACTTCCAAGTTTTAACAGAACTATTCTGTTTCTGAGTTCTTTGGCTGTTATTGAGCAACTTGTGGTTTCTGAAGGAAATAATGTGAATTAGGATGGTTTTATATCATTTATCCTTAAGAACAGGGAAAACTGAGATGTTTTCTTATGTTTCTGCTGGAGATTTTGGAAAGACGTGAAACCTACACCTACAGCTTGGCATTGCTTAGTTAGCTCTGAACCTCATTTCCTGCTGTCTCTTCCATGTAAAGTGAAAATTTTGGATTCTTATTGGCTTTAGATAAGCTTACAGGTTAGTGAAACATAGGGACTGAGATACAGTAATTCATTCTGAAGCTATTTTGGAGTGGTCAAGTAATTTTAGTTGTATAACATATTACTGGCTAATGATTATGGATATTGGAAATGATGAAAAATTATTGAATTATTTATTTCTGCGTTTCAAATGAAATGGCTACTAGTTTTGAGGAGAGAATTTTGATTTAGTAAATAAAATATTTAAATTTTGCATTTCATTTCTTACTCCTATCTGGGTTAAGATACTCAGTCTTATAAATGGAACATGATTTATTTTTGCTCCCTATACTGGTCATTAACTTCCTATCCATAATCACAAAACTATATAGATTATATATCTCTTTGATTATTTGGATTTTGAATACTTCTTTGATTATTTGGATTTTGAATACTCTCTTTAAAATAATCAAGAGAAAATTAGAGCGGTTAGAACGTTACAATTTGTTTTGAAGACCACACATAGTGTTCTCTCCACAGAGAGGTTATACTAGTAAATGCCTTTGTATTTGAGATCAACAACTATGACAGCTTCCATTGAACATGAATTAGTATTTAAAATGTAAAGCAATTTTTAGGCCGGGCGCCGTAGCTCACCCCTGTAATCCCAGCACTTTGGGAGGCCGAGGCGGGTGGATCACAAGGTCAGGAGATCAAGACCATCCTGGCTTACACGGTGAAACCCCATCTCTACTAAAAATACAAAAAATTAGCTGGGCGTGATGGTGGGCGCCTGTAGTCCCAGCTACTGGGGAGGCTGAGGCAGGAGAATGGCGTGAACCCGAGAGGCGGAGCTTGCAGTGAGCCGAGATCGCACCACCGCACTCCAGCCTGGGCGACAGAGCAAGACTCCGTCTCAAAAAAAAAAAAAAAAAAGCAATTTTTATACCTGTATGCACCCAAGAAGCAACAGGGGCTCTCAAAAGGGGTGGGGATTGTGCTGTTTACATCTATATTGAAGATTGCTAGCAGAATTCTGGGGTCAGCCTAATGGAGCAAAGTACACTTCATTGTCCTTGGTGTATTAGTTTCCTCCTCTAATTTTGAGGTAAGAATGCAGAATCTGGTGGGTTTTTTTTGGGGGGGAGGGGGTAGGAATAAAAGCAAAGCAATGGGTAATTTTATGATTACTTGCAACACTAAACTTGAATCCACAAATCCTTAGGAAGTGAAGTTTTTGATTAAGAATATTTAACTGCTACTTTCCTTGAAAGGTTGTTTAAGAACATCATGTACCTTGGGGTAACTTCAAGTGGTCTTGGAATGCAGATTCCAAAGTACGATCAGCGTTGAAGAATCTTGACCTTTTCAAACAGGTAATTTGTTAGTATGTGTAGTCTTCAAAGTTAAGTTTCAAAGAAAGTGCTTTGCTCTTTTATTCTTTTCCCCAATTAGAACTGATCTTATGTAATACTATTAAGATCTACTGATTTCCTGAGATGCCTTCATAAGCTTAATCTGGCCAGGTCTTAACCTTTATGGATTAGAAATTTTAGTACTTTTTAAGCTAGAAGGCCAGGCCAACTAAAGGGAAGCACTCTCCTCTCTGCCAGTTCAGCAACTAGATCTGTCCTCAAATACCTGCCACAGGGATATACTGCTTGAAGTTGCCCACACATATACACACTGGGACCAAGAAGGCACTTCTGGTGCCAGAAACAACACTGTGTTTGCTTTGTGGAAATTTTTGGTAAGCTTTCAAAAATGTAGGTGGCTTCTCCCTCACCTCCTGTAACAAGTGTAACTTCCAGCATTTCTTTTTGTTGCTTTTTATCTATAGAATTCATGTTCTTTGCATTTTGAGTTAGTTCAGTCCACTGCATGCTTTCCAGATGATAATTAGTGATGCTCAGTGATTCTATGCAGTGTCTTTCAGTGGCTAAGGGAAGATATGCATCACAGGGATGGGTCTTCATCGCGGGGGAAATGGAAGGGCAAGGGAGAGGGATTCTGATGGCCTAACCCTCATTATTGCCCCCCACTGTGACATGCAGACACTCTTGCCCCTTTCCCATTGATTTTCTGCAGTGTTTTAAATTTCTCCACCAATCTTTGGAAAATATTAATTTATTTTGTAGGAGAAAATGTATTCATTTCCTCAAATAGCCCTCCTCAGAGCGACAAGCATGATCAGTTTTTGGTATACTTTTAAAAATATTTTACCTACTTATGGGTAAATTGCAATAGATCTCTCCCCTACCACCTACTTGTTTTGTGCAAATGAAAGCATACTCTATACACTGCTTTGTATGTTGCTGCTTTTTCTTTTTCTTTTTTTTTTTTTTTTTGAGACGGAGTCTCGCTCTGCCGCCCAGGCTGGAGTGCAGTGGCCGATCTCAGCTCACTGCAAGCTCCGCCTCCCGGGTTCACGCCATTCTCCTGCCTCAGCCTCCCGAGTAGCTGGGACTACAGGCGCCCGCCACGTCGCCCAGCTAGTTTTTTTGTATTTTTAGTAGAGACGGGGTTTCACCATGTTAGCCAGGATGGTCTCGATCTCCTGACCTCGTGATCCGCCCGTCTCGGCCTCCCAAAGTGCTGGGATTACGGGCTTGAGCCACCGCGCCCGGCCGCTTTTTCTTAACTGTACCTGTTGAAAGGTTTTCTTTATAGACTTCCTTACTTTTTTTTTTTTTGAGACAGGGTCTTGCTCTGTCTCCCAGGTTGGAGTACAGTGGCACAATCTTGGCTCACTGGAGCCCTTACCTCCTGGGCTCAAGCCATCCTCCCACGTCAGCCTCCCAAGTAGCTGGGACCACAGGCATGAGCCACCACACCTGGATCATTTTTGTATTTTTTGTAGAGACTGAGTTTTGCCATGTTGCTCAGGCTGGTCTCAAGCTCTGAGCTCAAATGATCTGCCCACGTCAGCCTCCCAAAGTGCTGGGATTATAAGCATGAGCCATCTTGCCTGGCTGCCTTCTTACTTTTTTATGGACTCAGCATTCCATTGTATGGCTATACTGTAATTTATTAGCAAGTCTCTTACTGATGAACATTTGTGTTGATTCTAATCTTTTGCTCACACAAGCAATTATAAAAAAAAACTTTGAACATATGTTAAAAATGTTGTTTTGCGTGTTCTCAGCGTTTCTGCAGAATACGTTTTTATGTGTGGTCAAATGGCAGATACATTTGTAATTTTTTATCAATTGCCCAATGGCTTCTTACTCAGTAGAGAAGATAGTTTAAGGGGAAAGCCTGAATGGCAATGCTGACCCAAAGGCTCCAACAATCCCATATCCAGAGTCTGATCTTTCCTTGATTTTAGGATTCTCTGATCCCTTTTCTTTCCCAAGAAATCCCTCTGACAGCTCAGTGAATGTCCATCTGCTGCCATTTATCATCTGTTTCCCATCAGAGCAGAGGCAATGGGCTGAAGATAGGAGAATGGAGTGAGTTATGTCCATTTGCCAGGGTCTCCCAATGGCTTCCTGCCTATCATATACTTGTAAGAAAGATCCACACATTCCTTTAGGAATTACTTAATTCATTGATATTTTATTATCTTTGTAGTTTAGCCATAATTTTTTTTTTTTCCTTTGAGGCGGGGTCTCACTCTGTCGCCCAGGCTGGAGTGCAGTGGCAGGATCTCAGCTCACTGCAACCTGCGCCTCCTGGGTTCAAGCAATTCTGCCTCACTCTCTCTCGAGTAGCTGGGATTACAGGTGTGCACCACCACACCTAGCTAATTTTTGTATTTTTAGAGACAGGATTTCATCATGTTGGTCTGGCTGGTCTTGAACTCCTGACTTCAGGTAATCCACCCACCTTGGCCTCCCAAAGTGCTGGGATTACAGGCGTGAGACACCAGGCCCAGCCATTAGCCATAATGTTTATACCTATGTATATAGTATGGGCTTTTTTTTGTTTGTTTCTAGAATCATGACCTATTAAGGAGGAATATGTAGAATTCTGAGATCTGAATACCATTTTGGGGACACCTTTTATGATAAAAATATTTTCAGGAAATATTAAGACATTTTTGTACCAAAATACTTTTTGTAGTGTCCTTAAAACCATAGGGGCATATATTTTCTATTAGTTATTCTAATCTTTATTCCAATGATATACTTAAATTGTCTCCTTTTAAAAAAGCAAGAAATGCATGGTTAGGTGAAAAATTAAAAGACACATACTAAGAGCAAGACGGCAGTGAAGGTACGTATTTCTAACTTTGCTGTTTTCCTGACACCTAGTTCCACCTTCCAACAGGCTACCACTGTTTCCTATTGATCCTTGTAGAGATTTCTTACCATTGGCAAAATTTCCCTTTTACAATAATGATGGCATGAAGTACAAACAATTCTATATCTTGATTTTTTTTCATGTAACACTACATTTTGGAAAGCAGTCCTCATCAGTTATTTAAACCTGACTCGTTCTTTTAAATGGCTATACAGTATGCCATTACATGAACGAATGTACCATAATTAACTTAAAAACCCCCTATTTATGTACCTTTGAGTGGTTTTCAATATTTTGTTTTTATATAACATGCTGCAATCAGTATCTGCATATATCATCATCACTGTTGTGTACCTTTAGATATGGAGGACATATCTAAAGACATTTGATTTCTGTATTAGTATAATAATTGAAGAGCTTTCATTTTATTGTTACAAATTTTCTTATGTTAAATATAATATTACAGAGTAGAAACTTTCTGTTCAATCACCTTCTATTTTTGGTTCCTTAGATGATACCTTAAAAAATAAATTGATTTATTTCTATTTGTTTATGCCCTGTCTTGTTTGGGAAAGTATATAAAGTGGCTTCCAGGAATTCATACAATTAAATAAGGAAATAGGGGCTACATGGAGGAAAATGGGAGTAAAATAGAAATATTAGGTGGAGGGTTTTTCAAATGCAGATATGTAAGCCATAGGATCCCATATACATACTACAATTTGGTTATTAGCTTCTGGTAGCCAAAGGTAAAAGATGTTGTTGCTGATTTAATTTGTGTCCTTTGTTAGGGAAAAAGCAAACCAGTTATTTGGCAGGAATTACGGTTTTCCTTCATGTAGTTCTGAAGGAAGACTTTCACGTGGCCCTTTGCAGAGTGGGAGTGAATGATGGAATGGAAGGGGCCACAGCAACATTCCTATCATCAAGCCAGTGGTGGTTTTTGAAAAGCTGTTTCATAGAATATCCGTCAACATAAGATGAGGACCTTACTCTAAAAGTACAGTTCATGGAAAGCTGTTCTATACATAGTTTAAGAAGCATTATGTACATAACTTTCTGACAGTTCAGCTGGATCCAGCCCAGAATATCTAGCTGTGATGGGTGAAGTGTATAGGGCTTTGGATGGACAGCTCCAGAATAGACAAGATCATTTCAGGTTAGAATCACTAACAGTGTTCTGAAGTTCCCTGTGTTATTTAACAGATTAAAGGCCAGTTCATTTTTTCTTTCTTTTTTAAGTCTATATATTTTGAAGATCAGTAATCAACTGATGGAGTTGATATCCAGAGACATTGTGAATAGAGCATGGATAGGGCCCCACCTAGGCTCCAGTATAAGGAGGATCTGCAAAGAAAGTAGTGGGAGATTTTTTAAAAACAATTTTGTATCCATTGGATAGCAATATATAAATTCATCACCATTTTGCTATACACTTACTCATTTCCATGCCAAGTGTGGCTTGGAATAAAGAGGAAAGGCATGAACATTGTTCCCAGGCATCATTTACCCTACTGATGCCAATACATGGATGTGGACCAGTGAGCCCAGAAACAACAGAATCCCTGACCAGTGCTTGTTTCCCCAAAGTTCCTGATTGCTATAGGTGTTCCAGGGAATCAAAGTAACCTCAACTGTTTTCTTAATTCACCTGGATTTATAAGGGTTTATTTATATAAGTTGCTTAGACTCAAAGCAGAGTCTGTAGGCAATACTCTGCATATCAACATCCCATACCCAAACCTAAGTCATCTTTTCACTGGGGTGTGTGGAAGGTCTGATTCTCATGTACTCTTGAAGCCCTAGGCAATAGAACCTGAAATCCTGATGCACATATGCCGTAGGATAATTTCTCTCTCAAAAAAAAGCAAATCGTGATTTTAAAAAAGATGACTCAATGATATTCTGAGAGGGTAGCAGTCCAGTAAGGTTCGCATCTCCTTGGGAGTAACAAAAAGAAGGTCTTCAAATGCCTTTTCTGCAGAGACTAGCGTGAACCAAGAATCTGCCTGTCTGAATTGTCACCCTATATCAACGTGGCGGCGAGCTGACAAAGTTAGCACTGCCAGAGTCAAGGTTTTCTGTCTTCACGGGAACAAACAAATGATCAGTCCTCAAAGATAGTAAAATGTAGCCAAGATAATTTGGCTTGAAAAAAATTCGAAGTGATATCAATCACCAACTACAACCATTGAAAAATACTAGTAGCATATTGACGGTACATCCTTGGGAACATGCCAGGGCAAATTGGGGTGCAAAATACACCAGTTATTTAAAAATTGGTATGTTATAAGGTAAATAATTAAGTAATATCAAATACAAATAAACTTTTTATTTTAATTCACTAAGACTTCTTTTTAAGTTTTCTGATTTTATTGCTACTGATACATAATTAAAGACACAGTTATGGCCATAATAGAATTCCTAACAAAATTTCTAATAAAGCCAGAATGAAGGAGTATATTACAGGCCAGACATGAAAAAACATTATGATGTGTGGTAAAATAGTGACATCTATTTTTTCATTCTATATTATTTTACAAATTTTCTGAAGAATTTTAGTTTAAACTTAGCCTGCTGAAATACTGTTAAATCAACCTGTTATTCTTAACTCTGATGGGAGGAAAGAGATATGAATAATCAAAGTGATTTCTTAGCTTTAGAATATAGTTGTTGTTTTGGAGAACAGACAGTTTTATTCTGATCATATTTTATTAGAAGCCTTCATTTTCTGCCATACGTTAGCTTTGGTAGTTACTAGATGCCAAGGGAGTGCAAATTTGAGAATAAGGATTTGGCATGGGTTATTTGCATGTTGAGAGTCAAGATTTAACTAAATTTTAAAACCAAACACTTCATTTGATCAATATCTTTTTAACCATTCTGTAGATTAATAATATAAATTCTCCAGAACTGACATTACTTTGCTATAACATCATCAGATCACAAGGTTTGGGTTGCCTTTTGTAAATGTTATTCACTTACTCTGAAATGTTAGGAAATATGTCATCACAGTTTAAATTTGTGATAATATACACAAAAGGAAAACACAGCTAGGAATTTTGGATTTATGCTTACTTTGCCTAAAACCATGTTGATTTTTGAAAACCTTTTGCCTTTTTTTTTTTTTTTTTTTTTTGAGACGGTGTCTCCCTCTGTCACCCATGCTGGAGTGCAGTGGTGCAATCTCAGCTCACTGCCACCTCTGCCTCCTGGGTTCAAGTGATTCTCCCGCCTCAGCCTCCCGAGTAGTTGGGACTACAGGCACCTGCCACCACACCTGACTAATTTTTTTGCATTTTTAGCAGAGACGGGGTTTTACCATGTTAGCCAGGATGGTCTCGATCTCCTGACCTCGTGATCTGCCCGCCTCAGCCTCCCAAAGTGCTGGCATTACAGGCGTGAACCACCGTGCCTGGACTAGCTTTATTTTCATAAATCAAAGTTCTTAAATTCAGTTTCTAAGGAAAGCCCCTAAGTGGTCAAAGGTTTGTGTTGCTGAATTTCAGAAACTCCATGTATGGACTTTCCAAACATAAACTTCCCACCAAAATAATGTTCCAAAGTGTTTAGTGCCTCTATTTTATTTTTGTGTTAAGATTTTATAGGTACTTGGTAATTATCTGCAAAATATTTACATACCAACAAATAACAAAGCCATTGATAATAGAAAAACACAAATCACAGTTTATATTTATTTATATTTTTTAGTGTATTTGGGTGTTTAGAGTTGATTTTACATTGTGTATACTAACTATGGTAATAGATTATTTCAAGTTTACATGATTATAGAAATATTTTATGATGTTTGACATAGATAATGGTGGTTTCAGGGTCCCTTGTCTCTTGAGTTGAGTTTTTACATCACTGAAGAATTAAAAGATTGCGTCTTGGTGTCTATGTATGGCCAAGAATTAAGACATTCTGATGTATAGTTTCATTTCCTAACTAAGGCAGAAGTGATTTTTGAAACAATTGCCTTTTGGGAGAAAAGTATAAAATTATGAAGAAATAATGTGTAGGTTTGCTAAATGTTGTGTTCTTAAATCTTGTGTTGAGGTGTGAAGAATTTTTTTATATCTTTAATAGTTCTAAACTAGTGTACTGAAAGTTGGGATCATCCACATTGCTACTTAATTTGTTGTCCATAGGGTCTGTTGTTGTCTTGGATGTTGGTGTTATAAATGTACAGAGTTAGGTAGTTGTCTGTGAAGAGTTTGCAGGCTAATATCAATGTTTTTGACAATGAAAAATATAGCATGAAAATTAAGATTGGGGTATGGAGACCTTTTTAGAGCTATTGCTTTTTCTAGGTGATGATTAAGGTTGGGAGGCAGAAGTACATTGTGTCAGGGAGGACCTTTCCCTTTTATGCATGCACCTGGCATTTATCACCTTTAACAAAGTGCATGTGTCATGCTGTGCTGCTTGCTTTAGGGGCTGTATGCCTCCAGTCTGAGTCATGTGGTAACCGCATCAGCAGTCTTAGCCTGTAGCATTTTATTATTTCTTTTCCAAAGTTTATACTTGGCCTAATATTTAGACATTTTATAATTCTTTACAGTAAATGAAACTATACATTAGAAGATGGGCATACCTTTGGATTAAAAAAAAAGAAAAAGGCTCAGTTCTTTAAGGTTTCTTATCCTGGGTTTTCCTAACACTGTCCAAAGTTCAGGACTGGCTCCAAACCCATAAAACTGTGTTTAGCAAGCAAGAAACATAATCCCCAAATAGTTTAGTTTCTCTGGTTTATGAGTCACAGTTTCATAAAATCATCAGAGTGCTTATTAATTTCAACCACATATAGTAAAGTAAAGAACCTTCATATGAACTGAAGCAAGGGTTCTTAGGCAAATTGCCAGAGAGAGTTCTAGAGTTCTAAGCTAGCTGAGTAGCTTTGCTGAAATATTGCTTGTATTTGCTACTGTGGCCATTTTATGATGGCTATAGAGCAACAGATTATCAAGAGAAAATGAGACAGATTTTTCAGTATTATGTGCTATGAATGAATCCTATTTTAGTGAATCTTTTAGTGGGGTTTATACTGAAAAAAAAATATGTAGGGCATTTATTTCTGGCAACTTTCATAAAAATTGTTGTGATGGTTGTGTATAAAAATTTCCTTATCCTTCAATAGACAATATATCCCAGAAACTTCCTAGAAGTAATCTATTCCAGATTTAACATTGCTTTGACATAAAATGCAGTTTTGTGTAGTTTTAAAATGCAAATTAAAAAATATAGGATATTGGCTAAAATTTTATCTTGAAGTCAGTTATATATTGACACCATAAAACTTACTAAATCTAGGTATTTCAAGACTAACTTATGGTAAGTAGGAAAAATATGACCCAACCTTAAGATACTACAAGGATAAAATAAACTATACAAAACTGTTTGGCTATTTGGTACTAATACAACTAGTTAGAACATAGTGATGTTTGCTATTCTTTATTAAGTTGTTTTACCTTTGCTTACAATAAAGTATTTTTCCTTATAAATTTGATGATTCAAAATTGGCAATTAAATAATATTAAAGAAACGGTATCCTTTTATATTTTTTCTTTTTCATATATAACCATAGTCATAACATGTGTGATCCAGAATGTAATTTGCTATTTACACTTTGATTTCAGCTGTTTGCTTAGATTGTACCTGATCCATTTTATTATTCTATTTAAGGAGTGTGTCAACATCAAGATATGGTGAGTTCTTTTCAAATTAACAGTAGAAACCTGACCAATATGAAAAAAAAAAGTCTAGCAAGCAAATGTAATATGTGTATTTAAAAATACATAGCAATCATTCTGGATCAATAGTTAAATTATTGCTTCAATTAAGTCAAATTAGACTTAGAATTTTTTTCTTCTTGTATTACCCAAAAGAAGGCCCCCTTCACCTAATTTTAAATTATACAAATTATACAAATAAATATATAATTATAAATTACAGTGGCTAGTTAATCCTTTAAAGGCATTAATTAGAAGAGAAAATAAAATTATCCCATTTTTACCTCTAAAATCTCTAGGTTGATCAAACACTGACCATTATTAGTACCGTTTCAAGTTTCTTCCCTGTACTTTCATCAAACTGGGTTATTATGTATGTTCAAATTAAATGGCTGTGCTTTCATGGTAATTCTTGTTGCTATTGACAACCAAAGCAGCCATGCAAGAAGAAAATGCTGTGGAAGGGAAGAAAAAAATTTATATTTCCTCCCCAAAGTTGGAGAGAGAAGGGAACATACAGTATGTAAGAAACAGGTAA
This sequence comes from Trachypithecus francoisi, assembly GCF_009764315.1. NCBI lineage: Eukaryota > Metazoa > Chordata > Mammalia > Primates > Cercopithecidae > Trachypithecus > Trachypithecus francoisi. The sequence continues at coordinate 102,385,084 of NW_022681454.1, forward strand.
GTAAAAATGTATCAATTTTAAAACTATTAGCCTTTCTTACTAATTGATCAAAAGTTTAAATTTTTTCACATGTGTTTTCCAACTCCCATTTAAATAAAAGGATACTGTCTCTAGGAATCAGAACTTAATATTCTGGAAATGAAAAATTGGATTTGAAAGTACAGCATCATAAAAGGTCTGAAATATTTTAATTTAGAATTTGGACTATAGAAGAATAGCATAACTTCAATTATTGGTTAATATTTTTGTTATGAAATGTTTTTTTATAACAAAATGGTGACTAAAATATTATTATTTTAAACATGTCCTAGATTTTTTTTTGTTTCAGAAAAGCACTGAAAGTTGAATATGTGTAAGTCTCCGGGAATGTAACAAGTTGATAAATACCCAAGTCCAGCCTCCTTACAGAGAAAAGATCTGGAATTTCTTTTTTTGGACATTTGTTTTGCAGCTTTCTACGTCTTAAGGCAGAGAATAGCCAGGATAAGGTGCCAGCTCAAAGGTTAGATGAACATATTTCTTGAAATAATTTTGGCTAATCTATGTCTTGAAAGGCATACCTTCTAAATAATTTTACAAAGCTACAAACAAAACATTAGTTGTGTTTTTGAGTTGCTTCTCTTTAGGAAAACTATATATTTCTTAGAGATGTGTTTATTCCATACATAATTATAGTAAGTTAATTTTAATTCAGTTATTACTTTAAACTTTTCCCTTTCAGTTGATAATTCCTTTCTTTTGTTTTATGAATCTAATAAATTGACCTCCATTCTAACCTAAAGGACAGTTTATGTTTTTAATACTTAAAGAAGCAAATATAAAAACAAAGTCCACCAAATGAAATTACTAACACCAGCCTATCATTAACCTGAGGGAATTGTATTTCATATTCGTTAATTCTCCATGGAACAACTCAGGTAAGAAATATTTTTATTGCATGACATATGTAAACAGTTATAATAGCACCTATGGGCATTTATGCTCTTGTTTTAGGTACATAAAGGGTTCCTTGTTTAAGATATTTTTGGCAGTAAATGATGTCACTTATCACCCTATGACACTTTAGTGAAAAACTTTGGTGAAATATGTGGAATCGTAATGTTTAATGGAATTGGTTCTAAGAAGACAATGTTCTTTTTGTTTGTTTGTTTGAGACAGAGTCTTGCTCTGTTGCCCAAGCTGGAGTGCACTGGCATGATCTTGGCTCACTGCAAACTCTGCCTCTTAGGTTCAAGCGATTCTCCTGCCTCAGGCTCCTGAGTAGCTGGATTACAGGTGCCCACCACAATGCCTAGCTAATTTTTTATTTTTAGTGGAGATAGATAGGGTTTTGCCATGTTGGCCAGGCTGGTCTTGAACTCCTGACCTCAGGTGATCTGCCGGCCTCGGCCTCCCAAAGTGCTGGGGTTACAGGCATGAACCACTGCACCCGGCCTGGCAATGTTCTTTAAACTGATTGAACAAACTATCAGAGGTCATGAAAAATGTTTTTAAGGCAGAATTTTAATAAGAAGATATTTGGGAACAAAATTGATAGTACTGGAAATAAAAGTCCAGAAATGCCTTTGTTCGGGGAGACTTAAAGCATATGTATCTTAAAGTTACTAGCAATTATAAGATTGACTAGTAGAGCTATGGCTTATGTTAGGGAGGCAATGCCAACGAAAGAGTAGAATGTATGCTTGGTCACCAACATCTGGGTTCAGGAACTGTTCCTATGACTTACCACCTGTGAGAAACTAGACATTTTAACTTTTCTGAGCTGCAATGTTGTAATCTTTAAATCTAACTTTGCAAGATTCTTACTGGTTATAAGGAGGGTGCCTTCCACAGTTCTTGACAGATGTTTGCTATTATTAGTGTGTGCTCAATATATACAATACAAATGGAGAATTCTGAGCCGAGTTTTTCTAAGACCCATCTTAGGACAGATAGTATAGCATGTTATCAAATGGTTTTGTTTGCCATAATCATCTTTTGGAAATAATCAATTGGAAGTAGAAAAAGTATTCAGTTATTCATTTCTAAAATAAAAACTTTCATGGGATAGCTGTCTGTGCTTCTGAATTGTTTTTTCCCATTTCTCTAATAATATCCATCCGTAAACCTCCGAGTGGAACAGTTGTGGTTATCTAACAGTGTTTGCACTTGGGAAATGAATTGAAGGGAGATGGAATTGATTTGTGGAACGTTAGCATTTAGAGTTCCTGTGATTTATCTGGTAATTATTCGAGAGCTTACTAGAGGTAAAGAGCTAAGTTAGGTGCTGGGAAGATACAAAGGTGAATACAACAGGGACCCTTACTTTCAAGCAGCTCAATTTAGTAAGATGATTGGCTCTTATTCCTTCTATGATTCTTAAATAGGAGTAAGTTAGGGATAAAGATTTGAGGGAGTTCAGGGAAAGAATCATTTTCTGCTGAGGAGGATCAAGGAAGACTTCATGGACTCAATGGTATTCAGTTGATACCATATATATAGTATCTATCTATCTATCTATCTATCTATCTATCTATCTATCTATAGTATCAGTATAGACTGATAGTGAGTGATGTGAATGCCTAGAGCTTCATTTTACTGGGATGATATCTGCAGTAGTTGGTCCTGGATCATGCAGGTAATAGCTGGCTCTCTCCATTCTCTCTCTCTCTCTCTCTCTCTATATATATATATATAAATATATATTATGTATTATCTTATGTATATATAATACAGATTATAATATATATTATATATTATTTATGTATTATATATAATATAATATATAATATATATATTATGTATTATATATAATATAATATATAATATATATTATTTATGTATTATATATAATAATATATTTATAATAAATATAATTAATATAATATATAAGTATATAATAATATATTTAAATATTAATATATAAATATATTATTTATATATTATTATAATATATTATATATATATAGAGAGAGAGAGAATGGAGAGAGAGAGCCAGCTATTACCTGCATGATCCAGGACCAACTACTGCAGATATCATCCCAGTAAAATGAAGCTCTAGGCATTCACGTCACTCACAATCAGTACTGAAAGCCCACAGAGGAAGGCAATACTGAATAAGAGGCATGTTTTGGTATAGGATTCTGTGAGAACATGTCTTAGGGGGCAGTAGCCCAGACCAGCAGTGATGGAGTGGTGATGGCCCAGCTGAATCCCAAGGGATAAATCAGTCATGTGAAGAGTATCCTGGGCACACAGAAAAATGCATTTAAAACTCAGGAGCCAGAGGGAGGAGCACATTCCGAGAACTGTAAGAATCTCAACCCAGCATATGTGGGATATATGTATGAAGGGCATCTGATGAGAGATGCAGTGGGAGAAGTAGGAAAGGGCTGACTCCTGGAAGGCTTTTGATATCATATTAAACACATTTGCCTTAATCACAAAATTGTAGAGGAACACTGTAAAGATTTTAGGCAGATAAATTACATAATATTTCAGAGGATACCTGGTGCTAATGGATCAGATCTAGCACTCAGGTGAATTTAATTTTGCTTGGAGTGTTTTAACATTTTTTGAAATTCATGTAGTTGTCAGTGTTTCACAGGAGACATGGATATATAAGAGTTGGTTGAAAACTCAGTAGGTCTGCATTGCTGCGAGGAGTCTATCAGCTGTGACCTCTTCAGTAGCTGGCCCATTTGGAAGAAGCATGTGCTTCATTTCCCTGTGGGGCTCAGTTCCTTTAGTGCAAATGCCTGGGACCTGTAGGAAGTCAACCTGGTGAGAAATTAGGCTTCATTTTAAGTAGTGGTGGTGGGAACAAAGAGAAGGAGAGGGATTGAAAAATACTTAAAAAAAATAAAAAAAGGATGGACAGGCACACAGTGTTAGGGCAGCGGTGGGGCACATGGGCTTGGCAGACAGACTTGCTGCCACCACAAATTGTGTTTTTGAGAAACTTAACAGTCTGAGCTACAGCTTCTTTTTTGATAAAATATAGATAACAGTTCAGGATTTTTTATGAGGATCAAATGAGGAAACCCAAAGCATTTGACTCAGCAACTGGCTTATATTCACATTCACATTCGCATTCAGTCACATGGTGGCCGCAGTATCTGTAATGCTGGTCGTGAAAGGTGAAGAAGATGTAATCAAGATGACTCCCAAGTCTCTGGGACATCATTTGGTGAGCTAGAGAACACAGGAGAAGGTGCAGATAATGATTTCAATTTTGGATGTGTTCAGTTTGAAGTGCTTGTGAGACTTTGAAGTAGAGAGATTTGATATGTGCTTGGATTGCAGGGTGAGATCTGAACAGAACACAGGCTATGATTTTATTTCTTTCCACTATTCTCCTACTCAAACCTTCCTTCCTTTTCCTTCGTCAATTTCAGTCAACATTGATTATTGCCACAAGTATCTCCATGGAGGAACAGCTTTAAACCTTAGAAGAAGAATGTGGGATAGGTAAAAATCCACATCTGCTGAAATGTTATCTAATAGTTTTACGTTCTTGAAAAAAAATCTTTCCAGTTTACCATTTTGGCCTGCAATTGTAAGCAACTAATAATTCAACATTTGTTTATATCAAGGGCTGAAAAAAAGTCATCCTCTACAAACATATTTTCTTTTTTTCCCTCTTTTGGTTGCCTTTTTTTGGTTTACCTCACCACAACTCCTAACTATAAGAAAATGTTTGACTAAAAGTGAGTCATTGTTAATAATGAATGAGTACTTTTTTTTTTTTTTTTGGAGACATAGTCTCACTCTGTCACCTAGGTTGGAGTGCGGTGGTGCGATCTCAGCTCCCTGCAGCCTCTGCCTGCCGGGTTCAGTGGACTCTCCTGCCTCAGCCACCCAAGTGGCTGGGATTATAGGCATGCACCACCATGCCCATATAATTTTGGGGCTTTTTTTTTTTTCAGTAGAGACAGGGTTTTGCCATATTGCCCAGGCTGGTCTTGAACTCCTGAGCTCAAGCAATCCACCCACCTCGGCCTTCCGAAGTACTGAGATTATAGGCGTGGGCCACTGTACCCAGCCAAGCACATTTATTTTTTAAGTTTGTATTCTGTCCTAATACAATGTATTAAAAATGAGCCCTGCCTCAAGTCCTAGCCTAAATGCCACTTTTCTCCAGTCTGCTTTCCGGATTTTCACAGCAGCAAATCTTCTGTACTTCCTCTACATATAACACCTGCATGAAGCATATCTCACATTGCCCTATATTGTGGTTATTTATGGATCTATATTATTTGTTCTGCTAGACTATTAGTTTCATGAAGGTGGAGACTCTGTCTTATACATCTTTACACCAGTGTAACAGCTTCTGCAATGCCTCGTCCAGTTCAGTTCAGTACACTTCTGAAGGTGTAAGAGCTAGTCATTTCTATTTATTAATAAAAGGGATTTTAAAAAAAAGATGAACAAGGTGTAATCTTAATAAACATATTGTGGTTTTCAGGAAACAGTTTAATGAAAAAATGAATGTATTTGTCTCCCTACCTTATGACCTTATTACATATCATAGATCTCTCTTGCTTACGGTTCTAAAAAGAAATCAATTGATGTGCTTGAAAACATATAAAGGTAATCTGATTGTGCCATCTACTGCCTACAGACCATCGGCTGTTCACAACTATGGGTAGAATCTTGATTATTTGAGTAGAAGCCTTTTCAGGCTGACATTGCCTTATCTGTGGAGGACTGTTTCTTGTTGTGGGCCCATTCGCAGTAGACTGCCCTTGCATTTCCAGACTTCTGCTGCTTCATGCCTGTTGGCTTTTCTTATGCTGCTCAGTCTGAGTCAAAGGTCCTTCACCCATTCCCGTGGTGAATTTCTACTTATCCTTTAAAATTCAGCTCACATTTCCTCTTGAAAGTTTTTCCTCGTATCTTTCCTATTCCTGCCTCCCTGCAGAGAAATTCCTTCTTCTTTATTCTTTTAACACCTTGTACACCTGTCATGTCTGTCTTTGTCAGGAGACTGTACACTACTTCAGAGCAGGTGCTGTGCATTTAAAGAGCTCAAAGTCTAGTGAGGGAGCTAGATAAGAAAAACAACTCTGAAAATATGGTGTAAGATATATATATTTAAAAGTAAACCTGTATATACATATAATTTATGATAGAAGTATGCACAAAGGCGTATGAAAGCACTGAAGAGGGTACAAACTCAGCATGAGGGGTGAAAATCTTGGGGGTGATAATGGTCAAACTAACAGGTGAAGCCTGTCTAGATATTAGTGTAGCAGACAAGGGGGAAAATGGCATTCCATGTGAAAGTGTGGAGACACTCGAGTGTATTTCTTTTTTTTTTTTTCATAGAACGATGTTTTTATTTGGTCACAAAATAAGGCTACCAGTCTTAGTCGTTTTGACCTGATTATTTACATAAGAGCGGAAAGAGTGTAAATTTCTATACAGGCCTTCTTAAGTTGCCTCCCTGGATGTTTTCATAAGGAGTCTCAGATTGGACTTTTTTATTCCTCTGTTGCTGTCCTGAAGCTAGGAAGACAAGCCCAAGAAATTATCTCTACTAGATTTCACCTACAAATAGTATAAATTTTGGCAAGTTCTTCTCTTTTCAAGGCCCCCAAATATGCCATTTCCTGGACTCTCGTGTATTTCTAAGAATTGCAATTAGCTGCTATACTTATGAATGTGATTGGAAATGAGGCCAGTGGGATAGGCAAGGGTCACATCATGAAATGTGGTACTGAATGCCATGCTGAGTGTTTGAAATAGTATAATGACCTAAATGAACATGACGAGGAGCCAGCGAATAAGTATAAGGAGCAGAATGGCATGCCGAAATCATGGGTTAGGGAGGTCCCTCTAGCAACAGTTCAGGCCTGAATTGAAGTCCACAATGTTTGACACAGAAAGACTGTTGTGCCATCACTTCCATGACCACTCCCTTATTGATGGACATTTAAGTTGTTTTCAAATTTCTGTTTAAGGTTCTGCATCAGATAAATTTGGAATAATTATCATTTTCTTTAGAAAACAAATAAGCAAACTAAAAACACCGAAGGTCAAACTGACAAATCTAACATCATATTAGTCAAGACCCAATAACAAAATTGATTTAATTTTAAAAATAATTAATGTATACTTCAACTCATGTATCAGTGACTCTTTTAAACACAGATACTTTGGTTGCTTAAAGAGGTGATGATAGTTACATTAAAATTTTCTGGCCCTTTGTGATGATTCCTTAGCAAACCTGCTCAAAATTACAGTATCAGATCTTTAAAATATGATAATTTTCAAATAAAAGAAATACTGTAATGTGTTTCATTATATTCTGTGAATTCTTACATTATGAAAGATACCTTTTATATGTCTTTCAGATATCTATTAAATTTCCTTTTTGAAAGAATTTTTTTAGCACTACGTCTTTTTCAAACCTTTTTGACTTTCCTAAACCTATGTAATTAATCACTGCCTCTTCTGTGTCCTTAACATGCATCTGTTATCAGGACATCTTTGCTTACTTCTGTTTCTCCTTATTGGACTTATGTGCTTGAGAATGAGAACTTGCTCTCCTATTAATTTTTATATCCCCAATTTTTAATATAGTGTCTTAGATACTGGGGCATTTCCTCCTTGTCATACTTATAATCCTTATCATAATTAGCATTTTATTGAGCTCTTAATAATGAGATGGGTACTGTTTTAAGTACTTTATTTGGGTTTTCTCATTTAATACTCCCAATAAACCTGTGAGTAAGCTCTCTATGAATCTTGTGAATTTACTGTTTTTTAAATTAAAAATGACAATGAGAGCAGAGAGAAGCTGGGTAGTCTGTATAGGTCGCACATTTCCTGAGTGGTAGAGCTGGGATCCCAGCAGTCTAACTCCAGCATCTATACTTGTAAACCTTTCTCTAAATTACATTGAAAAGTCAACAACTACTCACAAGTTAAATAACAGTTGTCAGTGTATTCATGTTATTGTACTCCTTTTTATATATTTCTTCCATGTTTTGTATTAAAATTTTTTTAAATCCACAGAAGAGTTGAAGCAATAGGAACAGTAAATACCCATATATCCTTATTATTAATGTTTTACACATTTTCTTTCTCTCTCTTCCTTCCCCACCCGACCCTTCTCTCTTTCTCCCTCAGCCATTTTTAAGTAACTTACAGACATAATGACACTTCATGCCTAAACACTTCAATGTTCATCTCCAGAGAGCAAAGACATTTACTTACAAACCACAATATCATTTCACACTTGAAACATTTAGTATTGATATAATACTATGTAATAAACAATCCATATTTAGATTTTCCTAATTGTCCCAGTAATGGTTTTTATGGATTTTTTTCTTTTTGGTCCAGATCCAATTACGAATCAAACACTGCATTTAGTTGACATGCCCCTTTAATTTCTTTAAAACAATTCTACCGCTTTTGTTTGTTTGCTTCTTGACAATGATATTTTTGAAGAGTCCATATCAATTGCTTGGTAGAATCCACCGTCATCTAAATTTGTCTGTTGTTTCTGCATCATTAGATCAGAACTAAATTTATTTGTAAGAATGTTATATAGATGATGGTATGTTATGATATTCCTTTTGCACATATGTCAGTTTGTCCTACTATTGGTGATACTAAGTTTGATCACTTGATGAAGTAGTATCCATCAGATTTCTCTACTGAAAGACACCTTTTTTTCTTCATAATTAGTAAGTAACCTTGGGGTAATACATTCACACTGTTTCGATATCCTGTTCCCCAACAAACTTTCACTTGGTGAAAGTTTTAACATCTATGGATAATCTTTCCTCTAATTAATTATTTCAATGGTGATTGTAAAATTCTGTTTTTCAAGTTTTGCCAATCCTTCTACATGTTTGTAGGTATTCTTCTTTGAAGAGAAGCTCACTTGTCTTCTTTTTTAGAATCACTTCAGAACCATAGATTCTTTTTTTATTCAATTGTTATCAGTAACTACTATTAGTCTTCTTGATGCTCAAACAATCCCAAATCTAGTCAGTGGAACTCCTCCAAGCCAGCTCCTATTCTTTTCACATGTCTGTATCATTCTTTGAGTACTTAATTGCTTTTTGCAACAGAAAACGTATTCTAGCCTCCCTCCCCTAGCCCTCATTCCTCATTATTAGGGAATGCAATATTTAGAAGCAAAGATCCAGGTGCTAGCTGTGGGCATTGCTACTGTTACTCTACTAAAAAAAAAAACAAAAAACAAACAAAAAAAAATTCCAAATAAATAACACTTTCTTATGTGTTCTTAAAGTCGTATTTGGCATTAATCTAAATTCCACTCTAGCACAATGAAAACAGAAAGAGAAAGTTAAAATTTCTAGTTACCTGAAAACAACAATAGTGCTCAGAGAATTTCTTTAAGTGAAAAGGGAAAGTGCTTAATTATGACAAATAAAACTTAGCTTGAGATGCACATATGCAGATGCTGCCACTTATTTTGGGGGGGACACTTCAGGAATTTAAATAGTGAGAGATCAAATAGATACTTGATAAATGTGTCTGAATTGGATGTTCCCAGACACAAAAATAAAATGAGTTATTGACAGCTCTTGGGAGACAACATTATAAAGACTGGACACTTCATTTAACTTTATGTTCCAAATTATCATTGAGTAACTGACATTGGTATTTGACTATGGTTTGTGGTTAAGTTCTTAATTGCAATGATATTAAGTAAAATGTGAAGCCCAGAGCAAACAGCAACAAAAATAATAGCAATACTTCAACAGAGATAACAATAATATGCTGCCTCAATGGTTCAGAATCCAGCATCTACATAAAACAAGCAACAGGGTAATGAAATTATTTTCTTTTCAAATATTCTGGCAGAGTTACTTTAGTTTTCTTAAGTTATAGATTGTGGCCTTAACTGCAACTTTTCCCTCCTTTTAAGAAGTATTTAAGTTATGTAAATGTTACTTACTTTTATGTTTTTAATCATTATTAACATTCTCTACCCCTCTCATCCTTTCTTGCTTAGTATTTTGTTATAATCAAATGCACTCAAAATGCTGGACTTTGTGGTCTTTTTCTGACCACCAGAAGACGTAGTGGATTGAGCATGGAACTGGGATAAGACATTTTTTCCTGAAATTGGTCAAGTCACTTAATCTTTTGCATTTTTACTTGTTTACTTGTAAAATGAAGATAGTGTTCCTCTCTCCTGCCTTATATGGATATCATGAGGATAAATTCAGTCAGTCATATAAAATGGTTTAGAGTTCTGTATTCATGAGGGCATTTAATATGTCTTATAGTGATAACAATCAGAGGCATTGTTATTCAGCTTTTACTGCAACAGGAATTTAGATTTGACCATCAGATAATTGACACTATAGTACAGGGTATTAGGAAAGCTGGAAAGATGTTTTCCCTTGGGGATCTTGGACAGTAGGATTCTTTCATCTAAGTTTTGTTCTGTACATGTTATGCAATGGCTCAGGGCACTTTTCAGTGGACCACTGTAAAATTTCCCTCCATTCCACCCAGGTCCTATTAATATAGCAGTGAGTGGTTTCATACTGCTTTCAGCAACTTCCCCTCTTCCAAGGCCAATTACCATTTGAAAAAGTCATTCCTTATCATATTTTCTTGTTCTCCTCAAATGAATTTGTCCATATCGGAATTCGATGAAGCTTGTTGGGTATAATAACAGCTTTGTGAAGTCTTCCAGTTTCATATCTATTTATTCTTCTGCCCTGCCCTTGCATGTTTCTCTGCCCCCTTTTGTTCTGTGAACATAACCTGGAGGACAAGGTTTTTCGTTCTGCTTTTAGTGGTGCCATGTCTGCATAATAACATGATGTAGATTGAAAAAATTACAAATGATTCTTGGAATTCTAAAGATAATCTTATTTATATTGAGAAAATCCTTCTCAAGTTACTAACTACCATTGACATTGGATTGGCTTTTCCCTTGTTACTTTTCAGAGCCCCCATCTCCTTGGGCATCTCAACATATCCTTAGTTTTCAAATGTTGGCACTTTACTCCCGGCACTATTACCTTAGATAAGAAACATTATAGGATTGCTGTGGGAGTGTAATTTTCTCATAATTTATTTTTATTTTTTTTTTATTTTTATTTTTTTTGAGACGGAGTCTCGCTCTGTCGCCCAGGCTGGAGTGCAGTGGCCGGATCTCAGCTCACTGCAAGCTCCGCCTCCCGGGTTTACGCCATTCTCCGGCCTCAGCCTCCCGAGTAGCTGGGACTACAGGCGCCCGCCACCTCGCCCAGCTAGTTTTTTGTATTTTTTAGTAGAGACGGGGTTTCACCGTGTTAGCCAGGATGGTCTCGATCTCCTGACCTCGTGATCCGCCTCTCTCGGCCTCCCAAAGTGCTGGGATTACAGGCTTGAGCCACCGCGCCCGGCCTCTCATAACTTATTTGATAATTCACTGCTTATGTTAGAGTTAGAAAGTATTGTCCAACTCTCAGAGACCCAGTTACATCAGTTAGGATGGATTTTTTTTATTTTTATTTTTTATTTTTGAGACCAAGTCTCACTCTGTTGCCCAAGCTGGAGTGCAGTGGCACAGTCTCGGCTCACTGCAACCTCCACCTCCCAGGTTCAAATTATTCTCCTGCCTCAGCCTCAAGTAGCTGGGATTACAGGCACCCACCACCACACCTGGCTAGTTTTTTGGTAGAGATAGGGTTTCACCACGTTGGCCAGGCTGGTCACGAACTCCGAGGATGGATTTTTAAGACTAAAATTTTAGATTGTGATCAAACAGAAGAGGCTTGGACATGTGACATTAAATAGCTATGTTTGTTTTGCCAGTTGTTTCTTTTTCTAGTTAAAACAATGACTTAGAGGTTATTTTGAGGGCACTTTGGAGATTATGCTACAGGAATGTTAAGAGAGCAAATTTTGAGTGTGATTGCCCATTTGGACTTAATTCTGGCAACTGATTTTGGGGGAAAATGTCTATCATTTGTTGATTATCTGTGATTTTTACCTGGACTTTATTTAAGCTTTATTAAGTTGCTAAACCCTATTTGGATGCTAGTGATAGTAGACCATCAAATACGGCCCAAACTTCTTGTTCCTGATCCACACGAAGGTCAGAGAAGCAATGCTGCCTTTTCTGATAGCCAGTAGCACCAACAGGCACGTTGTTTACTCCAAACAAGAATATACTCTATTTTTAATGCTTTTGAAGACCACTGAAAATAGATCATTTATCCTTTTTTATTTTTTTGAGAAGGAAGGGATGACCTGCTATTCACAGAGTAATGCAGTTTGCTGAAAAGGTTGGTTTTTGCTGACCCCTGAGAGCTCACATTACAGTGGAGTGTGTTATTGGAAGGTGGGACAGTTTATACAGAGGTTGGGAATTACTTTTCTCAGTTTTGAAATGGTTATGCACTTTCTAATCTAGATGTAGAAATTTATTTACTATTTACTTAGATGTAGAAATAGTTTCTTTTTTTACATTCCCCTGAGTATATGGTATTGTAGGTATACAATAAATTTGACAAGTTTTATTTCTGTACTAGGATCTACTCATAACACTTCTATCCTAAATTTGTATCAAAAGGAAGCCTTTGCTGGCTTGATAATAAACACAGACGAAGTCCAGATTCCACCGCCTAGTGATCAGGAAAGTCAGGAATTGTATTTCGCTACAAGTAATGTGACACAAAGAACAGTGCCCTAAATTGCTAGGATGGTGATTTAGGGTTAATATTATGACTTCTTGCTGTACCCTCTTTCCATTCTCAAGATCGTCTCATGGTCATAAAGAGGCCACTGTGGTTCAGTCATGACATGCACATTCTAGGCGAGAGCACAGAACAAGCCATGTTTTTTAGCCCTCTTTTTACACAGCATTCCAAAGCCCCACCCCACTTCTGCTTTCATCCCATTTAGCCAGAATTTAGTCATTTGGCTGTCCATATCTGCCAAGGAGAATAGAGAATATAGTTTTCCATTACTAACTCATCCCCCACTCAAAAAAATAAAAATGTTAAAAGCCATTCTATATTAAAGCAGAAGGGAAAGAGATATTGGTAAGAATGCAACTGGCCTTTTATGATCTGTCTCGGCCTTTCTTTTGATCTCATCTGCTGTTTTAAGCACTTTACACTGTAGCCCCACGAGAACACTTTGCACTCACTAAGAAGCAGTCCCCTTTACTGCCCCCACCACTTTGCTTATTTTCTGAAAGTCTTTTGTCTCCTATTCCACTGCTCTTGCCTCTAACACACTGCCTCTAACACACCGACCTGCCGTTGTAGTTTTTACACACCCTCCTTGGTTCTTTCACCTCTCTATCAAAGCCCTTGTTGTGGTTTAGCTGATATATTTTAGTTCTACAGCTAATTTTTCATACCCTCTGTGACTCACTAATCCCCCGCCACACTTGCCTACTATAATACATTATATATAACAAACCTTTGATACATATTTATTGAATTCCATTCCAGACCTAATGCCAGCAAGATAACTTTGTGCTATAAAGGAGAAAATCTTTTTGTGCAACAGTTTCCAAAGGGTTTTCTTTTTCTAAGAATAAAGAAATTGACTATATCGACTTTATAAGTATCCTACTGCATTTAATAGCCATTGGCTAATCTAAGGGTTCTTGGTTACTTCACTGAATAGCCTATCAGATGGAACTGCAAACAACAGTTTGTTTTGAAATAGGACTCCCTAAACATGGAAGAAACATTAACAGTCTTGGCCTGTTGGAATGTGTGCATTTGATGTGCCCAAGATTAGGGCACTCTGCTTGAGAACAAATAACAAAAAGGGAAGAGGAAACAATAAAAACGTTGTTCCTATAAAGCACCTGAAAGTACTATAAATTGATGGTTATCAAGATGGTCGAGGGTCCAAAGGCTACAGCCTGGGGGCCTCAAGTTTTATTGTTTCATAAAGTGTACTAAATAAATTTTTTGTATTTTTATGTGGTATTTTTAAAACTACTTTTTCATGCTTTGAGAGAGTTTTCCGAATTCCAATTATTTTAAGGGGTTATTTCCTGGACTTGCACTTAACAATTTTGAGACATTTACATTTTTTTCAATATGGCATTCTGTGTGCCTCAGTGATACATGGTTATTCAGGTTGCATGAATATACATATATGTGTAGATTTATGGAAGATCATCTTTTTAGATTAAAAATAATTTTTTAAGTTGATATTTCTTGGTGATAGGGCCTAGAAATTACGTAAAGTGGCTTGCTTCTGGGACTCATTTTAAACTGCACATAAACCATCTGCCGAGTGTACAGTTGGCTAAAGAGTAATATTAGAAAGGCCCTCCTGGACAGTTTATTTCATTTCACAGATATGAACACAATTGTTTCCCTTTGAATTTAATGCCATGTTTAAATTCAGATTTTAAGAATTTTTCAAGGGCATTTCCCTATCGTTTACACTCTGCTCGTCTTTTCTTTCTGCAGTCTTTTACATTAAATACCTCCTACACAGCACTGTCTAAGGATTTGTGGTGGTACAGGGTCCAGCTGGGATGACAAACAGGCAAGGAAGGCCTGAAACTAAAATTAGCAAAGAAGCCCTATGGAATGGAAGGTGAGGGAAGGGTTAGTGAGAGTTGGGCAAGGAAACGTAGAAAAAAAAAATAACATGCACGTCAGTTTCGCAGCAGTATAGAGTCTTAAAGGAAACAATGTTTGATAATTATCAGAGAGGAAACTGGGAGCATATCCCAGAATGGAGAACAGCATGGGTTAAAATGGGTAGGAACAGGTGTCAGGGGCTTCAAAATTCGGGGTCATTGTTGAGTCCATTGCCCTTGGTCTTCAAGGACTATCTGCTCTTCACTCAGTGATTATCGAAGCTCATTTCTTCCTGTCACCAACACAAATCATACCTTCTTCATGTCAGACCTAAACTACTTCACTGGCCTTGCAACTGTCCTCTCTGCCTCTAAACTCTCTCCAGTCCATCCTACATATAATCATCAACGCTTTGATAAGATTCCCAGAGCTTTGATTTTTATCAAGCAGTTCTCCTGATGATGATAAATGTATGGAAACTTCCCATTTCCTAGAGATAAAATGCATGTTTCTCATTCTGAAATGTAGGGAACATAATCACCTGATACCACTCACCTGCTTGTTTCTCACTCTTCCTCCACCATTTACCCATGTGTTTAGCTTAATGAGCCCCGTGTGTCTCCTAACTAAACAGCAGCTTACACGGCTGTGAAATATTCTTCTCCTTGGGTAGTCTGCTCCCTTCTCTGTCTACTCATGCTTCAAGATTCAACATAAGCCTCCTCTATGAGGCTTTCTGCACGAATGTATATGGGTTTGCTTGTGAGATGATTTCTTCACAGATTTCATATTGCTGATGAATAAATACTGTTTTGAATAAGAAATGTGGTATTGTCTTTTTATCTAGATTGTAGACTCCTTGAGACCAGTAACATGCTATACAATTATTTTTCGTCTATTATAGTGTCTGACATAGGGACATGCACATATTTGGTACGGAGCAGGGTGTCCAAGTCTGGCACGATGACATTTTGGGCTGGATAATTTGTTGTTGTGGCGGGTTGTCTGAACATTTTAGGATGTTTACCAGCATCCTTGGCGCCTATCCACTAGATACCAGTAGTATCCTCTCCCTAGTGTGACAACCAAAAATGTCTCCAGACATTTCCAAATTTCCATAGGGGTAAAAAGTACCCCCCAGCGGAGAATTATTGATAGAGAATAAGCAGAATAAATTCCAATTAAGCAGTGAAAATATTTGAGTGATGGTTTATAGTATTTTGAAGTCTTGAGAAAGTGGAACTCAGTTGATGGAAAAGAGTAAATGTCAAACTGAGAACATCCTATTTGCTATGTTAGGGCATAGAAAGGCCATTATAGATTGAAAAGCAGTTGTAATGAATGTTAGGATTAAGAAAGATCAAGATACAGAAATACCCTTGAATTGAAGTTCCAAAACAATGTTGTTTTAGTTTTTGTTTCATTTTGAATCATTTCATACTTAGGAATACTATTTCTAGTAAAATAAATATTTTATGTTTAGTTAGAAATTTATCTGTATTTCATACATACTTAGTACTTGTGGACTAAGAACTGCTATTTGAAGTATATTGGAGAAATTGAGTTTGAAATTGTGGGTATAGGACATTGTAAAGTTGTAACTATGAACAAATATCAGTTATGCTTATGCATAGTTTTACCTAGTTTTTCTTTTATTTGACTATTTGAGTATTGTCCTTGAATTTAAAATTCAGCCTCAACTGATACACACATACACACATATACACACATAACACGTGTGTGTGTGTAGCTTACAGAATGTTTATAGGAAACTGATTTTGTACATTTTGGCTACTTTGTTGTAAATTCTCCTTTTTTTCTTTTATTATTAAACTAATACACGACATCAGTGCTATGTGATTGGTGTTTCGCTGACCTAGAAATAACGCATGCCATCTTCTTTTCACAGCTGTGTGCCAACCACGATGCAAACATGGTGACTGTATTGGGCCGAACAAGTGCAAGTGTCATCCTGGATATGCTGGAAAAACCTGCAATCAAGGTAGGAAAACAGTCTGACATAAATATACAATCAAAGACACCTCTATTACTCCCAAATTAAAAATATTCTTATCTCAAACTACTTTCCGTAGCTATTTTTCCACAAATATGTGAGCTGCCATTTTGCTGATAAATAAAAATGTATTAAGGATAAATGTTGTAAAATTTTTTTTATCAAAGGACAATTAAACAAATCGTATCCTCTTATTCTCTGATACTAATTCAAATGTCTTTTGAAGAAAAGAATCACTGCATCAGTAATTTAGAAGCCTTCTGGTACTCCTTGTTCTTCCACTAACTAGTTGGAAATCCTTGGCCAAATAATTAACCACATCAGACCCCAGGTACTGCTTCTCTTTAATGCTAAAGTCAGGTAAGGGGTTTGATTTGAAATTTGGAGTTTCCTCCTAACTCTGAGCCCTTTGATTCTGTGATTAAATCTCCCTTCAACTACTGACCAGTTTGGAATGTTTCCATGATAAATAAAAATGATTAATTTAGCAAGCACTTTTTTTAAAACTCAGTATCAGTTGTTTATAAAAGCAAATATTTATTCAACACTCATAGTGCTGCAGGTACTTTATATATATTATCCATTTTTATTGTTACAACAACATTAGGAAGTAGAGCATTATTTATTATAATTAAGGTATAATCTATTAATTGTTAATCCATTTTTTATTTGGAGAGACTGAGGGATAGGAATATTAAGTGTCTTGCTCAGGTTCACAGAGTTAGTAAACGAGCTAGCATGTCAACTTAGAGCTATGGCCTATATAATCCATATTTTTTCTACTATATTAGTTTTGGATGAAAAATATATTTGGAAATGTGATCCTTGAACTCATGCTAACAAGTCAGACAAGGCTTGTCTTGTTAATTAAATTCAGTAAAAAATTTCCATTATTGTCCAGGTGTGGTGGCTCATGCCTGTAATCCTAGAACTTTGGGAGGCCAAGGCAGGCAGATCACCTGAGGTTGTGAGTTCAAGACCAGCCTGACCAACATGGAGAAATCCTGTCTCTACTAAAAATACAAAATTAGCTGTATGTGGTGGCACATGCTTGTAATCTCAGCTGCTCAAGAAGCTGAGGCAGGAGAATCACTTGAACCCCGGGGGCGGTGGTTGCGGTGAACTGAGATTGTGCCATTGCACTCCAGTGTGGCAACAAGAGTGAAACTCTGTCTCAAAAAAAAAAAAAAAAAAGGAAAGAAAAATTTCATTATTAGGAATTAAACTACAAATAAAGATTAGAGTTAGATTTCACTAAACAGATAAGAGTCAAAAATAAAAAAGATGAGTCAATTTTTACTTATTTCTTAAATTATACTCACTGTCATCTTAAATGTCAGGTGAAATAATGATATGGTGTCTAACTATCCCTTACATACTTACTTGACCTCATCTGATATAGAAATGATATTGCTGAAATACTACTGTTCTTCAGTGTCTGATACTTATTTCAAGATATTCCTTGAGGTATGTCATGTAAACTAGTGATTTATAGACACAGTTTTTGTTCACTATTTATTTTTATTTTTTAAATTTTACTTTAAGTTCTGGGATACATGTGGAGAACATGCAGCTTTGTTACAAAAGAATACATGTGCCATGGTGATTTGCTGCACCTATCAACCTGTCATCTAGGTTTTAAGCCCTACGTGCATTTATTTGTCCTAATGCTCTCCCTCCCTTTGCCCCCTGCCCCTGACAGGCCCCGATGTGTGAAGTTCCCTTCCCTATGTCCATGTGTTCTCATTGTTCAACTCTCATGAGTGAGAACATGTGGTGTTTGGTTTTCTGTTTCTGTGTTAAGACACAGTTTTTGCAATCATCCAGAATGCTGATTTTTGAAAACATACTCAAAATGGTGGTTCATGAACCATCAGATGGAATTATTCATGAACCATCAGATGAAATCCACACTAGCAGAAATGACATGTCCCAATGGTAGAAGTTGCTATTCTAACATGTGTTCTTGTATTATCTGCTATTTGATTTAGAACTGATTTTCCCAATGCTTGTTTTCTCTCTTATAATACTCTTTTTAACTTGAAATTTACCAAACACACCTGCATAATCTTTTTAAATAAGTGGTGCTCTTATTATCTCAGTTTGCTCTTTTAAAAAATCCACTTGATTTTTCTTCCCCAGCATAAGTTTACAGGTAGCAGTGTGTTAGGTTCTGGTTATTGAATGCCAATGTTCATCTTAGAATCTCAGTATACTTCTTTTTTTTAAAGTGGTGAACATAAGCCCTCAGATGTTTCATTAATGTCAGCACTGTAAAACGCTGTTGTCCAAACGTGAGGATATAAAATATAAAGAAGACGATTAAAATAAATCACTTTTGAGATTGCAGAGAAATTCATTTAAATTTCTTTGCAGGAGCTGCATCAACTTTAACACGCTTCAAAGACGTGCTAAAACTATTATTGAAACAAGGGTTCATCACTGGATAGCTCTTATTTTCAGAAAACCAGTTTAACATGTACTTTTTTTTTCTGTAACACATACCTATTTCTCTAAAGAAAAAATCGAATATATCAAGTTAAAATCTTGTTCTCCAAAACTATATTCCTTAAAGAGAAGAGGATTTGATTAGTAGCAAAATGGGATTTTACACCTGCAAAAATAGTGCTGGCACTGAAAATGTAATTTCAAGTCCAGTTTTGAAAATAAAACTACAGCTTAAAATAAACTTAGGTGTTGTAATCATCTCTTGTTTTGCCCTCCTCACAAAAAAAGCAGTGACAGGTTCCTGATGGCTAGGTTTATGCTCCTTGAGAGTAGAAACCCTTTTTATTGTCTCTCTGATTTCTAGGTTCCTGAAAACTATTATTAACGTGACTTGCACATGGTAAATGCACACTAAATATGTTAAATGAATGACAGTTTCATCTAATGGTTCTTAGTCCTGAAAACCGTGGAAACTTGAAAGAGTTCCACAAGTTCTTGGTATAGCATCTTAGAGAGTCTCTGCATCCATACACTGAGGTCTCTGTCAGGATAAGGGAAGCTGCCATGTGTGGCCTGGTTGAGTGTGAGAGCTGCCTACAGACTCCCATAAAAGTTGTTAGAGAAAATGGTTGATAGTGCCTACATAGCAGATTAACTTAGACTGTTTTCATTCAGGCCCACGCATTTTAATAAAGTAGGAAATATGCTTCACAGATAAGGGAAATCAAAGAGGCTCCTTTTTTCTCGAGGAGAGAAATGTCAAAAGGAAGTAAATTTGAAATAACTTTACAGAACTGAAAATTAGCTTTTGATTAAAAGTAGCTTTTGGTATATGACAAGTTTTCACTGAGAATTTTGTAGCGAGTTATGTGCTTTAAGAAATAACCCCCTGGAAACTTGCATCATGGCATAAACAGCTTGAATAAACAAGTGCTTAACCAGTGCCTTTAGAGCTGCCTGGGAAACAGCCAGAATACCAGGGCAAGCTGCACTTTGGAACTGGTTTAATTTAGCAGCCTTGCCACTGGCTTAATGTGATCTGCTTTTGGTGGCTTGCTCTTCCCCACTAAGTCATTTTCTGGATTTGTTACACCTAGAATCGTTATGAAATTACAGGCTTGGACTGATCATTAACATATTCTATAAGGCACATGTTACCTTTCAAAGCAGATGAAGTTCTAACCCGAATTCTGGCAAGATTCTCTTCGATCATTTGCTTCCTTTACTTTTACTTGTATTTATGCATATTTCCCTCCTCCTTGAGTTTCTGTACCGATACAAACCTCTTTTTCCCCCAGCCAGAAAAAAAAAATATTATTATAGGAAATAATCTTTTTATAACTTTTCCATTGGGGAGTGATTTTTAGTATGTAAATATATCATTGCATATTTTCAGAAATGAAAGACATTCTTAGGAATTTACAGTGTACTTTGTAATAATTTCAGAAGGAAATATTTACAAATGTCAGTTCCTAATGTTTTAGTATGGTTTATGTTTCATATGTTGAATTCTTTATCATAAGGAAAGAATTGGAATCTTGTAGGTCAGAAGCAGATACTTATTTTGTGGACTAGTTACATCTGAAAGTTGATTGCTTTGCTAAGCACAAAAATCTAAGGGCTTTAACCCTAACATTAAGGTGGTTACCTACAGCCTTAATTTTTGAAAGATGTATGGTTCCTGCCAGGCGCAGTGGCTCACGCCTGTAATGCCAGCACTTTGGGAGGCCCAGGCGGGCGGATCACGAGGTCAGGACAACGAGACCATCCTGGCTAACACGGTGAAGCCCCGTCTCTACTATAAATACAAAAAAAAAAAAAAAAAAAAAAGCCGGGCGTGGTGGCGGGTGCCTGTAGTTCCAGCTACTCCTGAGGCTCAGTCAGGAGAATGGCGTGAACCCGGGAGGCGGAGCTTGCAGTGAACTGAGATCGCACCACTGCACTCCAGCCTGGGCGACAGAATGAGACTCCGTCTCAAAAAAAAAAAAAAAAAGGAAGATGTATAGTTTTAACTCCCAAAACCAATGTTCATTTGATCTGGACATTTAACTGACTGTTAATAACATAATGGTGTTGAAACAGAACGTGATTAAGTCTCAACTCTCTACTTTGAGTCTCACCCCTCTTATCTTTTGGTAAACAAATAATGGCAACAGTTAACACTTTTTTTTTTTTTGGCATAAAGCTTATGTGTGTTCTAGAAACATAATTTCTTACATTTAAATGATAATATTGACGATCTATTATGCTGTTATGTAAATAAAATCTTTATGCAATTCATACATTTGTTCATAATTTTGGAGTATTTTAAACTACTATTGTACAACGTGATAATGTAGGGAAAAAAATCTTAAGTTGGTCGTTTAAGACTGCAGTGACCTTAAATAGAGCAGATGGATTATAATCAATATTTTTATAATTTGTTTTTTGTTTTCTTCCTTCTGTTTATGACTAATACTTTTTAAAATGATGATCTCTTGTTTGGAGTTTTTAAAAAAATTGTATGACAATGGATTGCTCATTTATAATGTGTGTGTTGTCCTTGGAAAACAAGATGACAGTGATACATTTTTAAGAAAATTAAAATAGAGGAAAAGAGAAACCAGAAGAACCATAAACTAAAATATTGTTTATAAAGTATCTAATGCATTCTTTTTAAACTCTACCAACTGTATGTAATTGTTTAATATATACTTGTAAAGATTTTTAGGGCTAAAATTGACATCAGTTCAAAGTTGACTCTTATTACCTTCTTCCTGGTATGAAGATGAGCACATCCCAACTCCTCTTGACCAAGGCAGTGAACAGCCTCTTTTCCAACCCCTGGATCACCAAGCCACGAGTTTGCCTTCAAGGGGTGAGCGTGTATTGTCCCAGGTGGTCTGCTTTTGCCACCTGCATGGCTTCCTGCAGTTATGTCACTTCTTGCAAATGTTCTGAAGACTAGCCCAGGAGTGTCCAGCCTTCAGCCCTGAGCATGTACAGCAAGCAGCAGGAATTGCCACCTGGTGCTGATTCTCTGTGCTCTGAAAAGCATGGAGCTCTACTGTCCTTTTAATGCATCGAGTATCATTGCTTTTCTTTTTCTTTTCTGAATTTTGAAATATTTTCTAAAAATCAGATAGCAAAACAACTTTTTTCATATGTAGGCAAACTGAGGAGTTCCAAAGCAAGTGAAATTGGGGGTTTGATGCCCTTTGCCAAGTAGATTTTAGAAATCAAGTCCTCTTCCCCACTCTTGAGGTATAGAGTTTTAGGTTACCTGAAAATCAAAGTATACATTAGTGACCTTCTTTTGGTATACATTGTGTAACATCAGATAGCCTAAGTTCTGATTCCAAGATGGCATTTAGTTGCTATTTGATTATAAGCAAGTCATTAACCAATCAGTAACAGGGAGACAGTAATTCCTGCCCTATTTGCCTGTGGGGTTGGCGTAAGAATAGAAACACTGAAAATATTAATGTCTTCATCATGCTGGAAAGCTTTATAGGAAAATAATATGTAGCATAATTTTACAGTTCCTCTTCTAGGATATTTTATCTGTAACCCATTCATAGGTTTAAGAACTTAGAATAACTGAATTAAAATAGTTGAAATTATTAATCATTGTCTCTGCTGAGAGGAAATTTGATGCTTTTGTATATTTTCTGCACAAGGAATTAGGGCAAAAGAATTAATTTCAGTCTTTAATAATTTAAAAAATAAAGTTATGGTAGTTGACATATTGACATGTTT
The DNA here is from genome assembly GCF_009764315.1 of Trachypithecus francoisi. NCBI lineage: Eukaryota > Metazoa > Chordata > Mammalia > Primates > Cercopithecidae > Trachypithecus > Trachypithecus francoisi. Next base: position 102,407,812 of record NW_022681454.1, read on the forward strand.
GCCTATGACTGCCTGATTTTAGCACCAAAGCGGAGAGAAAGTCCAAATGTGTTAAGTGAAAGTTTATGTAAAAAAAAAAATCCATTGAGCTAGTTATCTTACTCAATGATCTCTTCCGAATTTTTCAGCTACTTTTCAGTGTCTGCATGCTAATAAAATTTCTGATTTTTTTCCTGAAGTTTAATAATAATGCTATGCAGCTTGCATTTCCATTCTGGACCAGTTCCCTTCTCCCTCTCCTGCCTCTCCTCCCATCGAATCTCCTGAATCCACCAACCTACTGAAATGTATTCCTGACAATAATAGATGCACTTTAAGACTTATATACGTAATAATTGAAGCATTATGAATGTAAGTGGCTTATTGTAAAGTTCTATCCTTTAGTATAAGATAAGCACATGAAAGAATTCATTACATTTTTTAATTTTCCTGTTTGATAGATTTTCCTTATATATATTACAAACCTCCAGAGAAAAAGGAACATAAGTAAATTTACAACAAAAACACCAACGTTTTATTTCCAGGTTCTCTTATCAACTTTTAAGATTTATTTGAGACAGTATGATCAATGACTTCATTTTGTTCTGCTTACTATTGTAGGAGTATTTACTATAATTTGGAAGTAGTTTATTTTTTAATTTCTTGCTTAATTGAAGAATATCCAATAGATTGTGATAATGAATACAGCGTTTATAGAAAGCGGCACATATCAACTTACTTAATATAACACTAGGTCAATGAGAAAAGAAGGTAACATAATTAAAGACAAGAAACTCTTAAGAAAATTGAGGACAAAAAGGCTTCTTACCAGGACACCAGATGCATTTAATCTTTTGAAGCTCTGTACTTTAGGAAAAGTCTGATATTTGGCAAATTTTGATAAACATGGATGACTGTGGAATCTTATAGTATCTGAAGTGGCTTTCATAAGGGTCATTGTGAAGTTTTAGGAGACACCTGCCTGTGGCAGATGGGGCAATGATGGCAGTCACTAGGGATATTAACAACAGTCAGCTGTCAGGGCATGTCATCCAGACCATCAACAGCTGGTGGAGTACAGCTTTCTCAATTGCTTTCCATGTTTTGGATACTCATATGCCCATTAATAACAGGTATAATAGCCAATATATGTCCACATTTACCCATGGAATGTTACATGTATTCTTCCTTTCTCGTATTATTTCATACAGTCCAGATTTTTCTGGACTCATGACAGCATATTGGCTTTTCTTTCCTTTCAGTTTCATGATTCTTAACCCCAAAGTGCTTTTGCTATGGGAACAGAAGGATAAAATTGGGTCAAAGCCATTATCTAAAACCACCAGCAGCTCCAGTCCAGATTATGAATACTACCATAGCAATCCTAAGGGGCCCTTTATTGGCCCAGACTGGAGCCAAACTGTAGAAAAGCTGCCCCAATTGGGCTTCAGGTTTAGTTCATGGACATAGTGTCTGAAGAAATTTCCATCAGCATAAATATTCCTTGTTTATGAGCTGCCTGGAACTTTAAACACCTAATCCATTCCCATCAGGAACTCACAACAGTTTCTGTCACGCTCTGAAAATAAACCTAGGGATTCTTAACTGACACATAAACAAAAATCCATCAATATCCTTTTCTTGAGATATAGGTTTTGATTTTACTGTGTTATTTTGTGGTTTTGTTCTATTTTTGTTTAGTGCAGAAAAAATATTTGAAACACAAAGCCTTTCTCTAATGCCATATTTGGGTTTAAATGCTATTTACTATAATATCAAAAAGATTTATCAAAGACAGGTGTGACTCTGCAGGACCATATTAGGAATAGTCATTAATTCCTCTTAAAAGATGAGAAAAAATTCCCTCTCATTTTTAGTAAATACTGAAATACAAAGTAGAAGAATATGGGAAGGGTAGAAAATTTCTTTCTCAGTCATTCTTCCTTGATTCTTGCTTCAATTAACAGGGGGAGAAAACATTTTTGATACTGTAATCTGCATGGCACTTTCTATGAGGAAATTTTTTTTGAAATATTGTAGAATGTGATTTTGTTTTAAAAACCCTTAACTAGTCAAGAGACAATAAAGTAGAAATTTGAAGAAAGCATAGGAGATGACAAAAGTTTTTGGTTTATTTAACCTTTCCAGGATTTGCCCAGCTAGGGGTCTGCTTACAGTTGCATTCAGGGCAGAAAAAAGATCTACTTGGAAAATCAGTAAGATATGAAAATTTTTTTAGATGTGATAATTATTTGGTGGTTTTAAAACATAATGGAACTTGATGATTTAGTTAAGTGAAATATACAGATTTCCAATAATGAGCAGATCAGATTGAAATAGATTAGATTTGAAAACAATTTTGCAACTAGACAAATTATATTTCTTATTCAATGACATGGATTAATAGATAATTAAATTATGCTAATTGGGTACTTATGCTGGTGATTCCAGACAAACATGTGGTCACATTTCTTTTTAATGAAGTGTATATTTTAGGCATTACTATTTCAATGTTTATTTGTCATTATGAGTTTTATGTTCACTTGAGGCAGTGTTTAATTTAGGTTAAAACTTTTTTATAATGTGAAATTTATTAATTCATTTCATATTGATACTTAAACCAATAAACCTAAAATACATGATAGTCTATTACATTTTGTCCATTAGTATTTCCATATGCCTTTCTTAACTGCGGAATAAATGAAAATATGTTGGTGGGTGTTTTAAAGTTCATTTTGTGACTTGAATGCATTACTAAAGCAGGAAACTGAAGTTTCTTCTTTAATCTGAAATCATATAAAATCTACCAGATTGAACAAGAAAAACTACAATAATGATCACTCTTAATTTATTTCTTTCTTATCCTCTGAAAATATAGCCTATATAGCCTTCCCTTGGGAAGGTCAAAGCAGTCAAATGTTTTTAAATCTGTATAGTTCCTGTAAAGTAAAATATTCTCATGTAATACGTTCTTTAAACAGAGAAAGGAAGACATTGAACGAATAGGGTTACATTGTCAGGATTAAATCTAGCAATAGAACCCAGATATTTTAAGAATATTGGCAAACAGATGGTAGCTGATAGAGCACCTCTGCCCATGAGGAGGTTAGTATGCTGCTGTTTCTAGGGATGATAAGGTAGGCACCTGTTGTTGAGAATTTTCCTAACTGGCCTTTATAAACAGAAATCCATAAAGGTCATGGCGACTCCTGGTTGCCCCTAGTGTAACAACCTTCAAATTAATATTGCATGAACATTCTCTATCACTTATGTAAATAATAGTCACTGTAGCTTGACCTATTTTTCTCTTTCATTTTTTAATATAGAAAAGAATTTTAAATGGTTTACATTAGTGCTGAGGTTTTGTAATTTTTCTGCTTCGACCCACATTGTTTTCAGATCTAAATGAGTGTGGCCTGAAGCCTCGGCCCTGTAAGCACAGGTGCATGAACACTTATGGCAGCTACAAGTGCTACTGTCTCAACGGATATATGCTCATGCCGGATGGTTCCTGCTCAAGTATGTCAAGCATCTTAACTGTTTTATAAGTGCTTTGGGCTTGTTTCTGTTGTGCTCTGGGAGCTTGCTTTTGTGAAAATGGCCTCCCGGGTTCTGCTAAACAAGATGTGTGCATGTGTTTATATATGTGCCTGAGGAACTGAAAATCAAAATAAGTGGCACCATTTTCGATGTATAATATTCTTCTCTCATGGGTGGCAATATTAAATTGATTAGGAAATGGTATTTAAATCAAGAATTACAAAACTAACTATGTTTTCTAATTTTTTAAAAAACATATTTACCTCTGTCTTCTATCTGGGCATAGAAGAATGATTCCAGGTTAAAAAAAAAAAAAGAAAAAAGAAAAAAAAAGAACACTACTGACTATTTAGGGACTGCTCAGACAGAATCCATCAGGTCTGTTTTGTGATTTTAAATCATTCATAAATACTTTCTTACTTAATTTTTATATTTCATTATAAAGGCCTTTAGGCTTTTATAGAATTTTAGACTTTAATAATAGTCTAAGACTTCTAGAAAACAATTTCAAATAAAAAGTAAATGAATATGATACCAGAAAAGTAGAATTCGTGTATATCTTTATAAGGAAAAAATGTGTGTTTTCTACCATTTGGATGTATAAGATGGATACATTAGATTTGAAAACAATTTTGTAACTAGACATTGTGTGGAACCACCAGCATAAGTACCTGATTAGCATAATTTAATTATCTATTAATCCATGTCGTTGAATAAGAAATATACATAATATGTCTAATATGCCCTAAAATTCTCTCATTGAATTGAGGTATTCATATGATATCCAACAATTAATGACTTGGTTTTTATTTTTACTGAATTATCATTTAACTGAGTTGCATAAGATAAAAATAGTTAGCTAATTTTATTTAACATTGCATAAGTATAGCATGGAACTTTTTGGAATGAGGTGAATACATGTTTAACATTGTGCAACTCAGTGGGAAATCTGCTGTTCCCCTAGAGAAATTTCATGGGCAGTTGAGACAGTTACTTGGATGTTTAGTTAAGAATAGCATTTAGCTTGAGTACTCTGGAGAAATACCTCAATTTTTCACTTTCCTTGGCCACTGGAAAAATTTCCAGATAATCTATGCACAATAGTTTTATATTTGTCTTTTAATGCTTTCTTTCCTTTCCCCTTTTACTTTCTTTAGATGTTTGATAGTTAAGGCCTCTTTGACTTCATTGTTGTTCAGTGTCACTGATTTCAGGACAAGTGAAAAAATACAGCTATTTCCTTTACAGATTTTGTTTTCTACCTGTCTGGGTCAGCCAGTCACTCTCTTTCCAGGTGCCCTGACCTGCTCCATGGCAAATTGTCAGTATGGCTGTGATGTTGTTAAAGGACAAATACGGTGCCAGTGCCCCTCCCCTGGCCTGCAGCTGGCTCCTGATGGGAGGACCTGTGTAGGTGAGTTGTAAAATCAAGCATCTCTGTCAGCAGCCTCTATAGGATAAAGGGAGAAAGTGAAAGGTGATGGGAGTAAGGAAAAAAAGGCAATTACTTATGTCAGATAATTAGCTGTCTTTCAGAAGATGTCAGATGTCTCAGAAGAGGACATCTCTGTGAATGGATAATGGGAGCCTTATTGTTTTTAAAATGAGAAATAGGAGGAGGCCTCAGGCAGAGGGAACCCTATGTGCAAAGGCACTGCAGTTCAGAGAAGCACAATGTTTAGGGAAATGAGAAGAGCTCAGTATTCCTAGAATGTAAGCAGCAAATGTGAGCAATGAGTGATGAAGCTGAACAGGTAGACAGGGCTAGATTGTATGTGTTGTACTTCCGGCCTCAGATTTTTTTCTGGTGAATTAGGAAGACAGTGTAGGATTGAGAGTCTGGACTCTTCCATATACTAGATATGTAACCTTAGGCAAGAGACTTTGTTTCTTTGAGCTTGCGTCTTCTTATCTTTAAAATGGAAATAACGCCACATAGAACTGGTAGGAAGATTGAATGAGATCGTGGATGCAAAGAGTTTAGCACAATACCTAGCATGTAATAATCCTTGAATGAATGGAAGTGTTTGGTGATCAGAGATATTTACTGAGTACTTTCTATACTCCAGATACTGTGCTGAGTGCTAGGATGTATAGCAGTGGACTAAACAGACAAGATTTTGATCCCCACAAAGCTGACATGCTAACAGGGGAGACAGAAGAGAAATAAATACCCCATAAAATTACAGACAATGCCAAGTGTTAACATGAGGTATTGAGAGAAAAACAGAATGTGTCTATTAGCCTTAAGGTAAGACCTGTATCATTAGCCATGTGAAGAAACAGCCAAGCAGCTGAAGACATTGCAGGGCACTGCGGTGAGAGAGAGGTTGGCCTATGTGAGGTTTTTTAAAGAAGAAGGCCCATGTAGCTCAAGTATGGGGTGTGAGTATGAGGAGTGGTTGCTTGAGATATAATGGGTGAAGTAGGTGAGGGTGATTTGTTGCAGGGCCTTCAAGGACATGGGGGAGGAATGTGGATTTAATTCAAAGTGCAAGTAGAAATAGTTAAAAGGTTTTGAGCATAGTAATGATCTGATTGTATGTTTTAATGGAATCATTTTGACAGTTGGGTTGGAAATGCTTTGAAGGGGATAAGTAACAGCAAAAGAAGCAGTTTTGAGGCTTTTGTAATGGTCTAACCCGGGAGATGGTGGCTTCAAATAGGGTAGTGATTGTGGATTAAGAGAAAAGTAGACAATATCAAATAATTTTTTTAGAGGTAGAATTAACTGGACTTGATGATTTGGGAGTTAAAGGAAAGAAGGTTGTTTCTAGTTCAAGAATGACTCAAGTTTCTGGTTTAAGCAACTTGGTGGATATAGGTGCAGTATGTGCTAATATATAGGGTACAAGAAAATAATAACTTGGCTTAGAAGGATGAGTTGAAATTTGGATATGTGGAATTTATGTTGCCTATGGGGCAACCAGCTGGATACCATTTATGATGAGCTACTAGATGCCAGGCAACCGTTTGTAGTCAGTTATTTATTTTGAAACCCACTCTGTCTTAACATGCCCTTGCTCTTCCTAAAATGCTATTGACTTATGTTTCTAGATGTTGATGAATGTGCTACAGGAAGAGCCTCCTGCCCTAGGTTTAGGCAATGTGTCAACACTTTTGGGAGCTACATCTGCAAGTGTCATAAAGGCTTCGATCTCATGTATATTGGAGGCAAATACCAATGTCATGGTAATGAAACCCATCCATTGCTTTGTGTTGTTTCTTCCTAGAGCACTGAAAGATCTTGTCATTGTGGTGATGACTGGAATGTGAGGGGCAGGGAAGAGTACTGGCATTAAGTTGAACAAACCAATAGACATCCAATTCAACCAATGGTAGTTCCCAGTCTGCATGTACTTTATTTCTTCTGTTTATCTGCCAATTTTATGTAGATCAACACATTGCCAAAAAAAAATCATTGTTGAAACTGTATATATTTTTCATGCCATCATATTTATCTCCTAAATAAGCCTCTTCGTTTCCTACTTTCTGATGCAGACATAGACGAATGCTCACTTGGTCAGTATCAGTGCAGCAGCTTTGCTCGATGTTATAACATACATGGGTCCTACAAGTGCAAATGTAAAGAAGGATACCAGGGCGATGGACTGACTTGTGTGTGTGAGTAGTACTTGTCTCTCAGCTTTAAATTCTAGCAGGAAATACAGGATTACACAAAGGCCATCGCTAGGGAAGATAAGGAATAAGATTATCAAAGAAGTATAATCGCCATAATTGGTTGTATTTGTCTGTGATTTCCACAAACAATAAAATCACTTGCTCAGGTACTTGTAAAAACTAAGGACTCAGTAATACACTATAATCTTAAGAGTTTGAATCTCTTCACTGAAATCTCTCAATATTTTCTTTTTAGCTAAAAAGAAATTATAGAGTCCTCCCTGAGAATTTACTTTTGTTAAAATCAGAAATACATGTTTGTCATTAGTATTAGATTTTGATGGTGGGATAATCTGAATGTATTCTACATTTTTCCCTCTGTTTAATGCCTCCTAACTCTACTATTAAAAAAATCATTCCTGGCCAGGTACGGTGGCTCATGCCTGTAATTCTAGCACTTTTGGAGGCCATAGTGGCAGGATTGTTTGAGACTAGGAGTTCAAGACCAGCCTGGGCAACATAACGAGACCCATCTCTACAAAAAAAAATTTTTAAATTAGCCAGGTGCAGTGCGCATACCTGTAGTCCCAGCTACTCAGGAGGCTGAGGTAATAGGATCACTTGAGCCTGGGATCTTAAGACTGCCATGAGCCCAGTGAACTGTGACCATGCCACTGCACTCCAGCTTGGGCAAGAGAGCGAGACCCTGTCTCAAAAGAAAAAAAAAAAAAAGTCATTCCCTTATTTATTTCCTCTACATTCAGAACTGTTTTGCTTTTAAATGTTTTAAAAGTTTTATTTGGAGTAGTGGTTATGTAGTAGATAAACATGAAAAAGCCCAAAAGTCATAATTTAACATACATTTCATGTGACAGAAGATAATTTTTTAAATTTCCTGAGTAAAATATTTACTGAAAACCATGGTGCATAAAATCATGGGGATTAAAGGGTTTTTAAAGAGTCATGTAGTCATTCCCAGTCTGGAGTATATCATTCCAGGCAGATTAAATATTGGTTCTTTTTGGTGAAGATTATCAAGGAAAAAGATGCCCCAGATGATCTTTGCAACCTCTGAAAATGTCTTTTTAAAAGCAGTTGTATCTATCAGTAAAGGGGAAGAAAAACCGACCATAAAACAATATGTAGAACATTTACTCAAACTGTATTTATGCGAATTGAATTTATATAAAGTGTGGATAAGAAAAGTATTTGTCTTTAGACAATTCTAAACACACTTTTATAATATACATGTAGCATAGGGATACAGCATAGATTCTAACTATGCATTTCTTATATTAAAAAAACTTAGAATGTCTCTGCATTTTAAAAGTTCTCACTAGTTGTTGTCTGTTTCCACTGCACAAATATTTAAAACATTTTTATGTTGCAAATAATACATATTCTTTATGGAAACACACCAATATATTTGTTACATACATGCAAAGGATGAATATATGTATATATATGAATACGTATGTATGTATTTTATATACACACACGCACACATATATTTGTTATTTGGAAAATAGTATGACTTACAGTAGGTAATATTCTAAATTTGAAAAATGATACTAGTTGTCATGAGATGTTTTTATGTGTCTGTCAGTATAATGCTTCACTCTTTAGGGAGGAATGGTTACATACTAATTTAAGTCTTTGACTCTTTCAGATATCCCAAAAGTTATGATTGAACCTTCGGGTCCAATTCATGTACCAAAGGGAAATGGTACCATTTTAAAGGGTGACAGAGGATATAATAATAGGATTCCTGATGTTGGAAGTACTTGGTGGCCTCCGAAGACAACATATATTCCTCCTATCATTACCAACAGGCCTTCTTCTAAGCTGACAACAAGACCTACACCAAAGCCAACACCACTTCCTACACCACCACCACCTCTGCCAACAGAGCTCAGAACACCTCTACCAGCTACAACCCCAGAAAGGCCAACCACCAGACTGACAACTATAGCACCAGCTGCCAGTACACCTCCAGGAGGGATTACAGTTGACAACAGGGTACAGATAGATCCTCAGAAACCCAGAGGAGATGTGTTCAGTAAGTCTAATAAATGTTAGCAAATTTTCAGTAGGCTCATTTATAATGACTTTTCAACCACAGGCCATGCCTTGAATAAGAATGAAACTTGTATAAAGAACTAGTTATGTAAAATCATATGTCCCTATTGACAAATATTATAAAGAGCTGCATAAAGAGTCAGTCTAATTGGGCAAGTAAAAATGTATGTAGCAACGGAAAGAATATCACAAAGTCATATGGTAGATGACAGCTCTTAGCCAGTATGGGAATTCTGACATAGTTAGATTTACTTGAAAACTCTCAGAGGTGGGGAACTTAAATGTATTCCATGCTGTGTTACTTTTAATCTAACCCTTCATTCATTCAGTCAGTGAACATTTTTGAATGTCTTTAGAGTCCTTGACATTTTTGAATGTCAAGGAGGCCTTGTCTTAGCCATTGGGTTTATGTAAAGATGAAACAGAAAAGGTCACAGTCTGGTGGGAAAGATGGTTACTCAGAAGATACCAGTGGTAATATGTTAGTGAAAGAGATCTGTGTAGGACACTGTGGGAGGAGAATGAAGGGATACCTCATCAGTCTTTGGGTAGGCAATATTCAGGGAGGGCTTCCCAAGTGAAATGGGGTGAAGTGGATGAGGAAAGGGAGATATTATAGTTAATGGGGACAGCCCAACAAATGCAAAGAAGTAGAAAGCAGTGTAACAGGCAGTAGACTGCCAGTAAATTGGAGGGTCATGTCAGGGACAGATGAGAGAAGCTGGACAGCTACCCCTTGGATTGCTGTAAACTGGTAGTTAGACCTACACTGGGGTTGGATTAGATCAAAGGCTCCCAGATTCTTAGCAGGTGACTAGGTAAAGGGTAGCACCACCAGTGGAGATAGAGGATTCAGGAAGAGAAGCGAGTTTTGAAGGAGAAAAAGGTTAATTTATTACCAGACCAAAATTTGCATTTTATAACTTTCATCTGTTCCTCATATTTATCTGTTTGTCCTGTGTCACTTCGCTTATTCTTAGTTATCTTTGCATTCACTCTGCCTGTCTCCTCCTTTATACATTACCAGTTTATTTTGTTCCTTTTCTCATTCCTCCATGATGAAGCTAAAGTTTGTACCTTTTATATTAATACCTTTATAACTTTTTATCAGGTAATAAAATACTCACATGTATTATTATTTAAAGGGGAAAATTAAGCTGGCGTGGCAGCTCACACCAATAATCCCAGCACTTTGGGAGACTGAGGAGGACCAATTGGTTAAGCCTGAGAGGTTGAGGCTGCAGTAAGCTGTGACTGTGCCACTGCACTGCAGCCTGGGTGACAGAGTGGGACACTGTCTCAAGAAAATGAATAAATAAATACTAAATAAAGGGGATATTAGAGCTGAATTTTGCTTGTATGTGACTCTCAATTAAATTTTCTCTTCTGGGTAATTGTCCATTTAAAGAAAGATCGAGATTCTCTAATTCTGATATAGTCGTGTATGTTTTGGATAATCAGTATAATTTTTAGGGGAATTAGATGGTAGTTCTCAAAATACACATTTTATATGTGCATAACTATTTTCTGAAATTTATATTTTTGTAATTTTCTCCTCGTCCCCTCTCTGCATCTCAGATATTGTCTTTTTCTCCCTATTACTCTCCTTTTTAAATTCTCATCTCATTGTGATCATACAATGGGATTTTTATTTATGAGTGCTTAAGTAATTATGGTATTTATATTATTTTGCTGCCTTAGGATAACAGCGGAATTTGGCTATTTAAGATGATTTGCTAAATATTTTTTTCATTATGATGAAAGAATACGTCTTTCTGAGAATTTAAAAAAATACTTCCTCTTTTTAAAATGTTTCTCTTTATTTCCAGTATTCCTCTCTATGCCAATACATAAAAATGACATTGAAGTTCACCAATAAAATTTAGTGCAATAAAATTGGGGAAATACAGAGTTCCAATGATGTTTGGGAGCATTCATTATAAGAGAGTGTGATCTTAAAGACATGCTCTGGGAAAGGATTGCCTTGATCAAATGCCAAGGCTGTTGCATGCCACAGATAGCATTGCTGCCTTTAGAAACTCCTGCCAAAAATTAATTTCCACTCTCATTTCATCTTCAGCAATAGCTGCTTATTAAGTCTAGCATGTGTGAGAATGCTTTAGATGCTTTTTGACTTGCTGTCTCGTGGTTATAGCGTATATTCTAAAAAAGGCAAGGGCACTAAGTTTTTAATTCAGGACAAATAACAAGTGTCTATTCACTGTGAAAACAGAAAGGAACCTTAGCACTATTGCAGTTCAACACCATTTCTTTACTGAACATTTTCTTCACTTCTGGCATAAATTCTTAAACCATCCTTATTCTCCACAGGTCTGAGAACAGAATTTAGCTCACCTCATCTCATAAATTTTTAGGTGATGTGAATTATGGCCACTATTTGACAGTCTCCTTCAAATAGCCCTCTACTTTAATTGTGTTTTTCTTTACATTGAAAGATACTTTTAAATTATAATTTTTAATTGACATAATATATTTATGGGGTACGAAAGATTTCTTGTAATGGAAGAGGTTGTGAAAGAGAGCTTTTCCTTATAATGTATGTGCGTTGTCGCCCTGATAAAAGACTGTAAAGATATTCTAAAAGAAAATCAAGGAAGAAAAACATTACAACAAGAACACATCTTCAGCCCAGACCTCTCCCCCAAACTCTAGACCTGTATATCAGCTGACTGCTTAACTTATCTAGCTGGATGAAAATAGACGTCTCAAACTCAACATGTATAGAATTGTTCCTCCTCTTCCCTTAAACATGCTCTACTCTCAGCCTTTCTTATCCCAGGTAATGGGACCTCCATCACCTGTTGCTAAGGTCTGATAATGTGGATTCATCCTTAATTACTCTTTTCATACATACATCCAAAATGTAAGGAAATCCTTTTAGCTCTACCTTCAAATTATATTTAAGTATGACTATTTCTCACCAACTCCAATGCTACTACCCTGGCCCAAGTCATCTCTCCCCTGGAGTACAGGTCCAAAATCCTTTATCCAAATGACTTGTGGAATACAGCATTTTTTAGATTTCAGAAAATCAATAAGGTACATATACTATATAGTACACACTGAAGTAGTGAAACATACTGATTTTTCTCTAGTGTTTTTACTGTGAACATACCAATGTTAAAGAAAGGAAAATGATATTAACTCAGAGGTGATGTCTCACAGCATATATTTACTAGCTTGCACAAATTTTTTAATGTTAGCAAGATTTACGGCAAATTTTTAATTTATATTTTAATTGGATCCTATGATGATTATTAAAGAAAAAAAGTAGCTATCTCTAGAAAGTATAAATTGAGCTCTTGGCAAATATGACCAAAATCAGAAATCAGATTTTTTAATAAAGTTACATATACATTTGTCTAGAGTTACAATTAAAAGTATTGTGCTCATAGCCAGTCTGTGATCTGTGGCATATTATTATATCTTCCTATGCCTTAAAACAATGTTTTCTGTAAGTATAAACAAAGTACCATTGACACTGGAAGTTTTGTCCATTTGCTACTTCCAAAAGAAAGGGGTACAAAACGGAAAAGTTATTTAAACTTTTAGTAGTTGGTTAGATGTGGTAGTTATAATAGACTTTTGGTATTTTAATATGGGGCCTAAAAATTTTCATCTAAACCAACATTAATTATCTAAGTGTGATATCCTTATGAGGTCTTTGTTAAGTCCTCCCAATTATATCCAGCATCTCCAAAGGTGACTGAGGTCCCTTCTAATAACTCATCCCACTATTGGAGCAGTCGTCCTTATATTTAACCTAAATTTATGAAACTACAGTTTATGCCTTTTTAATATTGTCAGATACTGAAGATTAATGGACACAGTTGTTCATTGTCCCCAGCTCCCATACTACATGTACTCAAAGACACTTTCAGGAAATGACTCACTCTTTCTTCACTGGGCCCAGTAATTTATATTTTATTAATCTTTTCTTAGAAATGCTGTTTTTCAACCCACTTAACAATCTTTTTGGCTGGTCCTTTGAACATTATTTTCCAAATCTGTCACAAATGATGGCGTCAAAGATACATGATAGTCAAATCTGACCCAATACTGATCACGGGGGGGGTGTCTTTTAACATGGTTTGTAATCTAAATCATTTCTCTTTGTTGCAAAGTAGAGATTTATGGGAGCTATTTAATCTCCAGATGTTTTTTTCCTCAGATGGTCACATAGTGGGCACGCAAAAATATTTGTTGAACGGAATGAAATGGAATTTTATATTGGATTTAGTTTTTTTCATTCTAAGTAATCCTTCACATGCTTAACTAGCTAAATTTTACTTGTTGGTTCTGATATTCCTTCCCCAAATAATCAAAGTTAATTCAGATTATGGTTTTTTTTCTTGTCTTGATACAGCTTAATATAGCCATTGAAAATAAACAATCTCTAGAAAATTCTAAGTCTAATATACTTCTAAATTTTAAGCATGACACTGAGAAATAGTGAAAAGCATAGAAAAGGAATATGAAAATAGCATTGAAACATTTGGAATTGACGGGTTTTAACACTACTAAAGATAGAATATACTGAATCAGAAAACCTAGTCTTGATTTTCACCTCTATTTATGAGGTACATGACTTTGGACTACTATGAGTATTTATGAGGTACATGTCTTTGGAAGAGTTACTGTGCTTTCCACCTCAATTTTTTCTCTGTAAAATGGAGGGAATATTCCTAGCTTTCCCTTTCTCATAGAGTAGCTTCAAAGATCAGAGATAAGGGATCTAGTGTTTGTGAATTCTGAGTTACTATGAAATGTAAGAGATTACTGTGTTTTGTTTATCACTCTAAATAACCTCAATGGGGAGAACTTTATATGTGATTAAGGTTGCAACTTTTTATGTGTGATATGAAATATTAAACACATTTTTAAAATAATTCTTTGAGACAGGGTCTCACTCTGTCACCCAGGCTGCTGCAGCTTCAGTCTCTCAGGCTTAAGCGATCTTCCTGCCTCAGCCTCCCAAGTAGCTGAGTGGCTATTTATTTTTATTTTTTGTGGATATGAGGTCTTACTATGTTGCCCAGGCTGGTCTCCAACTCCTGAGCTCAAAGAATCCTCCCACCTTGGCCTCCCAAGTGCTGGGATTCTAGGCATGAACCACTGCACCCAGCCTAAAAACAATTTTAGCTTGAGGGACCCTAGGTTTTTTTAGGTTATATGACTAGAAATATAATAAGATGTATTTCTTATTATACAGGGCTAATCCAGTAGGCATGATTTGAGCAACACTAAAGTTATCTGATATAGCATAAAATTCTTGTTCTTTTATTAATGAGACAGAATTGTGCTTCTCAAAGTGTGTTTTATAGAGCATTATTTCTCTAAAATATTATGCAATTGTATGCGTTAAAAACTTCTAAGGTCAAATACGTTTAAGAAATTCCAGGTTTAGCTAAGTTAAATAGGTTTGTTAACTGTAAGACTTCTCAATACTCTAATGTGCTAACAGTATTGTAAATCTCTAAGAGAGGCATATAATGTATCTTTTCCCAAGTTGTTTTAACCATGGGATTATTTGAGTCTTGGGATTAGAGTTTACTGGAATCAACTTTATGTCAGTCTGGGCTAAACTAGGAAGTATGGAGACCACACTCCACAAAACCCAGTATCCCGCACCAATTATGGCTCTCGTTGCCTGTTTTTTGAGACTAATGGATTGACCTTGGATTTAGGAATGAGGGTTGGGGAGAGCGGAAAGGTGCTGCACAGACTTAGCCTGGAAAGCAGCCGTAAGTGGTGGTATGCCTGTATGGACACCATAGGTTTGCTGCAGGGGATTGTTAAAAAGCCACTTTGCAAAGACAAAACTCTGGTTTCAGAGGGGTAGGAGGTATCCCAGAGCAAAGAAATTTTAAAAAATTTTCTGCAGAACCCAAACTAAAGGAAGTTAGGGGGACATGCTTTCTGGCCTAGCAATATATAATGAAATCTTTTACAACTATTAACCATAATGTTTTTTGGAAAATATTTAATAATTTTATAAAACACCCATGTTACAAAAATGTTACCTGAAAAGTACAAAACTGTACTTGCCATTTGACTCCAATTAGATATAAAATATATGTCTGCATATGTCTGGATGTATATAAAAGTCTGTAAGAAAAAAGACCAAAATAGTAACCATGAATATATCCAGTTTATGATATTTTGGGTGATTTTCATTGTCTTTTTGTTGACTTTATGCAGTAATTTTTAAACTGTCCAACTGCACTATCATTGATAACAGTAATTCATTATAGCAATAATTCCTTCAGAGAGGGGGCAGAGTAATAGAACCCTGCTCTTCGCAGCAGGAAAGTGAGGATTCTGATTCTTAATCATGTTTATTTTATTTTGGACATACTGATTTTTAAAAATTCATTGAATGTTTTATTAACTTCTATTTTTAACCTTTCAGATTTTCCTTTACAATTGATTGTGATAGATATGTCCAATTTTAGCTAGGAAATTTGTATTACTAGAAGGAATATAACATAACTTGGACCAGGAAACAGATTTTTTTTGCCCCAGTGTTGTCAGAAGCCCATTTTAACTAAAATAACATAGGATGTTTATTAACTAAAATAACATAGGATGCTTATCTTAAGATGTAGATTCCTAATCCTTATGACACATTTACTAAATCAGACTTACTAAGGAAAGTATCTCTTAGTCTTTATCTTTATTTATTTATTACTTATTTATTTATTTTTCTGAGACACAGGCTTGCTCTGTCACCCAGGCTGGAGTGCAGTGGCATGATCTTGGCTCACTGCAACCTAAGTGATTATTGCGCCTCAGCCTCCTGAGTAGCTGGGATTACAGGCATGCGCCACCACACCCAGCTATATATATATATATGTATATATTTTTGTAATTTTAATAGAGACAGGGATTCACATCTGAGTAGACACACTTGGTCCCCAACACTCAACTTTTTATTCAACCAGCCGTGACCTGGGTGTAAACATGACAGACCCAGCAGGGTTCCAACGCCTGACAACCTGCACCTGTCAGGAAGAGCCCCTTCCTTTCCTGCTCCCCCTGCAACACATGGTTATTTTAATAGAGACAGGGTTTCACCATGTTGCCCAGGCTGGTCTCGAACTTCTGGCCTCAAGAGATCCGCCTGCCTCAGCCACCCAAAGTACTGGGATTACAGGCATGAGGCACTACGTCTGGCTGTTCTCAGTCTTTAATGTGTATACAAATTACAAGGGGATCTCGTTAAAATGAAGACTGACTCAATGTGTCTGGAGTAGGACCTGAGACTCTGCATTTCTAACAAACACAGGTAATGTTTCTGATCTGCAGTCCCCACTTTGGATAGCAGGGCTCTTTCTTTTTTTTTTTTTTTTGAGACGGAGTCTTGCTCTGTCACCCAGGCTGGAGTGCAGTGGCGCGATCTCCACTCACTGCAAGCTCCGCCTCCCAGGTTCACACCATTCTCCTGCCTCAGCCTCCCATGTAGCTGGGACTACAGGCGCCCGCCACCGTGCCTGGCTAATTTTTGTATTTTTAGTAGAGACGGGGTTTCACCGTGTTAGTCAGGATGGTCTCGATCTCCTGACCTCGTGATCCGCCCGTCTCGGCCTCCCAAAGTGCTAGGATTACAGGCGTGAGCCACCGCGCCCGGCAACAGGGCTCTTTCTAAAGCATAACGCCAGCTCCAACCCAGCAGAACCATATTCTGGATGGAATCAGAACTAGCCAAATGTAGGATTTAAAATATAGCGTTTGTGCCTAGGTATGTGTCCACCTGACTCATGTAAAATAAAGAGAAAAGGCGTTAATAAAAGCCAGATTATAGAACATAATGTTATTAATATGTATCAGGTGCTCTTATGAGTGGCCATATCAGAGAACCAGCCTCATTGTTGCGGTTATTACACAACATGAGAATGTGCTGCAATTCCAAGTACCAAGCAGTAAGAAGAAAATTGTTTTCTTTTACTGATTGCTGCATGTTGTCCTGAGGTTTTTCCCCTCATCTCTCTTCTACAGATTTTACAGAGTCTGTGGCTAGTTCATTCACATTGTTCTTGGTCATGGAAATATTATGGTCTTTCTGATTCTGTGTAGTGATAAGTAAAAAGATTGTTTCTGCTGAGGGGTGAAAAGGTCTTCAAACTAGTTTGCTTTCTTGTAAACAGTAAGACCTGCAGAGACCCTGAGAAGATGCCTGATATCTCCTTGAAAATTAAATTTCTGCTAGTGTTTTGAAGGAGCGAATTGTCACTTCTCACAGGTTAGCATCTGGTGCTGTGAATTCTGAAAGTTTGCAAGATTTTTTATTTATATTTTGATTAGATCCTATAGTAGCTAGTAAAGAAAATATCATTCTCTCCAAAAAGTATAAATTGAGCCCTCGGTGATTGTGACCAAAGTCAGAAATCAGATTTTTTTTTAAGTTACATGCACATCTGTCAATAGAGTTATAATTACAAGTATTGTGCTCATTGCGAGTCTGTAATTTGGGGCATATCACTAAATTTTCCTGTGCGTTTGTTTTCTCATCTGCAAGTCAGGGATAGTAATAGTATCTACCTCATTGGGCTGTTGTGAAAGTTAGATGCAAGGGTACCTTTAAAACTTTTACTGTAGCGCTTGGCACATAATAATAACTTTTTTTTTTTTTTTTTTTTTTGAGGCGGAGTCTCGCTCTGTCGCCCAGGCTGGAGTGCAGTGGCCGGATCTCAGCTCACTGCAAGCTCCGCCTCCCGGGTTTACGCCATTCTCTCGCCTCAGCCTCCCGAGTAGCTGGGACTACAGGCGCCCGCCACGTCGCCCGGCTAGTTTTTGTATTTTTAGTAGAGACGGGGTTTCACCGTGTTCGCCAGGATGGTCTCGATCTCCTGACCTCGTGATCCGCCCGTCTCGGCCTCGCAAAGTGCTGGGATTACAGGCTTGAGCCACCGCGCCTGGCCAATAATAACTTAATACATATTAGCTATTACTGCTGCTATTGATGTTGAATTCATTTATATAGTAATGATAACATTTCCTACTTAATTCATAAAAAGACAGCCTATGCTGTTTTCTAGTTCTGAGTTTATATGTTTCTCATGCTTTTTATTATGGTTCATTACAATTTTAATGTTATTTTTAACTAACTGGATCCTTTTGAAACAAATTGGTTTGCAAGTGTGAGCTGTTAGGTGCACAGAGAAAATGAAAATAGAAACTTGCTATTTTATTCTAAACTTATTACCAAATACTTAGAATACTGTGTTTTATTCAGGTGTTTATAGTATCATTAGACAGTTGTGATTTTAAAATAGAGACTGCATCATCTCAACTTCTTTACTGTGAAAATAATAACAATAGCCTTTTCAGAGATGCATCTGTCTAGATGGGAAATTTACATGGTGGATCTGATGAGTGCATCCAGCCTGGGCAGCAGAGTGAGACTCTGTCTCCAAAAAATAAAAATAAAAATAAATAAATAAAATAATAAAATAAAATAGAATGTAGTTTCCTTCCCCAGAAAGTCTGATTTAGTAAATGTGCCATAAGGATTTAGAAATCTACATCATAAATAAACATTCTATGTTATTTTAGTTCAGACCCTATTTTAGTTCAGACTTTCTATGGGATAAAAACTTCCATTCTTTCTTTAAATAGATTCTTTCGGCTTGAGTGCATTTACACCTGTCCCCAACAGCTGGTGGGCTTCTGCTCACCCTAGACGGTGTTCATGCTGCACTCAGTCCAAGCAGCCCTTATCCGAGAGTCTACTTACTACTGGCATTCTGGTGCAAAGGACTCATTCCTGGCAGAGCCTAACCTTCATGGTAACCTTTGGCTTAGAAGAGAGGAGAAGGGGAGGCCGAGGCAGGTGGATCACTAGATCAGGAGTCCAAGACCAGCCTGGCCAACATGGTGAAACCCTGTCTCTACTAAAAATACAAAAATTAGCCAGGCGTGGTGGTGTGCACCTGGAATCCCAGCTACTCAGGAGGCTGAGACAGGAGAATTGCTTGAACCTGGGAGGCAGAGATTGTAGTGAGCCGAGATTGTGCCTCTGCACTCCAGCCTGGACGACAGAGCAAGACTCTGTCTCAAAAGAAAAAAAATTATCCTGTCTCCAGGCAGTGCCTCTGTGTCTTTCTAAAACTTTATTAAAGATTCATACAGTACATGAAGAAGAAATAGGTATGTCACAAAAATTGGGCTTATTGTTGATTAGCTATGACTGTGTTCCACCTTTCACCAGAGATTTAATTTTTTTTTTTTTTGTGCCAATTTTGCTCTTTACTCTCAGCCCAAAGGTGTCTGTGAAACTTTGTAGATTCTTCCTATGGGATGAAAGCTTTGACAAACAAGGTCTTATTTCTGTGAGTCCAACAACCCTTTTCTTTTGGCTTATAATGAATAGATGGCTAAAACTTTTCTCTAACATGGTTAAAGAAATTTCAGAAACTGATTTCCAGCCCTTTTATTTGCTTTTCTCTCTGATCACTTAAAATTACGATGCATATGTCCTGCATCTGGGGAGAGAATAGAGGGAAAGAGAGACAGGGAGCGGAGGAGAGACCATCTCATAAAACCCTTGTCATTCATCCCCACCCTCCAATCTGTGTCTCCAAAAGTCTCTAGATTTTGCCACTGGAAACAGCCTTCAGATTATTAGAATAATTACATATGTACTATTCTCTTCAATGAACTAAACTCCTAAGCATAGAAGTAATTTAAGACAGTGTTATCTTTAATCATTTAGTCCAGCAACAAATGCCAGAACTGGCCTGGGTAATGCCATAGGAACCACCTTGTTTCCTATGAAACATAAAGAGAATTTGCAAACCTACCTTTACTAAATAATGCTTACATTTCACTATAGTTACTCTTGGCAAGAAGTTGAGCAGTGGGAGGTGTATATGATAATATTTACATTTACTTCTCTGTGCTTACTCAATGTTTTCTGGGTAAAAATATAAAATTGACTATTTGGGAAACCTCATTTGTGAACACAGGTTATATATGATCACATCCCTGGGGAAAACACATATTTAGTAGAAAGTGCCTCGCAAGCATTTCTTACAAGAACTTTCCTGTTCCTTTTTGTGGCTGATTTTACCTCTGACTCCAGGACCCAGTAGCCATTAGAAAGTACTCTGTTCCTCAGCCCAGTCCAACCATGCCTTTATCCAGCTGTCACTTGCTTCAGTACTTGTACATTCCCTTTCTTTTAGTTTATGCAGAAGGCTGTAAGAAGCAACAGTCAAGACATATCTTTTGGTGAGTAAAACATGGACCAATGGTAGAAAGATTCTGGGGACATTTTCTAAAAATATATGAACATTCATAGTTGATGTTAATTTTAGTCATAATTTCCCTGTGACACCCACTCTCACCTTCTTCCTGTTCATTCTCCAAACTACTACCAGAATGGTCATTTCAGCATGCAGACCTGTTCTTGGCACTCCTCTGTTAAAATCCTTCAGAAGCTGCCAGTTTCCACCAGGATAATGTCCAAAATATTTACAAGACTTTAAAAGCTCCTGCACACTCTGCCTCTATCTCCAGTTCCATTTGATGCCCTTCCTCCTGCACCCTGCCTCCCTCCCCCTGTAAGGTCTACAGTGATTCTGGTGTTTCAATCCCTGCTCTTTTCATTCTCCAGAGCCACAGCTCATAGTACTTCTTATGTAATAGAGAAACCATCACTTCTCAGAGATTTTCATGACGTGTATCCTCCCCAGCCTGGCTTAGCCAGTCCCTCACACCCCACTCCCATACTCACGTAGCATCCTCTACCTCTTTAAGACACACATTACCTGGGGAAATTGTTAAAAATCTGCCTTCACTTCTAGAATGTGAACCCCATGAAGGCAAGAGTATGCCCAATGCTTTATAACACACTCTTAGTCCATGCTTTGTATAACTGATGCTCAGTTTCTTGGTTGATTGCATAAATGAGTGGATGGAATAGAAGGAGGCAGGATGCATGGACAGATGGTGGAGGAATTGTATTGCTAGCACTTCTCTGATTCTTTTTTAGTTTCTAAATTTATACCATTCTAAGAATTAATAGTGCAACTACAGAGAATAGTAGGTATGCATTTGTTTTTATAAAACACATATATTGTGTATTTAAGTTGAATATTAGCCAAAGTATGAAGCAGGGAAATAATAATTAGAAAAATCATGTACCAGTGTCCATCCTGGTTGTAGTCCATTTTTGGGCAAGGCTAGTCATTCATTTTAATTAGCATTTTCTGCATTGATCAAAATAGCTCCCTTGAATCAAAGAAAATGTTTGAATTTCACAAACATATTTCAATTTCATAGCCTTGCATTCAGCAACTATCAAGTCTATTCTGAGTTCTCTTTGAATACTTAGAATTGCCAAAATACAAATAACATACATATAATTGCTATTTATATGTGATCTAACAGAACCCTCTTTTATTTAGATGTTTTAGTTTTTTATTCATATTTATATTTTTTCTTTTTACAAACAATCCTAAAAACATAGAATTACAAAAAAAGGTGAACCAACACAAATGAAAAAAAAAATTCATTTCTAATTCTTAGATTACCACTATTAGCATATTGGCATATTGGTGTATTTATCCGTCTTTCTTCTAGTCCTTTTTTTTGGTTTGTTTTTCTTGTACATGATTGTGATAATAACATAATACTGCTTGAGTGATTTGTTCTGCTACTTATTTCACTTAATCTTTTCACATAAACTCTAAAGTGTATCAGGGAGTGGGTAGTGTTTCTTCTCTTGACACTTCAGTGCGATGCTCTTAGTAATCCCATACTGGTATGTGTAAGGAAGGAAAATTAGTTAAATAATTTTGTATAGTTATAGAGTAGAGCACACAAAATTGTAAGAACCAATAGCTTCTGAGCACTTCTGGTTTCTAAATTCCTTAGAATGTTTCCCAGTGGATTGTAATGAAGGTATACATGATTATCTGCTGCTAAATTAAATAGTTCTTGGAAACCAAGTACATATAATATTAATAAACCACCTGACATTTTACAAGTTGTTACATGACTAATTCTTTGTGTTGCCATCTTCTAACTGTATGATCTAATCTCTTCCTTTCTCTTCAACCTCATCCCATGCTGCTTTCTTCATTTCTCAACATCCTCCAGCCATTGTGAACTCCTTTCTCTCAATTTTCCAAGCACTTTCTTTGTACCTTGTACTTTGGCCTCCCTCTTCCCCAACCGCAGTGCTATGCTTTTTGCTTGGAAAGTTTCATTCTTCCCTTTTCAGTTTAAATTGTGCTTCCTCAGAGAGGACCTCTTGATCTCCCTTTTTATAAAACAGGCTCCGGGAGCCAGGAAACCTTTACATCAAGACTTGATTTGCCATTTGATAGTCCTTCATCTGGAAGGAAAAAAAGCGGGGGTGGAGGTTGAAAAACTGTCATAACCTGGAATATGGTACTTTAAGAGTTGAGCCCATTCCATTTTGGAGATGATTTATATAAGTTACAACAAAAGAAGGAGACAAAAACATGATTGTTCTATTGAGTTTTCATAACTTTCTGTCACAAGAAAGAAAGCATGCTTGCCTACAATTTTGTAATATTTCTAGTAAATAAAAGAGGCACTCCCCCTCTCAGCACCAAATAAGGAAAGTGTAATTGGATGTCATTGCTGTCAGTCATCTGGGCTATAAAAGAGAGAGTGGGGTTGCCTCATCCCCTGGGCACCCACAGTCAGCTGTGTCCCTAGAGCTTCTCTTCTGTCTTTGCTGCCCAGCTGGGTATATTGTGAGTATGGATTGTAAGAGGGGAAGGGACTTCACTGTTTTAACGTTTGAAACAAAAAGGAAAAAACTCAGAAGTAGTAAGCTAAAAACAACTTGTGCAAATATTATGGGATTATTACTTAATTTTAAGAATTTTTGCTAAAAACAATAGGAACATCATTGAAAAAAGAACCCCTTTGAGTGATGATGGTTTCATAGTGTTCTACATCTCCTACTCCCTGCCTTATAAAAATAAAGCTAATTAATTGAAGTTCTGGCAAAGAGAAGGGAGTATTCCTTGGCCTTTAACCAAGAATTCCCCTCACCACCATGAACATTCCCACGCATTTCCCCACAAGTTACTCTCCATGATGTCTTCCTTCCTAAAGCTTATCAAAATCTCAAATTACAGCACTCGTTTATCTCCATATTTAAAGTCTGCTTCTCCCATTAGAATTCAAGCCACGTAAGAGCCATACCCTCAGTCTTGTCTATCCCATTCACCCTGTCTCCTTAGTGCCCGCCACAGTGGTTGGCATCTGCTTAGCCATCAAATATACACTGATTGAATAAATAAATCAATGATTTAAAGAAATCAATTATTTTTTTAAAGTAGATTCTTACGCTTTGTTCCACTTGTATTCTTTGAATAAAAGTGTTGAAATACTACATGGCTTTCTAACAGGATATTTGTATTCACTTAGTAAACAGTTATTGAGTGCCTGCCACCAAGTCAAGCCCTGGAAATGCCACCCAAATAAGACATGATTGATGCCCTCCAGGACCTAAGAGACTAGCAGAGGGACAGACACATATGTGTAAATAGCTGCAATTCTTTATGAAAGTGTGTAATAGGGGCTTATAAGCATGAACTCTTGAGGTATATGAGGGAAGAATTTGATTCTGCCTGGGGCATGAAAATTTCTGCAGAGGCAGTGATATTTATGCTGGGCCTTGAAGGAAGAGATTTTTGGCAGGTTAATTAGCAGAAAATAGAGCGTGGGGTCTGAGACGTGAAAATGAATGGCATGTTTGGACAGCATTGTGTATTTTGGTGGGGTAGATTGTAAACTCTGCCCCAAGAAGTTTGAATTTGATCTTAAAGGAGCCAGGGAAACTGTTTAAGGAAGGGAGGCCATGGTAGGAAATGTATATTAGAGTGCGACAATGTGCAGAGTTCATTGGGGGTGGGGAATAGATGCTGTGATTAGAAACCAAACCATTCGCTTCCATCATAGGTATTTGCAGTTAAAACAACCTTAATTTAAAGATCATAATAATGTATCTTTCGTAGAGATGAACTTTAGAATTTCATAGAGATGAATAGTTGGCTGGAAATTGATTGCTCTATTAAAATGTATTTTCCAAATAAAGGCTTTTTACGTTATTTTTGTTGAATTTTAGAAACTTTTGAAAATCATTTTTTAAAAATGTTCCCAGATCAATGTTGCAGTATAAATCGCTGCAGAACAAAATTCGTGAATCTTCATGTGAGATATAATTAAATATTTTGGATTCATCCAAATGAATAAAATGACTATGTCTTTTCCTCCTGCCCTTGTTAAAGGTAATGCCTCTTTATCAATACCTCAAACACACACACACACAAAAAAAACTCAAAACTTTTCTCTTGCAGTTCCACGGCAACCTTCAAATGACTTGTTTGAAATATTTGAAATAGAAAGAGGAGTCAGTGCAGACGATGAAGCAAAGGATGATCCAGGTGACACTTAGTGCCATCATAATGACATTTTGTTGTTTCTCTCCATGAAAACAAGTTTAAAATGTAGATTGTTTGGGCCATTTGGGAAAATTATACCTGTTTTCTTTAACAACTCGGATTTCCTTTGTAGTTAAATCATCATTTTCTTTTTAAAAAATATATTTAAGTAGTACTTAAATTTTAAAAAAGGAAATCATATTTTGTAAGTGATGATGTAACATGGTTATAATTTGGCAACATTTGTGTGTTCTGTTTTTACAGATGATGCACTATTGTGCTGAGAAAGGATTAATGTACTTTCCTTTTGGTCTCGTGGAAAGAAGCTCTGGTTATATGGATAGGAGAGAATACGTGTTGTCTAGATACTCCTAGTTCATAGATTCATTTGTTGTTTTTGATTTTCTTGTAGGTGTTCTGGTACACAGTTGTAATTTTGACCATGGACTTTGTGGATGGATCAGGGAGAAAGACAATGATTTGCACTGGGAACCAATCAGGGACCCAGCAGGTAAAACCATTTCATTTAATGTTTTCTGGTACACATTTCAATGTGATACTATCTGAAGACTCCACTGCTGCTAATCAAGTCTACTGTAAAGCATCTCTGTGTTTATTTAATAAAGATGGTCAAAATGGACCATGCCCAGCATTTATACTTCATTTCTTTGAGAGGGTTAAATTTATTAACTCTACTAGCACTATATTATGGGAGACAAGTAGTTAATTTAAAAGGTCAGCTAATTTCTCTCAAAAAGCTTGATAAATAAAATATTTAGATTAATTCTTGAAAATAATTCTCAAGTTATTTGTAGCACCCATTCCCAGGAATAAAAATAATATAGTGGTATATAAGCCATAGTAATAGGTAGTCCCCAGTTGTTTTTTCTTAGTGTTTTTTTTTTTTTTTTTTTTTTAAGATTCGAGTGGTAGTGGAAGAACACAGTGGAAATTTCTATAAAGTTGCGATTATCCCTCTGAAAAAATTTCACTCTAACTTGGATGCTGAAGGAAATGGTTACAAATCACCACCACTCATTTTATAACAAAAGGTAGATTTAGACATAGTTCCTTCGAATCAACAGAGTTTGAAATTGCACAATTCCTATTAATCTAAAGTTTTAGTACTCATAAGACATCTTTCCTTCTGGATTCAAGATAGGTTTTCTCCCTCAGTAGTTAAATCTTTTTTTTTTTGAGACGGAGTCTTGCTCTGTTGCCCAGGCTGGAGTGCAGTGGTGCGATCTCAGCTCGGCTCACTGCAACCTCTGCCTCCTGGGTTCAATCAATTCTCCTGTGTTCAATCAATTCTCCTGCCTCAGCCTCCCAAGTAGCTGGGACTACAGGCATGTGCCACCATGCCCGGCTAATTTTTTGTAATTTTTAGTAGAGACAGGGTTTCACCATGTTAGCTAGGATGGTCTCAATCTCCTGACCTTGTGATCCGCCCGCCTCGGCCTCCTAAAGTGCTGGGATTACAGGTGTGAGCCACCACGTCCCGCCAGTAGTTAAATTTTTTATGGATAAGGCCTACTTAATGGAAGGGTGAGGAGTTTGGTTTCATTTTTTTTTTCCTTTTTATACTCCTGATTCTAGATTTTAAGAAGAAAGATACAAAATGTGAAGGAAAAGCATGTTATTTCATTTATTTTAAAAGCCTATTTCTTCAGAAAACCACATACCACCGCATGTTCTTACTCCCAGGTGGGAACTGAACAATGAGAACACTTGGACACAGGAACGGGAACGTCACACAATGGGGCCTGTCGTGGGATTGGGGGAGGGGGGAGGGATAGCATTAGGAGATATACCTAATATAAAGACGAGTTAATGGGTGCAGCACACCAACATGGTACATGTATACATATGTAACAAACCTGCACATTGTGCACATGTACCCTAGAACTTAAAGTATAATAAAAATAAATAAATAAGAAAAAAATCAATTGAAAAGCAAGCAGATTTTAAATTTTGAACTAATTAAAATAATGGAAAGTGTCTGTTTTGTGGTGTATATTGCTATGAATAAAATCACAGTATTTTCTAAGCAATTTCCCACAAAATAAATAAATAAAAGTCTAGTTCTTCAGTACCATACCAGGTAAGAGCACCAAACACAAAAAGTTAACTTCAGAGAACTCATGATTATCTTAAACCAGTCGTTCTCAAACTTCATTGTGAATGCAGAGCAGCTGAGGGCCTCATTAAAATGCAGATTTTCATGCATTTCTAGCAGGCTCCCTGAAGATCTCTATGGTGGGCCTCAACGCACATTTTGAGTAACAAGGTATTAAAAAATTAGTCCAAAAATATATTAATTATATCCTCTAAGGTTGAAATGGAGATATACTTAAAAATTAAAATGTGAAGTAATTTCCTAAATATAAGAATATTCAATAGATTCAAATTGGTTCATACATTTCTTTTAGTTGTAAAAGTATCATTTAGTGCCTCACACACAGTACTCTAAGTCATTCTTGCATTACTGTCTTACTCATTTAAAGTTAACTCTGAGCAGGACAGCATTATCATTAATGTCACAGATTCTGTGAATAAGAGAGAAACTAACATATCTACATGTGTGTGTGTGTATAAACAAGTAATATTGTCTTTATTTCGCAAAGGAAATATTGACACCCAGAGAAGTTATCTGTTTCCTAAGGCCACAGAGCTAGAGAGTGGTGGAATTAAGTCCAAACCACTGTGTACTACTCATGCAGGCTCCTAGACAGTTCAATACTCAGAACATCTGCAGCATTATTGTGTTTTGACTGTACCACAAGCTAGCCTCAGTAGGTGTGCATGTGGTAGTGTGCACAATCTGATTAGCAGATCACAGACCTGTAGATTAGACTGACTGACCACTGACCTTAAACTGACTGACCACTGACCTGGAGTAGTTTGCTACAGAAGGAGGGATCTTTGGCAGTCATGTATGATAGAATGGTGAATAATATTTATGGTCATAATGAATGATTCCTTCAAGTAAGGTACATTGGGGAGAGTAATTCATGCTAAACTCAGGAGAATTCACTGCACTTCTATGTAAATAATCTATGTAAAATCTTGATATTTAGAATTTAAACACTGTATTTTAGAACTAATTTAGTCCTTTTCAACATTTTTAAATTATTCATTATATTTGTAAATGTTTAAATTTGTTGTGACCCAATCTCCCTTTCCCTCTGATGGAAAAATGAGAAGTGGGTTAGAAATTAGAATGGTAGACAAAGAAATTTGAAAATGGTTATAGGACTGTGTTAGTACAGAACAAATTGAAAGGAAGAGATGGCTGCTTGAGTGATTAGATAACCCGTGATGATTGGCTATGGTCCCTGGAGGATGCTTTTCTAGAATTGGTCCAAGTTTTTACCAAGAACTTAGATAAATAGGACATTGAACTTAAATATTGAAGATAAGCTGACCAAACTACAGTTGACTCAAATCTGGAGAGGAAAGTGACTATGTGTGCTGACACAGCCAGCATTAGAAAGATGAATGGGTCACAATTAAGAAGGTAAAATGTAATGGGGTTGAGTCTGAGTTATGGCTCATAGTCTAGAAACCAGTCACACACTTGAGTGAGGGGAAAGACCTGAAATATCACTAAGTGTAGAAGATTTTAGAGTTTTAGTGTGTAATGAAGTCAATCTAAGCGAACCTTGTGATGTTGCTGCCAGAAATATGGACCATCTCTATAGAAATATGGTATGTTTCAAGAATGAAAAATCCACTCTGGTTAAGTGATGAATCTACTTTTAAGAATTTTTTTTTTCTAATATGAGAAGAATAGAGTTGGTCACTTAGAAGAGGATGACCCACATGGAAAGGTATCTCCAAGCTTGTGAAAAACAGACAAAGGAACCATGACGTTTAGCCTAGAGAAGAAATGATGCAGCAGGGTTCCTTTTTGAATAATTGACTAGGGTTAGAGTTGTTCTCTGTGACCAAAAGGGGAGGAGAATAGGATTGATGGGTAAAAACTACAGGGAGATTCATTTTGGCTCAGTCTCATCTAAAAAGAGAACAGGCTGACATGGGAAGGAGTGAGTTACCTGTTGGTGGAAGCATTTGACTGGGTGACATATGGCAAGATATTGTTAAAAGGTTTGAGCATCAAATAAGAGTTGGATTAGAAAACCTCTAAACCATCTCTGAGAGGCTGATTCAATATGGAATGTGGAAATAGTCCCAAGAAATTCAGTGAGCAGGGTTCTAGCTTGGAAAGAAGGATGGGAAGACCAAAAGATGGCAGAGAGTTGGAAGGTAGGACTGCATATATGAGGATGGAATTGCAGAATATATTTTTAGAATATGTTGAGAGAATTATAACCCAGCACTGATGGGAAAATACTAATAAAGCTCACCTTTTAATGGCTTTTTCTTCTAGGAAATTCAGGCAGATGGAGTGTGTGTGTGTGTGTGAGAGAGAGAGAGTGTGTGTGTGTGTGTATCACATGTGAAGGCCAGAGAAGAATATAAAAAAATCAGCTAGATATGGTGGCTCACCCCTGTAATCCCAGCACTTTGGGAGGCTGAGGCGGGCCGATCACCTGAGGTCAGGATTTCGAGACCAGCCTGACCAACATAGTGACACCCCATCTCTACTAAAAATACAAAACTTAGCCGGGCGTGGTGGCAGGCACCTGTAGTCCCAGCTACTCGGTAGGCTGAGGCAGGAGAATCTCTTGAGCCTGGGAGGCAGAGGTTGCAGTGAGCCAAGATCACACCACTGTACTCCAGCCTGGGCAACAGAGCAAGACTCCGTCAAAATAAATAAATAAATAAATAAATTCTGTGTATTATTCTAATTACCAAGCTAATTGTTTACCTATGTCTATCTAGATTATACCAGTTATAAAAGAATATATGTTTGGATATCCAATTATGGATGATTTTAATGCTGTGCAGTTCTAATCCAAGATCCAGATTTGTAAATATTCTTATATGTTAATATTTCCAAGAAAACTCTCAAAACTCACACCCTTAAGAAACAGCTGCAAAATAAGTGCAATTTACTAGCTGCCTTTCATGGTGCTATTAGGTTTTATTACATTCAGTCACAGTGAGATGTGAAATTAACAATGCCTCTAAGAAATGCAAAATTGTGCTGTTGACAGACATGGTGATATGCCGCAGGTATGTAGCTGTGGCCCTGGGGACACACCCTTCTCCTGTGTGTGTCAAAGCTAGAACTAAGCCCCTTTTCCTGGAACCTTGATCTCTAGAGAACAAGGATTAAGGGCAACTGACTCAGCACCCTGTCTGCCACTGATAGCTACAAGGAATTTGCTTACATATGTATCAAGTATGCCAGCATGTACATACAAGTATATCTATTTCAGCATTAAAACATTATTTTAAAATATACATAAATGTAAAATAAATCAACAATATCAGTGAAAGCTTTCTACCATCCTTGACTCCCATTCACCACCTGGCAAGATGCAGCCAGTTTCTTGATTATGTTCCCAGAGAGATATTTTTGGATGCAATGGCATTCTCTTCTGTGCCTTGCCTCTGTCACTTACTGATATTATCTCAAGAGTCAACAGAAACAACATGGACTTTGAAGCCAGAATACCTGGTCTGGAACCCAGCACCACCACATACTAGTTTTGACCTTGAGCAAGTTACTTAAACAGGGATAATCAGTACTATCCACTAAACATATATAAGGCATTTCAAGCAGTGCCTCGTCCAGAGTTACCGCTAAAATAGTATTAGCCATTGTGGTTGAAGCATGTCCTCTATCAGCACGTACAGAACACCCTCACTCTTATTTATGGCTGGCTGCTATTCCATTACTCATCAGATGTACCACAATGTATTTAGCCAGCTCTCCACAAAGGAACATAAGTTGTTTCAAGACTTTAGGTAGTTCAGACAATAGTGCAGTGAAAAACCCTGTACATTCATTATTTAATATATGTTAGACTGTATCTATAAATTCCTAAATGTGGCATTGCTATGTCAAAAGAGAATTTGTATTTTGAATTTTGATAGATTTTATTAAATTGCCCTTTATAAAGGTTGTAGCAATTTACACTTCTGCCTACAATATTTGAAAACCATCCCCAACATATATTATAAAAGTATTTTCAAAATCTTTGCCAATCTTATAGGTTAAAAGGGATCTCTTTTAATTGTACTTTACATTTCTTTTATTGTGAAAAGTTGATCACTTTTTCATATATTTGTCATTTTTTCTGTGATGTTCTTTATTTAATATTTTTATTGATATATGAAAATTTTCTATACAAAAAGAAAAATTGTCCTTTTTTAATGTGTTACAAATATTTAAAAACATTTTTGTCTATTTTATGGTATTTTTTATCTTAACATGCAAATTTGGAAACTTAACTATTCTTCAGTAAGAAATTGGCTAAATGGTTATTGGCATACTTGCAGCAATGCAAAGTGTATTTGCTACCATAGAAAAATGGTTATACAAGAAGCAACTTACAACACTGCAAACATAGTATTCCTTTTTTTAAAAAAAGTTCATATTCATGTGCATTTGTGTGAATGTATTACATAAGAAAAGTTCAGAAGTCAAAACCTTCACAAATACCTCTAGATTTTGTAAATTGAAAATTTAAAGGCACCAACCACTACAGAATTAAAAATAAATAAATTACCGTTTTATAACCCAACTTTCTGGTCAAGTTTTGCAGCGTCTATTATTTACCCTCCCTCCCCAAAATTCTTTAGATGTTGTGATACTGTAAACTGAATGAATGTTTAATATAATCGTATATTTATCACCAGAATTATGAAATCAGAAGTGAAAATTTTAATAGGTAACTTGCTTGACACTGAATCAATTTTTCCCTTAGTTAATGTTCCAACTTGTGTCATTTCCTTTGTTACAAAGGGAATGAATTCTTCATGGCAAAAAAAAGCAGAAGCAAAACCTGGTGCCCATAGAGTAGCTCTATAGAGGAAGAACAATCGTAACCTCGTTTATCATGTTGTAAATTTTAGAGTTTTAAATACATATGCAAAGAATACCTTGGTGTGTTAGGTTGTCTTGTTTGCAGGTAGCGTCTGGCAGAATAGTATCAGTGTACATTCCACAGGGACTTAATCCTTGTTTTCTCGAAACTTGCAGGTTAACTGTAATAACCTTATATCTTAGTCTTAACTAGAGTACCTGTGATGATTCAAAAGCTGATTTATAGTGAGACTTTTAAAATCCTTGTAAATATTTTGGCCCAAAATATGTTTGGATTAGTTTGTGGAGGAAGGGGACAAGGGAAGTGGGAGAAAGATTCTTAAGACATTATGTATTTTTACTGATTCAAGTATGTGAATCAAGGATCTGTTTCCTTGCAGTTTTTTGCTGTATCCTTGGAACATCATTCGTTGATTCAAACATCCTTAAACACCTGCTACCTGTTAGCAGGGTAACACAGAGGTTTGGGGGAAACTTTGGTTCAGACTTTAAGTTGTTCACAACCTGCTGAGGAGCCATTAGCACAGAGGCTGGCACATAGTAAGTGCACAGAAATCACCTATGACCTGTAGAGCTCAGATGGTACTTGTTAAAGAAGACGACACTGGAATAAAAAGATATACCAAATTTTATCAGGTCTTGTATAAATTAAGCATAAGAAAGAGATAATAGTTTATCTGTTAACTGAAAACTAAATGGGATTTCTATCAAAATAGATACACGTGTTCAACATTCCATCCATTTTTCTATGGAAAAACCAGTGTTGAAACATACAGTGTGTTTTCAGTTGACTGAGATAAAACAGCCTGAGGGAATGTCATTTGTACATGGATCAAGCTTCAAAATACTAGCAACTTTCTCTCTCTGGAGAAGCAGCACCCCCCCCCCCCACTTCACTGCTGCTTAACCATTTTTTAAAATGCAGTTTCCTTAACAGCAGAGGGAAGAAAACTGTGTAGTCCTAGGGATCTGAGAACATCATCAAAGTGGTATATCTACAGTGAAAGTTTTTACTAATATTTGTGTTCATGTATATATAATAGGACATATTTATAGAATAGATATGATATAGATTTGTTTTACTATAAAAATGTTTTAAACGGCTTACCTCCAAATAAAACTGATGCTCCAGGAAGACATGGAGGGTTTCCTGAATACGTCTGTGTCTTCCTGCTGTTAGGTTTACACCAGTGTGAGAAGCACTGCCAACTCTGATTTTTTTTTTTTTTTAAAGAACCTTTACATTTAGAAAATTTTTTTTTAAGTTGGGGGAGGAGAGAATAAGCAGATATAGGGCCCTTTAAATCACCCTCTGCTTTACTGTCTGGAGTTAATTATCCATCAGAAAATTCTCCCTGGAAATTTAGGGTCAGTTTTACCAAACCACCAAGCCAGATAGGCTGGAGTGTTGGATAACATAATCATAAATTGGTGAGGGTCAGAAAGTGGTGAATGTGTATATGCTGTTGTATGCCTATATGTCTGATCATATCCAATGGGAAGTATTCATAGTGTTTGGATTACTAATTATTGTGTGTCTCTGACATTACTTCTACTTTCCATGAGCAAAGTAAGTGAATGTTTTCTATAAACACATACCGTAGAACTTCAGGCATACAAATAAGTCATATTTTTCTTCTTCAAAAATCTGGAATTCTTTACCAAGAAAACAAAGAAAACTAAAACTCCTGTCCATGCTGCTTGTTCTAGAAAGGGATATTGGCACATACACACAGCCCTGCTTTTCCCATTCCAGGTGGACAGTATCTGACAGTGTCAGCAGCCAAAGCCCCAGGGGGAAAAGCTGCACGCTTGGTGCTACCTCTCGGCCGCCTCATGCATTCAGGGGACCTGTGCCTATCGTTCAGGCACAAGGTGACGGGGTTGCACTCTGGCACACTCCAGGTGTTTGTGAGAAAACACAGTGCCCACGGAGCAGCCCTGTGGGGAAGAAATGGTGGCCACGGCTGGAGGCAGACACAGATCACCTTGCGAGGGGCTGACATCAAGAGCGTAAGTAGATCCACAAAGGAGGCGGGACTTGGGATGTTTTCCTTTCATAGGAGAACTCTGGAATCTGAATTGGAAGAAGCCTTGCTCTGTAAATTCAGGCTCAGACAAAGGTTTGGGTTTTTTTCTGGGCCTGATGACTCCATTCAGTGTCTCTTTCTGAAACCCCTTTCTGCTTCTTCATCCTTCTTCATTGCAACCTGTGATCACCACTTCTCCATAACCCTGGTAAAGATCCATTTTTTTTTTGAATGGAAAAAAAAAAATCTAGGAATAGAAATTTTTGTTGTTGTTGTTGTTTTTTTAAGTTGATCAACAGAAACTTCCAAGGGTGGCGTGGTGAGCTTAATTGTTCCTGCTTTCCCTTTCCTTTTAATTCCTTATATTTCAAACTTTTACTACCATAAATAACCCAGGAGATGGTTCCTTTTTCTTTTTTGAAATGTTTCTTTCAAGTTCAACTTTTTTTCTTTGTTTCAGAGATCACAGTTAAGCAGCATAGGGTGGGAACTCAGAACTACAATTGGAAAGCACTACTCTATTCAGGACAGGATGTGGGAAGTGCTTTGATGGAATATATAAATTTGATCTTAAGTAATCAAGACATAGGTAGCAAGAAAATGGTCTACGGCATCCCAGCAAAATCATGAATGCATTTGGGAAAATGTCATCTTTATGCTGGTGCTTATGAAACTTGCTGTTGGGATATACCTATGCCTATATATAGGTATAGTTTATAAGAAACTATTTTAGAAAGAAAAGATAGATTCCATTAACACAGTTTTTACCAGAGTACTTGGATTTTGTTTAATTCTTGTATATTTTTTCTTAAAACTTTTCTCAGTATTTTTATTGTTTAGAGAAATAAAACAAGATAATAAATCATTTTAAATCATAGCACTCAGGTTTTCTCTTGTTTTATAAGGAGCAAGGATGCTCTATAGAAAATATAATGTAAGAACAATAAAAGTTTTTGGTTTTTACATAGGTAAAACAACAGTATGATTGGATCATTGTGTTTGATTCTATTCCATTTTCAGTAAGAAAGCTATGTTAACCAAAAAAGAACTAAGAAACATCTAAGATAGGCTGCGTGATTATGATCTTTCAGATCTTTGGCTCCTAATATCTGTTCCTTTATATTCTATCACACTCTTCTTCTAACTTTGGTAATCCTTGACAAGTGTCCACTTTATAAACAATCCTAAATCGAACTGGTGTATAGCTTAGAATGGCTTTTTAAAGAGTAATTGATTCTGAGTAATGTGGTCTGATGAACAGTTTGATGATTTCAGTTTCTACTGAAAACTTCAGTGATATTGGCAACTATATCCTGTTTTTTTCCTCCTGTAAAATAAGTTTAAAATTGATTTGGGGGAAGGTTTGCCTTTATTTTTGCTTAATAAGGAGGCATTAGAAAGGGGCAGAGGAGGCTTGACTGGTATGTGCGTTCTCTCCCTAGGTCATCTTCAAAGGTGAAAAAAGGCGTGGTCACACTGGGGAGATTGGATTGGATGATGTGAGCTTGAAAAAAGGCCACTGCTCTGAGGAACGCTAACAACTCCAGAACCAGCAATGAACTCCTATGTTGCTCCATCCTCTTTTTCCAATTCTTATCTTCTCTCCTCTTCTCCCTTTTGTCAGGCCTAGGAGAAGAGTGGGTCAGTGGGTCAGGAGGAAATCTATTTGGTGACCCAGGTTTTGCTGGCCTGCTTTTGTGCAATCCCAATGAACAGTGACACCCTCCTTGAAATACAGGGGCATCATAGACACATCAAAGCCATCTGTAGGTGTTGCCTTCCATCCTATGTCTCTTTCAGAAAGGCCTTCAGCATGCATGACCCATACCATCCTCCATCCTGATTACAAGGTGCTCCTTGTAGCAAATTATGGGAGTGAGTTACGGGAGCAGTTTTTAAATGAAATCTTTGCAAATGGCCATGATGTTATCTGTTCGGTGTTGTACCATGAGTAGTATTGACTTCCCTTGAGATATGATGTACAATGTGCTTGTGAAATTGACTTACCCTCTTCACTTAAGTTAGTTCTGGCCTGACCTGAACTCTGACTTTTACTGCCATTCACTTTATAAAATAAGGGTGTGTAATATATCAAGATACATTTATTTTTATCTGTTTTTTTTTTTCTGTTAAAGACAATTATGTAGAGTGGGCACATAATCCCTCATTAGTAGTATTGTGTTTTGTGTAAATGTGCTATTGATATTAAGTATTTACGTGTTCCAAATATTTTCAGACTCTAGTTGCAAGGTAAAGGGCAGCTTGTGATCTCAAGTTAAAAAATACATGGTGAAATGTCATCCAGTTCCATGACCTTATATTGGCAGCAGTAGGAAATTGGCAGAAGTGTTGGGTTGTGGTAGCGGAGTGATGAATTTTTTTTTTTTTTAATGGCCTTGAGTTTGATCCCTGCAAAGGATAAGAAACCTTTAGGAAGACAAGAAACTGCAGTTAATACATAAAACTCTCACTATTCCAAGTTACACTTTAAAACCACAGCTTTTTACCATCATGGCTCTCTCTGGTAATATGTAGGAAGCTTTATAAAAGTTTTGGTTGATTCAGAAAAAGGATCCTGTGTATTAATGCAGGGTGAGAGGAAGCATAGGGAAAACTCCATTGGAACAGATTTTCACACAACATTTGAAATAGATGAAAGTTTAGGCAGTTGTAGTTCATAACTTCTGTTGCTCGTGTGCTATGTCAGGATGGGATAGGAAGCAAGTCCCATGCTCAGAGGCATGGGATGTGTTGGAATGGGATTAACACACACTGGAGGAGCAGGGCAAGTTGGAATTGTAAGATCCATGAACCCCCAACTGTATTTCCTCCCTGCATATTTTTACCTATATATTGAAAAACAATGTACCTTTTAAAGGCATTATTCCTGAGGTTTTTCTTAATTTCTTATTAAGTAATCAAAATATTTTCTGCTGTTTTTGCCAGGAATCACAAAGATGATTAAAGGGTTGGTAAAAAAGATCTATGATGAAAAATTAAAGGAACTGGGATGATTCAGCCTGGAGAAGAGAAGACTGAGGGGCAAACCATTGATGGTTTTCAAGTATATGAAGGGTTGGCAGAGAGAGGATGGTGACCAGCTGTTCTCCATATGCACTAAGAATAGAACAAGAGGAAACGGGCTTAGACTAGAGTATAAGAGAGCATTTCTTGGCGGGGGCCATTGTTAAATTAGAATACTTCATAAAAAAAGAAGCATGAAAATCTCAGTATCTCTCTCTTTCCTTCTCTTTCTAAAAAATTAGATAAAAATTTATCTATTTAAGATGGTTAAAGATGTTCTTACTCCAAGGTAAAGTAACAAATTATAGAATTTCCCAAAAGATGTTTTGATCCTACTAGTAGTATGCAATGAAAATCTTTAGAACTAAGTAATCTGGACAAGGCTTAATTTAGGCATTTCCCTCTTGACCTCCTAATGGAGAGGAATTAAAAGGCAAAGAGCCCACCAAATGCTGAGCTCACTGAAATGTCTCTCCCTTATGGCAATCCTAGCAGTATTGAAGAAAAAAGGAAACTATTCCAAATGACAGTATGATGGACAGATATTTTAGTATCTCAGTAATGTCCTAATGTGGTAGTAGTTTTAAATGTTTCTTCATGGTAAA
Source organism: Trachypithecus francoisi (assembly GCF_009764315.1). NCBI lineage: Eukaryota > Metazoa > Chordata > Mammalia > Primates > Cercopithecidae > Trachypithecus > Trachypithecus francoisi. The sequence continues at coordinate 102,445,097 of NW_022681454.1, forward strand.
GGTGTAAACCTTTCATTTGTTCAATGAATGATGTTTCAGACTTTTTTTTTTTTAAGAGATCCTTCAAGGAACACAGTTCAGAGAGATTTTCATCTGGTGCATTCTCTCTGCTTCGTGTGTGACAAGTTATCTTGGCTGCTGAGAAAGAGTGCCCTGCCCCACACTGGTAGACCTTTCCTTCACCTCATCAGTATGATTCAGTTTCCCTTACCAATTGGACTCTCCCAGGTTCCACAGAACAGTAATATTTTTTGAACAATAGGTACAATAAAAGGTCTTTTGTCATTTAACCTGGTAAAGGCAGGGCTGGAGGGGGGAAAATAAGTCATTAAGCCTTTGAGTAATGGCAGAATATATAGCTGTAGATCCATTTTTAATGATTCATTTCCTTTATGGTCATATAACTGCACAACTGAAGGTGAAAGGGGAAAAGAAATGAAAATTTTACTTTTCGGTGCCAATGATGCATTGCACTAAACTGATGGAAGAAGTTATCCAAAGTACTGTATAACATCTTGTTTATTATTTAATGTTTTCTAAAGTAAAAAATGTTAGTGGTTTTCCAAATGGCCAAATAAAAACAATTCTTTGTAAATAAAACCACTGTTAGTAATAGTAGTTGTCTATTCTTGTTTTTTGAGTTTTGTTTTTATTGACTTGAAAAAAGCATTGAGGTAGTTAAATGATATTTCACAAAAGTCATAGTAGAATCCCTTTTACTGTTTGGATGGTGGGAACAAAGACATTACCTGCGGTATTACACTTTCTAGGTTATAAAACATGAGACACTTTTTTTTTTTAATCAGCATGAACAGGTAAAGAGATCAGAAGATCACTAAAACCCATGCCATGCCATGCCTTAGTAAACTGCTTTAGTTATGTTTTATTATCATTTCGTTGTAAACGTTTGCTTTAAATTCTTTTTTTTGTTTGTTTGTTTGAGACAAGGTCTCACTCTGTCTCCCAGGTTGCAGTGCAGTGGTGCGATCATAGCTCACTGCAGCCCCAAATTCCTGGGCTCAAGCAATCCTCTGGTCTCAGCCTCCCAAGTAACTGGGACTACAGGCACATGCCACCACACCTGGCTAATTTTTTATATGTAATTTTTTTTTTTTTTTTTTTTTTGGTAGAGACAGGGTCTTGTTATGTTGCCCAGGCTGATCTTCAACTCCCAGCCTCAAGCTATCCTCCCACCTCACCTTCCCAAGGTGCTTGGGATTTCAGGTGTGTGCTACTGTGCACAGGTGCTTTCAATTCTATTATAGAACGGCAGATTAAGCTATAAGTAAATGTACAAATATGTGAATTGTAAGTGAAGTCTTTTTTTTACTAGTAATTTTGTTAATTTATAACACTTTACTCATACTCCAATAACCTTTCCTGATGGAGAAAACAACTACAACAAAGAATTTTTAAAATTATACAAGAATAAAAATTAGTCCTCATGAAGAATTATAGAGAATATACTCAATAGTTTCTCTCTTTCCAATATGCAGAGAACTCTTAGCTGGGGACAAAATCTTGGATAAATACATAATTCAAGCAAAAAGTGAGGAATAACTTATCTCAGAGATCCTTCATAATCATCCCTCAGAGATCTGAAAAGGTTCAGGTTTTCTTAGCATGTTAATTAAGAAGTTAAACCTCTTCTGAAACCTATTTGAGGTTGTGGGTTGGGAGGAGCAGATAACGATGAGATTCGATTCCAGGGTGTAGTTCATTGATTTAGCAGATTTTCAAATACCGATGTGTAAGGGAGGGGAGGGGGCCTCTAGGGTCTGACAGTGGGAGATTTTCCCTTTAATGATTCAATCTCAGGAGGGAGGTGGGCATTTATCAAAGTCATATAAACACAAAATTGCTGTTCTGAATAAACAGGTGGTGTTTTGAAGGTTCTGCAAGCGTGGTGGATTTCAAGAGTCTTACCCATTGCTTTTCATTTTAATGTGCATGGGAAGCACCTGGAATCTTGTTAAAATGCAGCTTTTGATTTAATGGATCTGGAGTGGGGTTTGAGATGCTGCATTTCTAACCAGTTCCCAGGTGATGCCTGTGCTGCTTGTCCTGGTTCCACAATTTGAGTGATAAGGCCTGAATGGTAAGTGTACTGAGGGGGATTAGGGCCTTCATCTTCATTAACATTGGCGGCTGAAAGGCCTGAAGGCCCATAGTTGCAAGATCTGGATCGTAAAAATTTACAAAGTCCCAGTGTATTTTTCTTCTTTCAAAAAACTTCTTTTCTGAGCATGGAATATTTAAACTTGCCCACCTGGTGCAGAACATTGCTTTTTAAACAAATGGCAGGGCCTTCGGAATAAGGAAGTTATAATTGAGGACACTTAAATATAAGTGAGGCAGTGATCCAGGAAGCATGTCTTTTAAAAGACAAAGGGACATTCATGAGTTGGAGAGCATTGCTTTTCAGGGCTCCAGGACTCAGAAACTTGAAAGCAACCTGAAATTCCAGTAGAGGTGAGTTCTAATTTGATTTTTCTGGGATTAATTCATTAAAAGCTAAAAACCGAGCCCTCACTCATAACCTGATCATGTAATTTCGAGGAGTATAGATGACCGACCCTGGAGGCTCTGTTCTGTTGTTTCACACATATCTTCATTTTCTAGACCAAGCCCCACTCTAGTGTTCGGGATCTGCTTGCAGACATTTGTGATTTGTGGGGTCATCCAAAGCAGTTTTCTCACCTGCAGGCAGTTTTCACCCTCGGGACATTTGGTAATGCACATTTTTGGTTGTCACAACGCAGGGGTGCTATTGGTATCTAATGTTTAGATATGTTTTCAAACATCTCATAAAGCACAGGACAACTCCACACAATTAAGAATAATCTGGCCTTGAATAATAATACAGTGATTGAAATCAATGATTTCCAAAGAGTAGTCCCCAAACTAGCTGCCTCAGTACTGGAAACATGTTAGAAATGCAAATTCTTGGCCTCCATGTCCATCCAACAGCATCAGAAACTTGAGGTGGAGCCCCCATAATCTGTATATAATAAGTTCTCCAGGTGACTTTGATGTGCTTTAGTTTAAGATTCTTTCCATATTAATGTTTTCTGTTTTTCATCATCTATCTAGAAAGAGTGAGACCAATTTTCCAGTGCCTTGCTACCACTGCTATTTCACTCCCTAACTCTGAACTTTAACATCACTATTCTACCAAAATTACTGCTTTGAAGGCTGCTTATTAACTTGTATAATTGTGTATAAGTTCCAGTGTTTAATCCACATGTATCATTACATAAGCAGCATTTGGCAGTGATGAGCACATCTGATATTCCTTGATATCCTCTTCTCCCTTGGCTTCCTTGAGCCACATTCCCACATTTCCAACTGTTTACTGGAAAGGTCCAAGGAGATGCCATAAAGGAGCTCCAAACAATATTAATTACAGCTTATTAATCTACCCCTCTTTCTCCCCAAAGCCTGCTTGCCCTTACTAATTCCTTCGTTCCTTTGAATAAAAGCACTAACATCAATTTTGTTAATCTTTGAAATTTGTCACTGGTTTTGTTTTATTTTTCTTTTATTTTTATTTCTTCAAATCGTTGACAAATTCTAACAGTTCTGCCTCTGAAATAGTTTTCCCCCAGCCCACCAACCAAAAATGCAAAAATACAGGAGAACATTTTTTAAATCTTAAAGTTAAGAGAATGGATTTTTCCCTGATGATTTAATTCACCAGGTGTTTTAAATTATTCAGTCATTAAAAAGAATGAAATGGTGTCATTCATGGCAGCAGGGATAAGCATGGTGGACTTACGTTAAAATAGGTACAGAAAGATAAATATCACATTTTCTCACTAATGAGAAAAATGAGCTCATGGAAAGAGAGTAGAATTGTTCATATTAGAAGCTGAGAAATAAGAAGACGTTGGTTAACAGATACAAAATTATAGCCAGACAGGAAGAATGGGTTCTAGCATCCTATAGCACTGCAGGGCAAACATAGTTAATAATTTATTGTATATATTCAAAAAGCTAGAGGAGAGGTTCCCAACACAAAGAAATAAGAAATGTTTGATGTGATGGATAGCCTAAATATCCTGATTTGATCATTACACACTGCATACATGTATCGAAATATCACTCCCGTACTGCATAGTATGTATAATTATTACATGTCACCTAAAATTAATAGGGGAAAAAATAGCACTGCTGCATTCCCTCTCATGAAGTAGTCTTACTTCTTTTGCATCCAGAAGTAATAGAGCAAGCTTGTCAATCTGCCTGTGGCCCAGGATGGCTTTGAATGCAGCCAATACTAATTCATAAACTTTCTTAAAACATTGAGTCTTTTTGTGATTTTTTTTTTTTTTAGCTCATCAGCTATCATTAGAGTTAGTGTATTTTATGTGTGGCCTAAAACAGTTTCTTCCAATGTGGCCCAGGGAAGCCAAATGTCTGTGGCCTTGGACAGCCCTGCCACAGATCTAGAGCAGAAGATATGTATGTATTTTCATACGTATTTTTGTAAACTCCTTCAAATCTATTATTAAATAATATAATTTTTAAAAGAAAAAAATTTGGTTATTGCAAGGTTGAATTCACTGTCAAATTATCTGAAGAGCAGACAAGTAGCAGAGAGCAGAAAACTTGACATATTTAGTAATAAATTCAAAAATATCCATTTTCTTTTTTAAAGAAAGCAAAGGCACAACCATGAGCTGCACTGTTTAGCCTTATCAGTCAGAGCATAGTCAGTGAACCAGTAGTCCAAGCACCACCTGGGAATCATGGGCCCACCTTAGGCCTAATGAAGTAAAATCCACTTATAACAAAACTCTTAGGTGAGCTGTAGGCCCATTAAGTTTTGCAAAGTACCACTTTAGAGTACTGTGTAACACTTTTTCTATTAACCTTAGCTTTCTCCCACATAGGAACATCCATGAAACAAATTTACTCAACTAAGGTAGATGGGCAGATGGTAAGCCATGCTTTAGAGTGGTGGGTTCTCAAAGTCTGATGCTAGAATCAGCAGCTTCAACATCACTAGGGGACTTGTTAGAAATGCAGATTCTCAAGCCCATGTTAGACCTACGGAATCAAACTCTGCAGCTGAGGCCCAGCATTTTGGATTTTCACCACCATTCAGTGAATCTGATGCATACTGAAGCCTTAGAACCACTGCCTTAGAGACGGCAGTGCTGGATCATAGACAGGTATGGAAGCTCCCTGCCTCCTGCCTCCATATGGTTTATTGAGTACCTACCAACACCAGCACTGCTGGAGCCACCATCAGCACCTGCAGGTATGAGGCTCAACATGGTTGTAGGGCCAATGCATAATTAGGAAAACTTGAGTTGATGTTATTTCATTGGTAGTCTGAATAACATTTTTTATATGCACAGAAAATATATGGCTTTCAAAGTGCTTTCCACAATATTTCATTTAACCCTCACTGCTATCCAAGGGTATAGATATAATTACCTCCTGCAGCAGATGAGGAAACTGAGTTTGAGAAGGATTAAGTTACTCACAAAAGCCCATAGTATTATTAAGTGCCAGGGTGAGTTTTGGAACCCACAAAGCACAATTGCTAAGATATCTTCTAACAGCAGTTTGAAAGTTAAATAGAGAAGTTTCAAATGTAGCTGAAAACTCCAAAATGTTTTCTACCTTTTGGAAAATACATTTCAGACATTCAGATTAATGAAGAAAAACCCATGAAAAAGAAAATTCACAACCTCCTCTTTAAAGGTTCAACAGTAACAACAAAAATAATATATGTACATATAGAGAGAAAGAGATAAAGCAAATGAGGCAAAATGTTAACATGGTGAATCTAGGTACAAGATTTATGAGTTTTCATTGCACAATATCTGCAACTTTTCTTTGAAAAGTAAAATCCACAAAGCTTTCAACATTTATCTGCCCAAGTAGATTAGACTGTATACTTCTTCCTTATCATTGTGTGTGTCTTCAGGCCTTCTGTGAAACAGCTTCTAAGTACGAAAGAACTTATCTGTGCCTGCACTGAGAGAAAGCAGTGGACAGACAAATGAGTAACAAGCAAGGTGCAATTACAACTTCTTTCTTTTTGCAGTGAAGCTTACCGTTGATGCTAATATTCTTCATTGGGGTAAATCACTGTCAAAAGGGCAATTTTTTGTTGCTATTTTAATATGATTGTGTTCTGTTTAATCCAGGCATAAGCCCAATCTCACACAGAGAAGTTCTAGGGGTTTTTTGAGAATCTGGCTTTTAATGTGTTGCTTTGACCCTTGTACTGTAATTCTCACTGTTGCCAGTAGCCACACTGGGCTACATCTCAGTAAACTGTTCCTTCTACTTGTACATCACTTTCCTCAGGTTTCACAGCTCATGTTTTCTTAAAGCCTTTTCGATTAAATGCCAGATTGGGAAAAAATAAGTAGAAAGACCATTATTGAAACAACGAGGGAAATTCAATTTAGATAACAGCATTTCGGTCAAAAATGAATGATTATGAATCCATTTAAAAGTGTGTTAGGGGCATGATGAATGTTTACATGCCCCCAACCCACTTGTAGGAAGTGATCCTGCCACACTGTGCTTGAGTCCTTTTGACTTTTTCTATTCCTGTGTGAACAGCAACGAAATTGTGATAAGAGTTACCAAATGCAGATTGTTTTACAGTTGACAAATACTAAGATAAAGGAGGAATTAAATGGTATTTAATACCTCTAAATACCGTTTAATATCTCATTTAACCTCATTTGATGAAAATGATTTCCTCATTTGACTGTAGTGTTTTCATGTAGGTAGTAAGTCCCTAATTTTATAGAACATGGAATATGAGGGTCATTGAGTTAACCAAATTTCCAAAGGTCATTTGGGTAGTAGGTATCAGTGCTGGGATTCAACCTGGGTTCTGATTTCAAAGTTTTTCTAATCTATGCAGAATAAGAGTGGCAAGTCATAAGAGCTCTGCAGCAGTGTGGGGTAAGATCAGGAACAGAAAAAGCCTTCAAAGTCTGAACAATCACCTGGTTGCACCCAGGGAACTCAGTGAACATCTTTGCAAATGCACAAAAGTCATAAATACTTACTGTAGAATATTGAGAAAAATTTTAAAGAAGGAAGAAAGGAAGGAGGAAGGGAGGACAGAAAATCCATTATACCTCAATCTGGAAATAGTCATTGCTGACACTTTGGTATATATACTCTCAGATTATTTTCCTTTATTTAAACCTATCCAAACCTACATGTAAAGACTTCTAACTAACAAGGCTTCATGAATAGCTTGTGATAGTGAATATGTCTCATGAGATCTGATGGTTTTATAAAGGACGGTTCCCCCACACACATCCTTTTGCCTGCCACCATGTAAGACATGCCTTTGCTCCTCCTTTGCCTTCCACCATGATTGTGAGGCCTCCCCAGCCATGTGGAACTGAGTCCATTAAACCTCTTTTTCTTTATAAATTACCCAGTCTCAGGTATGTCTTTATTAGCAGCATGAGAGCAGACTAATACAAACTTGTTTCTACTACTTCATTTTAATGACTGCATAGTATTCTATTGAAAGGATTAACCATAAACATGAAACTGTTTCTCTGGGACTTTGGACTGTCTCTGTAACCAGGTCTTTTAGGAGTTCCAGAAGCCTAATTATGCTGCAGGAAATGATTCACGACCTATTTGTAATAGCTGGCTGTTTCCTTTCCTCACTCGCTCCAGTGAACCATGGAAGCATTCCCTGGGGGCCTGATGTTAGCTTCCAAGAAAAGCCAGACCTGAGTACGTGGTCAGCCTTTAGAAATAGAAATAGGGAAGAAACATTCCAATAGGAATCTTTCTAGATTCAAAAACGTTTCATTTTTAAACAACAGAAGAAAAAGGGCAACAAAATTTCCTGCTTCCTCCCAGCTGCTCAGTGAAGGGGAAGAAGCAAAGCGCAGTCATGGAAGTTGCTGAGTTTGCAGCATAGTTGAGCGCATTGTGCCATTCTTCTAAGTTTTTGGTAATTAAAGCATTATAACATTGAAGCTAAAGTTAAAGTTTAGATGCCTTTGTGGATAACTCAGCTTCATTCTGAAAGCTTACCATAGAAGGCAGAATACCTGTTAGCCAAATTGGAGATAGAAAACTTCCAATTTGGAGATTTTCTAAATCTCTAAGAAAAAGAATTCTTTATTAAAATGTCACTAGATCCAGGAGCTTTGGGGTAATATGTGAAAACAAAATAAGAAAAAACAAAAACTAAAACCCTTGCTTTAATCTGCTTGGAAATGTGTAGAGTTTTAGCCTTGACAGTATTCAGCCGACAAAAGAAGGATTTTTCAACGTTTCAAGTGGTTTGGAAGGGGGATTTGTCCCCTTCCTGTGGGGTTCCTATAGCGAGCTTTGCTTGTACATTCTCGGTCCATGACATATATCACCTCCTGGCTCTGGCTTTGTGTCCTTCAGCTCTCCTCAGCACACATGGCTGGCTGGTGTCAAAGTTTACAGGCCTGTATGGAGAACTCAGCTTAGAGATCTAACTCTTCCATCAGTGAGGTTTCTTTCCCACTGATTCAGTTTTAAGTGCTTCTAGACAACACCTAGCAGGCAGGCCTTCTTTTTTCTTCTTCTTCTTCTTCTTCTTTATGACAGGGTCTTCTGCTGTCACCTAGGCTGGAGTGTAGATTATGACTCACTTCAGCTTCACCCTCCTGGGCTCAAGCAATCCTCCCACCTCAGCCTCCCAACTATTTAGGACTATAGGTATGTGCCACCACATTCTAACTAATTTTTGTATTTTTTGTAGAGATGGGGTTTTGCCATGTTGTCCAGGCTGGTCTCAAGCTCCTGAGGTCAGCTTACCTCGGCCTCCCAAAAGTGTTGGAATTATGGCTGTGAGCACTGCACCACCCTGCCAAGCAGTCCTTCCTAATCAGTTGGAGCTAGCATTGAACACTGAGACCCATTAGCCATCCTAGAGCTGGAGTTGGTACTTTAATATACAAAACAACACTCTACATAGTCATACAGCTCTTTTAAAGCATCCCAACCTCTTGTCCGAACCTCTAGCACTCATTTTGATTTAGAGAACTGATCCTGGTCAGTTCACTCCATTCTCTCTCATATTATATAGTTTGATTTTCTTCAAGCAGATTAGATGCCTCTTTACAAATCCAAGGTCCTGGTTTCCTTTTTCTTTTTTTTTTTATTATACTTTTTAAGTTCTAGAGTACATGTGCACAACATGCAGGTTTGGTACATATGTATACATGTGCCATGTTGGTGTACCATGCTGTTTTGGTTACTGTAGTCTTGTAGTATATTTTGAAGTCAGATAGTGTGATGCCTCCAGCTTTGTTCTTTTGGCTTAGGATTGGTTTGGCAATGTGGACTCTGTTGGTTCCAAATGAACTCTAAAGTAGTTTTTTCCAATTCTGTGAAGAAAGTCATGGGTAGCTTAATGGGGATGGCATTGAATCTATAAATTACCTTGGGCAGTATGGCCATTTTCACAATATTGATTCTTCCTATCCATTTGTTTGTATCCTCTTTTATTTCGTTGAGCAGTGGTTTGTAGTTTTCCTTGAAGAGGTCCTTCACATTCCTTGTAAGTTGGATTCCTAGGTATTTTTTCTCTTTGTAGCAATTGTGAATTGGAGTTCACTCATGATTTGGCTCTCTGTTTGTCTGTTATTGGTGTATAGGAATGATTGTGATTTTTGCAGACTGATTTTGTATCCTGAGACTTTGCTGAAGTTGCTTATCAGCTTAAGGAGATTTTGGGCTGAGACGATAGGGTTTTCTAAATATACAATCATGTCTTCTGCAAACAGGGACAGTTTGACTTCCTCTTTTCCTAATTGAATACCTTTATTTCTTTCTCCTACCTGATTTCCCTGACCAGAACTCCCAACACTATGTTGAACAGGAGTGGCAAGAGAGAGCATCCCTGTCTTGTGCCAGTTTTCAAAGGGAATGCTTCCAGTTTTTGCCCATTCAGTATGATATTGGCTGTGGGTTTGTCATAAATAGCTCTTATTATTTTGAGATATGACCCATCAATACCTAGTTTACTGAGAGTTTTTAGCATGAAGGGCTGTTAAATTTTGGCAAAGGCCTTTTCTACAACTATTGAGATAATTATGTGGTTTTTGTCTTTGGTTCTATTTATATGATGGATTATGTTTATTGATTTGCATATGTTGAACCAGCCTTGCATCCCAGGGAAGAAGCCGACTTGATGATGGTGGATAAGCTTTATGATGTGCTGCTGGATTTGGTTTGCCAGTATTTTATTGAGGATTTTTGCATTGATGTTCATCAGGGATATTGGTCTAAAATTCCTTTTTTTGTTGTTGTATCTCTGCCAGGCTTTGGTATCAAGATGATGCTAGCCTCATACAAAGAGTTAGGGAGGATTCCCTCTTTTTCTATTCATTGGAATAATTTCAGAAGGAATGGTACCAGCTCATCTTTGTACCTCTAGTAGAATTTGGCTGTGAAGCTGTCTGGTCCTGGACTTTTTTTGGTTGGTAGGCTATTAATTATTGCCTCAATTTCAGAGCCTGTTATTGGTCTATTCAGGAATTCAACTTCTTCCTGCTTTAGTCTTGGGAGGGTGTATGTGTCCAGGAACTTATCCATTTCTTCTAGATTTTCTAGTTTATTTGCGTAGAGGTGTTTATAGTATTCTCTGATGGTAGTTTGTATTTCTGTGGGGTTGGTGGTGATATCCCCTTTATCATTTTTTATTGCATGTATTTGATTCTTCTCTTTTCTTCTTTATTAGTCTTGCTAGTGTCTATCAATTTTTTTTGACCTTTTCAAAACAAACAGCTCCTGGATTTATTGATTTTTTTGAAGGGTTTTTTGTGTCTCTATCTCCTTCAGTTCTGCTCTGATCTTAGTTATTTCTTGCCTTCTGCTAGCTTTTGAATGTGTTTGTTCTTGCTTCTCTAGTTGTTTTAATTGTGATGTTAGGGTGTCAATTTTAGATCTTTCCTGCTTTCTCTTGTGGGCATTTAGTGCTATAAATTTCCCTGTACACACTGCTTTAAATGTGTCCTAGAGATTCTGGTATGTTGTGCCTTTGTTCTTATTGCTTTCAAAGAACGTCTTTATTTCTGCCTTCATTTCGTTATGTACCCAGTAGTCATTCAGTAGCAGGTTGTTCAGTTTCCATGTAGTGGAGTGGTTTTGAGTGAGTTTCTTAATCCTGAGTTCTAGTTTGATTGCACTGTGGTCTGACAGACAGTTTGTTATCATTTCCATTCTTTTACATTTGCTGAGGAGTGCTTTACTTCCAACTATGTGGTCAATTTTGGACCAAGTGTGATGTGGTGCTGAGAAGAGTGTATATTCTGTTGATTTCAGCTGGAGAGTTCTGTAGATGTCTATTAGGTTGGCTTGGTGCAGAGATGAGTTCAATTTCTGGATATCCTTGTTAACTTTCTGTCTCATTGATCTGTCTAATGTTGTCAGTGGGATGTTAAAGTCTCCCATTATTATTGTGTTGGAGTCTAAGTCAATTTGTAGGTCTCTAAGGACTTGTTTTATGAATCTGGGTGCTCCTGTATTGGGTGCATATATATTTAGGATAGTTAGCTCCTCTTGTTGAATTGATCCTTTCACCATTATGTAATGACCTTCTTTGTCTCTTCTGATCTTTGTTGGTTTAAAGTCTGTTTTATCAGAGACTAGGATTGCAACCCCTGCTTTTTTTTTTTTTTTTTTTCCATTTGCTTGGTAGATCTTCCTCCATCCCTTTATTTTGAGCCTATGTGTGTCTCTACACATGAGATGGGTCTCCTGAATACAGCACAGTGATGGGTCTTGACTCTTTATCCAATCTGCCAGTCTGTGTCTTTTAATTGGGACATTTAGTCCATTTACATTTAAGGTTAATATTGTTATGTGTGAATTTGATCCCGTCATTATGCTGTTAGCTGGTTATTTTGCTAGTTAGTTGATGCCATTTCTCGGTAGCATCAATGGTCTTTACAATTTGGCATGTTTTTGCAGTGGCTGGTACTGTTGTTCCTTTCCATCTTTAGTGCTTCCTTCAGGAGCTCTTGTAAGGCAGACCTGGTGGTGACAAAATCTCTCAGCATTTATTTGTCTGTAAAGGATTTTATTTCTCCTTCACTTATGAAGCTTAGTTTGGCTGGATATGAAATTCTGGGTTGAAAATTCTTTTCTTTGAGAATGTTGCACATTGGCCCCCACTCTCTTCTGGCTTGTAGAGTTTCTGCTGAGAGATCCGCTGTTAGTCTGATGGGCTTACCTTTGTGGGTAACACAACCTTTGTCTCTGGCTGCCCTTAACAGTTTTCCCTTCATTTCAACCTTGGTTAATCTGACAATTATGTGTCTTGGGGTTGCTCTTCTCGAAGAGTATCTTTGTGGTGTTGTCTGTATTTCCTGAATTTGAATGTTGGCCTCCCTTGCTAGGTTGGGAAAGTTCTCCTGGATAATATCCTGAAGAGTGTTTTCCAACTTGGTTCCATTCTCCCTGTCACTTTCAGGTACACCAATCAGATGTAGATTTGGTATTTTCACATAGTCCCATATTTCTTGGAGGAGTTGTTCATTTCTTTTTACTCTTTTTTCTCTAAACTTCTCTTCTCACTTCATTTCATGCATTTGATCTTCAATCACTGATACCCTTTCTTCCACCTGATTGAATTGGCTACTGAAGCTTGTGCATGTGTCACATAGTTCTCGTGCCATGGTTTTCAGTTCTTCTCTATGCTGTTTATTCTGGGTAGCCATTTATCTAATCTTTTTTCAAGGTTTTTAGCTTCTTGGCAATGGGTTCGAAAATCCTTCTTTAGTTCAGAGAAGTTTGTTATTACCGATCGTCTGAAGCCTACTTCTGTCAACTCGTCAAAGTCATTCTCCATCCAGCTTTGTTCTGTTGCTGGTGAGGAACTGTGTTCCTTTGGAGGAGAAGAGGTGCTCTGATTTTTAGAATTTTCAGCTTTTCTGTTCTGGTTTCTCCCCATCTTTGTGGTTTTATCTACCTTTGATCTTTGATGATGGTGACGTACAGATGGGGTTTTTGTGTGGATGTCCTTTCTGTTTGTTAGTTTTCCTTCTAACAGTCAAGAGCCTCAGCTGCAGGTCCGTTGGAGTTTGCTGGAGGTCCACCCCGGACTCTGTTTGCCTGGATATCACCAGTGGAGGCTGCAGAACAGCAAATAGTGCAGAGCAGCAAATGTTGCTGCCTGATCCTTCCTCTAGAAGCTTTGTCTCAGAGGGGCACCCAGTCATATGAGGTGTCAGTTGACCCCTACTTGGAGGTCTCCCAGTTAGGCTACTCGAGGGTCAGGGACCCACTTGAGGGGGCAGTTGGTCCATTCTCAGATGTCAAACTCTGTGCTAGGAGAACCACTGCTCTCTTCAGAGCTGTCAGACAGCGACATTTAAGTCTGCAGAAGTTTCTGTTGTCTTTTGTTCAGCTATGCCCTGCCCCCAGAGGTGGAGTCTACAGAAGCAAGCAGGACTCCTTGAGCTGAGGTGGGCTCCACCCAGTTCAAGCTTCCAGGCCGCTTTGTTTACCTACTCAAGTCTCAGCAATGGTGGACACCCCTCCCCCAGCCTTGTTGCCACCTTGCAGTTGGATCTCAGACTGCTGTGCTGGCAGTGAGCTAGACTCCTTGGGCATGGGAACCTCTGAGCCAGGTGCGGGATATAAGTTCCTGGTGTGCCATTTGCTAAGACCGTTGGAAAAGTGCAGTATTAGGGTGGGAGTGTACCGATTTTCCAGGTACCATCTGTCACAGCTTCCCTTGGCTGGGAAAGGGAATTCCCTGACCCCTTGCACTTCCTGGGTGAGGAAATTCCCTGCCCTGCTTTGGCTCACACTCCATGGGCTGCACCCACAGTCCAACAAGCCGCAGTGAGATGAACTCAGTACCTCAGTTGGAAATGCAGAAATCACCTGTCTTTGGCGTCGCTGTGGAGCTGTTCCTATTTGGCCATCTTGGAATTGCCTCGTCCTGGTTTTCATTTGGAAATTGAATGCAACCAAGTTCTGTAATATATCTACTCTCAGGTTAGGAAAATAATATGACTATTTGTTCTCCTACAGAGGAATGAGGGATTCAGGTCTCTTGTGTCTCTCTGTCATTGCCATGGGCTGCACTGTTCACAGCTGTTCTCAGCTGTATTGGATTGTTCCAAAGGACCTCCTGCTCTGGCAGCACACTAACCTAGAGAAGTCATGCTCGAGAGGCAGACACAAAATAGGGTAAAGAAAATTTGCACCTTAAGCAGTTTTCTCTTCTCTGTTGAACTTCTTCACCCCCATCACTTTAGTTGCTAACAAATAATAAGAAAAAAATAACCTTTGAACTTCTGGAGTTTTTTAAATAATTTTTTTCTTTTTGTTTTTAGTTGACACTTGTACATATTTATGAAATACAGAATGGTATTTCAACACATGTATACAATGTGTAATGATCAAATCAGGGTAATTAGCATAGCCATCACCTGAAATGTTTATCATTACTTTGTCTTGTGAGCATTCAAAAATTCTCTCTCCTAGCTTTTTGAGACTGTACAACAAATTATAGTTCACCATATTTACCCTCCAGTACTGCAGAACACCAGACTCACTCCTCCTACCTAACTGTTATTTTGTATTAACCAAACTCTGCTATCCTCCCCTCCTCCACCTCCATACCCTTCCCAGCTTCTTTTTTTTTTTTCTTTTAGATGGAGTCTCGCTCTGTCACCCAGGCTGGAGTGCAGTGGTGCAATCTCGGCTCACTGCAACCTCCACCTCCCAGGTTCAAGTGATTCTCTTGCCTCAGCTTCCTGAGTAGCTGGGATTACAGGCATGCACCACCATGCCTGGCTAATTTTTTGTATTTTTAGTAGAGACAGCGTTTCACCATGTTGGTCAGGCTGGTCTCAAACTTTTGACCTCGTGATCTGCCCACCTCAGCCTCCCAAAGTGCCCAGCTTCTCATACCCACAATTCTACTCTCACTATTCATGGCCTCAATTTTGTTTTTTAGCTCCCACATATGAGCGAGAAAATCTGATATTTATCTTTCTGTCCCTGGCTTATTTCTGAGTCTTGGTTTTTAAGAAGGCTGTTCTTCATTTTAAGGAATAAGAAAGATGTACCTACTGTTTCTGCATTTGCATTATGGCTAATTTTTAAAGGTATCTTTTTGGTCTAATAAGAAGTATGTGGGAAATTGACTTTTTCCAATATCATTTGATAGCTTGATGAGAACATACTGTAGCGACTCTATTGTTTTGGCCTTTAAAGGAATAGAGAGTTCTGTATCTCCAAGGTATGCTTTTCTATAAGACCATGAAGACCTTCTAAATGCCCAACCTTGCTACAGTCTATGTGGTGAATAGGTACTTGTTTGAGTTTTACATGAGCATTATTCTAACTGTAATTTTAGATATTTACACCATCATCTACTTATTTGACTCCTTCATGGATTTCCTTATAGATAGCCTCTGAGATGAGTGACTGAATACCCTATATTTGAAATCCACTATAGGAGATGAATTACATTTGTTTTCTATTGCTACCTAACAATATTTCCACAAATAGCAGTTTAAAATAACACACATTTATTATCTCATGGTTTCTGTGAGTTAAGAGTCTGGGTGGGCATGGTGTCACTAGAGTCTCTGCTTCAGGGTCTTCCAAGGCTATAATCAAGGTATCAGGGACGGTTGTGGTCTCATCCAAGACTCAACTGTGGAAGGATCCACTTCCAAGTTCAGGCAGTTCTAGGCATAATTCAATTCTTTGCATGTGACTCATTTTCTTGCTGGCTGGAGGCTGCCCTCAACTCCCTGAAGCCTCCCACAGTTCCTTGCCACGTGGGATTCCCCAATAGGACCACTTGCTTCCTCAGTGCTAGCAAAGAAATGACCCCGGCAAGATGGGTTCTAAAATCATACATGGCGTATGCATATAGTCATGTACATGTCGTACAATGGTCCATTTAAATATATCTGATTTGTAATATTAAAAAGTATCTTCAGTTCTACCCTAAAATATTCTTAAATATGATCTGTGTTTGAAGTATCTGAATGGGAGTCAAGAACTTAGAATCCTTCATCTAAGTCCTTCAAGATCGTGAGAAACTTTCTCTGTATATGACGCATTTTCACGGGGCTATGATAATCCTGGGAGGACTACTTTGCAAGATACTGTTTCCACTTTGGTGTGCTAGCTTTTACCCTATATTCAAAAGCAAATGTCCCTCTATTCATATGTTTATGATATCACTGAGGAACTGGCTGCCATAAATTTTCTCCTTAAATGAGTCACACTTGTATGCAAAGAATACCAAGTTATTTTTATTAAAATGTTAAGTTATTTTTATTAAAATGTTAAGCCTCAAGGTATTTTTAAAAATAGCATTAATGGGGGGTTGGTCAAGTGTGCACTGGTATTCTTAACAAGTCTGTATCTTGTCAAGTTGGTTCCAACTTGATTAATCCAAGAAGATTAGCCAGCTGTCCTAAACAACTTCTTTTTTGCTCCGAAGTTTGTGTGGCCTTATTAAAACACCCCTGGAAAGGACTTTTAAGACTCACTGCTAAATACTGGCTTGATTCCCACCCTCCTGTTCTGCTACAGAAAACCTGTCATTTCCTCGGGCATGAAGGAAATCCTCCCATTAGAGGGAGTGGTTGGCAACTCCTGATATGAGGTCATGGGCTATTTTGTCCCAAGAGTAAGATTTCCCTTTGACCTGGCAATGCCACCTCTAAACTCCCAGCATTTTCAAAGGAGATGAAAAAATGCCTTATTGAAATCTGGGTTAATGTAGTTGTTTTGGTTAATTTAAAACTTGAAAAAATCAAATAATGAAGATGTGATCTTAGTTTACATCCAACGAAGCCCTTAACTGTTCCAATAAACAAGTATTAATCATTTTAAAAAATTCTAGTCTCAACAAACCTCATAAAACATATATTTCTGAGTAAGTAGTTGTGATTTGAGAATGCCAGCCACTCCTCTCTTTTACTTCTTCTATAACCTACGTGTGTTTTGGTCAGAGTGCATAATGTTTAGTCATTTAAAAAAATGTCAACAAGATAATGGATACTTTGGTCCCTAACTTACCTGTCAATATATTTTAAATTTCTAATGTTTCCTTCTAACCTTACACCCCGGGTCCCTGCCTGTTTTCTCTTCCTTGCCGTTCTCATTTGCCTCTAGAGTCTTCCCATTGGTTACTTGTTCTTACAACTCTTGTATGTGTATAGTGATGGGTGTTCAGAATGGGGTAGGGTGGTAAGTGCTGTTTCCCCTTTCCCTGGATTCCCACCAGCTCATGAATGTCAGAACTTCTACCTTCCCTGAAGGATCAGGGAAGTTGCTGCATTCGCTCTCCTCTCTTGGGTGAGATGTCCAGACGTCAGGCCACACTCTTGGTCTATGAGTCCCAACTGAGTGAGGCTATGGAGCCTTCCTTTCAGCTCTCTCAGTCCCATCCAGGCTCATGTTTTCCTCCATCTTGTAAACCCTCAGAAAAGACTTTGCCCCTGGAAGGGGGAGGGTGGTGAAGTTCTGTAATCATCCAGCTATTCTGGCTAAGAACATCTCTTGGGTCAAGGATGGGATGAGAGCAAGCTTATTGAACAGGATGCCCCAGGGTCAAAGGAAATGATATGATGCCTTTACCCATCTTGGGTAAAGATTCAGCCCTTCACAGTCTTGCTTTAGGAGTGATACAACTGGCATTTTGGTCTCTGACTGGGTCTTTTTCAGTTTATCCATTATCCAGAGGAGAGATGCGTACTATGAATTAATGTCCTCAAATGCCAATAACGACCGTCAACCTGGTTCTGCTCTCTCCTTTCCCTCACAGGGAAGCAGACCTGAGGGAAGCAAATGGGATTTTTGTGGGCAGCACAGCTTGTGAGCAACTTCATGGGGCCTGATCAGGAAGGCAGACAAAGAGCCGGATGTCCTGTGAAATGAGGGCACTTGGGATGTGGGCCACCAGGCCAAGTTTAGTTCTTCCTGCTTTCAGCCAAGCACAGGAGGTAGACCAAAGCTCTGGTGGAGACTCTGGGCAGGAAGCCAGGCCTGTGAAACCTGCTAAAATAGGCCTGGTCAGTATCCAGGACACAGCATGAGAGAATCAAAAGGTGGACATCCTCAGTGAGTCAGGCTGACAGAAAAGGACAGCGGTCATGATCCTTGAGGGAGCCAGAGCTGACTCAGCTTCAGTGCTGGCTGTGGTCTCCAGTGTATTTGAGGTAGGAGCAAAACTGTGTCCCTAACTTGTCATATACTCTAAATTAAGAGTCATGACTTTGACCAACTCAGACTTCAGTAAGGTGACCATTTTCTTTTTTTTCTTTCTTTCTTTTTTTTTCTTTGAGATGGAGTCTCGCTCTGTGGCTGGAGTGCAGTGGCACAATCTTGGTTTACTGCAACCTCCACCTCCTGGGTTCATGCCATTCTCCTGCCTCAGCCTTCCGAGTAGCTACAGGTGCCCGTCACCATGCCTTGCTAATTTTTTGTATTTTTTTTTTTAAGTAGAGACGGGGTTTCACCATGTTAGCCAGGATGTTCTCAATCTCCTGACCTCATGATCCGCCCGCCTTGGCCTCCCAAAGTGCTCGGATTACAGGCATGAGCCACCGCACCCGGCCAAGGTGACCATTTTGTATATTGGAACTCAAAGATTCCATTAAAAAGACAGAAAAGGAACCTAGATGACTAGGAAAATGGTATGGCCAGTGGCCTGATGTAGAGAACTGATTATCTACACAGAATCTAAAACATCCTGCTTCACCCAAAGTGCACATCAAAAAGAGAACTCCCCTCCAACCTCCTGTTAGCATTTGCCTTGGTTTTAGCTCAGCAAAGGTAATATTCATGTGCAGGCAGAGAACGAAAGATGAGTCTATATTATTTTCCTTTTGGTGATGGGAGCAAGCTTATTGAACAGGATGCCCCAGGCCCAAAGGAAATGATATATCTGTCTAAGGGCTTCTGTGAGGCCACTATAAGCTCCCAGAGCATCGGTAGAATTGCTGGGCCCTGTTGCCATGACAGTGTCATCTCGAGCAGTGGCTGCACTCCTGCAGACCCTACAGTTTGAACTCTGTCTCTGTGGTCCAGTTCATTCTTCTATAGAACTGTGTTTACCTCGGGGTGCATTGGGTAGAGTGAGGGAGAAGCGGCTGCAGGGACTGACACTGCCCCTACTGGCACTGACTCTGCCTGATGGCACCTCATCCCCATCCTTCTTCATGTCCTCCTGGCTCATGGGCCAAAGAGGCCTCTCATTATCCACATTATCACAGGCTTGTCCCCACAACCCATTAATGGTCAACTCTGCCAATTGCCAACTGTAACCTTGGGCAAATTAGTCAGCCTCTCTGACTCTCAGTTTCTTTTTCTTAAAATAAGAGATACAATACTTCCTCTCAGGATTTATGTGCAGATAAGTTTGAGGAGTGTAACATTTGTATAGCACTTAACATAGTACCGAGCCATGAGAGGCATTCAATAAACAGGAAGCTATTATTCTTATTAGCAGTATTATTAAGATTAATAATAAATGGAATTATATTTGTAATAACAATAGTAATAATGTACTATTAATAGTAATAACTATTATTATTACTTGTGGCTTATTTAGGTTGGCTAATGTTCATATATTTGTAATGCACACATATGTGTATATATTCCAACACATACGCTCCAGTTTCTTACTCCAAACACCTAACTCTTTGAATGTCTAGCATTTATTTTATGACACATAGCATACCTATATTATGTATAAAATATACCTGTTATTTTCAGAGCAACAAGATCAACATACAATGAAAATTCATTTCTACAGCTAGTTTGGAGAGAAAAGAGCAGTGTTTGGGTTTTTATCCTCGATTTTCACAGTGCAGTCATTTTGAACAAAACAAATGGGCGTGTCCAGTCATCTCACTAGATATACACAGATCAGCCCAGGAAAGAACTGGGGATTCTCCAGGATGAAGGAAGCCATGTAAGTGGAAATGGCCTCATGAGGCACGTTCTTGAATCCACTTCAAGCAACAAGTCTAGGACAAAGAAACTCACTGGTTAGTGGTTACAAGACCATGACCATTCACCTTTGAAGTAAGAGAATCTTAGAATACCTGTGAGTCAGAAGGCATGGGGAATTCAGACCCCGTCTGGGACAACAGGACTCAGATGTCTAAAGAGCACAAAACTCTGGCATCCAAACTAAAATTATTAATTAACCAATAGGACAAGACAAAGTTTTAGGAATAAGTTAGACATTTTTCATATTCTTTGAATCTAGAAAATGTAATATAGGGACAAAGCCAATGAACCCAATACGTGCCAAGAACTAGGGAAAATGAGAAAACCACACGAGCACACAAATAGCTGCTTATTGACTGCTCCCTATGGGCCGAGCAATTGACACATTGTTTTATATAAGTTTCACAGCAATTTTATGGAGACATATTATTATGCTCATTCTATAGATGAGAAAACTCAGACCTAGAGAGTTTAAACGGCTTGGTGAGAGTCACTAACATACTAGTTAGTAAGCAGCAGGTGGGCTCGGAAGTTCACACCCTTCCTGATAACCCACATGCTGCTTTGCCGATTGCCACATCAGCACCATTACTACAAAAGGCAGCTGCTCTTCATACAGACAGTGCCATTTTAAAGCACAGTAATCAGAACGGCTGGCGGGAGGTGGGGTCACATGGACAGAACATTCAAATGCACTCCTTAAGATTCTCTCCTCTTAGAAATCCTGTGATTGGTTCCTTGAACCATGTTTTCTATGAGCATTTATGTCTTGTTGACCAGCAACCCATCGTCTATATTTCAAAACAATACCTGGGCACCCTGACAAGCTGACACTTTTAAAGCAACAACAACACTAAATACTTTTCCATTTAAATACAATTTAATTGACAGACTATTTACTCTCAATTAATTTATTTACTTTTTATATTTAAAATATAGTTTTCTGAGCCCAAATTCCAAAATTCCAGTAAAAAAGGTGGTTTCAACAAATAAAGCCACCACTCACTAATCCTATGTGCCAGGAATCGAGTGAAATACTTTTCATCAAATTTATCCCCACAACCATCCTGCAAAGTATTATTGTCCACACCTCTTCTATAGATGAGGAAATGAACTAATGCTCAGAGAGTTTGAATAACTTGTCCAAAGTCACATAGGGAGGGTGTAACCAGAAATCAAACCCAAACTATGTATTCTACAAGACTGGCCACATTGCAGGGCTTTGTTTAGAATGTGTAGTTGTCTTCATAGGTGAAGACAAGACCCTCCTGCAATGGAAAGATCCAGAGTCTGGGAGCATTTCTCCTGATAACTGAAAAATTTCCTAAGGAAAGGTTTTGCTTCAACAGGGGCCGATTCTTCTGACTTCCACACTCTGAGTAGAAAACGTGGTTATTAATGAAGCATGAAATGGTGAAATGATTATAAAGAGATACCGTCGGTTTACTCCTGCCAGCCCTGGGTCACGTCCAACCAGCGAATGTCCTCAGGATAGAGCCCGTCCTCCCGGGAACAGCACAGCAACCAGATCACGTGCATGGGGAGTGAGCAGGTTTGGGTTCATCTCCAAATTGTTCTGTTGCACAAATTACAGTCAACTTTGTTCACCTCCCAATGTTTTTCCATGTCACAGGTATAACACCACCTCTCATATCCATCCACCAGGCAATTAATAACTGCTATTTAAAACATTCACTCACTTGTTTACATGGGAGCAAGCTGAAGTGTAGCAAGATGCACTAAGAATAAGGATTCTTCTTATTATTATTTTATAATAAGAGGAGAAAGTTTGGGGCCAGAGAGGTTAAGTAAATTGCCCAAGGTTACACAGTTAGTGACCTGTGAAACCGACTGACTCCAGAGCCCAAGTGCGAACATGGCCTCTAGTGAATTCCTGCCATAGATTGGACTAGAAGCTGAGCCTTTCAGCTTCCATTTCCAAGCTCTTCGCCGTGATTATACTGCTTCTGTCTCTGAGATGTTCTCTCTCCTTTTTCTAATATACCTCTGACAACATTACACTCATATGATTATTATGTATTGAAGAAGTTGCTGCCAAGGTGTGTGCGGTGGGACATAGATTCATTGGGCTCTGGTCCTGGCAGGAGCCCCCAGATCTGACTTTTTTCAGATGGCTCTGACTGCAGTTTGCTTTTGAGTTCCTAGCCTCTGTCACTTCAGTAAGAGTGAAACACATCTTTTGTAGCACAACAGCCTTCCTGCAGAATGAGTCCTCCAGGTGAAAGTGGAAGCCACCCACTCACACGTGAATACTGCACAGTGGCTCCTGCAGCACGGCTGGTTGTCTGCAGCAGCAAGGCGTCACCTGAGGGGCACAAGCAGCTCTTGGTTGAGGGAATCTTCACTTCTATCTTACCCTGAGGTTACCTTTAGGCATTTGTTGGCAGACATTTGTAGATTGTTTCCCTACTTTCCATTTACCTTACTGTAGACAACAGAAGCCTGTGGTTAATTAAGTGGAACTCTCCTTTCTCCAATCCCTGAGAGTGATTTAGCTGAAGCTGTCTCCATCCTAGGGCCTGCCCTGCTTGGCTTATGCTGATTAATTTGTAGTTAGTGGTTCAGGCACAAGCAGGTGACACAGACCCAAGCCCCTTGGAGCACTCCCCTTGCTCTGGTGACTGGTCCAAATGTTGGCCCTCCTCCTGAGCTG
Source organism: Trachypithecus francoisi (assembly GCF_009764315.1). Taxonomy (NCBI): domain Eukaryota; kingdom Metazoa; phylum Chordata; class Mammalia; order Primates; family Cercopithecidae; genus Trachypithecus; species Trachypithecus francoisi. Next base: position 102,467,760 of record NW_022681454.1, read on the forward strand.
GCCAAAATCAAGTAGACCCCAATTTCTGCTCGGAAAGTTATCAGAGGCTTTCCTTTCCTTGACGGTGTGGGGTGATGGTGGCAGCACCTGCCCCCACCAGGAGAGCATCTGATGTTCTTACGAAAAGTTTGGAGCCTGAGGATAGATTTGACCGCATGGAAAACAGAGAGCTATAGAGAGAACCTCAGTCCTTGGAGACATGGGTGAGTCACTGGATCAAGCTTCAATGGAAGCTGGAATTGTCTCTTAGCATTTTAGTTACATGGAGCAGTAAAGTGTACTGGAGGCCTAAGCCAGCGCTCTGTCCCTATAACCCAGAGCCTTTTCCTTGAGGACAGCTTCTGTGTCTTACTGCTCTGTGCTTCCTCCATGTCTGCTAATGTGTTCTAAATAAATAACTGAAACATACTTTGCAAAATAAAAAAAGTAATTATTCATAACTAATGACAGCTGTTAAAACAGCTATGTTGATATACTCTTATAATTTTCCTTGATGCACAAAATGTTTTTCATGGTTAGATTTGTGATACTAACCTGCCAGGACAAAGTTGAGAATTTTTACCATTTTCCTATACACAACTGAATGCTCCAGGTACAGACCACATAATTAAAGTAAGATTTGTGAGCTGTATTGTATTGCACTAACAAGGAATTGTTTCTCACAGCAAGCACTTTGGGACCAACTCGAGAAAGCTTTAGGTGAATTTTCATTTATTTGGTAGATTCTTTATGTGGAGTTATCTTACTAAAAAGAATTCCTCGAGAAACTCTTAAAGTTTTCCATACAACTAAAGGAATTAAGTGCTTAGAGTCTGTTACTTAGATGGGATCTTGACATATAACTATTTTACTGAACAATGCATTTTTTGTAGTGTCTGTCACTGAGGAATACAAAAGATTTTTATAGCTTTTTGCACAAAGGGCTGTAATTTTGATGCCTTAAAAATATCTGTGTCACCTTGAGCAGGACATTTAACTCTTCTGGGCTGGAACGTCCTCGGTAAGAGAAGAGTAGGTCTCAGTAATCTCTTAGTCATTATTATTATAAATCACTAATATTACAGAGATTCAAGATGCCAATATGCTCCTTCATTTATTCATTTAAAAATTAGATAATCCTATTATGTAGCATTTATAGTAAAGGATTCTAGAATTAAGAAGACAATGATTATGACTTCAGCAACCTTTTTGTTCTCTAGAGTGAAAGTTTTTTTAAAAAGATTTTATTTTTTGTTTATTCATTCGGTAAATATTCACTGAGGTGCCTACCATGTGCCCAGAATTCTGTGGCACTGGCTTCATATCTGAGAAGGACATGGCAGGAAAGATTTAGGTTTGCTATACAAATGCATTTCCTATACACACAGTGACTAAGTGATAAAATATAGACCCAACTCTGCTGTGAAATATTGACATCAATTTTATAAGTACTTGAAATGTGTATGGGGTGACAGCACCTTTGAGTACCAAGGAGGTAGATCCTTCTGTCTTGGCTGCCACTGGGTCAGCAGCCAGGCAGCACCTGTGCATGATGGTCACCTAACAAGCGTGCATGAGTAACCTGATGAGTCAGCCACTTCCCGTCACCCTGTAGCGTGATAATGACCCTTGGTTTCCTTTTTTGACTCCCTGCGCTTGGGGTTAATACTGTGGCTATCCATGCTAGAGTCCTCTAGCAGCATTCCTTGGAGATTATGCGTCTATTGCTATCTCAGATTCCCTCTGTGTGGAAGAGCACCACATATAGCAGAGGGAGGGACAAATGATAAAAAAAAAATGCTCAGTTTTAATATTACTTAGATGTGCACTGTACAGTTAGCAAGTCGTATATTCAGTGGTGTTTTCTCCATTATTTGATGGTCTCAGAAGTGACTGAAATTGTCCTCATCTGTGAAGTGTTGTGTCTGACCCCGGGAACACATGGGCCCTTGATAAATGTTGGTTGAATGAAATTTAAGCAAGAAGAAAAAGAGCCAGTCCTGTTTTGAATCAATCTTTCCAAAGAAGTGGCTGAGCACTAACCCTGTGCTGGCCCCTGACTAAAGCTTCTGGAGACAGAAGTGGACGTGGACTTGGGGAGACAAACCAAATGTATTTGAACAGATGGCAGTTCACAATTAAGTGCCAGTTGTGTGTAGCATAGACTTTTAAGTGCTGAAAGAATTTAGAGGACAGAGATAATCTAAGAGGGTGGAAAGAGATCAGTGAAGATGTATGAAAGATAAAGGACTTGAGATGGTTCCTAAAAGAAGGATTTGGAAACTGAACACGTGTGTGTGTGTGTGTGTGTGTATGTATGTGTGGTGGGGAGGAAAGAGGCTCAGGAAGTGAAGGCAAAATTTAGTGTTCAAAGCTGTGTTCTGCTTTAGCTTCTGGTCAGTAAGCCTGCCTGCTACTACTGGATCTTTAAAAGTTTTAGCTGCTGTGGAAAATCACCACTCACTGGGGTCAGAATATTATGCACCTGTTAAGCCTTGGTTTCAAAGAGGGTGCACATTTCCTGCATGGCAAGACAACACCATCACCACTGGTAACATAACCCTGCACATCAGGGAGCTGGTAAATAAATAAACCTTTACATTCCAGATCAATCCATCCAGCCTCTGACAATGACTTATGGCTTGTACTGCAAGGTTAAAAATTAGTCAAGGGTGCCTATCAAAGTCAGCTCATACCCTGGGATTTCTGGAGGAAAAGGGCGTCTGCCATGAGCCTGGTCTGTGAACATAACTTAAATGAGTTATCCTGGACCTGAAGAACTAGAAAGACTGAGAAACCACATGAATACAATGCCTTCAAAACACAGCAAACCCGCTCATGCTGATAAGGCGGATGAAATGCCGTCCACAATCATTTTCAGAGTTAACACAAGCAAACAGAGAGGTCCTCAAGGACTCATCATTTCAATTTATACTTTAAGATAACTGTACCCAGGAGTAACCATTCCAGCTTTCTAAAGCTTTATAGCTTTTTATATTCTTTCATTGATATCAATTCTATGACCCTGAGGGGTAGACCTCATTTCCATTTTAACATGAACAAAACAGATGTCAGAAAAGAAATTTCTTATTCAAAGTTGCACAGCTGGAAGTGTAAGTACCAACTTAGATAATGATTTAAGAACAAACCCAAGAATGCACCTGCCTAACTGTGTACAAAGATGCTGTTTGTAATGACAACATTTTGTCCCACCCTGATGCTTCCTGAAATACATTATGGTACATTCAAACAGTGGAATAATCTGCAGCTCTTACGATCTATTTTGAGGAACCATATCTATTAACATAAAAAGATATTCATGTTACATTGCTTAGTTAGAAAAGCAGTTACCAAACCGAATATAGGGTATGAATCTCTGTTTGAAATAAAAGGTATTTGCATAGCAAAAAACCACTAATATGTATATTAATATACGCATATACATACACATGTATACACATACATACATACACGAAAGGACTACTAGTAATGTGGAATTGTGAATGTTTTTATGCTTACACGTTTTTGTTTTTCTGGGTCTTCAAATTTTTCTGGTTTGAGATTTTGCTTTTGAAATAAGGACTACAAATAAAAATTAAAAAGCAAGCAAGAAAAAGACAAACCTTACAGAAAAAGTTGAGTTAAACTGTGCTAAAATGTTCACTCCACTTATTTGTCTCAGTGTCTGGAATTTCCACCATTATCACTTTATGTATGAAAACTATTTCAACAGACAAGAGTTCCTGGGAGAGTGCCACGAATTACTACCCTTACATCCCGTGGCTTGGAAACTCAGACTAGCTGCCTCCCATCTAGAAGAGCCTAGAGCAGGGCCTTGCTGGAAATTCGGGTTCGCACCACGAAGCAGGAGCTGCTCTCCAGGGAGGACAGAACTGCCTAGGTGGGGTCTGAGAAGTGCTGGATCTTAGGAGGAAGCGAAAGGAGATGGGAAAGGGAAGCAGGAATAACAATCTCGTGTTACTTAGTGCCTGCTCTAGGAAAGTGAATAAAAAGCAGTACGCATCCACGGGGACTCGCAGAAAGCTCAGCAATTGGTCCGAGCTCAGAGTTGCAGTGTTAATGAAGTTTGGAGTACATGAAAACATCTCCCTAGCCTTCTGGTGAACTCAAATCCTCGATCCAGGTCTGGAAATATTCAGAGTATACTGGGGGAAATTAAACTCTGTGAGGAAGTGGACAGTGTCAAGTTGGAGGCTGGAGTGTGTAGGAGCCACTGAGCCCTTGGGGAATCAACCTGGACTATGGAGTCATCTGTGTTTGGGTCTTATTATTTGATGTAGTACTTTCTGTTGCTTAAACTAGTCAAGGTTTTTTTTTGTTCCTGGCAACAAAAGCATCCTAAGGGATCCACCCACATTGAATAAGCACACATGTGTGCCAGGCATTGTGTTAAGGTTTAATGTGTATTGCTTCATTCAATCCTCACCCAACCCCAAGACATACATCATTATCATACTGGTAGGAAAACAAGAAGCGAAAGCTTACAGAGGTTTAGAAACTTGCCCAGGTTACACAACCCTGGAGTAACAGGTATACATTTGTTCCTCCATACCAGATGGTATATGCAGAACATAGACCATCTGATTCCAGGGCCCCAATCTAATACTCACAGTAGTTCCATTTGTTTCCTAATTTAATATTAGGTAAGACATGCCATTGCTCAGTTGATGTTTTTTATCCATGAGTTATTAGCAGATGAAAAGAATTTGAAGGTAGTTCTACCCACAATTCCAAAGAATATTCTCTGCTCCATTGACACTGGTTTCCTTTGCAAAAGCCAAACTCTGTGCAACTAATTCGTCCAAAGAGGAATGCTGTGGGGTGGAGCAGGTAGCAGGAGATGAGTGGGGAACAGCCTAAGAGGTTCAGCTCCTTGCCCTGGACTTAATAGGAGCTCTAAGGCAAGGTATTAAATCCCCTGAGCCTCAGTTTCCTCATCTGTAAAGGGGTAGCAGGAGAGACGTTTCTCGCAGACCTAGTGTGTGGATTGAGAGAGATGCGGTGTATAAAGCATGAGAGTGGTGCCTCGCCTATTACAGATACTAAAAGAAGGCAGCTACTGGGAAACATGCTACTGTGCTGATTAGGAACACAGGCTTGGGACTGCAGGCTGACCAGGATTCCAATCTTGCCTTAATTTCCTACTTTGTCTCTAAAATCAGGATAATCATTCATTTATTCAACATTTTTTTGCCTCCATTCTAGCCCATATGCTGAAATAATGTTGAGTTAAAACTATAAACAGGTAAGTCTCTATTATCTTGAAAATTACAAGCTAATAGGGAAACAGAGATGAAAAAGGAGATTACAATGTGGTGTGTTATGTTCTAAGACAGAGGAGGCACGGAATTTCATGGGAATGCTTGGGAGTTAGATTCAACCTGGGTTGGTGTGTCACAGGAGGCTCCCTGGAGGAAGAGACCCTCAAGGTGAGTGCTAAGCCCTAAGCAGGAGTGAGCTAGGTTGCAATGGGCATGGAAAAATGGGGAGGGGAAGAGCATTTCAGGTCTCAGGCTGTTGGGAAGGTTAAATGTGACAATGTATGGAATTGCTTAATATAGTGTCCAACAATTTATATGTGCTCCATAAATAGCAGTAATTCCCTTATTTTAGAACATTTGAAATACATGTGTTTTTCTATTTGCTCATCCAGCTTCAGAATGAATGTTCTCCATTAACTACCAAGTGGTTTTCTGAGTCTCAACAGCATTATTTAACATATGATCATCTAAAGAACCACAATTGTGTTCTAACTTATAGTTGTGAGCAGCAAAGGATGCTATTCTTGCATTCTCTACAAATGTTAAGTGGCAGGCAGGGCACTGCTTTACTAAGTGGAGGCAGCAAAGGTTGGCTGTTTACTGAGCCTGCAAAACACACTCATAGATCCTTTCCAGCAGTCCCATTACTTTTTAGTTCAGCTGTAAGGAAGGGAAAAATCTAAAATTTCTTAATAGTTAAGCACTTAGACCACCTTCATCTTGCAGACAAAGACTCGTGGTACCCTGTCTTGCTTCTGTTTTCTTGGCAAGTAGCCTTATGTACCTTGACATATCTTTATGATGCTTCAGAATAGTTCCTCAGTGAGTCTTATTCTCCACACTCACCAGCTCATTTGGGGAAGACAGTATTCAGTTTTGGAAACCACATGTTAAGAGAGATGTGGAAAAAGTGAAGTATGTGCACAGGAGAAGGTCTCAGATTGTGAAGAGGCTTGGATCCATGCTAAATGAAACCAACCTACTGGCCACTTGGTCACTTGTGCAGAAGTGGGCACTAGTGTTAACAGAGTTGTCTGCTCTGCTAGGTTGTGAGGAGAGGACATATGGTAAAGATATCATACTAAGCTTCATAATTGTATTTCATTAAAAGTTAAGGTGGAAACTTTTACAAAAATCAAATCTGAAATGTAGAAGTCTTAGAAAACTCTATAGGTGAGAATGTAAAGCAACAGCATTTTCATGCACTGCTGGTGGAATTGTAAACTGGTACCACCACTTTGGAAAGTAAATTGTCTGGTATATGTGATGATATATGCCCTCTGTGCATCCCTGCAATTCCCCTTCTAGAGAATTTCATGCCCTAGATAAACCAACACACATGTGCCCAAAAAAATGTACAAGAAGTTTATAGCAGCATGGTTCATAATTACACAATGTCTGAACCAAACCACTGTCCACCAAAAGTAGAATGAATAAATAAATTGTGTGTGCTATGTTCATACGACAGAACGCTGGATAGCAATGAGAAAAAATACATCATATTATGGGAAACGTGGATTTTATAACTATAATGTACATATGAAGCAAGTTCAAAATAATACATATAGTATGATTGCATTTATGTAGAGTTCAAAACTTAGTCAAACTAAATTATGATTTTTAGGGATGCATGCATAGGTGGTGAAACTGTAATGAAAAGCAAAGAAGTATTTATAATAAAAATCAGAATAGTGGGAAGGGAGCATGTTATAATTGGTAAGAGGCATACTGCAAACTTCTGGGGTTTGGCAATGTTCTATTGCTTGACCTGGAAGATGTTACATGAGTGTTTGTTTTATAATTATTTGTTAATTGTACATTTATATTTAATTCACTTCTGCATGTTATATTTCACCAAAAAAAAAAAAAAAAATGCTGTGATCCTTTGAACAAACGGTAGCCTGGAAAGCAAATCATTAATAAGATTATTCTCTAATGGACTTCTAGTGAGAAAACTTTTCTCCATGAGTCTCTGTTAGGTGCCTAATTTATCTCTAAATTCAAGACCTTTGGACACAATTGGTTTTGCTATCAGCAGGAAAGGCTTCTTTCCAGATACATCAGATATCTGGCTTTAACTCCCTGAAAAAGAATGTTGAAATGCTAGAGGGAAGATTTTTCCTCTTTGATAACCTGTTGCCTGTGAATGAGCTAACTGGTGTGATCTGGTATAGACTAGAAAGCCAGTGTGTTTCTGAAATCAGGGTACTTATTTCTAGAGAAACGTGCAAACATTAACCAGATCCCCAAGGAAAGGCTTCCTGACAAACTGTTTTTGCTTCTTAGTTGTACAGATTAGACATAAAATGAGATGTGCCTTGAGTTTTTTATTCTCCTCAATATTTCAAAATATATTTTAAAAAAACAAACTGAAAAACTTAAGTAAATGAACAATAAGGTGAGTGTCTTTCCCAGTGTAAAGTGTAACTTTTTTGTTGCTCTCATTATGACCCCGTGCCTTCATTACTCTAAGTGGATAGAAATTTTCAGACACAGGTTACTGTAACACAGGACGATTCCATTTAGAAATTTAGGCCAAAGAGCACAGAGAATAATCTTTCAAATATATATATATATCTTATATTATAAAACACACTCAGGTTTTTATACAAATTTCATATTTATAAGTACAAAAGACAAAGAATCAATGCAAATGAATAATTAATCTATAGTGAATATAGATAATACTGTTGTCCCTGTATCTCTGTTTTCTAATTTTACAAGACAGTTATAGATGCCTCCATACAGGTGGACTTGACTTGTAGCAGCTGGAGACAAAGTGTGGTTCTGCATGTGTCCGAGATTCCAGAACTAGACTCAATTGTGGTTCTAGATGAAATCAGCCTACAGACAATGGCTGTTGCCCTAGTGCACATGGAGCTGAGCAGCATGCAGCACACTGGGACACAGGGGTTGACCCTCATCTCATTGTCCTGCTGCCACCCTCCACCACCTCAGAGGTGCTGTAACTTTGGGAGAAGAACCTTTCAACCTCACTCTCTACAATGCTTAAATAAAGAGAACATTCAAATCGAGAAAATAATTTTAGCGGTTAAATGTTCCATTTTTCCAAAGTGCTATAGATTTGACTCACACTGGTTTAGATATTTCCTAGGAAGAAAACAAATAAACAAATCTGTATGTTATACTCAGCCCCCTTAAAATGTATACATTGAAGCCCTAACCCCAAATGTGACTGTGTTTGGAGATAGGGCCTGAACGGAGATAATTAAGGTTCAATGAGGTCATAAGAGTGGGATCCTAATCTGACAGGATTAGTGTCCTTATAAGAAGAGGAGCTCTAACCAGAGCTTCCCCATCCCACTGCTTTGCCCCCACAGAAGAAAGGCCATGAGAGGACTGAGTGAGAAGGTTTCATCTGCCAGCCAGAAAGAAAGGCCTCCCTAGACACCCAGCACTTTGATTTTCCAGCACCTTGATTTTGGACTTCCTGCTTCCCGAGTTGTGAGAAAATTAATTTGTATTGTTTAAGCCACACAGCCTATGGTATTTTGTTATGACAGCACTAGTGGACTAATACACTGTGCCATCTTCTTAAATAAGCTACCATAGTGCACATTGTATTTTTTGACGCTCATATACAGGGTTTATTTCTTTAAGTTAAATGATGCTAATACTTAATTCAGTCAGCAAATAAGATAACTCACTCTGTGTCAGGAATTACTCTAACTAGTGGTGATATGGCAGTGCATAACACAATATCTCTGCTCTTAGGAAATTTATATTCTAGTGGAGAAGAATAAAGCACAGATGAGAAAACTTTAGTGACCCCTAAGCCAGCAGTATTTCACACTAGAGATTTTAAATTTCTAGTTAAAGGAACAAATCAGTGAAAGTCTTTATGAACATATTAATCAGGAACATATTCTACAGGAGGAAATTCCTTGTGTTCCCTTTTAAAAATTGCCAAAATTAAACACAAATCTAAGTTAAATGAGATTCACAATCTATGAAAAGGCTAAATCAAGAGTTGGTTTCTTTTCAACCAAGAACTGTCCAAGCAAAAACAAACAAACAAACAAAAGGTGCTCTTTCAGGGTGATTATGTAAAATGTTTTGTTAGACCAACATTAGGAAGCAATCTAGCCCTTGCACACAAATGCCTAGCTACATGGCAAAGCATTCAGAGTCATGACCTTCATACCATGAAATCACACTACAAAAGGAGCTGAGTGTGTCAGATATTACATGATCCATAGTAACATCCTGCAGAATGTCACAGTCAGAATTCTATCAGTCTCCCAGTCTTTGAAATACTGAGGCACAAAAACAAAACCCACAAGTATTGCCTTAGGTATAGAACCAAGAGAAAGCTATTGAGCTATAATTGGGCAAATGATAATGTGCCTCATGGCAGGATAGGATGGAAAATAAAATTTAGCAGTGAGCATTGCTGAGAATTGTTAACAACAAAAAACAAAAACAAAAACAAAAACAAAAAACTGCTTTCCAAAAATCCCAATAGAATTCCTTACAAAAAGAGAGAAGGTAGGATTTTAAACCAAATGTAGACCCATTTTCATATCTGAGATTAGTTTGAATATGGAAATTTCCAGTTGTCAAAGTCATGATTTTCAAAGCTTTCCAAACCAAGAGGCCAGTGATAGGCATGTGATCCACAATCATTTAATTGGTTAGTGTTAAGACTCTGCCCAGTAAGGCAGCTAGGCTAGTCATTTGCCTGTTTGTGTTTACTCTCAGATCTAGTGTCTTTTCTATTTCTCTGTTCTCAGTAACATGGGACTGACCTTTGCAAACTGTGTATTCTGAGCTTCCTAGGCAGCCTGGGCTTCTGTGCTCTAGTAACAACTCTTTTTCCTTTGAGTCTCTTCAGCCCTAGGGGAGATACTGGCTCTCTGAATTGCCTCATTGTCCCTTGCTGTTTGCCTTTTTGGGTCTTCCCACAGGTCCATAATTAATTGCCCATATTCGTTATACTATATTGCACCATGTGGTATGGGTTGTGTGGTTCCTGCTAAGCCTAACTGATATAGCACCTCACAGAAGACAGTCACTTGTATTGTACAACTGGGACTTCTCTCCTGAGTCTGAACCTGAGACAGAAAATTAGCATTGCAGTAAATGCTGAGGCAGAGAATAGCATAGCATTAGAAGATCCCCAGAGGTTCAGAGCTGTATTTTCTCCTGAATGGTAATTGTGTTCTCTGTGACTTTCAATTTTACAATTTCCACTTTGTTCTAAAAGGTATTGAGGTTTTCCTTAAAGCAGCCAATGTGGGAGTTATGACAATTTCCTGCCTCACTTACTTCTCTTCATATCTTTAGAATATACTCAAATGTGTCCCCATAACCTGAAAGAGCCTATTACCAAACCTGAATGAAAGAAGTCAAGGTGGTAAATCTGGAAACTGCTCTAAAGACACAAATGCTACAAATGCACATGACTTACATGTCCTCAGGCCTTAATGAAGGTGTGCAGGCAATTTAAATTTATTGACATTGTAGACATAGTAGAACTTCTATCTACCATTTTGTTATATTTGTTTTCTATTTTTCTCATTTGTTATTTGCTTCCCTTTCTCTTTTCTTATCTGCCTTCTTTTAGATTGATTGCATTTTTTTATTATTCCATTTTATCTCGTTTGGTGGCTTCTTAGCTCTCTGGTTTTTGCTGTCATATAGGTTTTTGTTGTTGGTTTTGTTTTAATGTTTGTTTTAGGTTTTATACCATATAACTTTAATTTATCATAACCTAGCTTCAAGTAACATATTCCTTCATGTATAATTTACCTTTCTCTGCCTTTGTGCTATTATTATAATTTAATATTTACATGTTATATACCCCTCAATACATTGTTATTATCTTTCATTTAAACAGTCAACCAATATTTATGTATTTATTTATTTTTGAGATGGAGTCTTGCTCTGTTGCTCAGGTTGGAGTGTGGTGGCACAGTCTTGGCTCACTGTAATCTCTGCCTCCTGGGTTCACTCTGTTCTCCTGCCTTGGCCTCCCAAGTAGCTGGGATTATAGGCGAGCACCACCACTCCTGGTTCTTTTTTTTTTTTTTTATAGAGACGGGGTTTCACAGTGTGGACCAGGCTGATCTCAAACTCCTGGTCTCAAGTGATCCACCCACCTTGGTCTCCCAAAGTGCTGGGATTACAGGCATGAGCCAATGCATTCAGCATATTTATTTATTTTTAATTAATTTCAATGAGTTTTGGGGGAACAGGTGGTGTTTTGTTACATGGATAAGTTCTCCAGTGGTGATTTTTGAGATTTTGATGCACCCATCACTGGAGCAGTGTACACTGTATCCAATGTGTAGTACTTTACTCCTCACCTCCCTCCCACCATTCCCTCTGAGTCCCCAAAGTCCATAGTATCATTCTTATGCCTTTGCATCCTCATAGCTTAGCTCCCACTTGTAAGTGAGAACATATGATGTTTGGTTTTCCATTCCTGAGTTACTTCACTTAGAATGATGGTCTCCAGCTCCATTCAGGTGGCTGCAAAGGCCATTATTTTGTTCCCTTTTATGGCTGAGTAGTATTCCATGGTGTGAATGTGTATATACATACCACATTTGCTTTATCCATTCATTGATTGATGGGCATTTGGACTGGTTCCATATTTTTGCAGTAGCACATTGTGCTGCTATAAACATGCATGTGCAAGTGTCTTTTTTTTCTGATTTCTTTTCCTTTGTGTCAATACCCAGTAGTGGGATTGCTGAATCAAATGGTACATCTACTTTTAGTTCTTTAAGGAACGTCCATATTCTTCCATAATGGTTGTACTAGTTTACATTCCCACCAGCAGTGTAATAGTGTTCCCTGTTCCATCCCAACATCTATTATTTTTTAATTTTTTTATTATAGCCATTCTTGTAGGAGAAAGGTGGTATCAAGTTGTGGTTTTGATTTGCATTTCTCTGATCATTAGTGATGTTGAGCATTTTTTCATTTGTTTGTTGTCCATTTGTATATCTTCTTTTGAGAATTATCTATTCATGCCCTTAGCCCACTTTTTGATGGGATTGTTTGCTTTTCTCTTGCTGATTAGAGATCCTTGTCGATTCTGGATATTTGTCCTTTGTCAGATACACAGATTGTAAAGATTTTCTCCCCCTCTATGGGGTGTCTGTTAACTCTGCTGATTATTTCTTTTGCTGTGCAGAAGTTTTTTAGTGTAATTAAGTCTCATCTCTTTATCTTTGTTTTTCTTGCATTTGCTTTTGGGTTATTAGTCATGAAGTCTCTGCTAGAAGCCAATATCTAGAAGGATTGTTCCGATGTTATCTTCTAGAACTTTTATGATTTCAGGTCTTAGATCCATCTGGAGTTGATTTTTGCATAAGGTAAGAGATGAGGATCCAGTTTCATTCTTCTACACGTGGCTTGCCAATTATTCCAGCACCATTGATTAAATAGGTGTCCTTTTCCCACTTTATATTTTGTTTCTTTTGTCAAAGATCAGTTGACTGTAAGTATTTGGCTTTATTTCTAGGTTCTGTATTCTGTTCCATTGATCTATGTGCCTATTTTTATACCAGTACCATACTGTTTTGGTGACTATGGCCTTACAATATAGTTTGAAGTCAGGTGATGTGATGCCTCCAGATTTGTTCTTTTTGTTTAGTCTTGCTTTGGATATGTGGGCTCCTTTTTGTTTCATACAATTTTAGGATTTTTTTCTTAGTTCTGTGAAGAATTATGGTGGTATTTTGATGGAATTGCATTGAATTTGTATATTGCTTTTGGCATTATGGTTATTATCACAATATTGATTCTATCCATCCATGAGCATAGGGTATATTTTCATTTGTTTGTGTTATCTATGATTTCTTTCAGCAGTGTTTTGTAGTTTTCCTTGTAGATGTCTTTTACCTCCTTGGTTAGGTATATTCCTAAATATTTTAAGGTTTTCGTAGCTATTGTAGGAGACGTTGAGTTCTTGATTTGATTCTCAGCTTGGTCATGGTTGGTGTATAGCAGGGCTACTGATTTGTGTACATTAATTTTGTATCCTGAAACTTTACTGAATTCATTTACCTGTTCTAGGATCTTTTTAGAGAAGTCTTTGGGTTTTCTAGGTATATGATCATATCATCAGCAAATAGAGACAGTTTGACTTTCTCTTTACTGATTTGGATGTCCTTTATTTCTTTCTCTTGTCTGATTGCTCTGGCTAGGACTTCCAGTACAATGTTGAATAGAAGTGGTGAAAGTGGGTATCCTTGTCTTGTTCCAGCTGTCAGGGGGAATGCTTTCAACTTGCCCCTGTTCTGTATAATGTTGGCTGTGGGTTTGTTATAGATAGCTTTTATTACCTTAAGGTATGTCTCTTCGAATTTGTTTTTGCTGAGGGTTTTAATCATAAAGCGATGCTGGATTTTATAAAATGTTTTTTCTGTATCTATCAAGATGATCACATTGTACTTATTTTTAATTCTGTTTATGTAATATATCACATTTATTGACTTGCATATGTTAACCCATCCCTGCTTCCCTGGTATGAAACCCACTTGATCATGGTGGATTATCTTTTTGATATGCTGTTGGATTCAGTTAGCTACTATTGTGTTGAGGATTTTTGCATCTATGTTCATCAGAGATATTGGTCTGTAGTTCTCTTTTTTTGTTATATCCTTTCCTGGTTTGGGTAATAGGGCTTCACAGAGTGATTTAAGGAGGATTTCCTCCTTCTCTGTCTTTTGCAATAGTGTCAATATAATTGGTACCAGTCCTTCTTTGAATGTCTGATAGACTTCATGTGTGAATCCATCTGTTCCTGGAGATTTTTGTTGGCAATTTTTGAATTACCATTTCAATCTTGCTGATTGTTATTGGTCTGTTCAGAGTTTCTATTTCTTCCTGATTTAATCTAGGAGGGTTGTATATTTCCAAGAATTTACCCATCTCCTGTAGGTTTTCTATTTTGTGTGTATAAAGGTGTTCACAGGAGTCTTGAATGGTCTTTTGTATTTCTGTGGTATCGTTTGTAATATTTTCTGTTTCATTTCTAATTGAGCTTATTTATATCTCTCTTCTTTTCTTGGTTAATCTTGCTAATGGTGGATCAGTTTTATCTTTTCAAAAAACAGCTTTTTGTTTCACTTATCTTTTGTATTTTTTGTTGTTGCTGTTGTTTCCATTTCATTTAGTTCTGCTCTGATTGCTGTTATTTCTTTTCTTCTGCTAGGTTTGGGTTTTATTTGTTCTTCTTTCTCTAGTTCCTTGAGGTGTGACCTTAGATTGTTTATTTGTGCTCTTTGGCTTTTTTGATGTAGGCATTTGATGCTATGGACTTTCCTGTTAGCACTGCTTTTGCTGTATCCCAGAAGTTTGGATAGGTTGTGTCACTATTATCATATAGTTCAAATAATTTTTTAATTTGCATCTTGCTTTCATTGTTGACCCAGCATTGAGGCCATTTACATTCAACATTAGTATTGAGATGTGAGGTACTATTCTAATTATCAAGCTAGTTGTTGCCTGAATATCTTGTGCCTTTTTTTTTCATTGTGTTATTGTTTTATAGGCCCTGTTAGATTTATGCTTTCAGGGGGTTCTATTTTGGTGTATTTCAAGGTTTTGTTTCAAGTTTACAACTCCTTTTAGCAGTTTCTCTAGTGCTGGCTTGGTAGTGGCAAATTCTCTCAGCATTTTTTTTTTTTTTTTTTCCGTCTGAAAAAGACTTTCTTTTTTTCATTTATAAAGCTTGGTTTCACTGGATACAAAATTCTTGATTGATAATTGTTTTGTTTAAGGAGGCTAAAAATAAAACCCCAATCCCTTCTAGCTTGTGGGGTTTCTGCTGAGAAATCTACTGTTAATCTGATAGATTTTCCTTTATACCTGATGCTTTTGCCTCACAGCTCTTAGGATTCTTTCCTTCATCTTGACTTTAGATAACCTGATGACTATGTACCTAGGTGATAATCTTTTTGTGATGCATTTCCCAGGTGTTCTTTGAGCTTCTTGTATTTGGATGTCTAGCTCTTTAGCAAACCCAGGGAAGTTTTTCTCGATTATTCCCTTAAATATGTTTTCTAAACTTTTTGATTTCTCTTCTTCCTTGGGAACACAAGTTATGCTCAGGTTTGGTTGTTTAACATAATCCCATACTTCTTGGAGGTTTTGTTCATTTTTTCAAAAAATCTTTTCTCTTTGTCTTTGTCTGGTTAATTTGAAAGCCTTGTCTTTGAGTTCTGAAGTTCTTCCTTCTACTTGTTTGATTCTGTTGTTGAAACTTTCCAGTGTATTTTGCATTTCTCTAAGTGTGTCTTTCATTTCCAGAAGTTATGATTGTTTTGTTTTTTATTTATGCTATTTTTCTAGAGAATTTTTTGTCCATATCCTGTACTTCTTACAAAGTTTCTTTAAGTTGGTTTCTACCTTTCTCTGTTGCCTCTTTGAGTAGCTTAATAACTGACCTCTGAATTCTTTTTCTGGCAATTCAGAGATTTCTTAGTGTGATCTTTGGGGGGTGTTAAATAACCTTGTTTTGTCATATTACCAGAATTGTTTTTCTGGTTCCTTTTCATTTGAATAGACTATGTCAGTGGAAAGATTAGGGCTCGAGGGCTGGTGTTTAGATTCTTTTGTCACACAGGGGCTCCATTGGTATGTTGCTCTTCCCCTTTCTCTAGGGATGGGGCTTCCTGAGAGCCAGACTACAGTGATTGTTATTGCTCTTCTGGGTCTAGCCACCCATCAGAGCTACTGTGCTCCAGGTTGGTACTGGAGAGTGTCTGCAAAGAGTCCTGGGATGTAATCCATCTTCAAGTCTTGCAGTCATGGATACCAGCACTTACTCTGGTGGAGACAGCTTTACAGTCCACAGTAAAGTGGACTCAGTGAGGGTCCTTGGTCATAGTTGTGTTTAGTGCACAGATTTTCTCGAATGCTGTTAAACAGTCAACCAACTTTTCAGAGAGGTGTTTTTTTGTGTGTTTTTTGTTTGCTTGTTTGCTTGTTTTTTGAGACAAAGTCTCTCCCTGTTGCCAGGCTGGAGTGCTATGACACAATCTTGGCTCACTGTGACCTCCCATTCCCTGATTCAAGCAATTATCCTGCCTCAGTCTCCTGAGTAGCTGGGATTATAGGCATGTGCCACCACACCCAGCTAATTTTTGTATTTTTAGTAGAGACAGGGTTTCACCATATTGGCCAGGATGATCTCCATCTCCTGACCTCGTGATCTGCCCACTTCGGCCTCCCAAAGTGCTGAGATTACAGGTGTCAGCCACTGCACCCAGCCAAGAGATTTTTGGAAATAAGGAAAATAAGGAAAAAGTATTTTATATTTTACCCATGAGTTTATTATCTAGTACTCTTTATTCTGTTACATAGATCCACATTTTCATATGGCATTATTTTCCTTTTGCCTGCAAGACTCTCTCTAATATTCACTGTAGAGCAGATCTGCTGCTAATGAATTCTTTTAGGATTTATAAATTTAAAAAGTCTTTATTTTCCCTCTGTTTCTGGAAGATCTAGTCACTGGATATAGTATTCTACTTGAAAGGATTTTTTTTTTTTCCTTTCAGTCTTTAAAGAAAATATTTCAGTGCCTTTGAGCTTCCATTATTTTTAAAGAGAAATCTGCTGTCATCCCTCTGTCTGGCTATCTGTACATAATGTGTCTTTTTTCTTTGGCAGCTTCCGAGGTTTTCTCTTTCCCAATAGTATTAATCAATTTGATTCTAATGTGCCTCAGTGCAGTTTTATTTATGTTCTTTGTGTTTTCAGTTTGTTGAGTGTCTTGGATCTATGGGTTTATGCTTTTTGTTAAATTTGTTTCTTTTCTCAAATATTTTTTTCTGTCACCCTTGCCCCCCAACCTTGCACCCTTTTGAGCCATCTCCAGTTGCATGTATATTAAGTTTCTTGAGGTTGTTGTTATTGTTCATTTTGTTTGGTCTTTTTTCTTACCTTGTTTTGTTTTAGATAGTTTCTATTGTTGTTTTCAAGTTTATTGATCTTTTACTCTACAGTGTCTAGTCTGCTTTTATATGGTACATGTTTCATATTAGATATTGTATTTATCATTTCCAAAGTTAAATATCTTTCATATCTCTCCTACATGTGCTCACGCTTTCCCTTACTTTGTGAACACATAAAATATAGTATTAACTATTTTAATTAGCGTCCTCATGTGCTAATTCTATCATCTATATAATTTCTGGGTCAGTTTCAAGTCACTGATTTTTCTCCTCATTATGCGTCTTAATTCTGATTTTTTGCATGACTTGTAATTTTTGATTGGATGTCAAACAGTGTGGATTTTACTTTTTTTTTTTTTTTTTTTTTTGAGGCGGAGTCTCGCTCTGTCGCCCGGACTGGAGTGCAGTGGCCAGATCTCAGCTCACTGCAAGCTCCACCTCCCGAGTTTCCGCCATTCTCCTGCCTCAGCCTCCTGAGTAGCTAGGACTATAGGCGCCCGCCACCTCGCCCAGCTAGTTTT
The DNA here is from genome assembly GCF_009764315.1 of Trachypithecus francoisi. Taxonomy (NCBI): domain Eukaryota; kingdom Metazoa; phylum Chordata; class Mammalia; order Primates; family Cercopithecidae; genus Trachypithecus; species Trachypithecus francoisi. The sequence goes on from NW_022681454.1 coordinate 102,485,478, forward strand.
TGTATTTTTAGTAGAGACGGGGTTTCACCATGTTAGCCAGGATGGTCTCGATCTCCTGACCTCGTGATCCACCCGTCTCGGCCTCCCAAAGTGCTGGGATTACAGGCTTGAGCCACCGCGCCCGGCCGGATTTTACCTTTTTATGAGTTCTGGATATTTCATGTTTCTTTATAGGTTTTTGAACTTTGTTCTAGGGCCTTGTTAAGTTACTTAAAAAGAGTCTAAGTCGGCTGGGTGCGGTGGCTCACGCCTGTAATCCCAGCACTTTGGGAGGCCGAGGCAGGTGGATCATGAGGTCAGGAGATCAAGACCATCCTGGCTAACATGGTGAAACCCTGTCTGTACTAAAAATACAAAAATTAGCCAGGTGTGATGGCAGGTGCCTGTAGTCCCAGGTACTCAGGAGGCTGAGGCAGGAGAATGGCGTGAACCTGGGAGGCGGAGCTTGCAGTGAGTCGAGATCACGCCACTGCACTCCAGCCTGGGTGACAGAGTAAGACTCCGTATCCTTTAAAAAAAAAAAAAAAGAGTCTAAGTTTTCTAGTGCGCTATAACAGATTACCACAAACTGAATGGCTTAAAACAACAGAACTATGTTTTTTTCACAGTCATTGAGGCCAAAAATCTAATATCAAGATGTTAGCAGAGCCACATTTCCTCCAAAGGAAGTGGCAGATAATCCAGTACTTCCTTCTTCCAGCTTCTGGTCGTTTGTTGGGCACTCTTGGACTTGAGGCCCAGCACTTCAATCTCTGCCTCATTTTCACATCATCTTTTCCTCTGAGTGTTTGTGTTATCTCCCTTTGCCTCTATTCTGGAAGGACACTTATAATGCCATTAAGGGTCCACCCAGATAATCCAGGGTAATCTCTTCATCTCAAAATCCTCAACTTAATTACATCTACAAACATCCCTTGCCCAAATAAATTCTCATTTACAAGTTCAGGGATTATAACGTGATACCTTTGCTGACCATGATTATAAGATATAAGGATAAATTAGTCCTCTGTTATTCTAATTTGGCCAGAAGCAAAAGTCTGGGAGGAAGTATAAAGGATCAAGCAAAATTGTATGGAGTGAACCAGGAAGAAACCCTGAGGATTTCATTCACCAGTTCAATTTGTTAAAAATGTTTTCTGAACACTCAATATGTGATGGATACATAGGGAAAAAATGCCCTTGTCCTCATGGAGCTAACATTCTAATGAGAGGAGACTAATAATAAAACAAACAAGTTGAACACATTATCTTCATATAGTGATGAGGGCCATGGGAGAAAATAAAACAAGGAAGGGATATGAAATGGACTCCAGGGATGGTGAACAGGTTATAATTTTAAATAGAGTAGGCAGGGAAGGTCTAATTGGAAATAGAGTATTTGGGTAAAGATCTGAAATGAAGTGAGAAAGTGACGCATGCACATATCTGATGAAGATGTTTCAGGTCGATGGAACAGTATGTACAAGAACCCTGAGGTGGGAATGTGTCTGGTGAGTTTGGAGAAACTGGCTAGAAATGCAGCATCAGCTAGAGCAGAATGAGCCACACTGGGGGCATGTTAGGGGGTGCAGATCAAATAGGACATTGAGAGCTATATGTAATGACTTTGGCTTTCACTTGAGTGAGATGGAAAGCCATTTGGAAAGCCATGATATGATTTAGGCTTTAAAAGGATTTCTTTGACTGTGGTGTTAGGAAGAGATTGGGAACAGAGTATGGAAGCAGCAAGATCTGTTAGGACAGAATAATTCAGTGACAGAATAATGGTGGCTTAAATTAGGATGGCAGTGAAAGTGTGAGATGGCTTTAGATTCTGCTGAAGTTGAGCCAACAGGACTTGTTGGTAGAATACATGTGGGGTATGAGAGAAAGAGAGGCATTCAGAAGAAATCTAATGTTTTAGGCCTGAGCAGTGGAGGGGTGAAGTTGCTATTAGTTGAGATGGGGAAGACTGTGAGAGGAGCAGGTCTAAAAAGGAAGAGCAGAAATTTCTTTTTGAATATTTAAGTGTGAGGTGCGAATTATACATCCAATTGAGATGTTAAGGAGATCATTGGATATACTGAGTCTGGCATGTAGAGGAGAGGTCTGGTTTGGGCATATATATTCAAGAGTCAGCTGACAGCAAATGGAAGGGAACAGAATTATTATGTTTAGGAACCTATTAAATTTAGAAAGGGTTGGGTATCTTCAAACCTCTTCTCTTTTAACCTAAGGGGTTATATGGAAAATGTTTCCAAGCATATGGCATCCTACCTGTTCAATGTTTATTGACAAAACAAATTAAAATATAGAACAGAGAAAAGAATAGAATTGAGGTACAAAAAGTGCAATAGTTGATGAGAGAATGTCTGGAATTTAACATAAACTAGATAATTAAATTCCCACAAGATGGGTATTATTTCCCCCATTTTATGGATGGGGAAACTGACTTTTAAAGAGGTCAAACAACACACCCAAACTCACAAAGTCAGTGAGTTGTAGAGCTGGGATTCAAATCCAGCAGATCTGTCTAATTCTGAATTCCAGGTCCTTCCTATGACTCTACAAGGCCTTCCAGCCAAACAGTTTAAGGGTAGAAATCACGGCATATTTGGGGCTCAGGGCTCACTTCTTTACTTACAAGGTTAAGCTTTCTGCCACAGGAAATGATCTAGACTAGTTTTTACAAAATGGGGCCAGGAAAGTCATAGTTATAAATATTCATTATTTGAGAATTATTTTCATTACTGGGCTGAAAGCAAAGGATGTTGTATATCTTACCATCTGGTTATACGAGATCATGAATAAACAAAATATAATTAATATTGATTATAAAGAGAAACATAAAAAGAGAACCCAGTTCATTACTTAACTTTACTGCTATTGATACCAGGCCAGAAAACTTTCAATTGAGGAACACCACGTTAGCCAATTTTAAATTACAGTCTCTCAAACATCAATACCCCACCTCCCCCACCTCTGTCACTGTGCCATGCCAGATTGGCAAAGCCATTTGTAAGGGAAGCAAAGTATCCTGGTGAACAGGCCACCTTGCCGGAAGGTGCCTGCAGACCTTGTCAACAATGAGTCTACTTATTCTTACTGTCCTTTCTTTTTAGATCCTCTATAAAAGGTATAGCTGTTTATCACCTATTGCAGAATCAAATGTCAGTGATATCAATACGTGGGGATAAGAGAGCTCATTCAAGGTGAAATGGAAGATATCACTTGGTTTGTTTATTATGCAGTACAAGGGGAGGAAAAAAGGGGAAACAGGGAAGATGGAGCAATTTCCCTCACAAAAGGAGATGTGTGAGCTGTGCCAACAGCCTTTCCTTTCCAGAACACCAAAGAAGCCATTGTTACTAAGTTTGTATTTTGGTCTTGACAGGATACACCTGATCCTAGTTTAGGGCTTTATTTCTATGGCAGGACTAAAGCAGTCTGACCTGACGTAAATGGACCTGGAATGCACACATGTCCTACCAGTCCCATGGTTGAGAGATTGTAGGTTGCATCTTCAGGGGGTCTTTGCTGCTTACTACAAGTCTGGGTTCTTAAGGTTCATGCCTGAAGTTTGTGAACTCTATAGTGAACATGGCTCACTTGCTCTCTCCCTCTGGCTCCATTTCATTGAGTTACTTTTCCAGCATTAAGGACTCCTCACGAAATGACTGAAAGGCAGATGATGGGAAGAATTTTTTTGCTTTGGGTTCTCTGATAGGCCTTGTGAACAGGGCTCTAAGCAGGTGCTGGCATTAGAAAATATTTGTGTTCTTTGACTTACCTGATACCTGGTATGGGAAATTCAGTGAAGAAAGATAGCAGGCAAGACAAGGATATATTACAGGATCCAGTGGCACAAAGCCACAGGAGACAAGAAACAGTGGGCACTGAAACACTGACAAGAATTTTACAACCTTGTCTCTCTGAGTCTGATCTCTTGATGCCCTGGGAGACGTGAAACACTTACAAAGAGCCAGTATTGACTAATGCCTGGAGATTTCACTTTGAAACTGATAGTGTCTGGGGTGAATTAATATAGCACACGATTTCCGCCACAAAAGTTAATTTTCTAGAAAAACTTTCAGAAGAATGATATGTCCAGATACTCAGTAGCTTAAGGGCTAAGCTGACATTGTGAGAAGGAGATAGCTCCATAGAGGAGCTGACATTTAGTGTGGGCTCCAGCCATGCCCAGCCAAATAAGCTGTATTTTCTGGCAGCCCCAGCAAGAGCCATCACCAGTTCTTTTGTTTAACAAAATCCAAGAGTGCAATTAACAATTTCTATGACTTGGCTTTCAGAGCCTTCAAGTTACAAGAGGATAAACAAGTAGGAAAGAAACGGGAGATGCCAATGTTTCAGAAATTATGATCTTCAAAGGAGGAGAAACAGTTCAACCACAGGGAAAGTGGTCAGAAATTTGATATCCTTTCTGTGAGAGCACAAGGAGACCCCAAACTGCCAAACCACTGTATCTGAAGAGGGCTTGCTGGGACTGAAGTTTCCAGAAATCTTTGAATGGCTCATTTATTTTACTGGGGCTAAAGTTGATGGGGTAATTATCAGGGTAGGCTGTGGATCTGATTGCTGTTTGGGCAAGCAGGCTTTCATTGTCAGCCAGGAAGCACTTGGGAATTATTTACTGCAATGTGCCATGCAGACCCGTACATGTGAGTGTGCATACGTGGTGTGGGTGTGTGTGTGAGACAGAGAGAGAGAGAGCAAGCGAACTGAGGAGGAAAATGGGCTCTCTTTGCTTTTAAATCCAATTTTTATCTGCTTGGTGTATAAACCACAGTCAGCAGAGAGAGGTGAAGTTTTCGGTGTGCTAAACCCTACACTAAGGATGAATTTCTATTTCACCTGTAACTCAAGCTTCCCCAATCTAACAGGATTATATTAATGGGAATAGCCGAAATATCCCAGCCCCCACCCCTTACCACCAATGCGTGGCCCAGAAGCTCCAGCTCCATCAAAGTCTCACCCAGTGTTGGATACTCACTAGTGGGATCTCACGTGCCCTCAGGAACAGTTCTTTTATGCTCTCCTGTTCAGGGTTTCATAGCTGGGGATCAAGATGCCATCTGAGGGTGGTTGTGCCTCACCTTACCTCTGCATGGCTTCAGTGGTATTCTTGAGAGTCTAAATGTTCATGCCAAGGAATGGAGGAGTCACCTTCTTCTAGTGGCCACATCAGCAACCTACAGGGTACCAAGGAACGGCTGTACTTTCTGGAGTTCTCACCAGGCTGAAGCAACACTGTCTCCCTACTCCGTCACCTTTGCCTCCTGGGGAGCCATGATCATGCTGCCAGGTCATGCAAAACCCTGTGAGAACATATGCTCCACCTTCTGCCTGTAGCTCCTTCTTTCTATGCAATGCAGATAAAAAGATTCAGGTAGGAGGATCCACATTCTACACCAGTGGTTCTCAAACTTCAGCATGCATTAGAGTCGCCTGAAAGTTTCATTAAAACACTGATTTCTGGGTGTTATCCAGGCTTTTTGATTTAGTAACTCTGGAATAGGGTTTAAGATTTTACATTTCAAAATAATTCCCAGATGATTCTGGTACTACTGCTCTAGGGACCACGTTTTGAGGACCACGTTTTGAGAACCCTGGGGCACTATGCTGCCCCAGGGCCTCTGATCCACCAGTTGTCTGGGAGGTCCTGCCCCTCAATAGAGACACACCTAAACACATGCATCTTCGCAGAGGGCCCCATTTATGTTCAAGCTGGTGCCTCCGTTGCCATCATAGATGAAAACACATTGACCCTCCCATGTTATGCATTTAAAGCAAAGGTTTGCTTGCTTGCATTCAGGCAATGTAGGTTTTGACTCCGGAACTTCACACTTGCATGTTCCTTATGTATGAATTACTGACCAACACCATTCTGGGTGTAGAGGTGGGGGGTCCCTTCAATGCTGAAGAATGATCATTTGTGTAGTCTTCTCCCTCTTATTGCAGAAATTATTATATTTGGTGGACTAGTAAAGCAACTGATGGGTAGGAGGCCTGGAGGATAAGATAAGAGGGGCTGTAAAGCAAAGAAGAAAAAATGGGAGAGAAGGGGACAAAATGGATGCCTTCCCATGTTGAGCCTTTGAGGAGTAGTCCTTGAACTATAGTTTCATCATGGATTAAATGGGCCTTGAGGAAGGGGCCTTCCAGGAAGTCTAGACTATGTCGAACATTTCTGCGGGAAATGTGTTATGAGAAGACACAAGCTAACTTACCAACTGGAACACAACTTGCTGCAAATTGGAGGTTACAGGAAATGTGCCAAAGGTCTTTTGCCACAGATGAACATTCTTTTGCCCTGATAGTGTGTATCATCAGTCATGCTATGGGAGAAACACAAATGAGATCTGGCATCTGCTAGGCTGCTGAATTATTGCTGTTATTATTGGGCTTCCTGTATCTTTCCCATGAAATTACAGTGATCATCACTATGGCATCTGATGAGCCTGAGGTGGATCAGAGCTAAAAATAGGATGAAGAATTCAGGCTCCTGGAGACAGTTCATGCACTGTGTGAGCTTTGAATCTTTGGTTTGCTCCAACTTTTGAGTGTGGCTTGAGGTGGCTCTTGGCAATAACGTGACAGAGCAAAGCTCTGAGGAAAGGCAGTGTATGAAAGTGGAATCTCCAGATTTCATAAACTCCAGGGACCTTCAAGCTAACTGCATTCGACTCCATCCTTCTGCCGGTGAGAAACTGAGGCCCAGAAAGTCACAGTAACCACAGCAGGAGTATGGCCACGTGGGATTCGTTTCGGGCTCCAGAAATAGTTTCCTCAAACCTGACTCCTACAGTATGTTTCCTGGACCACCAGTGTTTGGGGCAGTTAGCAGGTGCTAGATGAAATGAGTTTGGGAAATACCGGGTTAAGTATTAAATGTAAGGGTAGGACCTGCTTAAGCTTTACTGGGAGATATGTACAGTATTTTGAATCTCTAAGAGGAGTTAAGGTAGGCAGCCTCTTTTTTCCTACTGAGCACTTCATGGAAGTTCTCTATGGAACCCATTTTTGGAAACACTGCATTATGCCCATAGGTCTTAAAATCTCCTGTCTGAATTGAGGCCCCTTAAGATAGGTTTGCTTGAAGTCCTGAGGGGAACAATGTGTACTGGGAGTAAGGTTGTCAAGTAAAATGTAGGGTGCTCCAGCTAAATTCAAATTTCAGTTAAACCCCCCCCTTTTTTTTAAGTATAGGTCACATGCAAGATTTGGGACATACTTAAACTAAAACAATTATTCATAGTTTATCTGAAATTCAGATTTAACCAGGAATCCTCAAATTTTGTTGCTAAATCTGGCATTCCTAAGTGAAGATTAGAACAGAAAGACAGAAAACTAAGAGCTGTTAAGACAGGTGGGCCGGGCCTCGGCCTCAGGAAGGAAGGGGCCAACCCTGAAGGCTCTGTTCCAAGGAGAGAGCCCAGATGTTTCTAGCCCACTTAGACCAGAGGCTTCAGATAGGACTGGCTACTAGCTTCAGTCTGGAAATTTGTGGGGCAATTTTTGTTGTGACAATGATTGGGAGGTTCTACTGGTGCTTAATGGACAGAAATGCCATATGCCCTGTAATGTGTGAGACAGTCCAGTTTCCCACCCCACATTCTTTGTGAATGTCCTACCTGACATTCTTATATGTGCTTTCTTCTCTTAAACACAAGTCTATTCACTATAGGAAAGTGCTAGCGCCTGACAACTTCTTCAAATCTCCTGGGATGCTCATGCTCCAGTATTTACATGCTAACTTATATGTCATTTTATGCTGACCTTCCTTTTATTTATCCTCTTTCCTATCATTAAGGCAATGTGTTTGTGTGTGTTCAATTATTTACAATTATTTATACCGGTAGGCAATATCATCTGTGATTTTCATTTAAGGAGAGTAAAATAGGTGTTACAAAATGTTCATAATAAGAATGAACCCTTGTTTGGTAGAAATAAGAAGTATTGGCTGAGCCACATTGTTTTTCTTGGCTCTAGTAAAACCCTGAGTTCTGCTCTCTTCTTTTTCATTAAGTATGTTAATTCAAATTAGGTTTGGCTACATTTAATGGAAAAACAAAATGAGATTGATAAATAAAAATAAAATCCTAAATGCCACACCAACTGAATGCATCCTTCCCCACTTGGCCAAGGGGACCCCAGAAAAATATTAAAAACTGGCCATGATGGTACAGAAGATTGGACATGCCTTATTATACCCCCTCCCTCACTAACCACTATTAGGCTTTCTTTCCTGAGTGTTAAACAAAAGCCAGCCCTTTGGAAAGACTTGTTCCACTGCTAAATTCAACCAACCTCCCTTTCGTGGTTTTGAGACAACAAATGATCAGCATTCTTTCCTGATAAGAGACCGCCAACCACAAAGTGGTTCTGGCCATCTATGGATGCTGTGCAGAGGGCCTTTGTGTGCTCTGTTTCACCCTTGGATGTATAAGGCCTAATTGTAATACATTTAAATGTTAGGTCTCCAAAGTGAACATGGGACACATGTTGTATTCACGTTAGTCCTCTACACATGCCCATGCCTCCCCTTTGTGAATATTCATAGCTCCTCCTATAATTGTCAAATATATATATTTGGCTACCCTGTTCAGCATATATCTGTCTTATTCTTCCCACTCTCAAAGTGCCTATTTCTGGCTTCCGACTGGAAGTTACACATTTGCCAGCTTATCAGAATGGCTGCCTGCAGGCTACAATGCTTTATGAGAAATAAAGCTCTCCTTTCCAAATTTGTAACCTAATCATTCTTCAGTTGACAAGAAAAAGGAGTGGCTTCAACAATACAGCAGGTTATTTCTGTTGCATGTATGAGAAGTTAAGAGGTAAGCTGTCCTGTGTTGGGAGGCTGCATCCTTCCAGGTCTCTGTTCTGCCATCCTCAAGATGGCTGTTAGGAGATCTTGGCCATGTTGGACACTCATTTTTGGAAGCCAGTCTCCATTCTGAGGAGGCAAAGCAGCCACATGAAGAGGCCTGCAAGGGAACCAAGGGCCCCAGCCAATAGCCTCAGCTGAGGTCCCAACCAGTGACTGCATCCCAAGCCAGCCTGGCAAGTGAGGCTATTTCAGTCAGCACCTTCCAGCACCCAAGCTGTCACTGTGTGACACCAGAGAACTGTCTGGTGGATACACAGAAATGTGAAAAATGATGGGTCATTGTTCTTTTTTTTTTTTTTTATTGGAAAGGAAGAAGTCAAACTGTCTTTATTTGAAGATGATGAATATAAAGAAAATCCTATCTTCAAAAAAGTGACTAAACAATGTGTGAATTTAGCAAGATTTCAAGATATGGGGTCAATATGCAAAAATCAATTGTACTTTTTTCCTAGAAATGAATAATCAGAAATTGAGTAAAAGTAACACAGTAGCATCAAAATTATGACATTCCCATGGGTCAATTTAACAATGTATGTGTGAGACCTATATGCAGGAAATCAACTTGGAAGACTCTCGCTACCTATGGCCAAGTTGTTTTCCTGGAGGATCCAGGTACATTTCCCAGGAGCAGTATAGACAAGTGTTAGCTTACATGTGTGTAAGCTTTGGATGTTACTTTTTTTCTTTTCTTTTCTTATCTTTTCTTTTTCTCTTCCTCTTCTCGTCTCTTCTCTTTTCTTTCTTTTTTTAATTTTTATTATTATACTTCAAGTTCTAGGGTACATGTGCATAACGTGCAGGTTTGTTACATAAGTATACTTGTGCCATGTTGGTGTGCTGCACCCATCAACTCGTCAGCACCCATCAACTCATCATTTACATCAGGTATAACTCCCAGTGCAATCCCTCCCCCCTCCCCCCTCCCCATGATAGGCCTCGGTGTGTGATGTTCCCCTTCCCGAGTCCAGGTGATCTCATTGTTCAGTTCCCACCTATGAGTGAGAACATGCAGTGTTTGGTTTTCTGTTCTTGCGATAGTTTGCTAAGAATCATGGTTTCCAGCTGCATCCATGTCCCTACAAAGGACACAAACTCATCCTTTCTTATGGCTGCATAGTATTCCATGGTGTATATGTGCCACATTTTCTTAATCCAGTCTGTCACTGATGGACATTTGGGTTGATTCCAAGTCTTTGCTATTGTGAATAGTGCCGCAATAAACATACGTGTGCATGTGTCTTTATAGCAGCATGATTTATAACCCTTTGGGTATATACCCAGTAGTGGGATGGCTGGGTCATATGGTACTTCTAGTTCTAGATCCTTGAGGAATTGCCATACTGTTTTCCATAATGGTTGAACTAGTTTACAATCCCACCAACGGTGTAAAAGTGTTCCTATTTCTCCACATCCTCTCCAGCACCTGTTGTTTCCTGACTTTTGAATGATTGCCATTCTAACTGGTGTGAGATGGTATCTCATTGTGGTTTTGATTTGCATTTCTCTGATGGACAGTGATGATTAGCATTTTTTCATGTGTCTGTTGGCTGTATGACTGTCTTCTTTTGAGAAATGTCTGTTCATACCCTTTGCCCACTTTTTGATGGGGTTGTTTGTTTTTTTCTTGTAAATTTGTTTGAGTTCTTTGTAGGTTCTGGATATTAGCCCTTTGTCAGATGAGTAGATTGCAAAAATTTTCTCCCATTCTGTAGGTTGCCTGTTCACTCTGATGGTAGTTTCTTTTGCTGTGCAGAAGCTCTTTAGATTAATTAGATACCATTTGTCAATTTTGGCTTTTGTTGCCATTGCTTTTGGTGTTTTAGACATGAATTCCTTGCCCATGCATATGTTCTGAATGGTATTACCTAGATTTTCTTCTAAGGTTTTTATGGTATTGGGTCTAACATTTAAGTCTCTAATCCATCTTGAATTAATTTTCGTATAAGGACTAGGGTAAGGATCCAGTTTCAGCTTTCTACTTATGGCTAGCCAATTTTCCCAGCACCATTTATTAAATAGGGAATCCTTTCCCCATTTCTTGTTTCTCTCAGGTTTGTCAAAGATCAGATGGCTGTAGATGTGTGGTATTATTTCTGAGGACTCTGTTCTGTTCCATTGGTCTCTATCTCTGTTGTACCAGTACCATGCTGTTTTGGTTACTGTAGCCTTATAGTATAGTTTGAAGTCAGGTAGCGTGATGCCTCCAGCTTTGTTCTTTTGACTTAGGATTGTCTTGGCAATGCGGGCTCTTTTTTGGTTCCATATGAACGTTAAAGCAGTTTTTTCCACTTCTGTGAAGAAACTCATTGGTAGCTTGATGGGGATGGCATTAAATCTATAAATTACTTTGGGCAGTATGACCATTTTCACGATACTGATTCTTCCTATCCATGAGCATGGTATGTTCTTCCATTTGTTTGTGTCCTCTTTTATTTTACTGAGCAGCAGTTTGTAGTTCTCCTTGAAGAGGTCCTTTACATCCCTTGTAAGTTGGAGCAATTGTGAATGGAAATTCATTCCTGATTTGGCTCTCTGTTTGTCTGTTACTGGTGTATAAGAATGCTTGTGATTTTTGCACATTAATTTTGTATCCTGAGACTTTGCTGAAGTTTCTTATCACCTTAAGGAGATTTTGGGCTGACACAATGGGGTTTTCTAAATATGCAGTCATGTCATCTGCCAACAGGGACAATTTGACTTCTTCTTTTCCTAATTGAATACCCTTTATTTCTTTCTCTTGCCTGATTGCCCTAGCCAGAACTTCCAACACTATGTTGAATAGGAGTGGTGAGAGAGGGCATCCCTGTCTTGTGCCAGTTTTCAAAGGGAATTTTTCCAGTTTTTGCCCATTCAGTATGATATTGGCTGTGGGTTTGTCATAAATAGCTCTTATTATTTTGAGATACGTTCCATCAATACCAAATTTATTGAGCGTTCTTAGCATGAAGGGCTGTTGAATTTTGTCAAAGGCCTTATCTGCATCTAGTGAGATAATCATGTGGTTTTTGTCTTTGGTTCTGTTTATATGCTGGATAACGTTTATTGATTTGCGTATGTTCAACCAGCCTTGCATCCCAGGGATGAAACCCACTTGATCATGGTGGATAAGCTTTTTGATGTGCTGCTGAATCCGGTTTGCCAGTATTTTTTTGAGGATTTTTGCATCGATGTTCTTCAGGGATATTGGTCTAAAATTCTCTTTTTTTGTTGTGTCTCTGCCAGGCTTTGGTATCAGGATGATGTTGGCCTCATAAAATGAGTTAGGGAGGATTCCCTCTTTTTCTATTGATTGGAATAGTTTCAGAAGGAATGGTACCAGCTCCTCCTTGTACCTCTGGTAGAATTCAGCTGTGAATCTATCTGGTCCTGGACTTTTTTTTTTTTTTTTTTTTTGAGACTGAGTCTCGCTCTGTCACCCAGGCTGGAGTGCTGTGGCCGGATCTCAGCTCACTGCAAGCTCTGCCTCCCGGGTTCACGCCATTCTCCTGCCTCAGCCTCCCGAGTAGCTGGGACTACAGGCGCCGCCACATTGCCTGGCTAATTTTTTGTATTTTTTAGTAGAGACGGGGTTTCACCGTGTTAGCCAGGATGGTCTCGGTCTCCTGAACTCGTGATCCGCCCGTCTCGGCCTCCCAAAGTGCTGGGATTACAGGCTTGAGCCACGGCGCCCAGCCGGTCCTGGACTTTTTTTGATTGGTAGGCTATTAATTATTGCCTCAATTTCAGAGCCTGCTATTGGTCTATTCAGGGATTCAACTTCTTCCTGGTTTAGTCTTGGAAGAGTGTAAGTGTCCAGGAAATTATCCATTTCTTCTAGATTTTCTAGTTTATTTGCATAGAGGTATTTATAGTATTCTCTGATGGTAGTTTGTATTTCTGTGGGGTGGGTTGTGATATCCCCTTTGTCATTTGTTATTGCATCTATTTGATTCCTCTCTCTTTTCTTCTTTATTAGTCTTGCTAGTGGTCTGTCAATTTTGTTGATCTTTTCAAAAAACCAACTCCTGGATTCATTGATTTTTTGGAGGGTTTTTTGTGTCTCTATCTCCTTCAGTTCTGCTCTGATCTTAGTTATTTCTTGCCTTCTGCTAGCTTTTGAATGTGTTTGCTCTTGCTTCTCTAGTTCTTTTAATTGTGATGTTAGAGTGTCAACTTTAGATCTTTCCAGCTTTCTCTTGTGGGTATTTAGTGCTATAAATTTCCCTCTACACACTGCTTTAAATGTGTCCCAGAGATTCTGGTATGTTGTATCTTTGTTCTCATTGGTTTCAAAGAACATCTTTATTTCTGCCTTCATTTCGTTATGTACCCAGTAGTCATTCAGGAGCAGGTTGTTCAGTTTCCATGTAGTTGAGCGATTTTGATTGAGTTTCTTAGTCCTGAGTTCTAGTTTGATTGCACTGTGGCCTGAGAGACAGTTTGTTACAATTTTTGTTTTTGTACATTTGCTGAGGAGTGCTTTACTTCCAATTATGTGGTCAATTTTGGAATAAGTGCAATGTGGTGCTGAGAAGAATGTATATTCTGTTGATTTGGGGTGGAGAGTTCTATAGATGTCTATTAGGTCCGCTTGGTGCAGAGATGAGTTCAATTCCTGGATATCCTTGTTAACTTTCTGTCTCGTTGATCTGTCTAATGTTGACAGTGGAGTGTTGAAGTCTCCCATTATTATTGTATGGAAGTCTAAGTCTCTTTGTAAGTCTCTAAGGACTTGCTTTATGAATTGGGTGCTCGTGTATTGGGTGCATATATATTTAGGATAGTTAGCTCTTCCTGTTGAATTGATCCCTTTATCATTATGTAATGTCCTTCTTTGTCTCTTTTGATCTTTGATGGTTTAAAGTCTATTTTATCAGAGACTAGGATTGCAACCCCTGCTTTTTTTTGTTCTCCATTTGCTTGGTAGATCTTCCTCCATCCCTTTATTTTGAGCCTATGTATGTCTCTGCATGTGAGATGGGTCTCCTGAATACAGCAGACTGATGGGTCTTGACTCTTGTCCAGTTTGCCAGTCTGTGTCTTTTAATTGGAGCATTTAGTCCATTTACATTTAAGGTTAATATTGTTATGTGTGAACTTGATCCTGCCATTATGATATTTTTTTTTTTTTTTTTTTTTTTTGAGGCGGAGTCTCGCTCTGTCGCCGGGACTGGAGTGCAGTGGCCGGATCTCAGCTCACTGCAAGCTCCGCCTCCCGGGTTTACGCCATTCTCCTGCCTCAGCCTCCGAGTAGCTGGGACTACAGGCGCCGCCACCTCGCCCGGCTATTTTTTGTATTTTTAGTAGAGACGGGGTTTCACCGTGTTAGCCATTGGTCTCTACCTTGTGATCCGCCCGTCTCGGCCTCCCAAAGTGCTGGGATTACAGGCTTGAGCCACCGCGCCCGGCCGATCCTGCCATTATGATATTAACTGGTGATTTTGCTCGTTAGTTGATGCAGTTCTTCCTAGCCTCGATGGTCTTTACATTTTGGCATGTTTTTGCAATGGCTGGTACCGGTTTTCCTTTCAGTTTAGGGCTTCCTTCAGGGTCTCTTGTAAGGCAGGCCTGGTGGTGACAAAATCTCTAAGCATTTGCTTATCTGTGAAGGATTTTATTTCTCCTTCACTGATGAAACTCAGTTTGGCTGGATATGAAATTCTGGGTTGAAAATCCTTTTCTTTAAGAATGTTGAATATTGGCCCCCACTCTCTTCTGGCTTGTAGAGTTTCTGCGAGAGGTCTGCTGTTAGTCTGATGGGCTTCCCTTTGTGGGTAACCCGACCTTTCTCTCTGGCTGCCCTTAAGATTTTTTCTTTCATTACAACTTTGGTGAGTCTGGCAATTATGTGTTTTGGAGTTGCTCTTCTCGAGGAGTATCTTTGTGGTGTTCTCTGTATTTCCTGAATTTGAATGTTGGCCTGCCCTACTAGGTTGGGGAATTATTCCTGGATGATATCCTGAAGAGTGTTTTCCAACTTGGTTCCATTTCTCCCCTCACTTTCAGGCACCCCAATCAGACGTAGATTTGGTCTTTAACATAATCCCATACTTCTTGCAGGCTTTGTTCATTTCTTTTTCTTCTTTTTGTTTCTCTTCTCGCTTCATTTCATTCATTTGATCCTCAATCGCTGATACTCTTTCTTCCAGTTGATCGAGTCGGTTACTGAAGCTTGTGCATTTGTCACGTATTTCTCGTGTCATGGTTTTCATCTCTGTCATTTCGTTTATGACCTTCTGCATTAATTAGTCTAGCTATCAATTCTTCCACTTTTTTTCAAGATTTTTAGTTTCTTTGCGCTGGGTACGTAATTCCTCCTTTGGCTCTGAGAAGTTTGATGGACTGAAGCCTTTTTCTCTCATCTCGTCAAAGTCATTCTCTGACCAACTTTGATCCATTGCTGGCGATGAGCTGCGCTCCTTTGCAGGGGTAGATGCGCTCTTATTTTTTGAATTTCCAGCTTTTCTGCCCTGCTTCTTCCCCATCTTTGTGGTTTTATCTCCGCCGGTCTTTGATGATGGTGACGTACTGATGGGGTTTTGGTATAGGTGTTCTTCCTGTTTGATAGTTTTCCTTCTAATAGTCAGGACCCTCAGCTTTAGGTCTGTTGGAGATTTCTTGAGGTCCACTCCAGACCCTGTTTGCCTGGGTATCAGCAGCAGAGGTTGCAGAAGATAGAATATTGCTGAACAGAGAGTGTACCTGTCTGATTCTTACTTTGGAAGCTTCCTCTGAGGGGTGTACTCCACCCTGTGAGGTGTGGGGTGTCAGACTGCTCCTAGTGGGGGATGTCTCCCAGTTAGGCTACTCAGGGGTCAGGGACCCACTTGAGCAGGCAGTCTGTCCCTTCTCAGATCTCAACCTCCGTGTTGGGAGATCCACTGCTCTCTTCAAAGCTGTCAGACAGAGTCGTTTGCGTCTGGGCAAGTTTTCTGCTGCTTTTTTTGTTGTTGTTGTTTAGCTGTGCCCTGTCCCCAGAGGTGGAGTCTACAGAGACAGGCAGGTTTCCTTGAGCTGCTGTGAGCTCCACCCAGTTCAAGCTTCCCAGTGGCTTTGTTTACCTACTTAAGCCTCAGCAATGGCGGGCGCCCCTCCCCCAGCCTCGCTGCTGCCTTCAGGTTAGATTGCAGACTGTTGTGCTAGCAATGAGGGAGGCTCTGTGGCCGTGGGACCCTCCCGGCCAGGGGTGGGTATAATCTCCTGGTGTGCCTGTTTGCTTAAAGCGCAGTATTGGGGTGGGAGTTACCTGATTTTCCGGGTGTTGTGTGTCTCAGTTCCCCTGGCTTGGAAAATGGATTCTCTTCCCCCTTGCTCTTCCCAGGTGAGGCGATGCCTCGCCCTGCTTCAGCTCTCACTGGTCGGGCTGCAGCAGCTGACCAGCACCGATTGTCTGGCACTCCCTAGTGAGATGAACCCAGTACCTCAATTGAAAATGCAGAAATCACCAGTCTTCTGTGTCACTCGCACTGGGAGTTGGAGACTGGAGCTGTTCCTATTCGACCATCTTGGTCCACCCCGTCATTGTTCTCTTAAGCCACTAAGATCCCCCTTCCCCTTCTAGTACCACCCCACAGGTAGGGGGGAATTGTTATGCAGCAATTGATAACCCAAACAACATTCGTTTATTCATTCACGTGAACCCATTTGCTAAGCACTATTCCAGATGCTGAGGATTCAGGAGTGAAAAGGTAGAAAAAATCCTTGTGCTCAAGAAGTTTACCATCTATCTAGCTCCTTCTTTTATTCCTCTAGAGGCTACAAATCATTTTTCTCTTCAAGCCACCACACCTACTTCTTGTTTTATGTGGAAGTTGGAGACCATTAGATGTGAATTTTTCCAACTTCTTTCTCCCACACCCACCCTTCCTGGATCTATACCATCTCCTCTCCTCCACCGCAGCCCATGGCAGGGCCAGAACCAGCCCTTCCCCTCTTTCCTGTGGATCTACACTGTCTCCTCTTCTCCACTGCAGCTCACAGCAGGGTCAGAACCAGCCCATCCCCTCTTTTCTGCTATCCAGCTACCAGACTCTGGATCCTATCCTTCCTCTCATGTGCTTTTAACTTCTGCTCCATGAGACGCACTCTTCCATAATATAAGCAGATTCATCTCTACAGTCTCAAAAACTAGCAAAATAAAAAGCTCCTCTTTTACCTTATCTTCACACTGTACCTTTTGCTCTTTCTCTTTTAGCCTTCACAGTCAAGTTTCTACAGATTGCAGTCTTCTCATTCTTTCCCTGTTTTCTCATTCCAGTTCACTGGTATATAATGGTCATGGAAGTGATATTTAAGCTGATACAATAACTATTTGATTCTTCATATTGCTGGAACTTTCAGCAGCATTTGCATTTCTAACCATTCTTTCCTTCCTCAACTAAATTCTAGGGTAATCTCTTGGTTCTCTTCCTACATCTCCAACCCGTCTATCTCTTTCCCTTATCTTTCTGGCCATCCTCCATCAGTTATTGTTCAGGGTTCCACCTTCGGCCTTCTTGTCTCATTCTCCTTCCAAGTCAAATTCATCCACATCCATAGTTCTAACCCACCACCAAAGTGCTAATGCCCCCAAAACCAGTATGTCCACTCCAGACTGCTACCCCAAGCCCTTGGTTCATTTGCCCAGCTTCCTTCCAAGCAACTCCACTTGGGTTTCCACCAGGCAGTACAAGTTCATAGCTGAATCCAATCTCTCCACCTCTTTCCACTAATCCAAGTCTCAGCCAGCAATGCTTCTTGATGAAGCCTAAAACCAGGGAGCCAACCTAGATTTCTCTATTCTTTTTTTGTACCCATATACATAGGAATTTTTTAAAATCACAAGATCCTCTTGATTCTATATCCTTATGATTTTCTGTCTCCATTCTTCCATTTCCATCCCCACTGTTCAAAACTGTTCCCTCCTCCACTTATGGAAGCCTTGCTGCACTCCTTCCCCCAAAGTACTTCCTCCTTCAATTAGTCCTCTTTTCTACTATCAGAGCGACATGTCTAACATTTAAAATTGACAGATTAAGCTGCTATTGAGAATTCTCCAATGGCCTCTGCTGTGGGTCCTTCTTGGTGCTTTAGTTCCTCCCTTCCCCATTCACCTTTAGTCCTCCCCTGGCCACATCTTGGGACCAGAGGGATGTGTACAACTTGAACCTGCGCCACCACTCCTCAATTCAGGTATTCTGAATCTAAGGACTCCCTGTGTGCATGGTATGAAAAGGCCTCTGTGCTCTTGCACAGCCCCCTGAAGTATTAGGAACAGGAAATTTGCTGCCTCATCCATTCCCCACTATTTCTGCCTCCTGTGACTTTGCTTACTTTCCCTCATTTCCTCACTTCTGTACATTCTTTTCTCTCTACCTGCAATGATCTCCTCTTTTACCCATCAGAGTAAAATTTCTACTCCTTTAAAAAAAAAAAAATTCAATAAGTTTTTGGAAAACAGATAAAGTTTGGTTACATGAATAAGTTCTTTGGTGGTGATTTCTGAGATTTTGGTGCCCTCATCACCCAAGCAGTATACACTGTACCCAATGTGTAGTCTATCCCTTGCCATCCCCTACCCTTTCCCCAAGTCCCCAAAGTCCAATGTATCACTCTTGTGCCTTTGTGTCCTCACAGCTTATCTCCTACATATGAGTGAGAACATAGGATGTTTGGTTTTCCATTCCTGAGTTGCTTCACTTAGAATAATGGTCTCTACTTCCATTCAGGTTGCTGTATATATATATACACATTTGATTGATGGGCTTTTGGGCTGGTTCTATATTTTTGCATTGCAAATTGTGCTGCTATACATACGCATGTGCAAGTATATTTTTCATGTAATGACTTATTTTCCTTTGGGTAAGTGGGATTGCTGGATCAAATAGTAGATTTACTTTTAACTCTTTAAGGAATCTCCACACTGTTTTCCATAGTGGTTGTACTAGTTTACATGCCCGCCAACAGTGTAAAAGTGTTCCTTTTCACCTCATTCTTGCCAACATCTTTTTTTTTTTTTTTTATGGCCATTCTTGAAGGAGTAAGCTGGTATTGCACTGTGGTTTTGATTTGCATTTCCCTAATCATTAGTGATGTCAACGTTTTTCTACATGCTTGTTGCCCATTTGTATATCTTCTTTTGAGAACTGTCTGTTTTGTCCTTAGCCCACTTTTTGATGGGATTTTTTTTTCTTGAGTTCATTGTAGATTCTAGATATTAGTCTTTTGCCAGATATATAGATTGTGAAGATTTTCTCCCACTCTGTGGGGTGTCTGTTAACTCTGCTGATTATTTCTTTTGCTGTGCAGAAACTTTTTAGTTTAATTAGGTCCCATCTGTTTATCTTTCTCTTGCATTTGCTTTTGGGTTCTTGGTCATGATGTCTTTGCCTAAGCCAATGTCTGGAAGGGTTTTTCTGGTGTTATTTTCTAGAATCTTTATGGTTCAGGTCTTAGATTTAAGTCTTTGATCCATCTTGAGAGATTTTTGTATAAGGTGAGAGATGAAGATCCAGTTTCATTCTTCTACATGTGGCCAGCCAATTATCCCAGCACCATCTGTTGAATAGGATGTCCTATCCCCCACTTTATGTTTTTTGTTTGCTTTGTCAAAGATTAGCTGACTGCAAATATTCGGCTGTATATCTGAGTTCGGTATTCTGTTTCATAGGTCTATGTGCCTATTTTTATACCAGTACCATGCTGTTTTAATGACTATGGCCTTATAGTATAGTGTGAAGGCAGGTAATGTGATGCTTCCAGATTTGTTCTTTTTACTTAGCCTAGCTTTGGGTATGTGAGCTCTTTTTAATTTTTTGGTTCCATATGAATTTTAGGATTATTTTTTCTAGTTCTGTGAAGAATTATGACAGTACTTTGATAGAAATTGCATTGAATTTGTAGATTGTTTTGTCAATATGGTCGTTTTCACAATATTCATTCTACCCATCCATGAGCACGGGATGCCTTTCCATTTGTTCGTGTCATCTGTGATTTCCTTCAGCAGTGTATTGTAATGTTCCTTTTAGAGGTTTTCCACCTCCTTGGTTAGGTATAGTCCTAAGTATTTGTTGTTGTTATTTTTGTTGTTGTTATTGCAGCTATTGTAAAAGGGGTTGAGTTCTTGACTCTATTCTCAGCTTGGTTGCTGTTGGTGTATAGCAGAGTGACTGATTTGAGTACATTAATTTTGTATCCAGAAACTTTGCTGAATTCATTTAACAGTACTAGGGACTTTCTAGATGAGACTTTAGGGTTTTCTAGGTATATGATCATGTCATCAGCAAACAGTGACAGTTTGACTTCCTCTTTACCGATTTGAATGCCCTTTATTTCTTTCTCTTGTCTGATTGCTCTGGCTAGGACTTTCAGTACCATGTTGAATAGAAGTGGTGAAAGTGGCCATCCTTGTCTTGTTCCAATTCTCAGGGGAAGTGCTTTCAACTTTTTCCTGTTCAGTATAATATTGGCTGTGGGTTTGTTGTAGATGGCTTTCATTACCTTAAGGTATGTCCCTTCAAATTTGTTTTTGTTGAGAGTTTTAATCATAAAGGGATGCTGGATTTTATAAAATGCTTTTTTCTGCATCTATTGAGATGATAATTTAATTTTTGTTTTTAATTCTGTTTATGTCATGTATCATGTTTATTGACTTATGTATGTTAAACTGTCTCTGCATCCTGGTATGTAACCCACTCGATCATGGTGGATTATCTTTTTGATATGCTATTGGATTTGGTTTGCTAGTATTTTGTAGAGGATTTTTGCATCGATGTTGATCAGGGATATTGGTCCATAGTTTTCTTTTTTTTGTTATGTCCTTTCCTGGTTTTGGTATTATTAGGGTGTGACTGGCTTCATAGGACATTTTAGGCAGGATTCCCTCTTTCTCTGCCTTTTGGAATAGTTTCAATAGGATTGGTACCAATTCTTTACATTCTTAATAGAATACAGCTGTGAAACCATCTGTTCCTGGCATTTTTTTTTTCTGTTGGCAAATTTTAAATTACCATTTCAATCTTCCTGCTTGTTATTGGTCTGTTCGGATTCTTTATTTTCCTGGTTTAATTTAGGAGGGTTGTATATTTCTAGGAATTTATCCATCTCCTCTAGGTTTTCTAGTGTATGTGTGTAAAGATTTTCATAGTAGCTGATATGGTTTGGCTGTGTTCCCACTCAAATATCTCTTGAATTCCCACGTGTTGTGAGAGGGACCTGGTGGGAGGCAATTGAATCATGGGGGCAGGTCTTTCCTGTGCTCTTTGAGTGATAGTGAATAAATCTCATGATATCTGAAGGCTTTATGAGGCAGAGTCTCCCTGCACAAGCACTCTCTTTTCCTGTTGCCATCCATGTAAGATGTGACTTGCTCCTGCTTGCCTTCTACCATGATTGTGAGGCTTCTCCAGCCACATGAAACCATAAGTCCATTAAACCTTTTTTCTTTTGAAAATTGCCCAGTCTTGGTATGTCTTTTTTGAGATGGAGTCTCACTCTGTCACCCAGGCTGTAGTGCAGTGGCATGAATTTGGCTAACTGCAACCTCGGCCTCCCGGATTCAAGTGATTCTCCAGCCTTAGCCTTCCAAGTAGCCAGGGCTACAGGTGTGCACCACCATGTCTGGCTAATTTTTGTATTTTTAATAGAGATGGGGTTTTGCCATGTTGGCTAGGCTGGTCTCCAACTCCTGACCTCAGGTGATCCACCTGCCTTGGCCTACCAAAGCGCTGGGATTACAGGCATGAGCCACCTCACCCAGCCTCACCCAGCCTTGGTATGTCTTTATCAGCAGTGCTAAAATGAATGAATACAGTAAATTGTTACCAGTAGAGTGGGGTGCTGCTGAAAAGATACCTGAAAATGTAGAAGTGACTTTGGAAGTGGATAACAGGCAGAGATTGGAACAGTTTGGAGAGCTCAGAAAAAGACAGAAAACTGTAGAAAAGTTTGGAACTCCCTAGAGACTTGTTGAATGGCTTGACCAAAATGCTGATGAAGATTTAGACAGTGAAATCCAGGCTGAGTTGGTCTCAGATAAAGATGGAGAACTTGGGAACTGGAGCAAAGGTGACTCTTGTTATGTTTTAGTAAAGAGACTAGCAGCATTTTGCTCCTGCCCTAGAGACCTGGAACTTTGAACTGAAGAGAGATGACTTAGGGTATCTGGTGGAAGAAATTTCTAAGCAGGAAAGCATTCAAGGGGTGACTTGCATGCTGTTAAAGGGATACAGTTTTAAAAGGGAAACAGCACAAAAGTTTGGAAAAGTTGCAGTCTAAAAGTGTGATAGAAATGAAAATCCCATTTTCTGGGAGAAATTCAAGTCAGCTGCAGAAATTTGCATAAGTAACAAGGAGCCGAATGTTAATCACCAAGACAATGGGGAAAATGTCTCCAGGGCATGTCAGAGACCTTTGCAGTATCCCCTCTAATCACAGACCCAGAGGTTTAGGAGGAAAAAATGGTTTCATGGCCCAGGCCCAGGGTCCCTCTGCTGTGTGAAGTCTAGGGACTTGGTGCCCTGAATCCCAGCTATTCAAGTTGTGACTAAAAGTGGTCAAGGTGCAGCTCAGCCTCTTGCTTCAGAAGGTGAAAGCCCCAAGCCTTGGCAACTTCTATGTGGTGTTGAGCCTGCAGGTAAACAGAAGTCAAGAATTGAGGTTTGGGAACCTCTGCCTAGATTTCAGAGGATGTATGGAAACACCGATATGACCAGGCAAAAGTTTGCTGCAGGGGTGGGGCCTTCATGGAGAAACTCTGCTAGGGCAGTGCAGAAGGGAAATGTGGTGTCAGAGCCCTGACACAGAATCCCTACAGGGGCACCCCCTAGTAGAGCTATGAGAAGAGGGCCACTGTCCTCCAGACCCCGGAATTGTATATCCACCAATAGCTTGCACTGTGCACCTGTAAAAGCCACATGTACCCAATGCCAACCTGTGAAAGCAGCCAGGAAGGAAGGTATACTCTGAAAAGCTGCAGGGCTGGAGCTGCCCAGGACCATGGGAACCCACCTTTTGCATCAGCATGACCTGGATGTGAGACATGAAGTCAAAGGTGATTGTTTTGGAGCTTTAAGATTTGGCTGCCCTGCTGGATTTTGGAATTGCATGGGGTCTAAAGCCCCTTTGTTTGGGCAAATTTCTCCCAGTTGGAATGGGTATATTTATCCAATTCCTGTACCCTCATTGTATCTAGGAAGTAACTAACTTGCTTTTGGTTTTACAGACTTATAGGCAGAAGAGGCTTGCCTTGTCTCAGATGAGACTTTGGACTGTGAACTTTTGAGTTCATGCTGAAATGAGTTAAGACTTTGGGGGACTGGCCGGGCGCGGTGGCTCAAGCCTGTAATCCCAGCACTTTGGGAGGCCGAGACGGGTGGATCACGAGGTCAGGAGATCGAGACCATCCTGGCTAACACGGTGAAACCCCGTCTGTACTAAACAATACAAAAAACTAGCTGGGCGATGTGGCGGCGCCTGTAGTCCCAGCTACTCGGGAGGCTGAGGCAGGAGAATGGCGTGAACCCGGGAGGCGGAGCTTGCAGTGAGCTGAGATCCGGCCACAGCACTCCAGCCTGGGTGACAGAGCGAGACTCTGTCTCAAAAAAAAAAAAAAAAGACTTTGGGGGACTGTTGGGAAGCCATGTTGGTTTTGAAGTGTGAGGACATGAGATTTGGGAGGGGCCAGAGGTGGAATAATATGGTTTGTCTGCATCCCCACCCAAATCTCATCTTGAATTCTCACGTTATAGGAGGGACCTGGTGGGAGGTAATTGAATCATGAGGGCAGTTCTTTCCCTTGCTGTTCTCGTGTTAATGAATAAGTCTCATGTGATCTGATGGCTTTTTAAAACAGAGCTTCCCAGCACAAGCGTTCTCTTATCCTACTGCCTTCCATGTAAGATGTTACTTGTTCCTTTTAGTCTTCCACCATGATTGTGAGGCTTCCCCAGCCACATGGAAGTATAAGTCCATTAAACCTCTTTCTTTTGTAAATTGTCCTGTTTTGGGTATGTCTTTATCAGCAGCATGAAAAAGAACAAATACATTTGCCTTGAATAATCTTTTGTACTTCTGTGGTATTGGTTGTAATATCTCTCATTTTGTTTCTAATTGAACTTATTTGGATCTTCTGTCTTCTTTTCTTGGTTAATCTCACTAATGTTCTATCAATTTTATTTATCTTTTCAAAGAACCAGCTTTTGGTTTCATTTATCTTTTGTGTTTTTGTTTCTTTCAATTTCATTTAGTTCTGCTGTTATCTTTGTTACTTCTTTTCTTCTGCTGGGTTTGGTTTGGATTGTTCTTGTTTCTCCAGTTTTTTGAGGTGTGATGTTAGTGTTTTGCATGTGTCCATGTGAAGAGACCCCCAAACAGGCTTTGTGTGAGCAACATGGCTATTTATTTCACCTGGGTGCAGGTGGGCTGAGTCTGAAAAAGGAGTCAGCAAGGGTGGTGGGATTATCATTGGTTCTTATAGGTTTTGGGATAGGTGGTGAAGTTAAGAGCAATGTTTTTGGGGCAGGGGGTGGATCTCACAAAGTACATTCTCAAGGGTGGGAGAATTACAAAGAAACTTGTTAAGGGTGGAGGAGATTATAAAGAACATTGATCAGTTAGGGTGTGGTAGACACAAATCACAATGGTGGAATGTCATCAGTTAAGCTATTTTCACTTCTGTGGGTCTTCAGTTGCTTCAGGCCATCTGGTTGTATATGTGCAGGTCACTGGGGATATGATGACTTAGCTTGGGCTCAGAGGCCTGACAGTTAGCTTGTCAATCTATGCTTTTTAGACTTTTCAAATGTAGGCATTTAATGCTATGAACTGTCCTCTTACTGCCACTTTTGCCATATCCCAGAGGTTTTGATAGGTTGTGTCATTATTATTCAGTTCAAATAATGTTTTAATTTCCATCTTTATTTTATTGTTGACCCAATGATCATTCAAGAGCAGGTTATTTCATTTCCATGTATTTGAATGGTTTTGAGGGTTTGCTTTATAGTTGATTTTGAATTTTATTCCATCATGGTCTGAGATAGTACTTGATATAATTTCTATTTTCTTAAATTTATTGAGTCTTGTGACTTATTGTGTGGTCTATCTTTGAGACTGTTCCATGTGCTGATGAAAAGAATGTATATTCTGCAGTTGTTGGGTAGAATGTTCTGTAAATATCTGCTAAATCCATTTGTTGTAGGGTATATTTTAAGTCCATTGCTTCTTTGTTGACTTTCTCTTTTGATGATGTGTCTAGTGCTGTCAGTGGAGTATTAAATTCCCCCCCATAACTGCATTGCCATCTATCTCATTTCTTAGGTCTAGTAGTAATAGTTTTATAAATTTGGGAGCTTGAGTGTTAGGTACATATATATTTAGGATTGTGATGTTTTCTTGTTGTATCAGTCCTTTTATTATTATATAATGTCCCTCTTTTTAAACTGTTCTGTTGCTTTAAAGTCTGTTTTGTCTGATATAAGAATAGCTACTTCTCATTTTTGGTGTCCATTTGCATGGAATATTTTTTTCTGTGCCTTTACCTTATTTTGGTGTATTTTGAGGTTTCACTTCAAGATTTACAGCTCCTTTTAGCAGTTCTTGTAATGCTGGCTTGGTAGTGGCAAATTCTCCCAGCATTGTTTTGGTCTGGAAAAAGATGTATCTTTCCTTCATTTATGAAGTGTAGTTTTGCTGAATACAAAATTCTTGGCTGATAATTGTTTTGTTTAAGGAGGCTAAAAATAAAACCTCAATCTCTTCTAGCTTGTAGGGTTTCTGTTGAGAAATCTGCCATTAATCTGATAAGTTTTCCTTTATACCTGATGCTTTTGCTTCACAGATCTTAAGATTCTTTTCTTTATCTCAACTTTAGATAACCTGATGACTATGTGTCTAGGCAATGATCTCTTTGTGATGAATTTCCCAGGTGTTCTTTGAGCATCTTGTATTTGGATGCCTAGATCTCTAGCAAGGCTGGAGAAGTTTTCCTTAATTTTTCCCTTAAATATGTTTTCCAAACTTTTAGATTTCTCTTCTTCCTCTTAAACCACCAATTATTCTTAGGCTTGGATGTTTAACATAGTCCCAAACTTCTTGGACGCTTTGTTCATTTTTTAAAATTCTTTTTTCTTTGTCTTTGATGGATTGAGTTAATTAGAAAGCCTTGTCTTTGAGCTCTGAAGTTCTTTCTCCTGCTTGTTTGATTCTATTGCTGAGACTTTCCAGTACATTTCGAATTTCTCTAAGTGTGCCCTTGATTTCCAGAAGTTGTGATTGCTTATTATTTATGCTACCCATTTCACTGAAGAATTTTCTTTCATATATCCTGTATATTTTTGATTTCTTTAAGTTGGACTTCACCTTTCTCTGGTGGATCCTTGATTAGGTTAATAATTGACCTTCTGAATTCTTTTTCTGGCAATTAAGGTATTTCATCTTGGTTTGGATCCATTGCTGTTGAGCTGGTATGATCATTTGAGGGTGTTAAAGAAACTTGTTTTGTCATATTACCGGAATTGTTTTTCCAGTTCCTTCTCATCTGGGTAGACTATGTCAGAGGGAAAATCTGGGATTCAAGGGCTGCTGTTCAGATTCTTTTGTCCCACAAGGTGTTCTCTTGATGTGGTGTTTTCCCCTTTCCCCTGAAAATGGGGCTTCCCGAGAGCCGAACTGTAGTGATTGTTTCACTCTTCTATCTAGCCACCCAGTGGAGCTACCGGACACTGGGCTGGTATTGAAGAGTGTCTACAAAGAGCCCTGTGATGTGATCCGTCTTCAGGTCTTGCAGCTTTGGATACCAGCACCTGCTCTGGTGGAGGTCTTAGGGGAGTGGACTCTGTGAGGTTCCTTAGTTGTGTTTTTGTTTAGTGCACTGGTTTTGTGTTTGTTGGCCTCCAGTCAGGAGTTGGCACTTTCAAGAGCACACCAGCTGCAGTCCTATGGGGAAGATGCAAACTTGCCCCAGAGACACCTGGTTAAGTATTCAGGTTTCTCAGACATTGGTCAGGGCCATAGAACTCCCAACAGATTATGGCTATTGTTTTTGGATACTAGGGTGGGTAGAGAAAGACCACCAGATGGGGGCAGGGATAGGTGTGTCTGAGCTCCAACTCTCCTTGGGTGAAACTTGCTCTAGCTGCTGTGGTGGATGGGGATGTGGTTCCAAGGCCAATGAAATTATATTCCCAGGGGGATTATGGCTGCCTCTGCTGAGTCATCCAGGTCACCAGGGAAGGGGGAAAGCCAGCAGTCCCAGGCCTTGCCCCTCTCCCATGCAGCCTGCAGTCCTAAAGTCCAGACTCACTCCCACAGTGCCCCTGCAACAGCACTGAGTCTATTTCCAGGCAGCTGGTGACCAGGGCTGAGAACTTGCCCCAGACCATGAGTCTCCCCATTGAAAAAGCAAGCAGACTCACAGTTTTTGGACATTTCAGGGAGCCTGCAGTAGTGATCCAGTTCCTTCAAAAGATCTGTGAATTTTCTTAGCTTTCTTGGTATGTTTTGTAGTACTTCCTGGAGCAAAAGTTCAAGATGTGAGTCTCCACATGCTGCTCTGTTCATCTGAGCAGGAGCTGCAAGCTAGTTCTGCCTCTTACCTACCATCTTAATCCAATTCCTACTCCATATTAGGTTTCAGCAAAAGGGTCTCCCCAACCACCCCCAGCAGACCCAGGCATGCTTTCTGCATTCTTGCTGCACTTTGACTCACCTTCTGTGGCTGTTCTTGAGTTCTTCAAAGACATTGCTGGCATCGTCTCCATTTTCCCTTCATTTCCTAGCTCATTCCTGGCATGTAGATACCATGAATAAAGAAAGTTACCTCTACTAGCCAAGAAATGCATCTCACTTGCCAGTTTCACCATGGCTTGCATTTCAATGGCAGGAGAATTTAGAAGCACTTCAGTATAGGATTGTGGTGT
The DNA here is from genome assembly GCF_009764315.1 of Trachypithecus francoisi. Taxonomy (NCBI): domain Eukaryota; kingdom Metazoa; phylum Chordata; class Mammalia; order Primates; family Cercopithecidae; genus Trachypithecus; species Trachypithecus francoisi. Next base: position 102,513,240 of record NW_022681454.1, read on the forward strand.
CTTATTAAAAATATTAGCTGCCCCTTTTACTGAGTCTTTCCTCTATGCCAGGCACTTTGCTAAGTGCTTTGCAAATATTATCACATTTATCTTCATTATAACTATGTAAAGCAGACATAATTATTAAACCCAGTTTACAGATACGGAAACTGAGGCTCAGCAAGGTTAAATTAAATGCTCCAGGTCACACAAGCAGGAAGAGAAAAGCCAAAGTTCCCATCTAATTACTCCAGAGCACACTCTCTTCTACTGCACGTGGGATTAGAACAACTTATTGGGGCAAAATATGCAGTCTCTCCTCTTCCAACCATAACAAATGGATTTAAATATATCAAAAAGTATTCTTAGGGAAGCAATGTTTCTATATGATCAAAAAGTTGTCAGTGCTTTTTCTTAAAAAATGAATATGGTAAGGAAACACAATTAACCCGCTGAATTTGAACTCAAATTTTATTTAGACTGAGTGTAATAAGAGACACGCTTAAGGTAGTTTTCTTTTTTTTTTTTTTGAGATGGAGTCTCGCTCTGTCGCCCAGGCTGGAGTGCGGTGGCCGGATCTCAGCTCACTGCAAGCTCCGCCTCCCGGGTTTATGCCATTCTCCCACCTCAGCCTCCCGAGGAGTAGCTGGGACTACAGGCGCCCGCCACCTTGCCCGGCTAGTTTTTTGTATTTTTTAGTAGAGACGAGGTTTCACCATGTTCGCCAGGATGGTCTCGATCTCCTGACCTCGTGATCCACCCATCTCGGCCTCCCAAAGTGCTGGGATTATAGGCTTGAGCCACCGCGCCCGGCCTTAAGGTAAAAATTAAAAGTCCTAATAAAAATCTTATTCCAAGAAATTGTTTCTTTTTCTTTTTTTAGATTATTCAGTTAGGTTACTTCTAGAACAGAAGCAGTGCTATGCTGTTGTGAAGTAAAAAATCTTTTTTACTTGAGCCCATGAATTGTTAGTTAAAATACCTATTGCTAACATCAATAATTAAGTAGCAGAGGAAAGATTTATCATGGTACTTTTGTGCTCAATGATGCCAGAATTATGTACTAATCCTGTGTCAAGATAAAATTCCCCGCTGAGATGCCTAGGAAGACATGCCGTCACCACCTGCAACAGCATTAACTCACTGTGCTTTTAGGAAATTGACGCATGTTAAGGACAAAAGTCATTTTTAGACAGAGCAAGAGAACATTTGGCAACAGGCAGAAGCTAAAAGGGAATTTCAGCTTGTGGCTCCATACAATTGACTCAAATAGGATATTTGAACATAAAGAAGTCAGGACTAGTTGGAAGCTTATCCCGACAGAATTGCATAGCTCCTCACAGTTGTAAACTATTTTTGTAAAGGTTTAGTGGGGTAGCAGCAGCAGCTGGTTACTGCAGTGTCTTTCTTCCATCAGGCAAATGCCTGATGGCTCTCAGGATGCCTGGCAAATAACCCTGGCAAAAAGGTACCATTTCCCCCAAATTCAGCAAAGAATTGTATAAATTCCACAGTGCCCAGCTCATTGCTATTAGCACTCCCAGCCCTCATTTTTGGATTAGTTTCTGAAAGGAAAGGCCCTCTTTCCTTCCTCTCTGGTTCTTCCTCACGATTACTGCAATCCTTAGCACTTTTTGTGGTTTGACTGGTTAATTCCCATGTAATGGGTGGAAAAAGACCTGAAGCATGGAAAAGTTACAAGATTAACGGTGTTTGTACGGTGAACCAATACTACGGTGAAAAGTTCTCCTTTGGTAGGTTAATAATAAAAAGCATAAAAATAGCTACCTCCATTTTTATGTGCTCTAGTTGCCACATACTGTTTGCCTTATAACCATTTCCTTCTTTACTCCTCATACCAAGTCTGCAAAGCAGGCTTTAATCGAGCTCATTTAACAGATTAAAGAGATAAAACAAAACAAAAACTGAGGCTGAAGGAGACAACAACTTGCCCAAGGTCACACATTCAGTAAGCGGCAAAGTGTCTGAGTCCAAAGCATGAAAGTTCCCTATCTTGTGAAGTGATATTCCATTAAGGACAGCCTTTGTTCACAAGGAGGTTCCAGGTTTAGCTTTTGCTAAGCACACAGTACATTTGTAGCCTGTGTCACACAGTTATGTTATTGTTCTGTTTTCTAATTCCCTGTATGTGCTAACCCTTATAACAGGGACAATGTGCTATTTCTTTAAGCATCCATTGCATATCCTAGGTTGCAGACATATATCTGGTACTTAATCATTGTTGATTGATGCTTTTTATATTGTAAACAGTGTTTCTCTTCCTTCACCCAATAAACGCTGATTAAAGCCCACTTTTGTGCTGACAGTGTAGTACTTTCTATGGGAAATAGTAAAATGAAGATTCTACCCATCTTGCCCTCAAAGAAATCTAGAAAGTGGGGAACATCATGTATATGGGGAAGAGGAACCTTGCTCACACTTTTCCTCTTCCCCTTCCTTGCATCTCCCCACAAAAAGAGGCAGCTATAAACTGATTGGTCTGGTTCCAGAACACTTGTTTGGCCACACTTGCTGATGGGCAGGGTAATTATTTAACTTTTAAGAGGTTCTGTCTTTCTTCTTTTCCAGTGCATGTGGTACAATTTGTAAATTGAACTAATGTCTCTTTAGTTACCTGGTCATCTTTTTGTGATGTTCTTATCTTTTTATCCACATACTCAAAGCTTACTGGGCTTTTGTTTTAGTTCTCATACCATGTGATAAACTAGAAAATGAGATCTAATATTTAGATCTGGCTTGGTGCAGACACAATGCAATGCTATGGAGGCCCTGAGTATAATCTGTGGGTTTTAATCCAGGGTTATGAAAGCTCTAAATTGGGGAGAAGTGGTCACTAGCCCAGCCAGTAGTACTTTGTTTTCCACTTGCTATTATCCCTGATGTGTAAATTTCACTTGGGAATTTGGTGGAGAAGAGGATGACTGGCAAGGATTTTGAGGTCCCTGGCCTTAATGCCATAAAATACCACTAAAACTTTACTACCTGACCTAACCTAGGAGCTACATCACAGAGACAGGACAAAGTGTTATCAAGGCTCAATCCACATGCTATAGGACTCCAGGAAAGCTCACTATTGACTTGAGGGCCTTGGGCGAATGTATGTACTTTTTAGGTTTCTTTTCTCAATACAGATTCAAACAATGGACTTGTTACGTAAAGAACACTGAGAGCTGAGCAATTCATGTAATAGGGTTGAGTGACTGCATGTTGTCAGCATTCAAAAAGAGACTGACAGACAATTTGGCTAAGCAAGGCCAATAACTCTGGCCATATCCGCCATGGGAAGACTTATCTATGTAGAATTCAACATCCATGGCACTCATTTATTAATGTCCTATTAGTCATAGTCCTTAAGGCCTATTAAATTCAAATAACTTCTTGGGTACCTGTTAGAGAATGTGATAAACTATGTAGTTTTGTACCCTGTAACAAGTCCAGACATATAATAGCTTTTTAACATATCAGGGTCACATTCAATAACACTTTAAACTTACACTCCAAACACAAGTACTTTGCTACTACCCTGATTCTTATTACTATATTTGTGTTTTGAAGTGATCCTACCCCTTTAAAATGAATCCCACTCTCTTTTTATAATGATTTCTGTGTATGTAATCAATTTGCTTCTTCCCTCTATGAGGATAAATGGCTGTGGATCTCACACAGTTGCTACTGAGTAGAATGACCTTCAGCAGGCAGAGATAAACAAGAGCTGCTTTTCATCTCCCAACCATTGATTTTCTGCAAGTCAAACCACAAAACTGCTTTGAAGTCCAGGAGAGAGCTGCAAGGGAAGAGGGAGATAAAACTGAAGGGAAGGGTGGATTTGAAACAAAGTTAATCTCTGCCACCTAGGTGTAGATAGTTATTGGCAAAACTGAACCTGCCAGGTTGTATTGAGAGAATTTAGATTATTGTAAAAAGTGTGTTTTAAACTGGTAAAACTGGGTTTGGAAAGGGTGGTATATAAAACAAAGTGAAGTCTGAAAGGGTCTTGCATAAAATTTATAAACTTAGCAGAAATAATTGCTTTAAATGGAATTAAATAGTATCAGGTGTGCAGTATATAATTTTAATACTGCTTGTGAAGTCTTCCATTTTGTTTATATTGCATAACAGGAAAGGTATATGGAAGGTAAGAGTAATTATTTGGTGTGTCAATATTGTTTCTCTAAAAACTACACAATAGATCGAGTTTGGTTTGATGGTTTTACAGAACAGTTATGACTTTTATAAAAAATTATACACATATTTGAACAATGCTTTCCATTGACAAAATACTTTTCTATGAGCTTCAGCATAAACCTAGGAGACAGGCTCGATAAATGCTACTACCTCTTTTATATATGAGGAACCAGAGCCTGAGGGAACCCATGTGAACTGCCCAGAGAGACACTGAAAAAAACAGTGGAGGGGCCAGTAGTAGAGAATCCAAGTTCTCTGATAATTGGTCTCCTTTTCTTCCTGCAGGCTCCCTGTAATTTGAGGTTTAGGGGAGAGGAAAACTTGAACCCTGCCTTCCCCCTCTTCTTCCTGAAATGTGTTGTTTTTGTCAGGGTGGTCTTTTTCAATGTACTCTTAACATGATACTGTTGGGATCCTAGAACATATTTATTATTCTTAAGATGTCTGGAGGTTAAATGCTGACACTGAAAATTTGGAGACCCTGCTTTGAAGACAGTCATTACTTTGACCACAGAGGAGGTTTGAGCTTCCTGAATAGTGCTGCATAAAGTAGGATTTACCATAATTCTGGGGGAGCTTAAGGAAACTTAGTGTTGTGAAATGAAAGATCGTTGAGAAAGTTTAACCATGAACACTAAACAAATGCCAGCCAACCTGAAACCTCAGCTCACAGCTCTTCCTCATTCCAGCCTTCCAGGATCTGGGTAAACAAAAAATACGCATGCCATTTGAGGGGAAAGTTGTCACTGGAGGAGCTGAGGTTTCACCTGCCCTTGAAATGGCTGAAGCACTCATGTGCTCTCAAGGAGCAATACAGTTATCATGACCTGGACCAAGAGGTGTCTGGTAGAGGTACATGTGTGGGATGACAACCTTTGGAGTTGTCAGTAGGTCCCTTTCACAATTTACTGTTTTCATTTGGTTATTTTTATACAACTAATTTGTATCAGATATTTAATTCAGTATTTTTTTCAGATCCTAAAAATCATTTAGTTTTAGCTGGTAAGTAATAAAGTATACATCCAATAATATACTCACATAAAAGTTCAATCAGGCTTTATAATAAATGCCTAACAGCATTTTAAAAGTGGTTCAGTTAATGTCCTGGGCAGGACAAGCTAATTAAAAGGGTTGCAATTACTTAATTGCAACAATTAATTTCCTTATTATTATAATTATTTGCACTAACAGAATTTGGCAGACAATAATTAACTTTAATATTAATTCTGATATTACTTCACTTAATCAAACAGGGCAATTTAAAATTCATTTCAGAATGCCATAGAGTTAGTGATTTATAGGGCAATTAATATAGTCAGCCTCCGCCTGAGCTATTATCATTTTATGGGATGGTTTCTTTACAAATATGTAACATCTTCCTTTATGTAAGTTATATAAGTTACCACTGACATTTTAAATAGTTATATTGCTGCATAGGATTCATGTTAAAATAACATGTCACTTAAATGAGTGTTAAGATTTTATCTATTAAAATCATCTCCTTTTTATTATTTCCTTCACTTAAACGTACATACACATGTGACTTACAAGTAAATGTATTTTGGGATATGGGCTTAAATGCCTCATCAGCACATGTCGTGTCGTGTGTTTTGTAAAATATTAGTAAAGCATTGGTCATGATAGAGGCTTCAATCTATTTTTGTTTTTTTAAAATAATTATAAGTATCTGTAGGTATATTTACTTTTGAAATATGAACTAGTCTAGTCCTTCTCTATTACCTGGGATGCTGTTAGACTTAATCTGTTGGGATTCATGTTAGTTAATTTTTTAAAAAGGGGGGTATATTTTAAAGTTTCTTAATTACCAGGAAAATACTCTTCCCATGCTTCTTTTTAGGTACCAAATCGTGGCAGAAATCAAAATGACTACCTGACAGTAGTTAATATGAAAAAAAAATCCTATTACAAACTAAACATAGGTAAACCATTATTTAGGAGGATTGTATAGTCACTGAGTTGTCGTAACCCAAAGTAGGGTTAAAAAATTTTTAATACCTATTACCTCTATCTGAGTAATTTGAGAAACAATTCAAACTAACCTCTTACCTCTGAGTCAATATTTGTGATATACATATATGTTTTGCTACAGAGGTAAATGGATAAATCCCTGGAAATGGCTTCTGCTTGTTTGTGCCAGTTGCTCAGGATAGGTCTTCATCAGAAGGCATCTCAGGAAGGCCTCTCCAGAGCACAGTCATACTAGGGCAGTGTGGGATGGGAGCTGATTCTGGGATTTTTGAAAATAGGAAACAAGTTCAGAGTAGGGAGTTAAAATGGTCACACTAGGCATTACATTTAGACAGATGTTTTATCCTGTCATCTTATACTGCCATATATAATTAATGACAATATAATATGTCCAGAGATTTAAAAAAATCCTCATTTATGTGAATCCTACTTATTCAACAATAATATGATTCCCTTCTTGGTTCCACATCACTTTGCAAACTACCGTTTGTGCCATCTGGCCTCAATCCAGTAGCTCTATTTCTCACATGCCTTTCAAATTCTTAATGACCTTATATGGAGTCTGTGGCTATGAATGCATGGTATATAGAATTATTAATGATCTTAAAGATAATTTTAGAAAATATATGCTATCTGGCAAATAATAAATTATCAGGATAGTTTACCTCAGAGCATAAAACTATATTTTAAAGTTAGCAAATGACTTAAATGACCTCTATTTCTTCTCTTTTGTCATTAATAGATCCAGAAACTAGCTATCCCCCACTCCCTCACCTTGACTTTCCACACATGACTAGGAAACTGATAAGAGGACCTTTCTTATTCTTCAAGCCTCGTCCCTGGCTAAGACATAGAAAACAAAGGTTAAAAGCCAACTTTGATCCTGTATATCAAGGACTGTACTGTAGACAGAGACAATGTGTCTCTCTACCAGGGATGTGTTTCTGAGGAAGGTTGTCTTGAAGGTGAAAGGTAACTTAACACATAGTAAGAGTTCCTGAAAACAGTGATTCTCCCCTCAGAGTAGAATGCTCAAATTCATTATTTTTTTGAAAGTGTAAAGAGGGTGAGGAGGTGAGAGTGCCATCCTCTAAGGGCTGATATTAAGTGGTGTTTCCAAGTAAGTGTCAGTAGTCAGTTTAATTGATATTTTCAGTGCTTCATTTTTGTACCCCACATATCATATCATACAGTGGCTGACCCAAAGTTGGTCTGCAATAAATACATAATGAACTGAAATTGTTGTCCTTTACTTGCTCTATCTGTATATGATGAGCAGAAAAATAGGCAAGGGGAATCAGAAAAGCAGAATTGCAATTTTGAATCTGCCTTTTACTAGCTATGAGATCTTTGCAAAATCTTTTCACTTTTCTTATTGTTTTGAACAATGACATTTGGATTGAATAATCTTTAACATTCCCTTTACTTTCATAATTTATAATTACAGAAAATATAATGACCCTAGGATGATTAAATCAATGATGCACTAGTAAATGTTATTGACTGGCTCTCAAAAATAAATAAAATTTTTTAAAAAGAGCCTGATTTGGAATATTTGCCTATTTCTATGGTGTAAATACCCCTTATGTGGCTGATTATAAGCTACTAATCTGAGATCACTGACCACGGAGTTGAGAAGAGTTGAGAACATTCAGCTCTTTCAAGCTACTGGAGCCAGTTCCAGAGCAATGCAGGACTGAGAATACTAAATCATTCTACTCTACAGGACTGAAAATATGCTAATATAATTGAGAAAAAATTAATAACAGAATAAGAATAGGTTTCCAGGTTAATGAGAAAATTAAGTCTCTTTTGCAAGGATTATCTTAGGTTTTAATGCTAGTGATCACATTAGTATAGTCTTTCAAAAAATGGTAGGCCATGTACTGTTTCTTAAGTCATATCCATATATAATGAGAGTAAAAGTTGAATCTTTTAGCATGGCAGGAAGCAATATTTAGAATCTGATCTAATGCTTTAAATGCATTTGTTATAGCTCCAGGATTAGTCATAGGCCAAGATAGAACAATGTTTTAACCCCCACCACCCAAGGGATTAGTATCTAGAAATGTTGGCAATACAGTGCTTTGGTACCAATTAGAACAGAACAGTATTTAGAACTGTTTATTAGAACAGATCAGTATTATTAGAATAGAGCAGTATTATTGAAATGCTGCAGACAATGCAAACTAAAAGGAATGCCCTCTGAAAGGAATGAGAAAGGATATTAAAGAATAACAACCTAAGAGGAGACATTAGGCCTGAAAGTCACAGTAGAAGCTATGCATATCACAGTCTATCTATAGAACACTGAATATGCCAAGATCCAAGTTTAGTTTTCATGTTACAAGCACCTATCATAAGGCATTAACAAGAAAATTACTCAGAAAAGATATAAATACATGTGACTTTATAAAATATGGCTAACTTTTAAAATAGCGATTTACAATGTGTACTGTTTCTAATATTGTATGAGATAAAACTGGATTACAAAACCTAAAGGTTGTGTGTGAGCAATTACATATCCTGTTTAATGTCAAGTGTCGGTTTAAGTTTGAAACTCTTCACCATTAGTTTTCCACATAATATTGAAGTTGGTAGCTGTGAAGAGTATTTGGTCTTGACATTGAACATCCAAACTAAAATCGATCATAAATATTACATTTTGCTTCTACTCTGATTTAATCAACATTTATCAAGAAAAATGCATTATTTGGTTAATAATAGCTGTATTTAGGGCCAGCATGTATAACAATGGGATTACTGGTTACAACTGATAGAATGAAATATCTGCCAATCCTGTCTATCTAGTCAAGTCAGCAGTCTTCTCTCCTTATAGTGGATTTTATTAAATGAGACTACTGAGTAAGATTTTTTTTTTTTGAGACGGAGTCTCACTCTGTCACCCAGGCTGGAGTGCAGTGGCGCGATCGCGGCTCACTGCAAGCTCCGCCTCCTGGGTTCATGCCTCAGCATCCCGAGTAGCTGGGATTACAGGTGCCCACCACCATGCCTGGCTAATTTTTTGTATTTTTAGTAGAGATGGGGTTTCATAGTGTTAGCCAGGATGGTCTCGATTTCCTGACCTCATGATCTGCTCGCCTCCGCCTCCCAAAGTGAGTAAGATTCTTTTGAGATGCTATGCAATCCTTTCGATACTAATTCCCAAAGGAGTATCTTTTGGTAACTATTTGGAGGAGGAAAGCACAGGAATCGAACAAACATCCGGCACCACTGTGTCCTCTAAAAGTTTTATATAATTCATTGTTTTCCTTTTAAAGTGCGCTAAAGCCTGTTCTAAATCAGGAACTTACCGCAGACTTTCCACTGAACAACTCCATCTGCCTATAATAGACTTTTATTTCTTCATCGAGAATAACCAGCCCAGTGACAATCTTCTCTGTAGCTTCCCTGATTTGGCGGGAAGTTATGTCTGGTCATTTCATGGAGCAGAGTTCCTTGACACTGTCACTTCATAAAGAGGTCTTACTTAGAACTCCCACCCAGAAGGTCCAAAGCTATGCCTTCTATTCCTATATGCATTCCAAAACCCGAGTTCCTAGAGCTTATATTGATACTAGATATCCCACGGGCCTAAAAGCTGTGCCTTTTAGCTCCTTTTCATTTCTGACATCAAGAAATTTCTTTCTTTCAGACTTGGTTAAGCATTAGTTATTTTTATTTTTATTTATTTTATTTTTTTTTGAGACGGAGTCTTGCTCTGCCACCCAGGCTGGAGTGCAGTGGCCGGATCTCAGCTCACTGCAAGCTCCGCCTCCCGGGTTTACACCATTCTCCTGCCTCAGCCTCCCGAGTAGCTGGGACTACAGGCGCCCGCCTCGTCGCCCGGCTAGTTTTTTGTATTTTTAAGTAGAGACAGGGTTTCACCGTATTAGCCAGGATGGTCTCGATCTCCTGACCTCGTGATCCGCCCGTCTCGGCCTCCCAAAGTGCTGGGATTACAGGCTTGAGCCACCGCGCCCGGCCAGCATTAGTTATTTTTATTTTTAATATGCTTTTTGAATCTACCATTTCTGTATTTTGAAGAGTATGCGACTAGCTTAAATTACCTTATTTTGAAGTTATCTGCTCCAACTTCTAGAATTACCAGATTTTAGAGCTGGATGGGACCTTAGAGATCCTTTTTTCACTCCATGAATTGAGATTTCAATTTATTTCTATACTATCAGGTACCAGATAAGTTTGGCAGTTGAAAAAACTACCACAGGTTATTTTTACTTTTCTCCCTTCAAATAGATTCTAAAATTGATAGAGATTCAATTTTATATTAATTGAGCATATCCAATGTGGTGGGTTGCTGAAGGTAGCAAGAGGTATAAATTATAGCTCCTGACCTTAAGGAGCTCATATTTTAATAGAGGCCTAAATATAAACAACAGTTGCAAAATGATGTAATAAATCTATTATTAGAAGTATGAATGGAATGCTTTGGTAGATTCCAGACTCTTAGTGCAGCATGGGGAAGCCAGAGAAGACTGGCGGAGGTACACTGTTGTTGCTAGATTATCAAGAGTTAATGTGTGCTTGTGTATGTGAGTGTGTGTGTGTGTGTATGTGTATCTGTGTGGGCTGGTGGTGGTAGTTATGGCATTCCAGGTAGTCCCAGAAACAGTGCTGATAGTAATCATGTAGGAATCAATAATTTATTAAAAGGGAGCTCAAGTAAATCCTGGGTTATAGATATTTAATCTAACAAATAGTTGTTGAGGTCAACTTTGTTGGTATCATCCACCATGAAATAACATGCCTTGTGTATAAACATGGCAGTGATAGTGTGCTCTTTCTTACTTTACTGTTGAGAATATTAAATATTGTAATTTTCATATTTAAAAAACTTCGATTTCTTGGAATAAGCCTAAATGTGTCAAGTTTTAAGAAAGATCAAATGCAAAATCATGACAGAGGGTTGTTACTATTATCTTTTTACATAGCTCTCCTCACAAGGTCTTCATCCTCTCCTACTACCTACCACCTTATTCAACTCAAATCACTGCCCCTCCATCCCTCTCTTCTCTCTCAGTAAGGCAACGTTAAGAGTCAGAATGATCATCAATGCTGCATTCTGATTATAAACTCAGATAAGCCATCAAAGATTGAAGGAAAAGAATAGAAATTGCCAGGACAGGAGGATTTAATATTTCTCTGAAGAGGACAGATGATGGCCCAAAAACAATGTTAGGGAAATCTTGGTAAATATTTGTTCTCATTATTTCTCCCATTTTTTTCTTTGTAAACTAGGTAAGGATCACAAATGATATAACTACGGTTATATTAGTGTCTTAGACATAGTAGGTATTCAAAACATATTTGGTGAATGACCAAATAAATTGAATAAAACAAACAAAACAGCATGGGTCCTGGGACAACTGGATACTCATATGCAAGAATGAACCTGGACCCCTCACTCCATATACAAAAATTTATTAAAGACCTTGGGAGGGGTTAATGTGGAATACCTGATCAGGTAGACAATTGCATACAATGAAAGTATTCTGGATAATAGTGATTGCACAACTTTGTGAATACACTAAAAACTACTGAATTGTACATTTTAAAAGGATGAATTTTATGGTAAGTAAAGTATATCTCAATTTAAAAAGTAGATGCAAAGAAAAACAACTAAAATAAACAATAGCAGCAACAACAAAACTATGGCCCAGAAAGCTGAATTGAGGCTCTTATTGAAATGTTCTGCCTAGGCAGTCTTAACACTGGAGTGGAATATTGTTATAGATGAATGAACACTTTTTAGTTAAAACAAAATTGAAGATAGTTAAAGGATATGCTATCTTTCAATAATTATAAGATGCATATTTTTTCAGGTTTCTGAAATGGGAACGTATCTTTTTTTTTTTTTTTTAGACGGAGTCTCACTCTGTTGCCCAGGCTGGAGTACAGTGGCCCTATCTCGGCTCACTGCAACCTCCACCTCTCGGGTTCAAGTGATTCTCCTGCCTCTCCTGAGTAGCTGGGATCACAGATGCGTGCCACTATGCCCGGCTGATTTTTATATTTTTAGTAGAGACAGAGTTTCCCCATGTTGGCCAAACTCCTGACCTCAGCCTCCCAGGGAATGTGTCTTTTAATTGACAATGTGTCACAATTCATTTGGCTTCATTTTTTTCTTTGTGGTACTTAAAATTGTGAGATGTCTTAGATTTAATGAAATATAATACTCATTTTAAAAACAATGTGGCAGAGGCAGAGGTTGCTAGCTGTACCTCAATATGTACTCTTCCTACACAGTAATAAGAATTTTTTAAGCTGGGGAAATGATCAACCACCCAAAGACTATACTTCTAGTTTTCCTTTAAGCTAGGTGTGGCCATGTACCTAAGTTCTGGCCAATGATATGTAAGCAGAGGTAGTGTGTGCAACTTCTGGTTTATGACCTTAATGGGAAGGAGCATGCTTTGCTTCTTTTCCTTCCTTTTTTTCTGTCTTTCCTCCCTCCTTCTTCCATTCCTTTTTTTCTCTTCATCCCCTCCCTCCTTCCCTCATTCTCTTCCTTCTAGATAGCAGATGTGATGGTAGAAGCTGAGGAGCCATTTTCATCCATGAGATGATGACACGTATTGAGGTTGGTAAAGCAATGAGAGAAGACAATGAGTTCTTAATGATCAGCAAACCAGTATACTAGCCCTAGACTGACTGTACAGAATTTCATGTGATAAAGAAACTAGAAAATTTGTTGAAGCCATTCTTCTTTGCTACAGGAACTGACCAAATAGTCTATCAAATATGAATGGTTTCTAAATGTCATTTTTCTGGGAGTAAATATTACTACTTTCTGCAATGGGATAAACTCTACTTCCTCTACACACACACACCCTTGTTTGGGTGAAATGAGTTACTAAATGTAGCATTTATTTATAAGGAATGCATTGTGAATAGTTTCTCAATTTTCATTATCATGGAAAGATGATGATTTCAGCCCACATTCAGTGTATGTTTCTAAATAATACAATCAACAGGACTGTCTGTTCAGTACAATGGAGGACAGCTTTTTCAGGGCAACTGGGATTTCTTGATAATGCTAAATCTGTCTCATCAGCTGAATTTCTTGGGCTTTATGTGGCAGTGTAGTAAAAATATATGATCACATTTCACTGTTAAGAAAAATTCTTTCAGCAAGTTTCTTGCGTGGATAGCTGAACATGTGGGTTATGAGGTTTTAAAAAATGTCTCGTGACAAACTTTATGGAAATGCAACAATCCAGACATCTAGTTTTGTCTGAGAGTGGCATGGATATGAAGAACTGTACTGTTGGTGCTGATGCCACGCTGACTTTTGGCAGTCACATTCTTGGTTCTTCATATTTGAGGAGATGGGACAGTGAGGAGGCCTGTTGGCTTGATTTTATTAATGCCACCATCTAGAATACAGATTCTTGGATATTTCATCTTCACAAGGTGAGCTGCAAACTGGAAAAAAAAAAAAGAGGCAAAATGTTTAGAGGATATATAGAAGATATCTCCAACCTCATGTTTTTCTCAGAATTTGAAAGACAACATTATTTTAATGTTATGATTGCTGTCACCACTGTATAATAAGTTATCAACTTGGTTATAAATTAAATTACTCTTTTATATGCTAACAATTTCTTTATCTTATAAATAAGATAAAATAAATGTCTCTTTTGTTCTCTTTTATGATTTTTTTGAATATGTGATAAATATACATGGTAAACAATTCAAATTCAGTAGAAAAGGGTATACAATGAGAAGTAAACTCATTCCACTTCTGTTCCCAGTCCTCCCTCTCCAGAGGTCATTAATGTTATTATTTTTAGGTATTCTTCCAGTAATAGTCAAAACAAGCTCAAATTTACGTTGAAAAAATTTTGATATTATAGTCCACTTCAATGTCCCACAGAGGGCCCATAAACCAGTTGTAACATGTTTTTGGAGCAATCACAACTAACATTTTGAGTTCACAAACCTGGAATGAATTTGAAGGACAGATCTAGGAAGCCTTCTAGATTCTAGCACAAGAGGACTTTGTAAAAGTTATCAAGACATATACATATCTGACTTAGCTCAAATCTACCTGTTCAGGATCATCGATTGTGTTTTCTCATTCTTTGCATTTCATGATAAAGCAGCCCTGAACTGCGTGTCAATCCCAATATAGCATACTGCTTTATGTTCAGACCTTTTCTTGGGCAGATTGTCCAATGTTAGGCACTTGCTCCATTTCCCACCAATTCCTGTCCCCTCTTTAGCTTCTCCTCAATAGTAACCCCCACACATAACCTCAAACCTGCCTAACTTCTATTCATTTTCCTGCTCAGGCACTTCCTTCTCTAGGAGCTAAGTTGCCATTAGGGTTCCTGCTTCTCAGCTCCTGAAGTTTCTTGTATGAATCTCAATCTTTGGCCTAACTCATTTATTTAAATTATCCATTTAAGAGCTTCCTTCTATTTTGTTTTCTTCCTGGTACCTGGCACATGGTAGGGGCTCAATATATGTTTGCTGGATTGAAGTAAACTATGCCAAATGATCATAAAACCCAGGGCAAAATTATGAAGTAAAGAAGTTTTTCTTTGGCTCTTTGGCTATTTTATCTCTGTTCCTTCTCTTTGGTAGTGTCCTGTTCCTCCTCACTGAGTATTTGTGTCCTCAAGTTCTCTTCAATTACTCTCTCTACTAAAACCTGATCTTAGATCCTTCAATAAAAAATGACTAAGCTGCTCACAGTGCTGTTGCTTCTTGGCGCTATTTGAAGCTTAATACTTAGTAAGGTCTCAAGGCAGCAATCTAAACTTTAGGGTTCAAAAGAATGGGCTGAGTGGTTTGGCCAGGACAAGTTCAAGGCCTTACTCCCAGAGATTCTGCCTTATTGATCTGGGGTTCAGGGATAGATAGTTTTAAATAAGCACCCGTAGATGATTCTAAAGCAGGTGGCCCATGGACAATTTTTTGAATAATACTGTCTTAAGCCAAAAGGATAAAGTTCTCGGTCAGTAGGTGGGATAAATAACGCTGGACTGGGATCTTCACAATCTCCAAAACAACTCACATAAATGGGTCTTAGTACTGCTGACCCTACTTATCTTCTCTGTGATTCTCTGCAGTGGCTCCACAGAGATTGAAACAGCTGTTCATATTTCACATCCTATCCTCTCTTAGAGCTACCAGATGGGAATCTTTGATAGCAACTAATGTTGAAGAGAAACAGTGCTCCTGTATTTCAAAAGGTGTCAAGTGAGCCGGTGTGAGCTGGTCTTCATCCTGTTCTTACTTCTCTTTGAACCCCAGTCCTTAAGAAAGCAAGCACCTGATTCATCTGCCCGAGTCATGTGCAGGCAGAACAGTCCCTGGAACCATATGATTACCGAAACATCTTGGCTGCATTCTCCTACATGCACAATTCAATTACCATTTAGGCCAGAATTCTAAGATAAACATAACATTACTGAAAAAGCCTTGTGGATAAGCAGTCTTAACTTTCAGTTCTTTCAAAACCCTGTGGAAATCAGAAAATGAGTAAGGAAGGACTGTACATTCAACTAATCTCCCTTAAACTATGCTGTAGAGCTGGAAAGAGTTCTGTTATTGTAACCAAGTCCCTAACAAATAGGCTGCTACTGAGCTGGAAAATGGTAAAGACAAAGCAGGCAGAACAGAGCACTTTGCAACAATCAGGTTGCTGCTGTGTGGGAGGTCTAAGAAGAGTAGAAATGGAGTGCAAGGAGATAGCAAATGTTTAGATGCCTTGAAAAGAAGCAGGCTGTGTTTAAGAAAAAGAGCAACTGTTGAGTTTTCACATAAGATTATGAGTTCTGCTCCTCTGATCCTCTGCTGTTTTCAATTATCCATGTTAAATACTGGCCCCTGGCAGTGAAACCATGACTGCATCTTTTCTACTGCTATGGGAACATTTCTTTGTTCAGTTATTTGGTCATTCATTTATCAAGCATTTCACTGAGCAACTACTAAGTAGGTACCAGGCACTGTTCCAGTTTTTGGAGTGCTTAGAGTTCAGTGGGGGAGATAGTAATAGACAATACGAAGTAGTATGGGTAGCATAAAAGCAGAAGTTGGCCGGGCGCAGTGGCTCAAGCCTATAATCCCAGCACTTTGGGAGGCTGAGACGGGCGGATCACGAGGTCAGGAGATCGAGACCATTCTGGCTAACACAGTGAAACCCCGTCTCTACTAAAAAATACAAAAAACTAGCTGGGTGAGGTGGCGGGAGCCTGTAGTCCCAGCTACTTGGGAGGCTGAGGCAGGAGAATGGTGTGAACCTGGGAGGCGGAGCTTGCAGTGAGCCGAGATTGCGCCACTGCACTCCAGCCTAGGCCACAGAGCGAGACTCTGTCTCAAAAAAAAAAAAAAAAAAAAAAAAAAAAAAGCAGAAGTTTAGGGATCTTAGCAGTCCAGAGTAATAAGCAGAGTTTCTGAATTTAACAGGGGCTAGGGAGCTGGTTTCTTTCATCTTTCCTTCTATTTCTCTTTCATTATTGACTTAAAGGGAATGAGAATCCAGATGTGATGGCCACAATTGCGATACTTATCAGACAGTATTCTTTGTGGCTGTAGCTTGATAGGTTAGGGAGGAAAGAAAAGGCTGTGGATGTGCTGGGGTAGATTTCCACAGTGTGAAAAAAGTCACATCATACATAGAGAAGATATACAGTGGGGCAGGGGAGAACCAGGCATCTAGGGTATAGGGTTTCTTCCACCTTTCATTTTTCATCTGGCTGGGCTTTTGACTGCATACTCCACAGAGTGCAGACTCCACCCAGAAATTACAAATCCAGACTTACTGAGCAACATCTTTGGTGGAGGTGGCAGGATATCATACTGAACCAGTGGTTATAAAGTCAGCAGAATCATCTGGGTGCTTTTACTAAACAGCAATGCCCAGGTTTGTTCCAGACTAGTAATAAGTAGAGTTTCTTGGGGTAGGGCTCTGACATCAGTTGTTATTAAAAGGGTCCCCCTTTCCCAGGTGATTCTAATGTGTAACTAGCATTGAGAGTCATTTAATCAGATAATGGGATTCATTTGCAGGTCAGGTTTGTCTGGGACCTCAAACTGCAATTCCTATAGGTATATGTGGAGAGCAAGTCACTTTGCACTAGAAAAGGCTGCTGTGTTTGTAGGACTGAAATTTGTGAGGGCCAAACTTTATCAGAAATAGTAGAATTTAATGTGAAACAGATTATTACAGATAAAAAGGGAGATTTCATAATGATAAAAAATTCAACTTGCTAAAAAGATAGGACAATTCTAAATTTGCAAGCATTCAATAACAAAGACTCAGAATATAAAAGTGTGATAGTACTGAATGGCAAAACAGACAAATCCACCATGATGGCAGGTGAAATACCTAGAAAACAACCAGTAAGATGCAATATTTGAACAATGCAATTAACAAATCTACATAAGGAACAGATACAGAACACTAATGCCCAATACCTTCAGAATAAAATTCTTGTTAAGTACACATGAAACATTTCTAAAATTGACCAATTCAAAAAAGCAACTCTCAGATTTTTAAAGGATTAAAATTATTCAGATTATGTTCTTTGATGACAGTAAAAATTATGCTGGAAATCAGTAACAAAAAGGTGACTAGAAAAATTTCTAACTCTTTCTAAATTAAGCAATGTGCCTCTAAATGTTATAGGTCAAAGAATTCACAATGAAAATTAGAAAATATCTTCAACTGATTAATAATGAAAATAACATAAAAACTCATGGGTCGCCACTAAGGCCCACTATAGGGCCACATCCCAGGTAGACAGAATGGAGTTCTTCAAACTGTACAACTAGCTGAGATCTATATAGCAACATCCGACATGAGGGGGCCAGATATAGTATCTGCTGGCACAGGATCTGGGGACTTCCAGACCTCATTTTTGTGGACAGCACTCCAAGTGGAGAGGGTCCAAAGCTTTTGTATTTTCACCATTCCTCTGGTTTTTAGGATCTGGTGCTGGAATTCATTTCTAGGGTGTGGTTAGGCACACCTTAATACAGCAGTGTCTGAATGTGGAAGGCTCTTGTGAGTGCCACTCTATCTTGTTTTCTCTTTTTATCTTGCATCTGAACTTGGATTAAGAGACCGGCATGTTTGCCTGGAGAAAGTTAAGTTGTGCTAGCAGCAGAATAAGTGAAGAAAAGGGATTTTTAAGCAGCCACAGAGTGGTGTGGGTGAACTAAGGCCAAAAAATTAAAAGCTGATGATAGGTAAGATTCATGAGGTATGTAGATCAGAATCACGTCTCTCATTGGGCTCTCTAGGACACAGGTTTGGGAAGAACTCATGGTAGCAGTAGGAAACTAAGAAAGCTTTGGGGTTCTGGAAGATTTAGGGAGGAACACATGGCAGGACAATTAGGTTACCTGATATGAGTCTGAAGCTGATACTGGAGACTGGACAATTGGCATGGACTAACTAAGACCCTGACAAAGCTCAAACAGAGAAGTCTTTTCTCTCTCCCATTTTATCTGTCCATTCCTTTCCCTCCAAATAATCCTACATTTGGGGTATGAAAATTTTACTTTTGGTGAGCATGGTACTGAATAAAGAAACTAGCAATTATCCTATAATAAGCAGCCGAAGTAATTTGCTTTTCTTTATCTTATAGATGTGAGGCAGATGCTATTAGTCTTATGCCTCCTCTTGACCCTCTGGAATGCTGAGAATATGGCACATATTCAATATTGCTGGCGCTGTGTGACCATGGCTAGGCTGATGCTTCACACAAATTAGGTACATATTTCTAAGAGCTTGGCTAGACAAGGCAGATAAGCAGCATATTTGAGATGAAACACAGAATATGGGGTGATTTCTCAATCTACAGTACAGTGTGGCCTTGGAATAAGTGAAGTGCTGTCTTGTTCCAATTACTTAAGAAATTTCTGAGCTGATTAACACAGTTCTTAATCAGTAGAACTGTCCATCTTAGTGATCTCAATGAGAAACATAGGAACTATGGCAGGGATTAGTAGGAAAGAGGTAGGAATGATCTCTCTTAACACTCCACTGATTTCTTCCCTTGATTATATAACCAAATATAATTTTGAATGTCACTTTTTGTTTCAGTCCTTATTGTGGTCCCCCATACTGAGATAAATATTTTGTGTCCTGCTAGTCTTCCATATTCAGATCTTTTTAATTCATTGAAGTTTATTTTCTTAATAGTATTATATAAGGTATAAAACTGGTTTTTATAGTAATAGTATCTAATAACAATTAGGCAGTGGTTGCTGTATTTTGTAATTTCACTCACAGAAATAAAACCAGCAGCAGAGCAAAGCCAGGAAGGTGAATGCACAGGTCAGTAATCATTTTATACCGTACCATAGGTACTTGTGACAAGGAAGGAGAAGAACAGGTAATTCCAGCATATTAGTGTGTCATATATGAGAAAATGCTAATTATGCATTTTTTAAAAGTGGGAGAGTCTAGAAGAATAGCCGTTACATGGTCCAGCTTTCTCATCCATGTTTATTTTACAAATAAGTACTTCAATGGTATCTGGGTTATTTTGAACCCATACTAATAGTATTCTTTAGTATTGTTCACAAAAAGTGTTCTAATAAACTTTTAACCAAGTTGTTTCTATTTTTCTTGGAACCAATCTTTGAGGTTAGGAAATTTGATAGTGTAAGGATTTTTATCTTAAAAAATATTTTTATAGTTTGTATTACATAAGGAGATATATAAATATCTAGAGTGTGCTAACTCAATGTATTTCATGTTTTAATTTCCTGTTACCCAAAGTTGCTATCTCTATTTCATGTCTTCCCATTCTTTCTCTGTACCTTTTTAATTTAAAAAAAGTAAAAAAAAATATAAATATAGACAAGAAAGGTATAATGAGCAGCTTCAACAATTGTAACTTGTAGCCAAATTGTATCATTTATTCCTTCCATGCCCTCTTCCCACTTTTGGACTGTTTCCATGCAAACCCAGATATTTTATCATTTCATACATAAACATGCATCATTGAAATAACAGGATTTAAAAAATATATACCCATAGTACTATCACACCTAGAAAAAAGCCCCAATAATACTCTTCTTGTACAATATAATCAAATATTCAGTAAGTGTTCAAATTTCAAATTAGCTCATAACTCATAAATGTCCTCTCTCTCTCTTCCCCTCCCTCTGTCTGTCCATCTGTTCATCCATAATTAAATTTGTTTAGTTGAGTCAGGATCCACAAAAGGGCCATGCATTGTTACTGACAGACATCTTTTAAGACTCTTTTGGCCGGGCGCGGTGGCTCACGCCTGTAATCCCAGCACTTTGGGAGGCCGAGGCAGGCGGATCACAAAGTCAGGAGATCGAGACCACGGTGAAACCTCGTCTTTACTAAAACTACAAAAACAAAATTAAAAAAAAAATTAGCCGGGCGCGGTGGCAGGCGCCTGTAGTCCCAGCTACTCCGGAGGCTGAGGCAGGAGAATGGCGTGAACCCGGGAGGTGGAGCTTGCAGTGAGCCGAGATTGCGCCACTGCACTCCAGCCTGGGCGACAGAGCGAGACTCCGTCTCAAAAAAAAAAAAAAAAAAGAAAAGAAAAGAAAGGAAAAAAAGACTCTTTTAATCTAATGGTTTGTCCTATCTCTTTTCATTTCTTTGCAAGAAACCTATTCTCTCTCAAATTCTCCCCAAACTTTTGTCTCTACCACTCCCCCAAAATACTCTAATTAAGACTGGCAGCAATCTCCACATTGTCAAATCCAACTTTTAAAACTCATTCTGAATCTGACTTGGCCTATCAGCATCATATGACAGACACATTTGATCATGCCCTCTTTTCTTCAAAACTTTCTTCCATTAGCTTTCAGTACACCAGTCTCTCCTGGTTCTACTACTTCACTAGCTGTGCCTTCTCATCTACCTTGGTGAATTTGTCTTATCTTTTTGACTTTGTGCCCCATTGCTTAGTCCTCTGACCTTTTCTCTATCTACATTCCTCCCCTAAATGATTTCATTTAGTCCCACAGATTTAAGTCCTATCTATACACTGATGATTGCAAATTTGTCTTTACTATCTTCCCTGGAATTTAAACTCATGAATCTGCTTCCTCAACATCTATTAGACACTTTGATATCTAGCAGGCTTCACAAGCTTAACAGTTTCAAAGAGGAACACCTGATTCCTACCCTCCTCTACCCAATCCTCTCCTGAAGTATTCCTTATCTCAGGAAATGGCAATTTCAGTCTTCTAGTTATTTAACTAATAAACCTGGATGCGTTTCTTTTTTTCTTTACCAATGTATCCTGTAACTTTCGAAACATATTCAGAATCTGATCACTTCTCACTACCTGTACTAACATTGTACTAGCTCAAGTGATGGTTATTTCTTACTTAGATTATCGTTAACTACCTATCAACTGGTCTCCCCTGCCTCCACTCTTTCCCCTATGGTCTAATGCTCAAACAATGTGAGGGATTCTTTTAAAATGTAAGTTAGACATTTCACATAACCTGTTACAAAGCATTTTAATGGCCTGTAGTTTTATTCAGAATAAATTCCAGTCTTTTCCATAGTCCATGAGGTCCTACATGATCTGCAAATCTGCAAACCATTTCCCAGCTCCCCATCATCAACCTTTCTAATCTCATCTCCTAGTCCAAACCACCATCACCTCTTACTTGGATTACTGCAAGAACTTCTTGACTGCTTCTATCCTTGCCCAGTATAATCTTTCTCTACATGACAATCATCTAAAGAATGATTATCTTAAAATATGAATTGGATGATATAACACCCTTTGTTCCACATCTTCTAGTGGCTTTCCATCTCAGAATAAGAGCTCCACTAATCACTCTATAAAGAAAAGAAGCCATCAACACTCTTCTCCCTCATGTTAACCTTATTTGAACATTTATAACCACTTGATATATATATATATAATATATATATCTCAAAACTATATATATGTATGTATGTTTATTGATGGTCTCTCCCAAATATTGTAAGTTCCATGAGAGTAGGAACTTAATTTTACTTGTTACTGTTTCTCCAATGCCTAGAACAGTGACTACTAGTACATAGTATTTGCTCTAATATATGTTGAATAACTGATTCATTCATTGAACAAATACTTTCTGAGCATCTACTGTGTGTCAGGCACTATGCTAGGGACTGGTTAAGCTGTTTTACTTCTAGTGGAGGAGATGGAAAGGATTTTAGAGCAAATTATTAAGGAATCTGACTGGTTCTGGTAAGGGTCAAATGCTACCTGCTTTTATCCTTTACTAGTAGGGTCTTCACCCAACTCTTGTATGAGTTGAACAGGCAAGATGATTTTTAAAAATGGTATCTTTTAAAAGACATCTACACAAAAACATATACAAAAATTGTGATGTTTATAAATATAGAAATGCTTGTGACATGTTACTATATGTAACATATCATCTATATCCACACATGATAGACAATATCCTCACTTCATTTCCACACTTAAGGAAGACAAGTAGATAGAAGAGTTTAAAGAGGATGCAGTGAAAGTTTTACTTTCTACTCTTAGGCTCTGTGCTATCATAATCAGACTCTCCATATGTTCCCACCATTGTCTGCAGCCAAAATTGCTCTGTTCAAAGAAGCCCCGTGCTTTCTTAGTTCCTTTTTTCTCAATGAGTTTGGCAATTCTTAATGGATCACTCAATAGAAGCGTGAAAAAAAAAAAAAGGATAAATGGATATCTTCATGATCAATTATAAATTTTCCTTCTTTTCCTCCCCTATTTTACTTTCTTTTTTTAATAATTATATCAAATATATTTTCTTTTTTAAAAATTATACTTTAAGTTCTAGGGTATATGTGCATAACGTGCAGGTTTGTTACATATGTATACTTGTGCCATGTTGGTGTGCCGCACCCATCAACTCGTGAGCACCCATCAATTCATCATTTATATCAGGTATAACTCCCCAATGCAATCCCTCCACCCTCCCCCCTCCCCATGATAGGCCCCAGTGTGTGATGTTCCCCTTCCCGAGTCCAAGTGATCTCATTGTTCAGTTCCCACCTATGAGTGAGAACATGCGGTGTTTGGTTTTCTGTTCTTGTGATAGTTTGCTAAGAATGATGGTTTCCAGCTGCATCCATGTCCCTACAAAGGACACAAACTCATCCTTTTTTATGGCTGCATAATATTCCATGGTGTATATGTGCCACATTTTCTTAATCCAGTCTGTCACAGATGGACATTTGGGTTGATTCCAAGTCTTTGCTATTGTGAATAGTGCCGCAATAAACATACGTGTGCATGTGTCTTTATAGCAGCATGATTATAATCCTTTGGGTATATATCCAGTAGTGGGATGGCTGGGTCATATGGTACATCTAGTTCTAGATCCTTGAGGAATAGCCATACTGTTTTCCATAATGGTTGAACTAGTTTACAATCCCACCAACAGTGTAAAAGTGTTCCTATTTCTCCACATCCTCTCCAGCACCTGTTGTTTCCTGACTTTTGAATGATTGCCATTCTAACTGGTGTGAGATGGTATCTCATTGTGGTTTTGATTTGCATTTCTCTGATGGCCAGTGATGACGAGCATTTTTTCATGTGTCTGTTGGCTGTATGAATGTCTTCTTTTGAGAAATGTCTGTTCATATCCTTTGCCCACTTTTTGACGGGGTTGTTTGTTTTTCTTGTAAATTTGTTTGAGTTCTTTGTAGGTTCTGGATATTAGCCCTTTGTCAGATGAGTAGATTGCAAAAATTTTCTCCCATTCTGTAGGTTGCCTGTTCACTCTGATGGTAGTTTCTTTTGCTGTGCAGAAGCTCTTTAGTTTAATTAGATCCCATTTGTCAATTTTGGCTTTTGCTGCCGTTGCTTTTGGTGTTTTAGACATGAAGTCCTTGCTCATGCCTATGTCCTCAATGGTACTACCTAGGTTTTCTTCTAGGGTTTTTATGGTATTAGGTCTAACATTTAAGTCTCTAATCCATCTTGAATTAATTTTCGTATAAGGAGTAAGGAAAGGATCCAGTTTCAGCTTTACTTATGGCTAGCCAATTTTCCCAGCACCATTTATTAAATAGGGAATCCGTTCCCCATTTCTTGTTTCTCTCAGGTTTGTCAAAGATCAGATGGCTGTAGATGTGTGGTATTATTTCTGAGGACTCTGTTCTGTTCCATTGGTCTCTATCTCTGTTTTGGTACCAGTACCATGCTGTTTTGGTTACTGTAGCCTTGTAGTATAGTTTGAAGTCAGGTAGCGTGATGCCTCCAGCTTTGTTCTTTTGACTTAGGACTGTCTTGGCAATGCGGGCTCTTTTTTGGTTCCATATGAACTTTAAAGCAGTTTTTTCCAATTCTGTGAAGAAACTCATTGGTAGCTTGATGGGGATGGCATTGAATCTATAAATAACCTTGGGCAGTATGGCCATTTTCACGATATTGATTCTTCCTATCCATGAGCATGGTATGTTCTTCCATTTGTTTGTGTCCTCTTTTATTTCACTGAGCAGTGGTTTGTAGTTCTCCTTGAAGAAGTCCTTTACATCCCTTGCAAGTTGGATTCCTAGGTATTTTATTCTCTTTGAAGCAATTGTGAATGGAAGTTCATTCCTGATTTGGTTCTCTGTTTGTCTGTTACTGGTGTATAAGAATGCTTGTGATTTTTGCACATTGATTTTGTGTCCTAAGAATTTGCTGAAGTTGCTTATCAGCTTAAGGAGATTTTGGGCTGAGACAATGGGGTTTTCTAAATATACAATCATGTCATCTGCAAACAGGGACAATTTGACTTCTTCTTTTCCTAACTGGATACCCTTGATTTCTTTCTCTTGCCTGATTGCCCTAGCCAGAACTTCCAACACTATGTTGAATAGGAGTGGTGAGGAGGGCATCCCTGTCTTGTGCCAGTTTTCAAAGGCAATTTTTCCAGTTTTTGCCCATTCAGTATGATATTGGCTGTGGGTTTGTCATAAATAGCTCTTATTATTTTGAGGTACATTCCATCAATACCGAATTTATTGAGCGTTTTTAGCATGAAGGGCTGTTGAATTTTGTCAAAGGCCTTTTCTGCATCTATTGAGATAATCATGTGGTTCTTGTCTTCGGTTCTGTTTATATGCTGGATTACGTTTATTGATTTGCGAATGTTGAACCAGCCTTGCATCCCAGGGATGAAGCCCACTTGATCATGGTGGATAAGCTTTTTGATGTGCTGATGAATCCGGTTTGCCAGTATTTTATTGAGGATTTTTGCATCGATGTTCATCAGGGATATTGGTCTAAAATTCTCTTTTGTTGTTGTGTCTCTGCCAGGCTTTGGTATCAGGATGATGTTGGCCTCATAAAATGAGTTAGGGAGGATTCCCTCTTTTTCTATTGATTGGAATAGTTTCAGAAGGAATGGTACCAGCTCCTCCTTGTACCTCTGGTAGAATTCAGCTGTGAATCCATTTGGTCCTGGAGTTTTTTTGGTTGGTAGGCTATTAATTATTGCCTCAATTTCAGAGCCTGCTATTGGTCTATTTAGGGATTCCACTTCTTCCTGGTTTAGTCTTGGAAGAGTGTAAGTGTCCAGGAAATTATCCATTTCTTCTAGATTTTCTAGTTGATTTGTGTAGAGGTGTTTATAGTATTCTCTGATGGTAGTCTGTATTTCTGTGGGGTCGGTGGTGATATCCCCTTTATCATTTTTTATTGCATCTATTTGATTCTTCTCTCTTTTCTTCTTTATTACTCTTGCTAGCGTTCTGTCAATTTTGTTGATTTTTCCAAAAAACCAACTCCTGTATTCATTGACTTTTTGGAGGGTTTTTTGTGTCTCAGTCTCCTTCAGTTCTGCTCTAATCTTAGTTATTTCTTGCCTTCTGCTAGCTTTTGCATGTGTTTGCTCTTGCTTCTCCAGTTTTTTAAATTGTGATATTAGAGTGTCAATTTTAGATCTTTCCAGCTTTCTCTTGTGGGCATTTAGTGCTATAAATTTCCCTCTACACACTGCTTTAAATGTGTCCCAGAGATTCTGGTATGTTGTATACTTGTTCTCATTGGTTTCAAAGAACATCTTTATTTCTGCCTTCATTTCGTTATGTACCCAGTAGTCATTCAGGAGCAGGTTGTTCAGTTTCCATGTAGTTGAGCGATTTTGATTGAGTTTCTTAGTCCTGAGTTCTAGTTTGATTGCACTGTGGTCTGAGAGACAGTTTGTTATAATTTCTGTTCTTGTACATTTGCTGAGGAGTGCTTTACTTCCAATTATGTGGTCAATTTTGGAATAAGTGCGATGTGGTGCTGAGAAGAATGTATATTCTGTTGATTTGGGGTGGAGAGTTCTATAGATGTCTATTAGGTCCGCTTGGTGCAGAGATGAGTTCAATTCCTGGATATCCTTGTTAACTTTCTGTCTCGTTGATCTGTCTAATGTTGACAGTGGAGTGTTGAAGTCTCCCATTATTATTGTATGGAGTCTAAGTCTCTTTGTAAGTCTCTAAGGACTTGCTTTATGAATCTGGTGCTCCTGTATTGGGTGTATATATATTTAGGATAGTTAGCTCTTCCTGTTGAATTGATCCCTTTACCATTATGTAATGGCCTTCTTTGTCTCTTTTGATCTTTGATGGTTTAAAGTCTATTTTATCAGAGACTAGGATTGCAACCCCTGCTTTTTTTTGTTCTCCATTTGCTTGGTAGATCTTCCTCCATCCCTTTATTTTGAGCCTATGTATGTCTCTGCATGTGAGATGGGTCTCCTGAATACAGCAGACTGATGGGTCTTGACTCTTTATCCAGTTTGCCAGTCTGTGTCTTTTAATTGGAGCATTTAGTCCATTTACATTTAAGGTTAATATTGTTATGTGTGAACTTGATCCTGCCATTATGATATTAACTGGTGATTTTGCTCGTTAGTTGATGCAGTTTCTTCCTAGCCTCGATGGTCTTTACATTTTGGCATGTTTTTGCAATGGCTGGTACCGGTTGTTCCTTTCCATGTTTAGGGCTTCCTTCAGGGTCTCTTGTAAGGCAGGCCTGGTGGTGACAAAATCTCTAAGCATTTGCTTATCTGTGAAGGATTTTATTTCTCCTTCACTGATGAAACTTAGTTTGGCTGGATATGAAATTCTGGGTTGAAAATCCTTTTCTTTAAGAATGTTGAATATTGGCCCCCACTCTCTTCTGGCTTGTAGAGTTTCTGCAAGAGGTCTGCTGTTAGTCTGATGGGCTTCCCTTTGTGGGTAACCCGATGTTTCTCTCTGGCTACCTTTAAGATTTTTTCCTTCATTACAACTTTGGTGAGTCTGGCAATTATGTGTTTTGGAGTTGCTCTTCTCGAGGAGTATCTTTGTGGTGTTCTCTGTATTTCCTGAATTTGAATGTTGGCCTGCCCTACTAGGTTGGGGAAGTTTTCCTGCATGATATCCTGAAGAGTGTTTTCCAACTTGGTTCCATTTCTCCCCTCACTTTCAGGCACCCCAATCAGACGTAGATTTGGTCTTTTAACATAATCCCATACTTCTTGCAGGCTTTGTTCATTTCTTTTTCTTCTTTTTGTTTCTCTTCTCGCTTCATTTCATTCATTTGATCCTCAATCGCTGATACTCTTTCTTCCAGTTGATCGAGTCGGTTACTGAAGCTTGTGCATTTGTCACGTATTTCTCGTGTCATGGTTTTCATCTCTGTCATTTCGTTTATGACCTTCTCTGCATTAATTATTCTAGCTATCAATTCTTCCACTTTTTTTTCAAGATTTTTAGTTTCTTTGCGCTGGGTACGTAATTCCTCCTTTAGCTCTGAGAAGTTTGATGGACTGAAGCCTTTTTCTCTCATCTCGTCAAAGTCATTCTCTGACCAACTTTGATCCATTGCTGGCGATGAGCTGCGCTCCTTTGCAGGGGGAGATGCGCTCTGATTTTTTGAATTTCCAGCTTTTCTGCCCTGCTTCTTCCCCATCTTTGTGGTTTTATCTGCCTCTGGTCTTTGATGATGGTGACGTACTGATGGGGTTTTGGTATAGGTGTTCTTCCTGTTTGATAGTTTTCCTTCTAATAGTCAGGACCCTCAGCTTTAGGTCTGTTGGAGATTTCTTGAGGTCCACTCCAGACCCTGTTTGCCTGGGTATCAGCAGCAGAGGTTGCAGAAGATAGAATATTGCTGAACAGAGAGTGTACCTGTCTGATTCTTACTTTGGAAGCTTCCTCTCAGGGGTGTACTCCACCCTGTGAGGTGTGGGGTGTCAGACTGCTCCTAGTGGGGGATGTCTCCCAGTTAGGCTACTCAGGGGTCAGGGACCCACTTGAGCAGGCAGTCTGTCCGTTCTCAGATCTCAGCCTCCGTGTTGGGAGATCCACTGCTCTCTTCAAAGCTGTCAGACAGAGTCGTTTGCGTCTGGGCAAGTTTTCTGCTGCTTTTTTTGTTGTTGTTGTTTAGCTGTGCCCTGTCTCCAGAGGTGGAGTCTACAGAGACAGGCAGGTTTCCTTGAGCTGCTGTGAGCTCCACCCAGTTCAAGCTTCCCAGCGGCTTTGTTTACCTACTTAAGCCTCAGCAATGGCGGGCGCCCCTCCCCCAGCCTTGCTGCTGCCTCAGGTTAGATAGCAGACTGCTGTGCTAGCAATGAGGGAGGTTCTGTGGCCGTGGGACCCTCCCGGCCAGGGGTGGGTATAATCTCCTGGTGTGCCCGTTTGCTTAAAGTGCAGTATTGGGGTGGGAGTTACCTGATTTTCCGGGTGTTGTGTGTCTCAGTTCCCCTGTCTTGGAAAAGGGATTCCCTTCCCCCTTGCACTTCCTAGGTGAGGCGATGCCTCGCCCTGCTTCAGCTCTCGCTGGTCGGGCTGCAGCAGCTGACCAGCACCGATTGTCCGACACTCCCTAGTGAGATGACCCCAGTACCTCAGTTGAAAATGCAGAAATCACCGGTCTTCTATGTCGCTCACGGTGGGAGTTGGAGACTGGAGCTGTTCCTATTCGGCCATCTTGCTCCGTCCCCTATTTTACTTTCATATATAATTCTAACAAAATCTCATAAGGATTAAAGGTAAGAAAGATAATTTAAAACTTTTAAAGTGTAAGTTTTAAATAGAAATGTCAAGACAAATAAATATTTTTCCTATGGTGCATAACATCTTAGCATGAGTATAAGTCAATGCAACTTATACTCCATAGTTTGGTTTGTTGAAAGTCCAGTTATATATATATACACACACGTATATGATTTTTTCTTCTCACATGTCAAAATGGTATTTTCCTTTCCTTTCTCTTCTACTTCACTGTGATCTCATTTTCTTTGTTAATTTCTTCTACCAATCACTTGCACTTATTTTTTTCTTATTTATAAGCTAATTTATAATGGAGAAAGTGAATTTTTATCGTTTCTTAAAACAAATACAAGTTATTAATATATCTTTTAAGCGCTTTTACAACAATCTCTTATTGAGGTTATTACCTGGAATTTGTCTTTCTTTCTAGAAGAATTCATTTATAAGCTTTTAAAGGTAATTATGAAAAGTATGGAAAATTATACCATAATTATGGTAATTATGGAAAATTATACCATAATTATGGTAATTATGGAAAATGAAACTCTACACCTTTTTATCATGTTCTGTAGAATACTGTTTATTACGTAAGTGGGAGGATTCAATACACATCTAGTATAAGTCTTCTTTGAATTCTAGTCTGAATCTCCAAATGCTCAGCTGATACTTTTTCCAGTGATGTACCATTAGCACTTCAAATTCAGTATGTCCAAAATTAATCACATTCTTTCCAAACCTACATTATTCTTCTCTTCTCTATCTCTGGTAACAGTATCAGCAACCTCCCCAAACACCCAACTTGGAGACTTCAAGGTCTCTTTTAAATTACTTCTTTTTTTTTTTTTTGTAGAAACAAGGTCTCGCTTTGTTGCCCAGGCTGGTATCGAACTCTTGGAGTGATCCTTCCTCCTTAGCCTCCCATAGTGCTAGGATTACAGGTGTGAGCCACCACGCCCAGCCAAGGTCTTATAGCTGTCTCTCTCTTTATATATAAATATAGATAGATATAGATAGATACACACATATTTTAAAACTCCTTTGTCTCCACATTTAATTAGGTACAAAGCTGTGTCAATTTAGGACTTGTCTTGCATCCATTCCTTTTTTTTTTTTTTTTCATTCTTCTTCTACTTCATTTTAGAGTCCAATTATTGTTGGATTAGTTCCTAAGTGGTCCTAATGCTTCTAGGTTTTCCTCACCCAGTTCTCTGCTGACTGGTAGTAACATTATGGAAGGTTCTCAGAAAATCCTGAGACTTCAGTCAGTATCATATAGAGATTTCTTCCTTACTAGGGTTATTGTCCTTAAGCAAAGTAAGTCAAGATCCACGGATCTCTTCCAAGAAATAGTTTGCTTACCATAGTTAGTAAAGACAATGTGTACTATTTAAAATTTCTTTTTGGAAGTTTCATTTTGATAATAGTTAAGTCTAACATCCCTTTGCATTTCAAGAAAGACAAATTCATTACACACATACTTGCTTACTCTTAACACAAATACATACATTAACTTATATTTACATGAAAGGTTAACAAGAAGAGAAGATTGTCCTTTAGTGTTACAAAGAAAGTAAGGAAAGAAAGTAACCAGGTGTCTTGAAACACATAGTAACAGCAGTGGATTATTTTCCCAGTCTTATTTTGAAAGTCACAGAGCTTTGGCTATGAGTCTTAGGCAAACCCTTCTGTTGTCTCTTCCTCACAGTCTTGTGAGCTTTGTTCACTCTGAGGACTGCCAACTATTTAGATGGTGAGAGACTGAAAGCTTGAGAGAGAGAGTCAACGCAAAGGTAAGAATCTAGCATTGAGATAGATTGGGAATATTAGGGATAATCTCTGTTCCTTGGTGTTTTAAAATTTGTTTAATTGGGATCAAGGGCAAAAGAAAGGGAAGACGCTTAAATTTTGGCAAAACTTAATACAAATAAAAAAGTTATTTTTCAAATGACTTTCCAAAATACAGCTGATAGTGTTACTTTCCTTTTCTAAAAACCTTTAATAGCTCCCGACTGCTAAAATGAAAACTCTTTAACATAGCACTCAAGGTCCTCTATTATACTCAGATTCTCCATATCTTTCCAGCTTTATCTGCAGCCAAACTGCTCTTCAAAGAAGCCCTGTGCTTTCCAGTGCTACTGTGCTGTTTCCTTTGCCTGAAATACTCCCTCCTGACTGTGGCCCTCCCCAACACTTGGTATTACTGAAATCCTACCCATAGTTGGAGGTCTAGGTCTATTATCACCCTCTCCATAAAGCTTTCAGAATTCCTCACTTACTTAGATGAAATTTCTTCCTTCTCAGTAAATTCCAGAACTTTAATTATAAATCTAATATAACACATGTCACAATGTTGCATTCTGCCTTCAATTTTAATCATTTGTATACATGTTTAATCTTCCTAACAAGACTGAAAGTTTTAGGAGAGCAAGGAACTGCATCTTTTTCATTTCTCTTTCCTCACAATAGTTTCCATTTGTAGGCATTTAATGTTTATTGTCCTGAATTAAACTAGTACTTGATGCTAGTATTTTTTCTTTTTCCGTCCTCTTTAGAGAAACTTGTGTAAAAGTGTAGTCACTGCAAACTATTATTTTCATGTGTTTGTTCATTAACTTAATCAATTTGGCTATCAAATATTTATTGAGTGCTTTCTATTCAAAAGGCACCATGTTAGGGGCTGGGGATATAATAATGAATGCAATATAGTCTCTCTCCTCAATGAGCTACATGGGGATATGAATAAGTAAACAGGTGATTACAATACCATTTAGTAAATGCTACCTAGAGTCATCATTTATGATTGTTCAAATTGTGTCATGCATGAGAAAGCCTGAAAAAGGGGGTAAGTGGAGCCCGAAAAGTTGCCCATCCTTTCCTTTCTAAGCTTTGTGCCCTCACAGGGTGCTGTATTTCTCTGAAAGAAGCATGAGATTTATCTAATGCATACATAAAGTTTCTCTCTATCTGTAAACTAAGTAAAAGATTTTCTATGAGGATTTAAGAGTGGTACTTAGTTCCAGGTTTGAGTTGTTAAGGAAAACTTCCATGAAGAAATGCTATGTAAACAGCATTTCAAAACAAATGGGAGTTAGCTAGTGAACAGAAATGGGAAGAATGCTCCAAATGAGGAGAAAAACAAAAGAATATAAGGAACTACAAGTAGGTAATTATGGCTGAAACCTAAGAGGGTGAGGGAGCAGCAGCAAGGAAGGACCTTGGAACACAGACCAGAAGAGAGCCTTATAAAACATGATTAGGATTCGAACTTCATTTTGAAGGCAATGTCAAGTCATAGATACTTTAGCAACTAGTCATAGGTATTTTGGCAACTATCACATTTACATTTCAAAAACCTCAGTCTAGTGTTGGGCGGAACAGAGGGATGGGAAGCTGCAGGCAGGAATAGTGGGGAGTCGCAGTAAGTCTTTCAATAAGTCAGGCACAAGATATCAGTGACCTGAGTGAAAACAGTTGTGTAGTAAAGATGGAGATAATCTTAGACCCTAGGTAACAGAATAATAAGCAAAATAATAATTTTTCATATAATTTCTTGCCATTAGGCAAGAAGGAGAAAATACTACTTCAAATAAACAGGCTGGGTGGTTTGGAGGAAAGTATAGAAACTTTGTAGACAGACAGCCCTGGGTCTGAATCACTACTCTGCCATTTGTTAGCTGTGGGCTCCTGGCCAAGTTTCTTAGCCTTTTTGGCCCTAGTTTTGTTACCTGTTAAATGTGTAATAATAATTCAGTTAAACAGTATACTTAGAGGGTGGTTTGAAAAATTATATATACAGGAACACCTCATTTTATTGTGCTTTGCTATAGTGCACGTCACAATTATTGCATTTTTAACCAATTTAAGGGTTGTGGCAATCCTGTGTCAAGCAAGTCTATTGGTACCATTTTTACAACAGCGATGCGCTCACTTTGTACCTCTAAGTTCCATTTTAGTAATCATTGGAATATTTGAAACTTTTTCATTATGATATCTGTTATGATCTGTGATAAGTGATCTCAGACGCTGCTGCTACTGTAATTATTTTGGGAGACACAAGCCATACCTATATAAGATGGCAAACTCAGTGAATAAATGTTGTATGTGTTTTGACTACTCCACTGAATAGCCATTCCTCTGTTTCTGTCCTTCTCCTTAAGCCTCCCTATTCCCTGAGACCCAAAAATATTAAAAATATTAAAATTAGGCCAATTAATAACTCACAATGGCCTTTGGTGTTCAAATGAAAGGAAGAGTCACATAACTTTCACTTTAAATAAAAAAATCTAGAAATGATTAAGATTAGTGAGGAAGGCATGTTGATAGCCAAGACAGCCCAAAAGCTGGGCATTTTGTGCCAAACAGCCAATTTGTGAACGCAAGGAAACATTCTTAAGTGAAATTAAAGGTGCTACTCCAGTGAACACACAAACAATAAGAAAGCAAAATGCCTTCTTACTGATACAGGGAAAGTTTTTGTGGTCTGGATAGGAGATCAACCCAGTCACACCATTCTCTTAATCACCATCTGCAGAGCCAGGGCTTAGCTCTCCAATTCTGTGAAGGCTGTGAGAGATGAGGAAGCTGCAGAAGAAAAGTTGGAAGCTAGCAGAAGTTGGTTCATGAGGTTTAAGAAAAGAAGCTGTCTCCATAACTAAAAGTGTAAGGTGAAGCAATAGGTACTAATGGAGAAACCAGTTATCCAGAAGATCTAGCTAAGACTGCTGATGACACTAAACAGATTTTCAGTGCAAATGAGGCAGCCTTTGATTGGAAGAAGATGCCATCTAGGGCTTTGATAACTACAGATAAGAGATCAATGCCTGGTTTCAAAGCTTCAAAAGATAGGCTGACTCTCCTGTTAGGGGCTAATGTAGATGGTGACTTTCAATTGAAGCTAATACTCACTGACCATTCCAAAATCCTAGGGCACTTAAGAATTATGCTAAATCTACTCTGCCTGTGTTCTATAAATGGAACAAAGTCCAGATGACAGCACACCTGTTTGCAGCATGGTTACTGAATATTTTAAGTTCTTTGTTGTGACCTACTGCTCAGAAAAAAAGATTCCTTTCAAAATATTATTGCTCACTGACAACGCACCTGGTCACCTAAGAGATCTGATGGAGAACATACAAGGAGATGAATGTTGTCTTCATGCATTCTAACACA
The DNA here is from genome assembly GCF_009764315.1 of Trachypithecus francoisi. Lineage (NCBI taxonomy): Eukaryota > Metazoa > Chordata > Mammalia > Primates > Cercopithecidae > Trachypithecus > Trachypithecus francoisi. The sequence continues at coordinate 102,547,573 of NW_022681454.1, forward strand.
TTTTGCAATCCATGGATGAAGGAGTCATTTCAACTTTCAGGTCTTATTCTTTAAGAAATACATTTTGTAAGGCTGTAGCTGCTATAGATAGTGACTCCTCCGATGGATCTGGGCAAAATAAATGGAAATCCTCTGGAAATAATCCACCATTCTAGATGTCTTTCAAAACATTTGTAACTCGTGGGAGGTCACAATATCAACATGAAATGGAGTTTGGAAGAAGTTGATTCCAACCCTCACGGATGACTTTGAGGAGTTCAAGACTTCAGTGGAGGTAGAAATTGCAGATGTGGTGGAAATAGTAAAAGAACTAGAATTAGAAGCAGAGCCTCAGATATGGCTGAATTGCTGCAATCTCATGATAAAACTTGGATGGATGAGGAGTTGCTGCTTATGGACGCACAAAAAAACTATGTTCTTGAGATAGAATCTACTCCTGGTGAAGATGCTGTATCATTTTTGACAACAAAGCATTTATTACATAAATTTATTTGATAAAGCAACAGCAGGATTGAAGAGTATTGACTTGATTTGGAAAGAAGTTCTTCTGTGAGTAAAATGCTGTTAAATAGCACTGCATGCTACAGAGAAATCTTTCATGAAGAGTCAATTGATATGGCAAATTTCATTGTTGTTTTATTTTAAGAAATTGCCACAGCCACCTCAATCTTTAGCCACCATTGCCCTTTAGCAACCTTCAGCAACCATCAGTCAGTAGCTATCAACGTGGGGGCAAGACCTTGCACCAGGGAAAAGATTATGATTTACAGAGGGCTTGAGTGGTTGTTAGCATTTCTTTTTTAAGCAATAAAGCATTTTTTGATTAAGGTATGTACTTAATTTAGATATAATGCTGTTGCATACTTACTAGACTACAGGATAGTGTAAACATAACTTTTATATGCACTGGGAGTCAAAAAAATTGTGTGATGCATTTTATTGCCATATTCGCCTCATTGGGTTGGTCTGGAACTGAATTTGCAGTATCTTTGAGGTATGCCTGTGTTTCTGTGAGTGTGTGTGTGTGTGTGCGCCTGATTCACAGGTAGATCCCTAGTACAAGATGGTTTCCTTCTTTCCTCTTTTCTTCCATTACCTTTTCCTTAATTACTCCTTTTATAGGAGAGAAATTTACAACACTTTGCAAATGCATAGATTCAAATGTAAAATGCAAACTTGTCCCCAAATGGAATTTAAGATAGGGCTTTATAGTGTTCATGGTGAACTCTTTATGATGGAGCAGTGGTTTTTTACCAGTGACTCCTAATGTTTACTGGGCCACAAACCATTTGGCAATCAGATAAAGACTATGAATATTGTGTCTCAAAAAAACGGCATTTATGTGGAACACTTCACATATAATTTCAATTAGTTCAAAAACCTCCTGAAATTCATGATGAACTCCAGGTTAAAAAGTTTTCTTTTATATTATGTTTTAATTTTGAAAATTATGATAGTGACTTAGTGTTTGTGAATATGGCGATTAGGATTTTCCTATAGATTAGTGTTTAATAATAGTTTCCACTTTTTTTTTTTTTTTTTTTTTTTTTGAGACAGAGTCTCGCTTTGTCAGCCAAGCTAGAGTGCACTGGTGATGACCTCGGCTCACTGCAACTTCTGCCTCCTGGGCTCAAGCAATTCTCCTGCCTCAGCCTCCCCAGTAGCTGGGATTACAGGTGTGTGCCACCATGCCCGGCTAATTTTTGTATTTTTAGTAGAGACAGGGTTTCACCATGTTGGCCAGGCTGGTCTCCAACTCCTGACCTCAGGTGATCTGCCCGCCTTGGCCTCCCAAAGTGCTGGGATTACAGGCATGAGCCACCGCACCTGGCCAATAGTTTCTACTTTTAAACAAGTTCTTCCAGAAATGGCTATGTGAAAATTTTTTGAAAAGCGAACTCTGATAGAAAAGTTTGCTTGAAAACAATTCTTATTCTTAAAAACATACACTGGCTCATGTGAGAGGACAAGGCTCTTCTGATAAAATTCTACCATCTAATACCATTTTGTATCAGGAGCCCTAATAAGTCTTGTGGTACATTTTCTTCTGATCTGTGACATTCAGGAACTGAATTTCTGCAACAATCATTTATCAGCTTCTGTTTACACTAGACAACTGAGACTAGTAAACCCACACTGTGTCCAAGCCACTGGTCATATTACACAAAGCACACTATACTCTGAAAAGAATGTATACAATAAAAACTGAGATTCAAAACACAGTTAGGACTGTGATGGATCACAGTCAAGTTCCAACCTCTGTGGGTCAAATGGGAGGGCAACTATGGTTAGTTTCTTATTCAGCCACAGACATTCCTGTGGTAAGGAGTAATTAAATGGTGGGCTGTGGAGTACAGGGTGGGTATGTAGAATAACACATACTGAGACAAGATAACTTTCATCCTGTGTCAGGTCACAAATGTGAGTGCCAGAGATCACAAGATACAGATGATGACTTTGCAGTTTTTCCTGGAAATTGGAAATAAGCTCCCTCTCTCTTTTTTAAAAACTGCTTATATTTTACCACATAATATTTCTAGTAAACATGTTAAAAAAAAACAAGAAAACCAATGTCTGGATTAGGTGTATTAAGGTCCTCTTCACTACAACTCCTACTTTGTTTTTTACTGCACAAAACTTATGAAAAGCTATGAGAATAAGGACTCAACAGGAGTTTTTAGTTCATGAGTCTTTTGAAGTAATCTTTTATCGCTTAACAAATCAGAGTTATGTAGAAGACTTTCCACTGTTACTCCCAACTTTTAATATGATGTCCAGCATGTTCAAGTTGCATTAATATATAAACTATTTCCTTATAATCTGATATAAAACTACAGACTAAAACATTTGCTGACAAGCAAGGCAAGAAAAATGTCAGGAAGAAAGCCAAGTTTAACCATAGCCAGTGCTTATAGGTATAACAAGATCAAGAAAGAATTCCTTGCATACTTGAAGCTGATAAAGGATATTCACTTCTCATTCTTTGTCTAAATGCTTAAGGTCTAAAGAGGTCTAATACATTTTAGAACACGTAAAAAGGCCCATGACAGGTTTAGAAGTTCTAAAAGTATCATATTAATCTGAAGAACTAGACAGATACTATCTGGAGCTAGAGAAGTTTAATACAGGACAACACATATGCTGAATTGGTTTACAGTGTCTTACGAAGTTATTTTGACTCTTTTGAACACATATTTGTAGAAGGATAATCTCAGGTGCCTGAGAACAAAGGCTATAGGAAGAGCTTGAGCAAAGGGGGGAGGGAGCAGGGCTAAAGAGAGAAGGTTGCCACGGTCTGAATGTTTGTGTCTTCCCCAAATTCATATGTTAAAATCTTAACCCCAAGGTAATGATATTAGGAGGGAGGGCCTTTGGGCGTGATGAGGTCATGAGGAGAGACTAGTCATGAATAGAATTAGTACCTTATAAAATGGACCTGAGAGAGCTTCCTTGCCCCTTCTTCCACATGAGGACATAGCATAAAGATGGCCATCTATGAACTATGAAGTGGGCTCTTACCAGAGCCTTTATCTTGGACTTAGTCTCCAGAACTGTGAGAAATAAATTTCTATTGTTAAGCCACCCAGTCATTGGTATTTTGTTCTCATAGCCTGAATGAACAAAAAGACTAGCAAAAGGTAAAGGCTACCAATGATCACCATAATATCTTAAAACTTGGTTTAGCTTGGTTAAGGAATCCAGGAAGTAATGGGAAGCGGGGAGAGGAGGGAAAAGCCTCATATTACCACAGCACAAATTAACTTCCAACCTATCATCTACAGATCAAATATACTAGGCCTACAGGGGAGTGTAAATTAACACAACAGGGTTATTACCTTATTTTAAAAAGTAGATGCAATGGCATGTCTTGCTTGTTACGAATCTGATCATTTTTATTTAAAACCAACAGAAATCACATTTTAAATTTAATTGTTACATGCCACGTATAGAAAGTATCAGTTACAGCCGGGCGCGGTGGCTCAAGCCTGTAATCCCAGCACTTTGGGAGGCCGAGACGGGCGGATCACGAGGTCAGGAGATCGAGACCATCCTGGCTAACACGGTGAAACCCCGTCTCTACTTAAAAAAAATACAAAAAACTAGCCGGGCGACGAGGCGGGCGCCTGTAGTCCCAGCTACTCGGGAGGCTGAGGCAGGAGAATGGCGTGAACCCGGGAGGCGGAGCTTGCAGTGAGCTGAGATCCGGCCACTGCACTCCAGCCCGGGTGGCAGAGCAAGACTCCGACTCAAAAAAAAAAAAAAAAAAAAAAAAAAAGAAAGTATCAGTTACACTGTTTAGTGATAGAATATCCACAAAAACTGTCTCTTGTCTAGGTTTCTAGACAAGAATAAAATATTATTCAGATATACATTGTTCTTTTCTATTTTTTGTTTTGCTTTAAAGAATAATTGCCCATCTGACTGCAACTAGACATGTTCAGATGAATATTTCTTTTGATAACAAAAGAAAAGTTTTAACTTTGTGCCAAGAATATAACAATTTAAGGGTAAGATGAACTGTCACTAATATTTTCTGAAAAGATAAGACAAAGTGAGAGGCAAAGATTCCTCCAATTTCTTTTGTAGATAACCTTTTGAATATGATATACTGTTGGGGATGAAATCTTAGTGGTCTCATAACCACAAAATATGATCTAGATATAGTTAATAATTAACTTTAGTCTTATGAGTTTCAGAGACTAACATACCAATAAGATATTTACACTTTTTCTTCAAACTAAAGTTATAAAAACACTAACTGGAGCTTTCACTTTATTCTAGTCTATGTTGTTGGACAGTTTTCCATTCTGAGACCCACCACTGTCTCTAGAGTTGCATCCCCATTACCTACTTTCCCATAGGGAGGAAAACAACACAACAACACTTTAAGCATGCTATTGTACTAAGTCATCATTCTTAATAAACATCACAATTCACTTCCAGGAAAGAGATGGATTCGCTATGGAGTTTTTACAAGCTGAAACTTTGACCTTGTGTTAGAAGTAGGGTAATGTGGGTAATAGTTGCCATGGGTATCAAAACAAATTATACATTTTCCACTAGGTAACATTGGATTAATGTCAAAATAAAAATTCTCCTTTATATTTGAACACTCTGCTCAAGGATATAAAAATGTACCTTTTTATATCCTTATTTACTTAACACATGATATGGTAGACTAGTTCTCCCTATTGATCTGAATAGTTATTGCTTTAATTCCCAGATTTATAGACTTGTTCTCTGAGATTAATTCAGCATGCTTCAGTTTTGTAAGAGGTATCTTTCTGGGGCTTTCTGTATATATCCTGCTGGCATGTTTTGTTTCTAAGCCCAGAGAATCTAATTACAGTTTAGTAGCCAAAGATGCAATATCTCACATGAGTTTTTTTAAAAACGATTATTTTTGCAACAGCACAAGAGTCAAACCTTGCCGTGTTTCTCATTTTAAATGTAACACAATAAAGGCTTGAATTGACTTTATGCTTGTTTTGATACAAAGGTCTTCCCACTCTTCTTAACTCTACCAATAGATGCAGTCTACATTTGTTTGGCTTGTCAAATTAAACTCAGCCATTCAGCAACAAGGATCAGCACAAAAACGGGTCTACCCTATGAACAGTACCACACATTTCAGAGACCTAGGTCTCTACTTCAATCATTAGAGATTATCTGATTTTTCTTAAGGCTTAATAATATAGCTTTGCTTACAGCATATTTGACTATGCTTGATTATACTATATGCTATTGCTCATTGCTTTATTTAAGCTTTAAGATAAAGCAAATTAAGGAATAACTGACAACTGGGATTTAGCAAGACTAAATTCTGGCCTAGAGAAGCCTCTACATGGTACCCTAATTAAAGTAAGATCTTTGCAGTCCTTCTTTATTCTGGTGAAAAGCAATGTTTTACCTACATAAGAAATGGCAGATTCTAAAGGTTTTCTGATGTACTTAATGTGGAAGCAGGGTCAAATACAAATACAGAAGGGGAAGTGGTAATTGTAAAGAAACCATCTTATAGCAATAAACTGCTAATCAATTGTAATTATAGGAAATAGTTAATGAATACATATTAAAATGGTATCACATGGCTTCTGATTATATAACAGTTATTCAGGCACATGAATGCTGTATTTCTCAGATCCATTCTGTCTTCTATGTGAGTTTAGATAATATAACCAACACATCTGGTCACTGTATAGTAATTCCTGCATATTTGTATGACAAAATACACTCTAGTACTAATTTGTATGCCAAATGGGTGATTTTAATGCTGTCATACACTAGACAAGTGGTTCATTCATTCTTACTTGGAGTGGTTCAGTGATATTTTCCCATGTGTTAAATTCAATATTAAAAGTCTTTTTCTTTTACTTAACTATACCCTCTTTCATTTAATATTTTCATTTGTTGGGTTTTCAGACTAATTCTTTTACCAGGTCTTAACAGAAGATGTTACAGAAGATGCTAAAAATTACAATCAGTGTCTACTGTTCCACAAACAAAAAATTATTAAGTCCAAATATGGATTTGACATAAAAATCATAAACATTTGAAGTGGTAACTTATAACTGTACTAACTAGAATTGCCACCTCTGCTTCCTTTTCCTAGTATTCAACTGTGGCTTTCTTAATCTTTTCAAAACAGGACTCTGTCAGCTGCCAGCTGCAGCACACTGATTTTCACTTAGAAGAAAAGCTGTTAGTTTCTGAAGATTCACTTAAAAAGACCCAAAACACCTTCAGAGGTTAAAAAAGACCTCATCAGAACAACTCTTATGAAAACTTCTTCACTACTACTGATCAGAAACTGTAGGGCTCAGATGAGCGGGTGATATTAGGGTAGCCTGAACACATCAAATTCTATACCTTATTTGAAAAAATTGAGGTAAAACATATATAACATAAAATTTCTCCTTTTAACCATTTTTAAGTGTAGAATTCAGTGGTTTTAAGTACATTTGCAATGTTGTACAACCATCACCACTAGTTATTTCCATTTTTTTTCATCATCTCAAAGAGAAACTTTGTACTCACTAAGCATTAATTCCTATTCCTCCCTCCCCCAGCCCCTGGTACCACTAATCTACTTCCTGTCTCCATGAATTTGCTGATGGTTGATATTTTATATAAATGAAATTATATAATATTCGTCCTTTTTATATGTGGCTTATTATACTTACCATAATGTTTACAAGGTTCATTCACTCTGCATCAAATATCAGAACTTCATGTCTTTTTATGGCTAACATTACACTGTATATACTACCTTTTGTTTATTCATTTACCTGTCAATAAACATTTGGGTTGTTTCTACCTTTGACTTGTCAATAATGCTACAAAGAACATTGGTGTATAATATCTATTTGAGTCCCTGTTTTCAATTCTTTTTGGTAAGCATCTAGGAATCAAATTACTGAGTCATATGGCAATTCCATATTTACATTTTCAAGGAACTGCTAAAATATTTTCTATAGAAGCTACATCATTTTACAATCCCACTATTAATGCACCAGGGTTCTAATTTCTCCTCATCCTTCCCAATACTTGGTTGTGAAGAGGTATCTCACTGTGATTTTAATTTTTATTTCCCTAATGACTAACGATACTGATTATCTTTTCCATGTGCTTATTGGCCATTTGTATATCTTCCTCAGAGAAATGTCTACTCAAGTCCTTTGCCCATTTCTTAGTATCATTGTCTGCTGTAGAGCTGTAGGAGTTAGTGAATAGAAATACAACTGATTTTTGCATATTGATTTTGTATTTTGGTATTAAGTCCTTATCAGGTATATGATTTAAAAATATTTTCTCCCATTTCGTGGGTTGTCTTTTCACTCTCTTGAAAGTGTCCTTTGAAGCACAAATTTTTATATTTAGAAGTCCAACTTAGTCTTTGTTGTCTGTGCTCTTGGTGTCACACTTAAGAAACCACTGTCAAATTCAAGGTTATGAAGATTTATCTCCACATTTTCCTCTAAGAGTTTTATAGTTGTAGATTTTAAATTTAGTCTTTGGTCCATTGAGTTAAATTTTATATATGGTATAATGTAAGGGTCCAATTTCATTCTTTTGCATGTGGATATTCAGTTTTCCCAGCACTCAATTTCAGAGTCTGTTATTGGTCTATTCAGGGATTCAACATCTTCCTGGTTTAGTCTTGGGAGGGTGTATGTGTCCAGGAATTTATCCATTCCTTCTAGATTTTCTAGTTTATTTGCATGAGGTGTTTATAGTATTCTCTGATGGTACTCTGTCTTTCTATGGGATTGGTGGTGATATCCCCTTTATTAGTCTTGCTAGTGGTCTATCTATTTTGTTGATCTGGAAAAATCAGCTCTGGAAATCACTGATCACACAAAGGGTTTTTTGTGTCTCTATCTCGTTCAGTTCTGCTCTAATCTTAGTTATTTCTTGCCTTCTGCTAGCTTTTGAATGTTTGGTCTTTCTTCTCTAGTTCTTCTAATTGTGATGTTAGGGTGTCATTTTGAGATCTTTCCTGCTTTCTCTTGTGGGCATTTCCATCTACACGCTGCTTTAAATGTGTCCCAGAGATTCTGGTACATTGTGCCTTTGCTCTCATTGGTTTCAAAGAACATCTTTATTTCTGCCTTCATTTTGTTATTTACCCAGTAGTCATTCAGGAGCAGGTTGTTCAGTTCCCATGTGGTTGTGTGGTTTTGAGTGAATTTCTTAATCCTGAATTCTAATTTCATTGCACTGTGGTCTGAGAGATGGTTTGTTGTGATTTCTGTTCTTTTACATTTGCTGAGGAGTGCTTTACTTCCAACTATGTGGTCAATTTTGGAATAAATGCAATGTGGTGCTGAGAACAATGTATATTCTGTTGATTTGGGCTGGAGAGTTCTGTAGATGTCTATTAGGTCTGCTTGGTGCAGAGCTGAGTTCAATTCCTGGATATCCTTGTTAACTTTGTCTCGTTGATCTGTCTAATGTTGACAGTGGGGTATTAAAGTCTCCCATGATTATTGTGTGGGAGTCTAAGTCTCTTTGTAGGTTTCCAAGGACTTGCTTTACGAATCTGGGTGCTCTTGTATTGGGTGCATATATATTTAGGATAGTTAGCTCTTCTTGCTGAATTGATCCCTTTACCATTATGTAATGGCCTTCTTTGTCTCTTTTGATCTTTGTTGGTTGAAAATCTTTTATCAGAGACTAGGATTGCAACCCTTGCTTTTTTTTTTTTTTTTTTGCTTTCCATTAGCTTGGTAGATCTTCCTCTTTCCCTTTATTTTGAACCTGTGTGTGTCTCTGCACATGAGATGGGTCTCCTGAATACAGCACAGTGATGGGTCTTGACTCTTTATCCAATTTGCCAGTCTGTGTCTTTTAATTGTGGCATTTAGCCCATTTACATTTAAGGTTAATATTGTTATGTGTGAATTTTATCCTATCATTATGATATTAGCTGGTTATTTTGCCCATTAGTTGATGCAGTTTCTCCCTAGCACTGATGGTCTTTACAATTTGGCATGTTTTTGCAGTGGCTGGTACTGGTTGTTCCTTTCCATATTTAGTGCTTCCTTCAGGAGCTCTTGTAAGGCAGGCCTGGTGACAAAATCTCTCAGCATTTACTTGTCTGTAAAGGATTTTATTTCTCCTTCACTTATGAATGAATCTTAGTTTGGCTGGATGTGAAATTCTGGGTTGAAAATTCTTTTGAGAATGTTGCACATTGGACCCCACTCTCTTCTGGCTTGTAGAGTTTCTGCTGAGAGATCCACTGTTAGTCTGATGGGCTTCCCTTTGTGGGCAACCCAAGCTTTCTCTCTGGCTGCCGTTAACAGTTTTCCTTTCATTTCAACCTTGGTTAATCTGACAATTATGTGTCTTGGGGTTGCTCTTCTCGAGAAGTATCTTGGTGGTGTTCTCTGTATTTCCTGAATTTGAACGTTGGCCTCCCTTGCTAGGTTGGGGAAGTTCTCTTGGATAATATCCTGAAAAGTGTCTTCCAGCTTGGTTCTATTCTCCCCATCACTTTTAGGTATACCAATGAAACGTAGATTTGGTCTTTTCACATAGTCCCATATTTCTTGGAGGCTTTGTTCGTTTCTTTTTATTCTTTTTTCTCTAAACTTTTCTTCTCGCTTCATTTTATTCATTTGATCTTCAATCACTGATACCCTTTCTTCCACTTGATCGAATCAGCTACTGAAGCTTGTGCATGCATCACGTAGTTCTTGTGCCATGGTTTTCAGCTCCATCAGATCACTTAAGGTCTTCTCCACACTGTTTATTCTAGTGAGCCATTCATCTAATTCTTTTTCAAGGTTTTTAGCTTCCTTGTGATGGGTTCAAACATCCTCCTTTGGCTCAGAGAAGTCTGTTATTACTGACCTTCTGAAGGCTACTTCTGTCAACTCGTCAAAGTCATTCTCTGTCCACCTTTGTTCTGTTGCTGGCGAGGAGCTGTCATCCTTTGGAGGAGAGGTGCTCTGGTTTTTAGAATTTTCAGCTTTTCTGCTCTGGTTTCTCCCCATCTTTGTTGTTTTATCTACCTTTGGTCTTTGATGGTGGTGACCTACAGATGGGTTTTTGGTGTGGATGCCCTTTTTGTTGATGTTGATGCTATTCCTTTTTGTTTGTTAGTCTTCCTTCTAAGAGGTCCCTCAGCTGCAGGTCTGTTGGAGTTTGCTGGAGGTTCACACCAGACCCTGTTTGCCTGGGTATTACCAGCAGAGGCTGAAGAACAGCAAATACTGCTGCCTGATCCTTACTCTGGAAGCTTCATCCCAGAGGGGCACCTGGGTGTATGAGGTGTCAGTTGGCCCCTACTGGGAGGTGTCTCCCAGTTAGCCTACATGGGGATCAGGGACCCACTTGAGGAGGCAGTCTGTCTGTTCTCAGAGCTCAAACACTGTGCTGGGAGAACCACTGCTCTCTTCAGAGCTGTCAGACAGAGATGTTTAAGTCTGCAGAAGTTTCTGCTGCCTTTTGTTCAGCTATGCCCTGCCCCCAGTGGTGGAGTCTACAGAAACAGGTAGGCCTCATTGAGCTGTGGCGGGCTCCACCCAGTTTGAGCTTCCTGGCTGCTTCGTTTACCTAATCAAGTCTCAGCAATGGTGGACACCCCTCCCCCAGCTAGGCTGCCACCTTGCAGTTTGATCTTGGACTGCTTTGCTAGCAGTGAGCAAGGCTCCATGGGCGTGGGACCCACTGAGCCAGGCGTGGGATATAATCTCCTGGTGTGCCGTTTGCTAAGACCATTGGAAAAGTGCAGTATTGAGGCAGGAATGTCCCGATTTTCCTGGTACAGTCTGTCATGGCTTCCTTTGGCTAGGAAAGGGAAATCCCCCAACTCCTTGCACTTCCTGGGTGAGGTGATGCTCTGCTCTGCTTCAGCTCGCCTGTGGGCTGCACCTACTGTCCAAGCAGTCCCAGTGAGATGATCCAGGTACCTCAGCTGGAAATGCAGAAATCACCTGTCTTCTTCATCGATCACACTGGTAGCTACAGACCAGAGCTGCTCCTATTCGGCCATCTTGGAATGGACCTCCAACATAGTACAATTTCTACTTTTTAAAAAAAGTTTCTATGAAGAAATGGAAGATTGGCTCAAATTCTAGAACTTTTTTATTATCATACATAAAATAAAATAGTATTTATTAAATTTACATGTATGTAAACAATAGTACTAGAAACAAGATTAATAGTTGATGTTAATTGAGTGCTCACTAGTATCAGGCTCTGCAATGAACCATATATGTCTAATCTAAAATCTTCACAAGAATTCTATGAAATAGGTATTTTTAGCCCCTTTTATGACTTAGAATAAATAATTTGTGCAAAGTAACACAGCTAGTAAGAAACAACACAGCAACCAATGTATGTTGACTAAAAGATTCGTGTTTTTAGATACTACCCTTATCCAAATAACAGTCAGGGTACAAATTAGCCTTAGGAATAAATTGAGGTGGGCTTACTTATAAAGACATTAATTATGAAAGTACAGGTGCTATGTAAGAGAATCAAAAGAGATACTACAGTTACCTGGGGCTAGCAAAAGCAGAGCTGTTGCCATCCCTACAGTCAGAGGGACCAGTGGTTGGTAAAAGTGTTGTGGAGACAAGGCTTCCTGGAGAGAAGTGTTACCCTTCAACAGAGGGACAAGCCAACCTGAGATAATTCTGGAGGGAAGGACCCAGCAGGAGAAATATTCTGACCCCATTCTCTCCTAAAACTTGCCAGAGCTCCTGACTGGTTAACAACTGGAAGCCAGAAGACATGGAAGTCAGCTTCCCGGGGTGAATAAGGTAAAAAACGATGGAGAATAGATCTATGAGGGGAGATGGGGCAAAGAAAAGGTATCCAGGAGAACCATGGATACATAATAGAATTCCAACAAATATGCTTTAAACTGAGACACTTCTAAATTAGTGGGAGGGAAAAAAAATAGGCCTACAGATCTGTACAGCAGACAAAAATATGTACAGTACAAGTGAATAAATATGTAAAGTTCTCTTTTGCCTTATGCTAAGTATTAAAGATACATTGCTATACAAATGTTTAAAACAGTTCTTCTGTTTTAAACAGAAGATATAAAATGATTTCCTAATGTTGGATTGAAGCATAATAGCTGAGCATATAATGTGTTTAGTAATTGTTTGTAAGTATGCCTGAGTATGGAGGACATGAAGAAGAAAGAATTATTTATAATAGCATCTGGTTTCTGGTAAGTATGATATTGACTGACTTATTTAGAATGTGATGGCTCTTTATTTATTGCTATTAGTATCATACATTTTTATTCACCTGAATAGTCATGTTTCCAGATTTCCTTCATATTTTAAACTTTTAGTTTTACTGGCACTTTGACTGGCAATATAGTGTTCTATACAATTCCTTGTACATCACAGATGATATATTTAATTGATTATTAAATGAAAGAAATGAGTTACCTATTGACATATATATGTTTTTACCTTTATGGTAAACTTAAAATGAACAGAAACCTATAGTTTAATACAATAAGTAAGATGTTAGAAAACATTTGTCAATCTTAAAAAGATAATTATACAAGGTCTATTTATTAGATATCATCTTTAAAATTGTTATTGTTTTATGAAAATAAGAGCCCTAAGCTTGTTAGCACACACAGCATAAAAGTTTATTTCAGGTCTTGCTTTCACACACTGGAAGAACCACTGTGATCTGTCAAAGTCAGAATAAGTCTATTTTAGAAAACAGGATATGTGGCAGCATTCACACTCAAAAGCCTTTGGAGCTCACTGAGTTAAGGGTATGATTTATAGAGTCATACAGACTGGTGTTTCAATCCTGGCTCTGACACAGGCAAATGAGATTAACTTTGAGTCTAAGTTTTCTAATGTGTAAGATGTATAATACAATAGATCTGTAGAGGATGGCAGGGGGCCACAGGTGTAGGTGTCCTGGCAGTGGCAGCTCAGGTGCTGTGGGTAGGAAGTGCTCCACTGGGAGGCACCATAGGCAGGCAGTTCTTGAGAGGGGATGCTGCAGGTTAGAAGCATATGGCATTCATGACTGGGATTATTACGATTGTTGGGATTTCTTCTTAAGGCCATATATTACTTAGAACATGTGATTTTAAATATTATATCTGCACTATAATTGAAAGTTGAGATTTTTCATTGGAATGACATAGCAACATAAATTAACGTAGCAGCAGCAGCAACAGCAGCAGTATTGTGGTAGTAGTAAAAAATAATTTAACAACTTATATCAAAATAATATAGACACTATGGCTTTAGTGAGAGGTTGTCATGTAAATTCAAGAAATGCAGAGAACCCTTGTGAGAGACTATGTAAGACAACCATCCCCAAGACACACAGTCATCAGATTCTCCAAGGCAGATGTGAAAAAAAAAAATCTTAAAGGTAACTAGAGAGAAGGTGCGGGTCACTTACAAAGGGAACCCTGTCAGGCTCAGTAGACCTTTCTGCAGAAACCTTACAAGCCATAAGAGACTGGGAGCCTATTTTCAATAACCTTAAATAAAAGAAATCCCAACCAATAATTTTATATCCCACCAACTAAGCTTCATAAGCAAAAGAGAACTGAAATCCTTTCCAGACAAGCAAAAGCTAAGGGAGGCTGACTACAGTGGCTCATGCCTACAATCCTAGCCTTTTGGGAGGCCGAAGTGGGCAGATTGCTTGAGCTCCAGGGGTTTGAAAGAAGCCTGGGAAACAGAGAGAGACCCTGTCTCTACAAAATAATACAAAATCATCCAGGTGTGGTGACATGTACCTGTAGTCCCAGCTACTTAAGAGACTGAGTTAGGATCATCTGAGCCCAGGATGCAGAGGTTGCAGTGAGCTGAGATTGCACCACTGTACTCCAGCTAGGGAGACAAAGCAAGAGCCTACCTTAAAAAAACAAAAAAGCAAAGGGAATTTGATAGCAGTAGACCTATCTTACAAGAGTTCCTAAAGGAAGTGCTAAACATGGAAATGAAAGAGCAATATTTGTCATCATAAAAACACACTTAACAGCATACCCCACTGACACTATAAAACAACTATACAATGAAGTCTACATAACAACCAGCTAAAAGCATGATGATAAGACCAAATTCTCACATAGCAATATCAACCAGGAATGTAAACAGGCTAAATGCCTCAATTAAATGGTATAGAGTGTCAAGTTGGATAAAGAAGCAAGACCCAAATGTTTGCTGTCTTCAAGAGATCCATCTCAGAAGTAACAGAAATAGGCTCAAAGTAAAGGAATGGTGAAAGATTGATCAGGTCAATAGAAAACAAACAGCAGGGGTTGCTATTCTTATACCAGACAAACATTAAAGCAACAACAATCGAACAAAGAAAAATATTACATAATAATAAGGGGCTCAATCCATCAAGAAGACTTAACTATTCTAAATATATACACACCCAGAATTAGAGTACCCAGATTCATAAAAAAGGTTCTTAGAGATCTGTGAGGAAATACAAACACATGATAACATTGGGAGACTTCAACACCACCTTGACAATGTTAGATCATCAAGGCAGAAAACTAACACATATTTTCTGGACTTAAACTCAATATTTGACCAACTAGACCTAATAGACACCTACAGAACACTCCATCCAACAACAGAATACATATTCTTCTCATCTGCACATGGCACGTACTTTAAGATCAATGACATGCTAAACCATAAAGTTTCAACAAATTTAAAAAATTGAAATCATACCAACCACATTCTCAGACCACAGCATAGTAAAAACAGCAAGCAATACCAAGATCTATTAAAACCATACAATTACATGTTAACCTACTCCTGAATGACTTTTGGGTAAATAACAAAATTAAGGCAGAAATCAAAACATTATTTGAAACAAATAATGTTTTAAATAATGACACAACATACTGCTTTGGGACACAGTTACAGTTGCATTAAGAGGAAAGTTCATAGCACTAAACTCCTACATGAAGAAGTCAGAAAGCTCTCAAATTAACAATCTAGCATTATACCTAGAGGAACTATAAAAACAGGAAAAAACCAACCCCAAAGCTAGCAGAAGAAAAGAAATAACAAAAATCAGAGCTGAACTGAATAAAACTGAGATGTGAAAATCCAGAGAAAGGATCAATAACCCCAAAAGTTGGCTTTTCAACAGATGAAACAAGATTGAAACTGCCAATTAGATTAATAAAGAAAAAAGAAGATCCAAATAAACCCAATCTGAAGTGACAAAGGTGACATTTCAGCCAACCCTACAAAAATACAAAAGTTCAGCAGAGAATACTATGAACACCTCTATGCACACAATTAGGAAATCTACAAGATATTGATAAATTCCTGGAAACACATAGCCTCCTAAGATTGAACTAGGAAGAAATTAGAATTTGGAACAGACCTATAACAAGTTCTGATATTGAATCAGTAATAAAAAGCCTACCAACCAAAAAAAGCCCAGAACCAGCTTGATTCACAGCTAAATTCTCCCAGACATAAAAAGAAGAGCTGATGTCAGTCTAACTACGCAAAAAAAAAAAAAAAAAAAAAAAAATCAAGGAGGGGAGATTCCTCTGCAGCTCATTCTATGAACCAGCATCATCCTTATACCAAAATCTGGCAGAGATACAATGAAAATAAGGAAACTTCAGGCCAATATCCCCGATGAACATGCAAAAATCCTCAACAAAATACAGGCAAACCAAATCTAGAAGTGCATCAAAAAGCTAATGCACTAAAATTAAATAGGCTGTATTCCTGGGATGCAAGTTTGGCTTAACATATGCAACTTAATAAATATGATTCACTATATAAATGAAATTAACAACAAAATCCATGATCATCTCAATATATGCAGAAAAGGTCTTTAATATATGTGAAAGTCTCAATAAATGTAGAAAAGGTCTTCAATAAAATTCAACATCCCTTCATGTTAAACATCCTCAACAAATTAGGCATCAAAAAAAAACCTCAAAATAAAAAGAGGCATTAGAGATATTAGAGATCCATGAGGACATTTAGGACAAACCCACAGTCAACATCATAATAAACAGGCAAAAGCTGGACACATTCTCCTTGAAAACTGGAACAAGACAAGGACGTCTGTTCTCAACTTTGGTATTCAACATAGTAGGGGAAGTCTTAGCCAGGGCAATCAGGCAAGAGAGAGAAAAAGGGATCCGAATAGGAAAAGAGGAAGTCAAACTATCTTTCTTTACAGATGATATGACTGTACACCTAGAAAACCCTAGAGATGCTGCCAAAAGGCTTTTAGAACTAATAAGCAATTTCAGTAATGTTTCAGGACACAAAGTAAATGTACAAAAATAAGTAGCATTTCTATATATCAATAGCATTCAAGCTGAGAGGCAAATCAAGAATACAAATCCATGTACAATAGCCACAAACAAAAATATCTAGGAATATATCTAACCAAGAAGGTGAAAGATCTCTACCACGAGAGTTATGAGACACAGGTGAAAGAAATTATAGACAATATAAACAAACGGAAAAACGTTCCATGCTCATGGAAAGGAAGTGTATTAGTCTGTTCTTGCACTGTTATAAAAATTGCCTGAGACTGGGTATTTATAAAGAAAAAAGGTTTCATTGGCTCACAGTTCTGCAGCCTATACAGGAAGCATGGCTGAGGAAGCTTCAGGAAATGTATAATCATGATGGAAGGTGAAGGGGATGCAGGCACATCCTACAAGGATGCAGCAGGAGGAAGACAGCAAAGGGAGAGGTGCTACATACTTTTAAACAACCAAATCTTCTAAGAACTCACTATCACAAGAACAACAAGGGGGGAAATCCACCTCCATGATCAAGTCACCTCCCATCAGGCCCCTCCTCCAACAATTCGACATGAGATTTGGCCAGGAACACAAATTCAAACCATATTGGGAAGAGTTAAGATTGTTAAAATGGCCATACTGCCCAAAGCAATCTATAGATTCAACATTATTCCTACCAAACTACCAAAGTCATTTATCACAGGATTAGAAAAAGCTATTCTAAAATTGATATGAACCAAAAAAAGCCCAAATCATCAAAGCAATCCTAAGCCAAACAAAGCCAGAGCCATCACATTTCCTCACTTCAAAGTATACTACAAGGCTATAGTAACCCAAACAGCATGATACTGGTACTAAAACAGATATAGACTCATGGAAAAGGATAGAGAAACCAGAAATAAAGCCAGATACTGACAACCAGCTGATGTTTGACAAAGTCAACTATAATACACAATGGGGAAAGGACTCCCTATTCAATAAACAGTGCTGGGATATTCTAGCCAAATGCAGAAGATTGAAACTGGATCCCTTCCTTTTACCATATACAAAAACTGACTCCAGATGGATTAAAGATTTAAATGTAAGGCCTAAAGCAATAAAAACCCTAGAAGAGGCCGGGCGCGGTGGCTCAAGCCTGTAATCCCAGCACTTTGGGAGGCCGAGACGGGCGGATCACGAGGTCAGGAGATCGAGACCATCCTGGCTAACACGGTGAAACCCCGTCTCTACTAAAAAAATACAAAAAATTAGCCGGGCGAGATGGCGGGCGCCTGTAGTCCCAGCTACTCGGGAGGCTGAGGCGAGAGAATGGCGTAAACCCGGGAGGCGGAGCTTGCAGTGAGCTGAGATCCGGCCACTGCACTCCAGCCTGGGCGACAGAGTGAGACTCCGTCTCAAAAAAAAAAAAAAAAAAAAAAAAAAAACCCTAGAAGAAAACCTAGGCAATAACATTCTGGGCAGCGGCCAGGAAAGGATTTATGACTAATTCCTCAAAAGCAATTGCAACAAAAGCAAACATTGACAAATGGGACCTAATTAAACTGAAGAGCTTCTAGACAACCAAATAAATAGCATCAGAGTGAACAGACAACCTACAGAATGGAGGAAAATTTCTGCAATCTATCCGTCTGATAAAGGTCTAATATCCAGAGACTATAAGGAACTTAAACAAATTTACAATTAAAAAAAAAAACCCATTAGAAAGTGGACCAAAAGCATGAACAGATACTTCTCAAAAGAAGAAATTCAACATATATAAGGAAAATATAAGGAAACAAATATAAGGAAAAAAGCTCAACATCACTGATCATTAGAGAAATGCAAATTAAAACCACAATGAGATACCATCTCATGCCAGTTGGAATGGCGATTATTAAAAAGTCAAACATGCTGGTGAGGTTGCAGAGAAAAAGGAACACTTTTACACTGTTGGTGTTAGTGTAAATTAGTTGAACCATTGTGGAAGACAGTATGGTGATTCCTCAAAGATCTAGAAGCAGAAATACCATTTGACCCCGCAATCCTATTACTGGGTATATGCCCAAAGGAATATAAATCATTCTATTATAAAGATACATGTGCACATATATTCACTGCAGCACTATTCACAATAGCAAAGACATGGAATCAGCCTTAATGCTCATCAATGATAGACTGGTGGTGAGAGACAGGACTAGCTGGATTTCCTAGCTGACTAAGAAGCAGTGCATTCCAGTCAGCCGTCTTGCTTCTAGGCATTCTGAGGCTCGCATAGGAAAAAAACCATAATAAGTCTGTGAATCCTTCACTGGCAACCAAGGTATCCAGGTTCTCTCATCAAAATTGACTAGAAGGCTGGCATGACCCACTGAGAGAAGGAAGAGAAGTGTAGTGTGGTGGTCCACCTGTGATCCACACAGGGAAGGGGAACTTCCCTAGCCAAGGGAGGCAGTGAGTGAACACACTACCGAGCCGGGGAAACGGTGCTTTTCCCTCTGAACTGTGCAACTCATGGATCGGGAAGATACACTCACAAACCCATTCCACCATGGCCTAGCGTCCCAACCACAGAACGTGCAGATTCTTAACAGCCTCTCTGCTGGAATCTGCTAAAGCCTACGGAACTCTTGTGGGGAGGGGCGACCAGCACCGGCCGTAGCTGGCTGCTATCTAAGTCATTTGAGCTCCTTGGAGAAGGGGCAGCAGCCAGTCCTGGGACTCACAACTGCCTAACACCCTAAGCTCCCTGGGCGGGGGAAGTGTGGCACCCATTTCTATAGCTCCAGGCTGTGCTTTTTCCCTGCTGGAGCCAGGGAGGCTGGACTGTTTGGTCCCAAGACTTGTCCCCACAGTCCAACACACTGGCTGTGGCAGTCTGCAGCCAAAGTGCCTTTTCAGGTCTAACCCTGACCCATCCTTCCTCAGTGGGAGAGGCTTCCCTGAACAATCTCCAATAACTCCAGCCAGAGGCTCAGGGACAGAATTCAGATCTCCCTGGGCCAGAGGCCCTGGGGGGTGGGGAGCGGTGGCCTCAGTCTCTACAGACCAGCTGACTTAGCCTCTCCTCCTGGTAGTTCTGAGGAATCCAGGTAGCTCAGATGAGTAGGTTTACCCCCAGTGAAACACACCCTCTAGAACAAGGGATAAAGTACTTCATTAAACAGGGCCTGCTTCCTGTGCCATCCAACTGGGTGAGACGATCCAACAGGGGTTGTCAGACACCTTATACAGGAGTGATCCTACTGGCATCAGGTTGGTGCCCCTCAAGGTCAGAGGTCCCAGAAGATGGAGCAGGAACCCATCTTTGCTGGTCTCCAGCCTCCTTGAGTGACATCTCCAGGCACAGGAGCAAATAAGGTGAACAGGGCCTGAAGTGAACCCCCAGGAAACTGCAGCAGCCCTACAGAAGAGGGACCTGACTATTGAAAGAAAAACAAGTAGAAAGTCACAACAACAGCACCAAAAACAACAAAAAGGCCCCCGTGAAAACCCCATGCAAGGGTCAGCAGCCTCAAAGACCAAAACTAGAGAAATTCATGAAGATGGGAAAAAATCAATGAAAAAATGCTGAAAACCCAAAAGCCAGAGTGCCTCTTCTCCTCAAATGATCGCAATGTCTCTCCAAGGTGCAGAAATGGACAGAGGATCAAATGTACAAATTGACAGAAGAAGGCTCCAGAAGATGGGTAACAAAAAACTACGATGAGGTAAAGGAACACGTTCTAACCCGATGCAAAGAAGCTAAGAATCTTGAACAAAGGTTAGAGGAATTGCTAACTAGAATAACCAGTTTAGAGAGGAATATAAATGACCTGAAGGAGCTGGAAAACATAGCATGAGAACTTCATGAAGAATACACAAGTATCAACAGCCAAATCGGCCACATAGAAGAAAGGATATCAGAGTGTGAAGACCACCTTACTGAAATAAGACATGCAGACAAGTATAGAGAAAAAAGAATAAAAAGGAATGAACAAAACCTCCAAGAAATATGGGACTTAATAAAAAGACCAACCTTATGATCGATTAGAGTACCAGAAGGAGACAGGGAAAATGGAAACAAGCTGAAAAACACACTACAGGATATTATCCAGGAGAAATTCCCCAACCTAGCAAAACAGACCAACATGCGAATCAGGAAACACAGAGAACACCGTTAAGATACTTCACGAGAAGATCAACCCCAAGACACATAATCATTAGATTCTCCAAGGTTGAAACGAAGGAAAAACTGTTAAGAGCAGGCAGGGAAAAAGGCCAGGTAACCTACAAAGGGAAGCCCATCATACTAACAGCAGACTTCTCAGGAGAAACCCTACAAGCCAAAAGAGATTGGGAGCTAATATTCAACACTCTTATAGTAATGAATTTTCAACCCAGAATCTCATATCCAGCCAAAGTAAGCTTCATAAGCGAAGGAGAAATAAAATCCTTTACAGACAAGCAAATGTTGAGGGATTTCGTTACCACCAGGCCAGTCCTGCAAGAGCTCCGCAAAGAAGCACTAAAAATGGAAAAAACAAAATAAAACAAAACCAGTGCCAGCCACTGCAAAAACACACCAAAAAATAAAGACCAATGACATTATGAAGAAACTGCATCAACTATCGTGCAAACTAACCAAATAGCATCATGATGACAGGATCAAATTCACACATAACAATATTACCCTTAAATGTTAATGGGCTAAATGCACCAATTAAAAGACACAGACTGACAAACTGGATAAGGAGTCAAGACCCATTGGTGTGCTGTATTCAGGAGACTCATCTTACATGCAAAGACACACACAGGCTCAAAATAAAGGGATGGAGGAAAATTTACCAAGCAAATAGAAAGAAAAAAAAAAAAAAAACAAAAAAAACAGAGGTTGCAATCTTAGTTGCTGACAAAACAGACTTCAAAACAACAAAGATCATAAAAGACAAAGAAGGGCATTACACAATGGTAAAGGGAATAATTCAGCAAAAACAGCTATATTGTGAATATGTATTCACCCAATATAGGAGCACCCAGATTCATAAAGTAAGTTCTTAGAGACCTACGAAGACACTTAGACTCCCATACAGTAATAGTGGGAGACTTCAACACCCCACTGTCAGTATTAGATCAATGAGACATAAAATTAAGGATATTCAGGACTTGAACTCAGCTCTGGATCAAGTAAACCTAGTAAACATCTACAGAACTCTCTACTCCAACAGAATATATTCTTCTCAGTGCCACATGGCACTCATTCTAAAATTCGACCACATAATTGGAAGTAAAACACTCTTCAGCAAATGCAAGAGAACTGAAATGGTAACAGTTTCTCACAACACAGTTCAATCAAATTAGAACTCAGGATTAAGAAACTCACTCAAAACCATATAGCTTTATGGAAATTGAACAACCTGCTTCTTAATGACTCCTGGATAAATGACAAAATTAAGGCAGAAATCAAGTTCTTTGAAACTAATGAGAACAAAGAGACAATGCACCAGAATCTCTGAGACACAGCTAAAGAACTGTTAAAAGGGAAATTTATAGCCCTAAATGTCCACATCAGAAATCTAAAAAGATCTCAAATTGACACTCTAACATCACAATTAAAAGAGCAAAAGAAGAAAAAGAGCAAACTTACCAAAAACTAACAGAAGACAAGAAATAACTAAAAGAATTGAAGGAGATAGAGACATGAAAAACTCTCCAAAAAAAAAAATCAATCCAGGAGCTGTTTTTTTTTTTTTGAAAAAATTAACAAAATAGACTGCTAACTAGACTAATGAAGAAAGACAAGAATCAAATAGACATAATAAAAATGATAAAGAGGATATAACCACTGACGCCATGGAAATACAAACTACCATCAGAGAATACTATAAACATCTCTATGCAAATAAACTAGAAAATCTAGAAGAAATGGATAAATTCCGGGATGCATACACCCTACCAAGACTAAACCAGGAAAAAGTTGAATCCCTGAATATACCAATATACAAGCTCTGAAATTAAGGCAGTAATAGCCTACCAACCCAAAAAAGCCCAGGACCAGACAGATTCACAGCTGAATTCTACCAGAATACAAAGAGGAGCTAGTACCATTCCCTCTGAAACTATTCCAGACAATTGAAAAGGAGGGACTCCTCCCTAACTCATTTTATGAAGCCAGCATCATCCTGATACCAAAACCAGGAAGAGACACAACAAACAAAGAAAACCTCATGTCAGTATCCCTGATAAACATCGATGAGAAAATTCTAAGTAAAACACTGGCAAACTGAATCTAGCGGCACATCAAAAAACTTATTCACCAAGATCAAGTCAGCTTCATCCCTGGGATGCAAGGCTGGTTCAACAAATACAAATCAATAAATGTAATCAATCACATAAACAGAACCAAAGACAAAAATCACATGATTATATCAATAGATGCAGAAAAGGCCTTTGATAAAATTCAACATCCATTCACATTAAAAACTCTCAAAAAACTCGGTATTGATGGAATATATCTCAAAATAACAAGAGCTATTTATGACAAACCCACAGCCAATTTCATATTGAATGGGCAAAAGCTGGAAGCATTCCCTTTGAAAACTGGTACAAGACAAAGATGCCCTCTCTCACCACTCCTATTCAACACAGTATTGGAAATTCTGGCCAGGGCAATCAAGAAAGA
Organism: Trachypithecus francoisi; assembly: GCF_009764315.1. Taxonomy (NCBI): domain Eukaryota; kingdom Metazoa; phylum Chordata; class Mammalia; order Primates; family Cercopithecidae; genus Trachypithecus; species Trachypithecus francoisi. The sequence continues at coordinate 102,570,972 of NW_022681454.1, forward strand.
GAAAGAAATAAAGGGTATTCAAATAGGAGGAGAGGAAGTCAAGTTGTCTCTATTTGCAGATAACATGATTTATATATTTATAAAACCACATCATCTCAGCCCCAAAACTTCTTGAACTGATAAGCAACTTCAGGAAAGTCTCAGGATACGAAATCAATGTGCAAAAATCACAAGCATTCCTTTACACCAACAATATACAGGCAGAAAGCTAAATCATGAATGAACTCCCATTGAAAATCACTACAAAGAGAATAAAATACCTAGGAATACAGCTAACAAGGGATGTGGAGATCTTTTAAGGAGAACTACAAACCACTGCTTAAGGAAATAAGAGGGGACACAAACAAATGGAAAAACATTCCATCCTCATGGATAGGAAGAATCAATATCATGAAAATGGCCATACTGCCCAAAGTAAGTCATAGATTCAATGCATTTCCATCAAACTACCAGTGCCATTCTTCATAGAATTAGAAAAAACTATTTTAAATTTCAAGTGAAATCAAAGAAGATCCCATATAGACAAGAGAATCCTAGCAAACAAGAACAAAGTTGGAGGCATCATGCTACATGACTTCAAACTATACTACATGGCTACAGTGACCAAAAAAAGCATGGTGCTTGTACATATAGACCAACAGAGCAGGACCAACATATAGACCAATGGAGCAGAACAGAGATTTCAGAAATAACACCACATGTCTACAACCATCTGATCTTCAAGAAACCTGACAAAAACGGGCAGTGGGGAAAGGATCTCCTATTCAGTAAATGGTACTAGGAAAACTGGCTAGCCATATGTAGAAAACTGGAACTGGACTGGAGCCCTACTTTACATCTTATACAAAAATTAACTCAAGATGGATTAAACAGTTAAAGGTAAAACCCCAAACCATAAAAACCCTAGAAGAATACCTAGGCAATACCATTCACCATAGGCATGGGCAAAGATTTCATGACAAAAATGCCAAAAGCAATTGTAACAAAAGCCAAAATTGACAAATGGGATCTAATTAAACTGAAAAGCTCCTGCACAGCAAAATAAACTATCATCAGAGTGAACAGACAACTACAGAATGGGAGAAAATTCTTGCAATCTACCCATCTGACAAAGGTCTAATATCCAGAATTTACAAGGAACTTAAACATATTTACAAGAAAAAAACAAACAATCCCATCAAAAAATAGGCAAAGGATATGAACAGATCCTCCTCAAAAGAAGACATTTACACAGCCAACAAACATGAAAAAAAGCTCAACATCACTGATCATCAAAGAAATGCAAATCAAAACCACAATGAGATACCATTTCATGCCAGTCAAAATGGTGACCACTAAAAAGTCAGGAAACTATAGATGCTGGTGAAGGTGTGGAGAAATAGGAATACTTTTACATTGTTGGTGGGACTGTAAATTAGTTCAACCATTGTAGAAGACATTATGGTGATTCCTCAAGGATCTAGAAGCAGAAAAACCACTGGACCCAGCAATCCCACTACTGGGTGTATACCCAAGGAATATAAATCATTCTATTATAAAGACACATACTCACGTATACTTATTGCAGTACTATTTACAATAGCAAAGACATGGAACCAACCCAAATGCCCATCAATGATAGACTGGATAAAGAAAATCTGGAATAAAACTGGATAAAGAAAAACATGGAATACTATGAAGCCATAAAAAAGAATGACATCATGTCCTTTGCGGGGACATGGATGAAGCTGGAAGCCATCATCCTCAGCAAACTAATAGAGGAGTAGAAAACCAAAGACTGCGTGTTCTGACTCACAAATGTGAGTCGAACACTGAGAACACATGGACACAGAGAGGGGAACAACACACCCCATGGCCTGCTGGGTGGTGGTGGGTAAGGGAAGGGATCTTAGAGGACAGATCAGTAGGTCCAGCAAACCACCATGGCACACATATACCTATGTAAGAAACCTGCATGTTCTGTACATGTATCTTGTTTTTTTTTTTTTTTTAGAAGAAATAAGAAAAAGAGGTTTAATTGGCTCATGGTTCCGTAGGCTTTACAGGAAGTGTGGTGCCAACATCTTCTGTTGAAGCCTCAGGAAGCTTACAGTCCTGACAGAAGGCAATAGGGAGCTAGCATGTCACATGGCAAGAGTGGGAACAAGAGAGAGAGGAGGAGGAGTCAGGCTCCTTTAAACCATCAACTCTCATAACAACTCTCACATGAATTAGCAGAACAAGAACTCACTTATTACCATTGGGAGGGCACCAAACCATTCATGAGGGATCTTCCCTCATGATCCAAACACCTACTACCAGGCCCCACATTGAACATTAGGGATTACATTTGAAATGAGATTTGGAGGGGACAAACATCCAAACAACATCATTCTGCCTCTGATCCCCCTAAATTCATGTCCTCCTCACACATCAGAATACAACCATGTCTTTGCTATAGTCCACCAAAGTCTTAACTTGCTTCAGCATTAACTCAAGTCTCAAGTCCCAATTGTCAAGTCTCAAGTATCATCTAGAGATGAATCCATTGATCCTATGAGCCTGTGAGATCAAAAACAAGTTATTTACTCCCAATATACAATGGTGCTACAGATATTGGGTATACATTATCATTTGAAAAGGGAGGAATTGGCCAAAAGAGAGGCGATATGCCCATACAAGTCTGAAACTTAGCAGGACAGTCATTAAATCTTAAAGCTCCAAAACAATCTCCTTTGATATCATGTCCTACATCCTGGGCACAATGGTGTGAGATGTAGGCTATGAAGGCCTTGGACAGGTTTGTCCCTGTGGCTTTCCAAGATGCAACCCCTGTGGCTGCTCTCACAGGTTGGAGTTGAGTACCTATGGTTTTTCCACACTGTGGTTGCAAGCTGCCAATGGCTCTACTAGTCTCAGGTCTGGAGGGTGGCATCCTACTTCCCAAAGCTCCACTAGACGGTTCCCTGGTGGGGACTCTGTAGGGGCTCCCACTCTACATTTCCCATTGGCACTGCCCTAGTATAGTTTCTCTCTGGGGGCTCTGCTCCTGTAGTAGGCTTCTTCCTGGGTATCCAGACTTCCCCATATATGCTCTGGAATCCAGTTGGGAGTTGCCAAGCTTCCTTCACATTTGCATTCTGTGCATCTGCAGGCTGAACATCACATGAAAGCTGCCAAGGATTATGGCTTGCTCCCTCCAGGGTGGCAGCCTGAGCTTTACCTTGGCCCAGTTGAGCTGTGGCTGGAGCCTGAGTGGTCAGGATGCAGGGAGCACTGTCCTGAGGCTGTGCAGGGAAGTGGGGTCCTGGGCCTGACCCCCGAAACCATTCTTCTTCCCTAGGCCTCTGGGCCTGTGATGAGAAGGGCTGTCCCCAAGAACTCTGAAATGCCTTCAAGGCCTTTTACCCATTGTCTTGGCTCCCTTTTAGTCATGCTAATCTCTCTAGCAAATGATTGCTCAGTAGCCTGCTTGGATTTTTTCTACCATAGGGCTGGGATACAAGTTTTCCAAATTTTTATGCTCTGCTGTCCTTTTAAATATAACTTTAAGTCTTTTATTTGCTTCCATATATAATTTAGGGTGTTAGAAGCAGCCATACCGCTTCTTGAATGCTTTGCTGCTTAGACATTTATTTTTTTTTCCTGCCAGGTATCTTGTCATCATAATTAAGTTCAAACTTCTCAGATCCCTATGACATGAACACATTGCTGTCAAGTTCTTTGCCAGGGTTTAACATGGGTAATCTTTACTCCAGTTCCCGATAACTCCCTGATTTCCACTTAAGACTTAATCAGCCTGGACTTCATTGTCCATATCTCTATCAGCATTTTGGTTATAACCATTTAATCAGTCTCTAAGAAGTTTCAAACTTTTTCTCATTTTCCTGTCTTCTTCTGAGCCTTCCAAACTCTTTCAATCTCTGCCCATTACCCGGTTCCAAAGCTGTTTCCACATTTTCAGGTATTTAACAGCAACACCCCACTCCTGGTACCAATTATCTGTTTATTCTTGTGTTGCTATAAAGAAATACCTGAGACTGGGTAATATATTAAAAAAAGATGGTTAATTGGCTCTCAGTTTTACAGGTTTTACAGAAAGCATGGTGCTGACATCTATCTCTGATGAAGTCTCACAAACCTTACAATCATGGTGGAAGGTAACAGGGAGTCAGCATGTCACATGGCATGAGCAGGAACAAGAGAAAGGAGGAAGAGCCAGCCTTTTAAACAACCAGCTCTCATGTGAACTAACAGTGAGAACTCACTTATTACCATGGAGAGGACATCAAGCCATTCGTGAGGGATCTGCCCCCATGATCCAAACACCCCAGGCCAGCCTCCAACATTGGAGATAATATTTCAACATGCGATTTGGAGGGGACAAATAGCCAAACCATATGAGTTACTACTCTGACTTTTTCTGAAATAGGTGTATTTAGATTGTTCTCTGTTGGATGGTAGAAATAGTTATATATAACTATTATATATAACTTTTATATATAACCTATATAAAAGATAGGTGAGTTATTTATAACTCAGAAGTAATATCCACTTGCATACTTCTTTAGTATGGAACTAACTTTAGTATGGTTAGTTAAGTTTCATCATTAAGAATGACTTTCATTTAGTGAACATTTAGTGTCAAAAGTTAATGCTGGCCGGGCGTGGAGGCTCACGCCTGTAATCCCAGCACTTTGGGAAGCTGAGGCGGGCAGATCATGAGGTCAGGAGATTGAGACCATCCTGGCTAACACGGTGAAATCCCGTCTCTACTAATACAAAACATTAGCCAGGCGTGGTGGCAGGTGCCTGTAGTCCCAGCTACTCAGGAGGCTGAGGCAGGAGAATGGCCTGAACCCAGGAGGCAGAGCTTGCAGTGAGCTGAGATTGTGCCACTGTACTCCAGCCTGGGTGACAGGGCGAGACTCCATCTCAGAAAAAAAAAAAAAAAAAAAAAAAAAAAGTTAATGCTGCCCTCAGTCCTGTACTTCTGAGACATGGATTGTTGGATGCTTAAAATGGTTTATGATAAAAAGTCTTAAAGTTATAATCTGACTTTTAAAGTTTTAAATTTCTAACAAAGATGGTAAAACAGACACTGGGCCCTATTTGAGAGTGGAGGGTGGCAGGAGGAAGAGAAGCAGAAAAAATAACTATTGGGTACTAGGCTTAGTACCTTGGTGATAAAATAAGCTGTACAACAAACACCTGTGACATGAATTTACCTATATAACATACCTGCACATGTACCCTTGAACCTAAAATAAAAGTTAATAACAATTTATTACGAATTAAAAATAATATACAACACCAAGAGTGAGACCTGATGTAAACTGTGGACTTTGGATGACAATGATGTGTCAATGAAGGTTCATCAATTGTAACAAATATACCACTCTGATGGGTGAGGTTGATAACGGGAAAGGTTGTGCATGTGTGGGGTAGTGGGAAATTTCTATTCCTCTCAATTTTGCTCTATGAAAAGCAAAAACTTAAACGACTTAAAAATTATAGTGAAGGCATTAAATTTGGAAAAATCAATATCCTAGATCCTTACTATGAAATCATATGGCATAGTTCTCTAAATGTAACCCTTATTTGTTGTTTTCATGGACTTCATACACACTTGCTCTAGGAATAAAAGAGCAAAGCATTTTCATGTTTCCTTTTTTTCTGAGTTTGTGTCAGTACTGGGTGTGTGCAGGTGGGGACAGGAGGGTTATCTTTAGCTAATTTTAGAATCGAGTTGAATGGAGGAATTATAATTTTCCAATAAAAAAATTCAAGAAGTGTCTTTTGCCTCCCAGGTGGTAAAATCATGTATACTTTTTATTTCCTTTTTTGGTCTCTTTATAATTTCCAAGTGTTCAACAAAGTGTGGTTATTAGTTTTTATAATAAAAGAGATTTTAGGTTATTTCTCTGATTTCTAAGAGTAAAAAAAAATAAAGTTTTAAAGTTCTAATCTGAAATTTTCAGTGACCACATTTCAGCAGTGTTCAAAGGAATATGTACAATCAAGGCAAATATTTTGTCTCCACTCCTGATTTCCCTGATGACAGAATTTTCCTAAGCATATTCCTGGCCTTGCTCTTTGCCCCTCTATTCTCTCTGCCCTAGGAGGTTGAAGGATTTATTTGACTAGTAAATTTAGGAAGGTTCAGTCCTATTTATCTTCTTTTTAGAAAAAAGCTGTCTGCAGGGAGCAAGTTACCTCTGCTATTTTTCTAGGAGCAGATTCTTCCCCTTTAGAGAAAGATCCTGAACTTGTTCAACACTGCCTATATCTAGATACCTTCTCTGCCTGCTTGTTTTTAAGTAAGCCCATTTGGCTCTCATACTAAGCTACAGTCTTCAATTTGTCTTTTATTAAAAAATAAAGATATTTTTGGCCTTCATATGCTACTCTTTATTTTTCAATTTGTTTAGAACACAGCCATGGAAGAAGGAAGCCATTTTATTGTTTCATGTATTTCTCATGTCTGACAGTTGACATTCTTCCTGAATTCTCTGTCATCAAAAAGCTTTGCCTCTCTAGTAAACACAATTTCTAAATCTAACGAATCTCATCATGACCAGCTCTCAGAGCCTACACTTGAACACTATTGTTTTTCTCCAATGGATGGAATTCAAGCTACTTCTTTGCAATTTCAGAAAGCAGTCAGAAAAAAACAGCCTTAGGTTATCATTTTGATTTTTTAAGGTTACTGTTGATCCTGATGCTGAACACTGAGGGAAAAATGCTTCAATTACAGGCAGACAAACTCTTCTATAATAACACAGACAAATCTTCAAAACTCATATTATTTGTGACCAACTTCTGAAGAAATATACTTTTAGATAACCTTCACATAGAAGGCAGGCAAATCACTCATCATATGTACATATGACATTTCTGAATATAATTACCTCAGCTGTGTGCTTTGCCACATGCCCCACGATGACAATGACCTTCCCTTTGAAGTTCTGCAGCATAGCAGTGTAAGGGCCCTGGGTAAGCTCCCCTTCTGCAGTGAAGGCAGCACTGAATGGAATGTTGATGCTTCCTGAAATGTGACCACGAATAAAGCTGAGAGGAAAGTTTAAGGAAAACATTTATTTGTGTGCAATCATGAGTGTCTGAGGGAAACTCACAGAGCTAAGTGACTCCCAGAAGAGAGTACTAAACATCTTCCAGCTCATATGAGTATTTTATCTAAATGAAGTAAGGCACCTCCAAGAGAAAAAAAAAATTAAATTTGAAAATGAAGTAGAAAAGAGAAAGGAAGATGACTAGCCAAATATGTAAAAGGATTTTACATCAAAAGCATTTCTCATTACATAAACGCAGATATGGGGTAAACAATAACCATATTTAAAGAGGTTCTGTAATGAGTGGAGATAGTGGAGATGGACTACATATCTTACAATTTAAATTTTCTAGTCAGCTGCTGCTTCATCATTTCTTTTAAAGAAAAGGATATGACATTAATAGTGAGAGAAAGAACCATAAATAAGTTCTGAAAAATGAAAGGAGAGAGAATCAACATTAACATTCCAGTGGACATTGTTTAGTTGAAATTTTCTAGAATGGGCAGAGAATTTATGATCATGCATAGATTACCTCTGAACTTCATCAGCATTAGTTTTTCAAACATTTCTAATTATTCAATATGCCCTACTGTAGTTTTCCTGAAGAGTCATGACTTTTCTCTCAGAATATAATTACTCTGATGGTACTTTTTAAAAAAAAACTGAAAGTACTTTTATTTTCAGTAAAGATCTACTTTAAAATGAAAATTTTTTATAACACAAACTAAGAACCTAACAACTCATGTATTCTCAGCACCTATATCTACATCTGTCCAGGCCTGAATCAGTTGCCAGAGTGTTTCCGTATCTGTCAAACAACCTTTACCAACCATGAACATCTTCTCTTTTTTAGTGTGTTTAAAGTAGCAAAAGCAATACAAATCTACCCTGGTCAAATGCTGTAGCAGACATGTTTGGGTTGCCTGCCCACCTACTGTTTTCTTGTTTGGAAGAGCACCAGCCACTGACCCTGAGGAAAGGGTGAGTCTAGCTGTCATAGTGGTATCAGATGACCCTGCTATAACCATGACTGACCAGATGGTGGAGGGGAGGGTGATGGTGGATATATGATGCAGGCCGAGCCAATGAGATTCTCTCCTTTGAAAATCGGAAATAAAAGACATAAAAGACAATGCTCAGACTGTGTTAAGTGTTACATGTAAAGTCATCTTTAAGGGCCTCTTCCATAAAATTTGTTCGGCCACTTAGAAAATTAGAAGACCCTGACTCTAAAAGAAGAACTGTTTAATAGATAAATTTAGTGACTACTGTGTTTGGTTAAAAAAGTACCCATCTATATCTAAATAACCATATCTAGTAACTATATCTATAATCATAGGTAAGTATTAAGGTGATTTTGTAGGTTCAATATCACCTATTTATTATGTGCCTTTAAAGATTTTAATCTAAACTCCTTTCAGTTACTAGAAGTATATCATAAAGTTATTATCATATTATCCTTGTGATTTATTTGTTAAAATCTAGATTAAATGTTAAAATGCTTCACAAAATATGACGGCAACAGAGTCTTTTGTGAAAGAGAAAGTTTTTCAAAATACAAAATGATTCCAAACCTTTTTTAGGCTACAGTTTAGAAAATAAGGCATAAAAGAAACAGAGTTTTAAACCACGTTTCCTTATTCTTAATCTACTTCAACCAAAAAGTCCTGGATAATATCTAAGAACACTCATCCAAGAACACTCTTGTCATGAAACTTCTAGCACAAAAATGACTGAGTAAGCATGAATGTCTTTAGACATGGTGGTTAAACCTCTAAATTTTCTATCATTACTGGCAAACAGCAGAGGCGAATGCATTATTGGCAAACAACAGAGGAGATGAGATTGGCCTAGTTATAAATAAGTGTATTTACAATGAATAGCCTGTTGTTTAAATAAGTCGGATAATGAAGACAACTTTGGTTATTTAGAAATCTTTTCTTTTTTCCTTGGAAATTACTTACATTGCCTACAATACAATTTCTCATGTGACACATACAGCATTAGATGAAATAGAACTGCTTTAGGCAACTTCTAGACATTTGAGAGGTGGTCAGATTATATTGTAAATCTAGGCAGATGGATACTTTTTTCACTTGTTGAGTCCTTCATAATCAGAATAAAATATGAGGTATTTGGAAACTGAGCCAGGAACAGATTTCTGTATATTTTGTATTAGGAAGAATAAATAAAGAGGGAAATAGAAGAAAATTTTTGACATACGGTGACTGAATAACCATAGTTGACTGTCATCAGTCATGAGTAAAATCTGGCATGTAAAGAGAAATGATGGAGAATATGTTGAGACAAGCACATTTTTCCATGCTCTAAGAACTTTGGTTTTATTTCACTATATTAGAGTGGAAAACAAGTATACACAGGACCTTCACACAAAGGTAGGGTTAGAGATGAACATGCAACACTACATATTTTAGAAGTATGACTGTCACTTTATTGCTTTCTGTCTAATATAGATAAAAATCTTAACCCTCTACACTAATGTTTTACATTTTAAAAAGGCATTTCTCATTACATAAACACAGATATGGGGTAAAAAATAACCACACTTAAAGAGGTTCTATAATGAGTATAATATTCAATAGTCAAGACACTATGCTATTTTATAAACGAAGAATTTAAAAAGCTACAGCTTCAAAGAACCCAGTTCAGAGGAAATATTACTATTAAGGAAATAGCCAAAGTATTTATGGGGCGATTAGCCTCAATCACATATATATCATGATATTGTAATCCCAACAATGACATTACAATTTTTGGTTAGGTTTTGGCAAAAGTGGCAATGGTATCCATAAGTACTAATTTTTAACTTTCAGGGTTCATAGGAAATGAGAATTTTTGATGACATACTTGAAAGAGTTAGAAGATAAAAAACGTCATTACAGAAGTCAGCAGTAATTACAATGAAATCTCTAGACTGGAATAATAATAGTTATGAAAGCATAAAAGCATCCAGTTATTGTAACAGTCACTTCACCACGTGTTTGAATATGGTTGTTTACTACTCTGAATGCACTACAGGATACATTCCAGTAAACATATGAATTTTCTTTGGCATATGGTGACCTTACATTATATATCTTACCCCGTCTTGGAATAAATTGTACCCCTCCCTGCAAATAAACCATTCAGATCAACATTCCATTTGGCAGATATTACCAAAAGCATTTGAATGTATACTTAGAACAAAATCAAAATTTTGCATTAAACAGAATTTGATAGCCCAATGCATAGACAGATTAAAAAAATTACTGTAAGCTTCTGATAAATAAGTTGGATTATCAGAATATAATTAACAGGTAGGGATGATGTATATTATCTTCTAGGTTTCTAAGATACGAAAACTTTCCTGTATTCATAATTCAGTCTACATAACAATGCTGTAAGTAGATGTGCTGTACTTCAATCAAACAGAAAAAAATCAGGTCTAAGTATATAGGTACAGTGTATAAGTAAATTACATGGTATTTAACCAAGAATATTCAAAAAGACTCTTCAATTTACAAAAAGATTTGAAAATTCCTTTAAAATATTGCTTAAAATTCAACACAGAAACCAGCTCATGTTTTTTTAAATACTAAAAGAGCACAGCATTTTTGTTGGAAGCCACACTTAGTGACGTCGTATCTCTAAAGACAACCCACACCAATATTTCACCAAACCACTCAAGAACATCTACCTACCTTTGCTTTTTGGCTGTTTGTCTGCTGGGTTAACTAATTATAATTAGTGTTATAGACTTTTCAGCCCAAACTGAAGGTTTTACCTTTAGTATATCAACAGCCAAAAAGAAATATGAAATTAAACCCATAGTTCTCTCATAGATAATATAACTAAATAGCATTCACTGATACAAAAATGATGTTTAGATATCATTATTTTCTTTGCTAAATCTATTGATACTTTGAATGGCATCACCATCCCCCAAATCAAACAGTCAAAAATCTCATTTCCAACATCTTATTAGTAGCAACATCCAATATTCTGCTGCTCTAATAAATCCTGTACTCACATTTTTATTCCCATTACCCCTTGCCTATTTCAGATATTGATTTGTCTTGAGCTTAAACTACTGTAGTAACTGTTTTCTCCAACTTTTGTCTTTTCTCTTGGAAATACACTTGATTACAATATTGACAGAGAAAAAACTTAAAAGCAAAGCGTTCTGATTATCATATCCTTTCTGAGAAACTTTCCATGACAGCCTATTGGACAAAGCCTGTATTTCTCAGTTCAGTCCTCATGAACAGAACCTAACTACTTTAATTGTAACCAAACTAAATCATGCATGTTACCAATATGTTTTCTATCTCCTGTATTTTTCTCTTTCTAAATACCTTTTTCTCCTTATTTTTGCACAAACATCCATCCTTCAAATGTTTCATCCATGAAATTTTCCCTTCCCACAGTATCTGTACATCTCTCATAACAGCAATTTGATTTTATATAAAATATTCTAATGAAAATGACTTCTATCTAAACAACGGATAGAAACGATGTGTATTATATTTATTTCATCTTTGAATCTTTTTTTTCTTTTCCTGAGACAGTGTCTCACTCTGTCACCCAGGTTGGAGTGTAGTGGCACGATCTCAGCTCACTGCAAGCTCCGCCTCCTGGGTTCACACCATTATCTTGCCTCAGGCTCCTGAGTAGCTGGGACTACAGGCGCCCTGCACGACGCCTGGCTAATGTTTTGTATTTTTAGTAGAGACGAGGTTTCACCGTGTTAGCCAGGATTATCTCGATCTCCTGACCTCGTGATCCGCCCGCCTCAGCCTCCTAAAGTGCTGGGATTACAGGCGTGAGCCACCGCGCCCGGCTCATCTTTGAATCTCTTGCAATGATTAATAGAATGCTTGGAACATCACTTACATATTTGGTGAGTAAATGAATTTCAGAATTTTGCCAAACCTGGAGTAACTAGTTTCAGCAGCAAATATGCTAAGGTGCCTTCTGGCCACCCTAACCAGTGGCACCAGTATCTAACAATGCTTCCAAGTGTCAACGATATAGAATTTCCCTTTGTCAGCACACACTTTGAGAAAAGGGAAAGAAACAGCAACAAAAGTAATTTCTCTGGATTTTCTTCAGCATAGGCCCACTAAAACTGGTTTATTTAGGGAAAAGCTAGGGACCTCACTCTTTATGACAGGATATGAAAGAATGATTATACACATCAAATTTCTGGATAATTCAATCCTAATTTTGCATGCAAGATTGTCTCTACCCTCATCCATCCTCTACAATGCATTAAAGTAATTTTTCTGAAATAAAAATCTGAGCACGGCACCAACCTGTTTAGAATTTTTTAAGTTTCTCACTGCCTTTGGAATGAAACCCAAATTTCTTAGCATGCTATGAGACATTTTCAATGAAGCTACTTTTACCTACTCTAGTCTCATTACTAATTCTCATATATTCCAGACATACTCATCCATAGTTCTTGTAACTTTCTAAAAGTGTCCTTCTCACCTTCTCTGGGCCTCAAACAATGTGGTTTTTCAATGCCTTCTTTCTCTCCTTTGCTGGGTTACTAACTTCTACTTGTTTTTTAAGACTCATGTCAGACATCACCTGGTTTAGGTGCCCATCCTATATTTCCAGGAATTTGGGTATGCTTCAGACATAGACCATTTCATATTATACTGCAATTATCTATTTCACTTATCTATTTTAGTTATAAGACTGTGAGCTTCTGGTGGGCAGGGGTGCTGTAATTAAACTCTATTTTCCCACTGACTGGCAAAGCAGGTCCTCAAACAGGACTGGCTGGCTGATTGAATGAGACTGTATGGCACTCTAGGAACTGGGGTCATAGATGGTTCACACAGCAAATAGGAACTCTTTAACAGCTAATATACTTTTCATAACTAACAATCCAGACATGATGACATTCCTCAGCAGTTGCTATCATATACTCCCACATTATACAAAGCCCATTCAAATATGGGAGTACAACTGGATGGAAATTTTAATTTAGACAGATTGAACCTGAGTCCAAATGAGATGAAAAAAATCTTACTACACCTTCTCATCAGTATCTAGCCTGCTCTGATCATGAGTATCTTTAAATTGCTTTGAAGAAGTTTTTATAATTTAATTCTTAAGGACAAAGAGACAAGAGTAATACTAGTGTTCACTAAGGATGAATGTGCCATAATGAAATAATGAATACAATTGAGTTTATGTGTTTTTCAAAACACAAATCTAAGCCTGAGGTTGTCTTTGGTATAGTTTTAGATGCTAACATTTTTCAAAAAAATCAAAAAGTAAGAGTTTTACAAGTAAAGCTCAGCCTTGAGCAAAAACTCAGCCTTGATTTCAAGCAAATGAGTAACATTCCTTTAAAGTATTGCTGTTTACAGATAACATAAGTTGGATCCACAATTACATGACTAAGACCTCTCTTAATATGAACTCCAAGAAAACTGAAACCCTAAATATTTATAACTATTAAAGAAAACAAGAGTTTGCCTGTGTATGACCATGGAAACTATTAACATCTGAAACTCATGTCACTACATGAGAAACATTTTCTATTGCCTCCTTATAAAATGCAATTTTTGTTTGCTTTGAAATTCTCAAAATACATTGAAGAACAAATATATCTGGCTTGATTTTTAACTAGATTAACATTTCATGTTTCTATCTTCTAAAAGCAAACAAAAAAATGTGATTTCAACAAAAACTGCTGTTTTGCCTCTCTGAGCCTTTGAATTTAGTATTAAGAGTTTAGACCACATTAGGGTTTCTTCTTATACTGAAGTTTGGGATTATGTTTTTATTGTTAAGTGGGTAAAGTCTGTCTTCATGTCCTTCAGCTTTCTTTTTCTGTATTCTCCATTCCCTTGGCCCACATTGGGGTTTAGGTAGTTCCCTAAGATTGTTGGCACCTTAATGTGCTGCTTCTCTCCTACAATCACAAAAACTCAACATAGGTTAAAATTTTGCCACCCGCAGGCTTTCTGTATTTTAACTGAGACTATTCATAACACAAGCTAAATGACTGAAGCCTTACAGTAGCGTTTCAGGCATCAAGTGAAGGTTCTGAAGGGAGCTTGGTGGTAGTGGTGGGGCCGTCCCTTAAATTTATTGGTAGACAGCTTATTTTGCCTGTGGATAAGATTGCCTCCCTACCTTTCATAAGCAATCACTGAAATCATTTTACATAGGTTAAAAAAAAGACAAGATGAAATATATTCTTAGACATTAAATCTCCTGGAAGCACAATTTAGGAAAAAAAATTTCACCTATATAAAGAGGTGAGAACTGTGTTAGACAAAGACTTCCCATTTAAATGATGTATAAAAGCAAAACAGAAGATAAACATGATACAAGGACGTTATAAGTAATTTGAACAACATTTCAAAAATAATTTACTTCCTCTGGGGAAGGAAATGGTATTAGAGAAAGTTTCTTTTTTTTCCATATTGTACAGGGTCACATTTTGTGGCAAAGGAGAAATAAAATTATTTCAAAAATATCCTAGTATTAAATATGTAATCACTTCTTAAACAGATTGTTAAAGTCACATAAATCCTAGACTTTAATTGTGAAGATTTACCTTGGTAACAATTAAGAGTTACTGTACAAAGATAATTATTTTAAAAATAATATTAAAATTTCAATAGGCTTTAAAAAAATCAGCATATTAGTAGTTTTAGGGAAATTTTTATTAAAATGGTTTTGGATGAATTAAATATTATAAATTATGTCAATATAGTAGGAAAGGATCTTTCTGTCATGTTTCCTCCCTCAAAGTGTTGCAATATTGCTTTCTAAAATTTGAAATACTTCAATTTTCCTTGATTCTGTGGCTACATCTGTATAAAGATAACCACAGGTAGATTTGTTCAGTTGGGATCTGGGATTAGGCCTCTTATACACACAGGTACTGAAGGTAATAGCTTATTTTGTGTGTAAGATTTGAAGAAATATGTATAGCATCTGAATGAATATATATGGTTTAGAGGATCAATGCATGTCTCGCTGACTCATTAATTTCTATTAATTTCAATCTTGTTTATGCTCTACTGTCCTATGCAGAGACCAGATACGCACCTGCCAAATAGTGTAAAATTCAGAAGCACAAGACTGGCTCTGCCAATTACTTAGTTATATGGCCTTGGGAAAGTTGCTTAACCTCTTTAAGCTTCAGTTTATCAGTAAAACAGATAACAACAGTATATACATCATAAGACTAGCACCAAGCTTGGTACAGTGTAAGAACTTAAAGACTGCTATTATTAGAAGTCAATTTACTTCAATCTATTCAAGAAGCAGCTAGTGTGCATGGCTCTCATGGAGAAAATCAGAAGGGGGCAAGTAAATACCACACCTTCAGCTGAAGCATCCAGGTATTTGCAGTGGGACTAGTCAAGGAAACAACTTGACCCACAGAGAATGAAGAAAAGTAAGGACAATGACTCACCTGGGAACAACATGGAACCAGGGGATACTCCCCCACCCAAGGGAAGTGGTGAGTGAATGAGCGGCCACAGGAAAACACACTTCTCTCACAGGTCTTTGCAACCCTCAGGTCAGGAGATCTCCTTGTGAACCCACTCCACCAGGGCCTTCAGTCTTCAGTCTGACAGACAGATCTACATGAAGTCTTGGCAGAGCAACTGCTCAGGCATGGTGGAGACCCTCAAGCCTTAGATTATTATTGGGTTTTCTGGCAAAAGTAGCTGCAGCTTCAGCAAAGTAGAAGGTTAGACTCCTGTATATACCCGTAGGAAAGAGGCCGAATCCAGAAAGCTGAGTAGTAACAACCTGCAGGCCCCACTTCCACGGCATCTCACAAGATAAGACCAACTGGCATGGGATCCAGCCAGCTACCAGCAGTGGCACTGCACCTCCCTAAGAAGGAGTTCCCAGGGAGAGGGGTGGGTTGCTATCTTTGCTGTCCAGACACCTTAGCCATTCCAGCCTTCAGGCTTTGGATAGTCTGAGCTGACTCAGGGCAGAAGGAATCCCACAGCACAGCATAGATGCTCTAACAAAATGTGGCCAGACTGCAGACTGCTTTTTTAAGCAGGTTCTGATCCTGTTCCTCCTCACTGGGCAGGACCTCTCAACCAGGGTCTCCAGCTACTTTGTACAGGTGCCCTTAAACCAGCAACAGGTCCACACCTCCCTGGGACAAAGCTCCCAGAGGGAGGAACAGGCTGCCATCGTTGCTGTTTCACAGCCTTCACTGGTGACACCTCCAGGTTCTGGAAAATTCGAGATGACTAGGGCCTGGAGTGGGCCCCAAGCATACTGCAGCAGCCCTACAGAAAAGTGGCCAGACTATTACATGGGTTCCTGTTCTCATATCTCCTTACTGGGCAGATCCTCCAGGCCTGAGGTCTTATCAGGCCACCCACTACCAGAACTACTGAGCCAGTACGAACTCAGCAACTCCCTGTACAGAGCCTACAGGGGCAAATAAAAGCCTCTCTGCCATTGTCTCTGCAGTGGAACTGCCCTTGCTACCCTTGAACTAATGAAGAAGCAAAGACCTTAAGTGCCTTATCCATACCTCCAACAAACTGCAGTTGAACCAAGGAGAGGAGACCAGTCCATCTCCCACAGGTTCCACACACTCCCCAAAGCTCATCAGCAGTCAGGAAACTCCTGGCTTGGGCCCACAGAACAAACCTCCATTTTGGGCTGACTTCGCTGAGTAATTGCTGACCTGTATCTCTCTGGGGAGGACCCCCCAGGAGTCAAGAAAATGACCCTTGGCCACAACCACTACTAAGATCTCTTCCTCTACTGCCTCTAAGCTGCAGAAGGAATATAAACTCTGAGATCATTCCAGAGCTGCAGTGGGCAGTCCAGGAGTGCCAAGTCATGAACTATAGTGGGTACTCAAGGGGGAAAGGAGCCCACACTTTCAGAGCACTGACAGGGAACATGGCTGCAACTCTAAGGAAACATAAGGGAGCCAAAGTACTGAAACAAAAGTCTACCAACTGACCAATAAGCCTAAGTGTCAGCTGCTGGATAAACCCCAAAGCTTCAACATAAAAAAATACCTCACTAACATACCCCACTCTAAAGCCAGAGACAAGAAGTCAGCTTCCAATAAAGACCCTATACAAATACTCATCCCAGTGAAAATATCCAGAAAAGAAGTCTATTGACTGTACTTAACCTACACCACAGTTACCCACATGCAGAGATGAGAAAGAACCAATGCAAGAACTCTAGTAACTAAAGTGGCCAGAGTGTCATATGTCCTCCAAATGACTGCACCTGTTCTCCAAAAAGAATTCTTAATCATGCCGAACTGGCTGGGATGCCAGAAATAGAATTCAGAATATGGACAGGAACAAAGATAATTGAAATTCAGGAGGATGGCAAAACCCAATCCAAAAAAATTAAGAATCACAATAAAGTGATACAGTAGCTGAAGGATGAAATAGCTAGTATAAAAAATAACTTAACAAATTGGACAGAGATGAAAAACACAAGAATTTTACAATGCAATCACCAGCATTAACAGCAGAATAAACCAAGTGATAAAATAATCTCACAGTTTGAAAGCTGGTTCTTTGAAATAAGACGTCAGACTAAAATAATAATAATAAAAAGAATAAAAAGTAATGAACAAAGCCTCCAAAATGTATGAAATTATGTAAAGAAACTGAATATATAAATCACTGGCATCCCTGAAAGAGAGGGGGAGAGAGCAAATAACTTGGAAAATGTATTTCAGGATTCTTCCATGAAAACTTCCCTAACCTTGTAGAGAGGCCAAGAGTCAAATTCAGGAAATACACAGAACTCCTGCAAGATTCTACACAAGATCATACCCAAGACACATAACTGTCAAATTTTCCAAGGTTGAAATGAGAGAAAGAGTGTTAAAGGCATCTAGAGAGAAAGGGCAGGTCACCTGCAAAGGGATTCCCATCAGGCTAACAGCAGACCTCTCAGCTGAAACCCTACAAGCCAGAAGAGATTAGGGGCCTATATTGAACGTTCTGAAAGAAAAAAGTCTTCAACCAAGAATTTCATATCTAGTTAAACTAAACTCTCTAAGTGAAAAAGAAATAAGATCCTTTCCAGATAAGCAAATATTAAGGGACTTCATTACTACCAGACCTGCCTTATAAGAGATCTTGAAAGGAGCACTAAATATAGAAAGATCACTACCAGTGAATACAAAAACACACTTCAACACAGACCAATGTCACTGTAAAGCAACCACACAAGCCAACATAACCACCAGCTAACAGCACAATGACAAAACCCAGTCCACACATATCAATACGAATCTTGAATGTAAATGGTCCAAATATCCCACTTAAAAGATACAGAGTGGCAAGCAGGATAAAAAAGTAAGACCTAATAATATGCTGTCTTCAAGAGACCTATCTCACACATAATGACACTCATGAGCTCAAAATAAAGGGATGGAGAAAAATCTACCAAGAAAATAAAACACAGAAAAAAGCAGGGGTTGCAATCCTAATTTCAGATAAAACAGATTTCAAACCAACAATCATTAAAAAAAAAAAAGACAAGGGCATTATATACTGGTAAAGGGTTCCATTTAACAAGACCTAACTATTCTAAATACCTATGAACCCAATACAGGAGCACCCAGATTCATAAAGCAAGTTCTTAGAGACCTACAAAGAGACATCGACTCCCACAAAATCATAGTGGGAGACTTTAACACTCCAGTGACTGTATTATACAGATCACTGAAGCAGAAAATTAACAAGATATTCAGGACCTAAACTCAGCATTAGACCAAATGAATCTGATATAACTTTACAGATGTCTCCAACCAAAACCAACAGAATATACATTCTTCTCATCACTACATGGCACATACTCTAAAATCGACCACATAACTAGACATAAAACAATCCTCAATAAATGTATAAGAACTGAAGTCATTCCAAACATTCTCTCAGACCACAGCACAATGAAAATAGAAGTCAACACAATAAAAATCACTCAAAACCATACAATTACATAGAAATTAAACAACATGCTCCTGATTGACTTTTGGGTAAAAAATTAAAGGCAGAAATCAAGAAGTTATTTTAGAATAAAGAGAACAAAGATACAACATACCAGAATCTCTGGGACACAGTTAAGGCAGTGTTAAGAGGGAAATACATACCACCAAATGTCCACATCAAAGAGTTAGAAAGATGTTAAATTAACAACCTAACTTCACAACTGAAATTAGAGAAATGAGAATAAAACAACCTCAAAGCTAATAAAATGTGAGAAATAATTTAAAAAAATCAGGGGTGAAGTAAAGGAAATCAAAAAATGAAAAACCATTCAAAAGAGCAATAAATTCAGGAGTTGGTTTTTTGAAAAAAATTGTTAAGATAGGCCACTAGTTAGACTAAGAAGAAAAGAAAGAAGATCCAAATAACACAATTAGAAATGACTATGAAATATAACCACTGACGCCACAGAAATAAAAATAACCATATGCTCTATGTACGCAAACTAGAAAACCTAGAAGAGATGGATAAATTCCTGGACATATACACCCCCCCAAGACTGAGCCAGAAAGAAACTGATTCCCTGAACAGACCAATAATGATCTCTGAAATTCAATCAGTAATAAATAGCCTACCAACCAAAAAAAGCCCAGGACCTGATGGATTCAAAACCAAATTCTACCAAATGTACAAGGAAGAGCTGGTACCATTCCTACTGAAACTATTCCCAAAAAAATGAGAAGAAGGGACTTCTACCTAACTCATTCTATGAGGCCAGCATCAACTTCATACCAGAGCCTAGCAGAGACACAATAAAAAAATAAAACTTCAGGCCAACATCCTTGATGAACATTGATGCAAAAATCCTCAATGAAATATTTGTAAACCTAATCCAGCAGCACATCAAAAAGCTACTTCACCATGATTGAGTAGGCTTCATCCCTGGGATGCAAGATTGGCTAAACATGCAAAAAATCAATAAATGTGATTCATTACATAAGCAGAACTAAAGACAGAAATCATATAATTAACTCAACAGATGCAGAAAAGACTTTTGATAAAATTAAACATCCATTCACGTTAACAACTCTCAATAAACTAGCTATTGAAGGAATATACTTCAAAATAATAAGAGCTATCTATGACAAAACCACAGCCAACATTACACTGAATGGGCACAAGCTGGAAGCATTCCCCTTGAAAACTGGCACAAGACAAGGATGCCCTCTCTCACCACTTCTATGCAACATACTATTGACAGACCGAGTCAGAACAATGAGGCAAGAGAAAGAAATAAAGTGCATTCAAATAGGAAGAGAAGAAGTCAAACTATCTCTGTAGATGACATGATTCTATATCTAGAAAAACATGCAGTCTTGACCCAAAAGCTCCTTCAGCTGATAAACAACTTCAGTGAGGTTGCAGGATACAAAATCAATGTACAAAAATCACTAGCATTCCTATACATCAACAACAACCAACCTGAAAGCAAAATCAGAAAGGCAAACCCATTCACAATTGACCCCCAACACACACACTCCCTAGGAGTACAGCACACCAGGGAAGTGAAGGACTTCTAAAATGAGAATTACAAAACACTACTCAAAGAAATCAGAGAAGACACAAACAAATGGAAAGACATCCCATGCTCATGGATAGGAAGGATCAATATCATGAAAATGGCTGTACTGCCCAAAGCAATATACAGTTTCAATGCTATTCCTATCGAACTACCAATGACATTATTCACAGAACAAGAAAAAACTATTTTAAAATTCATATGGAACCAAAAAAGGACCCGAATATCCAAGACAAAAAGAACAAAGCTGGAGACATCATGCTACCCAACTTCAAACTATACTGCAAGGCTACAGTAACCAAAACAGCATGGCAGTGGTAAAGAAACAGGCACATAGACTAATGGAATAGACTAGAGAGCCTAGAAATAAGGCCACACATCTAAGACCATCTGATCTTTGACAAAGCTGACAAAAAACAAGAAATGGGAAAAAGACTCCCTATTAAATAAATGGTGCTGGGATAACTGACTCGCCATATGCAGAAGATTGAAGATGGAACTCTTTCTTATACCAAATACAAAAATCTACTCAAGGTGGGTTAAAGACTTCAATGTAAAACCCCAAACTATAAAAACTCTGGAAGACAACCTAGGCAATACCATCCTAAACCTAGGAATGGGCTTAGATTTCAGGACACAGAAACCAAAAGCAATCACAACAAAAGCAAAAGTTGACAAATGGGACCTAATTAAACTTAAGAGCTTCTGCAGAACAAAAGAAACTATCAACAGAGTAAACAGACTGTAGGAGATCGGTCAGGGTGGTGGGAAAAATTGTAGAAAGATACAAACCTTCTTGGAAGGCCAGGAGGTTTTACAAAAGCTTCAGAAAAGTATTTAGCTGAAGGCAGCCAAACCCTCTTATCTGAAGCCTGAGAGTGAAGGTTAGATAACAAGTGGATATAAAGGAATTGATCTAGATAAGTTAGTTTACTTAGGCCTTGGAACCTGGTCTTTAATCATCCTTGTGCAGGACTGCTCTCGCAGGGGATGGCAACCATGTTAATTACCCATAAGTGTGTTGACTCAAAGCCTTTGTCATTAAATCTATACTAAATAAATGCCTGCAGCACCAGCTTGTCAGGGCCACAGCTGCTACAACTCTTTCTGTCAGTGGTCTGGTCCCCTAGCCCACTCTTTCACTGGATACCTGTGTCTGAGTGCATTCTTTCATCTGTCATTCTGACAGGGTCTGCAGGTCAGACCTGGCAGGTGGTGCTCCACATGAGGAATGCTGCAACGGATCACGACAGAACCCTCAAAAATGAAGGTGAAAAGACTGCAGAGTCAGTAAGTCATTGGTGCCCACTTGGGATTTCCAAGTTTGAGGGAACCGTTCAGGCTAGGGTTTCATTATAAGACAACATTATCAATTCAACAGCAACAGTACATAAAAGTATTGAAACAGCTGCTTAAAGCTAGCAGAGCCTCAGTTTTGCAGGCTCAATTAAGAGACCTAATGTACACTATTGTTTCCCATAACCCATAGTTCCTGAAAGAAGGTACTCTAGACGTAGAGCTCTGGGAACAAGTTGATAGAAATCTTAAACAACATGATGCACAAGGGCAATGGGTCTCAATAACATCTTTTATGTTATGGGCTTTAGTTAGGGTGGCTCTGGTCCTGCTCTACATAGAAGAGCCTAAAAAGGGAAGAGAGAAGGAACTGTCATCTACCTTACTGCCTCCATCTCCCTCAGCCCCGCTGTTTCTGGGAAAAAATAACAAAGAGGAAACGGAGGTTTTGCCTGAGCCCCCTCCTCCAATAAATTGGAAAAAAGACAAGGGATATGCTATAGCTATGGGACCTTGTCTTAGGCAAGAGGGATTAGATGGGGAGCTCTTATCCTGGCTGGTAATGCAAGATTGACAAGGCAATCAGGTACATGAACCCATTTCTTTTAATGCTTATAAAGAGCTAAGAAAAATCATTAAAGAAAACGGAGCCACTAGCCCATTTACAAGAGAGTTAACTGAGGTCACTCTGCAGACCTCTTTCAAATAATGGCCACTGTTATTTCTCTCTTACCCCTAACGTGGCTCTCTCAAAATCCTATTTGGGTAGAACAGTTGCCTTTAAAGGGAGAGAAATTACAAAGAGCTCATGAATTAGCTGAGGAGCAATTAAAAGCCGACCATATAGAACCATCAAACAGTCTTTGGAATTTGCCCATTTTCATCACTCCCCAAAAGTCTGGTAAATGGAGACTTTTGCATGACTTATGTGCTATTAATGCTAAATTGCAACCTATGGGGCCCCTTCAGCAGCGACCCCCGCCCTGGCACATGGCAATTCCTTGAGAATGGCCTACAATCATTATTGATTTAAAAGACTGCTCTTATACTATTCCCCTTGCAGAACAGGACAGATAAAAATTTGCATTTACAATAACAGCTATTAATAGTGAAAGGCCAGCTCACTGATTTCATTGGAAAGTGCTTCCTCAGGGAATGTTTAACAGTCCTACCATGTGTCAATATCATGTAAATCAAGCTTTGCTCCCCAGTAGAAAAGAATTCCTAATTGCAGGATTATTCATTTCATGGATGATATTTTACTAGCAGCCCCAACAGAGCCAGTATTTTTAAAGTTACATGCCTCTGTCATAAAAAATACAAAGTTAAGAGGTTTAATCATAGAACCGGAAAAAGTACAGATGTCTTCTCCTTGGAAATATCGAAAGATCTTGGGTACATTCTAACTTCCCAGTCAGTAAGACCTCAAAAGGTTAAATTAAATACTAGCAACTTACATACCTTAAATGATTATCAGAAATTACTAGGCAATATTAACTGGCTTTGCCCCACCTTGGGCATAACTACTGATAAGTTACAGAACCTGTTTTCTATCTTAAAAGGCAATGCTGCCCTAGACTCTCCCAGGTATTCAACTCCTGCAGCAGAAAGGGAAATTGAAGAGATAGAGCAAGCTATTTCTCAGAGACAACTAGATTGCATTGATCCATGGCATTCAGTTCAATTATTTGTTTTTCCCACTAAATACTCCCCTACAGATGACCCCAGGGCTATGCTTCCTAGAATGGGTTTTTTGCTCACATACCAGGAGTAAAACACTCTCTCCCTATATCCAGTTATTCAGTGAAGTCATCTATTCAGGCTGCAGACAATGCAATCAGTTGCTAGGTTATGACCCTGATATCATCAGGATTCCTTTAAGTAAAAAGCAATTCAAGGCAGTATTGCCTTATCTATGGACCTGCAAATAGCACTCTCTGATTACAAAGGCCATATAGAGCATGCCCTTCCTGCTGACAAACTCCTTAAGTTCTTATCTTGTACTTCTGTGGTTTTGCCTACTAAAATAGTTCAATCCCCCATACCTAATGCTTTAACACTGTTTACTGATGGCTCTGGTAAACATGGAAAAGCGGCTGTCTGGTGGAGACTACCTAATTCCCTCACTTGTTCTGGATTTACTAGCACTCAGAGAGCTGAGGTTGGAGCCTTACTATTGGCCTTGGAAACTTTTTCCGTTCAGCTCATCAATATTGTTAGTGAGTCTGCTTACTCTGTTTATTGCAGAAACTTGAGACAGCCCTCATTAAGTCCACTCTGGAGCCCACCCTGTGTGCACTTTTTCTCCGACTTCAGCATTTGCTAGATCAATATACACATTCTATTTTTATCACACATATTTGAGCCCACAGCTTGCTGCCTGGCCCATTGGCTTATGGCAATGATTAAGCAGACCTACAAGTTAGAATATCACTGCTTGACCAAGCCACCCAATTGCATCAATTTTTCCACCAAAACTGGAGAAACTTATCTAAGCAATTTCAACTTATCCAGAGACTAGCTAAACAAATTACCCAGCAATGTCCAGATTGCCAGCTCACAGGTACATCCCTCCTTATACAGGTGTTAACCCCAGAGGACTAGAACCTCATCAGTTATGGCAAACAGATGTGTTACACATGTGCCTGAATTTGAAAAACTAAGATATGTACATGTATCCATTAATAACTATTCTCAATTAGCACTCATGCCTTTCCTAGAGAGTCCACCCAATATGTCATTAAACATCTTTTAACTTTTGCATTTATGGGGCGGCCTACAAAAATTAAAATTGATAATGGTCTGGCTTATGCCAGCTCACAATTTCAACAATTTTGTCACAGTGGAATATCCAATATTCCACAAGCATCCCATATGACCCCCAAGGAGGTCATATGGGATAACTCTGCCCTTAAAAATATGCTCAGAAAACAAAAAAGGGGGAATATGAGTAAGGACCCTGCAACACTATTAGCACAAGCCTTATTTACCCTTAATTTTAAAAATTTAGATGATAAATTTCGATCAGCTGTAGAAAAGCACTTTGCTAAAACCTCTCAAGACATAAAATCTGCAGTTTTATGGAACGATGTAAACAGTAATGTATGGTGTGGTCCAAATGAATTGCTAACATGGGGGAGAGGATATGCTTGTGTTCACACCCCCTCAGGTCCTCTTTGGATTCCAGCATGACGTATCAAACCTTACCATAGCATGGCTAGGACACAAGCCAGTACCAGAAATAAAGAAAATGACCCTACAGGACCTACAGCCCCAGACAATGTGGCTTCCTCGGACTACACAGGCCCTAGACAGGACTCTGAAGAAGAGAAGTTAAAAGACTGAGCAAATCTGCTCTGGACACAGAAACCATTCACTCCAGATAATTTGTTCCTTCCTATGCTTTATTAACTTTTTTAACTCTTTCACTTTACCTGCAACACCCACCTGCTACTCTCTATTGGGCTCATCTCTTAGATACGCCTTTCTTCAGCCCTATTACTTAAACAAACACCCCCTTCTCAGCTTCTAACAACACAACTGCTTAGCTAAGAGGGATAGACATGTCCCAAATAGTGTTCCTCAAACACAGCACATGTTGGACTAAGGTGCCAAGTAATACTACATGTCACTCCTTAATTGGAAAAGAATGTTGCTAATTATACTCATATTTGCCTTCTATTATTTACTAATTCTAGGATGCAAAGTGGGAATGCGAGCAGTGCCCGCCACACCTGACAAAGTTGTTGCTACACACATCTGTACTCTTCAATCAACAAAGCCTGATGCTAAAAACAGAAAAGGGGGAGATGTAGGAGATAGGGTGGTGGGAAAAATTGTAGAAAGATGCAAACCTTCTCGGAAGGCAGGGAGCTTTTACAAAAGCTTCGGAAATGGATTTGGCTGAAGGTAGCCAAACCTTCTTATCCAGTGCCTGAGAGCAAAGGTTAGATAACAAAGAGATATAAAGGAATTAATCTAGATAAGTTAGTTTACTTAGGCCTTGGAACCTGGGCTTTAATCATACACACACATGACTGCTATCTCTGGGCAGAGTAACCATGTTAATTATGCAAAAGTGTGTTGACTCAAAGCCTTTGTCATTAAATCTGTAGTAAATAAATACCTACAGCACCAACTTGTCAGGGCCACAGCTGCTGACTCTTTACAGCACCCTCCTCGGGGTCTGTAAGTGGCCAGGTCCCCTAGCCCTCTTTTTCACTGGACACCCATGTCTGAGTGCAAAGTTTGGCCAGTGTCTGTGGGTCGGACCTGGCAACAGACAACCTACAGAATGGGAGAATTATCTTTAAGATTAAAATAGGATATTATAATGCTATTTTGTATGGTTTTATGGGAGAATGGCTATGAATAAAGACTCAAACAAAAGAAATACAAATTAAAAAGTTAAAAGCATTAAACAGATTCTAAACTCTTGAAGTATAAGGTCAGAAGAACTTCTAGACTATGGATTCTTGACCAGTTAAATAGAATTTAATGCCTCTTTTGGGAGTCCACTCATCCACTCTGCAAAGAATTTCCAGTATTGCTGAAACCTTAACAACCAGGGAGATCAACATTTACACTATCTCCAAATTCAGAAAAATAGAAAGTAGCAACTTTTCACAAAATGATGAGAATATATCTTTGAAATTGTGGGCTCTCAAATTGTACTGTCAGAAACCAAAGATTTTATGAATTACTTAATAAAGTCTGTAAATTATAATTCAAATTTCATTTCAAAAATTGGAATTGAAAATATGAACATGAAAACTTATTGCTGATTAAGTAGCCTTAATCCAAAACTCTAAAATCTGAAATGCTCCAAAATCAAACTTTTTGAGCAACAACATCAGGCTCAAAGGAAATGCTCATTAGAGCCTTTTGGATTAGATATTCTGAACTGGTAAGTATATATATAATGGAAATATTCCAAAATCCTAAAAAATATGAAACCTGAAACACTGTCACAAACATTTTGGACACAGGATACTCAACCTGTATATGCCAATTTTAGCATATAAGAAACCATTAACCTGCTAACCCTCCTTTATAGCATTTATAGTTACTAAATGCTATAAATTTGAACTTATGAAGCAAATCAGTTATAATAAAATTCATTTATATTTTATATATTGAGTTTCTAAGAAATATTTTAAGACTTGCTCTGTTTTTAAACAAAGTGAAAACCATTTATCTATATTCTAGAAAATACACAAAGAATCTGAAGAGAATGAAAATAAAGGAAGAAGAGACTGAGCTGTTACTATTTTTAGCTCTTCACACTCCAATGCCAATGAAACCCACTGGATGTTACAGTATGTTCAATAGCAAAATCTTTGCAAATAATACTTTGTAGTTAGTGAAAATACATGTTCTATGTAAGCCAGTGTTTTGAAAATTATAATGAACACAAGGTCAATGTTGAGACGTAGCAAACTTTTTCTCTAGGCTATGAGGTAGAACAGGTGTATACTTACTCTTCATCGTTGCCACAATTCCTATCTATAGCATGAAGGATTCAAATGCCTTCAAGAATAGCAATATACACTAGAGAAACACAAAAAGCAAGAAAATATTCTAATATTCTGGTGTTGTTTGGAAAATATCATAAGGTCTCTGGCATGTAATGTTATCTTATAAAACCTTATGCAAGACCATTCTGACATCCAGTTTCAGAGTAATTTAACTACTTGAATTCAGAAGAATCCCAGAATTTTTTTTTTTAACCACGCACCATTTAAATGAAAGGATGCAATATAAATAAGGAGTACCACCCTTTAAAACAGCATATGCAAAGGATACTCTTCACTATTCCGGATGTCAACCACCAGGAGCTTTGGTTTACTGGACTTTGTTTTCTTGGTGGGTGTTTTGAAGTGGCCTGTCATTGTGAGCTCACACAAGTCAATCAGGTCCTCTGCTGAAATCCGTGGTGATACTTCTGACTTTAGGTCATTTAATGGGATGGATTCTCTTGACTGAAAAAAAAAATGTACAAACAAAAATATATTGAGAATATCATAGAAAAACAGATTATCCCCAGTAATAGAATATCTTGATACCAAACAATATAGCATATAAGAGAAGAGGAAACTATCTAATTTTCAGTGTATTGTGTAATTCAGTGGTCTCCAACCCCCCGGCCATGGACTGGTACTAGTCCATGGCCTGTTAGAGACTGGGCTACACAGCAGGAAGTGAGTGGCAAGCGAGTCAGCAAAGTTGCATCTGTATTTACAGTTGCTCCCCATTGCTCCATTACCGTCTGAGCTCTGCCTCCTGTCAGATCAGTGGTGGAATTAGATTCTCATAGGAGTACAAACACTGTTGTGAACTGCATATGTGAGGGGGTCTAGCTTGCATGCTCTTTATGACAGTCTAATGCTTGATGATCTGTCACTGTCTCCCATCACCTCCAGATAGGACCATCTAGTTGCAGGAAAACAAGCTCAGGGCTCCCACTGATTCTACCTTATGGTAAGTTGTATAATTATTTCATTTTATATTACAATGTAATAATAATATAAATAAAGTGCATGATAATGTAATGTGCTTGATTCATCCTGAAACCATCCCCCCAACCCCAAACCCAGTCCATGGAAACACTGTCTTCCAGGAAACTAGTCCCTGGTGTCAAAATGGCTGGGGACCGCTAGCGTAACTGATTCTTTACTATTGAGGTTTACTTCTTTATTATTTACACCTATAGGAAAGTATTATTGTTTTGATTGACTGCAAGTTCCTGACTCAAACATGTAGAAAGAGATGAGGCAAAGTTTTCTTTATGAGAGTGCTGTGTCTTTAGAAAAAACAGCTCTTTTTTTTTTTTTTTTTTGAGGCGGAGTCTCCCTCTGTCGCCCGACTGGAGTGCTTGCACTGCAAGCTCCGCCTCCCAGGTTTACGCCATTCTCCTGCCTCAGCCTCCCGAGGAGCTGGGACTACAAGAAAAAACAGCTCTTTTAAGTACATTTCACTTTTCTTTAAATATAAATTACTGTTGTTTTGAATTGCATTAATTTTAACTCAGGTAATATGAGAAATTGCACTGTAATTAGGCATATATAGTAATTAAAGAAACTGGTTCTAATATATGTATTGGACTTTTATAATATAATTTATGTTATATATAAATGGTTGAGTGGAAACTTGATTCTCAGAGATGAATAAAGAGCATCCTAATGATTTCTTAAATAGTAAACCAAACTAACAATGTGTCTTAACTGTGAAGGAGGTAAACTCAAGACTCCAGGCTATCAAACCCATCCACTGGTTTGTGTCTATGATATGGCATAAAAATGATTCAGACTAAGGGCTGTTTACAATTATTCTCTATGTTTCTTAGCAGAAAGAAGGATGAGCCTTCCCCCATAACAGGCAATGCAATACAACACAACTAAATTCAACACAAATTTATTGAGCACTAGTGATCTCTTGAAATCTTATGTGACATGACTTGAGAATTTAAACACTTCAAAAAATCAAGTGATTAAAATATAAGGATTCAAAAAAGTTTTCATTTATATGTTTCATAAGTTATCAAAATAGTCTAATAATTATCTCATTTACTCATTTTCTCTTTTTTCTCAGTTGTATTGTGGAATTCTACACTTAGAATGTCCATTTTAGAATTTCTAGGTAAGAAAAAATAAACCACACAAATCATTTACCAGACAGATTTATTTTTAAAAAATGGTTTTCAATTGGAGTTTGATGTCAGCTCTCACCCTGTGGGTCTCCTCAGTTGTACTCTGAATTCTTCAGTGGTAAAGTGCTTGTTCTCTCATTTCATCAACTTTCAAATAGAAATGGAAATTGCTAAGCTTTATGGGGTTATGGCTTTCAATAAAAAATAGGCATTAAGCATCTTAATTTTTTAATATTAAGAATTAAAGCTACTTAAACATCCTGAAATTAAAAGTGCTTCAGAAAGATTAAAGAGTTTTGAAATCAGCAAGCCATACAATCAATGCTTCCATCTCCTTTTTCATTAGATTGCAATCTCTACAGGTATTTTTTCCAGCCTTCACATGAAGTCATACATTTATGAAGATAAAATAAAGAACTTTTTGATTAACCTAGTTCCACTTTTGGTCATTTTGTGATGAATGTGGCATTTCAAACTGAAGTTTCATCTGAGTGAAAAGAGTGCCCTGACTAATGAAGACGAGGATTTGTCCAAAGTATTTTCTATGAAGAACTGACTGATTTAAATAAAGATTTGACCTCAGGATTGGTTCCAATCAAATGCGTCATATGGGAGGAGTTTTTCAAAGGAAAGAGTATTACTATATGAAATGGTAAGAAGAGAAGGAGAGGAACTGCTGACAAATTTAAATGTTCTAAACTTCCATGAATGTGTATGTGTAAAGAACTTTAATGTATACAAGTTCTTCTGCAAATTAATTTTAGGAGATTAGTAAATTAAATTTAGAACAAATTATACTACTTTGCTTTATGAAGAAAATAATTACAATATGAAAAACACAGAATTTAGTTTTTCATAGTTTTATAAGCAAATTTACTATTCATTTAAAATTTCCACTTAGAGGCATACAAGTAAAACTGCACAATTTTTGTCTTATTTAGTATTATAGATATTGTGTGTCTATATCACATTTTCCTTGTGTGAATGGGGGTTTCAAATTCATGAGACTTTGTTTATGGGTAATGGACAAGATTTAGGATAATTATAAAACAACACTGGAAATGTCCATCAATTTATCATTTCTGCCCAAAAGCCTTTATATACACTGCATGTTAAGCTTAGATGTCCACCCAGAAATAAATCCATGTATTTACAGCAACTGATTCTTGACAAAGCTGCCAAGAACTTTCAGTAGGGGAAGGGACAGTCTTTCCAATAAATGGTACTAGAAAAACTGAATATCTATATGCTGAAAAATGAAACTAGACCCCTCTTACTACATGCAAAAATCAGATAAAGATGAATTAAAGACTTAAATATAAGACCTGAAACTATAAAGTTACTAGAAGAAAACATTGTGGAAATGCTTCAGGACATTGGTCTGGGAAATGATTGTTTGGATAAGACCTCAAAAGCACAGGCAACAGAAGCAAAACTAGACATAGAATTACATCATTCTAAAAAGCTTCTTCACAGCAAATAAAACATCTCAGTAAAGGGACAACTTACAGAATGGGAGAAAATATGTGCAAACTCTCCACCAGACAAGGGATTAATAGCCAGAATATATAAGGAACTCAATAGCAATAATAAAATAATCTGATTTATGAATGGGCAAATGATCCGAATAAACACTTCTCAAGACAAAATATGCAAATGGCCAAAAGGTACATGGAAAAAAAAAAAGGTCAACACCACTAATCAACAGAGAAATGTAAATCAAAACCACAATGTGGTATCATCTCTCCTGGGTTAAAATTGCTGTTATCAAAAGGCAAAAAACATGGATGTTAGCAAGGATGTGGAGAAAGGAGAATGCTAGTACTCTGTTGGTGGGAATGTAAATTAGTATAGCCACTTTGGAAAACAGTATGGAGATTGCTCAAAAAACTAAAAACAGTTGCACCATATGATCCAGCAATCCCACTGCTGGGCATATACCCAAAAGAAAGGAAATGAGGATATCAAAGAAATATGCACTCTCATGGTCATTACAGCACTATTCACAATAGCCAAGAATCAGAACCTAAATGTCTATCAACGGATGAATAAAGAAAATGTATATTTATTAATATACACAATGAATTACTATTCAGCCATTAAAAAAGAATGAAATCCGGCCGGGTGCAGTGGTTCATGCTTGTAATCCCATTATTTTATTGTGCCACTGCACTCTAGCCTGGGTGACAGATCAAAACTCTATCTCAAAAAAAAAAAAAAAAAAAAAGAATGAAATCCTATCATTTGCAGCAAAATGGATGGCATTGGAAGTCATCATGTTAAGTGAAATAAGCCAGGCACAGAAAGGCAAATATTTCGTGTTCTCAATCGTACATGGAAACTAAGTAAGTTGATCTGATGAAAGTAGAGAGCAGAACAGCAGTTGCTGGGAAAGGTGGACAGGGTGGGTTCGGGACATAGTGGGAGAGTGGTGGGGTGGAGGTGGTGGTGTTGTGGGAGATGGGGATGAAGAGAGACTGGTTAATGAATATGGAAATACAGTTAGACAGAAGGAATAAGTTCTAGTATTCAATAGCACAGTAGAGTGACTATAGTTAACAATAATTTATAGTGTATTTCAAAAGAACTAGATTTGAAATATTTCCAACACAAAGCAATGATAAAGACTTACGGAGTAAATCTATATAAAGTATTTAGAATGGTGTCTGACAAGATATGTGCTCTATAAATTTTTATCTTATACCTCTTTTCTCACCCCTCACCATCTAGCCCCTTATGCTTTAGCATTAGCACACTACTTGCCTTTTCATGCCATTGTGCCTTTGCACATGTTGTTCCTTCTGCTTAGAAAGCCACAACCTGTCCATCTAATAAATCCCTGCTTGCCTTTCAAATCTCAGTTCAAACACTACTTTCTCTGTGAAGAAAGCCTTTCTTTTTAACTCCTAAGTTTCTCTTCTATGTCTTCACAGGTATCTGGTATACATCTTTATTATAATGAGATGGGTCATTTCCCACTAGACTAAAAGCTTCTCACGCATGAGAAAAATTATTTTTATACCTTGTTTTCCTCAGGACACAGTGTATTATCTGACACACAGAAAGTATTAAGATATATATACTGATTATAAAGGAATAAAATAGAATTTCCAAATTATCTACTTTTCATGAGTAACTTTGTGCTATGAGGTATGTATATGTTACCAAAACAATGTGGACATACCTCTATTACAGTAATTACTGTTTGTGAGATATTATCTATTTCTCCACTTGACTTACAATCAGTCTCCTTGAATGGAGGTTCCATGTGTTTTCATATTTGTATCTCCAAAAGTTAGCACAAGGTCTGGCACAAAAAAACTCAATGGATATTTGAAAAATGAATGAATGAGTGAATAAAACATATGAATAAATGATTCTGCAGAGCAGAATCAATTCTTATGTCTGGATTATCAGACAAACTCTTCAGGGATGCCAAGTCATCACACGCTCTCTGGCATCTGAGCACCATGATGGTTAATAAAGAACACTAAAATGTATGTCTGCCTCAGTAATTTGTCAACAAAGTCATTTTTTGTTTCCTCAGCTGAAAAATTAGAGATGACAGTTGCTACCATATAAAGCTCTCAAAACTGTGCTCTAACTGAAAGAAGTTGGGTGGGCATGGTGGCTCATGCCTGTATTCCCAGCACTTTGGGAGGCCAAAGCGGGCAGATCACAAGGTCAGGAGATCGAGACCACACTGGCCAATGTGGTGAACCCCATCTCTACTAAAAATACAAAAATTAGCTGGGTGTGGTGATGCATGCCTATAATCCCAGCTACTCAGGAGACTAAGGCAGGAGAATTGCTGGAACCTAGGAGGCAGATACTGCAGTGAGCTGAGATTGTGTTACTGCCCTCCAGCCTGGCAACAGAACAAGACTCCGTCTCAAATAAAAAAAAAAAAAAGAAGTTATGTGAATATAAAGAAGGCCAAAAAACCACAAAATATCCCAAACTATCTTTAGGAAAATAGGCAACATAATTTAATAATAATAAATATATCAATGAAGGGAAAAACAGACAAATATTAGAGTTGACATTTTGGGGAAAACAAAAAGCAAAGTTCAAAAATCTGTAAATGGACTGTGAGCGTGCATGTGTGTGTGTGAGAGGGAGAGAAATTACAAATCAGAAAAACTGTGTTTTTATATTCTTTCTCTTTCTCATTTTTAGTCATATTATGAGAACATATATAAGCATACAGAAATATTTAAAAAATAATATAATACTCTGTACAATTCTACAGTAATACATTAAAAAATATTGATCCAAATATTCCCCAAAGAGTAGAAAACCTCAGAAAAGCTATATGTTCATAGGCCTAAGTACACCTGAATAAACTGAGGTGTGTGCATGTGTGTGTTCACGTTTGTGTGTGTGTGTGTATGTGTTCAAAAGTCATAGAAAACCTTAATAGGCCTTTTTAAATATAGTTAAAATTTTAAAGTTTTCAAATGATTACGTTGAAGAAACGTGACAAGCACAATTTTTTCCCCAAACAATTCTATCTCATTTTCAAAGTATAGGGAATTCTCATGATATAATAACTGCTCAAAGGCAAAAAAATTATTGAAAAGTGCCCTAGGCCATTTTATTTATGAAGCTGCCTTAAGCTAATATTTAGACCTGACAAGGATAGCACTATACACACACCCCACCCAATATTCCTTAGAAAAACAGATTTTAAGGCTCTAAAAACTGTAAAGGCTGAATGCAATAGTGGTTTTTAATACTTCCATAAAAATGACTTAGGACATATTTCAGGAATGAAAGATGATTCAATATTAGGAAAATTTTAAATACAGTTCATCAACTTAATTGGTCAAAGGATACAACTATGTAATCACCACTATAAGTTACCTAAGGCCAGATGTGATACAAATTCACATCGACTCCCAATTATAGAAAAAGAAAACCCCATTGTAGACGTATATCAGAAGAAAACTTAATTAGAATAATGAAACATGTTTTTTGAGACAGCTATTCTTTATCATAAATATTTGACATTCTACTTATCAATGAATCACTAGAAGCAGAGTTATTGAAATCAAGATGTATATAGTCTTAGAAAACCCAGAATAATCCGAGGAAAATCCAGTAAAACTGCAAAGAATTTCATTAGGGTTTAGTTACGACATACACACAACAAAATGATTAGCTTTTCTATATGGCAGCAGTAGTCAGAAAATATAATAGGCAAAAGCTTACATTCATTATATCAAAATATTCATCCAAAATAAACTACCTAGAATTAAGCTTATATTTAAAGAAAATGAAATAGTTTCATGCAAGACATTTGAAAAAATGAGGAGGGGGATATTAGATGCTTTCTAGAAAGATTCAATATTATAAGAACTTTGTTTTTCCTTAGGGCAATATATATATATTATAAGTGTAATCAAAATCCTAAAATGAATCTTTTTTTTCTATTTTGAAACTTAAATTTTGAAGTTTATTTGACAAACTAAATAGACAAAAATGCCAAGAAAATATTGGAAAATAAATAAAACACAATGTCATATATTAAAACTGTATAAAGTTAATACTGTATGATATTGCATCAGGAAAGACTAAAAGATTAATTGGATATAATGGAATGCACAGAAGCAGACTCAAATACATATAAATATTTGGAAAAGAAAAGGATGTCATGTCAAATCACTGGGTGATTGGAAATGGCATCATTCTATTATTTTATTCTTTATTATTTAGAATATAATAGTGGGATAACTTGTTAACTGGAAGAAAGTAAAACTGTGTTTCTATCTTACATAATACAGAAAAATGATTTATATAGACTAAGCACTTATTTTATTTCAATTTCTGGGATACATGTGCAGGATGTGTAGGTTTGTCACATAGGAAACATGTGCCATGGTGGTTTGCTGCACCTATTGATCCATCACCTAGGTATTAATCCCTGCATGCATTAGCTATTTATGCTGATGCTCTCCCTCTCTCCATACCCTGGACAGGCCCCAGTGTGTGTTGTTCCCCTCCATGTGCCCATGTGTTCAGTTCCCACTTATAAGTGAACATGCGGTGTTTGGTTTTCTGTTCCTGCGTTAGTTTGCTGAGGATAATGGCTTACAGCTAGATGAAGCACTTCTTAAGTACAAAGAAATGAAATCACAAAAGAACAAGAAAAAGTATTGATGACTTGAAACATTTACGTGTATAGCAAAGATGAATTCTTAAAGAAGAGTAATGTATGTGAATAAAACAAATTTAAGATCTCCTTAATATAAACAGAGTTCTTGTAACAAATAAAATCCTGCTTAAAAAAAGGGGGAGATACAAACATATACTTGACAAAAGAAGAAACATAAATAGGTAATAAAAATGTTTTACCTCATTAATAATCTCAGAAATACAAATAAGTATTTACAGTCATAGAAATACAAAAAGTAGGTAAGTATTCTGGTTATCTTCTGTTTGCCCTTCCAGACTCACTCTCCACTGGTCTCCACCTTGCTTTCTGTCCTAGGTGGCAACCTGTTTAGACTGTGTCAAGAGGGACTTTCAATCCTCTGGCTTTAAACTGGGTACAGACAATGCGGAGAGTGAGGTCACAGTATTCATTCCCCTAGTATATTAGCTTTGTTGTGTCCCTTGACCAAAGGTCACTGTGCTTCTCAAGATAGTGCTCTCTACTTGACTCTCTTATCCATCTTCTGGTAACCACTTATTCCCTTAACTAGGGGTGGTAATAGGTCTGTAACTAATATCCATAATTTACTCCATTATCTCTTTCATTTTCCCCCAAACGTACCATCTTGTAATTACAATCTCTAAATAAATTCATTTTAAGTATCTTAATTTGACGGTACTAATTTTTGATGATGGAAAGAGATACCTACTGAATGTATAAATCAACATAAACTTTCTAGAGAAAAATGTATAATATGTATTAAAATATGCACATCTTTTAATCTAGAAATTTCTTAGAAATTTGTTCTATGGACCGTTACACATTATACAAAGTTGCACAGAAAAAACATTTATCAAACACACTGTTTTTCTTCAATTGTGAAAAACAAAAATGTTAATACACAATAAAAGAGGATAGAACAAATAAATAGCACTGAACCCATGTAAAGAAATCCCATTCACCAATTAAAACTATGTTTAGAAAAAATATTTCCTAATGAAGAAAATGTTCAGGATATATTATTAAGGGGATATTATATATTACCAAGGGAAAAAAGACCCTGCAATACTATACATTAATTATGGACCACTTTGGTGCTAAATACACACAAACACACACACACACCACAGAAACTGCAAAAGTGGTTATTTCTGAGTAGTGGAATTAATTTTACTTCTTTTTTTTTTTGAGACGGAGTCTCGCTCTGTCGCCCAGGCTGGAGTGCAGTGGCCGGATCTCAGCTCACTGCAAGCTCCGCCTCCTGGGTTTACGCCATTCTCCCGCCTCAGCCTCCCGAGTAGCTGGGACTACAGGCGCCCACCACCTCGCCCGGCTAGTTTTTTGTAATTTTTTGTAGAGACGGGTTTCACTGTGTTAGCCAGGATGGTCTCGATCTCCTGACCTCGTGATCCGCCCGTCTCGGCCTCCCAAAGTGCTGGATTACAGGCTTGAGCCACCGCGCCCGGCCTAATTTTACTTCTGTTCTTCCTGATTTTCTGTGTTTAGATTTTATTCACTAATGATGAGCTATTTTTGAATAATTAAAAACATAAAAATATGCAATTTGTTTTCAATCAGCACTATTAAACTCTCTTCCATACTTCATAACTATGAATCTAATTGTTTTAAGATAATTCTGGGCCGGGCGCGGTGGCTCAAGCCTGTAATCCCAGTATTTTGGGAGGCCGAGGTGGGCGGATCATGAGGTCAGGAGATCGAGACCATCCTGGCTAACCCGGTGAAACCCCGTCTCTACTAAAAAAAAATACAAAAACTAGCCGGGCGAGGTGGCGGGTGCCTGTAGTCCCAGCTACTCGGGAGGCTGAGGCAGGAGAATGGCGTGAACCCGGGAGGCGGAGCTTGCAGTGAGCTGAGATCCGGCCACTGCACTCCAGCCCGGGCGACAGAGCGAGACTCCGTCTCAAAAAAAAGAAAAAAAAAAAAGATAATTCTGATGAAATGTTTACAGCAATGTAAAAAGACTTTCCAAATGAGAAGTCATGACTATACTTATAATAGGTAATCATATCTGGCACTGAAAAACATGCAGAGATGTTAAAAAAAAAATATTATTTTTAAATTCAGACTGATATGGACTAGCTGTGTCCCTACCCAAATCTCACCTTGAACTGTAATAATCCTCACATGTCAAAGATAGGGCCAGGTGGAGATAATTGAATCATGGGGGTGGTTTCCCTCATGCTGTTCTCATGGTAGTGAATAAGTCTCATGAGATCTGATGGTTTTGTAAATGGGAGGTCCCCTGCACAAGCTCTTGCCTGCCGCCATGTAAGATATGACTTTGCTCTTCATTTGCCTTCCACCATGACAGGCCTCCCAAGCCATGTGGAACTGTGAGTCAATTAAACATGTTTCCTTTATAAATTACCCAGTTTGGGGTATGTCATTATTAGCAGCATGAAAAAAGATTAATACAGTAAGCCAGGCACAGTGGCTCATGCCTGTAATCTCAGCACTTTGGCAGGCTGAGGCGGGCAGATCACCTGAGGTTGGGAGTTTGAGACCAGCCTGACCAAGAGTGAGAAAACCCGTCTCTACTACAAATATAAAAATTAGCTGGGTGTGGTGGCTCATGCCTGTAATCCCAGCTACTTGGGAGGCTGAGGCAGGAGAATTACATAAACCCAGGAGGCGGAGGTTGCAGTGAGCCAGGATCGCATCACTGCACTTCAGCCTGGGCAACAAGAGCAAAACTCTATCTCAAAAAATAAATAAATGAATAAAAATACACAAACTGATACCAGTAGAGTGTGGTGCTGCTGTAAAGATGCCCAAAAATGTGGAAGTTTGGAACTGGGTAACATGCAGAAGTTGGAACAGTTTGGAGGGCTCAGAAGCAGACAGAAAAAGGTGGGAAAGTTTAGAACTCCCTAGACACTTGTTGAATGGCTTTGACCAAAATGCTGATAGTCATATGAAAAATAAGGTCCAGGTTGAGGTGGTCTCAGATGTTGATAAGGACCCTGTTGGGAACTGGAGTTAAAGATCACTCTTGCTATGAAAAGTGACTGGCAGCATTTGCTCCTGTACTAGAGATCTGTGGAACTGTGAATATGATAGAGATGATTTAGGGTATCTGGTGGAAGAAATTTCCAAGTTGTAAAGCATTCAAGAGGAAGCAGAGCACAAAAGTTTGAAAAATTTGAAGGCTGACAATGTGATAAAAGAAAAACCAATTTTCTCGGGAGAAATTCAAGCCAGCTGCAGAAATTTGCGTAAGTCATGAGGGACCAAATGTTGATCATCAAGACAATGGGGAAAATGTCTCCAGGGTATGCAGGAGATCTTCACAGCAGCCCATCCTATCACAGGTCTGGAGGCCTAGGAGCAAAAAATGGTTTTGTGGGTGGGTCCCAGGGCCCCACTGCTCTATGAAGCCTCATGATATGGTGCCCTGCATCACAGCTGCTTCAGTTCCAGCCCTGGCTAAAGGGGGCCAATGTACAGCTCAAGCCTGTTTCAGGGGGTGCAAGCCCCAAACCTTGGTGGCTTACATGTAGTGTTGGGCCTGTGGTGCACAGAAGTGCACTGAAGTCAAGAATTGAGGTTTAGAAATATCTGCCTAGATTTCAGGGGATGTTTGAGACACCTGGATGTTCAGGCAAAAGTTTGCTGCTGGGACAGAGCTCTCATGGAGAACAGCTATAGAGTACTGCCTAATGGAGCTGTGAGAAGAGGGCAACAGTCCTCAAAACCTGAGAATGGTAGATCCACTGACAGCTTGCACTGTCAGCCTGGAAAAACCACAGACACTCAATGCTAGCTCATGAAAGCAGCTGAGAGTGGGGCTGTACCCTACAATGCCAGAGGGGCAGAGCTGCCCAAGGCTGTGGGAGCACACATTTTGCATCATATGACCTGGATGTAAGACATGGAGTCAAAGGAGATCATTACGGAACTTCCAGTTTAATGACTACCTTACTGGAGCTTTAACTTGCATGGGACCTGTGGCCCGTTTGTTTTGGTCAATTTCTCCCCTTTGGAATGGGTGTATTTACCCAATGCCTGTACCCCACTGTATCTGAGAAATTACTAACTTGCTTTTGATTTTACAGGCTCATAGGCAGAAGGGACTTGCCTTGTCTCAGATGAGACTTTGGACTGTGTACTTCTGAGTTAATGCTGAAATGAGTTAAGACTTTGGAGGACTGTTGGGAAGGCATGATTGGTTTTGAAATGTGAGGACATGAGATTTGGGAGGGGCCAGGGACAGAAAGATATGGTTTGGCTGTGTCCCCACCCAAATCTCACCTTGAACTGTAATAATCCCCAAGTGTGAAGGGGATAGGGTCAGGTGGAAATAATTGAATCATGGGGGTCCTTTCCCCCGTACTGTTCTCATGGTAGTGAGTAAGTCTCACAAGATCTAATGGTTTTATAAATAAGAGTTCCCCTGTACAAGGTCTTGCCTGCTGATATGTAAGATGTGACTTTGCTCCTCATTCACTTTCCACCATGACTGTGAGGCCTTCCCAGAAAATGGAACTGTGAGTCAATTAAATCTCTTTCCTTTATAAATTACTCAGTCTTGGGTACATCTTTATTAGCAGATTGAGAACAGACCAATACACAGATAAAGTCTAAAAATGATAAAAAGAGATCATTAAATAGGACAGGCTTTCATGCATTCAAGGCTGGAAAACACACAAAAGATAACATACACAAGTCAATAAAAAATGTTTTAGGTTCACTGAAATGTTTCATTGGTAAGACCTACTCTACCATTTGCATGAAGAAATTTTTAAATAAACTGATGCTTATCTACACTTTCACAAAACATATTTAGAATTTAGAGAAAAGGGCCCATTGGCTACATATAAGAATATTTAGGCTGGGTGTGGTGGCTCACGCCTGCAATCCCAGCACTTTGGGAGGCCAAGGCAGGCCTTGGTCACTTGAAGTCAGGAGTTCAAGACCAGCCTGGCCAATATGGTGAAACCCTTTCACAACCAAAACTACAAAAATTAGCCAGGCGTGGTGGTGGGCGCCAGTAATCCCAGCTACTCAGGAGGCTGAGGCAGAAGAATTGCTTCAACCCAGGGCGTGGAGGTTGCAGTGAATGCAGATCATGCCACTGCTCTCCAGCCTAGGTGACAAGAGTGAGACTCCATCTCAAAAACAAAACAAAAAGCTGACTAGGTACTAAATAGTTTGTTTCAGCATAATGACAGTACACTTTTTGTTTTGAGGACAATGTATAAAAGTAAAACAGGTTTTTTAAAGTGACATATAATGTTTCTAGGAGGGAAACTAGATTAACAGAAAACATGCTAATGACCACAGAGCCAGGTACACTAACAGCTTAAATTCCTTATATTTCATTTGCATACTCCATGGTAATTATAATAGCATCCTGCCCAGAGAAGGTGCTAAAAGGTTTCATAAACGAATGTAAGCATAAAAGGATGCTGAGTGACCGGGTGCAGTGGCTCACACCTGTAATCCCAGCACTTTGGGAGGCTGAGGCATGTGGATTACAAGGTCAGGAGATCGAGACCATCCTGGCTAACATGGTGAAACGCCATCTCTACTAAAAATACAAAGAATTCGCTGGGCATGATGGTGGGTGCCTATAGTCCCAGCTACTCAGGAGGCTGAAGTAGGAGAATGGCACGAACCCGGGAGGCAGAGCTTGCAGTGAGCTGAGATTGCGCCACTGCACTCCAGCCTGGGTGACAGAACGAGACTTTGTCAAAAAAAAAACAAAAACAAAAACAAAAAAAACAAAGGATACTGAGTGATGTTGTCTCTAAAAGGCTCTAATATGCTAGCCTGCTATAAGTGAAGCTACCAACAAAAGCTGTCCAAGGACTAACTGAGAAGGGACAGAGTGACTCTGCTGCTTCTGAGTATCACCCCAGCATCC
This sequence comes from Trachypithecus francoisi, assembly GCF_009764315.1. Taxonomy (NCBI): domain Eukaryota; kingdom Metazoa; phylum Chordata; class Mammalia; order Primates; family Cercopithecidae; genus Trachypithecus; species Trachypithecus francoisi. Next base: position 102,612,578 of record NW_022681454.1, read on the forward strand.
CTTCTCCTCCTAGCCTATATAAGGAGATAGGTTAGGGGAAGTGGGTAACTGACTTTGTGGAAAACACAGTATTCAAGATACGATGTATCTCCATTCCCAACCTACACGTTAGAGGAGCAGGTATTTTTAGCCACTCAAATTCTCCCCTTGCAAGGCAAATGTGGAGTAGCTCCCAGGACAATCATTGTAGAGATTTGGGCATACCTAAAAGAAGGGGTGGGTGACATTCTACACTGCAGTGGAATGTCTACTTCAGCAGAAGACATTAATTTACTTTGTACCTCTCTGAGCAGGTGAGAATAGGGAGAGAGATGGTAGTACTGAGAGAGTGGGGGGTAGGCACCTATCTTCGTGACTTTTCTTTCCTAAGCTGTAAAATGAGAATGATGCTGCTCCCCTATTTACCTCACAAAAATACTGTGAGAATCAAACAGTACAATCAATCTGAAGTACTTGGTAGACTGTAATAAAATAAGTTATTAAAAACTGGATCCCAAATGAAGCAGCTTTAATTTCCCGGTAAAATTATCTTAATATCATCTAAATTTTGAGTAAATCATTAATTGACAAATATTTGGTGAATTAGCCTGTGCTGGCCATTTTGAGAAAGATGAAATATCATTTCTACCTCAAAGACTCCATAATCCAGTTGGGAAGGCAAGATTAACAGGAATGAATTCGTAATAAAAGTATACAATAATAATAGAAAATATATAAATATTTTGTATACAATAAATGTATACTTGTATAAATTTACTTACTCATTTCAGTCTTACAATAATCCTGAGGGAGGTTCTATTATTTTACTCATATTATAGATAAGGAAATTCAGGTGCAGAGAGGACCTGCCAAAGGCAATATAACAGTAACAGAGTCAGGATTCAAATTTGGTCAGTCTGGCTCTGGAGAATGAGCACTTAACCACATCATTACCCTGCCTCTCTTGTAAGATTCCATGTATGGAACCAAAGGTATATACTTTGAGAACTCAGGGAAAGAATGAAACACAATATGGGCAGAAGTAGTTAGTAATATATTGGTGACTCAGTAAGTGGCACTTGAGTAAGGAAAACCAAGTAGGGTTTGGAAAACAAGAAAAGAGAAGGAAGACTGTTGGAGAAGTGGGTTACTATAAAAGTTGTGGAGGAGCATAGAAAAATTGGATAAATAGTTACTGAATACCTATTAGGTACCATGCACGGTGCTTGGGATATTTCAATTAACAAAACAAAGATATTTGTTCTTATAAAACTTAAAGTTAATGGGTGTAAAAATGACAATGGAGAGACTAGTCTCACTGAGTTGACCATCCATCCTGAGAATCAGAGAAAAATAGTATTGAATAGGTAGACAGGAGCCAGATTATGAGATCTCTGAAAGACAGAGAAGTCTGAGGATATAAATCAAACTTACAGATATGTACGTAGGATTTTTTCAGGAATGTGTCACATACTAATAACAGTATCTTAGGAATATTAATTTGGCTGTTTTTCCAAGAATGAAATAGAAATGGGAAAAATTAAAGGGAGTAATTGAGAGCTTTGCTCTATATCTCCTTTTTTTCTTTCAGTTTTTCCTTTTCTTTTTTCCTTAGTCTATAAATACATGCATTTCTTTTTTTTTTTTGTTTATTTTTTTTGTTTGTTTTTTGAGACAGAGTCTTGCTCTGTCGCCCAGGCTAGAGTGCAGTGGCACAATCCGGGCTCACTGCAAGCTCCGCCTCCCGGGTTCATGCCATTCTCCGACCTCAGCCTCCTGAGTAGCTGGGACTATAGGCGCCCGCCACCATGCCCGGCTAATTTTGTTTTGTATTTTTAGTAGAGACGGGGTTTCACCATGTTAGCCAGGATGGTCTCGATCTCCTGACCTCATGGTCCACCTGCCTCGGCCTCCTAAAGTGCTGGGATTACAGGCGTGAGCCACTGCGCCCGGCCAAATACATGCAATTCTATCCTATCTACAGTAAACAGAAGGTAAATTAAAACAATAAATAATAAAACTACTCTTCAAGGAGTGAATCACTCCCAAGCTACTACCTCTTTACCTCCTTTTCTTCTCTATTTTCTCCTTCACATTGTCTCCTGAACTCACTGCAACTTGGTTTCTGTCATGATACAGGAGGAGTAGTTCATTTGGCCAGAAAAAAAGTGGAAAATTGGGGAACACTTCTTTGAAAAGGTAATATTTCAGTGGAGATTAAAAGGATGAATAGCAGTTTGCCATATAAATAACTGGGGGTTTTCAAGTATAGTATTCTGTGTGAAATTGGGAAGGTACTTTGATTCTATTTCTGAGGCACTGGTTCTACCTTTAGGAGGTAGCTAAAGAAATCCTCTCATTTAAAGTCTTTTCATTCCCCTCCTCCCCCACCAACTTAACCTGGTATGAATGATGCAGAAATTTCAGTCAGCATCCTATTTTAATTTGAATTCTAATTTAATTTTGTGAAGTTTAGTTCACAAATAGCCAATCAAAGTTTCTCAGGTTTATAGCCCCTACTCTATAAATCACTGCCCCTGGTCTCTTTCAATATACCATGAGCTCCTTGAAAACAGAGGCTTAGACTTGTTTCATACCTCCATTGCCCAGCAGAGAGCCTGGAACTCAGTAGTTATTCAGTAAAATTGGTTGGATTAATGAAACGATAAAGAAAGATAGACATATGAGAGGCTGTATAGGAAAATATAGAAGGAGAAAATATACAGGAGTTAAAGGTCAAGGATGAGTAAATAATGGCTCTTAAGTTTTGAACATGGTTGATTAGGAAAAAAGATATTAACAGTGACAGATGACAGATAAAAGGAAGGTATGTTTAAATCTAGATATGTGAAACTGAGATGATACAGGGTCTCAAGTTCACTCATCACTGTCAAAGATGTAGTTAGAGATAAAAAGTGGCATTTGGAAGAAGTCATGGTTAGAATATCATATTCTTGGAATGATCAGCATAGAAATTGCAGTTTAGGTTATGAGAAGGGATAAACAATTTAAAGAAAAAAATTGGCAAATATCCCAATTTTGGCAGGCAATCTATATAATGCTGAGAAAAATCTTAAACTGTGTAATATTAATAAGGCTTGTAAAAACATAAAGTTGAGATTTTTAGGGTAATATTAATCAATTCTCATTTTTCCAAATGTTTACAATAAACAGACTCTGTTTTCTTAGTGCTACTTCAAGCTCCTGCAAGAGGGGATACAGGCTTTGTAAATGGCACAGACTATCACTCTCAAAGGAATTTTAACAAAGAAAAGTTACCTTCAAAAGCTATCAATCTACAAATATCATTTTTATCCATATACTTAAAACAATAAATTGTTTCAGTGACATTTTCATGTTTTCACTTCTCCCTCTTAGTTTTAGAGTAAACAGGAAGAGGTTTCTATTCATAAAATTTAGAAATACAGCATCTGATGTGGAGTTTGAAATAACTGTCATACTCTGAAAGCTGCATAGTATAGCTCTTACACTAGAGAGAATCTCTTCCCCTCAAGCAGAAGAGAGACAATGTACATGAATATGAAATACAAAGAAAAGTAGAGACAGATTTTTCTTGATTTTCAATGATTAGAGACTTCATGCTAAAATGTTCACAGATGTACTCTGGAAAAATTGTGTACAAGCTACGCTTCTGTAAAGACAGTAATTTTTCCTTTGCTTTATAGTATCATTCTGGAGACATTTTATCTCTCTGGGCCTCAGATCATTTTCTCAAATGATGGGCAGGAATAGATAGTATTTGTACAGTCATGTGTTGCTTAATGAAGGGAATATGTTCTAAGAAACATGTCATTAAGCAAGTTTGCTGTGCAAACATCATAGGGTGTATTTACACAAAGATGGCATATTTATTTATTTACATGTATTTTTTAATATGGAAAACCAAATGTCGCAGAACCATTACTGAATATCAATTATTTCCTCTAATTGATCTGCAGTGCCAATATCAAGTGCTATATATCAGGTTTCTGTATATGCTCTATCATAATCTCATGGGACCACAGTCATGTATGTAATCCATTGTTGACTGAAACGTCATTATATGGTGCATGAGTGTATTTTCTATTAAGTATATAATTGTATCACCTTATTTTTTAAATTTATATTCAACTGGCAAAAGGTCCCAAAACTCTTGCTTATTTTCTGAGACAAAAGTTAAAAACCAATACATAACACCTAATGACTCCACTGGAGTTTCTACTTAAGGAGATTCAGGAGTGGTTCTAATTATGAGACTCAGTTAAATGTTGTTCATGAACATGGCATGCTTATATAATCTTAGATCAATAAGAATTTGTGTATTTGAAAAGACAAGTAATTGGGAAATATTTCATACAATTTAAATTGGTCTAAGTGAGGATGGAAGAGGTTACAGTAAGTGAAGAACTCTAGTGTCACTGACTTACGAGGCAAAAACAGGGTCAAAGTGGCAATGTAGGGTGGTGGTGTTGGTGCCGCTTTGTTACTTGGATATACATTTCTATTAACATCTAGAAATAATTATTTAAAATAAAACCAGAACCTGGTGAGTTTCCTACACTGAGGTGAACAATATGAAAAAGTAATGAGAGTAGCCCTACTTAGCTGGATAACTTCTAAAGGTAGAACTTTTGATACCTTCCTTCTGAAATGTGATAAAGATGCTGTTCACGCAGCACCATTATGGTCAAGTTTCAATGGCAATACTGATCTGGAGTTTCAGTGAGTAGAGTCAGCTGGTGACAAGAGGTCACAGTAATTTAGTTAGTAGAACTGATATTTTCATCTCAAACTCTAATTTTCCAAGGTAGAATCTTTACTTGAATAGGGCTGCTGCCTGTAATACCCTTCACTGTCACCCTTTTCCTCTTCCTTGTATACCAAAGTGATTAGTGCTACCATTTTTGCTCTGCTCCTCCTGGTCACTTGGAATATTCTCCTTGCCCGCACATCACTGTCCTCACTAGATAACCAAAGGATGTCAACTAAGTGATCAAAATACTCTCTGGCCAGACACTTATTCCCTGAGGAAGAAAGTGTGGAGATTTGTCTCTCTTCATTCTCACTGCTGTGCCAAATACAAGGTAAATAAGGTCTCTAAAGTGCTTGTGGTATTAACTGTTATTACCATGATTGATTTCTGGTGAAATATTCATCTAATATCATGCATCAGCCAACCATTTACATTTGAATGCAATTAAGATGTCCCAAATAAAGGAAAATTCAAAAGTTTCAGCAATAAACACAGATGACTGTTTAACATTTTAAATGAGAAGGAAGAGTATTCAGCTGTCTCTAATCTTTAATCATTTATTTTAACACACCACAAATCATCCCAGATGATTCTTACAAGAATATAGCTACAGAAGCATCAATGTCTACAATGTGTTTAGCTGTGAATACTGCAAACTTCTTTTAAATAGAAGAAAACTGGTTTTAATGAGATCAGAAAGGCTATGTACATGCCACAGCCAACCTTAAAGCCAGAGATCATCGAGCTGTACTTTGAGTTTGTAATACTATGATATATATTATGGAATATGAACTCATAAATCTGAATGGTTCCTTTCTATAACATTAAATTGGTTGGCACACATTTTTTTTCATATTTTCTTATTGAAAATAAAAGCGTCTCAGGGATAAGTTAATAATTCATTTAAGCTCTGAATAAAGTTCTACATTCTGAAACACAAATTGGGCATGAACAAATATAGGATTTCTACAAGAAAGTCTAACAAATTATTTTATGTACAAAGAGCCTGTTAAATATAAAAGCAGTTATAATGAATTAAAATTATCAGCTATAATACAATAGATGAATTACAATAATATTTATTGTAGATATATTCAATTTTAAAGTTGTTAAATTAAAAAATGTCTTCATATCTTCCTTTTGGTTTATTTTAATATGCAATAAAAGGTAATATAAGACAAGGAAAAACATTTGATAAATGGAGTTATGGGCAATATTTATTGTGGTCAAGTAAATCTTTGAAATACTATAGTGTCTATAAAATGTACTGATACATTTCAACACATATATCTTGTTTAAAAAAAATTTTAGTTCTTTTGCATTTCTGGCCACACTGCCAGAGATATTTGAGTGTGTTTATAGGCATTTTTCATATAAATAAAATAAAATAGCTATTCTATTGCAAAATCAGATGCTAAATGTATTGGTAAAAACACATGAGGCTACTTTAATTGAAATGGTAATAATGCTACAAATAAAAAAAACTGCATATAATCCAGAATTAACCAACAAATGACAAATGGGAATATAAAGCCACAAGTTGGCACTAGTCTCTAAAGAAAGATAATTTAAGAGTACTTATTATTATGTATCACTAGAAACAACAATCAGCCTTTCAAACAATCCAGGTACAAATAATATCTTACGTTTAAATTTAACTGAAATTTATTCTTTAACTTTGGCTGAAAAGTTTTTAGTAAGGTTTCATTGTTCTTCAAGTCTAGTTAATTTTTTTTTTCTAATTCCCTCTCAAATCACAGGATTGCTCATTCTATGAATTTCTGTAGTATCTCCACCCAGTGGTGATCGGAGACTTTAAATATACCCTTGGCTTAAACCTAAAGTTTGGTAGTTTCTGATAGGATCAAGACCCTCGACCTAAATAGAAATTAGGACAGAGCCTAGATTTAAAGCTGGCTCTAAATGTCGAAACAGTCCAAAACGGCAAAGCTCAGTAATCCAGTCATGTCTTATCTTTAGTTCCTATTGAATACCAGACAGTGTGTTGATAAGATATATAAGACTCTTAAGAAATTAGAATGTATGATACTTTTATGACATAATAAAATTTATCTCTCAAGCAAAAAGACAGCAAAACAATAGAAATACTGCCATTTAATATAAGTGTAAGATAAAGATGTCCACCATTACCATTGTTATTTAATATTGTTCTAGAGAAAAAGGTGAAGCAATTAAATAATAGAAACATATAAGATGTATAAAATTGAAAAAGGTAAAATTATAATTTGCAGATGATAAATAACTAGAAAATTTGAATTAAATGAAAAATAATTACAAACAATGAGAAAACAGCAATAGGGCTGACAAAAAATAATAATGACAATGGTGAAAACTTGCAGAGCATTTATATATACCAGCAGTGTTCTACATATATTAACTAAATCCTCCCAATAATCCTCTGAAGTATATAATATTATTATCACCATTTTATGAACAAGGAAACAGGCATAGAAAAGTCAAGTGACTTGTTCAAGTTTACACAGCTGGTATGGCAGCGCTGCAATTCAAAAGTCTATGTCCTTAATCACTATATGAAACTGTTGGTGAAATCAACCATCTATGTATCAAAAAATCAAATAAAAAGATGGATTAGAGACTTAAATGTTAGACCTAATACCATAAAAACCCTAGAAGGAAATCTAGGTAGTACCATTCAGGACATAGGCATGGGCAAGGACTTCATGTCTAAAACACCAAAAGCAATGGCAGCAAAAGCCAAAATTGACACATGGGATCTAATTAAACTAAAGAGCTTCTGCACAGCAAAAGAAACTACCATCAGAGTGAACAGGCAACCTACAGAATGGGAGAACATTTTTGCAACCTACTCATCTGACAAAGGGCTAATATCCAGAATCTACAAAGAACTCAAACAAATTTACAAGAAAAAAACAAACAACCCCATCGAAAAGTGGGGAAAGGATATGAACAGACATTTCTCAAAAGAAGACATTCATACAGCCAACAGACACATGAAAAAATGCTCATCATCACTCGCCATCAGAAATGCAAATCAAAACCATAATGAGATACCATCTCACACCAGTTAGAATGGCAATCATTAAGAAGTCAGGAAACAACAGGTGTTGGAGAGGATGTGGAGAAATAGGAACACTTTTACACTGTTGGTGGGATTGTAAACTAGTTCAACCATTATGGAAAACAGTATGGCGTTTCCTCAAGGATCTAGAACTAGATGTACCATATGACCCAGCCATCCCACTACTGGGTATATACCCAAAGGATTATAAATTATTCTACTACAAAGACACATGCACACGTATGTTTATTGCGGCACTATTCACAATAGCAAAGACTTGGAATCAACCCAAATGTCCATCTGTGACAGACTGGATTAAGAAAATGTGGCACATATACACCATGGAATACTATGCAGCCATAAAAAAGGATGAGTTTGCGTCCTTTGTAGGGACATGGATGCAGCTGGAAACCATCATTCTTAGCAAACTATCACAAGAACAGAAAACCAAACACCGCATGTTCTCACTCATAGGTGGGAACTGAACAATGAGATCACTCGGACTCGGGAAGGGGAACATCACACACTGGGGCCTATCATGGGGAGGGGGGAGGAGGGAGGGATTGCATTGGGGAGGTATACATGATATAAATGATGAATTGATGGGTGCTGACGAGTTGATGGGTGCAGCACACCAACATGGCATAAGTATACATATGTAACAAACCTGCACGTTATGCACATGTACCCTAGAACTTAAAGTATAATAAAAAAAAAAAAAGGAAAAAAAATGTAATGAAATAAGATATCCCAATAATGATAACAAAAGGCTAAAATATCTAGTAATAACCCTGAAAAGAATTATCTAGAAAACCTTAGAATTCCACAGAGGATCCTAAAAAGGAAGACCATAAATGGAAACACATACCTTGTTTTTGGAAAAAGTAACCATGCCATAGATTAATTTTCTTCATTTATCTATAAGTTTAATTCAATCACAATACTAAAATAATTTTTCCCAAGGGATAAAGAAAAAAGAAAGCTAATTCTATAATTTATGTAGAAACACAGTGCCAAGCATATGGTATAATTATAATCTTAACTCTTGGTACTAGAAAAGAAATAAACTAAGAAATATCATTGGTAATTGAAAAAAGGACAGAGAAATAGCAAAATACATGTGGGAATCTAGTTTATCATAAAACCATCTTTAGAATCAATGTGTTATTTATCCAAGAAAATAAACATTATTTTTAATAACTAATTCAAATATTCATCTGATAAATATGAGTTTAAAATTTGTTAATTAAGTCAAATCTGTCAGGACTCTATTTAGCTTCACTTTGCTAAATGTTCCAATTAATTTCTGTAGGATATCTGAACAATAATCTATAATTCGGATAGATGTATTTTGGAAAAACTTCAGATTAGCAAGGTTTTTAAGTTGCTCATTTTTGGTTTGGAGAACAAAGGATGAAACAACATTTAGCAGTAATTCTCTAGTAATTCAACTAGCAGATGTGACAATGCTGCAGATAAAAGCTTCTTTTTCCTTTTTCATCATGTACCTTGCTTTGTTAAATTCTGTGTTAGCACCTGTACAAATCAGGTTGACAAATTGAATTTTTAGCAGTAAGTTCATATGTAATTTTTGAATCTCATACAACATGGCCTATTTATTTATTTTGAACATTTTATAGGAAATCCTGAGAGAAGGGCTGGAATAAACAGGGCATTTATATACTAGGATTTTTAAGTCAGGAGACTCAGTGAACCCTTTATATAACAACTGTGTCTGTTGTTGCTAGCCTTTCTGTAGAATTGTGCCAAAATCCATTTCTCTTTAAATGCCAAGGAATGTCAGAGATACATGAAATGACATCCTTGAACTTTGAGGCTGCATAAGGAAGATCTAAGTGCAAGACCCCAGATTTTCATTAGCAAGTTAGAATTACCCTATCTGTGCCCATCACTCTTCATGAAGAAAATATATTCTATAGACTTTCTGGTGGAAAAACATCACTACAGGAGCTGTCTCAAATCAATACTGAGTTATATCTGGCTGCAAAGAAATAAAAACTGTCACCAGCATAACCTTCCTAGCAACTGCAATGTGAATATGTTAATACTGTGTCAAAGTATAGCCCTGATGTCTGTAGGGCTTCCCTTTGTTTCAGATCAGTTCAGCTGCTAACTTGGGCCAATCCTAAGTGAAATACTAGATCACACATCATGACAATGTTATTTTCACCAACAATAACAATAATACATACTCATTTTCTTCTTTTGTGTTTCTTATCAAGAAATCCATCCCAACATTATTCTACCACGAATTTCTAAATATCTTTCTTTTCTTCCCCACCTCCCATCAAAAAAACCCAAATCTTCCTCAATACAATATATTCTAGAAATATTCTAGTGCAACTCTTATCTGGCTCTGGGTGTTTCTCCTGCCCCCTTTTTCACCTGCTGTGCTTACAGGGCTGCTCAATTCAGAAGACACTTGTGCATACTTCAGTTTCTACATTGAGATAAGTGGCATTTACTCATTTGATGATTTAGGATGAGAAACCCAGAGATTTCTATAACTTAGAGGAAGAAAACATTTTTACTATACAACTACGAATTATGATTTCCCGAAGATAATGTCACAAAAAAGGAAAACAGTAAATCTCTTTAAATACAGCTGTAAATTACCATGTAAATTTTCTAAGCTTCAGACTGCTGCAGTGAAAAAAAAAATTCTATTTTTAAAATCAGAAATATTTAGGTTGGTACAAGAGTGACTGCGATCTTTGCCATTAAAAGTAAAGGCAGGCCGGGTGCGGTGGCTCATGCCTGTAATCTGAGCACTTTGGGAGGCCGAGGCGGGCAGAACACCTGAGGTCAGGAGTTCGTGACCAGCTTGACCAACATGGTGAAAGCCCGTCTCTACTAAAAATACAAAATTAGCCAGGCATGGTGATGTACTCCTACAATCCCAGCTATTCTGAGGCAGGAGAATCACTTGAATCCAGGAGGCAGAGGTTGCAGTGAGCCGAGACTGTGCCATTGCACTTCATCCTGGGCAACAAGAGTGAAACTCCGTCTTAAAAAAAAAAAAAAAAAAGTAAAGGCAAAACTTGCAATTACTCTTGCACCAACCTAATATATGAAGAATCACTGAGTAAAAGGAATGGTAACCATGCATTGCTAATTAACAGTTTCTGGACCAGGAAATAGAGACTTATCCTTAGTTACTGTGTTACACTTATTTATTTATACTCCGCCTTTTTCCATAAAGGATTTGAGACAACTATTGATTTAGTATACCCTTCCAAACAATCGAATACATTTTTTTAAATCCTGTCATGATACATTATTGCCATCTGCCAAAATAGTTTTCTGGTGTTTGAATTAAAGTATGCCCCAAATTTGGAACTGATATACTGTGGGAAAGGAAATTTATATAAAATGATAAAAACCTTGCTAACTGTAAATTGAAGAGCTCTGTTTCAAATAAAAGTTGAGTCTGGAAAATAAACAGTCCAGTTGTAATGGGGGCATGGCAGGGGCATTGCTCAACTTATTCTCCTTTGTCTGAACTGAGGATATGTTCCCAGGCACCTCTCCTCATGTACCCTCAATTACCAAGGTAATGGGAAAAGATGCAGTCCAAATTAGTATGAAATGGGGGTCTCTGAAGACCTCTCTCTAATTGTAAAGCCCTTCACAAGCTGAAGTATTGAAAGTGTTGAAAAGTGTCTGGCACATGGTAGTTGTATAACAAATGCTGAATGAATAAAACTTAAGTCAAAATTCCTTTAAAATGATGAGAAGGACAAAAGTAAAAGTAAAAGAAGTCTGTTTTTTTTTTTTTTTTTTTGAGACGGAGTCTTGCTCTGCCACCCAGGCTGGAGTGCAGTGGCCGGCTCTCAGCTCACTGCAAGCTCCGCCTCCCGGGTTCACGCCATTCTCCTGTCTCAGCCTCCCGAGTAGCTGGGACTACAGGCGCCCGCCTCGTCGCCCGGCTAGTTTTTTGTATTTTTTAGTAGAGACGGGGTTTCACCGTATTAGCCAGGATGGTCTCGATCTCCTGACCTCGTGATCCGCCCGTCTCGGCCTCCCAAAGTGCTGGGATTACAGGCTTGAGCCACCGCGCCCGGCCAGTCTGTTATTTTTTTAAAAAATGATTATCTTTCTTTTGGCTTTTTCTTAATCTCAAGCAATATTTTCTGTTGCTTTTTTATATTTCTCCTCTTGAAGTAAACTTGTTCATATTTTTGGGCCAGGCACGGTGGCTCACGCCTGTAATCGCAGCATTTTGGGAGGCAGAGGTGGGCGGATCACCAGAGGTCGGGTGTTCGAGACCAGCCTGACCATCACAGAGAAATCCTGCCTCTACTAAAAATACAAAATTAACCGGGCATGGTGGCATATGCCTGTAATCACAGCTACTCAGGCGGCTGAGGCAGGAGAATCACTTGAACTGGGAGGTGGAGGTTGCAGTGAGCTGAGATCACTAGTGCACTCCAGCCTGCGCAACAACAGTGAAACTCCGTGTCATTTATTAAAAAATAAAGGCCAGGTGCAGTGGCTTACACCTGTAATCCCAGCACTTTGGGATTCTGAGGGGGGCAGATCAGGAAGTCAAGAGATCGAGACCATCCTGGCTAACATGGTGAAACCTCGTCTCTACTAAAAAGACAAACATTAGCTGGGAGTGGTGGCATGAACCTGTAGTCCCAGGTACTCATGAGGCTGAGGCAGGAGAATCTCTTGAACCTGGGAGGTGGAGGTTCCAGTGAGCCAAGATCGTGCCACTGCACTCCAGCCTGGTGAGAGAGCAAGACTCCGTCTCAAAAACAACAACAAAAAAAACCCAAAACAAAACAAAACAAAAACTTGTTCATATTTTTAAGTTTTCAGGAGAAAGAACGTTTCAATTTGTGGTGCTTTCCATGTTGTATAACAACTGTGTTTATACTCATGTTCATGATCATACATATTCACGTATTAACAGCATGTAATTACAACAAGCATATCTCGGAGATATGGAGGGTTCAGTTCTAGACCATGACAAAAAACTGAATATTGCAATAAAATGAGTGACTTAATTTTTTTGATTTCCAAGTGCATATAAAAGTTTACCCTATAATCTATTAGGTGTGCAAAAACATCATCTAGAAGAAAATAATGTGCATCTTCTCTTGAGAAGTGTCTGCTCATGTCCTTTGCCCACTTTTTAATGGGGTTGTTTTTCTCTTATAAATTTGTTTAAGTTTCTTATAGACATGAACAGATATTTTTCAAAACAAGACACATATGTAGCCAACAAGCATATGAAGAAAATCTTAATATTACTGATCATTAGAGAAATGCAAATCAAAACCACAATGAGATACCATCTCACACCAGTCAGAATGGCGATTACCAAAAAGTCAAAAAAACAGATGCTGGCAAGGCTGCAGAGAAAAGGGAACACTTACACACTGTTTGTGGGAATATAAATGAGTCCAGCCATTGTGGAAAGCAGTATGGTGATTCCTCAAAGAGCTAAAAGCAGAACTCCCATTCAACCCAGCCATCTCATTACTGAATATACACCAAGAGGAATATAAATCATTCTACCATAAAGACACATGCATGCAAATGTTCACTGCAGCACTGTTCATAATAGCAAAGACCTGGAATCAGCCTAAGTGCCCATCAATGAATGACAGACTGGATAAAGAAAATGTAGTACATATACATAGAATACATATAAATACACATGGAATACTACGCAGTCACAAAAAAAGAATGCGATCATGTCTTTTATGGGAACATGGATGGAGATGAAGGCTATTATCCTCAGCAAACTAATGCAGAAACAGAAAACCAAATACTGCATGTTCTCTTATAAGTGGGAGCTAAATGATAAGAACATATGAACACAAAGAGGGAAACAGACACTGGGGTCTACTTGAGCGGGGAGAGTGGGAAGAGAAAGAAGAATAAAAAAGATAACTATTGGGTACTGAGCTTAATACCTGGGTGATGTAATAATATGTATAAACTCCCATGACACGTGTTTATCTATGTAACAAATCTTCACATGTATCCCTGAACCTAAAATAACAGTTAAAAAATACTTTATTGCTAAAATATGCTGACAGTCATCTAAGCTCCCAGTAAGTCATAATCTTTTTGCTGGTGGAGAGTCTTGCCTCAATGTTGATGACTTTTAACCAATCAAAGTAATGGCTGCTGAAGGCTGAGGTGGCTGTGGCTATGGCAGCTTCTTAAAATAAGACAACAATGAAATTTGCTGCATCAATGGACTCTTCCTTTCACAAAAGATTTTTCTGTAGCATGCAATGCCATTTGATAGCATTTCACCCACAACAGAACTTCTCTCCATATTCACTCCTCTCAAACCTTGCTGTTGCTTTATCAAATAAGTTTATATAATATTCTAAAAGCACTGTTATCATTCCAACAATGCTCACAGCATCTTCACCAGGAGTAGAATCGATTCCAAGAAGTTGTTTTGCTTATTCATAAGAAGCAACTCCTCATCTGTTCAAGTTTTACCATGAGATTACAGCTACTCAGTCACATCTCACATTCCACTTCTAATTCTAGTTCTCTATTTCTACCACATCTGCAATTACTACCTCAGTGAAGTCTTGAACACCTTAAAAGTTATCAATGAGGGCTGGAATCAACTTCTTACAAACTCTTTTGCCTACTGATGTTGTGATCTCCTTCCATGAATCACAAATGTTCTGAAAGGCATTTAGAATGGTAGATCCTTTCCAGGGGATTTCAATTTATTTTGCCCAGATCGATCAGAGAAATCACTCTCTATGGCAGCTATGGCCTTACAAAATGTATTTCTTAAAAGGTAAGACTTGAAAGTTGAAATGATTGCTTCATCCATGGGCTGCAGAATGGATACTGTGTTATCATTCATGAAGACGGTATTTATTTTCCTGTACATATCCATCAGAGCTCTTGGGTGATGAGGTGCACTGTTAAAATGAGCAGTAATATTTTGAAAGAAATCTTTTTCCTTGAGCAGTAGGTCTAAATAGTGAACTTAAAATATTTAGTAAACCATGCTGTAAACAGGTGTGCTTACATCCAGATTTGGTTGTTCCATTTATAGAACACAGGCAGAGTAGATTTAGTATAATTCTTGGGAGCCATAGGATTTTGGAATGGTCAATGAGTATTAGGTTCAACTGAAAGTCACCATCTACATCAGCCCGTAACAGGAGAGTCAGCCTATCCTTTGAAGCTTTGAAGCCTTGAAGTCAGGCATTGACCTCTTCTCTCTAGCTATGGAAGCCCTAGATGGCGTCTTCCAACTGAAGGCTGCTTTGTCTACACTAAAAATCTGCTGTGTAGTGTCATCAATGATCTTTGCTATATTTTTTGGATTATTTCCTACAGCTTCTTCACCAGTACTTGCTGCTTCACCCTGTACTTTTATGTTTTGAAGACAGTTCTTTCCTTAAATCTTATGAACCAACCTCTACTAGCTTCCAACTTTTCTTCTGTAGCTTCCTGATGTCTCACAGCCTTACAGAACCAGAGAGTTAGGGCTTTTCTCTGGATTAGGCATTAGCTTAAGGGAATGTTGTGACTGATTCAATCTTCTAGCCAGACCACTAAAACTTTCTCCATATCAGCAGGAAGGCTGTTTTGCTTTCTTATCATCTGTGTTCACTGGAGTAGCACTTTTAATTTCTTTTAAGAATTTTTCCTTTGCATCACAGTTTGCCTAACTGGTAGAAGAAGTCTAGCTTTTGACATGCCTTCCTCACTAAGTTTAATCTCTAGCTTTTGATTCAAAGTAAGAGATGTGTGATTCTTCCTTTCCCTTGAACACTTAGAAGTCATTATAGGGCTACTACTTGATCTAATTTCAATATCTTTGTTTCTCAAGGAATAGGGAGACCCATGAAAAGGGAGAAAAATGGGGGAATGGCTGGTTGGGGGAACAATGAGAACACACATATTTATCACTTGTTTGCCATTTTAAATGGGCTCCATTTGTGGTGCTCCAAAACAAGTACAATAGCAACATCAAAGACCACTGATCACAGATCACCATAACAGATATAATGATAATGAAAAAGTTTGAAATATTGCAAGAATTACCAAAGTATGACACAAAGACACAAAGTGAGCACATACTGTTAGAAAAATGGCTGTTAGACTTGCATGATACAAGGCTATTACGAACTTTTAATTTGTAAAAACAGCAATAACAGTGAAAGTGCAGTGAAGAGAATTAAAACAAACTCAGGTATGCCTTTACTATAATCACTGCATATCTCCTAAGTTGAAGCAATGGGTCTACCTTTTATTGATTTCAAGAAATAAACCTAAAGTAGGGAATGTAACTTTTTTGAATCCTGGATAGATTTCTCACTCTAATTTATTTCCACATGAATAACTTGAGAAATTCTGTTGTAGCTGTTTAGAAACTGCTTTCACAAAATGGAGTAAGAAGAGTGGGGAAGTCAGGGAGACAGATAATTAAAAGAGGGTTGCCCTTTGGCAGTAAAACAAAAAGAGAGGCTTAGAGAGTGAGTAGGCTGAGATTGTTGAATAGTGAAAAGGGTTGTGGCTTTTGTTCATGAAGGAAAAGTTAACTTGCTGCAAAGGTTAGAATAATAACAATAAAACATGTAGCCTAGTATAAACATATACACAAAACACAAAAATAACACTATGATCACAAATATGAATACCTTATTGAGATATTTTCCCCCATATGAATAAACATTTGTTTAGTTACAAAGATATGAGTTGTGAGAACACTGTATGCACATGTTGTTAAGTATCACATAGGGACTTCAGTAAAAACATAAGTTACAGGAGATACCCCTCGATCATTGATTTAGTAGATATGAAGTGTGCATCGAGCCCTGAAAATGCATTTTCAACAACTATTATAGAAGATTTTGAGAACCATTTTTCAGATACGTTGCCTTACAGAAAATAGAGTAAAACATTAGCTGGAATGAACTTTCTGTCAATTCATTTAAAAAATTATTCATTACCAACTATATGCTAGGGGTTAAGGTAAGCATTGGGGGTACAGTGGTGAACAAGATCCAATCTCTCCCCTGTGCCTGGATGGGGAATAAATGATAAAAGAAACACAAAGATAAGTATGTAATGATAATCCATGCTATGAAGACAAAGTAAAAAGAGCTAGCATAGTTGATGAATAAGCAACTGTGACTAAATTAACTAAATGCTTTGTTGAAATGCAAGTTAACACCAGTACAACCATTTTTGTAGCAACTACATCAAATAAATACAAATATATTGAGAACATACTATTTCTCAGAGCTTTGAATTAAGCTCTGAGGGTCCCATGATAAGAATAGTCCTTCCTTAAAGCACCCATAAATGACCAGTGAAGAAAGGTATTTTTTATGTATGTATGCTTGTTCTTCAGAACTTTTATTCTTTATTTTTCATTTTTTAATTTTTGTGAGTCCATAGTAGGTAAATATATTTATGGGTAACATGAGATATTTTGATATAGGCATGCAATGCATAATAATAATTCCATCCAGGTTAACGAGGAATCCATCATCTCAAGCATTTATCATTTGTTACAAAAAATCTAATTATATACTTTCAGTTATTTTAAAATGTACAATTAAATTACTTTTGATTATAATCACCCTGTGCACCAGCAAATACTAGGTCTTATTCATTCTTTTGAACTATTTTCTTGTACCAATTAACCATTCCCAATTCTCCACATACACCCCACCCCCACTACCCTTCCCAGCCTCTGGTAACAATCCTTGTACTCTCTATATTCATGAGTTCAATTTATTTTAATTTTTGGCACCCACAAATAAGTGAGAACATGCAAAGTTTGTCTTTTTGTGCTTGGGTTATTCCATTGAAAATAATGTCCTCCAGTTCCATCCATGTTGTTGTAAATGACAGAATGTCATTCTTCTTTATGGTCTTTTGTGGTTGCATACAACAACCAATTCTAAACATTTTTAGAATTGTTTCTTCTATTTCTGTGAAGAATGCCATTAGTATTTTAATAGGGGTTGCATTAAATCTGTAGATTGTTTTGCGCTGCATGGATATTTTAACAATATTAATTTTTCAACCCATGAACATGGAATATCTTTCCTTTTTTGTATCCTCTTCAATTTCTTGTATTAATGTTTCATAGTTTTCACTGCAAAGATCTTTCACTTCTTTGGTTAATTCCTAAGTATTTTGTTTATTTGTAGCTATTGTAGGTGGGATTACTCTCCTGGTTTCTTCTTCAGATTGTTGGTGGTTAGCATATAAAAACGCTTCTCATTTTTATATATGTTGCTTTTTACCCTGCAACTTTGCTGAATCTATCACTTCTAATAGTGTTTTTTATGGAGTCTTTAGGTTTTTCCAAATATAAGATCATGTCATCTTCAAACAAGGATAATTTGATTTCTTTCTAATTTGCATGACTTTTATTTTTCTCTCTGTCTAATTGCTCTAGCTAGTACCTTCAGTAGTTTGATGAATAACAGTATTTAAAGTGGGCCATCCTTGTTACGTTCTTGATCTTAGAGGAAAGGCTTTCAGTTTTTCCCCTTTCAACATGATGTTATAGTTCTGTCATGTATGGTTTTTATTGTCCTGAGGTATGTTCCTTTTAAACCCAGTTTTGTGCGGGTTTTTTAATCATAAAGGGATGTTAAATTTTATCAAATGCTTTTCCAGTATCAATTGAAATGTTCATGTGGTTTTTATACTTCATTCTGTTGATATGACATATCACATTATTGATTTGCATATGTTGAACCATTGTTACATTCCAGGGATAAACCCCACTTGGTCATGATGAATGATCTTTTCAAAGTGTTAAATTTGGTTTGCTAAAGTTTTTTTTTGAGAATTTTTGTGTCAATATTCATCTGTAATATTGGCCTACAGTTTTCTTTTTTTTTTTTTGATTTGTCTTTATCTGGTTTTGGTATCAGGGTAATACTGGCCCTGAAGAATAAGTTTGGAAATATTTCCTCCTCTATTTTTCAGAATAGTCTGAAAAGAATTGGTACACATTCTCTTTAAATGTTTGATAGACTTAAGATGTGAGGCCATTGGGTCCTGTCATTCTTTGCAGGTATTTTTATCATAGCTTCACTGTTATTACTTGTTCTTGATCTATTCAGATTTTGGACTTCATCATGGTTCAATCTTGGTAGATGGTATGTATCTAGGCATTTGTTCACCTCTTCTAGATTTTCCAATTTATTGGCATATAATTGCTCACAGCAGCTGCTAATCCTTTGAATTTCTGCAGTATCAGTAGTAATGTCTCCTTTGTAATCTCTATTTATTTGTATCTTCTCATTTTTTGGCGAGTCTGGCTAAATGTTTGTTAATTTTGTTTAACTTTTCAAAAAACCAACTCTTTGTTTCATTAATTTTCTGTATCGTTTTCTTCATTTCAAATTAATTTAGTTTTGCTCTGCTCCTTATTCTTTTCTTCTAGTAATTTTGGGTTTGGTTTGCTCATTTTACTAATTCTTTAAGATGCATCATTAAGTTATTTGATGTTTTTCTTCTTTTTTGATGTAGGCACTTATAGTTATTACGTTCCCTCAGTACTGTTTTTGCTGTATTTCATAGGTTTTATGTTATGTCACCATTATAATTCATTTCCAAATAATTTTCAATTTCCTTTTTGATTTCTTCATTGACCTACTGGTCATTGAGGAGCATGTTTAGTTTCCACGTATTTGCATAACTTTCTCTTGTAATTGATTTGTAGTTTTATTCCATGTGGTCAGAGAAGATGCTTGATATTATTTCAATTTTCTGAATGTTTTAAGACTTGTTTTGTCTTAAAGATATGGTCTATCTCTAGATAGACAACATATGGTCTCCCTCAATAATTCATGTGATGAGGAAATTAATACGTATTCTGTGGCTGTTGAATGAAATGATCTGTAAATTTGGTCCATTTTGTCTATACTGCAGGTTAAGTTCAGTGTTTCTTTGATGATTTTCTGTCTGGATGATCCACTGCTGAAACAAGACTGTTGAAGTCTCCAGGTTCCATCTTTCTCTCTAGTGCTAATAACTTGGGTACTCCAGTACTAAGTGCATATATGTTTACAGTGCTTATATATTCTCTTGCTGAACTGACCCAATTACCATCATATAATGACTTTCTTTGTCTTTTCTTAGAGTTTTTTTTTTTTAATTCTATTTTGTCTGATGTAAATATAGCTACTCTAGCTCTTTTTTGGTTTCCATTGGCATGCAATATCTTTTTCCATTCCCTTATTCTTAGTCAACATGTGTCTTTATAGGTGAAGTGTGTTTCTTGTAGGCAACAAACAGATCATTAGGTCTTGCTTTTTAAACCCATTCAGCCATTCTAATAACATTTCATTAAGGGGTTTATTCCATTTACTTTCAATATTATTGATAATAACTTACCCCTGCTATTTTGTTATTTGATTTTTGGTTGTTTTCAGATATTCTCTTCCTTCTTTCCTTCCTTCCTGTCTTCCTTTTAGTGAAGGTGATTTTCTATGGTGATATAATTTAATTTCTTGCTTTTTATTTTTTTATGGATCTGTTGTGTGTTTTTTGATTTGAGGTTACCATGAGGCTTTCAAATAATATCTTATAATCCATTATTTTAAGCTGATAATGTTAACACTATTTGCATAAAACAAAAGTACAAGCAAAAAGAAATTCAAACTCTACACTTAGTTCCCCTACTTTTTAGATTTTTGTTTTTCCTGTTTATATCTTAAAGTATTGTCAATGTCTTGAAATGTTGTAGTCATTATCTGACATGATTTGGATGTATGTCTCCACCCAAATCTCATGTCAAATTGTAATTCTCAATATTGGAAGTGGGGCCTGGTGGTAGGTAATTGGATCATGGGAGAGGTTTCTCATGGCTTAACACCACCCTCCTTGGTGTTGTCATCACAATAGAGAGTTCTTGTGTAAAGTGTGTAGCATCTCCCCTCTCTCTCTCATTCCTGCTCCTGCCATGTAAGATGCCTGCTACCACTTTGCCTTCTGCCATGAGAAAAATTTCCCTGAGGCCTCCCCAAAGGCAGGCAGATGCTGCCTTGCTTCCTGTACAGTGGAACTGTGAGTCAATTAAATTTATTTTCTTTATAAATTATCCAGTCTCAGGTATTTTGTTATAGTTATAGCAGTTTGAGAATTAGCAAATACATTATTTGTGATTGGGTCATCATTTTGTCTTTCCAGTTAGTATAAGAGTAGTTTACACATCAGAGTCACAGTGTGATAATATTCTGTGTTTTTCTGCATACTGTTACCAGTGAGTTTGTTTTTTTAACCTTCAGATAATCTTCTATTACTCATTAAAAGTGCTTTCTTTCTGTTTGAAGTACTGCCTTTAGCACTTGTAGGACAGGTCTGGTATTGATGAAAACCCTCTTTTTGTTTGGGAAGTTTTATTTCTCATTCATGTTTCAATGACATTTTCAGAGGATACACTACTCTAGGGTAAAAGTTTTTTTTTTTTTTTTCTTCAACACTTTAAATACGTCATGTCACTTTCTCATGACCTGTAAGGTTTCCACTGAAAAGTCTGCTGCCAGACACCTAAGAGTTCCATTGTATATCATTTGTTTGTTTTATCCTGCTTTTAGGATCCTTGCTTTATCTTTGACCTTTCAGAGTTTAATTATTAAATGCCTTGAGGTAGTCTTCTTTCAATTAAATGTGCTAGATGTTCTATAACCTTCTTGTACTTGAATATTGATATCTTTCTCCAGGTTTGGGAAGTTCTCTGTAATAATTATCACTCATTAATATCCTTTTTATTCAAAGGGGTAATAACTTTCTATCCCTATCTGTGTTTCCTTCTCCTCTTTAAGTCCAATAACTCTTAGATTTGACCTTTTGAAGCTATTTCCTAGATCCTACAGCTATGCCTCATTGTTTTTTATTCTTTTTTCTTTTGTCTCCTCTGACTGTGTATTTTCAAGTAGCCTGTCTTCAAGCTCACTAACTCCTTCTGCTTGATCCATTCTATTAGAGGACTGTGATCCATTCTATTAGAGGACTTCAGTATGCCAATTGCACTTTTTCAAGTATAGAATTTCTGCTTGTTTCTCTTTAATTATTTCAATCTCTTTATGGAATTTATCTGGTAGAATTCTGAATTCCTTCTCTGCGTCACCTTGATTTTTTTTGAGTTTTTAGCCTAAAACAGCTAGTTTGAATTTCAAGTCTGAAAGGTCACATACCTCCGTTTCTCCAGGATTAGTCCCTGGTGGCTTATTTAGTTCATTAAGTGAGGTCATGCTTTCCTGGATGGTCTTAATACGTGTGGATGTTCATTTGTGTCTGGATATTGAAGAGTTAGGTATTTATAGTCTTCACAGTCTGGGCTAATTTGATCCTGTATTTCCTGTAAGGCTTTCCAGGTACTCAGAAGACTTGAGTGTTGTGATCTAAGCTATATCTGTATTAGTGGACATCCCAAATCCAGTAACACTATTGTTCTTGCAGACTTGTAGAGGTACTGCATTGATGGTCTTGGATAAGATCCAGAATTCTCTGCAGACAGTGTTGTTCTTTTCCCTTACTTTCTTCTAAAAAAAAATAGAGCCTCTTTCTCTCTATTCTGAGCCACCTGGAGCTTGGGGTGGGGTGACACAAGCACCTTTGTGGCCACCACCACTGGTACTGCATTGAATCAGACTGAAAGCCAGCATAGCACTGGGTTTCACCCAAGGCCTGCTGTCATAACTACTATCTGGCTACTGCCTGTGTTCACTCAAGGTCCTGGGACTGTAAAATCATTAGGTGGTAAAGTCAGCCAGGATTTTTCCTTCCTTTCAGGGCACAAGTTCCTCCAGGCAGGTCCAGAGGTGCCATCTGCGAGCCAGGGACTTGAGTCAAAAACCTTAGAAGTGTGCCTAGTGTTCTATTGTACTGTGGCTAACCTGGCACTCAAATTATGAGACACAGTATTTCCTACTCTTCCCTCCCCTTTCCATAGGCAGAGGGGCCTCACCCTATGACCACCACCACAAACCCGTGGAGAGTACTGCTGGGCTACTGCTGATGTCCTCTTAAGGCCCAAGAGCTCTTCATTGAGCTTGTGGTGAATGCTGCCTGGCCTGGGACTCACTCTTCAGTGTAGTTTCCCTTTGGCCCATGGCAGGTCCAGAAATGCTGTCCAAGAGCCAAGTCCTGGAACTGGGGGCCACAAGAACCTGCTTGGTGCTCTGCTTCCCTGTGGCTGAGCTGGTATCTAAGGGGTAAGACAAAGCTCCCCTTACTTTTCCCTCTGATTTTCTCAATCATAAGGAATCTCTCCCCATAGCCACCACAGCTAGTAAGGTGCTGAGTTTCACCTGAAGCCAGCAAGTCTCAGAGTGGCATACTAGCTGGATATTGCTACTGGTTATTCAGGACCCAAGGACACTTTATTCAGTAGTTGATGGGTCCTGCTAGAACTGAGTCTTTCCCTTCAAGGCAGCAGGTTCCCTTCTGGCCCAGGCTGTGTCTAGAAATGTCTGGGAGCTAGGTCCTGGAAAGGGGGCTTCATAACTCTGACTGGTATTCTATCCTAATGTGGATGAACTGGTTTCCAAGATGTAAGGCAGAGACCTCTTTATTCTCGCTCCTCTCCTTAAGTGGAAGGAAGGTGTCTATTTTGGAGCCCCATGCTGTGCATCCTGGGTTTGGGGTAGGGGTGGTATAAGCACTCTCTTAGCCACTCTGGCTGTGTCTCAACAGATTACGTGCCTCCTTAGTCCACTCACCTTAATCTCAGTTAAGCACTAGGACTCCCCTAGGAGTTGCAGTCCCTGTGGCCTAGACTGCCTTTGAAGTTTATTTAGAGCCCCAGAGCACTTTAGCCCAGGGTGATAAGGCTTGCCAGAACTGAAGTTTGGACCACTGGGATGGGCAATTCCCCTCTGACTAGAGTTGGTTTAAATATCTCCTCTATGGGTGGGCATTAGTTAAGTGCAGCCTGGTTTTACATTCTGCTGTAACAGGGTACCACTGAGTTCAATGTAATGTCACAATTCCTGCTGGGGGGTGGGCGAGGGGTGGCATTGGTGATTCAAGACTATTTCTACCCTCCTCAGTGCCTTTTTCAGTGACATGAAGTTAAAACCAGGTACTGTGGGTGCTCATCCAGTTTTTGGTTCTTATGAAGGTGCTTTTCTTGTGTAGACAGTTGTTAAATTGGTGTCTGTGCAGAAGGCATGCTCGGTGAAGGCTTCAATTTGGCCATCTTACTTTGTCCCCTTCCTATCATTTTATTTAAGAATCTATGATACAGTTCTTGATCTTTAGGAATTTATGTTCAAAAAGAAAATGAAGGCAGACATAGAGGCATTAAAGCAGAAGTATGTATAGGGCATTTCTAAAACTGAGTGAAATCTAATTTCTGTGCTACAGCATAGAAAAATTAGAGGGAACAATACTGACAGAAAATCTTGGTAAGGTTGTCAAGGGAAATATTATATTGGGACTTTTAGACCATCTTAGAAGTTTGAATTTTATTGTCAGGATAATCATAAGAGTCTTGGTAAACATTCTGATTAAAAAAGATTATGGTAGCTGAAGTCTAAAACATGGATTAAATATAAATAAGAATGGATGCAGAGAGACCAGTCAGAAAATCGTAGAACAGGCCAGGTGTGGTGGCTCATGCCTGTAATCCCAGCACTTTGGGAGGCTGAGGTGGGTGGATCACCTGAGGTCAGGAGTTCGAGACCAGCCTGGCCAACATGGTGAAACCCACTTCTACTAAAAATACAAAATTAGCCAGGTATGGTAGCACATACCTGTAATCATGGTGAACATGAGTAAAATATTGTCAGCAGAATTGGAGAGAAGTATACAGATTAATAAACAAAAGTTTTTGATTGATTAAATTTGGAAGGTAAGGCAGGAGTCAAAAATGAAGCCACTAACCTAGATGAAGTAGATAAGTTCCTAGAAACACAAAGCTTACCAAGACTAAAATCATAGAGATAGAAAATCTAACTAGATCTAGTACTAACAGGGAAATTGAATCAGTAATAAAAAGTCTCCTAAGAAAGAAAAGTCCTGGACCTAATAGCTTAACTGGTGAACTCTACCAAACATCTAAAGAACACAAATCCTTCTCAAACTTTTCTAAAAAGCTGAAGAGGATGGAATACTTCCTAACTGATTGTATAAGGCCAGCATTATCCTGATCCCAAAGCCATACAAAGACACTACAAAAAGGGAATACTAAAGACAAATGTCCCTTATGAATATGGAAAGAACAATCTTCAACAAAATAGCAAATCAAATTCAAAAGCATATTAAAATTATATAGTATGATCAATTGGGATTTATTCCTAGAATGCAAGGATGTTTCATCACAGGAAAATCAATCCATATGATACATTATATTAACAGAATGGAGAGAGAGAAAAAACAAAAACAAAAAACACACACATTATCATCTAGACTGATGCCAAAAAAAGACAAAATCAAACACCCTTTCATGATAAAAACACTTAATAACTAGGAATAGAAGGAAAGTTCCTCAACACAATAAAAGTCATATATGAAAAACCCACAGCAAACATGCTCAATGGTGAAAGGCTGAGAGCTTTTCCTCTGACATAATGAATAAACAAGGATGCCTGCTTTTGGGATGTATTTTCAACATAGTACTGGAAGTCCTAGCTGGAGAAATTAGGCAAGAAAAAGAAAAGTCATCCATTGAAAAGTAAGAAGTAAATTATCTGTTTGCAGATGATATGATCTTATATATATAAAAAATACCTTAAAGATTAGTTCTAACATTGTTAGAACTAATAATGGAATTCAACGAAGTAGCAGGATACAGAAAAAAACAGACAAAAAATCATGTATTCTATATACTAACAATGAACAATCAGAAAAGGAATTAATGAGGACAATCTGATTTACAGTAGCATCAAAAAGAATAAAATACTTAGGAATTAACCAGGGAGGTGAAAGATTTGTGCAATGAAAACAACAAAAGAATGCTGCAAGAAATTTAGAAAGACATGAATAAATGAAAACACAAGCCACATTCATGGATTGAAAGATATAATACTGTTAAGATATCAATACTACTCAAAGTCACCTACAGATTCAATACATCCTTATCAAAATACCAATGATGTTTTTAGCAGAAATAGAAAAACCTAATTCCAAAACTCATATGGAATCTCAAGAGACTCAAAATAGACAAAACAATCTTGAAAAAAAAAAAAAAAATAACAAAGCCAGAAGACTCAGACTTCCTGATTTCAAAGCTTATTTCAAAACTACTGTAATGAAAACAGTATGATACTGGCATAAAGGCAGACAGACATATAGACCAATAGACTAGAGCCAAAAATAAACCCTCTTATAAATGGTCAAATAAGTTCTGAGAAGGGTGGCTAAGACCATTCAGTGGCGTAAAGGACAGACTTTTTAGCAGATGTTTCTGGAAAAACTGTATATCCTCATGCAAAAGAATGAAGCTGAACTCTCACCTAATAACATGTACAAAAATTAAATCAAAATAAATCAAAGATTTAAATTTATGGCTAAAAACTATAAGACTCTTAGAAGAAAACACAGGGCAAAAGCTTCATGATACTGGGGTTGGCACTTGATTTCTAGGAGATGACACCAAAGCCCTAGGTAACACAGAAAAAAATAGTCAAATTGAACTTTGTGAAATAAAATATTTTGTGCATCAAAAGACACTCAACCGAGTAAAATGGCAACCTACAGAATGAAACAAAATATTTGCAAATCATATATTTAATATGAGAATAATATCGAGAATATATAGAGAACTCCTAAAACTCAACAAAAAAAGAAACAACTCAAGGGCATGTCTCCAGAGAAGATATACAAATGGCTAAGAAGTACATGGAAAGATGCTCACTATCACTCATCATTAGGGAAATATAAATCAAAACTACAATGCGATTCCACTTAACATTTATTATTTAAAAAAAAAGAAGAAAGAAAAAAAATCAAAACAGAAAAGTGTTGGCAAGTTTCAGAAGAAACTGAAACCAACCCTTGCACACTGTTGGTAAAAATGTAAACTGATAGAGCCGCTGTAGAAAACAGTATGGCAGTTCCTCAAAAAACTAAAGATACATAACACATGATCCTGAAATTCCACTTTTGGATATATGCCAAAAAGAACTGAAATCAGAATCTTGAAGAGATATTTATACACCCATGTTCATGGTAGCATTGTTTACAATTGCTAAAATGTGGGAGCAACTCAAGTGTCCACTGATGAATGAATGGATAAACAAAATGTGGTATACATACACAATGGATATTACTTAGCCTTAAGACGAAAAAAAAATTCTGACCAAAACTATATGATTCCAACTCTGTGAAGTACTTAGAGTAGTCAAAACCATAGAGATAGAAGTAGAATTGTTGTTGTGGAGAGGAGAGGAGAATAAGAAATTACTATGGGATGAGTTGAGAGGTGCAGTTTTACAAGATGGAAAGAGTTATACAGATAGATGGTGGTGATGGTTACACAACATTACGAATGTATTTAATATCACTGAACTGTACACTTAAAATGGTTAAGGTGGTAAATCTTATGTTATGTGCACTTTTATCACAATAAAAAATTAGGCAAGATCCCTACAAACACACATAAATGCATATATATTTAACTTAAAAGGGTTTACACATATTCAGAAACCTATATAAACTATACTAGAGCAACCAGTATTAGAATTCATGGAGAACAAGCTAAAAACACAAAGGCTCAGGGTCTATCCTTTAAACAAAGAGTGGCTTCATTTTTTGTTAGCTTTCCTAGAGAGGCTAATATACATCAACATTCGCAAACCACTGTTTTTATAAATGATTTTGCGGAGAGACCAAGGAGTGAGGGTCAGAGTGGAAAGAATGAAGTAAAAGGAAATAGAAGAAAGTGTCTGACCCAGTCCAATAATTGTAATGTGTTGTAAACTGAGAAGACATTATTAACTTAGCTATTTGCATTTGAGGTATACATATAATAGTATTAGTACCACGATAACATTTCTGTACCAAGGAATGGTTTGCAGCTTATTAACCAGAATTAGGTGTTTGTGTGTGTGTGTGTGTGTCTGTGTGTATATGTGTCTGTGTGTGTGTGCGTAAGACTTTCAAGACATATTGCTAAGCAAAAAAAGAGAGAAGAGAAGAGAAGTTTGGGCTGGAGCTAAAAACTGTAAGACATGGTAACTGTAAGATGCAAATATGAAACATGAAACAATACAAATGCTATTATTCCATTTATTTAAAAGTTAGATTACATGTTTCCATCCCAGCCACTCCCAAATCTCATGTCCTCACATTTCAAACCACAATCACACTTTTCTACAGTCCCCCAAAGCCATATTTCAGGATTAACTCAAAAGTCCACAGTCCAAAGTCTCATCTGAGACAAGGCAAGTCCCTTCTACCTATGAGACTGTAAAGTCAAAAGCAAGTTAGTTACCTCCTAGACACAATGGGGGTATAGGCAATAGAAAAATATACCCATTTCAAATGGGAGAAATTGGCCAAAACAAATGGGCTACAGGCCTCATAGAAGTCTGAAATTCAGTGGGGTAGCCAAATCTTAGAGCTCCAAAATGATCTCTCTTGACTTCATGTCACACATCCAGGTCATGATGATGCAAGAGGTGGGCACCCACAGCCTTGGGCAGCTCTACCCCTGTGGTTTTGCAAGATACAGCCCCACTTTCCACTGCTTTCATAGGATGGTGTTGACTGTCTGCAGCTTTTCCAGATGCATAGTGCAAGCTGTTGGTGGATCTACCATTCTGAGGTCTGGAGGACGGTGGCCCTCTTCTCACTGCTCCACTAGGCAGTGCACCAGGGACTCTGTGTGGGAGTTCTGACCCAACATTTCCCTTCTGCATTGCCCTATCAGAGGTTCTCCATTAGGGCTCTACCCCTGCAGCAAACCTCTGCCTGGATATCCAGGCATTTCCATACATCCTCTGAAATGTAGGTGGAGGTTCTCAAACCTCAATTCTTGACTTCTATGCACCAACAGGCCAAACACCATATGGGAAACTGCAAGACTTAGGGTTTGCACCCTTTGAAGCAAGGGTCTGAGCTGTGCCTTGGCCTCTTTTAGCCACAGCTGAAGCTGAAGTCACTGGGATACAGGGGACCATGTTCTGGCACTGCACAGAGTAGCAGCAGCCTAGGAAACCATTTTTTCTGTCCCACGCCTCCAGGCCTATGATGGGAGAGGCTGCTGTGAAGGTCTCTGACAGGCCCTGGAAACATTTTCCCCATTGTTTTGGTGATTACCATTTGGCTCCTCATTACTTATGCAAATGTATGCAGTTGGCTTGAATTTCTCCCCAGGAAATGGGTTTTTCTTTTCTTCACATCATCAGGTTGCAAATTTTCCAAACTTTTATGGTCTGCTTCCTCTTGGGCACTTTGCCACTTGGAAATTTCTTCTGCCAGATACCCTAAATCATCTCTCTCAAGTTCAAAGTTTCACATATTTCTAGGGGAGGGGCAAAATGCTGCCAGTCTCTTTGCTAAAGTATAGCAAGTGTGACCTTTACTCCAGTTCCCAAAAAGTTCTCATCTCCATCTGAGACCATCTCAGCCTGGACTTCATTGTCCATATCACTATCAGCATTTTGGTCAAAGCCATTCAACAAGTCTCTAGAGAGTTCCAAACTTTCCCACATCTGCCTGTCTTCTGAGGATTCCAAGTCTCTAGGAAGCTCCACATTTTCCCACATTTTCATGTTTCTTCTGAGCCCTCCAAACTGTTCCAACCTCTGCCTGTTACCTAGTTCCAAAATCCCTTCCACATTTTCGGTATCCTTATAGCAGCACCCAACTCTACCAGTACCAATTTAATATATTAGTTTGTTCTCATGCTGTAATAAAGACATACCCCAAACTGGGTAATTTATAAAGGAAAGAGGTTTCACAGTTCAGCATGGCTTGGCAGGTTTCAGGAAACTTACAATCATGGTAGAATGGGAAGCAAACATGTCCTTCTTTACATGGTGGCAAGAAAGAGAATGAGAGCCAAGCAAAGCGGGAAGTCCATTAGAAAACCATCAGCTCCTACGAGAACTCACTCACTATTACGAAAACAGTATGGGGGAAACTGCCCCTATTATTCAATTACTCTACCTGGTCCTGCCCTTGACACATGGGAATTACTACAATTCAAAATCAGACTTTGGATGGGAACACAGTCAAACCATATCAATTTCTGTCCAGGAATTTGTTTGCTTTCTCCTTCTTTACACTTGGAATATAGAAAGAAAAAATCATATTTTAATCCAGTAAATCAAGGTCTTTCGATATCCTATCCCCAAATCTAACTATCCCTTATTTTCTTATGTTGGATTATTATTGTTATTATTATTATTATTATTTGCTTATTTTTTGGGCCAATGGTAAAATAAGATTATACATTACTATGGAAAAACAAATTTCAAAAGATATTATTTTCTATAAAATGTCTTCTACTTAACTTCTAGAGGACTGATACACTTTACCCTTATATGTAGTTGCCAGGGTTTCTAGTCTTCATCTTTCACTGAAATTGTGCCTATCATAATGGCTCCAAAATTGCTTACATTAGATAATGGCAGAAGAATGGAACCAGTAAAAAGAATGGATGCAAAGCTAACCTTTTTGTTTTCAATGCATCTATTGCTCTAAATAATTTCAGCAGACAGTGTTTAGTTCTCCTTTAGGTTAATATTTTACTCTCAATATGTTAGCAAAAAAAGGATACATAATTGTACTTTTCCTTGTCCTTACTATAAAAAGATTTCTTCTTAAGAGTAGGTATGTAGATGATTGCAAGAGTATATATTAATGTATTTTCCAGAGAAATAGAGAAAAATTTAAACATGCTTGAAAAGCCAAGTGTACAGTAGGATATGATATATATTAATATATACATTTCAATAAATAAGAGTGAAAAACATATTTACAGTACTGATAAAATGGCAATTTATAAGTTAACTTGTATTAAGTAAGGTTTCTGAATCTCTTTACATCTAAAATAGGGATAAAACATCTCAGAGATTTGTTTAGGGGCAGATAAAATAACGTACCTGGGTACCTGAAAATCATAAAGCACTGTGGTGTTATTTTTAAACTATTAAAAATCTAAAAAGTGGTGTTGTTATTATTGAGATTAAACTTTGTAGACTGACATTTATACTTGAATTTTGGAAACTATTTGAACCAAAAGTATAAAAATGTGCTTTAAATAAGATTTTATCTACAGTAAACTCATGTTTAATCTACACTGAAAGCATACCTTGTAAACTGAAGGTAATGCAATAAATGCTATTATTTTTATGGTAATAGTATATACAAGCAGTTAGCATCATGTGAATAAAAAAATTTATTTAATAAAATCTTGGGTTAGTATATGTATTCATAATGAGGTATTAAAAATAACTTAATAATTATTGCTTATTTACATATTGCATGTAAGTTATACCAGTTGTAAATATGTGATTAAAATTTAAAAAAGAAATGCATTTTAAAAAATCAAAGATTAACTAGAGTTTTTTCCAAAATACACTCCGTTCAAAAACATTCATTCTATTAACCAAGATTACATATCTTTACTTATTATTTTCTTCAATTAACAAACTTCAGTCAGAATTCTCAAGCAGTTTTAGCTACTTTAGAGAAAACTGATGGGAAGGACTTTGGCACTAGATGAAATAATTCTTTTGGCAATTCTTTAGTTTAGGGATGAAAATAGTATTAAGACTAAAAAGTAAAGGTCAAAGTGAAATTTTAAACTGAATTTACTGAGGTAAAACTGCCAGAAAGATTCCTTCTTTGAAAACCCAGCCTCCCTAATCCTTACTCTCTGCACTGTTTTTATAGTGGTTTCTCAATGTAAAGTGATAGTAATGAGGTAACATAGCTGAGGAAAAACAGAATACTAGAACATCATGTCCTTTGTACAGATCATTTAAATATAGAAGACTGTTATAAAGTTCTTGGGCAGACTGCAAAGTAAAAAAATTAACTGTTAATTACTAAACATGTAATAATGGTTTTTTATTCTTTTGGAGTGCTTATTATGCACTAGACACTGAATTAGGAGCTTTATGTATATCATTCTTAAAGTAACCCTGCCAGGGTGGTATTATTTTAAGTATGTTCATAATTACAAATAGGGAAGTAGAGAGGTTATGTGAATTATTCAAGATTATACAATGAAAAAGGAACAGGGTTGAAATTTGAAACCAAGTCCATCTAACAGCAAAGCTCATGCTTTCTCTATTATAAAACTCTGATTCAGGGAATAAACACAACAGACGCATGCAGAAATAAAAGTATAATTGATTTTTCTTCTAATATCCACTTTTAAACTTCCATTATACTAGTAACAGAGTACAATTTATTTCAATTTATAAAAGCCGCTTTTAAAATCTGTTTTTGACTCAAACATAAGAATATATAATATAAACCTGAATTCTGATGATCCTAATTTTAATAAATGTTCTTTTTACAGCATGCATACATTATTTTTGTACCTGTTTTCTATTATACTAACACATTTTAACTTTCAAGTAAACAATATTAGGATGGAAAATGTAGACAACATTTCAGATAAAAGAGAACAAAAATTAAAAATTTTTATGTACAGAAATCTACAAACATAAAAAATTAAAATGGGTACTTTTAGAAAAAATTTTGAGAAAATAAACATGTTAACTAAATAGAAATACTTTTCAAACAAGATGAACTTATAGAAGTGCTTTTTCAGACAAGTTTCCTCAATTTATATAAAGAGATAATTCCTTTTATAGAAAATGATTAAATAACAGACAAAAGGAGAAATAAATAAAATTTAAAAAATAATTTCAACTTTTATTTTAGATTTAGGAGTACATGTGCAGGTTTGTCACAAGGGTATATTGTGTGATGCTGAGGTTTAGGGTGACTCCTGTCAGCCAGGTAGTGAGCACAATACCCAATAGGTAATATAATCTTAAGATCAAAGCCTGACAAGGACAAAAAGGAAAAGAAAATTATAGACCTTTCTAATCTATAAACATAGATGCATAAATTTTTTTAAAAAACTAGCAAATCAAATATAGCCAGTATGTCTTTTTGGTAGTGACCAAGTAGACTTTATCTCAGAAATGTAATGATCATCAAATATAAGAAATTGCAATAATGTAAGACATTATCACAATAAAAGATGAAATAATCCTAAATTAATACAAAATAAGCATTTGATAAAATTTAACATTCATGATAAACACTCAGAAATACAAAAAAGATGGGATAATAATTGTCTCAATAAAGAGTATAAAAAACATCAAACTTAATGATTAAATTAGAAGCATTTTCATTAAATTCAGGAACAAGTAAGTCTACCTACTCTTAAACTAGAAGTTCTATCCAAAGCAATAGACAATAAACAATTGGAAACATAATAACTGGAAAGAAAGAGATAAACTTATTCACATATATAGGGTGTATGTGTGTATATATTATATACACATTGTATATATATATAACTATATATAGAACTGTATATATGTGTATGTATATATATACAGTTGATTGAATTAGCTACAAACTATTAGACTTAGAGAAGAAATACCAATATACTTAGAGACTAAACAAAACACCTTTAATTAATAAATAGGTCAAAATATTAACTAAATGGAAATGAAAACACAACATCAAAATTTTTGGAATGCAGCAAAAACAATGCTCAGAGGAAAATGTATAGCTTTGAAGGCATATATTAGAAATAAGGGAAGTGCTAAAATCATCTAAGCTTCCACCTTAGAAAACTAGAAAAAGAATAGCAAATTAAATTCAAAGTGAGAAGAAAAATAAAAATCAGAGCAGAAATCAATGAAATTGAAAACAGTAAATCAAAGAGATCAATGACACCAAAAGCTGGCTCCTTGCAAAGATGAATAAAATCAATAAGCCTTTAACCAGCTAAGAAAAAAAGAGAGATTATTCAAATTACAAACAGCAGAAATGAAAGAGGAGATCTCAGTATAGATTCCATAGACAATAAAATGATAACAAAGGAATACTATGAACCACTCTATGCCCATAAATTTGATAGCCTTGATAAAATGGCTTGAAAGACACAATACGACACAATTTACATGAGAAGAATTAGATAATCTGAATAGGCCTGCATCTATTAAAGAAATTCAATCAATAATTAAGAACATTTCCAAAAAGAAAGTATCAGATCCAGTTGGATTCACTGGTGAATTCTACTAAAGACTGAAGGAAGAAATTATGCCAACTACCTACAATTTCTTTGAGAAGACAGAAGCAAAATGAATATGTCCTAACTCATTCTATGAGGCCAGCATTACCCTAAATACTAAAACTAGACAAAGACATTACAAGAAAACAAGATCTCTCATGAACATAGATACCAAAATCCTCAACAAAATATTATCAAAGTCAAGTCCCACGATGTATAAAATAAATTATATACCATGAACAAGTAGAATTTATCCCAGGCATGCAAGGCTGTTTTAACATATGAAAATTAATGTAATTCATTGCACCAACAAGCTAAAGAAGAAAATTCACATGATCATATAAATAGATACAGGAAATGCATTCTACAAAATCCAACATGCATTCATGATAAAAATCTCTCAGCAAATTGGGAATAAAAGAGAACTTACTCAACTTGTAAAAAACATCTACAAAAACCTACAGCTCACACAATAATTTCTGGTGAGACCCTAGAAGCTTTCCTGCTAAGACCAGGTAGAAGGCAAGGATGTCCTCTCACCATTTCTTTTTAACATTATATTAGATGTTGTATCTAACGCAATAACACAAGCAAAGAAAATAAGAGGTGTACTAATTGGCAAGGAAGAAATAAATTATTTTTCAAATAATGTGATCATATATGTAGAAAATCTGAAGGAATGAGCAAAAAACTGGAGCTAATATAAGTAACTACAGTAAGGTAGCAGGACGCGAAGTTAATATAAAAAGTCAAACGCTTTCCTGTATACCTGCAAATGTACAAATGGAATTTGAAATAAAAAATAATACCATTTACAACAGCATTCCTCAAAATCAAATACTTAGATATAAGTCTAACAAAATATATATAAGATCTAAATGAGAAAAACTATAAAAATCTGATGAAAGAAATCCAACAACTAGATAAATGAAAAAATATTCCATTTCCTGGATAGGAAGATTCAATAAACGTTGAATATCTCTAGTCCCGAAATCCATAATCCAAAATGTTCCAAAATCAGAAACATTCTGAATACCAAGATGACAGTCAAAGGAAACGCTCATTGGAACATTCTGGATTTTGTATTTTTGGATTAGGAATGCTCAATCAGTAAAGTATAATGCAAATATTCCAAAATCAAAACAAATAAAATGGGACCAAAAGTGTTTTTGGTCCCAAGCATCTCTGAAAAGAGACAATCAACCTGTACTGTCAAGAGTTCTTCCCAAACTGATACGTAGATTCAGTGTAATCCCAATCAAAATAGCAGCAAGTTATTTTGTAGGTATCAACAAACTAATTTTAAAGTTATTTGGAAACAAAGACTCAGAATAACCAATACAGTATTAAAAAGGAACAGAGCTGGAGGACTGACACTTCTGAGCTTCAAGACAAATTATAAATCAAAACAATATATTACTGGCAAAAGAACAGACAAACAGATCAATGAAAAAGAATAGAGAGCTCAGAAATCAACCCACATAAATAAAAGCAACTCATATGTGAAAGGAACAAAGGCAATAAAATGGAGAAGTCAGTCTTCTTAACAAATGTTTTTGTGTCACAAAGAGGATACAATTCAAAATTTGAAACAAAGAAACTATTAAATAACTTTGTATTCAGAATTGCTGAATTTCAGAGTTTCAAGCTATCTTACAGGTCATCTAGAACAGTGGTCCCCAACTGTTTTGGCACCAGGGACTGTTATCATGGAAGACAATTTTTCCATGGACCTAGGGTGTGGCACATGGTTTGGGGATGATTCAGGCATATTACATTTATTGTGCACCTTATTTCTATTATTATTACATTGTAATATATACTGAAATAATTACATGACTCTTCATAATATAGAATCAGTGGGAGCCCTGAGCTTGTTTCTCTGCTACTTGATGGTCGCATCTGGGGGTGATGGGAGATAGCGACAGATCATCAGGCATTATATTCTCATAAGGAATGGGCAACCTCGATCCCTCACACGTGCAGTTCACAAGAGGATTTCTGCTCCTATAAGACTGTAATGCTGCTGCTAATCTCACAGGAAGTGGCACTCAGGAAGTAATGCGAGTAATGGAGAGTGGCTGTAAATACAGATAAACCTTTGCTGGCTTGCCTGCCACTCATCTCCTGCTGTGTGGCCTGGTTCCTGTGACCGGTACCAGTCTGTGGCCTGGGGGTTGGGGTTCCCTAATCTAGAACAACATTTATCATTTACTGACAAATGAGTTCTCCCACCAAAATTCATTACATGGTAATATCTTCAGCTGAAAATTTCTAATATTTGAGAACTTACTTTCTTCCAGGCAGGCAGAGGAAAACTACTACTTTTGGAAAACTATAATGCAAATATTTATTTATAAGTGTGGGTTCTTATTCTTTTCTCTCTCAGGATATTTTAGAAATGTCTTATAATCTTTCATATGTATAATCATTTAGCTGTTTCCCTCTCTATCATCTATATATCTAGAGGCAGAGATTATAATTATTGAAATTGCTCTGTATTGAATCATAAGCAGGGTCATGTTTATAAGTGACCTTAATATAATTTGATTGTGATGGAAATATGTGCAAATGAATGTACTCATATATTTGGGGACATAAATAAAATCATAGAAAGTGCCATATCTGAAAAGCAATACATACATACTGACTGAAATTCAATTTCATGGAAATAATTATGATACTATGATAATATTAGAATATTTGAAATATATGAATTATTATAACTGAAAGCTTTGTTGACCATATTTATAAACTGTGTTTAATAAGAATGACAATGTTGAAACACCTACATGGGCATAGTTTTAAAAATGCTGTTTCTTCTGTCAACCAACAACAAGTTCCTGCTCTATTAACAACTCTTTTTCTATTTTTTAAATTCTTTCTTTGCTTCTGTAATCTCTCACTGTATAACCAACTGATATATAAACAGATACGACAAATGCAAACAAAAAAAGCAAAACTTGCTATCTGGAGGAATACATCAAAACAATCTTCCTAACTCTATAACCAAATAGATATAATGGTTTTCTGGAACATTTCTATGAATCTAATCACGTTAGAAAATAGCTACATTAAAAGGACATAAATGACACCATTAAGAGCAATAATGATACTAGGGTATATTAATTTTAACATCCATCTCCTTTTGGACTTCGTAAACTAAATCCGCAAATACATACCAGATCTGTCTTTGGAGGATCTGGACACTCAGCAGAGAAATAAGGTGCCGAACTTCTGACTCCACTGCTGTCAGAAGTTGGCTTTGGAGGTTGAGCATGCTGTCTGTAAGTAGCACTTTTAGGAGTCCAACAAAACAGGTTGATAGATTCTCTCACACAGCGTTCAATGTCAATTTCTAGATAGAAATGTTTTAAAAAAGCAAATGTATAGAATTTAGATTGCTCTTTTAAAGTAACAAACAGCGTCTCTCCTAAGTGAATATATCTAAATATGGCTAAGATGATAAGTTATTAAAAAAAATCAGTAAAGAAACAATGTAGATATTAATCAGCATATTTATGACTGGATTGATGGAAATACTAGAATGATGGAAATGATGGTATAATTTGCTTACATATATTTGTAAATGTATCTACTTATGTTTTCATGTGCGTCTTTTACTTGGAATTATCTACATATATATGTATATATGTTTGTATATTTCAGAGTATCATTATTTAAAAGCCACAGAATATAACACATCTCCTTATTTAAAAATCTGCCAAATTTATTTTGAATTAATGTTTCCACTTTTCCAACGTAAAATGAAAGTTGTGGGGGGAGAGTATAATTTGGGAATAGGTAGACAAAAGATATAGAAGATGTTGATTATTGATTCAGAATGAATTCTAGTAAAGTGAACTGACAGTTTTACTGCCATTAAATAAGATATAAAATAATTAGAAAAAATTTTCAGAATCTCAATTCAGCATTTCTCATTTTTTTTTTTCCTGTTTTTGAGATAGTCTTGTTCTGTCTCCCAGGCTGGAGTGCAGTGTCGCAATCACGGCTCACTGCAACCTTGGCCTCCCAGGGTCAAGCAATTCTCGTGCCTCAGCCTCCCTAGAAGCTGGGATTACAGGCCTGTGCCACAACGCCTGGCTAATTTTTTGTATTTTTAGTAGACATGGGGTTTCGCCATGTTGCCCAGGCTGTTCTTGAATTCCTGACCTCAGGCAATTCACCTGCCTTTGCCTCCCAAAGTTCTAGGATTACAGGCATCATCCACTGTGCCCAATCAGCATTTCTCCACTCTTTAATAATTTCTTGAGTTAAATGAAGGTTTTAAAGTTTCATCAAGTAAGGTTTAAATGCACTTGATTGAAAGATAAAATAGGAACACTTTCATATTAGATTTCCTTTTGTTTCTCATGTTTGAAATTTAAGCATCTTTAATGCAGAGGTAATACACATAGAAAGGTTACTACAACTCTGTATCGTTTGGTTTTTGATGAGACTGTATCTCCTTAGGAGGCCAACAGTCCTGATGAGAAGTTAGCCAGTCCTCTATGGCGAAAGTGGAGAGATCACAGAAAGGCAGGAGAAACTGAAGAAGTTGACTGTGATACAGGAGTTTAGCATTGACGTGTTTTTATCTTTCCCTATTTCTAAAAGTAGCAAATGGCATATATCGTCATTTCCTCTGTAAAAGTCCAAGTGTCAGCTCAGGCAGGCAGTGGAGAAAAATATATCACATGTCACAAAGTGGTAAGTTCTTTTTTTCTCCCCCTCTTTTTGAAATGAAGGGCTTACAAGGGGAAAAGGAAATAGGCATTAACTAAATTCTGTGGATAGTGCATGAGTAATCATTTAGAGTTATCTGCTGTGGTAAGGTGGAGAAATCTGGAAGAGGGAAAAAGAAGATAACACTGACCATTTATTACGTGACAGTTATTGTACACTTTCACTTAATCCATTTAATTCTTACAATGATTATTAAAGACAGGTATTGTAATTATTCTTCCCACCCTCTTTTCTGCTAAAGATAAAGAAACTAAGACAAAAGGAAGTTAAGTGATTTGTTAAGCATGTTACTAAGGGTAGAAGTCTGAAGTTACTATAAGGTTATAAGGCATCTTTTGTTACTTCCTAACTAACTTAGATTTGGAATATGATCAGATAGTCTGATAAGACCAGTTACTCAATTAGGCATTCCTTAGTGATGTTTGCCAACTTCACAGCTCATTACTTCCATGGCTACAAAAAGAGGTCAGATTTCATCACCTCACATGCTATTCCTAATATAAAAACTATAAAACAGAGTGAAACAAGCTTTGAGACATGGGCCTGTTTATTTGGGCAACGGATAATATAGTGAAGCTCTATAACAATAGCAACTTGTTATTTCACAAAGAAAATACAAACACAAACTCAAAGAAAAATCAGTTTAAGACAGGCTCCTCTAGCCTGCTTAAGAAGAAAGAGATTGAGCAATTTATTTTAGAAAACTTTCCATTTAAATAGTTAAGATAAAAATTTGGCAGCCAATGAGAGAAAACACTCAACCATCTAAAGTCTGTCTACTTAACACGGGTTAATTTCCAAAGGAAAGGGTTTCAGTCCATAGATTTTGTATTTGCAGGGCTCAAATCAATTTGACTCATCTATCACCAGTAAAAGTTTGAAGTTGAGTCAGTGATCTAGAGCAAAGGTTGTAGTGCAGTCCTTAAATCACTGGCATTGGAAAAGTCATTTGTATCTGCTTCCAAGACATCCCATCAACACCATAAAAGGTTTACAATGAATCTTCATGATGTACTGGCATCCATCCTGATTCTATCCTGATTGTTAGTTCTGACAGATAACTCATTTTCCATTCACTTGACTCATGTCACCTCTCATCTTAAAATCCTCCCAAAGCACATTATCATAATCAAAATATAATGCAAAAGTACTTTGTGAAGTGTACATTAAAATGCACAATTACTCCTACAAAGTAATCTCTCGTTACACGGCACTACTGTTTTTTAACCTTGCATTGTAATTATTGAGAAAGTGCATTGTGAATAAAACATGGATTATGGTTTCCCAGGTTTGAATTAAAGTTCCATGAGGTATTTTGCAATTCTGGGTAAAATAACTTCTCTAAACCTATTAATTTCTTCACTGGCACCCATTAGTATTAGATCTTTCAGAAATACTGAACTATTTTCAATAGGATAAAACACAACCATTTGGGCAAAAATAGATGGAAAAAGACAGCTTTCCTGAGCCTGCTCTTCTCTCACTTTAATGGCTATGAATTGCTTCTGAAATTTACTGAATAGCTATTGTCCTGGAACTTCTCTTTATCATTATCCAATTCTCTTAGGCTTTCCCCTATATTTGATTCCTAACTTTTTGGGTAAGATATTATTTACCACTCTTTCATATTTACTTCTCATTTTGATGAAACATATTATCCAGCAGCTACAAAGAAAGAGTACACAGGAGGTAAGCTACTTAAAAACTTTCAAAGAATATAATTAATCTGCCCTTGACTGATAGTTTGACCAAGTACAGCATTCTAGGGTTGAATTTTTTCCTTCAGAGTTATTAAAGGTAGAGCTCCAATGTCTTCTGCTGAGAAGTCTGATAAAATTCTGATTTAAGATTATTTGTACATGATTTTCTGTTTCTCTGTTAACTTTCAGGATCCCTGTATTATGAAATTTCATGGTGATAACTTAAGCATATACTTCATTGTGCTTGGCATTTGGTGGATCCCTGAGTTACAGAAAAAGTATGTTTTTGATGTTTGTGATAATTTGTTTCTTTTTAAATCTTCTACTCTATAATGAAGAATCTTGAACTTCCTGAATTTCTAATAATTTTCTTTTTAAATTCTTACTTTCCATGTGTATTTTTGTTCCATACTCTGTGAGATTTCCTAAATTTTATCATTTCACATTTTCATCACAAACGTCATTGCATTTCTATATCAATTTCAATTTCCAGGCCAGACACAGTGGCTCATGCCTGTAATCTTAGCACTTTGGGAGGCCAAGGCAGGAGGAACACTTGAGGCCAGGAGTTTGACTGCAGTCTGGCCAACATGGTGAAACCCTGTCTCTACTAAACAAAAATACAAAAATTAGCCAAATGTTGCGGAGTTCACCTGTAATACCAGCTACTCAGGAGGTTAAGGCATGAGAATTGCTTGAACCTGAGAGGCAAGACTGCAGTAAGCCGTGATCATGCCACTGTATTCCAGCCTGGCTACAGAGCAAAACTCTCTCTCTCAAAAAAAAAAAAAAAAAAAATCAATTTCCAGATATTCAATGCAAAATATTTTTCATTGTTATGTTTAAAAGTTCTGCTTTTTCATAGTAATTTTCTCATAGTTATCTTTCTGAATATATTATTTTTTCAGTTTGTACTGTTTTGAATCTTAATTGGAAGCTTTCCTCAGAGATTTTGTGATCTCTGATTCTATATATTTACAAGAACAGCACCAAAAATCAGATTGAAAGTTTTATTTTGTTTGTTTGTTTTTTTGTTTTTTTGTTTTTTTTTATGTGGGCAGGGCTTGGTGACTGGTGGATTAACTATGACTGTGTAGTATTCCATGGTGTATATGTATCACATTTTCTTTATGCAGTCCACCATTGACGGACATTTAGGTTGATTCTGTGTCTTTGCTATTTTTGAACAGTGTTGTGATGAACATACACATGCATGTGTCCTTATGGCAGAATGATTTATAATCCTTTGGGTATATGCCTAGTAATGGGATTGGTGGGTTGAATAGAGCTCTGTTTTAAGTTCTTTGAGAAGTCTTCAGACTGCTTTTGACAGTGGCTGAACTAGTTTACATTCCTGCAGGCAGTGTATAAGGGTTCCCTTTTCTTTGCAACATCACCAGCATCTGCTATTTGTTGGGTTTTCAATCACAGCCATTCCGACTGGTATGAGACAGTATCTCATTGCAGTTTTGATTTGCATTTCTCTAATGATTAGTGATGTTGCGTATTTTTTCATATGCTTGTTGGCCACGTAGATGTCTTCTTTTGAGAAGTGTCTGTTCATGTATTATTTACATTTTTAAAGGGGTCATTTGTTTTTTCCTTGTTGGTTTAAGTTGTTTTTAGACTCTGGATAGTAGACCTTTGTCAAATAAATAGTTTGCAAATATTTTCTCCCATTCTGTAGGCTGTCTGTTTACTCTGTTGACAGTTTCTTTTGCTGTGCAGAAGCTTAAAGAACTTAATTAGGTCCCATTTGTCAATTTTCGTTTTTGTTGCAATTGCTCTTGAGGACTTAGTCATAAATACTTTCCCAAGGCCCAGGTCCAGAATGGTGTTTCCTCAGTTTTCTTCTAGGATTCTTATTGTGGTTTTATATTTAAATGTTTATGCCCTCTCGAGTTTATCTTCATATATGATGAAAGGAAGGGCTTCAGTTTCAATCTTCTGCATACGGCTTGCTAGCTATCCCAGTGCCATTTACTGAATAGGGAATCG
This sequence comes from Trachypithecus francoisi, assembly GCF_009764315.1. Taxonomy (NCBI): domain Eukaryota; kingdom Metazoa; phylum Chordata; class Mammalia; order Primates; family Cercopithecidae; genus Trachypithecus; species Trachypithecus francoisi. The sequence goes on from NW_022681454.1 coordinate 102,655,033, forward strand.
CCTCCTCATTGCTTATTTTTGTCAACTTTGTTGAAGATTAGATAGCTGTAGGTGTGTGGCCTTAATTCTGGACTCTCTAACCCATTCCATTGATCTATGTGTCTGTTTTTGTACCAGTACCACGCTGTTTTGTTTACTGTATCCTTGTAGTAGAGTTTGAAATTGGGTAGTGTGATGTCTCTAGCTTTGTTCTTTTTGCTTAGGATTGCTTTAGTGATTTGGGGTCTTTTTTGGTACCATATACATTTTAGAATAGTTTTTTCTAATTCTGTGATAAATGTTGGTAGTTTGATAGGAATAGCACTGAATCTAGAAATTGCTAGGGGCAATATGGCCATTTTAACAACTTTGATTCTTCTGATCCATGAGCATGGAATGTTTTTCCATTTGTTTGCATCATCTACGATTTCTTTTTTCTTTTTTTTCTTTTCTGAGATGGAGTCTCACTCTGTCGCCCAGGCTGGAGTGCCGTGGCGTGATCTTGGCTCACTGAAACCTCCGCCTCCCAGGTTCAAGCTATTCTCTTGCCTCAGCCTCCTGAGTAGCTGGGATTACAGGCGCACGCCATCACGCCCAGCTAATTTTGTATTTTTAGTAGAGATGGGGTTTCACTATATTGATCAGGCTGGTCTCGAACTCCTGACCTTGTGATCTGCCCACCTCAGCCTCCCAAAGTGCTGGGATTACAGGCGTGAGCCACTGTGCCTGGTCATCTATGGTTTCTTTAAGCAGTGTTTTGTAGTTGTCATTGTAGAGATCTTTCACCTCCTTTGGGCAGATGTACTCTTAGGTAATGTACTTTTTTTATTGGCTATTGTAAGTGAGATTGCGTTCTTCATTGGGCTCTCACCTTGGACACAGTGTACAGAAGTGCTACTGATTTATATATATTAATTTTTTAATCCTAAAACTTGGCTAAAGTTTTCATCAAATCTGGGAGCTCTTGAACAGAGGCTATGGGGATTTCCAGGCACAAAACCATACCATTTGTGAAAAGAGACAGTTTGATTCCTCTTCTTCCTATTCAGATCCCTTTAATTTCTTTATCTTGCCTGATTGTTGTAGCTAGGACTTCCAGTACTATGTGGAATAGGAGTGGTGAGAGTGGGCATACTTGTCTTGTTTCAGTTCTCAAGGGGAATATGCATTCAGTTATTGCCCATTCAGCCTCATTCTGGCTGTTGATTTCTCACAGATGGCTCTTATTATTTCAAGGTATATTCTTTCGATGCCTTAAATGTCTTTCTTAAATTTAATACATTTTGGTACTTACATTCTTATTGCAATATCTATCAGTAGTATATGTAGGGATATTTTAAACAGTTTCTGACTTTTAAAGGTTTTTGTGGTTAATTACTTTTAATCTACTTCAAAAGTGAAGAATGTTCTATATATTTTGTTTTGCAAACCTAAGGCACATATAAACATTCAATGGTAAAACAAATACAAACCTAATGCCATCGTTGGTATCCTGAAACAAAAAACTCTTAATAACATTGATCTAAACTATAAGATAACTTTTGGACGGCTCAAAAATTCAGAAAGCGGGAATCCTTTCACAAAACAGAAACCCTTATCAACCATAAAACAAGAAGCTCTGCTATAAAGAAAGGCCTTCCTATCAGATTCTTGATAATTTGGGACCAGGTTTAAGATGTACAAGTACTCAGATCTACTCTAAATTTTCAAGATAAGTAGAAATTCTGATCACCTCTGACATTATTTTTCATTACAGTTCTCAATATGCAGGAAACATTTCTTTTAAACTTTATAAAGTATTTACATGTTGCAAAATTAGTTGTATGCTTCAAGAGCAACAATTAGGTCGGTGTTATATGAATTCTTCTAGCTTCCTAGAATCACGTTATCATTTCAGAGTCTTCATCAGTCATGCTACTGGCTGCTGTTTTCATGACCATTTATTAGCTTGGAGGTGATAAACTATGATATCTGTTTTTAAATTTTCTCCTTTTTCATAAAATAGTGCGGTATTTCCACCAGAAACAAGACTGACATAACCTGAGGTTTTAAAAATAATTTTTCATAAAGCTTTATTTCAGTGACTATACACCATACCAATATAAACAAATTAACACTTTCTTACTTATCCTTAACTAATTTTAAACTCACAAGACTTTAATATACCATCTAGATTTTAATGTTTATATGTAATTTTTATGGATGGATGGGGGAGAGAAGGACCACTGCTAAATCTCCAAATTTAATTTTCATTTTGATTGTCCTTTTGCAATTCCAAGATATACTTAGAAATAGACACGCAGTGAGCTGAAATCATGCCTGGGCAACAGAGTGAGACTCCATCTCAAAAAAAAAAAAAAAAGGACATGCATGAAGATCATGTAGTTACAAGCAGAAGATGGGAATAATTGATTATCAGTTTCAGGTAAAGTGGCATCAATATCACAGGCCTGACAGTACAAAACTTTCACTGAACAATTGTGTACTACAGTTGCTCTACTGTTTCACAAATCATTTCTCCACCCCATATCTGGCTATAAGACAGGGGAAAAAATGATAGATAATTATTAGGAGCATGTATGTTAAGAATCCTTTGCTTCACTCATGATAGATCACCCTGAAAAAAAATGTAGAGAGATCAGAAAGCTCTGCAAATATTAGTATCAATTATAGTGTTCGCATTTTGGTACTTGATGTTATTTCAAGTACTTTTTTCATTACTTCAAAAATACTGAGAAAATATCTCAACAAATAATATTTTGAAAAAATCTTTAATGTGGCCTACAAGATCTTGCATGATCCTTCTTTGTCTATCTTTCCATTCACTTTTCTAGCCACTCCTCTCCACTTTCCTGTTTGCTCTAACGTCCTTCAGTTGTTTGAGGCCTTTGAGCATTTTATTCCCTCTGTCTACAAGATTTTCCTCTTTCCACTCCCCACTCCTCAATATGACTTAAATAATTTCAGATATTATCTTAAGTATCATTTACTTAAGAAAAACTCCCTAACTCCCTGTTTTAAACTCCTATTGTTTTCTACAGTGTTCATCACCATGATAACTATTTAAAAAAGGAGTCACAGATTAGCAGCTTACTGGCTATAATAAGTTGTATTTGTTTTATTATTATTATTATTATTATTATTATTATACTTTAAGTTCTAGGGTACATGTGCATAACGTGCGGGTTTGTTACATATGTATACTTGTGCCATGTTGGTGTGCTGCACCCATCAACACGTCAGCACCCATCAATTCGTCATTTATATCAGGTATAACTCCCAACGCAATCCCTCCCCCCTCCCCCACAATGATAGGCCCCGATGTGTGATGTTCCCTTTCCAGTCCAAGTGATCTCATTGTTCAGTTCCCACCTATGAGTGAGAACATGCGGTGTTTGGTTTTCTGTTCTTGTGATAGTTTGCTGAGAATGATGGTTTCCAGCTGCATCCATGTCCCTACAAAGGACACAAACTCATCCTTTTTTATGGCTGCATAATAGTCCATGGTGTATATGTGCCACATTTTCTTAATCCAGTCTGTCACTAATGGACATTTGGGTTGATTCCAAGTCTTTGCTGTTGTGAATAGTGCCGCAATAAACATACGTGTGCATTTGTGTTTATAGCAGCATGATTTATAATCCTTTGGGTATATATCCAGTAATGGGATGGCTGGGTCATATGTTACATCTAGTTCTAGCTTGAGGAATTGCCATACTGTTTTCCATAATGGTTGAACTAGTTTACAATCCCACCAACAGTGTAAAAGTGTTCCTTTCGCATCCTCTACAGCACCTGTTGTTTCCTGACTTTTGAATGATTGCCATTCTAACTGGTGTGAGATGGTATCTCATTGTGGTTTTGATTTGCATTTCTCTGATGGACAGTGATGACGAGCATTTTTCATGTGTCTGTTGGCTGTATGAATGTCTTTTTTGAGAAATGTCTGTTCATATCCTTTGCCCACTTTTTGACGGGGTTGTTTGTTTTTCTTGTAAATTTGTTGAGTCTTTGTAGGTTCTGGATATTAGCCCTTTGTCAGATGAGTAGATTGCAAAAATTTTCTCCCATTCTGTAGGTTGCCTGTTCACTCTGATGGCAGTTTCTTTTGCTGTGCAGAAGCTCTTTAGTTTAATTAGATCACATTTGTCAATTTTGGCTTTTGCTGCCGTTGCTTTTGGTGTTTTAGACATGAAGTCCTTGCCATGCCTATGTCCTCAATGGTACTACCTAGGTTTTCTTCTAGGGTTTTTATGGTATTAGGTCTAACATTTAAGTCTCTAATCCATCTTGAATTAATTTTGTATAAGGAGTAAGGAAAGGATCCAGTTTCAGCTTTCTACTTATGGCTAGCCAATTTTCCCAGCACCATTTATTAAATAGGGAATCCGTTCCCCATTTCTTGTTTCTCTCAGGTTTGTCAAAGATCAGATGGCTGTAGATGTGTGGTATAATTCTGAGGACGCTGTTCTGTTCCATTGGTCTATATCTCTGTTTTGGTACCAGTACCATGCTGTTTTGGTTACTGTAGCCTTGTAGTATAGTTTGAAGTCAGGTAGCGTGATGCCTCCAGCTTTGTTCTTTTGACTTAGGATTGTCTTGGCAATGCGGGCTCTTTTTTGTTCCATATGAACTTTCAAGCAGTTTTTTCCAGTTCTGTGAAGAAACTCATGGTAGCTTGATGGGGATGGCATTGAATCTATAAATAACCTTGGGCAGTATGGCCATTACACGATATTGATTCTTCCTATCCATGAGCATGGTATGTTCTTCCATTTGTTTGTGTCCTCTTTGATTTCACTGAGCAGTGGTTTGTAGTTCTCCTTGAAGAGGTCCTTTACATCCCTTGTAAGTTGGATTCCTAGGTATTTTATTCTCTTTGAAGCAATTGTGAATGGAAGTTCATTCCTGATTTGGCTCTCTGCTTGTCTATTACTGGTGTATAAGAATGCTTGTGATTTTTGCACATTAATTTTGTAACCTGAGACTTTGCTGAAGTTTCTTATCAGCTTAAGGAGATTTTGGGCTGAGACAATGGGGTTTTCTAAATATACAATCATGTCATCTGCAAACAGGGACAATTTGACTTCTTCTTTTCCTAACTGGATACCCTTGATTTCTTTCTCTTGCCTGATTGCCCTAGCCAGAACTTCCAACACTATGTTGAATAGGAGTGGTGAGGAGGGCATCCCTGTCTTGTGCCAGTTTTCAAAGGAATTTTTCCAGTTTTGCCCATTCAGTATGATATTGGCTGTGGGTCTGTCATAAATAGCTCTTATTATTTTGAGGTACGTTCCATCAATACCGAATTTATTGAGCGTTTTAGCATGAAGGGCTGTTGAATTTTGTCAAAAGCCTTTTCTGCATCTATTGAGATAATCATGTCGTTCTTGTCTTGGTTCTGTTTATATGCTGGATTACGTTTATTGATTTGCGAATGTTGAAGCAGCCTTGCATCCCAGGGATGAAGCCCACTTGATCATGGTGGATAAGCTTTTTGATGTGCTGCTGAATCCGGTTTGCTAGTATTTTATTGAGGATTTTTGCATGGATGTTCATCAGGGATATTGGTCTAAAATTCTCTTTTTTGTTGTGTCTCTGCCAGGCTTTGGTATCAGGATGATGTTGGCCTCATAAAATGAGTTAGGGAGGATTCCCTCTTTTTCTATTGATTGGAATAGTTTCAGAAGGATGGTACCAGCTCCTCCTTGTACCTCTGGTAGAATTCAGCTGTGAATCCATGGTCCTGGACTTTTTTTGGTTGGTAGGCTATTAATTATTGCCTCAATTTCAGAGCCTGCTATTGGTCTATTCAGGGATTCAACTTCTTCCTGGTTTCGTCTTGGAAGAGTGTAAGTGTCCAGGAAATTATCCATTTCTTCTAGATTTTCTAGTTGATTTGCCTAGAGGTGTTTATAGCATTCTCTGATGGTAGTCTGTATTTCTGTGGGGTTGGTGGTGATATCCCCTTTATCATTTTTATTGTGTCTCTTTGATTCCTCTCTCTTTTCTTCTTTATTAGTCTTGCTAGCGTTCTGTCAATTTTGTTGATTTTTCCAAAAAACCAACTCCTGGATTCATTGATTTTTTGGAGGGTTTTTTGTGTCTCTGTCTCCTTCAGTTCTGCTCTGATCTTAGTTATTTCTTGCCTTCTGCTAGCTTTTGAATGTGTTTGCTCTTGCTTCTTCAGTTTTTTTAATTGTGATATTAGAGTGTCAATTTTAGATCTTTCCAGCTTTCTCTTGTGGGCATTTAGTGCTATACATTTCCCTCTACACACTGCTTTAAATGTGTCCCAGAGATTCTGGTATGTTGTATATTTGTTCTCATTGGTATCAAAGAACATCTTCATTTCTGCCTTCATTTCGTTATGTACCCAGTAGTCATTCAGGAGCAGGTTGTTCAGTTTCCATGTAGTTGAGCGGTTTTGATTGAGTTTCTTAGTCCTGAGTTCTAGTTTGATTGCACTGTGGTCTGAGAGACAGTTGTTATAATTTCAGTTCTTGTACATTTGCTGAGGAGTGCTTTACTTCCAATTATGGTCAATTTTGGAATAAGTGCGATGTGGTGCTGAGAAGAATGTACATTCTGTTGATTTGGGGTGGAGAGTTCTATAGATGTCTATTAGGTCCGTTGGTGCAGAGATGAGTTCAATTCCTGGATATCTTGTTAACTTTCTGTCTCGTTGATCTGTCTAATGTTGACAGTGGAGTGTTGAAGTCTCCCATTATTATTGTATGGAAGTCTAAGTCTCTTGTAAGTCTCTAAGGACTTGCTTTATGAATTTGGGTGCTCATGTATTGGGTGCATATATATTTAGGATAGTTAGCTCTTCCTGTTGAATTGATCCCTTTATCATTATGTAATGTCCTTCTTTGTCTCTTTTGATCTTTGATGGTTTAAAGTCTATTTTATCAGAGACTAGGATTGCAACCCCTGCTTTTTTTGTTCTCCATTTGCTTGGTAGATCTTCCTCCATCCCTTTATTTTGAGCCTATGTATGTCTCTGCATGTGAGATGGGTCTCCTGAATACAGCAGACTGATGGGTCTTGACTCTTTATCCAGTTTGCCAGTCTGTGTCTTTTAATTGGAGCATTTAGTCCATTTACATTTAAGGTTAATATTGTTATGTGTGAACTTGATCCTGCCATTATGATATTAACTGGTGATTTTGCTCGTTAGTTGATGCAGTTTCTTCCTGGCCTCGATGGTCTTTACATTTTGGCATGTTTTTGCAATGGCTGGTACCGGTTGTTCCTTTCCATGTTTAGGGCTTCCTTCAGGGTCTCTTGTAAGGCAGGCCTGGTGGTGACAAAATCTCTAAGCATTTGCTTATCTGTGAAGGATTTTATTTCTCCTTCACTGATGAAACTTAGTTTGGCTGGATATGAAATTCTGGGTTGAAAATTTTTTTCTTTAAAAATGTTGAATATTGACCCCCACTCTCTTCTGGCTTGTAGAGTTTCTGCTGAGAGGTCTGCTGTAACTCTAATGGGCTTCCCTTTGTGGGTAACCCGACCTTTCTCTCTGGCTGCCCTTAAGATTTTTTTCTTCATTTCAACTTTGGTGAATCTGGCAATTATGTGTTTTGGAGTTGCTCTTCTCGAGGAGTATCTTTGTGGCGTTCTCTGTATTTCCTGAATTTGAATGTTGGCCTGCCCTACTAGGTTGGGGAAGTTCTCCTGGATGATACCCTGAAGAGTGTTTTCCAACTTGGTTCCATTTTCCCCCCACTTTCAGGCACCCCAATCAGACGTAGATTGGTCTTTTTACATAATCGCATCTCTTGCAGGCTTTGTTCATTTCTTTTTCTTCTTTTTCTTTTGGTTTCTCTTCTCGCTTCATTTCATTCATTTGATCCTCAATCGCTGATACTCTTTCTTCCAGTTGATCGAGTGGTTACTGAAGCTTGTGGATTTGTCACGTATTTCTCGTGTCATGGTTTTCATCTCTGTCATTTCGTTTATGACCTTCTCTGCATTAATTATTCTAGCTATCAATTCTTCCACTCTTTTTTCAAGATTTTTAGTTTCTTTGCGCTGGGTACGTAATTCCTCCTTTAGCTCTGAGAAGTTTGATGGACTGAAGCCTTCTTCTCTCATCTCGTCAAAGTCATTCTCTGACCAGCTTTAATCCATTGCTGGCGATGAGCTGCGCTCCTTTGCAGGGGGAGATGTGCTCTTATTTTTTGAATTTCCAGCTTTTCTGCCCTGCTTCTTCCCCATCTTTGTGGTTTTATCTGCCTCTGGTCTTTGATGATGGTGACGTACTGATGGGGTTTTGGTATAGGTGTTCTTCCTGTTTGATAGTTTTCCTTCTAATAGTCAGGACCCTCAGCTGTAGGTCTGTTGGAGATTTCTTGAGGTCCACTCCAGACCCTGTTTGCCTGGGTATCAGCAGCAGAGGTTGCGGAAGATAGAATATTGCTGAACAGAGAGTGTACCTGTCTGATTCTTACTTTGGAAGCTTCCTCTCAGGGGTGTACTCCACCCTGTGAGGTGTGGGGTGTCAGACTGCCCCTAGTGGGGGATGTCTCCCAGCTAGGCTACTCAGGGGTCAGGGACCCACTTGAGCAGGCAGTCTGTCCGTTCTCGGATCTCAACCTCCGTGTTGGGAGATCCACGGCTCTCTTCAAAGTTGTCAGACAGAGTTGTTTATGTCTGCACAGGGTTCTGCTGCTTTTTTGTTGTTGTTGTTTAGCTGTGCCCTGTCCCCTGAGGTGGATTCTACAGACACAGGCAGGTTTCCTTGAGCTGTTGTGAGCTCCACCCAGTTCGAGCTTCCCAGCGGCTTTGTTTACCTACTTAAGCCTCAGCAATGGCGGGCGCCCCTCCCCCAGCCTCCCTGCTTCCTTGCAGTTAGATTGCAGACGGCTGTGCTAGCAATGAGGGAGGCTCTGTGGGTGTGGGACCCTCCCGGTCAGGTGTGGGTATAATCTCCTGGTGTGCCCGTTTGCTTAAAGTGCAGTATTGGTGTGGGAGTTACCTGATTTTCCAGGTGTTGTGTGTCTCAGTTTCCCTGGCTAGGAAAAGGGATTCCCTTCCCCTTTGCGCTTCCCAGGTGAGGTGATGCCTCGCCCTGCTTCAGCTCTCGCTGGTTGGGCTGCAGCAGCTGACCAGCACCGATTGTCCGGCACTCTCTAGTGAGATGACCCCAGTACCTCAGTTGAAAATGCAGAAATCACTGGTCTTTTGTGTCGCTCGCGCTGGGATTTGGAGACTGGAGCTGTTCCTATTTGGCCATCTTGCTCCGCCCCCCAATAAGCTTATATTTGATTAATTCTTATAGTTTCAAAAATCTAAGCCACTGTTTATAATGGAAAGATTACACATAAGTATTACAGTAACCCTATTTAATTTATATTTATCCCTAGATGAGAGTAAAAAACTATTGACTGAAAACCCAGATTGCTTCTCATTTATATACTTAAAAATCTCTAAAATACTTTAAAAACTTTGGATATAAATGTAGTGTAACTAAATTTACTTGGCAACCCTTTTGCTTTATTAAGGTAAGTACTGAATAATGGAAAAGTTTTAGCAGTCAACTGTCCACTCATCTGATGGTGGTATCGAACCGCAACACTGATATCTGCTTTCTTTGCTTTGGTTAAGCATTTCATGAAAATATATCTGCTGCTTAGATGAATATGAACATTTGTTTTAGCTAAAACTTCACAATTATATTATACCTCTGACTAAAATAAGTTTTACTTCAAGTAAACTCAAAGCCTTATTGTTTTAAGAGACCAAATAAATCCTCTCAAATTCTATGCTACATAAAATATAAGTGTGAAAATAAATTCAGAGGTCACCAGATTCTTGTCCTACTTCCCCAAATACACTTAGAACACATTCAATCTAAACATATGAAGAACTTTTAAGTATATAAAAAATTTTCTTATATAGTCAGCTCTCTATATCTGTGGGTTCTGCATCCATGGATTTAACCAATTGCACATTGAACATATTTGGGGAATAAAAATGAATGTCTGTGTCTGTACTGAGCATGACTTTTTTTCTTGTCATTATTCCCTAAACAATATAGTATAACAACTATTTACATAGCATTTCTATTGTATTAGGCATTAAAAGTTATCATGAGATGATGTGAAGTATAAATGTGGATGTGCATAGGTTACATGCAAAGGGACTAGAGCATTTGTGGATTACAGTATCTGCGAGGGGTCCTGAAACCAATCACCCATCGATACTAGGGGATGACTGAACTTGTATTTCACTATGTATCTTGCTATAAAATGAAAATAGTATTATTCATATATACTTTTAACAGATAGAATGCTCATCAGTTAAAAATATCACATTTGTGCCTACTGTGAACATTTGAACTTATTTATTTGAATACTATTACTAATTATTACTATTACTAATAAACAATATTTTGTTCAGGAATTAGGTGGCAATGTAAATGGGAAGGAAGAAGACATAGATAAGCTAGACAGCTTTAAAAATATGTGGAAAATGTCATTCCTGTTCATCCAGTTAAGCACTTTAATAGGACCTATCATTAATGCATTGAGATAGTAGGAGCAGCGATGCTGGGACTGAATTGAAGACTTCATAATAGAAGATGAAATATCTTGGGTCTTTGCATGTAGGATAATCTATTTATAAACAAAACAAATTAATTATTTCATGGAAAGATGAATTTTCAGTAAGAGAAATTAAGCAAAGAAACCCAATTGTACCAGCTGACACTACATCAACTAAATAGATTTTATTCCTATTTGAATAGCATGCTCTGAACAAAATGAGTGCTTAATAAGGTTTGACAGATGTTATGATATAGTGAATAGAAAGGATAAAACTACCAGAATTTCATTCTCTAAGGCCTAAAACAAGCAAGGTAACATCTCTTGAATGATCATTAGTAAGAATATTGTATAAATCCTTTCAGTTTTGAATTAATCGAGAAACTTTATTCTAATCTTGTACCATCTGTAAAGTAAACCCAAAGCAGGCAATTTTAAAGACATACAGCCATAATTTTTCCTATGGAATTAAGATAGAAATATGTCAATCGACCGTAAAATACACAGTTGCATGTGTTTTTTAATAGACAAGCAGAGTTGCCACTCATCTCCCTATAAAGTATAAAAACAGATGCTTCACAAATGTTTAACAAGAGCATTTATGTATCAAATTAGAAAGGCAATAAATTTGCTTAATTTGAAAATGTACAATCAGCATTCCTTATATATATATATATATTTAGAACTGGCCAGAAAATGTATTTTAATCCTAATCAATCATCCTATGTTTACTTTGGCAAGCTGGAAATAACAATAAATCATCTGCAAAAAATAAACAGTATTCCTAGTTTGCGAAACTAGCTTATTTATTACTGTTCAAAACAAAAAAAAAGGGCCGGGCGTGGTGGCTCAAGCCTGTAATCCCAACACTTTGGAAGGTCGAGACGGGCGGATCACGAGGTCAGGAGATCGAGACCATCCTGGCTAACACGGTGAAACCCCATCTCTACTAAAAAATACAAAAAACTAGCCGGGTGAGGTGGCGGGCACCTGTAGTCCCAGCTACTCGGGAGGCTGAGGCAGGAGAATGGTGTAAACCCGGGAGGCAGAGCTTGCAGTGAGCTGAGATCCAGCCACTGCACTCCAGACTGGGCGACAGAGCGAGACTCCGTCTCCAAAAAAAAAAGGGTAACTTGATTTTCATAAAGACTCTCCCAGAAAAAATATGACCTAAACTCACTTTAATTAAAATTTGATAAGTCAGAAAGCTGATGATAATAGCTTCAATTTTGAGGGAAGGGGGAAGAAAAAGTTTTAAATAAATCCAAGGCATTTTTCTTATTATTTTCCCACAAATGACAAAAAATTTCAACAGAGAGATGGTAAAGTACCAAGTACAGATCAACCATTAAACATAAAAATGAGATTCAGCAGTAGGTTTCTTATTTTTCTTCAGAGTAATTAATAAAGATATAATCTTAAGGGGCCTTCCTCTTGTTTTTTACTTAGTTTTCAGGTAAATTTGATTCTGGGATAATTTTAAGTGAGTTTATTACCAGCAGTAACTTGCGCCTGCCTGAAAATACGGAGAACAGCAGAAGAGATGCAGTCAATAAAGTATGTGAATTTTTTTCACCTAAAAAATTGACGTTTCCACAAAAATATAGATTTAGTTACATCGTAAGTGATGACATTAATTTCATCTTTTTGACCATAGCATCGAAGCTTATAGTTATCCATTATTTCTACATTTAAACATTCAACTCTTATATTTACAAGTTCCTCACTTGTGAATACTCTATATAGCTTAACATACTCTCCTGCATTGCATGACATAGAATTTCCCTGGAGTTTGATTTGTCCTCCTAAGAGGGCGGTATTTCCTTTTGTCACACTGTCAAACTGTTAGCAAGCAGCACTAGGAGGGAACAAAGTTTCACGTGAATTGTATCTTTGTATAAACATAGATTCTTAAACACCTTCCCAAGTGGCCTTTCTATACTCTCCATCACTGAAGATAAACAGCCCCTGTCCTAAGCAAAAGAGCAAATATGATATTGCCCCCACTTCCTGGCCTTTTACCCATTTAGTAGCATTACCAAGATGGATGTAAATCACAGTGAGCTGGTATGACCCAGATTTGTATTTACAATGCTGGATCAGCAGAAGAGGCAGTATATGAAAGAGAGAATCCAGAGAGGATGATGAGGCCCAAACAGAAGAGGTGCTGAAGGCCTGGATGGTTATTTTTGCGAATGGCTTAAGAATGTGTCATTATTTCATAGTCAAATTTCATTTAATGGTTCCATTTATTTAGATCTATACCTGGTAAATCGGAGAAGAGAAGAATGCACTCATTAAAGCCATTAGCCAAAAGCCGGTCCCGCAACTGCTGAAGAATTGCTACTCCAATACAGAATGGGAAAGAGGAATTCCCAAGTAGTAAGGTATCCCAGAGGTGGAAAATTTTGTGTAGTGGAAACACATCTGTAAAATGATAAAAATATAAATAAATTAAAAAACCAAAATAACAACAATTAAAACAGTAACAACCTACTTTACTAGTTCTATAATTATTACCTTATGGTCAAAACTATTATTGAAGAGCTAATACTACCAAACTCTTTTAATGAAATGTTTATTTGGCTTTGAAAATTTATAGCTTCCTAAGGCATCTTAAAAAATTGATAATCAGACTGGCCAAACAGATAATATTTTTAACCCTATTAACCATTCATAATATGTCTTCCCAGAACTTTCCAGTTATATTATTCTCACAGATTTATTTATCTAGATGAACTTTAGTGTTGTTTTAGGTACAGTAAAATGACATATCTATTATATTATCTAAACAACTGTTTTAATAAATTCCCACCAAAAATCCTATGAGCAGCTTTCTATTTTTTGTAACTGCCTTTTTCTTATTAACAATACTATGTATATCTTCCAGGCCAGTGCATAAAGATCTACTTCAAATATTATTACAGTTACTATGTAAACCATATTTTTTATTGGTAAGGATGTCCACTTTATTAATATTTGTAGCAAATTAAAATATTACACATTCACATAATCTGCTTAATTTCTAGAGGAATCCTAGTTTAAAAAATAAAAGTTATTGAAGAATCTCTGAAAATTAAGCCTGATTTGGTTGTAATAGTTGCCCTTATAAGCTTTATGTAAATACTACAGTTGATAATTTTTTTCAAAGGGGGACAGAGTTTGTACAAATATCATGAAATGTACAATAGGTTTTTATTTTATAGAATTCTCACTTTATATTCACGGATCAGAACGATTGAAATTCTTTTCTACCCAACTCTATTATGTTAGAAATACATAAAAAGACTTACTATATCTGCTCAATATTATTGCAAATATAAAATATGGGGAGGCACTGGCCTGTCTTTGCGCTAATACAATATCAAAAAAACCAGGGGAAGTGATACTTACGAGTAAACATGGTGAGAAACCAAGGGATGGCATAGAGCTATGAGTGGAAAAAGGGGTACAGGGAGTGGATAAAGAGGAGATAAAAGAGGTAATTAGAATGATTACCAATAAACTAAATGGTAATGTAAATTCTAAGTTTTGATCTACTTTATTGGTTAAAATAAAAGAGAATGTAGTGTTAAGTTTATCCTAAAGCTGCCTCCTTAAATGTTTTAAGTTCGGCCTAAAGGTTTCTCCGTACAAAGTGAACGGTAATCTAACTGGATGTGTAAACAAGACTGTAGCAAATGCTGAGCTGTAACCAATCTAGCTGCTTCTGTACCTCACTTTTGTTTCTGTAGGTCATTTTTCTTTTTTTGTCCATAAATCTTCCACCATGTGGCTATGCTGGAGTGTCTGAACCTCTTCTGGCTTGGGGGCTGCCAATTTATGAATCGGTCTTTCCTCAATTAAACTCTGTTAGATTTAATTTGTCAAAGGTTTTTCTTTTAACACAGGTAATTAGTTATTACTATCCACATTACAAATGTAGATGACTCTTTTGCCAAAGATTATTCACAGTATGTCTTCATTTCACCAAAGGATAGACTCAAGACTGTGGCTAATCCAAACGCAATACTGGGATACTAATTTCAAGGGTATATTTTCCTTTTCAGGTTTGTACAGAATATTTCTGAGATTTTAAAGATCCTTGTGTTAGTTAAGTGACTGGATCAGGGGATACCTAGGTATCTGTTTAAATGTTATTTGTGTGTGTGTGTGTGTGAGATGGTGTTTCCAGATGAGATCAGCATTTGAATCAGTGGACTCAGTAAACTGTCCTCCCCAGTGTGGGTAGGTATCATCTAATCAACTGAGAGACTGAACAAAACAAAGGTAGAGGAAGGAGGACTGTGCCTCTTCTTTTCTACCTCACTGCTTGAACCGGAACATTTCATCTAATCTCCTGCCTTTAGACTGGGATTTGTATCACCAGCCTCCTGGTTCTCAGGCCTTTGGAATCAGAATTACAAAGGCCTCTGGACTTTGAATTATACCACTGGCTTTCCTGGGTGTCCAGCTTGCAAACAGCATATTGTGGGATATCTCAGCCTCCATAAATGTGTGAGCCAATTACTCATAATAAATCTCCTTTATCTATACTTATATATCTCCTATTGGTTCTGTTTCTCTAGAGAACCCTAATACAGTTCTCATAAGTACTGAGGTACTCTTAACTGTATTTTTTTTAAATGTTCACAATGTCTCAATAAAAGGTGTTAAGAAGCATGTGCTTTTTGTTACCACTTTCTCAATTAACAGGATGCTTCATAACAGACTAAAAGTAATAAGATCTAATATTACCATTATTAACAATAGTCTGACAAATTTATTTTCCTGTTTACTACCTATAAATATATACATACACACATATATAGCTATATATATAGTATAAATGGTTCTATATAAATATATATAGACATATACATTTTCAAATTTTAGAAGGTTTTGGAAGTGACAAATCATCCTTAATTTATAAAAGTAGAGTAAAAATCTCCTTTGTCAATAGCAAGTATCAAAAATCAACAATAATTTACCAAAAAAACCTGAAAAAGTACTAATTTTATTTCACTTTGTGAGTTAATACAGGCTGCTATTAAAGACTTCTTTACTACCTACAGGGTTAGTTTAAATAAATATTATTTCAGCATCTAGCAATTATGAATTTATGAATAAAGGTGCATATTGTCTGTGCATTTCACTCAATTGAGTATTTATACTATCAAGATGCCAGTCAAGAACTTGATAAGTACATGGTTTATTAAAATCTAAGTACTACATGTGAAATAAAATCCACTCATCTCCACCATATCACCATTTTTTTATAGGCTGACATTTAGATACATTTTTCTAGGGACAACATAAATGGGAAAAGGAAAAAGTACAAAGGTATATGACTTCACTGTAATGAGTAAGTGTTGTAGAAAACAATACAATATAAATTGTCCATTTTAATTTAAATTAAAAAATAAAGTCAGCAAAATTAGTTTCATTGCTATTATTTAACATCTCTTTTAAAGGCACAACATCAACATTACCTTCTCCCCTTTTGATGAAAGCTAATTGTCATTAAGAATCTTCTTCAAATTATTTCAGCAACTAGCTAACAGTGCCTTTCTCCCATATTAGTCTTTTTAATTAGCTTCATTAAGATCTATGGAAGAATTCTGCTTCTGACCAAGGTGGCATAACAGGAACCAGATTTACCTCCTGAACTGAAACACCTAAAAGTCAGACCAAATATATAAACAACAATTTGTACATCTTAGATATTAGGCAGCAGAGAGTGGTACCTGAGAGAGGAGAAACAAATGAAATGAACCCTAAAATTGTCCAATTTACTGCATGCAAAGTTCCAGGCCACTGACAGGGAGGAAGAACCAGAAAGAGCTTGGTGGTTGCCCTGAGCTGAATATGCAGAGTAGGAAATCTGGAGAGACCAAGGTGGATATAATCTTCAGGAAAAAGTGTCCTGGAAGATGCTGCCAGAGAGATAGTTGCATAGAAAAAGCTCCAGAAGTCTGCTGAAGGTTCCCCTCAAATCTTTGCTAATTACTGGAGAGTATATATATATATATGTGTGTGTGTGTGTGTGGTGTGTGTGTGTGTACACAGAAAACATATATCTGACTGTGTACATATATATAACAAAGTGGGGCAGAAACCACTTCAAATGATTAGAGGGAAAAAATGCCAAGCTCATAACATGCCAAGAATAGTTCATTTTCTCACTAACCAGAATGAAACAAAAAACAAAAAACAAAAACAAACAAAAAACACCCACAACTGTTGTAAACAAGGCATTAGGGAGAGTAGTCAGGAGAGTACTGCTTTAGTAATGGAGCAAAATTATGCTCCCAAACCAACCTTCTCTGGCCCCATTTAATCAACCTTAAAAGCAAGCCTTGGAAGGATCAAATTGTTTCAGTGTAACTTAACTGCACCCAACCACACTCATGGTCACCCCCAAACTGCCTCTTTTTTCTACCAACACCATTATTATAATCATTTAGGTAGAAAAATCTTAGGCATAAAAGTAAGTCTGATAGATATTATTTTTACAAGGTCTCTTCAATCTTCTGCTTCTGTCCATTCATACTGAACTAATCTTGTTTTTGTTCTCATTCGTTCTTTCATGGACTACTGCAAATGTTTCATAATTGTTCAGTTTCTACCTGGTCCAATATTTCCTTTAGCCAAATTGATTTTTCTAAATATGCAACTGTGATGACATCATTCCCCTGCTCCACCACGTCAATACATTTCCACTGCATACCAAATTAAGTACAATTTTGTACTCCTGCATTTAAGGCCACTGTGAATTAGTGAAAAAGCCAAGGACTTGGAGTCAGAAAATACACATCTGAGTTTTGACTCTGATGATTACTGGATACCATGCCTTGGTCAAGTCAGTTAACCTCTGTGAATCCCAGATCTTCATTTTTCGAAATAGGAAAGACTAGTGTCTGTCTTAACTATGTCATAGAGATGGTGTGATGTAGAAATAATATATGTGAAAACGCTTTGGAAACAGTAACAACCTGCAAATTTAAAGTAGTATTATTATTAATATCAGTATAAGAAACGGCATCAGACTAAATTTCTTTGCACCTTCCCACTTGCCTACACGTTCTACTTCCCTCAAAGACAGATTTACTATGATCTGAACACACTACTTTCCTAACAATGCACTTTGCATTTTCTTCTTTGAATGCTCTTTCTTGATCATTTCCATCAATCAAAGCTCTACAAGAATTTTTCCAAGACTGCCTCAAATGCCATTTGTTCTGTGAAAACTTTTTGTATATATTTTATGATACCTATCCCACTATGGTTTGTATCATATACAATATAGTTGTATTATATATAATTATAGTAATCATTTCTATATTATAATTACTTATCACAA
This sequence comes from Trachypithecus francoisi, assembly GCF_009764315.1. NCBI lineage: Eukaryota > Metazoa > Chordata > Mammalia > Primates > Cercopithecidae > Trachypithecus > Trachypithecus francoisi. The sequence continues at coordinate 102,672,907 of NW_022681454.1, forward strand.
CATACTGTACTATACTTAATTCTGGGTATATTCATTCACTCTTTCATTCATTCATGCTTGCTTTTGTTCATTTATTCAATATGAAATGCTTTGGGTTATATGCCATGTGCCCCACTCTGGCAGAAGAGTCAGATATATGAACAGATACCTAAAATGCTTTACTATTAAGTGCAACAATACAAGTTCTGGTATAAGGTAATGGCAGCAAAGTTACAGTAGCTTATGGCCTTTCCTGTCAATATTCTCTGCAGGAGAATGATAGAATTCTTGTGAATAAATGTTATTTTACTCATTTATTCATTAATTCAATATTTACTAAGTGCCTAATACATGCCAGATCTGTGTTAGGTGATAGGATATAGCAGTGAATAAAGCATAGTTCCAGGCTACAGGGAGCTTACAATAAGAGCAGTAGATATTCATTAAATATTCTCTCAACCCACTCCAATCAAGTTCTTGCCTCCAACTCACCACTGAAACTGTTCTTACCTTGGTCATCAATAATTTCTATGTCATTAAATCTAATGGCCAATTCTCAATTGCAATCTTTCTTTACCAATCAGCAGGATTTGACATAGTTGACTATTCTCACTTATTCAGAACACTTTATTCCCTCCACTTGGCTTCCAAAACACTGTACTCACCTAGTTTTGTTCTTATCTTTCTGACTGCTCCTTGTCCATCTCCTTTGTTGGTTCCTCTTCCTCTCCCTGACTTTCTACCTGGAGTCTCCCAGGTTCAGTTCTTAGATATCTTTTCTATTTTTCTCCATATAATAACTGTATAGTTTGAGGGCCCTCATATTTACAGCTCCATCCCTAAACCTCTCCTACAAATTCTGAAACTGTATATCCAAATGCCTGTTACCTCCACTTGCATGTCTAACAGATACACATATCCTAAAATTAGCTCCTGAGGCTTCCTTAAAAATCTATACCTCCAAGTACAGTATTCCAAATCTCAGTTAGAAGCAACTCTACCCTTTCAATTGCTCAGGTACTTGACTCCTCTCTTCCTCACACACTGTGTATTTGTCACCAGTAGTCCTGCTGGCTCTACCTTCAAAATATTGCAGCATATGAAAACTTCCCACTACTTCCACTGCTAATATCTTGATTCAAGTCAACACTATCTCTTGCCTAGATTATTGCAATAGTCCATGACTAGTTTTGTAGATTCCATTCTTGTCCATCCTTGGATTTCTCTCAGCATAGCAGTCAGAATGACCTTGTTAAAATGTTTACATGAAACATCACTCCTCTGCTCAAAAGCATCAGTGGTTTTCCACTTCTAACAATAAAAGCCAAAGTCCTAACGATGTTCAATAAAACTATGTAATATGGCCCTCTATTATCTATTTGGCCTTATCTTCTTGTTCACTGTGCTCTAGTCACAATGGTCTGCTGGCTGCTCCTTCACGTCTCTGGTCCCCTTCACATCAGGGCCGTAGCAACTGCTGCTGCTTGGGTTGCTCTTTCCCTTACTTTCTTAAAGCATTTATTCATAAGTCAGCTTTTCTGTGAGGTTTTCTTGGCTACCTTATTTCAAAATTCATGGTCAGGTGCGGTGGCTCACTCCTACAATCCCAGCACTTTGGGAGGTCAAAGCGAGAAGACTGCTTGAGCCAAGAATTCAAGACCAGCCTGGGTAACATAGGGAGACCTCATATCTACAAAAAATTTTAAAAGTAGATGGGTGTGGTGGCACATGCCTATGGTCCCAGCTACTTGGAAGGCTGAGGAGGATTACTTGAGCCCAGGAGGTTGAGACTGCAATGAGCCATAACCATACCACTGCACTCCAGCATGGGTGACAGAGCAAGACCCTGTCTCAGAAGTAAATAAATAATGAAAATTCAATCTCTCCTGTACCTGAGCACATAACATCCATACCTCTGCTTTAGCTTTTTAATTTTAATTAGAACTTACCACTACCTACCAATATAGTATATTTATCTTCATTATTGTCTATCTACTCTAGAATATGAGGGCAGAGATTGTTGTCTATCTCTTATTTTATTGCTGACATATTATCCATGGCATAGAAAAATGTCTGGCACATAATGGGCACACAAATATTCGTTGAAAGGATCATTCAAATATTTGTTGAAAGAATGAATGAAAAACACAATGAAGATAAATTAAAGTGATTAAGGATCCAAATAGTCATGAGATTATATACTTTCTTAAGAAGTTTTCAACAAATATGAAATAATGAGAAAATGAGTTAGTCCTTCCTTGCTTAATATTGGGGAAAAATCCTTCATATTAAATAGCAGGATATATTTAAAAAATTAAACTTGAGATTTTGTTATGTACCTATACTTTGACAATAATTATAAAAAAATTATTTAAAATAAGCAAAGCTTATTCTAATGATATTTGAAAAGTAATAATTAGTTCAAGTTGAATAAATATTTTTAATATAACATGTAACAGCTCCTAGGTGCTTACCAGAACCAGTTGTCTCTTACCAATTAAGGATAATTAAGATTAATAAATAAGTAACGTACTCTGTGAGATGGTAATGCCTATTATTTTTTTTCTATATTTCTTCTTTTTAAAATATTGATATTTTCATCTTACTCAGGATATTGGCACAGCTTCATAATATAGCCTGATACAAAAAAGACATCAAGATACAATAATTTTGAATACCAGGCAGGTTTTAATTAAAAAGAAAAGCAATTTAATATTAGAGATATTATTAGCTATTTCCTAATTTAATAGAAAGTAAAATCCAATGAAAAGAAATCATACATACTCTAAGTATTTTCTCCAGATCATGAAATTATGCACAATTCATTTGGTGTAGTGCTATTCTACACAGTCAGCTAAGTAAATGCTGCCCCCTAGCAATATCAAGCAAGAGTAGTGATATTTAGCATTTCATGAGATCCTTCCATGTGGTCTGGTAATGTCAAATTTAGCACCATCAATAGGAAAAACAAAGGCAGGGGGATAATTTTCTTGATTTTGAAAAGCAGAAAACTACATTTTACTACTACAAAGGGGAGTCCCTTTCTATTGATTTTCTTAATCCACATCCTTTTTAAGCATGCTATATTGTCTATCATAAGTCACAAGTCTTTTCATATTTAAACTATTATACGCCTTCAATGTAATACATATTGACCATGAATTTAATGTTTTTGCAATGATTCTCTATATGTACATTAGGGAAACATACATATAGACATTCCAGAAAATAATGTGTAAATATCTGCACTTTGTGACCTGATAAAGTACTCTCCTTGAACCTTTAGGATGATTGTGAAGACTAGTTAATGGATCTAGAACACCTGGCATTTAGTAGACTTAAATATAGGAGTTACAATGATCACCCAGAATCTTCAGTAATGGAAAAGTATTTTAACAAGCCAAAGTTCTGAGGTAACCTCATTAAGTAGTATAACAAAAGACACATAATTATTATTTTTTTTTTTAAATAGGAAAGGTATGACCAGAAGGTAAAAAGAATAAGACTCCTAGGCACTGTATAAAATATTTTATTTATCAGTAAGAATTATTTCATCATTATCAATTAATTATTCTCAACTATGCATAAAAACACTAATAAGAAAACAGAAGAATGATGGAATCATCTACAAGGATAGTACAGTATCAAAACAAATCATCACTATCATGCCATCCTTCATTTTTCTTTTTGTGCTAGCCATAATATTGCACCATCTTTCAAGAAGATATGAAAGATGTACAGAGACACCATCATTATAGATTTTTTGTTTTTTACGTTTTCATTGAACACAGCTAAAGATTGAGAATTTTTCATTTTCCACCTTTATTAAGAAGAAAAGAGGAAAATGTTTCTTAACAGAGGACAATGTTTTACAATTACTGGACTCATCAGAAGATGAATACAAAAAGATAGCAACAATTTAACTCAAGTCAAATGGTAAAATTAGTTATATAAGTGATACTGCAAATTGTGAGTGCTCAGATGACAATCTCTTAGGTGAATTTCCTCAAACATAGCTATCAGAGTAAACAATAAATAAGTCTAGAATTCTCATTCAGTCAGTCATTCAAAGTAAAGGGCCTCACCACACGATATTTTGCAACAAGAAACCTGGGCCATTTTACTTTGCTAAAAGGATATATGAAAGTAATATTTGATTTTTTAATGATATTTGTATACCAAAATTTTTTTGATACAGTTTAAGCAAATAAATGCTATAGGTGTATGTGTTTGCAATGTAATTATAAAGAAATAAATGATATAGAAATAAAAATTAAATTTATTCTAATTTGTGTTCATAAATCTAAAAATGAAAATGTTTTCAAATTATGGAAGAAAAGACAGCTGTTCTTCAACAAAGTTATGAGCTCTGTCAATGTTTCATTTTGATGATTGTGTTTTAACCATGCAAGTGCAAGAAGAACCAGAAATCAGCTAGAACCTATGAGAGAGAGACATATTTGAAATCCGGAATCGGTATTTATGTGATGGATATCCTTCAGGCTCATGTATGACAGCTGAACAGTAAATTCAAAGGACACATACACATATATATTTTCACATAAATACATATATACTTTCAAAATAAGTAATATATGACATAAAATTTTGGGTTTGTTGTGTTTAAATTATTACTAAATATTTTAATACAGTTTTTTACTATGCTTTATTCCACTTCTGCAAATTATTCACAAAATGACTTAAACATGTAACAATAATGTAAAAGATCCCTTGGACTCAAAAAGTAAACGGTTAATTTTTTTCCCCTATATACCAAAAATTATATTAGTTACATCTTTTATAGGTCATGAGTTCCCTAAATAAAAAAAGAAACAAATAAAAAATAACTAACTGTATAAACATACCTTTTACTATTTATTCTTAGTTGGCTTACAATATTGAACTAAAGAACTATACACTGAAAACTTACAAGAAAATCACTTGGATAATTTAATGGTTCTGAGATCTACATTATCATTTTTGGGAAAGATTAGCTATAATTCCAGAATACATTTCAATTATTTCATTGATTACCACAAAAAACTTTTCAAAAATTTCAAACATAATTCATTCTAATTTACTTTAAGTAAAAGAAAGACTATAATACATGTTATGTAGCACTTTGTGGGAGATAGAGAAGTAACTTAAAAAATCAAGCAATTAAAAAGATTAAAATTCAAAGTGGCAGAAAATCTCATCAATTCAGACAACTATGCAAGTTTTTATTTTTATTAGTACCATACCTCCTCTGACAGATTATTCATTAACTGACATAGCAAAATAATATATCCATTATAGCTTGTAATATAATGTTCTTCTAAATATGAATCATATTAATATAATCAAAGAAATAATGCAACATGATCAAAGTATAATAATATTAATTAAAGAACAATACCCCTTAGCAGTTATAGTGTGCCTGGAGCTGTGTTGAACAGTTTATATGCATTCTCTAATTTAATCACCACTATGAGGTAGAATTTATTATAATGTACATCAATGGTAAGAGGATTCTAGGTAAAAAACCAAAACTAAAACTAAAAAAAGATTATGTAATTCGCATATGGAATAGCAAGAATTTAGAACCCTGGGCATTTGGCACAAGTGTCTGAGTACTTAACCTCTATACCAGCCTTCTTAAATCTTGGTCACAGGCCTCTGATGGTCCTTGAGACCTTTCAGGGGTCCACCAATTCAAAGCTATTTTCATAATAATACTAAGATGATTTGCTCTTTTTACTGGATTGATATTTGTGCTAGTGGTGCAAAGTCACTGGTAGATAAAACGGCTAGTATCTTACCACAATTTAAGGCACACGGACCAAAGTATAATAATGGTCATGTGAAGGAGTAAAAATTATTAAATTTATTAAACATCTCTTTTAAAATTTGTGAAATGAAATGGAAGTAAGTGTAAAGCACTTGTTAAATCATTGAAGTACAAAGAGATAAAGCACTTGGGTAATCATCTGTGAGCTAACATTGATGGTTTTTGCGAGAAATACTATGTTTATTTGAAAGAATGACAATGTTTTTTTAAATGTACAAAGTGAAACAGTTACTTTAAGAAAAAATAAGAGCTTTTAGGCAAAGGTTAAAATTTTGGAAAGCTAATATCTGTCACTGTGAAATCGGTAGGTTCCCAATACTTAATCACTTTTTGGAAGAGATCTGTTGTGATATTAATAACTGTGATTTAAAAAATATTATATAATGAAATGTTTCAGAGTTGGAAGATCTGTGTAACTCAGTGAATCAATATTTTTCAAATTACCAATTCATGACACTACAAAATTATGTATGAGTAAAAGAGCCATTTAAATTGCAAGATAGAGTGATGGATTTTAGTATAACACAGTATGAGGAGTTCATCGACATGGCTTTAGACTGTACATAGCAACTAGCTTTAAGAAACAATGAGGTCAGGAGTAGTGGTTCATGCTTGTAATCCCAGCACTTTGGGAGACCAAGGCAGGTGGATCACTTGAGGTCAGGAGTTCAAGACCAGCCTGGCCCACATGGTGAAACCCTGTCTCTACTAAAAATACAAAAAAAAAAAAAAAAAAAAAATTAGCCAGGCATGGTGGCAAACACCCGTAATCCCAGTTACTTGGGAGGCTGAGGCAGGAGAATCACTTGAACCCAGGAGGCAGAGGTTGCAGTGAGCCGAGATCACTGCACTTCTAGCCTGGGTGATGGAGTGAGACTTCATGTCCTATGTAGGGACATGGATGCAGCTGGAAACCATCAGTCTCAGCAAACTATTTCAAGAACAGAAAACCAAACACTGCATGTTCTCACTCATAGGTGAGAATTGAACATTGAGAACACTTGGACACAGGAAGGAGAACAACACACACTGGGCCTGTTGTGGGGTAGGGGGAGGGAGGAGGGGTAGCATTAGGAGATATACCTAATGTAAATGACGAGTTAATGGGTGCAGCACACCAACATGGCACACGTATACACATGTAACAAACCTGCACGTTGTGCACATGTACCCTAGAACTTACACTATAAAAAAAAAAAAAAAAAAAAAGACACCACTGCTCTGAGACATTTAAGAAACTACCACTATCTGAGAAACTATTTACATGTCTGTGTGAGGTCACATTTTCTTCATATACTTAAACAAGTAAAAAGATTATAAAAAGGTAAAACAATACCATTATTGCATTTTTGGGGAAAAATGTAACTAAGAAAAATATGTTATTTTGTTTAACATGCAATGAGTTTGTTACTGTTATTTTTAAATGAATTAATACATAAATATATTTTAAATCTCTATAAATATTGATAGCTATAACCCATATAAACAAAAACTCTTTGAGGTCCTCAGTAATTTTTCAGAATATAAAGGGGTTCTGAGAGCAAAATGTTTTAGAACTGCTGCATTATGCCATACTTCCTTTCACCTGTTTCTGGACAGCATAAGGAATCATTAGATTAGAAACAGATGTGGGGGGTAATGGACATGAAGATTTACTGAATTGGAAAACTTGCTAGATATTCAACTTGTGTGTATAGTTTTTTGGCTAGAAAATACCAAAATGTCATTTTATCATCCCTGATACTATTAATAGCCACTTTGATTTCTAAGATCTGGGCACTTTCTGAAAGGTAATCAAGCTTCACTAGGAGAAAGAAACTTTAATAAGCCATTTGTATTCAAAGGCCTTAATGGATCCAATGCCAGTAGAATGGAGTTTGTACTAATGCTGGGGAAACCATAGCAGCTATCAGACAAGAGGACACATCACAGGACTCTTCAGAGAGACTACAACAGGTTAGTAGGACTCTTATTATAAGATATTCTAAATAAGGTGGATATTCCTGGTTTTTCCTGTAATTACATCTTTATAAAATCTGAAAAGCTCATTGTCAGTATTCTCTTTAGACTAAAATCTAAAATTTATTTATGTAACAACATAATGAAGGTAAGAAACAAATGAAGGAACAAATACGTAATTATTTCTGAGTGGTTTAAACTCTGCTGAATATAAATTTTGACAAGATTGTGATAAGCTTTTAAGTAGTATAAGCATCCTTTCAGATTGCAGTTAAATGACAATGGCTTTACAAGCATATCATAGAATTTGTTAGCTTTATCTTTAGCTGTGACAGTAGGTTGAAAAGGCATGTATACTACTGATAGACTCCTTATCATTTCTCTTAATGGTTACCTGACAACTCTTCATAATTTGCAAGCTGAATACTATTCACAGAATTTCAGGAAAACAGTTCCCTTAAGAATGAATCATACTTTCCTGTTCTCATTTTAAATGAGGCCTACTATACTTTTAAAAGCAGAAACACATATCAAGACAAAAATGATAAATATCAGCCTGTCCCCAATTTTATCAAATACATGTTATTCACTATTTATATGAAAATCACATAACTATCATGAAATGTATAATCTAAACATCACATCAGTATACAATATTTCTAACTACTCAGGCTTTAGCAGTGCTCAGTATTCAGAGTTCCATGACCCAGAGCAAAAGGAAAAAAGCCAGAAATCACAATCTCTAAGATTAATGAGGGCTTACTTTGATAGGTTTAGTTCTTGAGTAGGAAACTTGGTTTGGTAAATGATTATCAAAGTACCCACTCTTCCCCTTGATAAATCTAGCCTGTACTGTTGTTAGAGGCATAGAAAGTTACCTCAATAATTACTTTAAAGGTAGAACATTAAAGACAATCATTCAGAATTTTCAAAAAATGCTATATACACAACTAATAAAATAGAACTAAAATATTATTAATAGAGTTAAAAAATGTTTTAAAAAGTCCTCGGCCAGGTGCGGTGGCTCAAGCCTGTAATCCCAGCACTTTGGGAGGCCGAGGCGGGAGGATCACAAGGTCAGGAGATCGAGACCATCCTGGCTAACACGGTGAAACCCCGTCTCTACTAAAAAACACAAAAAACTAACCGGGCGAGGTGGCGGGCGCCTGTAGTCCCAGCTACTCGGGAGGCTGAGGCAGGAGAATGGCGTAAACCCAGGAGGCGGAGCTTGAAGTGAGCTGAGATCCGGCCACTGCACTCCAGCCTGGGCGGCAGAGTGAGACTCCGTCTCAAAAATTAAAAAAAAAAAAAAAAAAAATCCTCCATTTCATCATGCCCCTCCCACAAGTACTCACTTGTCAATAATGTCTACTTTTTAAAACATTAAATCTGTTCACAAAATTGAATTTAAAAAAGGCCTCATCATTTTTATATTATCCAGACTTGAAAAACAGCTCAATTAAAAAATACACACAAAGGAAAAGATTTGAAAAAACAGTCTTCCTATTAACATTTTAGCTTTCTTTGTGAAAAAACTTTGCCCACTCTCTCTGACAAGAAAACAGTTGTAGATGGGATTCTTCTTCAGGTTAAGATATATCGTTTCCCCTCATTTCTTTCTGTTTACTCTGAAATTCTTAACAAGTGGCAGAACCATTTGCTAGAGGACATTCAGAAATACATGTGAATTAATTACTCAGAAATGAGTGTAAAGGCATTTTTTTGTAATGATGATGAGAGGACTGCTACTGGCAATGAGTGGTTGGGAGTCAGAGATGCTCAGCATTTGCCATGTGCTGGATATTCCTATCCCACAAAGAATTACTTCTCATCCCATATGACTTACAATTGTCTCTGAAGACTAATCACACTACTATTGATAGTAGCGGGGGCAGAAAAATCCCTAGGCAGATGGGGCAAGTCCCCAGTGTAATCCAATTTAAACCAAAGACAGTTTAACGTATGAAAACCAAGATACAGATCTCATATAAATCTACAGCGTGGATTGAGAACCTCTCCTTCTGTTTGGCACACTTTCCTCTGATTGATCCCTACCATTCACCTATTTTACATATACCTCCCCTTCCATAATTAGTTTTTTAAACTGTTGTGGCCATCTTTGAGTGGTGCCTTTTTTGTTGATGTTGTTCACTTTTTTTGCATACTCACAAACCAATTAGCATATACACTCCCATTCTGAGCACATAAAAGCCCCAGGCTCAGCCACACTTTGGGCTACCCACTTTTAGGTGGTGAGAAGACTACCCAACTTCAGGTAAGGGGGCTGTCCAACTCAGGCTTCCTTCTTTGCTGAGAACTGTTTTGTCACTCAGTAAAACTCTTTGCCTCACTCACCTGCTGGCTGTCACTCACCCTTATTCTTGGACATGGGAAAAGAACTCAGGATCTGCCAAACAGCGAGTGCAAAGAAAGCTATAACCCTGTAGCACTGCCCTCCTGCTTGCCGAGCAATGGGAGAAGGGACCTCTGGGCACCACACACCTCCATTCGTTGGGCTCATGGTTTCTCTCTTGTAATGTAATTCACTATACATGCAGGTATCATCTGGGTCCTTGATGTTGTCTCCAAAGGATTTGAGAGCAAGAGAAACCAACACAAATATGCTGATGTTCACGCTGCTTGCTGTACTGTTAGTGATAAAGTCCTTGGTCTCTGGCCCAGGAATCTGGCATTTTCTGCCAGTATCCAGAAAATAGTAACAGGCTAACTTATAAGTTTTCAAGGAGGGTACAATCAAATCTCAGATTTGAAAGGTTCCCTGACTTAATGCCTAAATAAAATGAGCATTCCCTCTAAATAATGCTAAAACATTAGAACATATTTTAACTGATTCCCACCTACTGTTACCTTTCATGTTATTATTTAGAATTTTATTTTCACCTTATTATTAGCCCTTCCTAAAGTGGATTTATACATATTTAGGTCACTTTTTATACAGATTTATAAACTTGTAGTATTTGATGAGTGATAATATTTAAAGAGGGTGGAACAGTGCTTGGTATTCACATTAATTATGTTTTAACAATATTTTTAGCTCAACATTGTTTCTTACATCATACTCATTCGGAACTCAATTTTCTGATTAAAGTTATTTGTCCTTGTGTGTTTCCTTTCTTAATATTATCTCTGTTCATGAATATGTCTAAGGATTTGTATTGGATTGTCTTTATAATTCTACACATTATATTTTAAAGAGATGAAGTGTTGCTGTGTTGTTTTGGTCTCAAACTCATAGCCTCAAGTGATCCTCCTGCCTCAGCCTTTCAAGCACAAGCCACCACACCTGGTTTCCACACATACTTGTCTACATAAATGTTTTCTGTTTCTGTTCAGCGCTGAGCACAATTTAATTAAGTGCCTTCACAAAAATTTTTAGAAAATAATTATCTTTTTTTAGTCTATATTTTAAATACTTAATATTCTATTTTACTCAAAAATCTAACACCATTACCAACTTGGCAGTCAGCTCCTTGACAGCTTCTTCAACTCTAGCCATAAGATTGGATCTAGTATTATTGTATTGTACCTCACATTTATAATGATATTATACTCCAATAGCCTTTTATTTTTATTCTTTAATTTTAAAAATCAATTTTTATTGATTTTCAAAATCCCTTATATAAGTATTTTTCAAATTTAGGTTTATAAAATCAACTTATTAAATGTACACTTTTCAAAAATAACACAATGCATCACATGTAGGAAGCATAAAACATTGTTTTATAAAACTTATTTTAGTCGTATACACACATACACATCACCACTCGAATTTTGTGTGCCCCGGGTCTAAATATAAAATGTATTTCTTCCCATGCATTGTGAAAATAAACAGTTTTTAAGAAACTGCTTTACAGTAGTCTATTAAACATGATCACATAATATAGTTTTAGAAAGTTTTTCACATTACAAAAATAATATCTTAAAAGAAAACAATTAAAAATTGCACTTAAGCCCCCTCGGTACCCATAACTCCTGCAACCTGATATAATCATAATTAATATTCTAGAGTATAGCCTTTCAACTTTTCCTATGTATATACACATATACACTAAATTCTACTTTATGAAAATGAGATAATACCATATTATTTTATAAATTGCATTTCCTACTTTTAACAATACATAATGTGAACATTTTGTTTTTTTATCAATAATTTTTAATAAAGCATCTTCCTAAAAAATTATAATTTCTTGAAGGCAGGTGCCTTCAATTTAACTTTTGAATAAGTAATACATTCACAGTGTTAAAAAAAGTTTTTAATGTCAAATGTAACAAGTAAACAATTTCTTTTGCACTCATGCTACTAACTGCAACCCCATCACCAAGAGCTAACTTTTGTTATTAATTTATTTTCCTCTCCACTGTCATTTACTATTTTTAATTGATAAATAATAATTGCATTCATTTATTGGATACAATGTGATGTTTTGATATATGTTTATTCAACAGTCTTTAAAAAGGGCTTCATTCTATGTGACAAACAACAAATAAAAAACAGGCTAAGCCATGCTACAACTAAACTTTGATTTTCAACTCTGACTTTTAGCTTGATGTGGACTACAGAGAAAAGAAAAACCAAAATCTATCTAAGCTCCCAAAGTAGTATCAAGTAAAACACAGAAGTGGTTACTTTCACTCAAGCATACACTTCCTATATCCTCAAAATCAGGCCTGAATATCAAAATCCAAGTGAAAAGCCTTCACAGCACAGTTTAATACAACACTATCACTAACGAGTTTCTCAAAACAATTTGATACTATCAACTATGGTAAGAAAAATGACTCATTTTCATCACTTAAGGTGGGAGTATGGAAAGTAGCCACAGACTTTCTAACATAAGGCTATAATTAGTAGCAGTAACTTATTCAGATACGCACTTCTATGACAACAAAAATTTAAAAAATACACTCTTTTGTGATGATAGTTTCTGTTTTTTTTTTTTTTTAACAACATGTTCTATTAATGCACCAAGTACTTACATCTGGAATGAAGCCAATCTCATTGAGATGATTACTCAGCTCTGGATCATGAAATGCAATCATCTGAGAGAAGACAGTCAGATACTCTGAAATAACAAAGTTTGAGACAATCATCATTTTTACACAGTACTCCAAGAACATTATATTCAAATATAGCTTTATTTACACATTGAATGAGATTTAATTTCTTCATGAGAATACTTTAGGTGATAATTTTGTTTTGCTACTACTTTAATTACTTCCTGCTAATTATTAAACAAGCACACAAACAAACTGTCATAACCTATTTTCTGCCTTCAGAGTTACCAGTTCATTTCCTGAGTCACAAATTGTATACATGATAAATAATGTTTTCCTACTAAACTCTACAAGTACATTTTCTCTGGTAATATTAAATCTGCTTTGTATTTGTTGAATGTTCAGAAAGTGTAGCAGATCCTTAAATGAAGAACACTTATATGCAATCACAAATGGAATAATTATGTCTCAAATTTGTTTATAGATACAGATAACATATATGCCTCTATACAGGCATTTGTTCCAGTTCTAATTTATTCCCACTTAAGACTTAGCAATTCGGCATATTTAGAAATAAGAATACCATGTTTAATCAGAAAGTAGGGATCCAGTAGGCAATTAAACATATCTTTTGTTGATTCTAATTCTATTAGAATTCATAAAGTTCAGTTGAAATATGAGGAATATGTTTTTTTTTCATTCTTCTAAAGTTACTATTCGTGCCAGTTTACTCACTATGCACTAATCTAAACAAGATAGTGCTAGCAATCTACTCAAGGGCAAGAAACTATTATATTTTTACTAATTAAAAAACCAAGATTAATACGTATTTCAATGAGCTCAACTTTTTTTTTTTTTTTTAATATAGACTGGGTTTCGCTATGTTGTCTTGCCCAGTCTCAAATTCCTGGGCTCAAGCAATCCTCCCGTATTGGCCAACCAAAGCGCTGAGATTACAGGTGACAACCTCATTTTTTTGAAATTGAAATGACAATAACATCATAAAACTTTTCTCTTAATAATCACAACTTTATCCTACAGTAAAGTAACATCTATTTTTAAAATCAATTATTTGGTGAAAATAATCTTCAAAAAATAATGTCTGCCTTGCTTTTTTTAAGTTTTTAAAGTTTTTACCTTTTAATATTTCAAGAAATAGTACTAAATTATTGATAGTCCATCAGTAGAAGGAGTCTTGCCTTGCTTTTCTCAAATAATACTTTGCTTCTAATGATCACATGAATTTTATGGATAATATTGTTTGGCTGTGTCCCCCACCAAATCTCAACGTGAATTGTATCTCCCACAATTCCCACATGTTGTAGGAGGGACCCGGCGGGTGGTCACTGATTCATGGGGGCTGGTCTTGCCCATGCTATTCTCATAATAGTGAGTAAGTCTCACGAGATCTGATGGGTTCTTCAGGGGTTTCTGTTTTTGCTTCTTCCTCATTTTCTCCTGTCACTGCCACGTAAGAAGTGCCTTTTGCCTCCTGCCATAATTCTGGGGCTTCCCCAGCCATGTGGAAATGTAAGTCCAATTAAGCCTCTCTCTCTTTTTTTTTTTTTTTTTCCAGTATCGGGTATGTCTTTATCAGCAGTGTGAAAATGGATAAATACAATAGATATTTCCCTATAAGCAAACATCTTACATGTCATATATCCTACACAGAAGAGCTTCAGGGAAAAGAGAAAAAAAGATGAGGTGCTGTATTCTATGACAAAGCTGAATTCCTCATTTAATGTGTGAACTTTTACCCATGCTGGATTTAAAAAAAAGATACTCAAGTGATACTTTTTCTTGACTTGATGCTAATTCTACTGCAACAGAATGCATTCTATCTGTCCATTGTCTCACCTTTTCCTCTCTGCACAAAAAAGGTACGATTTACATCAGTTTCAAGAGTTATAGATCAAAGTGAAGACTCAAAATATATCTGAAGGACCCAGGGAACTTCTGGGTTTAACTTTTCTTTAACCTCTTAATTTCTCCTTCCAATTAGTGGTGTGTTTATAGTTCCAGTTTACTCAGAAGCCAGAGATATGTGACATCAACAGTCATAAGCGTTCAACTGTATACCAATGAAAGCATATAGTTATTAACTTCTAAAAAGCATGCTTCATTTTAAACCAGAAATTCACACCTCAGGCAATTTTCCACAGCTATGCTCCAGTTTATTAAATATCATTTTTATTTGAGCCTGATAAAAAGAATTACTATGTAAAATTGCATGGCTAATTAAGGAGCTACTGAAGAAATCGAATCCACCATTAAAACACTGTCTTGCCACCACACCTGGCTAATTTTGTATTTTTAGTAGAGACGGAGTTTCACCCTGTTGGCCAGGTTGGTCTTGAACTCCTGACCTCAGGTGATCTGCCCGGCTTGGCCTCCCAAAGTGCTGGGATTGCAGGCGTGAACGACTGTGCCCGGCCAACACTGATGATTGGATTTATATGTTATAACTGCATATACACATACACACACACACACAGACATAAAATATATAAATTTATTTTATGTATTATTAAAAGTTATATGTTATATATTACTTCATATATGCAAACATAATTTGTAAAACTAGCATAAGTTTTGGTTGCTCAGGATAGGCTTTCAAATGAGATAACAATATGGCCTGTTATATTTAGAAAGTTCTGTCTCTAAAGGGAGCACATGTGACAAGTGACGAAATCTGCACTATGTAATATTCCAAATTATTTCAAAAAAGCATTTAGAAGCCCTTGGTGCAAATTTTAAAAATATCAAAAGTACATATATGCCTTTTGATTTGTAAATCAAAATGAAAGAATTTATGAGTAGTTAAAAAAAAAAACAGAACAAAGGATTCCATGGAATCATAGAATCTTTACTCTTTTTAAGGAAATATTAAAATGTTGTTAAAGCTCTGTACTTGACATGTACACAAAGAAGGGAATAACAGACTCCGGGATCACTTGAGGGAGGAAGATGAGAGGAGAGAGACGAGACGACTGAAAACCTACCTGTCTGGTACTCTGCTGATTACCTGGGTGATGAAATAATCTGTACACCAAACCCCCATGACATGTAATTTACATATATAACAAATCTGTACATGTACCCTGAATCTAACAGTTAAAAAAAACCTATAATTGTGATTTATACTACATAATGAGGATATGAATCTAGAGTCTTAACTTGAAAAACAGTGTTTTCTAACCTACACAAGAACTATATAGAGGTAAATGGTATTTTAAAAAAAAATAAATTAAGGTTCTTATTAAATTTCCCATTTAAGCTTCAAGTGAAGTTTATTATATTACAGTACAAAATCTATCTAATATAAATTTTCTGTATTTTATATTTGTAAAACCTTATACTTTTTAATTTTTGCAATGAAATATAAAATGAAAATAAATTGTCGTCCTTCTAATTGCTCTGTATTAAAAAGTTTTGTTCCTCTCCTTTAAAACGGCTTATTTATTATATACATTAACATGACAATCCCCAATAAATTTATCCTAAGAATTTTATATGACACTATCATATTTTTGTGCAGCTGTTTATAAATAAGCCATCTGTTTTCCAAAAAATATAAGCAGAGACAAAATTTCAGAAAGTCCTACATATAGGTATCCTTATTTTTTCCCTTCTGAAAAGTTTTTCAGCTTTCACTCTTTTAGCTATGATAAGATGAAAGATGATGGGTGGGATTTAAAGCAAATGTTTTCCTCAGCTCACATATCAGAAATGGTATTCTTAATTCTGTAACTATTTGTTGTTTTCCATCAAACTACTAGCCTATCCTGAAGATGATAAATATACATAGGTTGCGAGTTACATATCTGTTGTCAACTAAGAATGTGACCAAACCAAACAATTTGGTGATAATGTTGACTCACTGCACTGGAAAGAAACATGATTTTAATGCAAATGAACCTGAATTATTTCCCATTACAAAGTTTTCTGCTGTAAAATTTGGCCTATCTAGTAAAGGCACAAAAACAAGCATCAACTTCTATAACTAAGTGGGAAGAAGGGGTTCAAAATAAGAGAAAGGAAAGAGAAAAGTAATCTTTAGGGCTACATTTGTAAACCACTTTCTTTCCTTCTGACATAACCTTGCTCTAGAATCTACAAACGAGCTCACTTAATAGTTATCATAATAATATTTCTAGTAAAGGTAGGTAGGACATTTACTGTTTCAGGAAAAATCTCCTTGGTCACATGATACAAGATATTCTTGAAAATCACAAGACTGTATACTACAATCTCCAAATATATTATCATTAAAGTCATTATGCAAAGATGTACACTAAGCTGCACATATATTAAAAGTAATGGAAAAAACATAACTGCTTTTGCACCAACCTAATACAATGCACTACCTTTCTAAATACATAACTTTTGGAGTGAAAATGCATATTGTTTCACTCTCATTGTTATTGTTTGGTGGGAAAGAAGAGTTTTACACCCCACCTTTGACAACTGGACTTTAGACTTGGTATGTCTGTCTTTCTCTTTCTCCCCCCAAGAGTTATTGAATATATATGTGTAGTATGAACTTATCTCCTAGTTTGCCCGAGAGAGTCCCAGTTGGCACCTGTAGACCCAGCATCTGGTACAGTGCCCCTTTTAACTCTCAGAAACATCCCAATTTAGTTATACAGTCAATCTAGTTATATGTCATCACAGTGAAGAAGATACAATTCTTTCCCTCAAAGGATTTAGAAAGACATACAGGTAAACAGAAAATTGGGGAAACTTTCTCTTAATTTTGCAGATTTATATAGTATCTCCTCTTAGCTTTACCTTTCTGACTTGTAGCAACTACATCTTCCAAGTGTGAATATGCCTTGGTTTTATAAAACCCTACAAGAATATGTTTAATGTGCCAAAGTTTCATTGGCCAAATGTAGTCTACCTTGTTCCTCACTGGTCTGAAGCTGCCTTTCTCCTCAATAGCCCAAGATATACCTGTCCTGCAAGTTATAAACTTGTTTTCCAACACAGTTGAAATGCTAATCAATAGATTTCTTTCTAATTTCTCCATCTTTTTCCATACACGAAATACTCTAAGATTCTGAACCTTAGAATAATTTTATTAATCTTAGATAATCTCAATAGCCAAATCTGAGTTATATAATCAGTATGTTATTTTTAAATGTTCCCATGTATTGGTAGTTTGTCAACTCAATAACAATGTTTCTGGTGATAATTTGATAGTACCAACGATGATAACAAATATTCATTCAGTCAGAAAGTAATCAAATTTATTATATCTTAAAAATATCTGCAGGTAACAAGTCAATAGAACTAAGTTAAAAAAAAAAAAACAGGGTATCTTGATTAAATCGATCATTTTTCTACTGATCTATAAGAGGTGAAGCATTTTAGAGTCTCATGAGTGTATAACATTTTAGAAAAAAACTTTAAAATAGAAAATATTTCAAGTTCTATTAGTATATAGTAATAAAAACTTTTTTTTTTCAAAGAATAATTCAAGTTGCTATTGAACATACAAACTTTTAACTTCTGGAAAGGCAATTCAAGATTCAGTAAATATGCATTTCTACAATTAGCTTTTAAATGAATTAGTTTCTTATGACTTAGGAATTTTCCCAAAATTTGTGGAGAAGAAAGTGTACATGTGATATTAATGCCAACCAAAAATCAATGACTACTTTCAAGTGTAAAGCTTAAAACTCTACAAAATAAAGAGAAACACAGTAACAAAGAAGTAAACCAATAAAATGAGAGGTGAATATTTCTAATGCTAAGCCTAAAATAAACACTTTGAAGAAAAATAAACCACTGTTCTATCAAACTTTAGTAACCAATACACAGTGTACTGTTTCAGCTCCTTCTTTAGCTTTCCATCTCTCTTTCCTATCCCACAAACCAGATTTGATTAGTGGATATTTTACCATCCCATTTTGCACTCTTTTACTTCAGTCTTCTTCGTTGTTCCCTGTCATAAGAAAGTCTTTACCTCTTCTCACCAATGAAATTCCTACTCACATTTCAAATTCATCAAGTATCTCCTTTTATGAAACCTTTCCAGAATGCAATCTCTTCTTTTTGCTACCACACACAAGAAAATTGAAACCCCTTAAACTTCTTGCTCTGTGCTAACGTAATAGTATGTATACCTGTCTCCCAGACTTATAAGTAGTCATTTTCACATTTATTTACCGTATCATACTATGAAGTCCTTTGGGAAAGGAATAGATGTTATTTATTGAAAGAATCTCAGTTCTGTAAGCAGTACTTAGCATGGCACAGTGTCAGCACAGTTATATACTGAAATATTAAATTTGGACAAATGATTTAAAACACCTTGTCTACTGATTCTTTTTTTAGCATAATATTAAAGAGCATTTATGGTGGCTTTAAAGAAGTTCAAAATTAAATACTAATTCAAGATTTCAAATGTAATTTATAGAAATCATAACTGAGGAAATTATTAATAATTAGAGAAACAAGCAATCAATAATTGTTGAGAGGTCTTTTAATTATAATGATGGATGTTAAAATGTATTACTGATAAATTGATCAAACTAAAGAACAGTCTTTTTCGTCTTTTTTTTTTTTTTTTTGAGACGGAGTCTCACTCTGCCGCCTAGGCTGGAGTGCAGTGGTGCAATCTCAGCTCACTGCAACCTCCATCTCCCAGGTTCAAGCAATTCTCCTGCCTCAGCCTCCCAAATAGCTGGGATTACAGGCGCCTACCACCATGCCCGGGTAATTTTTGTATTTTTAGTAGAGACGGGGTTTCACTGTGTTGGCCAGGCTGGTCTTGAACTCCTGACCTCGCGATCTGCCCACCTCGGCCTCCCAAAGTGCTGGGATTAAAGGCGTGAGTCACCGCACCCAGGTTTTTCGGCCTTTCTTGTAAGTCTCTTCAAATTCATGTTGTATACACTATAGTCTCCAATTTAATAAATTAAACAAGACATTGTCTTGCATATCTGTATCGTAAGCCTTTTAAAAGCATGTTAAGGCTGGGTGCAGCGGCTCACGACTGTAATTCCAGCACTTTGGGAGGCAGAGGTGAGCAAATGGCTTGAGCTCATGAGTTTGAGATCAGCCTGGGCAACATGGTCAAACTGTCTCTACAAAAAAAATACAAAAATTAGTCAGATGTGGTGGTGCATGCCTGTAGTCTCAGCTACTCGGGAGGCTGAGGTGGAAAGGTGGCTTGAGCACAGGAGGTGGAGGTTGCAGTGAGCTGAAACTGTGCCATGGCACTCTAACCAGGGTGATAGAGCCAGACCCTGAATCAAAAAAGTATGTTAAAAGTCTATAATTAGGAAGTGTGGAAATTTGTCTTTTTCGTATTGGAAATTCATTATTAATATACAATGTATGTATCTGAGATATGAAACAGTGGAAAAATAAAATAAAATAAGATGTCTCATATGGTCTTAAGAGCTGGCCATCTAGCCAGGTATCAGCCAACCATCTAAGAAACAGTCTAATCAGTTCATGTTATAAGTCCTGTTTTTATTGCTTATTTGAGGATTCCCCAATATTTTCACCTTTATAAAGTATAGAAATTTAGCCCAACATTGTATATTAATTGGGCTTTTATATTTGGAAAGTTTAGTAAACATTACAATTTCATGTTAGCTTTGAAACTCACAAGCCTTATATTGCTGATATATTTAGCTGATGATTATTAAATATCTTTTTATACGGCACAAATACTAACCTGATTATTTTTTACTTTTAATCCTCTCAGTTTGTCTTTGGTCACTATTTGACAGATTATTTATATTGCATAGCTTCTAAAATCTTGTGATATTACCCAAGGTTTTATTAAATCCACTCATTTTTCTATCAACTGAAATCTGAGAGAGTACACTATCAATTCTATAATAAACATCATTAATAAGGGTAAGAAGGAAGCTATTAGTAAGAATGAGGCACATCCTTCTTAATAAGGTACAGCATGAAGGGCTGTTGAAATTTGTCAAAGGCCTTTTCTGCATCTATTGAGATAATCATGTGGTTTTTGCCTTTGGTTCTGTTAATATGCTGGATTACGTTTATTGATTTGCGTATGTTGAACTAGCCTTGCATCCCAGGGATGAAGCACACTTGATCATGGTGGATAAGCTTTTTGACGTGCTGCTGGATCCGGTTTGCCAGTATTTTGTTGAGGATTTTTGCATCGATGTTCATCAGGGATATTGGTCTAAAATTCTCTTTTTTTGTTGTGTCTCTGCCAGGCTTTGGTATCAAGATGATGTTGACCTCATAAAATGAGTTAGGGAGGATTCTCTCCTTTTCTATTGATTGGAATAGTTTCAGAAGGAATGGTACCAGCTCTTCCTCATACCTCTGGTAGAATTCAGCTGTGAATCCATCTGGTCCTGGACTTTTTTTGGTTGGTAGGCTATTAATTATTGCCTCAATTTCAGAGCCTGCTATTGGTCTATTCAGGGATTCAACTTCTTCCTGGTTTCGTCTTGGGAGAGTGTAAGTGTCCAGGAAATTATCCATTTTTTCTAGATTTTCTAGTTTATTTGCGTAGAGGTGTTTATAGTATTCTCTGATGGTAGTTTGTATTTCTGTGGAGTCGGTGGTGATATCC
Source organism: Trachypithecus francoisi (assembly GCF_009764315.1). Taxonomy (NCBI): domain Eukaryota; kingdom Metazoa; phylum Chordata; class Mammalia; order Primates; family Cercopithecidae; genus Trachypithecus; species Trachypithecus francoisi. The sequence goes on from NW_022681454.1 coordinate 102,694,272, forward strand.
CCTTTATCATTTTTTATTGCGTCTATTTGATTCTTCTCTCTTTTCTTCTTTATTAGTCTTGCTAGCGGTCTATCAATTTTGTTGATCTTTTCAAAAAACCAGCTCCTGGATTCATTGATTTTTTGGAGGGTTTTTTGTGTCTCTATCTCCTTCAGTTCTACTCTGATCTTAGTTATTTCTTGCCTTCTGCTAGCTTTTGAATGTGTTTGCTCTTGCCTCTCTAATTCTTTTAATTTTGATGTTAGAGTGTCAATTGTAGATCTTTCCAGCTTTCTCTTGTGGACATTTAGTGCTATAAATTTCCCTCTACACACCGCTTTAAATGTGTCCCAGAGATTCTGGTATGTTGTATCATTATTCTCATTGGTTTCAAAGAACATCTTTATTTCTGCCTTCATTTCGTTATGTACCCAGTGGTCATTCAGGAGCAGGTTATTCAGTTTCCATGTAGTTGAGCAGTTTTGATTGAGTTTCTTAGTCCTGAGTTCTAGTTTGATTGTACTGTGGTCTGAGAGACAGTTTGTTATAATTTCTGTTTTTGTACATTTGCTGAGGAGTGCTTTACTTCCAATTATGTGGTCAATTTTGGAATAAATGTGATATGGTGCTGAGAAGAATGTATATTCTGTTGATTTGGGCTGGAGAGTTCTGTAGATGTCTATTACATCTGTTGGTGCAGAGATGAGTTCAATTCCTGGATATCCTTGTTAACTTTCTGTCTCGTTGATCTGTCTAATGTTGACAGTGGGGTGTTGAAGTCTCCCATTATTATTGTATGGGAGTCTAAGTCCCATTGTAAGTCTCTAAGGACTTGCTTTATGAATCTGGGTGCTCCTGTATTGGGTGCATACATATTTAGGATAGTTAGCTCTTCCTGTTGAATTGTTCCCTTTACCATTATGTAATGTCCTTCTTTGTCTCTTCTGATCTTAAAAGCAATGGCAACAAAAGCCAAAATTGACAAATGGGATCTAATTAAACTAAAGAGCTTCTGCACAGCAAAAGAAACTACCATCAGAGTGAACAGGCAACCTACAGAATGGGAGAAAATTGTTGCAATCTACTCATCTGACAAAGGGCTAATATCCAGAACCTACAAAGAACTCAAACAAATTTACAAGAAAAAAACAAACAACCCCATCAAAAAGTGGGCAAAGGATATGAACAGACATTTCTCAAAAGAAGACATTCATACCTCCAACAGACACATGAAAAAATGCTCATCATCACTCGCCATCAGAGAAATGCAAATCAAAACCACAATGAGATACCATCTCACACCAGTTAGAATGGCAATCATTCAAAAGTCAGGAAACAACAGGTGCTGTAGAGGATGTGGAGAAAGAGGAACACTTTCACACTGTTGGTGGGATTGTAAACTAGTTCAACCATTATGGAAAACAGTATGGCGATCACTCAAGGATCTAGAACTAGAAGTACCATATGACCCAGCCATCCCATTACTGGATATATACCCAAAGGATTATAAATCATGCTGCTATAAAGACACATGCACACGTATGTTTATTGCGGCACTATTCACAATAGCAAAGACTTGGAATCAACCCAAATGTCCATCAGTGACAGACTGGATTAAGAAAATGTGGCACATATATACCATGGAATACTATGTAGCCATAAAAAAGGATGAGTTTGTGTCCTTTGTAGGGACATGGAAGCAGCTGGAAACCATCATTCTCAGCAAACTATCGCAAGAACAGAAAACCAAACACCACATATTCTCATTCATAGGTGGGAACTGAACAATGAGATCACTTGGACTCGGGAAGGAGAATATCACACACCGGGGCCTATCATGGGGAGGGGGGAGGGGAGAAGGATTGCATTGGGAGTTATACCTGATGTAAATGACGAGTTGATGGGTGCTGATGAGTTGATGGGTGCAGCACACCAACATGGCACAAGTATACATAAGTAACAAACCTGCACATTATGCACATATACCCTAGAACTTAAATTATAATAATAATAAAAATAATAATAATAAAGTACAGGACACAACCTTATGGAACATTACTTCATAAACTATGAAGAAGGTATAACAGGGTCCTTGCAGTCAATGGCCTTATTAAGGTAATCTATAAGCAAAAAACAACTTCCACTACAAAATGCACTCCTCCTTAATTAGAAAAAGTCAAAGCAAAAAGCTGTACCTTCTAAAAATCGTTCTCAAATTAATCTCAACTTCATACAAGTCCACACTGTAGAAAATGTGCAGAATTGGGCACATCTATATCAAACCACACCGTTTCAAAATACAAAAGCCAATGGAGTTTGCATTTCAAAATTAACATAGAGACAATGGATCATTATTTCCATTTCTAACACCTATCTACACTGTAGACACAGATATATAGGAATGAACACATGATTCAATTTGCTTGTAAACACAAAATTTTCAAAAAGTTTTAATTCTTTTTCTTTATACCTCAAGGTACATGATGCTGAAAGAACAAATGTTTTTATGTGCAAAGCTATTTATCCATATTCTGTTCCTCCTACTTTTAGCTTTACTTTTTTGAGTTTATGTTTTCCTTTCTGCTTCCTTTCTAATTATTTTCCCATTATATCAACCTCTGATACTCTAATTTTATATTCATTTCTAACCAAGTAAAATTATTACTAATTGAGATCCCACTTACTCAGAATTTTTGATAAATCAGATACAACATCTAGTATTACTACTTCATTTATGAAAACTGGGTGAATTACATGAAACCATAATGATATATATAACACAGAATCAGTTTCAAGTTGTTTAAAATAAAGCAGGAAGAATTACATATAGTTAAAAACAAGATCAAAGGTATATCTGATAAGCATCATAAAAACAGTAAATGGGAGAGTGAGCAGCTTTGTAGTCTGCTCTAAAAGAACAGAAAAAGTATAAGAAAATCCCTTGGCCTTAAAATATACAGAATCTTGTTGAAATGATATAAAACAGTATATAATGCCATAATAATAACACTAGCAAAAACTAGTACTCATAGTAACAGTAATATAAAGAAATAAATAATAGCACTTACTGAATATGTACGTACCAGGAATTTGTATGTTTACCCTCTATAATATTTTTATTCTAGACATGAGAAAAATATTACCTACAGAAGTTAAATTATTTGTCCAAGATTATCCAATAAGTAGTGAAACTTAAATTTGAAACACTTACCTGTTTTAAAAGTGTGAGTTTTCTTGTTTTATTTTGTTTTCAATTTTTTTTTTTTTTTGTAGAAAGCCTTCTTTTTTTTTTTTTTTATTATACTTTAAGTTCTAGGGTACATGTGCATAACGTGCAGGTTTGTTACATATGTATACTTGTGCCATGTTGGTGTGCTAAAACGGATCCAGTGCAAGAAATCCTAGTTGAAGTCCTAGTGACAGGAGCTCTGGACTAGAAACCTCATTTATGGTAGAGGTGGCTACCAAAGCCTTCAGCATGGTGAGTTCACCCAGGGAGCAATTACAGAATGGGAGGAGACAAGAACAGGATGGTGGATGATGGAGGAACTCCAGTAGTTAATGAGCCTGCCAAGGAGGCTAAGAGGAGCTTGTAGAGAGTTAGAGACAAGACAGGAGAACGTCAGGTCTTGCAAGTTAATGGGAAAGAAGTGTTTAATGAAGAAAAGGACTTTGCTTATGGCCACGATAGACTAACAGGGACCAGATTTACCGTCCTTCTTTAAACAGCTACCGAAACAGACAAGGTGTATACAACCATGGTTCTCAGACATTCAACGATGGTTTTTGGGCAGCACAGGGCAGTGATCCCTGAGAGAAGATAAATAAATGAGGTACGTCTCCTGAAATTGACATAGCCAGCTGCCTGAGTTTCCAGGCTCCAGGCAGGGAGGGAGGAGCAACAGAGCTTGATGGTCTTCCTGGGTCAAGGAGAAAGAAGTGAGAATTTGGGGAGACCAATTTATTCTCTCTTCTCTCTTCTTCCAGAGAGCTTTGAAACCTGTGATCACATTGAGCTCTCCCTGGGACCTGGAACTAGCTGCAAACAGCCTCACGCGTGGGTGACAACATGGCAGGCAGCCTAGGTGGGAGATAGAGGGGCCCATTCTGCCTGGAGAGTGCACGTCCATGGGTGAAAGGAGGGTCAGCCTTCCAGGTGTGGAAGGACTGGGTACAGGGGTGATGCAGACTGAGTGGATTCTCAGGGTCTTCAGTGCTGCCAGGGTCCTAGCCAGGGCAGGCACCTCCTTCTCCCCAGACTGGTGGCTGCTCTGGCTCAAGTTTGCCTTTGGAGAAACTTGTCTGGGGTTCAACACACCTATTTGTTAATTTCATGGTAAGAAACAGCTGAAAGAAGCCCACCCACCAGCTCTATGGGAGAGAGACATGGCTACCATTTTGTCCAACGTTCGTTCTCCAAATCACTGTGTCGTCTTTGAGTCTATGCAGTCCCTAAGCTGACCCCATCCTTGCGTACCTCAGAGGCAGTAACAGGCCAAAGGCCTCCTTACTTTGGTGTCAGTCATTAGTTAGGACCAACATCCTTATACAGAGGCAGTGATCCCCAAATCAATCTGCCCAAGAACCTGAACTGTAGGTGCCAAAGACCTAGTGCTGCCGGCATCAGCGCACAGAGCCACGAAGTTGCACAGACTGGAGGGAAAAGCAAAGCCAAACCTCCACCCAGAAAGCCAACTCTAAGAGTGGGCCAGGGGCTGTTCACTTCCGGCCATTCCAGAGCCTGGCCAGGTGAGACAGCTCTGGGAGGCCAAGAGAGGATGGCGCTGAGGAACTGATGGGAAGCGAGACCTAGGACCATGCCAAGCTCTGCCACCTTGCCTACATCATGATGTTGGACTAACTACAATTCTGGTAGGTGATGTGCGTGTGTTTCCTCGAGAGCAGTTCAATTAAGTGGGGAGAAAGGCTCTATGATGTTCACACAATGTTCATCAATCACTATATTAGTTTCTTTTTTTTGTCTTCTTGTGACTAGTTTATTTAACTTAGCATAATACTCTCAAGATTCATCCACATTGTGGCATAGGTCAGAATCTCCTTCCTTTTTTTTTTTTTTTTATTATACTTTAAGTTCTAGGGTACATGTGCATGACGTTTATATCATGTATAACTCCCCAATGCAATCCTTCCCTCCTCCCCCCTCCCCATGATAGGCCCCAGTGTGTGATGTTCCCCTTCCCGAGTCCAAGTGATCTCATTGTTCAGTTCCCACCTATTAGTGAGAACATGCGGTGTTTGGTTTTCTCTTCTTGTGATAGTTTGCTAAGAATGATGGTTTCCAGCTGCATCCATGTCCCTACAAAGGACGCAAACTCATCCTTTTTTATGGCTGCATAGTATTCCATGGTGTATATGTGCCACATTTTCTTAATCCAGTCTGTCACAGATGGACATTTGGGTTGATTCCAAGTCTTTGCTATTGTGAATAGTGCCGCAATAAACATACGTGTGCATGTGTCTTTGTAGTACAGTAATTTATAATCCTTTGGGTATATACCCAGTAGTGGGATGGCTGGGTCATATGGTACATCTAGTTCTAGATCCTTGAGGAATCGCCATACTGTTTTCCATAATGGTTGAACTAGTTTACAATCCCACCAACAGTGTAAAAGTGTTCCTATTTCTCCACATCCTCTCCAACACCTGTTGTTTCCTGATTTCTTAATGATTGCCATTCTAACTGGTGTGAGATGGTATCTCATTGTGGTTTTGATTTGCATTTCTCTGATGGCGAGTGATGATGAGCATTTTTTCATGTGTCTGTTGGCTGTATGGATGTCTTCTTTGAGAAATGTCTGTTCATATCCTTTCCCCACTTTTTGATGGGGTTGTTTGTTTTTTCTTGTATATTTGTTTGAGTTCTTTGTAGATTCTGGATATTAGCCCTTTGTCAGATGAGTAGGTTGCAAAAATTTTCTCCCATTCTGTAGGTTGCCTGTTCACTCTGATGGTAGTTTCTTTTGCTGTGCAAAAGCTCTTTAGTTTAATTAGATCCCATGTGTCAATTTTTGCTTTTGCTGCCGTTGCTTTTGGTGTTTTAGACATGAAGTCCTTGCCCATGCCTATGTCCTGAATGGTACTACCTAGATTTTCTTCTAGGGTTTTTATGGTATTAGGTCTAACATTTAAGTCTCTGATCCATCTTGAATTAATTTTCGTATAAGGGGTAAGGAAAGGATCCAGTTTCAGCTTTCTACTTATGGCTAGCCAATTTTCCCAGCACCATTTATTAAATAGGGAATCCTTTCCCCATTTCTTGTTTTTGTCAGGTTTGTCAAAGATCAGATGGCTGTAGATGTGTGGTATAATTTCTGAGGACTCTGTTCTGTTCCATTGGTCTATATCTCTGTTGTGGTACCAGTACCATGCTGTTTTGGTTACTGTAGCCTTGTAGTATAGTTTGAAGTCAGGTAGCGTGATGCCTCCAGCTTTGTCCTTTTGACTTAGGATTGTCTTGGCAATGCGGGCTCTTTTTTGGTTCCATATGAACTTTAAAGCCGTTTTTTCCAATTCTGTGAAGAAACTCATTGGTAGCTTGATGGGGATGGCATTGAATCTATAAATCACCTTGGGCAGTATGGCCATTTTCACGATATTGATTCTTCCTATCCATGAGCATGGTATGTTCTTCCATTTGTTTGTGTCCTCTTTGATTTCACTGAGCAGTGGTTTGTAGTTCTCCTTGAAGAGGTCCTTTACATCCCTTGTAAGCTGGATTCCTAGGTATTTGATTCTCTTTGAAGCAATTGTGAATGGAAGTTCATTCCTGATTTGGCTCTCTGCTTGTCTATTACTGGTGTATAAGATGCTTGTGATTTTTGCACATTAATTTTGTATCCTGAGACTTTGCTGAAGTTGCTTATCAGCTTAAGGAGATTTTGGGCTGAGACAATGGGGTTTTCTAAATATACAATCATGTCATCTGCAAACAGGGACAATTTGACTTCTTCTTTTCCTAACTGGATACCCTTGATTTCTTCTCTTGCCTGATTGCCCTAGCCAGAACTTCCAACACGATGTTGAATAGGAGTGGTGAGAGAGGGCATCCCTGTCTTGTGCCAGTTTTCAAAGGGAATTTTTCCAGTTTTTGCCCATTCAGTATGATATTAGCTGTGGGTTTGTCATAAATAGCTCTTATTATTTTGAGGTACGTTCCATCAATACCGAATTTATTGAGCGTTTTTAGCATAAAGGGCTGTTGAATTTTGTCAAAAGCCTTTTCTGCATCTATTGAGATAATCATGTGGTTCTTGTCTTTGGTTCTGTTTATATGCTGGATTACGTTTATTGATTTGCGAATGTTGAACCAGCCTTGCATCCCAGGGATGAAGCCCACTTGATCATGGTGGATAAGCTTTTTGATGTGCTGCTGAATCCGGTTTGCCAGTATTTTATTGAGAATTTTTGCATGGATGTTCATCAGGGATATTGGTCTAAAATTCTCTTTTTTTGTTGTGTCTCTGCCAGGCTTTGGTATCAGGATGATGTTGGCCTCATAAAAAGAGTTAGGGAGGATTCCCTCTTTTTCTATTGATTGAAATAGTTTCAGAAGGAATGGTACCAGCTCCTCCTTGTACCTCTGGTAGAATTCAGCTGTGAATCCATCTGGTCCTGGACTTTTTTTGGTGGGTAGGCTATTAATTGTTGCCTCAATTTCAGAGCCTGCTATTGGTCTATTCAGGGATTCAACTTCTTCCTGGTTTAGTCTTGGAAGAGTGTAAGTGTCCAGGAAATTATCCATTTCTTCTAGATTTTCTAGTTGATTTGCATAGAGGCATTTATAGTATTCTCTGATGGTTGTTTGTATTTCTGTGGGGTCGGTGGTGATATCCCCTTTATCATTTTTTATTGCGACTATTTGATTCCTCTCTCTTTTCTTCTTTATTAGTCTTGCTAGCGGTCTGTCAATTTTGTTGATCTTTTCAAAAAACCAACTCCTGGATTCATTGATTTTTTGGAGGGTTTTTTGTGTCTCTATCTCCTTCAGTTCTGCTCTGATCTTAGTTATTTCTTGCCTTCTGCTAGCTTTTGAATGTGTTTGCTCTTGCCTCTCTAGTTCTTTTAATTGTGATGTTAGAGTGTCAATTTTAGATCTCTCCTGCTTTCTCTTGTGGGCATTTAGTGCTATAAATTTCCCTCTACACACTGCTTTAAATGTGTCCCAGAGATTCTGGTATGTTGTATCTTTGTTCTCATTGGTTTCAAAGAACATCTTTATTTCTGCTTTCATTTCGTTATGTACCCAGTAGTCATTCAGTAGCAGGTTGTTCAGTTTCCATGTAGTTGAGCGGTTTTGATTGAGTTTCTTAGTCCTGAGTTCTAGTTTGATTGCACTGTGGTCTGAGAGACAGTTTGTTATAATTCTGTTCTTGTACATTTGCTGAGGAGTGCTTTACTTCCAATTATGTGGTCAATTTTGGAATAAGTGCGATGTGGTGCTGAGAAGAATGTATATTCTGTTGATTTGGGGTGGAGAGTTCTATAGATGTCTATTAGGTCCGCTTGGTGCAGAGATGAGTTCAATTCCTGGATATCCTTGTTAACTTTCTGTCTCGTTGATCTGTCTAATGTTGACAGTGGAGTGTTGAAGTCTCCCATTATTATTGTATGGGAGTCTAAGTCTCTTTGTAGGTCTCTAAGGACTTGCTTTTTGAATCTGGGTGCTCCTGTATTGGGTGCATATATATTTAGGATAGTTAGCTCTTCCTGTTGAATTGATCCCTTTACCATTATGTAATGGCCTTCTTTGTCTCTTTTGATCTTTGATGGTTTAAAGTCTGTTTTATCAGAGACTAGGATTGCAACCCCTGCTTTTTTTTGTTCTCCATTTGCTTGGTAGATCTTCCTCCATCCCTTTATTTTGAGCCTATGTATGTCTCTGCATGTGAGATGGGTCTCCTGAATACAGCAGACTGATGGGTCTTGACTCTTTATCCAGTTTGCCAGTCTGTGTCTTTTAATTGGAGCATTTAGTCCATTGACATTTAAGGTTAATATTGTTATGTGTGAACTTGATCCTGTCATTATGATATTAACTGGTTATTTTGCTCGTTAGTTGATGCAATTTCTTCCTAGCCTCGATGGTCTTTACATTTTGGCATGTTTTTGCAATGGCTGGTACCGGTTGTTCCTTTCCATGTTTAGGGCTTCCTTCAGGGTCTCTTGTAAGGCAGGCCTGGGGGTGACAAAATCTCTAAGCATTTGCTTATCTGTAAAGGATTTTATTTCTCCTTCACTGATGAAGCTTAGTTTGGCTGGAAATTCTGGGTTGAAAATTCTTTTCTTTAAGAACGTTGAATATTGGCCCCCACTCTCTTCTGGCTTATAGAGTTTCTGCTGAGAGGTCTGCTGTTAGTCTGATGGGCTTCCCTTTGTGGGTAACCCGACCTTTCTCTCTGGCTGCCCTTAAGATTTTTTCCTTCATTTTAACTTTGGTGAATCTGGCAATTATGTGTCTTGGAGTTGCTCTTCTGTAGGAGTATCTTTGTGGCGTTCTCTGTATTTCCTGAATTTGAATGTTGGCCTGCCCTACTAGGTTGGGGAAGTTCTCCTGGATGATATCCTGAAGAGTGTTTTCCAACTTGGTTCCATTTTCCCCCTCACTTTCAGGCACCCCAATCAGACGTAGATTTGGTCTTTTTACATAATCCCATACTTCTTGCAGGCTTTGTTCATTTCTTTTTCTTCTTTTTTCTTTTGGTTTCTCTTCTCGCTTCATTTCATTCATTTGATCCTCAATCGCTGATACTCTTTCTTCCAGTTGATCGAGTCGGTTACTGAAGCTTGTGCATTTGTCACGTATTTCTCGTGTCATGGTTTTCATCTCTGTCATTTCGTTTATGATCTTCTCTGCATTAATTAGTCTAGCTGTCAATTCTTCCACTTTTTTTTCAAGATTTTTAGTTTCTTTGCGCTGGGTACGTAATTCCTCCTTTAGCTCTGAGAGGTTTGATGGACTGAAGCCTTCTTCTCTCATCTCGTCAAAGTCATTCTCTGACCAGCTTTGATCCGTTGCTGGCGATGGGCTGCGCTCCTTTGCAGGGGAGATGTGCTCTTATTTTTTGAATTTCCAGCTTTTCTGCCCTGCTTCTTCCCCATCTTTGTGGTTTTATCTGTCTCTGGTCTTTGATGATGGTGACGTACTGATGGGGTTTTGGTATAGGTGTCCTTCCTGTTTGATAGTTTTCCGTCTGACAGTCAGAAGGACTGTCTGTTGGTCTGTTGGAGATTGCTTGAGGTCCACTCCAGACCCTGTTTCCTGGGTGTCAGCAGCAGAGGTTGCCGAAGATAGAATATGCTGAACAGCGAGTGTACCTGTCTGATTCTTTCTTTGGAAGTTTCCTCTCAGGGGTGACTCCACCCTGTGAGGTGTGGGGTGTCAGACTGCCCCTAGTGGGGGATGTCTCCCAGCTAGGCTACTCAGGGGTCAGGGACCCACCTGAGCAGGCAGTCTGTCCGTTCTCAGATCTCAACCTCCGCGTTAGGAGATCCACGGCTCTCCCCAAAGCTGTCAGACAGAGTCATTCGCGTCTGCAACGGCCCCGCTCTTTCCCCTAATGGACTGCAGCTATGCGCTGTCCGCAGAGGTAGAGTCTACAGAGACAGGCAGGCTTCCTTGAGCTGCTGTGAGCTCCACCCAGTTCGAGCTTCCCAGCGGCTTTGTTTACCTACTTAAGCCTCAGCAATGGCAGGCGCCCCTCCCCCAGCCTCGCTGCTGCCTTGCGTATAGATCGCCGCAGACAGCTGTGTTAGCAGTGAGGGAGGCTCCGTGGGCGTGGGACCCTCCCGGCCAGGTATGGGATATATTCTCCTGGTGTGCCTGTTTCCTTAAAGCGCAGTATTGGGGTGGGAGTTACCCGATTTTCCAGGTATTGTGTGTCTCAGTTCCCCTGGCTAGGAAAAGGGATTCCCTTCCCCCTCGCGCTTCCAGGTGAGGCGATGCCTCGCCCTGCTTCAGCTCACGCTGGTCGGGCTGCAGCAGCTGACCAGCACCGATTGTCCGGCACTCCCTAGAGAGATGACCCCAGTACCTCAGTTGAAAATGCAGAAATCACCGGTCTTCTGTGTCGCTCGCGCTGGGAGTTGGAGACTGGAGCTGTTCCTATTCGGCCATCTTGCTCCACCCCCCCTTGTTTTCAATTTTTGTGGGTACATAGTATGTGCATATATTTATGGGGTAAATGAGATACATTGATACTGACATGCAATGCATAATAAACCCATTCAGGGAAAATGAGGTATCCATCACCTCAAGTATTTTTCTTTTGCGTTAAAAACAATCCAATTATATACTCTTGGTTATTTTAAAATGTACAATTAAATTATTATTAACTATAGTCACCCTGTTGTGCTAGCAAATACTAGGTCTTATTTATTCTTTCGGTTTTTTTTTACTCATTCACAATCTGTATCCTCCAACTTCTACCCTCCACTATCCTTCCCAGCTTGTGGTAACTGTCATTCTACTCTCTATCTGCATGAGTTCAAATGTTTTGATTTTCAGATCCTACAAATAAGTGAGAACATGTGAAGCCTGTCTTTTTGTGCCTGGCTTATATCATTTAACATAATGTCCTCCAGTTCCATCCATGTTGTTGAAAATGACAGGATCTCATTTTTTCTTATGGCTGAATAGTACTCCATTGTGTATTAAGTGCCACATTTTCTTTATCTACTTGTCTGTTGATGAACACTTAGGTTGCTTCAAAATCTTGGCTATCGTGAATGGTGCTGCAGTAAACATGGGAGTGCAGATATCTCTTTGATACTGATTTCCTTTCTTTTGGGTATATACCTAGCAGTAGGATTGCTGGATCATATGGTAGGTTTACTTTCAGTTTATTGAAAAACTTCTAAACTGTTCTCCATAGTGGTTATACTAACGTACATTACCATCAACAGCATATGAGGGTTCCTTTTTCTCCACATCCTCACCAGCGTGTTATTGCCTATCTTGTGGATAAAAGCCATTTTAACTAGAGTGACATGATATCTCATTGTAGTTTTGACTTGAATTTCTCTGATCATCAATGATGTTAAGCACCTTTTCAGAATCTTGTTTGCCATGTGTATGTCTTCTTTTGAGAAATGTGTAATGAAATCTTGTGCCCTTTTTAAAATCAGATTATTAGATTTTTTTCTATAGAGTTATTTGAGCTTCTTATATATTCTGGTCATTAATCCCTTATCAGATGGGTAGTTTTCAAATATTTTCTCCCATTCTGTGAGTTGTCTCCTAACTTTGCTGATTGTCTCCTTTGCTGTTCAGAAGGTTTTTAACTTGATGTGATCTCATTTGTCCATTTTTGCTTTGTTTGCCTCTGCTTATGGGATATTACTCAAGATATCTTTGCCTGGACCAATGTCCTGGAGAGTTTCCCCAATGTTTTCTTATAGTAACATAATTTGAGGTCTTAGATTTGAGACTTTAATCCATTTTGATTTGATTTTTATATATGTTGACAGATAAAGGTCTAGTTTCATTCTTCTGCATATGAAGATCTAATTTCCTCAGAACGATTTGTTGAAGAGACTTCAAGAACAGTGAATGTTCTTGACACCTTTGTCGAAAATGTGTTCACTGTAAGTGTACAGATTTGCTTCTGCGTTTTCTATTCTGTTCTATTGGTCTATGTGTCTGCTTTTATGCCAGTACCATTTTGTTTCAGTTACTATAGCTCTGTAGTATAATTTGAAGTCAGATAATGTGATTCCTCCAGTTTTGTTCTTTTAGCTCAGGACAGCTTTGGCTATTCTGGGTCTTTTGTGGGTCCACATAAATTTTAGGATTATGTTTTCCATCTAAATGAGGGTATTTTTAACTTCTATTACATTACTTCCAAAAAAGAGTTCAGGAAATTATAGTAGAAGTTTGAATGTGGCTAAAGTTGTCCTGAATGAATTCACAAACAGGTTAAGCTATGACGTGAACTCTTAAGGAGGAGGTATATTTTAGGGAAGTTGAAGAAAGAGGGAATATATTTTGGGTATGCATGCATGGGAAATGAGATAAATGAAAAGTATTTTTAATACTCTGATTACACAATTAAACATTTAAACTTTTTACTAATTTACAGTGGACTTGCTCCATGGTGAAGCTTTTTGTGAGCAATTTTGATTGTGAGAGACATAAATGGTAGTCTCTTATTGTCTCAAACTAGCATGCCTGCATTTGAACTGAAATGAGATCAGATATCAAATATCCATTAGAAAAATACCATAATTCTTTGTGGATTTGGAGGAAAGACCAAACTTTCTAATTTCTCTTTATGGATTTTATTGGATGGACCATCATATTTTGGGGGTCAAAATCTTAAATTTAATCAAATATTACATCAACACACCAGTACATCAGTAGTTTCCCTGCAGAAAGTCATGGAAAGACATTTGCTTACCTTGTATTACATGTGAGTTGTCTTTTAAGAAGAAGTTATACAGATATTTGGGAATAAAAGCAGACATACATGCATAAGCCAAGGCTAAAAGAGAATAAGGCAAAGGCATGTAAAAAATTAGTTAATAGGGTAGATGACCAGCAGTAATGCATTCACTTAGCACATATTCTTTGAATCTATTAAATAACAGTTATGACAGCAAGTGCTAGAAAAACAAAGAGATAAAAGTCTCTATGTTTTAAAATAGAAAACATTTTAGACAACAGAAAATAATAATTCTATAACTTAAATTTTAAACTACTGTGGCAATCATTATCACACAATAATCAAAACTTTTATTAAGTTTATTACGTTGTTTCTTAAAATTTCTAAGCATGATCTTTATTAGTAAGTTATACAGACCTCACGATCCTTAATTGCTGCTGATGCAAACAAGAATCTACGAACTTTGGATTTAGGAATAGTGTTATAATTCACATTTTCAAACACAGACCCCTGACTATGCTTGGGTCAGTATGAGTGATAACTGGCTATGCCTAACTAAACATAGTAAAAAACTCTAGTTTAGATTAATGAGTGAGAATATCAGAGAACAGAGTATTTTAAAAATAATTCAAAGAGTAAAATTTCATTTCTCTGGGATTACGCTATTTCTACTTAATTCCAGAAATCGATGTAAATTCGGTCATGAAATAGATAGAATCTGAAAATAGGGAGATGGTCAGATAAAGCATCTAGACATTCAAGCTATATATAGTAACACACTCTACATGTGATTTCAGGGATCGGAGTTATTCGAATTTACTATTTATTGAAATGTCTACAATAATAAAGTTATTGCAGAAAGGCAGGGAAAAAAACTTGCCATTGAAAAAGGGCTGTCAAAAAATATTACATTAGTATATAAGTATTAGAATACAAGACAGACATAAGATAAATTTTTATAAATACAAAGTGCTTTATGGGCTCAGGAAGGAGAATAAGAAAAGTCTTCATTAAGGAAGAGGTATCCAAAATGATTATAGGCTTTGGAGATACAAGATTATGGAAAAGTGCCGCCATAATTGATTTCTTTAAAAATTATTTAGAAAGTATACTTAGACAAAAATTAATCTCTAAGGAATTTAGAATAATCAAATTCCACTAAATTTCTAGTAATATTTAGCATAAATGAAACTCTCCAGTAATAAATTAATCCTTCACATTTCTAAAATGAGTCTATAATAGATTATTTCACAGAAATCTACCAGGGAGAGAATAAGAACCTTAAAACAAAAACAAAAACCTTTCATGTCTGAATCACATATTTTAGAATATTATGTGCAATGATTATTTAAATGATAAAGAGGCTTACCTTCATTATTGAAGTTTAGATATAGGAATGGAGCACAGAGTGAGTCAAGACCTAATGCAGAGGGGTTGGGAGAAAGAAATCAAATAAATATAATCTAGTAGAATTGAAGATACATACCTTATTCAGTTCTTTGCATTACCTCCAAGTAGATTAAACATTAGAAGTATTATCTATCCAGAAATATGTCACCTCATGAGTTACTGTGGGGAGTAAGTGATAGTGTAGCACACAGTATGTGTCCAATATGAATCAGTTATTGTTATTATCCAGGTTATTATGAGTCAAAAAGAGAAATACAATAATAGAAAACTGGAAGAAAGTTACAATTCTTTGGATATTGTCCCATCTCTGATCCTAAGTGTACAATTCTGGCAATTACTTAATATCTTCTGACGTACGTTCTCATCTAGGAAATGGAGTTTCACCTATGTTCTTTTTCTTTGGGATTATGAAAAAAATTCTTTAAAAATTGTGAAGTGAATTCCAAATATATGACATTTCTTTTATTGATAATAATTATGTGCATGTATTGTCATGTTGAAAGAATGTACATAAATCTACCTACAACTGTTAGGAGGATATAGAATAGCTCTGAAATACACAGAGCTAAGAAAAATAATACCTTTATTTAAACTATGGCTAGTAAGAAATAGAGAACTGAAATATAAAAATAGCTGCTTATAACAACACATTCAAAAATAGGGTTGGAATAGGTTTCTCATTCTTTATCAAACACAAAAATAATAATGGCAAAGCCAAATAAAAGATATGAACCATTAAAGATACAAGGGGAAAAAAGACAATAAATAAAATGAGGACTTTAGGATGATAGCCTATTTTTAAGTCCTAATAGCCATGGTAAGTATAAATTAGAAATCATTAACTATAAGAATCTCAACTAGCCCCAATTGATTTAACAGTGTGTGTAGGCGTTTAAAAAATGTATCCACAAAGATGACAACAGCTCCAAGTATCTTTCTGCTTTGCTAATCAACTTGCATATTAAATATTATGTTTTTAAATGATATCTACTAGGATTTAGACAAAGATTTTAAAAAATGCTTGGATGTAAACTTCTCAAAAAATGAATCAGAGCTTCAATACTGACTTTTTCCAAAGACAAGGATGTTTACATATTTTAATTTTTTAAAATGTCAGTTATGCAACAATCTCCTAATACTCCAGAGGAGTTTTAATGACTATAAGAGTTACCTTGCCAATACACAAGATCAGGATGAGACACTACCCAGGCTTTTAATACACGCCTAAATTTTGCATGACCTTCTGGTGATGATAACAGTTCATCGTACTGATGACAGCGAGGAATATCCACTTCAATCTGTTAAAATAGCAAAATAATAAGGTGACACAGTGATTGTGTAATCAGCAATAAACCCTTAATCTTTATTCATTAAATAAGGAAAAGGAGAAGCCATAATACGAATTTCAAAACAGACCAACTTCTTAAGTGCCTAATTTTTTGAATTTTTTAATTGATCTTATGGAAACACTAAAGAAGTTGTATGTATACTTAAACAGAAGAATCAGACCATTTCTTTTGAAAGGTATGTGTTAATATACTTTTCAAAAATACTTTATAGTCTGGTCCAAATGAAGGGCAAATTTTTCAGATGAAGAACTATAGTATTTTTAACAAGGTAACTTGACCTACAGTCCTTTAAGGTATTGTTCTAAGTTATAAGCATAAGAGTTATGGTTTCTCTAACAATGTATGTATGCAGCAGTGTGTCTGTATTCATGAAAGAAAGAGGCTTTCTTCAGGCTCCTTCCTAAAATTTAAATATTTGACAGAATTATCTTAGGTTGCTTAAGAAAACCTAAATCATACTTGTCTATCTGTAGGAATTGGAGTGTCTTTATCAATTGCATCATACTTGGCATGAATAGCTCCCTGCAAAAAATAAAAGAAGATACATTAATTTATCATATCCTTAATACAACTAGTAATATAGAAAAATCTATTTTTTACAAATATCTATCTTTGGAAACCTACCTAACTACAGATAAGCACATTCAAACCCAGTGTAGAACTCATCTTAAGAGAAATTTTCTGTGTCTTTGACAATCTATGACGAAAGCCTCTGATAAGTCACAATTTGCCATTCTGCTGAGGCAAACTCTTGAATTATAAATACCACAACATGAACGCTGTGGATTACTTAGCTAGTAAGTATGTTTGGCTGACCTCCCAGCCCCTACAACATAACACAACCTTGTTATGTTATGTCTATAATTACATGATAGAATCATTAGGGCCTAGAGAGGTCATTTACATTTTTCAGTTACACACTGTTAAAAATTAAAAATAACTGAATAAATGACTACAAATTTTGGTCATGTTCTATAGGACCAAGCATGAAAAAAATATTATTATTCTGGCTTATCTTCATGGTAGAGAAAAAGCCAGGAAGTAGGGTTCAAACTCCGATATCTGCTATATCAATTTCTTTGAGACATTCATTTAATGAGAGTTGGAAAACTGATACCTGAAGTCCTCTTGGACTTTAGCATTATATTGTTCTACAAGTCTAATGATTACTGTATGATACTGAACCATTGGCATTCTTGTAAAGTAACCAACCAAACTCAAAGGTATTTGCAGACTCTTATCAAGGGAATCAGGCATGAAGAAAGGAAATTCTTCAAACAGAGAATTGAAAAGGATTAAAAACAGTTGAGGATTTTTAAAAATATTTTTCTTAGAGACAGGATTTAGTTCTATCACCCAGGGTAGAGTGCAATGGCATAATCAAGGTTCACTGAAGCCTCGAACTCCTGGGCTCAAGTAACCCTCCTGCCTCAGCTTTCCAAGAAGCTGGGACCACAGGCAAGTGCCACCATTCCTGACTGGAATTCTTTAAAAAGCAAGGATAATTATCTATAAGAGAATATAAGAAGACAAGATGACAAAGAAATTGACAAGAAATGAAAATATCTGGCTAGAATTTGGCCCATTATCATGATTGATGTCATCGGAGTTCTCTGTTAGTATTGCAGACCACCACAATTTGTGACACCTCTCCCTTCCTCACAACCACAGAGAAAGTGTTATAGAGGACATGGGAGCTATTTCTCTTGGTAGCACATTCCAGGTGGAACAGGTGTGCCAAAAGCCACTAAATTATGTTAGTGATTTTGACATGTCAGATTAGATTGAAAGATTTCTCCAAATTTAGAACCATTTATAAACAGATAATCATATTCTATAATAAGCATACTTTATAAGCAAGACTATCCACCTGTAACTGACATATATTCTTAAAATATTCCTTGGTAATAATCAAAACATTTTCTGTGACCACCATTAAATGAAATATTAAATAGTATAATCTAATAAACCCTTAATTATATATTTCTTTTCTATTGTTTTCCTATGTTCCTTCCACTTAAAATTGCCAAATATTCCAATGCTTATATTTTACTATATAATTTTCTAGTAACTGGAAAAATACATATTTGGAAAGCACTCTCCTTCTTCATCCTTTCTTAGCATAATTAATCAGCTTCTAACCTTTTCTTTTTTCCTTACCTCAACTCCCAGAAGAGCAGCCCAGGTTAAACCTCTCATAAGAGGAGGAATGTCTACTCTTGCTTCTTTCCAGATTTGATTTTTTTTATATGGATAAGCCTATATCAAAAAAGAAATAAAAATGCCTCAAATTACCTAGTGCCATCTTTTAGTCTAGACAGTTCTGAATATACCTGTGATAAAACTTAAGTGACCTGCAATAAATTTCAAAGTACGTGCAATTATTGTGTCTGGTGTTATTAATACATATAAATAGGCAGTAGAATGAATCCCTAACACCTTGCAAAACTTATATTATATAATTAAGAAGAGGAGCTGATTCTACCTGTTTTTAAATCCTTCCTCTCTATTTGATGCTCTGAGGAATTTAAAATGAGTCATTTTAAATGCAGGATAATAGTACCAGCCTCATACGGGTTAAATAAGATAATGCAGGTAAAGCACTCTGTTAAAAACGTGGTGACAGAGAAGTGTTCAATCACTATAAGCTACTATTATGGGTACTTCTGCATTTTGCATATAAATTTGTACTTTTATAAATTTGTGTCTTAGGAGAAATTTCTAGAAGAGTATTAATAGGACAAAGGACACAGATGTTAAGGTTCTTGATATATGCATTCAAATTCTTTTACAAAATGTTTCAGTACATTCACATTTATTCCAACAGAATGAGAGTTCCAATATCATTGCATCTGTGCTCACTTTGCTAATGCGGTATGAAAAATCACTCCGATTTTAATTTGTATTTTTTTTTTCATTCCTAGTGAAGATGAACAATTTGAAAAGATTTACTAGTTGTATTTATATTATGTACTCTATCCATTTCTCTGTTTCAATATTGACGTTTTTCCTGTTGACTTTAAAGTCTTCTTTTAAAAAATAAGGACATTAAAGACACAACATACCAGAATCTCTGGGACACATTTAAAGCAGTGTGTAGAGGGAAATTTATAGCACTAAATGTCCACAAGAGAAAGCTGGAAAGATCTAAAATTGACACTCTAACATCACAATTGAAAGAATTAGAGAAGCAAGAGCAAACACATTCAAAAGCTAGCAGAAGGCAAGAAATAACTAAGATCAGAGTAGAACTGAAGGAGATAGAGACACAAAAAACTCTCCAAAAAAAATCAATGAATCCAGGAGCTGGTTTTTTGAAAAGATCAACAAAATTGATAGACCGCTAGCAAGACTAATAAAGAAGAAAAGAGAGAAGAATCAAATAGATGCAATAAAAAATGATAAAGGGGATATCACCACCGACCCTACAGAAATACAAACTACCATCAGAGAATACTATAAACACCTCTAGGCAAATAAACTAGAAAATCTAGAAGAAATGGATAATTTCCTGGACACTTACACTCTTCCAAGACTAAACCAGGAAGAAGTTGAATCCCTGAATAGACCAATAGCAGGCTCTGAAATTGAGGCAATAATTAATAGCCTACCAACCAATAAAAGTCCAGGACCAGATGCATTCACAGCCGAATTCTACCAGAGGTACAAGGAGGAGCTGGTACCATTCCTTCTGAAACTATACCAATCAATAGAAAAAGAGGGAATCCTCCCTAACTCATTTTTTGAGGCCAACATCATCCTCATACCAAAGCCTGGCAGAGACACAACAAAAAAAAAGAGAATTTTAGACCAATATCCCTGATGAACATCGATGCAAAATTCCTCAATAAAATACTGGCAAACCGAAACCAGCAGCACATCAAAAAGCTTATCCACCATGATCAAGTGGGCTTCATCCCTGGGATGCAAGGCTGGCTCAACATACGCAAATCAATAAACATAATCCAGCATATAAACAGAACCAAAGACAAAAACCACATGATTATCTCAATAGAGGCAGAAAGGCCTTTGACAAAATTCAACAGCCCTTCATGCTAAAAACTCTCAATAAATTCAGTATTGATGGAACGTATCTCAAAATAACAAGAGCTATTTATGACAAACCCACAGCCAATATCATACTGAATGGGCAAAAACTGGAAGCATTCCCTTTGAAAACTGGCACAAGACAGGGATGCCCTCTCTCACCACTCCTATTCAACATCGTGTTGGAAGTTCTGGCTAGGGCAATCAGGCAAGAGAAAGAAATAAAGGGTATTCAGTTAGGAAAAGAGGAAGTCAAATTGTCCCTGTTTGCAGATGACATGATTGTATATTTAGAAAATCCCATCGTCTCAGCCCAAAATCTCCTTAAGCTGATAAGAAACTTCAGCAAAGTCTCAGGTTACAAAATTAATGTGCAAAAATCACAAGCATTCTTATACACCAGTAACAGACAAGCAGAGAGCCAAATCAGGAATGAACTTCCATTCACAATTGCTTCAAAGAGATCAAATACCTAGGAATCCAGCTTACAAGGGATGTAAAGGACCTCTTCAAGGAGAACTACAAACCACTGCTCAGTGAAATAAAAGAGGACGCAAACAAATGGAAGAACGTACCATGCTCATGGATAGGAAGAATCAATATCGTGAAAATGGCCATATCGCCCAAGGTAATTTATAGATTCAATGCCATCCCCATCAAGCTACCAATGAGTTTCTTCACAGAAGTGGAAAAAACTGCTTTAAAGTTCATATGCTTATGCCAATTATCTATCCTTATAAGGATAGATATATAGATCAGTGGAATAGAATTAAGAAGCTAGAAATGAACCTGTGTATCTATATATTCAACTGATTTTCATTAATGATCCCAAAACCATTCAATGGGGGGAGAGAATAATCTTTTCAACTGGGTGTGGGGAATAACAACAACAACAAAAAAATAAAGTTCATATGGAATCAAAAAAGAACCCGCATTGCCAAGGCAATCCTAAGTCAAAAGAACAAAGCTGGAGGCATCACGCTACCTGACTTCAAACTCTACTACAAGGCTTCAGTAACCAAAACAGCATGGTACTGGTACCAAAACAGAGGAGATATAGACAAATGGAATAGAACAGAGTCCTCAGAAATAATACCGCACATCTACAGCCATTTGATCTTTGACAAACCTGAGAAAAAAAGAAACGGGAAAGAATTCCCTATTTAATAAATGGTGCTGGGAAAATTGGCTAGCCGTAAGCAGAAAGCTGAAACTGGATCCTTTCCTTACTCCTCATACGAAAATTAATTCAAGATGGATTAGAGACCTTAATGTTAGACCTAAAGCCATAAAAACCCTAGAAGAAAACCTAGGTAATACCATTCAGGACATAGGCATGGGCAAGGACTTCATGTCTAAAACACTGAAAGCAATGGCAACAAAAGCCAAAATTGACAAATGGGATCTAATTAATCTAAAGAGCTTCTGCACAGCAAAAGAAACTACCATCAGAGTGAACAGGCAACCTACAGAATGGGAGAAAATTTTTGCAATCTACTCATCTGACAAAGGGCTAATATCCAGAACCTACAAAGAACTCAAACAAATATACAAGAAAAAAACAAACAACCTCATCAAAAAGTGGGCAAGGGATACAAACAGACATTTCTCAAAAGAAGACATGCATACAGCCAACAGACACATGAAAAAATGCTCGTCATCACTGTCCATCAGAGAAATGCAAATCAAAACCACAATGAGATACCATCTCACACCAGTTAGAATGGTAATCATTAAAAAGTCAGAAAACAACAGGTGCTGGAGAGGATGTGGAGAAATAGGAACACTTTTACACTGCTGGTGGGATTGTAAACTAGTTCAACCATTATGGAAAACAGTATGGCGATTCCTCAAGGATCTAGAACTAGATGTACCATATGACCCAGCCATCCCATTACTGGATATATACCCAAAGGATTATAAATCATGCTGTTATAAAAACACATGTACACATACGTTCACTGCGGCACTATTCACAATAGCAAAGACTTGGAATCAACCCAAATGTCCATCAGTGACAGACTGGATTAAGTAAATGTGGCACATATACACCATGGAATACTACGCAGCCATAAAAAAGGATGAGTTTGTATCCTTTGTAGGGACATGGATGCAGCTGGAAACCATCATTCTCAGCAAACTATCACAAGAACAGAAAACCAAACGCCGCATGTTCTCACTCATAGGTGGGAACTGAACAATGAGATCACTTGGACTCGGGAAGGGGAACATCACACACCGGGGCCTATTATGGGGGGGGGGGGGGAGGGGGGAGGGATTGCAATGGGAGTTATACCGGATATAAAGGACGAGTTGATGGGTGCTGACGAGTTGATGGGTGTAGCACACCAACATGGCACAAGTATACATATGTAACAAACCTGCACGTTTTGCACACGTACCCTAGAACTTAAAGTATAATAATAATAAAATAAAATAAATAAGGACATTAATCCTTTGTCTAACATGATTTTGCATATATTACCACACTTTGTTTCTACTTTCTAATTTTACCTATTAAGAACATGTATCATTTTTAAAATTAAAGAAAGCTAACCAGACAAGATAGGTCATAAAAATTAATCTTCTTATTACTCAAGATTCCTTAAGAATTATCGAAAAAATTAAAAAAAGAACTCCATATGGGCTATTGTTAACACTTTATACTTTAGAATCCATACCTTTAGCAGCCTGTCAAAGAGAATAATTCTATTTAGCTGGTACTCTGTGTCCTTCTCTCTGATGATTAAAGGGAGAGTGGCAGCTGCAGACAACTCATTATTGCTGTTTGAATGAGGTAAATTAGACTGGCTGTAAAAGAGAACAAAAGCAATAAAAAAAAATGTACAAAAGTTACAACATTTTCTTTTTTCTTCCTAACTCTACCGACAGTGATTTCAGAAAAAGCACAAAATTTTAATAAACCAAAATATCAGGTTATTATTTTCTATTTAGGAAACACATTTCAAAGAAAATGTATAAAATTCTTATAAATCTAATATAAATAGAAAGAAAAATAAACGTAAAATGAGACTATATATACTCACTCATCTTCAAGTAGTGGGTAAAATGCTTCTCCACCAACATCTTTCAATCTCTGTGTATTTAAAGACAATATTTATGTATAAACATATTGGGCAGAAACCTTGATCTGTGTTTTAAAAGACAAGTAACACAACAACTATGAATTTATAAAGGGACCTAGAAAAGCATAAAATAGAATCTAAAAATCAGTTCTTATAAACATGCAAGCATACAATGCCTCTACTGATTAAGGTTTGGCTGTGAAAAACAACTTCTCTTTTTTTTTTCTTATCTATAGGTATCACGCATAAACGTTAGACACCTATCATGATATATTTTCCAAACAACTCAGAATTACTAGCACGAGTATAAAACTTAATGAATGGGGAAAAAATTTTAAGTTATATGAAGAAAGATGATTAAAAAGAGGTACTATATAGCAATGTACATATTAAAAGAACAACTTAGATTTATTTTTGCTTTGGCATAATACAAGCTAAGTCAAAAAGAAAAGTGCTAGAAAAAGGATTCCAAAACATTTTTCACATCATACTTTGAACATGTATGACTCAAATAGCTAATAAATCAATGGACAGAGTTTACTTAATGATTTGTTTTACAAAGTCATTTTAATAGTTGTTCCAAATAACAACCCTGACAGGATTACAGGTATTCTTCAAAATCAGAAGCAGGAAGGCAGTAGTAAAGTAAAATGTTAATCACATTCTAAGCAAGGTGATTAAAGTTAATGCCATCTTGCCCACTGCTCTGCTGTTCAACTTCCAACTTGAAGGCAGAATGTCTGCTCCTATGGGATTGACATAGAAGTTCAAGCTGTGTGTGCAGCAAGCACTGATCTTCTGTTGATCAGTCATTGTGCACCCATGTGAGTTATTCCCAGAATTGTTAAAGCTGAAGAAAAATCTTTTACTCAACATTAAGAATTCAGCAAACAATGAATTTACACCTGGTTCTCCTCTAAAAATTAATGTGCTATACGCTTATCCTATTTTAATAAACCTTTAGGTATATCTTTCATATATTAAAATTTTAAGTAAAGAAATTAAATTTTCCCAAGTGTTACTGCATTATTAATACACATATCTTGTTATTAAAGATTAGTTTTCAGTATCCTGAATGTCATTGATTTTATCTAATAAGTATCTTGTCTGTCTTTTCTAAATAAAAATTTTGCACATTAGGAATTTTAAAAGGTGAGCGAAAAAACTAAAGATAAAAATTATTTGGTTTCCATATCATTTTAAGAATCAGCAAATTAATATTTCTTAATAACTACAGAAGAAAAGTATTTTAAATTTCACAAGTAGAACTGTAAAGGAATTGAGATATTTAGACCTGAAGCCTACATTCATTTAACTTGGATTATATTTAAATTGAAGAAACAAATAAAGAGCAAAACAAAATCAGCTGAAATCATATATTTTGGATGTAATTTATTGTTTGCTGCATGGTATTGTTACTTGTTACTTTCCACATCCTTTCTTTCAAAGAGATTATAAATTCAGAGTATTGAGTAGTAATAATAATATATTTTAATTTTCTGTTGATGGCATTATGGCAGAAAAGGGATTCTAATACTGTCCTACTACATAACATGTAAAATATTAAATGGTTAGCTAAGCTTTAAAACATAAGGAAAATGCTGTGATAACAGATATA
The DNA here is from genome assembly GCF_009764315.1 of Trachypithecus francoisi. Classification (NCBI taxonomy): domain Eukaryota; kingdom Metazoa; phylum Chordata; class Mammalia; order Primates; family Cercopithecidae; genus Trachypithecus; species Trachypithecus francoisi. The sequence goes on from NW_022681454.1 coordinate 102,719,161, forward strand.
AAACCAGGCCTAGAGAGAAAGGAGTTAATAACTGTGGTCTAGAGATTTAGACCATAATGGGATAAAGGTTTGGGAACCTGCATAACAGACCTTCAGAATGGAGAAGACCCTTCTAAAGCCACGTAAATAAAAACTAGGGGAATTGCTAGCTTAGACAGAAAACAAGGATAGGTACCTATTTTAGCTTTGCCTATGAATGGTTAAAAATAAAAAGGCTGGGACTTCCACTTTCTTATACAAAATATAAACAGCTTAGAAGGCATCATTCTTCCTCTAACAAGAAAAATGTTGAACAAATTGAAAATCAAGAACTCGTCTCACATCTATCAGAATCAGAGCACTGTGATGTCCTAAAAACTGGAGGGACCCTCGAATACATGGAATGACAGCTTACCAGGAACAGAGCCACTGCTGGAGCCTGTTAAGATCAATTAAAAGGTAATTATCTAATACTTGCAGGCTGAGCACAGACTAATATGAGAGAGAAAAACTTCCGGAGGCCCAGCCTTAGGGAGGCCTTCCTTGCTTCCATGAGATTAACCTCCACAGGTCCCACTAGGTTCCCAGGGTGAAGATCTGAGAAAAATACCCTTGAACTCCTGCAGGGGGAGGTGGAAAGTAACCAATCTGAAATATAGCCAGAGTACTCTGTTTTCCTTAAGAGAGGTCTGCCTTAAAGGGAAACTCTTCTGCCAGGTCCTAACTAACTTGGGTTTTGCAGAAATCTAGCCAACTTGGGAGGGAAATATTCAACTCCAGTCCACTCCAGTCTTTGATGTAGGTGAAAAGAAATACCCGACTCCAGTCCCTCTAGCTTTCCTGCCTCAGGTTGGGGCAGAGGAGTGGGAGAAGCTGAGAAACCCTGTGAAGGTCACAGCCCAGGTACACAGGCTCACTAAAATCTGGGACTTAATCATAAGATTATAAAATACTTCTCCCCTGTACTTTACTACAATATTAATAGGGCTTCTATATAATAAGAGGATTCATTCCTTCATTCAGTTATCATATAGGAAGAAAACATATATCAAATGAAGAGAAGTACAATGGAGGAAAAAAACAAAACAGGATAAAGAATACAAGGGATAGGTGTGGCATTGCTATTTGATAAAGGATGGCCAAAAAAGCCCACCAATAGGTAACGATTCAGCAGAGAATGGAAAGAACGGAAATGGAAGCAGCGGAAGAGTGTTAGAGGCACTGGGAAGAGCAAGTTTAAAGGTCTTGAAACATATAACTTTAGAAAATGATTTAAAAACAAAATAAACAACCTGAGTAAACTTATAAACATTAAGCAGACTAAAGTAATGATTACACCCAGATAGGGATAAGGAGCTAACTCCTTACAATATTGTTTTTGGTTTTAAAGCTAACTTACAATATGGTTTTAAAGCTAACTCCCATGAAACATTCAAGAAATAGATACATGTAATCATATAAAGTCTTTCAGAGAATAAAAAAAAAAAGGCAATACTCTCTCCTATTTATCTTATGAGACTAGTACACCCCTGATACCAAACTAGCATGTTGCAGTAAAAGAAAAGAAACTCACAGGCCCATCTCAAATAGAAACAGAAATGCAAACATTCTAAACAAAATATTAGAAAAATCAAAACACAAATGTATAAAAAAGGAAAAATGAAATCATGATCTTATTGGGTTTATCCCAGAAATATAAACATGGCTCAACATTGAAAAACCCCATCAATATAATTAAATCCATTAACATAATACATAAAAAACTATATGACCATCCCAATAGATACAGTAAAAACACTCAGTGAAATTCAACACCCATTCATAACAAAACTTATAACTAAGAATAGATGTCTATAGCTCAATGCAACAGATATCATACTTAATTATGAAATATAAAAAGCAACCTTTTAAAACCAGAAATGAGACAGGAATGCCCACTATTTGTTTCTATTCAATAGTGTTATAGAGGCTCAGCAAAAATAATTACAAAAGATGAAGTGAGTGAAGTGAATTAAGGTAGTGTTTTTTCCTTCATTTCCAAGAAAACCACAGAGACTCTATAGAGTCCTATTCTTATTTAAAAAAGAATAGGTTCAGCAACGTTGCCTGACACAAAATCCACATAAAAAAATCAATTGTGTTACTAATCATGCACAAAATAGTAGTTGAAATGGTATTTAAAAAAATATTACTGATGTATTTTTTAAAATAATCTACTGGTATACTTAAGATTTGGTAAATTTTACTATATGAAAAAATATTATTGATGTATATTTTAATCATCTACTGGTATACTTAAGATGTGTACATTTTACTACATGAAAATTTTGCCTAGAAAAGAACCATAAACAAATCTCAAACTCTAATGTGTAAGCTGAATTGTAGTAATGTCTTCATTTTACTTTGAAATGCAAGAACAAAAAATATGATGGATTGATGAATGACTAGAAAGATAGACAGACATGTGGTAAAGCATGTAAAATGTTAATTATAGAATCTAGGTCACAGATTAGCAAACTGTTTCTATGCAGGAACATATAACAAATATTTTTAGCTTTGTGGGCCATGTAGTCTCTATTGCAATTACTCAATTTTGCCATTGTAGAACAAAACAGCTATACATAGTAGGTCAATGAGTACGTGTAACTTGATTTTGCTAATAGACCATATCAAATGGTTGATCTAGGTGGTAACTTGTTCACTGTAAATGCTTTTCAACTTTTCTGTTTAAAAATTTTTATTAAAAAAGTTGGAAAAAATCATTCATACATATATATACACACACATATATACACACACACACACACACACACATATATATATATATATATATATATTCTATTTACAAGAGCAACAATAAATTACCTTAGGAATAAATCTGATAACTGATATACAGACATTAAAAAGAAAATTGTTATAAATAGGACAAATAAATGACATTTATTTAGGCATGTTCAAGAAATAAAACCCTACATTTTAAATACATCAATTCTCTACAAATTAACCTATAAATTCAATGCAATGTCAATCAAAACCCTGTAATTTTTTATGAAGGTCTTTATGAGGATAATAAAAATCAGCTAGTAGAGGAAGATGTTAAAGAGCTCCTACTCCATTTTGAGGACAAAAAAACTGAAGGTCTTCCTTTGCTAGATATCAATAGTTCACATAAAACTACAGATTAAGGCAATGTGGTATTTGCTAAAATTAGAAACACAAGCCAACAAATTAGAATACCAAGGCCCAGAGACATATCCATGCACATAGAAAAAGTTGGTATTGCACATCAAAAAAGTGAAGAGAAAACTATTCAATATATGGTACTGACACAAGGGGTATTTTTTTAATCAGTGAAATACGATATTGGATACCTTCCTTACAATGTAATCTAAAATAAATTCTAGGTGGATTAAAGAACTAAATGGGAAACAATTATTTAAAACTTTTAAAAAGAAATATATAAAAACATTATAAAATATACGTATAACCTTGCTATTACTTTAAATAAGTTACAAGAAAAAATATATCAAAATACATTTGACTATAAAAGAAAATACTGATAAAAATTTAGAATTCTATTCAATAAAATAATCAAAAGTTGAAGGAAAAGCTACAGATGAGAATATATTTCCATGACATATAGCTCACAAAGATACGCTATCAGGGATATAGTTCTAAAACTCCTCAAATCAATAAGAAATCACTCAAAAGAAAAACTGACAAGAGATATGAACTAGTAATGCATAAAGAGGTAGGTGAAGTGATAAAATATATGAAAAGACTTACAACTGCACTATAATCACGAAATTAAAAATTAGTGTTACAGCAAAATACCTTTCCATATCATTAGATTAACAATTTTTTAAAATTTGATGAAAGAAAGTGTTACCAGGTAAATAAAGAAATGAGAACAGTTACCCAACGATGGCGAAAAGATAAACTGATAAAATCATTTTTGTGAACATTCAGGTAATAAAGCTGAAGTTGTACAGATGCAATTCTACTCTGGGGCACATATTTTACAGAAGCTCTCCCATATTTTGTGAAATCAAGGAGGCATACACAATATCTTGTGTATCTGTAAGGTTTTAATTAAAGAAAAAAAATACTAAAGCAGAACTGTCAAAATATCATTCTTACATTTCTTAGCTGGCATAACGATAATGTCACAGTGGTATCATCTAAAAGTGAGCTTCTATCTCGACCTTGTCCAAAGCTTTCACCATCTTCAAAGAGAAAACTGAAAAGAAATTTTTAAAAATAATATGCACACAAAATCCAGTTTATTGTTTCTTCTAGAAAGTAAAGTTTATTCTAAGTCATCAATCCCTTCATTAAAAAAGAACTAAACTTTAGACTGGATGTTTAATAAAACAATGTATTGAGATTTCTTCAAACAAGTCTCGTTTTTAAGTAACTCTTGAGTTGGTATGAATATAAGAAAATTTCAGAAAAACAAAAGTGTCATTTACAATCCTTTGTTCATGCAGTTTCAATGCTAACAGTACTCTCCTGACATTAGCCCAATGTTTTCCCGAGAAACTTTATACGAGTGGAAAAAGATAAAGGGAAGAAGAAAGAAAAAGCATATTGGATAGCAGCCTCATAGAAGAAAGGATATTAAATAATAAATGAATAAAATTTGTTTACAATTTCAATAAATTATTTTTAAGAATCTATATACCCTTTAAACCATTTCTTCTTACAATTTCCATAATCTTACCTCTTACTTTCTACTTAATTCAATGCATGAGTGGTATACTCAAAGTTAACATTTAAAAATCAGATTAAAAGAGAAAAAAATATACACTAGTCAATCCAAACAATACAAAAGTTTAGAAAGAAAAAAGTGATGAGCAGATTACTTCTACAGTTGCCTACAGTGATCAAACGTAAGTCTTGAAATCTAAAAATTAAAATTTTATTTTATTTTATTTTGAGACAGGGTCTCTCATTTGCTCAGGCTAAAGTGCAGTAGCATGATCTCGGCTCACTGCAGCCTCAACTTCCCTGGGCTCAGGTGATTCTCCCATCTGCAGCTGCCTGAGTAGCTCGAACTACAGGCACACAACACCACGCCCAGCTAATTTTTTTTCTTTGTAGAGGTAGGGTTTTGCCATGTTGCCCAAGCTGATCTCAAACTCCTAGGCTCACGCCATCCACCTGCCTTGCCTCTCAAAGCCTAAAATTAAAAATTTAAAGTATTAGCAGAAGCTCAAAAAATTTAGGTTCATATTTTTATGAACAAACATGAATAGCAATGTTAATGACAATCTTAGCCCCAAGGTTGAAGAGGTATTTAACTTGCAGTCTAACTTATAGCATGATTATCTTCTTATACAGTTTTGCAGATTTTTTTGCAACACACTAGCACAGTAATGATCTCTAGGACATTCAGTGAGACCACACAGTTCATTTATATTTACAAGTATATTTGCAAAAAGAATATAGTTGTTTTTAGTAGGCAAACTAACTAGTTTTTAGTTAACTCTCTTAAATATTCTTTTGTGACTTGTGTATTTTTCATTAACACCAATTATTGCAAGATATTCCATAATATTAACTTCACTTCAAATAGGTCACAAAGCAAATTACATACAGATCAAAGACAAGTGATGGGAACTGCAATTAGAACCTCTGGCCAACCAAACAAGGTGTTGATTTCAACTGCTTCCAATAATCACTTAGTTGGGATGTCTACCAAAAAAAATTTAAAAACAACCAATTTTCTTTTTTATTATTACCATATAAGTATAATTATTACCATGTATTTATTTATTTAAATTTCCAAGAGAAGTTTCTTTCCTTACTTGGGGAGTGTGCAGATAGGTGGTTTGGATCGAATGATCTCCTTGTTGACAAGCTCTTTCTCCAAGTCACCTCCAGCCAAACACCAAAGGTAATAAACTTCTTCAATAGATCTTTCTGACAGGTAATCATTATTTATATCTATTAAAAGCAAATTTAAGGAATCATTGTATTATATTTTCTACCTTTATTAAAAGTCAACAGGCAGTAATAGCTGCCATTCTAAAAAAATAAATAAATAAACACTGAAGAACAGACTTCCAGTTTCCAGTTAGTAGTAAGGAGGCTGAAATTTGCTACTCCATCCTAACAACAAATAAAAAGCTGAACAGACTGAAAAATCAACAATTCTTGGATCTGTAAGAGAGGTGAGGGCATAGGACAAACTTCTGTCCCCAGAACTGGAGACAGACAGCAGAATACAGGGAGTTACAGCATTCTGGAACAGACATTCATGAGTAGTGCCTCAGGAACCAGTGCCAAGTTTGGAAAACCTAAACTGTAATTGACAAATTACTGGAGCTCAGTGTGGACAACTCTGAGAGTCAAAAACTCCAGGGGGAACCAGTCATAAGGGATACCTGCACACTTTTGTAAGTCTGGAGATTGACACGGTTCTCACAGTAAATATTAGAGGAAAATACCCTTTTTCCAGCAGTGGCAGAGGAAATGGAACCATTCTGAAATACGATGAGCACTGTTCTTAACAAGGTCAGCCTTCAGGATAAACCGGTTAGTCAGAGCCTAACTGACCTGGAGAGGGGAAATACCAAAGTGCAGCCAGCTCTAGCCTTCTATGTGGTGGTTAAGGTTGGGGAACAGAAGCATTCTGTAGTAAGTCCTACGATTAGGTCTCAATCTTTAAGTGAGCCAGTGACTCTAGACAAAGTGTTTCCTTGCCCTTAAGGAGTGGCTAGAACGAGCTGGAACTTGGTGTTTCCCTTCTCCTACCTGGAGGTATGCCATGACTGGCAGATTCTGATTTAATTTTTGTAATAATTTGCATTATTGGCTTATATAATAAGCTTATATATTATATAGCTTATTAGTGGCTTATATAATAAAGACATTTATTCATCTCTCCTAATAAAATCATAGGTACAGGAGGGGCCTACGCTTATCAAAATTCTAGACCATTTCCTGCATTAAGAAGAGAAGGAAGTGGTGAACCTATACTGCAGTACTTTCTTGACAAGAAAATTTGTTTTTTCCCTACAAGTAGCCCTTATGCCCAGCACTTTCATTTAGATCCAATTAGCCAACTCTAGTTCACAAGCTTACTGCCCATAGAAAAAAACACCTGGAATTTTCACCCTTTATAATGAATACATAGTATTGGAAATTTTACACTCTATATTGAAAAAGGAGTAAGGGTAGAAAATAGCACATGGGGAGGCAACTAACACAAATCGTTCCTTCCCTCCTATCTCAAGGCAATGGCTGGCTGCCTTTTCTGAAGTCTTCCTTGATGTCCCAGGCAGAAATACACAATTAGGTGCTCCTGCTATGCTGCCATTGTGCTATATTCATATTGACCTTCATTTATAATAGTGATTGTATAACTAAATGTCTGTCTGCCTTCCCATTTGGCATGAATGTTACTTAAAGATACAGTATGTGGGCCGGGCGTGGTGGTTTAAGACTGTAATCCCAGCACTTTGGGAGGCTGAGATGGGCGGATCACGAGGTCAGGATGTCGAGACCATCCTGGCTAACCTGGTGAAACCCCGTCTCTACTAAAAAATACAAAAAAAACCTAGTCAGGCGAGGTGGCGGGCGCCTGTAGTCCCAGCTACTCGGGAGGCTGAGGCAGGAGAATGGCGTAAACCCGGGAGGCGGAGCTTGCAGTCAGCTGAGATCCGGCCACTGCACTCCAGCCTGGGCGACAGAGCCAGACTCCGTCTCAAAACAAACAAACAAACAAACAAAAAAAGATACAGTATGTGACACATACCAGGAACTCAATAAATGTTTAATTGAATGAATGTTTAGTAACCATTTTCTGCCATGACTTAAGTCATAAAAACTTTTCAGAATAAAGGTAACTTACTCGTGTCACTAAACCTTACGTTCCAAGAGCTGTAATCTTCACACAAGAATTGAAGTCTAAAAGCTGATATTCTCTTCAACATGCAGAACATAATGGTATGTAATTCTTATCAATAATATTATTTTTAGAGATCAGTTATAAATAAATTATATAGAATATCAGTAACTTAAATATAAAGGATAAACTGTTAGCTCAAATGTGTGTGTGTTTATGTGTATTCTAGCCACTCCTTAAGGGCAAGGAAGCACTTGTCTAAAGGCTAGAAGCACAGGCTCACTTAAAGATTCAGAACTAATCACAGGATTGACTATAGAATGCTTCTGTTAACTTTAACCACCACACAGAAGGCTAGAGCTAGCTGCAATTTGCTATTTCCCCTCACCAGTTCAGTTAGGCTCTGCTAATTATCCAAGCAAGTTAGGCTCTGACTAACTATATACATATATATTTGTGTGTGTGTGTGTGTGTATACTTTGTTTTTTTTGTTGTTGTTTTGTTTTGTTTTTTTTTTTGTAGAGACAGGATATCTCTGCGTTGACCAGGCTGGTCTCAAATGCCTAGCCTCAAGCAATCCTCCCTCTTTGACCTCCCAAAGTGCTGGGATTACAGGCATGAGCCACCGCACCCAGTCAGTCAGTTATATTTTAATCACTTCCAGAATTGTCTCTTAGTTCCCATGATTCCACTAATATATATTGTTGATAAATTCAAAACTGAAAGTAGGATAAGGAAACTTCCTTTAAAAACAAGGCTCATATTATTTTCTATGCTTTAATTTATCATTACCTTTATACAACTGACTGATATCCTCAGGCAGAGTTAAATCAGCACATCTCAGAGAAGATGAAAACAGACTGGCAGGTTTCATAAACGGGGTATATAAAGGTGACACCTCACTGAACACTTTGTCCTTCATTAATTCATTTGGGGTTGGCCTTGAGAACATTTAAAATACAGAGCATGAATGAAACTCATAAAAAATGTCCTAAAATAATGGCATGCATTCAAGAGACTGGTTGAAAGTCTTAAACACCTCATTAGCACAGAAAATAATACAGCTCTCCTTTGCAGAGTCTAGATGCATACTTTTATATTACAATCAAATAACTGAGTAAATACTGATTTTTTTTTACTTATGTTGTACTTTACCTCATGATGTATCAAAAATATCATTCCATAAAAGCTTTTGCATTGTTTACTTTTAGCCTGACTAGCACTCACCTGCTTTACTGAATATCTTAATTAAATAATAAATATGCAAACTATTATAATAATACCTTTTGGCTTTTCTTCCTGTCCCTTAATGTGGTACATCCACACAAAACTACTATTTCTCTCTAACATGTTTTGATAAAGTTGTTTTTCTAAAGATAAATTTGTATACACCATTTTCAAACATTATATTACTAAAGGAGTTTAGGAATAGTTGTATGACTAGTAGTGACATCATCAAGTCAAAGTCAATTAATGAAACTTCTAAGAAATCCTTTTTGATTATCAACAACTGTTAGTTTATCACACCACTTATCCAAGTTCACTGCTATAACACATATTGATAACAAACTTTTATTCTCATTTCACTGATGTTATTATTGGGTCTAGGAATACCTACATTCCACAGTCTTAGTTGATATTCTACTTAAAAGCTTGGAAATGTACTAGTAACTTCTTTAGTATATGTCAGTTTTCTGACCATGGTTTAACTTTAATTACTTTTTCATTTATTCACAAAAAATGAAAGCTTACATCATTCATGGTTATGATACTGATGTCAATTATATACTACTACATATGTACATTATCTTTATTTAATCCATTATATTAAAACAAATACGAAAAAAATCAATTGCTTATGTGTAAAGGATCTCAATGTAATCCCAATCTCTAAATAATATCAACCTCTTAGAAGGATGGAAGGTGAGGCACTTCTTTAAAAGATCTATCACAGTTTCAGGAAGCTCCTGGTAAATAAAGAGAGAAAATAATTAATTAAAATGATCAATTTTAGAAACATACTTTATTCAAACGTTTGCTAAGCTAGAAGGTTTTGATGTGTTAAAAGTTTTTATTTGTACTTTATACAAATTTTGTCACCGTGAAAAAGCAAATACTTAAAGAGAAATAAGCATTGCTTTAAAATAGCTTCCAAGTGGATCCCAAGTGCGTAAAATAAATTTTCATGAACAGATTGCTATGATTTGAATGTGTCCCTTCCAAAGTTCAGGCTTTATGAACTTTGAAATGTAATGGCCAATGTGATGATATTAAGAGGTGAGGTCTTTAAGAAGTGATTAGGTCATAAGGGCTCTTCCCCTGGTGAATGGCATTAAGAGGCTTATAAAGGTGAGACTTCACATAGCAATTGCCTAGCTTGCCCTTCCATCTTGTGAGGACAGTGTTTCTCTCTCAGAAGACTGCAGCCCTCACCAGACAACCAAACGTACTTGGTTGGACTTCCTAGTTTCAATAACTGTGGAAAAATAAATTTTTGTCTTTATAAGTTACCCAATATCAGGTTTTTTTAATAGTAGCACAAATGGACTAAGACCCAGATTAATGACAAACCTTTATAATGTCCAAACAACCATGCTCTTCAGCCAGAACTATTAAAGTGTCATCTACACAGTCTATAAAACAGAAAAACTATATGAATAAATGCTACTTTTCTAATCTATCCAACAAATCAGAAAATAAACTGATCAAAAATGTTTTAATGCAGTAGTGCCGTTTTAGAACTTAAAATACTGAAAATTTTATCATTTTGTTAAATTTCTTTACACGTTTTGATAAAAATGAAAAGCTTCAGACAAATACTAATTGAATAACTGACACTGAAAGATACCAGTTTAAATAGTTTGATAAAGGAGCAATTCCTTTACAAGGAAGGTAAAGATACTCTAGCTCTCTCTGTTTCTCTCTAAATATATACATGCAGACACACATAGTTGACCCTTGAACAACATGGGTTTAAACTGCATAGGGCCACTTATCTGTGGATTGTTTCCAACCAAACATGGATTGAAAATACAGTATTTGTGGATGTGAAATCTGCATGTATGGAGGACTGACTTTTCATACACATGGGTTCTGTGGGGCCGACTGTGGAACTTCAGGACACATGGATTTTGGTATATGTGGGGGTGCTAGAACCAATCCTCTTCAAGAAATGACTGTACAAAAACAGCGCTTTTTAAGAAGGCTTTTTAGATTTGTTTTTATGATTACAGGACTAATTTATTTTTATTATACATAATTTGGAAAATGTACTTACATTTATTTGGGAATTTAAAGTATAAGTTTAGATTGCAGACCATATTTAAGAAACTCCAAGGTTTCTTAATAGCTGTAGTATCAACCTTTGTAATTAAATGTGGTAAATCTGGTAAAACTTTTGCAAATTTATTTATAACTCATTATTATTTAATGTTTACTAATACTTTTCCATACATATTCTTACTTGCAAATCTTTTTAACTTGGATACTAATCTGTCACTCTTTTGCATAAAGTGTTCTATCACTGTTTTTCTCTCCTTAATTACCAAACGTGCTTAATTAATTCCACTCTAAAGTAGATTACATAAATTTTTATTAACTTGAATTATACATGTTTGGATCCACACACACGAAAATTCGTATGAACCTTTTATATGGAAAAAATCAATATTCTTCTTGAGTTGTTATTTGTACATGATTCATCAAATAGAAAGATAGCCCAAAAGTTAAGATATATTGTCTGAAGGTAAACTGCTACAGAAATACAATTTTATATTCTCATATTTTGATTTCACAAGTTAATTTACTTGGCTAGATCATAAAGCTAAGATTATTGCCATCTAGGTTAAAATTCCTCAGAGAATAAAGACATTTCTGCTGTAATGTTTTAGAAGGGACCTCATATGCTGTTCTGCTGATCATTACCACTGATCATTAGCAACTTGAGTAAAGGGGGGATATTTCAGTGTCCTCACTATTTCAAAAGAACACATCCTCAATATGCATGATTACTAATAGTTACTAAGTTATATTTATATGTGAAAGATAAGCAATTATATGACACTTACCCAAAGTAAGCAAAAATTTTAGTCTTTCAGAAATATCCAAGCTCTGAAATAATTTTCTTCCCTAAATAAAATGAGAAAAGAAATTTGTGTTAATATTTACATGTTTTTTCTAGGAAGGTATTTTTCTCCCCTTATAGCTGAAACTGATTTTATCAGGCATCTCCATTTATCTCCAAAAGTTTTATTGGATTTTTAAAGTCAGCTCCACTAAAGAAAAATTACAGGTGAAATAACATTTTAGAAAGTGTTGCATAATATGTATCATTTAAACATTTCATACATCTAAGGGTCATTATATTCTAGTTTGATGTAAGCATTGTTCACTTTTGAGATCAACACATACCTGGATATCTAGAGGTATTCCAGGCCACGTGGAGTCTTACTTTATTGAGAGCAAGATGCCCCCTGGGTAAGACTGATTATACACTTTCATCTACCGAGCTAATTCTTACTTAAATATTATGATCCAGGTAGCCTGTTTCTCCATTAAAAAATTTCATAATACTCTCTTACCACAATAACTTCAGACAGCCATCCTTCATGCTCCTACATCACCTGGTATATTTTAAGATGCACACATTATATTTTAATTATTTCCTTATTAGTCTGCCTCAGGAGGCTCCTTGATAAAAGGTCTGGAGTCAAACACTTATGCCTTCAGCATTTATGAGTTGAGCAATGAATGTGTCCCAAATTGGACTCTCCCACCACCAAATAGTTACATAAATTGGGCAAACTACTTAACCATCTGAAGTCTCACTTTTCTCATCTGTAAAATTAAAATATTAACTGTACATATACCACAGGTTATGGTGAGGGTTACATAACGCAGAATATGCTTCATTAATGTTGGCTATCATTATATTCCTCTTATCATAAACAAATTAAGCTTATATGATCATTTAAATAAACTTAGAAGGAAAAGGCTTAAGATTATCTGGTGTTTATAGAAAAGAAAGATGCTTTGATTTTTTTTAATAGAGAAGAAAAAATGTTCTAAAACACTTATCAAATCAGAACTACAGGTAGAGATCATTGAAAAAAAACTGCTATTCTTCTCAATCTTACATTATTGTCATATCAATCTTCCAAAAACATGGTTTTGACTTCAATATCTTGTTAAACTTTTAATGGTACTCCACATATCTTACATAAACTTAATATAAACATCTTAACTTTGTAAAAATATACACATTACAGAGATATCAAAATAATATACATCTGGTAACATTTATATTCACACTTAGTAAAAGTATGTTTCTAGAGATGCCAAAAAATATATGAAATTAATTATCAAACATGATTAAGCCATACTAAGCCTTTTCTCCTCATATGTAATCAATTTGTACAGCAAAAACATATTATTAACTTTCCTCTCCAAAAGATATTCCAATAAATGCACAATTCATTTTTATTATATTAATATTTCTTTATACATACCACACAAAGCTCAAATAAAATGATTCCAAGAGACCATACATCTGATTTGGGGCCAGAAGGCAATGGTTTTTTACTTGGCGTGTGATCAGTGGTTTTGAAAATTCCCTGTGCAATTACCTCAGGGGCCAAGTATGAGGGATACCTGTAATGACACATTAAAATAATGAATAATTACAACAGGGAAAGAAGCAATAGTACATTTTTACAATCAGTGTGGTAAGATCTATGTAAAAGTCTTATGCAATTAAATTAACAACTGTTGCTAGAAAGCATTCTAAACTAACCATTATAATACAGACCTTTAATGTCAAGGAATCAAGAGTAAATATACACAAGTCTCAAACAGTTTTAAAACCCTCATGTTTCCCTCCAGCATTAACTTCTTTATTTGCTTCTCTGTGGTTTCCAAGTGTTTTTCCTTCCTGCTTATTGCCTATCTTCCCTTAATACTGAATTACTATTTAAAGTGCATTTTATCTCTTAAAAAAGTATTTATTATTTTTAGTAGTAAGAATGTTAATGCTATAAAAAGATATAAATTGAAAAGTAAAACTCCTATCTCTATACCCCTGTCACCCTGACATATTTATGTATATATAACTTTGTCCACTCATCACCTCTGCCCCACACGGTAAAACACTATACATATTGCTATGTACCCTTTTTCTATGTAAAGTATATTTTAGAGATTGTTCTTTAAAAACACAAGTATAGAGTTTTCTCATTCTTTTTGAAAACTGCCAATAATTTCATTGATGCTCTTAATTTGACAAGACAAAAACATTTTGGAACTTCCATTCTTTTGCTATTACCAACAATGAGATGAATATATTATGACTATTACATATCCCAGAAGCATATGCATATGAATGACAGATACATTCTTAGAAGTGGCACTCCAAGATCATACGGTATGTGCATTTTAAATTTTGACTTATCATACCAAGTTGCCCTTTGGAGAGGTTATATCGATTTATATTGTCATAAGTAATACATGACAGTGCCTATTTCCTCACAACTTCACTGACATAAAAGGCTTTTGAAAACTGGTTTAGCAAATATTGAATAAATGCAAAACACTGGCTCTTAAATATGGATAAGGTATAAAGAAGAAAGCTTCAATGAACACCCATGTACCAAGAAGCAGTTTAAGTGAAGAACATAAAATTATCACTGAAAGTCCCTTTGTGCTTCTCCCTGATTGTATCTCCATTCCTGGTTCTCCAGAGGAGAAGATACCTGGAATTTTTGTGTTTGTCATTCTCCTCCATTTCCTGATGGTTTTACCATGTTTGTATCCCTAAAAAATGTACTGTTTAGTCAAGCATATCTCTGAACTTTATAACATTGGAATTAGGATGACTGTATTCTTTTGCCTTTTCAATGAAGATTATCTATATTGTTGCATGAAGCTGTATCCATTAAATTCTTATTTCTATTATACGAATATATCATAATTTATACATTCAAATAGCAATGGCATTTAAGCTGTTTCCTGCTTTTTATTATTAATATTATGAACAACATTGCACAGAATGCCATATATGGTATACATCTGCAAAAGGTTCCCAATGTTAACAACCTAGAACCAAACTTCTAAGCCATAGGATATGTGCACTTTCTACTTCATTAAACAATGCCAAATGTTTTTCAAAAGGAGTTATACCAATCTATACACTTGCCAGCAGTGAATGACTATTCCTATTGTTTTACTTCTTCACCAACACTTGATATTTGACAGACTTTTTAATGTTTAACAATCTGGTATATAAAATCTATTGTGGTTTTACTTTGCATTTTCTTGAAAAGTAATGACATTGAGGCAAATGTTCATATGTTTATTAGTCATTTGGGTTTATTATTGTGTGATATGCCCATTCAAGTCTTTTGCTTATTTCTCTAGTTATTTTGGGGTCCCCAAGACCACTCTCATGTTTAAAAATTCACTAGAAAGACTTACAAGACTTAGCAAGTAAGTGTACTCACAGCTAAGATTTATTACAGTGACACAGTAAGGGCATAGCTGAATCACAAGGGATAAAGACAGAGAGGGAGTCTCAAGGAACCTATATAGAGGCTTCCTTATGCTCTCTCCCTCCTATCAGGGATCACACAGAATACATTCTTCTTCCAGCAACAAAAATGTAGCACCACGTATGTAATGTATCTTTAGTTTTCTTTTATTTTCTTTCTTTTTTTTTTTTTTGAACTTCTTTCCAAACTTGAAGAACAAATGTTATGTGATGTTTCTGGCCAGAGAAGCCCATTGAAAATCCAAGGATTTTATTTGGGACTTGTCACACAGGCACTCTCTGCCTGGCATGTACAAAAATTCAAGAACTCAAGAAGGAAAGCAAGTGTTCAGCATAAACCACTTTGGTTGTTTACAAGCACAGTAAACTAGCCTCAGCAGTTAGGGATCCATGGGAACATTCCTGCAATCCAAGTTTCAGGGCAACAGCCAAGGGCAAACATTGCTGGCAGGACTTAGTTTCTAAGGATAGCAGTCTTAGGCTTTCTATGATAATCTTTTACTGCACAATTTTTCTTTAATTCCAGACACTAATGTCTTCTTCAGTAATTATGACTCGAAATATTTTCTACCACTTTGTGGTTTTGTCTTTTCTTTCTCTTTATGGTATCTGTTTATGAATGAGAAGTTCTTATCTTTCAGCTGAATTAAACTTTTTTCCTTATACTTAATGATTTTGTCAAAATAATTTGTTAATTTTCTCAAAGTTTCAGTTTAGCCTTTTATATTTAAGTTTCTTTTTTTTTTTTTGAGACGGAGTCTCGCTCTGCTGCCCAGGCTGGAGTGCAGTGGCCGGATCTCAGCTCACTGCAAGCTCCGCCTCCTGGGTTTACGCCATTCTCCTGCCTCAGCCTCCCGAGTAGCTGGGACTACAGGCGCCCGCCACCTCGCCCGGCTAGTTTTTTGTATTTTTTTAGTAGAGACGGGGTTTCACCGTGTTAGCCAGGATGGTCTCGATCTCCTGACCTCGTGATCCGCCCGTCTCGGCCTCCCAAAGTGCTGGGATTACAGGCTTGAGCCACCGCACCCGGCCTAACATATTTAAGTTTCTTGATCCATCTAGAATTCATTTCTCATATGATGTCAGACAAAGTACAACTTATTTTCCTACATAAATAAGCAATTGAGCCCTGTTCCCTTTATTGAAACCTGTTTCTCCCCAACTAGTCTGCAGTGCCAGCTGTACACTAAATCAAATCTCCACACATACAGAGATTTGTTTCTTGGCTCCCTCATCTGTTCATTTGGTCAATTTGCCTAAGAGTATACTATTACACTATTTTAAGTAAAATATTTTCATATAAAATGTATTTTATTAAATAATTACTGATAATTGTTAAGACTTCTCAAAACATACATACCTTTTAGCTTCTCTTTGGGAAAATGTGGGCTCTTTGTGGGTGTTTGTTCTTCTCTATATACATTTTAAAATTACCTTGCCAAGTATTTTCTCTTTCACATACAGTTTAATTTTTATTGAAAATAGATAAGATATAAAGACAGGTTGTAGAGAACATCTTAATAATACTGACTCTAACAATCTATAAACATGGTATCTCCATATTTATTTATGTCTTCTTTAACGTCTCTCAAAAAGATTTATATTTTTTCCATAAAGGAACATATACTATCACGGGATTTTGTGGTGTCACTTTGTCAGGTGGAAACCTCTGTGGCCAGTGGTGCCTTTGCCTGAGTTTTGCTTGGACCCACTGGGCTCGTTCCATCCACTTGGACTGGCAGGCTGTGCTCAGCTTATGCTACTGGCCTGGATGCCATGCTGGCCAAGGGAGAGCCAGGCATGGAGTGGCAAGGGGTTATGAGTGAGTGTGGGGTCTGGTCACTGTGCACAGCCAGGCATACTGGCTGTGGCACAGCGGGCAGGTACAGGTGCTCACACAGGCGCTGGCTCCCTGCAGGGCTGTGGTTGGACCAGGTGTGTTGCAAGCAGCTTCCAAGGCTGGCACCAGGGAACATAGTTGTGCATGGAAACTTGGAGATGCCAGGAACTGCAGAGCCCCAAAGAGAGTGTCACAGCCCTGGCTCAGAAAGCTCCTAGGTCTGGGATCCCCAAAGAGCTGCAGCTCCTCTCTCCTTCTGTCTTCTTTCCTTGCCACCTGCACTGTGGCAGGCAAGGGGTTGTTTCAGCCCTGTTTGTTATAGCTGTTTTAGCTCTGCCATTTGGCAGGTCCCAAATTCTTGTCCTGCATCCGGGAATAAGGTACACGGACAAGTGGAGGGTGAGCAAGCTGAAGAGATTTATCCAGCTATAGAACACCTAAGGAGACCCACACTGGATAGCTTCTCCCCTCAGGTGGGGTGTCCCTATGAGTGTTCAGCCCTCAGCAGAGAGGAGACCCTGGGGTGGGTAGTTGCTCTCTGCATCTGGCCATCCATTATCTGCTCAAGTCTGGCCGAGTCCAGGGTTGTTATGGTCCTCAGAGGGAAGAAGCGCACGTCCGTTGGTCCATGGGCGGCCATGGGTGGGCCCAGACAAAGCACCACAAGTTCCCACTCAGGTCCACGGGACTGGCAGCCCGTCTCCCAGGCTTCAGGCCCTCCCCGGCTTGAAGGCGGGGCTTCACCAGGGACCCGCCCCCTTCTACCCAGGAACCTATCTGACTCCTGTCGCTCTTCATGGTACCCAGGCTATTTATGCCAAGAAGCGCCTGCAGGCCAGCGCTGAGCTGCCCTCAGCCCCTCTTCGGACTTCCTTCCTTGCCTGTTGGTGTCCAAAGTCCACAGGGGGTCAAGGCAGCAGGGGGCTGGAGTGTCACCTGGGCTTGGCCCCGACCTCCCTCCAAGATCAGAGTGGGTACAGGGAGCAGGGAGAGGTCAGGCAGTGGGAGCAGACATTTCTGAGCCTACAGCTGCACCTGGGAGAGCAGGGCTCCTGTCTGCTTTCAGCCCCCAAGAGCACAGGGAAGCCCAGGTCTGCAGCACCAACTTGGGCAGCTGCAGCTGTGCCCGGGAAGGTGGGGCTCCTGCCTGCTCCTGGCCCCCATAGGCTCCGTGAAGTGACAGTCCCAGCAGCACCTCCCCCACTGCAGCCGGCATCGTGGTAGTGCCCATTCCACACAGGCTGCCACTGCCATCAATACCTGATTTGATTCTATAAAGTACTCATTTTGCCTGTTCTGTATCTTATAAAAGCTATACATGGTATGATGCTATACATGTTTGTTTTATATACTATATATTTCATGTACAAAAATTTAACCTCCCATCTCAATTATATACCTGAGGGCACTTGCATATCTTTTTATAAATCCTCTACAACTACTAATGAGACTTAAATAGAGGATATACTCAGTATAGTTTTGCTTAAAAAAAAAAAATTCCTATCAAAAATGCCCATTAGGATGGCCTTACAAATGACAATTTAAAAAGCAGGTAGTAAATAAGAATTAGACATAGGAGCAATTGCTAAATTTGAATCCCAGTTCCTAGAAATAAAAGGAATAAGAACAGTTTTAGATGAGAGATGGAGTGAAATTTTGCCATACTTATTACATATGTGCATGCCCGTTCTTCATTTATTGTCAGATTTAGTCATGAGCACCCACAATCTAGATTTTAAAACCAGTTAGATTAAATTGTGTCCTCTTACAATGATGATTATCATCAAAATATATTTAAATATGTTTCATCTATGTAATGTATATTAAGTAGACATTCAAATATTATTTGTTTTTCTTCCTGTCTTTTCTACAACCTCCTCAAACTATCATTGCTAGTACTTATTTACTTTCAAAATACAAGTCAATTAAGTCAGGGAATGTGACTTAAATTCAAATGGGTAAATTTGGTTTTTAACTCCTTTTTCCTTTTAATAGAATGATGATGTGATACCAGTATCTTCTTATGATTTGCTTGTGTATTTCTCTCATATACAAATTTGTATTGTGTTATTTTACCCTAAGATGATGATATTGCTCTTCTAAATGAATGTGTGATACCTCTAGAAACAGCTGAAGTCTAGTGGAAGCAGCACTATATTAGATGTTATAATACCTGTGTTCTAATTTCAGTTCTACCACATATTCTATATGTGATTTAGGTTTCTTCATCTGTAAAACTGGAATATTACTGCCTACCTCATAAAGGTGTAATAAATGTTAGTGAATCTATAAAGACATTTAATAAGAATAAAAAATTAATACAAATACAATGGTGTACTTTTATCACCACCATAATATATCCAGAAGTCAGTGTTCATCTTTATTCCTGATTTCCAGCACATCTAACTGAAAAATGATAATAATGAAAAATCAAGCAAAACTATAGGTACATTGTTATATCAAAAACTTCTGACAGGACAGAGATAAACTTTGTTTCAAATATTTTAGTTTCCCTTTTAATCATAGGAAAATTATTGAAAAATAATAAGCTCTAGAATTATTTAATGTAGGTCATCTTTTTTCAACAACCTTCTCTTCTGTATCATAGCATTTTAACACTCAAAGACAATTACCAGAACTTTGCTGTGAGTATGACTGATGAGGTAAATAAAGTGGCTTTCATCATCTGTTTGATGTTTTAACAAGGTATTAAGCTACTGGCCAACTGAAATGAATGCCCGATTTCCAACTCTTTATGGTATTTTGAAACAGATGGTAACATTTTACTTTGTTGTTCCTTAATATTTGTCTTTTGAATCAACTGCAAGCTTCTTCTGGGGTAAATATTTTCTTTCATGCCTTAGCTGTTTGATCACTTTATTTTTCCTGGCTAATGTTTCACATTTTGCTCTTTGATATTTTCTGGTAAGACTCTTTGGGTCTAAGACTTCAAAGCAAGCCAGACCAAATGGTAACACAAGACCAATTCTATCCAAGCATTTTAAATTCAAGTGTAGCTCTTACTTGATATGCTTTAAGAAAAATCACCTCCTTTCTTCGATTCACCACTGAAACCTAAAGTACCTTTAAATAAAAATAAAAAACTTAAAGTAATTTTTAAGTTTTTGGATTTCTTTCTTACACAAATTGATTTAGACAAAAGCAGCAGCAGCAATCATTTGTACTACAGCTACTTAAAAGTCACCTTGAAAGGCATTTATCATACATGACAAAGGAGCTAGAGCCTCACTAAAAACTTACATTTAAATATAAGTTGAATAAAAAAACCCTTTCATATTCGAAAGGGCTTTTTGAACAAATAAGAAATTGTAGACTGTCTTTGCAAAATACCATTTTCATGCTTATGAAACAAGAATTGGTTTTTGCCTGTAAGTTTTCAACACACAAAACTGTAAGACTATGAATTTATGTACCTTAATAAGTAGTCCATCAAAACAGAAAATTCTCTCACTAAACAATGAGCTTCTTGAGGAGAGAAAGCTATCTTATTTATTTTTGTAAAACAAACAGGCATAAGAGAAATTGCTCAATAAATGTTTCCTCACTGAATGAAGTTTGATTATTATCTATGTCTTAATAATAAGACACAGCCATAAACTTAACAAAAAGTTTAGTTAAGAAACCTATAATTTGAGTTATAAAGAAAAAAGGGCAAGTTATATATGAGGCTGGCTTTTAAAAAAATTATATTAAGTTTTTAAGTAACATTCTGTTTCAAAAACACACTCCATGACTTCATATCACAATTCTCAGTAACGGTGTGATAGAACTTATTTTAGGAAGCCCAAAGAGGAAAACACAAAGGGATACTATCAAAAACAGCCACACTACAATTGAAAAAATACGATTAAGGTCTCTAGGTTAGATAACAATACTGCATCAAGTTTAGTTTCCTTGTTTTGACAAGTGTTCTGAGGTCATGTAAAAAAACAAAGTCCTTCTTTTAGAAAATACAAATGGAAGTACTTAGAGGTAAAAGTGCTATTACATACATTAATTACTTTTAAGTGATTATAAAAAACAGTCATTATACACATACACACATATATGCTTAGAGAAGAAAACAGAGAAAAAGCAAATGTAGTGAAATGTTAACATTTAGAGAAACTGATGAAGGGTATAGAGGAATTCGTTGTACTATTTTTGTAACTATTTTATCTAAAACAATCTCAACTTAAATCTTCAAAAAAGAAAATAATTCTGAAAATGTCTAAAAGCAGCCACACAAATATAACACAAAAATCTGTATCAAAAACATCTACTTGAATATACACGAAACAACCTTCCATTTTTTTTGTGGAGGGCAACATACATCTGCAATTCCATAACAGAAGTGATTAAATAAACCTTTCTGAACTTAAACATAGACTTTCAGGTATGGAATTTATCTCTATCTCTAATATCCACAATGACTCAACTTGAGTCTTCATATATACTTATATCTTAGAGAAAAGGGAATTAAACATAAAACTGAAATTGAAATTGAAAATAATGTGAGAGTGATGTTTTTCAGTCTCTTGATGCACACACATTATCATTAATTGAGAATCTAGTCATCCTTCTTGCCTTGAATTGATTTGATTCTGAATGAAATACCGATAATTAGGAAATATTATAATGTAAAGGATGTCAATACTGCTAGTCTCTCTGTCAATTCAATGAATGATCAACATCAAGGATCTATAGGATGCTGGGAAAAACTCATTGTCTACTCATTTTAAAAGTATATGGAAAATTGAGATGCATTAATTTTTAAAAAGCTGTTTTCATGTCAAAAAGGAATATCAAATATAATTAACAAAATATAAATGTTATCAAAGATTACAAAATTTAAAAAGAAACTCAAAATAGAGGAAAACATATCCTTACCCTATTGGGAAATCAACATCATCACCATGAGCTGTCATGTGATAAAGTCCAAATTTAGCCAATTTAATGTGTCCCTACAATAGTAAAGAGATAAAACACTATCAAATATTTTATTATAATTGGCAAGGAAAATTATTATACATTTTATACCTAAACAATTATATAACAATATTTTATCAAAATATCACTACAGAAGATTTAAAAAAAACACAATTTTAAAAAAAACTATCTGCCAATAGTCTGCTTTAGACTCATTAAATATGTATACATGCATATGTACACATATATATCTCAAAATGACAAATGGCGTTTCTTTAATATTTTTGCTGTTACATTGTCTAGTTATTTCACAAAACAAAGAGGCAAAAATGTTCTCATCTGTCTTGAAACTTTGGTTAGAATGGTTTATGGTAATTTTCACAGAGCAAATTTTTCTCCATGGAGTTGCAAGTCCATTTATATTTATAATTTAACTATGAAATAGGAAAACTTAACTTGAGAATATCAGTTCAAAACTCATCAAGATTTTGGTGAATCTGCTAGATTTCCAATGTTTTTTTATATTGTTTGAGAATAAAAATAACTATCGTAAGTATAAGGCTCTTAATAAATGATAAATATAATTTCATATATTTTAAGTTTTTTCCCTTTTAATCTATAAGGCTTTAAAATATTAAGTTGATCTTAAAATTGGTTTGTCTTCTCACGAACATTATTTCCAAGCATTATAAAATATTTATATTTAAAAACAGCTTAGATTGATATGGCAATGATTCTTTACTGCCATAAATCTGAAATTAATGAGTACACTTTTCTGTGTTTGTGTTTGTTTTTTAGAGACAGGGTCTCACTCTGTCACCCAGGCTGGAGTGCAGTGGTGTGATCATAGCTCACTGCAGCCTCAAACTCCTGGGCTCAAGCAATGTTCTCATCTCAGCCTCCTAAGTACTGATTTGGGAAAAGAACCAGAGAACAAGGATAATCCTACTAATACAGCAAATAATGCCCATGAAAAAATTTCCTCCAATATGTTTTTATATATTCTATGAAAAGGAATAAAATTACAATTATTCCTGAAAATATACAACCTTGCTACCATAATTCTCTTTGAAGAGTTTACAAGCTTCTTCTTAATGCCCCGTAAGATTTCCAGTAGAGAAACAGCACTTCAATAGTAAAAGGAGGTAGGTATGAACAGCTGGTAAATAAGGAGATAAATAGAAGAGGAAAGAAGGCAGAAGAAAAACAGAGAAAACACAACGCAGTTGGTTTATATGAAAAACATTCTAGCAAAAAGAGCCATTTTCTTAAAAACGAAAATAAATTAAGAGGAGGAGTATATTGGGAAGCCACAAGGTTTTAGAAATAAGAGTAAAATGAAAAAAAACCCATAAAGTTAGAAAATGAGTTTTGTGGGAAAAATAATCCATGTGAAAGATACACAGATTAAATCATTTAAGGATTCTTTTTTCAAAAACCACAATCACTTTCATATAGTCTTTTCATTATGAATATTCTTAAAACATATTCTGATTCTATTGTTCTTCTGATTGAGTAGCCCTGATCCCAGTTGCTTCCAATTTCAAACGATATACAAATATTTATTACATGATTTAAGAATTACCTTTCGGTCCAACAGGATATTATGAGGAGACAATGCCCTGTGTACTATACCATGTTTGTTCATATACTGCAAGCCCTGAAGAACCTCAAATGCTATGCACAAAACCGTTGAACAGCTACAAAGAAAACAAAAAGTCAAAGTTCAATTACAAAGCAAATAAATAACTTATTTTAACAAGTGAAATGTGACCTACTGAAAATATTCAAAAAGTTCTATTTTTTATTGCTCCTCTTTTATTCTGAGAAAACAGAATCTATATATTTTCTAAAATATCTACTTCTACATATTTTAGATTTTCTGATTATAACAGAATTGATCTGACAAAGATCCTACAGTTTCCTAAAGGCTACTGTAATAGCAGTATTTGGTCCTTTCAGGAAAAGGCTTTAATTTTGATGGTGAGTGCAACTAACCTATAGCAGGTTGGCTTTGCCAAATTATCAGGTTAAGTTTCAGGTATATGGCAGAACTAAGTCACTAACAACTATTTTGCTCAATACAAAATACCTAAGCCCTTGAAAAAAGTAGTAACAATATATTTTATGGTATACAACACTAGCTTATTTTCCATATTCAACCTATAAAGCAACCTCTGGTCATTTATGATTTAGCAAACATTTCTCTTTAATTCTTATCCTATTATGTACAGACCATCCTTCACACATATATCCTCCAGTTTTTCCCTCCTCTCTCTCATCATCCATCTCCCTAATGTTTTTTCCAATTTGCAAGTCTATTCATGTAAATTACCAGGAAACAGGCACTGTATTTGATTAAATACTGCTACTTGGCAGTAGTATTTGGAACATGTTTTAATTTTTATCATTACATCTTTATAAAGTATGGATGTTCATTTGCAGACATTGGTGTCTGCATTAAAACTTGTTCCTGTCAACATTTGTTTTCTTTTTGAAAAGTTCAAATCTCAGAAAAGAGTATGACAAATGTAATACTCACATAGAAATTAACCTAGCTTTATTAATTATCCTCTAATGTTTTAATCAAAAATTGTTCATATGGAAAATTTCCCCATACCTACAATATTAACATTTTGGAATAGATTTTCCTTTCTATCCATTTTTTAAATTTTTCTAAAATTAAATTCGTGTTTGCAGATAGCCACTAAACGTAATT
The DNA here is from genome assembly GCF_009764315.1 of Trachypithecus francoisi. Taxonomy (NCBI): domain Eukaryota; kingdom Metazoa; phylum Chordata; class Mammalia; order Primates; family Cercopithecidae; genus Trachypithecus; species Trachypithecus francoisi. The sequence goes on from NW_022681454.1 coordinate 102,744,020, forward strand.
TTTAAAACCAATAGTAGAGCTAAAATGGAATCATAAAAAATATTCAATCCACAAACAGGCAGAATAAAAGGAAAATAGAACAGAACAAATAGAAAATGACTAATAGATTTTAATCCAGATATAGCAATAGTTATATCAAGTACAAATGGTCTCAACTCACCAATTAAATCATAAGGATTGTCAGATCTGATAAGAATTTAAACTCAGCTATACTCAGTCTATGAGAAACCCACATTAAATAAAAGATATAGGTTAAAAGTTAAAAAATGGACTAACAGATTGCCATGGGCTTGGGTGGGGGACAGGTGGACTACAAAAGAGTATGAGAAAATTTTGTGGCATGAGGGAACTGTTCTATCCTTGATTTTGATGACGGTTACATAACTTTGTTTATCAAACTCATTAAAGTTTACATTAAACAGGGTAAACATTAAGGTATTATACCTTAATAAACCTGACTTTAAAAAATACTAAATTGAATAAAATTTTTACAAAAATAATTGTTGCAACCTGATTCTCTCTCCTAAATTAAAACCAAAAGAAATAACCAGAGACAAAAGCTAAAATTTGCCTCTATGATCGTAGTTTGACTTTCTAGAAGGAATCAGCAGTTTTTGTTTTCAATCCTTCTGGTGGTTAGATTTTTACTTACTTACTAACTCTTCACTATGCAAGAGGATACAGTTGACATATTTTCATAACTTTTCTATTTTCTTCCTCAACTCCTTTTTATTAGTTACATTGTTTTACATTATCAAATTTTATTTTACATTATCAAATAAACATCAGCAGTTAGTTTTCGATTCTTCTGGTGGTTAGACTTTTACTTAATATAAGTAACTCTTCACTCTGCAAGAGGATACAGTTGACATATTTTCACAACTTCCCCATCTTTCTTCCCCAATTCCTTATCTGCATTTGTTATATTGTTTTTAGACTATCAAATTATAAGTGGGATAAGGGAAACCTACACTCCTTGCTGGAAGGTGAAACAAATAAGTAAATAGATAATGTGATGTGTAGTGATTAAATGAAGAAAAAAAATAAAGTAGGGAAGACAGATAATGTGTTCAGGGAAGGCCTCACTGAGAAGGTGACACTTACATAGAAATCTAAAAGAAGTGAAAAAGACAGGTAGGTCTCTAGAAAATGTATGATTCGGGCAGAGGTCACAGCAAGCAACTCCTGAACTGGTATAAAGTCAGCAGCTCACAAAAGTGTATTCAGTGCATGCAGTAGAATGAACAAAGAATAAAGTGACAGGAGATAAGCTCAGAGAGGTAGCTACGAGTCAGATGATGTAAGGCCCTTTAGGCCACTGTAAGACCTTTGGGCTTTTACTCTGAGAAAGATGGGAAGTGACTGGCACATTGCCATATGATAATAATGATTAATAAATATTTACTGTAGAACTAAGCACAGAAGGAAATACAAACCTAGGCCACTTAAACCCTAGCTGTCGACAGAAAATGTCTCAGTCATCAAGATTTAATGGATACCATAATTTTATAACTCTATTTATAAACATTATCATCAGCTACTATAATTTTTATATATCATACTATTTTTAAATTTATTTTTTGTTTAGCTATAAGACATCTTGAGAAATTGTTTCATACAGGGAGTATGAGTAGGATATTTTCATGCACAGCGCATCTGAAAATATCTTATTCTTGCCTTTAAACCTGGAAAGAATTACTCCATTGTCTTACAGCATTCTTTATTAATGGCGAGAAGGCTACTACTATCAGTCTGATTCCAACTTTGTTGTAGACATCCTGTTACGCTTTCTGGGAAGTATTGAGGATTATTTTTACTTTATCCCTAGAGTTATAAAATTTCAGCCCAATATGTCTAATGTGGGTATGTTTGTGCCAGTCAGCATTAAGCACGCCTTTTTAATTTACAGACTCACATGTTCCATTAACACAGAAACATTAACAACGAAAATTCGATTTGTTACATCTTTCACTATTTACTCTTTTTTTCTCTAAGTGGAACTCTTAGTAGGCAGATGATAACTGGAACTATTTTTTTTAATTTAATTTTTTGAGTACATAGTAAGTATATATATTTATGAGGTACATGAGTTTGGATACAGGCATGAAATGAGTAATAATCACACCATGTAAAATGGGGTGTCCCTCCCCTCAAGTATTTATCCTTTGGGTTATAAAAAATTAAATTGTACTTTCAGTTATTTTAAGATGTACAATTATTATTGACTACAGTCATCCTGTTGTATTAACTTTCTATTTTAAGAGCATAGTCTTTAGTCCTATCTATTATATAACTTAATTCCAGTAGAGAGAGATCCTAAGAGAGGGGGAGAGAGAGAGAGATAGAGAGAGAGAAATCTAAACCATTAATTTCTAGGATTTCTATTATGTCCCCTAGCTGCTACTTGTCGATAGATACTGTTCTTTGGTTATGGATATATCATTCCTTTGAGTCTCTCTGAGAAGAATTAGAACTCTTTTAATTCTGGAAAAAAGAGTGTTGTCTTCATTTCCTCTGTGGTGAGAACCACCTCTCCACCCCATCTCCAGGCTCTGTTTTTCTTGAACTTTTTTTGCCTCAAATATCTGATAATCCAGTCCCTGGTTGTCAGTCATATTTTGAAGTAAAGGAGTAAGCTGATATTACCCATAATATTTGTAAAAAAGAAGCAATGAGGGTTACTATTTATAAAGAATGCTATTTAAATTGACTGTAAACTATTCCTTTTTATCAAATAATTTCTCCCATATTAAAGTGCCATATCAATGAGTCTTAAACAAATAAGGAATGTGTGAAACAAGCATAATTCAGGATAAACAGAGTTTTCATAAACATCTTCAAAAAATTAACTGTGTAAATGGCAATATCCCAAACTTAAAAAAAATTATTTGTAACTTATCAATAGTTCTAGAGGCAAGGATTTTATGTAAAAGCACAATTACATTGATAAATATGTGCACATGGAAGAAAACAAAATCTTCCCCCTTAAAAACAAAGAGAAACATTCCCTGAGATTAGCAAAATGTAAATCTAGTTTTATGAACTCATTTGGCTCTACAAGTCAATTTTAGAGTAGCTTCTCTTGTTCTTGTCTGTTTCTCACACAATTCACAAAAAACTGGTGCCATATGCAGCTGTGACACTAGAGGACCTCAGCTGCATACTACTTCAATATAGATGCCTTTCTCATGAAATTAAAGCCAAACCGTTAAAGTGATTTTCCCACTGAACAAGTTCTGAAACTACTGAACACAGAGACTGCATTTTCTACTCTCTATACTGTGCTTTTGTTAATTGTGAGATATTAGACATTAGACTTGCATGTCGAAAAGCACATTCATGTTAAAAATGAGCTGATGAACATGCATACCAAAATAATTTTTAAAAATTCAAACACATAAATGACATACCCTTTCGTAGCTATTACTTGAGAGTACATGTCAATTACAATCTGATTTGCTTTTCTGCCCTTTTATACTCTCAGAATTCAATTTTTTAATTTGCTTTAAAATGTAAGGTATAAAGAACAAAGTTATTTTATATCATGAGAAGAACGAATCAGTATTTGCAGAATTTTGTATACTTACTAGCTTTTTAAGTTATATTCTTTAATACTACCAATAACTTGGGTCATGAGGTTTTTAAAGTAGCTAATGCAACAGCAAAGTAAAACTATCATATGTCTAGTAGTAGTTAACATGTTACAGTTTAATTGAACATGGACACTAAAAGAAGATTTAGGATTAAGAAAATTGGATTCACACAGTTAAATAAACAAAATACTGACAGGGAACAACAGGACTTTATCCTACTTGGATATATATATATATCCTACTTGGATATATATATATATATACTTACTATGTACTCAAAAAATTAAATTAAAAAAATAGTTCCAGTTATCATCTGCCTACTAAGAGTTCCAACTTAGAGAAAAAAAGAGTAAATAGTGAAAGATGTAACAAATCGAATTTTCGTTGTTAATGTTTCTGTGTTCCCAAGGGAGAATTCCCAAGGGAGAATCTTGTTTAATAGACAAACCCATCAGTAACCAAGAAAATGTAAAATTATACTTCAAATCAAAAAATATTCTACTTCTTTTGACATTTTTCAGTAACTATTGTTACTTCAGGGCCTGGGTGGCTAGCGTTTACATTCTCATCATTGTCCTGAACAATTGGACATTAAGAATCCCTAGTGATTATAAATACAGATAAGACCAAAGGTAGCTTTCAAAATAATATAATTGATAACTCCCAATAAAGCAAGATGACATTTGATGACATTTTCATTTATATTTAAACATATTAATGAGTGGCTATTTGTTTGTTACTGAATTTCTGGGCCCACAATTACCAAGAAGAAGAAGTGATCTGCACTATCAACAAGCCTACAGTATACTTAGAAGGACAGATTTACAAACTGATAATTATAAGCAATTAACTAAGTAGATAAGAATTATTCATTCTTTCCTTTGTCTTCAAAGAAAAATACAACATAAAAATTTATTTACAACATTGTTGAGACCAAAAGAGACCTACAAAAGTCATAAATCTTGGAAAAGTAAGCTTAAAATCTAAAAGAGAAAAACACCACCACCACCACCACCACCATCAACAAAAAAGACGCTGACAGTTTCTAGGTTTGAGTCAACTTGGTTGTATTTGGATTTTCAACAGGGCTTAACAAATCTTCAAATCTATCAGTTGGTATAATGCCAGGTACATTTTTTATCCCTTTCCAGATATCTTTCAAAGGCAATTTACTGTTTATGATTAAATCATCCATAAATAATCTGTAACTATTGGTTAAAACATACTGAGGCCAAGATCATGGATTTAATTCCTATGCAGAATGGAAGACTTCATATGTTCACAGCCACAGGCTTTCATCTAACCCCAGCCAATACTCCCAAATACAGACAGTCTATCACAATGAGACACTGCTTAATCTATATTTACTTAAAACAGCCAAATTTTAAACTACTATCTCCTATACTTCTCTGTTCCTCATTCCTGAGGACCCATCTTTAAGCTCATCAAGACCTTGGGGTCCCTGTTCTCTAAGGCTCATCTATTACCCCAGCCAATCAGCCCCTTTTTGACATCCTTCTTTATTCAGACAGATATGGTTTGTCATTTCAATAATTTTTTGCAAAGATCCTTAATGGCTTCTCATTCAATGGCTCTCCCTTGTGGTAGAAATGAACTCCCTTTCTCGATTTCTGACAGTACATAGTTGGAGGGTTTCTTGATTTTATGGTAATTATTTCTATATAGGCTTGTCTTTCCCACTGTATCTTGAGTATGTATTAGCTTATTCAACTATGATTCCCTATATCTATCAGTGTCTGTAATGTGCATGTTCAATAAGTATGTATTAAAAAAAGGTGTTAAAATACATGTATAAAATAATATCACACAATGGTACAACAGGGAAAGATAATTAAATTCTCTACCACTAATAGAATCACATCTCATGAGAGAATGTATAATCTTTTAGTCACTCAAGAAAACACAAATTGCTCAAGTTCACCCAATGGCTATCCACAAAAAAATATTCATTTGTTGAAAATACAACTCTCCTAGTCTTTTATTTACTGAAAGAAACAGGAATAAATTAGGATATACTGGGTAACAGGAAAATCTTGTTAATATCTGTCTAAAAGTGTAAATTAGACTAAATTGTTGAGAGAGATTACTACTGGCCTCAACCCATCAGCTCGTTTAGGTATCTGCAACATTTCCAAGAAGAGAGGTTACTCGAATTGCAAGAAATAGAGACCAGGAAAGAGAATGAGAGGTCAAGATTGCTGAGATAAATTTGGAAGTCATTCATGTATAAGTGATAACTAAAACCACACATGCTATTTCCTCAGATCCATGATCCATGATATTTCTAAAGGCCACTCCACAAGCCAAAACACCCATACTGTCAGCTAACCAAGGAAGGAAACACATTTCTGCATTCTATGAGTTCAAGATGTTCTTTCACCTTATAAAACCTGATCATTCCCACAGAAATTTTCCTTTTGGTCTAAAACATTCCTTACTTGGTATCAGTCTGAGGTAAAAATGTTAAGAGAGAGGAAATACAGATGAAATATATTAATGGTTAGCTACTGTGTAATTTAAGAAATAGAGAGGAAAAATAAAATGCTTACTAATGATTAATGTTCAGATAATATTACAAGTGTATAATTCTGTGTTATCTTCAAAGAAACTTTCCTTTATAACTTGACAAAACAGCTCAACTAGTATATAACTTTTAAAGACTCACTAGTTTATAATTCCAGAATTTGGGGAGGGTGTTTCCAATGATGAGCTGGTGTCTTTGAGGCTTTTGACACTTATCACTTACTAAATTTTGATGTTTTGTAAAAAATACCACAATATTTAACAGAGCAAAAAGGATGAAAAATACAAGTTTCTGGAATTGAAAAAAGGAAATAACACATTTCAGTACTGGGCATACATGTTTTAGCCTGAAAGGACACCTATCCATGCTAAATTTAAGAATGTATTTGCCTCAGATTCAGATGTTTTGAAATGGAAATTGCATTGATAAACTACTACCTAAAGACTAGTAAGTCTAAAAAAAGTAATCAGTCCATCTGACTTTCAGTTGTGAGACTAGGCATATTTTACAATTTAGTTTTAACTCCAAAATAATCAAAATAGAATGCTGTAAGTCTGGAATGTATCTAATTCTCAATAGGATACAATAAATTGGGATATTAACTTTCCAACTTGAATACTAGATAATTTTTTTTCTCAGCAGAAAATTAACTTGGTAAGATCAAATACATATGGAAAACATAGTCTAGCGGTCTGAGGTTCAGACATAAAGCCAGGAGGCTCTGTCACTGATTTGTTATGCTTAGACAGTGTTCCAACTTCACCCTGCCTCCATCTGCAAATTTATAAAGTAAAAAATGTAACATCAAACAGAAGCTAAATGGAGATCAATGAGCTATTGGCCCTGCACAGAATCTTCATCATCTTAAAAGCACAACAAAATAAACAAAAAGTCCAAGTCTCCCTCAAAAATCCCAGGGTTTTTCTAAAACTATACAATATATTTTGTTACACCATATATATATATATATATATATATATCCTATAAATTAACAAAAATTGCAAATTGAGCTCTCCAACTATTCTCCTGACATAACTGAATCAGAAGAACATTTTTCTAACTGCTCTGTGAGAATAAAATCACCATTTGATATACAGGTCTGGAGGATCTCAAGGTTGGCTGCATATTTCTGCCCCATCAATGTTTTCTTCTCCCAAGCATTTTTTCCTATCCTTGCACAGAAACTTCAAAACCTCTTTTGTCATCATAGTCACTAATTCTGGCTGTGCAAACACATTAGGTAATACATCCAACTCCCCATACCCTGGTAGCATTGGGGATGTTGGAAAATTGCAACTTTTCTCTAAGACAGAACTTATCATGGCATATAATGGGTCAAATCTGTACCCTGTATCATTCCAAAGTTGTTTTTTAAATTAAAATTAATGTATATATTGCCATGTGAAAAAACGAGAGGCAAATTTCTATTACTGTTCAGAATTTTGATTTGAGACCAATTCACATTTTTAAGTGGACCAATGTTTTAGATGACTAATTTATCACCCTACCCATCTCAAATAATGAATGGGAGAGGGCCTGAATAATATGGATTGCTTATTACAGTGTCTGCAAGACAGCATATTGTAAACAAAAGTTTCAGCAAACTGAAATGTTCAGTTAAATAAGTATTGGTCTGTCTTAAGTAACTTATGACCAGTATGATTGCTGAAAAAACCCTATTTACCATGTTCCTTGTATTTGTCAGCAATTGGGGTGACACAGTGATTATATTTAGATCAGAGAATCCAAAAATAGCGAAATTTTATTCTTAACTACTTCTTCTAGACTCCATAAGCTTCCCATGATTCATAAATAGGAAGGCAGACAAAGCAAAATAATATTTTAATAGCCAAAGCTTTATCTCCAAATTTTAATGTAGAATTCTGAGTTCTGCTTACCTATATAAATAAATACTTTTTCCTAAACCAGATCATCTTGAATTAATTAGTTCTATTTCACCTAACCTTGAACTAGAATTTCAGTTCTCAATACTATGATACTGAGATCATACCAATTATAGCAAGCTTCACAAAAAAGAGTAAGAAAAAGCTCTTATCCATATAATCCCATAATGACCCAAGAATACTGTGTAAAAATTGAAGAACAGTTATCTTTTACCAATTCACAAAAAATATAATATTAATAAATATGGATTCTTAATTTTAGGTTTTCCTATGTGTGTTGTTTTCTTGTGCAATATCTGCAATCACTTATTTCAACCAGAATTTATAAGATGGTAGCTAATTTAGCTCAAATACTTTAAAACTTCTTAAGAATGGTGGCTCACACCTGTAATCCCAGCACTTTGGGAGGCCAAGGCGGACGGATCACCTGACGTCAGGAGTTCCAGACCAGATCGACCAACATGGCGAAACCCCATCTCTACCAAAAATAGAAAAATTAACCATGTGTGGTGGTGGGCGCCTGTAATCCCAGCTACTTGGGAAGCTGAGGCAGGAGAATTGCTTGAACCCAGGAGGCAGAGGTTGCAGTGAGCTGATATCACCCCACTGCACTCCAATCTGGGCAACAGAGCAAGACTTTGTCTCAAAAAAAACAAAACAAAACAAAAACCTGTTCTTAAGTTGTGTAAGTCAGTATCTCATATTCTACAAAGAGCACATTGATTTCTAGGTTTCCCAACACTGGAAGAGTTTTAAGAACCTTTCACCAAAAGGAATGGTAAAGAATCACCTTAAGGACTCGTTAATATAGATATCGCTGGGTTCTACTCCCTGCAATTCTGATATAGTATCTAGGTGAGTCCCACAAATTTATATTTCTAATAAGTTCCCAGGTGATAATGATGATGAACCACACTTTGAGACCACTGTCCTAGAAGGTGAATATAAATGAACCTGTTTTACTTTCAGGTATACAGGAAGGTACAGTATAGAACAAAGATAATAGATTTCAGATTTAAACAGAACAAAGTTTAAACCCCTGGGCTTTTTCTAATTGTCACCTAACTTCTAAGTATCTTTCTTAATCTTTAAAATGAGGTAATAATAACCACTATTATAGCTACGTGATAAGTTTAAATATAACATGCTTATAGAGCCTGGAATAAAGTAGGTACTCAAATACTGGTTTCTTTCTGTGCTACATACATTTCTTAATGTGTGTACAGCCCCCATCATCCTTTCTCTTCCAAGAATAAGTTCATAGAAAGAAGTCATCAACTTAATTTCTCTTGATGCTGATGACAATTTTTTTTTTCAACTAAGAAAATATCTAGGCTTACTCAGCTCCAAAGTCATTGTTTATTTAATTATTATTATTATTATTTTTGGAGATAGAGTCTTGCTTTGTTGCCCAGGCTGGAGTGCAGCGGCGTGATCCCGGCTCACTGCAAGCTCCGCCTCCTGGGTTCATGCCATTCTCCTGCCTCAGCCTCTTGAGTAGCTGGGACTACAGGCGCGTGCCACTACAACCGGCTATTTTTTTTGTTTTTTTTTTTTTTTTGTATTTTTAGTAGAGATGAGGCTTCACCATGTTAGCCAGGATGGTCTCGATCTCCTGACCTCATGATCCGCCCGCCTCGGCCTCCCACAGTGCTGGGATTACAGGTGTGAGCAACCTCGCCCAGCCTATTTAACTTTTAACTACAGTTAAAGGTATATTGCATATAGCAAAGATGTAATGGAATATAAGCAAAGCAAACTAATCGCGTGAATAAGCACAGGGTAAAAGTTTAAAATTTAAATCCCAATTATGGATTCACTTCACTGAATAGTCTAGTAGGTCCCATTGAATGACCTGGTATTTCTACCTGCCTACAGTAACAGTTAAAATAACAGCAATGATAAAGATAACCATATCACAACTACTACTCTAAGTATAGCCCTTTAATAGGTCTATCAACCTTTTGTAATACACAGATTTTTAAGTCACAAGCTTTGTGACTAAATTAAAGACTGCATCTGGATAAATGGATGAAAATTCAACCCTTGGCTTTACAATTATAACAACAAAATGTAAAAGGAATACAACTTAAGATGAAGTTCCTCTTGAAAAGATTTGATATTAACTGGGGTATCTAAATCTTAGACATAATAAATTTTTATATAAATCATATGAGATATATGCCTCACAGCAATGACTTTGAAACAACAAAATAAAACTTTTTTTCCTGACCTCTTTTCTAAAGAAAATGAACTTTGTTTATAGGGGCAGCAAGTAGAACTGAAATCTAATAGAAAATCTTTCTGCATTTGAAATAATATTTTTAGAGTATGTGTCTTTTGTTTATTTGCTGGTTAGCTTGTCTGAAAGGAGGCCCCCAAAAAGATTTGTGCACATCCTAACCCCTGGCACTCTGAATGTTACCTTACTTGCAAAAAGGGTATTTTTATTTGAGAAAATCATCCTGGATTATCCAGGTAGGCTCAAAATCCAATGTTTAGTGTTCTTATAAAAGGGAGACACATAGATGAGAAGACACACAGAGAAGAAGGTGATGTGAAGATAGGGCAAAGATTGAAGTGATGTGGCCACAAGCCAAAGAAGCCAAGGAATGCCAACAGGCACCAGAAACTGGAAAAGGAACAGAAGGATTTTTACTGAAAGCCTCCAAGGGGGGTGTGGCCCTGCAAACACAGTAAGTTTTCTGAATTCTGGCCTCCAGAACTGAGAGAGAATAAACTTCTGTTATTTTAAGCTATCTAATTTGTTGCAGTAGCCACAGAAAACTAGTAAGATGTTCCAACTTTCTATCACATGTTTGGTCTTTCGAAATAGCCCCCATCCTGAAGCTAGAGGCTTTCAAGTGTCACCTCATCAGAATACTCAGTTATGGCTTAAAGGAGCCATCATGAATAACAAGACAATCCTATTACTCAGGAAATTCCAAGGGTTTTTGAAGCTCTGGGCCAGGAACTTGGGGCAAAGAACAATACATTCTTGATTGTATTATATTAGGGAAAATGCAAACAAAAACTACAATGAGATACTACTTCATACCCACTAGGATGTCTATAATCAAAAGACGAAAAATAACCAATGTTGGCAAGGATGTGAGGTAAATGGAATCTTTGTGCATTGCTGGTGATATAAAAAGTGGGAGGGCTATTTTTGGAAACAGTTTGTCAAAAAGGTAAACATAGAATTACCATTTGACCTAGAAATTCCATTCATATATATATATATATATATGAACTAAAAACAGGTATTCAATCAAATACATATGAATGTTCATGGCAAAATTAGTCATAACAGCCAAAAGGTAGAAACAATCCAAATCTCCATCAACCCATAAATGAATAAACAAACTATGGTACAGACATGCAGTAGAAAATTAGCAATAAAAACAAATGAAGCACTAATACATGCCATAACGGATGAACTTAAAAACTTTATACTAAGTGAAAGAAGCTAAGCACAAAAAATCACATATTGTATAATTCCATTTATATGAAAAGGTCAGGGTAGGTAAATTCATAGAAGCAGAAAGCGGATTAGTGGTTTCCAGGGGTGGGGAGAGAGAATGGGAGGGACTGTTCATTCTCTTTTGGAGTGATGAAAATGCTCTGAAATTAGATAATGGTGATGGCTGTACAATCTTGTGAAGCGGCTCCTTAAGAGCCACTGAATTTTCCATTTCATAACCATGAATTTTTAACAGGTGAATTACATCTCAATTTTAAGAATTCAAAATCAGCTGAGCATGGTAGCACAGTCCTGTAATCTCAGTGCTTTGGGAGGTCAAGGTGAGAGGATAACTTGAGCCCAGGAATTCAAAACAAGCCTGGGCAACATAGCAAGAGCTCATCTCTATCAAAAAGTTTTAAAGGAGGTGGGTGTGGTGGTATGTGCCTGTAGTGACAGCTGCTTGGGAGGGTGAGGCAGGATTGCTTGAACCCAGAAGTTAGAGGTTGCAGTGAGCTATGATCATACCTGGATGACAGAGCAGGACCCTGTCACACATACATATAAAAAAAGATTTCAAAATCAAAGCAATATACATATTCAATAAAGGAGAAAAATCATATCATAGTCTCAAAAGAGATTCAAAAATGCATTTAACAAAATTAAATACTTCTGATTTTAAAAACCCTTAGCCAATTAGAAATATAACTCAATCTGATAAAAGGCATATATAAAAACCTTACAGCTAAGACCATACATAACAGTGAAATACGTAACATTTTTCTCTGAGGTAAAAAAACAGGAAATGTTGACCATCCAATATTTGTATTCAGTATTGTAGTGGAGGTCCTATCTAGTGAAATAAGTCAAGAACAAGAAATATAAAGCATAAAGGTTAAAAAAGAAGTTGTAAACATATCTATTCAACAATGATATGGCTGTTTATGTAGAAAATCCTAAGGAATCCACCAAAAAACTATTTCAACTAATAAGTAAATATAATTTAGCAAAGTTACAGAAAAAAAGGTCAATATAAAAAATTCATATATTTCTATATATTAGCAGCAAACAATTGGAAAATAAAACTAAATTTTACCTACAATCATATCAAAAACATAAGCTACTTAGGAAGAAATTTGAAATAAGTAAAGCAAGAACTCTATATCATAAACTATAAAACACTGTTGAGAGAAATTAAGGAAGACTTAAAAATTTGGAGAGAAACAACATGTTAATCTAGTGGAAGACAATATTGTTAAGCTATCAGTTCTTTCCAAATTGATTCATACATGCAATGCAACCTCAATCAAGATGCCAACAGAAATTTTTAGAAATTGAGAAACTTACTATAAAATTTATATAAAAATACAAAGAACCAACAATAGCTAAAGCAATCTTGAAACAGAAGAACAAAATTGGAAAATCTATATTTAATGACTTGAAGATTTACTATAAAGCTATAATAATCAAGATGTTATGATGGTGGCATAGGAATAGAACAATAGAGCAATGAAATAATACAAAAAGCTCAGACACAGATCTATACTTATATGGCCTTTTAATTTTCAATAATGGTACCAAAGGAATGCAATCAAAAATGAAAATTCTTTTAAGCATTCAGAGGTAAGGCAACTGGATATTGGTATGGCAAAAAGTAACCTGACCACTATATACAAATATTAAATTGAGATGAATCCTATAGCCAACATAAAATCTAAAACTATAATGATTCTAGAAGAAAATATAAAATATGGGAATATCTTCATGACCTTGGAGTAGGCAAAGGTTTCTCAAACAGGATATAAAAAGCAGTAACAACAAAAGAAAAATTTGACACATTAGACTTGATCATAAACAGTAACTTTTAAGCTGGGTGCAGTAGCACACGCTTGTAGTCCCAGATACTTGGGAAGCTGAGGCAGGAGGATTGCCTGAACCCAGAAGTTTGAGACCAGCCTGGGTAATATAGTGAGATCCTATCTCTAAACACAATAATAATAATAACTTCTGCTCATCAAAATATACCTTTTAAAAATAGGCAAGCCTGGCCAGGCACAGTGTGGCTCATGCCTGTAATCCCAGCACTCTGGGAGGCTCAGGCCGGTGGATCACCTGAGGTCAGGAGTTAGAGACCAACCTGGTCAACCAACATGACAAAACCTCATCTCTACTAAAAACACAGAAATTGGCTGGCCCTGATGGAGGGCCCCTGTAATCCCAGCTACTCAGGAGGCTGAGGTAGAAGAATCACTTGAACCCAGGAGGCAGTGCAGTTCCAGGCACTCGAGCCTAGGCAACAGAGTGAGACTCCATTATAAAATAAATAAAATAAAATAAAACAAATAAAATAAAATGGCAAGCCGAAGAGGCAAAAAATATTTGCAAAAAAAAAAATCTAACAATATGTATGTAGGATATAGAGAATACACAAAGAATGCCTACAAATCAATAATGACAAATAATCCACTTAAAATGACAAAAAACTGAACAAATACATATGTGATGATATGAATAACTAATAAGCACATGAAAAATACTCAGTATCCTTAGAATGTCATGGGAATGCAAAGTAAATCTATAACAAAATACTATTTTATACCTTGTACAAATGGCTAAAAGTAAAAGATAAAAGTACCAACTCCTAGAAAGGATGTGGAGAAATTATATATTGTTGGTAAAAATATGTAAAAGGTACAACATTTTGGAAAAAGGTCTGGTGATGTTTCTATAAAATATTAATCATACACATGATTAATACCCTATAACACAATAATTATGGTCAAAGTATTTACTCATGAAAAATGAAAACAGAAGGCCACAATAAAAGAGTTAACTGGGCATTTATATCAGCTTTAGTCAAAATAGCCAAAACCCTGAAAATAGCCCAGAATTTCAACAAGAGAAAATTGAAAAACTGTGATATATTTATAAAATGCAACAAAAGCAACAACTCAGCAACAAAAAGGAATGAACTATGATACATGAAACCACATGGATGACTCTCAGAAATTATGCTGAATGAAGGAAGTCTTACACAAAATAGTATATCCTGAATGATTCCAATAATATAAAGTGTTAGAATAAGCAAAACTAACCCAAAATTAAATAATCAGAAAAGTAGTTGCTTGGAAACTGCAGGAGGGAAGGTGCAGAGATTTACTGGGAAGGGACATGAGGAAAATTCCTCGGATAATGGTGGTAATCTGGTCTCAATGCATTTAGTTTATAAAAATGTAAACATTTGTAAAAAGGCATCAGATGTACACTTAAAAAATTTGTGTACTTCACCAAATGTAAATTTAACCAACTAAAACATAAACACATATTGAATTGTAGTTAGTTGTATACATGCTGAAATATTTAGGAATGAAGTGTCCTCATATCGGCAGTTACTTTGAAGTACATCAAAATAATAAAAATGGGTTAAATTTAGCTACAATTAAATGTTAAAATGGTTAAAGTTAGTTATAATTAAAATGCTAATTAGAAAACCTAGGTATATTGCATAATTATTTCAATTTTACTATCTTTGAATTTTTTCATAAAATAATAGCCAAGAAAAAGTAAATAAGGTAATATGAAGGCATTTTCAGATGACCAAAATCTGGATAATTTGTCAGTATCTGACTTGATCTAAAAAAATACAAAACTAAATGAAGTTTTTCAGGCAGAAAGGACAGGATATCAAACTTTAATCAAAACAAAGAAATAAAGAGTTCATGGGCCAGGCGCAGCACTTCACGCCTGTAATCCTAGCACTTTGGGAGGCCGAGGCAGGTGGATTACCTGAACTCAGGAGTTAGAGACCAGCCCGGGCAACATGGCAAAACCCCATCTCCACTAAAAATACAAAAAATTAGCCAGGCCTGGTGGTGCGTGCCTGTAATCCCAGCTACTTGGGAGGCTGAGGCATGAGAATTGCTTGAACCCAGGAGGCGGAGGTTGCAGTGAGCCGAGATCGTGCCACTGCACTCCATCCTGGGCAACAGAGCGAGACTCTGTCTCCAAAAAAAAAAAAAGTTCATGAAACGAAACGGTAAATAAATACATAATTAAATGCAAAATAATTTTTTCTTCATTCCTCAAGGTCTTCAAAGAAACTTTAATGCCAAAAATAGTACAGATATATGGTGAAATTTATAATATATGCAAAAGTAAATATAAAATGTATAACAAAACTATCAAAAGATGAGAGGAGTAAACAGAAGCATGTCATTAGAAGATTTCTATTTTATATGTGAATGGTTATAATTAACTCATAAAACACTATGATAAATTTTAAGGATACATAATGTAAACTGTATTGCAATGACCCAAAAAACAAAATATAGCTAAGAAGCAAAGAAGATAAAAGACAAAATAAAATGAAACAACAAAAAAACCTCCAAGTCTCTTGTAGCCTAACCCCAAATGCTTATTTAGTTGTAATCCTTCCACCCTCACACTTTAAAAGTCAGTTGTTTCTGCTCTTCAGAGAATTCCCAATAGGAAATTAGACAAGTTAATTTAATGGATATAGACCTTTTCTATATCTTTCATGGATATAGACAATATCAAAAAACAAAATTCAAAATGTTCCTTTGAAGTCAGGGTAACTCCTAATTACTAATCTCCTACCTGAGTCAGTTTACTGAAGTTTCTTCGCTAGCTGAAGGAATTGATTGAATACAGAAAATACAGTGAGTAAATGAACCCTGTAACAGTTCATCACTGAGGTTATACACAGATGATTTTTAAAAATGTTTTTAATTTTAATTTTTGTGCATATACAGTAGATTATGGGGTACATGATATATTTTGATAAAGGCATACAATGTGTAATAATTGTATCAGGATAAATGGGGTATCCATCACCTCAAGCATTTATCCTTTATTTGTATTAGAAACAATCCAATTACACTATTTCAGTAATTTTAAGGTGTACAATAAATTATTGTTGACCCTAGTCACAATGTTGTGCTATTAAATACCAGATCTTATTCTTTCTAATTATGTTTTTGTACTGACTGACCATCCCTATTTCATCCCCATAGCCCCACTACCCTTTCCAGCCTCTGGTAACCAACCTCTCTATCTCCATGAGTTCCAATAAATAGGTGAGAACATGTGAAGTTTGTCTTTCCATCCCTGGCATATATCATTTAACAAAATGACCTTCAGTTCATTGTGGCTGCAAATGACAGTATCTAAATTCTTTCTTACAACTGAACAGTACTCCATTGTGTATATGTACCATATTTTCTTTACCCATTCATCTGTTAATGGACAGCTAGGTTGCTTCCAAATCTTGGCTATTGTGAACAGTGCTGCAACAAATATGGGAGTGAAGATACCTTTTTGATATCCTGATTTCCTTTCTTTTGGGTATATACCCAGCAGTGGGACTGCTGGATCATAAGGTAGCCTTATTTTTAGTTTTGTTGAAGAACTTCCAAACTGCTCTCCATAGTTATACAAATTTACATTCCACCAATAGTGTAAAAGGTTTCCTTTTCTCCACACCCTTGCCAACATTTATTCTTGTCTGTCTTTTGGATTAAAGCCATTTTAACTAGAGTTAAATGATATCTCAATGCAGTTTTGATTTGCATTTCTCTGATGATAAATGATGTTCAGCGCCTTTTCATAAGCCTGTGTGCCATGTGTATGTCTTCTTGTGAGAAATGTCTACTCAAATCTTTTGCCCATTTTTATTGGAATTATTAGAATTTTTTCCTATAAAGTTATTTGAGCTCCTTATATAATGTAGTTATTAGCCTCTTGTCCGACAGTTTACAAATATTTATTCCCAATTTGTGAGTGTCTCTTCCCTTTTTTTGTTGTTTTCTTTGCTGTGCAGAAGCTTTTTAACTTGATGCCATTTGTCCACTTCTGTTTTGGTTGTCTATGCTTGTGGGGTATTACACAAGAAATCTTTGCCCAGACCAATGTCCTGGTAGAGAGTTTTCACCAGTGTCTTCTTGCAGTAGTTTCATAGCTTGAGGTCAGATTTAAGCCTTTAACCCACTTTGATTTGAATTTTTGTTTATGTTGAGAGAGAGGTCTGATTTCATTCTTCTGCATATAGAAATCCAGTTCTCACAGCACCATTTACTGAAAGACTTCCCTGTCCTCAATTTACGCTCTTGATGCCTTTGGCAAAAATGAATTCATTGTAAATGTAAGGATGTATTTCTGGTTTCTATATTGTGTTCCATCAGTATATGTGTCTGTTTTTATGCAAATACCATATTGTTTTCGTAGCTCTGTAGCATAATTTGAAGTCAGGAACTTTGAATCCTCCAGTTTTATTCTTTTTGCTCATGATAGCTGTTGCTATTCTGGATCTTTTTTGTTTCATGTAAGTTTTAGGATTGTTTTTTCTATTTCTGTAAAGAATGTAATTGATATTTTGATAGAGAATGCATTAATTTGTAGATTGCTTTGGATAGTATGAACATTTTAACAATATTGATTATTCCAATCCATAAACATGAAATATATTTCCATTTTGGTATCCTCTTTATTTCATCAGTGTTTTATAGTTTTCATTGTAGCGATCTTCACCTCATGATTAAGGTAATTCCTATTTTATTTTATTTGTAGCTATTGTAAATGGAATTATTTTCTTGATTTCTTTTTCAGCTTGTTTGCTGTTGGCATATAGAAATATAACTGATTTTTATCTTTTGATTTTGTATCATGCAACTTCACTGAATTCATTTACCAGTTCTAATCTTTTTTTTTTTTTTTTGGTGTAGTCTTTAGTTTTCTCCAAATATAAGATCATATTATCTATCAATAAGGATAATTCAACTTCTTCCTTTCCAGTTCGCACACCCTTGATTTCTTTCTCTTATCTAATAGTTCTACCTAGGACTTCTAGTACTATGTTGAATAACAGTAGTGAAAGTGGGTATCCTTGCCATGTTCCAGATCTTAGCAAAAATGCTTTCAGTTTTTCCCTATTCAGTATAAGCTATTAATAGCTGTGGGTCTGTCATATATGGCTATTATTATGTTGCTTCTATCTCTAGTTTGTTAAGGGTTTTTTACCATGAAGGGATACAGAATTTTATCAAAGACTTTTTCAGCATGAACTGAAATGATCATATGGTTTTTGTCCTTCATTCTGTTGATATTACGCATCATGTTAATTGATTTGCATATGCTAAACCATCCTTGCATCCCTGGGATAAATCCCACTTGATCATAATGAATGATCTTTCTAATGTATTGTTTGCTAGTATTCTGTGGGGGAGTTTTGCATCAATGATTATCGTGGATATTGGCCTGTAGTTTTCTTTCTTTGATTTGTCTTTTTCTGGTTTGGGTATCAGGGTAATACTGGACTCATAGACTGAGTTTGGAAGTATTCCTTCCTCCTCTATTTTTCAGAACAGTTTGAGTACAATTGGCACTAATTTTTTTTGAAAAGTTTGGTGGAATTCAGCAGTTAAGTCCTCTGGCCCCGGGCATTTCTTCTGGCCCCGGGCATTTCTTTGCTGGGAGACTTTTTATTATAGCTTCCATCTCATTACTTGTTATAGGTCTGTTCAGGTTTTGGATTTTTTCATGGTTCAATCTTGGTAGGTTGCATGTGTCTAGCAATTTATCAGTTTCTCCTAGATTTTCCAATTTATTGGCATAGAGTTGTTCATAGAAGCCTCTAATGATCCTTTGAATTTCTGTGGTTTCAGTTGTGATGTGTCCTTTCTCATTTCGGATTTTATTATTTGGGTCTTCTCTTTTTTGTCTTACTGTAGCTAAAGGTTTGTAAATTTTATCTTTTTTAAAAAAGATTTTTTTTTTAATTTTTAAAAAATTTTATCTTTTTTTAAAAAAACAAACTTTTCATTTCATTGATCTTTTGTATTATTTCATTTGTTTCTATTTCATTTATTTTTACTCTGATCTTTATTATTATTTTTTTCTTCTACTAACTTTGGGATTGGTTTGTTCTTGCTTTTCTAGTTTTTGAATAAGCATCATTATATTCTTTGATTTTTTTAACTTTTTTTTTTTGAGACGGAGTCTGGCTCTGTCGCCCAGGCTGGAGTGCAGTGGCCGGATCTCAGCTCACTGCAAGCTCCGCCTCCCAGGTTTAGGCCATTCTCCTGTCTCAGCCTCTCGAGTAGCTGGGACTACAGGCGCCCGCCACCTCGCTCAGCTAGTTTTTTGTATTTTTTAGTAGAGACGAGGTTTCACCAGGTTAGCCAGGATGGTCTCGATATCCTGACCTCGTGATCCGCCCGTCTCGGCCTCCCAAAGTGTTGGGATTACAGGCTTGAGCCACCACGCCCGGCGATTTTTTTTAACTTTTTTGATGTAGACGATTATAGCTGTAAACTTCCCTTTTAATACTGCTTTGGCTATATTCCACAGGTTTTGGTATACTGTGTTTCCATTATCCATCCCATTACTGTTTCAAGAAATTTTTCAGTTTCCTTCTTCATTTCCTTATTGACCCCCTGGATTAGTCTGTTCTCACATTGCTACAAATACCAAGACTGGATAATTTATAAAGAAAAGAAGTTAGATTGATTCACAATTCTGTATGGCTGGAAAGGCCTCAGGAAACATACAATCTTGGCAGAGGGAACCTCTTCACAGGGCAGCAGGAGAGAGAATGCTTTGAAAACAGAGAGAAACACATGACAAGAAACGTAGATGGCCTCTAGGAGCTGACAGCAGCACTCAGTCACAGTAATCAAGAAAATAGATACCTCAGTCCTAAAATTAATTGTGAGAAACTAAATTCTGCCAACAACCTGAATCAGCTTAGGAAACAATTCTTCCCCAGAGCCACAAGAAAAGAAATTGAGAGTTCATTCCCTCTAACCATATAATTTTCTTTTCTTTTTTTTTATATTTATTTATTTATTTATTATTATACTTTAAGTTCTAGGGTACATATGCACAACATGCAGGTTTGTTACATATGTATACCTGTGCCATGTTGGTGTGCTGCACCCATCAACTTGTCAGCACCCATCAACCAACAGACACATGAAAAAATGCTCGTCATCACTGGCCATCAGAGAAATGCAAATCAAAACTACAATGAGATACCATCTCACACCAGTTAGAATGGCAATCATTAAAAAGTCAGGAAACAACAGGTGCTGGAGAGGATGTGGAGAAATAGGAACACTTTTACACTGTTGGTGGGATTGTAAACTAGTTCAACCATTATGGAAAACAGTATGGCGATCACTCAAGGATCTAGAACTACAAGTACCATATGACCCAGCCATCCCATTACTGGGTATATACCCAAAGGATTATAAATCATGCTGCTATAAAGACACATGCACACGTATGTTCATTGCGGCACTATTCACAATAGCAAAGACTGGGAATCAACCCAAATGTCCATCAGTGACAGACTGGATTAAGAAAATGTGGCACATATACACCATGGAATACTATGCAGCCATAAAAAAGGATGAGTTTGTGTCCTTTGTAGGGACATGGATGCAGCTGGAAACCATCATTCTCAGCAAACTATTGCAAGAACAGAAAACCAAACACCACATGTTCTCACTAATAGGTGGGAACTGAACAATGAGATCACTTGGACTTGGGAAGGGGAACATCACACACCAGGGCCTGTTATGGGGAGGAGGGAGGGGGGAGGGATTGCATTGGGAGTTATACTTGATGTAAATGACGAGTATAATTTTATTTTCAAAAAACATTTCTAGCAATGTCATAAAGAAATTCATATTTGCATCACACTTTCACCAAAATGCATTTGTTTGAGAAATAAAATTGTAGCACATGATTAAAAGAACAATAATAGGGAAACATTCAAACTGCATGACTAACCTAAAAATATAATTAATTCATTCAATAGTTCATTTGACACACATTTACTAAATGGAAATTTGTATACTTACAATTTTAGGAGACAGAATAAATTACAGTATGTATGTCAAAAATGTTAATTAGAGAAGATAAACAATTCCTTCCTTAATTCTATAGTTGTAGGCAAACAATTACAAGCCTGAAGGGGGGAAAGATGTCTTACTACTAGAGGGTTACAATGTAAGATAGGCATTTGGAGGAGGAACATATAATTTTTGCTTTGGTTGAGAAGAAGAGTATGAAGGGAAACTGTAAGATATATTACTTGAAGAAGAAGTGTTGTACATTATGCTAAAGATTGGAGATAATAGCATTGGGCAAAAACAGTTCAGTTTTTATGGTATATTTCAAAATTTTGGCATCCGCTCTCCTCAACTCAATGTATATTAGGAATAATGAAAACTAATTGCACAATTTAGGCACACTGGAAGTAATAAGAGAGAGAGAGTAATATTAAGAGAAGCAGTAGTAGTAATTAGAGTTATTTAATTAGAGAGTTAGATTGAAGTCAGATCCTATGCTAATAAGATGCCTTTTCCTCGGCGGGGAGGGGAAAGGAAATGGAGAACCTCCAAGTGTTTTTGAACAAAGAATGGACTGATCTTCAAAAATATTAATATAGCAGAAAAAGTGGGGGGACTGAAGTATGGCTAAAGCCAGGAAGACCAGTTAGAACATTACAATGCAATAGTCAAGCTGTTTGTTAGTGAAGATTTAAACTAAAGAATGTATAGGACAGAGATATGTGAGAACTATTGCCAAGGTTGTATTAACAACACTTGGCAATTAGTAAAATATAAGGTACAAGAGAGGCAGAAAGCAAAAGTCTGTTGCAAGATAACAAGCCTAAATGTAGAGCATCTTTCGGTATTATTTTCCTTCTTTGAACAAAACATGTAAAACAAGAAGAGAAATATAGATCAGTTATATAAATCTCTAATTCACATGACTTCACTACCATAATTTCAAATGCATTTTGAAACTAGGGCCCTTAAAAGTAAAAAGATATGAAAGCTTCAACATCCATCATCAGTTTATATTATAAAATAAGAGTATCTAATATCTATTTCTGATTACTACAACCTGTAGCTCATTATTCAACTCTGGACCACATTCCAGAATGTGTCCAAATTCTTGTGAGTATCTCATTCAGTGAGTAGGCAATGTTTTACCAGGGGAAAATAAAACTTACTAATTTGAGTAAGTCAGATCATGTTTTCCATCAGGCTAGTAAACAGCTGCAGACATTGTCTGCTTCCCATCAAAATCTTCATGTATAACCTCTGCAATACTAATGGTATTCTGGTAAATTTGCAAAACCATAACCCTAAAAATGTGACAAACTACATTTTGTTAAAGGAATATGGCTCTACTGCCCACCCTGCATTCACTTGCGAATTTAACACAATGTGGAAACTCTACTACAAGTATCAAAACTCTGCTGAATATCTGTCCATGAGCTACATTTGCTGATACTTTTATAGGTTAAGCAAAAGTATATGCTCTGAATGGCACATATACACCATGGAATACTATGCAGCCATAAAAAAGGATGAGTTTGCGTCCTTTGTAGGGACATGGATGCAGCTGGAAACCATCATTCTTAGCAAACTATCACAAGAAGAGAAAACCAAACACCGCATGTTCTCACTCATAGGTGGGAACTGAACAATGAGATCACTTGGACTCGGGAAGGGGAACATCACACACTGGGGCCTATCATGGGGAGGGGGGAGGAGGGAGGGATTGCATTGGGGAGTTATACATGATATAAACGTTATGCACATGTACCCTAGAACTTAAAGTATAATAAAAAATAAAAAATAAAAAATAAAAAAAAAAAATTCTAACGCAAAAGAGAAATACTTTCCACACAGCACCTAGACTTAAAAGAAAAACAATTTCCTCATGCCTGCTTTGATAGCAGTGATAAAGGTATATTTGTTTTTTAAATATTCTCTGGAAAGCATTTCAAAGAGGAGTTGAGATCTAAATTTCTCCAATTCTTAGTCTCTTGAATCCGGCTTTAGGGTAGTATTAGGAAGATAAATAGGCACTAAATGTGAGATGACCTCAAACAAATCTAAATGCTATACTTTTTTCTTGGAACCTAATCACTACAGGAGTTTAATTTTATAATTCTATGTTTTCAAAAAATAATTGTGATCATTTAACTTGAACTGAAGAGAAATGTTGGCAAGATTGAACTCTGGCACAGATAACATAAAAGCCACTGGAAAGACAGCAGCTGTCTCAAAATTAATTCCTTATATTAAAGCCTGAATGGATTCTAAAGAAAATGTTGAATATTTTTCTCCTTTAAACCAGGTTAGCCAACTAGCCACACAAATAACATTACTCTATAAAATACTAAACTGCTAACACCTCATAACACAAACTTATGTTCTGCTTTTGTAATATAAATTCTCAAAAGAGTTTTATGGCCATTAATACTAAGAAAGAATGCTTGATTTTCTAGTGAGATCTGGAGCTTCAAGACAGGCTTAAGTTGTAGTAGCAAATTACTACTATGACATTTTAGTACAATACATGTTTCAAACATTAGCAAAGATTTTGAAAGAGGTTGAGCCAGGGACTTCTTTCTCCCAACTGGTGCAGGATCACTTATCTCAGCTTTCAAAAGAGTTTAAACATTACTTCCCAACCACAAAGGACCACTGAACTGGGAAGGAATAGATCCGCAACCCATTTGTGAATAAGCCAGGTGAACTGACTTCATCTGTGCTAGAAGAGGATCAACTAGACAATATCAAATCTCCATACATTCTAGATTAAAATCAAGACAGAATATCCCAAGACTGGCACAAAAGCACTGAAAAGCCTGCTTCCATTTCCAACATCCTATCTTTGTGAAGCAGGGTTTTCTGCAGTGACAGCAAACCAAAACGAGATTACAGAGCAGACTGAACATAAACAACAGACTTTGGGTGTCACTGTCTCCCATCATCCCCAGAGAGAACCTTCTAGTTGCAGGAAAGCAAGCTCAGGGCTCCCACTGACTCTACATTATGGTGAGTTGTATAATTACTTCATTATGTATTATAATATAATAAAAATAGTAATAAAGTACACAATAAATGTAATGCACTTGAATCATCCTGAAATCATCCCTCCACACTCCATCCATGGAAAACCTGTCTTTCACAAAACCGGTCCCTGGTGCCAAAAAGGTTGTGGACTGCTGGTATATACATGGTATCTGCATTTTTCATTCCAGAGGCCACCAAAAACCCAATCATTTAAAAGAGCAATAATAGCACTTTTATTCAATTTATTTGTCTTGCTTCTATCAAATTACTACCAATTATTAAGATAAATGTTTTTCTTTCCTTGAAAAAGATTTTTCATCTAGAATATTGTGGTAATGGAAAACTATTAACCAATCAGAGTAACAATATTTTTCAAAACTAGGATGGATAATTATAATTCTATAAACACTCATGGCAAGATGAGTGGTTTTTTTGGTTTTTATTGGTTTAATACAATGTGACTTATACATTAAAAAAGTTTTTTGATAATTTTAAGGTCACTTCAGAAAAATCCGTGAAGTTAATAGTATATTTGTAATAAAAGTTTAGACCACATACTTTCCTTGCCAAGAGAGTAAATTTATTGAGTCTTTGCAATTGCATTTAAACTGTATCATTAAATTCTATCCAAGCTATGATTAGTATTTCTCCCTACTCTTCAATGTGACCTTTATTTAACACAGTTCACTGTGTGCCTAGGAATACAAGTATCCTATTTGAAGTTACCAGGTGTTCCTTTCAGGAAAATAATCCCTTTTTTTTTTTTTGAGATGGAGTCTCACTCTGTTGCCCAGGCTGGAATGCAGTGGTGCATCTCGGCTCACCACAACCTCCGCCCCCCTGGTTCAAGCAATTCTCCTGCCTCAGCATGCCAGGTAGCTGGGACTACAGGCATGCACCACCATGCCCAGTGTGGTGGCTCATGCCTGGAATCCCAGCACTTTGGGAGGCTGAAGTGGGTGGATCACAAGGTCAGGGGTTTGAGACCAGCCTGGCCAAAACAGTGAAGCTCCTCTCTACTAAAAATACAGGAAAATAATCTTAATCTCAGCTACTGAAATGCTTAGTACTAAGAAGGTTTCAAATTTTTATATATCCCCTTTTGAATAACTTTTTTGAAATATTTCAGAGAATGCCTACCTCACAAAAGATGAACACTGGACTATGTTAATATTGAATTCCTATGTAATCTGTAAATTAAATTTTCTCAAATGAAAATTTGCACCTACTTTTATCATTAAGTAACAAAAGAAACCAAAACCCTGCAGTTTAAACAAAATGCCTTTTTGTTTGCCAAGTTCTGCTTTTCATTTAATTGTTCTGATACTCTACAGTACCTCACAGGTTTCCTTTCTCGAAGCAAGTCTTCCAGACTACGTTCACAATGTTCAGCCACGACCACTAGTCGTTCTGAGTAAAACAAAGCAAACCCATGTTATATTTTATCAATCAGACATGTTAAAAACAAAATAATATTCTCTACTGATGATATTAACATATAACACCCATAACAATATTTTAAAAGAGCTTTTCAAACTCTATATTAACTACATTATTACCAAGTATATAGGATAATAAACATCTAATAAAACAATAACTATTTTTTTATCTTGTATTTTTCTTCTGCTAGAGTTTTTCTTATGTCCATCAGGAAAAACAGGCGGAAAGACTGTCCTTGGGGAAAAAATAACTCACCCTTCTTCTGACACAGATTGGAAGAAAGAAGTAAAAGATTAGATTCATATATAAAGAATTTTGAAAGAAGGGGAAAGGAGCTAGGTACAGATTGCCTGACACTCTGGTTTTAAACACAGATCTTTGAAATTGCATTCAGAAACTTGAAAAAAAGTAGAAATGATCCGAATCATAACTACAGAGAAAGAAAATCAACCTAGAATTATTGTTAACACTTGAACAACGCAGGGGTTTCTTCAAGGTGCCAACTCCCTACACAGTCAAAAATCACCTATAACTTTTGACTCTCCCAAAACTTAACTATTAATTGCCTACTCTTGACTGGAAGCCTTATTGACAACACATAAACAGAATAGTATCTACATTTATTTTATGTATCCATGACACATCTTTTTTTTTTTTTCTATATTTCTAGGCTACATGGTTCATCAATGAGTTTTTTCAAATTGTCAAAAATGTCCAAAAAATTTTCCAATATAAATTCATTGGAAAAAAATCTGCATATTTAAGTGGATGTGTGCATCCAAACCCATGTTGTTCAAGGGTCAACTGTAGTTTGTAACATCATAGGGTCTGCTGAGATTAAATAATATAAAATAGTGGTAGACATGATCAACATTATGATGTCATTTTTATTTTCCCACAGATCAACTGATCAAGATGGCACAGTTCTAAGGGCCAGTCCATACTTTTTTTTGCCTCATCCATTATCCCAAGTCAGTAACATGATGTTTGACAATGAATCTAAGAGGAACAAAAGAAAAGTACAACTGGGTTTCCAAGCTTTTGGAGATTTGACAAGGTTATTTGAGGAGTTTGGTTCAAAAGAAGTTGGAGTGTTGTCAGTATCTATGCAAAATGGATTCTAAGTAAAATAAGGAAGAAGTTTAACACAAAACACAATGACAGACTGAGACTAGATAAAGTAAAGGTGCAAAGAAACTAGGAATAATGATAACTGTAAAATGGAAGTTTGGTGAAAGTGAAAAAGTAGCCAAGGTAGAAAAAAGAGACAGAAGAAGATGGGAAAGAGGGAGTTCAGAGTAGGAAATCTAGTATATAAAATAGTTCAGTAATGACTGGATTAAGGCATGGTCTTGAATAGGGGAAGGAGAGATGGACAACTGTGTTCAGGCAGGCATGTCAAGTGTCGAGCAAAGTATTATCTTGGATCATATCTAAGTTTACTCTGTCTAGCAAAATGGGATTATACAGAATGATCTGAAACACAAAAATTAAAAATGCTATATATGAATATTATCATTTTTTGATAAAAGATTTCAATCGTAGAGGAATAGGAATAAAATGAAATAGCAAATGATGAAGCTAGAGAGGGAGGTGAACAGGAATATTTAACAGGAATTTAAAGAAAATTAAATTTAAAAGAACATTTAATGAGAAAAAAAGAAAAAGAAAAAGGAAAGGAAACCATGAAATAAAAGGTCAAGTTATTTATTTAATAAAGAAAAGAGTATGCAAAGGTAAGCTCCAAGCAATTTAGTACAATGGTAAAATTCCAGAAGAAAAAAGCTGTCAACCTTATCAGAAAACCAAAACAAGAAACTGCATTCCTTTGCTTTTCATCTTACCATGTTTTGTCCATTTTCCTTACATTTATCTGGCTCCCTCCCCTCAGTATCCTCTGTAAATCTTTACCTCTTCTACCCAAATTGAAATGCTACCAGTCTCTCCACCTTTGATTCAGGGTCTTTTTCCTGTTTTCTCATCTATTCGCAAGGCTGAAAAACTCTGAGATTTTATTGCAAGCCCAAAACTCCCTTCTGAACTGCAGGCTTTTATAGCCCATATTACAGGTTTTTAATATAAAAGTCACCTGAAACTCAAGAGAACCAAAACTCAACTTATAATTTACTGTTAAAGTCTGTCCCCTTTAATACTATTTCAGTCAATGATATCACTATCCAGTCAACTGCTCTAGCTAGAAACTAAACAGTAATCTCCCCTTCTCAAATCCAAATAAACAGAGTACTGCTATTTTTAACTCTCAAATATTTCTAGAATCTATATAGTTTGCTCCATCTGCCACAATCTGGGCCCAGCCAGCATCATCTCATTAGAGAACTACAACAATCTTTTAACTGATCTTCTCACATTAATTCCTATTTCTTTCCAACATATTTTCGCACTAAAGCCCAAGTGATAAAATCATAAGAAGTCTGAATATGGAACTCCCTCTCTAGCTTCATCTATGTTATTTTATCTTAGTTTACCAACTTCCATCACACTGATCTTCCTTCTGGCTTCCTGCCTTAGGGCACTTACACATGGGTTCTTACTGCCTCAAATGATCTTTCCCACATAGTGGTTAAGAGTATAGACTATTTTATCTGGGATCAAATCCCAGTTTTATTACTAATTAACTATGTGACCGCAGGGAAATTTTCTAACCTCTCTATGCCAGTTTTTTTTCTGTAAGATGAAGAGAAGAATAGCCACCTACCTCACAGGGTTGTTGTGAGGTTGAAAAGAGTTAATATATAATAAAAGCCTAGAATAATGTCTGGCACATAACAAGCACTAGCTAATTGTTAGTTTTTATTATTATTCATTATTCAGGGCTCAGTTAAATGTGACTTCCTCAAGGGAAACTTTTCTGGACCTCCCAACATCAATTTGCTCTCCTACAACATACTCTATTCCACATTTTAATTTTCTTTCGTAGCACTTGTTTCAACTCTAATAATTTGTTGCATTTTTATTTTGGTCCAGCCAGCATCATCAATAACTCCAACTTATTCATGGTTTTACTTTCTGCAGTTTGCAAAAATTTTAAATGGAATATTCTAGAAATAAACAATTTTTAAGTTTTAAATTGCATGCCATTCTGAGTAGCATAATGAAATATCTCACCAGCAATTAATATATGCCAAAAAGAAGATGTGGCTGGGTGTGGTGGCTCAAGCTTGTAATCCCAACACTTTGGGAGGCCGAAGTGGGCAGGTCACGAGGTCAGGAAACCACCCTAGCTAACACGGTGAAATCTCATCTCTACTAAAAATACAAAAAAAAAAAAAAAAATTAGCCAGGCGTGGTGGCAGGCGCCTGTAGTCCCAGCTACAGGATAAGGCAGGAGAATGGCATGAACCTGGGAGGCGGAGCTTGCAGTGAGCCAAGATCATGCCACTGCACTCCAGCCTGGGCAACACAGTGAGACTCTGTCTTAAAAACAACAACAACAAAAAGACGACGTAAAGTGTTTCCTTCAAGTGAAAAGGTGAAAGTTCTCAACTTGATAAGGAAAGAAAAAAAAATCAGTTGTTAAGATATATGGTAAGAAATTTTCTATTCGTGAAATTTAAGAAAAAAGAAAATCATGCTAGTTTTGTTGTCATGCCTCAAACTACAAAATTATGACCACAGTGCAAGACAGGTGACTATCTAAGATGGAAAAGGCATTAAATTTGTGGGTAGAAGACATACACAGAAACATGTTATGACTGATGAGAATCAGATTCTGTACAATCCTGTTTCAGACATCCAGTGGGAGTGGCAGGAAACTTCTTGGAACATATCCCCTGAGGAAAAGGGGGAACTACTGTGATATCTTTTTTCCTATCAGATAATATATTTTGTGATGGCAGGAATGAGGTGGGTCTCATCACAGGTGCCTTGCAGTGCATCAGTAGTTGCACACAGGTGCATCACAGTAGTACATCACAGGTGCCTAGTGCACACAGGTGTACTGCATCACATGTGTGTAGAATGTCACCTACAACATACAGGCATGTAATATAAAGATAACTGTTAAATGAATTAGCTTTAGCAAAGGCATGATGTGGCCATTAGAAATGAAGAATCTCATATGACCACAGTCACTAAACAGAGCTCTGTCCTGTGTAGAAAATTACATGCCCATATCATAAACTCAGTATAACTCAGTAGCACTGACTTTCATGTAAAACAAAAATAAAATAATTTATTAAAATGTGCATATTCCATTAATTAACCATTTTAAATTGGATATTCATAATTCTCCATATCTATAAGAGATTCCAAAGTATCTGGCACAACTAAAATTTTTCAGGCTTTTGGAAACCCCTTCAAAATATCATAAACAAGTGTTTGCCAAAGCTTTAAGATTCTATGGAACTATTAAGCATAGTTTTAATACTGCAGAGCCATAATCCTTGGCAGAACATCAAAGTTTCTCCCAGAGATAATGTAGTGTATACCAAACAATATTTCCAGTATGAACCATGTTTTTTAAAGAAATCTTTCGAGAGTCTTCATTCTAAAATCTCTGGACCACTGTTTAAAAATAACATGTTATAAAAACAATAGAATTTCACTGAATAAAGCATTTGGGAAACATAATGTGCCAAATATAAATCATCAATGTAGTAGCATTATTTATTTTAAAAAAATGTGATGCTAAGATGAACTTTAAAGAGTAGAATATATAATAATTGCAAAATAGTCTTTCTTCTAACAAAGATTTGAGGAACCCCAAGTATGATGTAGTGTCTCTAGCCCAAATTGTGTGTTTTAAGTTTGATAGGGTTTGGCTGTGTTCCCACCCAAATCTCATCTTGAATTCTCATGTGTTGTGGGAGGGACCTAGTGGGAGGTAACCGAATCACAGGGCCAGGTCTTTGCCTGTTCTTGTGATAATTAATAAGTCTCATGAGCTCTGATGGTTCTATAAGGGAGAGTTTCCTTGCACAAGCTCTCTTTTTTCAGCCTGCTGCTATCCATGTAAGACGTGAATTGCTCCTTCTCGCCTTCCACCACGACTGTGAGGCCTCACCAGCCACATGGAACTATAAATCCATTAAAGGTTTTTCTTGTATAAATTGCCCAGTCTCGGGTATGTCTTTATCAGCAGCGTGAAAACAGGCTAATACAAAGTTAACACTAAGAAACCGAAGAGAACACACATTTAAGCAAGAATAAAGGAGTTGAATAAGGGGTAGGGAAAGTAAAATAAAGTTTTCAAAAGTAGCGTTTTTTTTTTTTAATTTAGAGAAAGAGGTGAATCATGAATCCCTTAAAATAATATAAATGGTTGTTAGAATATATTTACTGCATCACTTTTGTTATTCACAGTAAAAATCGAGACTAGCTCATCACCTTTAAAATATGATATTTCAGTAAGTGTTTATACAGTTCAAAACCAACAAAGAAAAATACTACGCTTAAAGAATAGTACTGGTACCAGAACACTGCAATGGTCAGTTTTATGAGTCAACCTGGCGGGACTATAGGATCCAGTCATTCAATCAAATACTAATCTGGATGTTGCTGTGAAATTATTTTGCAAATGAATAAAGTCTATAATCAGTTTACTTGAAGGGAAATTATCCTAGATAATCTGGATAATCCTGATTCAATCAGTTTAATAGCCTTTAAGAGCAGAATTGAAAGCCAGGTACACTGGCTCACACCTGTAATCCCAGCTACAGGAGAGGCTGAGACAGGAGTATCACTTCAAACCAGGAGTTCAAAACCAGCTTGGGCAATATAGTGAGACTCCTGTCTCTGAAAAATAAATAAATAAAAAATAAATAACTATGAGCAGAACTGAAGCTTCCCTGAAGAAGAATAAATTCCACTTGTGGATGACAGCTTCAGCCTCTGCCCAAAAGTTTAGCTTGTCCTTCTTGATGACCTTCCTCATGAATTTCAAACTTGCCTAGCAGCCCCCACAATCATGCACACCAATTCTCAGCAATATTTTTAATATACTTATATAACGTATATTATATATATAATTTATATAATTATATAATTTGTTGTTTCTCTTATGAAACTAATACAAACACAGATTAAAATTTATATGCTAGAGATACAGAATAAATTATCTTACAGTTCCATATAATTTTATTATTCTATACTTTAATTTCAAATAAAATAATTTTTATTCTTGATTTCACCAGCAATCATTGAAAGATTTCTGGATAATCAATACCAAATTAAAAAGGATGCACTACCATTTATAATCTTCACTCTGCTTCTAAACACAGCTGAGATTTCAAGCTCAAAAGAAAAGAAAATTTGTTAACACAGTATTTTCAGCCTTTACTGGCTTCTTTTCTCCTAAAGATATTTTCTTCTATTAGAAAAAAAGTTCTGAAATTCTAATAAAGTGTCTACCATTCCTGAGATTAAAAACTTCATCCTGCTGAGTTAGCAAGAAAATATTATCATCTTTGATTAGTTTTGAATGATCTATAGAAAACAGTGAAACCTTGACTTCTGAGCTAACATAATATGTGAAAACATATTGTTACTAAAACAGACCACATGTAAGAGGAGTATGTGACTCCAAGTAAGAAGTTAATTGTTATTGACTTAATAACATGCAGGGTGGGAGGGGGCATGACTAACAATAGTAAGATATCTGCATAGCAAAAACGGAATAAAAGAGGAAAAGTAGAATCAAAATCAAAATTCTTTGAGAAGACACAAATCAAAGTTATGTGGTATTACACCATTGAAAAATAGGTGTTCACACTAAGAAATACTTTCACTAAGGAGATTGTTCAGCAGAAACTTTTCAAATTTTTCAAAGTAGATGCAACTGAACTGACTAGAATGTTTTAGAACAAACAGACTTTTGCATAAGCAGTTACTCTAACAGTAAATTATTCCTCATATACACAACTTTTCAGAATGTTCAACATTGCCAATAAAAACAAAATAATCAAATTCCCTAGCCTAATGACAATCGACATTTTCATTTCAGACAACTAGACTTAAAATATATAAACTTTACATATATTCATGACCTACGTTACCCTAGCAGAGAGGGCTGCTGAGATACATGAGGAGCAGGGCAAGTCAGGGAAGCAGAGTAAACAGCTGTATGATGGACAGGGCTAAGGGGACTAACCATACCGTTGAACTGGCCTCAGAGAACAACAATCAGTAAAACAATTACAGTTTCTAAGGGGATCAGTTCCTACCTGACTTTGATAATCAAAAAGAAGGTTCATGGGCAAAATTAGCAAGAATGCTCCCCAAAGAGAATCATGCTATAACACAGTTCCTAATTCAGTGTTTATAGAGGCCAAGTTAGGTAGAGGAAGGAAAAGAAGGAGCTTTAGGACTATTTTGTCAATTGGGAAAAGGCCTAGGAAAAATTGGTCAGAGGAAAAACCCCAAATACATAAAGTGAAACTCCAAAGGGGCTTCCAGATACAGTGGGAATAAACAAAGGGCTCTTGGTGGCAAGAGTTTGGAAAGACAGGCCTCTGCCAAATTTACAGATGTTCACCACCCATGGTTAATACTGAGCATCTACTGTACTGACAACCAAAGAATGGTTTTGGAAATAGGCCAACTCTACAACTGGCAATTTTTTAGAATCTATAGCTGAATTAAGGGTAATAGCGTATTGAAGTATACAGGGATTGAAAATATCTATTACATTGCTTGGGGATGTAAAAAGCCCCAAATGATCCCCGTAACTTTTCAACATCTACTTAATGTCATTGAAGCCAGGTAACAAATAAAAATCTTTGGCAAAAAATTATTTTTTGAACAAAAATTAACTCACCAAAAGTTATTTTCTGAGCTTTCAGCAAATGGCTGGAGCTATCTGTAGTCTACTATAGATACAGTTACCACTAGTTTTCACAGTTCTCTTTAAGCAAATTAGGAAAAGCACCCCTCCCCCTAGAATAAATCAGAGAATCAGATTTCAGCTCCCACTTACTCCATTATCCAGAAGCTTTTATGCAGTGTGGCAAAACCCCACACAGTGGCCCTGACTGTGGGTCTCCTGACTGGTAAATATATGACATGGTGCAACACTAGGTGCAGGTTAAATCAATTTTGAAAAGACTAGGACCTGACATTAGAACTTCTCAAGTTAGCCTTAAGTAAAGAAGATGATCTCTCCATACCCCTTGATACTCTACACCAGTGCTTTTAAGCCCCCTCTCCCCTCTTTTTTTTTTACATTAGGAATCCTTTTTGAAAATCTGTGAAAAACTATGAATTTTCATTATTCAGCAAACACATGTGTACATATGTATACACACATATACAATTTTATAGTAATTTGAGGGGTTCACAGACTTCCTAAAGCCTACTGAAGCTACAATTTTAAACTTAAAATTTCATTTCCTTACATGTTTACTGTAAACTAAAAGTAATCTTCAAAGCCCTTCAACTGACTAAAGGGACCATCTCTTGGCCAAGGGGACCCCAGAATAACTTTGAAAACTGAGTTCTCAGCCATGATAGGACTTAGGGTCAGACTATCTCATTATACCACCTTCTTAACCATGATTAGGCTTTCTTCCCTAGGGACTTAGCGAAAACCAGCCCTTTCAAAAGATTTCACAACTGATATCAACCAACTGTCTGACACTACCCCTTCTTTTTTGCCTGATAAGCAACCATTTGCCTGATAACCAATCATGGAGTGGTTCTGGCCAGTCTACCAAGAATGAGCAGTAAGGGTTTTCGTGTCCTCTGGTCCACCTTTGACGTCAGAGGGTCAAAAACTCCATCCTCGGATCATGATCGTCAGATCATGCCAACGTTGCCATTTTTTATATGTGGGACCCATGAAGCGGCTTGAAGGGGAATGAAGTTTAAATGCACATACACATGGTCCTCCTTTCATAAATATTCATGACTCCTCCCATAGCTTACTGAATGCGTATATTTGGCCACTCTGCTCAGTATAAATTTCTGTTACCTTTGCCCCTCCCTCATAGAATAATCCATGAGAGAAAATTGCAAAGAACAAAATCAAGGATATGTGAATCAAAAAACCTCAAAGCAACTCAGCTTGGCTGGAATGAAGGGTTAAATTAATGGAAACAACAAGCAATACATCGAAAGAGGACAGCACAGACTGGATCAAGGACTAGATGAAGGATTTTTGCATGCAATAGCCTAGTAAAGAGTTTGAATTTTACCTGGTAGATTTGCAAATAAATGGGCAAGTGTATGAGAGAGAGGCAGGGTGGGGGAAAAGGAGGAGAGAAAGAAGGACATGTGTGCACAGGAACTGATGATAGCTTTATATATTTAGTGGATACAGTATTTATAACTTTGGGTAACAAAGTAGAGAAATAAATAGGAAAAAAAAGAAAATAACTTACCATGCTTTCCCCTAGAAATATCGACATACTGGCACAGTCTGGGATGGGTGATGGTTTTAAGGATTTGAAAGCGCCCTAAAATTTTGATGGAATTTGGCGTAAGAGGAAGCCCATTGCTTCCACAAACATCATGTGGCAGAGCCGAGGCAAAGAAGGTAAAGGCTCCCATTTCAGCGTCCTCCAGGGGAAACATTTTTGGAATTCTAGGTCTTCTAAGATAATCTGGAAAAGGAGAGAATTTTAGGACACACCAAATATTAAGCCAGACAGACCAAACCTTAAACACAATTAACATACAACTTGGAGGAAAATGCCAATCTGAACGCTTCACAGTAAAAATATCACAGTAAGAAAATTCTAAAATATCAGAGGACAAAACACCTCAGCATAAATTTATATTGCAGCTCTGAATCAAACTCAAAGATTTTCAATGGCATAAAAAAGAAAAGATGATTCCATTCTCAACGACATCTGGCAGTTTAAAGAGTAGAGGAAGTTTGTTACTGCATCTTCCTATTATTAATAAGGCTCTTCTCTTTTTTTTTTAGACAGAGTCTCGCACTGTCACCCAGGCTGGAGTACAGTGGCACGATCTCCGCTTACTGCAACCTCCGCCTCCAGGGTTCAAGCAATTCTGCCTCAGCCTCCCGAGTAGAGGCACCCACGACCAAGCCCAATTAACTTTTTGTATTTTTAGTAGAGATGGGGTTTCACTATGTTGGCCAGGCTGGACTTGAACCTCCTGATCCACCCACCTCAGTCTCCCAAAGTGCTGGGATTACAGGCGTGAGCCACCACACCCAGCCAATAAGGCTCCTCTCTTTACCTAAAGATTGAATAATCCACATACCATCAAGAACCTTCCTTCTCATACAGTGAGGTAAGTCAGGAAAGAGGGAATATAGATACCAACTGGTAATTAATCAGGGACCTTATTAATAGTAGTAAAGCTTAAACTAGATTAAAAGAAGGCTCTATAATATTAAATAAGCAATTTTCATTTTTATGCTAGATGTTTTACATAATGTATGATCTGATTTAATCCTTTTAATAATCCTGATAGAGCTACTGGCTCAAGTTTAGAGATAGTTGTTCTACGTGTATAGCATGAGGCATCCTATTTGTACTTACTCCAAAATAAACGGTGCCCCCAAAGTTGTGTAAGGTAGTAGCCTGGAGATTAGGAAACTTGCTCCATATCAATCTGAATCACATTAAGGCAACCATAACAAAACAAAACAAAACAAAGCAAAACAAAAAAGGTCTTCTGACACGGGTAAAAAATATTTTACTCATGGACCTCACTAAAAAGACATTCTACTGGTAAAGCCCTGCATTTTTCCCTTCTCAGCTTTTTGATAAATATGCTGGAATTCCAATTCAATAAAACCACTTTTGTCTGACCAGAAACCTTACTGAAATCATTAAAAATATTTTTAAAAGTATAAACCCTTACTAAGGAAGAAAAAGGAAACAGGCCATGAGGTAATGAAAGATTTCTAGAAACTTGTACAAAACAAAATATATATGGAAGAGTATTGTCACAAGAAGCAGAAAGAAATAAGCTACAACCTATAATAGTCAAGAGGTTTGGTTTTTCTTTGTTTTTTGGGTTTTTTTATTGAGATGGAGTCTCGCTCTGTCGCCCAGGCTGGAGTACAGTGGCGCGATCTCGGCTCACTGCAAGCTTCGCCTCAGTGAGCCATTCTCCTGCCTCAGCCTCCCGAGTAGCTGGGACTGCGCCACCACCACACCAGGCTAATTTTTTTGTATTTTTAGCAGAGACGGGGTTTCACCGTGTTAGCCAGGATGATCTCAATCTCCTGACCTTGTGATCCTCCTGCCTCGGCCTCCCAAACAGCTGGGATTACAGGCGTGAGCCACCGCACCCGGTCTATTAATCACGAGGTTTGTTTGGCCCTTTCAGATTCAGAGGCTTCAGACTTAGAGAAGGCGGGAACAATGGTAAACAGCAGTCAAAGAGGGTTTGAAATCAAAAGAGTGAAGTGTTGAATAATTAGAAGCGTCAATTCTGCCACCAGTCCTACAACATAGGCAGTTATTTACACTCTGAAAATAAAAGGTTCTTTCCTAAAGAAGCTGAACAAACTGAGAACTACAGTAGTTGCTATGGACACTGGCAAGAAAAGCAAACTCCTCACAATTCTGGAATTTGTAGGACCCCAGCTAAGATTTGGCTGTACACCCAGCGATCCTAAACCAAAAGGTTATCAGTCAATAAGCCTGTCCATATACGCAAAGCTCCCAGGCAGCCTTAGCTCTTAAATAATGAGTTGTCTGAGAATCATCAGATAGTTGAAGAAAGACTACAGTATCAAGGGCAAACAATAAAATAAACCTCCAAAAATCTGGCTTTGGAAGCAACTGAAATAATTTATGAAAAAACACAAAAACTAACTAATAAATATAGAAAGATTTGAGAAGATATTGCATCTATTACATAAAACAAGTTACAGAAAAACAAATTAAACAAAAGAATAAAGACAAATGGCCAATAGATATATGGGAAGATAAACAACCTAATGAATAATCAAGGAGTTGCACATTAAAACCACCAAAAATTTTTATCTACCAGACAGTTAAAAATTAAGAAATCTGATAACACATAATGTTAGAAGGATGTGGAAAAATAGGATCTCTAATTTGCTGTAAGTGGGAGTGTAAATTAGTAAAATTACCAGAAATGTTTTACACTATCTCGCTATATTCCTACAGAAACTCCTACACACATACACACACACACACACACACACACAGAGTGGACCTGTGCAAGAAAGATCAAGGCAGTATTGCTCCTAATATCCCCAAACTGGAGACAATTTAAATGTCCAATGGCAGGCAAATGGTTAAATAAATTGTGGCATATTCACCTGCATATATAATGAAAAATAAGCAAACCATAGCAATATTTAATAGCATAGATGAATATTGAGTGAAAAAAGTAACATAAAATATGCCAATTTTCATAAAACTCAAAAACAAAACAAAAAAATAATTCTGGAATACTTACATCTATTGTAAGAATATGTTCAACAAGTAAGGGAATTAAAAAAAAAAAACTCAGAATATGGTTGCTACCAAATTAAAGCAGGAGTAAGGTTAGGGAAAAATCCACAAGAAGCTTCAAAAATCTTGAATAATAGCCTAGTTTTTAGCTGGTGAATTAATGGGTGTTCATGTTATCATTATGCTTGGTAATTTCCATGCTCTATATTTATCTATGTGTGTGTTAATACCACGTATTTCATAATTTAAAAATTTTTAAATAAAATAGATTTTCAACAGAACTCAAAAGAGTTCAAGGAAAGTCTTTTTTACAAATGGTGCTGGAAAAAGATATTCATATAAAAAATAATAACCTTAACTTCTACTGATACATCCACAAAAGTCTAAAATGGATCATAGGTTTCAATGTAAAGGTAAAACTGTTAAGTCTTCTCATTGAAAACATAAGAGATTATCTTTACAACCTTAGGCTAGGAAAAGATTTCTTAGACATGATATAACAAAGCACTAGTCGCAAAAGACAATTTTGACAAAGTAGACTTCACCAATTAAAAACATCTGCATATCAAAAGGCACCCGAGAAAATAAAACTTCGAGTTAAAGGGAAATATTATTTATATCTGTCTATATATACATATGACATTATGTAAACGTAGGACCTTTTAAAATCAAATATATGTGTGTCTATATGTAATTGACCTGTATTCGGAATAAATAAAGAAATACCACAATTCAATAATAAAACAAGCCAATACATAAATAGGTAAAAGTCACAACTATATTTTCACACAAGGCATGAAAAGTCAATAAGCACATGAAAAAACTGCTTAATATCATTAATTGGGAGAAATGCAAATGAAAATCCCTTTAACTTCTACAACGGCTAAAATTAAAATGACTGGCAATAACAAGTGTTGAGGAGAATGTGGAAGTGGAGCTT
This sequence comes from Trachypithecus francoisi, assembly GCF_009764315.1. Taxonomy (NCBI): domain Eukaryota; kingdom Metazoa; phylum Chordata; class Mammalia; order Primates; family Cercopithecidae; genus Trachypithecus; species Trachypithecus francoisi. The sequence goes on from NW_022681454.1 coordinate 102,783,166, forward strand.
TGATATATTGCTAGTGTGAGTGTAAAACGGCAAAAGAATTTTGGAAAATATTTGGAAAACTCTTCTAAATTGAAAAATATCCCTAACTTGTGACTCAGAAATTCCAATCCTACTAGGTGTTTATCCAATAAAATGAAAATATTTGTCCATAAAATTGCTTGTATGTGTATGTTCACAGGAACTGTACTCTTAATAGCTAAAAACCAGAAGCAATGAAAATGTTCCACAAGTGAATCAGTTAACATACTTGTACCATGAAATTCTATTTAATAAGAAAAATGGAACAAACACATCAAAACATGGATGTACCTCAAAAACATTAAGTTTATGAAAGAAGCAGACACAAGAGTGCATACTGTATGACTCCATTTAAATGTAATTCCAGAACTATAGTTCTAAATTACAGTATTAACAATAAAAATCAGAAGATAGTACTGCAGATGGGAAAGGGGGGTTGAATAAACAGAAACAGAGGAACTTTCTGTAGTGGTAGAAATATTTTCTATCTTGATTGTGCTGGTAGTGGTTCTATGGATGAATACATGCATCAAAACTCATTAAACTGACCACTTAAAATCAGTGTGTTTTAATATGTGTCAATTTTATCTTATAAAAAATGAAATTAAGAGCCTATGAGAAGATAAACATTGCCATACATTTTCAAAGCGTCAAACGTAACCAGAAAATTTTAAACATTTCAGAGAGAAAAAAATGATTCCGCTATCAACAAATTAAAGTGACACTGGCATTCTCATCAGCAATAATGAAAGTTTGAAGAGAGCCTGGTGCGGTGGCGTGTGCCTGTGATCCCAGATACTTGGGAGGCTGAGGTGAGAGGATCATGTGAGGTCAGGAGTTCCAGACCAGACTGAGCAACACAGCGCAACTCCAGCTCAAAAAAAGGAAAAAAAAGTTAGAAGACATGGAAGGATTGAGAGTTGAAGGAAAATACTTCTGATTCTATATACAGCCAAATTATCAGTCATAAGAGCAAATTATAATTTATAGCCATACAAACATTAAAAAATAAAGTTACCTTTCACATGCCTTTTGTGAGCAAGCTTCCTTAGGATATATTCCAGGGAAATAGGAGGAAGTCCAATAACAGAAGATGAGGGGCTAAGAAACAATGTTATTTACCCAAGAATGAATATAAACCCAGGATAGGAGCAATTCAAAAGGACTAGAACGCAATCTGTTCAAATTAAACAGAAAGCCATTGGGCTTCAAGGGGAAAAACTTCAAACAGAAGAATGGAAGCTTCTATGTGCATCATACAAAGAATGAGAAGACTCAGTGAAGAAAGCACATCCACCTACCTATTCCTCAGGAGAAAGCAGAAAGGCAATTAAGAAAGTAGGGATGGTTAAAAACTATGTAATTACATAGTCCAAAATATAAAGCATGCTCAACTACAGCATAATATTTTGCCCTTGGCAGGAAAGAAATAAAAACCCATTTGATCTTGATATCATAAATAATCTTCTTTATGGCACAGGGATCATGAAGTTAAAACTCTGGGAAAAAAACATATCGGAGCATACAGCTTGGACTTGCACTAAATAACAACTATAGAGCCATAATACTGTAAACATTTTATTTTTTTATTGGTTTTTGGCATGTGAACAAAGCACAAATATTATAGTTATGAAATATATTATTAACTGTGACAATGTACAAGTAAATGTCCACCTCAGAGAAAGTGGGCATAAATGTAGTTTCTGAGGTGATAAAGAAAAAGGTAGAATCACTACTTTTCTCATTTTACCAAACAAGGAGACAAATACATTTTCAAAAGTTGACGTGAAAAAAGTAGTTTACGTATATTATTTTGAATTATAAAGTAACCAATACGAAAGCCAAAAATTATGATTATGACTATTCCCAAATTCAGAGAAGAGAGATTGTGAATGGTGTGGGCTATTTCAAGAAGTCAACAGAAAAAGAATTAGCAGTTTAACTTAGGGCTATCTCAAGAAGTCAACAAAAAGAATTAACGGTTTAACTTATTATTTAACCTACAGACCTAAAAATGGTTAAAGGTGGTTATCTTTGAAGAACAGTACTGAGAATAGGACAGGTGACACAGTTGTACCTTATTACTCAATCCTACTATGCTATACTTTTTTTTTTTTTTTTGAGACGGAGTCTCACGCTGTCATCCAGGCTGGAGTGCAGTGGCATGATCTCGGCCCACTGCAGCCTTCCACCTCCCGGGTTCAAGCGATTCTCTGCCTCAGCCTCCGGAGTAGCTGGGATTACCGGCGCCCACCACCACGCCCCGCTAATTTTTGTATTTTTAGTAGAGACGGGGTTTCACCATCTTGGCCAGGCTGATCTTGAACTCCTGACCTCAGGTGATGCACTCGCCTCAACCTCCCAAAGTGCTGGGATTACAGACGTGAGTCACCGCGCCCTGCCAACTATTTAATTTTCAATCAGATGTCTTTATCACTTAGCTGAAAATAAAATAACCAAATAAAACACAATGATCGAAAAAGATAAAACACTAATTAACATAAAAGATTTCATCAGTGTTCTTTTTTCACTACCTCTTAGATGGCTGTACATAAAAAGGCTCACACACAAAAATGCACACACAGACATTTGCTTACACCTGGTGAGTGGAAGAAAACTACTGGGGGAAAAGAACAAACAAAACGCAGAGGGGAGAGATTAGATGAGGGAAACAACAGTGCAAGCAATTGGGCTTGAACATTAATTCATTCAACAAACATTTTGAAGCCCCTATTTTAAGTCGGTTGTTTTTCCAGCTGGTGGGCAAAGGATAATGAACAAGTCAGAATCTCTGCCCTCAAAGAACTTATAGTTACATGACTCGAATGGGGAGAGAAAGTAAAAAAAAAAATAGGGCAAAAGATGTTGATTTTATCATGAACAAAAGTTTCACATTTCTTCTACAGGAAAATGATACTAATTCATTTATTTTATATATACATTCTCTCAAGAGGGAGAGAATTTTTTTTTTTTTTCGTCCCAAATAGATAGAAACCAGGACAGGGGACCTTGAAAAGCAGCCACTGACAATCTTCAAGTAACTTCCTTCCACTGCTTCACGTTCTCCTGCTGATCAAGAGGGTGTTACACTTCGACAATTGACTAAACCTCGAGGGCCAGAAACAAACCAAAGCAAAATTCTGCCTCTATGGTGAGTAATGGAGGGGCAGATTCTAGATTCTCTAACCTCCTCCTTTAGCCTTCCTTTGAGGCAGTGACAGAGCGACTGCTAAGCCTACGGTTCCCAAAGGACTCAGGTGAACCTGATACACAGGAAAGGCGGGTAGCTAGGGATGGAGACAGTACCCATCAGCAAGCAGCCCCACAGCTTGGTTCTCTTATCTCTTCTGAAGACATGCGGGGCCACTCACTGCTCCCGATAGTCCTCTACCTCCCACAGACCCCACCCACTACGACACGGAAAACTGGATTACCCAAATACCTGCCTCTGAGTCTGGGGACGCAGGCAAACACAAAGACAAGGGGGATGGAGCTTCTACACAGGGCCACAGCGCAGTCGCTGTGCCTGGTGCTGCCGCTACGGCTTAGTGCACTAGACGCTGCATTTCAGGTGCTCCTACAAAAGAGGCCGCTCCTGGAACGCCGGGAGCTCAGAGGTTGCCCTTCGCAAGCCAGCCGAGTCAGCTAAGGTTCCCTTTGCGGAACCCGGCAAGGACCGCGAGCCTGGCCTTGCCCAATCACAGATCCCAGCTTTTTGCCCTCCCCCCTCCCCTCGTCCTGGCCTTTTCTTCTGCCCTCACAGCCACCGCGACCCAATACTGAGGAAAGACCCCCGACTTGTGGCGTCCTGCCCCTTGCCCAAACTGGACTCGAAACATAGCGAGAGAGAAAGAGGTGCCGGGGGACGAGGGGGCGATTGGAAATCCTGGGTGAGGGAACAGAAGACGAGGAGCGTGGTGTGGAAGGTTAATGGAACTGAGCACAGGAAGAGGAAGAAAGAATTGACGGTTGAATCTGTAGAACACTCAGGCGTTCAGCAAAGACACCTCATTGGGTCCTTTCTCACTGCTAGAGTGTTCGGGTGGTTGTCCCTACATGCTTCCTGCTGTGGCTTTCTCGGAACCCCTGGCCACCGCTTCATGTGAGTGACGTCGTGGAGGGTCACTCACTTGGGGATCGCAGATTGCGATCGCAGGGGTCTTCCTTCTGTAACTTGCCTCCAGGAGAGAGGACCTGGCCTGCGGTTGCTAACGGGTAGTCAGTTCGCACCAGGATCAGCCCTGGTCTGAGGAAACAGGAAAGAGCTTGAGACCTCCTTCTAAAGGAGCCACGTTTGAGAAATGGGATGCAGGGCTAAGTTAAGAATGCTACCGAAAAATATCGATCCCTAAGCGTATTTACTGTTAGGTGAATGTGTGTTTCAAAGGACTTGGGTGCTTTGGGAGAGAGAAGGGTGAAGACGGGAATTTATTCATTCAGCGAATAGTTATTAAGCCCCCACTCTATTCCAGGCACCGTTCTAGGCGTTAGGTGAAGGGCAGTGAACAAGACAGACAGAAATCTTTGTCTACTTGTAGCTCACATTTTAGTGAGGAAGGCACATACTAAGCAAAGTAATTAGAAACATGCTGTATTTTAGGTCGTGATAGTCCTGAAGAGAAATACAAAGAAGGGAAGAAGGTCATAGAGTGACACAGGAAGGTCTTGCTGAAAAGATAACTTTGAAGTAAAGGGCTGACAGAAGTGGGAGATGTAACCATGCGAATATCTTGGGGAAGTGCAGTCAGACGGAGGGACCAGCCATTGCAAAGGTCATGAAGCAGAAACCTGCTAGAATAGCAAGGAAGCCTGTAGGTCAGAGTTGAGTAAAGGGTTTAGTCCTTCACTGGAGATAAAATCAAGGCGAGCAAGTCATGAAGATCTTGAGGACATCTAACTTTTATTCTAAATGAAATAGGACTTTGGAGGGTTTTGAGCAGTAGAATGATGGGATCTGACTTCCTTTTAAGAGGGTCACTCATAAAGGAAAATACACAGAGGATGGCGTGGTAGGAGAAAAGAGACCAATAAGGAGAGTGTTGCAATAATCCAAAGGAAGCATAGTGGTGGTTTGACTATGGGTGGTAAGAAATGGCCAGTGATATGCTTGATGCACTTAATTTGAATATGTAAGAGTATTATAGATGACAGAGTTAATTTTATTTAATTAGACTTTGAAGGACACTTTAAAAATGAATTCCAGTGTGAGTTTCAGAGTGGCAAACACAAGTGAAATCATGGCTTTGCTCTGTGATACTTGAAGGGATTCCGATAAATCATGTAATTTTCCTGGATCTGTCTGTAAAATGAAAATAATATCTGTCAAGATTGCAAAGATTAGGGTACATTATAGGTATTTAATGACAAGGTGTCTAATGGACCTAGTCTGCAAATCTGAACCAGGTAAAAGATGGCCTTATTTTGAGGTAAGAGGGTCATGGGAGGCCAAGGCATACGCCTTTTTAAATTTTATGGACTCTTTACCCAGGACCCCCTGTGTTCTCATCAGTAAGCGGAAAGCAGGCTCTCTGGTAAGGAAAACAAGAATAAATAGGAACTTTCATAAAAAAGCAATTTTAGATATTCTTTTTATAGGTTTTGGCAAAGGTTGATAAAAGACCTGTGGAATTACTGCTGGTTGCTGCACTTACATATTTTGAGTGTCTTTAGGTGCATTGTTCTCAGTGTATTTAATTTTCTTATCTTTATTAAATTCTGACTTTTGACACATATGATTTAAATCCTAGCAGGAATTTTCACCTAGTTCTAAAAGGTACCACATTGCTTAACACTATAATAGGGACATTCTTTCAGTGTGGGGTATTTTATGTATACTATAACATTCTTAGATATCCAGTAACTAGATTGTGTAGCAAATCAGGGAAAGAAGTTGGAAGGCAAGAAGAGGAATGAAGGAAGGAGAAGAAAGGAAAAATGATTAAAATTACTATAGTCTATCAATTCTGATATACACATTTTTCTCATACATACATCTCTGAAATATGTATTTTTAAATTTTAAATTGTTTACATCTTTAAATCACTGTAGACAGATTGGCAGTTGTGAGATATTTGTCATTGCCCACACTTACACACACTTAGTGGTAACTTAATCTTGTCATTATTTCAGTTGAGTTATATGTGCAGTGTTGGCATATAGTTTGTTGAGTTTAATTTCCCTTTTAAAGATCATTTAGAAGATTATGATCAGCATTAGAATGAAAAGTTACTGTGTATGAGGGAAAACAAAAGGGTGATACAAGATAAAAATCCAGGGTTAAATGTAAAAGAAGTCTTTTAATAAATAATGTGGATATGTCTAAGTGATAAGAAAGCATTGGGTCAGTTGATTCAATAGTGTTTTTTTTTTTCATAATGGTACATAAAATAATAGAGCTTCTTGGAATTGAAGCCATTTTACAATTGATGGCATTTTAGATTTCTTGAAATATAGTATTTAAAGCTTCCAACAAAAATGTAAATTTTTACCTACTGTATTTCTGAAAAACTGTAATTGGAGGTTTTGAGTAGAGATGCTTTCAAATTTATGTAGAGTTCCTATATAGCATAGGAATTCCAAAATTAAAAATCTGCTTGTAAAACTTTGATTTCAAAGTAGTAACTGACTTATGTTTGATTCCTAATGTTGTCATCATAGGACAGAGAGTTGGCTTTTGAAAAGAGATTGCAGATAATGTAGGTGGGGTGGGGAGGACTCCTGAGGAAATTGCTGAGTGAAGAAAAATGATCATGAAGATCTCAGAATCTCAAAAATCATCTTTTGTGTGTATATTTTAATGATTAATATGTACTATAAATTCATGTACAGTATTTGAGATTCTGCATTAGAGGCATCGTATGATGAATGGCTTTTTAGCTTTGATGAAATATGATAATTAACATTGAGAAGGACAAAATTAATGTGAAGGGGCAGAATGATTTTGATAATATGTTTCAAAAGTTTTTGGTGTAAAAAATGCATTATTACCATTTTAATTTAGTACAGGAAAAAGAAAAGGTCTTGATTCTCACCAATCAAACACAGTTAACGTACTTGGTCTACTATTTTCTGTGCTTTTCTCTTCATAAATGTTTTATATTTTCAATTACTGTGCATGTAATTATTATATCTATTTTAATCTCACAGTCTTGATTTTTTTTTTTTTTTTAGTCCAGAGACTTAAGCCAGCATTTCCCAAACTGTTTTAGAGAATACTAGTTCAAATAAATGTTAATAGGTATTCCTGGGTTAGGATTCTGTCATGAAATATACTGGAAAATGCTTTGTAATTATATCCTTTAGAGAAATTATAGCTAGAGCATTAAAAGAGCTAACTGCAACATCAGACAGACCTGAGTTTCAGTCCTGATTTACTAAGTATTACTTGAGGCAAATTAATTTTAATTCAAGTTTTCTTCTCTGTATAATGGAGATTATAACAATATTCGCAGTTGACTTGTGTAAAGCATTTAGCCAGCCATAGTACATGTTTTACAAATATATGTAGTTGTTATTATCATCTGTGAGAAACCTTATACATATTAGCATATTAGAAACTCTGAGGATTTAAAATTTTGAAGGTTTACTTATATTCAGTGTAAAATTGAAAAATCACAGGGGAGTAATTGGCATAGAGATTAATGAAATGCGTACTGGGTTGAATGGTAAAAGATTTGTTTGAGCTTTAAGCAGTATTGTTGTTAAGCTATCGCTGTGCCCTAAGCGTAACATTATTTTAAAATATGTCTTCAACTGTGTTTCCCCCATTTGTCTGAAAGCTTAGTTAGTTCAAAGAACATGTTTATTTTTATTCTCTACTATAAACCCAGCACATGACACAAAATCAGCGAGTATAAAGTTCGGGTCATGAACTTATTTTAGGAACCTGGCAGGTAATATAAATGGCAGACAACAGGGAGTCATAAAGTGTCTGTCTGTCTTACTTAAAGACATTCACATCAGTTATTTCCAACACTATTAGCCCTGGAAAAGAAAGATATCCCTGAACTCTGTCAGGCTAGTTTGTGATCTCTAGAAAAGATTAGCAGTTAAGACCAAACCCTGAAGAACAGCGTCATTAATGGGACAGATAAAGAAAAAGGAGCCCTGAAAGGAGGTGACAAGGAAGTAGGAGGTGAAATCAGGTACAAGTAATTTTATAAATTAAGAAAATGAAGTATAGAAAATTTAGATAATTTTACCAAGGTCACACAGCCTAGGTATATGATTGACCTAAGGCTTGTTTATGAACACTCTGAAAAAAACCTATGTTCCTTTGCCAATGCTAGTGATCATTATCTGCATGTTGCTAGAAAACATTAACATAAACGTATGCACCCAACTTATATTTTTTAAAAATTTAAATGAAAATTAATCAACAAGTATTAGAAAACCTGTTTCCAGAGCTTCTGTTCTAAAGACAGCAAATGACTTTTAGCATTTGAGAAAAGTTCTGTTAAGACACAGACATAACTAGAAGTGAAATATTTTTAGATTTCACGAGATGAGACATTTTTAATGTTGGCATCATGAATAATATTTCCAGATAACCTGTTGTGTAGGACTGGAGAAGAAGTAGAGGCTGGGCACCAGCGCAGTAGCTCACACCTATAATCCCAGCACCTTGGGAAGCCGAGGCAGGCAGATCAGTTGAGCGAGGTCAGGATTTTGAGACCAGCCTGGCACATGATGAAACCCTATCTCTACTAAAAATTCAACAATTAGCCAGGTGGCAGGTATCTGTAATCCCGGCTATTTGGGAGTCTAAGGCAGGAGAATAGCTTGAACCCAGGAGGTGGAGGTTGCAGTGAGCCAAGATCATGGCACTGCACTCCAGCCTGGGCGAGAAACAAGACTCTGTCTCAAAAAAAAGTTTTATCACTTCTTTTTCTCACATTGTCTCTTCTTAGTAGTTGCATATGTGTGTTTAGTGTTTAGTTCATTTGTATATCTGTATTTTGAAACATGATATTCTCTTTCCTAAACTTACGCTTGTTCTTCAATATATATTATAAAGTCATATTTTATGTGACTCATTATTATTCCAATTATATTTTGCAAATAGTTAACAAATTTGTCCACTCAGTAAAATTGTATTTTTTTCTCTTAGGCTGGATTTATTATTTCTATTTTCCAAATTACTGTTAGTCCTAGAAGATTTTTTTAATGTTTTTGTATGAGTCAGAACATGAGTTTCAGCAACTTGGTGAGTATTTACTTTTGAAGTGACTGTCTAGAACTGTTGGCTTATTTATGAGCATTATTCTATATGGACTATTATTTTAACAGTTTGGAAAAATACCGACCAAAAAAGCACAAAAATTCTAATGAAGATACCACCTTTTAAACTCTGCCATTTTTACCAAAATGAACACAGAATACCATGTTGTTACTTAAACGTTTGCAAAGCCAGAATTGTAGAGAAAATATCTTAATAAAAATGGATATATGAAGAAAGTTAAAGTAAAAAAAAAAAACAAAACTATGCTCTTCTGAATGTTAGTATCCTTAGTTACAGCATTTCTTTAGTTTTTAACGTCTTTCTACTTTAGTCTAACATAAGTAATGATGAAATATACTCAATAGGTGAAATGTAGCTGTCACAAACAATAATGAGTATCTGATTAGGCAGAATTGGCAACTTTTACATCTCTAGCCAAGACATCTTTGATGAATAATACTAAAATGAATGTGAATTAGTGGTACATTTTAGAAAAATACATTTTGAAAAGATATAGCTCAAATCATCTTATTCAAATTTCAAAATTAAGAAAAAAACTAGAAAACTAGTATCTTAGCTGATATTTAAGTATAGACTAATGCTCAAAAATGAGCCAACAGGTCTAGACAGTCACCTCAAAAATAAATACCAGGCAGTTTATTGTGGCTTTTCAGAATATTTTTTATATAAGATTGATATTATATAATAATTTGAAATTTTCAAACAATCTGTTATTATGTGTCTTATCTACTTTTTATTCAAAATTTCACCATTAATATTGAGTGCTGCTTCATTCATTTAAAGTGAGAATTATTTCAGCAATGCTTATATCATTGTTATGCCTTGAATTATAAATTCTTGTTAAATCAGGTAGAAAAGAACAGTTCATAGTATTACTAACAACCCTCTCCATTGTCAGTGTGATTATTTTTTTAATATGTGGCAGTTTAAACTTTAACATGGTGAATTAATCTCAGAATGTTTATTGAATACATTTTTCTGTACCTTGATAGTATTTTTTAAAAATTTCTCTGAATTTATTATAAAAATAAAATTCTAGTTTTTAAAATAAAGACAATGGTGTATGTTGACATTATATCTGAACAAGCATATGATTAATATTTTCTTAATTGTTGATTTTTTTCTTTTAATATTTGTCTTTCCTAATTGACATTTTTTTCTTGAAAATTGTACCTAAGTGAATACACAGTAGAAAGATCCAGTATATAGAAATATAAAAGGAATGAAATCAGCAACTCTTTACTTTGGAACAAAGGTGTAGTTCTCCTTAATATAGTTAAGATTATTGTTATTCTTATCTCTTAGTGTACCTGAAGCTTTCTTTAAAACCTTTCAACCTTAAATGTGGCTAAATAACCTGTTTTCTGCATTTAGCAACAAACTATATTTCCTCTTCTAAATAGATTCAGGAATTACTCTACTTAGCATTTCTGCTATTTGTTTGGCTTGTTGCTCTCCATAGGAAACATATTTTTCTAACATATTTATCTATTACAGTAGAAAATGTTTTTCCTTTCAGACTGCTTTTTCATAATGTCCTATAGTATAAATTTATTCTTTTCACAGTGTAATTTATGACTTTTATTTTTTCATCTAGGATTTTCTGCCGTCTCTTGGCAAAAATGGCAAATAATGATGCTGTTCTGAAGAGACTGGAGCAGAAGGGTGCAGAGGCAGATCAAATCATTGAATATCTTAAGCAGCAAGTTTCTCTACTTAAGGAGAAAGCAAGTAAGAAAATTTAAAATTTTTAAGGAGATACTTAAAATGAATTCATACATTGACGGAGAAATAATAATGTTTACCACATAAGTTATTTAAGTTTTACTTAGAAGTTTCTGTTATATGTAGAAAAATATCAAACCTGAACCTCTACCTTCAGGACTTCAGTTGACTTTGGTTTTTTTTGTTTAAATGTATTTTGTTCTCAATAGTCAATGTCAGAATAGAATTTTCAAAATTTTTTGCTGTCACTAGTAGAAATAAATACTTTCCTACATTTTATAAGCTAATGGCTTACAAAAACCTGTATTTACTCTCCAGAAACATTATCAATTTTTTTCTAATTTTACCATACCACTTTATTTGTTTCTTTTTTAATAATGTTTCTCGAGATTTTCAAATTATTTTTCTTAAAATTCTTACTCTCTTTTTATTAATAAGATGAAGAGATTGGACATGGTCATTGCTTGTAGAATCTAATATATGTTATAAATTGAATTTTGTCTTCTATAGGTGGCCATTTCATAGCATCTTGACGAGCATTTTAGTTTTGCCAGTTTGAAAATCTTTCTACGTATTCTTCACCTTTATATTATTCTTTGGTAGCCTATGCTGGTAGTTTTTGGTCGCCTATGCTGGTAGTTTTTGGTCAAATTGCTCCCAATTTAGAATAAATGCTTTATAAAATCTCTGTTAATATCCTCTAAGGAAAACATTTCCTAGAAAAATAACCTACCTATATATAATTTTAAAACATATCTTAATCCTATATATAACAGAGAAGAGAAATAAAAAGAAAGGTATAAGTAGTAGTAACAATAATATGTATTTCAGTAAGTAATACTTCAGCAGGATTATACCACTAATGGCAGTGTAAGAGGGTCACATGCCACATGATTCACATACAAGGAATCATCAAGAATGCAATACGTACAATGCCAACTAGTATAGGTGTAGAGTCAGACTGCCTTTGTGTAGGTATCTCAGATACCAGAAGCAGATAGTGATGTAGATGATTTATTCAAAATGGTGAGTGATTGATTAGATAATACTTTGAATAAAACAAGGTACAGTCTACTCTTGATTTATGTGGTACTTGATTCATAGAAAATTTAGGATATAATAAGCATGCTGAAAAATACTTTGTGTTTATACATAAAGAATAGTTAAAATCTAGGCTCAAATAATTGTTAATAGGATTTTTACCTATGCAAATTTATAATAGGCCACTAGAAAGTTCTGCAGAATGTGAAACAGTTCTTCATTTTGCAGGAGTATCCAGCATACTGCAGGACATCTGGCATTCTTGGCCTCTGCCCAATAAATGCCAGTACTAACAATCAAAAATAATCTTACAGATTTTCAAAATCCTACCTACAAAGCAGTACCAACCCCACTGAGAACCATTATTTTTCTCTTATATTTTTGTTGCCCCATTGCATACCTTTAACATATACATTATATTTTGAGCAAATCCTTGAGTTATTTCACTCATTGAATGTTTGATTAGCTTAATTCAGACTTTAGCAATATTCAGCTTCTTTTAAAAGGTAATGACTAAAAGGAAAGACATGAGAATAGTTTTTGCTTGTGTGGTAACATCTCAGACTTTTTTAAAAAATATATGTATAATTTAATATAATGCTTTTCTTTTTTTCAGTATCTGTTATTGACATTTTATTTTTTATTGTTTTAAATTTTTTTGAGACAGGGTCTTGCTCTGTTACCCAGGATGGAGTACAGTGACACTATCTCAGCTCACACTGCAGTCTCAACCTCCAAGGCTCAATCAGTCCTCCCACCTCAGCTTCCTGAGTAGCTGGAACCACAGGAATGTACCACAACCCCCAGCTACTTTTTGTATTTGTTGTAGAGATGGGGTTTTGCCATGTTGCCCAGGCTGGTCTCAAACTACTGGGCTCAAGTGATCCTCTTGCCTCTGAAAGTGCTGGGATTATGGGATTACAGGCATAAGCCACTGCGCCTGGCCACATAGTGACACTTTTGTGCCAACTTCTTAAGTTATTTATCATTGCCCTTTATTATAGCTGCAATGCTGAAAAGGTGTTAATTTGATCTTAGCATCTTAATAAGAGGAAAATGATTCATAAACAAAGTCTTTCTGTTTTACTCTTGTTTCATATATTTTCTTTCCCTTTCTCTCTCTCTTAAATATCATGTTGTTTTAATAAATACTAAACTGGCATAAAGGCACTGGCCAAACATTTGGTTACACTAGAGCTAGTATTATCCTAGCTTTAGTTATACTGGCTATCTTCTTTTCAAATAATATTCATACAAAACCTTTTTTAAAAATGTATTTTAACTAGATGTTCTTGATCCTAGTTTTGCAGGCAACTTTGAGGGAAGAGAAGAAACTTCGAGTTGAAAATGCTAAACTGAAGAAAGAAATTGAAGAACTGAAACAAGAGCTAATTCAGGCAGAAATTCAAAATGGAGGTAATTAAATATAGAAAATGAGTAATCCAGAAGTTAAGAAGTTGGCCAGTCACACTAACAGTGAGGAAAGAAGTAAGAATCTGTATCCAGGCAACTTGGACAACTTCATAACTTCTGAATGACAGATTTATCAATAAAATGGGGGCATGAATAGAACCTACTTCTTAGAGTATGAGAATTACATGAGTTAATTCATATAAAGCATTTTGAAAAGTGTTTGGGACATAGTAAGTTCATAATACATGTTAGCTGTTGTTCTTATCTGCAGATTTCTTAGTTTAGTAATTATTAAAAATCAATGGGAATCATGCCTTTATTCTTTGATACCTCAATAATGGCTAAAATATGCTTACTTTTTTGGCAGCCATTTTATAGTCTCAGACAGTGGATATTTGATAGCCATATACAGTGAATTTTTCATTTAAAAAGAGTTCCTATGTATGGTTCACAATTTCATATTTTTTATCATATTTATTGATTTAATATGAATGACATTATTTCATTTTCTGTCTCAGTGAAGCAAATACCATTTCCATCTGGTACTCCACTTCAAGCTAATTCTATGGTTTCTGAAAATGTGGTACAGTCTACACCAGTAACAACTGTATCTTCTGGTACCAAAGAACAGATCAAAGGAGGAACAGGAGACGAAAAGAAAGCAAAAGAGAAAATTGAAAAAAAAGGTATTTTTGACCTTTAAGCATGTTTAGCTCTTGACTGGATTATCAGAAAATGTCATATTTTGATAATGATGATAATAATAGTATCAAAAATAAAGTTCAACTTTCATGAGCTAGGATAAAATTAGGAACAATATGATATTGGAACATACAAGCTGGGTCCTAAATGGTGTGTGAATATTGACCAGATTAACGGGGTAAACGTGGCATTTTAGGCAGAGGGACTGGCATAAGTTAAAAGATAAGACAGTAAACATTAAGTATAGAAACCCGTATGTAGTTTGGTATGGCTGAATTTTGGTATCTGTTTGTAGCATGGTTTGAGAGAAGTCAGAGATAGGAAACTGGCTTAGGACCAGTTGTGAAGATAGGAAAAGAACATTCCACCAGTCAAAGCAGACTGTGTGAACTAAGATTTCAGGAATCCATGAGAACTAAAGTAGATAGAAATGTCACCATCCACCTAGGCAACAGCCCTTGAAATCTAGTCATCAACCTTAACCTGTCTCTATTCCCCATTCTTCGTATCTAATTAACCAACAAATTCTATTATTCCTGTCCCCAAAACATACATAGACCCCAGCTCTGCTCTTTCCTTTCGTTAGGTCCTACCTTAGTTCAGGTTTTCACCGTCTTTCATCTGAATTAATATTAAAGCCTCATCTTTTCTAGTTTGTTTTTAACCTTGCTGCTAAAGTTATTTATTCTATTTATAAATCTGACTTCCTTTCCTCAGATATGTCTGAAAAGGTGCCTTTATAAATAACTATGAATATCTCTCATTATACTTTAAAAAACTTATTTACTTTTTTTTTTGGAAAATATACATGACAGAGGGATTTATGAACTAACCCAAGCCAATTTAGCCTCTAAATCACTTGCCAGTTCGTTTGGCAAACATCAGTAACCTCTTAGTTAGAAGTAGGTAGGGGCTGTACAGCCTCTGCTATATAACTTCACCACTAGGTGGTATGATTATAATGAAAGCGAGTCGGACTAATTCTTCTAGTTTATAAAATATGTTAAGAAGTAGACACAAAACAACTATATAACCTGTTCTTGCAAACTTAGTGGAATCCATATTCTCTTCTCTAAGGAGGGTGCACTGTTCTGATTCAGGATTAATCAGTCTTCTAGTTAGAGAAGGCAACAAGGCTCTCCTTTGATAGAAGAGGGAGCACACAGGACCACAAGAACAAATGGAGTTATAGGATTAGAACACTTCTGTCCAATGCAGCTTTCTGTGATAATGGAAATACTCTATATCTGCATTATCCAACATGGTAACCAATGGCCACATGTGGTCATTAAAGATTTGAAATGTGGGTAGTATGACTAAACTGAATTTCTAATTAAAATAATTTTAAATTGAAATTGAAATAACCTATGTGGCTGGCAGCTACCATATTAGACAATGCTGGTTATAGAAGGCTGTTCCATCGGTGTTTAGCTGCTAGCTAGGACTGCCAGATTCTGCTCATGCAAGGGCTGTGGTGCCCATATAATCTTTCCAGACTGCTACGTATCTTTTTTCTTTTCTTTTTTTTTTTTTTTTTTTTTTGAGACGGAGTCTCGCTCTGTCACCTAGGCTGGAGTACAACCACACCTGGCTAATTTTTGTCTTTTTAATAGAGACAGGGGTTCACCATATTGGTCAGGCTGGTCTCGAACCCCTGATCGCGGGTGATCCACCCGCCTCAGCCTCCCAAAGTGCTGGGATTATAGGCGTGAGCCACCATGCCCAGCCAGACTGCCACATATCTTAATTGAGCATCACTCATTTGTCAGTGAAATATTTCCGAAATTCCTTATGATAATTAACAAAGATCTTGGTATAGATTTTAATATTTGCAATCATTTCTAGAATGGGAATTCCTGATGAAAGTATTTCAAATGCCTAGGAAGTAGAGTTTTAAAATATATACAAATATAGATATATTGTTATACTACAGTATTTTTTAAGTAAATGCATATACTTTATCACACAAAAATATTAAGATTTTTGGTATATTCTGGTAATTTTATTGTACATATTTTTCTGTATAATTTGGATTTTTACCATTTAAAAAACTTTTGCTAATTTCTTTATGGAAAATGGAATTTTTTAAAAACTTGCTAATGAGATTAAAAATTGGCCAGTATTTTAAGTTAGTTCCATCCTCTCTTTGGTGAACTTATTGTTGTATGAATTATGAATACCTTTACACAGAATCCTCCTTTCCTGCTTCATGCATAATTATTCTTCACTGAGTTTTTATATTTCTTTGTGTATGTCATGTTTATCGCATATTCATTATACGTATACATGTCTGTGTTCTTTAAAAGAGATTCTGAGTGCCTTGACAATATGGACTGCCCATCTTACTATTTCCAGTGTCATAGCACTCAGTAAATATATGTTGAAAGATTAAATAAATCTATACTTGAGAAAGAATGCTTCCAGGCTACAACAGCTCATCTTTATACTTTCGATTCAAAGGTAAATAAGGTTTTATTTTGGTTTTACTTTTTGGGGGCCAGAAAAGCTAATTGTAAACCTAAAGAATATGAGTCCTCTTTGCAGGTTACAATTAACTCAGTAGCTAAAATAATCATGCGTTAGTAAGAGATACATTATCAACAAATAAATAAAAATGTAATTATGAAAACATAATCAGAATAAAATATTCTTATCTGCTTAAATAGTTACTATGGATAACCCTGAAATCCTAATACATCTTCAGAGAAATCTAAGAAATGGAGAAATTAATTATATGCTTATTAGTGTATATAGTGAGGAGGAAAATATTTTATCAGTGAAATTGTATTCCACTGTAGTTCATTCTGTCATTTGGGTACTGATTGTGGTGTTCTTTCTAAGTAAAGTATTTATCACCTTCCAAAGAGTCATAGTAAAAGTTTTTAGAGGTTTCTCTATTGTCCTGTTTCAGGGAAAGGCAAACTTTTTCTGCCTAAAGCCTTTGTCACAACTACTCAACTTTGCCCCGTTGCAAAAGTACCCATAGATGATATTTAAATGAATGAATATGGTTGTCTTCCAGTAAAACTTTATTTATGAAAACAGGCAACAGGCTGGATTTGTCCCATGAGCCATAGTTTGCCAACCTCACACCATGTCTTCAAATAGAAATACAACAGAGAAATAGCTAAAATAGGATTCAAGATTTTATGACTTGGATAATTTTTTTCTTTGTTATTATTTAAGTGAAGGTAGAAGATAAACATTCTTTTGTTTTTTCCTTTTAAGCTCTTCAATATTGATACCATGGAGTTTTCATAGTGTTTTTTTGTTTGGTTTTATTTCTGATGTTTACCCATTCATAAATACTTTTTAGGAGAGAAGAAGGAGAAAAAACAGCAATCAGTAGCTGGAAGTGCCGACTCTAAGCCAATAGATGTTTCCCGTCTGGATCTTCGAATTGGTTGTATCATAACTGCCAGAAAACACCCTGATGCAGATTCTTTGTATGTAGAAGAAGTAGATGTTGGAGAAATAGCCCCAAGGACAGTTGTCAGTGGCTTGGTGAATCATGTTCCTCTTGAACAGGTAATCCGTACAACTGAAATTCCTGTTGTGTACATTCAACATTTTCATTCCCTCTTTCTTGATTATCTTTCCATTATAATTTTGTGTACCATACAACATGTGCCATTGTTAATTAGTTCAGTCAATTAGTTTGAATGTGGTTAATTCCACAAAAAAAGCATAAAACCACCAAAAACCTGTAAAAATCTGTAAATTAAGATATAATGTATAAGGATAGGAAGAAGAAAAGGTGTATTATTTTCTCTGTTTTTAAAATATTTTTACTTTTGTATTTTGCATTAAAAAACTATAGTTTTATATATATACTATATATGTAAAATCTAACAACAAAATACAAAACATCCCATTTTTAACAAATAGAAGAATACTATTAAAAATTGCAAATTCAATCTCCATGATCCCCTCTCCTCATTTTTCCTCAAGCATGAAAGTATTTTTTGGGTTTTAGAGAAATAAAACTTGTTCTCATACTTTTAGATTTATGCTTTCTGGGTTTATAATACATGATTTTAAAAAGCAAGGGATGATAAAATTCCATGATGAAACAGTGATAAAAATAATTATGATGTCTGTTATGTTAGAAGTACTTAATAGATAAATTTTTTTCACATGCTATTTTATTTCTTACTATATACAACTCTCAGTAGTATCATCCCCATTTACAGATGACATTTAGGAAAGTGAACTAAGTTATATATTTCTATCTATAGAGATATATATATATACAGTCATTATATATATATATATACAGTCATTATATATATATACACACTCATTATATATATACACATACTCATTTTATATATATATACACACACACACACTTATTCATCTCACTCGAAGGCCGATTATCTTTAATCCCTATACTGTTCAGCTTTACTGTTTACCATTCAAGGTGGAGTTAGTCATGAAGCTTCTAACTACAGGTACTGTGTAGTTTATAGAGCCATGCATATGACCAAGGTCATAAATTACAAACTGCTGGGCCAAGGAAAGAATGCAATCCCAAAAAGTTTCAGTTTATCTTTCATAGTATTTCATAAAATACTTACACATGGAATTTTACATGAAGATCCTGATGTCTTGTTTCTTAATTCAGAACTAAGCCCCACCCCCACCCTTCCCATCCCCCTGCTGTTTTCTTAAGACAGAAATGGGTTAACACTTAGTAATGGATAGCATTACTTTAGGTGGAAGTTAGACTCTTTAACACAGTTTCAACCATTCCATAGTTGAGGTGCAAGGTCAGTTGCGATTATTTGGTGTTTATCTTTACTTTTCTGCTAGTGTTATACTTATGGAAGGTTAAGGAGAGACTCAAGTATCTTTTTTTTACCATGTCTCAAAAAAGCAAGAGTGTTACTTGTTTTTTCTGTCTAGGGTTCCTTACTCATTTCCTTTACTTATTTGGTAGACAGTTGTATCAGAAGTGCATCAAAATTGTAGTTTTGATCCCTGGCCTGGGCTTTTGTTTTGGCTCTCTAATTTCAGCATTGCTGGAACACGGTACAGGTAATAGATCAATATTGACCTATCATCAAGAGTACAAGGAAGTGATTGCTTCTGTTTCCTACTTAACAAGCTCATTTCTTTTAGGTCTCTAATGATAATTATCTGAGCCAGTGAAGTTTGGGTTTTAAGTGTTTCATAAAAGAAACTGATAGGAGGTTAGAGTATCTCCACTTTTCCTTTCTTCTGGTGAGTTTAGCACTGGGAACTGTGCTTTCGTGTAACTTCAGAAAACAAACCATGGTTACAGTTTATATAATATTATTCCCTATTTAAAATTTAATTCTTTATATAGTGAAATTAGAGCTGGGTATTTGGAATATGTGAAAAGTATTGATGGTATATTTTATGAAGGATAACCTTGCGTGATAACCGTTTTAAAAGCAAATTGATACTCCATGATGATACCCTTCAGAGCAGTGTTTTCTAACTGTTGCTCTTTTTTTCTTATAAGCTTTCAAACCTCCTCAACAAAGGTTTACTTTCTTCCTTTTTCTTTACTTTTGAATACCATATTTACTTTCTTGAAGAAATAAGTGGTTTTTAAAAAATCTAGTAACAGTGGAAAGAATCAAAGGCAGTAATAGTTTTAAATGTCCTCTTTCTAGATGTCTTCTATAGTGATTTGAATCATCTACCTATTTCCTCTGTCCCATGGTGCTTCGGAGATATTGCAAAGAATATGGATTTCAACATTAAGATAGTTCTGCCTTTGTTTATTGCTACTCTGCTGCTTCTTGGTTTTGTGAACTTGAACAAATCGCTGTGTTCATTCAATTATATTTATAGCTGCAAGTATTTATTAAGCACCTAAGTAAAGGATACAGAAACAAATGAAAATACAGAGATAGATAAACTTTTTTTTCTTTTTTTTTTTTTTGAGACAGAGTCTCACTCTGTCACCTAGGCTGGAGTGCAGTGGGGCAATCTCAGCTCACTACAACCACTGCCTGCCTCCCGGATTCAAGCAATTCTCCTGCCTTAACCTGCTAAGTAGCCCACCATGCCCGGCTAATTTTTTGTATTTTTATTGGAGACGGGATTTCACTGTGTTGACCAGCCTGGTCTCGAACTCCTGACCTCAGATGATCCGCCTGCCTTTGCCTCCCAAAATGCTGGGATTACAGGTGTGAACCATCACACCCAAGCAGCAAACATATTTTTAAAAATAGCCCTGCCTTTTTGAAGTTCACATTCGTATAAGGGAGTCAGAAATATTACCGAGGCATAAGTAAATATTTAGTATGTTAAATAGTGATAAGTGCCAAGAGAAAAATCAAATAGGGAAAGAATCTAGTAAGTATCAAAGCCAGGATGATATTGATATTTTATATAAAGTGCCCAGGGAAGACTTCCTAAAGAAAGTGACTTTTGAGTAAAGGTCTAAGAAAATGAAAGCAAGTCATGTGTTTATCTGGCTGAAGAGCATTTCAGGCAGCCCTGGGAGAGATGGATGCCTGGGATGTTCAAGGAACAGGAGGCCGATATGAATAGAGCAGGGTTAATAACTGAGAAAGTTATGGGAGATGAAATCAGAGATAAGGATGCCAAATGTCTTATAGATCATTGTAAAGAGTTTGGCATTTTTTCTGAGTAAGATGAAAGCCATTGTAGGATTTTAGAGCAAAAGAATAACATTGGTCAGCCTGACATTTTAATAGGATCATTCTGGCTGCTCTATTGATGGGAGGAAGATGGAATTAAGGAGATAAGTAAAGTTTCTCTTATCTAGGAAAAAAGAAATAGACTTGGCATATGCATGTGCTTTTTTTACTTTTTAATATTTATGTTACGTAGGACCAGGACTGATTCACAACTCCTTATGAAGTTAGGAGCCCTGGAGAAAAGAACCAGCTGATCTTGAGCCAGCTTAAATTGGAAAAACTCCTCATTTGGGCTTCATCTTTTCTGTTCTTATAAGTTGTGGACTATTTTTTCTCTTCCAGCAGCCATCATTCACAACCATAAGCAAAGCTATTTCTATCAACATCTGCATCTAACCCATCAAGATACAACCTAAAATAAAAGTTAAAAAAAAAGAAAAGATAGTACTAGTAGACATTCTATAAAGCAGGAACACTTAGTACTCAAAATTACATACTCTATTTTGTAGGTTGTACATTTTTCTAGGGAAAAGGTTCATAGCTATCATCAGATCCTTAAAGGATTGCTTCTAACTAATCCTTTTGCTACTCTTAAACATTTTTGCTGTAACTTTTAAGTTCTCATATATGTGACATTGTCAAGTTATTTGAAGCATTTGAAGAGAAATATTGTTTATGAAGACTCCCTAATTCATTTCAAATTTGACTCTTAGGCTCATTTTTTAAAATCACAGTATTTCAGAGTAAATTCACATATAACATTTATTTTATAATACCATCTTTTATCTAGAATGCTTCTTTTTTTCTCCTTCAAGCAATAATCCTCTTGTATGATTCATTTTAAACATGTTGAAAGAATTTAAATAACTATATTTCTTACTTTTGCTAGTTGGAGAAAAAAATTAAGACACTTCAAATTTGAAGATTAAAGAAATTTCTGTTTGCTTCCATTAAAAAGTCGTAGAAATAGCCCTGCATGTTAGTTGTCATGATGCATGATGCTGGAATTGTTAAATGATCTTTTTTTTTTTTTTTTTTTTCCTGAGACAGGGTCTCACTCTTGCCCAGGCTAGAATTCGGTGGCATAATCAAGGCTCATTGCAGCCTCCAGACTCAAGCAATCCTTCCACCTCAGCCTCCCAAGTAGCTGGGACTATAGCCACATGCCACCATGCCCAGTGAATTTTTTTATTTTTTTGTAGAGACTGGGTTTTGCCATTTTGCCCAGTCTGATCTTGAAAAAAAACACTGGGTTCGAGCAATCTGCCTGCCTCAGCTTCCCGAGAAGCTGGGATTATAGGAGTGAGCCACCATGCCCAACCAATTTTTTTTTAAATTAAAAAATAAATGTAGCATAGCTCTGGAAATGATCAAATGTATAGGGAAGAAAATGCACATGTGTAAATGTGTCCATTTTAATTCTAATGCTAGGCTAAATGCTTTATATGCATGTTATGATTTAATCCTTATGACAACTCTTCAATATTATTTCTCTCATTTTTGAGGAAACAGGAATGTCAACTTTATGCATTCTCATTGCTAGTAAATGGCAGCTGAAATTCACAACCAAATCTATTTCACTCATTTATTTATTCATTCAGTAAATTTTTAACTGAAATTCCTCTGCTCTTTCAACCATAATGTGTTATCAATTTGGAGGAATTTTTTTTTCATGTTTATGCAAAGCTTTATAACAACAATAAGAGACTTTGGGCACACAAAGACAAAGGTACATCCACAAAAGTAGAACATTTGATACTTAGCATATTAGATGTAGCTTAATGTAGTCTGGATATGATTAGGCTTAATCTGTGTACATCTTTACTTACCAGTTTATATTTCATACAGATGCAAAATCGGATGGTGATTTTACTTTGTAACCTGAAACCTGCAAAGATGAGGGGAGTATTATCTCAAGCAATGGTCATGTGTGCTAGTTCACCAGAGAAAGTTGAAATCTTGGCTCCTCCAAATGGGTCTGTTCCCGGAGACAGAATTACTTTTGATGCTTTCCCAGGTGGGTATTTACTAGTAATTACTTAATAGTTTTGGAATCAGTTATCAAAGTGATGTTTGTAATGTTTAAAGGTTAAAATCAGTCCTGTGTAAGAATCATAAGCCTTAAATTAAATGACCATTATTAACTATTGTTTTTTCAAATTTGGCTCAAGATGACACATTGAGTAAACCTTGTAACCATTCTCCTCCCCACGAATGTACATGTATGAAACACCTGATATGATTTGACTATGTCCCCACCAAAATCTCATCTTAAATGGTAACTCCCATAATCCCCACATGTCATGGGAGGGACCCGATGGGAGGTAACTGAATCTTGGGGGCAGATTTTGCCTGTGCTGTTCTCATGATGGTAAATAAGTCTCATGGGATCTCATGGTTTTATAAAAGGGCAGTTCCCCCACACGCGCTGTCTTGCTTGCTACTATATAAGACATGCCTTTGCTCCTCCTTTGTCTTGTGCCATGATTGTGAGGCCTCTGCAGCCATGTGGAACTGTGGGTCAATTAAACCTCTTTCTTTTATATATTACCCAGCCTTGGGTGTATCTTTATTAGCAGTGTGAGGATAGACTAATACAGTAAATTGTTACTGGGTAGTAGAGTGCTGCTGTAAAGATACCTGAAAGTGTAGAAGCGACTTTGAAACTCTGTAACAGGCAGAAGTTGAAACAGTTTGGAGGGTTCAGAAAAAGATAGGAAACTGTGAAACAGTTTGGGACTTCCTGGATACTTGCAGGGCTCAGGAGATAGGAAAATGTGGGAAAGTTTGGAACTTTCTAGAGACTTGTTGAATGGCTTTGACCAAAATGCTGATAGTGATATGGACAATAAAGTCAAAGCTGAGGTGGTCTCAGATAGAGATGAGGAACTTGTTGGGAACTGA
This sequence comes from Trachypithecus francoisi, assembly GCF_009764315.1. Taxonomy (NCBI): domain Eukaryota; kingdom Metazoa; phylum Chordata; class Mammalia; order Primates; family Cercopithecidae; genus Trachypithecus; species Trachypithecus francoisi. The sequence goes on from NW_022681454.1 coordinate 102,806,851, forward strand.
AGCAAAAGTGACTGTTGCTAAGCTTTAGCAAAGATACTGGTGGCATTTTGCCCTTTCCCTAGAGATCTGTGGAACTTTGAACTTGAGACAGATGATTTGGGGTATCTGGCAGAAGAAATTTCTAAGCAGCAGAGCATTTAGGAGGTGACTTGGGTGCTCCTAAGCATTGAGTTTTATTCATTCACAATTACATGGTTTGGAATTGGAACATGTTTAAAAGGGAAGCAGAGCATAAAAGTCTGAAAAATGTTCAGACTATCGATGCAGTAGAAAAGAAAAACCCGTGTCTGCCAGCTGCAGAAATTTGCATAAGCAATGAGAAACCAAATGTTAATTGCCAAGACAATGGGGAAAACGTCTCCAGGGCATTTCAAAGACCTTCACAGCAGCCCCTCTCATCACAGGACCTGAGGAAGAAAAAATGATTTCCTGAGCTGGGCCCAGGGCCCCCATGCTGTGTGCAGCTTAGGGACTAGGTGCCCTGCTTCCCAGCTGCTCCAGCCATGGCTAAAAAGGGCCAAGGTACAGCTCAGGCCCTTGCTTTAGAGAGTGCAAGCCCTAAGCCTTGGCAGCTTCCACATGGTGTTGAGCCTATGGAGGCACAGAAACCAAGAATTGAGGTTTGGGAGCCTCTGCCTAGATTTCAGAAGATGTATGGAAACCCCTGTATGTCCTGGCAGCAATTTGCTGCAGGAGCAGGGCTGTCATGAACCTCTACTAGGACAGTGCAGAAAGGAACTGTGGGATGTGACCCCCCCACACACAGAATCCCCACTGGGGCACTGCCTAGTGGAGCTGTGAGAAGAGGGCCACTGTCCTCCAGACCCTAGAATCATAGATCCACCCACAGCTTCCACAGTGTGCCTGGAAAGGCTATAGACACTCAACGCCAGCCTGTGAAAGCAGCTGGGATGGTGGCTGTGCCCTACAAAGCCATGGGTAGAGCTACCCAAGGCCATGGCAGCCCACCTCTTTCATCAGCATGACCTGCATGTGAGACATGGAGTCAAAGGAGATTATTTTGGAACTTTGAGGTTTAATGACTACCCCATTGGATTTTGGACTTGGATGGGGCCTGTAGGCCCTTTGTTTTGGTCAATTTCTCCCATTTGGAATGGTGTATTTACCCAATGCCTGTACCCCCAATGTATCTGGGAAGTAACTAACTTGCTTTTGATTTTATGGCTCATAGGCAGAAGGGACTTGCCTTGTCTCAGATGATATGTTGGACTGTGGACTTTTGAATTAATACTGAAATGAGTTAAGACTTTGGGGGACTGTTGGGAAGGCATGATTGGTTTTGAAATGTGAGGACATGAGATTTGGGAGGGGCCGGGGTGGAATGATATGGTTTGGCTGTGTCCCCACCCAAATCTCATCTTGAATTATAGCTCCCACAATTTTCACCTGTCATGGGAGGGACCTGGTAGGAGGTAATTGAATACTGGGGGAGAGTTTTTCCTGTGCTGTTCTCATGATAGTGAATAAGTCTCATGAGAGCTGATGGTTTTATAAAAGGGCAGTTCCCATACACAACGCGCTCTTGCCTGCTGCCTTGTAACACATGTTCCTCTTTAACCTTCTGCCATGATGGTGAGACCTCCATAGCCATGTGGAACTGTAAGTCAATTAAACCTCTTTCCTTTAGAAATTACCCAGCCTCAGGTATATCTTTATTAGCAGCGTGAGAACAGACTAACACAACACCACAGAGAGATTTTATCCTAACTAAAGCAATAATATTAATACCAACATAGCAGAAAAGTATGACATGGAGAGAGAACAGATTAATGTGCTGCAAAATCACTTACGCTGTAGATTGTCTCATGCTGCAGTACAGAAAGACAGAGATGAAAAGTTTAGATTTATAATTATAAATTCCATCTAATAATATACTTGCACATGTTTTTACTCAACTTCAGGATATAGAGAAAATATCTAAGTTAAAATGTAATGATTGTAATAATCTAAAAGGAAGTTTCATTTTGTATTGCCTGTTTTCTCTAATAAAAATACTCCTGAGACAGAAAAATACTCTTGAGACAGATGAAGCTTCATAATGTGTGAGAAAGTTTCTTAAAATAGGTCTTTGAAGCAGAAGAGAAAGGATTCTTGGCAGATATAGAATAAGTATTTATCTCATATAAGAGGAAGGACCTGATAAAAGAAAAAACAGTTAGAAATTAAAAGACTGCATTTAAAGGATATTTATTTGACTAGAGTAATTGGGAAAGGCAGATATAAATAAAGATAAATAGAATTAGGTTCAAAAGTAAGAACAATTTGGAGACATATTTGTAGAAATGACTCAGGATTTGTGTGTGTGTGTGTGTGTGTGAGTGAATTATTTGTTAGTGGTGCAATAAAATTAAACTAAGGTTTTTTGGAGTTTTTTTCAACTTGTATTTTAGGCTCAAGGGATACAGATTTCTTATACTGGCAAATTGTATGCCCTTTAGGTTTAGTGTAGGAGTGATCCCATCACCCAGGTAGTGAGCATAGTACCTAATAGGTGATTTTTCAACCCTCACCCCACTCCTGACCTCCCTCCTAGTAGTACTCAGTGCATTTTATTTCCATCTTCATGTCTGTGTATACTCAATGTTTAGGTTTAGCTCTCACTTATAAGTGAAGACATATTGTATTTGATTTCCTGTTCCTGTGTTGAGTTACTTAGGATAATGGCTTCCAGCTGCATCCATGTTGCTGCAAAGGATATAATTTTCTTTTTTTAAGGCTGCATGGTATTCCATAGTATATGTGTACCACATTTTTTAAATCCAATCCACTGTTAATGGACACCTGAGTTGATTCCATGTCTTTGCTATTGTGAAGAGTGCTGCAGTGAACATACAAGTGTATTTGTCTTTTTGGTAGAATAATCTATTTTTCTTTGAGTATATACCCAGTAATGGGATTGCTAGGTCAAATGGTAGTTCTGTTTTAAGTTCTCTGAGAAACTCCAAACTGCTTTTCACAGTGGCCGAACTAATTTTCATTCCCTTTTCTCTACCACCTTGCCAACAGCTGTGTTTTTTTTGTTTTTTTTGTTTGTTTGTTTGTTGGTTTGTTTTTTGTCTTCTTAACAGCCATTGTGACTGGTATGAGATGGTATCTCATTGTGGTTTTGATTTGCACTTATGTGATGTTGAGCATTTTGATACTTGTTTGCAACATATATATCTTCTGTTGAGAAGTGTCTGTTCATGTTCTTTGTCCATGTTTTAATAGAGTTATTTGTTTTTTGCTTGTTGAATTAAGTTCCTTATGGATTCTAGATATTAGAGTTTTGTTGGATGCATAGTTTGCAAATATTTTTTCCCATTCCTTAGTCTGTCTGTTTACTCTGCTGATAGTTTATTTTGCCGTGCAGAAGCTCTTTAGTTTAATCAGCTCCCACTTGTCAACTTTTGTTTTTGTTGCAACTGCTTTTGGAGACTTGATCGTAAATTTTTACCAAAGGTAATATTGAGAAGGGTATTTCCTAGAATTTTTGCCAAGGGTGATATTGAGAAGGGTATTTCCTAGATTTTCTTCTAGGATTTTTACAGTTTTAGGTCTTATTTTTAATTATTGAATCCATCTTGAGTTATCTTTTGTACATGGTGAGATATAAGGGTCCTATTTCATTCTCCTGCATATGACTAGCCAGTTATTCCAGCACCGTTTATTGAATAGAGAGTTTTTTCCCATTGCTTGTTATTGTTGACTTGTTGAAAATCAAATGGTTGTAAGTGTGCAGCTTTATTTCCAGGTCCTCTATCTTGTTCCATTTGTCTATGTGTCTGTTTTTGTACCAGTAGTACGCTTCTGTTTTGGTCGCTGTAGCCTTGTAGTATAGTTTGAAGTTGGGTAGTGTGATGCCTCCAGTTATGTTCTTTTTGCTTAGAATTATTTTGTCTATTTGGACTCTTTTCTCATTCCATGCAAATTTTAGAAAAGTTTTTTCTAATTCTGTTATAAGTGATGTTGTATGTAGTTTGATAGTAATAGTATTAACTGTGTAGATTAGTTTGGGCAGTAAGGCAATTTTAACAATACTGATTTTTCCAATCCATGAGTGTACAATGTTTTTCCTTGTGTTTGTATCATCTGTGATTTCTTTCAGCAGTGTTTTATAGTTCTCCTTGTAGAGATCTTTCACCTCCTTCGTTCGGTGCATTCCTAGATATTTCATTTTTTGTGTGCCTATTGTAATTGGGATTGTGTTCTTGATTTGACTCTCAGCTTGAACTTTGGTGTATAGAAATGCTGCTGATTTTTGTGCATTGATTTTATATCCAGAAACTTTACTAAAGTCATTTATCAGCTCTGGGAGCCTTTTGACGAGTCTTTAGTGTTTTTTAGGTACAGAATCATAACTCAGTGAAGAGAGATAATTTGACTTCTTCTTTTCCTATTTGGATGCCTTTTCTTTCTCTTGCTTGCTTGCTCTATCTAGGACTTCCAGTTCTATGTTGAAGAGGAGTGATGAAAGTGGGCATCCCTGTTTTGTTCCAGTTTTCAAGGGAAATGGTTCCAGCTTTTGCCTATTAGGTATTATGTTGGCTGTGGGTTTGCCATAGATAGCCCTTATTATTTTGAAGTATGTTCCTTTGATGCCTAGTCTATTGAGGGTTTTATCATGAAAGGATGTAGATTTTACTTAAAGCTTTTTCTGTATTTGTTGAGATGATTATATAATTTTTGGTCTTCTATTTACATGGTGAATCACATTTTTTTTTTTATTATACTTTAAGTTCTAGGGTACATGTGCATAACGTGCAGGTTTGTTACATATGTACACTTGTGCCATGTTGGTGTGCTGCACACATCAACTCGTCAGCACCCATCAATTCATCATTTATATCAGGTATAACTCCCAATGCAATCCCTCCCACCTCCCCCCTCCCCATGATAGGCCCCGGTGTGTGATGTTCCCCTTCCTGAGTCCAAGTGATCTCATTCTTCAGTTCCCACCTATGAGTGAGAACATGTGGTGTTTGGTTTTCTGTTCTTGTGATAGTTTGCTAAGAATGATGGTTTCCAGCTGCATCCATGTCCCTACAAAGGATGCAAACTCATCCTTTTTTATGGCTGCATAGTATTCCATGGTGTATATGTGCCACATTTTCTTAATCCAGTCTGTCACAGATGGACATTTGGGTTGATTCCAAGTCTTTGCTATTGGGAATAGTGCCGCAATAAACATACATGTGCATGTGTCTTTATAGCAGCATGATTTATAATCCTTTGGTATATACCCAGTAGTGGGATGGCTGGGTCATATGGTACATCTAGTTCTAGATCCTTGAGGAATCGCCATACTGTTTTCCATAATGGTTGAACTAGTTTACAATCCCACCAACAGTGTAAAAGTGTTCCTATTTCTCCACATCCTCTCCAACACCTGTTGTTTCCTGACTTTTTAATGATTACCATTCTAACTGGTGTGAGATGGTATCTCATTGTGGTTTTGATTTGCATTTCTCTGATGGCCAGTGATGATGAGCATTTTTTCATGTGTCTGTTGGCTGTATGAATGTCGTGTTTTGAGAAATGTCTGTTCATATCCTTTGCCCACTTTTTGATGGGGTTGTTTTTTTTTTCTTGTATATTTGTTTGAGTTCTTTGTAGATTCTGGATATTAGCCCTTTGTCAGATGAGTAGATTGCAAAAATTTTCTCCCATTCTGTAGGTTGCCTGTTCACTCTGATGGTAGTTTCTGTTGCTGTGCAGAAGCTCTTTAATTAGATCCCATTTGTCAATTTTGGCTTTTGTTGCCGTTGCTTTTGGTGTTTTAGACATGAAGTCCTTACCCATGCCTATGTCCTGAATGGTACTACCTAGGTTTTCTTCTAGGGTTTTTATGGTATTAGGTCTAACATTTAAGTCTCTAATCCATCTTGAATTAATCTTCATATAAGGAGTAAGGAAAGGATCCAGTTTCAGCTTTCTACTTATGGCTAGCCAATTTTCCCAGCACCATTTATTAAATAGGGAATCCTTTCCCCATTTCTTGTTTTTGTCAGTTTGTCAAAGATCAGATGGCTGTAGATGTCTGGTATTATTTCTGAGGACTCTGTTCTGTTCCATTGGTCTATCTCTCTGTTTTGGTACAAGTACCATGCTGTTTTGGTTACTGTAGCCTTGTAGTATAGTTTGAAGTCAGGTAGCGTGACGCCTCCGGCTTTGTCCTTTTGACTTAGGATTGTCTTGGCAATGCGGGCTCTTTTTTGGTTCCATATGAACTTTAACGCAGTTTTTTCCAGTTCTGTGAAGAAAGTCATTGGTAGCTTGATGGGGATGGCATTGAATCTATAAATCACCTTGGGCAGTATGGCCATTTTCACGATATTGATTCTTCCTATCCATGAGCATGGTATGTTCTTCCATTTGTTTGTGTCCTCTTTGATTTCACTGAGCAGTGGTTTGTAGTTCTCCTTGAAGAGGTCCTTTACATCCCTTGTAAGTTGGATTCCTAGGTATTTGATTCTCTTTGAAGCAATTGTGAATGGAAGTTCATTCCTGATTTGGCTCTCTGTTTGTCTGTTACTGGTGTATAAGAATGCTTGTGATTTTTGCACATTAATTTTGTATCCTGAGACTTTGCTGAAGTTGCTTATCAGCTTAAGGAGATTTTGGGCTGAGACAATGGGGTTTTCTAAATATACAATCATGTCATCTGCAAACAGGGACAATTTGACTTCTTCTTTTCCTAACTGAATACCCTTGATTTCTTTCTCTTGCCTGATTGCCCTAGCCAGAACTTCCAACACTATGTTGAATAGGAGTGGTGAGAGAGGGCATCCCTGTCTTGTGCCAGTTTTCAAAGGGAATTTTTCCAGTTTTTGCCCATTCAGTATGATATTAGCTGTGGGTTTGTCATAAATAGCTCTTATTATTTTGAGGTACGTTCCATCAATACCGAATTTATTGAGCGTTTTTAGCATGAAGGGCTGTTGAATTTTGTCAAAAGCCTTTTCTGCATCTATTGATAATCATGTGGTTCTTGTCATTGGTTCTGTTTATATGCTGGATTACGTTTATTGATTTGCGAATGTTGAACCAGCCTTGCATCCCAGGGATGAAGCCCACTTGATCATGGTGGATAAGCTTTTTGATGTGCTGTGAATCTGGTTTGCCAGTATTTTATTGAGGATTTTTGCATGGATATTCATCAGGGATATTGGTCTAAAATTCTCTTTTTTTGTTGTGTCTCTGCCAGGCTTTGGTATCAGGATGATGTTGGCCTCAAAAAATGAGTTAGGGAGGATTCCCTCTTTTTCTATTGATTGGAATAGTTTCAGAAGGAATGGTACCAGCTCCTCCTTGTACCTCTGGTAGAATTCAGCTGTGAATCCATCTGGTCCTAGACTTTTTTTGGTTGGTAGGCTATTAATTATTGCCTCAATTTGAGAGCCTGCTATTGGTCTATTTAGGGATTCAACTTCTTCCTGGTTTCGTCTTGGAAGAGTGTAAGTGTCCAGGAAATTATCCATTTCTTCTAGATTTTCTAGTTGATTTGCGTGGAGGTGTTTATAGTATTCTCTGATGGTAGTTTGTATTTCTGTGGGGTCAGTGGTGATATCCCCTTTATCATTTTTTATTGCATCTATTTGATTCCTCTCTCTTTTCTTCTTTATTAGTCTTGCTAGCGGTCTGTCAATTTTGTTGATCTTTTCAAAAAACCAACTCCTGGATTCATTGATTTTTTGGAGGGTTTTTTGTGTCTCTATCTCTTTCAGTTCTGCTCTGATCTTAGTTATTTCTTGCCTTCTGCTAGCTTTTGAATGTGTTTGCTCTTGCCTCTCTAGTTCTTTTAATTGTGATATTAGAGTGTCAATTTTAGATCTTTCCTGCTTTCTCTCGTGGGCATTTAGTGCTATAAATTTCCCTCTACACACTGCTTTAAATGTGTCCCAGAGATTCTGGTATGTTGTATCTTTGTTCTCATTGGTTTCAAAGAACATCTTTGTTTCTGCCTTCATTTTGTTATGTACCCAGTAGTCATTCAGGAGCAGGTTGTTCAGTTTCCATGTAGTTGAGCGGTTTTGATTGAGTTTCTTAGTCCTGAGTTCTAGTTTGATTGCACTGTGGTCTGAGAGACAGTTTGTTATCATCTCTGTTCTTGTACATTTGCTGAGGAGTGCTTTACTTCCAATTATGTGGTCAATTTTGGACTAAGTGTGATGTGGTGCTGAGAAGAATGTATATTTTGTTGATTTGGGGTGGAGAGTTCTATAGATGTCTATTAGGTCCGCTTGGTGCAGAGATGAGTTCAATTCCTGGATATCCTTGTTAACTTTCTGTCTCGTTGATCTGTGTAATGTTGACAGTGGAGTGTTAAAGTCTCCCATTATTATTGTATGGGAGTCTAAGTCTCTTTGTAAGTCTCTAGGGACTTGCTTTATGAATCTGGGTGCTCCTGTATTGGGTGCATATATATTTAGGATAGTTAGCTCTTCCTGTTGAATTGGTCCCTTTACCATTATGTAATGGCCTTCTTTGTCTCTTTTGATCTTTGATGGTTTAAAGTCTGTTTTATCAGAGACTAGGATTGCAACCCCTGCTTTTTTTTGTTCTCCATTTGCTTGGTAGATCTTCCTCCATCCCTTTATTTTGAGCCTATGTATGTCTCTGCATGCGAGATGGGTCTCCTGAATACAGCAGACTGATGGGTCCTGACTCATTATCCATTTTGCCAGTCTGTGTCTTTTAATTGGAGCATTTAGTCTATTTACATTTAAGGTTAATATTGTTATGTGTGAACTTGATCCTGCCATTATGATATTAACTAGTTATTTTGCTCGTTAGCTGATGCAGTTTCTTCCTAGCCTCGATGGTCTTTACATTTTGGCATGTTTTTGCAGTGGCTGGTACCGGTTGTTCCTTTCCATGTTTAGGGCTTCCTTCAGGGTCTCTTGTAAGGCAGGCCTGGTGGTGACAAAATCTCTAAGCATTTGCTTATCTGTAAAGGATTTTATTTCTCCTTCACTTATGAAACTTAGTTTGGCTGGATATGAAATTCTGGGTTGAAAATTCTTTTCTTTAAGAATGTTGAATATTGGCCCCCACTCTCTTCTGGCTTGTAGAGTTTCTGCCGGGAGATCTGCTCTTAGTCTGATGGGCTTCCCTTTGTGGGTAACCCGACGTTTCTCTCTGGCTGCCCTTAAGATTTTTTCCTTCATTTCAACTTTGGTGAATCTGGCAATTATGTGTCTTGGAGTTGCTCTTCTCGAGGAGTATCTTTGTGGCGTTCTCTGTATTTCCTGAATGTGAATATTGGCCTGCCCTACTAGGTTGGGGAAGTTCTCCTGGATGATATCCTGAAGAGTGTTTTCCAACTTGGTTCCATTTTCCCCCTCACTTTCAGGCACCCCAATCAGACGTAGATTTGGTCTTTTAACATAATCCCATACTTCTTGCAGGCTTTGTTCATTTCTTTTTCTTCTTTTTTCTTTTGGTTTCTCTTCTCGCTTCATTTCATTCATTTGATCCTCAATCGCTGATACTCTTTCTTCCAGTTGATCGAGTCGGTTACTGAAGCTTGTGCATTTGTCACGTATTTCTCGTGACATGGTTTTCATCTCTGTCATTTCGTTTATGACCTTCTCTGCATTAATTAGTCTAGCTGTCAATTCTTCCACTCTTTTTTCAAGATTTTTAGTTTCTTTGCGCTGGGTACATAATTCCTTCTTTAGCTCTGAGAAGTTTGATGGACTGAAGCCTTCTTCTCTCATCTCGTCAAAGCCATTCTCTGACCAGCTTTGATCCGTTGCTGGTGATGGGCTGTGCTCCTTTGCAGGGGGAGATACGTTCTTATTTTTTGAATTTCCAGCTTTTCTGCCCTGCTTTTTCCCCATCTTTGTGGTTTTATCTGCCTCTGGTCTTTGATGATGGTGACGTACTGATGGGGTTTTGGTTAGGTGTCCTTCCTGTTTGATAGTTTTCCTTCTGACAGTCAGGACCCTCAGCTGTAGGTCTGTTGGAGATTGCTTGAGGTCCACTCCAGACCCTGTTTGCCTGGGTATCAGCAGCAGAGGTTGCAGAAGATAGAATATTGCTGAACAGAGAGTGTACCTGTCTGATTCTTACTTTGGAAGCTTCCTCTCAGGGGTGTACTCCACCCTGTGAGGTGTGGGGTGTCAGACTGCCCCTAGTGGGGGATGTCTCCCAGTTAGGCTACTCAGGGGTCAGGGACCCACTTGAGCAGGCAGTCTGTCCCTTCTCAGATCTCAACCTTCGTGTTGGGAGATCCACTGCTCTCTTCAAAGCTGTCAGACAGAGTCATTTGTGTCTGCAAAGGCTTCTGCTGCTTTTTTTGTTGTTGTTGTTTAGCTGTGCCCTGTCCCCAGAGGTGGAGTCTACAGAGACAGGCAGGTTTCCTTGAGCTGCTGTGAGCTCCACCCAGTTCGAGCTTCCCAGCGGCTTTGTTTACCTAATTAAGCCTCAGCAATGGTGGGCGCCCCTCCCCAGCCTCGCTGCTGCCTTGCGGTTAGATCGCCGCAGACTGCTGTGTTAGCAATGAGGGCGGCTCCGTGGGCGTGGGACCCTTCCGGCCAGGTGTGGGATATATTCTCCTGGTGTGCCCGTTTGCTTAAAGCGCAGTATTGGGGTGGGAGTTACCGGATTTTCCAGGTGTTGTGTGTCTCAGTTCCCCTGGCTAGGAAAAGGGATTCCCTTCCCCCTTGGGCTTCCCAGGTGAGGCGATGCCTCGCCCTGCTTCAGCTCTCACTGTTCGGGCTGCAGCAGCTGACCAGCACCAATTGTCCGGCACTCCGTAGTGAGATGACCCCAGTACCTCAGTTGAAAATGCAGAAATCACCGGTTTTCTGTGTCGCTCGCGTTGGGAGTTGGAGACTGGAGCTGTTCCTATTTGGCCATCTTGCTCCGCCCCCGTGAATCACATTTATTGATTTGCATCTGTTGAACCAGCCTTGCATCCCAGAAATAAAGCCTACTTGATTGTGGTATATTGCTTTTTGATGTGCTGCTGTATTTGATTTGCCAGTATTTTGTTGAGGACTTTTGTGTTTGTGTTCATCAGACACTGGCCTAAAGTTTTCTTTTTTCCTTATGGTCTCTAACAGTTTTTGGTGTCAGGCTGATGTTGGCTTCACAGGATGCATAAGGGAGGTGCTTCTCTTTTTCAGTTTTTTGGAATAGTCTCAGTAGGATTGGTATCAGTTCTTTGTACATCTAGTAGAATTCAGCTGAGAATCCATCTGATTCAGGGCTTGCTCTTTTTTTTTTTTTTTAGACGGGGTCTGGCTCTGTAACCCAGGTTGGAGTGCAGTGGCGTTATCTTGGCCCACTGCGATCTCTGCCTTTTAGGCTCAAGCCAACCTCCCACCTCAGCCTCCCAAGTAGCTAGGACTATGGGCATGTGCCACCACACCAGGGCTTTTTTTAATTGGTAGATTTTTTTTTTTTTTTTTTTTTTTTTGAGACGGAGTCTTGCTGTGTCACCCAGGCTGGAGTGTAGTGGCCGGATCTCAGCTCACTGCAAGCTCCGCCTCTCGGGTTTACGCCATTCTCCTGCCTCAGCCTCCCGAGTAAGCTGGGACTACAGGCGCCTGCCACCTCGCCTGGCTAGTTTTTTGTATTTTTTAGTAGAGATGGGGTTTCACCATGTTAGCCAGGATGGTCTCGATCTCCTGACCTCGTGATCCGCCCGTCTTGGTAGATTTTTATTACTGATTCAGTTTGAGAACTCGTTATTGGTCTGTTCAGGTTTTTACTATCTTCCTAGTACAATCTTGGGAGGTTGTGTGCTTCTAAGAATTTATCAATTTTCTAATTTGTGTGCAAAGAGATGTTTGTAATAGTCTCTGAGGTTCTTTTGTATTTCTGTGGGATTGGTTTTAATGTCACCTTTGTCATTTCTGATTGCAAATAGCTGAGTTTTATTGAATAGCAAGGCTGATGTGATTAAATAGGCATGTTTTAAAATTTTCCATTAACTGTGTTTAATGAAATACTACAATATGAAGAGTTTTAATGTGGAATAGTAAGACAGAAAATATGGATGAAAGCATGGGTTAATTTGTTTGGAACTCATTTCTACCCTCCTAATCAAAAGTAGACTAGTCTTAAAAAAAACACACACACAGGGGAATTATTTATTTATTTATTTTACAAGTACCCATGACTTTGAATTAATCTGTATGTCTTGAACCTTGGTAGATGAGGAATCATAGTGGTCTATGCTCTAACAACATTTTTTTGGAAATTACATTTTGGGAAAATCTCAGTCTCCATGATTTCTCAGAGATGCCTAATGGCTTTAAATTCATGGAGCATATGCTCACCACTCTACTCCCACCAAACAAAATTAACTTGAAAACAGTATTACAGCTAGGAGATAAAGGCAATGGCAGGTCTTTGTGAGAATGCACGATTTATGATCAAATAATAAATAGGAATTTACAGTCAGACTTTTAACTTCTAAGATCATGCTTATTTCTATTGATATCAAGTCTTAGTAGAAATTAATAGCTAATTAGGAAGCATAGGTTTAAATTTTGATATTGAGTCTTCTAAGATCATGCTTATTTCTGTTGATATCGAGTCTTATTAATAGTAGCGCTAATTAGAAAGCATAGGTTTAAATTTTAAGTCCATTTGTTAAAAATCCAAATTGTCTATACTTGATTCCTACTCTTGAAAACCCATTTTAATCTGGTTTCTCTCCCCACTATTTCTCTCCCCACTATTTTACCCAGAACTGCTCTGGGTAAAATCACCAGTCACTCCCTGTAACTATATGTCTAGTTCTCAGTCTTGTTATTAATTAACTTGGCTTCTGGCACCATACTCTCCTGGTGGTCCTCCTGCTTCACTGGCTGCCACTATCATTTCCATTGCTGATTCTTCCTTACCTCCCTGGATTCTTACTGTTATAGGACCTCAGACTTTGATTTGGGACCTCTTTTTTTTCCATGCTTATTCCTTGGGCAATTTTACCCAGTCATTGAGATAAGCGAGATAGCTGCCAGATGAACTCTTTGATGTACATGTTCCAAGGGGGAAGGACACATAATCCCATTCTTTCCCCTAGAATTCCATTTTTCCATGGTATTTTTCTTCTTATTTGATAGCATTTCCATCCTCCTAGTTGCTTAACTGCTTTTCTCATACCCTATATCTTCTACTCAGAAAATCCTAGTGGCTCTACCTTCTGAACATACCTAGAATTATTATTAACTCCACCACTAGCACCCTAGTCCCAAAGCCAACATCTCTTATCTGCATATTTACATAAGTCTTCTAACTGATCATCCTGCTTTTGCCCTCTGTTCTTCCATTTATGTTCAATTAGAGCAGCCAGAGTGATATAACAGATTATATTACTCTGCTCAAAACTATTCAGAAGCTTTTCATCTACCTAGAGTACAAGCCCAAGTTCTTACAGTGATTTCCCATTATTTTGTTAATCTCACGAACTCCACCTTTTCCTTGCTCACCCCACTTGAGCCACTGGCTCTTTCCCAAGGTAGCTGCATGGCTTGCTTACTCATCCTATTCAAATCTTTCCGAACCTCAGCTTTTTCATCTATAAGAAGGGGATTTTAGTTGGTATTTGTCTTAACTGGGTTTATAAGCTTTGACTTTTAAAACACTTACCCAACTGCCTGGTATTTTAAATTCTTTGCTGTAACTTTTGTGTCTCAATATCCTCATCTGTAAGATGAGAGTAATGAATATTACTTACATATGTACTGAGAGGATTAAACAAGTTAATATATGTACAGCACTCAGTACAGTGAGCAGCACCTAGTAAGCACTATATACATGTTGTGTATTATTATGGATATTATCTAATTTACATGGCACTTTCTTTCTAGATCTGAGAAGGTTAATTTTGTGCTACATCACAGCTTTTTATACTTAGGGCTTATGTTGCTTGCAGCAAGAATTTACCCACACAATCTATATTCTTTAGTATATGTCAGTCTGCTTCTTAACTAGCTCATTATCAGTTTGGCAACGTCCTTTTGGGCCAAGGTTGCAAAGGTTGCAAATCTGAGTCAGTTCTCAGGCCTCCCTGAACAGTATCTCTGCCTCTAGCCTTCCAGAATCCTGGAGTGCCCACTTTGCCACACAATATATGTACAAGATTATGATTATAGATTAAGGAATGATTTACAAACAAAAAATAAAAATCTTATGGATCTAAGGAGCAACATAATTGAACTTTATTTATTGTTATTTTTTTCCATTCTACTTATTAGTTTCTCTATTGTCGAATCAAATGTCCTTAAAGGAGTAAGAGAAATCCTTATTTTTTTATACCAGTCACTTTCAGTCTTAGTTTCATTGCATGTTCTACTGTAGGTATATCATTCAATTAACTACTCTGTTATCTCCGAAAGCCTGCATGTTGGAAGGCAGTGTTTTATGTTCTTGCCAGTTTCATAGTTTCTGAAGAGCTAATAAACAACAAAACTACAATGACCAATTAATTTACACAGTTTTGTTATTCTAATATATATGACTGGAAAATAAATACTATTTTATATAATAAGATGTCAGAATATAAAGTATAAATATAAAATATGAGTATATTTTATATTCCTAATATAAGATATGAATATATTTTATATTCCTAATATAAATTCTGCAGCTTAAGAGATATGTTACTTTTCTTCATTGTTTCTTGAACTGACTGATTCTTCATTCTAAATACTGAGCATTCTCAGCTTTGAACTTACATTAAACTTTACTCTCTTAATTTCCTATCATTAAGTAGAGGAGTTGTTTGGTATATTGCTTGTCTTTAAGCCTAAACCAGATATGCTCTACTACTAATTTTTCTTTTATTATAAAATTTATACTATGAGTTACTATAAATAGAGGGGTTGTGGGTATTAACCACATGTAAAAGGGTTGTTTACTTTCTAAAGTATGGTTTGTCAGTGGGCAGAATGCTGTACTGGCAGAACATGGGCTTTGTTGATTGTGTGACATTGAGCAACTTGTGTTTTCTGAGCCTCAGTTTGTTTTTACTTAAAATTAGAGTCAGAGTTATGTGAATTTTAGGCAACAACATATATTCCTAGTGCTTAGAAAATACTAGTCCCTGTCTCCTCACTACTCCTTTCTGTTTCTTTACATCTCACCGAATAGAGTGGGTAGCAAATGAAATCCAAAGTAGTTATCATCATTAGCTAGAGAAACCCAAAATTTAAACCAGTCTCCAGTATTGATAAGAAATCTTTAAGCACTAGAGCAGTGATCTATCCGCTCATTTTGTATTTTGAAACATAGTAAAGCATAAGCTGCTTCTACCAGTTGTAAAAATATAACATATCAAAAGACTTTTTTTTTTCACAGTTTTTCTTTATATTTAATGATAAAATGAGTATATTAATCCATTCATGTACTGCTGTAAAGAAATACCTGAGGCTAGGTAATTTGTAAGGAAAAGAGGTTTAATTGGCTAAGGGTTCAGCAGGCTGTACAGGAAGTATGGCAGCATCTGCTTCTGGGGAGGCCTCAGAAATTTTACTCATGGCAGTCAAATCAAGTCAGAGCAAGAGCGAGCATCTTACATGGCAGGAGCAGGACCAAGAGAGAGAGCAGGGACGTGCCACACACTTTTAACCAGATCTCAAGATAACTCACTATCATGAAATTAGCACCAAGGAGGAAATCTGCCCCTGTAATCCATTCATCTCCACCAGGCTCCACCTCCAACATTGGTGATTATAATTGAATATAATATTTGGGTGGGGATACAGACTCAAACCATATCAGTGAGTATCTTCCATTTTATCATTTTGATAATTTGGATACAATTCATTAAGCTTTATTATAAAAATATTTATGAGTAAAATATAATATCTTTTACATAAAGAAACAACAATAACTATTTTATTTTACCAATCAAGAATATAAACGGCTGACATAATAAAAATAAAGTAAATGTTAAAAGTTTGATTAGGTCCAAAAATCAGAAAATGCTGCCAAAACAATTCACTGGAAATGTCTGTGAACAGTCTCTTTAATATTTTTGTATTTTAGCTGTATAATTTTCTTGTGCTTTTTCTCTCCTACACAGGAGAGCCCGACAAGGAGCTGAATCCTAAGAAGAAGATTTGGGAGCAGATCCAGCCTGATCTTCACACTAATGATGAGTGTGTGGCTACATACAAAGGAGTTCCCTTTGAGGTGAAAGGGAAGGGATTATGTAGGGCTCAAACCATGAGCAACAGTGGAATCAAATAAAATGCTTCCACTACCAAAAGACATTTAAAAAAACCTTAAAAGTAATAAAGAGAAATACATTTGTCACTTGTACCTAAAATATGAGTGGCTCATTTTTGTGTTATTCTCTTCTAGACTTATCTAGTCATTTACCTGGTATATATTGTTTTCATTGATTGGGGAAACACTAGATTTTTACCTAGGTTTTTGATCATTTATAATGGAGAACGGAAGTTGCCTATATTTTGTAATAATTTATTTTTCAGCAGGAATATTGATTAGCAGCTTTTTTTTTTATAATCATAGATAACTAACTAGATTACTATTTAGTTTCTTATTTGTAGGCACAGGATGCATGAAATTTCAAGCTCTGGGATTTCTTGTATATTATGTATCTGTATCAAAAATATCCTCTCCTTTTCAAAAATGACAAGTTGAAAAATGTTTGTCAGACTTCTTAACTGGTCACATTATAATAATATTGATAATGACCAACTGCTCATTCTGAAAGCCAAACATAAAAGCTAGGAGATGTGGCATCTGAACATTTTTGCTTTGCTGCCAGAGTAACCCTGACTAATAATATAATAATAGCAATTTTTAAAAAAAAAACAGATTTCCTACTGGCTTGAAGTTTTTCTATTTAGCAAAATAATAGTAATAAGTTTCGACTAGCTCTAAAGAATGAACACATTGTAAACAGTTACCACAGTAGTTTCTTTTTTTTTTTTTTTTTTTTTTTTGAGACGGAGTCTCGCTCTGTCGCCCAGGCTGGAGTGCAGTGGCCGGATCTCAGCTCACTGCAAGCTCCGCCTCCCGGGTTTACGCCATTCTCCTGCCTCAGCCTCCGGAGTAGCTGGGACTACAGGCGCCCGCCACCTCGCCCGGCTAGATTTTTGTATTTTTTTAGTAGAGACGGGGTTTCACCGTGTTAGCCAGGATGGTCTCGATCTCCTGACCTCGTGATCCGCCCGTCTCGGCCTCCCAAAGTGCTGGGATTACAGGCTTGAGCCACCGTGCCCGGCCTACCACAGTAGTTTCTAATAAATTGATCATAAAAGCAGCAATCCTTTTTTTTTTTTTAATTCTAGCTTCTTTATAAAGATTATTTGGGTACCTAATAAAGGATAATTTATATCTTATTACAGACTGATACTTTGCTTTTTCATGTATCATCATACTGTCAGTATATTAAAAGAAATTATAGCCTAAAACTTAACATATACCATACATATATATTAAGGTGTCAAATAGCTATTCTCATTCATCTTACAAATATTGTAAGAGCAATAAAAATTAATTGAGGACTTACGAGCCTACAGGTCATCAGCCTTTAGGTGATTACTGGTGATTTGGGCCTACACACACATGTCAGCAAGATAGAGGGTGTGGATAGGGGAGAGCTGGTAGCTAACAAGGGGCCTCACAGAGGAATATTAGTGATTTTAACCAGGTTTCAGAATCTGGGCCTTACCTTTACAGGTTCAACAAAAGATTGGTACCAATGGAAACAGAAGTATAGACATTGTTTTAAAAATACACACATGCACAGACACACACAAAGCATTTTATCTTTATAGCTGTCTGAATCCTTCAGTAAGAAGGAGAGGCACACACAAATACATATACACACTCACACAAAACTCAACAACCGTAAAACAACCCTGCACGTTATAGAAGGCAGAATTAAATTTTATTTATTTAAATCCATGGAACTCTGGTAGGCCAGGATATATTATAGTACCATTGTCAATGTGATACTCTAAAAATATGAACAGAGCATCATTAACATTTGTTGGTACCTAAACACAAAATGAGTTGCAAAAGTTACTTTGTTCTCAAGATATATCATTCTTTTGGGAATAAATACTTTTGGTGATGGAGTCTTTTGTGAGTCTTTTGCTCTTAATTTTTCTCAATTACATTAAATTTCTTTAATATAATTTAAATAATATTTCAACTACCTAGGCAGTTGAAATTTTCCCAACAAAATGTTGAAAATACTGTACCCCAGATAAAATTATCTAATATTTTGTTAGTGAAACCTAAATTGGTGATTGAATCATACATCAAGCATAGAGAGAATAAAAGCTATTGGTCTTTTGTTTTGTGTGTGTGTGTGTGTGTTTTTTTTGAGATAGTCTCGCTCTGTCGCCCAGGCTGGATTGCGGTGGCGCTATCTAGGCTCACTGCAAGCTCCACCTCCCGGGTTCGCATCATTCTCCTACCTCAGCCTCCTGAGTAGCTGGGACTACAGGCGTCCACCACCACGCCCGGCTAATTTTTTTTTTTTTTTTTTTGTATTTTTAGTAGAGACGAGGTTTCACCGTGTTAGCCAGGATGGTCTTGATCTCCTGACCTCGTGATCCACCTGTCTCAGACTCCCAAAGTGCTGGGATTACAGGTGTGAGCCACCGCGCCCGGCCTGGTCTTTTGTTAAACCACATGATGTAGCATCATCAGTAGTTCATTTGTGCTGAAATTTATGACGACTTACTACAAAAGAGTACATTGCAAAAATGTCACATTTCTCTTTCTCAAGTACTGTATTATGCCTTGCCAAATTATACCAAATGTCCATGCTTCCCTCCATAATTCCCCCAGGTCTATACCGTGTAAAAATCCATGCTAAAGGGTGCTAAAGAGAGAAAGAAGGGGAGACTTAATGAGTGATTTTTCAAGTTGTATGAAAGCATTGACCAAGTTGTCCATTCAGCCCTATTCAGTAATTGTTTTCACAGAAAACTTAATTCTGTTTTATTTGTATTGCTGGGATGGGAGAGCTCTTACAGAATCAACAAAGAAATATGTTGCAAACTGGACATAACACTTCAGCATCTGATGTATTCTGGTTTTTAAGGATTTCAACAGTAGGAAATAGTGTTGGTGGGAGGATCACTTTGAGCCCAGGAGAGCGAGGCTGCAGTGTGTTGTGATTGCACCACTGCACTCCAAACTAGGCTACAGAGTTGAGGCCTTGTCTAAAAAAAAAAAAAAATTCTTAGTTGGGGAGCACCTCACTGTTTCTTGTAACTGGGCATTAAAATGGCCTGAGTATACCTCCTCAACTTTTCAGAGAAATGATATGTCCTTTTAAAATATAAAAGTATCAGAAGTATACAACATTAGCCATGTATTTCAGCTACATAAATATGACACAAGTCCTGATTCTAAGTGCTTTCCAACAGTATGAAAATTACAACTTTATCACCAAGATGCCAAATGAAAGGAACTAGGAAGGGCAAATTAGTATGCTCAACAGGCAATAATGTTGCAAATTTGCTGTCCTGTGGAGAAAGCTCCAAAATTTTAGTTAAGTAATAATCATGCCTTCTCTAACAAATGTAAGGGGGATATATTAATAATACATGTCTACTGTCATGGATTTTATTACAGAATTACTATTAAGATTGTTATTGCCTTCTAACTAGTCTTTTCATGCGTTTTATCCACCTCTTAACTCCTTATGAGGTAGATCAGTCATTTTACCCCAAAGAATCAACAGAAAAGTTAAATAATTGCCCATACAAAGTTGAAACCTGGTTTAATTGTTTTCAATTCTTACTGGTCCTGTGTTCTATATTACATCATGCTTTCTTAACATGTTAGTTAAATGGTCATGTGGTTTCTTTTATTTGAATGAAAAGTTTAACTTTACTTTAAATGCTAGAGAAAAATAGTGACATAAAAATACCTAAATTTGAGTAGTTGATGATTAGCTCTTTTAGTGGAATACTTCAGAGATTCTAAAGCGAGAGATGAGATTATTAAACACTCTTTGGAGTGGTTACGAAGAGAATTTATCAATTTTTTTTCTTTTTACTATGCAAATTTATAGGGAGAATTCACTTGGCAAAACCAAGCTGCTGCTGCTGCTGGTAGCAGTTGCCTTTTTAAAGAGCCATATACCATGATTCTTTGAATAGTGTGCTGTTATTGAGGGCACTGAATGTGTAATGACAGTCCATCCCAAAAGCCAACATATAAATGTCACTAAGTTCCATATACACAGATAATTTAAAACAGGAACGTAGGTGTACTCCATTGTGGTACTACTTACATGATAACCCCAAAATTTGCAATAATGATGAAAACGATAGTTGCTGATGGCTGATATGCCTCTGTACAAAACTGAATCATCTTCAGGTACCAACTTGGAATGAGAAAGAGTCACTTACACATACTTATGCATTGCACTTTGTATAGTTATGGTTTTTCCTTTGAATAAATCTTGGCAGAGATAACTCATAGGAGTATAACTCCATAAAAATATTTGGAGGAAGGACCCAGAACAATGAAATAATTGTTGGTGTGAAAGTGAGCCATCTGGAATTTCAGAGTGTGAACTAATTATTGTATTTTTTCACCCTTATGTATTCGTTTTTTTTTTCCTTCCTTTCTAACTTCCACCTATCCTAACATACACTATTCCCAATTCTCTAGATGTTTAAGTACAAAAATGTGTGTAAGTGTGATTTTATGTCTTCATCAACATCATTTCCTATCTGGCAGGCTGTTGGCCTTAGCAACAGGAGCAGAAACAAGCCTGAGACCCAATAATTGCAAGAAAGAAAAATCCTTTTTAATGAAGCGTTAGCTACTCTTGTCCTTCCCGTTGCTACATAATGCCTACAGAATTGTTCAAACAGCCATTGTTAATGTCCTATTTCCTCAATGACATTCATGTGATGAACCTTCGTATTAAGACTGCTCTGACAAAGTTTTACATTTGTTTTCGTAAATTGCCTCATTAGAATATCATGCATCCCAGCAGAGAAACGCACTCAATATATACGTGCACTTTGGTTATCAGATTGCATATTTGGCTGATACTGGTTCATTTAAAACCCCTCACATTTTCACACCTGGGGAATTTGGAAAGAACAGTGCAAGAGTCATCCAAAATCTACACCACAACTGTATTTCTCTTTGAAAAAGATTAATGAAAAATGCAAACTGAAAATCACTTTCAATAAGTTTAGCAAAAGGGAATGATTTCAGTAGAAATAACTTTTTTCTAAAACTTTCAGTTTTTCTATAAAAGGATAACATTTTTGTCTTAAAACAGCACATACATTGAAAACAAAAACAGAACTTTTCACATACTTGTAAAGAGACTTGTTTTGAAAACAAAGTTTGAGTGAGAATCTGGGAAATAGCAATGCCACGTAAAAACATTAGCTTTATGTAAAAGAAGTACAGTATATCTGAAAATCAGTAGAATAGAAAATCTTAAAAAATTTAATTAAGAAAGTATAGATAAACATAGCTTTAAAAAAGGAAGTCTTTGAAAATGCTAATTGAGATGATATATCTAGAGGAAAAAGCCTGGCAAGAGTCAGAGCTGATAGGTTACAGGGGTAATCACTAATGACCCCAGACTGTATGCACTAATGAGACTTTAACACTAGCTGCACAAAAACATCAGATACACTATCTTCCAATCCTCTAAAATATTCAAAGCACTTTCAAATTAAACTTTAGTAGAGATTTTTGGTGTCTGGTGAGAACAGCATACAGATTAGGCATCTGGAGGGACATGAGAAACGATTGCAAATAATAGACTCATAGGAAAGGTGGTAGGGTATCAAAGATGAACTTGCTGGACATCGTTTATTTTACTTAAAGTAATCCTAGTCTCCTGGTTCTTTAGATGTGCAGGGGCAGAAAGATGTGATACCTTTCCTTACCCATCTTAAGAGTCAAAGCTGACATTCCTATAACAAAAGACAAGAGAAAAACATAACGAGAACATTTAATCAAAGTTTTACATGATACACGAGCCCTCAGAAATGAAGACCAAAAGACTCAGGGATAACTGTCTGTTTTTTGCCTAGGATTGCTAAAGAATGGACAGCCATTTAGCAATGTAATTGGATAGAAGAGAAAGTGCTAAACTGTGATAGACTGGGCAGGAAAACCCAGCAAGGCCATCCAGATTCTTCTTGGCCTCTGTAGCATGCCCTCCCCCTGGGTATGGGGCAGGACCTTTCTGGAGTGAGGGTCATCAAGGGAGAAGGGAGAGAGTTACCTAAGTTTTATGGCTTGCTTTCAGGATGAGGAATTCTAGTTTCTGTGACTTTCTTTAAGTGGAAAAAGAGGTGGAACATAGGAGGGCAGGAGGACAGAAAGACCTTGCTTCTGAAGCTCCTCCAATCTCCTTCAGTTCAAAGTACTCAGCATGCCAACGTGTCATATTTGGAATATGGTCTTTTGAACCCCCAACAGTTGCAAGTTGTAATTATCTTCAGAACACATGAGTTTATTCAATAAATATGCATGCACTGTCATCCAGAAAAAGCTGAACAAACCAACCTCAAATGGAGAACAGCAGCAAGACGTTCACTTAAGTGCCTTAACATTCATGATTCAACATCCCCAGGACCAACTAACAAAATATTTCTCTACACCCACTATGCTGATTCCTATGAAAAGCTGGGATTGCTATTGCATAATGGTACACAGAAGAGTATGTCTAGAATTTAATGCCTCATGGATATTATGCTAGAATTCAGAGTATATTGGGAAAACACACTAACCAGAAAGATGGGAAAAGATGAAGAGAAAGGAAACCAGTGGTAAGATACGGACCTTCTACTATTTGTATGTTGAATTAAAAGAGCTAATGATAAACTACCAGGGGATATGCAATGTAAATTATAAGAAAGGACTCTTGAAACAAAAGGGGCAACCTGCAAGGGGGAGTCTTGAATTAAATAATTAACTATCTGAGCACAATCTAGTAATATAGGGAAAGAAAAAGCATTCCAAAGTCCACTTCTCTATGGAGGATAGGAGAAAGAGAACTGAGGAGGAAATGGAATTATTGTAAGAGTCTTATTTTAATAGTGGGAAATTATTGGTAAGGGGAATAGTTCATACTGTGTCATCAGGCAATAGTAGAGAAATATGTGAATTCAGGGGCAATAAAATAATCTTTAATGAAGGTGAATTAGAGTAGAACTTCCAAATTGTCAAGGGGAAATACTGAATACCAATGTTATCAAGGTTGCAAAACTAAGGAAAAGAAAAAATACAATAAATACACTAATATAATAAACATAATGAGATATTAAAGGAAGGTTTAATAACATGGGATGTCATTTACCATACACACACACCCCCCAAAATAATTTTTTTTTAATTAGGAAAAACAATCTAAGAACATATATGAATGAACGCCTGAGTATAACCAGAAAATATTTTGAAAAAAGGAAAATAATTTGACCTCCTAGATATCAAAGAATGATATAAAATTATTATAATTAAATCACTCTGGTATTGAGAACAATATAAATAAAATAGAATAGGATTAAGAATACAGGATGGATCCAGAAATAGATCCAGGATATACATTTCAATATCTATCTCTAGCTACCTACCTACCATTTAAGTAGTAAAAGGATGAATTAATAAATAGAACAAATACAACTGGTTACTCATCTGAAAGGAAGTAAAACTAAAACCCCAGCTATATCATGTACACAGAAATATATGACTATAAAAAATTTCACAAATTTAGTTTGGCAAAACTTACCATACAAAGTTAAAGGACAAATAATAGATTTGAAAAAAAAACAATTGTTACTCAGAGGACAGACAGAGGGTTAATATCTATAACTTACATAGAGCTCTTCCAATTTGCCAAGCAAAAAGTAATCCAATAGGAAAAAAAAAAAAATGACAAAAGAACAAAGGATATGAAGATCCAATTTATAAAAGACTAAGTCTAAACTACCAAAATGCTTACATAAAAATGTTCCAAACACATAAAATCGTTCCAGTTGGGAAATGCAAATAAAGTAATAGTGGGCTGTGGTTTTACATTTATTCAACTGGTGTTAGCAATAGGTGTTCAAGATGATAACATCTATTGATGGGCAGAAAACAACTCATGTTGTTGGAAATCAAGTTTATCACAATATTTTTGCAAAGAATCTGTTAAGATACATTAAATGTATATATACTTTGACCCAGAAATCTCACTCTTGGGAATATAACTTACAGAAAAATAGTATTAACTAAAAATATATGTACAAGAATAGTTGCTTGAGCATTGCTTTGGGTGACAGAAAACTGGAAAGCTCATCAATAGAGGAGCAGTTGAATGAATTGTTACATAAACACTGAAATGTTTTTGCAGACTTTAAAAAGAATGAATTTGGGCTATATTTTAGATTTGGAAAAATTTAAATGAGGTGGTGTTGAGACAGCCAAGTAAAAAGGGCTCCCAGAGAATCTCCAACTGGCCTGCACACAGAGGGGACAAGGTGGAGCCATGGGAAGTTTTTGTTGTTTGCGGACAGGAGGAGCCTGGCCTCTCCTGTTACTGGCTGGTAACCTGGGATTCAATTGGTGAGATGGGGGCCCATTAACAGGAACCCCTCTCACTTTGCTGAGTTTTTTTTTCATTTTTCACCCAATAAATTCCGTTTTTCTCATCCTTCTATGTGTCCATGAGCCTAATCTCTCTTGGTCGTGTGACAAGAACCCAGTTTTTAGCTGAAATGAGGAGAAAGTCCTACAACAGTGTTAAACTGAAACAAAAATATATTATGAAGAGTATAATATGAAAACTTGTTTTTAAGTTGAAAAGTCCTATATATTTTTATGTGTTTATATGTGCTGTGTGGGGGTGATTATCCGGACATGAAGAAAAATAGAAACAATGGACACCAGGCTTTTGGTTGGCATCAGTTATCTGTAATGGGCAGATTTGCATGGAGAAGAGGAGAGAGGTAAAGGCAAAGCAAAAAAAGCCACATAAGACTGCTAAAAGAAAATAAAGTATGTAATATCACCACATTTAAGCATTGATGTGAAAATGGATGTGTGTGTATATACGCACATGTGTACACAGTAGGAATACCTTATCCAGAAGGAATATGTTCCAAGGCCCTAATGGATGCCTGAAGCCAAGGAGAGTACTGAGCCCTAAACACACACTGTTTTCCTATATGTACATTCCTGTGATAAAGTTTAGTTTGTAAATTAGACACAGTAGGAGATTGGCAACATAACTAATAATAAATTAGAACAATTATAACAATATACTGTAATAAAAGTTATGTGAATGTGATCTCTCTTAGGATACCTTATTGTATGTAATATTTTCAGATTGCAATTGACCACAGGTAACTGAAACTACAGAAAGTGAAATCACAGATAAGGGGCGATACTGTATGTGCAAATATAAAAATAAATAATTCAGGGAAGAACATCACAGAAATCCTCTTTGACTAAAAGCACTTCTCTATTAATCATCAATATCAGGCTAGCCTCACAGAGCTTAAATCCTTAATGTTCTGCACCATATATATTTCCTGAAATGAACCAGTGTTTGTGTTCTAGAAAAGTTAACTGACAACACATAAATGAAGTATATGAAGAACTTAACACCTGAATTCTTTTCCATCCTCCTTTTCTCCAGCAGTCACCATGGTTTCAATTTCTTAGCATCAAGTCTCTTTCTCTGTCCCAAGCCCCCCCCAACCCATGGGGCAGTGTCAGTTCTCACTGCACTTCCAAACTCTGCACCATTGTTGAGTCTCCCACTTCTCAGTCTAGGGCCCACAGCATAGGAGAAAGAGGTCATGCAAAGAAATAAGTGAGATGTTGTTTTAAGTTGGAATCTGTATTATGCTTTCCTATAGAAACACTGTATAAATCTAGCACAAATTCAAACATGTACTGGAGTTCATGTAATGTTGTGCATTGAAGTAGGCTTTTGAAGACTATTCTGTGAGAATAACCACCAACTCTAATCCTGTTTCTAATGGAAAATCCAAATCCAGTATATTGTACACCAAAAAAAAAAAAAAAAAAAAAATCCTTATAAATTAGATTATAAGAACAAACTGTTTGTAAATTGGGAACTATCTTTGTGAAAGAATTTTATAAATTATGAAGTTTGTATACAAATATTTATGAAAGTGATCTGATTTTGACTTGCTAGTGGACTTCACTCTTATGACTGATTAGAATTATTTTCCTTCAATTTTCACTGCTACCATTGGGACCATCCTGAAGCTCTCCACTAAACCATAGTGGCCAACCTTCAAAGGTAGAAGGTCTTTAGTCAAGGCTTTATTCATAGTCAATTATCACAATTGTTATACTCATTTTTGCAAAAGGCTTGCGCTGAGTTTTTACCAAATGTTTCCAAACTGAAATAGAAACCACAGGTTACAAGGAAGTGGAAAAGAAAATTAGCATATTTTAAGAAACTACCATGTGCCAGGGTGTTTAATCATCACAATAATTATGAGTAGGTATTCCAAAGAAGGAAACAGACTCTGACAAGTTTAAACTTTTTTTTTTTTTTTTCTGGCATCAAGTAAGCAGTCAAGCTAGTTCCTTTTTAATGGATAATAACTAATTATTTTTAACTTTTATTTAAATATGCCATATACAAGTAGTTTATAAATCACAAGTGTTTGTTGTTGCATTTTCACAAAGTGAACAAATCCTGTGAAACCAGGCTCCAAATCAAGAGAACAAAAGAACATGGCCAGAATCTTAGAAGCCACACCAAGTGTAACCTTTCACTCACAATCCCCTCCCTAGGGTTAACCACTCTCCCGATTTCCAGCACTTCTACCATCAGAGTAGTTTAGATTACATTTGTTTTACTGTTTTTGAACTTTCTGCACACGGAATCATGGAGTATGTACTCTTTTATGTCTGGCTTATTTTTCAACATTGTGTTTGAGCAATTCATTGGTATTGTTACATAGAGTTGAGCTTGCTTATTCTAATATCCCACTGTGGGAACGTACCACAATTTACCTAACCATTCTACTATTAACAGGCATTTGAATACTCTGTATGTTTAGCTTTTGAATAGTAGTTCCATGAACATTATTGTACATACATGTCTTCTAGTACACAAATATACACATTTATGTTGGATATATACTCAGGAGTATAATTGCTATGTCATGGGATTTGCATTAGAAATCCTGAATAATTGATGTTCTTTTTAACTTCCAGTCTTCCAAAGTGGTTATACCAATGTACACTCTCATCAGCAGCATATCAGAATACTTGTGGTTCACATTCATGTCAATAAAGGCATTCTTTGTAGCTAGGCTTCTGACTCTGATACCCAATGCTCCTTTCCTTTCACCTAAATTTCATTTAAAGGTAAGAACTTGGTAACAATTCTTTTTTATAAATTCCATGATGCTTTCTAAGATTTTCATTCGTTGTTCATTGAGTGATTTTCCTTTTTTATACTGGAAAATATATTTGTGCTGAATAGAATTTAGCAGCGTTGTCAGGGTATCAGAGGCCTCATGTAAATATTTATCTTCAGTAAACCCAGCCTCTTCTATTTTTTCCGCATGGGTAAAAAGAATGGCTGTGTAATTCATCCAAGCATGCCCAAGAAGTTCCTGAAAGAGAGAAGTTAAATAGCTATTGAACTTGAACTATATTCCTCAAACATGAGCAAAGGATTTATTATGGTCCAATATAGATAGCCAGCAGATCCATATTACTATGTTTCTGAAAGCTGATATACAAAGTAGGAAATGAAGACAGGGTCGAGTATTGTAAGCAAATAGAGGGAAAGGGCTTGACTTTCTGAAAAAGGCAGGATTAAACAGATAATTAAATTCTCTCTTTTATTTTGCTATGATAATATATACACAATCTCAAAACTGCATTGCTGCATAGATTTTTCAACATTCAGTAATCATTTATACTTGTCTGACTATCTGGTTCCATTTATACTTGTCTGACTACCTGACTCCATTAAAGCCACTGAATTTAAGTCAGAGGACCTTGGTCAAGGGAATTGTTTTATCTTTTACTTTTTGTAGAAATATGTTATTATCATTACAAGCATCTACTAAAGATATGAAATTATATAATCTGTTAAGAATCTATTGATTAATCAGGTGACATGTAATGGAAAAGCTAAGATAAAAATACATTTGGTAATTTGGAAGAACCACAAAATATTATTACTGTGATTCTCATCTTCCTGAATTCACATGTTTAGAATGGAACACAATTTATCTGATGACTTCCTCCAACGTGGTTGAAAAACACTGAAGAGTGGCGTTTCTTTGTTTTAGTAATATGTGGAAGTTGGTTATGTAATAAATTCTTATTTGATTAGTGAATATAAGCTGATATAAAGCAGAAGTAACAGCATGTGGCAAATTGTTCATGTAATATGAAAGGCATCTAGAAATAACCCTTGAACTTTTTTGGATATTTCCAAAGTTATATGAAATCACAACGTGACAACAAAATACCATTCCTCCATTCCGAACAATACTATTACCAAAGTATTTCCAAAACTACTACCAGTTTATAGCAAGAAAAATACAAAATGCCTAAGAATAAACATAATAAGAAAGACCAAGACTTCTAATAATCAGAAGAAAGAAAGAAGGGAGAAAAACTAACATTTAGTGCCAGATATTACGCTAACCACTTTACATGCTTTATCTCATTTGAAGCTTAATGCAATTCTTTGTAGGAGATACTATTATTATCTCCATTATGATGTTGGCAAACTGACTTATAGACTTTGAGTTATATGTATTAACACAAATCCTGGTTTAAAATTTATTGAAAATATTGAAAGACAGTCTGGGAAATCATTTTCAATGTACATAAAAAATACAGGATTAGAATTTATAATATTGAAAAATTGAAAAGAAAGAAAAAAAGAACGAAATAAGAAAGAAAACAGAAATGGAAGAAAGGAGAAAGGAAGGAAGGAAGGGAAGAAGGCAGGCAATAGGGAGTAAGGAAGGAAGGAATCTGGATATGTAAATCTAACATGAAAATACTCATGAGAACTATGGGACAAAACATTTAAAATTAGAAACATCACAATCATGGTTACCAATTACAACTGATACAGTCTGGCTTTTATCAGAGTCATTTATTTATACATCAGTTTTTACAACTTCATAGTAAACTCTTTGAAGGCAAGATTCATATCTTTCCATATCAATCAAAGCTTTCAGCACATCGTAAATTCTCAGTAAACATCTGTTAAATTAATTTGGAATTTAGACCCTCATTATCATCTCAAATAAAAGGCTTAGGGTTCTATTTATTTCTTTTCAGGGTTTGGTTTTGAAGTATAATTAATCTTTGTAAAACTTCTTCTTTTTGTTTTTTTTTCTTTTGCGATTTATCACCACAAATTTGCTACTGGACTTTCTAGTAGTCTGGACTTTCTATTTTCTCTTCAGAGGGACTCTTTCAAGGAATAGGCACAAAATTTTTCATCATATCTGTTCAACATTTGTCTACATATACCCACCATAGAATTACTGCATATTTCTATTCCTCCTAAAAATACCCTGCTTAAAGTTTCACGATCAGTATGTTAGGGAATAATTATTGTAATAGAAATATTCTAAACATTAAAAAATAATTTTTTAAAAAATTATTATTCATATAATGTCAACATCCCATTTTGCCTAATGGTAACATAGCAAAATTAGCAGACCTCTTTAGAGTTTGTTGTATATTCAGTATGTTGTAACAGATCTCTGCTGGAGGAGGGGTCACAGAGTTGCAAAGTAAATGAACAGTGATGTTATGGGTTGAATTGCATCCTCCCCCAAACTCATGTGTTGAAATTCTGATCCTTAGTTCTTCCGAATGTGATCTTATTTGGAAATAGCGTCATAGCAAATATAACTTATTAAGCTAAGGTCATTAGGGTGAGTCCCTGTCTAGTATGATTGGTGTCCTTATAAAAAAGGGAAACTTGGGCAAAGACGCAAGTCCCGGGAGAGTGCCATTCGTATATGAAGATAGCCATCTACAAGCCAAAGAAAGAAGCCTGGAACAGATCTCTCACAGCCCTCAGAAGGAGCCAACCCTGACAACACCTTGATTTCAGCCTTCTAGCCTCCAGAACTGAAAGACAGTAATTGTGGTACTTTGTTACAGCAGCCCTAGCAAACTAACGCAAGTGACTAAAAAAATTAATACAGTACTAAGTATATTAGATCTGGGCTCTGGGAATACAGTGATCCTTGAATCATTTGCATCAGAATCACCTGTGAGGCTTTCTAAAAATGTATTAGAACCATTAGGGCTAGATCCTGGAATCTGAATTTTATAAAGCACTTTAGATGATTTATTCCTTTTGCAAATATTTATTGAGGGTCTACTTTGTTCTAGGCACGTTCTACGTGGTAGGCACGGGTGTGGAACAAGACAGACATATTCGGTTTACATTTAGTGGAGATTTTTGTGTGCTAAATTAACTTAGAAAGGGAGACAGGAAAGAAATACTTTGAATTTGTTTCAATTGCAAATGTGATAGAAATTATGTTAGCACTATAAAGGTGAGCATTTTGCCCATTTTGTGGTGGAGGTGGGAAGTAGGAGTAAAAAGGAAAGATCAGACAAAGTGCCTTGCATGTGATGATGCAGTGACCAGATTCTTAAAAAATACATAGGAATTAACAAGGTAATTAATGTAATCAAGCATGATTGAGATTGTACAGCATTAAGATTTTATTTCTAAAC
This sequence comes from Trachypithecus francoisi, assembly GCF_009764315.1. Taxonomy (NCBI): domain Eukaryota; kingdom Metazoa; phylum Chordata; class Mammalia; order Primates; family Cercopithecidae; genus Trachypithecus; species Trachypithecus francoisi. Next base: position 102,837,556 of record NW_022681454.1, read on the forward strand.
AAGTACAGCTATTGATCTTCAATCACTCTTATCTCTGAAAGTTTATCAAATTTAGAGCCAGACCTGATATTCACCAAGTACACTATGAATATGGTAACACTGATTGTCAAATATCAAAATGTTTTCATGCAAATTATTAAATAGCTACTGCTCTTAACTCCTTGAGAGCCATCCTAAACTTACCCTTAGATATATATTGGCTGATGTGTGGACTTGTTATTAAATATTTTTGAGCCCCAGTAACTTAATGGATAAGGTATTTGCCTCCTTAAATAGTTTTGAAATATAGTATTGCTACAATAAAAGTGCACGTTAAATAAACTATTTTGCATAAACAGTCCTTTCTTGAGTTTTATATCACAACACAGAATTATTTTCTTTCTAGATTAGTACTTAATGAAGTAGATGGTTTAACTTTCATAGTATTTCTTTTGTTCGTGTTTTTCTGTATTGTAACATTAACATGTTCCCTTTTGGTCTCCACCAGACATTTCCCGTAATTTAAACCACACTTTTACACCTAAGGAAAATAGATTTGTAAGCTTCATGCCACTTTAAAGTTCATGTGTTCAGTCACTGGGAAGTTTTTACATATTTATAATTATTTAAGAAAGGATGCTCATATCTTAAACTGTGAGAGAAATTACACTTTTGAATTACTGCCAAAAACAGAAGAGAGTGGTTGATTTAGCTTAAAATCTTTAAGTCAATTTTGTCCAGCAAATAGTTGAGTATTTGAAAGTAGTGTTGCTTGCTGAATAGTCTTCATGTTAGTGGCCAAACATGTTCTCTATGGACCCAGAGAAAGAATAATTACAGTTGATTGATACCTCACGTAAAAATCCAAAAGCAAGATAAGTTAATGTAAGTTATCTGGTGTTAATAATTTAAATATAGTACTAAGCTAGATGAAAATTTTACAATCAATCATGAATTGTTTGCTTTCCGAGTGCTAATGGGTATGAGTCCATTTAGTCCTTTTGGGACAACTGGTTAGGATATAAACTTTGTTGTCCAGGAACTACGTTCATTTTCCCAGGACCTCACCAGCCCTGCCCCATTTGTTTGTGGTTGATGAAATCATAGTATCTGGACTTTTTAGGGGGAAACTAAAAAAAAAAAAAAAAGAAAAAGAAAAGCCAACTATGACATCAACTGAGAAAAAAATTATCATGGAACAGGAGGACAATAAGGACCATTTTTAAAAATACTTTATGCTATTCCCTTACTCTCACCCCACTTAAAATATTACATGTTCCTTTTCAGAGAGCCAAAGCTGAATGATAATTTCTTGTTAGGTCAGATCCAGAGAATATTCACCCTCAGAGATCATCTGTATAAACTGCCTCTTACAGATGAGGGTATTGAGGACTTGTGGTGTCAAATGACTTGGCCAAAGTCATAGGGCTGATGACTGGCAGTCTTGGACCTGGAACCAAGGTCCCCTGTCTTTCCCACTAAATTGGGGCTTTTCAGGTTAACCATACTAAGCCAGTGAGGATTTTTCCAGATTTTTTTCTAAATTAATAAAAAAGTTACTTCTTATGGTTATAAATCAGGACCATGTAAACTTGATTTTACTCTATTTTCTTCTGAAGTCTACCAGGATAAACCTAAAAAACACCATTTCCTAATTTTAAGATAAGACAAATACTAACAATAAAGTAATAATGGCCAGAGCTATTTGCTGTGCACTTGCCACGTGTCTGTGCCTAAGCTGTATCATTTACTGTTAATAGGGTATTAATCCCACAAGTAACCCAATGAAGTACACACTACTGTCTTTCTCAGCTTACCAATGAAGTTTAGAGAAGTTACTTGCCCAAGATCACAAAGCAAATAAGTAGCTAAGACTTGAATACTTTAGAACCCATCTCTTAATCTCTATGCTATCTTGCCCGTATCTAGTAGTTCATTTGAATGAGTGCTCATTCACAATCTCGGTAGTGATCATAACAATAAAAACAATACTAGTAATACTTTACCATTTTCTGTGACCTTCTGTAAGCAGGCGCAATGCTGAGCATGATGTATTTATTAAATATAATGCTCAGAACTCTTTAACATACATAAAATTATCTCCATATTACAAGTAAGGAACTGAAACCAAGAAAGTTTTAGTAACATTTATAGTCATACACCTATAAAGTAATTAGGCCTGTTTTTTAACTAAATTCTAACAACTAAACCCATAATCTTAATTTAGTATTTTCAGGCTCTGAATTGGCTTTTCTGAGCTTTTTGTAAATACATTGATCTGCAACATCAACAGTTCGGTTGTTGATTATGAAATAAAAGTACATGCTTGAAACTTGCTTGTACACAGTAATAATACATAATACCATAATAGTGGGGGGAAAATGGACCATAGGCAATACCTAGGCTCAATTCCTAGTGCAGCTTGGCTGTATGCTAGCTCTTTCCTTGAGGTGACTATATTATATCTTCTCTGATTCATTATTTGTGGGTTTGTAAACATTCGAATGAGATTCCAGATAACATTCGAATAAATTCTTCCTTCTATTTCTCAATTTTGTAGATATGACTCACTGATATCGCCATCATTTTACTGTAAATTAATAAAGGCCTAACAAAAATAAAGAAAAAGGGATCATTTGGGGAAAATGTTACCATCGTCACAGCCGGCAGCATATAACTCCTCTGCGAAATATTAAAGTACAAATTGGGGAAGATATTTAAAGAGACAGCAGAGAGGCACAGGAAAGAAGAAGCTACTTCTCTGACTCTGGCTTGGTAGACTCTTTCCACAGAACTAGTCAGTGCCCCTGCAAAGGGGTAAAAGAAAGAAGGCAGGCATTCCATTCTTCATTTTGCATCAGCCAGGAAGAAAAAGAAATCCATAGTGTGCCTGAAACCTGAGGACCTAACAGCTTCTTGCTCCTTCCTAACAGCTGCTGGTCCTGTTGAATATTCAGACATTCTGCAACTGCTTCCAATCTGTGAGCACATACAGATGGCTGCCACCAGCATCTGAGGCACCTTCAGGAAGATCATAAAACAGCCAGCCTGTGCTTAAGTGACCATCAATTAAAGACTGTAGCAGAACCCAGGAATAGGTCTGCAGTGCTCCCAGGGATCATAGGCCACTCAAGATTATTAAACCTTGGCTGCTGATTTTCTTGAGAGACAGAAGTTATTTATTCCAGAAAGAAATATTTGGGATCTGAGCTTTGCCGTAGCTCATCTCCTCGCTGCCTTCAATTCCTGAATTGCACACTGATTTGGAAGGCAGCTGTAAGAGAAGACTCTATGCCAAACATTGTTTTAAAAGACCAAAGACATGTAGGAATTGAGTTCACATGTATAAAAAAGCCTCACAGATGACATTATTGTCCTAGATCCTAAAACTAGTAAAACCTATTTTCAAAATGTATATCATTTACAAGAACCTTTTGGGCTCAGCATAGGTTCATGGTAGGGAATAATATTGAGACATATGGAGAGAGTCAGGGTAGCTTTTGAAAAAGAGTTGTTTATGTGTTTACTGAATTTACTGAATTATATCCATTTATAGCTTCAGCTAAATGTTTACTTAATAATAGGTTTAAATGAATTTTTAAGAACTGTCTAAAGATTATACTGATGTCATGGATACAGGCTTCCCACCACTTGATTTCTACCAGAAACATTGTTTGAAATACAGGCTTTCACAATTTGGAGGAGGTTTTGGGCTTTCTTAGATCCCATATTGTTTCTTAATTGCAATCATCTTCTATTCTTCTTTACTTTTGTATAGCAGGTCCCTGGTTTTTCAGGAGTTGCATGATGAGGACTTTTTTTAATACTCTTATCACCCTGATTTTTCCACTAGTTTCTTGTGATTGTACATATGGCATTTTTTTTTCAGTTTTAGAAACATACACAGTTACCAAAAAACAATGAGTTTATGTGTCATGTAGAAGTATCTTTTCTAGTTGAAGGGAAAAAAATCTTCATTAAAACAAAGTAACTATCTTTCTGGGCTGTAATAGGGACTATGTCAGTATAAGCTGAAACTGAACCAAAAGAAGAGAAGCATTTTTTACAAGTTCTAGTTGAACAGAAAAGATCTGTTTGCCATTCTGTATAAAGTTTAACTGTGGAGCTTCTAGTAGACCTGGCGTCTCTGAGCTCAGTGACTCATTGAAGTTCCTGAGTAATACTAGTAAGTCCAGCAGCTATATTTAGATTGACTCAGACGAAGAAATCTATAGATTGAATAGAGCAGCTCAATGAACATTTTCCAAGAATTGTTAGTAATAGTCTACACAGGACTATTAATAATAATAGTCCACACATCATACACACGCACACACGTACACACACACAAACACACACACACACACAAACTCCCAACTCCCTCCATCTCCTAGCTGTGGTCATGCACAGGCCTCTTATCCAGCTCCTCTCCTGGAGACTGGCTTAGTGACCTATAACGAATGAACAAACAAACAAACAGGAATAGACCACCAGGGAAAGGTGGCATGTGTTATTTATGCTCAACCTGAGGTCCCTGTGATCTTCTTATGGCTAGAATGGAGCAGTCACTTATGCTACAGCTGATAAGGCAAGCAAAGAATCTGAAACTCCGAATTGTTTTCCTATACAGAATGCATAACTCTCCCTTGAATGCTCACTATGACTTAAGTCTTATGAAGCACCCCCTCATTCACTATACTACTTTGGCACTTAATGCGTTATCTTTTCCTGGTTTGTTTATCTGATTTTCCTCTTCTAGACTGTAAACTTTCTGAAGGAAGGGCTCGTGTCTCATTTACCAGTCATTACGCACTGTTTAGATGCTCAATAGAGTGTTCAATGACCAAGTCAGTGAATGAGCACCCATTTCTTGGTCAACTATAAGAGATTGTCCCTTTGATGCTGAATGGATGCAAGTCAGTGTTTAAGTTCAGTGGTTCTAAGACCTGACTGTTTTTGAGAAATACATGGAAAGTTATGAAAATGCAGATATGCAGGCTCCACTCCTGGGAGTCTATTTCAGTACGTTTTGGATCAATCTTCTTTAACAAAGAGCCCAGTTGATTCTGATGCAGACAGTCCAGGGACAACATTTTGCAAACTTATTTGGGTTTTTGTTCCAGGGGTTTGAGGCTTGGTTAACCTCTGAAATTTAATATCTCATTTTTTTTTTCTACGAACCAGTTGTAAAATGACTGATTGGGTTCCTCTGAAGGAAGTCATTAAAATGACTTGGGAAAATCAAATAATTTTTACTCTTCCTAGGTGACCAACACTTAGTTGTTTAAATTATTATTTTTACCAGTTCATGGTTCTTTACTATTAGGATAATGCCCTCCAAGAGGTAATAATGGCATTAGTGCAATTGCATCTTAGTATTACCTGGATCATCTGGACTGGGTCAGTTACTTCCTGCCCACAGAAAGGTACATCTGCTCTCTGAACCAGGAGTGCAAGGTGGAGACCCTCTTGTCCGAAGTGATGTGCCAGAGCCTCTTTGACTTCCTGTTTCACATGCTTCTTGCTCAGCCTGCTGTGTGGATAACCTGGAGTGTCCAACACCTGGACTTGCAGGGTTACCTCTCGCCCCCGTCGACGCATGAAGCTATGGAGGTGACAACTGCGGCCCAGGCTACAGCATGTGGTTACAGAACAGGGAGCAAAGCTGCTGTGAAAGTCTGTGCTTCCCAGCAGAATGTTTCCAGCAGAACTTTTCCCACTCTGAGTCATGCCAAAGAGGGCCAAGTTGATGATTACCTTGTTGGGGTCTGTCATGGCTGTTGGAAAACAAAGGTGTAGCATGCATAATGAGGCTTTGCATTCCCCCAATGTAAGGTTTCCTACCTGGCCTGGTTGCACTCCAAGTAGGATTTGTTTTCCCTTCATTCGTAGTGACTAAAGCATGGAGGAGGACTGCTCCACTAAAGTGGAGATGCCCCAGTGACAGAAAGGAATATGGAAATAATATCAGTAGTTTACAATGAGAAGGGAGAGAAGTCAAATACAGATAAGGAAGGATTTAGGAAACAGTAATTGCAGAAAATGAGGGAAAAAATCCCAAATTACGTGAAGATCATATAAACCATGTTTAGGAGAAATATGTTAACTCATCAGTGTGATAGGTGAGTTGGTTTAGGAAAAGGTGTTGACGTTCCTGAGCCCAGGGGCAAAGCTAGCAGTAGTATTTAAAGGTTATTCACTATTGGAAAAGTAAGAATAGAACAGTGGAAGAAACAACCCTTCTTGCATTTTTAACAACATCCCCCATCTTCCCACTTCCCGACCCACTGCCTGAATGCACAAGCGGTATCTGCAAAAAATCATCCTTCCTGATTTCCTGAATGCTTCTTTCCTGTGAAATATAAATAATGTTAAAGATGACTTCTGTTTACTAAATTTTTTTTTACAACCAGGGAACAATGGTGAAAATAAAAACTCCTTGTAATTCTGTTATAAAATAATTAATAAATCATCTCTATGGTTCTTTAGTGTTAGTGTTGGCTCTTTAACGAAGAAAGTCAAGCCTAACACATTGGGCAGCTCAGTTAGAAGGAAGGAGAATCTTGGGAGACTCTATTCCACGTATAATACATGTACAGTGGCTGATCCTTTGTACACAGCATAAGCCCCCTATAGCATTTTAAGGCCATTGATCATTTTCACTAGATTTATAAGCAGAGTTACTTGCCAATTGCTAAAACTGATCACGCTGCTGATTCAGAAATAAAGACATTTTAATATTGCACATTTATTATTTTTGCTTATATCTTGTAACTTTACTACACAGTTTTAAGTACTGCAGGTCCTTCTTATCCTTTAATGCCCCTCACTCCATTATACCCACACCCTAATATGAACACTTGAAGGAGCTTCATAACTCCATAAAAAGACATTCATTTTGTAGGTTCCCCCAGTTCACACTAGCTCTCCCAGCTCATTCAGTGGTGTCAACTGCAGCGAGATGCAGTCAATTTCTTTTTACTCCTAAATCAGCGGTGTAATGTTTTTAGAAAATTAATTATGCAATCCCAATCCATTTGCTATATTTTACTTACCTTTTCCAGTCTTGAAAATGCTTTCTCCACAAAGACGTCTCTCGCCCTGGCACAGCTGTTCTTTCATATGAACTTTCACCTTCTGATAGCGTTATTGTACCACTCTGGGACTGACACCGTGTGTATTTCATTTAGTTAATCTATTACCAGACAGCCTCTTAATAAATGATTAGTTGTCTTCCCCTAATCAGCACTGACCTTTTTATGACACCTGACAGACTTGTAATTTTAACAGGTACTGAAACATTCTATTTTTAGTATTTTTTTATTTAGTGCATTTCTTATAGGTAACTACTTATTTATAGCATACAGAAATACAAGATGGGTATTAAACAGAAATTAGACATTCTATAGCAATGATTACAATTTTTTCATGATCTACAACTAGATCATGACTTCACATCAGTATTTAGTTCATAATACTGTTCAGATTTTTTAAGATAATCTTTTTGCTATATTCGTATAATAAAATGTATCATTTTATCCTAATTTATGAAACCACTGGGATGATTATATTGGCACATGCAGCTTTCATATCAATTAATGAGAGTATATTTAAGGAAAGGAGTACAATTAACTATAACTTGAAGTCAAATACATTTTTTTCTTAACAACTTGGGTTTTATTTTCTTATTGAAATCTCAAATTTTATTTTTTCTACTTCTTAGTATATTACTCATACTAATTCAAAATACTTTCTTGGTGCTTTAAGTAGTATGGCTATAGTCTGATTCATCTTCTCTTGTATTTCTCAAAAAGTCGATGAAATATGTATTTCTGGGTGAAATAAACTTGGAGACATCTGGAATGTCTTAGGACTTCATGGGCAGAGAGTTAAAAAGTCTTCTTGCTGTGTGGCTATGACAAGGAAAGCATGAACTGGCTTCCTTCATCTGATAAGCATATTGGATTTCTTGAATGAAGCGGAAAGAATCTCCCCCAGGTGGCAGTAGCAGCCTGTTTCCTAAGAAGTGATTTTGAGCCAGAATTTATTTTAATTTTCTTCCTTAAACTGTAAACGGACATTCTTCAACCATCTACATAAACACATATTAATTGTGTGGGGGATTTTTTGAAGAAGAACAAAGCCAAACTTTCTTTGCTATGTTCCTTACAGAACACAGCAAGCATGAGCTCTTAGTTTTTCAACAACCCCCCCGCCACGCCTTCAAAGTTACGGTTTAAATCATTTGCTGAATGCAACAGCTAACTGTTTAAAAAATAAAGTTCAGAATTCATGAGCATGATTATAAGTTCCAATAAAACTGAAAATTTTTTTGATAATTTTTCATAAGTCTAAAGCAGGTTTTAGATTTGAGTCAATTTAGAGTTCTTATAGCAGAATAATTTATTATTACATGATGTTGAAAGCTTGATTTTTTAATCAAGGTGAAAGAACAATTTGAAAAATTACATTTTCACAGACTTGGCTAAATATAATGTAGTAGGGATAAAAAAATGTGTTATCTTTTAACAGTTGACTATCGAATTTCTCTTAGGAAGGATACTGTCTGAGAAAATTGTTTAATTTAGCTACTTGAGGTAGAAAACAGGATCCTGAGAACATGAGCTAAACTCACAGAAATTATTGTAATAGCCAATCTGCTGAGATGAAAGGGAAAAGTCAAGAAAAGAGTAGAGAAGATCAAGGTATAAAAGGAGAGAGGGAGTGAGAGACATAAAATGAGGAAGTGAGAGAGAGATGCAGGGAGGGAAGAAGGGAACGGGGAAGGACAGAATAAAGAACTATGAAATGTAAAGGGCTAAGGAACTATTTTAGAGTCAGGCACATTTACAGTTTTCTTACATGAAGGTGGCTTTTTATTTTTGTTTTGTTTTTGATTTTGCTTTTTATTTTATTTTATTTTGATGAAAATTAATGGAAAAGTCTAAGTTATACTTCTGTGTCAGTGTAGGACAGGCACCACAAAAATTGGAGATTGTAGGATGACATCTGAATTAAAGTAATTTAGAAGAGGCAGAAAGTTAAAGCTAGAAGGACTGGTTAATCCTTTGCTCTGATGATATTTCTTTTCTTAATAAAGAACTTGCAGAAATCGTTAGGAGGACATTTAGACTTTCCACAATCAATGAAATGAGATGTTTTGGGGTAAGGGTGACTCTAGCTGACAAGCAACTATTGTATTTCAAATTTTATAAATGTACACGCACATACATACAAACATATGGGCATACATATATATTCACATATATATTTATTTACTCATGTTTAGTATATACAAGTATATATAAAATTTATAATTTACATGTTTTTATACTCAGGAAAATTGTGTCTCTACTCAAATGAGTTTTATTGCAAGTAGCTCTTGATATAGCAATTTGATTAAAATGTACTTTCCCAGTTTTAGACAAGTTCCCATTTTCATTGGCTTGAATGGTTAATCGTTGGCTCTGATGATATTTCTTTTCTTAATAAAGAATAATTTAAGAGTATTGACCACACAGATTTTGTGTTTAGGATGATCAAATGGCTTTAACCTTTAACCCTGGATAACACTGCACCAAGTTGAGAGGAACACTGGTAAGCTAGTGGTGGTTGGTGCTGACTTGATTAACTCAGTCTGAGCTAGTTTTAGAGTAAGGCGTCAGATCTTACTGTTGGATGTTTTAGGACACTGGTCAGCAGTTTAAATTTGGTGGACAGACGGTCTTAATTTGAATGCAGTTTGAAGGTTCTTGAACCAATGAAGAATGGCCATGTCTGGACAGAAATATTTATGGGAATATAAATCTTCAGTCTAAGCTTGGTTGGCTGGTCTTTAGTGAGACTACCAGTCACATCCCTATGCTGGAATGTTTATGATGTTTTTGTTTAGTTTTGTTGTTCTTGTTTGCTTGATTGTTTTTTTTCTTCTGAGTATTCCGGCATATAATTTTTCAGATTATAAATATATACATTTTAAAAAGCATTAAAAAATACAGAAAGAACATAGAAGAAAATGGAACCACTTTTAATTTCCTGGGGACCATGAGACAGTGTCTCTCTTGGGGGATTGACACAACAGGTACATTTCCTTTTGCAATCTACCCATATACTCCCCTACTTACTCCTCTTCTTTAACAATCACTGTTGAGAGGAATCACACAATTTTGATGAGAGGCATTAATAATGGGAGTAGGTTTAGCTTGTGAACTGTGTGGAGGCAAAAACAATTGTTGGCAATTACTTAATCAGGATACAATATTCTTTTGAGAGAGTACTGTATTTAATTTTCTAAGATCTAGACAAGATGGCTACACCGGTGTTATCAGCAAGTGCTCCTCCGGCCACGCCAGCCGCCGCAGCCCCGGTGGCGGCACCAGCATCAGCCTCAGTCTCAGTCCCAGCGCCAACGCCAGCACCGGCTGCGGCTCCAGTTCCCGCTGCGGCTCCAGCCGCATCCTCAGACACTGCGGCAGCAGCAGCTACAACTGCCGCTCCTGGCCAGACCCCGGCCTCGGCGCAAGCTCCAGCGCAGACCCCAGCGCCCGCTCTGCCTGGTCCTGCTCTCCCAGGGCCCTTCCCTGGCGGCCGCGTGGTCAGGCTACACCCAGTCATTTTGGCCTCCATTGTGGACAGCTACGAGAGACGCAATGAGGGTGCTGCCCGTCGACAAGCACTCAGTGGAGGTCACCAATTGCTTTTCAGTGCCACACAATGAGTCAGAAGATGAAGTGGCTGTTGACATGGAATTTGCTAAGAACATGTATGAACTGCATAAAAAGGTTTCTCCAAATGAGCTCATCCTGGGCTGGTACGCTACAGGCCATGACATCACAGAGCACTCTGTGCTAATCCATGAGTACTACAGCCGAGAGGCCCCCAACCCCATCCATCTCACTGTAGACACAAGTCTCCAGAAAGGCCGCATGAGCATCAAAGCCTATGTCAGTACTTTAATGGGTGTCCCTGGGAGGACCATGGGAGTGATGTTCACACCTCTGACAGTGAAATACGCATACTATGACACTGAACGCATCGGAGTTGACCTGATCATGAAGACCTGCTTTAGCCCCAACAGAGTGATTGGACTCTCAAGTGACTTGCAGCAAGTAGGAGGGGCATCAGCTCGCATCCAGGATGCCCTGAGCACAGTGTTGCAATATGCAGAGGATGTACTGTCTGGAAAGGTGTCAGCTGACAATACTGTGGGCCGCTTCCTGATGAGCCTGGTTAACCAAGTACCCAAAATAGTTCCCGATGACTTCCAGACCATGCTCAACAGCAACATCAATGACCTGCTGATGGTGACCTACCTGGCCAACCTCACACAGTCACAGATTGCCCTCAATGAAAAACTTGGAAACCTGAGAATGGACCCCAAGCAGTACGCCTGCTGGTATAGGTCTTAAACCCAGGACTCAGAAGTGAAGGAGAAATGGGTTTTTTGTGGTTTTTTTTCTTTTTTTTTTTTTGAGGCGGAGTCTCACTCTGTCGCCCGGACTGGAGTGCAGTGGCCGGATCTCAGCTCACTGCAAGCTCCGCCTCCCGGGTTTACGCCATTCTTCTGCCTCAGCCTCCTGAGTAGCTGGGACTACAGGCGCCCGCCACCTCGCCCGGCTCGTTTTTGTATTTTTAGTAGAGATGGGGTTTCACCGTGTTAGCCAGGATGGTCTCGATCTCCTGACCTCGTGATCCGCCCGCCTCGGCCTCCCAAAGTGCTGGGATTACAGGCTTGAGCCACCGCGCCCGGCCTTTTGTGGTCTTGAGTCACACTGAGACAGTCAACTGTGTGTGACTCTAATAAACATAGCCTAGCTTTTGTGAAAAAAAAATTTTTTTTCTAAGATCTATTTATAATTTTAGCAATGCTACTAATAGTGAGATGGATTGACAGCTTTTTCTTTTTATCCTATGTGTCAGGTTTTCAGATCAGAAATATGTCAACCTTTTAAAATGAATTAGAAAAAGTTTCTTCCTTTGTGGTGCTCTGCAATAATTTAGATCCTTTGGCAATTATAAATCCCTGGAAGATTTGAAAAATCTTCCATGAAGACAGCTTAAGCTGAACAACTTTCTGGAATTGATCCTCAAACAACTTTAACAATTTCTGCCATAGTAATTTGACATTTTTCGTGTCGATTTTGATGATTTATACTATAATAAACACATATCTGCCTTGCTCATATCTATGATTTAAAAAATGTATAATCATCTTCATTTCTGGTATTAGATTTCCTTTCTTGTTCTTAGGTGGCTAATATATTAGGTTTGGCTTTCTATACTTAATAAATATTTTTTCTCTGTGTGTGTGTGTGTGTCACAATTTAATTTTGCACTTTTATAGTTTGAAAAGAATATCCATGAGCATAAGCTAGATGTATAATTTGGTGTCTTGAAGATATAAGAATGTGATTTATAATAACCAAACTTTTGTTCACCAACTCTGAAGCAATTAAGTTGAAAACTGAGAATCATACGTATACTCGCATTATCACAATTGTAATTAGCGATTAATCATACAAATATATGTGATTATTGAAGAAATGACTAAAACCTCAATCAATATATTTCTAATACTATACTTTTACTAAAGGAAAATAACATGTTGAAGAAAAAATTTGAACACAAGTGTGCTTAATTCAGATTCTCAAAAAATTTGTCAAATGATCTCAAATCTCCCAAGCCTTATTTTTGAAACACTTCTGCTAAATTCCATTACCTTGGTTTAGATTCTTTTTTGTAAAAGACCATTTTTACTCACTCGAGAGAAATAAGATGACATAGTATAATACAGAATATCATAAAAATATGTTCATATAAATTAATTTCATATGTCAAAGATTTTGTTTTATTTTTCTTACCTAAGAAATAACATATATTCAACCCATATGTATAAATATATATTTTTAACCAAATACACAGAGGCAGAGGGTCTCATAATCTTTAATAAAGCTATTAACTCCTCAGTCTCTGAGCTCTCAGACAATAGGCTGGCTTTAACTTCTTAGAGACTTACTTATCTTATGCACATGATTCAATTACAAACACATGTTATAAACTCTAGTAATATCCAGGAAGCAATAGATACTTTTCTTATCACAATACAAAGTATCATTAATGCCATACACATGGTATTTAGAAATAATGGTCATGAATATCAGACGTCACACCCTATTTCTTTAAACGTCATGCCACAAAGATCTCCTTTTATGGTAAATACTTTCTTTTTTTCTTTTTTTCTTTTTTTTTTTTTAGCAAAGGAATTGACAATCTCAAGTCAAGGAAAATAGGTCCTACACTAAAAGAACTGTAAACTTCTTAGGATATGTAGTTTTTATTTCCAAGGAAAAATAACCTTTTTATTTTCCTAGCAAAATCTGTGGTATGGAGCTAACTTCCTAGATACTATCACTGGAATTGCTGATACCAAAATGTCGGAAACATTGGACCCAATGAAAGAAACTGTCAATTCACTGTAGAAAGGTCCGAAAATCCTCTAACTTCCTTGCTATCTTCCCATCCCATATTTAGGTTAGATAGAGAAGTTGTGTGTGTGTGTGTTGCTCACACAGTGATGAACTGTAACCATAAATGAAGATACGGAAAATACATCAATTAGGACAACATGACAATTTTATCAGACTCCTATCAAAGAGTATCAGTTCACAGTTGATATAGATACTAGTATAAAATTCAGATCTTGACTGTTTCCTAGGGATAAAGAAAAGCTTTACAACTTAGCAGTCTTTAGTTAGCCTGAAACAGTAAAACAACAACAGCAGAGCCTTAAGTGTATTTTTGTGACCTAAAACATGAACTCAAGGTTTCCAAATTCATAACAATGTATAGTGGGAGTGACTAAGATACTGAGAAAAGAAGAATCAAATAGGTGTTACATTTTGTAAATTTCTATGCAATGCAGATTACCTAAGGACACACCATAGGAAAATAACGTAGTTACCATGACACAGAAAAGAAAATGTCAGTTTTATGTTTGTAGGTATGTGTGAATGCAATGCTGTGTATGAATAGTACATGCCGTAAATACTGTAATAGAAAACTAAGATTTATGTTGCATGACCATGTGCCTTGCACTCTTATGGACTCTTTAATATACCATCTCACACAGCTCTCTGAATTGAGTAGTGTTATTAACTCGATTTTAAAGGACACTGAGGCACAGAGTGGTTGATCTTGCAGTTGCTAAGTGGCAGAACTAGAGTTACAACTTTTTTTCCAGAGTTTAGTTGTTGACACACATCTGCTTAGCCAGATACTGTTCTGTTTCAGCTGTAGCACTTGGCCAGTACAGCAGAGTTACGTTCCAGGCTGTAGAGAGGGGGAGAAGTTACACTGGAAAAAGAAAAGGGGACATGGAAGGTACGATTTATCAGGACTGTGTATGTAAATGAGTACTTCATTTTTATGCCTCTTTTCTCCAAAATGTTTTGGGCAAACATCTAAAACACAAAATCAAGAAATGATGGATTTTCTAAAAGAAAAGCTAAAGTTGCCCAAAGTTAAGGTTTAGCAGTAACATACTTTGCTTTTGTTTTGTGCCCAATCTTACTGACTTGGGCTATATTCATCACACAGACTTCAAAAAAAAAAAAAAAAACTAGACAATAATAGCAATAATAGTATTAATAATAATAACAACTATACTTCATGGAGCAATTACTTATTCTTTTTTTGAGATGGAGTCTCACTCTGTTGCCTAGTCTGGAGTTCAGCTGCATGATCTCCACTCACTGCAACATTTGCCTTCTGGGTTCAAGTGATTTTCGTGCCTCAGCCTCCCAAGCAGCTGGGATTACAGGCACGGGGCACCATGTACGGCTAGTTTTTGTATTTTTAGTAGAGACAGGATTTTGCTTTGTTGGCCGGGCTGATCTCGAACTCCTGACCTCAGGCGATCCTCCCACCTCAGCCTTCCAAAGTGTGGGATTACAGGCATGAGCCACTGCACCCGGCTGATTGCCTTTTGAGGCAGGCATATGCTAAATGCTTTATGTAATTTTTTTGGTGTAATCCACAAGGTTGTGTTGTAAACATAATTATAATTGTTTTCCAGATGAGGAAACTGAGGCTCAGGATAAAGATCCTCCCCAAGTTACACAGCTCACAGCTCTGGGTTAGGATAGGATTCTAACCCAGATCCACTTCAATCTGGATACCATATGCTTATTCATTGTACTATAAAATAGAGATACATGGAAGGACAAAATGTTATTTGCATTCCAAAAGTCTTTTGCTTATGTTCTACTTAATTCTGGTCACACCTCCAAACTATTAGGAATAACTACATCATTAAAATCCTACACTGACGTGGTATTGTACCTCTGTGATCATGGCTCCATACAGTACATCACATCCTGCTTCTCAGCCAAGCCTCCAAAGAAATTAACAAGCATGATTTAAAAGGCAGAGCAGGAGAGAGTGGGTGGTAAGTTTTAAGGATGGTTGTCAGGTGTTCATCACATGAGCTAAGCACAAAAAAGACAAATGCTAAGGTCGGTACGTTGTGTGGTCTATTAAGGATGAGGTCAGTAATCTAACACTGTGGTGGTAAATTTTGAAAAAGAGACATATGATATTTACATAATTCCTAAAAGAGGTCTGGATAAGAGCCACTATCTGTGCCAAGCATGATTATATAAAATTGAAGTCATTGCTTTACAATATTGCTATAAACTTGCTGGGCTAAAAAACAAACTGTAGGCCCCATAGTATTTGGAGACAATCATCTGAAACATATTGTTATAAGCTCAGATGTGGTAGAACAGTTGAATTTTGTCTTCTGGCCAATTTGGGAAGGTATATAGGATATTACAAAATGGAATAAAAATCATTTGTACTTAGCCCAATAGTAAGTTTAACTTGGCAAAGGAAATGGCAAGAAATCGATTGTATTCATAAGTGGCAAAATAGCTTTATGGCCCAAGTTGGTCGTTTGTATGATATCACCTTTGTATGATATTAATTTTATTTTCAGTCTTGGGAGATATATACATATATTTTGAGATGGAGTCTCACTTTTTTGTCCAGGCTGGAGTGCAGTGGCATGATCTCGGCCCACTGCAACCTTCACCTCCCTGATTCAAGCAATTTTCCTGCCTCAGCCTCCCCAGTAGCTGGGATTACAGGCAAATGTCACCATGCCAGATTAATTTATTTTGTATTTTTAGTAGAGATGGAATTGCACTATGTTGGCCAGACTGATCTTGAACTTCTGACCTCAGGCAATCAACCCACCTCAGCTTCCCAAAGTGCTGGGATTACAGGTGTGATCCACCACGCTTGGCCAATATTTTAAGGGCTAAGCCAGCTATCAATTTCTAAATTCTGTGGTATGCACAAATTTACAATATAAAAATAGGATAAAGAGTAACATTTAGAGATGTCATGCTAAATAAATACACAGATGACATCACAACCTCATGTGACAATAAGAGATATCTTTACATAATATATATTTACAATATAGTATAAAAGTATACATAAAAGTATGCATTTTCTACTTTGCTTGTTCCTTATGTGCATTAAAGATAAATGAAATGAATGTGACTATTATTTAAGATAAAGGTTATTTTGTGGCGGGGTGCAGTAGCTCACACCTGTAATCAGCACTTTGGGAGGCCGAGGTGGGCGGATCACAAGGTCAGGAGTTTGAGACCAGCCTGGCCAACATGGTGAAACGCTGTCTTTCCTAAAAATACAAAAATTAACTGGGCGTGGTGGCAGGGGCCTGTAATCCCCACTACTCGAGAAGCTGAGGCAGGAGGATCGTTTGCACCTGGGTGGTGGGGGTTGCAGTGAGCCAAGATGGCGCCATTGCACTCCAACCGAGGCAACAGGGCGAGACTCCGTCTCAAAACAAGCAAGCAAACAAACTGTTTTTTAAAACAACTTGATTTACAAAAGTAAAACATTATAAAAACGTATTTATTAAAATTTATGCCAGCTCTGTAGATATTAAAGAAGATCTATAGCTTATTTAAGTCAGGCCCAAAGACAATTAATTAGTAAATTTAAAACGTTATTAAATGACTACTGCGTGTTGGGTACATTACTTGCTTTTCAGAATTCAAAGGTTTGATACAATAATTATAATGTAATCAAAAATTTTCAGGATTTATTGGTGTATTTCTTTAAATCTCACGTGTGTTTTATAATGCAGGAATTACCCAAAGTGTCAGAATTTGGATACATCATGGTTCAAGATCATTGTTATAAAATGAAAAGACCCAATTGCTGTTTCTTTTATTTATTATCACCTATAAGAAAAGTCATACTCACTCAAACAAGTGATTGTTGAATGTGTACCTCTATGCAAAGGTATAATATTTAGAAACAAAATAAGTAGAAAGAACTGGGTTAAAAATCAAGAAGTTATCCTAGTGTAGGTTACTTTTTTATGAAACAAGAAATGACATACTTTAGACAGTTGTTTTAAGAGCTAAGACAAGTAATTTATACAAGTATGTTCTGTAAAGTGTCTCACGGTAGCAGATGTTTAATATACATCAGTTGAATTTAAATTCATCTTTTCAATAAGGCAGATTTTCCGTCTGCATCCCATTCCAATCTATTTATTTGTGTGTTTATTTACTGACAGGGATACGAATTAAAGTAACTCCAACTGACAGGAATACAAAGAATGGGTTAGTTTTTCTGTTTTGAGTTTACACATAGTGTATTTCTCCTATAATAACCTTCTGTAATGAGATACAATCATGATAGTTACTTTAAATATATAGAGATATTTTAAAACTACTGCAAACTACCAATATGAAATGGTTAAATTCTGTATCTTTCCTCAGACTTAGTTTCCTCTTCTTAAAAGAGATTCAATGAAACCTTGCAGGACTAGTGGCATAATGCATATAAATTAAATAAAATACTGTATGTAAAACAGTTTTCTGTAGTGCTTGACACACAGAAAATACTTGGGAATATCCAAGGTATCCCAAATTGAAATTATTGTGTTTGCTCAAACCTATTCTTTATCCTGTTTTCTCTAGCTAGGTGAGTAACCCTCTTCAGTAGAAGTCATGAATAATTATTCCCTTTCCCTAGACATAATTCATCCAACTGGTGAAGAAATCGTTACTGATTTTTCCTTGTAAACATCTGTCACACGCATCTATCCCTCTTCTCTGGCCCCATTGCTCCTGCCTTACTTTATGTTCTTTCAATTGTTTGCTTGAACATGAGGAGTTAATTTCTGAAATGGCCTTTCTGCTTCCTTATGGTCCTCCAATTCATTCTTCACACTGCTGCTAGAGAGACTTTTACAGAGTCAAATATAATCATGTGTAAACGTCTTCACAAGCTCATGTTTCTGTACAGTAATAGTCAAACTCCTTAGTTGTAGACTTTGCCCTCTCTCTCCACCACCTACTGTGTGTGTCACAGCTGTTAATGCTCTAGCTACACCCCAATTCTTGTTCTTCTCCAACGTGGTCATCATGTCCCCCTTCACATCTCTACTCACGCCACTGTCTCCATCTAGAATGCCCTCTGTCTCCCACTCGCACCTTACCTGAACACTTTCCTGCCTGGCAAATATCCATTTGTCTTTTAAGACTCAAAAAATAGTTATGGCATAAGGATAGACATATAAAAGTATGTGATAGAACTGAGAGTCTAGAAATAAATTCTTATATTTAGGTTAAAATGATTTTCTACAGGTTTCCAAGACAATAAGACAAGGGAAAGAATTGTCTTTTCAACAAATGGTGTTGGGACAACTGGATATTGCATGTTGAAAATGAAGATACATTGTGTCTGAAAGATCAGCTGTCAGACATAGCAGAGAGTCAGGCTGCAGTAGTGATTAAACCTTCCACTAGTCCCTGGCTTATATCAGGAGTAGAGTGGATGTTGGCAAAATGTGGAATCCTCCCTAACTCATTTTATGAGGCCAACATCGTCCTGATACCAAAGCCTGGCAGAGACACAACAAGAAAAAAAGAGAATTTTAGATCAACATCCCAGATGAACATCAATGCAAAAATCCTCAATAAAATGCTGGAAAATTGAATCCAGCAGCCCATCAAAAAGCTTACCCACCATGATCAAGTAGGCTTCGTCCCTGGGATGTAAGGCTGTTTCAACACATGAAATCAAAAAATGTAATCCGGCATATAAACAGAACCAAAGACAAAAACCACATGCAGAAAAGACCTTGACAAAATTCAACAGCCCTTCGTGCAAAATTCTCAATAAATTCGGTATTGATGGAATGTACCTCAAAATAATAAGAGTTATTTATTACAAACCTACAGCCAATATCATATTGAATGGGCAAAAACTGGAAGCATTCCCTTTGAAAACTGGCACAAGACAGGAATGCCCTCTCTCACCACTCCTATTCAACATAGTCTTGGAAGTTCTGGCCAGGACAATTGGGCAAGAGAAAGAAATAAAGGGTATTCAATTAGGAAAAGAGGAAGTCAAATTGTCCCTGTTTGCATATGATATGATTGTATATTTAGAAAACCCCATCATCTCAGCTCAAACCTCCTTAAGCTGATAAGCGACTTCAGCAAAGTCTCAGGATAAAAAATCAATGTGCAAAAATCACAAGCATTCCTATACACCAATAACAGACAAACAGAGTGCCAAATTATGAGTGAACTGCCATTCATAGTTGCTTCAAAGAGAATAAAATACCTAGGAATCCAACTTACATGGGATGTGAAGGACCTCTTCAAGGAGAACTACAAACCACTGCTCAGTGAAATAAAAGAGGACACAAACAAATGGAAGAACATACCATGCTCATGGATAGGAAGAATCAATATTGTGAAAATGGCCATACTGCCCAAGGTTATTTATAGATTCAATGCCATCCCCATCAAGCTACCAATGACTTTCTTCACTGAACTGGAAAAAACTGCTTTAAAGTTCATATGGAACCAAAAAAGAGCCCGCATTGCCAAGACAATCCTAAGTCAAAAGAACAAAGCTGGAGGCATCACGCTACCTGACTTCAAACTATACTACAAGGCTACAGTAACCAAAACAGCATGGTACTTGTACCAAAACAGAGATATAGACCAATGGAACAGAACAGAAGCCCTCAGAAATAATACCACACATCTACAACCGTCTGACCCTGGACAAACCTGACAAAAACAAGAAATGGGGAAAAGATTTCCTATTTAATAAATGGTGCTGGGAAAGCCATATTCAAGCTGAAACTGGATCCCTTCCTTACACCTTATACAAAAATTAATTCAACATGGATTAGAGACTTAAATGTTAGACCTAAAACCATAAAAACCCTAGAAGAAAACCTAGGTAATAACATTTAGGACATAGGCATGGGTAAGGACTTCATGTCTAAAACACCAAAAGCAATGGCAACAAAAGTCAAAATTGACAAATGGGATCTAATTAAACTAAAGAGCTTCTGCACAGTAAAAGAAACTACCATCAGAGTGAACAGGCAACCTACAGAATGGGAGAAAATTTTTGCAATTTACTCATCTGACAAAGGGCTACTATTAAGAACCTACAAAGAACTCAAACAAATTTACAAGAACAAAACAACCCCATCAAAAGGTGGGCAAAGGATATTAACAGACATTTCTCAAAAGAAGACATTCATACAAGCCAACAGACACATGAAAAAATGCTCATCATCACTGGCCATCAGAGAAATGCAAATCAAAACCACAATGAGATACCATCTCACACCAGTTAGAATGGCAATCATTAAAAAGTCAGGAAACAACAGGTGCTGGAGGGGATGTGGAGAAATAGGAACACTTTTACACTGTTGGTGGGACTGTAAATTAGTTCAACCATTGTGGAAGACAGTGTGGCAGTTCCTCAAGGATCTAGAACTAGAAATACCATTTGACCCAGCCATCCCATTGCTGGGTATATACCCAAAGGATTATAAGTCGTGCTGCTATAAGGACACATGCACACGTATGTTTATTGTGGCACTATTCACAAAAGCAAAGACTTGGAATCAACCCAAATGTCCATCAATGATAGACTGGATTAAGAAAATGTGGCACATATACACTATGGAATACTATGCAGCCATAAAAAAGGATGAGTTTGCATCCTTTGTAGGGACATGGATGCAGCTGGAAACCATCATTCTCAGCAAACTATCACAAGAACAGACATTTCTCAAAATGTTGAATGTGTACCTCTATGCAAAGGTATAATATTTAGAAACAAAATAAGTAGAAAGAACTGGGTTAAAAATCAAGAAGTTATCCTAGTGTAGGTTACTTTTTTATGAAACAAGAAATGACATACTTTAGACAGTTGTTTTAAGAGCTAAGACAAGTAATTTATACAAGTATGTTCTGTAAAGTGTCTCACGGTAGCAGATGTTTAATATACATCACCAACCAAACACCGCATATTCTCACTTATAGGTGGGAAATGAACAATGAGAACACTTGGACACAGGAAGGGGAACATCACACACCAGGGCCTGTCGTAGGGTAGGGGGAGGGAGGAGGGATAGCATTAGGAGATATACCTAATGTAAATGATGAGTTAACGGGTGCAGCACACCAACATGGCACATGTATACATATGTAACAAACCTGCACATTGTGCACATGTACCCTAGAACTTAAAGAATAAAAAAAAAAATAATGTGGAGAAAGGGGAACGCTCATATACTGTTAATGGTAATGTAAATTAGTACAACCTCAGTGGCTGTACTTTTAGTTTTTTGGAAAGATTCCTCAAAAAACTAAAACTAGAACTACCATATGATCCAGCAATCCTAGTGCTGTAAATATATCTTAAAGAAATAAAATAAGTATATCAAGGAGACATCTGCATTCCCATGTTTATTGCAGCACTATTCACAATAGCTAAGATATGGAATCAAACTAAGTGTCCATCAATGGATAAATGATTTTTAAAATATGGCAATATAAATAATGGAATATTACTCATCTATATCAAGAATGAAATCCTGTCATTTGTAACAACATGGATGGAACTGGAGGACATTATGTTAAATAAAATAAGCCAGGCATAGAAAAATAAATATTGCATGTTCTCACTCATATGTGGGAGCTAAAAAAAAAATTGAACTTATAGAAATACAGAGTAGAATGATGGTTACCAGAGGCTTGGAAAGGTACGGGAGAGTAGGGATACAAAGGGGTTGGTTAACAAGTACAAAAATACAGTTAGATAGAAAGAATAAGATCTAATGTTCAGTAACACACTGGGTGACTATAGTTAACAATAATATACTGTATATTTTAAAATAACTAAAAGTGTGAAATTGGAACGGTTCTTAACACAAAGAAACAATAAATGCTTGAGGTGATGGATAGCCCAATTACCCTGATTTGATCATTACATATCACATGTCTGTATCATAATATCACATGTATCCATAAATATTTTATGGATACAACTATTGTGTATCCATACAAATAAATTTAAAATGTCAAATAAACTTAGGGTTACCATATGATTTAGAAATCCCACTCCTAAATGTATATTCAAGAGAAAAAAAAATATGTCTACACAAAAACTTATACATCAATGCTTATGGAAACATTATATGTGGTAGCCAAAAAGTAGAAGGATTCCAAATGCCCATCAACTAATTAACGGATTAATAATAAAATGTGGTATATTTATACAATGGAATACTATTTAGCAATAAAAGCTCATGAAATATTGATACATGCTACAACATGGATGAACCTTGAAAACATTATGCTAAGTGAAATAAGCTAGTCACAAAGGGCCACATATTGTAGGATTCCATTCATATGAAATGTCCAGGATAAGCAAATCCACAGAGAGAAAGTAGGCTACTCTCTTATGCTTCCGTCATTGCCATGAGAAGATTGTGATGAAGTGTAGTCTCTTCGTTGCCTCAAGCTAGGATAGCCTGGCTCAGCTGACAGCCAATCTGCAGATGCATAAGCAAACCTGCTCAAGAGCATCAGAGCTTCTTAGCTGACCACCATAGGTGCATGAGCAATAAATGTTTAATATTGCATGCCACTGTGGTTTTCTGGGGTTTGTTATATAGCATTATTGTGGCAATAGATAACTAATACACCTCTTCTGTACACAGAGCAACATTTAACACACAGGAAATAAAAGCTTTATTACAATAGCACCTCTGAAAGTGTTTATAGTCTGTAAGTGGTGCGAGACTGGACTTCAGTGTAGTTTTGTTTCATATTATTTTAAATTGAATATGGAATATCCAGGTATGAATATTCAGGAAGTGGTTAGAGACATAGAGCTCTAGTGTACCTTAGAGAAAAGAAGATTTAGAGCTATGGGTTAGCAGTTGTATTCATAAAAGTGAAGCCAAGAAAATAATTATGACATTTATTGAGCACATATTCTATGTCTGGCACAATACAGACACTTGGAACATAATATTAAACAACATAGACATAGTTTCTTCTCTCATAGAAAGACATAGAAAAAAGTTAAAAGCAAAAATAAATAATATAACAACAAATTCAGGTAATTATAGAAGAAATGAATAAATGGCTGAGTTAAAGAATAAATGGAGGATTCAAGATATGTTCAACATTTGATGGTCAGAGAAGGCCTTCTTAAAGTGGTAACATTTAATCTGAGAAATCCTGAATGAAGAAGGGCATTTATCTTGCAATAGAGAGACACCCCACGCAATAGAAGCAGAATGTACAAAGGCCCCACAAAATAGATAATCTGAGGGTGTTTGAAAGAACCATAAAAGCTATGGTGTTTGGAGCATACTTTGTTAGGAAGTACATAGAACAGAATGAGGTTGGAGGACGAGGCAGTGAGCGTGTCACAGACTGTTGGAGGAAGTCCAGATTTAGATTCTAAGTCAAATATAAAGCCCCACTTTATGGTTTTAAGCAGGAGGGTAACAAGATACAATGTATGACTTACATTTGAGGATTATGTTAGGTAGGTATTATTATCTATATGTAATCAGAGTTTTGAGAGATCTGATGTTCTTAACTGTGTGATATTGAATATTGTATTTCTAACCATTGTGTTCACCAATGATGATTGGGCAATGTATTAATTCATTCTCGCACTGCTATAAAGAACTACCTGAGACTGGGTAATCTATTAAAAATAAAGTTTTAATTACCTCACAGTTCAGTGGGCTATACCATCTTTTGCTTCAGGGGAGGCCTCAGGAAACAATTATAGCAGAAGTTGAAGCAGAAGCAAGCACATCTTCACATGGCTGGCAGGAGAGAGAGAGAGAGAGACAGAGAGAGAAAGAGACAGAGAGAGAAAGGAACAGGCACTACACACTTTTGAACAACCAGATCTCGTGAGAACTCTATCATGAGAACAGGAAGTGGGAAGTCCACCCATGGGATTCAATCACCTCCCACCAGACCCCTCCTCCAACATTGGGAATTACAATTCGACATGAGATTTGCGTGGGCCACAGAGTCAAACCATATCAGGCAGGTTCCATAACTTTCTGTTGGTAAAGTTGGTGTAGTAATTGTGGTAGTTTGGCCCATTGTCTCATCTAACTTTGAAGGCCCTTTGGGAAAGTCTCTGATCTCAATATCTGGTGGCATACTAGTATTCGCTTTTGAAAGTGGGGCAATAGTATTTTTGTTATCAGTCTTGGGCCTCAGCAACTCAAAGATAACAGAAAAAAATTCTACTCAACATTCGGTCACATGTTTCATAAATTAAACTGAAGCTCAGGAGATGTAAAGCAATGTATCCACTGTCACATGAGTGGTAATTGAAAGTAAGAGCTAGGGTTTCCATCCTATACTGCCTGATGGAAAAGGCTACATTCTGAACCACAGTGTTATATTGTTATTCCGAAGAGATGAGTTCTGTCAGCAAGAGTGGAAAAACAAAAAAGTAGAGGTCTGAGGACTGTGTTATATTCCATACAAGCTCAATATTTCTTCTGTCTACTTTATGCTGCTCCATCAGCTAGACTGCTCATTTAGAGTACCTTGACCACAAGACACTTAAAACTATGGAAACTTGGAGTTAGAAAGTAAAGTGAAGCATCTCAAAAATTTTCACAGAAATTGAGAAAATAAAACTGTTCAATCATTTACTTTCCAAAAAATCTGAGAGGTGCCTTGGAAGTTTCCATTTTCAAAAAAGAGAAGCTGAGATATGGAGTAATGCTAAGACTGGCAATGCAGAACAGAAGTCACAGTGTCACTAAAAACACTAAACTTCTATTAAAATGTCTAATGCTTGGTTGCCTAGAACCCCCATGTGACATTCCTAATCCATTGCCTCTAGGAATTCTACATACACCCATCAATTTTATATATTTTCATAAACTCACTTTTTTCCTAAAACCAGTGAAGATTCTAGAATCTAGCATATAAAATCATTTAACTATTTTCTCTAACTCCCAAAAGTACAGCATTTCTTTCTCTTGAGAAAAAACATCATTCTATCTGCTCCTAGACCCACCCACATCTGTCTTTCTCGAAACTATATTTTGTAGGCATTAATTTGAAGAACTCATTAAAAAAAAAAAGGAAAAAGAAGCTATAAGAATAACTGATTACAGTCAACATTCCCATAATTTGTAATGTCTAAATTTTTAATCCCTCTGTAGATGAAAACAGTACTTTCTGTTTCAAATTTGGGTAATTGAATAGTGACTTAATGTGCAAATTGACAGTGATTGTCAAAAAAATTTCCATCATATTGATGATTAAAGTAACAAGGGCTGATTTTCTTTTAATTTAATCTCTGCTTTACATGTTTTACCAATCAGACTAGCTTTTTCTGACTTTGCTAGAAATAGGTGGGAAAGCTTTTGCTCTCCTGCCTCCACCGTTTTAAGCACAGTAAGTTTTCATTGTGGCAATAGTTCTAAGGGTTTTTTTTTTTAAAGCTTTGTAAAATCTTGAATCCTAATTAATGTTTGGATATGCTTATCATTCTTGCTATTTTAGTTACATCACCACTTAATAGATCTTACTGAAACAATGTTATAACTAAGTATTGTTAGAATGCCCATTAGCTAGCATTCTAAGCCTTGTTCTTAAATTAATTATTCAAATCCAAAGTATTCGTGTTCTTCAATTTTATACTGTAATAGATGCCAGAAGTCCTGAATTCTAGCTACTAAAATATTCTGTAAACTAAGATAAAAATCCTGATTTTTCCAGATTTGACTTTCCCCAGTAGGGAGATTGAGAGCAATAGACTAGATATTTCTAAGGTTATTTCAAGCTTTAGAATTAAAATTCCAGCATTATGGAAAAAGTGATCATCCAAGTTCAGGTCAGAAATTACCAGAGTTTGCTTGGTTTTAGCTGTAATACATTGCAGTGTCTAAGATTAATGAACATGTACATAGAGTAGTATATTAATGAAATCCTGATTCCCACAAGGATGTAAACAGTAATGTAACTAGTAATTCACAGACTCTAAATAGGCAGTTGATACCAATGCCTACCAAATAGAAGGGTAAAGAGCAATGTCTTTATCCATATTGGAAAATGATGGAAGGAAAAGAACTTATAAACCATTTCTTGTGTTTTTCTCTCCCCTCCTCCATTTGGCCTCCCAACCACCCACCTCTCATCAGCACCATATTGATGTAGGAGAACCGTCAGCTGCTGGGAGTTAGTGGTAGGGCTGGGGTTTTGCAAATGACCTCACCTTGTTTTGAATTTCTGTTTTCCATCTGCTTTTGGCAAACATTGCTGCATTTTTAATAAGTCAATCTACTTTTAATATAATTGATGAGCATTCCATTTGCTTTCCAGTGCAATACTGAGATTGTTTTATATTGAGGAACGAAGAAGGCTGGCTTCCTTCCCCATAACGTCCCACTGGCCTCTTCTGCCATTCATAACTAGAACTATAATTTACTTTCTCCTTTATCCCTACTTAGGAACTTTCCTGTGGCCTCTTTCTCTGGTTAGCAGACTCTCTCTCTCTCTCTCATTTCTTTCTGGTCCTTGCTGTAGGATCGAGGATGTGCATGGACCATGGTGCCCTCACCAATTCTCTTCTAGAGGACAGATTGTACAGGCAACTGACATGGGCCAAGATTGTCAGCCCTTCCATTTGAAGATCTTTCCTACCCCTCTACTTTTCCCTCCAGTGAGAAGAGAGAGAACCAATTTCAGCCAGTCTCGGGGATTCTCCTCATTTGTTTTCTGATCTTTAACTCCACATCGCTTTCTCTCCCTTTCTCTTCAAAAACTGAGCTTTTCAAGTTGGTGAGTACACGAGATTTGTCTACATAAGACAAATCTTATGTAGGTATATACCAACTCTGGCTGTGTGTGCCTGAAATATTATTTGAAAAGTAAGTCTGGGCGTACTTAGCAAGGAGGGAAGAATGCTGCGATCTCTATAAGCTGTGGGAAAGGGAGGATGGCACCTGGAGCCAACAACCTCATTAGTCCTTATTTCATACCCAGATAGAACTGGTCCTGTCTTCTCATGTATTACAACTCTTTACTGTAGGAATTATGCCATGCCGCATTTAATTACACTTGCTTTTAGAAAGTCTTCCCTTGCCATTCCTGCCCTGCACTCTAAATGTGTTTTAAGGACAGTGACCATGTTTTTCATATGATTTTCTACTTAGGGCCTACCTAATACTAGCCTAATATTTCTACTTAGGGCCTACCTAATATTTAGACACTAAGTGCTAATAAATAACATATCTGTGGAAAATGAGATTGATTTCTCTTTATCTAGTCTTCTACTCTCTTATCCCTCGCAGCTGATTTCAAGCTACTTTACTTTAACAACTCTCAAATCTGTCCATGCTTCTTGCAGCTGAAAACATTCTTTTCCGACTGTTGAAACTCACCTATGCTTCAAGTAAACTTGGCTGGGAATAGTTTTGTGGTACCTTTTCATCCTTATTCCAAGCCAGGTGAAGTGTGCCTCCTACATACTCCTCAGGGCACGGACCTCTAAACTACTTACTAATTTGTGCTTCAGCTGTGGTTTTCCTGTAAAGCTCTCTCTCAATCCTCAACTCCTCAAAGGCAGAAGTATAACCCCTGGCAATCTAGTAGGCACTCAGTAAATGGGCTTTGAATGAATGAAAAGAACAATTAGGTGTACATTAAGATGTGGAACACAGTGCAAAGCTCAAATATTTTATTACCCAAAGTATTTCCAGGACTAAATTCTGTGACGTGCTAAATTATGGCCCTGACAGTTCATTAGATAACGTTTTAACAAAATATTTCCCTAGCAAATGCATTGCCATGGGTTTGATTATTTCACATTTGATTTTCATTATCACTCTTGTCTTCATTGGGAAAGGTCATTCCTTCTTTTCTCTAGAGAGCATGCAATAAGTAACTTTATGCTGTTTGATAAACTTACACAGTTTACAGGAACAAAATCTTAGTTAGAAATTCAAGAAGCCAAAATCAAGTATTTAATAACCTACAGGGATAACATTTCTCAGAGAGAATATAGATTTCTGTTTACTCATTAATTTTCCCACTCCGAAGAAAATAGTTTGCTTTGAGTGGTGATTATTTTCTGTAAAATCACTTGCATTGAAATGAAATGAAAAATATACATAAGAAAAGCAAAGGAAACAAGAGAAGCACTCGTTTCTTTCTATATTTTAATCACTGTTCCCACATAAATTTTCCTTTACAAATGATCTTACTTTGAGTCTATGATACGTAGCTTAATGAAGTAAATATTTAATGACAAAACATATGCTGAAGAAATATAGAAACACTTTTCTGTATGTGTTCTCACTTGTAGTTTCTCTCTTTCATAAAGTGGACATATAAAACCAGTTGCAAAATTTGAGAGAAAAAAATTAAAAATATAAGGTTTGAGTCTTTGCTGTGGTTCATAGTGTGCTCTTATTTTATTTCATGTTTCTTGATTGGGCTCAGATTTGAAGCAAACTGTACTTTTCTGAACAACAGACATAAAAAAATAACATGTGCTTGCATTTTTACTTTTTCTTTATGTTTTGTCTACAGGGAATAAAAATAATGAGATTGCTAATTTATATTTTGCATACTATAAAATATGACTTTTAGTCTCAAATGTAATATAATGTGAAGTTATTTTAAATCTTTAGATTTATTTATTTATTTATTTCATTTAAATCTTTAGATTACCTTTTATCATATCCTTATATAAAAACTAATATAATACATGCTTTATTGTGGTTTGAGTGTTATTTCTGCTTAAATTCAAAGGCTAATTAATCATAGAAAGCCTCTTAGAAGAATTGTTGATGTTCAAAATCCTTGAGGGAAAGTTTTTTTTTCCTCAATTTTTGTATTGTGGTAAAATACACACAACATTTACCATCTCAATAATTTTTTAAGTGCACAGTTCAATGTTATTAAGTATGTTCACATTGTTGTGCAACCATTCATCTTCAGGACCTTTGTCATCTTGCAAAACTGAAACTCTATACCCATTAAACTATAACTCCCCATTCTCCCTCCCCTTAGGTTCTGGCAACCACCATTCTATTTTCTATCTCTGTGATTTTTACTACTTTAAGTGTTTTATATAAGTAGAATTATGCAGTATTTGTTTTTTTGTGATTGGCTTATTTAACTTAGCATAATGTCCTTAAAAATCATCCATGTTGTAGCACATGTCATAATTTCCTTCTATTTTAAAGCTAAATACTATTTTTTATATATGTATACACACACACACACACACACACACATTTTGCTTATCTGTTCATCAGTTGATGGACACTTGGGTTCTTCCATGTTTTAACTATTGTGAATAATGCTGCCATAAATATGAGTGTATAAATATTTCTTTGAGACACCACTTTATTGTCACCTTTGTATTTAGTTATCTTTTGTAGTGAAATGTTTCAATTCCTTCTCATTTATTTTTGTGTATACAACATTCTATAACTATTTTCTTTGTGGTTACCATGGGGATTACATTTAACATCCTAAATTTATTATACTCTAATTGGAATTTATACCAGATTAACAACATATAAAAACACTGCCCATTTACACATCTATCCCTATCCCTTTCAGTTAGTGTTGTCACAAAATTACATCTTAGTATATTTGTGTCCAAAAATAAACTAGTTTTAAGATGTATTAATTTCTTACATTATGTAGAAAACAAAATGTGGAGTTACAAACCAAAGCTGCAATAATACTAGCATTTTGACTAATGTTTTTTAGTGTATTAGTATCTTAAACTTTAACAAGTGCAGTTACACTCTGTTGTTACATAATACTAGTTTTTAAATAATTTCCCATCTATTTACCTTTATTGAGATCTTCTTTTCATCATACTGATTCTAGTTACCGTCTAGCGTCCTTTTACTTAAACTTGTAGGACTCTTTAGAATTTCTTGCAGGGCACCTCTAGTGCTAATGAACTTGCTCACCTTTTGTTTATCTGGAAATTTCTTAATTTTGATCCTTTTGAAGGATAGTTTTGCTAGACACAGATTTTCTGGTAAACAGTTTTTGTTTTTGTTTTGTGTTAGCACTTTGAGTATATTAGTCCAATGCCTTCTGGACTCCAAAGTTTCTGATGAGAAATCTTCTGATAGTCTTATTGGTTAACACTTGTATGTGATGAGTCACTTCTCTCTTGCTACTTTCAAGAATTTACTTATTTATTTATTTATTTATTTATTTATATTTTTGAGACAGAGTCTTGCTCTGTTGCCCAGGCTGGAGTGCAGTGGTATGATCTTGGCTAACTGCAACCTCTGCCTCCCAGGTTCAAGTGATTCTCATGCCTCAGCCTCTAGAGTAGCTGAGACTACAGACATGCACCACCACGCCTGGATAATTTTTGTAGTTTTAGTAGAGATGGGGTTTCACCATGTTGGCCAAGCTAGTCTCAAACTCCTGGCCTCAAGTGATCCACTGTGTTGGCCTCTCAAAGTGCTGGGATTACAGGCTTAAATAAGCAACTGCATCTGGCCCTTATCTCTTTGTGTTTATATAGTTCTATTGCAATGTGTCCTGGTGCAAGTTTCTTTGAGTTCATCCAACTTGGAAGTTATTGAGCTTCTTGGATGTCTATATTTATGTCTTTCATCAAATTTGAGAAGTTTAGGGTCACTATTTCTTCAAATAATCTCTCTTCCCGTTTCTTGCTCTCTTTCTCTGGGTCTCCTACAATACATATGTTGGTCCATTTGATGGTATCCCATAGGTCTTTAAGTCTATGTTCACTTTTCTGCAGTCTTTTTTTTAATTTCTCAGACTTAATTATTTAAATTCTCCCAATGTCAAGTTTGGTAATTCTTTCTACTGCCTGCTCAAATCTGTTATTGAATCCTGCCAGTGAATTTTTTATTTCAATTAGTGTACTTTACAGCTCTAGTTTTTTTTTTGTTTGTTTCTTTTTAGATTTTTTATTTTAATTGATATTTTTATTCTGTTCCTAAATTATTTTTTCTTCATGTCTTCCTTTTAGTTCTTTGAGCATCTTTAAAACAGTTGTCTTGAAGTGTTTGTCTAGTAGATCTGCAATCTGGTCTTTCTCAGGGTTAGTTTATGTTGATTTATTTTTATTTTTTTCCTTTGAGCCAAGATTTTCTGTTTCTTTGTATGCTTCAGAATTTTTGTTGTTGAAAATTGGACATATGAATCTAATAATGTGGTAACTCGGGAGATATGATTCTCCCCCTTCCTTAGGGTTTGCTTTTTTCTATTTTTGTTTTGTTTTGGTTTTGATTGTTGTAGACTGTCTCTATACCAAGATTAGCCTGGGTGGGAGACATAAACCTAAGGTCATCTTTAGTCTTTTCTAAGCCTGCACCTTTCCATGGCATGAGTAGAAGTCACTTTCTAATTTTCTTGATATATACAGTTGTTTTCGAATGACCTAGTATTTAAGGTCTATAGAAATAAAAATACATAAAACCTAAAAAGAAACAAAAAATCTAGAGCTTAGAAGTACAATAACTGACATGAAAAATTCACTAGAGAGATTCAAGAACAGATTTGAGTAGTGGAAGAAATAACCAGCAAACATAACAGTGTAACAATTTAACTGATCAAGTCTGTGGAATTGAAACTAAAAAGACTCAATAAAAATGAACAGAGTCTGAAGAAACTGTAGAATACCATCAAGTGGACCAACATATGCACTGTAGGAGACTTAGAAGAGGAAAAAGAAAAATTAAAGAGGGAAGGGTTCTAGCCCTTTAAATACCATGAAAGTCACTTAAGATTAAGAAAGACAGCCTTGCAACAAATGGTGGTGGGGAGTAGGGGCTAGACTATAATGGCTGCCTGCCTCTTGGTCTGCACCTCAATGATCAAAAGCAGCAATCGGAATACAGATTCTAATAACTGGATAACAAGGTCTTATTGCTCTCCCTGGCTCCCACAGGCCATGTGCAAGCTGTTCCAGAAATAATGAATAGATGCCTGCCACAGGCTAGGGTTGGGGAATAGTATTCACTGCTGAGCTAAGAGCTGACAATTTACTGTCCAACCTTCCCCTGGAAGTTACAAGCCTTTAGTAGACTACAGAGTTAAGAAATAGTTATGTTAGACAGATGTTGTCAGTGCAATTGTTGTCTGCGTGGGTAGGTTGATTCCTGACGTTTCCTACTACACCACCTTTGTAGAATTCTCTTAGAAGAGCCTTTTAAATTAAGAAATACGTATAATATATTGTTAGCTAATTGACTCAAGTCATATTTCTCATACATTGTAATATATTAAATTGACAGTTTCTTTTCACAATTTGTACGCATAGAACGATTTATTTCAAAATATTTTTAGGGACATAACTTTGAAAGTCATTTCTCCTGAATATGGTGATGAAATAAAAACCGTTCAAAAAACTTATCATTGAGATTTTGTTAACTGAAAACCAAAAGTGAAATTGAAAAGAAATGTCAATGTGTATACTGTGAACTCATGAGTATGTGTGTGATGTAAAGAGGGGAGATTATGAAGAGAACCCTGTGCCTTCAAATCATCTAAATGATTAAGTAAAACACAGTAACAAGTGTGGTCCTATTGCTCAATCAGGGACCTTTTTAGTTTTGGAACATACTTTGTTTCATAGAATTTAATATGTAATTGTTGTTTGTGTATAAAACCTTATTTACCCTCTCCCAAACAAACTAGAATTATAAACTTTAATTTTCCTTTCAAAATAAAACACAACTTGTCGCTCATGATATAACAAAATTAAATAAAACATAAAGCATTTCTAAATAAACATGCAATAATAATTTTAGCTCTAGCCTAGTAACATTTCAAGCAGAGTCATCAAATCATGGCTGTACACAAATTTATTATGAAAGGATCACGTTAATACCAGTTAGTTCATTTGTCTTTGTATTTAACAAAGTGATTTTGATGCTTATCTGATAAACATTGTGCCAGGCATATTATATGGGGTGGGATGCAGGATAAAATTGCATATAGTTGAGCATTTCTTTCTTATATTTAACTTTTGAGTAACCCAAACTTTCCTACATTATTCTTGAACATTCCAAAAACACTATTCTAAAATGAATTTGAATTTGGATTTATCAAGTGGTAACTAATTCCACTACATGTAAATAGTGTTCAACACTCTCATTTTTAACTTACAACATTTTGATATAAATTATGTATAAAAGTAGAGGACCACTTGGAAAACAGAGTCCTGCAACCCTTGTCTTTTTATCATAATCTATCCACAAGACTGGATGTATGTTCTGAAAATCACAATGCATACAAATGTGAAGAGGTTCATGTAGGTTGAATAGTAATAATAATAGTGAGTAACATTTATGTATTGCATACTATGTTGCAGGCACTCTTCTAGGCACTTGCCCATATTAAACCATTTAATCCTTAAAACAATCTTATGAGGTAGATATTACTATTACTTCCATTTTACATAGGAGAAAATGGACGCACAGAGAGATAAGGTAATATGTCCGGGGATAGATATATAGCTAGGATTTTGTGGGATTGGGATTCAAACTCAAGTAGTCTGGCTTTAGATTTTTTATAATTAACTGTTGCTAGAATAAGTAGAGAGAACTTTATAAAATAGGTTGACTGTAAACAAGAAACTGAAGAAAGATATCACTTATTTTACTATCTATCTAAATTTTACTTAATTTTTTTATTTTGAAATAATTTTAGACTTACAGAAAAGTTGCAAAAATAGTGCAGAGAACTCTCTTTACTCAGCCTTCCCTAATATTAATATTTTATGTTACTTTAGCACAGCTATTCGGCCAGGAAATTGACATTGGTACAATACTGTTAACTATTATTGATATAGATGTGTATATAAAAGAGGCTATTTTTAATTCGTGAATTATCGCAATAATGTCCTTTTTCTGGTCTGTAATCCAATTCAGGCTCTCACATTGCATTTAATTATTATGCTTTCTTAGTCTCCTCCAAACTATGACAGTTCCTAATTCTTTTTCTATCCACTGTGGGCAGGACACCTGGTAAGAGTAACTTAGGACAGTTGTTTTTGGTACTTTTGATTTTCTCAGTGTAGGTTTGTCTGGTGTTTTCTCAAGAGTATATTGAGATTATCCATTTTTGGCAAGAATACCGCAGAAGTGATATTGTGTCCTTCTCAGTATATCATATCAGTAGGTATCTAATGTCTGTATATCTTTTTACTGATGGGTGTTACTCTTGGTCACTTGTTAAAGGTAATGTTTGGTAGTTTTCCCCAATGTGAAGTTTCTATTTTTTTCCTTCAAAAGTACATTCTAATGGAAAGACACTTTGACACTGCAAATACCCTATTTCTTATCACACATTGTTTACTGATTTTGGTATTCATTTATGATATTGCCTGCAACAATTATAAATGTGGTGTATGCTTAATGTAATTTGTTCTAAAGAATAGCTATTCCTTTTGCACTTTTAAATTAACTATTCAATTTTTTATTTATATCAGTATGGGTTATAATCTGGCACTATTAATACTTACTTTGTTGTTCAAATTGCTCCAACTTTGGCCAGTAGGAGCTCTTATATATTTTGACATGACCTTATTATTTTTTGAATGCTTTACAGTTTTGAAAAAGGAAATCAATGCAGTATTTTAAAAACATCAGCTTGGGATGTAACAATTAAGAAAAATATTCTTGTATTTGTAACTGTCTTAGTCTCTTTTGTGCTCCTATAACAGAATATTATAGATTGAGTAATTCATAATGAACAGAAATTTACTTTTTACAGTTCTGGAGGCTGGAAAGTTCAAAGCTTAGGGGTTGATATCTGGCAAGGGTCTTTTTGCTGCATCATCCCATGACGGAAGGCAAGAGGGAGACAGAGAGAGAGAGAGAGAGAGAGAGAGGAGAGAGAGAGAGAGAGAGATGGAGAGAGGGAGAGAGAGATTGAGAGAATGGAAGAGGTGGCCAAACTTGTCCTTTTATAAGGAGCCTACTTCCCCCCAAAACAGCATTAATTCATTTATAAAGGCAGAGCCATTATGGCCTAATCACCTCTTGAAGGTCCTGATATGGTTTGACTCTGTGCCTCTACTCAAATCTCATCTTGAATTGTACTCCCATAATTCCCATGTGTTGTAGGAGGGACCCAGTGGGAGATAATTGAAACATGGGGGTGGTTTCCCCATACTGTTCTCGTGGTGGTGAATAAGTCTCATGAGATCTGATGGTTTTATAAAGGGAAATCTCTTTCACTTGGCTCTCATTCTCTCTCTTGCCTGCTGCCATGTAAGACGTGCCTTTCACCTTCCAACATGATTGTGAGGGCTCCTCAACTTTGTGGAACTATGAGTCCATTAAACCTCTTTCTTCTGTAAATTGCCCAGTCTCAGTTATGTCTTTATCAACAGCATGAAAGCAGACTAATACAGGTTCCATCTCTCAACGCTGTTGTATTGAGCATTACATTTCCCACACATGCTTTTTGGAGGACATATTCAAGCCAAAGCAGTAATGTTTGCATATTTGATACATTTCAAAATACATATATAA
Organism: Trachypithecus francoisi; assembly: GCF_009764315.1. Classification (NCBI taxonomy): domain Eukaryota; kingdom Metazoa; phylum Chordata; class Mammalia; order Primates; family Cercopithecidae; genus Trachypithecus; species Trachypithecus francoisi. Next base: position 102,873,458 of record NW_022681454.1, read on the forward strand.
TATATATATCTCACAAACAGCAATAACAATAAAATTGATATTTTGCAGTTATAAGTAAATATTTTAATGTTTCAATAATTCTCACTTGGAACTAACCTAACTCCAAGTAAACCTCCAATGTTTCCCTATGCTCCACGCTAATAATGGGTTGACTAGTTTTCCCTATATAGAGAAAAATAATACATAGACCAATTTCTACATTATAGATGAATTCTGTGCTTTTTTTCTTTTTACCTTAACTCAGCTATCCACTGAAGTTTTATATATGTCACCAAAACTCACTTTATGCAAATCATAGAACATGAAAAGGGAACGTTTTCAACATCATTATTTGTAGTGGCTTAGCTATAAGTTGGAAATTTTAAAAATTTAGTCAGCAAACATTTACTGAATACTCTCAGTGTTAGGGATTTTGCCAGGCATTAATAAAGAAAATATTGAAAGAAGTTAGTTAGAACATTAGAAAATTCTATTTACTTATAAAAAAGGAATCATAAATAGTGAATCTGTGGGAAATAAAAAAATAAATAGCTACATATGTTTCCTTAGGGGCCTGATAAACATAGAGAAAAAAATATACATGATATAATGATACATCATTTAAAAGTTCATGGGCCGGGCACAGTGGCTCACTCCTGTAATCCCAGCACTTTGGGAGGCCAAGGCGGGTGGATCACAAGGTCAGGAGTTTGAGACCAGCTTGGCCAATATGGTGAAACCCCTTCTCTACTAAAAATACAAAAATTAGCCTGGCATTGTGGCAGGTGCCTGCAGTCCCAGCTGCTAGGGAGGCTGAGGCAGGAGAATCGCTTGAACCTGGGAGGTGGAGGTTGCAGTGAGCTGAGATTGCACCACTGTACTCCAGCCTGGGTGACAGAGTGAGACTCCATCTCAAAAAAAAAAAAGTTCATAATAGACATATTAATAATGTGCTATGGGAATCACAGAAGAGGGAGAAACTAATTCTGCCTATGAAGAAGAAGGATGGTGTGAGAGGAAGCTTCAGAGTGGAGGAGACAGTTTTAGAATGAAGAATTCAGTGGTGAGGAGGAAATTGGGAGAATTTTCTAGGATGAGGCAAAACTTGATTAAGGACACAGGCATGAAGGAGAAAAATAGGATTAAGGAACGAATGGGAAACAGAAACTCAGGTTGCGTTTGACAGAGGAGGATGGAAGCAGTGGAAGGTATAAATCTGGGTGGTAAGTTAGAGCCAGGACATGGTGTGTCTTACAGACCATGGCAAGAAGTTTGGCTTTGTCTTTTTTAACACCTACAAAACCTTTGAATGGCTTTGTCTTGAACATTGGAAATTATTCAGCAATTAAACTTGGATATTTTGGTCCTGGAAAAATAACCAGAGCAGAATAAGAGATGGAGTGATTCTGTGTTATTATTCCAAAGAGGCTATTGAATCACGTGACATCAGCTTTGATCAAAAATATTTAAAATATATAAATGCCAACATGTTGATCTCATTTCTGGTTCTGTGTATCTTAACTTTTGCATATTATTTTATGGTATTCCTTTTCAGAAAACAGGTCTTGGGAAAAGTGGTAAATTAAATGAGATTGAATTTAGTCAAATAAAGACAGTATTCTCTGCATTCAATATTAAAATCTCTTTCTCCATAAATTATAGGGTTTTTTTTTTTTTTTTGCCATGTAAAAGAACTGTATGGGATTTTTGGTCTAGGAGAAAATATCCTGAGTTATGTATAAATTACACGTCAAACTATATGCAGCATGCACTTAAACTAATGAGGGATTGATTGATTTGGAATTTTCATTACAATGAAATATAATCTTAAGTTTTTAATCAACTATTTTCAGAGATGACATAGTGTATTTTTTAAAAGAACAAACTATAGAAAAAGTCAACTTTTGTAAACAAAAAGTATGAATAAGTACTCTAAATTTGTTAACAAAATTAGAAAATTTCTTTTATTAAAGACTTATGTTAAAACAAAAATTATCTGAAGTGAGTGTAAAGTGTTTTTTTTTTTGTTTTTTTTTTTAAAAAAACCTTCATTTTGTCTTAAAAACATTAATGAGTGGCTTTACTTTTGGGCATCGTTTGTCAAAAGGTTCTGAACTGGTAGAAATACTTAGAGTAGAAATACTTAGAGTCATCAAGTAATTTGGAATGATTAAATTAGTTCATCTCAGCAATAAGTGAGACATCAAACAATGATGTTTATGTTGTCTTGGATCTTCTATTGTAATGGAATATGTGTAGAATAATTTTGCAAATAGGTATAAATCTCTGAATTTTTACAGAAATGAATAAATCAATAAACTGAATACATGAGTGAAAATTGAGTGTACATTACCAATATTATCTTATAAAATTTCAACAAGCACAAACTTTAACAGGTAGAAAATGAAGCAAGGCTTATGTCTGGCAGAATTGCTAATTAAAGTTTGGATATGGAGTTGTAATTTTGAGAAGAATGCATGAACTTCTAAAGAAAACATACTTCATTGGATTAAGCCAATAAATGTAATCAAGTTGATAATTCCTGCCATTTAGATATCTGTGATAAGTATATGTGTACACACACACACACACACACACAGACACACATCTCCCCACAAAATGTGGGATTATTAAAATTGAAACCCAAAACTTTGAAAATATTCACACTTTGCTGCTTTAATACTTTGACCTGTTGAGAGGCACATTGGTATTAGATCAACACTTTTTCTCCTGGGCTCTGAGTCCATTTGACCAATACCTCTAAAATAAAGAAAAAAATTTAATTATCAACTGTGAGAAACTACATAACTAGGCTGTATTAAATCAATGAAGTCATGCTTTGTTGGAGGGAATACGAATGCATAGTACTCTAGACCATTTATGTAATTATAGTACATTTTGGGAAACCATAGAGAGATTAATAATAATAATAAAAAAGATGGGCCGTTTCTCTGAGATTCAGAGCCAAAGTTGCTCACTATGGCTGTCCAATGGGCAGGAGAGAAATAAATATATTGAATTTTTTTTGTTCCCCCACTGACTCTCCTCCACCTAGCCCCAGTGAAGTGTTAAAGGCACCCTGGAAAGAGAACATAAACGCTGTGAGCCAGGCACCCAAACTATGTCCCTTACAAGCAGTAGGAGGAGAATTTGGGCCCATTCACGTGCATGCCCCCTTCTCACTCTCAGATTTAAAACAAATAAAGGCAGATTTAGGTAAATTCTCAGATGATCCTGATCACTAGATAGATGTCCTGCAAGGATTAGTGACTTGTCCTTTAGTCCTTTGATCTAATACGGAGAGATATCATGTTACTTCTTGATCAGACCTTAAGTTCTACTGAAAAGGAAGCAGCTTTAGCAGCAGCCTGGCAATTTAGGAATCTGTAGTACCTTAGCCAGGTAAACCATCAAATGACCCTGGAGGAAAAGGAAAAAAAAGGCTGTCCCCACTGTAGTCCCTCATTAGAATACTGACTCAGATCATGGAAATTAGAGCCACAGGCATTTGCTAACTTGCATTTTAAAGGGGTTGAGGAAGACTAGGACAAAGCCTATGAACTACTCAATGCTATCCACAACTATGCAGAAAAAAGAGGAAAATGCCTCCGCTTTTCTAGAAAGGCTAAGGAAGGCTCTAAGAAAGCACACCTTCCTGACTCCAAATTCTGAAGAAGGCCAACCTATTTTAAAAGATAAGTTTATCAACCAATCAGCAGCTGACATTAGGAGAAAACTCCAAAAGTCTGGCTTAGGCCCAGAACAAAATTTGAAAGCATTGTTAAACCTGGCAACCTCAGGGTTCTATAAAAAGGACCAAGAGGAACAGGCTGAAAAGGAAAAGCGAGATAAGAGGAAGGTTGCAGCCTTAGTCATGGCCCTCAGACAGGCAGACCTTGGTGGCTCAGAGGGAGCCAAAAGAGGAGCAGGCCAATTGCCTAGTAGGTCTTATTATCAGTGTGGTTTGCAAGGACACTTTAAGAAAGACTGTCCAACAAGAAACAAACTGCCCCCTTGCCCATATCCAATATGCCAAGGCAATCACTGGAAGGCTCACGATCCTAGAGGAGGAAGGCCCTCTGGACTAGAAGCACCCAACCAGATGATTCAGCAACAGGACTGAAGGTGTCTGGGGCAAGCGCCAGCTCATGCCATCACTCTCACAGAGCCCTGCGTAAGTTTGACCATTGAGAGCCAGGAACTGGACTTCCTCCTGAACACTGGGGCAGCTTTCTCAGTTTTAATCTCCTGCCCCAGACGACTGTCCTCAAAGTTCGTTACTATCCGAAAATCTTAAGACAGCCTGTAACCAAGTATGTCTCTCACCTCCTCACCTGGAATTAGGAGACTTTGCTCTTTTCACATGCCTTTCTTGTTATGCCCAAAAGTCCCACACCCTTATTAAAAAGAGACATATTAGCCAAAGCTAGGGCTATTATCTCCATGAATATAAGGAACAAATTAGCCATTTGTTGTCCCCTACTTAAAGAAGGAATCAACTCTGAAGTCTGGGGTGTGGAAGGATAATCCGGAAAGACAAAGAATGCCCATCCAGTTCAAAGCAGGCTAAAAGACCCCACCACTTTTCCTTATATAAGGCAATATCCCTTAAGGCCTGAAGCTCACAAAGAATTACAAAATATTGTTAAACATTTAAAAGAGGAAAAAGGGGCTTAAAAACTCAGGACCCTGAAATATGTTTAACCAATGGATACCTTGGCTCCTCCCCTTTCTAGGACCTGTGACAGCCATCCTACTATTACTCGCCTTTGGGCCTTGCATTTTTAACCTCCTTGTCAAATTTGTTTCCTCCAGGATGGAGGCCATCAAACTACAAATGGTCTTACAAATGGAACCTCAAATGAGCTCAACTCATGGCTTCTACTGAGGACACCTGGATTAACCCACTGGTCCCTCAACTGGCCTAAAAAGTTCCCCTCTGGAGGATGCCACAACTGCAGGGCCCCTTCTTCACCCCTAACCAGCAGTAAGTAGCCAGAATGACCTCTGTCCTATTCCCAGTAGCAGTTGGGGTGTCCTGTTTAGAGGGGGGACTGAGAGGAGGGGCCAACTGGGCTTTCTGGGTCAAGTAGGGGTTCAGAAAGCTGTGAAACTCACTCATTTCCTGCATCAGGACTTACTTCAGTCCTGGATGAATAATATTGAAGATATATACTCAAAATATTCCTAACACCATGATTTGTGCATGTATTTTCTTCCCCAAGAAAGCCATAAACAGTGAAAATTTTGCTGTTAAGTTTCCCTGTGTCCTCTCTCCCTCTCTTCCTTCCCCCTCCCCCAAAACTAAAGTAAAAGGATTGTTAACTGCCTGTTTTTCTGTGACTAGAAGACCTTATCTATACTCCCAATTCCAATTCCTTGTAAACATACTTTGTAAAGTCCTGTGAGATCCTGTCTCCTTTGCCATGCCACTACAAGGTCATAAAATAAATAAAACCTAAGTTGCAATTCCAGTTTTCCTCAAGATCTAAGACATGTCACAAATGGTTAATTGTCTTTGTTTCTCGCTCTGGTAACACCTTCCTGCCTCATGTATTTCCTACCTAAAGAGTTTAAAAGGCAATCACATAATCTAACTCTGGCTACCTGTTCCGGACCCCTTCCACGCTGTGGAAGCTTTGTACTTTTACTCTGCTCAATAAAGCCTACAGCTTTTTCTTTCTATCAGTCCATGATTCTATCATTTACCATAGTCAGCCACTACACCAATTCTTTGGCGTGGCTAGGCAAGGACCTTAGGCGTTACAAAATGACATCTGAAATTTATCTTTATTTACCCTCTTCCATATGAGAAATGATGACTCATCTCAAGATGCTGTCATCTCATGGATCTCTGGTGCCTACCCAGGATAAACTCATTTAGCTCTGAGATTCGATACTGTGCTGAGAAAATAATTCAAATGATTTTTGTCTGAATGTGTTGTGTCTGAATGTGTTGAGGTGGGAAGAGGTGATGCAGGAGAAGGTTAGAGGGAGTTTTGTGTCCCTTCATGACCCAAAACCTTGCCAGTTATCTTACGTTCTATTCTTACCAGGCATGGTGTAGGCTAAACTACCTAATTCAGCTTCATTTTTACACTCGTCATTTGAAAGTTCTTTCATATTGCTATCTTATAGTCCTACTATCATAATTTAATAATATTGGAAACCAATTTCCTCTTGTTTGGCTCTCAACAAAGAAGAATAGCTAATTAACAGGTTTTTTTTGTGCAACAATTCATTAGATTTTCTTTTCTGTGCTAGATAATGGAGTGTGACTTTGTTCTTATTTATGTCTTGACTGACACAAATTTTCTGCCTATTCCTTAAGAATGTTGAAAGGATTCACCAATTAGTGTCCATAAGTTTTTTAAGCTCCCTAGAAGAAAGATTTTACACATAAACACAAAATTTCCCTGGAGTAGAAATTAAGAAGAGGTAAGCGGAAATGGTGGATTAAACAAGTGTGAGATAAAGCCTATAGTTCTCTGTGTCCTCCCTTAATGGGTAACATTTGTACTTTTGTTCAGTGATGTTTTAAATGATACATAGATTTTTTTCCTCTCAGGACCAATGCTGTCTCATTTTCTGAATACTCTAAAAAATGGTATTTCAGATATGCAAAATCAGAAACATGTGCTTTGAGGCTAATCATTTTTCCGTTCTGTAAGGTCAGACTCTACATTAAACTTGGCTAATTTAAAATGAAAGACTCTACATAAAACTTGGCTAATTTAAAATGAAATAGAAGCAGCTGTTGTAAAGAATGCAGTATATAAGCTCCCATTTAAGGTTTTATTGTATTTTTCTTATTAATTTTAACTGTGTGTTTTGAGAGAAAGAATTTATTAAAGAAATAAAATAAAACCTAGTTTTGCAAGTGTTCTGTAACCAGACTAAAATAGACAGTGCATAAAATCAAAAAACTGATTGTGGTCTTTTCTCCCTGTTTTACAAAAAGAACACAGATTTTTTTTTTTCTGTAATAGGGATATAAGGATATAGGAAAAACCAAACTGTTTTTTTTTCTACTTTCTATACTCACACAGTCATGCAACACTTCTGATACCGAATGTGGCTGAGGGTGTGTGGAGTGGTTACCCACACATCAAGCAATTCTCTGGTAGATTATCCAGTGGATGACAGTGGGGTATCCTCTAATTCAATTCAATTCTAACACTGTATACCTGGAGATAGCATCAGATCCTGCATCTTGAGGGCTTAGTCCCACAAGACTGCTCCCCACCTCAGATGCCAGTTGCAACCACATATGACCTGACTAGAGACCAACTAGCTATGAACTGGGGCTCTTACTTCCCTCTCCTTTGGTTTGATTAATTTCCTAGAGCTCTCAGAACCCAGGAAAATACTTGACTCATGTTTCCTGGTTTATTAATGCATCATGTAATAAATGATACGGAAGAAAAGTCAGATGAAGATACATAGGGTGAGGTCTGGAAGGGTCCATAACACAGGAGCTTCTGCCTTTGTGGAGTTGGGGTATGCCACCCTCCTGGCACACAGATGTGTTCACCAACCCAGAAGCTCTGAGACTGGAGTAACAATTTGGAGATCTTTATGGAGGGTTCATCACATAGACATGATTGATTATTAATTCCATTTGTAGTCCCTCTCCCCTCTCTGGAGGAGGAGGAGTGGGGCTGAAAGCTCCAAGTTTGTAATCCTAGCTTGGTTTTTCTGGTGGCCAAGGATCACATCATTAAAAAAAAAAATCCTCCTATCACCGAGGAAGTTCCAAAGGATCTAGGAGCTTTGTGTCCGGAACTGAGATCAAAGGCAAAACAATAGAATAAAAGATTCTCCTAGCACCCTTATCTACAAGGGTATTAGAAGCTCTGTCTTAGAAACTGGGGCAGAGACCAAACATTAGAACAAAAGATCTCCTAGCAGCCCTATCACTCAGGAAATTACAAGGGTTTTAGGAACTCTGTGCCAGGGCCTGGGTCCAGAAGCCAATATGTATATTTCTTATTATTTCATGGCAGGTTATTATGAAATTATTTTTTCTTTCACAGTAGATGACAATAATAATTAAATACTGACAATTATATTTCAAACCTTAAGACTTCAATATTACTTTGACAAGCTAAAGCACACAAACTGAAACATACAAAACAACATTGTTTTTGTATGTTTAACACAGTCTCTCACTACATGAGTTCTGATCTCAGTTATAAGTACAATAAATGGTATGGGTTAGTGGTACTTTATTTAAGCAACTCATTGACCAGATCCTGAGATCCAGACCCTGGATTGGTACTGGCACTTTCTTGTTTTCAAGTTAAGATCTGTCTCAGGTCCTTCTCTTTTCCTTTCCTTCCTTTTCTTTAAAAATTTCTCTGAAGTACTGCTGATGTGTGATTCTGGTGTACTATATAAAATCTAGATACTTATCTCAAACATTTTTTTAGTTTTTCCATAATAAATATGTATTTCTTTTATTACTGGAAAAGTAATTACTGGAAAAGTAATAAAAGAAATAAACATTAATATAACTGCAATATAGGTATAGAAAATCTATTTTAAAAATGTTTTGAGTTTTTTGTGTGAATTATTTAACTATTTTGGGAGAAATCCAAGGATAGAACTAGCTATATACACGTTATTGATTTTAATGTTTTGAACAATGTTTTCTGGGATTTGGGTAGTGGTATAACTCACAACACCATTATTATATTTTGCATATGTACATTCTAGTTTGCATTATTATTGATTGCATACTTAACTCATATTAATAACTGATTGCCTTATAGGATAACATTTAGAAGATTGTGAGACTCAAGTAAATGAATGAACCAATAATAAATGGAGAATGGACCTCATATCATTGTATTTAACATGTTCCGTGTAAAAGTATAATCCAACTTGTAAGATGATTAGTGATTTGCTTAGATTGTGCAAATGCTTCTGAGATGACAGTGTATTCCAGTTTAGAAGTAAACCTCAAAGACAATGAGTTAGACTATATTGCAATGATTATGTAAATTGTTATGTCTTGAGTAAAATCAAGGCATATGGACAGGCATATGGACTCAAGCAATGTTCTAAAAAACCAGGTGGATTGCTGTATGCAGTTATTAAAGCTACAGGTAAATAAGTTAGTTTCCATGATCTTATACCATTTTCTTGTTAATGACACCCATATTCCTATGGTGACAAGCTGGGGTATAGTCAGGAGAGCAATAGTAGGTACAGTCTCTCCTCTCTCATTGCTTTCTGATCTTGGGAGAAAGGTCACTATTCACTGCTCTCCATTGCTTTGTGGACTTGTACAAAGTCCATCTTTTAGTTTTTATAGCTGTAGTAAACCCTTCTCTTAAAAATGGCATCAAATGGAGACATTGAATATAGAGTTAATCTTATTTCAGAGGAGTTGGACTATAAGACAGTTTGGGTTGACTTTCTGAAATATGCTGGTAACTTAAATTTTATAACTTGACAAAAATGCATTTTCAAATATCTTATTTTTAATTATTAAAATATAAAAATATAATATTTACTTATGTGTCATGCATTGTTCTGAGTACTTCAGAGTTTAACAATGAACAAAACTGTCACAAATTTCTACCCTAGTGAAGCTTGTGTACTAATGGGGGATAAAGGAGTCTGGAGTTTAGGTCAATGAATAAGGTACATAATATGGAAATATGTAAAGAGGATAATTTTAAAGGTCATCAATAGTACAGGTTGTGCTGGCAGGTTGCAATTGTAAACAAGGTGATTACAGTGAGACTCATTGAGTAGTTGACATTTGAGCAAAGACTTAAGGAATATGATTCATGTGATTATCAATAGAAACTGCTTTCCAGGCAGAGACATCAACCAAGGCAAGAAGAGCCTCACTTACAACTTGCTTACAGTGTTGGAGAAATAGCAACGAGGCCAGTAGAATAAGAGGGGGAGAGTAGAGAGACGAAAGGCCAGGGAGCTAATAGAGAAACAGGGCTAAATGATGTAGTGTCTGTAGGGCCTCTGCATCACCTCGTTCATATAGAATAAAATGGCCTTATGTTTTATCTAGGCCACTGTAAAGAATATTGGTTTTCACAGCTTAGTGAAATGAGGAATAATTGAACAATTCTGAGCAAAGAAGTGACAAAATCTGACTTACATTTGAAGTGTGTTTAGAAAAGATGTGGCAGAGGCAAAGGTAGAAATGAAAATTATTAAATATTATCAATGAATGTAGAAGATAGTGATGGTGACTCAGAACAGGGTTATAGCAGTAGAGTGATAAGAAATGTAAGAAATGGTCAGATACAAATATATATGTAAATATATATGTGTGTATATGTGTGTGTGTGTGTGTGTATATATATATATATTTTTTTTTTTCTTTTTTTTCTTTGGACAGAGTCTTGCTCTGTTGCCAAGGCTGGAGTGCAGTGGTACAATCTCTGCTCGCTGCAAACTCTGCCTCCCAGGATCAAGTGATTCTCCTGCTTCAGCCTCCTGAGTGGCTGAGATTACAGGCATGTGCTACCATATCCAACTAATTTTTGTATTTTTAGTAGCAATAGGGTTTCACCATGTCGCCAGGCTGTTCTCAAACTCCTGGCCTTCAGTGATCTGCCTGCCTTGGACTCTCAAAGTGTTGGGATTATAGGTGTGAGCCACTGCGCCCAGTCAGGTTCTTAATATATTTTGAAGACAAAAACAACAGGAATTTCTGAGTGATTGATTATTGGGAGTAAAATGGGTAAAGGCTAGGGCTGGAGTGGGTTGGTGGGGTAAAAACTGGAGTTTAATAATGCACCTGTTAATTCTGAGAATATCTTTTGGAGAGCTAAATTCCAAGTCCTGGGTTGTATGTATTAGTCTAGAGTTCCAGAACAAAGTTTGGATTAGAAAATCATATTTGGGAGTCATTGGCGTATAGATGGCCTTTATATTAGGTTGGTGAAAAGGTAATTGCAGTTTTTGCCATTGAAAGTAATGGCAAAAACCTCAATGCTTTTGCATCAATCTAATAGTTAGGAAACTGGATCAGATCAGCAAACGACAGATGTAGATAAAGAGAAGGGAATCGAGGAATAGTCCAAAGACACATTAAGAAATTAGAAAAGAACAATCAACAAAGAAGTTTGAATAGAAGAGGTGAGTGGTGTAGGAGGAAAACCAAGAGAGTAATATTTGGGAATTGCAGTAAGAAAAGTATATCAAAGTGGAGGGATAATCAATTTGCTCAATGCTGCTTAAAGGCTGAGAAAGAGGAGGAGGAGAGCTGACCATTGCACTTGTTGTCATGGAGGTTGTGTTAGTCTAGATTCTGTAGAGAAACAGAACTAATAGAATGTGTGTGTATATACATTATACAGAGAGAGAATGCATGTGCGCGCACACACACACACACTCACACACACACCTGAGAGAGAGAGAAAAGAAAAGAGATTTCTTTTAAGAAATGTGGCACAATTGTGAAGGCCTGCAAGTCTGAAATCTGCAGGGCAGGCTGACAGGCTGAAGACCCAGCAGAGCTGACGTTGCAGTCTTGAGTCCAAAAGCAGTTTGGAGGCAGAATTCCGTTTTTCTTGGAGGATCTCTATCTTTTTTCTTACAACTTTCAACTGATTTAATGAGGTCTGCACATATTATAAAGAGTAATTTGCTTTACTCAAAATCTACTGATTTAAATGTTAATCACAGCTGAAAAATACCTTCACAGAAAATACCTTCACGGAAAATACCTTCATAATAACTAGTGTTTATCAAACAGCCGGGTACCAATCCTAGCCAAGTTAACACATAAAATTAACCATCACAGAAGTCATTGATGAAATTGAGAAAAACAGTTTCAACAGAACATTTTTACTACTATATTCCAATGTCTTATTAGTAGAATGGTACTTAGCTCAATAAATTTTGTTAAAAAATGTATTTTCCACTGATTTTTTCCATTAGATATGTTATCCTCACTTGAATCTAATTAGAAAAAATATGCCAAAAGGAAAAAATTAAGAAACCTCTTTTTATTTTAGTCTGTAAAAACATATAGAGGTTGAGAAGTAATAGAAACAATTTAAAAACTGGTCAATGAAAAACCAAGAAAATAATTCTGTAGTAAAGTATAATGGAAAAACATACAAATAACCTAATAATTCTAAAATGTTTTTAACAAGCCAAATTTTTTTTTTTTTTTTTTTTTTTTTTTGACGGGGTCTCGCTCTGTCGCCCGGACTGGAGTGCAGTGGCCAGATCTCAGCTCACTGCAAGCTCTGCCTCCTGGGTTTACGCCATTCTCCTGCCTCAGCCTCCCGAGTAGCTGGGACTACAGGCGCCAGCCACCTCGCCCGGCTAGTTTTTGTATTTTTAGTAGAGACGGGGTTTCAGCGTATTAGCCAGGATGGTCTCGATCTCCTGACCTCGTGATCCGCCCGTCTCGGCCTCCCAAAGTGCTGGGATTACAGGCTTGAGCCACCGCGCCCGGCCAACAAGCCAAATTTTTTATTTTCTGGTAGCATTTCTGTATTACCAAAAATTAAGATTTTATGAGTGTTCTTCATATAGTCTCAAATTTCTGTCTGTAGAGTTGAAAATAAGTATGGTAATCACTTACGTATTCCCAAATACTGGAGAAACAACTCTAAGATATATAGATAATTAGATATTTTCATTGGTGACATCCAACAGATTTAATTTTGTTTCCCATTAAGATTTTGCTAGAGTTACCAAGTTACCAAATGTGGAACTTTTCCCCTTATTTCCCCGTCCTCTGGGTAATCACTGTCTGGTAATATTTGAAACCCCAAAGTTATCGTGCTCATTTAGTGACTAGCTTCCTGGTATCATCTGACCTTTTAAATTCTAAGAGCTGGACTTTCCACAATAATTTCCAGAGTTTTGAAACATCTTAAAATGAACATGACTCTGTTTATGCTCTTTCTTGATCTAATTATGTTTGGTTGAATTGTCAGACTTACTGGTACAACACTGATTATTTTACCATATTGTAGATAAAAAGACTGTTTATGAGTTACCATTAAAGTTCCTAAATTAGCTAAACTGTAGGTATGTGGTAAGAGTGAGAGCACTTCAAATACTCCAACTCTCATTATAGTTTAGTTTCATGATATGATTGGTTAGAGTATGCACGCAAGATGATTTTTATCTAGGTAAGTTTCCTACAAAGTATAATTTTTTCTATTAAAACACTGATTTAGTACAATTTGAGAATGCCTAGATTAGTGATTTCCACCAGATAAATATGATTCAAACGAAAATCCAATTCACAATTCATCTATTTAAAAAAAGCACAAATCATCAATTAGTCATCTTTGAGAAAGAATAATTTTGACTCCAAAAATTATGTGTTGATTGATATTAGCTTAACCATTCTGTGTCAAAATAATTCATAGAGTTCTTCCCAAATTTTAATTTGACATTTAATGTTTATTGGTGACAGAGTTTTAATAATTAAAGAAATAACTCTTCTAGAGTACATCTATCTTCCACAAAACAAAACCTTTTTTTTTTTCACAATTGCCTTGGTTCAGATCTTCATGACTGGGACTATTCTTGTGGCCCAGTGTTTAGCTATGAAATAGTTGGTTACTGATTAAATGTATAAGTGAACTAATAGGTATATTGATGAAAAATTTTATTAAGTATCAAATTTGGCTCTGAACTTCTTGGTAGTCAAGACAAAAAGGAAACATGGTAGACTACAGACTTTTCAGTGCCTGATACAACAAAGAATATTAGATGAGAATTTCTTCATATTTCTCCCCTGGCACAAGCTATTTTTATTTGCTTAATTTTCTCCTTTCCTCCTCCATCAATAGAGCATGAGAACTTCTTCCAATGAAAGGTTAGTCTGCTGGTTTACAACATTCCCTTGTATTTTTGCTACAGCTTCCTCTGCAGGTTTCCCTGCTTTCACTCTTGCTCTCCTGTGGTATATTTTTAACATAACAGAGATTCTGGTAAAATGTAAATTAGATCACAGCATTCCTCTGATCAAAATCTTCAAATGTCTTTTACCTTACCAAGAAAAATATCCATAGACCTTACAGTTATTTACAAATCCCTGAGCTTATTTCCCTTCCTTCTGTCCCCCATGTTCTCCATCTTTACCTCATCTCCTCCCATTCTATTCCTCACTTTATCTGCTCTAATCACATTGGCCTCTTTCCTCAAGCACACTAAACCAATTGCAGTATCAGCTATGCTTTTTCTATAGATATCCATGGGTTTATTTTTCCATTCCTTTCACATTTCTGCTCAAATGTTCTTTTAGTTGTGAGTTTCCTTATTGATAACATTATGTCAAATGGTAGTCTTCTTCCCTGGCAGTCACTATTACACTTACCTCCTTTATTTTTCTCCACAGCAATGACCACCATGTACTGGATGAATGAATACATTTCAGCCTCTTGACCCTCTCCATTCTGTGTCTTTAATTTCTCACTTTTCCACGAGCATATACAAACACTAAGATCTTTTCCATTTCTCCCTGTAGATTTTGCAAACTCATCCTACTAGTAGCCCAGACTGCACCTGCTTTGCCTGATGTGGCATATGTTACTAGAGATGACTAGTAGGCCTTTGAGTACATGGTATACAGCAATTGATTTTGCACATGCATTCTTTTCCATTTCAGTTGGAAAAGAGGATAAGAAGAGTTTGCATTTATGTTAAATTGACCAATTATTTACCATTTTTCCTTAAAAAACTGTCATGAAATATATCAAAGAGGTTGAGTCACCCTGCATAATATCACAATGATTTATTACACTGATGATATTATGCTAATTTGAGAGGACAGGCAAGAGGTGGTTAGTGTATTAGAAGTGTTGGAAAGAGACATGTCTTTCAAAGGGTAGGTTTAAATTATAGGAACCTGACACTTCAGTGAAGATTTTAGGTGTCCAATTGTCAGGAGTATACCAGTATCCTCTTCAAAGTAAAAGACAAATTGTTGCATCTTCCATCTACTGCCACAAGAAGAGCATAAAGTGTTTGGTGGATCTCTTTGCTTTCTGGAAGCAGTACATTTCACACAGAAAAATGTTGTTTGGGACACACATGAGGTGACATAGAAGGCTACCTGGGGAAGTATAGAAATCTGCAGCAGTTAAGGATATGATCCAGGCAGTCCTGTTGCTTGGGCCATTTGATCTCCTGGCCTCTCTAATGTTGGAAGTGTAATGTTGGGAAAAGTGACAGTGTGGAATTTATGACAAGCCTCAGTTGGAGAATCACGATGTGAGTAGCTTGGATTCTAGAGCAAAACCATGCCATCTACAAAAGAAAATTACAAGCCTTTTGAGAAACAGCTCTTTGCATGCTACATGGCTCTGGTAGAGATCAAATGCTTGACCATGAGGTGCCAAGTGACCTTGTGTCCAAACTATCTATTATGAGCTGCGTGATGTCAGATCTAGAAAGTGAGTTGGGTGGGTCTAGCAGCAGTCTGTTGCAAGATGAAAATGGTACATGTGAGATCAACTGTAAGTAGGATCAGAGGTCACAAACAAGCTGCATGGGCAGGTAGTCTGGTCCCTAGTGATGACATTATAGTTGCTCCAGCACCCTGCCCCCAGATCATATCCATGATCATTTAGAAGATTCTCAATGACTAACTGAAGAAGAAGGAAAAAGCCTGAGCTTGGTTAGTGGACAAGTTAGCTGAATATATGGTGCCAGGTGACAGTGAATGGTGGCTGAATTATAGCCACATTCACTGGGATGTCTTGAAAGATAGTGGAGGAAGAAAGTCTTCCTGATGTGTGGGACTGTGAGTGGTTCACTGGGTCATTCACTTTGTGTGCAAGGAGAAGTGTTCTGAGGGCCTTGGCTAATGACCTGGCCAGTAGGCCAAGGACCTAGAAGGAAAGTGATTGAAATATTGGAAATATTTGAGTTTCCAATATTGAAATATTGGAGTTTTGGAGAGACATGCAGGTGTATATATGAGTATGGACAGGAAGTGTGAAGATTTTTCTATCACAAGTTATTGCCCACCAGAGAGCATTTGCTACAAAGAAACATTACACAACCAATAGACAAAATAACAGCCTATTGATATTAGTCAGTCTTTATCACCAGTCACCCAGGAACTTGCATGAAGGATATCGAGTTGCCATAGTGGCAGAGATGGAAGCAGTATATGGATCCAACTGTGACTCCCAGTAAAGTCTGAGCTGGTTATTGCTGCCTCTGAGTATATAACCTACCAGCAACAGAATCTAAAAGGGAGTGTCCAATGTAGCTCTGTTCCTAGAGAAGACCAAAAAGCCACTTTTTAGCAAGTCAGATACATTGGGTCGTCTCTGTCTAGGAAGAGTTAGTGGTTAATCTTCACTGAGATAGGTATCTATTCTGGATATGGTTTCCCTTTTCTGCTTGCAGAGCCTTACCCTGCAGCACTATCCAAGGCCCTGTGGAATGCCTAATTAATAAGGCAACACCCCTTGCTGTTTCCTGACATCAGCCAGATTTCCTGGTCACAGGAATCCGATGCAACATCACAACAGACCAGAAGACTCATTTCATATTACAGGGGACACAGAAATGGGTCCATGACTATCAATTATGGTCATTTCATAATCTACAGATTGTGGAAACTGCAAGCCTCATAGAGCAGTGAGATGGCTTACCAAAGGTACAGTTGAAGTGTCCGCATTGAGGTTCCTCAGTATATGAATAAAATTAGAGACATTTATATGGCTCTTTTCTCCAAAAGAATAAATAAATCTAGGAGCCAAAGCAATGAAAACAGGGGTGATCCTTGCAGCCATCACTTCCAATGGCCACTGGGGTACTTTATGCTTTCTATTCCTGCAACTCTGGGTTGGAGGTTCTAGTTCTTAAAGGATTTGTACCATTATTACAGGACACAGAAAAAATCTCATTGAATTCTAAGTCATGAGTGCCACTAGAGTACTTTGGATTCCTTGTATCCAGGATAAAAGAGCCCTGTATTAGCAGGCAAAAAGGAGTCTTGGTAGGAGTAATGACCCTGATTGTTTAAGTAATGATCAGACTCTTATAGGATTTAACTTCACTTTACCTCCTAGATTTAACCAGGATTAAGTCACAACTGATATACTAGGATTGATAAGATTGTGCTGGGCCTAATGAATAAAGAAAAGGATTACACACTGAAGGAGCTGTAGAACCAGCCAATATGTACTGGCAGAGCAAGGAAGAGTGGTACTAGATACACGATCATAGATATACTAAACATATCACATATGTTAGGTATACGGTACTAGCTTCTGATGGTGTTGGATCAAAGGGTATGATATCTAAGGTCCAGAAAGGAAGAGTTTGATATGGAACACTGTCACATAATGAAATAGTTATCACCCTGGCAAGGATTCCAGGAGATGGTGCTAACAACCAGAATAGGACTTGGAAGCTTGGATAACAATGATTGCCCACACTGAGTGAAACAGAAATGCCAGAGTTCCATGGTAGATGGAAGAAAAGATCAGGGGACTCAGGAGAATGAACATTTTGGAGTGGATATACTACCTAAGGCTACAAAAGCCATCATCCTCTCTAATTCTGTGAGAGAGCATAGAGGACACTTCATATGCCAAAGTGGTAAGGATTGTGCGAGTGAGGTGATGACTGTCCTCTGTCAGTCAAGGCTGATGGCAGGAGATGCTGTTATAGGACTGGGCTCTCAGATACCAGTGGAATGATATCTGAGTCCTGAAATTAGAGAAGCCATGTGACAGCTTTTAACTGCCAGAAGCAATGTGTAGACAGCAACTATAAAAAGTGGCCAGATCAGGATAACAGCCAGGGAACTTGATCCACAGAATACTATGAAGATAGTTAATAGAGTAAGTTAATAGAATAGGTAGAAGAAAAAATCACAATCCCTTGCTTTTTTTTTTTTTCTACCTCAGTCAGTTTTCATACCTGAATATTCCGACTAAAGAGAGGTCTCATCTCCAATAGGAAGAAGCCTATAATATCAAGACAAGTGTATATGGTAGTCATTTCCTAAGTCGATCCCCAAAAGAACATATGGTCATTTTACTGTGGGAAGGGCTGTTGGCATGGGTGCAGGTTGACACTGGTACCTGGGGACTGAAAGGAAATGTAAGATAGTATGCATTTTTTTTTTTTCTGTGTACTTTGAAGATTTTTATTTGTCCTTGGTTTTTAGATTTTTTTCCAAAATGAACCTAGATGTGATTTTGTGTGTGTATGCTTATTCTTGCTATACACTGTTTACACTCCTTTAAATGCATAAATTATTACCGTGCCTTATGCCTGTAATTCTAGCACTTTGGGAGGCTGAGGTGGTGGATCACATGAGGCAAGGAGTTTGAGGCCAGCCTGGCCAACATGGCAAAACCCCATATCTACTAAAAACACAAAAATTAGCTTGGCGTGGTGGTGTATACCTGTTATCCCAGCTGCTTTGGAGGCTGAGGCAGGAGAATCCCTTGAACCCAAGAGGCGGAGCCTGCGGTGAACTGAGACTGAGCCACTGCACTCTAGCCTGGGTGACAGAGCCAGACTCTATCCCAATAAATAAATAAATTTATATATTAAAACCTAATCCCCAGTGTGATGGTATTTAGAGGTGGGACTTTGAAAACTGATTAGGTTATGAGGGTGGAGGACCACGAATGGGATTAGTGCCCTTATAAGAAGGGGCCTTAGAGAGCTACTTTGCACCTTCCACCATGAGGGCACAGGCAACAGACAGCTATCTAAGAACTAGGAAGCAGGCCCTCAACAGACACAAGATCTGCTTGAACTTGGATCTTGGACCCAGCCTCTAGAACTATGAGAAACAGATGTATAAGCCATTCAGTCTATGTCATTTTGTTGTTGTTGTTGTTGTTACAGAAGCAAACAACAAACTCAAAGAGACAGTTGTGTTTGTGTATCATAGCCATTTTAAAATTCATTTATTGGTTTTGGATAACTTGTAACAACTATCTTTCAAATAATTAACTCTGTCCCATTCTCTCTTCTTGAATCGCCTGTTAAATATATATTACTCTTTTAAAAATGTCTGTATATCTCTTTGTGTTCTCTTCTGTATTTTTCATCTTTCTATTTTTCAGTACTTTAGTGCAGCTATTTCCTATTCTATCTTTTAGTTTGGTTTACAAGTTACTTCATTTTAATTATTTTTAAACTGATATATAGTACAAACTCTATTGCATGTAAAAGGAAAGTAGCATAAATCAATTTCTTTTCTCATGTGATTGAGGTGAGATTTGTGGTTACTCTTACATTCTTATTTCTTTAAATTATATTTAAAATTGTACTACAAGCTCCATATTTCATAACCTTTTATTATAAGGCTTAGAGTTGCAGTGCCCTAGCGATGTAAACCCTCTAATTTTGAACACAAAAATTGGGGTACACAAACCTGAGTCTGAAGAGAATTTTAATTCGATCAACTTAGAAGGTCTTCTCTTAGAGAAGATTATACTGATTAAAGAACAAATTTACAACATTATGAATAAATCATTCCTAAGAGTAAAAGGTAAGTATGTGGAAAAATAGGAGTAGATTATGGAATATCTGTGCTAGTGGCTTTTTTCTTCTAGGGCAGCTGGACACTGGGTAGTCTTGGTCAACAGACAAAAATTTTGCCTCTACCTGTCATGCTCCCTAGTACACATTTGTGCATTAACAAAGCCAAGTCTCAAGGCCCAGGGTATATTTCTAGGCAGCTTAACATGGCTGTTTCAGAAACATAAGTAAAAAAACATTCTCTTACAAAGGTAGAAAAAGAATGATGTATAAAGCAAAACAAAACAAAGATCATTAATCCTTCAATTGGCTGTATGAGAAAGAGGGGAGTGAGCTAGGCTGAATAAGGGTTCCTACAAATACCCAAGTTCTAATATCTGGAAATTCTGAGTGCTACCTTATAATGCAAATAATAATCATAAAATAAAATAAAGACTTTGCAGATGTGATTAAGAATTATAAGATGAGATTATTCTAGATTATGTAAATGCAATACAATGATTTTTATCTGAGGCAAGCAAAGAGAAATTTGGTACAGAAGAGAAGAAGGTTATATGAAAGAAACTGAGACGGGCAGAACCAGAGAGAGAATACGCTGTGCTACTGTCTTTGAAGATGGAGTAAGGAACTATGAGCCAAGAAATGCAAGGAGTGCAGTTCTAGACAAGAAAAGACAAGGAATGTAATTATATCCTACAGCCGCCAGAGGGGGTTTGGCCTTGCCGACACCTTGATCTTAACCCTGTCAGACTCATTTTGGACATGTCTGCAGGACTGTAGATAATACATTTCTATTGTTGTTGCTCTTTGTTTACTTGTTTCCTTTTTTTTTTTTTTTGTTTTGAGACAGGGTCTCACGCTGTCGCCCAGGCTGGAGGGCAGTGGCGCGCTCTCAGTTCACTGCAACCTCTGCCTCCCGGGTTCAAGCGATTCTCTGCCTCAGCCTCCAGAGTAGCTGGGATTACGGGTGCGTGCCACCATGCCTGGCTAATTTTTGTGTGTGTGTGTATTTTTAGATGGCTTTCAGATAGTTTTAAACAACAGAAATTCATTCTTTCACAGTTCTGTAGGCCAGAAGTACAAAATTAAGGTATCCACAGAGCAAGCTCCCTGTGGAGACTAAAGACTTCATAAGCCTTCAGAGAAAATTATTTCCATGCCATTCTTTCAGCTTCTGGTGTTGCCAGCAATCCTTGGCATTCTTTGGCTTGTAGATGCATAATTCTATTCTCTGCCTCCATCATCATGTGATGTTTTCCTTGTCTCACAGTCTCTTCTCCTGTTCTTATGAGGACACCAATCATAAGGGATTAGGGTCCACTCTCTAATTGAACGTGATCTAATCTTAACTTGATTACATCTACAAAGTGATGTTCATGCAAGTCCCTTTTTTTTAACTGTAAAATATGGAACTTGGACATCTCTTCTAGGTAGACAATTTTAAAATCTCTAACTCCTCTTGTTTCTTTTTTAAACTCATAACTGTATCACATTCATTAACGTGCTTGTTTTGATTACATATTTTTTCAAAAAAGAAAAACAATGAACAAAACCATATCAATTTGTGAGACTGTCTGGAGAATGAGAAATGTAGCCATATGCAGTTAGCAAACAGTTTTCACAAATAATTTGGATGATTCAAGACAAGGAAGCAAAGATATTAAAAAATCTCAACTATTTAAATAGTTCAAGCCTGTTCCAACCTTAGTACTCTGCCACATGCTATTTTGTCTTCTGGAAAGGTTCCATTTTGGCTAACTTCTACACCTTTCGCAGGTTATAGCTCAGCTGTCAAGCACAGAAGGCTTCTGTGACATCTCTCACTCCTTTTTCACCTTTTAAATGGGCTTCTTTTAGTTATTTTCAGTCTTAAAATCTATTTTTTTCATTTATTATACTTATAGTTTGCAATTACATATTTATTTGTGTGTTTTTTTGTTTACGTTCTCTCTTCTTTATTTAACTGTACATTCCTGGTGGCAGAGATCATATCTGAATTTATTTTAAATCTGTCTCTGAGCTTAGCACAGCAAGTGCCTTGTTCATATTAGATAATCATTTTTCAAATGTTCAAATGGATACATTTAGTCATATTGTTACTGGTTCTGTAATTGCTGTATCATGAAGAAGAATTTGGGTTTGTGAATCTTTGTATAACTTAGTATAGTATGTTACCTTTATTGTCTAAGAGTTTATCAAAGAAATGACTGAGAGGGGCTGGATGACCAAATGGTAAAATGTGGCCAACTTCCCTTGAATAGGCCATCAAGTGTCCTTCTAGACATGCCAAGAAAACAAAGTATGAAAATGTATTTATAGAAAGAGACAAGTTAAAAAATAAAATAACGAGTGTTAAATGATGACACAATATTAAGATAAACAAGATTATTTTTTAAAGTACTTCATTCTAAACCAGGGTTTCTCAACCTCTGCACCACTGACGTTATTTTGGAACAAATAATTCTTTGTTGTGGGACTGTCCTGTGCATTGTGGGATGTTTAGCAGCATCCCTGGATTCTACCCAGTGGATTCCAGTAACACCCCTTCAGTTGTAACCACCAAAATTGTCTCCAGACATTACCAAACATCCCTTGGGACATAAAATTGTCCCAGTTGAAAACCACTGCACCTCAGAATTAATAAACAAAAAAAGCTAAACCAAAGCAAACAAAAACAAGGAGCAGAAATCCTTATGTTACATATTATCTCATTTCACTGTCCCAAAGACCTCAAAAATCTCATAAGGCAGGTGAGTGTTGTCTTTATTTCATACATAAAGAGAAGTAGAAAAATTATGTGACCACCTCAATGCCTCATAGTCAGAGGCAGAGCAAGGATTATGAATCTAGGTCTTTTGATTTCAAACTTTGTGCCATTTCCATGAAAATATTTTTCTGTCTTAGTGAAAATACTCACTGGAAGGGTTCCAGAGCAGAGGTGAGCCCCGGCCCCTGGATAGTGAGGGCCCTGGGAGGTAAGTGGACTCCAGGTATTCCTACTACCAACATTCACAACGCCGAGTGTTATCTCGGGGGTTCCCAGGGACTGTGGCCTAATTTGGGATCACACCAAGGAGAAAGTGATTCTATCTTATTCTTTTTTCTTTTTCAGTATATGTTTGTGTTGACATTGTAACTTTTGAGAGCAGAATTGCTGATATTAATAGTATCAACAGTCGATGTGTTTTGCTGAGGTGAGAGGATTGCTTGAGGCCATGAGTTCAAGGTTAGCCTGGACAACATAGTGATATCCCATCTCTACAAACAGTAAAATTAAAAGAAAATAACTGCATGGTGGTGCATGCTTCAGCCTCAGTAGGCTGAGGTGGGAGGATAGCTTGAGCCCAAGAGGTTGAGGATGCAGTGAGCCATGATCATGTCACTGCACTCCAGTCTGTGCAACAGAGCAAGACCCTGTCTTGAAAAAAGAAAAAGAAATATTACATTTGTTTTTTTTTTTTTTCACTGACCAGGTGTGGGTTGGGGAAGAGGCAAGGAGGGAGAAATAGAGTCACAGAAAGAGAAACACACACAGTTTCAGAACAAGAGAAATTGAAAATCAGAAAGAGACAGACAGAGAAAGGCAGATAAAAGATACTTAGATTCACACAGAGCCATAGATAGAGGCACAAACAGAAGTATATACAGACCCAGGGAGAGACAGAGGCACCATGAGTCAGAAGGGAGATGAGAGATCAGGGGTTTGGGGAGGGAGAGGCTGAGGGATGTAGGGCCTGGCAAGTGGGGCCCCAGGATGTAGGGCTTAGGAGGGAATTGTGAAAGGTGAGGAGGAGACTGACTGATTGACTCAACTATCCAGGGATCTAACTAAGTAATAGACCTTATTTCAGTAATATTGGAGGCATTATTGTTAAACATACTATCATTTCTCTCATCCTGAAAAACACAGTGAGTCTGTACAATGCACTGAAAGAACCCTCAAACTTATCCATATGATAACCCCTTAAGGACACAAGACATAAAAATCCCCATTTCCCTCTTCTGTCCCCTTTTCCATTTCCCTCTGGCCCCACAAATCCAGAAGCAGCTGACTCAAGTATATATCAGGCTGGTTCAGAGCAGGTTAGGCAGGCTGCTAGCAGCTGTGTGCAGTCTGGGTGGGGGTGGGGATGGGGGCAGCTGTGAGCTCTACATTTGGGAGGGCCTCAAAAGTTTGCTCCCCCTGGATTATTCTGACTAGTCTAAACTTTTACATTGAGGTACACAGCACCAAGACAGCTACTATTCAGTTTATAGCATCACAATAACAGTGGGAACCTGACTATGCTGGGAAGGGCTTTAGTGCAGGATCCACATAACATTTGATACCTCCCTCTGGATCAGAAAGCCCCAAAGTCTATGTCCAGGATCCAAGTATTTTCTAACTGGCTTCACGGTCGACAGCTGGGTCCAGCCATCAGAGGTTCAACCAGACTGTATGCAGCTGACAGACCATAGAATAGTCACCCTTCAGGTGAGAAATGGAGTTGACACTGAACACATAAGAAGTAGTTGTCACAGTTTATGATGAAAATAATTTCTGAGTCTATGGCTATGTAGTTCATCCCAAGTGATCCATACCTCCTCTCAGTTAGCAAGTGCTGAAATGAAAATATTGCTTGGGAATTGTCAGAAGCATAATTGCCCTTGGAGAAAGAGATTTCAGGATACATCATGACCTGTTCTATGAGGAGCCCACAGAACCAAAAGGATCTTCATGGTTTTCTAGTCTAACTTACTACACTCAGGAGGACACCAAGGACTATACAGTTTAAGGGACTTGTGTGAGATAATCTCCAGCAATTTGGTGGCAGAACTGTGACTAGAACCCAGATGTTCTATTTTTCACCCTGTGCTATTTCCACTTAGGGCTCATAAATATACAATCATATTTTAAATAGAAATAGATTGTCTTTGAACATTTCCAATGAGTTGTCAAAAGAATGTCAATACGTAAAGGGAATATTTAATAAGCAGTAAGAATTAGAAGAACCAAAAAGTATCCAGCATCTAGCCTAATATATGCACAATACATACTTGTTAAATGAAATGAATGGTGTGAAATCATTCACATTCTTTTTAGGAGGTTCCTGTTATGAATAACCACAAAATGACTTACCTTAGTGAAGAATGCAGCACTCACAACTTATAAGGTGCCATTTTGGAAGAATGCTTTTCTTTTATAATTAAAACTAATGAAAAATTCACTAAACAATGAAATGCTAAAGATAGAGGGTGCTCAAGAGATTAATAGATGCAAACCATGTGTCACTACTTAAGAAAGTACACTCTCGGCAAATGTGAAGCTCCTCTCTTGTCCTGCAGAGTAAAGCAAGTCCTATTTTCCAAGTGTCTTTATTTTGGATTTTCTCCCAAAGTAAAAATCACTCTTCACTGTAAAATTCAATGCCCTAGAATACTAAGCCAGGATTTCATAGAAATATTAGGTTATTTGGGGAGAATTACCTGTCCCCAACACATTACCTTTAAATAGGACATTTCATCAAATATTGTCACCAGTAAAATGAAGCAGGGGGCAGTGTTCCTCCTGGAAGTTGAATTAGCATGGAAAGGTTGAATGAACCAGATTATATGTCACATTTTTCAGATAAATAGATACTCTGGAGACTAAAGAGTGGTAAAGATTTAATAGGATTCTCAATGAATCTCTCGGGTCTCATTTTATTCTGACCAGAAATCTCATGCAAAAGTTCATCAGATCAACTCATTTCTCAGCTGTGTTTGTGTCTTAAGACCTTTGTTCTTGTTTGGCAAATCTGTATGAAATGATATATCTATGGTTCCAGGTCACCTCAACATTTAGGCTGCTGTTCTGTTTACAGCTTCCCAAATGTCTCCTTTTCCCAGAGGCTACATCACCCTGGCCCTTTGTCGTATTGGAAGGACAGAGATTTTGCAAAACAGCTCTTCGAGTATCTCTATTTTGGGTTATAAATTCCTAAGTGAACATAGAAGGCCAAGGATTTCCCTTTACAATTGCTCACTGTATTAGCACAAGCCAAAATAATGCTTACCTGGGTCATTTTTGATTACTCTTTATGAATGAAAATTCCATCCCATTAAAATTTTTACTATGTAAAAAATATTTATTAAGGTAGTTCAGAAGAAACTAAGCTAGCCACTATATTAAACAGAGCATGACAATTTTACTGATAAAAAATTAAAGATTCTTCAGGAAATGTTGTAATATTTTGGTACTATGTAGTTCTTATATTAAATGATCGTAAAAGAACATGTCTTAAAGCATATTAATGTTCTCGATTTTTAAAGCTGTACCTTTTGTTCATCTAGTACACAAAATATACGCATAACCTTTTGAGAAAGGTATACACGTAACTTTTTGAGAAAGGTTATGATTACATGCAGATTAAAAGTAAGAAATGTGTCTCAGAAAGATTAAGAGACTGATCTCAAGACACACAGCTAGGAAGGAACAGGCTCGGACTTATATTTAATTCAAGTGTTTAAGACATCGAAATCATTTTAAAATACACTTTGTAGCATATTGTCTCTTACATGGTCAATCTCTAAGCAACATTCTTGAGCTTTTTGGGGTTCCCTTTAGAAGGAAAAGACCTATTTATCAAATTTTATAGGCCTGGAAATATATGTTTCTATAAAAATTATATTTATAAACTTGTAGCCTGAGATCAAAATATAAACTTGAAAGTAATGTATCTTTGCCATTTAATCAGATTGCTTTTAAAGCACCCAAATGATAGTAATTGAAAAGATTGTACATCCTATTTGTGTCAACCATCTTATTGCCCAATAATTCTATTTAACTAACTTAAACTCTGTTGTAATTTAGAACAATTCACTTGTGGAAAGAGATTTTGATTACTAAGCTCTAGAATTTATTAAAATATTTTTGTTAAATATCCCTAAATCTGTTCTTTAGGTTCTTGATCTTTAACTTGTTTCTAACAGTTGAAATTTAATTAAATATGGTTCCCAAAGAAGTAAAATATCATGTTTTCATATAATTCTAAAACTTTAGACCTTACTCAATATTAAAGTAGTTCAAAAAGTACTGAATGTAATAAAAGCATTGTTTGACAGATAAGGTTGGCTACATGTTTAAAAATCACAATTTAAAATGATTATATTAGTCAATCCACTGTTTACAACTATACTGTTCCATCTTTTTGCTATTGCCATTTTCTCAAATCTTCTCCATCTGGCAAGCATCTTTCTTTCCCAGTTACTCGTTCTCTGAATTGTCCTTAGTGTACAGCAGTGGTTCTCAAATTTTATAGCAAGTTTCAGAATCACCTGGAGGCCTTTGTAAAATATAGGTTGCTTGGCTCCATCTCTGGAGTTTCTAATTCAATAGGTCTGGAGAAGCCCCAAGAATATGCATTTTGAGTCAGTTTCCTGATGATGGTAGTGGTGATGTTTATGCTGCGGGTCCAGTGCTTACACTTTGAGACCACCTATTCTCCGTGATTCTGGTTATTTCCAGTTCTTCAGTTTGCCTCATACATTGAAAAGACGGAAATTTTGTATAAAAATCCTTTACTCTCAGTTTCCACTGTCCAGGGTAATTAAGTTTTCAATCATTTGATGTTTGCCTATAGGCAAGATCATGACCTAGTAGAATTGTAGTTGTTATTCACAGAGGAATAAAATTCTCCCATAGGCCATTTATAATATAAACTGTAATATCATTCCTCCTCCCAAGGCTTGTGCCCTGCCTTTGGAGACCAAGAAAGACATGGATGAACAGCTCATTATCATTTGAAGAATAATTTCTAAACAAAATAAAATGAGATAGCCAGTAATATGTGGGATTTTTGTACCCTGCATGACTTTGACCTCAATACATTCAGAGATTTGTGAAGAATTACTTCTTGTTTCATCTATGACCTGACAAGATGTTATGCAGACAGACAGCTGTTGGGATCATTGAAGTGAATCTTCTTCTTGTCCACACTCATAATAATTTAGCCTCTTTGAAAATAAAGTGGTAATTTCAGGCCGTTAGGCTACCCATTGAAGCAATACTAAAAGGCAAATCAGGCTTGGACTGGCATTGGTGGAGCTGGAGTTTGTCTTAATGTAATATCTAAAAACTTACCTATGTTTTCTTTGATTGTAGCAAGCCATTGATTTTTGTATTAAAAAGACTCTAGGATTCTGAATTTACATGGTTTCTTTTAATTGTACAAAGTGGAGTTTATATGAAGGGTATTTTATTTGATTCTATTAACTGAGCATCAATTGTATGCCAGATAATAAGGTCAATGCTTAAAGGACATGTGGCTCCTGCTCTCTGGGAACATACATAAAATGTAGACATGGAAGGGTGACATTAGATATTTTCCTACCTAATTGGAGCTACCTAGGGAAAGTGTATTTCATCACACTCTACAGAAGGTTTGTTGGCTGAGGCCCTTTCATAAGGGATTAACCTTCAGATGAATTCTCGTTCCCCCGCCAGCTGTGTGTTTCTTCTTGCAAATACTCCCAGATAATTCAATTCTTTATACAGTAAAATAACTTCATTGCAGTACAGAATCATTTCTCTGTCCCAAGGATGGATTTTTCTATGAAACACCTAGTCACAAGAGGTTCATATCTGTGTTTTTTTGTGGATGGTCAGAGGCCTGTGAAAGAGACAAATAGGGACTGTAATGCAGGACAGGCAGTAGTCTTGACAAAAATGAATAAATAAAAGCACACACAAAGCAATTCCTTTTTCCAGCTTTTACATTTGCTAAATCATCAGCTGTGTTCTCCATATACTAGTCTTTAGCTCATTAATCTTCAAACACATTAATTACCACTGCTTTGACTGACTCCTTGGGATATTTACACACTGTAAACAGTTCTGGTATTCTTTGCAAATCCACACTGTGAAGTATCCTTTGGGGTCAAGTGCATTGCCTTTCCTTACCAAATAATTTATTCTTTTGAAAAACATGAACATGACCATTTCCCTTATATTGTTCTCTTGTGTACGACAAAAATAAAGATACATACTTCTTGGGGAAAATAAATTGAAGTGTCTTTCCTCCATTCAGCATTCTATAATAGGCAAGATATGGGCCTCTTTTTTATACCATCAAGAGAGACTTATTATCTCTCAGGAAGGAAAACCCTTTGGATTTAGTTATTCCTCTAATTAATATTGCATCTGCAAGGATATGTCTACATTTTGCCACCATTGCAAACACATCAGTCCTTAACATTTTGAAAACAACTCTAGCACCTTTGGCTACATTGAGGAGGTTTCTTCCATCTCAAGGCATCTAAAGCTCACCATGTATACTTATGGGCAAGCAGCCTGAAAATAGAAGTGTGGAGGATGCTAACGTGGTCCATATTTGTTAACAGAAACTTCCTTCTGGTGAATGAGGGAAGTCTAATCCCATGGAAGTATGGTTTCAATTTTTCATTGAAATTACAATCAAACAAATTGCCAGCACACATTTTTCACTGTCAGATATTTCACTCATGATTGATTTGGAGTACCTTGGGCCAGTTTGTAAACCTTGTCCTCTGCCAGTGTTGCTACAGACTCTTCTCTTTGTTTTCAAATAAATTTCACTTTTTTCTCCAACTGGTGGATACATTGGATCCACAGTAGTACCTGACAGGAAAATGTCTCTTCAACATGCACTTTCTGCAGGACTCTGATGGAAAGGACAATACATTATTGGCTTTTCTTTAGTTCTCTGTGGGGAACTCGGTATGACAAAAATCACAAAAACCAAGAGCCTGCAATTTCCTCATTTTCTCGCACATATTAAAATTGTATTTATCAAGGTTGACTCCTGGCTGCTGGTTGAACTAGCTCTCCTGGAAGGAATGGCTTTTAGAGCGTTGCTTTGGGACCAAGGGATCCTAAGAACACTATTGGACAAAGTAGTCTTGGGGATGATTGCACTGTTTTCAGACTCATGAAATCACAAGCTTCTCAGGAGAACTGAGCCCAAGTTGAAAATCATTCACCTCCTTTTCTTTCAGCAAGCACTGTCAGAGGGAACAATCAAAGGATAATAAAGACCAGTTGTTTTGATCTCTGGTCCCATTACTATATCCCTAATGGGTGAGAATCTACATCAAAGAAACTATAATGACCCTGGGAATTGACCATACTTTTGTTTTCAGCCTATCTCCAAGCAAAGGTGTGATGGCATTGATTTGGTGTAAAGCTTTGGCCATGTGAATGTGTTGGCAACTGCCAAATGTCACCATCTGGACCAAATCATTTCTTTCTAGATCTTTGCAGGTGTTATTTTCCAAGGTGACTGCTTCTACTTTAATTAGAGATGAGTTGAGTTCTAAAAACAGAAATAGTTTAATGACTATTAAATTTTTATTTTACTATAGGAGAATTGTTCTATTTAAGTACTTAATACTGCATAAAAAAGACCCATAAGAAGAGAAAGAAGTGAGATATAAGGCAATATGCTTTTGTGAAGGAAGCACTAGAAAGGGAGTAACAAGGCCTGGACTCAGTCTGGGCTTTGCTCCTGAAATAACGTGTGACTGAAGAAACACATTCTTCAATGTCATATTCCTTCTCCCATATAAATTATCTCTTATCAGCATCATATTGCCATTGAATTTCAGGCATGGAAGGGACCTTGGGGTATTAATATCTCTACCTATTTTGGCAGTATTTTGGGAATCAAATGAATATTAAAACTATTTTTGTATTTATTTGACTTTGACTATTACTACATACCCACTATGTAGGAAGCACTGGGAGATAAACAGAGAGAAAACTACAAAGATAAAAAATATGTGCCTTTTTCTCTTAAGCCCATCATCTTATATGGAGATACTTTCTTTCATGCAGGTATTCAAAAAACATTTATTTACATACTATGGTAGATGTTGGGAGTACAAATGAAAAGACAGTTTTTACCAGACACCAAGAATCTTTTGTATTTACTGGAGAGATAGATGAATAAATAGTTTACAACTGTGCTAAATGCTTGGTGAACTATGGTGAAAGTGGCATCAGGGAGGTTTCTAAGATGAAATGGTAATTGGTTTGTTTTATTTATATACAAATAATGCAAGGGGTGAATGAAAGTGTGATATGTGTGATCGGAAGCTTAGGGGAGAGGGACAGATGCCACATGGTATTCAGGGAGAAATGTTTCTCAAGGACCTGAAGCACCATATTACATAAGTTATAAATGAAAGAATTTTGTTAGGATTCATTGATTTTTAAATTTCTCTTGGATATCCATGGAGAAGAGTTGTCAAAGTCTTGCTCAGAAGCTACCCTCCTTAGTCTTATGTCAAGTCTCTAAAATAGTACACAGAAAGAACATCACTACCAGTTCCACCACCACAAAAAGCAACCACAAATGCCATAACTGCCTTTACTATTACCACTACTGTCACCCTGCCACTATCATAATTGCCACAATAACCAACATCACCACCACTACCAACAATGTTACCATAATCACCACCACTATCACCATTATCATCGCCCCAAACAACCACTAATATGTTGCCACCGTTACCGCCACTGTCATCAGTCCACCACTACCATCATTTTTACATCACCTCCCTTACTATTGCCACTACCACCACCATCACCACAGTCATTAGTACTACCACATTGCCATTACAGCCAGCAACAACCACTAACACTGCTACCACTACTAACCAACATCACTGTCACTACTGTGACCTCAATCACCATTTTCATTACCACCACTGACACCATTACCAGCACTACCACCAACAGTTTCATTCTCATTCCTGAAATATGTTCCTAAACCTTCTCAAGCATTTTAATAGTCATCTTGGTCCCAGGTCAGAGTTCTCACATGTGCAAAACGTGTGATATTGGTAGTTATTATTAATGGCAGCAAAAGGGGCACTTTAATAAATGCCCCTTTCCAAATGTTTAAGGAGAAGTCTCCAGGTTCACAAAGAAAATTTAAACTTTAAATAGTTTCTTCCCCAATGGAACAAACAACAGTAACACACACTGATACCTTGATTTAAAATATATTGCCACTTGGGTCCTCAATATGTAAAGAGTGATTTGAAATTTCTTCCTTGGAGGAATAGAGAAGTGAAGATGGCATGATCCACAACTGTGACGATGATCTTGTATGACTTCAGTTCTTAGCTTCACCCTGTGTAGCTTGTTCTTTCTAAAGAGTCTGCAGTTGAGGCTGAAAATAAGAATGAGGCTACTTATAAGAATGTCAGAGTTCTGTGGTTAAAAGTATCTCATATTTTCTGCTGAGTTTTATATATTTGAAGCTTATGAACGCAGCTAAAGTCAGATAGAAGCATGCCCAGGACAGAGTTGATAGTGGAGACAAAAAAAAAAAAAAAAAAAAAGAACAGGGCTAGTGTTTCCCAAAATTTCTTCTTGTGGTTGAATCCCAGGCAACTGTGTTTTAAATTAAATTTAGAGCAATTTTCTCAGGAGAAGAAGAATAATAGAATTTATATGCAATATAAAGATCATGATCATAGGCATCTATGGAGAGGAAAAGCTGTTGAATGGTGAATTCTTTTTTTTTTTTTTTTTTTTTTTTTTTTTTTTTTTTTTTTTTTTGAGACGGAGTCTCGCTCTGTCGCCCAGGCTGGAGTGCAGTGGCCGGATCTCAGCTCACTGCAAGCTCCGCCTCCCGGGTTCACGCCATTCTCCTGCCTCAGCCTCCCGAGTAGCTGGGACTACAGGCGCCCGCCACCTCGCCCGGCTAGGTTTTTTTTGTATTTTTTAGTAGAGACGGGGTTTCACCGTATTAGCCAGGATGGTCTCGATCTCCTGACCTCGTGATCCGCCCGTCTCGGCCTCCCAAAGTGCTGGGATTACAGGCTTGAGCCACCGCGCCCGGCCTGAATGGTGAATTCTTTCCAACTTTTTAAAAAAAGATTAAACTGCAGTTTCTTCCGTTGTTTTGTCATCTCTTAGTGCTCATTCATGTCATTCAGCAAATATCTTTTTTTTTTTTTTTTTTTGGAGGTGGCATCTAGTTCTGTCGCCCACCTGGAGTGCAGTGGTATGATCTTGGCTCCCAGTAACTTCCACCTCCTGGGTTCAAGAAATTCTCCTGCCTCAGCTTCCTGAGTAGCTGGGATTACAGGCATGTCCCACCATGCCCAACTAATTTTTGCATTTTTAGTAGAGACAGAGTTTCACTGTGTTGGTCAGGCTGGTCTTGAACTCCTGACCTCGTTATCCGCCTGCCTTGGCATCCCAAAGTGCTGGGATTACAGGCATGAGCCAACACACCCAGTCCAAAAAACATCTCTTAAAAGACAACCGTATCATGTGACTGAGTGACTGTATTATATAAGTAGCTCTTGAGGACACCACTCCTCAGTAACACCTTGGAGCTTGCCGCCTATTGAAAACCGTAGCAAGCAGGTAATGACATTACAGAAGAATCATGCTGAAATACACAGATACATCTGGTCCAATGAACATCTGAGATAGATAACTGAACCATATTTGTGGTGATGAAGGGTCTGGTCAAAAAAGGAGGCTGGGGTAAAACAGCATCTATTCTGTCACTTCAAGAATGGGAAGGATTTTGCTAGAACAAGAGAGGGTGGGAAAATAAGAAAGGAGAATAGAACATTTTAGGCAAAGGGAATAGTGTGTGCAAAGATGAAGAAGTATGAAAGAAAATGTAGCTCCATTCCAGAAACTGCTAAAAGGATCAACATGGTGAGAATATCACAGTAGATAAATATTAAGTTCCAAAGGTATATGAAAAAACAGCTGAGGGAAGTGAAACACAGAGAAAATTCTATTTGTTAGCAGTTCTCCCCCTACGCCTGTGACCTGAAAAAAAGTTCGGTACTTTCTGAAGCATTTGGATCCACTTAGCTGGTAGAATACCAGCATTTCATGGGAGTATATGTAACTAGAACAACTAGTTATGAGCCAACGTGGCCATATCTGGTTTCGGAACAAAGTTTAACATGAAATAACGTCTATGACTACACCAGGGTTTGGACTGAAGGTGTTACAAGAGAGTTGCAGTAAGGAAGGTAGAATGATAGTGTGGTTGTAAACATATTTTAGAGGATTTGTGCATGTGTGTTCCCTGTTATGTGCCTTCTACTCTCTTGGGATGCATATCTGCTACGCACATGCAAAATAAAAGACAGATATTTATAATGTGTTTTTAGGATGTATTAGAGGTTAATGACAGAGTCCTAGTCTTGTACATGTTTTATTCTTTCCGTAGCTACAGAAGCATGGAAGGAAAGTATTACTGGTAGAAAACAAATATAGAACTTCATGTTGGAGAAGTAGAACCCTAACTAATGAGTTCTGACAGTCTGATTTTTAGTAGCGTATTTGTAGATATTTGACACTAAGTAGCTATGCTTCTACTTATGCTAAAGAGAACTCTCACTTCTCTGACAGAATGATAGTGTAGAATTCTTTGTAAAAAATACATAATTTGATGTACAGTTGTTTTTCAAGGTTATTTCAAAACACTTCCTTTTCTTAAAAATGAGTAGCAAATATTTTCTTAATTTAGTTAAAATCCTGTTTCTCTTTATTTTTTAAAGCTGTCGTGTCATGAGAGAGCCAAGATTCTTCGAACATATTTAACTGCTGGAGGGAATGGCTCAGAATCCCAAGTATCAGCTTTAGCACATGTAAGTTCCCTGGAACAAAACTTCAAATCCCCAAAGTTTTCTTTTCAAGTTGCCAAAGTAAGGTCAAGAAATACACCAAATTTCTCTAGGGCTGTTTCTCTCTCTCTCTTTCTCTCTTTCTATCCCCCTACTCCCCAGGTTTATCATTATCATGTGTTAATATTAAGGTACAAACTGAAGCAGACTATTTTTGAGGCCAGTATTGGCAATATATCCAGTACACTCAAGGGCCTGAAAAGTTAATAAACTTTTGCTGTAATACAAGAAGGCAAAGGACAGTAATTTTGGGCTCGAAAGAGAGTTGTTACTGATTATATTAAAGCTTTTACTTTTGTGCTCTAAAACAAAATGAATAAAATGGAAATTCAAATTGGATAGACTTTTAAAATACAGTTTGGAAACATGACAGTCACTTTGAATAGCCAGTTGGTTTTTCCTCTTGACATGTAAACTAAAATATTCGGTCAGTTATTTTTAAAAGAGTGGTAATAAAAAAATTAATATTGACTGTATGGCACTATTTCAGCCAACTTATGTCAAGATAAGACAAAAATGGCACATAACATATTCATCCCTGTTTCAGCTGTTGACAGTTTATTTCTGTTAGTCATTTTCTTATTAGGAAATTTAGTTCCCAGTACATGAGTTTTAGTAAAATTTAGTAAAATGTAATATTCATCTATTTTGCTAAGCACTATGCTATATGCTTTATGTGTACTATAGCACTTACTTTTCATAATAATATTATTGATATTATCAAATACATTTTATTGATGAAGAAATAGAGGCCCAAATAAGGTGAATAAATTCCCCTGGGGTCAACAGCTAATTAGTGGTAGATTTGCAATTTATAGATTGGAGATTTGGGGTAGGTTTTAGGTTTATAATCATATTTCTCTGATACCATTGACCTTGATACATTTACTATGTTACATATCAAGCAAAAATTCTGGTACCTTTTCTAAAGTTTAACACAGGAAAACAGTGTTTTTACACATTTTAATAGGGAGTTAAATAAAAAACTCCAAATTGAATCTTTTTTTATAATTCCATTTCATTATCAGATTGTGAAATTTAAAAAATCCTCACCTAGGATCTGTCTGGTAAGAGTGTAATAGCATGTCATTTAAAGAAATGATTCTCTAGGCTTAAGAAAAACCACTAACCATTAATTCTAACCTGATTTAGAGGTTATATAACATAAGCCCTGAGCCGTGAAGGAATAACTTTTCTGTTTATATAATTTGATCATAAGAAATTTTAAATTCATATTCAATGTTTGTAAAAAATGAGACAATTTTTTCTCTTGATTTTTCTAACTGAAACCACACTTTAAAATTTTTTAAGAACAGGAAATTTGGAAAGTGATTAATTCATAATATGGTCTAATCACTTTACAGAATGTGGAAGGAAAATGTAGGCAAAGGAGAAGGTACAACATTACAGTTTTTGACACAGGATGGGGCAGGGAAGGGTAAGAAGAGTCCAGTTTGTTCATCCAGCTGTGTCCAGCCATATATTTGTTCTATTAAATTGCATCTCAGAAAATTAGCCTTGAGATCCTCTGAAACTTATCTTATTTGTCATAGAAGATAGAGTACGTAAGAGCAGTTGTTATGTCTAGAGGTAGATGTGGAAAATCCTTTATGAAGGAAATTCTACTCATATTTTATATTTTGGTTCTAATTCTCCTCAATTCATATACTCATTCATTCAACAATCATTTTGTGAACTGGTACAGAAACATGAGCAATAAAGACTCTTCTCCTGTAAGAGTTCACAGTCCAGTGGGAGATTATTCATTTATCTATTTATCTATCAATTTCTGTCTATCTGTATTTTTATTGAAAAACAAAGCTACCATCTCCATAAGTTCAGAGACTAAAGAGGAAGGATTGTCCACCTAGCTCTTTCTGGAGAAACGTGGAGGCAAGGGAAGGTTGCAAAGAGTTTTTTTGTGTATGGTGCTGGATAAGGGTCCAACCTCATTCTTTTGCATGTGGATATCCAGCGTTCCCAACACTATTTGTCAAAGAGACTGTCCTTTCCCAATTGAGTAGTCTTGGCACCTTTGTTTAAAATCATTTGACCATACATAATAAAAGATTTATTTCTAGGCTCTCTATTTTGTTATATTGGTTTGTGTATCTGTCTTAGGCCAACACTATGCTGTTTTGATTACTGTAGCTTTGCAATGTGCTTTGAAATCAGAAGTGTGAATACTCCAACTTTGTTCTTGTCTAAAATTATCTTGGCTATCTAGTATTCCTTGAGATTCTATGTGAATTTTAGAATGGTTTTTTTTTTTTTTATTTCTGCAAAAAAAAAAATGCCTTTGGGATTTGATAAGAATTACATTCAATTTGTACATTGCTTTGGGTAGTAAGAACATTTTAACAGTATCAGTTCTTTCAATCTATCAGTATCAGATATATTCCATTTATTTGTCTTCTTTAATTTATTTAAGCAAGGTTTTCTAGTTTTCAGTGTATATCTTTCACCTTCTTGGTTAAATTTATTCCTAAGTATTTTATTATTATTATTATTACTGAGACAGGGTCTTACTCTGTCCCCCAGGCTGGAGTGCAGTGGCATGATCTCGGCTCACTGAAACCTCAGCCTCCCAGGTTCAAGCAATTCTCCTGCCTCAGTCTTCCAAGTGGCTGGAATTATAGACATGTGCCACCACACCTGGCTAATTTTTTTGTATTTTTAGTACAGACAGGGTTTCACCACACTGGCCAGGCTGGTCTCGAAATCCTGACCTCTGGAGATCCACCCACCTTGGCTTCCCAAAGTACTGGGATTACAGGTGTGAGCCACTGTGCCTGGCCAGCATTTTATTATTTTTAATGCTATTGAATAGGGAATTGTTTTCTTAATTTCATTTTTAGATTGTTCATTGCTAGTGCATGGACAAACAACTGATTTTTTCATGTTGATTTTGTATCCTGCCGCTTTGCTGAATTTGATCATTATTGCTATCATTATTTATTTGTATTTTGTGCATGGAATATTTAGGGTTTTTTATGTGGGGACTATCCCGGTCTTAAAACAGAAAGTGCTGCACCCCAGGAAATCCCTTAGTCTTAGCCAAACTGCGGTGGTTGGTCAGTTTAGGTGCTGCTGATCTGGTGGTAGAGAAACAGTGACTATTAATAGCAAGATAGTGTATTGTATTTTACGAATTGAAATTTTGATTAAGAAATTTGTAGATTGGAAGATGGCTGAATAGGAATAGCTCCAGCCTCCAGCTCCCAGTGTGAGCAATACAGAAGATGGGTGATTTCTGCATTTTCAACTGAGGTACCAGGTTCATCTCACTGAGGCATGTCAGACAGTTGGCGCTGGTTTGCGGGTGCAGCCGGACCAGCGAGAGCTGAAGCAGGGCAAGGCATCACCTCACCCGGGAAGCACAAGGGGGAAGGGAATTCCTCTTCCGAGCCAGAGGAAATTGAGACACAAAACACCTGGAAATTTGGGTAACTCCCACCCTAATACTACACTTTACCAAGGGTCTTAGCAAAGGGCACACCAGGAGATTATATCCCACATCTGGCCCGGAGGGTCTCACTCTCACGGAGCCTACCTCATTGTTAGCACAGCAGTCTGAGATCTAACAGCAAGGCAGCAGCGAGGCTGGGGCAGGGGTGCCCGCCATTGCTGAGGCTTAAGTCAGTAAAGAAAGCCACCTGGAAGCTCGAATTAGTTGGAGCCCACCACAGCTCAAGGAGGCCGGCCTGGCTCTGGAGACTCCTTCTCTGGGGACAGGGCATAGCTAAGCAAAAAGCGGCAGAAACCTCGTCAGAGGAAAATGCCCCTGTCTGACAGCTTTGAAGACAGCAGTGGATCTCCCAGCATGGAGGTTGAAATATGAGAACGGACAGACTGTCTGCTCAAGTGGGTCCCTGACCCCTGAGTAGCCTAACTGGGAGACATCCCCCACTAGGTGCA
Organism: Trachypithecus francoisi; assembly: GCF_009764315.1. Classification (NCBI taxonomy): domain Eukaryota; kingdom Metazoa; phylum Chordata; class Mammalia; order Primates; family Cercopithecidae; genus Trachypithecus; species Trachypithecus francoisi. The sequence goes on from NW_022681454.1 coordinate 102,911,501, forward strand.
GACCGACACCTCACACCTCACATGGCAGGGTACACCCCTGAGACAAAGCTTCGAGAGCAAGAATCAGACAGAAACACTCACTGTTCAGCAATATTCTATCTTCTGCAGCCTCTGCTGCTGATACCCAGGCAAACAGAGTCTGGAGTGGACCTCAAGCAAACTCCAACAGACCTACAGCTGAGGGTCCTGACTGTTGGAAGGAAAACTAACAAACAGAAAGGACACCCACACCAAAACCCCATCAGTACGTCACCATCATCAAAGACCAAAAGCAGATAAAACCACAAAGGGTCTTAGCAAAGGGCACACCAGGAGATTATATCCCACATCTGGCCCAGAGGGTCTCACTCTCACGGAGCCTACCTCATTGTTAGCACAGCAGTCTGAGATCTAACAGCAAGGCAGCAGCGAGGCTGGGGCAGGGGCACCCGCCATTGCATGGAGAAAAAGCAGTGCAGAAAAGCTGGAAATTCAAAAAATCAGAGCGCATCTCCCCCCCCAAAGGAATGCAGCTCATCGCCAACAATGGAACAAAGCTGGACGGAGAATGACTTTGATGAGTTGAGAGAAGAAGGCTTCAGTCGATCAAACTTCTCAGAGCTAAAGGAGGAACTATGTACCCAGCGCAAAGAAACTAAAAACCTTGAAAAAAGAACGGATGAATGGATAACTAGAATAATCAATGCAGAGAAGACCTTAAAAGAACTGATAGACATGAAAACCATAACACAAGAAATATGTGACAAATGCACAACCTTCAGTAACTGACTCAATCAACTGGAAGAAAGAGTATCAGCGATTGAAGATCAAGTGAATGAAATGAAGCAAGAAGAGAAGTGTGGAAAAAAAAGAGTAAAAAGAAATGAACAAAGCCTCCAAGAAGTATGGGATTATGTGAAAAGACCAAATCTACATCTGATTGGTGTGCCTAAAAGTGACGGGGAAAATGGAACCAAGTTGGAAAACACTCTGCAGGATATCATCCAGGAGAACTTCCCCAACCTAGTAGGGCAGGCCAACATCCAAATTCAGGAAATACAGAGAATGCCACAAAGATACTCCTTGAGAAGAGCAACTCCAAGACACATCATTGTCAGATTCACCAAAGTTGAAATGAAGGAAAAAATGTTAAGAGCAGCCAGAGAGAAAGGTCGGGTTACATAAAAAGGGAAGCCCCTCAGACTAACAGCAGATCTCTCGGCAGAAACTCTCCAAGCAAGAAGAGAGTGGGGGCCAATATTCAACATTCTCAAAGAAAAGAATTTGCAACCCAGAATTTCCTATCCAGCCAAACTAAGTTTCATAAGTGAAGGAGAAATAAAATCCTTTACAGATAAGCAAATGCTTGGAGATTTTGTCATCACCAGGTCTACCCTACAAGAGATCCTCCAGGAAGCACTAAACATGGAAAGGAACAACCAGTACCAGCCATTGAAAAAAACATGCCAAAGTGTAAAGACCATCGATGCTAGGAAGAAACTGCATCAACTAGCGAGCAAAATAACCAGCTAATATCACATTGACAGGATCAAGTTCACACATAACAATATTAACCTTAAATGTAAACAAACTAAATGCTCCAATTAAAAGACACAGACTGGCAAATTGGATAAAGAGTCAAGACCCATCAGTTTGCTGTATTCAGGAGACCTATCTCACATGCAGAGACACACATAGACTCAAAATAAAGAGATGGAAGAAGATCTACCAAGCAAATGGAAAAAAAAAAGAAAAAAAAAAAGCAGGGGTTGCAATCCTAGTCTCTGATGAAACAGATTTTAAACCATCAAAGATCAAAAGAGACAAAGAAGGCCATTACATAATGGTAAAGGGATCAATTCAACAGGAAGAGCTAACTATCCTAAATATATATGCACCCAATACAGGAGCACCCAGATTCATAAAGCAAGTCGTTAGAGACTTACAAAGAGACTTAGACTCCCATACAATAATAATGGGAGACTTTAACACCGCACTGTCAACATTACACAGATCAACAAAACAAAAAGGTAACAAGGATATCCAGGAATTGAACTCAGCTCTTCACCAAGCAGACCTAATAGACATCTACAGAACTCTCCACCCCAAATCAACAGAATACACATTCTTCTCAGCACCACATCACACTTATTCCAAAATTGCCCACACAGTTGGAAGTAAAGCACTCCTCAGCAAATCTAAAAGAATAGAAATCATAACAAACTGTCTCTCAGATCACAGTGCAATCAACTAGAACTCAGGACTAAAACAACTCAATCATAACCGCTCAACTACATGAAAACTAAACAACCTGCTCCTGAATGACTACTGGGTATGTAACGAAATGAAGGCAGAAATAAAGATGTTCTTTGAAACAAATGAGAACAACGATACAACATACCAGAATCTCTGGGACACATTTAAAGCAGTATGTAGAGGGAAATTTATAGCACTGAATGCCCACAAGAGAAAGCTGGAAAGATCTAAAATTGACACTCTAACATCACAATTAAAAGAACTAGAGAAGCAAGAGCAAACACATTCAAAAGCTAGCAGAAGGCAAGAAATAACTAAGATCAGAGCAGAACTGAAGGAGATAGACACAAAAAACCCTCCAAAAAATCAATGAATCCAGGAGCTGGTTTTTTGAAAAGATCAACAAAATTGATAGACCACTAGCTACAGTAACCAAAACAGCATGGTACTGGTACCAAAACAGAGATATAGACCAATGGAACAGAACAGAGCCCTCAGAAATAATACCACACATCTATAGCCATCTGATCTTTGACAAACCTGAGAGAAACAAGAAATGGGGAAAGGATTCCCTATTTAATAAATGGTGCTGGGAAAATTGGCTAGCCATAAGTAGAAAGCTGAAACTGGATCCTTTCCTTGCTCCTTATATGAAAATCAATTCAAGATGGATTAGAGACTTAAATGCTAGACCAAAACCATAAAAACTCTGGAAGAAAACCTAGGTAATACCATTCAGGACATAGGCATGGGCAAGGACTTCATGTCTAAAACACCAAAAGCAACGGCAACAAAAGCCAAAATTGACAAATGGGATCTAATTAAAGTAAAGAGCTTCTGCACAGCAAAAGAAACTACCATCAGAGTGAACGGGCAACCTACAGAATGGGAGAAAAATTTTGCAATCTACTCATCTGACAAAAGGCTAATATCCAGAACCTACAAAGAACTCCAACAAATTTACAAGAAAAAAACAAACAACCTCATCGAAAAATGGGCAAAGGATATGAACAGACATTTCTCAAAAGAAGACATTCATACAGCCAACAGATACATGAAAAAATGCTCGTCATCACTGGCCATCAGAGAAATGCAAATCAAAACCACAGTGAGATACCATCTCACACCAGTTAGAATGGCAATAATTAAAAAGTCAGGAAACAACAGGTGCTGGAGAGGATGTGAAGAAAGAGGAACACTTCTACACTGTTGGTGGGATTGTAAACTGGTTCAACCATTGTGCCATACAGTATGGCGATTCCTCAAGGATCTAGAACTAGAAATACCATATGACCCAGCCATCCCAGTATTGGGTATATACCCAAAGGATTATAAATCATGCTGCTATAAAGACACATGCACATGTATGTTTATTGCAGCATGATTCACAATAGCAAAGACTTGGAATCAACCCAAATGTCCATCAATGACAGACTGGATAAAGAAAATGTGGCACATATACACCATGGAATACTATGTAGCCATAAAGAAGGATGAGTTCGTGTCCTTTGTAGGGACATGGATGCAGCTGGAAATCATCATTCTCAGCAAACTATCACAAGAACAGAAAACCAAACACTGCATGTTCTCACTCATAGGTGGGAATTGATCAATGAGATCACTTGGACTCAGGAAGGGGAACATCACACACCGGGGCCTATTATGGGGGGGGGGGAAGGATGGCATTGGGAGTTATACCTGATGTAAATGACTAGTTGATGGGTGCTGATGAGCTGATGTGTGCAGCACACCAACATGACACAAGTATACATATGTAACAAACCTGCACGTTGTGCACATGTACCCTAGAACTTAAAGTACAAAAAAAAAAAAAAAAGTAGAGGTAGTGAATAACACACTTTGCAGATATCCTTTTATTTCACACGAAATACTGTTTTTTAAAAATTAATTAAACCACATCTCTGATCAGTACACGTATTTGTGCTCATTCAAGGTGGAAGGAGGAGTAGAAAGTGCAAAGAGTTTTATATCAATGTGTTTCTGGTGAGGCAGAAGTGACCATTGGCCCTTATGTCTGCATTTTCTTTTACAGTGCTGTGTATATAGTGTATATAAGCAAACAAACAAGTCCTAATTTACAACATCTAATTTTTCTAGATGTTAGAGAGGTTGTCAGTGTGTGACAAAAGTAGAGTCAGTAAAGTAATACATGGGAGTATACTTTGTGTTAAAATTCATAGGGAAGACTGCTATTAAAAACACAGAAGTGTAATTGTTAAAATCCCTCTAAGTATTACAGATGTTTATACCTGTCCACTGGGTTGATTAAGTAGACAGGGGAAGAGTTTTAGGCCATAATGCTTATTTTTTTAGGAAACACTTTCAAATTATAATCTGTGTTATATATATATATGCATCATTTATTCAATGCAACTGTGTATAGAGTGGAAAACTTATGTCCTATTTGAAACATCTAGTATTTCTAGGAAGTATGCAGGGAGAAGGGTTCTATGCCCGTGAGTTATGCTAGTTCAGATGGTCTAATCATTGTTCTATATGTGGATTTTTATTAATATTGTTGGGTATTAAAGGATAAACAAGTACTAATGCTCAAAGTATGTTAAAAGTAGAGTAGTAAAACAATCCCTTTAAGAACGTCCTTTTGTTAGTTTTTAATGATAACTGTCTTCTGGGAGTGGCATTTGTTAATCCACATTTTGGAGCTAGACATAATCCTATACTTAGTCACTGGGATGGTGGAAGAGGGAGAAGAGGAAGGGTAAAGGGAAGGGCTATTTGCTAGTATCTCTGTATCTAGAAGATAGTTTTAGATGATAGCCATAGGTCTATATGAGCATTTTTAGTAGAGTTCTTGAGATTTTCTATGTAAACAGTTAAGTCATGTGCAAATTGGGACAGTTTTATCTTTTTCTTTTTAATATGCATATCTTTTATTCATTATCTTGCATTACTGTGGTGTCTAGAATTTGCAGTACTATGTTGAATAAGAGTGGTGAAACAAAGATCCTTCCTTTGTACCTGATCTTAGGGAAAAAACATTCAATCTTTCACCATTAAGTATGACCTAGCATTTTTTAAGATTCTCTTTATCAAGTTGAGGGAAAATCCCTTTATTCTTGACTTGGCTGGCAGTTTTTATGATAAATGAGTGTTGGATTATATCAAATGCCTTTTCTGCATATAATAAGGTTGTATAATTATATGATCTTTTGAATTTACCTTGGTGTAACCAGATTAAAACAAGGTAACCGTTGTAATACAGTGATTGATTTTTGAATGTTGAACCAGCCTTGCATACCCTGAATAAATCCCATTTGGTGATAGTGTATAATCCCTCCTTCTTTCCTTCCTTCCTCTCTCCCTTCCTCCCTCACTCTTCCCTCCCTCCCTCCTTCTCTCTCTCTTTCTTTCGTTTTCTTTCTTTCTTTCTTTCTTTTTCTTTTTCTCTTTCTTTCTTTCTTTCTCTCCTTCCTTCTTCTTTCTTTTCTTCTTTCTTTCTTCTTTTTCTTTCTTTCCTTCTTTTTCTTTCTTTCTCCTTTCTTCCTTCCTTCACTCCCTTTCTCCCTCCCTCCCTCCCTCTCTCCCTCCCTTTCATTTCTTTTCTTTTCTTTTCTTTTTCTTTCCTTTTCCTTTCTTTCTTTTCTTTTATTTTTCTTATTTTTCTCTTGGGACTAGCTCTGTCACCCAGACTGGAATGCAGTGGTGTGATCATGGCTTATTGAAGCCTTTACCTCCTGGGCTCAAGCCATACTCTCACCTCAGCCTCCTTCTTAGCTGGAACCACAGGTGTGCACCACCATGCCCAGCTTATTTTTTGTTTTTTTTTTTGTAGAGACAGGGTTTCACCATATTGTGCAGGCTGGTCTTGAACTCCTGGGCTCAAGCGATCCACCTGCCTGTCTCCCAAAGTGCTGGCATTATAGGTGTGAGCCATCACAACCAACCCAATTCTTCCTATACATTTTCAGATTTAGTTTTCTGATAATTTGTTTTAATGTGTAAGTTCAGAAGAGATATTGATCAATAACTTTTTTTTTTTTTTTTTACCTTTTTTGGTCCGCTTTTTGTATATAGTAATACTACTCTTGTAAAATGAGTTGGGAAGTGTTCTCTCTTCTATCTTCTGGAAGAGATTGTGTAAAATTGGTGTTAATTTTTCTCTAAATGTTTGATAGAATCTCTAGTGAAACCATCTGGAATGAAAGTTACTTTCTTGAGAGGTTTTTCATTACAAATTCAATTTATTATCTAATGTTTATAAAACTTGTCAGGTTATGTATTTCATGTTGGTTGAGTTTTAGTAATTTGTGGTTTTCAACGAATTAGTTCATTTCTTCTAAGTAGCCAAATTTATGAGCATAGTGTCATTCATGGTATTCCCATATTATTCATTTAATAGCTGCAAGATTGGTAGTGACATCACTCATTTCGTTTTTAATATTGGTAATTTGAATCTTCTCTTTTTTTATTTTGTCAGTCTTGCTACAGGTTTATCAATTTTTTAATCCTTTTTAAAGAACCAGCTCTTAGTTTTATTGATTACCTCGTTTTACCTATTTTCAATTATATTTATTTCTGCTCTTATTTATAAAATTTCTTTTCCCCTGCTCGTTTCAGCTTTACATTGCTCTTTCTTTTCTAGTTTTTTGAAGTAAAACTTAGATTATTAAACTGTGACCTTTATTTGTTTTTAATGTATGTATTTAGTGCTATAAATAGCTCTCTCAGTACTGGCTTAGCTGCATCTCACATACTTTGATATGGTGTATTTTCATTTTTATTCAATGTTATGTATTAAAAATTTCCTTTGACAATTTCTCTTTGACGAATGAATCATTTAGATGTATGTTGTTTAATTTCTGCATGTTTGGAGATTTTCCTGTTGACCTTCATTTTTTCATCTTTTGTTTGACTCCATTATGTTCAAAGGTCACATTCCATATTACTTACATTCTTTTGAATTTGTCGTGGTTTGTTTTATGACCCAGGAGATGTGGTCTGAGTCAAAGGTCCAAAAGAGCATAATGGATGCATTAGGGATGTGTGTGTGGGTGAGGTGTGTGTGTTAAGGTGGTGAGGGGTAGGGAGGTTGGGGTGTTTTAGAAAAGGGAATCAAGCTGTCAAAGATGATTCAGGGACAGACAGTTAAGTGAAAGTCACATACTCAAAATCACAGCTAGTAAGTAGTTCAGATCAAAAGGCAGGATTTCTTACTCTACATGCATTGCTTTTTTTCTCATTCCCTCTCCAAATATATGAAAAATAAGTAAACAGAGATATGAAGCATGATAAAAAAATTAAAATATGTGGTAAAATTTAAAAGAAATTTAATTAAATTTAGCAAGGCTACTGTGTTGTTCAAACAACCCCATATCCTTCTTTGTCATTAAGTAGTGCTAGATACTATAAACAGAATAACCCTGAGATCTCAGTGACTTAATATAATAATTATTTCTCTCTTTTTCATATAAAGGTCATAAGAGATGGTGGTCATAGAGGATGGATTCTGCTCCACACAAAATTAGAGGGAGCAAACATTCAGGGACCCAGGCTGAGGGAGACTTGTTTAACTCATGTTTTCCAAGGCCTTTCTGGGTGTCATCTCCTATTGGTAAATTAAGGAAAAGAGAGCGTGTGATCATTTGGCCAATGCTACAAGTTATATACATTATTTTATCCACATTTAATTGGTTAGAAATTAGTCAGATGATAAACAAATGCAAAGGAAACTGGAAAATGTATCCTAGCTTTCTAAATATGCAAAAAGAGAAATGATTTAGTAAACAGTTATTCAGTCTCTGCCACACATGATGTATCTATCAGGACCTCTTTACATAATTTACATATGTCACAGTCATTTATAAGCAATTGTTGCCATATTTTTTGATTTTGTAGATTGGGCGGAAAATGTTGTCAGACTCTGTATTAGTTCATTCTCCTGCTGCTATGAAGAAATACCTGAGACTGGGTAATTTATAGAAAAGAGGTTTAATTGACTCACAATTTCACATGGCTGGGGAGGTCTCAGGAAACTGAAAATCATGGTGGACAGCAAGTCTTCAGTGGATAGAGAATGGGTGACAGCAGGGGAAATGCCAGATGCTCATAAAACCATCAGATCTTGTGAGAACTCACTCATGAGAACAGCATCGGGGAAAAGGCCCCCATGATCCATTTACCTCCACCTGGTCCTGCCCTTGATATGTCGGGATTATTACAATTCAAAGTGAGATTTGGGTGGGGGCACAGAGCCAAACCATATCATTCCATCCCTGGCCCCTCCCAAACCTCCTGTCTTCACATTCCAAGACACAATCATGCCCTTTCAACAGTCCCCCAAAGTCTTAAATCATTTCAATATTAACCCAAAAGTCCAAATTCAAAGTCTCATCTGAGACCAGGCAAGTCCCTTTCACTTAGGAGCCTATAAAATCAAAAGCAAGTTAGTTACTTCCTAGATACAATGGAGGTACAGGCATTGGGCAAATACACCTGTTCAAAATGGGAGAAATTGGCCAAAACAAAGGGGCTGCAGGCCCCATGCAAGCCTGAGATCTAATAGGGCAGTCATTAAGCCTTAAAGTTCCAAAATGATCACTTTTAACTTCATGTCTCACATCCATATCACACTGATGAAAGTACTGGGCTCCCATGGCCTTGGGCAGCTCCACTTTGCAGGGTACAGTCCCCCTCCCAGTTGCTTTCACAGGCTGGCATGAGTGCCTGTGGCTTTTCCAGGTGCACCATGCCAGCTGTCAGTGGATGTGCCATTCTGGGGTCTGGAGGATGGTGGCCCTCTTCTCACAACTCCACTAGGCAGTGCACTAATGGGAACTCTGTGTGGGGGCTCTGACACTACATTTCCCTTCTGCCTCATCCTAGCAGACGTTCTCCATAAGGGCTCCACCCCTGCAACAAACTTCTGCCTGGACATCCAGGCATTTCCACACATCCTCTGAAATCTAGGTGGAGGTTCCCAAACATCAGTTCTTTACTTCTGTGCACCTGCAGGTTGAACACCACATGGAAGCTGCCAAGGCTTGGGGCTTGCACCTTTTGAACAATGGCCAGAGCTGCACCTTAACCCCTTTTAGCCAGGGCTGGAGCTGAAGCAGCTGAGATGCAGATCACCATGACCCAAGGCTGCACAGAGCAGGGGGACCATGGGCCCACCCCAGGAAACCATTTTTCCCTACTAGGCCTCTAGGCCTGTGGTGGGAGGGGCTGCTGTGAAGGTCTCTGACATGCCTTGGAGACATTTTACCCACTGTCCTGAAGATTAACATTCAGCTCTTTATTATTTATGCAAGATTCTGCAACTGGCTTGAATTTCTCCACAGAAAATGGGTTTTCTTTTCTATAACATTGTCAGCCTGCAAGTTTTCCAAACTTTTATGCTCTCTTTCCTCTTGAACACTTTGCTGCTTATAAATTTGTTCTGCCAGACACCCTAAATCATCTCTCTCAAGTTCAATGTTCCATAAATCTGCAGAGCAGGAGCACAATGCTGCCAGTCTCTTTGTTAAAGCATAGCAAAAGTCACCTTTACTCCAGTTCCCAAGAAGTTACTCATCTCCATCTGAGACCACCTAAGCCTGAACTTCATTGTCCATGTTACTATCAGCATTTTGTTCACAGGCATTCAGCAAGCCTCTAGGAAGTTCTAAACTTTCCCACAACTTCGTATCTTCTTCTAAGCCCTCCAAACTTTTCCAACCTCTGCCTGTTACCCAGTTCCAAAGTCACTTCCACATTTTTGGGTATCTTTATAGCAGCACCCCACTCTCTGTGGTACCATTTACTGTATTAGTTCATTCTCATGCTGCTACAAAGAAACACCTGAGACTGAGTAATTTATAAAGAAAAGAAGTTTAATTGACTCACATTTCCACATGGCTGGGGAAACCTCAGGGAACTAAAAATTATCGTGGAAGGTACCTCTTCACAGGGTGGCAGGAGAGAGAAGGAGTACAAGCAGGGGTAATGCTAGACACTGATAAAATCATCAGATCTTGTGAGAACTCATTCACTATGATGAGAACAGCGTGGAGGAAACTGCCCCCAGGATCCAATTACTTCCACCTTGTATCTACCTTGACACATGGGGATTATGGAGATTATGGGGATTATAATTCAAGGTGAGATTTGGGTGGAGACACAGAGACAAACCATATCACACTTCTAAAGGCTATGGATCAGACTATATTTCTACTGTTACAAATAAAACTTGTTTTTCTTTTTTAAGTCATTGGCCATGCTGAAAACATTAAGTGATTTCCAACTCATAATTAATAGGGCAAGTTTTCATTCAGGGATACATGCAACAGCTTTCTTAGCTGTATGTTTACTTTTCTTCTGTGATAATATATCCAGATACAGCAAGTAAGAAAGGATGCTGAAAGTCTTTTTCAATGAAAATGTTTTGGAACTATTAAATACGAGCAATATTTTCCAAAATGTTTCTTGTAGAACACTAGTCCTTGAATATAATCCAAAGGAAAAAATATAGTTATTTACCCATAAAAGTTTACAAAGGAATGATACTCAAATATCTCTCTTGAGTGTTTACAATACATGGGAACATATTAAAGATTCTAAATAATTCTGCCATAAAGAATTTTGGTTTTAACCTCAGTTTTCTAACACTTGTTATAGATTTCTGGGTTTAATACCACATGCTATTGTGTTACATCTGTGAGAAATGAAATTCTACTTGACTGTCATTACAATTGAACTTCCCAGTTTTGAATGCCACTTTCTAAACTAAAAAATTAGTAAGAAAGTATTTTTCATATGAGTAATATTGTTTTGTAGGACTTTAAGAATACATAGAATAAAATACATTTAGTCATGTTTTCCCTTTTTATTCTTATTCCCTACTGCAGTTATTAGCAAACTTAGCACTAATAGGGTGAGCATTAATTTGTATAGTTTTTCTTTCTTCTCTCTTAAAAATATCTTGCATTATGTAAACTTTATTTTATGTTCTCCTTAGGCTATCACATTCACTTCATAAGTTTTGGATATCCTTTTTTCTACTACCAACATTGCTATATTTTTTGATAGAAACATTTTCTCACTCTGGTGAGGAAGAATAATCTCAGGAGAATAATCTTAGGCCCTTTCTTCTACCTTCAGTTTTTACCATTTTGTTTTTATTTTTCTCTTCTGCATTTTGAACCTGAACCAGAGATAAAATATGAGAGAATTTGAGGTTGATGTCAGAAGCATTTCTAGTACAGCTAAGGAAGTCTTTTATTGGAAGGCGAGTGTGATTTATAATACCATGCAGGAGTAGTATATATGCCACAGGATGTCATTCCTTTGTTTTTGGTTTCTAACTTGAAGAAAAATTTGTGATTTTTACATTGGCATAGAAAATAAAAATAGAGTTTTGACTTATATTTAAAAAATGATCCTGCTTACTTGATATGCTATCATCTTTTATTATGCTTTGCATATAAACAAAATTATTTTCTACTGTAGTTTTGTGATATAATATTGTAAAAGTATATTTGCCAAATACAATATTTGGAGTAAGTTAAAATTTATTATCTGTTTCATTAAATACTTTTATTGCTCTTGCCTTTTTTACCTTCTCTCTTTTCTGGCATAACTACCAGTAACTGTAAAGATATGTGAGCTGATACTTACAAAATGTCAGGCATCTTCTCCTGAGGGCTGTCAATCAGTATCATTTGTGCAGATGAACCATTGCCAACCTCCATACACTAGGTTATTTTTAAAATAATGCTTAATAAAAAACAATCTAGTTGGTGGTGATGGAATATTCTTTATTCTGGGTAAACTTTGTAAGCTTGGATTAAGACCACAAGATATCAAAACATTTGTGTGACTATATTGCAGTATTTATTTGGCTCTCAAGAAATCATAAGGTAACTCTGGTGTTCCAGGGACTATTCAACCAAAGGATCTTAGTGCACTTAGCTTTAATGAAGTAAGTTAAATTATCTGAGGCTGTGCTTTCATTATGTAGCTACTACCCACAGGTGGCTATTAAAATTCAAATTAATTAAAAATAAACAAAATTAAGTAATTCCTCATTCACAGTAGACACATTTCAAGTGCTCAATAGTCACATATTACCAGTGGCTACTGTGTTGAAAAGTACAGATTGTCGGATATTTCCATCATTGTTGAAAGTTATAATGAAAACGGCTAATTTAGAGGGCATTATTATTTCCAGTTCATATATAAAGGACAAAAAGCTAGAACTGCACTCTGATTATCAGTCACTTCAATTTATTTTGAACAGTCTTAATTACTCAGATATGAGATACTTTAATGAACAGTTGTATAACTCACTGGAAAAAAGATTGGATTGGGAGATAGGATAAGTGGAGTTTGTTTCAACCATAAACTCGTGTTTATGAGAAAATAATTTGACTTATTTAAGCTACTTGTACCTGTGGAAAGCCAAACTATGAGACATGTGCAGAAAAGAGTTGACATAGCAAGCCTGACTACTATCCTTAGAAAGGGTACTTACAAAATTGGCCCTTGCCTGGCATCTGAAAACTTGGATTTCAAAAGAATTCCTACCATTTCCTCATGAGAGTGTCTCACTGTGCCAAAAATGCTTGTACAAACAAGATGATTTGTGCTGAACTCCTTCTTCCCTACTGGGAGTCTGGAATTTGTGTATGTGCCAGGCAGAGGGTGCTTACATGACTAGCCCCAAACAAAAACCTTGGTGCTGAGTCTCTAACAAGCTTCCCTGGTAGATATTTCACACTTGTCACAAATTATTATGGGGGACTTAAGCATGTCTTGTGTGGTTCCACTGGGAGAGGTTTCTAGAATCTCACTCCTGGTTTCCCCCAGACTTCACCCCATGTGCCTTTTCTCTTTGCTGATTTTTCAGTGTATCTTTTTGTTGTAATGAATCATAGCCATGAATATGACTATATACTGGATTCCATGAGTCTTTCTAGCAAATCACCCATCCCAGGGGTGGTCTTGACCCTCAGCACACCTCACAATTATGTTGAAAGGGTAATATGAAGTCTAAAGTTTAAGAATAAGTTTGAATTCCAAACACAGTGCCATACACTTGTCAATCATTATTAATTATTGTACTGAATCTGGCAAGGAAGAAAAATCAGACAAAATATTCAAAATATACAAAATAAGATTGCTTAAAATAAAACTGAAAAATTACATATCTGAATAAATATAATATAAACAAATATGTATAGAATAAATATAAATAATACCTGAATAAATTATATCTAACATTTTAAGACATAATTGTGGTGTTATTTTATTTACATTAACTGGGGACAATGAATCTTAACACTATATTAGGATTTGGAAAGATATGACTTAGAGAAAAACAGAGGACATCATGACCTTCTTGGGCTTTTAAATATCTACAGAAACACTTCCAAAGCAGTCTGGAAATGTGAGCTCAAGTGACTAACATAAGAATTTCAGTGAAACAGAATAGCAGTCATCCTTCCTTGGATCAAGTTTAAAGAAACTGCAAAGTTGTCTTTACACAAGTCTCTGGATATGAATCTGTCTTTCCACAACAGGTTTAAGAGACTCAAGACCTTGGAGGTGACATATCTGGGTGTTTCTTGACAGAGACTGAGAAATATGGCCTTGGCTTCCAGTGGTGGGAGTGAGAGCAGAGCTCTCTCTCCTTTTATTTTAAAAGTCAATTTATAAAGTGTCTTGTTGTAGTGAATGCTTTCCTGGCTCGAACATCATAATCTTTACCTAAACATGAGAATCTTTCTCTTTGCTGTGCAGTTCAGTCATATCCAAATTCCAAATGTCAACTCACCCTCTTCTCTGATTTCCACCACCCAGTTTTTACAACATGGCCCCAGGGAGGATATATCTTTGGTTTCCTACAATGACGTTTGATGAAGGTACTTGTGCCTTTCTTCTTCCCTCTCCCATCCATTCTTTCTTTCATACCTTTCTTTTTTCATTTACTAAGGTTCTTACTCAGATAACCAATTTCGAAGGTTTGGACCAAAACCTCCCCAGGCATGAGAGCTTTTGGGGGCCTAAATTTGAGTACAAATTGTTTCTAGGGGATACCCAAAGGTTGTCTTTATCACCACAGTGACTTTAAAAAAATGTATCAAAGGAGAAAAAAGAACAAGTATCAAACTTTATGGAGTACAAAATAGCACAAGGAATAAGACTGCAGATATATGGAACCAGATTGCTTGAGTTTGAATTCTATCTTCTCTGCTTATTTCTGTTTCATCTTAGACAATTTACTTAACCACTCTGTGCCTTGATTTACTCACCTATCAAGTGCAATAGCAACAGCACCTATTAATACCATCCCCCATTTCTTAAAATAGAGACAGTGTCTCACTCTGTCACCCAGGCTGGATGGAGTCAATGGCACAATCATAGTTCACTGCAGCCTTGATCACCAGGGTTCAAGTGATCCTCCCACCTCAGTCTTCCAAGTAGCTAAGACTACAAGCATTTGCCACCATGCCTGGCTACTTTTTAAACATATTTTTATAGATGGGGTCTCACTATGTTGACAAGACTGGTCTAGACTCCTGGCCTCAAGTGATCCTACTATCTTGGCCTCCCAAAGTAATGAGACTACAAGCGTGGTCCACCATGCCTGACCACTAGCTATCTTATTGAGATATTGTGAAGATTAAATGAATTAACTTACGTAAATTACATAGAACACTTAGTAGGTGCTATATAAATATGGCGACCACCTAATTGATCACTCGGCCTGGGATGCATTTGAAGATAAAAAGGAGCATTATTAATAATTATATCAGAAGAAGTATAATGAAAAGTACTCAGCATTATTAGTTTTAAATTTTACTTGAAAGAAAACTTATTTTTAAGTAGCAACATTCTCTACAAATGGAAAACTCTTTAATATAAACTTTCCTGCTAATAAAAGTACAGAATATAGGAGAAAAAAATGAATGTACCCCTGTGTTATAGGACTTGGGAAAGATGAATTCAGTTGGGTCTCAGGAGAAAATGCACAGTGAGCTGTCAATCTTTGAGATTGGGGAGGGAGTACTTATTGAGGACAAGAGTACCTTTTTACATTCGTTCAAAGTGCAGAGGTGGTGGAGGCAGAAAACCTTATTTGAAGGTGAAGTTAAGTTAGATTCATTATGGACCAGTCAGTTATTAAAGGCACTCATGACAGCAAAGCAAGCATAAAGTACCTCCAACAATTTGCCAAGCATTCTTGCCTTGCTGCCTTTTGGTAACGGTTTCTCTAAAACTATTTTAAAACTATCGAGACGTATATGATAACTAGGTGATCTCACTTGTCACTTGGTCAATATTGTTTCCTTCCAGAGTAGTTCAACCTCAGATGTCATTTATGTGTACTTTGTTCTGATTATCATTCAACAGTGACAGTAAATATTTTTCTCTTCTTTCTCTCTATTCCTCTTTTCTGGCTTACAGATCTTTTCTTGGCCCTTGACAGAAGAGGCAGACTAACTTTTCTTAGGTGGCATAATTCTTCAAAATGTGTTCATTTTGAGGAACAGGGGTGATGGATGGTAATACACAGGCAGGGATCAACAGTTCCAGAACTGAAGGAAGAGTTGACAAATGTATCAAAGATGCCTAATCAAAATATGTCCACGCTCTGCTAAATAAAGTCTGGTTGAGCAGAACTAACAACATCTTCTATGTTTTCTTACTAAAAAAAATTTTTTTGAATACAAGAGATGATATACAGAAGGAGACAAAACAAAACTGATGACAAAGGAAGAGTTTGAGTTTTGCTAATACTTGAAGATGAGTAATTGCCAAATGGGGAGTTTGAGGCCCAGAAAACAGTAGAGGAAAAAAATAGCTTTTTGAGATTTCAAAACCAAACATTAACAAAAATATTAATTGAAAAAACTCAAAATGGTAATGCTCACTTATTAACATTTCTTAAGTTAAAAATTTTGATGTTATTGGATAATCAAATGCATTTGTATCTATAAATCACAATTTGTTGTAGCACAAATTCAGTTCTACTCCAGGTCAAATCATGCCCCTATTCTTAGCAAAGAAAATCTACAGAAATTAGTAGTCTCATATAACACCGTTCACAACACTAATCATGTGCCACAACATGATGTTGATTGAGTCGTTACTACATACAGAGGATATGGCATATAATTTTCCACATGTGTTATAGGTATTTTTGTTTTTTACTCTCACAACAGCCCTATGAAGTAGGTAACATTGTCTCCGAGGTACATGGAAGTGAATTTCCCTGAGTCTTAACAGCTAGTAAGTGAAGGAGACAAAGTTCAACCCCCAGCGCTGGTGTCCATAACTCTTGTTCAATACTGACCTTGGCACCAATTACCAGAAAGAGATTTGATTCTGAACACATATCTTAGAGGAATGTTAAATGTTTAGTGATTTAACACATGGCACAACAAAAGCATTTAAAGGCAGGATGCCACAAAATCCTGCTTTTGTTGAATAGATTCACAGGTCTAATGTGGATTTAAAATAACTTGTGTGTGTTTATGAGTATTTATATATTATTTGTGTCAGCCAAAAATAGAATGAAGTATTAAGTATCAGGACCAAAGCCAAGTAAATTGAAGATGTAGAAATAACCAAAAGCTCGGGATGAATTACACCATTTCTTTAGGGCACTCTTGGGTATTTATCAAGGATGTTTCCAGTCCAGCTCTCAAAGCAATAAACTCTAGGTAAGTCATCAAATAAATAAATAAATGTAGCACTGTATAACCTTTATTCTGTATTGCCTAAGAAATGGTCTTCTTTCAGAGAAGCAAGCCTTTCACATTTGACACTATATTGTAGTTTATTGCTTTACAACTGAGCTGTTCAATTTAGGCTTATGATAAAAGGTGTACACTTAGATAAACAGACATTTTAGCTAATTAGATGGTCTAAAACAGTGGATTTAGAACCATTCCTACCATGCAATTACTCCTTAGCCCAGTGTCTATCACAGATGAAAGCAGAGCTGCTCTGGATGAAGAGAGAAAGAGGTGGAGGCCTGGGATTGCAGCAGCTGGGTTGTCTATTGACCTGTGTACTTAGGTAGCCCCAAGGGTACCTGCATTACATGTCTAGGGCTCCCCATACTACACTCTGAAAGCCACTGTTCTAAAAGCCAAACCCAAGAAAATGTGTGAAAACAGAAACCAAATTTGAATTAAGAAGACTATAACATTTAAGGAGATTGAATTTTAAATGACTTTATTTAGGACTCTATTTTGCTGGATTTGTACATATTCCCAAATGGAAGCTCTGTGTTCCTAAACATGGAATCAAATAACGTCCATGGAAAAAAAAATCCTTGTTATATTAACCTCTTTTTGAAGAAATAATACTCCTATATTACTTAATAAACATTATTTAAGCTAATCTTCAATATTGCTGAGGTGTCAGATCTCCATCTGCCTTTTATGGAAGATCAAACAAAGAGATTAACTGGAAAGCCTGTGGAGATTAAGAGATTAACTGGAACAAAGAGATTAACTGGAAACTCCACCTCTGACTCTCCATGTGACTTTGAACTCTGAGACTTTCACAGCCTCCTAGGACATGGGCTTCCTAAATATAATCATAGAAGGTAATACATACTCTTTATCTAAAGGTATGGCTTCTTGTGCTTTTTTAAATAAAGGGATTATTTAAAATGAATTTGAATCAACTAGTGTATCAAACTTTTTAAAGTCTCAAAAGTGAATCAAATTGTGACTATTTTTAATGTATATGAAAAGTATATGGAGATGGTGCAAATTTAGTGAAAAGAAAAGTCTTTCTTTAGTTGTAATGACTTACAGGGAGAACCACTGTACGATAAGATCATTATAAATTAAAATTCTGTACTAGGGTGGTGTTATGGGACAGTGAGATGTCCCACTGTCTCATAATTTTGATTAAGATTCTGTCATTGAGATCAAAAACTCATATTCCACATTTTGAGTTTAAAGAGCTGCCACTTTTCAGCAGGGTACTTGAGCAACCAATTTCTTCAGCTCAGTTTTCTCCCCTATAAAATAGTATTTACATCATGAGTTTTATGAGGGTAAAATGAGTTAAAACAGTAAAGTGCTAAGAACAAAGTTTGGCATATAATAGCTCAATGAAATTTAATTATCATTATTATTAACATTAGTTTTCTTGAGGCTATTATGGACTTCTAACTGAGGAGACAACTATATTATAAGCTTGATGATGGCAGGGACTTGTGTGATATTTCCTGTGTTACCTCTAATACTTAATAACGTGCTTTTATAAAGTGTGAGTTCAATATATTTTTCTTGCAAGTAAACAATTTTGGTATTTAATCAGTTTTAAGTTATAACAATTCATTTTTAAAATAGTGTTTCATAAAACTGAATAGTTTTAAATATTATGTAACAGCCCAAATAACAAGCTTGATAATACATACACATGACATATGTATATATTTATATATACTCAAGGATATATATATACACACACACTTATACGTATATATATATATACACTTATACATACACACACACACACACAAACTATACACACACACATAATCAGATAACAAATAGTAAATTCACTCTCTTCAAGCACACATGTCACATCTATAAAAATTAATGTTGGCTGGATGCAGTGGCTCACCTTGTGGTCCCAGCATTTTTGAAGTCTGAAGTGGGAAGATTGTTTGAGTCCAGGATTCGAGACCAACCTGGTGAGACCTTGTCTTTACAAAAAACACACAATTAGCCAGATGTGGTGGCTTGCATTTGTAGTCTCAGCTACCTAGGAGGCTGGGGTGAGAGGATCGCTTGAGCCTGGGAGATTGAGTCTGCAGTGAGCCTAGATCATGCCACTGCACTACAGCCTGGGCAACAAAGCAAGACCATCTAAAAACAAAAACAAACAAACAAACAAAAACAAAAAACAACACAATAATAATTAGTCTTATAGTAGGCTAAAAGAAATTCTAGATGAATCCCAAATAATTAATAAAATAAAATTCTCAATTGCATACATAATGTAGTAAAATTGAAACTAACAAGAAAACAATAGTTAAAACTCTAGTAAGTTTAGAATGTAAAAAGAAACTTCTAAATAATTGATTACAGAAGAACTCAAGAGATCACAAAAAATGTATGACAAATTGAAATTTATAAAGTACTTGAAGCATTTCTTATGGAAGTTCATAAAGCAGTATAGTTTAGCAGTACTCAAGTGAATTTACGTATATAAAATAAAATAAAATGAGAAGCTTGAAAGTAATAAGCCAAAGTTTTTCCACAGAACCAAATAAAGAAAAACACAGTGAATCTGACAAAAGCAGAAGGAGGAAATAATAAAAGATAAGAGAAGAAATTAAAGAAATAGGAAGCAGTTATGATGACTAACAAGGCTAACAACTAGTTCAAAGAAAAGAAAGCACTAATAAATTAGATAAACATCTGGAAAACTGATCAAGTGAAAGACAAAGAATGTAAAACAAAATATTATGAAGAATGTGGGTCAAATGATAGATATCATCTTTTTACCCTCCAAGTCCAAAGAGAACATTGTGATCAATTTTATGACTGTGTTTAGACATATTGGATTATTTAAAATAAAATTTACCAAAATTGATGTAAGAAAAAAAATAGGGAATCCAAATAGGTTAATAACTATTAGAACATTTAATTGGTAATTACAATTCACACTTACTTACCTTCTCTCTACAAATGCTCCAAACCCAAAGAGTTCTACCAGGAAGTTTCGCAAGCCTCTTTAACTTACAGATAATTCTGACTTCATGCTATGAGCCCAGATGATAAAAGAAGTAAAGCTACTTAATCCATGTTTTGAAGGTAGTATAATTTATAACCTTGATATACAAACTTATAAGGAGAGCATAATAAGAAAACAAATGCTAATTTCATTTATAAATGTAGATGCAAAATTAAAATACTCAAATCTCTTTCTCTGGGTCAGTCTTCCTAGAGAATTTTAGGCAAATTAAATTCAGCAGCAACATTACCAAATTGTGTTTATTTTTGTATAGATCAATTGTCCCACAATAGAAAATATATTTAAGTATTAATCACGTTAATAGACAAATGATGATAAAAAAATCATCTCTATTATTGCTAGAAAAAGTCATCTTGATTAATGCAATGACATTCACTGTCCTTTTATAATAAAAGTGATTAACAAACTATTAGTGAACTAGGAATGAAAAGAAATATGATCTGTCTTCCTCAAAATCAGTGTCATCACTGATACAGCTGTGAATCAATTTACTTTATGTTGTGTTGGTAGTTTTAATAATTATAATAAGAGAAGGAAAGGACATAAGAGATGTATAGATTAAACAGAAAAAGACAAAATTGTAATTTTCAAATGATATGATTTTCCATGAAAAATATACAAAAGAATCTTTAGACAAATTATTCAAAATAATAAGAAAGTCTAGTGGTGTAGTCAAGATAAAATTTATATATAAACTCCATAATATTTCTATGTGAAAGCAATAAATACTTGAAAAATGTTATAGAAGTTTTGAAAAAAGCATTTGCAATATAACAAAACATATAAGACACCCAGGAATAAATTGAAAACAGATATTCAAGTACTACATGGGTAAATGTATAAGATAGTTTTGAAGCATATGAAAGGAGACTTGATTAAATGGAGATGTGTGCTAGGTCAGAGGTGGGACAATTCAACATCATGAGGATTTCAACTCACCCAAATGTTTCTATAAATTTAATGTGATTCCAATAAAAATGTCATATTTTTCATGGAATTTGAGAAAATGACTTAGAAATTAGGAGAATTTAAGTCCAAAAAGATCTGGGTTAATTTTGAAGAGGAAGAAGAAGGAGGAAGAAGGCACACCTGCCATACTAGTTACTAAGTCTTATTAATATACTTATGCGATGTAAACTACTGTGGTATTAGCTCAGGAAAGGTCAAGTACATCAGAAGGATGAATGAGAAAGCAAAAAGTAACAAACAAGCAAAACTTCAAAACCAAAAACCAGAAAACACGCAGACTTTAACTATATGGGATTTCAGTTTATGAGAGAAGTGTCATTACAATATGCTGAAGAATAATAAACTGTGTTGAAATAACTGCTGATCCAAATGTGAAAATAATAGATACACACATCTAGTTCTATTTGATTAAAGACCTTATGACTTTTTGAAGAATATAAAGAATATCTTCATTACATTGGAATAGAGATGGTATCTTACACAAGTAACATAAAAGCAGAATGTAACATAAAGTAAATTGATTCACAGCTGTAAGTAATACATATACAACAAAAGATACAATAAACAAGAATGAGAAATGATGTTTATCACATAGAGAACAATGGATTAATGTCTAGAATATCCATATAGAAATCCTACATGTCAATAAAGAAAAGACAATGTAATTAAAAATGGTTATTGTGGATGGGTTACTTGCTTTGTTGGGTTAAATGTAAATGCTCAAGCTCACATGTTACACTAAACAAATAAGTGCTTCATCTTGCTTTAAGAATATAGGTACAGAAACTATCATTATGCAAAAGACAGGCCTGATGTGGTGGTTCATGCCTGTAATCCCAGCACTTTGGGAGGCAGAGGCAGGTGGATCACCTGAGGTTGGGAGTTTGAGACCAGCCTGACCAACATGATGAAACCCCATCTCTGCTAAAAAAAAAAAATTCAAAAAATTAGCCCAGCATGGTGGCAGATGCCTGTAATCCCAGCATCTGCCATCAGGAGGCTTAGGCAGGAGACTCCCTTGAACCCCAGAGGCAGAAGTTGCAGTGAGCCGAGATCATGCCACAGCCCTCTAGCCTGGGCAACAAAAGTGAAAATCCATCTAAAAAAAAAAAAAAAAGTAAAGACAGTACATATCTCATGTAGCCTTTTTTTCAACCCCAACTCAGGAACTCACAAATGTTTTTTTCCAGAAGAGTCAGAAAAGTCAGTTGTTGACCTTGAAGGACAGATGAGAATTGGAGTGCCATTTTTGTGGACACAACAATAATCTTTATATCTCCTCTGGGAGTGTTAAGCACAGGTAATACAAACAAACAATAAACAGAGTTACAAGAGGCATTTGATTACACTCAACTTAAGAATATGCATATTAAAATTTAACAGAAACATCTAAGCATATTTAAATTATAGCAATTTATTGCTGCCATTTTGGTTTATAGTCTCAGCCTGTTTGTCACATAAAAACTTCTTGGCCTCGTAACAGTTGCCAAAATATATGAAGATGCAGTTCAGAGAAAAGGGAAGTCAAATAGCTAGTCAATTTTGGAAAGTTTAGTAATGAATAAAATGCATGTCAACATAATAATGAAATATAATTTTATACCAATGAGTAGCAACAATTTTAAGATCTGAAAATTTTAAATGTTTAAAATCAAACATTATAAAGTGAATACTTCAAAATACAGGAACTCTCATCCAGTACGGAGATGAGTGTAAATTTTGGAAAGCAATTTGAAAACAGTGTTATTAAAAATGTACTCATCTGATAATTTAGCAGTTACTTTTCTTGATATATATTCCAGAGAAACTGTTGGCACATGTACACAAGGGGACATTTTAAGGAACATTGATTTTAACAGTGAAGACTGGAAACAATCTAAATACATATCAATAGAAGAATGGCCAAATAAATTATGGCATATTTTACAATGAAATAGATGACTATAATTAAAAAAAAGGAGCTATAGCTATATATATTGATGTTGATAGATAAAAAGTCTAATGAGTAAAAAGTAAGAAGCACCTATATATTATGATGAAATAGCCCTATACATTGGACTAGTTATCTCTATCTCTATGGAGAGAAGGAGTACAAATATGTATAGGAAAGATTTACACCAAAAATAAGACAGATTTTCTGTGGATATGAAAGTAGTGAAATGTGACAAATTAAGAATACTATCTTAATCCATTTCTGCTGCTATAACAGAATACCACAGACTGGGTAATTTATAAAGAAAAGAGATCTATTTGGCTCATGGTTCTAGGGGCTGAGATGTCCAAAAACATAGTACCAGCATCTGGTGAGGGTCATCCCATGGTGAAAAGGTGGAAAGACAAAGCCAGCTTTGACAGAAAGAGTAAATTGAGCCAGACTCTTAAACTTTATTACTAATCTATTATTTTCCAATAAGAAACAAACAATAAACAAAAAGACCTACATCAAAAGAGCTGAAGTAAACATATTCAGCTGTTAATATTTGTTAATTGCATATGTTGGATATAAGGGTGTTTATTATGTTATTCTCTGTAATTTTCCATATTCAAAACCACCAATGAAGGTGTATGTATATAGAACAAGCAGTCAGCCTATATCTGTAAGTGAATGAACTATAGAGTGAGTGCTCTACTAGATAGGCCTGCCAACTATAAGCACAATTTTATGCACTATATTCTAGGCGGCCAATGTGTCTTCCTCCCCTGATATACCTCTAAAGAAGAGAATTCCATAAAGTGGCCAGTCCAATACAAAGAATGAGAAGTGCTGGTCCCAGGGTAGTTCTTTACTTAGCATATCATCACCATATAATTTTTCACATTTAAGTGCTAAACAAAAAGACCATTTTGTGTCAGGGTTAAACTGTGATGATAATTATATGACCTCATTATAATAAGTAAAACTGTTTTCTAATAAAGCTATAAAGAATGAAAATGTGGACCAAAATTACTTTAATATTCATAGACATCAAATCCTTGCAGATTGTGAATAAATTTTGGGGTCAAGTATTATTCTTGAGCACTTACAGTATAATTTAAGATGTTCAATTTTTTATGCTATGATATTCTCTCAATATTACACATAGATTTCTATACTTAATAGGTTGATATCAATAAGCATTAAAATGAAAGGTCCAAATCTAATAAATTGCTACAGAATTTTCCATGTTTCATGCTCTATTTAGTTTTTCAGGTCAAAGTAAAATCCAGAATAAAATACTCAAACAACATGAGGTCTTACGTTGAGTCGTGACAGTGGGACAATGGTTTATTTTAACAGAAATCAAAAGGAACCAAAACAAAATCAATTTGCAATGCATTAATGGTCTCATGATTAAATTGTTCCATGTTTCACAAAAAACATTTGATGTACTGGGCAATCCGTTGTGTAATAGAAAGTGTTTTCCAAATATCACAGTGTTTTAATTGAGACTTTTTGTGTTTTTTCCTTTAAGTACATTAAAAGGAAATTTATGTACCCTCATTCTCTTTTGGATGGGGCTCTGTTATGTCGTGAATTTTCAGCAGAACTAAGAGTAACATGCTTTGATGAGCGTAAATCTCAAAAGTGGAGTTCTTGAGAATTGTCTTCATAATGAAGATTTTGTCTACTTGAACGATGGCCAACAATCTCAACTTTCAAGAGCCGCTCATGAGATTTACCTAACACTGTTGCTGTGTCATTAACAAGGCATCAACCCCTTTTAGGACAGCCCAGGGGTGTCTTCTGTGCTGATGTGACATTTTATATGAGCAGATTTAGGGTGTGATAGAAGGGCACTTGTACCTTTAATTTTCCAGCCTTAAAGGACAACCTCATGATATCAGAGGCTAACTTATAGCCCAGAAGGTGATGACCTTCCTCTGTTAAAAGTTTAATGTGCCTCCTGCTACTTCCTAATTGTTCAGCTTTTATCTTATTTCGGTGATCATTCTTGGGACTCGGATTTTCATGGAGTTAGTGATTTACTAGTCTCTGAGATTCTCAGTCCAAACTCCACGCCAAAAGCACTCAGAGGTGAAGAGCGGTGAAGGATAAGGATGGCTGCCAGGAGAATAACGTTGGGTTGTAAATAAACAGGGCAACCTCCAAGTTGTTATTCTAAAGATTTAAATGCTGTTAAGGGCCACATGGAGGCCTGTCCTGTGTTAGTAATATAATGGGACCTGGTGTATTCTCTGAGATGTTTGTTTCATCTCAACTCCTTCAGTCAAGATCAAATTCTTTCTTCTTATGCAATAGGAACTCATTCACTGACTCATCTAAACCCTCAAGGAAACAAGTTTAACCATTTCATTTTAGTCTTTCTTAGATTATGATCTTGGGTGAAATGAGAAAGAAGCACGGCTAGTAAAAATTTATACCTCACTACTATGAATATTTGATAACTCTAAGAGGGAGTCAGAAACAAGGAGGGAGGTAAATATGCAAAGAAAAAAACAAGAGTGAGGTAGAGAAAGATGGAGGAGAAAGTGAATGGGAGAGGGAGAGGGAGAGAAGAAGTGGAGGAGTGGGGGTGAGAGAGAGAGAGAGAGAAGAGACAGATGAGGGAAGACAGAGAGAAAGAGAGATGTGAGAGAGGAGAAGAGAAAATGAGAACCTGAAAGACAGTTTGTGTTTGATCACACATGTGGACACATCTAAAATATTCCATAACTTTGTTTGTTTTTCAGTTAAATTGGATGTTTTCATCTTCATTATGGTTTAAGTCAGGCATTTTAAGTCTAAGTAGTCAGACCACTTCAGTTGTTTTAACACCCCACAAAAAATGACTGAACAGCTAAAACTGCCCAATTGAATCAACCATTTAGCAATCCCAGGGACTGAACAAGTGATTGATGTGGTATATGAGGCAGGCTCAAACTGTAATTTGTTACTTCAGAGAAAGAAAGCTAACAAATTCTTTTGGGAAACCCAAGAGGGATTGGATAAACTTGTGTTAAGTGATAGGACAATAATATTACATTACTGGATGGTTAGTCCTAAAGACAGTCTTCCACATGTGAAAGGAAAAATAGGCTCCAAAAGTTGGTCTGGCTAAATATGTTGCCAACTCTGTCTTTCTAAAAGAGACAAGTAGCCTCCATGTGTTGGACTTGAGGAAATTAATCCCATCCTCTGCTCCTCAGAATGGAAGCTGATTGAGAACTAGGCACAGGAGTCAGAAAGCTGAAATGTCAACTTTATTGAAAGGAAACCTAACTTGACAAACGTAGCTTGAATGTGGTCTCTTTGGACTTCCTAATTTTTTTTTTCTACAGTTCTATCTGGATTCACTTGAGAAGCAAGGCCTCCAAAGCAGTCCCTTATCAACCAGAAATGCCTCACCATGTCAAAACTGAAAACCCAAAATTAAAGGTACATAAGGGAAGAGGCCGCCTGCATGCCGTGACTTACCGTGGTAACCCTGACCACTGGAGAAATATGGATCAATGAATATCAGACTCTTCGGCATGTCAAACAGACAAATCATTGCTCTTCCTGTGGAGAGGAACAAATGAGATCTTAAAGGTAACATAGATGCTTTTAACCAACACTTCTGAGAGAGCAGAAGCTCTATTTTACAGACCAGTGGGAAAAGATACAGAGAGAAAGTGGCTTCTCCCAAACTACATACTGAAGCACCCCTATTTTACTTACAATGTTGGTAAAAGAACCCATGTGAATATGGGAAATTTTAGCTAGTCTTGTGGGGTACTAAGAGGTTCCGAGTTTATTACAGAGAAGGATGTGATACAGTGGAGTGTGGGCAATGTAGTGGGAATTCACATTTGTGGAGCACCGACTGTGTCAAATACCATGTTAGGCTCTTACTACCAGCAATTGTGAGGCTATTCTCTAAGGGTAGGCAGCTCAGAAAAGAGAAGTAAGGCACAAGTCCAAGTCATTTGAGAGTCAAATAGGAATATTCTTCCATTATACTATGCTGTTACTCTAAACATTACTGCTACCTTTGGACTTATGGACAAAGCTCTTTAAAGAATAGCATCTTACTACCATTGCAAAGATGAGTAGTCCTGCGAAAAATGATTCATACTTGCAAAGTACTGGCAGCAGTCCAAATGCTCATCAATGGACACATGAATAAAAAAAGTGGTAGTTTCATATAATAGAATACTATTCAAAACCAAAAGGAAGGGACTACTGATAAATACAACAACATGGGAAAAACTCTAAAAAATTATGCTGAGTGAAAGAAGACAGTCACAAGGTTCATATTTTATCTTATGATTACATTAACATAAAAAGTTCAAAAAGGCAAATCTATGGAGGCAAAAAGTTTGCCTAGGGCTGATTGTAGGGAGGTAGAAATTGAGTGCAAATGGGCATGAGGGAACTTTTTGGTAGAAAAGCTTCTAAAATTGGATATGATAGTGGTTGTAAAATTCTATAAATTTAAAAATAATTGAATTGTACACTTAAAGTGGATAAATTTTATGGTGTATAAGATTAACTTTCTTCCAATCAAAAAGGCAGAATTCACTCTGAATTGGACAGTAGACAAAGGAATTGTGGGTGTGGTTTCCCTTTCCCTTATTCATTCCTAAATTAGTAGCAGCCACCTGGCTCCAGCAGGCCTTGCAGTAAAATGCTTGACAAATGGTATCTTGACGAATATATCCAATAGTCCTCTGATGAAGACTGATAGTGGCAAAGACTAATCAGCTGCTTACCAAACCCATTTCCTCTTTTCTCAGGCACAGAGGGAGACATAGTGTCCCAATGTCTCTTGCAGTTGGGGTGGCTGTGAGACAGAGTGCTGAGTTCAATGGTCAGAGAAATGGAGTCAGAAATGATTGTGCTGCTTCCATGCACAGTCCATTAGAAGCTTTTCACACATGAGCCTCCTGTTTATTGCTCCAGTCTGCAAGTTGGAAATCCATGCCCAGGGAGACCTCAGAACTAAGAGTTAAAAAATGGCAGGGCCATAAGTTGAAGGAACTTGGATTTCTGGGTCACTTCTTATGGGAGAGGCCCCAGTTATCAGAAATATCCTCAACAGACTTCACATGAATTAAAAATGAATTTCTCTCATGTTAGTCATTTTGAAGCATGACTTTAACATATTCTTTATCTCCCTTTTTTTAAAAAGAAAACATTCATTTTTATTATACTTTAAGTTCTGGGGTACATGTGTAGAACCTTCAGTTTTGTTACTTAGGTATACATGTGCCATGCTTGTTTGCTGCACCCATCAACCTGTTATCTATATTAGGTATTTCTCCTAATGCTATTCCTTCCTTAGCCCCCCACCGCTTGACAGGCCCGAGTGTGTGATGTTCCCCTCCCTATGCCCATGTGTCCTCATTGATCAACTCCCGCTTATGAGTGAGAACATCCAGTGTTTGGTTTTCTGTTCTTGTGATAGTTTGCTGAGAATGATGGTTTCCAGCTTCATCCATGTCCCTGCAAAGGACATGAACTCATCCTTTTTTATGGCTGCATAGTATTCCATAGTGTATATGTGCCACATTTACTTTATCCAGTCTATTATTAATGGGCATTTGGGTTGGTTCCAAGTCTTTGCTATTGTGAGTAGTGCCTCAATAAACATATGTGTGCATGTGTCTTTATAGTATAATTATTTATAATCCTTTGGGTATATACCCAGTAATGGGATTGCTGGGTCAAATAGTATTTCTAGTTCTAGATCCTTGAGGAATTGTCACACTGTCTTCCACAATGGTTGAACTAATTTACACTCTCACCAACATTGTAAAAGTGTCACTATTTCTCCACATCATTTCCAGCATCTGTTGTTTCCTGACTTTTTAAAGATCGCCATTCTAACTAGCATGAGATGGTATCTCATTGTGGTTTTGATTTGCATTTCTCTAATAACCGGTGATGATGAGCATTTCTACATATATCTGTTAGTTGCATAAATATCTTCTTTTAAGAAATATCTGTTGATATCCTTTGCCCACTTTTTGATGGGGTTGGTTTTTTCTTGTAAATTTGTTTAAGTTCTTTGTAGATTCTGGATATTAGCGCTTAATGGACTAATTAACCCATTAGTCAGATGGATAAATTGCAAAAATTTTCTCCCATTCTGTAGGTTGCCTGTTCACTCTGATGATGGTTTCTCTTGCTGTGCAGAAGCTCTTTAGTTTAATTAGATCCCATTTGTCAATTTTGGGTTTTGTTGCCATTGCTTTTGGTGTTTTAGACATGAAGTTGCTGCCCATGCCTATGTCCTGAATGGTATTGCCCAGGTTTTCTTCTAGGATTTTAAAGGTCCTAGATCTTACATTTAAGTCTCTGATCCATCTTGAGTTGATTTTTGTATAAGGTGTAAGGAAGGGGTCCAGTTTCAGTTTTCTGCATATGGCTAGCTAGTTACTCCAACACCATTTATTAAATAGGGAATCTTTTCCCCATTGCTTGTGTGTGTCAGGTTTGTCAAAGATCAGATGGTTGTAGATATGTGGTGTTATTTCTGAGGCCTATGTTCTATTTCATTGGTCTATATATCTGCTTTGGTACCAGTACCACGCTGTTTTGGTTATTGTAGCCTTGCAGTATAGTTTGAAGTCTGGTAGTGTGATGCCTCCATCTTTCTTCTTCTTGCCCAAAATTGTCTTGGCTATGCAAGCTCTTTTTTGGTTCCATATGAAATTTGAATAGTTTTTTCCAATTCTGTGAAGAAAGTCAGTAGTAGCTTGATGGGGATAGCATTGAATCTATAAATTACTTTGGACAGTATGGCCATTTTCATGATATTGATTCTTTCTATCCATGAGCATGGAATGTTTTTCCATTTGTTTGTGTCCTCTCTTATTTCCTTGAGCAGTGGTTTGTAGTTCTCCTTGAAAAGGTCCTTCACATCCCTTGTAAGTTGGAATCCTAGGTATTTTATTCTCTTAGCAATTTTGAATGGGAATTCACTCATGATTTGACTCTCTGTCTTTTATTGGTGTATAGGAATGCTTGTGATTTTTGCACATTGATTTTGTATCCTGAGACTTTGCTGAAGTCACTTATCAGCTTAAGGAGATTTTAGGCTGAGGTGATGGGGTTTTCTAAATATACAATCATGTCATCTGCAAACAGGGACAATTTGACTTCCTCTTTTCCTAATTGAATACCCTTTGTTTCTTTCTCATGCCTGATTGCCCTTGGCCAGAACTTCCAATACTATGTTGAATAGGAGTGGTGAGAGAGGGCATCCCTGTATTGTGCCAGTTTTCAAAGGGAATGCTTCCAGTTTTTGCCCATTCAGTATGATATTGGCTGTGGGTTTGTTATAAATAGCTCTTATTATGTTGAGATACGTTCCATCGATACCTAGTTTATTGAGAATTTTTAGCATGAATGGGCGTTGAATTTTGTTGAAGGTCTTTTCTGCACCCATTAAGATAATTGTGTGGTTTTTGTCTTTGGTTCTGTTTATGTGCTGGATTACATTTATTGATTTGTGTATGTTGAACCAACCTTCTATCACAGGAATGAAGCTGACTTGATTGTGGTGGATAAGCTTTTTGATGTGCTGTTGGATTTGGTTTGTCAGTATTTTATGAGGATATTCTCATCAATGTTCTTCAGGGATATTGGCCTGAAATTTTCTTTTTGTTGTTGTTGTGTCTCCACCTGGTTATGGAATCAGGATGATGGTAGCCTCATAAAATAATTAGGAGGATTCCCTTTTTTTCTGTTGTTTGGAATAATTTCAGAAGGAATGATACCAGCTCCTCTTTGAACCTCTGGTGGGATTTGGCTGTGAATCCGTCTGGTCCTGGACTTTTTTTGGTTGGTAGGCTATTAATTACTGCCTCAATATCAGAAATTGTTATTGGTTTATTCAGGGATTAGACTTCTTCCTGGTTTAGAATTGGGAGGGTTTGTGTGTCCAGGAATTTATCCATTTCGTCTAGATTTTCTACTTTATTTGCATAGAAGTGTTTATAGTATTCTCTGATGGTAGTTTGTATTTCTGTGAGATCAGTGGTGATATCCCCTGTATCAATTTTATTGTATCTATTTAATTCTTATCTCTTTTCTTCTTTATCAGTCTGTCTAGTGGTCTATGTATTTTGTTGATCTTTTCAAAAAACCACCTCCTGGATTCATTGATTTTTGAAGGGTTTTGGTGTCTGTAGCTCCTTCAGTTCTACTCTGATCTTAGTTATTTCTTGTATTCTGCTAGATTATGAATTTGTTTGCTGTGGCTTCTCTATTTTTATAATTTTAATATTAGGGTGTCAATTTTAGATCTTTCCTGCTTTCTCTTGTGGGCATTTAGTGCTATAAATTTCCCTCTACACACTGCTTTAAATGTGTCCCAGAGATTCTGGCATGTTGTGTCTTCGTTCTCATTGGTTTCAAAGAATATCTTTATTTCCTTATTTATCCAGTAGTCATTCAGGAGTAGGTTGTTCAGTTTCCATGTAGTTGTGTGGTATTGAGTAAGTTTCTTAATCCTGAGTTCTAATTTGATTGCACTGTGCTCTGAGAGACTGTTATGATTTCTGGTTTTTGTTTTTTTTTTTTTTTGCGTTTGCTGAGGAGTGTTTTACTTCCAATTATGTAGTCAATTTTAGAATAAGTGCGATGAGGTGCTGAGAAGACTGTATATTCTGTTGATTTGGGGCGGAGAGTTCTGTAGATGTCTATTAGGTCCTCTTGGTCCAGAACTGAGTTCAAATCCTGAACATTTTTGTTAATTTTCTGTCTTGTTAATCTGTCTAATATTGACAGTGGGGTGCCACTATTATTGTGTGGGCATCTAAGTCTCTTTGTAAGTCTCTAAGGACTTGCTTTATGAATCTGCATGCTCCTGTATTGGGTGCATATATATTTGGTAGAGTTAGCTCTTCTTGCTGAATTGATCCCTTTACTATTATGTAATGCCTTTCTTTGTCTTTTTTTAATCTTTGTTGGTTTAAAGTCTGTTTTATCAGAGATTAGGATTGCAACTCCTGCTTTTTTTTTTTTTTTTTTGCTTTCCATTTGCTTGGTAAATATTCCTCCAGCCCTTTATTTTGAGCCTGTATATGTCTTTCCATGTGAGATGGATCTCCTGAATACAGCACACTGATGGGTCTTAGCTCTTTATCCAATTTGCCAGTCTGTGTCTTTCAATTGGGGCATTTAGCCCATTTACATTTAAGGTTAATATTGTGATGTGTGAATTTGATTCTGTCATTATGATGCTAGCTGGTTGTTTTGCCCATTAGTTGATTCAGTTTCTTCATAGTGTTGATATTCTTTACAATTTGTTATGTTTTTGCAATGGCTGGTACTAGTTGTTCCTATCCATGTTTAGTGTTTCCTTCAGGATCTCTTGTAAGGCATGCCTGGTGGTGACAAAATCTCTCAGCATTTGCTTGTCTGTAAAGGATTTTATTTCTCCTTCACTTATGAAGCTTAATGTGGCTGGATATGAAATTCTGGGTTGAAAATTCTTTCCTTTAAGAGTGTCGAATACTGGCCCCCACTCTCTTCTGGCTTGTAGGGATTTTGCTGAGAGATCTGCGGTTAGTCTGATGGGCTTCCCTTTGTGGGTAACCCGACCTTTCTCTCTGGCTGCCCTTAACATTTTTTCCTTCATTTCAACCTTTGTGAATCTGACAGTTATGTGTATTGGGGTTGCTCTTCTCGAGGAGTATCTTTGTGGTATTCTCTGTATTTCCTGAATTTGAATGTTGGCCTGTCTTGCTAGGCTTGGGAAGTTCTTCTGGATAATATCCTGAAAAGTGTTTTCCAAATTGGTTTCATTCTCCTCGTCACTTTCAGGTACACCAATCAAATTGGTCTTTACATATAGTCCCATATTTCTGGGAGGCTTTGTTCATTCCTTTTTATTCTTGTTGCTCTAATCTTGTCTTCTCTCTTTATTTCATTAAGTTGATCTTCAATCACTGATATCCTTTCTTCTGCTTGATTGATTTGGCTATTGAAACTTGTGTATACTTCATGAAGTTCTCATGCTGTGTTTTTCAGCTCTATCAGGTCATTTTTGTTCTTCTCTACACTGGGTATTCTAGTTAGCAATTTGTCTATAACCTGTTTTCAAGGTTCTTAGCTTCCTTGCATTGGGTTAGAACATGCTCCTTTAGCTCAGAGAAGTTTGTTATTACCCACCTTCTGAAGCCTACTCCTGTCAATTTGTCAAACTCATTCCCTATCCAGTTTTGTTCCCTTCCTGGCAAGGAGTTGTGATTTTTTGGAGGAGAAGAGGCATTCTGGGTTTTGGAATTTTCACCTTTTTGTGCTGGTTTCTCCCCATCTTTGTGGATTTATCTACCTTTAGTCTTTGATGTTGGTGACCTTCAGATGGGGTCTTTGAGTGGATGTGCTATTCCTTTCTGTTTGTTAGTTTTCCTTCTGACAGTCAGGCCTCTCTGCTGCCAGTCTGCTGGAGTTTGCTGGAGTTCCATTCCCAACCCTGTCCACCTGGTTATCAACAGTGGAGGCTGCAGAACAGCAAAGATTGTTGCTTGATCCTTCCTTTGGAAGCTTCATCCCAGAGGGGCATTGGCCAGATACCAGCCAGAGCTCTCTTGTATGAGATGTCTGTCAGCCCCTACTGGGAGGTGTCTCCCAGTCAGGATGCATGGGGGTCAGAGAACCACTTGAGGAGGCAGTCTGACCCTTAGCGGAGTTCAAACACTGTGCTGGGAGGTCTGCTGCTCTCTTCAGAGCTGTCAGGCAGGAACGTTTCAGTCTGCTAAAACTTTGTCCACAGTCACCCCTTCCCCCAGGTGCTCTGTCCCAGGGAGATGGGGGTTTTATCTATAAGTCCCTGACTGGGGCTGCTGCCCTTTTTTCCCAGAGATGCCCTGCCCAGAGAGGAGGAATCCAGAGAGGCAGTCTGGCTGCAGTGGCCTTGCTGAGCTGCAGTGGGCTCTGCCCAGTTTGAACTTCCCAGTGGCTTTGTTTACACTGTGAGTGTAAAACTACCTACTCAAGCCTCAGTAATGGTGGACGCCCCTCCCCACACCAAGCTGGAACATCTTGGGTGGATCTCAGAGTGCTACTGTGTTGGCAGCAAGAATTTCAAGTCAGTGGGTCTTATTTTGCTGGGCTCCGTGGGGGTGGGACCCACTGAGCCAGACCACTTGGCTCTCTGGCTTCGGCACCCCTTTCCAGGGGAGTGAACGGTTCTGTCTTGCTGGCATTCCAGGTGCCACTGGGGTACGGAAAAAAAAAAAAAAAAAAAACTCCTGAAGCTAGTTCAGTGTCTGCCCAAATGGCTGCCTAGTTTTGTGCTTGAAACCCAGGGCCCTGGTGGGGTTGGCACCAGAGGGAATCTCCTGGTTTGCAGGTTACAAAGACCATGGGACAAGCACAATATTTGTGCCAGAGTTCCTCAGGCTCAGACCCTCATGGCTTCCTTTGAGTGAGGGAGAAAATTCCCTGACCCCTTGCACTTCATGGGTGAGCCAATGCCCCGGGTGAGGCGACTCCCCACCTTGTTTCTGCTTGCCCTCTGTGGGCTGCACCCACTGTCCAACCAGTCCCAATGAGATGAACCAGGTACCTTAGTTGGAAATGCAGAAATCACTCGCCTTCTGCATCGATCTCACTGGGAGCTGCAGACCAGAGCTGTGCCTATTCGGACATCTTGTCAGCAATCCTTCTGCTAAATGTTGCAGGAAGTCAGGGACCCCGAAGAGAGGGACCATCTGAAGTCATGGCAGAAGAATATAATTGTGAAGATTTCATGGACATTTATTAGTTCCCCAAATTAATACTTTTATAATTTCTTACACCTGTCTTTACTGCAGTCTCTGAACATAAATTGTGAAGATTTCATGAACACTTATCACTTCCCCAATCAATACCCTTGTGATTTCCTATACCTGTCTTTACTTTAATCTCTTAATCCTGTCGTCTTCGTAAGCTGAGGAGGATGTATGTCTCCTCAGGACCCTGTGATGGTTGCATTAACTGCACAAATTGTTTGTAGAGCATGTGTGTTTGAACAGTATGAAATCTGGGCACCGTGAAAACAGAACAGGATAACAGCAGTGTTCAGGGAACAAGGGAGATAACTTTAAACTCTGACTGCCAGTGAGCCGGGTGGAACAGAGACATATTTCTCTTCTTTCAAAAGCAAATAGGAGAAATATTGCTGAATTCTTTTTCTCAGCAAGGAACATCCCTGAGAAAGAGAATGAGTCCCTGAGGGGAGGCCTCGAAAATGGCTGCTTTGGGGATGACTGTCTTTTATGGTCAAAGACAAAGGGATGAAATCAACCCCGGTCTCCCATAGTACTCCCAGGCTTATTAGGATGAGGAAATTTCTGCCTAATAAATTTTGGTCAGACCTGTCTGCTCTCAAACCCTGTCTTCTGATAAGATGTTATCAATGATGATACGTGCCCAAAACTTCATCAGCAATTTTAATTTTGCCCCATCCTGTGGTCCTGTGATCTCACTCTGCCTCCATTTGCTTTGTGATATTTTACCTTGTGAAGCATGTGATCTCTGTGGCCCACACCCTATTCGTACGCTCCTTCCCCTTTTGAAAATCACTAATAAAAACCTGCTGGTTTTATGGCTCAGGGAGCATCATGGAACCTGCCAACATGTGATGTCCCCCCTGGACACCCAGCTTTAAAATTTCTTTCTTTTGTACTCTTTCCCTTTATTTATCAGACCAGCCAACAGTTAGGGAAATAGAAAAGAATCCATGTTGAATATCGGGGGTGGGACCTGATAGCTAAACAATTTCTTTTTTATCTCCTTTATAACAGAAGCATATGTTAAGATATAGGGAAGACCAATAAATTATATAAATTCAGGCATCAAGGAGGTGTCAAAGTCAAAATTTGTATCCCCAAACCATCTGATGTTAGAGGTGGTGCTCTTAGGCACTGTAATATATTATTTCTCCTTTTAATTAGAATTGAGTGGTATGTGAAAAAACATTAATTATCCTGAATCCAAACATTTCCTGCCACCATACGTTACCATTCTTGTCCAAAGTCCCTCAACTGTTTCCTGCATTACTGCACTAACCTCTGGGCTTGTCTGCCTCCTGCTATTGCTTTCCTATAATCTGTTATTAATCAGCATCCAGTATGATCCCATTAAAATACAAGGTTAATCAAGTCCTTCCTTTGCTTACAACCTTCCAAAGGCTTCCAAAGTCTCTCAGAGTAAGAACTATGGTTCTTACAACTATGATCTGGTCTCCTTTCGTCTCTCTCACAACCTCTCCTATCTCCACCTCTCTGCCCTCTGTATTGTTGCTCACTTTACTCCAACCATGTTGGCCTTTTAGCTATTTCTTTACATTCATCTTTGCTTCTGTCTAGAAGTTTTCCTCCAGATAGTAACATGACTTGCTTCCTCATCTCTTTTACGGATTTACTTAAATTCTCCCTTGTCTGTGAGGGCTTGTGTAATCATCCTGTTAAAATTGTAACCCCTTCCCCGGGTACATTTCCAATTCCTATATCCTATTATATTTTTCTCAGTATCAGTTATATTGAGCATATTATGTAATTCACTACAAATGATGTTGCTTATTTTTCTATTACTTCTACTAGAATGGGAGTTACACGAGAGCAGAATTTTTTAAAAACACTTTAGGCATTTTTGGACTCTTATCACAGTATCTAGAAAGGTGTTTAAAGCATAGTATCTTCTGCTCCATAAGTACAAATGGAATGGATGAATGAATGAATGATTGAATGAGCATCCTCCAAACTATAAGTAGAGGATTGAGTGGCTGGGCATAGTGGCTCATGCCTGTAATCCCAGCACTTTGGGATGCTGAGGTGGGCGGATCACCAAGTCAGAAGATTGAGACCATCCTGGCTAACATGGTGAAACCCTGTCTCTACTAAAAATACAAAAAAATTAGCCAGGCATGGTGGCAGGCGCCTGTAGTCCCAGCTACTCAGGAGGCTGAGGCAGGAGAATGGCATGAACCCAGGAGGCAGAGCTTGCAGTGAGTGGAGATCGTGCCACTACACTCCAGCCTGGGTGACAGAGCAAGACTCCATCTCAAAAAAAAGAAAAAGGTAGAGGATTGAGTTACTGAGTCATTGTGTACTATATTAAAGGTCTTCTATACCGGGGGAAATTCAGTCATCAGGACAGTCTCTGAGCTGCTAAAACAATGGAAGAACATTAGTGTGGCGAATTTTGCATATCAGTACTTTTAGGGATAGTACTATAAATGATTAGTAATTTAAAAAATTAAAAAACCATTTAGGTAGTGAAGGGAGGTGAAAACCTTCCATTACTCACTTAGCACCAAACCATCTTGCAAGGTGTAGGGGCTTGTGGGGAGGGCAGGTTAATCATAGAGCTGAGGGTTGCTGAGTAGGATATTACTTACTTAGGGCAGCAGGGTGGAGGCTGCACCTACCATCGGTTGCCTTCTTTCTCTGATCTTACCACAAGCAGTGCTCAGTCTCCTTTGAAAATAAATACATGTTTATTGACTCGTCATGTATATTTCTTTAGCACCTATCTTTGGGAGGCACTGCTCTGAGTGCTGGGAATACAGCTGCAGATGAGAAAAGGCCTTTGTTTTGTGGCGCCTACATTCTGGTGGGCGAGGGAGATAATAAATAAAACAAAAGAAATAAATAATAAACAATATTTCAGATATGGATATGTGCTATAAAATAGAGGTGATTGGGTGAAGAGTGACTAAGAGAGGCTTGTGTGTGGGGAGCAGGAACAGGAAGCCTTTAACAACAGAATGGGCTTCTCAAGAACATCACGTTGGAACCAGGAATGAAGAGAAAAGAAGAGGGCAGCCACATTAAGATCTAGAGGAAGAACATTCCAAGGCAATGGAGTACAAATTCAGTTACCTTGATATGGGAGTAAGTTTGGCAGAAGCAAAAAACAGAAAAAAAAACCCCACATTTCTGGGGTTAAGTGGGAACAGGGGAGGTGGGTTTGGAGACACTGTGAGGAACCAGAAAGTAGAGAGTCTTCAGGCATTGCAAGGAGATTATATTTCATTCTAATGGCAATAGGGATTCTTTGGAGTGTTGGAATGTAGAATAACTGAATAATATAATTTTTAAAGTGTTGCAAAGCAGAGTATTGAAGGCTTTCTCTCATCTCAGCCTAATACTATGTGTAGATTTCCACACTTTGACTCAGAGGAGATAGGTTTCAGGAAGCTATCCCAGGCCCTAAGTGTACTCATTGGTGGGGAGAAACTCTTATCACAACATTGAATTATGGAAGGGTTACTATAAAACCCTGGATCATACTTTTAAAGGAAAGTTCCAGCTAGTTATTTGGATGGTGTTATAAATAAATGTCTAGTGTTTTTTTTTTTTTTTTTTTTATTGAGACAGAGTCTCACTCTGTCACCCAGGCTGGAGTGCAGTGGCCCGATTTTGGCTCACTGCAACCTATAGGTTCAAGCAATTCTTCTGCCTCAGCCTCCTGAGTAGCTGGGATTATCAGTGCCCACCACCACACCCAGCTAATTTTTGTATTTTTAGTAGGACAGGGTTTCATCATATTGGCCAGGCTGGTCTTGAACTCCTGACTTTCGGTGATCCACCCACCTCGACCTTCCAAAGTGCTGGGATTACAGGCATAAGTCACCATGCCCGGCCCCATAAAGGTCTAGTTTTTAATAAATCTGCTTAAAGAGCTCACAAAATAGAGCCAAATAGCTCAATTGACATTCAACACTATATTAAATGGGCAAGTTATTTCCTTTTAAAATGAAGCATGTTAATGATTTATAGAAAACAAAATGCACTTCACTTTGCAAAGTAGGTAGTATGTGGTGAGGGAGACAAGTCTAATTGGCACAGTGTCATAGAGAAAAGGCTACGAGTTAATCTGACTCAAAAAGGCTTGGTCTTGCGATAAATCACAAGGTAATGAAAACTAGGGGGGAACATTAATAAAATAGCAAAGTAAGTTTCCAATGAATCAAATGACACTTGACTTTGAGGAAGTGGGAGGATGATCAGTGTGATGAGAGTAGAATGGCAAAAGGAGTTGACCACTCAATCTTATGGTCTCGAGGAAGCAATACTACCTGGGATACTCTGAAGGCACATTTCATAGGTCTTATATGAGCAGCTTATCAAATGTAGAAAAATTGCTTTGCAAAGCTCCAAGATTGAGATACCTTTGTATTTCTCTTAAAGAAATACCACTATGGGAGAAGAGTGTGGAAGGACAATAAAAAATAAGTACTGAGTATTACACACAAAAGTTGAATCAAAAAATATAAAGGGATACTGCTGTCCCAAATTAGAACAGGTACGGGGGTTGTGTTAGAAACACTATTGAGTTATTAGTGGAGCTACTGTAGTATAAATCTAAGTAGGCTTGTTCTTTGAATTTTTAGGGATGCAACTTGCTCTTCTGTAACACTGTATTTATAGGACAGTTGGTAATCTATTATCTATTAAGTCCTTGCCAACATGTGTCTCTTTTCTTCACCCTGTACATGTTATATCATGTCATATATCCCTTGTCTGGCACATGGTAAGGATTCAGTAAATATTTGTTGAAATAAATATTAAAATAAGTTTAAAAACAAGTTTGTCCTTTGTGCTTAGAAGTGCAAAAATAAAAGGTGATAATGAAGAAAAAAATAAACAAGTCATGATAATGTTAGTTAACACATTTACTCTGTGCTGGTGCTAGGGAGAGCTGCAGGGAGTTGGAAAATGCATTGGTTTGAGAGAGTATAAAATGGACAATTAATTTTGCTGATCCTCCACATTCAGAAAATAGAAATAAAGGCAGGGACATTATAGGAGAAGTTAAAAGCACGAAGAAAGGTAAAAAGTTTGGAAAGCTTATGATGTAAACTGGATGTAAAGCATCCAATTTAGCTGAAGAGTAGTGTCATAGTAGAGAGGCTGATATTGTAGGAAGAACAAGGACTGTGCATCACCTAAAGTCCCAACATTGCTGTCACTTTGGGAAAACAACTTAGAGTTTATAATCATCAGTTCCCTCATCCTAAAAGATAGACGTCGATTTTCTCTTTTCCTATGTTCTCATAAACCAATAATTATTGCTTGCATTTATTAAGGACTTACATGTGTTAGGCACAGTTCTAAGCACATTAATTCTGTAACTTTAAATACCAGGGCAAATCACTCAACATTTACTATCTTATTCAACCCTTACAGTCATTCTATGATGTAAGGATTGTAAGAATAAAATGTAATAACATAATATAATGCTTGGCTTATAGTATGGCTGCAGAATAATGTACTTCTTTACCCTTCCCACCACATATTTTGTAAGTAAACAGTGGGAGCTATGCCTGGAAAGGAAACTCAAGCCAAACTGCACAGGATCCTTATTATTAATACTTTATTCAGCCAGCAGCTTTTGGTCTTTGAAGGTTTTGGAGCTGGAAAGTGACATGTTTATAGCTGTGATTTTCCTTTACAAACAACTGGGCCCTGTGGGTCGGATTTTGTTCTCATTGCTTCATCAACTATTCTAGAAATGAAGATTTCAATTCAAGTTGCAAATCTATCAGATATTCTTCTTTTAAAGGGATAAAACATTCCTCAGATGACTAGAGGTTCTCAGTAGCATCTTTGAGATCTGCTTAGTAACATGTCAGCTCCATTTGCTTTATCCTTTACTCACAGTGATATAAACAGCTGAGTTTATTCCAAAAGCATTATTCTTGACTGTCTTTCTTACTACTCTGCCCAGAGGAATATTGGGTCATTCTTTATCTGCTGCACAACCCATTCAATTTAATTGTTGTATTTCTTTTTCTCCTACTTATCAAATTTCATCATAAATACCTCTTTAAACAGGTCTGCTATTTTTCTAGATGGTACCAATTAGCACTGATTTTTGCTGCTAGATGACTTTAGTCTCCTTTACAAAACAGAGACTACTGATGAACGTTTCAAAATTTCTCAAAATGTCTCATGTGTCTCTTCCCAATCTCTTTTATTTCAACCTTTTATTATTTCCATGTGTACAGACCACCAATTAAAATAATAATAATACAAAAATAGAAAAAAATACCATCATCCCAGGCTAAACCTCTTCATAAATCTAAGGCAGATTTAAGACTAAAATACTTATAGACTTCCAAACTGTTTTTTTTCTAAAGTATACTTCTTTAAAAAGTTTGTTTATTCTAATTATCAACAGTAAAATTTCATCTAAGGATACTAATTTCAAGATTGAGACAAAATTTTTTAAAACATGTCTTAAACTATAGTAAGTCGTAAGGCTGATGAAAATTCATAAAATTTTTTTTGGCAGTCTCAAGAATCACAATTTGGAGTCTGCAGATTACATGCCTCTCAGTGTAGCAATATTGAGAGACTACCAATGCAGCAAGATTGTTTTGAGGGTGCCTTATAAGAATAAAATGCCCTAATCTTATTCCTCAAGATTTTTGCTACTACAGATAGATAGACTAAGGTCGCTATTCAAAGGAAATATCGTCACCATGGGGAACATGTTCCCAGCTGCTCTTTCCACAAGTGAGTCTCTGCTGGTAGGAGTGCATGTCCACAAGATCTCAAATGTTGTTTTAGTATCCACACTTGGCCACACCTGGGAGGTAATGAGGTGTTTTTTGTTTTGTTTTGTTTTTGTGACAGAGTCTTGCTCTGTCTCCAGGCTGCAGTGCAGTGGCCTGATCTCGGCTCACTGCAACTTCTACCTCCCGGGTTCAAGCGATTCTCTTGCCTCAGCCTCCCGAGTAACTGAGACTACAGAGTGTGCCACCACACCCAGCTAATTTTTGTAATTTTAGTAGAGGCAGGGTTTCACCGTGCTGGTCAGAATGGTCTTGATCTCTTAACTTCGTGATCCACCTGTCTCAGCCTCCAAAAATGCAGGAATTACAAGCGTGAGCCACAGCACCTGGCTGGTAGTGAGTTTTTATGGAAAACCTTGAACTCTTTCATGCCCAGAGTGTTTGCTCATTTATTGTCTCACACTGTCGTAAGTCCAATGGGAACATAGCCTATTTTGTAACACACAGCACATAACACTGCACCTGCCACATAATGGGTACTGAAGATAATATGTGATTGCGTTGAGTCAAGGGATCCATATTTTAACACAATGCTTCTGAAAATAACTATGGAAAAGGTCCAGTTTTTTTTCTGATTTTCTAATCTTTCTCAGTCTTTTTCTTTTATAAAATACAACAAAGCAAAATAATAAAAATTAAATGTAAAGACAAAACAAAAATATATGAGCTCAAATTTTTAAAGTATTAGATGAAAGAAATAAAACATCCCTGTCAAATTACAACTAAAGTTTCTAAATGCCTTTTCTTACGTTCTGTGCTTCTCTTATTGAGAATGGGTAAAAGAAAGTTTATAAACCAGAGGCTGTCAGAAAACCACAATTTGAATAGCACTTAGTCCACCACTAACTAAACTTGGTAAATCTGTTTTAAACCCTTTGAGGTCTGTTTGGCACTTGTAAAATGGAGAACTAGTCTGATTCCCCAAAAGCTGCTACCTAGAAGTGCCCTACTTCTTTCATGGCAAGTCCAATGAGTACACCTTCTAAAGGAGGAGTATTGACAGAGATGAACTAATGTCAGTTTCAAGTGCTCCCTTTCACCATCTCTGCTGTGGTTTGAATGTATCCCCTAAATCCCATGTGTTGAAAACCTAATCCTCAAATTTATATGTTGATGGTATTTGGAGGTAGGGCCTATGGGAGATAATTAGGATTAGATGAAATGATCAGAAAGGTAGTCTCCATGGTGGGTCTGATGGCTTTATAAAAAGAGGAAGAGAGACCTGAGTTGGCATGCTCTTGCATTTTGCCATGTGATACCCTCCTTCATGTGATGACAGAGTAGGAATGCCCTCACCATTTGTGGAACTTGACCTTGAACTTCCAAGCCTTCAGAATTGAGAACTGTAAGAAATATATATATGCTTCCTAAATTACCCAGTCTGTGGTATTCTGTCACAACAACAGAAAACATACCAAGACAATCTTATAACCTGAGATAGACCTATAAAAGTCTGGGACCAAGGCTTTGTTATTCTGGGACCAAGGCTACTAAAACCAGGAAACTGCTGGAGTGATCTTTGAAACCGATAAACAATTTTATTATAATGGTTATCTCCCTTTACCTTGAAATATTTTATATTCCCTCCTCTACTTTTAATTTTATTCTTAGAACGTCAGTAATATACCATATATTTCACTGTCTTCCCCTCCTAAATGTAAGCTCCGTCAGAATTAGAATTTTAATCTTTTTTGTTCATTACTATGAAAAGTACCTAAAACTGTGCTTGGCACATGACAGACAGCAAATAAATACTTTTTGAGTAATAAATAAATGAATCTCAATGCATTGGCATTTTCTCTTAGTGACTTAATGTGAGGTTTCTTGCATGTTCATAACTTTCAGAATTTGGACTACTCCATTTTCCTTGAGTTTTACTATAGCTTTAGAGGAAAATTCAGTATTTAATGTAATCCAAACATAGCTTTGAACTTTTTAGTTTAACTATCTATAATTCCAGGTGTATTTTTCCTTAATTCATGAAGGGAGCTTTCAATGAATGTCATATTCAAAGTTCTCTTTCCAAAGCATAGTTTGAATTCATTCACATACAAAAAACAAAAAACAAAAAAACAAAACAAAAAAACCCACAAATATATTTTTAATTTATAAAGCATGATTTTAAAAAAATTTAGATAAATCACAAATGATTGAGTGGAATCTTTCCATACTTTCTAGGAAAAAAACTTACCTTTAGACTGAAAAATGAGCATGAGCAGTTTCACCCCTAAAGATGTACAGCCCTTCTCTGAATCCATGGATTCGGCATTTGTAGATTCAACTAACTGTGCATTGAAAAGATTTGAAAAAACAAAATCAACAAAAAATGACAATGCAACAATAAAAATATTATAAATGCAAACAAATATAGAATAACTAGTATTTATATAGCATTTACATTATATTGAGTATTATAAATAATCTAGAGATGATTTAAAGTATAGGGAAGCATGTGCAGAGGTTATATGCAAATACTATGCCATTTTATTTTACTTATTTATTTATTTATTTTCAAGATAAGGTCTCACTATGTTGCCCAGACTGG
Organism: Trachypithecus francoisi; assembly: GCF_009764315.1. NCBI lineage: Eukaryota > Metazoa > Chordata > Mammalia > Primates > Cercopithecidae > Trachypithecus > Trachypithecus francoisi. The sequence goes on from NW_022681454.1 coordinate 102,955,481, forward strand.
TTTCAAACTGCTAGGCTCAAGCTATGCTCCTGCCTCGACCTCCCAAATATCTGGGACTACAGTTAATGCCACTCTCCAGGATCTATGCAATTTTGTGTAAGTGACTTGAGAATTCCTGAATTTTGGTATTTGCAGGAGTCCTGGAACAAATCCCCTGTGGCTTCTGAAGGACAGCTGTTTGTGTGTGTTTATATATATAATATATTTTTATACATATGTTATATATCATATACATATATTATATATTTCTCTTATGAGAAGAAATTAAATATTGTAGTTAACTATTATACAAGTGTTTTCAGACACTTGTTCTTTCTTAACCACAATTATAGCATGACACTATAGTACTGTTAGTAGTAAAACCAAACCAAATGTTATAGCCCCACATGTATAGTATGCTGGGAAAATATCAAAATCTTTTTATGTCAAGCAGTCTTTTCTTTTTAGGAAACTCAAACAATGCAGCTAAATAACACACAAATTTACCTTATGAGGCTACCTACCACAGAGAAAAAGGAATGTACATGTATTTAAACATATACAATTGTTATATTTAGTTTTTTTTTTTGGCCACATGAGCCTTAATAATTAAAAAAATAATTTAAACGTTTTAATTTTTGTTTGTTCTCTCCTACTCCTACCTTGGCCAGGGAAGGCAACTTAAAAACTATTTTTTCCTCCTATTACCTAACTCTTTCATTTCAGTATTCATTTTTTAAATAAATGTTTCTGTTTTGTTTAATGAGCTTTTCTAAAAAAGAACAATTTGTCTTTATTTTTGTTTCAAGGTTTCAAAGTTAAACACTGTAAGGCAGTACATAGGTACTTTCCCTCTTCCAGTGTTCTGGCCTGAACTCAAGAAATAGAAAGTTTCATCTTTCCATAAGTGATGAAAAGTGAAGCTTCCACCTGTTCTTCTATGTTTTGTCTCTGCTCACTCTCTCAATTGGACTTACTGAATTAATTGATGAAATTGAGAAGAGGGTCTTTACACTTGCTTGGCCTAAGTACACCTTCCCCTCTCCTCTTTGAGATCTGCTTGCCTTGAGGAAGTGTGCATTTTCCTCTAAGTTCCTCCAAAGGGTAAATGATCCTGGTTCAGGGCTGGAGACCCGGCATTTGCCCTTCTGAGCCATATCTGAAGGTGCCTAGGTCTGGGATCTTAACTCCAGGAGACTGATGGGTGTGAAGGAATTCGGCTAAGTGTCTAACTCTCCTTTGGAGGATCAATTCTGATCTGCAGATTTAGAGGGAAAGACTAAAAAACCACTTAATTCTGGCCGGGTAAAGCTGCATTCTCCAATCCAATATTACAGACCAATATTAAAATCAATATTTTGAAAATGTCTAAATGATACATGGTTTGACTAAATCTGTATCTCACTGATCATTGTGTCTGTTCTCAGTCAATTCAGCACACAGAGAACACTAAGTTGGGATGAATGACTGTTTATGTCAGAAGGATGTGTTCCAGATGCAGATATGATGCCCACTTCTGCACCGTGGGTTTGTGAATAATAAGTTCTTCATGGCAGGAGCTTTGGATGCCTTTTGGAGCTTTAATAAGAAAAATATATTTGATAACGTAGGCTGGTACCAAATGTTAGTTTGTTAATGTTGTATGCAAGAAAGAACCGTTAGAGAGTTTTAGTCGATATGGTTAAACATCAAAAACAAAATATGATAGGATGATTGTGAAGAATAGCCTGGGGAATGGGCTATGAATAATAAGGGAAGAGAAACAGGAGGAAAAACTAGAGCAGCTAAAATGCCAGGTGAAGAGGAGTGTGCTTCTGAACTGAAACAGCACAGAGGAGGAGACAGGTCGGGGTGTATTTTAAGGGTAGAATCAACAAAGTTTAGCTATTGACTGAATGTGAAAAGTGAGGGAGAGAGAGAAGTCAAATTTGCTAGATTTTTAAATGATAGGAATTTAGAGAATAACATTTTTCAGAATTAAATTAAAGAATATTTTTATCTATCTGTTTATGTTCCCTCTTTCCTTTTTTATCATTCCCTTTCTTCCCTCTTCAGTTCTGCCTCCTTCCCCCCTTCTCTCCTTTTTTTCCCCTTAGTTTAAAAAAAACTTTTATTTTAGGGGGTACATGTGAAGATTTGTTATGTAGGTAAACTCACAGGTTTAGTTATACAGATTATTTTACCACCCAACTATTAAGCCCAGTAGCCAATAGCTATCTTTTCTGCTTCTTTCCCTTGTCCCACCCTCCACACTCAAGCAGACTCCAGTATTTGTTGTTCCCTTCTTTGTGTTCATAAGTTCTCATCATTTAGTGCCCATTTATAAGTGAGAACATAGGGTATTTGGTTTTCTGTCCCTGTGTTAGTTTGCTAACAATAGTAGCCTCCAGCTTCATCCAAGTTTCTGCAAAAGACATGATCTCATTCTTTTTTATGGCTGCATAGTATTCCATGGTGTGTACATATCACATTTTCTTCATCCAATCTGTCACTGATGGGCATTTAGGTTGATTCCATGTCTTTGCTATTGTGAACAGTGCTGGAATGAACATTTGCATGCACGTGTCTTTATGGTAGAATGCTTAATATTCCTCCGGGTATATGCCCAGTAAAGGGATTGCTAGGCTGAATGGTAGTTCTGCTTTATTAAAATTGCAGTTTTTAAAACTGCAATTACTTTTGCATCAAACGAGTAGCTCTTTGAGGATTTGCCACACTGCTTTCCACAATGGCTGAACTAATTTACACTCCCACCAGCAGTGTATAAGGATTCCCTTTTCTGTGCAACTTCATTAGCATCTGCTGTTTTTTGACTTTTTAGTAATAGCCATTCTGACTGGTGTGAGATGGTATCTTAATGAAGTTTTGGTTTGCATTCTCTAATGATTAGTGATATTGAGGTTTTTTTTCACTTGCTTGTTGACTGCATGTATGTCTTCTTTTGAAAAGTATGTGTTCATGTCTTCTGCTCACTTTTTTTATTTTTTATTTTTTTTAATTTATTGTTTATTATTATTATACTTTAAGTTCTAGGGTACATGTGCATAACATGCAGGTTTATTACATATGTATACTTGTGCCATGTTGGTGTGCTGCACCCATCACCTCATCAGCACCCATCAACTCGTCATTTACATCAGGTATAAGTCCCAATGCAATCCCTCCCCCTTCCCCCTTCCCCATGATAGGCCCCGGTGTGTGATGATCCCCTTTCCGAGTCCAAGTGATGTCATTGTTCAGTTCCCACCTATGAGTGAGAACATGCGGTGTTTGGTTTTCTGTTCTTGTGATAGTTTGCTAAGAATGATGGTTTCCAGCTGCATCCATGTCCCTACAAAGGACACAAACTCATCCTTTTTTACGGCTGCATAGTATTCCATGGTGTATATGTGCCACATTTTCTTAATCCAGTCTGTCACTGATGGACATTTGGGTTGATTCCAAGTCTTTGCTATTGTGAATAGTGCCGCAATAAACATACGTGTGCATGTGTCTTTATAGCAGCATGATTTATAATCCTTTGGGTATATACCCAGTAATGGGATGGCTGGGTCATATGGTACTTCTAGTTCTAGATCCTTGAGGAATCGCCATACTGTTTTCCATAGTGGTTGAACCAGTTTACAATCCCACCAACAGTGTAAAAGTGTTACTATTTCTCCACATCCTCTCCAACACCTGTTGTTTCCTGACTTTTGAATGATTGCCATTCTAACTGGTGTGAGATGGTATCTCATTGTGGTTTTGATTTGCATTTCTCTGATGGCCAGTGATGATGAGCATTTTTTCATGTGTCTGTTGGCTGTATGAATGTCTTCTTTTGAGAAATGTCTGTTCATATCCTTTGCCCATTTTTTGATGTGGTTGTTTGTTTTTTCTTGTAAATTTGTTTGAGTTCTTTGTAGGTTCTGGATATTAGCCCTTTGTCAGATGAGTAGATTGCAAAAATTTTCTCCCATTCTGTAGGTTGCCTATTCACTCCGATGGTAGTTTCTTTTGCTGTGCAGAAGCTCTTTAGTTTAATTAGATCCCATTTGTCAATTTTGGCTTTTGTTGCCGTTGCTTTTGGTGTTTTAGACATGAAGTCCTTGCCCATGCCTATGTCCTGAATGATATTCCCTAGGTTTTCTTCTAGGGTTTTTATGGTATTAGGTCTAACATTTAAGTCTCTAATCCATCTTGAATTAATTTTCGTATAAGGAGTAAGGAAAGGATCCAGTTTCAGCTTTCTACTTATGGCTAGCCAATTTTCCCAGCACCATTTATTAAATAGGGAATCCTTTCCCCATTTCTTGTTTCTCTCAGGTTTGTCAAAGATCAGATGGCTGTAGATGTGTGGTATAATTTCTGAGGACTCTGTTCTGTTCCATTGGTCTATATGTATGTTTTGGTACCAGTACCATGCTGTTTTGGTTACTGTCGCCTTGTAGTATAGTTTGAAGTCAGGTAGCGTGATGCCTCCAGCTTTGTTCTTTTGACTTAGGATTGTCTTGGCAATGTGGGCACTTTTTTGGTTCCATATGAACTTTAAAGCAGTTTTTTCCAATTCTGTGAAGAAAGTCATTGGTAGCTTAATGGGGATGGCATTGAATCTATAAATCACCTTGGGCAGTATGGCCATTTTCACGATATTGATTCTTCCTATCCATGAGCATGGTATGTTCTTCCATTTGTTTGTGTCCTCTTTTATTTCACTGAGCAGTGGTTTGTGGTTCTCCTTGAAGAGGTCCTTTACATCCCTTGTAAGTTGGATTCCTAGGTATTTTATTCTCTTTGAGTTAATTGTGAATGGAAGTTCATTCCTGATTTGGCTCTCTGTTTGTCTGTTACTGGTGTATAAGAATGCTTGTGATTTTTGCACATTAATTTTGTATCCTGAGACTTTGCTGAAGTTTCTTATCAGCTTAAGGAGATTTTGGGCTGAGACAATGGGGTTTTCTAATATTCAATCATGTCATCTGCAAACAGGGACAATTTGACTTCTTCTTTTCCTAACTGAATACCCTTGATTTCTTTCTCTTGCCTGATTGCCCTAGCCAGAACTTCCAACACTATGTTGAATAGGAGTGGTGAGAGAGGGCATCCCTGTCTTGTGCCAGTTTTCAAAGGGAATTTTTCCAGTTTTTGCCCATTCAGTATGATGTTGGCTGTGGGTTTGTCATAAATAGCTCTTATTATTTTGAGGTACGTTCCATCAATACCGAATGTATTGAGCGTTTTTAGCATGAAGGGCTTTTGAATTTTGTCAAAGGCCTTTTCTGCATCTATTGAGATAATCGTGTGGTTCTTGTCTTTGGTTCTGTTTATATGCTGGATTACGTTTATTGATTTGTGAATGTTGAACCAGCCTTGCATCCCAGGGATGAAGCCCACTTGATCATGGTGGATAAGCTTTTTGATGTGTAGCTGAATCCGGTTTGCCAGTATTGTATTTTTTTTATTTTTTTTATTTTTGAGACGGAGTCTCGCTCTGCCGCCCAGGCTGGAGTGCAGTGGCCGGGTCTCAGCTCACTGCAAGCTCCGCCTCCTGGGTTTACGCCATTCTCCTGCCTCAGCCTCCCAAGCAGCTGGGACTACAGGCGCCCGCCATGTCGCCCGCTAGTTTTTTGTATTTTTTAGTAGAGACGGGGTTTCACCATGTTAGCCAGGATGGTCTCGATCTCCTGACCTCGTGATCCGCCCGTCTCGGCCTCCCAAAGTGCTGGGATTACAGGCTTGAGCCACCGCGCCCGGCCTTGCCAGTATTTTATTGAGGATTTTTGCATCGATGTTCACCAGGGATATTGGTCTAAAATTCTCTTTTTTTGTTGTGTCTCTGCCAGGCTTTGGTATTAGGATGATGTTGGCCTCATAAAATGAGTTAGGGAGGATTCCCTCTTTTTGTGTTGATTGGAATAGTTTCGGAAGGAATGGTACCAGCTCCTCCTTGTACCTCTGGTAGAATTCAGCTGTGAATCCATCTGGTCCTGGACTTTTTTTGGTTGGTAGACTATTAATTATTGCCTCAATTTGAGAGCCTTCTATTGTTCTATTCAGGGATTCAACTTCTTCCTGGTTTAGTCTTGGAAGAGTGTAAGTGTCCAGGAAATTATCCATTTCTTCTAGATTTTCTAGTTGATTTGCGTAGAGGTGTTTATAGTATTCTCTGATGGTAGTTTGTATTTCTGTGGGGTTGGTGGTGATATCCCCTTTATCATTTTTTATTGCATCTATTTGATTCTTCTCTCTTTTCTTCTTTATTAGTCTTGCTAGCGGTCTGTCAATTTTGTTGATCTTTTCAAAAAACCAACTCCTGGATTCATTGATTTTTTGGAGGGTTTTTTGTGTCTCTATCTCCTTCAGTTCTGCTCTGATCTTAGTTATTTCTTGCCTTCTGCTAGCTTTTGAATGTGTTTGCTCTTGCCTCTCTAGTTCTTTTAATTGTGATGTTAGAGTGTCAATTTTAGATCTTTCCAGCTTTCTCTTCTGGGCATTTAGTGCTATAAATTTCCCTCTACACACTGCTTTAAATGTGTCCCAGAGATTCTGGTATGTTGTATCTTTGTTCTCATTGGTTTCAAAGAACATCTTTATTTCTGCCTTGATTTCGTTATACACCCAGTAGTCATTCATGAGCAGGTTGTTCAGTTTCCATGTAGTTGAGCGGTTTTGATTGAGTTTCTTAGTCCTGAGTTCTAGTTTGATTGCACTGTGGTCTGAGAGACAGTTTGTTATAATTTCTGTTCTTTGACATTTGCTGAGGAGTGCTTTACTTTCAATTATGTGGTCAATTTTGGAATGTGTGATGTGGTGCTGAGAAGAATGTATATTCTGTTGATTTGGGGTGGAGAGTTCTATGGATGTCTATTAGGTCTGCTTGCTGCAGAGATGAGTTCAATTCCTGGATATCCTTGTTAACTTTCTGTCTCATTGATCTGTCTAATGTTGACAGTGGAGTGTTGAAGTCTCCCATTATTATTGTATGGGAGTCTAAGTCTCTTTGTAAGTCTCTAAGGACTTGCTTTATGAATCTGGGTGCTCCTGTATTGGGTGCATATATATTTAGGATAGTTAGCTCTTCCTGTTGAATTGATCCCTTTACCATTATGTAATGGCCTTCTTTGTCTCTTTTGATCTTTGATGGTTTAAAGTCTGTTTTATCAGAGACTAGGATTGCAATCCCTGCTTTTTTTTTTTTTTTTCCATTTGCTTGGTAGATCTTCCTCCATCCCTTTATTTTGAGTCTATGTGTGTCTCTGCATGTGAGATGGGTCTCTTGAATACAGCAAACTGATGGGTCCTGACTCTTTATCCAGTTTGCCAGTCTGTGTCTTTTAACTGGACCATTTAGTTCATATACATTTAAGGTTAATATTATTATGTGTGAACTTGATCCTGCCATTATGATATTAACTGGTGATTTTGCTTGTTAGTTGATGCAGTTTCTTCCTAGCCTCGATGGTCTTTACATTTTGGCATGTTTTTGCAATGGCTGGTACCGGTTGTTCCTTTCCATGTTTAGTGCTTCCTTCAGGGTCTCTTGTAAGGCAGGTTGTCACCTGGTGGTGACAAAATCTCCAAGCATTTGCTTATCTGTAAAGGATTTTATTTCTCCTTCACTTATGATACTTAGTTGGGCTGGATATGAAATTCTGGGTTGCAAATTCTTTTCTTTAAGAATGTTGAATATTGGCCCCCACTCTCTTCTGGCTTGGAGAGTTTCTGCTGAGAGATCTGCTGTTAGTCTGATGGGCTTCCCTTTGTGGGTAACCCGACCTTTCTCTCTGGCTGCCCTTAAGATTTTTTCCTTCATTTCAACTTTGGTGAATCTGGCAATTATGTGTCTTGGAGTTGCTCTTCTGGAGGAGTATCTTTGTGGCATTCTCTGTATTTCCTGAATTTGAATGTTGGCCTGCCCTACTAGGTTGGGGAAGTTCTCTTGGATGATATCCTGAAGAGTCCAACTTGGTTCCATTTTCCCCCTCACTTTCAGGCACCCCAATCAGACGTAGATTTGGTCTTTTTACATAATCCCATACTTCTTGCAGGCTTTGTTCATTTCTTTTTCTTCTTTTTTCTTTTGGTTTCTCTTCTCACTTCATTTCATTCATTTGATCCTCAATTGCTGATACTCTTTCTTCCAGTTGATCGAGTTGGTTACTGAAGCTTGTGCATTTGTCACGTATTTCTCGTGTCATGGTTTTCATCTCTGTCATTTCGTTTATGACCTTCTCTGCATTAATTATTCTAGCTATCAATTCTTCCACTCTTTTTTTCAAGATTTTTAGTTTCTTTGCGCTGGGTACATAATTCCTCCTTTAGCTCTGAGAAGTTTGATGGACTGAAGCCTTCTTCTCTCATCTCGTCAAAGTCATTCTCTGACCAGCTTTGATCCGTTGCTGGCGATGAGCTGCGCTCCTTTGCAGGGGGAGATGCACTCTTATTTTTTGAATTTCCAGGTTTTCTGCCCTGCTTCTTCCCCATCTTTGTGGTTTTATTTGCCTCTGCTCTTTGATCATGGTGACGTACTGATTGGGTTTTGGTATAGGTGTCCTTCCTGTTTGATAGTTTTCCTTCTAACAGTCAGGACCCTCAACTGTAGGTCTGTTGGAGATTGCTTGAGGTCCACTCCAGACCCTGTTTGCCTGGGTATCAGCAGCAGAGGTTGCAGAAGATAGAATATTGCTGAACAGCGAGTGTACCTGTCTGATTCTTGCTTTGAAAGCTTCCTCTCAGGGGTATACTCCACCGTGTGAGGTGTGAGGTGTCAGTCTGCCCCTAATGGGGGATGTCTCGCAGTTAGGCTACTCAGGCAGTCTGTCCGTTCTTAAGCAGGCACTTAAGCAGGCAGTCTGTCCGTTCTCAGATCTCACCCTCCATGTTGGGAGATCCACTGCTCTCTTCAAAGCTGTCAGACAGAGTCGTTTGCATCTGCAGAGGTTTCTGCCACTTTTTGTTGTTGTTGTTGTTGTTTAGCTGTGCCCTGTCCCCAGAGGTGGAGTCTACAGAGACAGGCAGGCTTCCGTGAGCTGCTGTGAGCTCCACCCAGTTCGAGCTTCCCAGCGGCTTTGTTTACCTACTTAAGCCTCAGCAATGGCAGGCGCCCCTCCCCTAGCCTTGCTGCTGCCTTGTGGTTAGATTGCAGACTGCTGTGCTAGCAATGAGGGAGGTTCCGTGGGCGTGGGACCCTTCTGGCCAGGTGTGGGATATAATCTCCTGGTGTGCCTGTTTGCTTAAAGCGCAGTATTGGGGTGGGAGTTACCCGATTTTCCAGGTGTTGTGTGTCTCAGTTCCCCTGGCTAGGAAAAGGGATTCCCTTCCCCCTTGTGCTTCCCAGGTGAGGTGATGCCTCGCCCTGCTTCAGCTCTCACTGGTCGGGCTGCAGCAGCTGACCAGCACCGATTGTCGGGCACTCCCTAGTGAGATGACCCCAGTACCTCAGTTGAAAATGCAGAAATCACCGGTCTTCTGTGTCGCTCGTGCTGGGAGTTGGAGACTGGAGCTGTTCCTATTCAGCCATCTTGCTCCACCCTCTGCTCACTTTTTAACAGGATTGTTTGCATTTCTTTTGAGAATGTAAGTTCCTTATAGATATTGGATTATTAGACCTTTGTTAGATGCATAGTTTGCAAAATTTTTCTCCCATTCTGTGAGATGCCTGTTTAGTCTGTTGATAGTTACTTTTTCCATGCAGAAGCTTTTTAGTTTAATTAGATCTCATTTGTCAATTTTTGCTTTTGTTGCAATTACTTTTGGTGTCTTTGTCATGAAATCTTTGCCTGCTCCTATGTCCAGGATGGTATTTCCTGGGTTGTCTTCTAGAATTTTTATAGCTTTGTGTTTTAGGTTTAAGTCTTTAATCCATCTTGAGTTGATTTTTGTATATAGTGTAAGGAAGGGGTCCAGCTGCAATGATCTGCATATGGCAAGCCAGTTATCCCAGCACCATTTATTAAATAGGGAATCTTTTCCCCATTGCTTGTTTTTGTCAGCTTTGTTGAAGATCAGATGGTTGTAGGTGTGTGGCCTTATTTTTGGGCTCTCTGTTCTCTTCCATTGGTCTATGTGTCTGCTTTTGTACCAGTACCATGCTGTTTTCACTACCGTAGCCCTGTAGTTTGTAGTTTGAAGTCAGGTAGTGTGATGCTTTCAGTTTTGTTCTTTTTGCTTAGGATTGCCTTGGCTATTTTTGCTCTTTTTTGGTTCCATATGAATTTTAAATAGTATTTTTCTAGTTCTGTGAAGAATGATATTGGTAGTTTGATAGAAATAGCATTGAATCTGTAAATTGCTTTAGGCAGTATGGCCATTTTAATAATATTGATTCTTTCTATCCATGAGCAGGGCATGTTTTTCCATTTGTTTGTTTCATCTCTGATTTCTTTGACTAGTGGTTTGTACTTCTCCTTGTAAATATCTTTTGCCTCCTTAGTTAGCTGTATTCCTAGGTATTTTATTCTTTTTGTGGCAATTGTGAATGGGAATTCATTCCTGATTTGGCTCTCAGGTTGGCTGTTCTTGGTGTATAAAAATGCTAGTGATTTTTATACATTGATGTTGTATCCTGAAACTTTGCTGAAGTTGTTTATCAGCCTAAGGAACTTTTGGGCTGAGACTATAGTGTTTTCTAGATATAGGATCATGTAATCTGCAAACAGGGCTAGTTTGACTTCCTCTCTTCCTATTTGGATGCCCTTTATTTCTTTCTTTTGTCTAATTGCGCTCTCCAGGACTTCCAATTCTATTAACATGTTGAATAGGAGTGGTGAAAGACAGCGTCCTTGTCTTGTGCTGGTTTTCAAGGGGAATGCTTTCAGCTTTTCCCTATTCAGTATGATGTTGGCTGTGAGTTTGTCATATATGGCTGTTATTATTTTGAGGTATGTTCCTTCAATACCTAGTTTATTGAGAGTTCTCAACATGAAGCAGTGTTGATTTTTATCACAAGCCTTTTCTGCATCTATTGAGGTAATCATATGGTTTTTGTCTTTAGTTCTGTTTATGTGATGAATCATATTTATTGATTTGTGTGTGTTGAACCAACCTTGCATCCTGGGGATGAAGCCTGCTTGATGGTGTTGGGTTAGCTTCGATGTGCTGCTGGATTCGGTTTGCAAGTATTTTGTTGTGGATTTCTGCATCAATGTTTATCAGGAATATTGGCCTGAAGTTTTTTGTTATTGCACTGTGGTCCGAGAGAGTGTTTGGAATTACTTCGGTTCTTATACATTTGTCGAGGATTGTTTTATGTCCAGTATTCATTTTGACCTTGGAAAATCCAATGATTGTGTATCTTGAGGATGATCTTCCATTGTAGAATCTTGTAGAAGTTCTCTGTATTTCCTGAATTTGACTGTTGGCCTCTCTAGCAAGGTTGTGGAAGTTTTTATGGATGATATTCTAAAATTCTGTTTTCCAAGTTGTTTGCTTTCTCCCTCTCTATCAAGGATGCCAGTGATTCTTAGATTTGGCCTCTTTACATAATTTCATACTTCTCAGAGGTTTTACTGAGACTACAGGCACCCACCACCACGCCTGGCTAATGTTTTGTATTTTTAGTAGAGATGGGGTTTCACCATGTTAGCAAGGATGGTCTCGATCTCCTGACCTCATGATCCACCCGCCTCGGCCTCCCAAAGTGCTGGGATTACAGGCGTGAGCCACCGTGCCTGGCCCTTTTTTCTTTATTTTTATCTTTTTTTTTTTTTTTTTCAGAGAGCCAGTCTTTGAGTTCTTAGATTCTTTCCTCAGCCTGGTTTATTCTGCTGTTAATACTTGTGATTGCATTGTGAAATTCTTGTATTGTGTCCTTCTGCTCTATCAGACCCATTATGTTCTTTTTTATACCCACTATTTTGTCCTTCAGCTCCTGTATCATTTTATTGCAATTCTTACTTTCCTTCAACTGGGTTTTGTTTCAGAAGATCATCTCCTGAACCTTGATGATCTTCGTTTCTATCCATATTCTGAATTCTCTTTCTGTCATTCCAGCCAGCTCAGTCTGGTTAAGAACTCTTGTTGCAGAACTGGTACAGTCATTTAGAGGACATATGACACTCTGGCCACTCGAGTTACTGGAGGTCTTGCGTTACTTCTTTTTCATCTCTCTGTTTGGGTGGTCCTTTAATTGCAATGTAGATTAAGTATAGTCAATAGACTTCTTTTTTGGATTTTTCACAGGCCAAGCCTTTGTGCAGGGTCTTTATTTGAAGCTGACTTCTTGTCTTTGGTTTCAGTGGGGATTATATTAGTGAGGTATTTTTGGTGTTGAAGCTTTGGGGTGTGATCTAGTAGGTGGCACTTAGGCATATTGGTCAGTTGGTAGACTCTTGCTTGGTTGTGTGGCTCCCCTATGTTTCCTCACAGTTGCAGCTATGTTCCCTCTAAATGCTCTGAGAGTGTGGATTCCTCTCCCTTTTGAGTGCTGGCTATAGATCAGGGCTTGGCAATCCTGGGCTGCCCATTGCAGCTCTGGGGCAATCTCAGTGTTTATGTTCCTTTCCCAGCTTGGAGAAAGCAGAAGAAGGAACCTTAGTAGTGATTGTGGTCAAAGGTCTTTTGCTTGTCTTCTGGGTACTCCACCCCAGGGATATGCAGGTCAGCAATTGCTCAGTGCAGTCAGCACAGGGTGGAAGAACCAGGCTGTGGGCCAAGCTGGGGGTTCCCTGTCTGGTGACAAGCAGTGGAGGGCGGCTGGGATCTGTGAGGGACAGACTAGCCTCCTCTCCTTAGGTTGACTGCACCTTGTTGGAAGTATGGATAAGGCACTTAGGGTCTTTACTGCTTCATTAGTCTGAGGGTAGCAAGGAAATTTCTGAGGTAGTGGCAGTGAGGCTTTCAGTTGCCCCTTGGGGGCTCTGTCTAGGGAGGGACTTGCAGAGCTTCTACTGGCTTGATAGCCCTCCTGGGGGTTGGTGGGGGCTGGGCTGGAGGTCCAGTCCTGGAGAAACTGCCTGCTGAGGAGATATGGGAAAGTGCACCCACCTAACAGTCTGGCCACTTTCCATAGGGCTGCTGCAATATGCTGAGGGCCTACTCCAGTCCCTAGTCACCTCACATTTTCCAGTATCTGGAGGTATCAGCAATGAAGGCTGAAAAACACAAAAGATAGTGGCCTGCCCCCCTTTCTCTGGAAACTCCTTCCTAGGGAGGCACAGACCTGTTGCTGGCTTCAATGCACCCGTAGGAGGTAGTTGAGACCCTAATTGGGAGGTCTTGCCCCATGAGGAGGAAAGAGATTGGTCACCCGCTTCAGAAAGCAGTCTGGCCCCACATTTTCATAGAGCAGTTGTGCTGTGCTGGGGGTCTGCTTCAGGCCTCTGTTGCTTCAGATACTCCAAAGCCTGTTGGAGGCCACACAAATGTTTATTATGATTAGGCATAATTGAAGCCTGTCAGTGAAAATATGAACCTGTGTTCAATTAAGCAGCTAACCAATCATCACCTCTTCCTCCTTGCTCTTGTTACCCAATAAATATGAAGGGCTGTAGAAGCCCAGGGACTGCCTTTGCTCACTAGAAGCAGGGAGCTCTCTTCTCCCCATGTTACCTTTCCTTTAAAATAGTTTCTTTTTCCCTTGGTTTTCATTTCTACATTTGTCCCTTTGTTCAGTTGCAATGACGGTCTCAAATGGTAACAGTAGTAACTGCTATAATGACGGTCTCAAGTACTAACAGTAATAACTGCAGAGTGAAGGTCTCAAGTAGTAGTTGTGGCAGTTGGCAACAAAAGCCCGAAGGCTGGAATGGCTAAGTTGCCCAAACAGCAAAGGTGGTGGCCCACCCCTTCCACTGGGAGCTCTGTCTCAGGGAGGTGCACTGCTGCTACTGGTGGCTGGCTGAAATTCCAAGCCAGCAGATCACATCCTGGAGGTGCCATGAACCTGGGGACTGCATACTATTGCTGCAGCCCCCAGGATTCAGCTGCTTTTCTAGTGGTATGTACTGGGGTGTAACCTTCCACTTTGCTGGAGTTGCAGCTACTTTTGCTGGGAAGCTGGAAAAGCCTGGGTATCTAAGGACCCTGGGTCTCTGCATGTGCCTGAGTGGCTGCTCTGCTGAGACTCCATGTAGCTCTGTATATCAAACTAAAGGCCCTGGTGGATTGGGTTCACGAGGGGATCTCCTGACCCAAGGGTTGCAAAGATCTGTGGGAGAAGCCTGCCTTCCCGGGTTCACACGTTCACTCACCACTTCCCTGGGCAGAGGAGGTTCCCCTGGCTCTGTGTCACTCCTGGGTGAGCTGATGTGCTGCCTCACTTTTCTCCATTCTTCGTGGCTCAAGTTATTTTCTTGATTAGTCCCAATGCATGTACCTGGATATTTCAATTGAAGGTGCTGTATTTACTCACCCCTTCCATTCCTCTCCACGGAGCCACACACATAAGCTGCTCCTAGTCCGCAATCTTGGCAACTCTCCCTTCTTAGTTTTATATCATTTGAATCTATTGAGCGCATGCTTTTTAATATATTATCTCATTTAATCTGCACAGTGATCCTACGAGAAAGGCAGATTTTAATGAATTGATTGATTAATTGAGTGATTGATTAACTGAAGGCTCCCAGAGCTGAACTCACTTGTCCAAGGTCACCCACTAGCAAATGTGGGCTATTGTGGGTTGGAATCCATATAAGTCTGATTCTGGACATCATATTATTTTCCTTCACATGACAATCATATTTTTAGGAGAAGATGGTTTCCATATGAGGTACCTACAGAACTCCAGAGAAATCCAGCAGGCAGCTGGAAATGTAGGCTTGAGTACTGAGGAAGAGATACAGATTTGAAAGTCATCTGTGGAAAGGTGAAAGTTAAACTGTGAGAATGGGTGAGGTCATCAATAGAATGCCTGCAAAAGTGACTGAGAGGAAAGCTGACAACAGGACTTTGGGGAATGCTTCCATGTAAAGGCCAGCTGGAACACTCAGAATTCCTTGGGAAACTGCTAGTGATTTAATCCATGAATTATTGAATCACTGAATCCATCATAACCAATATTGTAAAGGATTAAATTTTTTTTTATCGCAGTCAAAACTTACTGGGGATTAAAAAATTATTTGAGATGTACTTATAGTAAATAAATCTTTACAATTATAGAACCACACAAAGCACATTTTGTTATAAATCACATCACAACCACTGGCATGATAGGATGTTGCAATTGAAAATTGCCATGCTAGTGACAAATTTATTTACTCAATTTATTATTTCATTAATTAGGTCATGATTCTTTAATTTATCAAGCATTTATTGACTTTATACTCTTTAAGATAAGAAATCTACATATTGATGAAAAGCAATATTTCAAAAGCACTGTTAATTAACAACATACAAACTCTCCCATACTTTGAAAATGTATAGTTCCCCAAGACATACCTAACTAGTTGTTTGCCTGGCCACAACTCCTAAGAAGGAGAATGTGTGATATAAATGTAAAGAAGTTAAACTATATATTATGGACTGAAGTGTGTTCCCTCCCAGATTCACATATTGAAGTCTCAACCCTCAGTAAATTAGTATGTAATTAACTTTGGAGATAAGGTCTTTAAGCAGCTGATAAAATTAAAATGAGGTCATTAGGGTGGAGACCTAATCCAATAAGACTGGTGTCTGTATAAGAGAGGGAACTACTATCGTTCCACCTTATCTGAGGTTTCACTTTCTGAAGTTTCCGTTACCCATGGTTAACTGCAGTCTGAAAATATTAAATGGAAACTTCCAGAAATAAACATTCCATAACTTTCAAATTACTTGCTGTCCGAGTAGCATGATGAAATCTTCCACTGTTCTGCCCCATCTTACTGGGGACGTAAATCATCCCTCTGTTCAGTGTATCCATGCTATAGACAGTACTCACCCATTAGTCACCTAGTGACTGTCATGGTTAACACATCAGCTGTGATGTGGTTTGGCTGTGTCCCCACCCAAATCCCATCTTGAATTCCCATATGTTTTGAGAGGAACCCAGTGGGAGGTAATTGAATCATGGGGGCAGGCCTTTTCCATGCTGTTCTCATAATAGTGAGTAAGTCTCATGAGATCTGATAGTTTTATAAGGGGTGGGAAGTTCCCTGCACAAGCGCTCTCTTTGCCTGCTGCCATCTATGTAGAACGTGACTTGCTCCTCCTCACCTTCCGCCATGATTTTGAGGTTTTCCCAGCAACGTGGAACTGCAAGTCCATTAAACCTCTTTCTTTTGTAAATTGTCCAGTCTTTGGTATGTCTTTATCAGCAGTGTAAAAACAGACTAATATGACCTGTCTCAATGTGGCAGTGCTTGTGTTCAAATAACTCAAATAACATTTTAATAATGTCCCCAAAGCCCAAGAATTCTGTGCCTAATTTATAAATTAAATTTTATCATAGGTATGTATGCATAGAAAAAAACAGTATGTGTAGGTTTGCTACCATTCATGGCTTCAGGCATCCACTGGGGGTCTTAGACCATATCCCCTATAGATAAGGATAAGGAGGGACTATCATACCAGGGTCCTGTGCACAGAAGGGAAACCATGTGAAGAGGCAGCAGAAGAGCAGCTATTTACAAGCCAAGGAAAGAGGCCTCAACGAAACCAATCTTGTCGGCACCTTAATGTTGGACTTCCTGCCTCTCGGACTGTGAGAAAATAAATTTCTATTGTTTAGGCCATCCAGTATGTGATGTTTTATTATGACAACCCTAGAAAATGATTACACTGTGAAACTAGAAATTTACCTTCAAAAGGAGTAGAAGGAGATTAGGGAGATTTCTAGATTTAGAAATATGAAACAGATATTGTTTAGATTTTGACAAAATAGACCAGCCTCTTGAAAAGTTTAAGCTGAAGTGCAGGCTTTGTGGTTTACTGGATGGGAGAGATGGGCAGCACCAGGGTCTCTTACCAATTTCATTATCTTTGATTATTTAAACAGAGGAAAGATACCTTATTAATATTTAGTTGTGAAACACCTTGCCTTTGTGCAGCAACCCACAAAATAAAGAACATTTAGAAAGACCTTGACTATTCTCTTCTGATTTTATGACCGTATCTATAGTGATAGGCAAGGCTATGCAGAAATAGTGAACATATGAAATGCAAACTGGCTACTTTTAGTATTTCACAAGAACTTGTAAAGATGCCTGAAAAGCACACAAAAATGCTCCTTTTAGTGTTTTTATGGGGATAGCTTAAGGTTGTTTTCAAAGTTTTGAGATCCAAATGCAAAGGACTTCACTGTTTTACAAGTGGTTTAATCCCATGGGTAGTGTGGTTATAATCCAGATGAGCCTCTTGAGGGGCAGAAATAAACTGTGCCAATTTTTGTGTGTGTGTTGAAAGGACCATAAAGGAGAAACAGATCATAGTTTGTGGGTTGATAAACAGTTCAGCACACACAGCCAGAAGAATGAAACTTACGCACATTGCACAGCTAACCGTATTTTTTATTTATTTTTTCTTGAAGGCAGAAATGAGGGAGAGGAGTTGTGGTTTTTGTTATTTCCCTGTTACAACCTTTCGCTCAGTGATGTGGCAAGGATAAAAAGGATATTTCAGAATTTAAAATGTGGCATTGAAAGAAAAAATTCAGAATATGGTAAAGGTGTAGGTATATGGAGCTTAATTTACTGTTTTCAATTTTCGTTTTAAAATGAAAAATTAAAAATGGGTTTAGAAATTATTGGAAGCAAAACTATGGTGGTCCTGTTTAGATGACATGTAAAAGGAAACTGAAGTAGAAACAAAAGCTGAAATGAAAGTTTACTTTGATTGGGCTGAGTTTTTCCCTTGACAGATAACTTAGGGAAGAATCTATTTGCAGAGGGCTCACTCCAAGAGTGAGTGCAGGACAGAGGGATTTTTAGATACTAAAAGTGTACCAGATGCATGAAAAACCCTCAGTTATGAAACCTTTGGGGAGTTTATCACACACAGACTGTTTCTCTTCCCTCCTCTCCATTTTTTCTTTTGTTGCATGAGGCATTTTATTAATGACAAAGGTACACAAACTCACCTATAGACATGATCTTTGTGATTCTGGGGAAAGATTGGTGCTAATATTTTCCTCCCTCTTATCTTTAAGAATTGTCTGTTCTAGATTGGGCTAATTGATTTTTTTGTAAACTTTCTCACATAAGTGAAAACACCATTTCTTTAAACATCAAAGCCCATTTGAATTAGGTCATTTCACAATTTATATTATCAAGCAGATTGTAATTTTTTCCAGATTTTAAGAATTTCCAGATTATTTTAAATTTTATGGGCCAAATTCTGCCCTCAATTATGCATATGCAACTAATTGCACACACATAACTGAGGGTAGAGTTTGGCTTTTGGAGTTGAAAATCTCTAAAGTTCTGAATTTTTTTCTTGGGAAAAAACAGACTTTTATCTAAAAATGTAAACAAAATCTTCAAAATTATTGACATCTTTATTTTGAAAGTTGCTTTCCAGTACTGATTAATAAGTCCACCACACCCAAGTGTAATCACTGTTATCTTTTCTGTGATGAAAAAATAGTCAAATGACTATTATTTGCTTGAAGCCACACAAGCAAGAGAGTAATAGAATTAAGGTTAGCATTTAGCATTTTAAGTCTATGCTCTGTGATAATAGCTGGAACTATACATAACCATGTGATAACTTAGTTATATTCTTGATTGTTGTCTCTTTTATTATTCAAAATAATAATGGCTTTACTAGATATTTTTTCCTGATTATGAAGATAATATTGGAGATAATTTAAACAGTATGGAAAAGTGTGGGGAGTAAGGTAACCACTAGAATTCCCACCACTAGGAGGGGTCATTTATATTTTGTTGAATATTCTTCTAGGAGTGTTACCTGACTTTTTTCTCTAATCTTATATTGATATAATACTTTACATGTTACTGTAGCAAACTTTTTCATCAAGGAAATATTGGAAATGTTTTCAGGTGGAGATACACAGATACCCTTCTTTTAAGGCCACATAATATTCCATTGCATCAGCAAGTCTCTTATTTTCATGAGAAGAAATGTGCTTCGTTGTCATAAAGTCAGTCATTATGAACACATTTTTTTTTATAATTAATAACTGGAACTTGCTTCTCTTTTAGTTTTGCCAAAGATCTCAGATTTCTACATACTTTGCTCTTGTTTGAAACTATAATTTTGAGTTGCACATTCATAGAACTATACACAGACATGAAAATTAAAAATGTCATGGCAATGGACAATGTGAATAACAGAGGGAAGTAAAATCCTCAGAAAATCTCTAAATGTATTTTGTAAATAGCATCTTATCATTATCCAACTTTAGTGTGATGATCTGCTTAAAATGTCCAAATCGATAGGGATTTTTCATTTTATTCTTTTCCTTAGCAATTCCTGGGAGATCAGAGTAAGCAGTGGAATGGAAAATCTTGGATAATCTTGACTTTGGGTATTCAATTGCTAAACACTCAATGTAGAGTGGAATGTTTATACTTATATAAGTAGTGCTTGAAAAATTGACAGAAACTGCTACACAGGCTCTGTATATTTCCATTTTACCCTGTGTGCTGCCCTCCCCGATTCCTCAACTCCTGAAACCCTTGCACTCTATTGCCCTCATGAAAATTCAGATCAATTAACAGCCTCATATTCTTCCCCCTTTAGATCCTATTCCCTCTAGCCTAGTCAATATTCCCTTCTCCTTCTTTTATCACCAGATTTTCCCACTCTACTGAATTATTCTTATGCATATGTAAACATGCAATTTTTTCTTTTATCTTAAAAATATTTATCTTGACCTGTTTTTCACTTCACCTATCACCACACTTCTTGGCTCCTCTTTGGAGCAAAGGAATTATCTGTATTCCTTGTCTCTAATTCTTCTCCCTTTCTCTTAATCTGATCCAATCAAGCTTTTCTCCCAGTTGAGTTTTAAAAAAATGCTCTTCTTAAGGTTACCAGTAACCTCCATGATCTGATAGTTAGTTCTCAAACCTTCTTTTACTTGGCCGGTCAGCATCATTTGACACATTTGATCACTTCCTCTTTCTTAATAAACTGTCTTCACTTGGTTTCCAAGGTATCATATTCTTTTTGTTTTCTTTCCATCTTCCTGGCTGCTACTTCTCAGTCTTCTTGGCTGGATCCTCTTCTTGACTTCTTAATTTTGAAATATTATGTTCTTTCTGTTTTCCTCTTTATATTCAGTGTTAAATATTATCCATATTCATACCTCTAGGACCATCCGTTGTCCAGACCTGATATTCCTGTATCCAGCAATATCTCTTAGACTCCACATGACTCACACTCAACTCCTTGATATTCCTCACCTCTCTGTAGACCTTCACTAATCTCAGTTTAGGCAACTCCATCATGATAGTTGCTCATGACAACTTGAAAATCATCTTTAGTGACTTTAGTTCTTTGATACCCCACATCCAATCTTTCAGGAAATCCTGTTAGCCCTAATTTTAAAATATACTCAGAATCTGCCCATTTCTTACCTCCTCTGCTGAGTTACTAGAATCCCTGATTAGGTCTCATTCTATTCTTGTCCTCTTAGAGTCTATTGTCAACAAATTGGCCATAGTGAGCCTCTTAAAACCTAAATTATATCATGGAGTGAATATATTTGAGACGGAGTCTTGTTCTGTCAACCCAGGCTGGAATGCAGTAGCACAATCTTGTCTCACTGCAACCTTCATCTCCCGGGTTCAAGCAATTCTCCTGCCTCAGCCTCCCAAGTAACTGGGACTTACAGGCATGTGCCACTGCACCAGGCTAATTTTTGTATTTTTAGTAGAGATGGGGTTTCGTTATGTTGGTCAGGCTAGTCTCAAGCTCCTGACCTCAGTTGATCTACCTGCCTCAGCCTCCCAAAGTGCTGGGATTACAGGCATGAGCCACTGCACCTGGCCAAAAAGAAAATTTTTTGACTTTAAAATATAAAATGTATACATAATTGCCCCATTCCATTAGCTCTTCTGAACAATTAGCTGTATTGATTAGGAACCAAAAATGTCAAGGTATATTTAAAAAATATTTAGGACTACTCTAGGGCTTTGAAATAATGAGGTGCTCAAGTCCTCATTAAGAAATACAGCATATATGAAGCTATCAGAGTTGGTTAGTCAAGAAAGAGAAATGCTTTTGTGTATCTTATTAAGTGAGGTAAATTAGTGTGCTTTGTTTCAATTCATTAACCAAATATTGAAAAGTAAGGTAAACCACTTTTGGAAGGAATAAAAATGTCCATGAGGATCAGTGGGATATCAGGCTCACAAAAATTTATTTTGTTGTGAAGGCTGTAACTACTTATGTCAACTGATTTTTTATTCCAATTATTTGCAGTAAAAAAAAAAATTGGGGGGACTTATTGTTTAATGTTATTTAAGATCAGCATTTGATGAAGCAGTTAATGATTGAAAGTAAGAGATTGTAAAGCATATTAGTTTAAATGTTGGCCACCAAACAACAGAAAATACTTAGGTTTGAAAAAAAAAGGCAAGTAATTTTTTTCTTTTTCTTGAGAGTTAAAATGTAAGGCAGTTTTAAGTACCATTTATTGAGGTTTTATGGGACACCAAATATCTTCTTTTCCTTTATAAGGATAGACAATGAATCAGTTAGATGGAGATTAAAATACCAGCTTTATAACTAATCAAAATCTGCTATGAAGCGTGCAACTTAGATTTGCATCTACAATTGCTTCCTAACATTTCACCACTGTTAGATGCATGTGCTCATTTGGTGTAAGCCACTGTGTTACTGCAGACTCCCTTACAGGTCAGGATGTTTACCAAGTGGCATGGGGCAGACTTTAAGGCTAAGGCCCCTTGGTTAGATGGCTCCAGAAAGAGAGAGAAAGAGGAAAAGGCGAGGTGAACATGCTTGGTGACATTCACTAGTCAAATCAATGGATTCTTCTCTCACAGGGAGAGGTAAGTAGGGGTAGAAAGGAAGGCTGAGAGTTTCTTTCTAGTCAAAGCCTCCCCAGATGGAAACAGGAAGAATGGAGAATATTTATCCCCAACCAAGAACATGATTTACTCATCATATGTATGTGATCTATTATGTTAATAGCAATTATGCCATGTGTTTCAAAATGTGTGTATTAGTGGGAAGGGGGGACATGGGGATTATTATATTTCAAAATTTCCACTTCCATTTTTCAGAAAATTACACAGAGAGTTGCAAATCAGAAAGACTCATAAATTGCTGGCATACACACCGTTGTGAATTAATGTCCAGGAGTTGATGGCTCAGGCGTGGAGGAAGGAAGAAGAGGGGATGCAGCAATGCCTTTAATAATGAGCAGAGGCCAAGATACCGATAAAACCCACTTCCGTTGAAGGCGGCACTGCTGCCATCTGGTGGACTTCAAAGGAGAGACCCGTAAGGGGAGAAGACAATTCGATTCTGGCATCTTGCTGCTACTTTCTAGGTACGGTGTTGGGGCATTTAAAGATAACAGGTCTGTTCTTTGCCCTTAGGAAGCCAGGAATTAAACAGGGGAAACAGATCTCACTCAGGAGAATATGAGAAGTTTGGCTCCAATGGGAGAGCCAAGAGACAGTAGAATACACTGCCATGAGGACTGTCAGGAAAAGATTTACAGAAGAGGCAACACTGGTTTGTGTTGGAAGCAGAGATAGGATTCAACAGGGAGAGAAGTAGGCACTGCTCCAAACAACTTAATTCTGCTGGTTTGTTAAGGGTCTAAAGAAAGTTCCTACTCTTTTTAGAATTAACCTATTTTTTATACTTCTCTTTTATGATCAGGCTCTCCCAAGTTTGTAATTGTGCTAATCCGTTGATCAGATGTTTTACTCATCCTAATCAGAAGAAAGGTCTCCCTAACAATAGAAGTTATGGGTATGGTAACCAGCATGACATGTCCCTCCCTCAATACCCCACTAGGATATCTCTTATGCTCTGCCCTGAAAAACACGATGAGGCTTAATTTCAGTGAATTTCCTTGGTCTGTGGTTTACCATAGCATAAGCTTTTGAGGTTGAGCTTTACAAATTCAATTTTAATCAGATATTATTCTTCTCCTAAGCAAGCTCTAAATACCACAAATAAAGCTTTCACCAGTTTAGAAACCATCTATAACTCATAAGTGTAATTAGGTTTAAAATGATGCTGAGATTTCACACTATCCCTGTTCAACACTTATGATTTTATATTCTATGCCTCTATTCCCTAAATGGTGGTCAGCTGAATATTTCCCTATTAGGAGCTGTGGGTGTTAAGGGCCGAGCAAGTTAAAAAGTAATAACTTTTGATTTGGCAACAGCACAGTAAAGTATGGCTAACTGAAACCATTGCCAGCATGAAGCTTGACATATGAAAAATGGTACTTTCAGGTTGCCTATAGTAATGTACAGAGGTGCTGTTCTGCCTAAATTTCATTTGAGTTTCCTGTCGTCGTCAAAATGGGTTTCTTTCAATCTTTGTGTCAGTGGAGGTTGATTTGCGTGGGACTTGAGTGGTAAACCTGTCAAACACAACAAAGTTTGTTATTCCATTGGGCCCTATCATAAAAAATCAGTTTCGAAAGCTGCCAAACCTAGAGAAATTGGCTGATTCTGGGGCTAAGGCTTATTGCATAGATTTGGATAATGCCTGCACATATGTTTAAACAGTCTTGGTTTCAAATATGTTTGTGTTTAAAACTCCTTCGGCAAAGGATTTGTAACTAAATAAATACAATGGAAAGTAAATTTAAACAAAGGTTTTAAATTTATTTATCCACTTAGTGTTTAAAATACTGTATCCTCCACTCAAAGCTACATTTTCTTCCACCACAATCTTTCTTTTTTAAATCCAAATGTTCTTAACATTAAATTTAGAAGATGCATAAAGATGATGTACAGGCCAAGGAAGATGAGAAAATCTATAAAACCCAGTTAGAGAGTCTAAGGAGGATGAGCCGAGTTGGAAGCAATGCCAGCAGCCAGATCAGCATGGAAACACTAGACAAAGAAGATATCGCTTTGAGATGTAACAGACCAACAGTGATGACATCTTACTATATTGAGCCACAAAGAGGCAAAATAGTATTCTGGCCTTAGGTAGATGACATTTTTCTGCAGAGGTATGATCTACTCAGATCAGGATGAATGATAATGCCAAATAGCAGAGGCTAGGCCAATGAAAGGCAGGAAGCAGGTGTGTTACCTCAGGCCTAATGTGGCCAGGAATGGCTTATGAAGAGAATGGGATTTAATTTGGTCTTCCCCCCTTCAATTTTTACTTTTTAAATTATGAAATGCTTTAAGTATGGGATTTGGAGGGTGCATAGTTCTTAAGTAGAATAGATACTATTTATCTTAGACTGCTGTTCATTAAATACTACAGACACTGTGATCAATTGCTTTATATGCGTGATTTTACTCCATTCCTACAATTTTTCTATGACTTGAATACCAGTTTTTCCTCCGAAATTGCAGATGATACAACATTAGAAAGGTTAAACAAAGTGCCCAAAGTCATATAGCTGCTGAATGGCAGAGCCTAGACTCAAAGCCAAATTTGTCTGATTCTAAAACCCAAGCTCTTACTGATACAATTTGACCTGTGTCCCCACTCAAATCTCACCTTGAATTGTAATAATCCCCACGTGTCAAGGGCAGTGTCAGGTGTAGATAATTGAATCATGGCGGTGGTTTCTCTCAAACTGTTCTCGTGGTGGTTGAATAAGTCTCATGAGATCTGATGGTTTTATAAATGGAGTTCCCCTGCACAAACTCTCTTGCCTGCCATCTTGTAAGATATCCCCTGCTCTTGCTTTGTGCTCTGCCATGATTGTGAGGCCTCCCCAGCCACGTGGAACTGTGAGTCCATTAAACTTCTTTCCTTTATAAGGGAATCCAGTATGCCTTCATTAGCAGCGTGAGAAGAGACTGACACACTTACCACACACTTATTGCCCGTTAATATGGTTTAGCTGTACTCCCACCCAAAATTTCATTTTGAATTGTAATCCCCATAATCCCCACAAGTCAACGGAGAGACCAGGTGGAAGTAATGGAATCATGGGGGTGGTTCCCCCTTGCTGTTCTTGCGATATTGAGTGAGTTCTCGCGAGATCTTATGGTGTTATAAGTGTTTGGCAGTTGCTCCTGTATTCCTTTTTCCCTCCTGCTGCTTTGTGAGGAACGTGCCTGGCTTCCCCGTCGCCTTCTGCCATGATGCTGTTTCCTGAGGCTTCCCCAGCCGTATGGAACTGTGAGTCTTTCCTGCTAAATTACCCAGTCTCAGGCAGCTCTTTATAGCAGTGTGAGGACAGATGAATACATGCGTATATAACAATGACCTTCACTTTATAATAAGACAATGAAGGCTGTAACACAGTTGTATAAGATTATCGTATAAGACCATGAAGCTCAGAGAATTCATTCCTAACATGAAGCATATGCTAGTTTGGAAAGGAATTCACCAAGTGGTAATTGTAAAAACTATTTAACAGACACAGAATAATGTTTATCATATAATGTTACATGTAAAAATAATAGTGTACATTGGTGTCAACATATGGTATGCATGTAGAAAAAACCCTGTACACATATAGACAAAACTCTGAAAGACTAATTTAAATTTAAAGGGAAAATAGTTCTCTTGGAATAGCAAGAGTCATAGTTAATTTTCATACACATTTCTTCCTCTTCCTACACCTTGCTCTGTGGCCTTCCCCACTTCGTTTGGCTGCTTTCTCTATTCTGAGTTTCACAAGGCCAAAATCGAAGTGCCAACAACTAGGTTTTTATTAGAAGCCTCCCTGGAAAGAACCTGCTTTGAAGTCTACTCAGGTTTTGGCAAAGTTGAGTTTCTTGAGTTGGGGTAGGACTAAGACTTCTGTTTGCTTGCTGGCTGTTAGCTGTGGGCTGCCATTGGCAGCTAGATGCTTCTCTCTGGTCATTGCTACGTAGGTCCTGATATCTCAGGGTCAACAAAAGTACAGGTGTTGAATTATGCTTGGAATCTCTCTGACTTCCCCTTATGCTAATGTTCTCATTTACCTTCAGCTGAAGAAAGTTCTTTGCTTTAAGGACTCAAATGATTACATTGGGCTCACTTGGAAAATCCAGGATTCTCTGTTTTCAGGTCTGTGACCTTAATTATAGCTGCAAAGTTTTATTTGCCATGAAACTTAATATGTTCAAATTCAGGGATTAGGGGTGAACATTTGTGGGTGAACATATCACTTACCACCACTGGTGATTATGGAGTTCTGGCTAATGAATATAAAACTGAAGATGTGTGAGACTTGTGCTAAGTTCCCTTAAAGGAGAGGACTGATACCATTTTTCTTTTGGTCCTCATTCGGCTGCCTAGAGTACGAGAGCAGCCACCCTTGAAATATGAAGCAAGGGCCACACCCTAGAGGTGGTAGATGGGAAAGCTGGAAGGAACCGAACTGAACTATTTTGTGTAGTCAACTAATTAGTCTTCGATTGCCTGTATCTCTGGGTTTCATTTACATGAGAGGAAATAAACCTCTTATTAAAGTCCCTGTTTATTTGAAATTTTTTGTTATATAGTTGACTCCATTACTGAAAAAATATGTTCTTCAAACTTTGTAGGGTTTTTCTTACTTCATTATAATATTCTGTAGCATAGATTGACAAAATCAAATATGATATTTGGTTTTCCAATTTAGCATGAATAATAACTATTATCCAAGTTTTAAATGACATATTCACATAGTTATAAAAATAAGTTCATTTTTCTTAGTAATATCTGATTCTTCTGTGTTCAAAAATGCCATTTGGTGCATTCTAATTTAATTCCCCATTAGAGTAAAAAGAGGAACATTTGACTGTAGTCTGAAGCTGAAACAGGAGACACCCATTTTGGGTTTAGAGAATACATACAAAGTTTTAGAAAGAAATACTTAGACTTTAATAGAAGACACATTATCATAAGTCCTATTCACTTAGTTGTTTTTCATTATCTTAAAACATTTTCTTATAAGGTAAACATTAGACAAATATGAATTATCTTCAATTAAATGACATGCACTATTCACTTACCTTATTTTCAAAACTGACAACTCTGAAATGTAAACATTCACTAAAATGAATTATGTAGGACATTTATAATGAGATTTTCATAACCTTATACAGATATACATGTGTAAATGAGAGAGAAGCATCAAGGACTATGTCATAATCCATTTTTTTTTTCTGCTGCTATAACAATACCACAGACTGGGTAATTTATAATGAACAGAAATGTATTTGGCTCATGACTCTTGGACTGGAAAGTCCAAGAGCATGGTGCTGGCATTTGGTAAGGGCCTTTATGCTGCATCATCCCATGGCAGGAGGAGAAAAGGCAAGTTGAGCATACAAAATGGAGGGGCCAGGCGCGGTGGCTCATGTGCCTATAATCCCAGCATTTTGGGAGGCCGAGGCAGGCAGATTACTTAGGGTCAGGAGTTCAAGACCAGCCTGGTTAACATGGTGAAACCTCATCTCTACTAAAAATAAAAAACTAGCTGGGTGTGGTGGCCTATACCTATGATCCTAGCTACTTGGGAGGCTGAGGCAGAGAGAATTGCTTGAATCCGGAAGGTGGAGGTTGCAATGAGCCGAGATCCTGCCACTGCACTCCAGCCTGCGTGACAGAGTGAGGCCCCATATCAAAAGAAGAGGAGGAGGAGGAAGAAGAGGAAGAGGAGGAGGAAGGAAGAAGAGAAACTGGGCTGAACTCATTCTTTTATCAGGAACCCACTTTAGCAATAATTTACCATTGCTGCAATAACAGCACTGATCCATTCATGAAGGTGCAGCCCTCATGACCCAATTACCTCTTGTAGGTGTCACATCTTAATGCTGTCACAATGCAATCAAATTTCAACATGAATTTTGGAAGGACATTCAAACCTTAGCAGACCATTTCTTAAATTTGAATCTTATTTTAATTACCCCAAAGACAGAATTAAAACAAATGCTGCGCTATACATATTTTGTCATTTCATTTGAGTGTTATTTTGCATATTAAATAGCCATAAGCAGTATTTTAAGAATGTTTTCTGAGTCTCAAACTTCCTTGAGAATCTGATAAATGTTATGGTCTGCCTTTCCATAAAGTGCCCACATATTCTTACGCAAACATTTTTTAGGTAACTGAAGTGTTCATAGACCATATGAAATTTAATCATAAGATCCAAGTTAAGAACCCTTGTCATAAAGGTATATTTAAATTAAAAGTGTTTTACACACAAATTTAAAAAAACAATTTTTTTTCTAATAGATTACTAAGCAATTAACATGATACATTGATTTTTAGCAGTTCTACTCTAATATTCTTCAGCTTTCTGAGCTACTGAAAAGGTTACATGTGTTAGAACCAAAAAACAAGATAGACATTTATGCATATATAACTTGTGTCTGCCTCCCCTTTTTTAGGATTCTCTCTGCTCCACCAACTTAAGAGGACATAATATTCCATAACAACACCTTTCTGTGATACGGATATAGGCAGTATTTCCCTTGGTCCAGAATAAGCCCAACGAATATAGGAGTTAGTTTGTTAAATTGTAAATGTAAATTTCAAAATGTTGACATGATTTTTCTTTGTCTCTATTTCCCTTTAGACCATCTCCCCCAGGCAAAGTGCTTATAATTTTTATTTTTTTGAAATGATTACAAGCGACTTTTGATACTACCTTTAGCATTTCTTATTAACACTAGTTTTGTATAACATTTTGAGTTCATCTTTGATCATAGTGGGCCCTCTTTTTATATATATATATATATATATGTGTATATATATATATATATTTTTTTGAGACACATATATGTGTGTGTATATATATATATATTTTTTTTTTTTGAGACAGAGTCTCACTCTGTCACCCAGGCTGGAGTGTAGTGGTACGATCTCAGCTCACTGCAAACTCTGCCTCCCAGGTTCACGCCATTCTCCTGCCTCAGCCTCCCAAGTAGCTGGGACTACAGACACCTGACACCATGCCCAGCTAACTTTTTGTATTTTTTTTTTTTTTTTTAGTAGAGATAGAGTTTCACTGTGTTGGCCAGGATGGTCTTGACCTCCTGACCTTGTGATCCACCCACCTGGCCTCCCAAAGTGCTGGGATTACAGGCGTGAGCCACCGCACCCAGCCGTATTATTTTATATTGTATGTTTATCTAAGATCTATCTATGGCATCTAAGATGCCTGTTTCAGCATAGAAGTTGTTTATATCAGTATTTCTCAATCTTCTTTGTCTTAGGACCCTTTTATCTCATTGAAATTGTTGAAGAATGCAAAGAGATTTACTGTGCTCAAAATTAACACTAAGAAATTAAAAAATAATATCGTAAAACAAAATGTATTCAATGTATCCACTTGTGTTTCCTCGCAGGCAAAAAGGAAACTCTAAGATTTCAAAATAATGGTTTATGGATGAAGATTAATTACATATAATATTACAAATATTATAGCGGATATAAGTGAAGAAAGCTAGTAGGGGTACAATAGAAGTATTGAGAGAAACTGAATTAATTTCTGGAAAAAAGTTATTCTCTAAACCTGCCACTCCAGAATTTCCTTTGAAAAAGCAAAAGCATTTGTTTCATTAGCTACCAAATATTTTTATTTTAATTTTGAGAGACTATTTCAGTTCTATGTACTTTTCTATGCACATGTATTTTATCTGTGTGCATGTGTAGAGAAATGCAAAATAATATTAAAATATCGTTAATGATGATTATGTATGGTGGATTTAGTGTGATTTATGACTTTGTTCTCTGAACTATTCTGCACTATATGACTTTATACTACTGCTGCTGTTGGTGCTAAATAATAAAAAAAAACCTAACTTTTCTTGAACACTTGACAGATGCTCAGCACTTGTCTAAGTACCCCACAACTAACTCTGTCAATCATCAAAATAACTGTTATTATCTCCATCTTATAGATGAGGAAACCAAGGAACAGAGTGGCAAGGTATTATAATTTGCTGAGAATTCCTCAACTAGTTAGTGGTGGAACCAAGATAATCAGATATCTTATTAAATGGGTATTTATAATATTTTTCCAAAAATAAATAATTTCACTATATAAAGGAATAGATGAATTTATGTAAAGATTTATGAAAGTCTTATAACACTTGAATGTATTGAATACATGGAACTAGAATTTCCAGTGTAACTTCTATGTAACTGTAACTCTGCTTATATTATCTTTACCAAAGGAGAGTAGGTTCCTAAAAAATACTGAGCTAGTTAGACCAAAAATGAAATAGCATTTGTCACAAGTTATTCTATTATGTTTTTCCTTTGTTTCTCAAAATGTAACTTACCAACTGCCTTCTTCACCTAGTGGTAAAAAGATGTGCTGAGGCATTACGATGTTCTTCATGACACATTTTCAGAAAATCAAGCAGTAATTGATTTCAGAGTTCAGTCAAGTACATTCTCTTATAGTTGTGCTGGGTTAAAGAATACCAGGAGGTTACTGACACCCCAGTAGTTTATCACTCAAATGCAGCATCTTGAGATTAGGTACAAAATGAGGTTGAGACATTTCATATTTTTCCAGAAGTCAAGGATTTCTGAAGCATTCCTCTAGGGCTAAACTTTCCAATTTCTGCTCACCATAAACTTCTTTTGAAGGTTTAGGATAAATATACAATTACGTGTTACCAAGTATGCACCACTGTAACCTATCACCCAGGGCCTATGAATCTGTGGTGGATGAGACTGAA
Source organism: Trachypithecus francoisi (assembly GCF_009764315.1). NCBI lineage: Eukaryota > Metazoa > Chordata > Mammalia > Primates > Cercopithecidae > Trachypithecus > Trachypithecus francoisi. The sequence continues at coordinate 102,986,113 of NW_022681454.1, forward strand.
AGATTAATATCTAGTTTTGATGCTCCAAGTCATTTGTCATTTTATGCCGCAGATTGTGCTGTGACATCTCTGCAAAGACATTTCTGATGTTTGATGACCTCTCTCATCCATGTCTTAAACAATAAGAGTTAAGAGGATTTGGAAAAAGGAATTTGGTGTCATATGACAAGCGAAATTTGAAGACAAGATGGTGGTAACCATAGATATATTATTTCACACCTCTTACATGTTGCTTCAAATTCTTGCAAGTTAACCTGTCTCTAGAGACCTTGGCCCTTTGCTTAACTTCAGCTGCTATTGGAGGAGACCAACTCCTCATGAGCATCTGGGAAGTTCCATTGTCTCAACTGTCACATAAAACCTGGAACTCCCCATGCACAAATATTGCCCAATGAAAGATGGTAGAAGCAGACACGTAAAGTCCCTCTCCATTTTCTTTCTAATATTCATTCTGGGGCATGATGTCAATCTGGGGCCTGTTAATTCTGCAAGTAACAGAGAAGGCTTGTGTCTTTCTATAAAGCAAGAACATTGATTAATGCATCACGTATTTACTTCCCATTCTTTCTTATCTCATTTGTCTTTTTGCTACGTTCGTTTCCTGGTCAATCATCAGTACTCAAGCTTTGCCTCATGCTCTATTGTCTAGAAAAGGTGGGCTAAACAAGTACTTCAAAGTAGATTTTTAGAGCTGAATGATGGGTAAGATTTGTGTTTTTGTCATTTTCTCAACATGACTTTTATGCTCCACAACAGAAGGGAAACAAGATAAGATAAAATTAGTGTTGAGCCAGTACTTAGTCTGGGTTGGCCACCCTGTTCTTTTACACACACATTTTATACACTTGCAATAATCTTACAGTCCATATGAATTTATACCTGTTTTACAGATGAGGAAACTGATGTCTAAAAATTTTCATGTAATATGTTTAAATTCACACAGCTATGAAGTGAACATGTTGCGATTGATAGTCAGATTTGTCTCCAAAACCACATTTTCTTCTTAACCAGTAAATTTGTTTAAATCAGTAATAACATACTATGTGCCAGAAAGAATTTTAATTGCTTTATAAGCATTGATAATAAGTAAATATTTAACAAGACTCATACAGAATTTATAAGACAAACATGGTTATCTTCTGAATGCTCTTCAGCTTGAACTTAATGCTACTCTGCCATTTTAAGATGTAAGATTTAGTCTTTGCCAAGAGTTACAGAGTTGGACTAATATAACCTCCAGTTTCTATAACTGATGTACAAAACCTGTGTATTTAAGATCCAATGTAGAGATATTTTTTCTAAGATAACTTGATAATAGCAGTATCCATAAACTTACCTGTCACTTTTTCAATTTAGATTTTAAATTCATGGTTTACATGCTCAGGTTTGTCACAAGGGAATATTGTGTGACGCTGGGGTTTGGGATTCTATTAATGATATCGCCCAGATAGTGAATATAGTACCAATAGAAAGATTTTTAGTCCTTGCTTCCCTTTCTCACTCCCTGCTTTTGGAGTCACCACTGTTCATCATTCCCATCTTTATGTCCACATGTACCCAATATTTGTTTCCCACTTATCGGTGGGAACATGCGATATTTGGTTTTCTGTTTCTGCATTAATTCTCTTAGGATAATGACCCACAGCTACATCCATGTTTCTGCAAAGGACATGATTTTATTCTTTTTTTTATGACTGTATAATATTCCATAGCATAAATGTACCACATTTTCTTTATCCACTTCACCATTGATTGGCACCTATGTTGATTGCATGACTTTGCTTTTGTGAACAGTGCTGTGATATATGAGTGTAGGTGCTGTCTTAGTAGAATGCTTTATTTTCCTTTGGATATATACCTGGTGATGGGATTGCTGTGTTGAATGGTAGTTCTATTTTTAGTTGTTTTCCACAATGCTTGGACTAATTTACATTCCTACCATGAGTTAATGAAAGTCTTGAAGTTAATTTAAGTAATACATATTGTCCCATAATTTTTCCTGGAATGTATTCTGTTATTTACAGATTTGCATTCAAAAGAGTAGGTGCGGTGGCTCAAGCCTGTAATCCCAGCACTTTGGGAGGCCAAGACGGGTGGATCACCAGGTCAGGAGATCGAGACCATCCTGGCTAATACAGTGAAACCCCGTCTCTACTAAAAAATACAAAAAACTAGCCGGGCGAGGTGGCGGGTGCCTGTAGTCCCAGCTACTCGGGAGGCTGAGGCAGGAGAATGGCGTAAACCCGGGAGGCGGAGCTTGCAGTGAGCTGAGATCCGGCCACTGTACTCCAGCCTGGGCGACAGAGCGAGACTCCGTCTCAAAAAAAAAAAAAAAAAAAAAAGAGTAGGTGTGCCTCCAATAACTTCTTCCCACTAGTTTTTATGGAAGGTGCAAAGTCATAAATTAAAAATAAACATGCTCTAGAGAAACACTGTAATCATGGGGGATTTTCCATGTTATATTTTTTGTCCTTCCTTGGCCAAATCTTGCATAATGTGTCTTTGTGAGAAAGTTTAACAGATGTATTTGAATGCATCCACCTTTTGGAATAGTATGGGATTAGGATCAGTTCTTTCATTTAGAATGTTCTATGTGACATTTTCTTTTGAAAGTGAAATAACATATTAAACTCACATTTACAATGATTATCATCTTGTAAGGTTATGGAAGTTAGAATAAGCTGTGAATTTATTGAGAATGTTTAGGAAAGGGCACTAAAAGTTGTGAATCTGATGTCAGTAGAATGTGAATACATTTTTCAGAAAAGGGAGATATTGGGGAGAAATTTGATTTAAGATATTCTGACCGCTCAAATACATTACTGAATTTCACCATTTAATGAACTTCTATGACGTCTCACAATTTTAATTGTGTATAAATAAAATCCTCCAGTGCCAGTTTTTAAAATGAAAGGTAAAAAAGACATCTTTTATGTGCATCCTGAGACCTATTCTCTCACTCTACTTTTCAAGGATCTGGGAGAAAAAGGTAAGGAGATTACATGTGGAATATATAAAACAAAAATGAGTTGTTTTGTTTGTTCTGCCTTCTAATGCATGCAGCTATTCTTGTCTCCTTAACTATCCCTCAGTGACACAAGTGTCAGATTGTATTTTACGTTAGATGTTCCTGGACCTAATTCTTACCAGTTCACTTGCTTCCTGCCCAAATTCTGTTCATAATCCCTCACATGACTTTACTACCACCTATGAAATATAAGCCATGTGATTATTGTAAGAGATTTCTGCCTTTGTCTTACAAGAGAATGTGTTAAAGCAAATGTGTAGGATATGATTATTTGAAGTTTTATCAAATGCACTTGCAGTTCTCTGTACTTATTTTTACTTTCAGCTCTTAGCATTTCACCCATACAGTCAGAAGCGTCCACTGCAGGCAAGAAACAAAGCAGAAAAACAAAGAAAACAAAAAGTACTTTTAAGGTATCTCAATCTTTAGTTTTGAATTGTAAAAATTCAGGTGGTAAAGAACTCAGGAAATCTAAAATCCATGGTGCTATAAAAGAAAAGCTTATTTTTTAAAAATCTAACTGAAAAACATTCATAGGATAAGAGAGAATAAATCATTTCATGCTGATGGATCCCACGGAAAGTATATTGCTACATTACAAGAGATGGAGAAATCTATTTGAGGAGAAATCCTCGGACAAATCGGAGAAGCAGGAATCTCAAGCAGGAATCCTGTGTGACCAACTTTCCCATACAATCCCAAGTAAATCCTAGGGAAATAGGAGTCTGGTGGAGAGTGGGCAGATGTTTCTGAGTTGGCCTCATAGGTTTTACTGAGGCTCAGAGCTGATAGGAGCAGTAGAGTATTTCCCACATGGCAAAAATGGCCAACAATGACCTGAGTAAATCAGTAATGGAATCGAAGATAGGCATAAGTATTATTTAACAGATGAGATGCCAATATGGATATTTGATACCGCCAGCGATCAGCTGGATGACCTCTCTGTTCCACACTGTGATGTTATGAAGTCAAATTTAACTGTAACTCCAGGGAAAGGGTGATGAAAATTGAGATTAGGTCTCCAGAATTTGGTAGAATGGGACCGAAAAGAAAAAAAATTTAGTTCAGTTATATGACAATGTTTATTTACTTTGCACTAGGATTTACGGATAAAACTTATATCCGTTTTTCCCCTTTATCCTCCCTCAAAATTCTACCTCTCAGTTCAGAGGAAGGAAGTAATTACTAGATTATTGCCAGTGTTGTGCTGGTCAATGTTTAATACATGACTTTTCAGAAAAGGAGCTCATAATTTTACCATTTGCCAATGTGCATGGAGTGATTTTTAAGCTGCCAACTTCTTATGTAGTTAGTAGATGTATAGATAGAGATTTAAGTATGGGCAGTTGAATGGATAGATGGATGATGGATGGGTGAATAGATGCATGAATGAATAGATGTATGGACAGATGGGCAGATGGGTGGAAAACTGGGTGGCTGGATGGTTGAAGAGTCCCCAGACACAGTTATTAAAGAGCCACTGACCTATTTAATTTTAAGCTACTATCACTGCACATGAAAGTGGGAAAGAGATGCAAAAAATCGTCTCTCACAAGTTGGTACCAACCAGCTTCAGCTCATCATTGGCTATTGTCCATATGTACATGAAGTAGATCTTTTTTTAACTTTTATTGTAGGTTCTGGAGTAAAAGTATAGGTTTGTAATATAGGTAAACTCTTGTCACAGGGGTTTGTTGTACAGATTATTTTGTCACCCAGGTACTAAGCCTAGTACCCAATAGCTGTTTTTTCTGGTCTTCTCCTTCATCTCACCCTTGATCCTCAGGTAGGCTCCTGCGTTCGTTTCTTTGTGTTCATGAATTCTCATCATTTAGCTCCCACTTAAATGTGAGAACATGTGACATTTGGTTTTCTGTTCCTGCATTAGTTTGCTAAGGATAATGGCCTCCAGCTCCATCCATGTTCTTGCAAAGGACATGATCTTGTTCCCTCTTATGGCTGCATAATATTCCATGGGATAGATGTACCACATTTTCTTTATCCAGTCTACCATTGATGGGAATTTAGATTGATTCCATGTCTTTGCTATTGTGAATAGGGCTGCAATGAACATACAAATGCATGTGTCTTTATGATAGAATGATGTATATTCCTTTGGGTACATACCCAGTAATGGAATTGTTAGGTTGAATGGTAATTCTGTTCTTAGCTCTGTAAGGAATTGCCACACTGCTTTCCACGATGGTTGAACTAATTTACATTCCCACCAGCGCTCTGTAAGCATCACCTTTTCTCTGCAACCTCGCCAGCATCAGTTATTTATTTTTTTGGCTTTTTAATAGTAGCCACTCTGACTGGTGAGATAGTATCTCATTGTGGTTTTGATTTCTTCAATGATCAGTGATGTTGAGCTTTCTTTCACATGTTTTTTGGCTGCATGTATGTCTTGTTTTGAGAAGTGTCTGTTCATGTCCTTCACTCACTTTTTAATGTTTTTTTTTCATTGTAAATTTAAGTTCTTATAGATGCTGGATATTAGACCTTTGTCAGATAGATAGATTGTAAAAATTTTCTTCTATTCTGTAGGTTGTCTGTTTACTATGTCGACAGTTTCTTTTGCTGTGCAGAAGCTCTTTAGTTTAATTTGTCAATTTTTGATTTTGTTGCAATTGCTTTCGTCTTTTTTATAAAACCTTTGGCCGTTCCTACGTCCAGAATGATATTGCCTAGGTAGTCTTCTAGGGTTTTTATAGTTTTAGGTTCTACATTTAAGTCTTTAATTCATTTTGAGTTAAGTTTTGTATACGACATAAAGGGAGGGGTTCAGTTTCAGTGTTCTGGGTATAGCTAGTCAGTTATTCCAGCACCATTTAATGAACAGAGAGCTTTGCCCATTGCTTGTTTTTGTCAGCTTTGTTGAAGATCAGACAGTTGTAGGTGTGCAGCCTAATTTCTGGATCTCTATTCTGTTCCCTTGGTCTGTGTACCTATTTTTGTCCCAGTACCATGCTGTTTTGGTTACTGTAGCCCTGTAGTATAGTTTGATGTTGGGTAACGTGATGCCTCCAGCTTTGCTCTTTTTGCTTAGTATTGCCTTGGCTATTCAGGCTCTCGTTTGGTTCCATATGAATTTTAAAATAGTTTTCTTCTAGTTCTGTGAATAATGTCATTAGCAGTTTGACAGAAATAGCATTGAATCTGTAAATTGCTTTGGGCACTGTGGCCATTTTAATAATATTCTTTCTATCTATAAGCATGGCATGTTTTTCCATTTGTTCGTGTCATCTCTGATTTCTTTGAGCAGTATTTTTAAAATTATTTTTATTATTATTTTTGAGACAGAGTCATACTCTGTTGCCCAGGCTGGAATCCAGTGGTGTGATCTTGGCTCACTGCAACCTCTGCCTCACAGGTTCAAGCGATTCTCCTACCTCAGCCTCCTGACTAGCTGGGAGGATTACAGGCAGATGCCACTATACCCAGCTAATTTTTATATTTTCAGTAGAGACAGGGTTTTGCCATGTTGACCAGGCTGGTCTCAAACTGTTGACCTCAGGTGATCTGCCTGCCTCGGCCTCCCTAAGTGCTGGTATTATAGGTGTGAGCCACCATGCCCAGCCCTGAGCAGTGTTTTGTAATTCTCCTTGTGGAGATTTTTTACCTCCCTGGTTAGCTGTATACCTAGGTACTTTATTCTTTTTTTTTTGGCAATTATGAATGGGATTGTGTTCTTGATTTGGCTCTTGGCTTGGCTGTTGTTGGTGTGTAGGAATGCTAGTAATTTTGGTTTACCGATTTTGTATCCTGAAGCATTGCTGAAGTTGTTTATCAGCTTATAGAGCTTTTTGGGTGCAACTATGGGGCTTTCTAGACATAGAATCACATCATGTGTAGATAGTTTGACTTTCTGTCTTCCTATTTAAATGTTTCTTTTTTCTCTCGCCTAATTGCTCTGGCCAGGACTTCCAATACTGAGTTGAACATGAGTGATGAAAGAGGGCATCCTTGTCTTGTGTCAGTTTTCAAGGGGAATGCTTCCAGCTTTTCCCCATTCAGGATGATGTTGGCTGTGGGTTTGCAAAGATTGCTCTTATTATTTTGAGGTAAGTTCCTTCACTTTCTAGTTTATTTAGCTTTTAACATGAAGGTATGTTTAATTTTTATCTCACTTTTCTGCATCTATTGAGATAATTATGTAGTTTTTGTCTTTAGTTCTTTTTATGTGATGAATCATATTTATTGATTTGCATATGTTGAACCAACTTTGCATCCCAGGGATAGAGCCTACTTTATTGTGGTGGATTAGATTTTTGGTGTGCTGCTGGATTCCATTTGCAATTATTTTGTTGAGGATATTTGCATTGATGTTCATCAAGGACATTAGCTTGAATTTTTCTTTTTTTGTTGTATCTCTGTCAGGTTATGGTATGAGGATGATGCTAGCCTCATCGAATAAGTTGAGGAGGAGACTGTCCTCAATATTTTGGAATAGTTTCAGTAGGAAACTCTTCTTTGTCCCAGCTCTTGTTTGTATATCTGGCAGAATTCAGCTGTGAATTCATTTGGTCCTGGTCCTGGGCTTTCTTTTTTTTTTTTTTTTTTTTTGGTTGGTATGTTATTTATTACTGATTCAATTTTAGAGCTCCTTATTTGTTTGTTCAGGGATTCAATTTCTTCCTAGTTCAGTCTTGCGAGGGTGTATGTCTCCAGAAATTCATTTTTTTCTGGATTTTCTAGTTTGTGTGCATAGAGGTATTCATAGAAGTCTCTGGTGGTTATTTGTACTTGTGTTGGGTCAGTAGTAACATCCTGTTTCCTGTTTCTAATTGTGTCTATGTGAATCTTCTCCCTTTTCTTCTGTATTAGTCTAGCTAGCAGAGTATGTGTTTAATTTTTTCAAAACACCAGCTTCTGTATTGTTTTGAATTTTTGCGTGTGTCTCAATATGTTTCAGTTCAGCTCTGATTTTGGTTATTGTCTTCTGCTAGCCTTGGAGTTGGTTTGCTCTTGCTTCTCTAGTTCTTTTAGTTGTAATGTTACGTTGTTAATTTGACATATTTCTAACTTTGATGTGGGCATTTAGTGCTACAAATTTTCTTAACATGCCTTAGCTGTGTCCCAGGGATTCTGGTATGATGTAACTTTGTTCCATTAGTTTCAAAGAACTTCCTGATTTCTGCCTTAATTCCATTATTTGTCCCAAAGTCAATCAGGAGCAGGTTGTTTAATTTCCATGTAATTGTATGGTTTTGAATGATTTTCATTGTGTTGACTTCCATTTTTATTGTGCTGTGGTCTCAGAGTGTGTTTGGTGTGATTTTTATTCTTGTGCTTTGCTGAGGATTGTTTTATGTCCAATTATGGTCAATTTTAGAGTATGTGCCATGTAGCAATGTTAATGTATATTCTCTTTATGTGTGGAGAGAATGGACTGACATCTCTCAGAGAATAGACTGATATCTATCAAGTTCATTTTATCAGTGTTGAATTCTTATCCTGAATATCTTTTTTAATTTTCTGCCTTAATGATCTGTCTAACACTGTCAGCAGGGTGTTGAAGTCTCCCACTGTTGTTGTGTGGGAGTCTAAGTCTCTTTGGAGGTCCCTAAGAACTTGCCTATGAATCTGAGTGCTCCTGTGTTGTCTGCATATATTTTTAGGATAGTTATGCCTTCTTGTTGAATTGAACCCTTTACCATTATATAATGCCCTTCTTTGTCTTTTTTGATATTTGTTGGTTTAAAGTCAGTTTTGTGGCCGGGCATGCTGGCTCAGGCCTGTAATCCCAGCACTTTGGGAGGCCGAGATGGGTGGATCATGAGGTCAGGAGATCAGGACCATCCTGCCTAACCTGGTGAAACCCTGTCTCTACTAAAAAATACAAAAAACTAGCCAGGTGAGGTGGCGGGGGCCGGTAGTCCCAGCTACTCGGGAGGCTAAGGCAGGAGAATGGCGTGAACCCGGGAGGCGGAGCAGTGAGCTGAGATCCAGCCACTGCACTCCAGCCTGGGCGACAGAGTGAGACTGTCTCAAAAAAAAAAAAAAAAAAAAAAGTCAGTTTTGTCTGAAATTAGTTGCAACCCTTGCTTTGTTCTGTTTTCCATTTGCTTGGTAGATTTTTCTCCATACTTTTATTTTGAGCCTATGGGTGTCATTGCATGTGAAATAGGTCTCTTGAAGATAGCATACTATTGGGTCTTGCTTTTTTATCCAGCTTGCTAGTCTTTCTCTTTTAAATGGTGCATTTAGACCATTCACATTCAAGGTTAGTATTGGTATGTGTGGATTTGATCCTGTTGTCATGTTGTTCCCTTGTTATTAGGCTGGCTTGTTTGTGTGATTGCTTTAGAGTGTCACTGGTCTGTGTACTTAAGCATGCTTTTGTAGTGGCTGGCTGGTAATGGTCTTCCATATTTAGTGCTTCTCTCAGGAACTCTTATAAGGCACGTCTGGTGGTAACAAAGTCCCTCAGTGTTTGCTTGTCTAAAAGGAATCTTGTTTCTCCTTCACTTATGAAGCTTTGTTTGGCTGAATATGAAATTCTTGGTTGAAATTTGTTTTCTTTAAGAATGCTGAATTATAGGCCCCAGTCTCTTCTGGCTGGTAGGGTTTCTGCTGAAAGGTCTGCTGTGGTTCTTTCTCTCTAGCTGCCTTTAATATTTTTTCTTTCACTTTGATCTTGGCAAATCTGATTATTTTTGTTGGGCAATATCTTCTTGTGAAATATCTTGTGGGGGTTCTCTGCATTTCCTGAATTTGAATGTTGGACTCTCTAGCTAGGTTGGGGAAGTTCTTGTAGGTGATATCCTGAAATGTTTTCAAAGTCACTTCCATTCTCACCTCTTTTAGGGATACCAAGAAGTCATAGATTTGTTCTCTTTACATAATCATATATTTCTTGGACGTTTTGTTTGTTCCTTTTCATTATTTTTTCTATATTTTTGTCTATGTTGTTTCAGAAAGCCAGTCTTCAAGCTCTGTGGTTATTTTCTCAGCTTCGTTTGTTCTGCTGTTAATATTTGCATTTACATGATTAAATGTCATGTATTTTGGCTCTATCAGGTTGGTTGTGTTCTTTTCTATACTGGCTATTTTATCTGTCAGCTCCTGAATTATTTTATTGTAATTCTTAGCTTCCTGGGATTGGGTTTCGTTCTCCTGAATATTGATGATCTTCATTCCTATTCATATTCTGAACTCTATTTCTGCCATTTCAGCCATCTGAGTCTGGTTAAGAACCCTTGTTGGAGAACTAGTGTGATCATTTGGAGGAAATAAGGCACTCTGGCTTTTTGAGCTGTCAGAGTTCTTTCACTGGTTCTTTCTCATCTTTGTGGGTTGATGTTCCTTCAATCTTTGAAGTTGCTGTCTGTTTGATTTTTTTTTTCCTGTATCCTATTTGATGACCTTTGGGATTTGATCATGGTATAAGGAAGTTCAGTCAACTGGCTTCATTTCTGGAAGATTTTAGGGGGGTACCAAAGCTTAGCTCAGGACTTCTGGAGTGTGAGCTCTAATTCTGGGGGACTGGAACTGATCCCTGGCTTTGCTGTCTGGCTCCTTGAGGTTAGGAACCTGCTGTGGTGGAGGGGTCAAGGTGCTACTGGATTGCTGTTCACAACACTCTGATGGGTGGTGCCAGCCAACCACTTCATAGGGTGGTAGCGGCAGGATCCATCCTCTTTTGGAAAAATGATAGTTCTATTCTAAGATGTTAAAGTTCTAGGTTTATCTAGAGTGTATGTTCATTAGGGTAATTGCAACCTATAGATAATATAATATACTTGCTGGGCTATATTTTAATATTTTTTGTATACTTATTGATTGTGGCTTTTCTTTGTGTTTTATATGTATTACTTAAGTATATATTGCACCAATATATAAAATAGTAGGTGTTATTATTACTACCACCATGTTATAGATAAAAGAAATTTATCTTTAGAGAGGTTAAATAATTTACTCAAGGGTCACACCTTTCTGCATCTCTCTAATGAATGATAGAAGAACTCCTCAATGACAGAAACAATGGTGTTTACACAATTTCTTTGAAAGACAGTTTCATAAAATAAGTTTCCGCTCATTAATTTACTAGTACAAAGTGAGGTGATCAATATTTGGATAAGTGACTTAGTCCGTTGCTGTATCCCAGTTTTGCTCATTTTGATTATTTGAAAGAATTATTCATTATCCTTCTTTTTTTTTTACTTGCTGGTCCATTGAATGGTAGTATTTTTATCAATATATGTGAAAATTTGGCAATGGAATTGTATCCTTAGTGCTTGTACTTAAGTTTAAAATAAAAATAGATAACAAATTTATTTTTTAAAATTTTTTCATAATAATTCTATGAATTTTTCATAGACACATTTTGTAATATGATTTTTTGAGTGCAATTATTAGCTAAGATTAGTAGCAGCTAGAAGATGCTAAAATTGAATGAACTGACAAGAAGTAAATGGAATCCTTAGTTTGCCTTTGCCTTTATGCTTAGTGATCCAAAAGTATTAAACTTTACATGTCAACATTCTCAATTTCTCTGACATCTGTAAAGTCATAGCATTAAAGATTTATTTATTTTCCTACGAAGTTAATGACTTTGGATGGAACACTAAACATTAAAGGAGAAATAATTAACTTCTTACCACTCAAAAATGGAACTATATATGGGTTAGGCAGAGAGAAGGAACTCCCATGCCCAATAGCTGGTTCATTCATCCTAACTTGGAGAGTTCAATGGACAGATTAATTTTAGAATATAATTATGGAAAGCCAGAATAGGAGCCAGACTGCCATATCCAAATTGTGTCCCCACGTCTGTCACCAGTACTACTTTTCCTTGCATATTGATGTAAAACTAGTTAACAGAAATGTCTCCATAGTTCCTTTCTAGTTGATGTCCTGAAGTAAAGCATATTATAAACTTAAAACTGGATGCAAACTCATAAAAGCATGACATGGTTTCAAAATGTGAATAATCTCAAAACTGTTTATAATTTTTACATTTCTCATTATTTCCCAGCTCATTGTTCCTTATAAAAATAGCATTCCCTCTTCCTCTACCCTTCCACTCTTTTCCCTTTCCACTGTGCAACTGAAGACTAGGAAAGAATGGTAAGTAAATTATCCATTACATCAGTCTTTACGTTGAATTTTCCATGATCTTTGCCAGTAAGCTTAGGAGATGGTTGTTAACAAACCATCTCCACTCTATTTCAGACATGCAAAATAAGAGGTTTTGGATTCAACATAGGAGTAACTACTGGATGCTACTTATAGAAAACTTTATATTTGTGCTAACAAGTCTTGTCATCTAGGTGAAAGCCAACCCTCTCCTAATGACAAAATTGTTGGGGAAATAAATCTATAAGAGACTAATTAAAACAATAAAATCAATGGCTCTTTAATTTTCAAAAGAGAAAAAAATCCCATCAGAATATGAAATGGTTCACATCAAAGTTATATGACAACCTCAATGATTTATTTCATGCATCAATAGAGTAACTGATACCAATGTAACTGGATTGTGCAGCTTTAATCTTGTTACCCTGTCTCTCGTGGAGTCATGTCAACATAACATCATTCATATCAGTTATATGACTTACCAAAATAAGCGGAAAAAGTGAACACTTTTACACTGTTGATGGGACTGTAAACTAGTTCAACCATTGTGGAAAACAGTGTGGCAATTCCTCAATGATCTAGAACTAGAAATACCATTGACCCAGCCATCCCATTACTGGGTGTATACCCAAAAGATTATAAGTCATGCTGCTATAAAGACACATGCACACGTATGTTTATTGTGGCACTATTCACAATAGCAAAGACTTGGAATCAACCCAAATGTCCATCAGTGACAGACTGGATTAAGAAAATGTGGCACATATACACCATGGAATACTATGCAGCCATAAAAAAGGATGAGTTCATGTCCTTTGTAGGGACATGGATGCAGCTGGAAACCATCATTCTCAGCAAACTATTGCAAGAACAGAAAACCAAATACCGCATGTTCTCACTCATAGGTGGGAATTGAACAATAAGATCACTTGGACACAGGAAGGGGAACATCACACACCGGGTCCTATTGTGGGGAGGGGGTAGGGGAAGGGATAGCATTAGGAGATATACCTAATGTAAATAATGAGGTAATGGGTTTAGCACACCAACATGGCACATGTATACATATGTAACAAACCTGCACGTTGTGCACATGTACCCTAGAACTTAAAGTATAATAATAAAAAGATTCCCACAGGAACACACACACACACACACACACACGTGTACGTATTTCGAAAAGTCATCCTGACAGTAATGTAACAAAGGGAGTCTCTCTAATTTTATGGTACATACTGATTTTTCTAGTTGGTTTGAAAGGGTGACTTTCCCTTCAAACTTGAGTTGATACAGATAAAGAGTACCTCAAGAAGGCCCTCCAGCCCTTTGTTTTGTTTTTTCTTGGAGACGGAGTCTCGCTCTGGAGGCTGGAGTGCAGTGGCAAGATCTCCGGTGGCTGCAAGCCCCGCCTCCTGGGTTCACACCATTCTCCTGCCTCAGCCTCCTGAGTAGCTGGGACTACAGGCGTGTGCCACCACGCCCGGCTTTTTAAAAATATTTTTAGTAGAGATGGGGTTTTACTGTGTTAGCCAGGATGGTCTCAATCCCCTGACCTCGTGATCTGCCCACCTCAGCCTCCCCGCCCCAGTTACTTTTTAAGGAAAATACAGGAGTTATCCTCAATAAAAATGAACAATGATTCATGAATCTATTAACTGAAGGAAGTTAGACCCAAAAGAGGAATCTATGCTCTTCTGTTTGCTAGCCAGATAACAATACCTTATGTATGTATATGCAAGATGCTTTATCATTTAAAAATTACCTACACTTTGCCAAATTAAATATGCACAGTAAGTTATAGATGTTAATCATTCTAATTTCTCAGGTCAGAAACAGAAATTTACAAAATCTGATTTTTTTCAAGATCACAAAATTAGAAACCAGCAGGACTAGAATGCAAATCCATATTCTTTGAGTCAAAATTTAAATCTCTTCCTGCTACCTTTTGGCTTCTTTAATTGCTATGTGATTATATATAATGGGAGCTAAAGGAAAACTTGTTCATCATTTTTGCTGTCCAGCTAATGTATATAGATAATTTGATCAATTGCATATCAAAATTGACCTCAATTACAACACATTTCACATAAATACTTCAGAAAGAAAGATTATCTAGTGTTCTTGCTGTTGGCACTGTCAGTATTGGGGTATATACTACTCTGGATGTTTATTTTCTGCTAGTGTGTTGATACATGAAATACTATGAAAAATTAGAAGACCTATGAGGGGAAGAATGTGGATCCTTATCTTTTCATGGATCCTTATCTTTTCCCGGACCAAAGAGAATTTTGAAAGCTAAGAATTTATTTACTTGAAGATGAAACTAATGTAGGCCCAATGAATAACTTAAGATTGAATTAATCTAATCATTATCGGTTCAATCCACATTGAAAATCTTGCCTTCTATTTCTTTTTCAATATTCTTTATTCAAAAGGTAAGAGGAAATATTTTATTTCCATGTTACATTTGCTGAATTGGATGAAATAACTACATTTGGTATAACTTGGTATTTTGGGCTATACAATGTTGTGTATCCAGGAAACGTTCCATAAAAAATTCAAGTTTATACTCCCTTTTAAAACACATGTGTATGTTAAGAAAAACAGAACCCCTGTATTTTCTTTATTTTAAAAATATAGTTATCAAAATATTTCTTCTTGAAGTATTTGATGTACCAGAAGTTTTAAAGCTTTTATGATGTCTATGCCAGACGTAAGATTTTATTGAAGTTCAAAACACTGAAGCATTAGATTTAGATTGATCCTGTATTTTGGCTCACCATACACTCTCATTTATTCTTGCTTTTTGTAAATATGGTGGCTCTTTTCCCATGTTAGCTCTTTTTTGAAAGGCCATTAAAATGAGGAAAGCTGAAGAAATGTTTTAAAGTATACACATATGTTTTTAAAAGTCTAAATAGTTATTGAGGCATAATAGACATACAATAAATTGCATGTATTCAAAGTGTACAACATGAAAAATTTTGACAACTATATACCATAAAACCATCACTGCATCAGAGTAACAAATATATCTACCACCTCCAAAAGTTTTTATGTGCTTTTGTGTTTTCTTCCTCCTGTTCTTTCCCACTACACCCCCATCTGCTGGCAATTGCTGTCTGATGTCCATCACTACAGAACAATTTGCTTTTTTTTCTTTTTGGAGACAGAGTTTCGCTCTTGTTGCCCAGGCTGGAGTGCAATGGCACGATCTCAGCTCACTGCAATCTCTGCCTTCTGGGTTCAAGCGATTCTCCTGCCTCAGCCTCCAGAGTAGCTGAGATTATAGGAATGTGCCACTATGCCCAGCTAATTTTGTATATTTAGTAGGGACGGGTTTTCTCCACATTGGTCAGGCTGGTCTTAAACTCCTGACCTCAGGTGATCCACCTGCCTCGGTCTCCCAAAATGCTGGGGTTATAGGCATAAGCCACGGCGCCCAGCCCAGTTTGCATTGCTTTTTAAAGTTGGTATGAGTGGAATCATGGAACATACAACTCTCCTTTGTCTTATTTGCTCACTCGGCACAACAGTACACATACTCATCTGTTCTGGATGCATCAACTGTTTAGTTGTTAATAAGTGAGTTTAGCAAGGTTGAAGGATACAAGATCAACATGCAAAGAACAATTGTGTTTATATATACTAACAGTGAATGATCATTGGTGGGTGGTACTCACCATGTGGCTATACCACAATGTGTTTATCCATTTATCTTTTAATTAACATTTGGGGCACAGTAAACCTTATGTACATGTCTTTGTATGGACATATGTTTTCACTTCTCTTGAGCAATATCTACAAGTGGCTGGTGCATACTTACACATAGGTGATAGATCATGCACATAGCTGGTATATGTTTTAACTTTTAGTTAATTCATTTATTTTCAGAGATGGAGGAATCTTGTGATGCTGCCCAGCCTGGTCGTCAACTCTGGGGCTCAAGGTGTCCTCCTACCTCAGCCTCTCTAGAAGCTGGGACTACCACTGGCACATATCACTGTGACTGGCTCTTGCTTAACTTTTAAACATACTCCTAAACTGTTTCCCTAAGTGATTATACCATTTCGTATTCTTACCAGCTGTGAGAGTTCCAGTTGTTTCACATCTTTGCCTACACACTTGGTGCTATGGGCTGAATTGTGTCTGTGATGGTTAGCATTGAGTGTCAACTTGATTGGGTTGAAGGATGCAAAGTATTGTTTCTGGGTGTGTCTGTGAGGGTGTTGTCAAAGGAGATTAACATTTGAGTCGGTGGGCTGGGAGAGGCAGACCCACTCTCAATCTGCGTGGGCACCATCTAATCAGCTGCCAGCACAGCTAGAATAAAACAGGCAGAAGAAGATAAAAGGAGCGGACTTGCTGAGTCTTCTGGCCTTCATCTTTCTCCCGTGCTGGATGCTTCTTGTATATCAGACTCCAAGTTCTTCAGCCTTTGGACTCTTGGACTTACACCAGTGGTTTGCCAGGGTCTCTTGGACCTTAAGCCACAGACGGAAGGCTGCACTATTGGCTTCCCTACTTTTGAGGTTTTGGGACTTGGGCTGGCTTTGCTGTTCCTCAGCTTGCAGATGTCCTATTGTGAGACTTCGTGTTGTGATAGTGTGAGTCAATACTGCTTATTAAACTTTCTTTCATATATACATCTATCCTATTAGTCCTATCCCTCTCGAGAACAGTGACTAATACCATGTCCTTTTCCAAATTTATATGTAAATTATATCTTAATAAAGCTGTTGTCTGGGCATAGCGGCTCACACCTGTAATCCTGGCACTGTGGGAGGCCGGAGTGGGCAGATCACCTGAGGTCAGGAGTTCAAGACCAGCATGGCAAACATGGTGAAATCCCATCTCTACTAAAAGTAAAAAAAATTAGCTAGGTCTGGTGATGGGTGCCTGTAATCCCAGCTACTAGGGAGGCTGAGGCAGGAGAATCTCTTGAACCTGGGAGGCAGAGGTTGCAGTGGGCCAAGATTACACCACTGCACTCCAGCCTGGATGACCGAGTGAGACTATGTCTCAAAAAAAAAGCTGTTAAAAAAAATTATTGCTGGCCATGCGTGGTGGCTCACGGCTGTAATTCCAGCACTTTGGGAGGCTGAGGAGGAGGGTAGGTCACGAGGTCAGGAGATTGAGACCATCCTAGCTAACACAGTGAAACCCTGCCTCTACTAAAAATACAAAAAAATTAGCCGGGCATGGTGGCAGACGCCTGTAGTCCCAGTTACTCGGGAGGCTGAGGCAGGAAAATCACTTGAACCTGGGAGGCGGTGAAGCTTGCAGTGAGCAGAGATCGCACCATTGAACTCCAGCCTGGGCGACAGTGAGACTGTCTCAAAAAAAAAAAAAACAATTATTGCCTAACCAAGGCTACAAACATTTTTTTCTATGCTTTCACTAGAAATTTTATATTTTTATCTCTTATGCTTATTTCTATAATTTGTGTCCATTTTTGTATGTAATGCAATATATTAATAGAAGTTTTTTTGAAAAACATGCATATGTAATTATTCCAGTATTGATGAAAAGACTATTAAATTTACTTTATGTCATTGCAGGAAAACAACTGTAGTCTATTTTTAGATTCTCTGTCCTGTTCTAGAATTGTTTTTCTGTCTTCATGCCAATACCACACTGTCTTTTTTTGCCATATTTTATAAGTTTTGAAGTCAAGTACCATGAGTCTTCTGAATCTGCTGTTTTTGAAAGTTGTTTGAATCTTCTTGTTTGTATTCCATATGAATTTTAGAATGAATTTTTGAATCAGCATATCAATTTCTACCACAAAAAACATGCTGAAATTTTGACTGAGATTGTGTTCGATCCCACATGATAGTGGTACATTTGGTAGAATTGATGAACTTACATTGGCAGATTATTATTACCCAAAGTTTACAGTTTACATTAGGTTTCACTCTTGGTATTGTACATTATAGGAGTTTAGATGAAAGTCCAAAAGAATGACATTTATCTACCATGATAGTGTAATATGAAGTTTTGTGTTTTACATTTAGTCTATAATCTATTTGGAAATAATTTTTTGAAAGGTTTGAGTTCTGTGTATAGATTCATCAAATGTTTGGCATGTGAGTGTTCAGTTATACTACCTGAAAAATCCTCTATGCTCTTCCTATTCGTTTTTCCCTCCCTCTTACCCTTGGCACTCACTGATCTTGTTACTGCCTCCATGGCACAAAGTTTTGCCTTTTCCTGAATGTCATATAGTTGGAGTCATGAAGTACTTAGCCTTTTCAGATTGGTTTCTTTCACTTAGTAATATGCATTTAGGGTTTCTCCTTCATGTCTTTTTATGGTACTGAATAATATTTCACTGGATGGATGTACCACAGTTTATCTGTTTGCTCAAAAAATAACATCTTGGTAGCTTCCAAGTTTTGACAATTATGTATAAAGCTGCTATAAACATCCATCTGTAGATTTTTGTAAGTGCAGATTTTGATTTATATAAATAAACACCAAGGAGTGTGAATGCTGAATCATATGGTAAAAGTGTGTTTAATTTTGTAAGAAACTGCCAAACTGTCTTCTAAACAGATTGGCTGTACCCTTTTGCATTCCCACCAGCATAAGTGGTGAAGACGTTTCCGTTCCTCCACATCTTTGTCAGCATTTCGTGTTGTCAATGTTTTAGATTTTGAGCATTATAATAAGTATGTAGTGATCTCATTGTTTTGATTTGCATTTCCCTGATGACATATGATGTTGAATATCCTTTTATATGCTTATTTGCCATATGTAATTCTTGTGGGGTGTCTGTTTAGGCCTTTTGCCCAATCTTTAATCAGATTGTTCATTTTTTTCATTGATGAAGTTTAGAAGTTCTTTGCATATTTTGTGTAACAGTCCTTTATCAGATGTGTTTTGCAAATACTTTTTTCATAGTGTGTGACTTGTCTTCATATTCTCTTGTCTTTTACAGAGCAGAAATTTTAAAATATTAACAAAGTCCTGTTTATCAATTATTTCTTTCATAAATTGAACCTTTGGTGTTGTATATAAA
This sequence comes from Trachypithecus francoisi, assembly GCF_009764315.1. Taxonomy (NCBI): domain Eukaryota; kingdom Metazoa; phylum Chordata; class Mammalia; order Primates; family Cercopithecidae; genus Trachypithecus; species Trachypithecus francoisi. The sequence goes on from NW_022681454.1 coordinate 103,005,246, forward strand.
AAAACCCATCACCATGCCCAAGTTCATCTAGGTTTTCTTCTGTGGTATCTTCTAGAAGTTTAAAGCTTCACATTTCACATTTAGGTCTATGATCCATTTAGAGTTCATTTTTCTGAAGGGTGTAAGATCTGTGTCTAGATTTATTTTTTTGCATGTGGATAACCAGTTGTTGCATTGCCATTTGTTGAAAAGGTTATCTCTTCTCCATTGTATTACCTTTGCTCCTTTGTCAAAGATCAGTTGACTCTATTTATGTGGGTCTATTTCTGGACTCTTTGTTATGTTCCACTGAACTATTTGTTTTTTCATCAATATCACACTGGTAATTACTGCCACTATATTGTAAGTCTTGAAGTCAGGTAGTGTCAGTCCTTGGACTTTGTCTTCTCCTTCAATATTGTGTTGAATCTCTTGCCTGTCCCTATAGATTTTAAAATCAGTTCACTTATATCCATAAAACAAGTTGCTAGGATTTTGATTGGGATTGTATTAAATCTATTAAACTGACATCTTGATCGTACTGAGTCTTCTTATCCTTCAACATAGAATATTTTTCAATTTATTTCCTTTTTCTTTTTGATTCCTTTCATCAGAGTTTTGTCGTTTTTCTTTTGTAGATCTTGCACATACTTTGGTAGATTTATCTGAGGAGCTCATTTTTTTGGGGGGGTGCTAATTTAAACAGTAATAAGTTATTAATCCCAAATTTCAGTTTTTCATTACTGGTATGTAAAATGTGATTGGCTTTTACATGTTAACTTTATAACTGAAATCTTGCTATATAATCACTTATTAGTTCCCAGAAGTTTTGTTGTTCAGATTTTCTCTACAGTTATGTCATCTGTGTGCAAAGACAGTTTCTCTTAATTTCCAATTTGTGTGCCTTTTATTTTTTCTTGTCTTCTTGCATTAGCTAGGACTTCCAGTATAATATGTGAAAAGGAGTGGTAATGGGGGATATTCTTGTCATGTTCCTGATCTTAGCAGAAAGCTTCAAGTTTCTCACTATTAAATATAAAGTGGCAGGGCACAGTGGCTCACTCCTGTGATCCCAGCACTTTGGGAGGCCAAGCCGGGTAGATCACTTGAGGTCAGGAGTTTGAGACTAGCCTGGCCAATATGGTGAAACCACATCACTACTAAAAAGACAAAAATTAGCCAGGCGTGATGGTGTGCGCCTGTAGCCTCAGATACTTGGGAGGCTGGGGCAGGAGAATTACTTGAACTCAGGAGGCAGAGGTTGCAGTGAGCTGAGCCTGTGCCATTGAACTCCAGCCTGGGCATCACAGGGAGACACCATAGCAAAAAATAATAATAATGATAATTATATATATATGTGTGTGTGTATATATATATACACACATATATATATAGTTAGCTTTAGATTTTTTGTAGTTTTTTTTAAAAATCAAGTTGAAGAAATTCTCTATTTTTACTTTGCTGAAAGTTTTTATTTTTAAGCCATACATGGTTTTTGGATTTTGCAAAATGGTTTCTCAGGACCCATTGATATGATTGTATCATATTTTTCTTTATCCTGTTCATATGATTGATTATATTACTTCATTTTCAAATGTCGCGTCAACCTTACATATCTGGAATAAATCCCACTTAGGCATTCTTTATAATTCTTTCTATATATTCTTGCTAATATTTTGCTGAAGATTTTTGCATCAATGTTCATGAGACATATCGGTCTGTAGTTTTCTTGTAATGTCTTTGTCCGCTCCTCTGCCCTGTCAACCACGGCTGTCTTGGCTTCCTTGAGCCTTCTAGCTTCATCTTCACCCAGAGAGACTGCTGATTCCACCTCAGTTTCTCCTCACTGCACTTCAGTCTGGACATTTTCTCCAGGTAATACACTGGGCTAATTATGTGGCACATCTAATTTTTTCCTCATCGCAGGGATTACTCATCTTATCTTTCCTGACTATTGTTCAAATTGTTAATGATGACTGTTTCATAACTTTTCTATTATTTTTTTTTTTTGAGACGGAGTCTCGCTCTGTGGCTCGGGCTGGAGTGCAGTGGCCGGATCTCAGCTCACTGCAAGCTCCGCCTCCCGGGTTTACACCATTCTCCTGCCTCAGCCTCCCGAGTAGCTGGGACTACAGGCGGCCGCCACCTCGCCCGGCTAGTTTTTTGTATTTTTTAGTAGAAACGGGGTTTCACAGTGTGAGCCAGGATGGTCTCGATCTCCTGACCTCGTGATCCGCCCGCCTCGGCCTCCCAAAGTGCTGGGATTACAGGCTTGAGCCACCGCGCCCGGCCCACTTTTCTATTTTTTAGTTGTTTCAGGAAGTAGAATAAATCTAGTCAGTCTCCAGTATGGTCAAAAAGAGTAGTCTTCCTTTCTTACTTTTAATAAAAAAATAATAAAAAAAGAAAGCCCCTCTTAACCCAATTGCTTAGCTGGAACCCAAGTTGCAAAACACAAAGGCACACATTGGAGGGAGAAATAGACTTGGGGATGAAACTATAGTAGTGAAGCAAGAAATGAACCAAAGGAAGGAGGCAGAAAGAAACCTGAATTAATCAGTCTGAAGGCAAACAGACCATACTTAGTCACTTCTTTCTTCCTCAGTCTACATCACTTTAAAGTTACCTTTTAATTAACTTTCTATGAAAATATATTTTAAGGTAACTTTAAGTTTCCTTTTTGCTAGTCTAGGCATTTGAAGGCGGGGTTCAGACCCCCAGATTAAATGCAAGCCTAGTAATGCAGAATTAGAAAAGTAAGAAGGGAACAGGACCAAATTGAATTTTGAGAGAAAATTAACATTTCAGGCAAGGTTTGATCATCTTGAGACCTGATTGCCAATTTTGTTTTGAAATCTATTACCAATGAGGTGATTTCAACATGGCAACATGTATTTTGAGAAGGAACCCAATTGGGAATGAGTGGAAACAGGTATTTATAAAGTAAAATATAACTTTATCAGCAAAAAAAACTCAAAACAAAAACTTGAAAAATAATTTAAATGAAAAATTAAAGTTTATTATAAAGGGTTAGAAATAAGCATTTATAAGTAGAGTTTAAAAGCTCACATGGAGGCATATATTTTCTTTAAGAAGTCATGTTAGAGTCATTTTGCTAAAATATCACATCTGTCTTACAGAAATCACAACAGAAAAGCAACAAGATTTACAAAACCATTTCAAAATAAACATTGTACCAACCTAATGGAAAAACATCTGTGCTGTTTTAGCTTATTACAGCAGTTTGTCATGACGATTTATAGATAAGTATGCAATTTTTCTTAGATTTATTTTTGGAAACTTCTACTTATAGGTCTGTGGTTTCAGACAGGAAAGTGTTTTGATTGATTATCCTGAAAAGAAATTGGTAGACCAAATGTTGAAACCATGAAAACATTAGGAGATGCAGGTAACAGTTGAAAAAATAAACTGCACTTTGGAAGAACTCATAAGAGTAGTGATGATTGTATCTCTAAATCTTGTACTTGTTTACCAAAGTTGAGAGAAAAATTTCAGTTGAACTAGTATGTAGAGCGATACTCTGGTTTCTCTTCAGATGGTATAAATCTTTTGCCTTTTATTAGTATGTAGAATGATAAATGAATTCCCTCTAATAGGCAAGTGAATGGCGAGTAGATAATACAATTGAGAAAATATAATCCTTAACCCTTCAAAAGAAAACATTTCTTCAAGAAGCGGGTACAAGCAAAGCAATTCAAGAAATTAGAAATACATTATGATTATAAGGACAGTGCATTTAGAGTTCCCAGTGACCGTATTTAACTATTAAAATATACATAGGCAAACCACACACTAACAAAATCATAATAGCTGACTCTAGAATTCCTCTCAGGAAGAGCACTGTCTTAGCTTGAGTGGCTGTAGATAGTAAGATCCTTACGATATGGGTTGATAGGCACAAAGAGTAAGTACATCTTCATATAATAACAAGCATGTAACAGGAATTTGGTAATTGGGAGGATAGCAGAATTGAGAGAAAAGAGAAAGTAAGAGAAGGTTGAATTACATAGTGGAATTCTGGAGCCCAAGTTGGGGAAAAGATCTCCAGAGCTTTTTAAGTACAGTGGTCTAGCACATATGATGTTTTCTGCTGTTAAGAGCTATAATATAGACTTCTTTACCTCACCCTGAATTTTCACTGAATTCTGCTGCACACATGCCTTGTATCAATTACATTTTAGAAAAAATAAAGGGGCTGTGTTCCTTTTCTGAGATGAGATGGTGAAACACGAATCTAACAGGAACACCTTCTGTAGACACCAGAACTAAACCAGGATCAAATATCATTAGAAAAAACATGTTAGTGCAGTTTGCATTAACTTACGTCTCCAGATTGTGAGGGATGCAGAGATCCTTGCTTATTAGAGGGAGATTCAATCAATTTTATTTGAATTTCAGAGATCACCAATGGGTTTTGATGATGAACTCTCATTTCTCTTATTAACTATATGCTCTTAGGCAATTCAATAAATCTTCTAACATTCTAGCTATTAAAATGGGGGTGATGCACTTATAAAATTCATTGTAATAATTAAATGTAATAAAGTAAGTGAAAGTTTCAGGCATATACTAAGTGTTCAATAGATATTAGGCAGAAGTAGTAGAAATTAGACAAGAGGTGAAAACAGTAATTGAAAGAACAATATGTTATTCTTAACACAAACTCTTATTAGTTACTACTGTCTTCCAGGCACTGTTCTAAACATTGAGGAATGTAGTATTGAGCCAAACAGGAAAAGTTCCTCCTTTCTTGGTAGATGTATTATAGAAACTCAATGAAGATTTGTTTTTTTTACCAGCTGTGAAATAACATAAAACTTAAAGTATAATGAGGCAAATTAAATGTGTAAAGCATGAAATAGTTTTTTCCCTCTTTTTAAGTCTGCAAAATAGAACCTGAAGCAACTTATTCTCTATGCGTCAGTGTTTTCACATGAATGTTGTTGCTAATCCTCTGAAAAGTGGAAAATAAAAATGAAGCTCTCTAATCAGAGCTGATTTTAAAGGACAAATGTTATTTTAATACGAAGAAAATGCAAGAAAATAATATGTTGTAAAGGAGATTTTAATTAACTCTTAAAACAGTAATTAGGTAAAAAGCTTGCAAATAACATAAATAAAATATTTAGGTATTCTTTTTTAACCTAAATATAAAAGAATAAAAAGAATAAATATACATTCAATTGTTAGATTAAGGCTGAAGCAAAACTGAATGTGAATATTAAAGTAGAAAATACTTCTGTTTCCGGAACCAACCCAGGTCAGGCTGCGTTTCCTCAAGGCCCAATAACGAGAAGCAGACAAACTAGGGAAGAAGGGAATTTATCGCTGTAACCAGATACAGGGAGAAGGCCGGAGATAATTCCACCAGACCAACTCAAAGTGTTACAATTTTTGTAGTGCTTATATAGGTTGGGGTTATGTGCCTACATGCAGTATAGCATTTGCCTATGTCTATTAGTAACTAATTTTGTTTCAACTAGAAGATCAGAGGCAAAAATGCTTGCTACATGCAATTAAAAGGGCCCCAGTACCTTCAAGGCCTGTCTACTGTGGTACCAGAGTGATTATTTCTATCTTATCTTTTTTTACAGCTTAGTCTGGAGAGCTGCCTTAGGCTCTCCAATGAATCTATTCAAACAACTGCCTCTGTTACCTCGACTTGTCTCAGATATGGGTCCTGGCACCAGGAATGAAAGACTGGTGCCATTTTTGGTTTGCTCCAGGTTAGGGAGAAGCCCATGCAAGGCTCCAACTGACCATATGTTTCATTTCTAGCTTAGCTTTCTGGGCGCTGATTTCCCTAGGCTTAACTATTTGCTCAATGTGAAGGGAACTCTGTGGAAATTTGTATAACTGAAGTATTATGCAGGCCTGTCTGTGTGATTTTGTCATACAGAACTGTCTGTGTGTCAGGGAGAATTGGCCTGCCACACTTCCATAAAATATTACACATGTAAGACCACGCACAGTGGCTCACACCCGTAATCCCAGCACTTTGGAAGGCTGAAGTGAGTGGATCACTTGAGGCCAGGAGTTTGAGATAAACCTAGCCAACATGGCACAACTGTCTCTCTACTAAAAATATAACAATTTTTTGGGCCAGGCGTGGTGGCTCAAGCCTGTAATCTCAGCACTTTGGGAGGCCGAGACGGGCGGATCACGAGGTCAGGAGATCCAGACGATCCTGGCTAATGATGAAACCCCGTCTCTACTAAAAAATACAAAAAACCAGCTGGCCAAGGTGGCGGGCGCCTGTAGTCCCAGCTAGTCGGGAGGCTGAGGCAGGAGAATGGCGTAAACCCGGGAGGCGGAGCTTGCAGTGAGCAGAGATCCAGCCACTGCACTCCAGCCAGGGCGACAGAGCGAGACTCCGTCTCAAAAAAAAAAAAAACCAGCTGTGATGGTACGTTCCTGTAATCCCAGCCAATTGATAGGCTGAGGCACGAGAATGGTTTGAACCCTAGAATTGGAGGTTGCAGTGAGCCGAGATCCTGCCACTGCACTCCAGCCTAGGTGACCGAGTGAGACTCTAAAATAAAAATATAATAATAACATAAAATTACACATGTCAGACGTTTAATGTAACATTCAAGTGAGTTTTACATTTTTTTCCGTTTTTATTCTTTAAAGTATATTCTAAAGCTAAATAACTTTTATGACATTTCTTTCAACTATAGTGGATGAAATATATTGGGATAGTCTCCAGAGGCTTTTCAGTTATAATGGGATAACTGGATCAAGTTAAATCTGTAGCAGAGGGCAGACATAGAATATGGATAAATAAAACAAACAAACAGTTGTTTAAAAGATATTAGATCACAATTAAGGCAAATGAGTTGAACTATGAAGCTATCAGAAAGGAAGGAACAGCATTGAGGTGAATTCTACATTTGTGACCGGTTTTCCCGTTGGGCTACTTGTCAACTGTTAGTCGAGGACATGGAACCCCCCAAAAATATGTGGTATAGATTTTGTGTTTTTCTCACTGGGCTGAAGAGAAATCAGTTGGAGTTTAGGGATAGCAAGAAAATAGAGACTAAATGGGTCAAGATAGCAAAGAAAAAAGAACAGCAGAATAGTAACCCCTACATTCTGTATACAATTTTTTATCAAAGCATTTTTTTGGCTCTAGAAAGGTACAAGTTTAGAGAAGGAAATGAAGAAAGCAGTTGTTAATATGCTAAAAAAAAAAAAAAAAAGACTGAACAGAACTTATTACGATTTTATGGACTTTTGAGAAACAAAAAGTGGAGTTTAGTTTTTGCAAAAAAAAAAAAGACTATGGTAAACAACACAAGCTTTCACTTAATACCCTTGAAATAACTAAACCTAAAAGTAAGGCCAAATGACATCTCAACTATATTAAGGTGATTTTTTTATCTGCCCATCTCAGGAGATGAATTAATATTATCCAGAGCTTCTACAGTATTTCATATGCCATGTGAAGTATTCAACAAAGGTTTATCAGATATGTTAGGAAATAGGTCAAAATGATTGGAAACTTAGAAAACAAATGCTAGAAGTAGAATTGCAGATGATTCAAAAATTGAAATAAGACATGGATTTAAAAGAACTGTGACTTGTGCTAAAGAATCAACAGAACTGGAATTTATAAAAATGAAAGAAAAGGAAATCCTAGAACTGAAAAGAATAATGCCAAACTCAGGAATTTGATGGATAAATTTAATAGCATATTAGATATAGCAGAAGACAGGATTGCTGAACTGAAAAAGCAGTAAAACATACCCAGATTGAAGGGAAAAGAAGTTAAAAAAAAGAAAAAAGATACAAAATACAGAAAGACGTATTAGGCAAAATGAAAGATGTCTAGCATATAAATAATTGAACTACTGGAAGAAGAAGAAAAAAATGGGGCAGAAGCAATATTCAAAGGGATACAGGCCAATAAATAATTTTTGAAAACTTGTAAAAGATATTGGCATAAATTTTAGACACTCTGTGCATCAAATGCGTGAAATACAAAGTAAACTATACCTAGGTACATCATAGTAAAAATGCTGAAAACTATGTTATGAAAGAAAGTCTTAATCTGCAGGAGAAAAACATATGCTTTCAAAGAAGGAACAATAATACTTTTCAACAGAAACAATGACAGCTATAAGACAGATTTTTTTTTAAGCTGTAAGAAAGCAATTGCCAATCTACATTTCTATATGCGGTAGAAACGCCATTCAAAATTGAAGGTGAAAAAAATTTCACACACAAAAATGAACAAATTTATCACCAGCAGTTTTCATTAAAGGGACTACTAAAGAGAATTATCCAGACTAAAGGGCAATAGATGGAAGTACAAAAATGTAAGGAGAAAGATCATGGTAAAAAGTAAATATGTAGGTAAAAATAAATAACATAAGCAAAAGTGGTAATGTAAAGGAATGTCAAAAGCATATGTAGAATTAAAACTCATGTCAAGAATAGAGGAAAGGTAAAGCGTGAACAATTCTCAAACCATATGAAAAATGGTAAAAAAAAAAAAAAAAATTACAATGTAGGAAGAAATGTGTAAATTTTTGCCCATGCCTGTGTCCTGAGTGGCCTAGGTTGTCTTCTAGGGTTTATAGAGTTTTGGGTTTTACATTTAAGTCTTTAATTCATCTTGAATTAATTTTTGAATATTGTGGAAGGAAGAAGTCCAGTTTTAATATTCTGCATGTAGAAGACAGTGTGGCGATTTCTGAAAGACTTAAAGACAGAAATACCATTCTACCCAGCAATCCCATTACTGGGCATATACCCAAAGGGATACAAATCAGTCTATTATAAAGATACATGGATGCATATGTTCATTGCAGCATTGTTCATAATAGCAAGACATGTAATCAACCTTAATGCCCATGAATGATAGAATGGATTAAAAAAATGTGGTACCTATACACGATGGAATACTAAGCAGCCATAAAAAGAATGAGGTCATATCTTTTGCAGGGACATGGATGGAGCTGGAGGCCATTATCCTTAACAAACACAGGAACAGAAAATCAGATATCACATGTTCTTACTTGTAAGTGGGAGCTAAATGATGAGAACACATGGACACATAGAGGGGAACAGTACATACTGGGGCCTTTCAGAGGGCGAAGTGTGGTAGGAGGGAGGGGATCCTCCTGTATATGAAACTAATAGGTGCTAGGCTGAATATCTAGGTGATAAAATAATTTGTACAATGAACCCCAGTGATACAAGTTTACCCAGTGATACATACCTACACTTGCAACCCTAATGTTAAAAGTTAAAAAGTAAGAAATATGTAAATCACTAGGGGAAACAATACAAAGAATATATTTCTACAAAAAATGGGGCAAATAGATGATAAAAATAGTTGGTCTAAAAGATTCCATTAAAATAGATATAGGAAAAGAAAAACATAGAGACAAACAGAAAAGAAACAGGAAAATAGTCAATTTAAACCCAAATATCACAGTAATTATATTAAATATAGGTAAATTTAATATTTCAATAGAAAGATTTATAATAAAACCCAACTGTAAGGTGCTTTAATGTCTTAAATATAAAGATGAGGAAAGTTGAAAAGAATGCCACATGGAAAAATAAGTATAACTATACTAATACAAAAAACTTATTAGATACACTAGTTATTCAGCTAGGAGGGTATAATGATTATACTGTGTATACATTTAATAATGTGTCAAAACATATAAAGCAAAAAAAGTGACAAAGCTGAAAGGAAAAGACAAACCCAGTTTTACACAAATATTTAACTTGTCAGTAACTGACAGTACAAGGAAACAAATAGCAGAGATGCAGAAGATTTGAATAACACACTTGACCTAATTGACATATATAAGACACACATACAACATTGGCAAAATACGCATTCTTTCAAAGAACACATGAAACACTTAACAAAATAAACTATATACTGTTTCATAAAAGAAGTCTTAATAAGTTTCAAAGGATTGACATTCTAAAAAGTATTTTCTCTTACCCAAAAATTTCAGCTAGAAATAAAAGATTACCTAAAAGATCTAGGATGTTTTTGAATAAATACTCATTTTAATAGGCAAGAAATGCAGAAAAATCAAGGTAGAAATTAGAAAATACTTGGGACCTGACAGCAATTATATAAAAAATTTGTATATCAAAAATTGAGAAATAGGTACTTTGAAAAAATTATAGATTTAAATGCAAATATTAGAAGTGAAAAACACTGAAAATCAATTATGTAAGCCTATATCTCAATAAAAGATAAGCAAATTATAGACAAAGAGAATAGAGGAAAAATAAGGATGAAGTCAGAAATTCATGAAAACCGAGATAGTATGAGCTCTATGTCATTAGACAGTTCGTGACCACATCTGCTTGTGTCTTCCCAGACCAGGGACCAGACAAATGGGTGAAGAAGCCTTTGAGGAGATGAACACTGTCCCTGCCACCATCTGACTGCAGCTACATGAAACAGTGAGCCCAAATGAGCGTGGACAATTCCCAGATTCATCAGGAAAGGAGATGATTATTATTGGTTAAAGTCACCATTTGGGGATGGTTTGTATACAGCAATATATAACCAGAGAAGATTGGAAGAGTTAATGCAGTATAGATATAAATTTTTCTCATACTCTATAGATTTAATACAATCCCAGTAAAATCCCATTAAGGTATTTTCAGAGAAATTGATAAAGTGATTCTAAAACTTCTGTGGAAATGCGAAGCATCAAGTCTGTCAAGCCAGAACAATCTTGAAAATGCACAAAAGTTGACAATTTGAATTATTAGATATTAAGATTTATTTTAAAGCTATGGTAATGATAATATGGTATTGGAACAATGATAAATACATAGAGCAATAAACCAGATTATAGAAACAGACCCACATACCCACTAGACTTACATCAAAAGTGCTATAGCAATGTGAACCTGATCACATGGCCCACGGCATACATTAATATATGAATGGTAAAACGATAGAGATGCCAACAGCTAATACAGAAAAAAAATCATGACTTTAGTGGGTAGGCAATGACTTCTTAAATCACATATAAAACAGTGAAAGAAATAGTGAAGTAAAGTGATACATCGGATTTCATCAAAATTATCAACTTTTGTTCATCAAAAGATACTTCTAAGGGCATAAAAAATGAGTTATGGAGTTGAGAAGCTATATGCACGTATCTGACAAAAACTTATTTCCCTTATGTGTATAAATTCTACAAATCAGTAAAAAAGTTAATTTTAAAATGGGCATAAAATCTGAATAGATACCTCACAAAAATCATATATAAAATATATATGCAAAAGGTGCTGAGCATCATTATTCACCAAGAAAATGCAAATCAAAAACATTGGGAGATGCTATTGTAAGTCCACCAGAATGCTGGGGGAAAAATATTCTCAGTGTTACCAATCATGTGTAGTATTTAGAAATTTCATAGATGGCTTTAAGCACTTGTGAAGATATTTCTGGCAGCATCTGCTAAATCTAAACTTACATGTAGTCTATGACCTGACAATTTTACTCCTAAAGGCATCAGTGGAAATGAATACATATTTTCTCCAACATTCAAGAACACATATGTCAGCATAACTCAAAATGGCCCAATGCTAGAAATGACTCAACTGTCCATCAAAATTCAAATTGATAAACATGGTTTAATTCATACATGGAATACAAGATCATGTTGAAAAATAATGAATTTCTGGATATGTAACAACGATAAATATTACCAATAATTTCTGACAATAAAATGCAGACAAAATTTCTTGTCTTACTTATAGGCAGTGGTAATGACTGAGAGGGGATGAGGTTCTGGTAATGTTATCTACAGCTGACGCTTGAACAACACGGGAATTGTGTGCCAACCTCTGCACAGTTGAAAATCCGAGTGTACCTTTTCACTCCCCTCAAACTTACCTACAAATAGCTTGCTGTCAACCAGAAGTTTGTCCATAACATAAACAGCTGATTGACACATATTTTGTATGTTATGTGTATTATATACTGTATTCTTACAATAAAGCTAGAGAAAAGAAAATGTTGTTGAGAATATCATAAGCAAGAGAGAATGTATTAAGTGGAAGTGGATCATCACAAAGATCTTCATCCTCATTGTCATCACTTTGAATAGGCTGAGGGGGAGAAGGAAGACAAGGGGTTGGTCTTGCTGTCTCAGGAGTGGCAGAAGCGAAGAAAATCTACATATAACTGGACCCATGCAGTTTAAACCTGTGTTGTTCAAGGGTCAAATGTATTTTAATCTGGGTGTGTTTACAGAGGCATGATTGCTTCGCAAAAATTTGTTCAGCTGTACGTTTTAAGATTTGTGCACTTTAGAGTATATATGTTATGTTTCAACAAAAAAGTAAAACCTGGATAATATAGTTCTGAGACTTGCCAAATAAGTAATTTTGAAAATAAATTTTACATTTTTAAAGCAGGATAGGGGAAAAATGTTCCATATCTAGTTACAGAGAAGGATCTTTTTGTATACTTTGTTTTTTGCTACTGAAAAGACAATTTAGAGAAATCAAAGTGATTTATAATTTAGTAAATCATTAAACATAAATAGGTCTTTTAGTTTCATAGTGGCAAAATAAATCCTATATTTGAGAAAGTCAGAGACATCTCAAGGGGAGCAATAACTCCTATATGATGTCTTCACTAATTAATGGATTTCCCAAGATATTTATATCCAAGGGAAAAATGATCCACCCTGGGTTATTTTTAAGTCCCACTAGTATAATAGAATTATAATTAAAGGCTCATTTTTTCAATCCTTCTTAAAATATTTTATAAGAATAAATGTGTATAAAACAGTAGTCAAGCATCATTAGTATTATTGTAATTATTTTTCAATGTTAAGGAATTCTACCCAGAAAGAATTTACCAAGGTTTCTTAAATTTAAATTACAAAAAGAGAATCCTAAAGTCAGAATCCAATAGAAAATTACGAACTATCAATTAACAACAAAAAACCTTTCAGGTTTCCCATTCTATGTAGCCATCTCAGAGTTCTAACTGTGAAATGCCTTAAAAGAACTGTATTTTCCAAATTAGAATAATTTTTGATGTTTAACAGAAGCTTCTACTTACCCAGAGAAATGTTCAAAATCAAATTTCCTTTGAAAAACAATGACTTAAAATAGAAAAGTAAGAAGCTAATCTGAAAAGGTTGCATACTGTATGATTCCAATCCTATCACATTCTGGAAAAGGCAAAGCTATGAAGACAGTGAAGAGAATAGTGGTTGCTAGAGGTTGTGGGGAGGGTGAGATGAAGAGGCACAGCACGGAGGATTTTTAGGGCAGTGAAAGAAAACGCTCTGTATTCACTATAATCATGAATACATCTCATTATACATTTGTCTAAACCCATAGAACGTTCAACATCAAGAATGAACCCTAATGTAAATTATGGACTGTAGGTGATAATGATGTGCCAATGTAAGTTCATCAATTATAACATATGTACCACTCTGGTGTGGGATGTCGATAATGGGGGACGCTGTGCATGTGTGGGGCCAGGGAATATAAAGGAAATCTCTGTAGTCATCTCTGTTTTCCTGTGAATCTATAGCTGCTCCAAGAAAATAAATAAGTCTTTAAAAAATAGAAGGAAAATTTTCATTGATCTCAAAATTGGGGAAAAATGCTGCTAGAAGTTTTATGAAGCAAATGACACAAATTTTATTCTTGATCAAAACAACAATTACAACCTATTGTAATCAGAGTAAATTTAATTTGAGTTATTTAATTTAGAAGTAAATAATCACTTTCTTATTGGAGTTCTCACAATTTTAAGTAATGATAATACCTGAGGAAGTAGCTTAAAATATGCTAGCTTTGGTGGAGGAATAGTCTATTAGTTCTTACTTTAGAAGGAGATCCTGATTAAATTCATTCAGCTTCTAAATCAAAAGTTTTCTATGTTATCTCCTAAGGATTGCTTAAAAGCCACATTTTTTCAGTGATGTTTAATCTGATAAAAAATATAGCTATGAAATTATAAGTGAAAGCAGTAGTTAGAAAATGATCCTTTAGCTTATTATAGTGTTTCCTTTATGGGTAGTAAATAACAGGCAGACATAACTCACTGATAAGCTAGTTAATTGGTGGAAATTATAAAATCCACTGGAGTTGACAACAAAATACTATAATTTATGGAAATTGATAGAATATGAATGTTCAAAATGTGATCATTGAAAATGCTGATGTTCATGGAATACTATACAGCCATAAAAAAGAATAAAATCATATTCTTTGTAGCAACATGGATGGAACCAAACGCCATTATTGTAAGAGAACTAATGCAGAAACAGAAAACCAAATATCACATATTCTCACTTATAAGTGGGAGCTAACCGTTGATTACACATGAACACAAGAGAAAAACAGACACCAGGGCTGCCTCAGGTGGAGGAGGGGAGAGGATTGAAAAACTACCTATCAAGTATCATGCTTATTGCCTGGGTGAGGAGATAATCTGTGCACCAAACCCCCATGACATAAAATGTACCCATCTATCTAACAAACCTACACATTGAACCCTCAACCTCAAATAAACTAATTAAAACAAAATGCTGGTGTCATAGTCTGAGTATTGTATCTTGGTTGCTAATTTTAGAAATAAGATATATGAAAATGTGCTTTTAACATGTACATTCTTGATTTCCAAAAATAAAGGAAGATAATTATTCCTCAGTAAACATGTAAATGACTTTCTTCCTTCCCTCCCTCCCCCTCCCCCTCTCCTTCCCTCTCTCTCCTTCCTTCCTTCTTCCTTCCTCTCTTTTCTTTCCTTTCTTTTCTTCTTTTCTTTCTTTCCCTTCCTCTCTTTCTCTCTCTCTCTCTCTTTCTCTCTTTCTTTTTCTTTCTGGCTCTGTCACCCAGGCTGGAGTGCAGTGGCATGATCACAGCTAAATGCAGTCTTGACCTCTCTGACTCAAGCAATCCTCCCACCTCAGCCTCTCAGCCTGCTGAGGAACTGGGACTACAGACAAGCACCACCATGTCCAACTAAGTTTTAAATTTTTTCATAGAGACAGGGTCTCCCTATGTTGCTCAGGCTGGTCTTGAACTTCTCGGCTCAAGTGATCCTCCTGCCTACTCCTCTCAGTTTTGGGATTATAGGCATGAGTCACCGCGCCCAGTCTGTAAATGTGCTTTCTATAGTAATGTAAGTGTTGTGGTATGTGTATGTATGGGTAGATATACACAGAGGAGGAAACTGGAGGTAAGTAAGTGGATCCTTATTCTGAAACTGCCTTTTCTCCAGTTTGGAAAAACTCTTCACCAAACTGAAGCTTAGTGCTGCAATTTATTCTGCCTGTGTGTGTGGTCTAGTTTTTCTGCTACTTTTTTTGTTTTTTTTTTTTTTGAAGAATACTCTTGTTGCTTAAATCCAATTAATGTCAATTATGTAACAGGATATTTGACCAATTTTCATAGAGGTGTGTCAGTTTGCCGTTAAAGATCTTCAAGGGTGTCTGACATTCAATACAAAATTTCTCCAAATTGACAATAGCAATTTTTCTATTTATTTTAATTAACATGTCATCTATTTGTTTTAAATTATAATTATTTACTTGTCTTCCTCTCATATATGAGAAATTCTTAGAGGGCAGAATCTTAACTGAAAATGATCTTAAAAACGCCTAGAAGGCAGTATTGCTATTTAATTCATGTTCATACCTGCCATAGGTGTTCTCAATCATGGGAGATGGTGTTTCATATTCTCAATGCAAGAGGAGGTGGTGTTTCAGAGATTCATTTGTAGGTTGGTTTTTAAAAATCTGATTATTAGATTTCCAGTTTGGCCTGTAAAAGTCTGCTTTACCCATTGTCTGAAATACTTCTGATTACAAAGAAAGTAAAAACAATACAACTGCAAAATATGATGAAAGCCTGGAAAAATAAAATTGAATAGGAAACTATTTAATTTTAGGTGGTTGTACTTAAGAAATTTTGTTTAATTTATAAAAAATGAAAAAGAAGACAAACATTCTCAACATGATGCTTTTAGAGGTTAATGGAAGTGGCCCTTTACTGTTTCTAATTTGATTTCAATGTTTATGGGTTTTTCTTTGTTTGATGTAGTGAATTTGTACTGTTCTGATCTGCTCTGCCAATTCTTAGCTGTGTGACTTTAGACAAGTTAATCTCTGCGTTAGTGTGCTCATATTAAAAAAACAGAGATAATAGTAACTATCTCTGTTATTGTGAGGATTAAATGAGGTAACAAACATAAAGCACCGAGAATAGCATTTGACATTTATTAATTGTCTCTTAAATGCTGGACATTCTCATTTTCTTTTTCTGAATGCTCATATGCTAGATATCTCTTTAAATTATCACATTCCGTCTTGTTTTCTGGTAACTTATATACTATCCCATTTACCTTGGGAGATTTTAATCTCCCAGAGACAGAGAATAATGTATATTTTATAAACTGTAAGGCATTATATTGCATCTTCACTCAATAAATATTTATTTCAATAACTTTTTTTTGGTTGTCTTTTCAAAGTAAAACAAAAAAAGATGAGGAAGGGCAAATGTCATTTTCTTAGGTGACTAGGCCAAATTATGTAAGGGGAGAGGACTAAAGGGAATTATATGGATGTGTGGGTACCCCTGAGAAAAGGTCAGTCTGTGGAAGAATTTGCTGAGCTGTGAAAAATAGGGGAGACCTAAGGGTCAATATCACAGATTGGCTAATGTTTAACTACAGTTGGTGACAGTCAGAGAAGGTATTTTCGGAAGAAAAGAGGTAGTATGCATCTGATATAGTTAATTAAGCACTTGTGCATACATGGATGCAAGTTTCTAGGTTTAGAGCTGCTTGGAAGTATAACTTGAAAGCCCCACCTTTGAGTATAAATGAGGCCACTTTAGTTTTAATGGATGCATTTCCTCTATTTTAATGCCAGTTTTGCGCCTTCAGGAATGTAGGCCCTTTCTAAACCTCCCCTAGATATAAAGGGAGATTCCTCCAGTTTTGGGGTCCTCATTAAGACTCAGTGTCATCCTTGTCCTTGCTATATTTGCCTATTCCCTGTGAAGTCTTTCCCCATAGCCAGGCTCTGTTGGTGGCACCTGAGCATGGTCATCTATAGTATTAAAGGCTCTGGGAGGTGGTCACTGGCCTTTCCCTAACTCATTATGTCAGGTCTCTGAGCCCAAGTCTGCTCCTATACATCCAGATGGCCTCAAGCAACTGAAGAGTCACAAAAGAAGTGAAAATGGCTGGTTCCCGCCTTAACTGATGACATTACCTTGTGAAATTCCTTCTCCCGAACAATGAGTCTCAGAAGCTCCCCCGCTGAGCACCTTGTGACCCCGGCCCGCCAGAAAACAACCCTCTTGGACTGTAATTTTCCACTACTCACCCAAATCTATAAAACTGTCCCACCCCATCTCTCTTCTCTGACTCCTTTTTGGACTCAGCCCACCTGCACCCAGGTGAAATAAACAGCCTTGTTGCTCACACAAAGCCTGTTTGGTGGTCTCTTCACATGGATGCATGTGACACGTTACATATATTCACTGGACCCTCAGACTCTATTGCATCCTCTCAGGGTTTCACCATTGATTTATACAATTTCTTCTGCTTCTTGTTTTGGCACTCTTGTAAAGGCTCAAAAACCTGCCTCTCAGGCTGGGTGGGAGGTAATAATAAAAGTCAACCTTCCCTCCCATTGTACTCATTTCCTGTCCCCTTTAGAGTCCCTGCCTCAAAATGATTCTCTGTCTTCTTCCAGGTGAAACTGAAAACCTTATGGGTTTCAGCAGAGTTGAATATACTTGGCACAGAGGCAGTGCTTTTTTCCTTCTGCCCAAAGTACCCAGGCCACAGATCTTGCTCTTAAGCCAAGGCACTCTCTTGCAAATATTATACTGTAATTTGAATAGCACAACAATAAAACTGGTTTTTAAAACAAGTGTAAAAAAGTGTTTTTCCCACTAAAATATTCTTTACTTATTGCTTCCATTCCCCCAGTTCTCTTGTGATCTTAAAATGCCACATGCAAAATAGTAACAGTTTCATATACTTAGCATATTTACTCTGGAGACATACATGGATTAGATAAAAAGCAATTGACTATTAATCAAATGGAATGCCTATTTGCTCATTTTGGAGTGTGATACAGAAAATACTCTGAATTTAGCAAGAGGAATGTTCCTATGGATCTGAAAGAGATCAAATGAAAAAAACTAAAAGGCAGAAATGAAGTCCACAGGCAAACAGCCCGGGCGGCGCCCTGAGCCTAGTTAAAGATCGACCCCGGACCTAACCGATTAGGTTATCTATAGACTCCAGACATTGTAAGGACAAACGTTGTGAAAGTCTCTGTCCTGCTCTGTTCTGTTCTAATTACCGGTGTCTGCCACATATCTTAGTCCTGGGCCCAGTACAAACACATTCCTCTATTTTGTCCCAACTTCCTGAGCCCAACACAAACACACACCCCCCCACACACCTCAGAAACACCACCTAGAGAGCCCCTGATAAGGTCACAACCGTTTGTAGTTTTACTAAATGCGCGGGAACAAATAGAAAACTGTTAATTGTATAACTTAAAATATTAACCAATTACCAGTTGTGATGCTGCAACCAAAAGAATTCCTTTGTACCTCTGTAACCTTACATATCCTGTATGCATCGGGCTATAAAAAGCGGGCACATGCATCATTCGGGGCCCTCTTGTATGTTATAGAACGGAGGGACCAAATTCGAACTTGCATTAAAGATCCTTGCCGCTTGGCTTTGACTCTGGACTCTGGTGGTCTTCTTCGGGGAATAAACGGTCTGGGCATAACAGATCCATAGCTTGTGTATTCTTAAAAAAAGACAGAAATAAGCATTTACCCATAGACTTGTGTTTGAAATGTTCACTGATGCACTAGGTGTAGGAGATTTAAGGTACTGATATGGTTTGGCTGTGTCCCCACCCAAATCTCATCTTGAATTCCCACTTGTTGTGGGAGGGACCCCCATGGGACATAATGGAATCATGGGGGCAGATCTTTCCCATGCTGTTTTCATGATAGTGAATACGTCTTTATAAGGTGGAGCTCCCTGCACAAGTGCTCTCTCTTTGCCTGCTGCCATCCATGTAAGATGTGACTTATTCCTCTTTGCCTTCTGCCATAATTGTGAGGCTGCCTCAGCCATGTGGAACTGTAAATCCCAATAAACCTCTTTCTTTTGTAAATTTCCCAGTCTTGGGTATGTCTTTATCAGCAGCGTAAAAAATGGATGAATACAAGTACTTTGTGACAAAAATCAGAGGAAACTCCTACCTCCCACCCAGCTCCCTATTAAGAAATAGTTACAATAAAATTATGTTTTGTTAGAGACAAATATGTCAGAAATGAATTTCAATAATTTTCATCCACTTAAGACAACTTTAAGTAACAATAATATATTATCCACACCATTTTTCTGACTCTTTCCGGGTGAGGGTGTCTTCCTTCCTTGAACTATTTCAAAGTTTCTACTATAACTGGAGGCCTCCTTCAATACCGTCCTATCTTGGGTGGGGTAGAAAACAAACCAAAACAGGTGGTTTGTCTGTTGTTAAGCTCTGTGAATTGGACTTGATTACTCTTCCATCAATTGTGAGATAGGACTTTTGAGACTCAATACTTGAGAATAATAATACAAATTAAAACTATTTTTCTCATTTGAAGAAGTGTGAGATGAGTTTTTTCTTTGGCATATCTTTGGAGTTGATAGAAAACAAAGGAATTATTTAAGCAGCATTTTAAAGTGGGCATAACATATTGGCACTTGGTTTGTCTATTAGACTCCAAAATTTTTATAAACATACATTTCAGGTGACAAGGAAATCCAATAAAAGTGATGTGTATGGTTTTACTTTGCATGCAAAATGGAAGCTAACTGGTATCTCTATTATGATTAATACACTTAAAATAATTTTTATAAAAACATTTTGGAATTATGATTCTGAAATTATACTGTAAAGTAAATCAGATTTACTGTCTCACAAGAAGCAATATGTAATTAAGGTCCTCAAAAGGTGACACATTATAAATAACTCTAAACGTAGGAATGCTTTATAACTGCCTTAATGCCTAGAACCATGTCTTGCCAGGTGTAGGGTACTTTGTGTCAAAAATCAAGGGAAACTCCCCTCCTAGCCAGCTCCCTATTAAGAAATAGTTACACTAAAATTATGTTTTATTAAATACAGATATGTCAAAAATTATTTTCAATAAAGTTTTTATATTATCCACTTAAGATAATGGTAAGCCATAGTTAACTGCCTGCCAGAACAAAGCTGAACACTTTTTAGAGGTAGACATCATGATCCAGTTTCACTACAATGTAGCATTGCAATGACCAGCAGTCAACCTGAATCCCCAACATTATAAATAATACATTATGGAGATTGAAGATGCTGCTTTGATCTTCAAAGAGTATTGATTTCGTTTAGCAGAAAGTTAGCATGGCTGGATTCAAACTCCAAATTTAGGCTCCGCTGCAATGGTCAGCTGCTGAAATCGCTATGCTTTTTAAGTTGGTCTGTTTGAAGCCTGTCTGTGGAGGAAATTGCAGTAGAAATTGATATACAGAATTTAAGGCTCACACTCTGCTCTCTCCTTTCTAGATAACCTTCCTCATTTTCTAACTGCGTTGATTTCCTGAGTTCTGTCTTCTGATTTTTCGTGCAAATAAGACTCTGGGTTTTGCTCAAATTTTAGCTACCTCATGTGGTCCTGACTGTAGCACTTCAGTCTAAGAGCTAATTAATGAAATTAGCAACTAATGGGATATAAGGCCAATACATGAGAATGAATTGTATTTGTGCAGATCAGTAATGAACAACTAGAAAATTAAATTTTTAAATGTTATTTGCAAAGGCATCTTAAAAATACAATGGGAATACACTTTTAAAAAATATGCAGAAGACTTCTACAATTAAAACTCTAAAACGTTGAGATCAATGAAATATTATATAAATGAAATATATACCACATTAATGTGTTGTTATATTAATTTTACCCAAATCTGTAGATTTATTCCAACCATTGAAGAATCTAACAAACCTGCACGTTGTGCACATGTACCCTAGAACTTAAAGTATAATAAAAAAAATCTAAACTAGATATTTTTGTATAAAAATAGATAAACTGATTCTAAACTTTATATGTAAATGTAACAAACATAGGATGCCCAAACCAATCTTGAAAAAAAATCAAACTGGAGGACTGGCATTGGCTTATTTTAAGACTTAAAGCTATATTAGTCAAGGTATTAATGCAAAGGTTAATGGGGGTAATGGAACAGAATAGATTTCAAGACTAGCTCACAAACATATGATTGTTTTTTATTTAAGGTAGTAAAGTAATTAAATTGGGAAAGGACAGTGCTTTTGTTGCTGGAACACCTGGATCTTCATCTAGGGAAGAAAAATCAGTATTGACAATTATTTAACAACATACACAAATATTTGTGATGAATCATAGACCTATACATAAAAGCTAAAAGCATAAAGGTTCTAGTATAAAACAGAAAAATATATTTGTAATTTTGGGAAAAATATTTCTTAAAATGTGAAGAAAATGATTGATTAAATTTCATTAATATTAATGCTTCTGCTCACCAAAACTTGCCCTTACAAAAATGAATTTACAAGTTACAGACTAGTAGAAAATATTTAAAATACACATATCTGAAAAAGATTTATAACCAGTATAAAAAATTTATATCACTTGTTTATAATGAAGACAAATCAATTAAAAAGCAGGCAGATGGAAATATACATAACAAAGTAAGGATGATGAAAACATACTCAATCTCATTATTCATTAGGGAAATAAAAATGAAAACCATAAGGAGATACCTCTTTACAACAATGGAATGCTAAAATTAAAAATATATATCATGCACACCAAATTTTGGCAAGGAAAAGAGCAAGAGCAAGTGGTACTCTCCTACATTGCTGATGAAACTGTAAAGTGATACAACTACTTTGACACTTGCTTACAATTTAAATGTATTCAGCAATTCCTGTAATCCAGCAATTCCACTCTCAGGTGTTTCTCTCTCAGGAATCCACTCTCCACTCTTACCCAAGAGAAATATGATATTTATCTACAAAAGATAGCTTTATCCTAATATCCCAAACAAGGAAACATTGAAGAAATTATCAGTAGAAAACAAATTAGTGGAGAGTAGCACATTTGTAAAACTGAATACTATAGAGCAAATCAATGAACAAACAAAAATGAATAGACAATGTAAATCTCAAAAATATGCTACATGAAAGGAATTCAGGCACAAAAGAGTACACATATATTTATGTGAAGCTCAAAAATAGGCACAACAAAAAACTACAATGACAGACATCTGAACAGTGATCACCCCTGGGATTGACTGTTGAGGAGTGGTTGAAAGGATATTCTTTCCTTGGGTTAACTGGCAGATACAACTGTAACTGCTGCCAATGTTTATCTAGAACTAATAATTTCTTTTCTTTTCTTGTAAGGAAAACACCACATCCATTTATGTGGCTGGTTATTATTTGCATAACTTTGCTAGCTCCACAGATGTAATTGAGTTGATGACAATTTTCCCTGGCTAAGTTTCTGGAATGCAGGTGAAAGCCAATGAAAGATCATATTTCTGAGGTATGCTGCAGCTTGTTTAGAACCCAACCTGCATGTTAATAATAATTTTTTAAATCATCTTATGAACAGGAACTTATGAGAGAGCTAAAGAACTTATGAGTTTGGTAACAAATGATGCTAAATCATTTATTCTTTCAAGTGTCATTCAATAAATACACAAAGATGAATACAAGATGATGTGTTTACTTAAGGCATCTGCAATCCAGTGGGGAAACATTTTTTTTGATGGAAGACATTTTTTGATTGCCCATTATATTTCAAGCTCTAAGAAAGAGATACAACAACAGTAAATGATATATTTTCTATTTTCAAATAGTTTGTAGAATTAATGGAGAGATGGTGACCTGCCAGATATTAACATAGAGTACAAAAAGTGTACAAAGGAAATAAGCACAAGGATGCACACAGGCAAGAAACCTAACCTAGATTCTGGACATGGGTTTATGGGATTTTGGGAGAAATGGCATTTCTAGTAACAGTTTTGCAAAAAATGCAAAAGCGTAGGAGTCCAGGAGATAGAAAAGGTGATAGAAACATTTCAGGCAGAGCAAGAAACTTACTGTAAAATCATAAAGACATGAACGGATATTGAATCATAGTTAGAAAGTGGTAAGGTATTTCAATGTGGCTGAAATATAGGATATTTGGAAGAGATGTAAAGAGATTGAGGCCAGCAGCTAGTTTGTGGACATGAAAAGTATTGCATGTCATGCTACAAAACTTTGATTTAGTCTCAAGAAGCATACATAGGGCCAGCTGAAGTCTTCCAGCAGAGGAGGGATTAAATCAAATATGTGTGGAGAATAAGCTTGAGTGAGAATACACAGTTAGGAATCCATGGAGACAGTCCAAGAAAGAGATGATAACGTCTAGATGAAGATAAGAACAGGAAGAATGGAGAGGAAGGAGTTGAGTCAGAATTTCTAGTGCGTGGAATCAATGGAACTTCATCATTAATGGAGTGTGTCTGGTAACAGAGAAGGAGAGGTCAAAGATGGATCCTTGTCAGTCTTGGGTGACTGGAGGCATAGTGATGCCACTAAATAGATAAGGGGATCAAAGATGAAAAATAGATTTTTGACAGAAGAAATTTATTTTAAGTTTGAGGTACTAGTAACAAATATTCTGCACAAGGCTATACAAAATTCATTTAAATTAAGAAACTGAGACAGAGTGAGCTTCTAATATTTCTTTCTCTTCCTATCACTGCCAACCTAAAGAGTGTTTTAATCCATTGTCATTAAAAGACCACAAGGCGCCCAAGAGAGGATTGCAAAATCTCCTCCCTAAGTGCAAAGTTTATGGGAAAAACATGTAACTAAGTGAACATTGAAGAAAGTTGCTGTTTTGCAGGCTCTTCTCTATGATTTCCAATTCTTTATAGATTCTTTTATTTGAACTTTTAATCTTTTCTGTTGCTTTTCTTTTGTCTCTCTCCAAGTTTTCTTATCCTTCTTTAGTTTCTGGACCTTGAACTGGATATGGTACTCTCCTAAGTGCCTGACCAAGGCCCAACGGGACAATTGCTTCATGGGTCTTGCATATTATGTTCTTGTTAGTGCATTCCTCTATCTTGCTTGTTGTAAAAATAATAGCAGTGTGCTGCTGACTCATATTCAGTTCATAATTCACAATGGCACCTCCTAGCCTCTGTGGCAAACCCATTTTTCTGCATCCTTAATTCATGTCAGGTATTTGTTTTTCTTTCTTGATTGCCTTCCTGTTAAGTGTTTGTTGTTACTTCTATTAATTTTCAAGATCATTTTGGGTTCAATTCTATCTTCAAAGGAGCTAAGCATCAATCTCACTTTTGTGTGTTAATTCAATTCCAAAGTAGTAAGTATGATTTTTGAGCCACTCTAAATCAGCAATAAACAGGTAGGGTGCATATGCCAGTGACTAGGGCAGGATTTGAGAGGCTCAGTGCCTCTTTCTCCTGCAGCACCTGTGGCTTTATTCATTGTTCTCCTATCACATACCAACCAGAAAAAGGAATCAGATATAATCAAATGCTGTAAAAACAAAATAAAATTCTTGTCACATTAGAGTATTCAAAAGCATTAGTTTCCTTTCCTTTTATACTATCTGAAAAGCAGATGTTATTTAATCTCTACTAAGAAGAAAATAAGTGTTCTTATAAGTCATAAGTTAAAATACCTTGAGTTACTGAGTTTATAAATTGTCAGAATGTAATTCATCTTAATCTGTAAGTAAATTTATGCTACTGGAAAGGAGAGCGTGCTCTCATTCTATGTGTAAGCCAACCATCAGCACAATTATTATATGAACAAATTCATAGAAATATTGTATTATCCACACATTAGAGTGTATGTCCTTTGTGCTAAATAATACTATTTTAAACATCTCTAAATAGGCCTTCAAAATCTTCACTCTAAATACATATGTATTTTCATCAGGTAGACATACAATCATGTCCATAATTGATCATCATCTAAATTTTTGGCCCGTGGCTGATATTAATTTTCTCACAATTGTAAAACAAAATTTGTACAGTAAGCATTTTTAAAAGAGCTAGGAGGTAATGTTTTCAATGAATAAATTATACTGAGCAAAAATACATGCATCCTACTTAATAACAAATTAGTCATGCTTTTCTATATATGACAATTAAAACATACACTGAAATATCTCAGATGAAAATTTTATAATTAAGTACTACTTTTCCTCACAAAATTTTGAAAAACCTGTAAAGAGATTATTCATTCAACAAGTATTTATTGGGCACCTACTATGTCCAGGCATTCTGTAAATTGTCCAGGACACAAATTTGAATGAGAAATAGTCATCATCTTTTAAGTACATTCAGTCTTGTTGGAACACAGGCATATGTTAACAGACACTGAAGTGAAAAATGTTGAATGTTATAATGGAAAAATGTGCAAGCTGCTATGGGAACACTTTTATGAACCTATCTTCATGCTTGCCTTCTAAAAGCCCATCTGAGTTAACAGCTTTCACCACTCATTGTCCAGAGTACCCACACACGAATACTAATTATCACGTGTAGTGAGTGGCACTTTTAAGTTCCAAGCATCTGCTCATTTCCCCTCCTTTCTTCTCATTCTCCTTTCTTCCCTCCCCCCCTTTTTTTTTCAAAATTATTAAAACTATGGTCAGGCTGCGTATCACAGCCTGTGTGCATAGTACCATAGAATATAAAGAAACAAGGCAGTCATAGTCTTTAAAGAGCTTATGATAGTATGGAGGAATACAACAAGTAAACAAAGAATTATGATGCGATATGAGAAAGAGGAGGCCCAACCAGGAAGCCTAAGACCCCTGGTCTTGCTTCCATAGGACAACTCTATTTTTTTTTCTGTTTTGGAATTAGCCTGGCGTCGTGGCACGCGCCTGTAGTCCCAGCAACTCCAGAGGCTGAGGTAGGAGAATTGCTTGAACCCGGGAGGCGGAAGTTGCAAAGAGCCAAGATGGCGCCACTGCACTCCAGCCTTGGCAACAGAGCAAGACTCCGTCTCAAAAGAAAATAAAATAAAATTTTGACATTTTGTTAAAGATTTTATTAAAAACCCATGTATATGCCCAGGGCTCTTCGGCTTAAATTTCAGTATGAGAACTAGTATATTGTACTATGTAATTTCTTTACACTTATATAACTTATAATGAATTTAAATATGAAAAAAAGCTGAACATATTTTTTAGTGTTGGCAGAAATCCTATTGGGTTACAATCTTGAACACATTTGCTGATGCCATATTTTGAGTTTTATTGCTCTCTCACTTTCACATTTAAATTTCAATCATTCAAAGAAAGCAAAGCTTGTTAAAATTATTGCTATATGGTTTCCACATGGTAGTGGTGCATTGACAGTTGTGCCTGGACTAAGATCTCAACAACTTGACTGTAGATGTGATCTTGGCATTGCTCTAAGATTTGACTCAGTAACATCTCTTATATATGGTTCAGGGTGCAGTGCCAACTTCTTGGACCCACACTAAATTCAGTACTGGTTTCTATGTGCCAGAGCCCTAAAACATAAGACCAGGTCAATTATTTTCATTATGTAACTACATATTAAAAATATTAAGTTCATTTATTAAAGTTTACTTGTTTGTTTCTACTTCACATAAAAGGGTCTAAATATTTAAATCCAGACATCAATTAATATCACGAATTGGGTTTTTGAATCAAAGATTCCATGTAAACATATTCTGACATTAAGATGATTTATATCCTTGCATTCTTTCTTTTTTTTTTTTTTTTTTGAGACGGAATCTCGCTCTGTCGCCCGGGCTGGAGTGCAGTGGCCGGATCTCAGCTCACTGCAAGCTCTGCCTCCCGGGTTCACGCCATTCTCCTGCCTCAGCCTCCCGAGTAGCTGGGGCTACAGGCGCCCGCCACCTCGCCCGGCTAGTTTTTTGTATTTTTTAGTAGAGACGGGGTTTCACCGTGTTAGCCAGGATGGTCTCGATCTCCTGACCTTGTGATCCGCCCGTCTCGGCCTCCCAAAGTGCTGGGATTACAGGCTTGAGCCACCGCGCCCGGCCATCCTTGCATTATTTCTAGGAAAAAGCCCTTCCCTGCCCCCTACTCTAAGGTAAATAGATAATACAGTATAGTTAATTGACTAACACTTTAATAGGTATTTAAAACAATTTATTTCTTCATTCAATATCATGATTTCTACTCTTTCAATTTCACCATTAAAAGCCAGTAATTTATTTCTATTAAGGATAAAATTATTCAGCTTCTTTTGTAGAAGGGATCTATTGATTTATGTCAATTTATTTTGAAGCATGTATGAAATAAAAAAAAAGTAAACTTCTGCTCTGGGTCCTGCCCCGATCACTAGGAGCAGCTTGCAGACCTGGAATTATTTCTGCTGGCTGCAATCAGGATAGGGTTGGCTGAGAAGGACATCTTCTTGTGAATCTTTATTCCAAACTCATAAACACTTTCATTGATAGGAAGCTTTATAGCTCCAAAATGCTTTGCAATTCTTAATTGGTTGATCACATCTTCAGCCTCAAGAGCTCTGAGTAATTTAAACTTTTTTAAATTTTATTTTATTTTTGTAGCTTGCAACATTCATTATAGCACTATTTATTTTGAGCTCTTGATCTTGGTTTTATTTGGATATATTTCACTTGGATAAATGTTTGTAGTTATTTTTCTTTTTTCTAATTTTGCTAGGATGCCCAAGGGGCTTGGGATAAGGCTGCCTATAAATTAATATAAAAATGAACTGCATTTGTATTCTTTGTCATATGCCAGAATGCCATTTGGAATCTCTCTTGGAATATGAATCTCCCCAATACTCACCACAGAGGAATTCAGGTGCAAAAGTAAACACAGAGTTCTAGTATCAGCATCCATTTAGCTAGGCGGAAGTGGGAAAATGTTATGCCTATTATTATTGTAAACAGATTGTTCACTGTATGCTATTTGAAATGGAGAGGCAGTGAGTGATTTAAGAATTTGAATTTTAAGTAATCAAGTAACTTACACGTCCACAGTTTGGCTTCTTTAAGGTTGTGAAACCACAGCCAAAACAGAAATGAAACCTTCACTATGCCAGAAAGCATTTCAAGCAGCAATAGGTGGTTTTCTATTTTCTAATGCACCAAGGTCTTCTCCTCTTGGTTCTCACTTACGCAAATACCATGAAAAATTGTTTGGTGGTTGTTTGATGAGCGATGTGGCTACTTGAGACAAAAAAAAAAAAAACCAGCAAAAACAAAAAAAAACACCTCCCATTTTGACATCACAAATGACATTTTTAGTGCTAATTGGTGGTGTGGAGAAGACCAGATGGCCCCTGGGTGTCAGCATAGTTGGGCCATAGCGAATCCTGCCTGCCTGCACTGTGGATCTGGCTATAGCCGCATTTCTACATCTGTTGGGTTCATACATGATCTATGTTCAACAAATAGCTTGTTCTGTATCTGGGCCTGGATCTTAAATGTGTGTGTTAACTCAAGGAGGCCTCATTCCAGCTGGCGATGGTGTGTGGATTGTCAAATGCAGAATTTCATCTGAACTGGGACTAACATGATCTGAAGCACATTTACATTGGTGCCGGAAGACTGGAGTCACAACAGATAAATCGAAAGATTGTTTCATGATGGATTATACAAGACACCGTTTTTCTAAAAAAAAAATGTTTTCTATCACATGAAGGCCAGAGATCACATAACTTCTGTTCAGGATCATCCGTCAAGCAGACTTACTCTCACCAAAAGGCTACATTGCCAAAAATGGAGTGTCAGAAGGACTTTACCATTTGGGATTATGTGTAATGCTTACCATAACCCAATGACTCTGAAGATGGCTGGGTGCCCTGCACCTCAGGCTGAGATCTCATTTTATTGAAATCAAATATAAGACATCAGAATGAATGCACCAAATCCAACAAACAGTTGTTTAATGACATTTCAGAATATAAACTTCTTTTAGGTACTTTTTGGGATAAATATAATCGAAGTACTCAATTTTCAGGGTATTTGAATTCAGTTGAATGAAGACATTGACAAGGATAGGTAAGAAATTGCAGTTAAATATGTTTACCTAAGAAACTCAGGGCCATGTGGTGGTGGAAGCAATGGTTGAACCTTGTGGAGAAGGCAAACTTTTATCAGAGCTGGTCTTGAAGCTTCATTATACTGTTTTGTTTTTTATAGCGTATTCTCAGTTATTGTAATGTTATGCTAAACACTGAAAAGAGCCAGACAGCAATATTATTGAGTCCACTAAAAGCAGAATTAAATAACTGACAGAACAATTTTGGAAAAAAGAAGAAAATAGAGTCATCTCAGTTATAAAGCTAACTTCTAATGATAGCCTTGGGATCAACATATTTAATTTTAAATTTTGAAAAAAATGCTCTGCCCTCATATTCTATTTAACATTTCAAAGACCCATTCTTAGAAAACCTATGAATAATTTATCTTCATATCTATTCATTATATAGGAAGCCTATAGACAAAATTAATAAATAATGTTTTTTTAAAATCATATAAGATACATTTTAAGAGAAGACATTAACAGGCTAAGATGACATTTTATTTTATTAAATTCGACTAAATTGCAAAGTAGGATGGTGATAGCAAAGAAATTTTCGTAGTCTTACCAGACGAAAATAAATTATCTTACTGAATTGCATAAATATCCTGGCCTAACCCACTCAACCAATATCATCTTAAAGAATTGCAACATTCTATTCCAAATCAGCAAGAGTTTCACATTTGTATTTTGGCATTTCACTTTTGGTATTTTGTGCCTAAGCTCCTAAGTATACTTACATAAAATATTCTTAGGAGTTCAGGCACAAAATACCAGAAGTTCTTTGATGAAGGACACATAATTATTAGAGTTACAAAATGTCATTCAGTGTGAACATGAGGCGTTTTTTGTTTCCTTGTTTTGTTTTGTTTGTTTGCTTTTGATATCAATCTAACTTTCTTCTGACCTTGCATAATTATTCTTACGGTTTAATTTAAGGAGAATTTAAACTGTTGGTCTAAATATTCTGAATAAATATGTAAATAAAACTGTTTTCCTTTAAAATTTTTTTTTAATTGAATGATTTTAATGCCAGGAAGCAGATTATCTCAGGGACTAACAAAAGTCTTGAGAAAGTCTTGCCTCTACAACAGGTGAGGCCTCATTTCTCTTTTGCATGTTCTGGTTTCTACTGACTGATATCTTATTTCAGGATCTGAGACACTCTGCATGATTCAACCTGGGGGATTTCAGGCAAGATAATGAGAGTCCAGTATTAATAAATCAATTCATTAGTGGCTTCAGGGTCCAAGAGAACCATTTTTAATAACTGCTTTTATAAGTCATTAGAGTCTCACAAGTTCCTTTTCCTTAATTAACCCTCTGTGACTGTTGTCACATTTTCATTTGGGGACTTAAGTGATTTAGGAAATAGCTGTGGCAAAATGTCATTGGACTGAAACATGAGAGACTTGAGTTCTCTCACCTAAAAACTGATTGTTCTTGGACAGGTCTCTAAACCTCTCTTGAGACTGAACATTGCCATATAAAGCAAGAACATTGCTGCCTACCTGATAAGGTTATTGTAAGGATTAATTGTGTTGAGTGTTCAAAATGAAGTGCTAGGCAAATACTAAATATCATTTGTCTTGTAAGATGAATGGCAAAGAAAACAGTATAACCTCAATTAAAATTAAAACAATAGACAGATGTGGTTTGTTTAGTAGCTAATGTTTTTAGTTGATATATTGTAATGTACTTTCTGCTTGAATTTTGAGATTGGTATTCTTAAGCTGTTTCTTAAATTGAATCTACTGCCTAAATTTAAAAATGCTGTCTTCTTCTCTCAGATATTCTAATCTCTCACTCATCCTCTTACAAGTAGGGATAAAATTATGAAAATTTAAAAGAATGTAGCAAAGACACTCAACTTGTGTTCCTTAACCCACCTTATATACTGACCTTTACGGTTGGAGTTGTTGAAGTGGGTCAGTTGGAAAGACATTCATAGGCCTCTCTCTTTTACTGAATACTTGTACTCAGTGACTGGAAGCTGGCGTTCTCTGAGGCTGACTGGCCCAGTAACATGAATATTCAACAATTGTAGCTCTCTCTTGGGCTATGAAGTGTGGGCTAGACTTTGTAACCTCTAGACCACTTGGTAGTATTTGTGGAGTGTTATATTGCAGAAGTAAACCTCTTACTTTATAAGCGAAGGAATTGGATGATTTTTTCTTAGATGGTGTGGTGGACTGAATTTGACATGAAAGCAGATAGAATAGGGGGACCAACATCTTGGGTGAAAGAAACAGATTCCCTCTTAGTAAGGATCTGCCTTCTATGAGACTGCTACACTCTTGCTGTCATCTTTGTGAGTGTACACTACATGACCCCTGCCTTTAGAGCGCACCTTGGCAATGTAACACTCAGACTCTTTGGCATTCAAGTACCTCTTTAAAAAAATGAGTTTTGGAACAGGATCCTTGCACTTTCCTGTCATGCACTTCCAAAATACCATCCTGCATTTGACCCACAAGCCTAAACCTCTGTCATCCCTTCAAGAAACATCCAGGTGATATGTCCTTTATCAGATTACACATATTTAAGCCAACATGTTTGATGGAATATATAAAACAAACATAACAGATTTTTTTTAGTAGGATAGTATGATTTTCTGTTATCCTATATTTTGCTAGATGTAATCCATATACAGAAACAACAGACATTACACTTCTGTCATTTCAATACATAGCAAAACAATTCTGTAACAATCAACTCCGGGCTGGGTTGCAATTTATCAACTCGTTAGTGAACAACTTTAGCTTTTTCTCTTTGTATGTGTGAATGAATATGGTTCATAGATTCCTCTGGACACATTCTAGCTTTCCATAAAAAGGATTTGGAGAAAAAAAGTACTTGCTCTCCTTGGGAAACTTGTAGAAGTTTATGAAATACCAAATGAGAATATTAAGTCTGATATTTGAGGGTCATGGTTTTGCTGTGCTGAAGATATTATTAAATCTTTCCTTCATTTTTTGGCATCAGGAAGCTATGAAGATGAAAACGTCTCCTAAAATTTTCCAAGTCCTTTGTCTTCTGGCTGTTCTTTCACTCTTTTCAGACCTGGCCTTTTAGGTAGAATGCAAACCCTGCAAAATACTTCCATTTATTTCTATTTCGTATAGTAAACTTATTTATGTAGTTTTAAAAAATATACACCAATTAGTTTGAAGTGTTTTTAATATTTCTTTCCTTTTTCTACCTCTCTCTACCAATTCCCATGAACAATTCCCTTTGCTTTTCGGTAAGTTGAAGGAGGGTAAATTGACAGCAGTTATCTGTCCTGACCTGCAGGACAGTCCAACGGGCCCTGGAAGGGGGAGTGGGAATGGAGGAGACAAGAAAACACGAGAAATGGAGACAAGACAAATAGCCTGATGAAGTCTCGTTTAATGTTGGCAGCGCAATGCCTTATATAGGCTGGCAGAGGAAGAGGTTGGGCCAGGCTGGTGACGGGGGGGGGGGGGGGGGGGGGGGAGGGGAGGATTGTCTCAAATTACAGTTGCGCATGCGCCGTGGGTTTGTAATTTCCCGGGGCGGGATCGCGCCTGTGCCGTAGGCTGCATATCTTCCTGGGCGGGAAAAATGCTTGTGCGCGCGCGGGAAAGGTTTGCGCGCGCGCGAAAGGTTTAGGCGCGCGCGGGAAGAGTTTAGGCGCGCGCGGGAAAAACTTTAGGCGCGCGGGAAAGGTTTGTAATAAAGAACCTGGAAATGTGCCATCTTGTCTCCGCTTTGCCGAGATCAAGCAACAGAGGTCGGCTAATTCCGGGCCTCATGGCTCCGGACAGTTATCTCTTCCTAATACTTTATAATCTTTTTGGAGAAAAGTTATGTGGTCCACAGTGCTCTTGTTTAGCATTTACTATAGATTTTGAAAGAGAAGAATATAAAATCTTCCTGTACTAATCTATCCTGTACTTCCACTTCCAATGTACTGTGAAAATTTAGGAATATAGAGAATGTAAGTCACAGTTTAATATAATTTTACAGAAGCATTGAAATTTATTCCACCCTTACCATACCCTTTGAAAAATTTCCAAGATATATTGTTAAGTTAAATAGCAAGTCTCATAGAAATCAAGTCCTTATTATTATAAGAATTAAATGATTTAGAATTTCTAAAAGTGTTTGGTACAAATCCTGGCACATAGTAAGTGCTAGATATATTTTGACTATTGCTTTTATTATTGACCATGATATGAATGTGACCTCCCAATTCATAGATTAATTAATTCATAGATTAATTAATTAATCAATCAATTAATTAATTAATTCATAGATTAAAATTCTAACTCTGAATGTATGGTATTAGGAGGTGGGGCCTTTTGGGAAGTGATTTGATCATAAAGGGGAGCCCTAATAAATAGGATTAGTGTCCTTTATTATAGTACCCTTTTGTATTAGTGTCCTTTTTATCAATACTTCGTTTTTATTAGTGCCCTTTCATAAAAGAGGCCCCAGGGAGCTTCTTTGTTCCTTTTACTGTATGAGGACACAGCAAGAAGATGTCAGCTATGAATCAGGAAGGGGACCCTCACTAGACAGTGAATCTGCTAGAATCTTGATCTTGGACTTCCCAGCCTCCAGAACTGTTAGAAATAAATTTCTCTTCTTTTTCAAATACCCAGTCTATGATATTTTGTTGTAACAGCCCAAATGGACTAAGACATTATCTATATCTATAAATGCACAAAAAAGATTTGGGAGGGTTACTTCTGGTGAGGGTGGTGGTATTGGGGGAAAGTGATTATTTCTATATATAATGTGATTTTATAATCAACACATATTACTTGTTAATAGTTTTGCATTAAAATAAACGACCAGATAATATGTACTATTTGGTGGTTGGAAAATACATATTTGCTTTTTGGTAATAGGAAATTTCTGTGATTTTGCGACTGACCAGATTACTCTCAGTGGGAGAACAGAAAGTCAGCTTAACTTTGTCCTCATATGATACTACAAGAGACCAGGAGCTTGGTACTCCAACCAGTAGAGCTGTCCAGGAGATACTGTCTCTAGCAAGGCTGTTTCCTGCACTCACTGTTGAGTAGGGCTGTTATGTCTAGGTGGGACATTTTTGCTGCTTGGCAGGAGAATTTTGCAGTTTGAACCAGCAAGGCCACACTTTCTTTGTCCTTGTATACATTTGGGCAAACAGAGTTCTAATGTCTGAGAGGCTATAAGGGTAATGATTTTCAGGCTCTAAAGTGAGCTAGTTAAGGCCAAGGAGCTCTACTCAAAAATATCATAGGAAAACCGTCTTTTGAGCAAGGTGGGCTAAATGATCTTTGATGTAATGCTGATAGGCCACAGGTATGGAAACCCAAGTTTTATTCTTTTATGTAATCTGATGATTTAAATTTTATTATATAAAAATCGCAGTGGCTCAAGCCTGTAATCCCAGCACTTTGGGAGGCCGAGACGGGTGGATCACGAGGTCAGGAGATCGAGACTATCCTGGCTAACACGGTGAAACCCCGTCTCTACTAAAAAATACAAAAAACTAGCCGGGCATGGTGGCGGGTGCCTGTAGTCCCAGCTACTCGGAAGGCTGAGGCAGGAGAATGGCGTGAACCTGGGAGGCGGAGCTTGCAGTGAGCTGAAGTGAGCTGAGATCCGGCCACTGCACTCCAGCCCGGGTGGCAGAGCGAGACTCCATCTCAAAAAAAAAAAAAATTTATTATAATATGCATGTTGTATTAACGTATATTTCTATTGGTTGAAAATATTCATTTTCCATTTTAGTCAAATGAAAACATAAATTATTGGATGACAATTCAGCAGTCTTGGGTGATATATCAGTTGGACCATTGTGTAAAGACAATATGTAAAAACAATTGTCTTTACATTGCCTTTGTTAATTGTTTGTGGAACACCTTTTCATTTCTTTGTTTTTTTTCATACTTTAAGTTCTAGGGTACATGTACACAAAGTGCAGGTTTGTTACATATGTATACATGTGCCATGTTGGTGTGCTGCACCCATTAACTCATCATTTACATTAGGTATATCTCCTAATGCTATCTCTCCTCCCTCCACCCACCCCATAACAGGCCCTGGTGTGTTATGTTCCCCATCCTGTGTCTAAGTGTTCTCATTGTTCAAATCCCACCTATGAGTGAGAACATGTGCTGTTTGGTTTTCTGTCCTTGCAATAGTTTGCTCAGAATGACGGTTTCCAGCTTCATCCATGTCCCTACAAAGGATATGAACTCATCCTTTTTAATGGCTGCATAGTATTCCATGGTGTATATGTGCCACATTTTCTTAATCCAGTCTATCATTGATGGACATTTCGGTTGGTTCCAAGTCTTTGCTATTGTGAATAATGCCATAATAAACATACATGTGCACATATCTTTGTAGCAGCATGACTTATAATCCTTTGGGTATATATCCAGTAATGAGATGGCTAGGTGAAATGGTATTTCTAGTCCTAGATCCCTGAGGAATCCCCACACTGTCTTCCACAATGGTTGAACTAGTTTACAGTCCCACCAACAGTGTAAAAGTGTTCCTATTTCTCCACATCCTCTCCAGCACCTGTTGTTTCCTGACTTTTTAATGATCACCATTCTAACTGGTTTAAGATGGTATCTCACTGTGGTTTTGATTTGCATTTCTCTGGTGGCCAGTGATGATGAGCATTTTTTCATGTGTCTGTTGGCTGCATAAATGTGTTCTTTTGAGAAGTGTCTGTTCATATCCTTTGCCCATTTTTGATGGGGTTGTTTGCTTTTTTCTTGTAAATTTGTTTCTTTGTAGATTCTGGATATTAGCCCTTTGTCAGATGAGTAGATTGCAAAAATTTTCTCCCATTCTGTGGGTTGCCTGTTCACTCTGATGGTAGTTTCTTTTGCTGTGCAGAAGCTCTTTAGTTTAATTAGATCCCATTTGTCAATTTTGGTTTTTGTTGCCACAGCTTTTGGTATTTTAGACATGAAGTCCTTGCCCATGCCTATGTCCTGAATGGTATTGCTTAGGTTTTCTTCTAGGGTTTTTATGGTTTTAGGTCTAACATTTAAGTCTTTAATATATCTTGAATTAATTTTTGTATAAGGTGTAAGGAAGGGATTCAGTTTCAGCTTTCTACATATGGCTAGCCAGTTTTCCCAGCACTATTTATTAAATAGGGAATCCTTTCTCCATTTCTGTTTTTGTCAGGTTTGTCAAAGATCAGATGGTTGTAGATGTGTGGTATTATTTCTGAGGCCTCTGTTCTGTTCCATTGGTCTGTATCTCTGTTTTGGTACCAGTACCATGGTGTTTTGGTTACTGTAGTCTTATAATATAGTTTGAAGTCAGGTTGTGTGATGCCTCCAGCTTTGTTCTTTTGGCTTAGGATTGTCTTGGCAATGCAGGCTCTTTTTTGGTTCCATATGAACTTTAAGGTATTTTTTTCCAATTCTGTGAAGAAAGTCATTGGTAGCTTGATGGGGATGGCACTGAATCTATAAATTACCTTGGGCAGTATGGCCATTTTCACTATACTGATTCTTCCTATCCATGAGCATGGAATGTTCTTCCATGAGTTTGTGTCCTCTTTTATTTCACGGAGCAGTGGTTTGTAGTTCTCCTTGAAGAGGTCCATCACATCCCTTGTTAATTGGATTCCTAGGTATTTTATTCTCTTTGAAGCAATTGTGAATGGGAGTTCACTCATGATTTGGCTCCCTGTTTGTCTGTTATTGGTGTATAAGAATGCTTGTGATTTTTGCACATTGATTTTGTATTCTGAGACTTTGCTGAAGTTGCTTATCAGCTTAAGGAGATTTTGATCAAAAGCTAGCAGAAGGCAAGAAATAACTAAGATTAGAGCAGAACTGAAGGAGTTAGAGACACAGAAAACCCTTCAAAAAATCAAAGAACTGAGGAGCTGGTTTTTTGAAAAGATCAACAAAATTGATAGACCACTAGCAAGACTAATAAAGAAGAAAGGAGAGAAGAATCAAATAGATGCAATAAAAAATGATAAAGGGAATATCACCACAAATCCCACAGAAATACAAACTACCATCAGAGAATACTATAAACACCTCTACATAAATAAACTAGAAAATCTAGAAGAAATAGATAAATTCCTGGACACATACACCCTCCCAAGATTAAACCAGAAAGAATTTGAATCCCTGAATAGACCAATAACAGGCTCTGAAATTGAGGCAATAATTAATAGCCTACCAATCAAAAAAAGTCCAGGACTAGATGGATTCACAGCCGAATTCTACCACAGGTACAAAGAAGAGCTGGTACCATTCCTTCTGAAACTATTCCAATCAATAGAAAAAGAGGGAATCCTCCCTAATCCATTTAATGAGGCCAGCATCATCTTGATACCAAAGCCTGGCAGAGACACAACAAAAAAATAGAATTTTAGACCAATATCCCTGATGAACATCAATGCAAAAATCCTCAATAAAATACTGGCAAACTGAATCCAGCAGCACATCAAAAAGCTTATCCACCACAATCAAACGGGCTTCATCCCTGGGATGCAAGGCTGGTTCAACATACTCAAATCAATAAACGTAATCCATCATATAAACAGAACCGAAGACAGAAACCATATGATTATCTCAATAGATGCAGAAAAGACCCTGTTGACAAAATTCAACAGCCCTTCATGCTAAAAACTCTCAATAAATTAGGTATTGATGGGACATATCTCAAAATAATAAAGAGCTATTTATGACAAACCCACAGCCAATATTATACTGAATGGGCAAAAACTGGAAGCATTCCCTTTGAAAACTGGCACAAGACAGGGATGCCCTCTCTCACCACTCCTATTCAACATAGTATTGGAAGTTCTGGCTAGGACAATCAGGCAGGAGAAAGAAATAAATGGTATTCAATTAGGAAAAGAGGAAGTCAAATTGTCCCTGTTTGCAGATGACATGATTGTATATTTAGAAAACACTTTTTCATTTCTTTGTATTCCTTTTACTTAGGAGGCTTTTTTTTTTCTGTTAGATTGTGAAAGTGAGAAGAGTTGCATAGCTATGTATATTTACTAGGGATGCCCTGTGATATAAAATTTTTGTGGCAAGGTGTTTGACAGTTTGTTTTAGCAGATGATGATTAAAATGTGAGTGCAGTTGATCAAAGAACTTGCTGATAATTACATGACTTTGACCTACCTTTCAATGCACATTATTGAAAGGGTAGCCTGAGTTCTAAAGAAGCACAGGTCTAATCTTATTTAATTACTGCTATCCATGAAATAGCACTGTTTAAATCTTTTTTGGGTCTTCACTGGAGGCTGTGGGTTCATGGATTAATAGTCTCTAAATGCAAGGGAGGATGGAAAGCTTATTTCTCTTACAAAATAACTATGACCCAGATTAGGCACCCCAAAGAATCAAAGAGTAGAATGGATGACCTCTTGGATCGAGAAGACTTTCATATCTTCTGCATTAAAAGTTGTGGGTGTCTTCAAAAGCTTTGAAACAAATCATCCTTATTTTTGGCATAATTACATAAATTCAATAAATACTGAAAACTTTCACTGAGAGTGGGAAATGAAATGTGTCCTGAATGAACTGAAAACATTCTATTGTGCTAAGAATTTTATACGTTTTTAGCTTTCCAATTTGGCTAAGATATATCATGTTTCAGCCAATAGATGGCTGAACATGTCAGCTGAGAAGGAATTGAGCTGAAGTGAACATGTAAAATAGTTTACTTTTAGTGATGAGAGCCCTCTTTGAAAATATGTAACATTTAAGTAAGTCTAATGTAATGATGTATTGAATGTGCATCTATGAATACCAATGATTATTTCTGATTCAATGGATTTTTATCTTATTTTGGAAGTGGTTCTATATTTTCAATGAAGCCTTCATGCTGTTTCTTTCTGTTTTTGACTGCCTCTAAACCATCGGTCATTATGTGGAAATGTGGCTTATTAATCAGCAAAACCAAGTATATGACTCCTAAGTGTCCATGAAGGTTACATGGAACAATAACAGTCAGTCTTTGCTGATACAGGCTGTATCTTTATGACTGTTTTACAATTTACTTATGTATTTGCAAACTCATGGGAAGCTCACATTTTAGAGGCAACTTCTAGCTTTTCAGGTAAACACCCTAGTTTGATAATGCAAAGCTGTTTTTCCTTTAAGTTGATTTTTACTTTGTGTGTTTATTCCATTCTTACTTTTGATGGATCACATAAAATGTAGTGTACTGTCAAGAACTCAAAAGGATATGTTTTCTGTTGATTCACAGCTAGGGCAGACTTGGTTGAAATGTGAGCTCCTTCATTTGACCTTCGTGTAACCCTGACCTGGGAGGACAGCATATCTCTAGGGGTGGAAGATAATTTAATTTCCATGTATGTCAAGTCCTTCATTTCTTCTGTGTGGAGGCTGCAGAGAAGTGTCAAATTCTGCAGAATCAGGTGTTCTGTGTTGGAGATGAGGAATACATTCTCCAGGGGTTAGAGTTGAGACCACCAAGTAGACTTCATTTTAAGGCCTTAGGGAAACCCTGAAACCATAGATGGTGAAGATGGAAAATATTTCTTTACCCGGTAAACTTTTCATCTTCCGTTTCACTTTTAATATGTGTGCTCATGATAGCATCAACAAAGAAAGTTCCAAAGGTCACACTTACAACATCTAAGTTTATTATTTTATATTTTTCCAGCTGAAAACAATGGTTAAGAATTCCAGCATGGTCAAACAGTGAAGTTTAACTATCTAATATATTCCCTGTGTTTTTCATCCCCAAAGAATTGTAGCACACTACTCATGAAGGTTAAATGTAGGAAATTCTGAAACATCTACAAGATAAGGCTAATTCCATTTCGCTAC
Source organism: Trachypithecus francoisi (assembly GCF_009764315.1). Lineage (NCBI taxonomy): Eukaryota > Metazoa > Chordata > Mammalia > Primates > Cercopithecidae > Trachypithecus > Trachypithecus francoisi. The sequence goes on from NW_022681454.1 coordinate 103,045,238, forward strand.
TTGAATTTCCTTTTTGTCCCATATATCTCTGGTTTATGGAATAGTTTATTATCCTGTGGAGCAATGAAAATTTCTAGAAAGACCAAAGTTAGTGACTTAACATGATTTAACACATCTGTGATTATGAAATTATAGTTATGCAAGTTCATATAGGGTGATCTCATCTCCGTTTCATACTGCTAGCCTCTCTGTGGAACTCCAAGGTCATTATCCTACTGTAAGAACTTCTCCATTCTTTCAAGTGAATTGTAGTAGCAAAGAAGAAAATGGTTTTAGAATGCTCTTCGGATGAGTCATGAGTAAGGAAGATACAAAGGGTAACTCCAGCTGAGAGGTACTTTACAAAACTTCTACTGGGCTGGCCATGGTAGACTCCTTCCACATTAAAAAAATTTTTTAAAAATATAATGAGTAACAGATTACTTGACTGTGATATAACTTGACAACAGTTATTACTTGACTATGAAAATACCTTAGGTATTTAAATAACAAATGAAAATACTGAGGATTTTTTTTTATTTCATGGGTAATATTTTCATAGCATTTTACTTAGTCTCAGTTCCTAGCTGTGCTTCAGTTTGGTTTTGACTACAATTTTTGTGTGTTGTGAGGTGAAGAGAAAACTGAGAAAATTGGGAGGAGAAATAGTTTTAAATCTCATTAATGAAAATAGGTCGAATGCTGTAAGAAACAACATCTAAATCCAAGAAGCTTAACATAATAAAAGTCTACTGTTTGCTTTCATGGAAGCTCAGGGTGGGTCAAGGGGACAGAAACTGCTCCATGCAGTCACTTGGGGACCTAAGCTGTTTCCTACTGTGGCTCTACATCTCTCATATATGGCAAGAAGTTGACTTGATCTCATGAATTTGCAGTTAAAAGAGAAAGCTTCAAGAAGAAACACTTGTCTTAACTACCTCCATGCAAAAGTGAAATAAAAACCAAAACAAAAACACCAGAAATCTATGAAATGTAGTACAGCTTTGTATCTAGAAAGTGGAAAGTAATGTGTGAGCATATAGCCAATCTGTGTCACAGGTGGCAGGTAGGGTGGAAAGTAAAGCAGGTTGAAAAGTTTCTTGTGAATGGGGTGGGGTGGATGGATGCTGGAGAGGTCAATGCAAAATATTGCATGCGTTCTATTTCCCTCCAAAATGATGGCAATGTTTTATCTCTGTAAGCTTTTGCAATTTTGGAGGGAGGGGCAGCATTTTTTGTGGTAATCCTTTCAAATTGTGGCAAGTATTCTCTCTTCAGATTTACATAAACTAGTTCTTTTGTGGTTTTCTTCTAAAAGTTCATGAAGACTCTGCCCTCTGTTTGGTAAATTTATCCTTTCAAATATCCATAAGGTACTGACTTCTAAGACCAAGATCTGGGCACAGATGAAAACCAAGTCATTCGATGCGTGTAATGGGTTGATGCAGTTAGAAGTAAGATATTCTGGTGCCATAATATTCTTTTGAATGTGACAAATGTACATGTTATGTACATGGACCTTCAATGGAGGTCTTTCCAGGAAAGAGACCTTGAGAAAGACAAAGATGTTTACTCAGGACTTTAAACTAAAAATGGCAACATTCACAGCCCAGAAAGGGCTCAATCCTGACCTGACTCTTTCCAAGGATTCTGAGGCTAAAATGAATGGAAAGTATTAAAATATATTTTTATTTCAAATTGAAAATATTAGCTTTCCCTTCTCTTCATAGAAGTTATCCTCCTTATGAACCTTAAACTTGAAATTGCATGAATTGTTTCCTCAGCATTACATGATTTTACACACTTACAGAAAATTCTTGGTGACACTCACCTAAGTGCCACTGGAGAGATGTTTTAATTATTTGCTTTTTGCTTGCCAGAGGTTATCAGCATCTGACTCTCAAATGTTGCATTGAATATTGCGAATAAGAATATTTGAATTATTCCTTTGTAAGGTATTAGGGACATTAGGATCTGTTTAGAGACACCAGAGTGTCCACTTATTTTAATTGCAGCTAAACGTAAGGCTAAATGTCCTGAAGTTGTTGGTGCTCTGGGAAAAGTCATCTTCAGTACAAACTCTTATGATTTAGAAAACTACCCTTATTATTTTTTCATCATCAACATGCAGTTTAGCAAGCAACTGTGTGCTTTCATGTGGTCTTTGGAACATATTTTTGGTTTACTTTTGCTTTTTGGGATATAACTTTACATTTAAATATGTTGATAGTAAATCAGTATTGAATTTTATTTTTAAAACACTTTCTTAAAAGTATTGCTTTTTAGCCATTGTATCCTGAGAACCACATATGTTACCATCTGATGGAAAATGTATTCCCAGTGTTGTGTTGCAAAAACATAAGACCATTTTTTTTTAAAGCAATTAATAAAAAATCTCAGAGCAGACAGATGGTTATCTCTATAGTATAGTCATTTCACCTACTAGAATTGTGTACTATTCACGTAGTGGATGAGAAAGCAGTGAAATTAAACTTGGCCCAGAGGAAAGAGCACATAATTCAGATACTAGCTGGTATATCTTTTATAGTTATGCAAACATTTTTCATTCTTAAGTGAGTGACAGTTACTGATCTGATTGTTAAAACTTAGTATATAAACTTTAGTAGTGATAATTGTGTTATGGCATTATCTACTTTACCTCTTCACATATTTTTTTCCTACTTTTATTGGAATCTGTGAGTAAGTGACTATGTAAACATTATCCATCATGTGTTATTTTAGAAAACAGATCTGGACATGCTGTTGTAAAATATGTATTAGATATCCAGGAATGTAACTTCAAAAAATGGAGTTGAACTTTCAATGAGTAACACTAATGTGTTTTCTCAATTTACCTTTAAATTTCATTATTTAATAGAAATGTTTAGGCCAGGCGCAGTGGTTAGTAAGCCCAGCACTTTGGGAGGCCAAGGTGGGCAGATCATGAGGTCAGGAGTTTGAGACTAGCCTGGCCAATATGGTGAAACCCTGTCTCTCCTAAAAGCACAAAAATTAGCCAGGTGTGGTGGCACATGCCTGTAGTCCCAGCTACTCAGGAGGCTGAGGCAGAAGAATCACTTGAACCTGGGAGGTGGAGGTTACAATGAGCTGAGATTGTGCCACTGTACTCCAGCCTGGGTGACAGAGCAAGACTCCATCTAAAAAAAAAAAAAAAAAAAAGTTTATATCCATGTTATTCTATATTTTCATTGTCTTTTTTTGTTGTTATTGGTAGTTAGCAAAAAGATTTAGAGTAATGTGGAACCTCAACCAAAGGAAGTTTAATAGACATTTTTGTCAAAACGCTTATCTTTAAAATGTTAATATTCTCTTTCCTTTTAAAACAGTTCTTAGAGATCCACATCTACATATACTTCCTCTTTTTGGGAAGTTATATAATAGTTGAACAAATGAAAAATATTTGTATTTAAAGTAAAATGCAAAAACTTAAAGCAAAAGACAGTCAAAGCACTTATTTATCTTTAGCTGATTTTTAAAGTCCCAATTTGATTATGTAAAAGCACAATGTTTATGATGGCAACATTTCATAATAAAGTTAAAAATATTATTCAGGAAAGCTTATTCAGAAAAGCCGGCAACTAAAAATAACTAAAAATGTTTTTTTAAAAATAGTTTTGAAAAGTGTCATTGTTTGAGTCCACTCCCCAAACATTAATAATTTAGTTATAGAAATAAACAGATTTTTGTTTCTAAGATTTTTACATTTATTTTAACAATCATTCAAAATTACCACAATTTTATAACTTCTTGAAACATATCCATATTGAATATAAAATAGAAAACTGCTTAATTGCTGGGTTAATGCATGGTGTACAGATAAATATTTGCCCCCCATCCCTGCCATTACATCTCCTACATGGACTAAAGTCTCTCCCACTCAACAGGGCAAAGGGTCACATAATATTTAAGTATAATTAAATATATCTATTTAAGTACTGTTTTGATGAAAATGTTTCTATCCTTTTCAGCCATGATCAAGCAAAATATGATACCCAGAGGGGGGAAAAGTGCCAAGGAACATTAGGTTATGAGAACTTTATAAACTTCCTAGCAACCATTCTGGTTCTTACTATTGTTGCTTGGAACAATAAAGAATGTGCTGCCAAAGACCATTTTCTAAATAGCAAAATGGAACTTTGATTTACACAGTGTAACTTATTTAGTTTCACATGTTGTGTTTTGGTTTGCCTCCCGACATTCTTCTGGCAGAGGTAATGTTTTATTCCAGTTTTTCAGGCTTTCTTCATGAGGCAGATATCCTTGTAAAAGCTGTGTGACTCATTCTCTTTTGTGAAAAACACTCATCATCAAATCCTGTGAAGTGTTCATCCAAACGCTTAAAATTTAACAACCACCATCTAGAGGACCAGAAGTGCAAGTTAATACAATGCAGTGATTTTACTGGCCTCTTAACAGGCTTTGGGATAGAGTAACTGTTTCCCATTATTTTGAGTATGGAAATGAACAGCCCTTTTGCCTCTGTGAAGTTGATTAAACTTAAATTCCCTACAGGTACCCAGAAAGTCATTGTATCATCTAAAGCAAGCCTACCTAAGTAAATTATTATCAAAAACTACGAGAAAATGTAACATGTTCCTTTGACCTATGTACTTGAGATATTTGCTTATTCTTTTATTGAATCATTCTTAATTATAGGGATCATCCTCTAGGTTGTCCTTAAAATGCAATTGTTACATTCAGATGATTCACAGGTGTCTGCATGCATTGTGTTTTACAATAGAAAGTGAATAAGCTTAAATTTAAACATGGTCAGAGCTTCTTAGTACAGGTACTGTAAGATGCTAGAGCAAGGGATTTTGAAATTTATGAAGTTGCTGATTTGGGTACACAGTGAGGGTGATATTGATGGCAGTGCTGCAGAATTGATGAAAGATAGGAGAAGGAATTCTCCACGTTTAAGAGTTGAGGTACAATCTTACATGAAACTAAAGAAACAGTATTTTGACTTAGTTTCTTGTTAGTCATTTACCTTGAAGGACAAACTTTGTAAATGAGACTCAAATTAGACTAACTACTGCTTCTCCTGAAATTTTACTTCCTTTGAAAACTGAATAATTTCCTATATCCCAACATAGCTGTTCTATATCTTGTTCTCTGATAAGCTCTTACTAGTTTGACTTAGGTCAGATGAATTCTTTTCTTAACCAGAGCTTTCCAAACTTTAACTAAATCAGATGCTTGCTATAATTCAGTGCTATGATATCTTCAAATTATATGCCAAAGCATCAAGAATAGGGTGATCATCTTGCCCCAGAAATATCATTTCTCTAGTACCAAAATGTAGAACTTACAAAAACAGAAATAATCTGCTGATTCTGAGTATTTTTTATATTTTAAAAATATTAAATTTTAGCCTCTGGTGTGTCTGTTGAAGTGCCATTGAAATAAAATGAAGGCATATGTCTTTGCCAAGCAGGCTTTGGCATTTTTCTTCTGAAAACATTTAAAAGAACTTGGTTCTCATTGTATATATTCTGTTACATGCATATTTTCCATTATGTTTTGTAAAAGAATTTTTAAACTCTTGAATCATTTAATCAGACAGTGAAAAAGCATTTCTCAGCAACCATCACATGAACTAAGCATTTGTGTACATATTGAAGAACAGACACGGTTCTTGCTTTCCAGAACCTTGTAGTTTAAAGAACCTTGGAGATTTAAAACCTAAACCCAAACCCAAACCAAAATGTGAGAGAGCTATCATCCATCCTCTTTCTGTCTATTAATCTATTTATCCATTTATATATTGATAGATTGAAAGAACAAAAGCCAGAGGTGGGGTTGGGGAGGGGGCGTGGAGAGAAGAGAGAGAGAGCGAGAAAGAGAGAGAGAGAGAGAGAGAGAGAGAAAAGAAGAAGAAGAAGAAGAAGAAGAAGAAGAAGAAGAAGAAGAAGAAGAAGAAGAAGAAGAAAAAAGAGAGAACTACAATGCAATTGCATAAATACTTTGAGGGTTCAAAGATGGTATTGGAAGGCTGGAGCTTGTGACTGATGCATACACATCTATACTGATTATAGAATAGATTTATAAATAGCTTTTGGACATTTCTTTCTAAAGAGATCAATGATCAATTTCCTAAGAATTTCTGCCTCTTGCAATTTTTTGGCATCCAGAGATGATTCTGTTTAAAATGAGACACTTGTGACACTTTGAATGCACTCTGGTTCTGAACAGGATCTTGAGCCTCTCTCGAGTGTCCTACCTCAAGCTGCCACCTCACTTTGTCATACTCTTTCATCTACCTTCTCCTTAGTGAATGGTTTATTTTGAAGTTTTTATTTTAATTTTCTTCTCTCACTTTAGCTTTAGATTGATAGTCTTCCTCTCTTGACATCTGTTTTGCCTCACTGGGAAGGCTGTCCAAATGTAGCACCTTACCATGTTTCTTTATTATCTTTATAGAACAACCGGGTGTAGATGTGTGACCATAATTCAAGAGGCTTGTTGCAGGGTGCTAGAAACTTGCTAGGGAAAAGTGCAGTACATGAAAGATGTTGGAAAGCAGACAATTGCATGGTGTGGCAGGAAAACAAAGTATAATGCACTCAGCTCTTATTTCCCAGCAAACCTCCAAGTTGTCTGAACCTACCAACAGTGTGGAGAAGTTTCCTGAATCTTCATTCTGTGTAAGGGAGGAAGCATCTCATGGTAACCATGGTGGGCACAGCCAGCCAAGACTAAGTGCTTTTCCGGGGTTTTCCTTATGACTCCTCGACTGGCCAACACAGCTGCTCTTTAGCTACCATTGTCTCATTTTTGTTTGTTGGTTGAGATGCAATTTTTATTAATGTGGCAGAGAAAAATGTCATCCTATGTTGAATAAATAGCTTAGTAGCCCTTAAATATTTTTTAACTGAGGAGTTAAATGTTAGATAGAGTTGTAACAGGCATTTACCAAGGTAATATCAAAGGATACTATCAAAATACTTGTAAGAAGCTTGGGTCCTGGAATGACATGCCACATGTAAGCATATGTTAGAGATAAGCCTGCCCCACTGGTAAGTGCTGTGAATTATGAAAGAGACACTTACGCAGTCTGGCAGAGCATTTTCTTGATAACAGTTTTTAGAACTAAATTCCTTATAAGTATTAGATTGGTGCACAAGTAATTGCGGTTTTTTGCCATGACTTTTAATGGCGAAAACTGCTATTACTCTTGTACCAACCTAATATAAAGTTTTGAAGGGTTTTGGATTACGTTGGCATTATTAAAAACAAGTTATGTGGCATATAATACAACTTCCTATCTTAAAAATTGAGCCAGCATACACATAACACACACACACCACACACACACCCCTGTGTATTTAAAGGTACCCTAGTATTTCTTTTTCTTTATCATGAGGAATAAGATAGTATATAACCTTAGTAGTCATAGATTAACACTCTTGTTTTGAATGATTTGTATAGGATCTTTAAAGTTCATGATGTGTTGTAAATCAGTGATTTTGCTGAGGTATTCATTGAATTGCATGCTTAGACAGGCTTCACATGTAGGAAGAAAACATTTGTCTATAAATAACCGAGATGGTAGTCTAATATCTTCATTGGGTTATGACATGTACTCTCTACTCAATCTCTATATAATAACCCAGGTGAACTGAAGTGAGAACGCTGTCATAGGTTTTGGGGTGTGTGTGTGTGTGTGTGTGTGTGTGTGTGTGTGTATGAAAATGGCTCTGAAAAGAAAGCCAATTACTAGTTCTCATGATGGATAAGAAGAAAAAGGATGAGGTTTATAAAAGTGTTTTTTTAACTAGAAAATAGAAATTTTTGATAAATTAGTAAATGGAATGTTAAATTTGGCAGTAGCCCTAGTCTATATTATGAACCATAGAGCATATTTTATTTTACTTTATGGAAAAAATGATATGATCATATTGTCTTAGTAAATTTAGAGACTTTTGAAAGCCTTATAATTATCTCTTAATTTTCAATTTAATTTGAATTTAAAATGATAATTTAAAGTACTTGGTTTAATTATTCTGATTTTCAAGTTTAGTGGAAATTATATTATGCTTACACCATATGCCACACAAGACATAGCTAACCTTGCCTAGTATCAAAAATACACGAACTAATCAACAAATAAATGAGTTGTTGCAGAAATGGCCACTAATGATCATCTTCCTTTTATCCATTCCTATTGGTAGTGCCTCTTGCATCCTCTGGACTAGTCTTATCATTTGCTTTCCCTAACTGGACATGAGCAAACCTGATACAGGTGGGGATCTGAAAACATCTTGCACACTAGGGCTTGCCTCTTACTACTCTTAAAGACCCTCTGGCTGCCACCATGAGAAGAAGCTAAACTAGCCTGCTGGATGATCAGAAACATGTTTCCCAGTGACCCTACCCTTTCCAGAAAAAAACAGCCAGCTTTAGGAATATTGTCCACAAATGCAGTGGTGAGCTCAGCGGAGGTCAGTCATAGGGAACCATCAGGTGAGCCAGCCCAAAGTGCCAACCCACAAAATCTTGAGCTGGTTGTTCAAATCTTTCTTAGATTCCACGGACAACCTGAAGTGCTTCCCATAAATTCCTTTGCTTTTTTTAACTTAGCCAAATAACTCTAACTGATATTATATACAATAATCCAAATCAACTTGGATTTCATCGTGGCAGTTTAAGAGTATTGCTATAAATGCTACAGTATTCTGAGCTATATTGTCCCTATACATTTGAGTGGAATAATACTCCCGAGTTTCAATGACTCTTACCTGCCTGAGCAAGGTGTTGAAATATATAAACCAACCTATAGATCATCTGGAACATACATTTTCTGGGTCTGCTCTCCTTACATAATACAAACAAGTTTTATATTAGAAAATGCTCATCTCATTTTTTTTGCATGTGGTGATGCAGTCTTATTTGCAAGAGCATTTTCTTAAGTCATTATAAATATTCAATTTTGTTCACTTAGTAGACATTGTAGTAATAATGCCTCTCATTTTATAATACTTTATATTGTATAAAAAATTTTGAATACATCATTTACTCTGTGGTTGATATCACATAGATGAGAAACCTGACGCTTACAAAACTGCCTCTCAGTTGAGGCAGAAATAGGAAAAGGTAGTTGGGGTATCATTTATCATTTTATTAAAACTATTTGAATTGAGAGAAAGATAGTTTCCAAAAGGCAAATTAGGCATCTATTTCACCCAGATTTAAAAGGCTTCCTAGGCAGGCAAAAATAAAAGATATTGGTTATAGTTACTGTGATTAATAAGGATGACTTTTAAAATGTTTTCTTATGAAATTTGCACCAAAGTTACTTAAGTCACCATGTCATATTTCTTCCCCAAATTATACAGTTGGCACTAGATTTTTAAAAACTATTTTCTAAGAGAATGAGAATTTTCTTGGGAAATTTATTGTCACCCCAACTGAATCCGGGTATTGTACAAATTTTACTTGAAATCTTATGTTCTAAAGGAATACAAATTTAAAATGGCTTAAACAGATAAACAGTGAAGTATTTTAATTCATTGTGGGTTTCATGATAATTGGCCCAATACTATAGTCTAATGTAATAAACATTTTGTTTAGACTACAAAAGCACTGTGAACAAGAGCACTAGAGTTGCACTCATATTCCTAAGTAAGGAAATACCTTTACTTTTCTTGGTGACAGAAGGCCTTTGAAAAATTTGACATTATTCAGGTTTATCCACAGATGATTGTCAGTGTTACTACTGTAGATGGCCAAATAATAATATCTCCCTTAAATATTTTCCCTGGTAAATCATCTTCAGTTTGGAATGTCCTCTGTCCCTAAAATTTTTATTTCCTCTTGGAGACATTGTTTTTTAAGAATCCACATTTGATTCTACATTTTATAATATGGAAATTGATAATAGAATTAACAAAACATGAACACAAAAATAAACTCACAAAACAATCTCAGGAAGCCCTGTATCATTTGATACAGGAAAAAAAGAGTGATAAGAAGCCATATTTTCTAATGTTGTTGCCCCATGCTTTTAGTTCAATTTCTCAAATAATTTATAAAATTTATAATTCTTAATAAAAAATGTTGAGCATTTCTATATGCAAGTTAATTCCACCATATTTGTAAGTTGAAAAACTACGAGACAATATTTCTATAGTATTTAATACCCAAAATGACAGTATTCCTCATAATGAGTAGGTAGATGCCAACTTATGGTTCTCAAGTGAACAGAAAATACTCTGAGCTACATTGGTTTACTTGAGGACAATGTGACATATAGCTTATAATTATACATATTTAGATAGAAATCTTTGCTTTGAAACCATGTGTCAGCACAGGTAAGTATGAGGCTAGCTGAGATAATATTCAGTAAGTAGTACCATTTACCTAAGCTACCCTTTCTGTGCAGCAGCATTGTGACAGCCATTGTCACTTGGGGAGCACCTGTCCTGTTACACATACATGACAATTTCAGAAGGAATTCTAGAATTTGTAATCTCATTAAACAAATGGAATAAATGGAAATAATAAAATGTTTATTAAGGATTTATGGTTATATTGTTTGTTACACAGATCACTTTTAGAATTAATATATTAAAAATTACCTACAGCGATTTTATGTGTTCTTGATATTACTTAAATGCATTTATCCTAGACATTGACAATGACTTAATTTCCAAAGAAATTAGTGAAACCCTTGGTCAAATATTGAATGAAGAAATATGTTTCTGCTCAGCTCTCAAGTACTTCAGTAATTTCTCCTCTTGTTTCTGGCTCTTCAAAACCCATGTTGACTAGCCCTGGGGTAATCTCTACTCTATGTAGAGATGTAAATTCAAGCTTACAAACTTAGAGGTGAAATGTGGCTATCTTTCTTTTTTTCCTGTAACTGAATTGTATCAAGCCTCTATTCAACTGCAAAATGAAATCATTTTTCACTAGGACCTATTTAATTTATTCCAGAATCACATCTAGCTTCTCCAGTGAAGAACTAGGGCTTATATCATTTCTAGGCATCAGGCAGTAAATGGGGTGAGGTAGATGGCATGCCTTGTCTGAGTCATTGTCATTCATTTGTTCTGGCTTCTGCTGAGATATTTTCTTTTCAGAAGGGGCTTAATCTGTCTTTCTATAGACATTTGGTTTGCTTTCTCTTACTGCCATTATAAAAGCTTGAGAGTGTCAGTCTTCTGTGTTGTTGTGTTTGGATGTGGGGGAAATATTTAACTGCTCCAACATCACATTTGAGTGTGGGCAACTCTGTGCTCTCTTAGACTTCTCTGCTCAGACAATGCAAACCAACTTCTATGCTTCCACTCGGTCATGCTGGGCATGGGAAATCTGACTGCCTCCCCAGGTGCCATTCATATATGGAAGGCAGAAATACACTCTGAATTTTCATTGTGAAACATAATTCCTTCTTGACATTCCCTGTCTCAGTAAATGCCATCATCATTTACACAGTTACTGAGATTTAAAAAAACTTGATTTATCCTTGATTCTTGTTTTTCTCCTATGCCACCATCCAATATGGTAGAAAGTCTTTTCAACTCTAAATTGTATCCCTGACCTACTTCTTCTCATCACTTCCATTGCTATCATCTTTATCCAAGCCAGCATTTTGTCTTACCTGGCCAGCATGTGATTTCACCTGGCTTAACTCCTTAACTGACATCTATTAATTCCCTGCTTCTGTGAGTACTACCTCCCTCCTACCCCAGAGCAACCTACTGAAAACCTAAATTATGCTACCATTCTACCCAAAACCCTCCAATCACTTGGCATAATGTATGGAGTAAAATCCAGATTTTTCATCAAGGTTTACAAGGCCCTATTCACTCTGCTTCTTCTGGTCTCAACTTTGTATTCCTTGAATCTGCTGATCTTATTCCTTTTTAACTACAGTTTTTCATTTCCTGTCCTCCCTTATGTGACTCCTTCAAGAATGCTACCTCCTCAGGGAAGGCTTCTTCTCTCTATATCTTTACCTGACTTATTTTTCTTCATAACATTTATTACTACCCAAAATTAATTATTTGTTTATAGGTTTATTGCTTGGTTTCATCACCAAGGCCCGAACTTTATCCTCTCAATTGCTGTCCATAGCATATAATACATTACCTTGTGGTACATAGTAAACCATCAGTAAAGACTTTTTTTTTTTTCCAGTGGAAGAATACACTTGAAATTGGAAACACAGGGGAAATAGGGCAGTGTTTTCTATTTGCTGTATTTATTTTTGGAGATGAGAACAACTTCAGGATTGAATATGAACTCAAAGAGGCTTCTCTCATTCAAACAGAAGATACAGAGATACTTTTTATGTGTAACTACACAATTTTGTCCCTCACTTCAGCACAGTATGGTTTTTTACTATTTAACCATGTCATGTCCAATACTGTATAGCCTCTTGAAGTCAAGAAGATATGCATCAGCTTAAATCTAAAATCCATAATCCACAACCCTGTTTAAAACAGCAGAAAAGTTGAAAAGAAATCAGTGACCTGGAAATTCGTCTGTAAACCACAGTAATTGATACGTTCACCAACCTGACTAAGCATGTACAACATTACTGGCATGAGGTATCAAGAATTCCTGGAAAATGTGGGCAGCATACATTAGTCATTTATCATTAAGCTGTGGAGGCTTTTTATTAGTGTCGGCTGTGTTCCTGTTAATAGTATTTGACATTTATACATCCCAGGGCTCCTTCAGTAGTAAGTGATTAGAGCACAATTAAAACTAGTTTAAGCAAAGAACAATATGTACTGGCTGATGTAACTGGGAGGTCAAGGCTGGAATCTGGGCTCAAATGATATTTTCATGGTTTGAGCTTTGTCTGTATCTCTTGGTTCTGCTTCTCATCACTTATACATATGTGTTAGCTTCTTCTACATGAATAGACTCTCATTATTTAGGAAAAAAGTGCTAGATCATTAGAAGTTGTAATCCAAATAGAAGAGTCTTGCAGCAGAAGCAGCTACAGAATCCCTGAGAGGATTCTAATTGGCCAACCTTAGGTCCTAGGCCTATAATAACCCTATCATTGTGAGGGAGATGTTATATTATGATTGGATCAAACTTGATCACATGTCCCTTTGACAAAGGGAATGATTAACACATGATTGACAACTCTTCTAGGAACACATGGAATATGAGAGGTGTTCCTCAGAAACCAAAGAAGGGGCATAGGAAATTATGTGGATCAAGGAAAATATTAAACTTATTAGCATCCATATACCAACATTGCTTTATACTTCCTTAGGCTAAAAATGACAATGTGTTGTGAAAGAAAAAACCTTGTATGTATGTTGCATCTTATTATTTTTGACATTATTCCAGTAACTGAAAATAATGCAATGGAAATGTGAAATATATAATGCTAGGTAATTCTAGGATTTCCAGCATTAGAAACAATACTATCTGGAATCAAGGTCTCATAGAATGAAGAAATAACTATGGAATGAAGACGAAAATAATGAGATAGAAAATCAATAGAAATGGAGGGCAGACATCAGAGAGAGAGAGATGTTTCTGAAGGAGAGAGAGATGTTTCTGAAGGAGAGAGAGTGGTTAAGAGAAAAACAATAATCATAAACCTCAAAGAAGAATAAAACTTTGAATCACAGGTCTTAAATCAAGTGAATCATATTTGCATCATATTTTATATGTGAGGAAATGTAGTTTCCACTTTCCAGCCTCCCTTCTCATTTATATATTGGACTTCTGCATGGGCTTATGTTTTGATTTTCTATCTGTAGTCTACCTTGTTACCTTGCCTATTGTATGTTTCCCTGTAAAACTGATGCCTTGCCCTGAATCTCAAATAAAATAGTAGAGTCTGTGTTTTGTCAGTGTCCTTCCTAAGCCTGGATATTAATCCTTGCGTTTTATTCCTCTCTCACTCTTCATTGTCCTCGTGACCCTCCTCTTATGAAATGACAGATCCCATTGAGGATCAGCGTGGTTCTAGGGGAAGAAAAAAAAAGCAGCTATAGAGATGGTTTTGGTGAGCAAGCTGAGTCAGCCAAGGACACTGCAATATGATTCTAAATGTCTTTGGGGTTATGAAGTTATTTTAGTGAGTAAAGAGTCAAGAATATTCCAGGAACCATTTGAGCTGTTATTAGTTCAGTTGGTGTTCCTTAGTACAAAAAAATAAGATAGAACCTACTCTGATTGGTTGGGAACTTCTCCTTGAGAGTTCCCATGCCTTATTGCTTCTTCCTGAAACCACCTCATGAGCTGGCCTGTACCTAATATTTCTCTCATCCCCATTGACACCATTTGTGAAGGCTTAGAATGCTTTGAAAGCTAATACTGTCATTACAGGTTAACTCAGAGCCTTTTTCTTTTCTGGAAATGCAAGAGAAATAGTCAGCTTCTTCCTATTTGGTAAAATTATCTCCCAACTTTAGAAGAGGAACGTCTTTAGCAGGTCCCATCTTACCACCTGGTCAGTTGTGCTGCGCCTGATTCTGCAGGCCAAAGAAGCAATCAGGACAATAAACTTAGTGTTTGTTGCTAATGGGTCTTTCTGGGAATGGGGTTGGCTTTATTTGCTCTTACTTGATTTAGGCAGTGATAACCAAGTCTAGAATGGGAAAAACTCCTTAAAGGGTGAATTTGGATTTGCACTGTGTTTTTCCAAATCATTTTTATTTCAGAATGAAAGACCTGGAAAAAGCTTGACAACTTTTGGTATATTTTTATTTGTGTATTTCTTAAGAGGTACACAAAATGTCTTATTATGTAGGTTGTGATAAAGCTCAGTGCTAGGACAATTAATAATATATTCTGTAAGTCAAATAATGTTTTTCATATCACAGATTGAGTTATTCTCCCTTTTTCTTTTAAGCTTTATGGATAGGTTTCCTTGGTTACACGTCTCACATCTAACCCCTCTAGCCTAATACCTTTTTTTTTTCTCATGTTTTTAAAGGTAATTTATGGTGTTACAAGTGTCAGGGTTCTGAGGACTTGGGAGTGAGGGACAGACGAGATTTACCTTTTCTCAGGAGACTGGAAACTCACCATGTGCTTGACAAGATTGTGAAAATTTTTTTCCCATATGGCAAATTCCAAAAGACATGTGGTAATGAGCCATGACTGAACACAGACAACACAGTCTATAATTAACTTCATATAGACAGCATGCAGTAGGAACTTACGACTTTTGGCTCCAATATCTCATCCTCCCCTAATTGTTTAGTTCTGTAAATGCATCAGTTTAAAAGGAAGAAGCCTCCTACATGTAGATAAGGTTTTGTCTTTCAAGGAAAGTAACTGGGACAAGGATCTTCATTATCATTCTCTCTGGGTTAGATATATAAAAAAGGAGGATCACAAATATGTTTTCATGGAAGTATACATGTTACTCACATACAACTTTGAAATTGTCAAGCAAAAATTGTAGCATTAGTCTACATAATGAGAATTGTTTTGGATTTTAGATTTCTTTTCATTCCCTTCACAAATTACTGACCCAGAGTGGTTAAGAGAAAATATACATTAAAATAGGTTGATCAAATAAATTATTGAAAAGGGAAGTCTGGATAATAAATTCCTTATGGAACCTTTCTCCAGGGCATGGCATTCAAGGATGATACATCTGTTAGAGTTGGTCTGACAGCTAGCTTCCTCTGCAGAGTTTGTATAATGGACTCACACATGCACACACCTAGTATGTGGTGTATTTATTAGGCTGCCCTACTGACAGTTATACTACATGAAGTTCAGCATAAGACTCAAGTGTAGAGTTCCAAACCAGCATTTCAGAATTGATTGCACATTCAATTAAACTCAAATAGTCCAGTACCACCCTTTATTCTGTAAAATACCAAAATGAAATAGAAAAGGCAATCTGATACTTACAACATATGCTGTTGTTCCATTCAGTGATTCTCCAAACTAAGATCTTATTTGGGATGCTTTTCTGGCCGTGCATCCCCTAGCAACCTATATGGAAAAAATATTCAAATATTATAGGGCTAAAGGTCATCCCTCGTAAGTAGTGGACTTCAAATTCAAGAGTATACTTTGATTTTGACAGTTCATGCAATATATTCCAAAGGGATTTTTTTTTTTTTTTTGAGACAGAGTCTCACTCTATCGCCCAAGCTGGAGTACAGTGGCGTGATCTCGACTCACTGCAAGCTCCGCCTCCCAGGTTCATGCCATTCTCCTGCCTCAGTCTCCCAAGTAGCCGGGACTACAGGCGCCCACCACCACGCCCAGCTAATTTTTTGTATGCAGATATTATTATGCGGTTTTGACAGAATGTCTTTCCAGCATGGTCAGATAACTGAAAGTGACCAATAAAAGGAGGGTGATGTTAGAGAAAGAGGGAGAATTCTTTTATGTGTATGATTTCATGAGAAGAATAATTGGAGCATCACATATTTCAGAGTGACAGCCAAATAATACACATTGGGTGGAACTGCTGCTTATTTATCCTTCCAAGAGAACCTAAAATACAGATGTTACCAGTGTATTTACAATGAAAAAAATTCCTTCCTTGTAAACTAAATTAAAGCTGGACCATTGAGATCCATGAAGCTCATGTTCTTTGTGGTTCAATTTCTTTGAGCATTTTTTATAAACATTTCCTAAGTATTTTATGAGCTATGAAAATGGTTGGGGAAACTGCAGCCACATAAAGGTGACATGCTAAGTATATTGCTGGAAAACATACAGCAAAGACAAGGAACCGGCGAATATCTTAACAAATACTGTGATCCAAAGGCAGAGTTCTGCTTCAAATTGTATTCATTAACCCGTAGGAATGCTTTTAAGGTTTCTCTTGTCACTGGCAATAAAAATTATTATTATTATTTTTAAAAAAGGTACTGATATATAGTCAAAGTGTTCCATTCATGTAGTTTCATTTTGTTACCATTTTAATTTTGGAGGTAAGGAAAAAAGTTGTTTTCACTTCAGAGGAGGATTTTTTTTCTACCTCTAAAATATTGATCAAATTAATTTAATTTCATAGATTAAATTTTTGGAAGCGAATTACTTATGTGGTAGTTTTTTTCTTTTACATTCTATGATTTATTTTCTGTAATAGTACACGTTTTGGCCCATAGTTGGCCTGCTTTTGAAGTATTTTCTATTCTTGAGGATTTTTACATATCTTTTTTCCTTTTAACTCCAGATTGGTGGTGGTGTTTTCTTAGAGTTCAGAAGCCTCTGTTAAGCAAGGCAAGTGGAAGTATATGCAGAATGCTTACGTTAGTGACAGTCAGAGGCTCATATTTCAAGTTGACTTGACACCGCAAATATGCCCAAGAATGTGTTCTGACTTAGATAACAGGAGAAGTTTACTGGGGTTGGAACTTAAAAAAATCTAGTTTAGGATTGTAGCAGATGCGTCCTGTGCTGGAATGCTTTTCTAGAACAGGAATCCTAGGGAAGAAACATTCTGATCGAATAGACTTTTAAAGTTGGAGGGGACTTTAAAGGTAACCTACTCCAAGCACTTTATTTTACAGGTAAGAGAACTGAGCGTCTGATAAATTAAGCGACTTACTCATGTGTTACTTCTATTCAGCAGATATTTTGAAATATCATTAATCTTTTAAATGGACTTTAATTAAAATATTTAGTATTATATACATTTTTTCCATAATAGAACACTTAAGTTGGTTCCAACTTAATAGAATACTTAAGTTGGTTCCATAATAACCAACTTAAGTGTTCTATTAAAGTCAGCCTGAGTTGAAGAAACAGCTTGGGAAATTAGAACTATAGCACTTTCAAAGCTCACAATTTTCAAGAGTAAGATTTAACAATATGGTTGCACTGTTGTATAAAGTAGACGTGTATTATGAATTAACCTGCAATGTAAATTGCCTCAAACCAGTTCTTTGAGCAGAGAGGCACAAACTTAAATGTTATTATTCTTTCTAGGCATAGGGCTTATCCTTTGTTTTAAAAAGAACATTTGTTCTCTGTTAGTTTCTTCTTTAGGTAATAGTAAAGAGATCAAGACATATATGAACTTTACCAAGAAGAAACTCTGTCCAGTGGCCACAAAATGAACACCTGTTCTCACCAGTAGCTCACAAATACTCACCCTTGGATTAAAGGATAACTGAGTAGGAGGATGTTAATGACAACATGAAGCCTGTCACTAAAGAAAAAGTTTTAAAAGCACACATTCTACTGATTATAAAGTTCTACTCATAAAAGGAGGAAAAACTAAGCCTAAGAGATGGATGGGGGACAAAGAATGGGGCAATAAGAATTCCTGGTTTTGTGATAAGCCTCATAGCTGATAGTTGATGTCAAAGTTCTAAAGAAGCTTAAACTTGTAAAAGTCTTCTTTGGGAAACATATCTAAGGTTGTGACCTGCTCACTATTTGGAAGCCAAGTATCTTTCCCCCCTAAATTAAAACCCCTCCAGTAAACAAAAGGAAAACCCATAAAATGTGTCAGATTAGGGCCAGGTGAGGTGGCTTATGCCTGTAATCCCAGAACTTTGGGAGGCTAAGGCAGGAGGATTGCTTGAGCCCAGGAGTTCAAGACCTACCTGGGCAACATAGCGAAACTGTAGTCTCTTCAAAAAGTTAATAATAGTAATAATAATAATAATAAGTTAGCTGGGTATGGTATCATGCGCCTGCAGTCCCAGCTACTCAGGAGCTGGGGTGGAAGGGTCACTTGAGCCTCGAAAGTCAAGGGTGCAGTGAGCTGCAATCTCACCATTGCATTCCAGTCTGGGTGACAGAGCAAGACCCTACTCCCCTACCTCAAGAAAAAGTCTCAGATTATAGAATAAAGGCAGAATTTTAACAAAATTCTTTTGTTTCAGTGTGAACGAATACTGTGGGTCATAAAGTGGCTTTTGATATAATGAAAGTAGTCTTAATTCCACAAGTCATTTACTGTGGTACCTTCATGCTTCTTCATGACTCTTCTATCAGTGGCCTTCTGATATTTCTATGTCTGGATTCAGAACTCCCATTCATTCAAATTGAGTCATATTTTCCTCTTTGCAGTAAATTAAAAATAAAACCTTAAGAGAATTTTTTTTTCATGTATTTTAAGTAAAAATCATTTTTTACATAGATACCTAATCTTGTTCCTATCTACCCAACTTGAATCCCTGGGCAAAAGAACTCCATTTATAGGATACTATTATACATTGATGATGTGTCTAAACTAATTCTATAGTGAGACAAATCTCAGAAAAAGTGACAAAGAGCAGAACTGTACATCTTAAAATATGGTCAAATTTACTCATTTTCCTTAATGTTGTTTAGGAAGGCCTAGAATCAGAATTCCAAGGGATGTTAAACACCTGATGATGAAAACCTCTGTGAGTGATACTGTTGGGTCAATGTTCTAGCTAGAGAGCAGTGATAGAAAAACTGCATGCCAGCAGGAGAGTCAGGCCTGTTTGTGCAGTCTTGGCCACTGCACTTATACAGAAAAAAATAAAAAAGAAAAAGAAGTTGAAATTGCTCATTTTGGCTGACTTTCCTACCACCTCCCACTCCCTCCAACCTCCCAAATTTACTTTCTGGGATGTGGACACAGACTGATTCCCTCTGAAAGAAAGGAGAGATGGCTACATGTGTCTTGCAGATGGAATAAAAAGGGGATCTGGCATTTCTAGAAACAGCCAATACTCCACTAAAAACCTCTGTGAGAGAAATCTTACAGAGCAAGAAAAAGATAAAGTACATACATTATAAAAATCTTTTCTACTCTAAGTGGCTCTAGGCTTATAAAATCATCTTTACTATTTGCATAGATTCCGATGAGATGTTACTAATTTTCAACAAAATCAAGGATCATCTTTTCTAGCACAAAATAATCAAAATTACATACTTTAGCTTCATGTGGACATCATTCAATACATTTGTTTTTTACTATATGGTCATACATAATGAAGTGTGGCACTAATACAATACCAGGATGATGCTGTCACAGGATCCTTGGGTTGTTACTTTCCAGCCAGAAACCTCTATGGCCAGTGGCGCCTTTGCCCATTTTCCTTGGACCCACTGGACTCATTCTGCCCAATCAGTCTGCGCTTGGCTTATGCTACCAGCCCAGTTCTCATGCCTGCCAAGGGTAAGCCAGGTGCAGAGTGACAAGGGATGTGTGAGGGAGCAAGAAAGGGGTTTGGACACTGCATACAACCAGGCATGCTGGCTGCAGCGGGGCAGGCAGCTCCAGGGGCCAGCATGAGTGCTGGCTCCCTGTGATGCTGTGGCTGGACCAGGTGTACTGCAAGCAGCTTCCACGCCTGGCACTGGGGGACATGGTGGCACCCAGAAGCTTAGAGACACCAGGAACTGCAGAGACACCAGGAACTGCAGAGCCCCATAGAGGGTGTCACAGCCTGGCTCAGGGAGCTCCTAGGTCTGGTCTCCCTAAATGGCCACAATTCTTCTCTCCTTCTTTCTTCTTTCCTTCTTTTTGCCTGCAATGTGAGGTGAGCAAGGAGTGTGTTTCAGCCCTGTTGGTGTCATGGCTGTTTCAGTCCCACAATTCCGCTGGTCCCAAGTTCTTGTCCTGTGTCGAGGAAGAATGAAGTATGTGGACAAGTAGAGGGTTGAGCAAAGAGAAGAGGGGCTTCATTGAGCAATGGAACAACGCAGAGGAGACCTGCAGTGGGTCATTCCTCTCCACAGGCAGGGAGTCCTCCAGATGTTTAGCTCTCAGCAGAGAGGAGACCCACAGTGGGTAGCTCCTCTCCACAGACAGGACATCCTGTTATTTTCTCAGATCTGGCTATGTCAGGGTTTCTTATGGGCTTCGGAGTGGGGGAAGTACATGCTGATTGGTCCATGGATGGTCATGGGTGGACCCAGCACCATAAGTTCTCACTCTGGTCTGCGGAACTGACAGCCCAGCCTCCAGGCTTCAGGCCATGCCTGGCTTTTGAAGGTGGTGCTTCACTGGGGACCCACTCCTGACCATCCAGGAGTCTGTCTGCCTCCTGCCACCATTAACCTGCCATCCACATTGCCCACGGCACCCAGGCTGTTTGTGCCAAGAGGTGCCTGCAGGCTTGCACTGAGTCACCTTTAGCCCCCTCTCAGCTACCCTCCCATGTTTGCTGGCACCCAAAGTCTGGAGGTGGCCGGGGTGGCAGGGGGCTGGCATGTCAGTGCTGCCCCAAGTGCACATACAGGCTGGGTTGTGACAGTGCCTGGGCTCAACCACAACTTTCCTCTAAAACTGGAGTGGATTCCAGGAGTGGCGAGAGGCCAGGTAGTGGGAGCAGGCACTTCTGGGCCTGCAGGGGAAGGGGGACTTCCTGGGCCCTCAAGAGTGCAGAGATGCCCAGGTCTGCAGCTTCAGCTAGGTGGCTGCAATTTTGCTTGGGAGGGTGGGGTTCCCTCCTCTCCAACTTGGAAGGTGGCTGGGCTTCTGCCTGCTCCTGGCTCCCACCGGCTTCATGGAAAGTACAGCCCTGGCTGTATGTCCCCCACTGCAGCTGGTGTGATAGCAATGGCTGCTCCAGATAGGCCACCACTACAATCAATGCCATCAACTGCTTGTCAATCATTCATTTGTTTTTCAGTTCCATGCCAGACCTATGCTAGCATGTAAGTAAATAGCAGTGAATAAGATGCCCAAGTTCTTTGTCCGATACAGCCTAGTAATCTTGGATGAGGTTCATAAATTCTCTGAAAATTTGTAAAGAAGGGAATTGAACTAGATGGTTTTGAATGGGACTTCAATCTCAAAAATTGAATGCTTCTAGTATCTCCCATTAGCATGGAAGAGAGATGGGGACTGAGATTTCTACACTTTTCTTGCTCTCATTCCTTCCTTTTCCCAAGAGCATTAGGGTGCGGAAGGAGAGATTTGAATGAAAACAGAAGAAGAAACACTCCTTTTCAGACAGAAAGAAGTACTAGAGAAAGAATGAGAGAAAAAAGGAGAAAGAGATCCTAAATTATAAGATTTTTAAAACCTCTGGAAAGCTTTAAAAATCAGGAACAGATTTCTTTGTGTACCCTTCATGCCATCTTCAACCAGTATTAATCCTATGCTCTATTTGTATAACTTGTGTTCTCTTAAGTTATTAAGAAGTCTATGAATAATCTTTAACACTTCCTCAGCACCTTGTTTCAGAGACTACTTAGATATTTTACTTGCATGAATCCCTCCAACAACCTTAGGAAGTAGAAATTATTATTATCCTTATTTTCCAGAGAGTTCAAGAGGTCGAACATTAATAACTTGTCTGAGGTTACACAGCTAGAAAGCTAGCATTTGAATGCAGATGTCTGGCATCACTAACTCACACTACCTCACTGACCCATTACCTAACCAAACTGGCACTTCCATTGTCTTATGATTTTTCATTACTGTTTACTAGCAAATGTTACTAGTGAAATATTCTAGATGCCATCTCTTTCCATCACAGACTGATGAATGTCCACTTAAGATCTTGTCTTTCTTTCCATTTCTGCCATAATAAGAAAGAAAATTTAAATAATGATGATTTTAATTGTTTGCTCTCATATTAGTTTCCTAGGGTTGATGCAACAAGTTACCACAAATTGGGTTGCTTAAAACAGAAATTTATTTTTACCCTGTTGTGAAGGTCAGAATTCCAAAATCAAGTTCTTGGCAGTTAGTTCTTTTTTTTTTTTTTCTTATGAAACGGAGTCTCGCTCTGTTGCCAGACTAGAGTGCAGTGGCGGGATCTTGACTCACTGCAACCTTTGCCTCCCAGGTTCAAGTGATTCTCCTGCCTCAGCCTCCTGAGTAGCTGGGACTACAGGTGTGTACCACCATGCCTAGCTAATTTTTGTATATTTAGTAGAGATGGGATTTCAACACGTTGGCCAGGATGGTCTCTATCTCTTGACCTCTTGATCTGCCTGCCTTGGCCTCCCAAAATGCTGGGATTACAGGTGTGAGCCACCACCCCAGCCCAAAGTTAGTTATTTCTGAAGGCTGTCAGAGAGTATCCATTCTATGCCCCTCTCCTAGCTTCTAGTGACTGCGAGGAATCATCTTTTTAAGGGTACAAAGAATTTATTGCAGTTTTGGGAAATCTGAATAATGGGAGCAATCTGCTTACTCTTCCTCTGAAGAGACAGAGCAGTCTTTTGGATGAAGACTTAGGATAGATCTTTCTACATCACAATATTATGCCCACTGCCTATCATTTCTCCTTTTATTATCACATTTTTAAAAAATTTACCTTTTATTTTAGGTTCAGGGGCACATCTGCAAGTTTGTTATGTGGATAAATTGTGTGTCTTTGAGGTTTGGATCACAAATTAGATGCTTCACTTCAATCTCTACCCTCATTTTCATATGTCCTTCTCCCGTATGACTCTGTGTCTCAAAACTCTCTGTTCTTTACTTATAAGAATACCAGTCATTGGATGTAGGGTCCTTTCTAAACCCAGGACGATTTCATCTTAAGATCTCTAATGTAGTTATATTTGTAATACCTATTTCCAAATAAGGCAACAGTCATGGCTATTAGAGATTAGGACTTGGATGTATCTTTTTTGGGGGACTCTATTTTATTTAACATACCATAGCTTTATTGTATGAAATAATTTGTCACAATATGCTCTTCATGCTGTTAATCAATGACTGTTTGTTCATTAATTCAAGAAATATTGACTGAAAACTGCAACCATGTACAGGATACAGCAGGTATCCCAGGAGAGAGGGAGAGGAAGAGATACAACTAAACAAGGTCATTTCAAAGAAGGTATGAGGGAAATTAAACAGGAGAATAGATTCTCATTGACCCATGAGCCTGAAGTATCTCCTTAAATATCAGTCATAGCTCTTGATACTGTCAGTAACTGTATGATTTTATTTCAAAAATAAATTCTATTTTCAATTTTATTTATGTTGCAGAAAATCTTTCTTGGTATAATAAATTGGTCAAAAGAAATGAGATGTCATTAGTCAACTAACATGTCAAAAAATATTGACCCATGAAGGAAATAACATACTAGATTCTATGATTTCCCTAGAGTATTGGAGGAAATTGAATTAGGAAAAAGTAAAAGCACCAATTCACCAAACATCAATTTCCCCAACTTTGAAACAGTACTGCATTGTAAGATCACTATCAAAAATGTCCTCAGGGACCTTTATCCATAGGAACATACAATTTTTGGAAAAAATCCAACCT